>NC_140995.1:33344559-35744559 GCF_052327205.1 Somniosus microcephalus | reverse complement strand
TGACTTGAAAATTGTGCTGAGTATCATTGGTTACAAAATAACAGGAGTCCAGCCTAAGATAGCAATAGATGATATTTGAAAAACTGAGTATGAAAATATAGACCAAGGTGATTTGAGCATAGTTACCTGGCAGATACAATTTGCCCTTTTAAATTATTGGGCCGGATATTCCGATGCCTATGGGTGTGTACACGCTGTGTACTCAACCGTAGGGACATTGGAAATGCTGGTTTCAGGCATGCACAGCGCATGTGCTGGAAACCGGCATTTCCGATCTTTCAAGAAAGCTCTTGACAGATCCTCCGGCTGCCCTGGAGAAGGGCCTCTGCGGGTGGAGAGTTCCGCTTTTTGGAGACCCTCCGCCCGCAGAAAACACTTACAATTCTTACGTCTGGTAAAAGCAGGCGTAAGGCCTGCTTTTACCAGGATAAGAGTTGAAAAAAGTAAAAAAAAACAATGTTTCCACTGATTTATCATTTAAAATTACTTTTAAAAAAGGTAAGTTTATTTTTAGCCCCATAAAAAACTTTAATTATTTTTTTGAAAAATTTAAAGTTTTGTTTAAAATAGTTAATTTATTGTACTTTCAAGTCATTTTAACAATGTGATTAAATAAAAATTATTTAAAGTTTTACTATGTTTATTCATTGATCTCCATTCATATATTTGACAGGTCTTCCTGTCAAATGTATGAAGGGAGATTCCCTTCTTTGATTGGCTCCCCATGGCCCACGTGATCCCAGGGACACTGTGAACTACCTGCGCCTCTGGGATACGTGGGTCCTGCGCACCGGCAGTTTGGAGAGGCCCAGCACCGGAATTGTGCGCATCCCGGGAGCCCTCAGGTAAGGGCGCAGATTTTTCCAGATAGCAGTCCTCCGCCCGCGGGAGGCCTGCGATCGGAATATCTGGGCCATTATGTAGCTGTGGTACTCATTGGAAGGTGTCTTAAATGAGTGCTTGGTCTACCAGCCTCATTCTTGCAACATTCCTGGTACCACTTCACAGCTTTGCCATCCTGGTTACTAAGATGCATAGTGAGGTCTCTTTTCAGGGTGAAGTTTTGGAATATGCAGGAGGCAATTACTCCGTAAACCCCGGGGAAGGTGTTACTATAATACTGCCTTACTCGGTCCAGACATGTGGGGCTGATTTTAGTATACAGGCGGAAGTCATTTCTAAATGGTTCCGAATGGGGTAAAGATTGGTCATAACCCATTTTGGGGCGCAGAACCGGCACGCCAACCGCCTTGCCCAAAACTGATTTGAATCATTTGGGTGAGCTGTTGGTGTCTGTCATGCCTCCAGGGGCAGCTTGCCATTCCAAGCATTCCAATTTGGGATGCCTGCTTTGCCAACGAGGCAGATGGTCCTCAAGTTAATCTCGAGGGTGGGGGGAGGTGGGTGAAGGAGAATGGGAAGGGGACCAATTGCAGCCCAGCAGCAGCACGCCTGCTCCTCCTGGATCCACATCAAGCTTTGAAAAAAGCAAATTTTGCTTAACTATTGGGTGGCGGCTGCTTGATAGGTCTAATCCACTGCAGGAAACCTGAGCAGAGCAGGCTCAGCACATGCTACTCTCAGGGCAGCCCAGTTTCCCAAAGGGGTCTCCAACTAATGAAATATTAAGTGCTAATAGCACTCAATTCCACTGTATACGGTCATTTGCATAATTATTCACAGCAACAGTTGCAGACTCGAATGAGTCGAGGAGGCAGACAGGTGATGGGAGAGGAAAGTTGTGTGAAAGTCGACTTTAAAGGGATGGGGCCAATTAAGGGGGAGTGTCACAGTAGTGAGCAAAATGCAGAAAGTCTTTGGAGGGCCCCAAAAGGCATTTCAACTCATTAACAGCCTTTGCCGGGGTTTGAGTATCATAGGATTAAGAAGTGGCAGGCAAAAATGACGAGAAAGGGAACCCTAGGTGCCAACATAAGCCTGAGGATGAAGTAATGGAGCGAGTCAACACCCAACCCCTTGCTCAAGGCAGGTAAAGTGAAGTTGGTGCTGCAAGAGGTGCTCGCGAGGAAGCAGCCTCTCCGTGCCACTCCACAGTATCACCCTCATAGCTCAGCACTGCAGCATGCCTGCAAGGATGAGCAGCCAAGTTTCATGCTAAATTGGCCATACTGTTGCTGCATGTGCCAGCCCTGTGCTGCATGGTAGCTGTAAGTATGTGTGCAGCAGATAGGAGGAAATAGGTTAGTCAGAACAGAGATTTTTTTAAAAGATTTTGATATGGTCTGCTTTTAATTTTTCTTTGGGGAGATGGGACCCACGACTATTTTGCTTAAAATATTGACCTTGATGCATCCTAAAAAAAACGAACGAAAACGCAGACTGGAAATAACTGTTTGGGCTGAGACAGTTGGTCTTTTTGGGTGTGGTGCATAATCCTCAAAAAATTCCTCACTAATCAGTGCCTTAAGATTATTACTATGTAATTGTATACTATTGGAAGAGTGCCTGAACTATGTTTGGTTAAAAGATATACTGCATTGTGGTTTCTCAATATGGGTACTCTGGCTGCTAGTGTATACAGTTGAGGTAAACTCCCCAACCCTCACCCACACAAGAATGCTAAGTAATCAACAACTAAAAGTTTCGTTCCTTTGGGGTTGGCAATGTAATTTATGCTGATTTGCCAGGGTACATTTTGGGAACCTGCTGGATACAATACTTCTTTAATGGGCTGACCTGAGCAAAGAAACTGTGAGTGCATTTGACATTTAGCCTATCTGTTGGATAAATCTCATATTCAGTGGATATCATCTGGAAACAACTTGTGTTAGAAATGGTAAAAAGTACCGAATAAGTAACTAACATATAAATCATGCAAAAAATTATGGAATTTCCAGTTACTTCAAATATGGAAAAAATTATTGCTGGATTATTCTTTGTGCAGAGATCTTACCGCATGTTTACTGTGTATTGCAATATGTTTCCATTAGTGAAAGGGAAATCTTTATGATAATTACTCTACGTCCACTTTTACCTCATGGAATTTAACCCAGCTGTAACGGATTAGGGCATAATAACTGAAGCACCAATTAAAGCAATTAGTAAGGGTGGATCTGATTGAACTAAGCTCGGCCGGATTTTCAGAAAGCTTTTGACAAGATTCAACATTGGCGATTAATGGCTAAGGTAAGGAGTCGTGGGATTGGAGGTAAAGTGTGGTGCTCGATGGAAAATTGGGTTAAAAACAGGACAACAGAGAGTAGTCACGAATGGGCATTCCTCAGACTTGAAAGACATTATGGGCGGCATACCCAAGTCATCGGTCTTAGTACTCTTGATTTTTGAATATACCAGTCAGCCTCCTGTGACATTTGTGTTGCAGGGGATGGCAGAAGTGGATGGGTGTGGGGGTGCTCTTAGGTGAGGGACGGATGCACAAGGCTGCTGAAAGAAACTTATGAGCGATGTGCTCGGAGGCAGTGAAATAAAGGCTTTCTTGATTGGTTCCTGAGGAATATGAGGCAACCAGGATCTTACAATGAGTCTAAGTGCTTGTAAAGAATTCTTGTTGTTTAACAATTCTATGTGATTTTGCCACCATGAAGAACAGTTGGTGGGAAGAAAGATACCTGGGAAAAGGAGGGGTACAGGTAAGTGGGCAGGGAATAAGGGTGGAGTTGTCAGGAGGCACGATCACATGGTGTGGTGTCACAGGGATATGCAAGGTCAGGGTTCATAAAGTAGGGGTTGTGAGGTTGCGTGTCACAATTCTGTGGGTGAGGAGGCATTAGGTCTAAGGTGGTAGGCATAAGGCCCCACCACTATACAATAAGAGTATGAAATGGGGAGGGAAATGGCTGTAACTGGAATCTGGCAACCAGAAATTTGTCATGTGACTATGTCCAAGTCATGACTTGAGGGTACTACTGAGAAAATAAACAGAGTGGATGGGGGTGGATAGGCCACCACCCAAGGCCAAAAATTTGGTGGCCACGCATGGGCAGATAGGAGCAATGCCTGCAGATGGTCGAAGGGGTCCTAGGTGCCCTATTCACTGGATGAAAAACACAAAAATAGGGTTTTAAATATCTGACAAACAAGCATAAAAAAAAATGTTGTCGAGCAAGAATTTAGCAGGTGGAACAGGGTGACTCGCACCACAGTGCCACCTTGTAGAGGGAGGCCGGCAGCTATAGCATGACAGTGTTTTGCCATTATAAAATGTTAACACAAATTGTGAAACAGGAAGTAGCATATTGAGTTACATTGAGTGTCCAGCATATTGTACACATGCAGTACTGCATGTGCCAGCCCTGTGCTGTGAGGGTGCCAGTCAGTTCCTTCTGTAACCCCTAGGTGGCACCTTCACTTGTTTGTTTCTAGCCCTTTGTTAATTTTTCCTAGCCTCCTGTGTTAATTCTTAACGGCCTGTTAGCTGTTCATGGGTTTCACCTGGTTTTCTTGGTATATAAGTTCTGTGGTTGCTTTCCTCTGTGCTCAGTCCTAACCGGGGAACCGGGGACTAGCCTTCGCTCTGTGGCTCCTGGCTTTGACTAGCTGGTTGCCATGGTTCTCTCGAGCTCTGTATTTAAGATGTATCTAAGTCTGTGTTCTTGTTGTTCTTAGTCTTGATAAGGTGCTGGGCTGGACTAGCGTGTTGCCATGTTGGCGCTTGCCTTGAGCTCTGTATTGATAAGCCTGTTACCCCTGTGGCAGCCCCTCGTGATAGCTTGTCTCGAGTCTCGTCTCGGCAAGCTGGTTGCGCTTGTGGTAAGCTTATCCCAGCTCAGTATGGACAAGTAGGTTGCCTCATGGAAGCTGTCCTGAGTTCCTATTCTTGACTAGCCGTTTTGTAACTTGTCTCGAGTTCTATGTATATTGTTGTGTTCCTTGTATGAATCTAGTTATGTGTGAATCTAGTAATGTACCTTAAAGATTGTCTACCTGCCTCTAGCCTGGTTTCTGCACTTGGGTCCAGAACCTACCTTGCCCGGAGAGCACGGCCCCATATCTACACGGCCCCGTGGCTCCCCACCCCCGTGACATGTGCTGCAAGGTATATGTCTGCTTCACGACGACATGCAAGCCATGATCCTGACCAACGGTTCCACCACAGACCCAATTCACGTACGAACCGGGGTCAAGCAAGGCTGTGTCATTGCACCAACGCTCTTCTCGATCTTCCTTGCTGCAATGCTCCATCTCACTCTCAGTAAGCTTCCCACTGGAGTGGAGCTAATTTACAGAACAAACGGGAAACTGTTCAACCTCCGTCGCCTCCAGTCCAGATCCAAGGTCGTCTCATACTCTGTTGTTGAATTACAGTATGCAGACGATGCTTGAGTCTGCGTTCACTCGGAGGTTGAACTCCAAACCATCGTCAACGCCTTCACCGAAGTGGATGAGCGCATGGGCCTTACACTAAACATCTGTAAGACAAAAGTCCTCCACTAACCTGCCCCTGCCACACAGTACTGCCCCCCGGTTATCAAAATCCACGACAAGGTCTTGGACAATGTGGACCACTTTCGATACCTCGGGAGCCTATTGTCAACAAGGGCAGACGTCGATGACGAAGTCCAACACCGCCTTCAGTGTGCCAGTGCAGCCTTCGGTCGCCTGAGGAAGAGAGTGTTTGAAGACCAGGACCTCAAACCTGGCACTAAGCTCATGGTCTACAGAGCAGCAGTGATACCCACCCTGCTGTATGCCTCAGAGACATGGACCATGTACAGCAGGCACCTCAAAGCACTGGAGAGGCACCACTAACACTGCCTCCGCAAGATGCTGCAAATCCATTGGCAGGATAGGCGCACCAACTTCGGTGTTCTTGCTCAGGCCAACATCGCCAGCATCGAAGCTAAGACCACGCGCGATCAGCTCCGATGGACGGGTCACATTGTCCGCATGCCCGATACGAGACTCCCAAAACGAGCGCTCTACTCAGAGATCCGGCACAGCAAGAAAGCCCCAGGTGAGCAGAGGAAATGCTTCACAGACACCCTCAAAACCTCCTTGAAAAAGTGTAACATCCCCACCGACACCTGGGAATCCCTGGCCCAAGACCACACAAAGTGGAGGAGAAGCATCCGGGAAGGCGCTGAACACCTCGAGTCTCTTTGCCGGGAGCAAGCGGAAGCCAAGCGCAGGCAGCGCAAGGAGTGCACGTCAACCCAAGAACCCCACCCACCTGCCCCTTCAACCACCGTCTATCCCACGTGTGACAGAGCCTGTAGGTCCCGCATTGGACTCATCAGTCACCTGAGAACTCATTTTTAATGTGGAAGCAAGTCATCCTCGGTTCTGAGGGACTGCCTAAGAAGGTAGCTGTAAGTAACTGTGCAGCAGATAAGAGGAAATAGGTTAGTCAGAACAGAGATTTTTAAAAAAGATTTTGATATGTCTACTTTTAATTTTTCTTTCGGAAGATGGGACCCATGACAGTTCCGAGAGACTGCCTAAGAAGACAAGACAGCACAGAAACAGGCCATTCGACCCAGCTGGTCTATGCCAGTGTACATGCTACACATGAGCCTCCTCCCACCCTCTTCATCTAACCCTATCAGCATATCCTTCTATTCCTTTCTCCCCCATGTGTTTATTTAGCTTCCCCTTAACTGCATCTCTGCTATTCACCTGCACCATTCTCTGTGATAGCGAGTTCCAAATTCTTACCACTCTGGGTAAAGAAGTTTCTCCTGAATTCCCTGTTGGATTTATTAGTGACTACCTTATATTTAGGACCTCTAGTTTTGGACTCGCCCACAAGTGGAAACATTTTCTCTGTGTCTACCCAATCAAACCCTTTCATTATCTTAAAGACCTCGATCAAGTGACCTCTCAGCCTTCTCTTTTCTAGAGAAAGGAGCTCCCTGATAGTTATAACCTCTCAGTTCTGCTATCATCCTTATGAATAGTTTTTGCACCTTCCCCACTGCCTCTATATCCTTTTCCTAATATAGAGACCAGAATTGTCCACAGTACTCCAAATGTGTTCTAACCAAGGTGCGATACAAGTTTAACTTAATTCTATTCCTCTAGAAATGAACCCCAGTGCTTGGTTTGCATTTTTTATGGCCTTATTAACCTAGGCAGAGCAATGCCAGACAAGCGTAAAGTTCTGCAGGTAGCAAGAAACAAATAAGTAACGCATGTACTCCATGAATGAATGGTGTTGAAATAGGTACAGATGGAGGCAAAAGAGACCTAGGAGTCTCAGTATTTCCAATCAACACAAAGCACCAACCAGCAAAGCCAACAGAATGTTGAACCTTAGAGCCGAAACAATAGAGCATATGCAAGACAATTAGGCTGGACTTTTGTGGGGGGTCAGTGGGCGCGATTGGTGGCGGGTCGGGTGGAAAAGTGTTTTTTTTCACAGCGGGTCGGGGCCCCGCTGTGAACCCACTGCCATGCGCCTTTCCTAAATGTTGGGTCTGTCAGCGCTGAGCAGACCCGACACGCAGCGGTGGGGGACCCAATTCAGGTAATTAGTGGCTTGTTTAGAGCCACTTAAGAATGATTTTCAGCTTACCTTTTGCATTTGACAGCTCGCCCCTGGGGTCCACGCTGGTCGTGGACCACATCTGTCAAGCTGAGGCGGGAGTTCAGTGGCCATTGAATCAGCTGTTGAGTTGACAGCTTCAAATGTAAAGTAAAAGCTCCCACCTTAAAGAGATATCTTCCCTCAGCCACAAGCTCTTCCTCACTGCATTTCCACTACAGATTCAGGATGCTGCAAGTCTTTACACAAGTCTCCATCCAGTCTGACCTCATTACCTCTCTCACCATTGACAGATCACTTCTGTCATCACTGCTTCACCTGTCATCTATTCCATCAGCATGGGTGCCCTTCATACCCTCTCACCTTGGTCCTCAGAATCCCACCACTATCAGCCCCAATACCAGCAGCACCAGGCACACCAGCAGCACCAATAACAACACCACCAACCTTCTCTGCAATCACCTGATGCTGCACAGGACAGAGGGCATCAGCACCTGACCACATTGCTGCCCAGGAGACCAGGGATGGCCTCACCATGGCTAGATTTACTTCACTTGAGGCTGTACACCCTGGCTACCACATGATGCACCAGGTTGGCACCACCCCACACCAACACCATAAAGCATCCCTACAATGACCAAGCAATTCCTTTCACACTCATCACCATTGCGGGGGGTACCGTTATTTCTCACCATTCACTGCAACTCACTAAGCCACTTCCAAAGGTGCACACAAATCTGTCCAAGAACACATTGGGGGCAATTTTCCCAGCCCTGAGGAGGTGGGTTTGGAGGTGGGACAATTCGCAAAATAGCAAAAAGTGAGTGCGGGTTCGGAACCCACCTCCAACCCGCCTCTGCGTCACTTTGCCGAAGGCGGGCTTCAGGAGTGCGATTCGGTCCCACCTCTTATAGGCAGTTAAGACCCTTAACAAGTGGGTAAGGACCTCTGTAATCCTTTTTTGCCAGGCCTTTGTTATTTCCCCACATTTTCAGCGTGTTGCACGACCCTCCTAAACTACGCCAGCTAATCCTGGTGGGTTGACAAGTGGCTGGCCTCCTCACATCTGCAGCTCCACCATAAAAACGGAGCTTTCAGCAGGGATCAGTTGGAGGTGGCAGAACTTTTGTTGGACATGTCTTTGAGCACTTTTTCCAGGCCTACTGAAGTCGGAGGTGGTGCAGCTGAGATCTATCAACTTTGAGACCTCCTGGGAAAACCCTCTCCCCACTTGGACTGTGTGCTTCCCCAATGGACGTATCTACCAGCAGCATGGGAACCATTTATTTCCTTTCATCATGGACCTCAGATTCGGACGAGGAGCAGCCACAGCAGCAGCAGAACCAGGCAGAACAGCAGCAACAGCAGCAGGAGCACCAACCTCCTGCTCACCCACCTGATGCTGCACAGGGCAGAAGGCGCCAGCGCATGGCAGCACGTCGCCGCAGGAGATACTCCCAACAGAGGGTTTACAGACAGAGGATGAGCTTCCTCAACATGAGTGAGCAGCAGTGCCAAAGGAGGCTGAGACTTTTGCAAGAGGTTGTCGGAGACATCTGCGCAATGCTGCACCAACACCTGGAGCCCAGAGGATCCGGTGGACACCCCTTACCAGTGGCTGTCAAAGTCACCACCACACTCAACTTTTTTGCTTCAGGCTCCTTCCAGGAATGAGCAGCAGACATCAGCGGCATCTCCCAGTCGGCCGCCCACAGTTGCATCATGCAGTTTACCGATGCCCTCTTCACAAAGGCACACAATTAAATCAACTTTTCAACTGATCAAGCAAGTATAACCGCGCGTGCGGATGGATTCGCAAATATGGCAGGCTTGCCAATGGTGCAGGGCATCATAAACTGCACACATGTGGCCCTTAGGGCACCTCATCACAACCCAGCTATTTTTGTCAACCGCAAGGGCTTCCATTCCCTTAATGTACAGCTGGTGTGTAACCACAAGAAGGAGATTTTGCATGTTTACGCCAAGTACTATGGCAGTTGCCATGACTCATTCATCCTGCGGCAGTCTAGTGTGCCTCTGCTCTTCAATCAGCCAAAATAACTTAACGGATGGCTACTTGGAGACAAGGGCTACCCCCTGAAGACGTGGCTAATGACACTGATCAGGAGGCCATCGAACAAAGCTGAGGAGTGTTACAACGCCAGCCACATTTCGACCAGGTCCATCATCGAACAAACCATCGGCTTGCTGAAGATGCGATTCAGATCCCATTCCAGATGAGGTGGAGCCCTGCAGTACTCAGCAGCCAGGGTCTCCAGAGTGGTTATGGTCTGCTGTGCGCTGCACAACATCGCACATCATCGTGGCTTGCACCTTCCAAGTGGCTCAGTACATAGCTTCCTCAGATGAGGATGAGGATGGGGAGGAGGAGGAGGAGGAGGAGCAGGAGGAGGAGCAGGAGGAGGAGAATTATGACCGAGTGGAGGCGCATCACCCAGCAGCAGCAGCAGCACGCGAGCACATTGCTGCCCGGAATGCAAGGGATGCACTCCTCTTGGCCAGATTTGCTTAGGCTGCCCATTCTAGCACATGAGCTTGGCTCCTTCTTAGCAGAAGATAGATAATGGACATGACTCTCTGGTTTCCTCTCACTCTGACTACCAACCTGACCAAGCAAGTCTAGCTGAGGCCATAATGTGGAACATCCAAAACCGAAATCACAGAGGCCATAACGTCAACAGTTTGCCATCACCAGAGATTAATACATTGACAAAGGGATGGCATTTAATCATTAAAGATAAAAAAAACACCCAAGTGACTGCCCGTGTGACTACTTGTGCTTTATTTTCCTCTTATGCATGCTCCTATGTGGTGCTTCCCCTGTGGCTTCAGCAGAAGTGGAGGCCCCTTGCTCACTTACATGCTACTCCTGCTGCAACACCTTTGGCGGGCGTCCTCTGGGTTTGCGAGCCTGTGAGTGCTCGCCAAAAGTCTGCTTCTCCTGCCACTGTGCAGGGGCTGAGACGCCCATCTCAGTTGGGTGAGGACTCTAGTGGGGCTCTGACCAAGGGCAACGCAGTAGCATGGAAGTGTGAGCGCTTGGAGAGGAGCCTCCACTTCCTTGTTCTCTGCCACCAACATCCCTCTCATGGGTCAGCCCTACCTCAGTGCTAGCAAGTGGCTTGAGAGCATCTTGCTGCACATCAGGGGGGCCATGAGGACCCATCTCTGCACTGGCAGTCCTACTGCTAAGGACTTCCATGAAGCTCTGGTGTCTCTGATCAATAGCTGTCCATCGCTCCTCCAGAGATGTCAGTCTATTCTGAACATTGGCCATGTTTTCAACACTCTGGTGACTTATCTCCTCCATGGCCATGGCCATCGTCTGCAGAGAGGCAGCCATCGATGCCACGGATGTAGACATCACTTCCACGGAGGTAGCCAACCTTTCCAAGGAGATGTGCTCATGTGCCAATGACTCCACAAAGGCTCTGCTCATATATGAGTTGGACTCCTCCATCCTCTCCACACATGCAGTGTCCCTGGAGACAAAACATGCCAGAGACTCCTGCACCTGTTCCTGGAGTTCCAGCACCGCTCTCCTTCTGGATGGACCCGGAGGCACAGGGTCCAAATGCAGCTGAGCAGTGCTAGGAGAGTCCTGCGACCTCCGATGAGGACTCTCCACTGCTGTCCCTGTCTCTACCACCTGCTGATGCTCACTTGTGAGCTGTGATACACCAGGTGACTGTGATGAAATATATTCCATTCATCACTGCCTGTGACTGTGGTCGGTTTCAGTGTCATTTCCCTTCCCCCAGTCCTCATTGTATTATGTATTGGAATGTGCTGGAATGTGCTGTGTGTAGGGCTCCGCCCATACCTGGCCCCTTTTGTAAGCTGGCTCAGTCTGGCCTCAGCCTCCAGAAGGAAGACATCTCTCTCTTTTACGTGTTATTTTCTAAGTTAATAAAAGCCTTGTTTTGTTTCGCTAACATCGAGTCTCGGAACTTATTGAGGCACATCAATGACAACACTACTCTATCTCCCGAAAGTCCCACCGAGGTGTGAGTGTCTGCGCTGGCGCTGGGTGCGCTTACATCTGCTGACACTGTGCCCTCAGAGGTTGCAGCTTCCTCTGAGAAGTCTTCCGCCTCAGGCTCTTCTTCCTGGACAGTGGGGAGGGGGGCTGTCGATGGTCCTGTGGGGGAATAAAGGAAGGAGTTAGCGATGTTACGGTAGTGTGACATGCACATGCAATAGCGCAGATGATCAATTGCCATTCTATAAATGTACATCAGCAGCCATTTTAGTGACTCCTGCAATGTAAAAGAGAGAGATGCAAAGCTATTCTGGAACCAACTTGCTCTGCTGCGCCCATCTGTCAGTCCCCCACTTCCACCTCCACCTCAGCGCCAACAATTTCCAGGGCCGCCTCTTCAGTATTGGTCAAATGGGCGAGGGAAGGTGGCCCTCCTCCAGTCTTCGCCCTTTCCCTTTTATTGTGGGCTCTCTTTTCCTGCAATGAGGGAGACAAGTGGAGTTTGAGTGAGAATGATGGAATGAGTTTAGAGAATCCAAAGCATAGATACTTAGAAGGAGACAAAGATGGAGTGAGGTTCCATTTCCAAGGGCCCTTCTTGTGTGTTGTTAGTCGTTGTCATTGCATAACATTGATAGGGAGTGTGGGGACAGCATAGTCGAATAGTCAAGTGATTGTGTTCATAGAGTGAGAGGGATGGTTAAAGGTGCAAGGGTTGTAAAGGTAAAGTGGGATGTGTAGGAGGAGGTTGACAATGCAGAGTGCTGGTGATGAGAGGAGAAGGGGAGCAGAATGAGGGTCAAGCTGATGGTATACTCACTTTGGTTGATCTTATAAGGTAATTGGACCTCTTGCGGCACAGCAGCCATGTTCTGCTGCACATAGACCTGGAGGTGACATCCCGTGCCAGCTGCACCCAGACAGCCTTAGTTTGTGTGGGAGGCTTCTTCCTCCCAGATGAGGGGAAGAGCACCTCCTTACTAGCTCTTACACCCTCAACCAAAATACTCAGCGACTCATCTGAGAACCTCGGGGAGGCCTTGGCTCTGGAGTTGGCCATTTCTTCTCAACGCAAAAGTGTGCAGCATCCACAAAACAGCAGTGAACTGAGCCAAGGAAGCAAGCAGCCCTTAAATGAAGCTGCAGAGGCAAGTTTCAGCCCCAAAAGAGTGATTGGCCCAGGGGAACCCACGCACCTGGAATTAATTGGGCAATTAGGGGAAAATCCCAACTTTTTCCCACCTGACAGTGGAGGCGGGTTCGGCACCCGCCCACCCCCAAACCTGCTCCTAACCTGCCTCCAATGGGAAAATCGCTCCCGTAGAGTTCAAAATAAAGGTATCAATGTTTGACACCACATTAAGAGAAACTTTACATGAACATTGGATAAAAGACCCAAGTGGCTACCCTTGTGTGTTGTTAGTTGGTATGATTGCACTAGGATAAGGGTAAGTGTGAGGAATGGCGAGTGAGATGGGGATGTGATAATATATAGAGAGGGGGATGGGTGGAGGTGCAAGGTAAGTTGGTGTGAGTAAAGATCTGCAGGAGTAGGATAGGGAAGGCAGAGTGATGGGGATGTGATGAGAGGCACAGCAGGATGAGGTTGAGTGTGACTTTGTACTAACATTTCGTGATCTACTGAGATCATTGAAAGGTTTGCGGCACTGCAGCCAGGTCCTCCTGACCACTTCCCTGCTTGTGTCCTCCTCTGCAATGTGCAACCAGGCTGTGTTGATCTTCTGGGGCAGTCTCTTCTGCCCATGGGAAGGGAAGAGGACCTCCCTGCCTGCTGTGACTCCCTCCATAAGTATATGGTAGGAGTCATGGGTGAGCCTGGGTGCAGCCCTGTGCCTTTGTGCATTGCTTGTCAGTGTTTGCAGCACCTCAATGCTGCAGAACGCTGACAGCACAAATGTCAAAATGAATTTGGACATGGTCCCTTTAAGAAAACCAGCTGATGAAGCATCATGAAATGACGTCACCAGATCCGCTTCCTCTAATTGGCCTGGGAAATGTGCTGAGCTGGCTTAACATGCCCAATCAACGAAAGGTCATTTCACAGAGCGGGATGGAGTCAGCTGTGGGGTCGGGAACTGCCACTGACATCACCCACCATGGACCTGTAAGGGGGGCATCTTTTAACTGGTTTATGGTTTTTTACCTGGCCAGCAGCCTTTGCCTCTGAGCTCTGACCAATTCCAACCTTTTACCTGGTTTACGGTAATTCACCTGGTCAGCAGCCTTTTGCTGCTGCACTCTAAACCAATTTACAAACAGCGGTTTCGAATTGCTACCCCCCCTTCAGTTCTGAGTGGAGGAACTTAGAATTAATGATATTAAAACGGACAAGTGGTTTGGATGAGAGAAAAATCAAGTTTTATTACCTAAATAAACTACAATCAAAAGAATAAACTATGCCACACGAACACAGTAATTACAGTAAAACTATATAACAGGGGGTTGCAGATGGCGAAAATGAGGGATAAAATGGCTACAATGTTACTTAAACAATCTTAGCAATTCCCTTAAATCACCACTCCCTAACTCCTGCTAGGTTGTCTTGTCGAGGAGTCAGAACACCCCGCTCACCTGTGGTCCAGCGAAGTAAAAAGAGAGAGATAGCTTCTCAGCAGCTATCTTATATACCTGGTGAGCCCCCTGCTGTTCTGCCTTGCAAGGGCTGTGTGCAAAATTCCCACCCAAAGGGTCCAATACACAAGAGAAAGCTGTGATTGGCTAACTCAGAGTGGTTGGACTGGGTTAATGTGTCTTCCAGAGCTCCCTGGGCTGAAACAAAAGGGAAATACAACTGCTCTATTGTCCAGAATGCTAGGTGATTTAAGCCCATTCAGTTCTTAAACGGTTCCCATTCAAGATACAAAAGTCTCTTCTGCAGTTTAGATGTATCCACTCGATATACAAACAAATGCTAATAGCATTCAATTGCTTTGTAAACAAAGCATTGTCCTTTGTCTTCGGCCATGTGGTGACAGCCATTTTTATCCCTGGAAATTTAAAAGCACAATGCCCAGGGATTCTTTAATCAAAAAAATTAATCTTCAGAACTGTAAATTATTGCGAATTCTTACAGTCCGTCCTTGGATACTTCCAGCTTGCTTGTAGTATCCTCTTGAAGAAATAAGCAATAATTTCTGACCCCTCACAAACAACCATCCCCTGTATTTACCTAATAGCTATCTGCCACTGATCCCTGTCCCGTCTAGTCCTCTTAAATTCAAGAAAAAAAAACATGGTACGGTAGGCATCTTACAGATACTTCCGTTTTCAATAAGGGGTCTCATATTCCTACACGCTTGTAAAATTATACAATGTAAACCAAATTTACAAACACCCTTTACATTATAACTTATTACAAAATGTAATCAAAATGATCCCAAGCATGGAGAGGGTCCTACGCCTCTGCTCAACTTGGAGTTGTCACAAAATGATCCCAAGCACGGAGAGGATCCTATGCCTCTGCTCAACTTGGGGCTGTAACACAAGATACAAAAAAAACATTAAACATTTGAAACAACATGCTTAAATAAACCCTGACCAACACGTGCCGATGATGGGTCACAAAATTCGATTGGGTATTGCTCCTCCCACCCGGGCAGTAAAGGTACCTTCCACCCCCCTGTTGATTGTCTTAATCTTTAAAACAGGCAGAATGGATTTACAGACCAGCCTGCTCCGCCAGCCCCGAGCCGTTCCCTTGTCCTTTTGTGGAGGCGGGGTACCCCTCACGTTTAAAATTACCTTGGCACAGACCGAGACCGGGGAGTATGGGACCGTGACTCCCAGTCCCTCCCCCTCCCGTCTTCCCTCGACTGGCTGCAGAAAATGATGGGTGCCTGTGTGGTGGCTCTCCCTGGCCCCACCCAGATCCGGCCACCCACTCATCCTTCCCAGCCACACTTACCCTCTTTGCCCGTGGGCCCCCGGGTGAGTTCCTCCCTTCCCCGAATGCACCCATGCGACTCTTGGGTCTCCCCCTCCCTATACAATCTTTCCCGGGCCATCACCACCCACACCCGGGGAACACGTCCCTATGACAAGGCGCCCGCGCTTCCCCATCATGACTCTCAACAGCGAGGTCTCCCGCAAGTGAACTTCGGTCAGGATGGTGCTGGGTTGGGGGTCGTGCCCCACCCAGCTGGGGCCATCTCCTCCCCGTAGGAGGAGTAGGCAAGTTCCTCTGGACCCTGTCCGGTTTTTCCCGAAGATCGCTGCGGGGTCTCCTGGATTCGTCCAGTGGCGAGGTGATCCCCAACATTCTGTCTCCATATCTTCATTCGATGCCCAGCTCGGGCTGGGCAAACATGGCTGCTTCATTTTCCAATCTCCTACAAAACTTAAAAGGACATGCAGCCAGGTCTCACGGACCTGCTGCCTTAGGTGGAGACATGGTCGGGTCCCTCGACCTTGGACCAAAATGCAAACATTTGGCACACATGGAAACTTAAACTCTTTAAACTTAAACTTAAAACTAGTTATGTCAACAAAACTTAAAATACACCTTAAAAGCACGCTATATTCACACCAAAGCTATAATACAGATGCCGCCCGTCTCCGGACGGCCAGGCTAATCTCTGGCACTGTCGCAGATTGCTGCTGGCTGCAGCGAAGCTGGACTGCCTCCTGTCTTTGGTCCCTCGCAGCTTATGGCTGTTGAGTGGGGGCCTCTGTTCTCTGGCTTCTCCCTGGCTCGGGAGACCGCCCTACTCCACTGTAAAGTGGGTGACCATGCTTTCTTAGGCTGGGGCACCCGCTGAGACCTTCTGAGGGGTGTCTCTATGGGGGAAACTTTGGCTGGCGGACCCTAAGCTTGGGTCACAGCCCCAGCTGGCTGGGAACCTTCTCCCCCATGTCCAAATAGCCCGCACTGTATAATGTACCTGGCAGCCTGCCGGTGCAAATCTCTCTCTGGGTTTGTCTGCTCTTCCCTGCCCACTCCTGTGCTGAGGGCAGGTATACTCTCACCACCCGCTGCTGGTGGCTGGAAATTTTCCTCCCCATGTTTAAAACCTGGTGTCAGCTCCTGTAAAGTCCGCGCCTCAATAATACACGGACTTCGGGAGAACAGTTTAACAGGTACTTTACTGAACAAGAGGCAGCGTCAGACTGAAATACAGAAGCCTGCTAGGGCCTTTTATACAGGGGTGGTCACTGCCGGTACTGCAGTCTAAAACCAGTTATTCCCTTAAAGGTGCATACACAACAGCTCCCTCCCTTTGTCTCCTGCAAGGGAGATTGCTATCCCTGCCCCCACAGGGTCCCACATCATGGGGGGACCACTCTAGAAGCTGGCTGTGAAGCTGGTCCCTTTAAACAGGCCACTGCACCTGTGTGAATCTGCTGTTCGGAAGACTGGGGGATTCCTGTCTCCAGACCAGCGCCTGCGCATGTGTGGGCAGTTTCAATGAATGGAGTGGCAGCAGCCCGCAGATTTCTGATCCCAGGCTGCTGTTTCTCTGTTCCTAAGCCACCTAACCATTTTAAATTCGAACTTTTGCCAAAACTAGGGTCCCACTGGGGTAGGGAAGTGTCCCAATTTGTGGGCAGGACAACCTGTCCCTGGAAGCAAGCCACATTGCCTGTCTTTGTAGGCTGTGAACTTGAACTTGCTTGGACAGCAAACTCATGTTCCCTCACCCAGGTGGCTTTAAATGGGGAATTTTGGACCTGCCTTTCATCTGGGGCCAAAACTATCCCCTGTGTGCCTCCCTTGTCCCGGATTTCTGCTACTGGACCTGCTCTACAGGGGTCCCAGAACTCTCCTTCCCTGTTCCCTGGCTTAAACAGCTTACTCTGAACATGAATGGCTCCTCCCCCCACACAAGCCACAGTGCTTGCCTGTGAACTCGAACTTGCTGTGGGCTGAGGATTCCTATTCTCAGGTTCACCCCTCACGGGCGGACCGTACCTCCATTGTCGGAGGGGGTACACTGGTCCTGGTCCCCGCCTGCCTAGCGGGACCTGCTGGCGTTCTCCTACCACCCCATTGTCCACCCGTCCTCACTGCCAGAGCTCCTCAAGACTCGGAGCTGTGGGCTGCGGTCTTGGGGTCTCTAATTCCCAATCCAGCACCGTTCCGGGTGCTGCCTGTGGGATGGTTCTACTTGGGCTGCCAGTAAAGTCCAGCTGACCTGCCTTCGGGCTGATCAGACAAATCATCCCCTTTGATGCATTTAAAGCCATGTTAAGGCTTTCTATCTCTGCCCTACAGGGGCCATGATCTGCTTCCTCAAACCTTAGGGCGCAGGCCAGCTTATAAGCTGCCTTTACTTCCCTAAACTTCTCCTCCTGCTCTGTCCCTTCTGAGGTGAGGCGGGCATTCTCTTCCCGCAGTCTCATCTCGCTCCTCTTTACTCCTATAATTTGGTACTTTAGGAATTCTATCTCGTTCCTTGCATGGCTTTTTCCCTCGCTAGCTTCTTGGGTGAGGTGTGCGATTTCCTCCTGTAGCCTCATCTCACAGTCCCTTGCCTCTGTGACTTCCTGCACAAGGTGCTCTATAAATGCCTGGCATTTTGTGACCTCTAGTGTGAGGCATGCATTCTCTTCCCGCACCCTCATTCCACTAGCTCTCGCCTCATACACCTCTCTGAGGCGTTCTACCTCCGCCTGGCATTATTCAAGCTGGGACTCCCGATTCTTGGCATCTTTAACCTCCTCCTGCACCCTCTTCTCACCCTCCTTAACCCAGCCACCTATACCCTGATAGGTCAGCCTACACGCTGCTGCTAACATCTGCAGGGTTACCCACATACTGAAAACAACGAGAGAAACAAGAGCTGATGCTTTCTCCAGATCCAGACCACTTATTAAATCAAAAACTGCCTCCACTCCTACCTGGCTCGCCATTTGTAAGGGGGGCATCTTTTAATTGTTTTATGGTTTTTTACCTGGCCAGCAGCCTTTGCCTCTGAGCTCTGACCAATTCCAACCTTTTACCTGGTTTACGGTAATTCACTTGGTCAGCAGCCTTTTGCTGCTGCACTCTAAACCAATTTACAAACAGCGGTTTCGAATCGCTACCCCTCCTTCAGCTCTGAGTGGAGGAACTTAGAATTAATTATATTAAAACGGACAAGTGGTTTGGATGAGAGGAAAATCAAGTTTTATTACCTAAATAAACTACAATCAAAAGAATAAACTATGCCACACGAACACAGTAATTACAGTAAAACTATATAACAGGGGATTGCAAACGGCGAAACGAGGGATAAAATGGCTACAATGTTACTTAAACAATCTTAGCAATTCCCTTAAATCACCACCCCCTAACTCCTGCTAGGTTGTCTTGTCGAGGAGTCAGAACACCCCGCTCACCTGTGGTCCAGAGAAGTACAAAGAGAGTGATAGCTTCTCAGCAGCTATCTTATATACCTGGTGAGCCCCCTGCTGTTCTGTCTTGCAAGGGCTGTGTGCAAAATTCCCACCCAAAGGGTCCAATACACAAGAGAAAGCTGTGATTGGCTAACTCAGAGTGGTTGGACTGGGTTAATGTGTCTTCCGGAGTTCCCTGGGCTGAAACAAAAGGGAAATACAACTGCTCTATTGTCCAGAATGCTAGGTGATTTAAGCCCATTCAGTTCTTAAACGGCTCCCATTCAAGATCCAAAAGTCTCTTCTGCAGTTTAGATGTATCCACTCGATATATAAACAAATGCTCATAGCATTCAATTGCTTTGTAAACAAAGCATTGTCCTTTGTCTTCGGCCATGTGGTGACAGCCATTTTTATCCCTGGAAATTTAAAAGCACAACGCCCAGGGATTCTTTAATCAAAAAAATTAATCTTCAGAACTGTAAATTATTGCGAATTCTTACAGACCCACCGAGGTAAGTAAAATCGCAGCCTTAATATTAAATAGGTATAGATAGTAAATCTACCCATGTCATTGCTTATGGATTTAAAAAATAATTTGATAAATCAAATACATGAACAATGTTTTCCTCATGCACTGTAGAAAGATTAATTCTAATTAATACAATATTTTCAATTTTTCAATTGAATGAACAATAAAATAACTGATGGAGATTGGTGGAACATTTGTCATTAAGAGGAAGTAACTCCTGCAAACAATGGCTGGTGCCTTTTTGGCTTTATGCATCATAAGCTGTATCATTTTGAGATATGCCACTGCCCCCAGGTTGCTTATTACATTTTTAACACAAAAGTAGATTTATTGTTTACAAAATAGTTTCTCAGCAGTGATAAGTGTAAGATGTGCGGAATTACCCCTCGACCTATCCAACAGTTTATAAAGTTCAGACCCGTGGAACAGACAACACAAAACCCAAGGATTTCAGGGGGAAACTTTCTTTTACTTAAAAATCAGCAAGAGATTACCAGTAAGCATCTAATTGTACTGTTCCAGATAACCATTCCCGATTATACTTAAGCATGCATAGATCTATTCCTTTACTTTAAACTCAAGCGATCATAAGCAAACACCACATAAGTACTAACACCAGCGAGTGGTCGGTTCGGCGATGACTAGACATATGACTTTAACTGGCAACTGACCAAGTTGCCCCTGACTGCAGCCCTGAGTGTCTTTTAGCAGCAGCTTTTATACCCCAAAACTGGGCAGGCTCCCTCAATGCATATGTGTCCCAAACTGTGTGACAAATGGGCGGCAGTTGTTTTCCTCTTCTTATCACCTAGTCAGTTAATCAGTGGGTCCCAAGGCCGTTCATACCAATTGCTTGAAGATGTTCCTGTCTTTGTAACACTCAACAGTTTGCTCCTGCTCAGGGTCTGTTGCTTCCTTATCTGATTAACAGCTTACAGCCGCAGCAGTTTTATTTTAACATTTGTTCAGCAGAAAGTCTCTTGGCCTCTCAAGGCATGCTGGTACATTAAATATGGTCAACTTTTAAGTTTGGTTAAGTTACAGCAAACTTTTACAGTAAATGATGTATTCTTACAATAAGTTTTGTAAGTCATTACTTTCTTCAATATCCCTGCCGAAGATGTCAATGGATGCATCTATCCATGAAAATATTGGTAGCAGTGACCACCACACAGTCATTGAGGAGACAAAGTCCCATCTTCACACTGAGGACACCCTCCATTGTGTTGTGTGGCACTACCACTGTGCTAAATGGGATAGATTCAGAACAGATCTAGCAGCTCAAAACTGGGTATCCATGAGGCACTGTGGGCCATCAGCAGCAGCAGCAGAATTGTATTCCACCACAATCTGTAACCTCATGGCTCGGCATATCCCTCACTCTACCATTACCATCAAGCCAGGTGACCAACCGTGGTTCAATAAGGAGTGTAGAGGGCATGCCAGGAACAGCACCAGGCATACCTAAAAATGAGGTGACAACCTGGGGAAGCTGCAACACAGGACTACATGCATGCTAAACAGCAGAAGCAGCATGCTATAGACAGGGCTAAGCGATCCCACAATCAACGGATCAGATCAAAGCTCTGCAGTCCTGCCACATCCAGTCATGAATAGTGTTGGATATTAAACAACTAATGGGAGGAGGAGGCTCCATGAATATCCCCATCCTCAGTGATGGTGGAGCCCAGCATGTGAGTGCAAAAGACAAGGCTGAAGCGTTTGCAACCATCTTCAGCCAGAAGTGCCAAGTGGATGGTCCATATCGACCTACTTCTGAGGTCCCCATGCTGAGTCTTTGAATATATCCAAGGCTGAGATGAATAGAGTTTTGGACTCCAGGGGAATCAAGGGATATGCAGATCGGGCGGGAAAGTGGAGTTGAGGTCGATGATCAGCCATGATCTTATTGAATGGTGGAGCAGGCTCGAGGGGCCGTATGGCCTACTCCTACTCCTATTTCTTATGGTCTTATGTTCTTATATCACAGAAGCCAGTCTTCAGCCAATTCAATTCACTCCACATGATATCAAGAAATGGCTGAACACACTGGATACAGCAAAGGCTATGGTCACCGACAACATCCCGGCTATCGTGCTGAAGACTTGTGCTCCAGAACTAGCCATGCCTCTAACCAAGCAATTCCAGTACAGCTATAACACTGGCATCTATCTGACAATGTGGAAAACTGCCCAGGTATGTCCTGTCCACAAAAAGCAGGACAAATCCAATCCGGCCAATTACCGCCTCATCAATCTACCCTCAATCATCAGCAAAGTGATGGAAGGTGTCATCGACAGTGTTTATCAAGCAGCACTTACTCACCAATAACCTGCTCACTGATTCCCAGTTTGGGTTCCACCAAGACCGCTCGGCTGCCAACCTCATTACAGCCATAGGCCAAACATGGACAAAGGAGCTGAATTCCAGAGTTGAGGTGAGAGTGACTGCCCTAGACATCAAGGCAGCATTTGACCGAGTGTGGCATCAAGGAGCCCTAGTAAAACTGAAGTCAATGGGAATCAGGGGGAATTCTCCACTGGCTGGAGCCATACCTAGCACAAAGGCAGATGGTTGTGGTGGTTGAAGGTCAATCATCACAGCCCCAGGACATCGCTGCAGGAGTTCCTCAGCGCACTGTCCTAGGCACAACCATCTTCAGCTGCTTCATCAATGACCTTCCCTCCAACATAAGGTCAGAAATGGGGATGTTTGCTGATGACTGTTCAGTGCCATTCACAACTCCTCAAATAATGAAGCAGTCCATACCCGCATGCAACAAGACCTGGATAACGTTCAGGCTTGGGCTGATAAGTGGCAATTAACATTCACGCCACAGAAGTGCCAGGCAATGACTATCTCCAACAAACGAGAGTCTAACCACCGCCCCTTGACATTCAACAGCATTATCTTGCTGAAACCCCACCATCAACATCCTGGGGGGTCGACATTAACCAAAAACTTAACTGGACCAACCACATAAATACTGTGGCAATAAGTGCAGTTCAGAAGCTAGGTATTCTGTGGCGAGTGTCTCACCTCCTGACTCCCCAAAGCCTTTCCACCATCTACAAGGCACAAGTCAGGAGTGTGATGGAATACTCTTCACTTGCCTGGATGAGTGCAGCTCCAACAACACTCAAGAAGCTCGACACCATCCAGGACAAAGCAGCCCGCTTGATTGGCACCCCATCCACCACCTTAAACATTCACTCCCTCCACCGGCGTACCGTCTCTGCAGTGTGTACCATCTACAAGATGCACTGCAGCAACTCACCAAGGCTTCTTCGGCAGCATCTCCCAAACCCGCGACCTCTTCCACCTAGAAGGACAAGGGCAGCAGGCGCATGGGAACACCACCACCTCCAAGTTCCCCTTCAAGTCACACACCATCCTGACCTAGAAGTATATTGCTGTTCCTTCATCGTCGCTGGGTCAAAATCCTGAAACTCCTTCCCTAACAGCAGTGGGGGTGGGAGTACCTTCACCTCATTGACTGCAGCGGTTCAAGAAGGCGGCTCATCACCACCTTCTCAAAGGAAATTAGGGATGGGCAATAAATGCTGGCCTTGCCAGTGACGCCCACATCCCATAATCGAATTAAAAAAGCTCCTGAGTACACAGTGAAGAGATTTCTTTTAGTGCTGAGAACACACCAGCAGCACTACAAATGAAGCACATTGATGTGCCATATGCTGAGCTTAACTCGTCTGTGGCAAGCATCACTGCATCCGGGAATTAAAGAGAGAACTTCATGCTGCATTTAGTTCCATGTCTGCTCAGTAATATTAGAAGGCTCCACAAGTTTGGTCACTAGTGCTTTCCAGGGGGGAGAGAACAAGCTGCTGGAGGAGATTAATTTGTATTAAACTTTTCATTACTAATGTATAAACTTGTGTAGCATCAGTTGAATTTATGTTCATTAGCAAGCAAGTGCCCCATACCTTTTATATCAAAAACACACTAAATGGGGAACTCTTATCAAATTGCACAAAGGTTTGGAGCTAATTTTTTTTCTATCTTTGTTTCTGCCTTCTTTCAAATTCCATGGGGTAAAAATTGGTTTAAATCAATTTCTGTGCAAGAATGGGCACCATGCTCAGAAAGCACGCCTGATCACGTGAACGCAACTAAAGCCCTAAATTGGTCCCCCTGATGAATTAAAATAAAATAGGGGAAATTGCTAGTGCTACTCGGGCTGTTCATTAGCAGCTCGCCTAATGGTGGTGTCAATATCGTGCATGGTGACACCATTTAAAGGCAGCCTGGCCTCTTAAAGGGGCAATGCACTTTGGCTGCAGGCAACTTTCTTTTGAAGATGGTGGACAATAGCAGGTACAGCAGAAGCTGTAAGGTCTCCCCAATTTTCTGGCACTGCATTGGTGGTATTAGTGGAGGTGGTCGGCAGGAGGAGGAATACCTTCTATCCACCAGACAGCAGAAAGATATCAAGGTGAGCTGTCCGGCATGGGCGGGCAGAGGAGGCAGATCGGTCAGTGCCAGAAGTATTATGCCCAGAACATAGAATCATAGAATGATACAATACAGAAGGAGGGCATTTGACCCATCGTGCTCTTTGAAAGAGCTATCCCCTATCCTGTTCCCATAGCCCTGCAAATCTCTCCTTTTCAAATATATATCCAATTCCCATTGGAAAGTTACTATTGAATCTGCTTCCTCCACCTTTTCAAACAGTGCATTCCAGATCATAACAACTCGCTGTGTAAAAAAAAAAATCCTCACCTCCCCCCTGGTTCTTTTGATAATTATCTTAAATCTGTGTCCTCAGGATACCCACCCTCCAGCTTATCCTTGTTTACTCTATCAAAACCCTTCATAATTTTGAACACCTCTATTAAATCCCGCCTTTACCTTCTCTGTTCTAAGGAGAACAATCCCAGCTTCTCTAGTCTCTCCGTATAACTAAAGCCGTTGATCCCTGATACAATTCTAGTAAATCTCCTCTTCACTCTCTCTAAGGCATCAATGAAGGAAAAAGTTCATGACCTCGCAAGGCTAGCTAAGATAAGCCTCCTAACTCATATCTCTCATTACTCTCTGCTTAGCCTTGCACTACCTGCTGCCCCAGCACTCACAAAACCTTCCCTCCCCGATTATCCTCCAATCACTGCAGTACACTTCACTCCGCCTCCTCTGCTCCTACTGCATCACTCTGTACCCGCTACTCTCCTCACTATTACTTCATTCACCTCCTCAAACCTCTGCCACCTTGCATACATCAGCAGTACTATTCCACCCTGACATGCATATCCTGAATACTTCTTGCTACTCTAACATTGATTCACTTTTTTCTTTCTTGCAGTAACAAGCTCACACAAGAAGCAGGCAGCCACAGGAGGAGGGCCACACGTCATCCATGGGCAGACCCCACCTGACGAACAGGTCATGGACATTGTGGGCAAGAGGGCTTATCAGGAGCATGGCATTGGGTGAGGCTGGAGAATTCCTGCAGGGTTTTAAACCATCTTCCCCTCATACCTCCTCACTTAAGTCTCACCCTTACATGTTATGCATGACAAATTGCTGCTGATTTCAGAAGCCACTCATCTGTCTCTGCTTATCCATGCCTCCAAATGCTAACCCTTATCCCTTGCTTGCATTTCAAGTCCAGAAGCTCCACACAGTCCTCAGGGAATGAAAGAGGAGGAAAAAGAGGAAGAGGTCAGCACTACAGAACAGGAGGCTTCACTCAACCTTACACTTGCAGACACCAGCTCAGACACTGGCACTGCATGTAGTTCAGAGGGTAGGCTAGAGGGGTCAGCACGTGGAGATTCACCCATCACTAGCACACAGGAGCAAGGGTAGGAGATAGGACGGCTAAGTAAGCAGCTCGCCGGAGGGAGAACTCGCGTCCTAGCCCTTCTGCAGACGGTACAGCTGGACATATCAGGGGCCCACCATGCATAAGAAGACTGACGGCAATCCACACGGACCATCTAAGGGCACTGGGCTGTCTGCCAGTAAGCTTGAGCACAATATTGGAGAGCATGGAGGAGTCCAGCTCCAACTATTATGCTGTCTTCACGCTTGGCATCGAGACCATGCAGTCAACCGTAGAACGAGTGGTCAGCTCTATTAGCACTGCAGGAGATCCTAAAGTGATGGAGCCACTGACAGCTCTGACAGCTTCGATGGAAGCTCACACTACTGCCATCTTGGCTCTGGGGCCCAGCGTCTTGTCTGGCTTACAAAGCCTGAAGGAAAACATGGACAGGGACTTCAAGAGCCACCCAGCACGCCTGCACTCTGTTCTCGTGCAGAGCAGTGGACGTGTTGATGCTCAGATCCCTGAGAATGGCATTAGAGCAGGGGAGAGGTACCTGTTGCCCTCTCAGGATGACATCACACCTGCTTCCCTACCAGCCTCTCAACCAGTCTCTCAGGTCAGACTGCCCCATCCGAAGTCGGGTCCCAGCAGTCTGCAGTTGAGTCCTCAACGGCCAGAGCTCCTGTATGTCCAATCCTCTCTGGCTGCAGGCATGGTGCCAGAGGACTGGAGGACTGCTAACATTGTACCGTTGTTTAAAAAGGGAGAAAGGGATAGACCGAGCGATTACAGGCCAGGCAACCTAACCTTGGTGGTGGGCAAATTATTAGAAAAAACTCAGAGGGACAGTATTAATCATCATTTAGAAAGGCACAGATTAATCAAGGACAGTCAGCATGGATTTGTTAAGGGAAGGTCGTGTCTGACTAACTTGGTTGAATTTTCTGAGAAGGTAACAAGGAGGGTTGATGAGGGTAGCGCATTTGATGTAGTCTACATGGATTTTAGCAAAGTTTTTGACAAGATCCCACATGGCAGACTGGTCAGAAAAGTAAAAGCCCATGGGATCCAAGGGAAAGTGACAAGTTGGATCCAAAATTGGCTCAGTGGCAGGTCGATGGGTGTTTTTGTGACTGGAAGGCTGATGCCAGTGGGGTTTTGCAGGGCTCTTGTTTTTTGTGGTATATATCAATGATTTAGTCTCTCACTCCTGAGACTTGAGCACAAATACCTAAGCTGAGGGAGTGCTGCACTGTCGGAGGTGCCGTCTTTCAGATGAGCTGTTAAACCGAGGCCCCATCTGCTCTCTCAGGTGGACGTAAAAGATCCCAAGGCACTATTTCAAATAAGAGCAGGGGAGTTATCTCCGGTGTCCTGGCCAAAATTTACCCCTCAATCAACATAACAAAAACAGATTATCTGGTCATTATCACATTGCTGTTTGTGGGAGATTGCTGTGCGTAAATTGGCTGCCGCGTTTCCTGCATTACAACAGTGACTACACTTCAAAAGTACTTCATTGGTTGTAAAGCGCTTTGGGATGTCCGGTGGTCGTGAAAGGTGCTATTTCAATGCAAGTCTGTCTTTCTTTCAATGTAGGGGGCATGATTAAGAAGTTTGCAGATGATACAAAAAGTGACCATGTGGTTGATATTGAGGACGAAAGCTGTAGCCTGCAGTAAGATATCAATGGACTGGTCAAGTGGGCAGAAAAGTGGCAAATGGAATTCAGTCTGGAGAAGTGTGAGGTAATGCTTTTGGGGAGGGCTAACAAGGCAAGGCAATACACGTTGGGCCCTATTTTGCGACCCTACGGGTGCGTACGAGGTGCGCACGCACCTGTAGGGGCCGCACAAGTGCCGTGTTTAGGCATGCGAAGCGCACGCGCTAAAACCCGGCACTTGCGATCTATCAAGAATCTTCTCGGCAGATCCTCCGCATCCCCAGGAAAAGAGCATCTGCAGGGGGGGAGTTGCGCTATTTGCCCAACTTCCGCCCGCTGAAAGGCCGCGGAATTCTTATGTCTGGTAAAAGCAGGTTTTACCAGCATAAGAGTTTGAAAAAATAGAAAAATAAAATTTTATCACTCACTTATACATTAAAAACCCTGTCCAATAAGGCAAGTTTATTCTTAGCCCTGTTAAAACATATAAATGATTTTTCAAAAAATTTAAATTTTGTTTAAAATAATTAATTAAATGTCATTTTAATTAATTTTATATATATAATTTTTTTTAAATATTTCAGGTGTTCATGTATTTTTTAAGTCATCCCCATTCATATTTATGACAGTTCTGTACGTACGGAACTGTCAAAAGTACGAATGGGAATTCCCTGCTTTCATTGGTTGGGTTGGCCCACGTGACCCTTGCTTGTGAGCCGCATGCACCCCTGGGCTATGTGGGCATCTACGCATTTCTACCAGGAGAGGCCCAGGATCACAAGCCTCCGTATCTCCCAGACCACCAGGTAAATGCCGCGGGAAGCCTCTGATCGCAAATTCAGGCCCAATAAATGGTAGGATACTGAGAAGTGTAGAGGATTGCATGTTCACAGATCTTTGAAGGTAGCAGGACGGTAGATAAGATGATTAAGAATGCATATGGGATACTTTCCTTTATTAGCCGAGGCATAGAATATAAGAGCAGGGAGGTTATGCTTGAACTGTATAAAACATTAATTAGGCTGCAGCTAGAGTACTGCGTACAGTTCTGGTCACCACATTACAGGAAGGATGTGATTACACTAGAGGGGGTGTAGAGGAGATTTATGAGGATGTTGCCTGGGCTGGGGAATTTTAGCTATGAGGAAAGATTGGATAGGCTGGGGTTGTTTTCTTTGGAACAGAGGAGATTGAGGGAAGACTTAATTGAGGTGTATAAAATTATGAGGGGCCTAGATAGAGTGGATAGGAAGGACCTATTTCCCTTAGCAGAGGGGTCAATAACCAGGGGGCATAGATTTAAAGTAATTGGTAGAAGGATTAGAGGGGAGTTGAGGAGAAAGTTTTCACCCAGAGGGTGGTGGGGGTCTGGAACTCACTGCCTGAAAGGGTGGTAGAGACAGAAACCCTCATCACATTTAAAAAGTACTTGGATATGTACTTGAAGTGCCGTAACCTACAGGGCTACGGACCAAGAGCTGGAAAGTGGGATTAGCCTGGGTAGCTCTTTGACGGCTGGCACAGATATGATGGGCTAAATGGCCTCCTTCTGCGCCGTAAATTTCTATGATTCTATAATTCTATGATTCCACGTCACCCAGCACAGCTACCTCAAGTGCCCTCAGTTGAAGTTCACAATCCCCTTTGTGTTGCAGGATTGTGCAGCATACAGCAAACAATTATGAATCTTAACACTGGCTCTTGGCTGTACTGAAGGACTCCCCGCAAGTAGTCCCGACAGCAGAAACATTGTTTCTCGATGCCAATGGTTTGCTCAATGTCTCTCATTATATCAATGTTTGGCGTCTGTGTCTGGGCTCCTGACAGGAGTCATGAGCCAGTTGGTGAGAGGATAGCCCTTGTCTCCCAGCAGCCATCCTGCCACCCTATGGTCTGGGTGGAACAGATGGGTTATTGAGGCCTTGCAACCAGAGCATCAGTGACCTGCCAGATCACCGTGTGCACGGAAAACTGACTGATGTTGCTGATGTCCCCAGAACAGTTTGGGGGGAGCCAGAGGCAGAAAGATTTTGAGCCACGGTGACCTGTACTGCCACAGGCAGTGCAGTGCATGCTCTGGAGTTGGGCTCCAATTCCCGCTCCAACAAGCGGCACAGGTAAGTGACCGTCTCCCCGTTGAAACACAGCCACCTTAAACACTGATCCGCTGTGAGGTTCAGGCATGACGTTCTCCTCCTGAAGACCCGCATGCTGTAAGGCCTCCTGCTCCCTTGCCTCCTTCACCCTCTTCTTGCAGCCTGTTCAGGTCTTTGCTGCCTTCAATGCTGCTGCTCCTCCTCCTGATTTGGGAGCCTGAATGGTCAGCCCAGCAGCATTCCCATGTTCAATAATTCAGAACAAGCAGATCTTCTAAAACAGTTCCTATCCTCCACAAACTCACTCTGAAAGAATATCTCATAGACAAACACTTGCCAAAACAGTCAAAAAACCTGGTCCAAAAATGCCCTGGAAGCCAAAAATGCCCATTATACACAGCGCCTGATATTCAGTCCATTGCAGTCAATATCGGGTGCTGCGTATAACGGGAGGCCGATCCGATACCGCCCCTTTGGCACCACTGCCCAAGATGAATGTTTAGGCCTTTAAGTCAACCTCTCAATAGAGGGCAGTGTGCTGATACAAGACACTACAGCACTCGAGCACCAGCACAGTACTGTGGAGTACTGCGGTGCAGATTTAATCCCTGCCTCAGTTACACCCAGTCAGGATATACCAGGCAAAGACCAGACATCTCTCTCTTGGTGGTTGGGGGAGGATATGACAGGAAAAATCAGATGGGAAACTAGATACTTTGAATCTTGAGCTGCCTTAATGAAAAACACATTTCCAAAGTCTTCATTAGGGTATAATAGTTATCTCTTGGAATGCATCCCCACAAGCTTTTAAATGAGCTTCCTCTATAAAACAGATTAAGCAGCTCATTAAAGCTAATCTCTTTGAAATGTTCTTTATATGCTTTTAGTTCTATGCATAATTACACTATACTACAGCATTTCTTGTTTATGAAAGGTAAATATATTAGGCCATTTGCTTTTTCTTTCGTTGCTGAAAATCCTCAGGATTGGCTTTTTTTAGCAGGAAGTTTCCCTTCTATGTATGTTGTAAAGTATGTTAATGAGGAGTCTGTCTGGTTCTCATAGGCCCAGCTTCGACTGACCACGATATTAGGGAATACTTTCCTTCTCACTGAATGTCACAAGAGCGGCACTGACAGGCACATCTAGGTGAAATGGAAAACAGTTTATTGAGATACCCTGATAGCACTGAAACCATCCTATTGATCGGATCATTTCCATCAAATTAGCAACAAAAAATTGATGGAAGCCTGTTCTGAATTTGAAAACTAAAATGAAATGACACAGGCACCTCTATTTTATTATAATCGGCACAAGAATGCTACAACTCAGTAACGATGTAGTTTGGCTTCAATAACACATTCTCTTCCCCTCAGCTGATTCTACGTTAATCCTAGCATCTGATTCAAAACCACATGGATAAGGTCTGTGACCCTAATGCCGGCATTAACAGCAGATACAAACTCTGGTGTTTTTCATGCCAGACATCCTTGTGAGATGTCTGAGTGACAGTTACTGCCACATAATGAGCAATTTTAGAACCAGAACGTGTGCCCACTAGGAATTGTATTGAGATTGCCCAAACTTTGGACCCTTACGTCCTGTGGAATGAAGAAACTTTTATCCCACCACATTGGGCCGAATTCAAACACAGGATCAATGGAAAAGAGAGTGAACTAACTTACTGGATATTGACTATATATAGGAGTCTACAGGATCACAATTTGTCATTTTGGTCCGTCAGTCCAGCCTCAAAGTTCAAAAACTGAATATACACTTCATTGCCTATACCCCTCAATTGATTCGCTCTCTGTGTGAAATGGCTATAACTGCTCTGTCCATCTACCTTCCTTCTGAGCTTCATACTCTCTGTAATTCACAGGGCTCAACTTCTCAGGCTTCAACTTGCTACCATAAGGATCTTGAAAACCTCAATAAGATCTCCTCACAGTCTTCGCTAGTGCAACGTATTCAGCTTCTGTAGTCTCTCCTTGTAGCTCAGGTGCCTGATACCAGGTAGCCCTTTTTGCTGCATCTTCTCTAGCGCAATGATGTCTTTGCTGTAATATGGTGACCAGAACAGCACACAGTACTCCAGATGAATTATTTCTGAAGTGAAGTCGATCTGGTGATGTAGACAAACAGCTGGCACACAGCAAGGCCCCACAAGCAGCAAGGAGATAAATGCCCAGTGCATCTGTTTTTGGCAGTGTTTGGTTGAGTGATAAATGTTGCGCAGGACACCCAAATGAGGATGAGGGGCAGTATCACATCATGTGATTTGTGTTCTATTCAGTGCGCTAGGCATCTTATTTGCCTTATTTGTGTCAGCCGTGGCTCTGTTCTCGCCTCTGAGTCAGAAGCTTGGGGGTTCAAGTCTCAATCCAGGGACTTGAGCACAAACTCTAGGCCGACACTTCAGTGCAGTACTGAGGGAGAGCTGGACCTTTGGACCTTTGGACCATCTGCCCTCTCAGAGCAGGAGAGTTCTCCCCGGTGTCCTGTCCAATATTTATCCCTCAATCAACACCTTAAAAATAGATGATCTGATCATTATCACATTGCTGCTTGTGGGATCTTGCTGTGCAAAAATTGGCTGCCACGTTTCCTACATTACAACAGTAACTACACTTCAAAGGTACTTCGTTGGCTGTGAAGTGCATTGGGACGTTTGGTGGTCATGAAAGGCGCTATAGAAATGCAAGTCTTTCTTTTAGTGCTCCAGATAGGCTCTGACCAAGGCTTTATACAACTGAAGCATCACATTCCAAACCTATTGGATAACGGCCAATATTCCATCAGCCTTTTTGATTATTTTTTGTATCGGGGAGGGGCTTAATCTGTTGCTCAATTTCACAGAATCACAGAAACCCCACAGTGCAGATAGAGGCCATTTCGGCCCATCGAGCCTGCACCGACACATATCCCACCCGATCCCCGTAACCCCTACACCAACACATATCCCACCCTATCCCCGTAACCCCACGTATTTAATCCCCCTAACACTGAGGGTCAATTATTTATCATAGCCAATCAACCTAACCCGCACATCTTTGGACTGTGGGAGGAAACCGGAGCACCCGGAGGAAACCCATGCAAACACGGGGAGAATGTGCAAACTCCACACAGACAGTCACCCGAGGCCGGATTCAAACCCGGGTCTCTGGCGCTGTGAGGCAACAGTGCTAACCACTATGCCACAATTTGAGTGGTAAGGAATGAAAGTCTTTCTTTTTTACTTTCTTTAATTACCATTGCTAGATACTGAGTGGCCTGAGTGGAGTGCTGAAAAGAAAATGGATTTAATGTTTTTTCTCTTCAGTAGCAGAGGAATGATGAAGCCACACAGGCTGTGATTTGCAAACTTAGTACAGACGACATAGGATTACATAGGATACATGGCACAGTACAGGCCATTCGGCCCAACCAGCCCATGCCGACGTTTATTTTTTTTTTAATTCATTGATGGGATGTGGGCGTCGCTGGCTAGGCCTGCATTTAGTGCCCATCCCTAATTGCCCTTGAGAAGATGGTGGTGAGCTGCCTTCTTGAACCGCTGCAGTCCATATGGTGTAGGTACACCCACAATGCTGTTAGGAAGGGAGTTCCAGGATTTTGGCCCAGCGACAGTGAAGGAACGGTGATACAGGTCCAAGTCAGGATGGTGTGTGGCTTGGAGGGGAACTTGTAGGTGGTGATGTTCCCATGCGTCTGCTGCCCTTGTCCTTCTAAGTGGTAGAGGTCGTGGGTTTGGAAGGTGCTGTTGAAGGAGCTTTGGCGAGTTGCTGCTGTGCATCTTGTAGATGGTACACACTGCAGCCACAGTGCGCCGGTGGTGGAGGGAGTGAATGTTGAAGGTGGTGGATGGAGTGCCACACGAGCCTCCTCCCGTCTTTCCTCATCTAAATCTATCAGCATAACCCTCTATTCCCTTTTCCCTCATATGCTTGTCTAGCCTCCCCTTAAATGCATCTATACTATTCGCTTCAACCACTCCTCATGGTAGCGAATTCCACATTCTCACCACTCTTTGGGTAAAGAAGTTTCTTCTGAATTCCCTATTGGATTTCTTGGTGACTATCTGATATTGATGGCCTCTATTTATGCTCTTCCCCACAAGTGGAAACATTCTCTCTGTATCCACTCTATCAAAACCTTTCATAATTTTAAAGACCTCTATTAGGTCACCCCTCAGCCTTCTGTTTTCAAGAGAAAAGAGACCCAGCCTGTTCATCCTTTCCTGATATGTATACCCTCGCACTTCTGGTATCATCCTTGTAAATCTTCTCTGCACCCTCTCCAGTGCCTCTGTATCCTTTTTATAATATGGTGACCAGAACTGTACGCAGTACTCCAAGTGTGGTCTAACCAAGGTTCGATACAGGTTTAGCATAACTTCCCTACTTTTCAATTCTATCCCGCTAGAAATAAACCCTAGTGCTTGATTTGCTTTGTTTATGGCCTTGCTAACCTCTGTTGCAACTTTTAGTGATTTGTGTATTTGTATTCTTAGATCCCTTTGTTCCTCTGCCCCACCTAAACTCGCACCCTCCAAGTGATAAGTGACCTGCCTATTCTTCCGACTAATATGTAATACCTCAGATTTATCTGTGTTGAACTTCATTTGCCAATTATATGCCCATTCTGCAAGCTTATTAATGTCCTCCTGTAACGTGTTGCAGTCCTCCTTAGTATTGACTGGTGATTGAGAAGAAACAAAAGAAAGAAATTGCATTTATATCTCCCCTTTCACGTCCTCAGGACATCTCAAAGCAGCTCACAGCCAATGAATTATTTTTGAAGTGAAGTTGCTCTGGTATGTAGACAAACACAGCAGCCAGCTTGCACATAGCAAGGTCCCACAAACAGCAAGACATAAATGCCCAGTGCATCTGTTTTTGGCAGTGTTTGGTTGAGTGATAAATGTTGCCCAGGACATTGTGTGTATTCCCCTGCTCTTCTTTGAATAGTGCCGTGCGATCTTTTACCACTTCCACCTGAGAGGGCCGATCAAGCCTCACTTTAATGTCTCATCCTTGTGCTCCTTCAGTACTGCACTGAAGTGTCAGCCTAGCTTATGTTGCTCGAGCCCTGCAATGGGGCTTTAACCCATGACTTTCTGAAGCAGGAAACTTACTGCTCCGCATGGCTTAGTACCAAAACAATTGTTGCACATATCCAATAGACCATTAGTGGTACTCCAGTATAATTAATATGTGACATTGTAAAAACTGCACAGAAGCTGAACTTTGCTGTTCCTCAGCCATCATGTTTGAGTTGGTGCCAATAAGATATTATGCGTACAGCAAACATGAAACATCTGGCTGTCCATGTTTTTATATCTCTTCATCACCCTCGACCCTATTGTGGGGGACAGGAGAACATACATTCCTTGTGCTAGCAGCAGTTCCAAGTTTCGCGGTCTCAGCTGCTACTAGAGCAACAAGGCTTTCAATCCTTTGTGTGAGGGGAATTTTGATGGGGTCCTGCACAAAAAGTGCTGAGCCGCTTCTCTCCTGACCCATACGCCCACTTGTATAGCACACACGTTATCCAACAAATGATGTTATTCATATGGAATTGGAGCAAATGCTGTCCAATTGCGCCCTTGGTTACATGTTATTGCTGGCAACACGAGGCTCCAATCATTACGCCAAAATTAAAACATTGGCCTTGATCTACACAGTGTCCTAATAAAGCACAGTCAGTTCTGAAATCTCACAACAATCCAGGATCGAAATCCACTGAGATTCAACTATGTTGAGAATTTCCTCAGGGTTTCTCCCGCTTTGCTGCCGTGACTTCGGCAGAATCCCTGTTTACACCCGTATGTAGGGTTTCTACCAGACTTACGTCAAAGTTATGGCGGCGGAGCAGGAGAAGCCCCGAGGAAATTCCCGCCACTAATGTTTAATAATATTTCTCTAATAAATCAATGGCCCCTTTAACCTTTCCCTGATCACTGCTATCAGAATGTTTCGATTCCATACTTTGTGCTGATTAGCTTTTAAAACTTATGTTTATCAGAGTTGACATTAAATTTCTATGGTCAATAGAATGTTTATCATAATTTCATCGCATTCAGGACAGTGTCTTTTAATGTATCTCCTTGTAATAAACATATTACAGATGTTAAGGAACATGATGGTAAAGAGTGCCCTCTAGTGCTCCTTCTTTGAACTGCATCACACTGATCAACAGGGGCGAACTGATAGCTCCAGCTCCACGGGAGGAAGATTTCCTCTGGTTGCTATGTGTAACAACATCAAACACAAATTCAAAAAGAATGTATTTATGATTTGGCTACACACACAGGCCTGTGAATTTCTTCCCCCACCCCACAAAGAATGCAAAAATTAGGCGAATGAGACCATTCATGAGAACAGAGAATGTTTCAGTCCCACCTGAAATATTAATCTATCGTTCTTTTTCAGATGGTGGGCTTTCCCAGCATTGCTGCTTTTAGTCCACATTTCCAGCATCCAGTTTCACGTCTCACTGAGAGTAGAAATCATCAGCACTGAGCGACTCCTCATCCTCAATCTCCATTCTCAGCTCCTCTTGCCCTTCCTCTGAATTCACCGCCCTCCTGCTCCATATAAACCCTCCTACCCATATTCAGGGCCATCCCCTCCACCTTGCCATCTCCTGTAACCTCTCTAACCCTGTGGTCTCAATCACCGAAAAGGCAATCTCCAACCACTTCCTTGTGTTCCTCTCCACCCACAACCCACAATTTGCTTCCAAACCTCACTTCCTGCTGGGGGAGGGGAGGGACATTTGTAACCTTCCAGACCTCTGGAATGGTGCCAGAGGACTGGAGAGTTGCAGATGTTACACCCATGTTCAAAAAAGGGGAGAGGGATAAACCTGGTAACTACAGGCCAGTCATCCTAACATAGGATGTGGGGAAACTTCTGGGGACCATAATCTGGGACAAAATTAATTGCCACTTGGAAGAACGAGAGTTAATAAATAACAGCCAACACGGATTTGTTAAAAGCAAATCATGTCTGACAAACGTGATTAAGTTCTTTGATGAAATAACAGACAGGGTTGATGAAGGTCGTGCAGTTAATTTTGTGTCAATGGACTTTCAGAAGGTATTTGATAAAGCGCTACAGAATAGGTAGTTTATCAAAATTAAAGCCCATGGGATTAAAGGGGCAGTGACAGCGTGGACACAAAATTGGCGCAGAGACAGAAAGCAGAGAGTCGTGGTGAACGGTTGTTTATCAGACTGGAGGGAAGTGTACAGTGATGTCCCCCAGGGGTCGGTGTTGGGACCACTGCTCTTTTTGACATATATTAATGACCTGGAGTTGAGTATAGTGGGCATAATTTCAAAGTTTGCAGACAACATAAAACTTGGAAATGTCGTCAACAGGGCAGACACAAGGCAGATGAAATTTAATGCAGAGAAGAGTGAAATGATGCATTTTCGAAGGAAGAATAAGGAGAGGCAATAGAAAGAAAATGGTATCATTTTAAAGGGGGTGCAGGAACAGAGAGACCTGGGGATTCACAGACACAAATCATTGAATGTGGGCGAACAAGTTGGTGAGGCTGTTAATAAAGCAGATGGGATCCTTGGCTTTATAAGTTGAGGCATAGATTACAAAAGCAAGGAAGTTATGCTAAACCTTTATAAATCACTGGTTAGGCCTCAGCTGGAGGATTGTGTCCAATTCTGGGCATCACGCTTTAGGAAGGATATCAAGGCCTTAGAGAGGGTGCAGAAGAGATTTACTAGAACAGAACCAGGGATGTGGGACTTCAGTTATGTGGAGCGACTCGAGAAGCTTGGATTGTTCTGCTTAGAGCAGAGAAGGTTAAGGAGAAATTTAATAGCAGTGTTCAAAATTATGAAGGGTTTTGGTAGAGTAGACAGGGAGAAACTGTTCACACTGGAAGGAGGGTCGGTAACCAGAGGACACAGATTTAAGATAATTGGCAAAAAATCCAAGGGGGAAGTGAGGAGAAATATTCTCATACAGCGAGTTGTTATGATCTGGAACGCACTGCCTGAAAGGGCGGTGGAAGCAGATTCAATAATAACTTTCAAAAGGGAATTGGATAAATACTTGGAAAGGAGAAATTTGCAGGGCTACAGGGAAAGAGAAACGGAGTGGGACTAATTAGAGAGCTCTTTCAAAGAGCCGGCATGGGCACAATGGCCTCCTTCTGTGCGGCACAATTCTGTAATTCTATGATACAATACAAAATACAAGAGAGAAGTGTCATTCTCTGCCAGTGAGATGGCAGTTTTAATGATGCAATTTACAAGTCCAAAAATAGTTACCTATTGCTACACAAATTGCCTTCACTCTTGACATTCATTGTGGTATCCTAGTAACAGCATTTTAAAGTAATAAAGGTCAGGCCAATGTTGAAATGAATACTGCAAACATTTGTCACTATCACCAGATGTTGTTCGCAGTAAGACTACTGGTCTGTAATGTCGTTATATTTGTGAGCACTACATGCTCTGAAGTTTTGCAAACATTATCAAAGTGGCAGATTTGTGTGCTCAAGGACTTGCGGCTCTCGGTGCTCGTCCGGCCTCTGCTGAGCCGCTCTTCATTCTGACGATCCGTCCGCAAAAAACAAGAGAACGCAGTTTTAAACTCTTCTCGGAATTTGCCTGAAAAAGAACAAGAATATTGCAATCATTTTTGACATCCCTTCAGCTAACTGATATTATTACCAACTGGAAAAGAAAAAAAAGACGACCGTATTTAGAATTCATTGAGGGAGCTACCAGTCAAATTCGGTGAGATCCTCACCAGCATATTCATTCTTATTTCTCTTCCTCATTACACTTTAAAATCCCGCCAAGCAAAGTACTGATGTTTCGATGTGGAGATCTAAGTTTCAAGTCAATTAATAAAGAAAGCCGCGCTACTGTCCAGAAGTTGACATTCAATATAACAAAACATTTCTGAAACTATAAAGACTAGCCAATGGGCTGCAAGGCCTGAGTAACTCAACTAATATTTCAATAGCTTGAGACTATCAGGCTATGTAAATTTCTATGCAATTATTAAGCAAGGCTATAGGGTAATTCACTGTTCCTATGCTCCGACTGGCTAACTGTGCTCCAAGGAAGCATGAGCTGGAGAATCGGCATGGCAGAGATTCTGCTCTATCTCCGATTTCTGCTCCGTTTGAGCAGCTTCCTGCAGACAAGATGTGAGTTTACCTTCCTTTTCTGGCTCCCATGTTAGCTGACATTGTAAGCGGGTTGGTCTCTTCAGGTGCTGTCCCTCTCTCCCTCAAATCTGCCGTCATCACCCCTCTCCTCAAAAAAACAACCCTTGACTCCTCCGTCCTTGCAAACTACCGCCTGTCAGTTCATTAAATTCCCCCCATAGTCTCGTCTCCTGTCTCACACAGAACATTTTTACATGCAGAGAAATAAACTGGTGGCGTAAGTTACTAAGGAAGTGTAAATCCAGCACAGAAATAGATGAAAGCTGCCTCTCTGAAATGTGTTTGGGCAAAGTTCAACCCATTTCTTATTTGGCACAGAATTCAGTCTGAATTGTTATGAAACTCGCAATTTCATTCAGAGAAACTGTAAGGGCTAAAAATGGAATAACTTCGTCGGGGCACTAACGCAGGAACTTGAGTGGTTGCGCCCCAAGAGGGAAGCGGGGCGCTACTCGAAGCGCCCCGCATCCCTGTTGGGGCACTGTGAATCAATATCGCGGCTCTACGTGCCGCGGTATTGCAGGTCTTCCACCGCTTCTTAAAGGGGAGGGGCCTTGCGCAGCATGACCCGAGGCCCAGCTGGGCCCCCGGGGTTTGGAAGTGCCGGCAACAGAGCCGAGTGCTGGGTTCTTGGAGCGCAGCCGGCACTCCAGGGGGGGGGGGGGCGGCGTTCAGGAGGCCGGGGACAGGAGCACAGACAGCTGCTGGCAGGCGGCCAGCAACAAAAATGGCCACAACGCACCTTGCCTTTAAATTGTGCCTCCCCGGCAGCAGGTGGGCCCCCCTGATCCCGTTGGACATAGCGTCCAGCGGTAAGTCAGGGGGTGCTCCCGAACATCGCGGCCAGGGCGTGAGCGGCGTGCTGCGCACGGCAATGATGTAATCACCGGCGGCGCAGAGCCATGGGGCGCTACGGGTTCGCACCACCGCTAAATTTTGCGGGAGGCGTGGGCGGCACTGCTCCCGGGTGGCACAAAGCAACCCAATTTTTCCCCCTAAAGATGGCTTGTGGAAGAAATGCGAACACGCACTCATAATAGAGCTGGACCATTTGTGGCTTGTCTCCTGTTAACCTGCAGCTTTCAGCCGAATACTCATTCCATGTGACTCAACAGCCTATCCACCTGTGGGGTGTTGATGGTCATGGAGTTTAATAATCTTCTTCCTCCTTTACTTGCCCTCCAGCAAATAAAAGCAAGGGCAATGCTATTAACAGTGCGGCAGGGTCATTCCAACAAGCAAAACAGCCTTATTAAAGCAAAGTTATTGGTACTATAGATTAATTCTCTTACTGTGGGGATATGCCTGTCATCTTTATTATTTTGGGGACACCGCATATTTCATCATCTGTATGGGTCTTTTGAGACCAGATATAACTGATTGTCTAACAATTTGTCCTATCTGTAAGAGCATCCAAATTAATAGCAGTTTGTCCTTTCTATATAAGCACCTTAATCAATAGCAGTCTGTCCTATCTATATAAGCTCCCTAATCAACAGCAGCCTGTTCTGTCTATATAAGCTCAGTAATCAATAGCAGCCTGTCCTGTCTATATAAACAGACTAATCAATAACAGGGTCCTTTGTACATAAGCAGACTAATCAATAGCAGTCTGTCCTGTCCATATAAGCACCCTAATCAATAGCAGTCTGTCCTGTCTATATAAGCAGACTAATCAATAGCAGTCTCTCCTGTCTATATAAACAGACTAATTAATAGCAGTCTGTCCTGTCAATATAAGCACGCTAATCAATAGAAGTCTGTCCTGTCTATATAAGCAGACTAATCAATAGCAGTCTGTCCTGTCTAAAAAAGCACCCTAATCAATAGCAGTCTGTCCTGTCTATATAAGCAGACTAATCAATAGCAGTCTGTCCTGTCTATATAAGCAGACTAATCAATAGCAGTCTGTCCTGTCAATATAAGCACGCTAATCAATAGAAGTCTGTCCTGTCCATATAAGCACCCTAATCAATAGCAGTCTGTCCTGTCTATATAAGCACGTGAATCAATAGCAGGCTGTCCTGTTTATAAGCACGCTAATCAATAGCAGTCTGTACTGTCTATATAAGCACCCTAATCAATAGCAGTCTGTCCTGTCTATATAAGCAGACTAATCAATAGCAGTCTGTCCTGTCTATATAAGCACGCGAATCAATAGCAGTCTGTCCTGTCTATATAAGCACCCTAATCAATAGCAGTCTGTCCTGTCTATATAAGCAGACTAATCAAAAACAGTGTCCTTTCTATATAAGCTCCCTAATCAATAGCAGTCTGTCCTTTCCATATAAGCTCCCTAATCAATAGCAGTCTGTCCTGCTTTTATAAGCAGACTAATCAATAACCGGGTCCTGTCTATATAAGGAGACTAATCAATAACAGTCTGTTCTGTCTACATAAGCACCCTAATCAATAGCAGTCTGTCATCATCATGTCTATATAAGCAGACTAATCAATAACAGGGTCCTGTCTATATAAGCAGAGTAATCTATAACAGTCTATCCTGTCAATACAAGCACCCTAATCAAGAGCAGTCTGTCCTGTCTATATAAGCAGACTAATCAATAACAGTCTGTCCTGTCTATATAAGCTCCCTAAGCAATAGCAGTCTGTCCTGTCTATATAAGCAGACTAATCAATAGCAGTCTGTCCTGTCTATATAAGCACCCAAATCAATAGCAGTCTGTCCTGTCTTTATAAGCTGACTAATCAATAGCAGTCTCTCCTGTCTATATAATAACCCTAATCAATAACTGTCTGTCCTGTCTATATAAGCACCCGAATCAATAGCAGTCTGTCCTGTCTATATAAGCAGACTAATCAGTAGCAGTCTGTCCTATCTAAATACTAACCCTAATCAATAGCAGTCTGTCCTGTCTATATAAGCATGCTAATCAATAGCATCTGTCCTGTCTATATAAGCAGACTAATCAAAAACAGTCTGTCCTTTCTATATAAGCTTCCTAATTAATAGCAGTCTGTCCTTTCTATATATGCTCCCTAATCAATAGCAGTCTGTCCTGTCTATATAAGCAGACTAATCAATAGCAGTCTGTCCTGTCTATATAAGCTCCGTAATCAATAGCAGTTTGTCATCATCATGTCTATATAAGCAGACTAATCAATAACAGTCTGTCCAACCTATTTAAGCTCCCTAATCAATAGCAGTCTGTCCTGTCTATATAAGCTGACTAATCAATAGCAGTCTGTCCTGTCTATATAAGCACCCAAATCAATAGCAGTCTGTCCTGTCTTTATAAGCTGACTAATCAATAGCAGTCTCTCCTGTCTATATAATAACCCTAATCAATAACTGTCTGTCCTGTCTATATAAGCACCCGAATCAATAGCAGTCTGTCCTGTCTATATAAGCAGACTAATCAGTAGCAGTCTGTCCTATCTAAATACTAACCCTAATCAATAGCAGTCTGTCCTGTCTATATAAGCACGCTAATCAATAGCAGTCTGTCCTGTCTATATAAGCACCCTAATCAATAGCAGTCTGTCCTGTCTATATAAGCATGCTAATCAATAGCATCTGTCCTGTCTATATAAGCAGACTAATCAAAAACAGTCTGTCCTTTCTATATAAGCTTCCTAATTAATAGCAGTCTGTCCTTTCTATATATGCTCCCTAATCAATAGCAGTCTGTCCTGTCTATATAAGCAGACTAATCAATAACAGTCTGTCCAACCTATATAAGCTCCCTAATCAATAGCAGTCTGTCCTGTCTATATAAGCTGACTAATCAATAGCAGTCTGTCCTGTCTATATAAGCAGAGTAATCAATAGCAGTCTGTCCTGTCTATATAAGCACACTAATCAATAGCAGTCTGTCCTATCTAAATACTAACCCTAATCAATAGCAATCTGTCCTGTCTATATAAGCACCCTAATCAATAGCAGTCTGTCCTATCTAAATACTAACCCTAATCAATAGCAGTCTGTCCTGTCTATATAAGCAGAGTAATCAATAACTGCCTGCCCTGTCTATATAAGCCCCCTCATCAATAGCAGTCTATCCTATCTATATAAGCAGACTAATCAATAACGGTCTGTCCTGTCTATATAAGCAGACTAATCAATAATAGGGTCCTGTCTATATGAGCACCCTAATCAATAGCAGTCTGTCCTGTCTATATAAGCACCCTAATCAATAGCAGTCTGTCCTGTCTATATAAGCATGCTACTCAATAGCAGTCTGTCCTGTATATATAAGCACCCTAATCAATAGCAGTCTGTCCTGTGTATATAAGCACCCTATTCAATAGCAGTCTGTCCTGTATATATAAGCACCCTAATCAATAGCAGTCTGTCCTGTGTATATAAGCACCCTATTCAATAGCAGTCTGTCCTGTCTATATAAGCACCTTAATCCATAGCAGTCTGTCCAGTCTATATAAGCAGACTAATCAATAGCAGTCTGTTGTGTCTATATAAGCACCCTAATCAATAGCAGTCTGTTCTGCCTATATAAGCTCCCTAATTAATAGCAGTCTGTCCTGTCTATATAAGCAGACGGATCAATAACAGGGTACTGTCTATATAAGCAGACTAATCAATAACAGTCTGTCCTATCTATATAAGCTCCCTAATCAATAGCAGTCTGTCATCATCATGTCTATATAAGCAGACTAATCAATAACAGTCTGTCCAACCTATATAAGCTCCCTAATCAATAGCAGTCTGTCCTGTCTATATAAGCAGACTAATCAATAACAGTCTGTCCTGTCTATATAAGCTGACAATCATTAGCAGTCTGTCCTGTCTATATAAGCAGACTAATCAATAACAGGGTCCTGTCTATATAAGCACGCTAATCAAGAGCAGTCTGTCATGTCTAAAAAAGCACCCTAATCAATAGCAGTCTGTCCTGTCTATATAAGCAGACTAATCAATAGCAGTCTGTCCTGTCTATATAAGCACGCTAATCAATAACAGTCTGTCCTGTCTATATAAGCACCCTAATCAATAGCATTCTGTCCTGTCTATATAAGCCAACTAATCAATAGCAGTCTGTCCTGTCTATATAAGCACCCTAATCTATAGCAGTCTGTTCTGTCTATATAAGCACGCGAATCAATAGCAGTCTGTCCTGTCTATATAAGCACGCTAATCAATAGCAGTCTGTCCTGTCTATATAAGCACCCTAATCAATAGCAGTCTGTCCTGTCTATATAAGCACGCGAATCAATAGCAGTCTGTCCTGTCTATATAAGCACGCTAATCAATAGCAGTCTGTCCTGTCTATATAAGCACGCTAATCAATAGCAGTCTGTCCTGTCTATATAAGCACCCTAATCAATAGCAGTCTGTCCTGTCTATATAAGCACGCGAATCAATAGCAGTCTGTCCTGTCTATATAAGCACGCTAATCAATAACAGTCTGTCCTGTCTATATAAGCACGCGAATCAATAGCAGGCTGTCCTGTCTATATAAGCAGACTAATCAAAAACAGTCTGTCCTATCTATATAAGCTCCCTAATCAATAGCAGTCTGTCCTGTCTATATAAGCAGATTAATAAATAACAGGGTCCTATCTATATAATCAGACTAATCAATAACATTCTGTCCTGTCTATATAAGCATCCTAATCAATAGCAGTCTGTCCTGTCAATAAAAACTCCCTATTCAATAACAGTCTGTCCTGTCTAAATACTAACCCTAATCAATAGCAGTCTCTCCTGTCTATATAAGCACCCGAATCAATAGCAGTCTGTCCTGTCTATATAAGCACCCTAATCAATAGCAGTCTGTCCTGTCTATATAAGCACCCTAATCAATAGCAGTCTGTCCTGTCTATATAAGCAGATTAATCAATAGCAATCTGTCCTGTCTAAAGAAGCAGACTAATCAATAACAGTCTGTCCTGTCTATATAAGCACCCTAATCAATAGCAGTCTGTCCTGTCTATATAAGCACCCTAATCAATAGCAGTCTGTCCTGTCTATATAAGCAGATTAATCAATAGCAATCTGTCCTGTCTAAAGAAGCAGACTAATCAATAACAGTCTGTCCTGTCTATATAAGCACCCTAATCAATAGCAGTCTGTTCTGTCTATATAAGCTGACTAATCAATAGCAGTCTGTCCTGTCTTTATAAGCTGACTAATCAATAACAGTCTGTCCTGTCTATATAAGCACCCTAATCAATAGAAGTCTGTCCTGTCTATATAAGCTGACTAATCAATAGCAGTCTGTCCTGTCTATATAAGCAGAGTAATCAATAGCAGTCTGTCCTGCCTATATAAGCAACCTAATCAATAGCATCTGTCCTGTCTATATAAGCAGACTAATCAATAACAGGATCCTGTCTACATAAGCAGACTAATCAATAACAGTCTGTCCTGTCTATATAAACTGGCTAATCAATAGCAGTCTGTCTTGTCTATATAAGCTGACTAATCAATAGCAGTCTGTCCTATCTATATAAGCTCCCTAAGCAATAGCAGTCTGTCATGTCTATATAACAGACTAATCAACAGCAATCTGTCCTGTCTAAAGAAGCAGACTAATCAATAACAGTCTGTCCTGTCTATATAAGCACCCTAATCAATAGCAGTCTGTCCTGTCTAAATACTAACCCTAATCAATAGCAGTCTGTCCTATCTAAATACTAACCCTAATCAATAGCAGTCTGTCCTGTCTTTATAAGCAGCCTAATCAATAACAGTCTGTCCTGTCTATATAAGCAGACTAATCAATAGCAGTCTGTCCTGTCTATGTAAGCAGACTAATCAATAGAAGTCTGTCCTGTCTATATAAGCACGCTAATCAATAGCAGTCTCTCCTGTCTATATAAGCACCCGAATCAATAGCAGTCTGTCCTGTCTAAATACTAACCCTAATCAATAGCAGTCTGTCCTATCTAAATACTAACCCTAATCAATAGCAGTCTGTCCTGTCTTTATAAGCAGCCTAATCAATAACAGTCTGTCCTGTCTATATAAGCAGACTAATCAATAGCAGACTGTCCTGTCTGTATAAGCAGACTAATCAATAGCAATCTGTCCTGTCTATATAAGCAGACTAATCAATAAGAGGGTCCTGTCTATATAAGCAGACTAATCAATAACAGGGTCCTGTCTATATAAGCACGCTAACCAATAGCAGTCAGTCCTGTCTGTATAAGCAGGATAATCAATAGCAGTCTGTCCTGTCTATATAAGCACCCTAATCAATAGCAGTCTGTCCTGTCTATATAAGCAGACGAATCAATAGCAGTCTGTCCTGTCTACATAAGCACCCTAATCAATAGCAGTCTGTCCTGTCGATATAAGCACGCAAATCAATAGCTTTCTGTCCTGTCTGTATAAGCAGGATAATCAATAGCAGTCTGTCCTGTCTACATAAGCACCCTAATCAATAGCAGTCTGTCCTGTCGATATAAGCACGCAAATCAATAGCTTTCTGTCCTGTCTGTATAAGCAGACTAATCAATAGCAGTCTGTCTTGTCTATATAAGCTGACTAATCAAGAGCAGTCTGTCCTGTCTATATAAGCAACCGAATCAATAGCAGTCTGTCTATATAAGCTGACTAATCAAGAGCAGAAATAACAACAGAAAATGCTGGAAAAACTCAGCAGGTCAGGCAACATCCGTGGAGAGAAATTTGAGTTGACGTTTCGGGTTGGACCCTTCTTCAAAACTGGAAAGAAAAGAAACTAGATCGGAGGCAGGGCTGCGATCGGACAAAAGAATAAAAGAAACAAAAGAAGTAAAAGAGATTAGAAGCTAGACGAGATAGTAATAGGCTGGGATTAGGTGTAAAGTGTACTGGCTGTGCAAAAGATAGCTGCCAGGTGTGAGAGAGAAACAAAAGGAAAGGGGGGGGGGTGGAAAAGGAGTGGAACAATTACAAGAGAAAATGAAATGGGGGCCGAGCTTATGATCTGAAATTGTTGAACTCGATATTGAGTCCGGAAGGCTGCAGACTGCCTAATCAGAAGATGAGGTGCTGTTCCTCGAGTTTACGTTGAGCTTCCATGGAACAATACAAGAGGCCAAGGACGGTGAGGTCCGAGTGGGAATGGAGCGGTGAATTAAAATGACAGGCGACCGGAAGCTCGGGGTCACCCTTACGGACTGAATGGAGGTGTTCCGCAAAGCGGTCACCCAATCTGCGTTTGGTCTCCCCAATGTAGAGGAGACCGCATCGTGAGCAGCGAATACAGTATACTAGATTGCGAGAAGTACAAGTAAATCGCTGTTTCACCTGGAAGGGGTGTTTGGGGCCCTGGACAGTGGGAAGGGGGGAGGTATAGGGGCAGGTGTTACATCTCCTCCGCTTGCACGGGAAGGTGCCAGGCGAAGAGGAAGGGCTGTTTGGGGTGATAGAGGAGTGGACTAGGGTGTCTCGGAGGGAGCGGTCCCTGCGGAATGCTGAAAGGGGAAGGGAGGGGAAGATACGTTTGGTGGTGGGATCACTTTGGAGGTAGCGGAAATGCCGGAGGATGATCCGTTGAATGTGGATGCTGGTGGGGTGAAAGGTGAGGACAAGGGGAACCCTATCGTGGTTCCGGGAGGGAGGGGCAGGGGTGAGGGCAGAAGTGCGGGAGATAGAACTGACACGGTCGAGGGCAGTGTCAACCACAGTAGAGGGGAATCCTCGGTTGCGGAAAAAGGAAGACATGTCTGAAGCACTGGTGTGGAAGGTGGCGTCGTCAGAGCAGATACGGCGGAGGCGGAGAAACTGGGAGAATGGAATAGAGTCCTTACAGGAAGCGGGGTGGGAGGAAGTGTAGTCCAGGTAGCTGTGGGAGTCAGTGGGCTTGTAGTAAATATTGGTCGATAACCTATCCCCAGAGATGGAGACGGAGAAGTCGAGGAAGGGAAGGGAAGAGTCCGAGATGGACCATGTGAAGGTGAGGGAAGGGTGGAAATTGGAGGCAAAGTGAATGAAATTGTCAAGTTCGGGGCGAGAGCAGGAAACGGCACCGATACAGTCATCAATGTATCGGAAAAAGAGGTAAGGGAGGGGACCCGAGTAGGACTGGAACAAAGATTGTTCCACATAGCCCACGAAAAGGCAGGCATAGCTAGGACCCATGCGGGTACCCATGGCAACACCTTTGATTTGGAGGAAATGAGTGGAGTTAAAGGAGAAGTTGTTCAATGTGAGAACAAGTTCAGCCAGGCGGAGGAGGGTCGTGGTGGATGGGGACTGGTCGGGCCTCTGTTCAAGGAAGAAGCGGAGCGCCCTCAGGCCATCCGGGTGGGGGATGGAGGTGTAGAGGGATTGTACGTCCATGGTGAAAAGGAAGCGGTTGGGGCCAGGAAACTGGAAACTGTTAAAGTGGCGGAGGGCGTCCAAAGAGTCGCGGATGTAGGTGGGAAGAGACTGGACAAGGGGAGAAAAGATAGAGTCAAGATAGGAAGAGATAAGTTCTGTAGGGCAAGAACAGGCTGAAACGATGGGTCTACCAGGGCAGTCCTGTTTGTGGATCTTGGGAAGGAGGTAGAAGTGGGCTGTGCGGGGTTGGGGAACTATGAGGTTGGTGGCAGCAGGGGGAAGATCTCCAGAGGAGATGAGGTCAGTGACAGTCTTGGAAACGGTGGTTTGATGTTCGGTAGTGGGGTCATGGTCCAGGTGGAGGTAGGAGGAGGTGTCGGAGAGTTGGCGTTCAGCTTCCGCTAGGTAGAGGTCAGTACGCCAAACAACAACAGCACCACCCTTGTCAGTGGGTTTAATGACAATGTCAGGGTTGGATCTAAGAGAATGGAGTGCTGCAAGTTCAGAGGGAGGTAGGTTGGAGTGAGTGAGGGGAGCAGAGAAATGGAGACGGCCGATGTCACGGCGGCAGTTAGCGATGAAAAGATCTAGAGAGGGTAAGAGGCCAGGGGGAGGGGTCCAGGTAGAACGGGAATTCTGCAAGCGGGAGAAAGGGTCAGTTGTGCGGGGGGAAGACTCCTGGCCAGTGAAGTGGGCACGGAGATGAAGGCGGCGGAAAAAGAGCTCAACATCGTGCCGAGCTCGAAATTCATTGAGGTGGGGGCGTAAGGGGATGAAGCTCAGGCCTTTGCTGTGGTTGACACTGCCCTCGACCGTGTCAGTTCTATCTCCCGCACTTCTGCCCTCACCCCTGCCCCTCCCTCCCGGAACCACGATAGGGTTCCCCTTGTCCTCACCTTTCACCCCACCAGCCTCCACATTCAACGGATCATCCTCCGGCATTTCCGCTACCTCCAAAGTGATCCCACCACCAAACGTATCTTCCCCTCCCCTCCCCTTTCAGCATTCCGCAGGGACCGCTCCCTCCAAGACACCCTAGTCCACTCCTCTATCACCCCAAACAGCCCTTCCTCTTCGCCTGGCACCTTCCCGTGCAAGCGGAGGAGATGTAACACCTGCCCCTATACCTCCCCCCTTCCCACTGTCCAGGGCCCCAAACACCCCTTCCAGGTGAAACAGCGATTTACTTGTACTTCTCGCAATCTAGTATACTGTATTCGCTGCTCACGATGCGGTCTCCTCTACATTGGGGAGACCAAACGCAGATTGGGTGACCGCTTTGCGGAACACCTCCGTTCAGTCCGTAAGGGTGACCCCGAGCTTCCGGTCGCCTGTCATTTTAATTCACCGCTCCATTCCCACTCGGACCTCACCGTCCTTGGCCTCTTGTATTGTTCCACGGAAGCTCAACGTAAACTCGAGGAACAGCACCTCATCTTCCGATTAGGCAGTCTGCAGCCATCCGGACTCAATATCGAGTTCAACAATTTCAGATCATAAGCTCGGCCCCCATTTCATTTTCTCTTGTAATTGTTCCACTCCTTTTTCCCCCCCCCCGCCTTTCCTTTTGTTTCTCTCTCACACCTGGCAGCTATCTTTTGCACTGCCAGTACACTTTACACCTAATCCCAGCCTATTACTATCTCGTCTAGCTTCTAATCTCTTTTACTTCTTTTGTTTCTTTTATTCTTTTGTCCGATCGCAGCCCTGCCTCTGATCTAGTTTCTTTTCTTTCCAGTTTTGAAGAAGGGTCCAACCCGAAACGTCAACTCAAATTTCTCTCCACGGATGTTGCCTGACCTGCTGAGTTTTTCCAGCATTTTCTGTTGTTATTTCGGATTTCCAACATCTGCAGTATTTTGCTATCGTACTAATCAATAGCAGTCTGTCCTGTCTATGTAAGCACCCTAATCAATAGCAGTCTGTCCTGTCTATATAAGCATGCTAATCAATAGTAGTCTGTCCTGTCTATATAAGCATGCTAATCAATAGCAGTCTGTCCTGTCTATATAAGCAGACCAATCAATAGCAGTCCGTCCTGTCTATATAAGCAGACTAATCAATAACAGTCTGTCCTGTCTATATACGCACCCTAATCAATAGCAGCCTGTCCTCTCTATATAAGCTGACTAATCAATAGCAGTCTGTCCTGTCTATATGAGCAGACTAATCAATAGCAGTCTCTCCTGTCTATATAAGTACCCATTCAATATGTCTGTCCTGTCTATTTAAGCTAACTAATCAATAGCAGTCTGTCCTGTCCAGATAAGCTGACTAATCAATAGCAGTCTGTCCTGTCTATATAAGCAGAATAATCAATAGCAGTCTGCCCTGTCTATTAAGCAGACTAATCAATAGCATTCTGTCCTGTCTATATAATAACACTAATCAATAACAGTCTGTCCTGTCTATGTAAGCTGACTAATCAATAGCAGTCTGTCATTTCTATATATGCAGACTAATCAATAACAGTTTGTCCTGTCTATATAAGCAGTCTAATCAATGGCAGTCTGTCCTGTCTTTATAATAACCCTTATCAATAGCGGTCTGTCCTGTCTATATAAGCAGAATAATCAATAGCGGTCTGTCCTGTCTATATAAGCAGACTAATCAATAGCAGTCTGTCCTGTCTATATAATAACCTTAATCAATGGCAGTCTGTCCTGTCTATATAAGAACCCTAATCAATAGCAGTCTGTCCTGTCTATATAAGCAAACCAATCAATCGCAGTCTGTCCTGTCTATATAAGCAGCCTGATACCTATCATAAAAATTACTGTTGGCGCAATGACGAACATCGATGATAATTCAATGTAATTGGCTACCAAAATTAGGGGTGCAGCATGGTGCATGTTCTCTCTCAGCTGGACACTTCATTGTATATTGCTGTAACTGTGAAGAATCTTTGACGTGCGACTGTGCTCAAGCTGTTTGTGAGTACAGGTAGACTATCCTTTATCCGAAAACCTCGGGACCAGCTGTGTTTCGGTTTTCGGAAAATTTCGGATTTCAGAAGGTATTTTATAAGACTGGGAAATTTGTCGGGGGTGGGGGTCGGCGGGGGGTCGGGGGTCGGCGGGGGGGTCGGCGGGGGTCGGGGTCGGCGTCGGCGGGGGGGTCGGCGGGGGTCGGCGTCGGCGGGGGGGTCGGCGGGGGGTCAGGGGCGGGGGTCGGCGTCGTGCGCACGACTTACGCTGAACGAAAAAACTTTCGGTTTTTAGAGGTTTTCGGTTTTCGGAAGTTCGGATAAAGGATATTCTACCTGTATAATTAATCTTATTAGCGCTGGTATAATTAGAGTTCCACGGGGGTGGGCGGTGGAACGAATCAAGTTCAAAGTTTTCACATCGCACATGTGGTACATTTCTACTGCTCCTATGAATCGAGCATTATTGCTGAGCCAGAATCTCCATTGCAGTGCCTGAATAGGAAATTAGGCCTAGAAATTCGATCACATCAGAAAATGTTCATGCAGGAAGAGGGGTGCACTGCACACGCCTGTTAGTGTGGTTCCAGGCAGCATGTAATATTCGTGCTGTGTGCTCATTGTAATGAGTCTCACAGCAATACCATTCAATGGCTGTGTGCCTATTTGGGATCTCCGATGCCACTTAAATGCATCCAGCAGCTCTTACAGGGAAAGTGCATTCTGAGAGCTGCAGAAGGAAGGAAACACATAAGGAGAGAAATGGGTGCTAGACCTGCAGATCGTGGCCCCAGGTTCTCCGATGCTGCTTTGGAGGCCCTAGTCCAGGTGGTGAACAGGAGGAGAGAGATACTGTTCGCCCCCTTCCCCACCACCTCCCCCCCGTAGGGGCAGAAAGCCCTCCAGGCAACATCTCCGCCACCAGTGAGAAGACATCGCAGAGGAGGTCAATGGCTCCCAGGATATGGCTGCAATGCTGAAAGATGTTCAATGACTTCTCTGCTCACACCTCCACTACATCCAGCCTGACTACTCACAATACTCCCCTCTCCGCTTCCCTTCACTCTCCTACAGTCAGAAGGTTGTGGGTTCAAGTCCCACTCCAGGGACTTGAGCACATAAATCTAGGCTGACACTCCAGTGCAGTGCTGAGAGAGTGCTGCACTGTCGGAGGTGCCATCTTTCGGATGAGACATTAAAGCGAGGCCCCGTCTGCTCTCTCAGGTCGACGTAAAAGATCCCATGGCACTATTTTGAAGAAGAGCAGGGGAGTTATCCCCGGTGTCCTGGCCAATATCTATCCCTCAACCCACGTAACAAGAATACATCAGCTGGTCATTATCACTTGCTGTTTGTGGGAGCTTGCTGTGTGCAAATTGGCTGCTGCGTTTCTTACATTACAACAGTGACTCCACTTCAAAAGTACTTCATTCGCTGTAAAGTGTTTTGAGACGTCCGGTGGTTGTGAAAGGCGCTATATAAATGCAAGTCTTTCTTTTCTTTATTTTCACAATCATTTCAACACATTTCACTACACCTCCTCCTCATACTCACATGCTTACCACTTTTGCAACCCTCACTTCAACACACCTCACATCTGACGCATAAAGGTTAAGGGACACAGTGACCTTGACAGCCACAGGCAGTGCTGTCCATGTCAGGGTTTGAGGCTCGCGTTGTGGTCACAGAGGTGATATAGCTCAGTGACAGCCTCCTTTGTGAAGCAAAGGCGCCTGAGGCATTGCTTGTCAGTGAAGTTCATGCAGGAGAAGTGCTCTCTGAATATTCACTGTGGGTGCGGCCTCCTGCGCAGTGCCCTCCTCTCCCTCCCTCTTTTGGCAGCTACTCCTGCTCTCTGCTGTCTTCCTTGCTGCTGCCCCTCCTCCTCCAGCCCCAACAGCAGCCCTACTGGTCCACCCAGGACTGCATTCAAACTGTTTAAAAGGCAGCCAAGAACAGTGCAACACCAGCAAAATCTTTTTCTCAATAGTTAGAATTAAATGTCCAAAGTCAGATGACAGGCCAAAAAATGCCCAGTAGTAAACCAGCAGCCTGAAATAACAAATCAGCTACTAGACCGGTAAGCCTGACATCGGTAGTGGAGAAAATGCTAGAGTCCGTTATAAAAGATGTAATAGCAGAGCACTTGGAAAACAGTGACAGGATCGGACAAAGTCAACATGGATTTACAGAAGGTAAATCATGCTTGACTAATCTACTGGAATGTTTTGAGGATGTAACTGGTAGAATAGATAAGGGAGAACCAGTGGATGTGGTGTATTTGGACTTTCAGAAGGCTTTCGATAAGGTCCCGCATAAGAGATTAGCGTGCAAAGTTAAAGCACATGGGATTGGGGGTAAGGTACTGACTTGGATAGAGAACTGGTTGGCAGACAGGAAGCAAAGAGTTGGAATAAACACGTCTTTTTCCTAGTGGCAGGCAGTGACTCGTGGGGTACCACAGGGATCGGTGCTAGGACCCCAGCTATTCACAATATATATTAATGATCTAGACGAGTGAACTAGATGTAATATCTTCAAGTTTGCAGATGACACAAAGCTGGGTGGGCGTGTGTGCTGTGAGGAGGATGCAGAGAAACTCCAGTATGATTTGGACCGTTTGGGTGATTGGGCGGATGCATGGCAGATGCAGTATAATGTGGATAAATGCGAGGTTTTTGGTGGCAAAAACAGGAAGGCAGATTATTATCTGAACAGCAATAGATTGGGAAAAGGGGAAGTGCAATGAGACCTGGGTGCCCTTGTGCACCAGTCACTGAAGATAAGCATGCAGGTGCAGCAGGCGGTTAAGAAGGCAAATGGTATGTTGGCCTTCATAGCGAGAGGATTCGAGTACAGGAGCAAGGATGTCGTGCTGCGGTTGTACAGGGCCTTGGTGAGACCACACCTTGAGTATTGTGTGCAGTTTTGGTCGCCTTATCTGAGGATGGATGTTCTTGCCATGGAGGGAGTGCAGCGAAGATTCACCAGACTGATACCTGGGATGGCAGGAATGATGTATGAAGAGAGATTGGGTCTGTTAGATCCGTGGTTCAGTGGATAAAGAATTACACGGATGCTGTACATAAACAAACAACAGGTCTTTACTGGAGGAGTGTCATCGCTAGATGGGAGTACAGAGGCATGCGCACAGCTTATATACCGGTGTGGTTACTGCCGGTACTACAGTATATACAGGAGCTGTAAAAAGTAGTTTTGACTTAAAGCACATACACTACAATTCCTCCCTTTTTAGATTAATAATACCCCCTTAATATTCAAATAACAATTACATTTTTACATGTACATTCAATAACAAAAAGTCCATTTATAGATTCAGTCTTTGGGGCGGCTTCCTGACCCTTTCGGGATAGCGCCTTTCCGGAGGTTCTTGTTCTTGGTGCAGAGGCGATTCTGACCCCTTTTCATCGGGTAGTTCATCGGGTTCCACTGCTACTGGGTCTGAAGTAGATGCTACCGGTATGTCGGGTTCATCCCCGGGTACTCGAGACATGGGGTTGACGCCTTCCTGTGACGCGAAGATCTGATCGACGTGTCGTCTCACAATGTTCTCCCCGACATCCACTGTGTACATTAATGGCCCCTGCCTTGTACATATCGTTCCAGGTTGCCACTTCTCTGTTCGATAGTCACGGGCCAAGACTGGTTGCCCTACATTGAAGCTCCTTGTCCGCTTCTCGTTGATGTGCTGGAATTGTTTGTCCTCAACATTTCTTCGCACATTTGGTCTGAGCAAATCCAGACGAGATCTTAACCTTCTGTTAAAGAACATCATGGCCGGGGTCTGGTTGGTAACTGCATGTGTCGCGTTTCGGTAGGCTAATAAGAAATTGTCCATCTTATGCTGTAGTGGAATTTCCTCGTCGCACATGGCCTTTATCGCCTTCTTAAAGGTTTGTACGAACCTCTCAGCCAATCCATTGGTGGCTGGATGATACGGGGCGGATGTGTAATGCCTTACCCCATTCCTTTTCATGAATTTTTAGAACTCGTCGGACACAAACTGTGGTCCATTATCAGAGCAGATCTGCTCTGGCAAACCGTTTCTGGCAAATATGGTCCGTAGGACTGCAATCGTTTTCTCTGTAGTGGTTGAAGACATCTTTATCACCTCAGGCCACTTTGAATGAGCATCCACTGCTATTAAGAACATTGAGTCCATGAATGGACCAGCAAAATCAATGTTCACCTGTTGCCATGGAGAGGAGGGCCACTCCCATGGGTGTAGAGGGGCATGTGGTGGTGCATTTTGGACCTTCTGGCACCCTAAGCAGCTCTCAGTTAGGTCTTCAATTTGTTGATCGATTTCCGGCCACCACACAAGCCCTAGCAAGGCTTTTCATTTTCACTCCCCCCAGATGACCTTCATGTAGCTGCTTTAGCACTCTCTCCCTTAACTTGGGTGGAATCACCACTCTGGATCCACACATCACTGTCCCCTGGCATACTGACAGCTGTTCTCTTCTGGATGAGAATGCTGGCAACAGTGAGTCGCCATGTGTTGGCCATCCCCTCACCGTCAATTCATATACCCGTGACAGCGTCGGATCATTGCGGGTCTCCTTCTCTATATCTGCGTTTGTTACTGGCAATCGTTCAATTATCGACGAATAAAATATCTCGATAGGGTCCACTGCTGGTGCTTCCTCCACCGTAGGCAGTGGCAGGCGCGATAGCCCATCAGCGTTCCCATGCTGTTTCGTGCCTTTATATTCTATTTCATATTGATTCACCCCTAGAAACAGGGACCATCTTTGTAACCGCTGTGCAGTCATTACTGGCACGCCCTTCTTAGGATTAAAGATGGAGACAAGTGGTTGGTGGTCAGTCAGCAAGGTGAACTTCTGCCCATGCAGATAATGGTTGAATTTTTTTACTCCCCATACTAGGCTGAGGGCCTCCCGGTCAATCTGGGCATAATTGCGCTCGGCTGAGGTTAGTGACCGAGACGCAAAGGCCACTGGCCTCTCCAATCCGTCTGGGAATTTGTGCGACAGCACCGCTCCAATGCCGTAGGGCGATGCATCACATGCCAAACGAATTGGTAGTGCTGGATTGAAATGGGCCAACACCTCTTTTGATGTGATCAATTCTTTACACTTCTGGAAAGCTCGTCTATGTTCATCATCCCACTTCCATGGTACCCCTGTTTGCAGTAGGGTGTTCAGCGGGTGTAGTATGGTATACAAATTTGGTAAGAACTTGTGGTAATAGTTTACCAGCCCGAGGAATGACCTCAGTTGTGACACATTTTCCAGTGCTGGAGCCTTGACTACTGCCTCAATCTTGTCAGGGGACTTATGTAACCCCTCTTCATCGATGACGTGGCCGCAATACGAGATCTGTTTCTGGAAAAACTTGCACTTGTGGCGATTAGCTCGTAGCCCATATTCCTTTAATCTGGCGAGCACCTTCTCCAAGTTAGCGAGGTGATCACCGTCATTTTCGCCCGTGACCAAGATGTCATCCAAATAACACTGGGTCCCTGGAATCCCTTGCAGGACCTGATCCATCGCCCTTTGCCAGATAGCCGGAGCCGAGGCTACTCCAAACACCAGCCGGTTGTATTGATAGAGACCTTTATGGGTGTTGATCGTAAGGTAATGTTTCGAAGCTTCTTCTACCTCCATTTGCAAGTACGCCTGGGCTAGATCAATTTTGGTGAAGCGTTTACCACCAGATAGCGAGGCGAAAATATCCTCAATTCGTGGAAGCGGATATTGCACCGTGTGAAGGACTGGGTTCACTGTCACCTTAAAATCCCCACAGATGCGGGTCTTCTTTGGTTCCCCAGGCATATTACTCAACGACCTCTTCATTACAGGGATGATGGATGTAGCCCACTCGCTCCAGTCCACTTTGGACAGTACTCCTGAACGTTCCAACCCTTCCAGCACTGCTTCAACCGTTGGTCTGATCGCATAAGGCACTGGTCTGGCCTTCAGAAACTTTGGGCTTGCATTATCCTCTATTTTAATTGTTGCTGTTATTCCTTTTAGTGTTCCTAGTCCCTCCTGGAACACTTCTTTTGCGTCAGTTAGCATTTTTGACAGTCGTCCAGGTGTGACGTCGTCATCCTTTTTGGCCTCCACCTTCAGTGCCTGTATGGAATGCCAATCTAAATGTATCTTCCGGATCCACTCATGTCCTAGCAGTGGTGGTCCTCCATTTGGCAATACATATATATCCATTTTAGGTATTTCCTGACCTTTATATGTCACTTTCACCCTTATTTTTCCTTTGGGGTAGACTTTTTGCCCCGTATATGTCTTCAAGACAATCTCTGTAGCTTTCAAGGGTATGTGTGAAAATAGCCGCTTTTAGTCTCTTTGATTTATGACTGTTAGAGCTGGCCCTGTGTCCAATTCCATTTCCACTTGGACTCCGTCTATCTTGAGTGTAACCCAGATAGTCTGGTGATCCTCTATTTCGGTTACATTATGTAGTTTCAGACAACCCAGCTCCTTGCTTCCGGAGTCTGTGTCACTTTTCTGTTCGTCTGAACCACTGTCCATCACCTGGTGTACCTTTTTGTACATCTCCTGTGGAGATTTCTTACTGTTGGTTTTCTTCCCAGACCTGCAGACTCTTGCTATGTGTCCTGCTTTCCCACACTGTCTGCACACTTGGTCCTTGAACCAACAATCTTTCTGGTCATGTGTTGTTCTGCCGCAGCGATAGCACTTCCCTCTTCCATAGGTCATTTTGTTGGTGCCGTATTCTTGCGGTCTCCGTTGTATCTCTGCAGCGCCCCTTGTGGCTGCTTCGTGTGATACTGCCATACTGAAAGCTTTGTCCAGCGTAAGGTCCTTTTCTGATAGAAGCCGTTTCTGGGTTCCTTCACTTTGTAGCCCACACACAAACTTGTCCCTTAACATGTCTGCTAGTCCCGCTCCAAACTGGCAGTATTTCGATAGCTTGCGCAGTTCCGTTAGGTACTCAGCATTGCTTTCGTCTTTGTGTTGGTTCCTTTTATGGAACTTAAATCGTTCTGCTATCAGCAGCGGTGTGAGGTTTAAGTGGTCCTGTAGGATTTCTACTATGCTTTCAAAATTCTTCTTTACCGGCTTCTCTGGGGTTATTAGATTTCGCAGTAACCCATAAGTTTTTGCACCCATGGAATTTAACAGAACCAGTGCTTTATTAGCATCTGGCACTTCATTCGCCCTGCAGTACACCTCAATACGTTCCACATATGTCGCCCAATCTTCGACTTCATTGTCGAAAGTAGAGATACTGCCACTCTTCGGCATCCTTGGTTGTGCTTTAACTATCACCAATGGCACCTCCCGCGCTTCCCCGTCTTCTCCGCTGGCACAAAATGGCATCTCCCGCGCTTTCCTTCCTTCCCGCGCTCGCCCGTCTTCTCCACTGCGGCTTCGCAAAATGGTGTCTCCCGCGCTCTTCCTTCTTCTCCGCAGCTCAATGGCACCTCCCGCGCTCTCCCTGCTTCTCCGCGGCTCAATGGCATCTCCCGCGCTCTCCCTGCTTCTCCGCGGCTCAATGGCATCTCCCCTTGCCCTGATCCCGCGGACCCTGATCAGCCCGTGATCCCTGGCTGTGCTCTGCGCGTTCTTCTCTTGATATTTGTCGACGCCGCTCAGTCTAGAACCCGACTGTTTCTTACCCTCTCTCTCTCCGGTTTTGCAATATTTTTCCACGACGCCGCTCGGCGATCAACCCCCGGCTGCGCCCTGCTCTCTTCACCCTTTTTCTTACCCCATCGACGCTGCCCGGCTCTCTCTCTCTGCCGTCGGTCGGCTCCAGCCGCCGCTGCTCGGGAAGGGTCTGCTCAAGACCTGTCGTCGGTCTCTTACTGCTCGTTGTGGCTGGGGAACCAAGCCCGGCTCTCCACAGCCTCCCCAGCGAAGTTGGATCTCTGCCTGACTGCTGGGCGGTTACTCGCGGTTGACGCCCGTGTTCCTGGACTCGACTATTTTTTTGTTTTTTTTTTGTTTAATGTTGCAGGTAGATTCACTTCAACACTCGTCGCCATTGTTAGATCCGTGGTTCAGTGGATAAAGAATTACACGGATGCTGTACATAAACAAACAACAGGTCTTTACTGGAGGAGGGTCATCTCTAGACTGGAGTACAGAGGCATGCACACAGCTTATATACCGGTGTGGTTACTGCCGGTACTACAGTATACAGGAGCTATAAAAAGTAGTTCTGACTTAAAGCACATACACTACAGGGTTGATTAGGCTTATATTCGCTAGAGTTTAGAAGAATGAGAGGGGATCTCATTGAAACTTATAAAATTCTAACAGGACTAGACAGACTAGATGCAGGAAGGATGTTCCCGATGGTGGGGGAGTCCAGAACCAGAGGTCACAGTCTAAGGATAAGGGATAAGCCATTTAGGACTGAGATGAGGAGGAATTTCTTCACCCAGAGTGTGGTGAACCTGTGGAATTCTCTACCACAGAAGGCAGTTGAGGCCAATTCATTAAATATATTCAAGAAGGAGTTAGATATGTCTTAAGGCTAAAGGAATCAAGGGATATGGGGAGAAAGCAGGGACAGGGCACTGAATTTGGATGATCAGCCATGATCTCATTGAATGGCGGAGCAGGCTCAAAGGGTCGAATGGCCTACTCCTGCTCCTATCTTCTATGTTTCTTTGTTTCTATGTTAACCTGGAAGTACTGCACAATCCCTTTAAATCATGCTACTGAAGGCCCTCCCTGCCTATTACGACCATGTGTTTGAGGTCATCACATGGCGACTCAGATGTTGGGGCAACCTAATATCACAGAATGGTCCTTCAACAAAGGTAGGACCCTAATTTGAATATTTTAGTCATTGTTTTAAATAGTTTTGTCTCTTTACGCCTACAGAGCAGCTCGGTTCAATATGGCAGACGGCGCACTTCCGGCTCGTAATGAGTGCGCGCTTCCTGGCCACCATATTGGATGCTTATACGCCTGTTTAGCACTTGTAAAATGGGGGACGGGGTGCTTGAATTTCTAGGCCTTGGAGTTTTTAGCAGTTTCTCTTTATACAACATTCTGTGCAATGGAAACTGCATTCAGCTCTCCCCTATCACTCACCGTGACTGAGGAAGCTCAGCAGGAGGTGTAAGGCGGTAGCAAAGCCATACTTTGCAGACCTGCTACTTGACGACAAATGAGGTACAGCTATCTGGGTCTCAGTGAATGCTTTAGGAGACTGAAATTATAACAGAGAGGCAGTGAACCTCTGGATCCTTGATTTGTTGCCTATACATGTATCAAAAGATAACCAATATTTTCTTTAGGAGTCAACACATTCATAACATTCACCGCTGAGCAGCAGAAGCAGTCTGACAGGGCTGTACAATGCTATCACACAGCTTGCTTTCCCTGAGTATGAAGGCTGATTGATTGCACACATTTGATTATTTGGCTCCCTGTTCATAATGCTGTGGCTGACATCAACAGAAAAGGATTCTACTCTTTCGGTGTGCAGCCGGTCTGTGACTGCCAGTACAAAATCACACAGGTCAATGCCCAGTTCCCTGGCAGCACCCATGATACATTTATTTAGCACTAATTATTAGCGCTGGCATTTTTGAAGGGGAAGGTAGAGTGGAAGGATGGTGTCTAGCTGATGACACTGTGTGGCAGTCATGAATGAAATCTGAGTGTTGATACAAGGAGGTCCATTACTGAGCTTACCAATGGCGTCCTGAAGCAACACCAGCTGAGTGAATCATTCAGAGGGCCTATTACTGTACAACCACGTTCCGCACCCACCCCCACCCCGACCTGCCCCACCCTCGGTCTCCAGGAATATTGTTGCGTGTTGCATGCTCTACTTTGTTCTGTAGCGTCCTAAGCATGGAGAAAGAAGAGTAGAATCCAGAAGGTCTGCCAGCCTTGAAGGGAGGCAGTGACAGTGAGGAAGTAGCTCAGGAAATAGTAGTAGAGCCAGGCATAATGCTGCATAGGTGCCAATACTAGGTGCATTTAGCAAAGTGCTTGAGCTGTCCTATTAAGGAATCCTCCTGTCCATGTTTACCAAATATCTCGTGTAATGATCAATAACATGTCATTCTATAGTGGACACTAGGTGGAGCCGTAGAGCTGTGTAGAGCTGTATATAGCTGTATGTATATAAGACTACACTACCCATGAGGCACTAGGCTACCCACAAGGCAACAGTCAAGATGGCAGCCTGCACACAGGAGCACACATGCTGCATCTCTACAGATACTGTATCTAGAGAACGTGTACTGAATAAATGACTAGCTAGAAGCTAGCTGTGTTCATAATAAGAATGTCTAGTTATTAATGAACATAAGATGGTACCAGGATGGTGAAGATCTGCTGAAAATTGTGAAAAGCGACATGGAGAATTTGAAGCCACCAGAGCGTTTGAAACTCACAGGAAACATCGACTACAATTGGCAGACTCTTAAACAACAATTTGAACTCTACATTGCAGCCATCGGATTCGGTACGAAGCCAGACGCAAGGAAGATAGCGTTGCTGCTTACGGTTGCAGGCCCACAGGTGATAGAGGTATTTAATACATTTGTATTTAATCCAGCGGAGAACAGAGACAAATTAGACGATGTGCTAAAGAAATTTGATGCACATTGTTCTCCCAAAAAGAATGAGACCTATGAAAGATACATGTTCTGTTCAAGGACACAGCAGCAAAATGAGACTTTTGATAGCTTTATAACTGATCTGAAACTGAAAGCACAGACATGTAATTTCTCTGAGCTCAAAGCATCCATGATTCGTGACCAGATTGTGTTTGGTATTCATGATAAAAAAGTCAGGGAACGTCTGTTGAGAGAAGCCGAACTAAATTTGGAAAATGCAGTGAAAATATGCCAAGCCAGCGAGCTAGCTCGAAAGCACGCGAAGACTTTCAGTGAAATCAATAATGATGCGATTGTAATGAGTGATAATGCTACTGTCGGTGCTGTGTCCTACAAGGGGAAGAAATGTGGGCAGAACAGAAATGAAAAGCAATCGGAGGATGATATTTTTAATTGTAAACGCTGTGGTTACAAACACCAGTTAAGACAATGCCCAGCGTTTGGAAAAATGTGCACAAAGTGTAATGGAAAGAATCACTTTGCCAAACAATGCTTTTCAAAAGTAAAAACTAAGAAAGGGCAACGAGTTAATGTAATTGAGGACACTGATTTAAGTGAGACATTTTTTGTAGGAATGGTGTCATGTGACAATATCAAAAAGGATACAAAAAATGTGCAGCCCTCAGAAATGGACAATGCTGAACATAAAGTTAATGCAGTAAAAGAGGACAAATGGATGATCCCACTGCAGGTAAATGGAGCATTAGTTACCTTGAAACTAGACACTGGGGCAAAAGCAAACTTAATCAGTATGAGTGACATTAACAATATGAAAGAAAAGCCCAAAATACAGAAAAGGTCAGTACTACTGAAGGACTATAATGGACAAAAAATAGATAGCTTAGGTGTATGCAGACTTAAAGTGAAAGTCAAAGACAAAGTGCATCATCTCATGTTTTCTGTTGTGGCTGAAAGACTTGATTCACTGCTGGGTGACAAAGCTTGTGAGGACTTAGAACTGGTCAAGAGAGTCTACCGTATAAACTGTGCCATAAGCAGACCAGATGACTCGGTGGATTCTGTAGTGAATAATTTCCAGGATGTGTTCAAAGGATTTGGAGTTCTACCATTCACTTACAAGATCCAGCTAAAGGAGGATGCTCAGCCAGTGGTACATGCTCCACGAAGAGTTCCAGCACCCCTGCGTGACCGGCTCAAGAATGAACTGGACAGAATGACCACACTAGGAGTCATCAGGAAAGTCGAAGAGCCAACAGACTGGGTTAACTCCATGGTATGTGTAAAGAAAAAGAACAATGATCTAAGAATATGCATGGATCCAAAGGACTTAAATGCAAACATAAAACGTGAACACTACCAGATTCCCAAGCGAAAAGAAATCACCAGTGAAATGTCAGGTGCCAGATACTTTACAAAGCTCGATGCCTCACAAGGATTTTGGCAACTAAAACTGGATGAAGAGAGCACCAAATACTGTACCTTCAACACACCATTTGGCAGGTATTGTTTCCTCAGAATGCCTTTCGGGGTAATATCTGCATCTGAAATCTTTCATAGAGCGATGGAACACATAATTGAAGGTCTGGAAGGAGTTCGGGTCTATGTTGATGACATTATCATCTGGGGCTCCACACTGAAAGAACACAATGAGAGACTGACTAAAGTGCTACAGAGCATACGCCGGAATGGACTGAAGCTCAACAAAGCCAAGTGTCAGTTTGGCATCCAGGAAGTCACTTTCCTAGGAGATAATCTATCTGGTAAAGGAATAGAGCCAGATATGGAAAAAGTAAATGCCATACTCAAAATGCCCCGACCCACTGACAAAAAAGGAGTGCTACGCATCATGGGGATGATAAACTTCATTGGAAAGTTCATTCCTAACTTGTCAGCCAAGACAGCCTGTCCGCGAGACCTGCTACATAAAACAAATGAGTTCGCATGGACAGAAAGACATGAACAAGAGTGGATAAACCTCAAAACAGTGCTGACAACCACACCTGTACTCACCTTCTTTGACCCAACAAAAAGAATCAAAGTGTCAACAGATGCATCAAAAGATGGCCTAGGTGCGGTCTTGCTACAAGCAGAGGGTGAAGATTGGAAGCCTGTTGCCTATGCCTCCAGGTCTATGACTGATACTGAGTGTCGATACGCCCAGATTGAAAAGGAATGTCTAGGCTTGGTAGTTGAACTAGAAAAGTTTCATGGCTACATATATGGACTTCCCACCTTCACAGTTGAGACAGACCACAGCCCTCTGGTTGCCATCATAAAAAAGAACCTGAATGAGATGTCTCCAAGGATTCAACGCATCATGATGAAGCTGCAAAGATATGACTTTGAACTGATCTACACACCAGGCAAATACATAGTGTTAGCAGATGCACTATCCCGAGCACCCAGAATGAGTCATGTGAGCTCTACTGAAGAAGACGTGGATGTTCATGTGAGTATGGTCACTGCTGCGCTGCCCATGTCAGACACAAAATCAAAGCAAATAGCAGAAGAAACAGTAAAAGATACAGTATTACAAACAGTATTAGAGAACATTCATCATGGTTGGCCAAAATGTTCCTGTCCAAAATATTTTCACAAGGTCAGAATTGAGTGTTGCAAGTGGACTATTACTAAAACAGAACAGAATAGTCATTCCACAGGCTCTATGTCAAGACATGCTCAAAAGGATTCATGAGGGACACCTCGGAATTGAAAAATGCAAAAGGAGGGCAAGAGACACTGTTTATTGGCCTGGCATAAATAAGGACATTGAGAACATGATAGGCAAATGTGAGACATGTCAGAAACACCAAAACAAACAAGCAAAGGAACCAATGATAGTAGCTGACATACCAACAGCACCATGGCAAAAGGTTGGTATGGACCTTTTTCATTTAAATGGTAAAGACTATCTAATAGTGATTGACTACTATTCTAACTATCCTGAGATGGCGCTGCTCTCAAGCACCACAGCAAGCAGTGTCATAATGCATGTGAAATCCATCTTCGCCAGACATGGAATTCCCAGGATTGCCGTTAGCGACAATGGTCCGTGCTTCAACTGTAAGGAGTGGCAACAGTTTGCAGCACATTATGACTTTCAGCACATCACATCCAGTCCTTTGTATGCTCAGTCAAATGGTAAGGCAGAGAAAGGTGTTCAAGTTCTCAAGCAGCTACTGAAGAAAGCGACAGAAAGCAAGTCTGATCCTTATCTCGCACTGCTGAGCTACCGAGCCTTACCTTTAGACTGTATTTCTTCACCTGCTGAACTACTAATGGGTCGCAAGTTGCGCACCATGCTACCCTGCTGTGCAAAAGAACAGCAAAGTGAGGAACTGAGACAGAGACTTCAACTGTTAAAGCTGAAACAGAAATCATACTATGACAAGTCATCCAAAACTCTAAAACCATTGACAAGGGATGATGTTGTCAGGATTGAGGATCCAGATGCATGGAAAGGAAAGCTACAGTTCTTGAGGAAGTAGGACCAAGGTCATACACTGTTACAACTGAGGAAGGACAGATTCTCGGGAGGAACCGCCGTTCTCTCCCAGAAACACAAGAGACTATTCAAGACCAGATTGATGACAATGCCGCAACTGCATCTTGTCATTCACCGCCAGAACAATCTCATGAAGACACATCAGACTTACCCGTGTTGAGAAGATCCACATGTGAAGGGGGGCATGGTGGCATAGTGGTTAGCACTGTTGCCTCACAGCGCCAGGGACCCGGGTTCAAATCTGGCCTCAGGCGATTGTCTGTGTGGAGTTTGCACATTCTCCCTGTGTCTGCGTGGGTTTCCTCCGGGTGCTCCGGTTTCCTCCCACAGTCCAAAGATGTGCGGGTTAGGTTGATTTGGCTATGATAAATTGACCCTTAGTGTTAGGGGATTAAATACGTGGGGTTACGGGGATAGGGTGGGATATGTGTCGGTGCAGGCTCGATGGGCCGAAATGGCCTCTATCTGCACTGTGGGGATTCTGTGTGAAGTAAAAAAGCCTGATAGACTTAATCTTTGAGTACAATGTAAAGCTTTGAAAATGTGTTGACTGTTTTGAAAATGTTTATGTTTATAGAGCACTAACAAAAGTGTTACTGATATTATCTTTATTGTTTTCTTGAAAGTTGATTGATATTGATTTTGTTAAACCTCAAAGAAAGGGGGATGTAATGATCAATAACATGTCATTCTATAGTGGACACTAGGTGGAGCCGTAGAGCTGTGTAGAGCTGTATATAGCTGTATGTATATAAGACTACACTACCCATGAGGCACTAGGCTACCCACAAGGCAACAGTCAAGATGGCAGCCTGCACACAGGAGCACACATGCTGCATCTCTACAGATACTGTACCTAGAGAACGTGTACTGAATAAATGACTAGCTAGAAGCTAGCTGTTCATAATAAGAATGTCTAGTTATTAATGAACATAAGATCTAGCACCAAACACTTTCAGTAACACTCTCCTCAGCATTTCCTTCACTGCCACCAATACCCATATTTTGCTGTGCTGTTGAATCATTCTGGGCAATCATCAAAGACATTCTCAACACACTATACAAATCAAATGCATAAAAAATATTGAGTACATTGTGTGATGTTCAAATAAGGTTTTATCACATTGTTCTGCCTTCATGCTGACGGATTGGGTATAATGTCTAACCTACTACTTCTACATGATTCCCTAGTGGAAGGAGTAAACGTGCAGACTGGCTGCAGGGATTTACTCACACGTTGTGGCTCCACACCTCTTTCAACTATACATTGTGAGAGCCTTCATGTGAATCAGCCGCTTCCAGTACTGCGATTGCTAACTAGGGCTGCCTGCATTCTATCACCTTCCTGTAAGTGCTGCACCAGCTGTTCCTGGGTGAGAGAGGAGGTGGCCATTAGTCCCATGAAGTGTGTTCCTCCTCTTCCTGAGTGTTTACATAAAACCTCCAGAGACATTCCTTATTCTGTGATGCCAAACTCTGCAGGAGCGTTTCTCACTGAACATCTGGTCTTGTTTTCTTCGTACTAGATTTGATTGAGCAGATAAGAAGAAACTGTTTCCACTGGCAGGAGGGTCAATAACCAGAGGACACAGATTTAAAATAATTGGCTAAAGAACCAGGGTGGGGATGAGGAGAATATTTTTTACGCAGCGAGTTAAGATCTGGAATGCGCTGCCTGAAAGGCTGGTGGAAGCAGATTCAATAATAACTTTCAAAATGGAAGTGGATAAATACTTGAAGCTGAAAAAAATTGCAGGGCTATGGGGAAAGAGCAGGGATTAATTGGATCGCTCTTTCAAAAAGCCGGCATGACCCACAGGTGACCGAATGGGCTGAATGGCCTCTTTATGTGCTGTATCATTCGATGATTCTATGATTTATTCATGGTCATTAAAGGCCATCTTGTCCTACAAACAGAAAAAGTAGTATGGAGGCAATAAAAGTAAATCAAGCTGTAACAATAACGTACAGCAAGAGCTAGAGAGACAGAGGTTTAGGGAGGGAATTCCAGAGCTTAGGGCCCAGGCACCAATGATGTAGCAATTAAAATTGGGGATGCGCAAGAGGTCAGAATTGGAGGAGCGCAGAGATCACGGAGGTGAACTCCCCATCTCTTCTTCAAAATAATGCGATGGGATATTTACATCCACCTGAGAGGGCAGATGAGCCTCAGTTTAACGTTGCATGCAAAAGACGGCACCTCTGACATGTTTAACTTTTCTAAGTTAAACATCATTTGCCAGTCATGGGCGCAATCCCCTAACACATCTAAATCTGCCTGTCATAGTCCAGCATCGTCTACAGTCCTGACTCTCGTACATATCCTAGCATCATTTGTAAACTTGAAGATCATTCTTCCAACACCTACATCTAGATCATTAATGAAAATAGCAACGGACTGTAGACGATGCTGGACTGTGACAGGTTAACCTGGCGTACAAGTAGGCTGACTGTGGCGATGTCTGGACCTCTTAAAGGGACACACACATCATTAGGTAAGTTTGAGTGTAAGGTTTTGGATGTTTTTTTAAATTTTATTGAAGTGGTGGCTTGCTGCAATAGATGTGAACATTTTTTAAGTGTGTAAGGTGTGTTGCTGGATGCTTGCAAGGGCTCGGAATGTAAATGAAGGCCTTTGAGAAGACAGAACATGCTGCAAATACTCATCAGGTCACGCAACATCCGTGGAGAGAAAAACAGAGTTCACGTCTCAGGTCGAGATGCTGCCCGACCAGCTGAGTATTTCAAGCACTGTATGTTGTCATTTCACATTTACAGCATTCACTTGCAGAGGAAAGGGGAAGGCACAAAAGAGGAGGAAGCAGCAGAGGAGGAAGCAGAAGGAAGGATGCAACCCAAACAGCCCCTTTGTGGCCGGGATATCTGGGATGGAATCATCCGCCTGCAGTCCCAGTGACCACAACCCCAATTCCCCCTTCAACATTAGTCACACACCTTACCTTCCATCTGTTATTGACCATCACAATGTCCTCTTGGCCACGATGCTGAAATAAAAGCCACTACAAACTTTCCAATCCACCTATATATGTCTAGCCATCCACTGTGACATCAAGAAATCAACTCATCACCCGTTTGTATTCTCTTAGTGACTGTCTTGTGTGTGCCTTTGCCTACTCTACTGATGTCACGCAGTGCTACCCCAGTGGCTGCAACATGGCTGGTGGAAGGCTGCTGATTTTCAGTGGGGGATACTGCAGGTGGCCTTGCAGGGTGGCCTCGAGGAGCTGGTGGCTGGGAGTGTCAAATCAATCTTCTTCTGTTCTTGTTCTTCTTCACTCTCCGCTCCCTGTTCTTGGTCATCCACTAGCTGGGCCGGCTGCATTTCTTGGGTGTGTGAAATGAGGAAGACACAAGGGTGGAGTTGTGGTGATGGGAAGGTGGGAAAGCATCATGTGCATGCCAGAAGGAGGATAATATATGAGGATACGTGCATCTTGTATCCTTACAGTCCCGCCGCTTGCCAGCTAAAGAAGACAAGGAACTTCCATTAAGAGGTAAGGTTAGCCCATCTCTCGTACCAATGTATGAAAGATACCATATCCAATGGTAAAAGGACATGATTAAAAGATCGCTAGAAATATTGATCCTTTAGTTTTTATTTCTCTTCCTGTGGGGAAGTGCGACCTAACATTGTGCAACCACTCACAGTGGCATGGCTGAAATCAGGTCACTGTGTGAAAGGCTGCAGAGCATTACAAGCATTCTTCTGAGTGAGCATGACATTAGTTGGGTGGAATTGTGCTTATCAACAGAAAGGTTAGTGAAGATTCCTGGTTTAGCCCATGAGAAAACGCATCGCATCTGATTTTTCCCACACTGCTTATAACAATTTTTTTTTAAATTCTTGCGACGTGGCTGTCGCTGGCAAGGCTGGCATTTATTGTCCATCTCTAGTTGCCCAGAAAAGATGGTGATACAACTGAATGGTCACTTCAGAGGTCGGTTAAGTGTCAACCAAGTTGGTGTGGGACGTGTGTCACATAGAGGCCAGAATGGGTAAGGGTGACATATTTCCTTCCTCAAAGGACTTTAATGAACCAGTTAATTTTCAGACTTCAATTTGATCTGTCACCATTAATAGTCTACCCTCATGGTTCAATGGTCCTGAGCTATGCAGACCAGGCAGTAGGTTCATTTTGTAGCCTGGGCTGTATTAGCTGCTCTCAATTGGGCGAAGGGAGGAGGCACTACAATGTCCCATGGCTAAGTGGGTGGAAAAAACTCAGCCACTTGACTCTGATCACACCCAGTGATCCCTGCTAGAACGCACGTGTGTGTGGGTGTCCAGTGTGGGTAGGATTGAGCGTTGCTGTGATAGTGCCTACGGCTGAATGCCCTGGCAGCACTCCCTGCTTGGGCTCACAGGTGAAGAATGGGTATTTGGAGCAGGTACTAGTGGGCAGCAGGTGGCTGGAAATCCAACTGAGTCACCACTTTCAGGAGAGGATTGGAGGGGAGAAGCTTTTTTCAAATTTGTGTAAGATTTGGATCACAGGTCACATACAGATTACCCAAAGGGTCTTAGGTGTTGTAAGTCATTTTATTAAGGAGCAACAGTTTAAGTTAAGTACAACACGCAATCAAGATAGACATACGACCGTGACAAGCAGCTGGTATCAGTCCTGATCAGACAGACGGCTGGCGTGTGCGAACAGCTCTTCCCTTCCCTTCACCGTCTGTGCTAAAAGCTCTTTAGATATCCCTTTTTACTCTCTTTTTAGGGGTGAGCCTAGGGTAGATTATCAAAGGTACAATCAACAACCTTTCTAGCACACAAACAGCAGACAGGAAACAAGGTCACCGCCATGGTGCAGAATGTTATAACATCCGCAGGGAACCAAGAACATCCGCAAATTCTAAGCGTCTATCCAGTTATTCTAACAACAGTCTGAAGAGACTTTTTTTGTCTCAAGTTATTTCTTCCAATTCACGATTTCTTACATTTGTATCAATGAAGTCATACATTATACAATTATCGCCATAAAACCCTATACCCACCACTGGGAAGACACCACACAGAACTAATAGCTAATAAAATGAATACATTTTGATGAAATCATGTCCTCTATGAGTCACTCGGTCTGGCTGGTCAATTATTTTATTAGCATATAAGCATAGAGTGATGGACTTGTGTCGCCAATATAATAATAGAAAGTGTGACATCCCCTGCCTGTGTCAGTAAAATGAATCCCAATATGTGGTATAATATCACAGATCAGCAAAATCAAACAACAGAAAATGCTAAGTAATGTTTTCTGTAAATTATACAGGATTGCACTCTGGAGTTTGTGGACACTAATAAATTGCATCAGTTTATGATATCAACTTAAACCTTGTTTTACTCCCTTGTAACACACTGCAGATGGCGTTTTCTCCTTTATATTTTTTTGTTATGAAACATTTACAGAACAAAAACATCACATACATTATGAGCCAATAAGAAATTATTTCACAACAACTTTCTCAGGACATGAAGCAGCTCAAATCCACATCACAACAAGTTCACAATGAAATTCATAGCAACCAAGAGGGCTTGATATAAAAGAGTATGAAATTTGATGGTGAGGAGACACATATTGAGTGTTTCTTCATTTGGTATAAGGAAAGGATTTTTAAAATAACACCTGTGTTGTTCAAATTCATCAAGCAACAGAATAATGCGAGTTGATGCATGATATGCCTGGAGTATCCAGGAATCTCTTGCAGCAGCCGAGTGCCACTCTGAGATAGGAACATAGGAACAGGAGGAGGCCATTTAGACCCTCGAGCCTGTTCCGCCATTCAATGAGATCATGACTGATCTGCGACCTAACTCCATATACCCGCCTTTGCTCCATATCCCTTAATACCTTTGGTTAACAGAAATCTATCAATCTTTGATTTAAAATTAACAATTGATCTAGCATCAATTGTCGTTTGCGGTAAAGAGTTCCAAACTTCTACCAGCCTTTGTGTTTAGAAGTGTTTCCTAATTTCACTCCTGAAAGGTCTGGCTCTAATTTTTAGACAATGCTCCCTTGTCCTAGAATCCCCAACCAGCAGAACTAGTTTCTTTCTATCGACCCTATCTGTTCCCCTTAATATCTTGAAAACTTTGATTAAATCACCCCTTAACCTTCTAAATTCCAGGAATACAACCCTGCTTTGTGTAATCTCTCCTCCTAATTCAACCCTCGGAGTCCAGGTATCAGACTCCATCCAAGGCCAATATATCCCTCCTAAGGTGTGGTGCCCAGAACTGCTCACAGTACTCCAGGTGTGGTCTAACCAGGGTTTTGTACAGCTGCAGCACAACTTCAACCCTTTTATATTCTAGTCCTCTAGATATAAAGGCCAGCAGCCCATTAGCCTTTTTGATTATTTTCTGTACCTGTTCATGACATTTTAATGATCTATGTACCTGGACCCCCCAAATCTCTTCAATAGATTTCACCTCCTCTGTTGGGAGGGTGCACCATGTTGTGTTGCTAACGGCTTGGGTACCACCACCCCACCCCCATCAACAGGATTTAGGATTGGGACACAGCAAAACAAAGCGTCAGGTCGCAGTTTACGAGCAGAAATGGCACTGCCAGAGTTTCTGAGCTTGCCGTCTGTCGCTGAAACAGGACAGAAGAAACATCACAGAGAAAAACAGGGAGAAACCTCAGAGAGAAGGAATCAAAACATGTGAGGAGAGTAAAAAACAGAGAAATGACGAAGGAAAATGGGAAATAGAAAAAGAGAGAGAGATTTAGAGGAGAGAAATAGAGGGGCAAGAGTAGACACTAGCTAGGACCCAGAGAAGGGGGACGAGAGGGGAGAGAAAGCCTCCAAGAGAGAAACAAAAGGGACAGAAATATAAAAGATAAAAAAGTGAAACTTTGTGATGATACAAAACTGAGGCAAAGGGCAGAGCAGACATGGCCTGTAAAATAATTAAAATGTTTGTGATATTTTTCTTGTGCATATGTGAGTGCATAACACAAATATATGGACAGTTTCACTGTTCCTGTCTATTTCTTGGCATTTCTGCATTTGCGTTTTTATAGGAAAGTGCAGGCATTTAAAAAAAGTCTGATCACAAATCCCCCGCATTAAACAAGGACTATGGTAAAAGTACTGAATGAGTGAAGTGGCACAGGAAGATAAGAAAACATTGACAGATTGGCCAGCAACATCGCGATGAAATTGAAGAAACAAAAAAAATGGAATGGATTCAGCAAACAAAAACAAGCAATTTTTGGGTGTGGGTGGTAATGTCAGCTAATGGAGTCTGATGGGAATCAGTCTAGGCTGATTCTCAGTAACGGTATTGCAGTCTGAACTTGGGGCTTTTTTTGATTGCCTGTACTTTCCTATAAAGCTTATGCACCATTGGACTGGAAAATATATTTTGGTTGAATGATCTGGTGGCTTTGATCAGCTTCGCTTCATTCAGTTCTCATCGACTCTGCCTTGTTCTGCAGATTTTTTTTAGCACCATTAATACCTTGTACATGATAACAAAATAACTCAACAGCTTTCTTTAACCTGTTGGTGATAATAACAGACAATCACATAATGGGCTCAGGTGCCTGTTATTTTAAGAGGTGTTAACTGGTTTATTTCAATAGATTAACTGCCGTGTTAAAACAGCTGAGAGGGGAATGCCATACGAACACATTAAAAGCTCATCTGCTAATATCACCAACGGTTACTCTCTAGGTTCATATCTTTAAAATGGGTTTACAGAGATTGAGCATTTAAACAGGTGGGTGGCAAATGGCAATTTTAGAAAACCACGCATATAGAAAGAAAGACTTGCATTTTTACAGCGCCTTTCACGACCTCAGGATGTCCCAAAGCACTTTACAACCGCTGAGGTACTTTTTTGAAGTGTAGTCACTGTTGTAATGTAGGAAACGTGGCAGCAAATTTGCGCATAACAAGCTCCCACAAACAGCAATGGGATAATGACCAGATAATCTGTTTTTGTTATGTTGATTGAGGGATAAATATTGGCCAGGACACCGGGTATAACCCCCCAACTTTTCTTCAAAATAGTGCCTGGGGATCTTTTACATCAACCTGAGAGCTCAGGTTTAACATCTCATCCAAAAGACGGCACCTCTGACAGTGCAGCACTCCGTCAGTACTGCACTGGAGTGCGGGCTTGAACCCACAACCTTCTGACTCAGAGGTGAGAGTGCTGAGCCACTGCTAACATTTATAGTTAAAGGAGTTTAATAAGTAATTCAATTGTGAAGCAATAGGAAAATTTGACCATGGCACTTAACCAATTGTTGAAAATATTTACAAAGCAAACAGGAAGCAAGGGTGTTTGAAGTGATTCATAGGCCAATATTCAAGAGAATAATGTTTATATGGTAGAACTACTGCCAGAGGCAGCTGGCGCTATGACGTTGCTTTGTTTATATTACAGAGTGGGTTCAGAGGATGGGTCAGTGATCAGAAGTCACAACTGTACTCTGAAGTTTCTTGTCATGGACATGCACTGCTATTGAGGGAAGCTCTGTACAGGCAAGCTGGGGCCGAGCTCTCAGGAGCTGAACCGACTGCCAGATCAAAATGGCGACCAGATGTGTCCAGCTTATTATTACCAGTTACTGATTATACCCACAGGTGGCACTTCGGCTTCGATTTTAACTCCCGGGCAGGAGCAATGAAGCTCGGCCGTTTTAAAGGGCCAGGCCTCATTAATATGCTGCTTGCCAATTTCCCGACCAGCTGCTCAGCAATTAAAATCAGGCGGCAGGGGCAGGAACCCAGAGGAACGGTCCCCGGCACAAGATAAGTGTTTGAGGAATGGGAATCCCAGTCAGGGGAGCGGAGTGGGGGGGCTCCAAACTTTTCTTGTGGGGTCTAGAGAAGCCTGTTCCTCCAGGCCCCAAGAAAACTAAGACAACATTTTTTTTAAACTTACCTTGCCCTGCCTTCTTCTATCCCTGGATCCAGTTTCCGACAGGCTTGGCCTGACGGGGAAGCCATCACTGCTCCGTCGCTCAGGCTGTAGTGTATGTAACTGTTCCACCTTTAAGAGAACTATTTTAAGGGTTGCACTACTTTATCTTGGCTGCTGTATACTGTAATACCGGTGGTGACCACACCGGTATATAAGTGCTGTGTAATGATTGATTGGGCAGTGCCGCCCTGACCTTCGACTAGTAAAGACCTGTTAAAAGTTACTCTTGTGGTCTGTGTAGTAATTCCCATTATAACACACAGACTTAACAGTGGCGACGAGTACGATCTTACCCTGCGGCAGAGATACATCCAAGGCAGTTTAACGGGCGTCGAGAGGAGGCATCCGCCCTCATCATTCTGCTGAGAGAAGACTCGGGTCTGCAGAGCAAAGGAAGAATTCTGACACGAAGCCTTCCATCAGCAACAGGCAGTGATCATCCCTTCTATCACAGTGGTGGGTAAGCCGATCAGCGACGAGCAGCAAGTCGGCCACGTTGGCTGTGAGTAGGGGAGGGAAAAACGGAGGATATAAGGGCGGAGAACTCGACCACGGCCGGGGAAAAGAGCCGGACAGAAGCCGGGGCTAGAGGCGCTGAGACTGGGGCAGCGTAAGGCACGGGAGCCGCGGTGAATGCAAACGCAGCCGGTGCGAAAGACCGGGCTGCAAGCGGACTGGGAGATGCAACAGCGTCGAGATAGAGCTCGACCGCGACCGGTGAAAAAGGCCGGGCAGCTACCGGGGCCGCAAGGCGCAGCGACCGGGTCAGCGTAAGGCGCGGGAGAAAATAAAAATAAAAAAAAAACCGCGGAGAACTCAGCCGCAGCTGGGGGAAAGGACCGGACTGCAAGAGGGGCTGGGAGGCACGATTTGAAAACCGCTAGGGAGGGCGAATGCAGCAATACGGCAATCGCCATTACAGCCAGCGGGGGAGAAAGGCAAACGCGGGAAGCCGCCATTTTCGTAGGCGGGGGAAGAAGACAAGCGCGGGAAACCGCCATTTTGAAAAAACAAAATAATAAAAGAAAAATTTCTTTTTGTTTCTCAAGAAGGTTGCGAAGATGCCTAAGCGTGGTAACATCAACGACTTCGATCCCGATGTTGAAGATTGGGCCACGTATGTAGAACGCATAGAGATATATTGTAAGGCAAATAAAATATCAGATGAAGATAAAGCACTAACCTTACTAAACTCAATGGGTGCGAAAACATACGGGCTATTGAAGCATCTTCTATCACCAGCTAAACCGACGGATCAGACTTTCGCTAAAATTGTTGCTGTCCTGAAAAATCATTTGAATCCCACACCGTTGATGTTAGCGGAACGATTTAAATTTTATGCGAGAACGCAACTGAAAGAGGAAAGCAATGCGGAGTATTTAATTGAACTGCGTAAGCTAGCGAAATACTGCCAGTTTGGGGAAAGCCTGACAGAGGCACTGAGAGACAAATTCATGTGTGGATTGTCGAAAGAAGGAACACAAAAGCGGCTGCTTGAAGAGAATGATCTTACACTTGATAAGGCTGTCTCTATTGCAGCATCGCACGAAGCCGCAGCAAGAGGCACTGTGGAAATGCAGCTGAAGGCAGCGGTACTCAGCGTAGATCAAATGGCTTCGGGTACAATGAAATGTTATCGTTGTGGGAAGACAACACACGATCAGAACCAATGCTGGTTTAAAAACCAGGAATGTAGAAAATGTGGCAAGCTTGGTCACATAGCTAAAGTATGCCGGTCAGGAAAGAAGACCAGCAACAAAAAGTCACTGCAGGAAAAGTGCAGAAAGGTACATAAGGTGGCTGAGAAGAGTTCGGATGAACAGAATTCGGATTCAGACTCCAACAGCAAGGAACTGGGTAGTCTGAGAATTCACAATGTGAGTAAGGAAGCTGACCGACAAACTATCTGGGTCACACTGCAGATAGCAGGAGTCCAAATGAAGATGGAATTGGACACCGGATCGGCGTTGACGGTCATGAATAAGCAAGATTACAAAAGGTTATTCAAACATATTCCCCTACGGGATACAAAGATAGTATTGCAGACATACACGGGGCAAAGAGTATACCCCATCGGAAAGATAAAAGTCAAGGTGGTACACAAGGGCAAAGAACACCAAGGAATGGACATATATGTACTACCTGAGGGAGGTCCACCACTTCTGGGACGGGAGTGGATCAGGAAAATAAATATGGACTGGCACTCCCTAAACGCAATAACGGTAGATTCCGGAAAAAAAGATGTCAAACCTGAACGATTGTCCAGAATATTGGATGAGGCTAAAGAGGTGTTCCAACAGGGACTGGGAACACTGAGAGGAATTAAGGCAAAAATCAAGATTGCAGAACATGCAAACCCAAAATTTTTCAAAGCCAGACCGGTACCTTATGCGATACGACCTGCTGTGGAAGCTGAGCTGGAAGGGCAGGAGTACTGTCTAAGGTGGACTGGAGTGAGTGGGCCACGCCCACTGTTCCTGTCATGAAGCGTTCATCGAGTAACAAGCCAGGGGAACCGGGGAAGGTTCGCATCTGTGGAGACTTCAAGATCACAGTTAATCCGGTGCTTCACACGGTGCAATATCCGCTTCCGTGGATTGAGGATATCTTTGCTTCATTGTCTGGTGGGAAACGCTTCACCAAGATAGACCTGGCGCAAGCGTACTTACAGATGGAAGTTGAGGAAGAGTCGCGCCAGTATCTCACAGTCAACACGCACAGAGGCTTGTATCGATATAATAGACTGGTTTTTGGAGTGGCTTCGGCTCCAGCAATTTGGCAGAGGGCCATGGAGCAGGTATTACAGGGAATTCCAAGCACTCAATGTTACTTGGACGATATCCTGATTACAGGAGATGATGATGAGGAACACCTTGCAAATTTGAAACTGGTGCTCACCAGGTTGAAGGAATATGGCCTTTGAGTTAATCGCCAGAAATGTGAGTTCTTTCAGAAACGGATCTCGTACTGTGGTCATGTCATTGACCAGGAGGGGCTGCACAAGTCACCTGACAAGATCGAAGCTGTTGTGAAGGCTCCCGCTCCGGAAAATGTATCCCAGTTGAGGTCGTTCCTAGGGTTGATTAACTATTACCATAAGTTTCTGCCAAATCTATCCACGGTGCTGCACCCGCTGAATGCTCTTTTGCAGAAAGAAGTACCATGGAAGTGGAGCGAGGACTGTAAGAAGGCCTTTCGCAAAAGCAAGGCATTGATCACCTCAGAGGAAGTGTTGGCTCACTTCAACCCAACACTACCTATTCGTTTAGCTTGTGATGCTTCTCCTTATGGTATTGGAGCAGTACTCTCACACAAGTGGCCAAATGGCTCGGAAAGGCCAGTCGCATTTGCATCCCGATCATTGACCTCCGCTGAGCGCAACTATGCTCAGATAGATAGGGAGGCTCTCAGCCTGGTGTGGGGAGTAAAGAAGTTTAACCATTACCTGCAGGGCCAGAAGTTTACACTGCTGACAGACCACCAGCCGTTGGTATCCATATTCAACCCTAAAAAGGGCGTTTCCATTATGACAGCGCAAAGGCTACAGAGGTGGTCCCTTTTCCTAGGGGCACACCAATATGACATAGAATACAAAGGATCAAAACAGCATGGGAATGCTGACGGTTTATCGCGCCTACCGTTGCCAACGGTAGAAGAGGCGCCTACAGTGGACCCAGTGGAGATGTTCCACTCAACCATAGTGGAATGTCTACCAGTAACAAATTCTACCATTGAAAAGGAAACGAGAAATGACCCGACTCTCTCACGAGTCTACGATTTGACGGTGAAGGGATGGCCAGCACATGGCGAACCACTGTTGCCAGCATTCTCGCAAAGAAGAGAACAGCTGTCAGTGTGCCGAGGAACCTTGATGTGTGGATCCAGAGTGGTGATTCCACCCAAACTCCAGAGTAAAGTGCTAAAGGAGCTTCACGAGGGGCATCTGGGTGGAGTGAAAATGAAGAACCTAGCCAGAGCGTTTGTGTGGTGGCCAGGTATCGATGGAGACATCGAAGAAATGACCAAGAGCTGTCTAGGATGCCAGCAGGTCCAAAACGCCCCACCACAAGCCCCTCTACATCCATGGGAGTGGCCCTCATCTCCATGGCAAAGGGTACATATCGACTTTGCTGGTCCATTTATGGACTCAATGTTCTTAATCGCGGTGGATGCACACTCCAAGTGGCCGGAGGTAATAAAGATGTCCTCCACCACCACGGAAAAAACCATCACAGTATTAAGGACCATATTTGCCAGAAATGGGCTGCCGGAACAGATCTGTTCTGATAATGGACCGCAATTCGTGTCCGAAGAATTCAGGAAGTTCTTAAAAAACAATGGGGTTAAGCACTACACGTCCGCCCCATACCATCCCGCCACCAATGGATTAGCTGAAAGGTTTGTCCAGACCTTCAAGAAGGCCATAAAGGCCATGGGTAATGAAGACATAAATCTACAACATAAGGTGGATAACTTCTTGTTGGCGTACAGGAATGCAACACATGCGGTCACAAACCAAACTCCCGCCATGATGTTTTTCAATAGAAGACTAAGATGCCGGCTGGATTTGATCAAGCCAAACATCAGAAGGGACAACCTACTCCACAACTCTATACGCCTAATGATGAAGCAGAGATACCCATAGTATCTACCTCCGATCCGGTGATACTGGAATCAGATGAACCCGACACTGGCATTCAAGCCGAATCGACCTTGCCAAAAGAACCTACTGCACCACCGAAAACTACTACACCACCGAGGCATTATCCGGACCGAGTCAGGAAGCCTCCAGAGAGACTGAATCTGTGAACTGTTTTTACATGAAGTTGTGTATATATGTTATGATGTTATGTTTAATGGGGAATATATACTGTTAAGCTAAAAAGGGAGGATTGTAGTGTATGTAACCGTTCCACCTTTAAGAGAACTATTTTAAGGGTTGCACTACTTTATCTTGGCTGCTGTATACTGTAATACCGGTGGTGACCACACCAGTATATAAGTGCTGTGTAATGATTGATTGGGCAGTTCCGCCCTGACCTTCGACTAGTAAAGACCTGTTAAAAGTTACTCTTGTGGTCTGTGTAGTAATTCTCATTATAACACACAGACTTAACACAGGCCTCTGGTTAAAATAGCATGTCTGAAGAGGACCCCACTGTCAGCCAGATGGGGGTAGGCAAAGAGTGGGTAAGTCCCTTGCTCCATTTTAACTGCCCCCTCCCCTCCACAAAGTGCCACAAAGCTGCAGATCATTGTGTCTGTCTGTCTACCTGTCTGTCTACCTGTCTGTCTATCTCTCTATCTATCGCTCTATCTGTCTCTCTATCTGTCTATTCATCTGTCTGTCTGTCTACCTGTCTGTCTATCTGTGTCTATCTCTCTATCTATCTCTCTATCTGTCTCTCTATCTGTCTATTCATCTGTCTGTCTGTCTACCTGTCTGTCTATCTATCTATCTATCTATCTATCTATCTATCTATCTATCTATCTATCTATCTATCTGTCTGTCTGTCTGTCTATATGCCTGTCTACCTGTCTGTCTACCTGTCTGTCTATCTGTCTACCTATCTCTCTAACTGTCTATCTATCTGTCTGATTGTCTGTCTGTCTGTCTGTCTGTCTATCTATCTGCCTGCCTACCTGTCTGTCTACCTGTCTGTCTACCTGTCTGTCTACCTGTCTGCCTATCTCTCTATCTGTCTGTCTATCTATCTGTCTGATTGTCTGTCTGTCTGTCTATCTACTCCAGGGCTCAAATGCAGTTTCAAAAATAAATGTATGCTGCTCAGAGGTACAGACCAGAGGGAAAAGTATTCTTAGTTTTTAACTGAACAAAACACATTTAAACTGAGGAGTATTGAAAATGCCTGTAAACTGGAACTATGTGCAGGGGATGCCTGAGTTTGAAAAGAGCAGAGTCAAGAATCTGCCATGAGTGTTGAGGGGAAGGCAACAGCGCCACCAATGGGGAAAATACATATTGCACCCGTTAGCGAGTTACGGCGAGCGTCTCCCTCGCACCTCCCACCTCTGCATTAGCCTTGCTTCATATCATAGAATCATAGAATCTTATAGTACTGAAGGAGGCCATTTGGCCCATCGTGCCTGCGCCAGCTCTTTGAAAGAGCTCTCCAATTAGTCTCACTGCCCTACTCTTTCCCCATAGCCCTGCAAATTTCTCCTTTTCAAATATATACCCCATTACTTTTTGAAAGTTACTATTGAATCTGCATCCAGCACCCTTTCAGGCAGCACATTCCAGATCATAACAACTCACTGCGTGAAAAAAAATTCTTCTCATCTCCCCCTGGCTCTTTTGCCAATTATTTTAAATCTGTGTCTTCTGGATACTGACCCTCCTGCCAGTGGAAACAGTTTCTCCCTATCTACTCTTCATAATTTTCAACACCTCTATTAAATCTTCCCATAAACTTCTCTGCTTTAAGGAGAGCAATCCCAGCTTCTCCAGTCTCTTCACATAACTGAAGTCCCTCACCCCTGGTAGTAAATCTCCTCCGCACCCTCTCCAAGGCCTTCACGTCCTTCTTAAAGTGTCATGCCCAGAATTGGACACAACACTCCAGCTGAGGCCGAACCAGTGTTTTATAAAGGTTTAGCATAACTTCCTTGCTGTTATACTCTATGCCTCTATTTTTAAAGCCAATGATTGTGTAGCTTTTTTAACAGCCTTATCAACTTGTCCTTCAAAGATTTGTGTATGTGAAACCCCCAGGTCCCTCTGTTCCTGCACCCCCTTTTAAAATTGTACTAATAAATGTACATGAGATTGCTACCTGCAGAGCCATTAACGCTGCTTGTTTATATTACAGTGCTCCCTCTGGAGGCAGCGCTGTAATTCCAATAGAGCATTGGAAAGACGATGCTCAACAGTATTGTGCCCAGTTCAATATTTGAGGCTTACTTAGTCCGGAATTACTATGGAGAAGTCCAGACATAGAACAATAGCTTAGAAATTACTGCTGTTAATGTCAGTGGACAACATTTAATGCATGCATACGAGCTTATTGCAACCGATAACCCGCTTATTCTGATTATCACCCCCACCAAAATCACAGACGGAGGAACGTTATAAAGGGGTTAAGCATTCATTCACTGATATCACCAACAGCAGTCTCTAGGCTCAATTTTTTCTCAGACAAAATGATCCGGGAAGAGATATAAATCGAGGCCACTGATTTAAGCTAAGATAGATGATCAGCCATGATCTTATTGAATGGCGGAGCAGGCTCTTAAATGCCGAGTTGTCTACTCCTGTTCTTATTTCTTATGATGTTCATAGAAAAATGGACAGACTTGCAGAATTCCTATTAAAGTCCTGGTAAATCCCATGATCCCATGTAATAAAAACAGAATTTTACTTATTCAGCCGTTGGAAGCTAATCACCCTAATTATAAACGGATGCAATCATGAAATGTAATTCCCAAAGTAATAGACAATGGAATTTGACTGATTCAGTCACCATTATTCACAGGGGCTGTTTAAAATTATTAAATTAAGAAGTTCCTTATTGAGAACAAGTAATGACGACACAGTTATTATAATCTTAGGGCCCAGAAACTGGACATGGTTCAGAGTTCATTTCTTCTACGGCTGCAAACATGTCAAATAAACTTGAAGGTACACTGAATAACAAAATCTAGGAACTCTCCAAAGAGTGACATTGCTGATTAGAGAACATCAGGACAGAGGAAAGATGGAGACCAGCCAGTCTATATCAAATGCTTAACTAGGATATAGACTTCCCAACTCCCCTGGTACTTCAGTGAGTAGCTGAGTTGTACACACCAGGACACTTACAGCTTCCATCCCCAGTCTGAGCTGAGTTAGCGCATCTCGACTAGACCTCAGTGTCCTGGGTTGGGGGGGTGGGGGGGCATTTGTCTCGCATTCTTGCTCCTAATTGCTACTCAGTAAGTCCCACTGGATGTGAGTATGTGTTGATGCTGAGTGAGGCTGGTATTGGGGTCCCTGTGATGTCTCCATGGAAGACGCAGCTACCAACACTCACTGTCAAGGCTCACACTTGAATAATGACCACTTGGACGAGGTACTGGAGGGCGGTTGGAGCACATGAAGCTACACCACAACAAATTTTATACCGGTTCCGCACTCTCCAGGCTGAGATTCTCTGCCTCTTTTGAGTGAATGGGTGGGAAATAGTAGGCTGGCAAATGTAACAACAGCAACAGCAGCAACAACAGCAACATCAACTTGCATTTACATATAGCCTTGAACACTGAAAATGTCCCAAGGAGCTTCACAAAGCATAGTCAGACATGAATATATTCCGAGCCAAAGAAGATATATTAGGTGGCGTTTTTAAGGAGGGTCCAAAAGGGGGAGAGGTGTTGATGTTTAGGAAGGGAATTCCAGAGTGCAGGGCCTAGATGGCTGAAGGCATGGCTGCCAATGGTGAGGCGAATGGAAGGGAAGAATGCACAAGAGGTCACAGTTGGGAGGAATGCAGGGGTGTTGTTGGGCTGGGGGCGGGGTTGCAGAGGCAGGAACATAGGAACAGGAGTAGGCAATTCAGCCCCTCAGGCCTGTTCCACCATTCAATGAAATCATAGATTTTTCACAGAATCTACAGTGCAGATAGAGGCCATTTCGGCCCATCGAGCCTGCACCGACACATATCCCACCCTATCCCCATAACCCATGTATTTAATCCCCTAACACTAAGGGTCAATTTATCATAGCCAAATCAACCTAACCTGCACATCTTTGGACTGTGGGAGGAAACCGGAGCACCCGGAGGAAACCCACGCAGACACAGAGAGAATGTGCAAACTCCACACAGACAGTCGCCCGAGGCCAGATTTGAACCCGGGTCCCTGGCGCTGTGAGGCAACAGTGCTAACCACTATGCCACCGTGCCCCTAACTCCATATATAACTGCACCTAACTCCATATATAACAGAAAGCTATCAATCTCTGATTTAAAATTAACAATTGATCTAACATCAATTGCAGTTTGCAGAAGAGAGTTCCAAACTCCTACCACCCTTTGTGTGTAGAAGTGTTTCCTAATTTCACTCCTGAAAGGTCTGGCTCTAATTTTTAGGCTTTGTCCCCTAGTCCTAGAATCCCCAACCAGTGGAAATAGTTTCTCTCTATTTACCCTATCAGTTCCCCTTAATATCCTGAAAACTTTGATCAGATCACTCCTTAACCTTCTAAATTCTAGGGAATACAACCCTAGTTTGTGTAATCTCCCCTCGTAACTTAACCCTTGGAGTCCGGGTATCATTCCGGTAAACCAACGCTGCACTCCCGCCAAGGTCAATATATCCTTCCTCAGGTGTGGTGCCCAGAACTGCTCACTGTACAAAGGTATAGTCTAACCGGGGTTTTGTACAGCTGCAGCACAACTTCAACCCTTTTATATTCTAGTCCTCTAGATATAAAGGCCAGCATCCCATTAGCCTTTTTGATCATTTTCTGTACCTGTTCATGACATTTTAATGATCTATGTACCTGGACCCCCAAGCCTGTTTGGACTGCCACTGTTTTTAGCTTTTCATCATTTAGAAAGTACCCTGTTCTATCCTTTTTAGGTCCAAAGTGGATGACCTCACATTTGCCTACACTGAAATCCATTTGCCACAGTTTTGCCCATTCACTTAATCTGCCTACAATTCCACCTATCTTTATGTCATCGGCAAATTTGGATATATGACTTTCTATGTCATCGTCTAAGTTGTTAATAAATACTGTGAATAGTTGGGGCCCCAACAAAGATCCCTGCAGGACACCACTAGTCACCTACTGCCAATTTGAGTACCTACCCATTAACCCTACTGCCTGTCTCCTGCCGCTCAGCCAATTTCCTAACCAGGTCAATAATTTGCCCTCAATTGCATGGGCTTCTACCTTAGTTAACGTCTCTTACGTGGAAAGTCCATATAAGTAACAGCCATAGACATTCCCCTGTCCACTACTTTACTCACCTCTTCAAAAAATTCAATCGGGTTTATCAGGCATGACCTACCTTTCACCATGCTGGCTCTCTCTGATCAGCTGAAAATTTTCTAGGTGTTCAGTCACCCTATCTTTAACTATAGACTCTAGCAATTTTCCAACAACAGATGTTAGGTAGGAAGGGGTGAGGCCATGAAGGAAATTAGACACGAGATGAAAATTTTAAATTGGAGGTGTCTGGGGACCAGGAGCCAATGTAGGTCAGCAAGGACAGAGATGATGGGTGAGTGGAGCTTAGGGCAGAATAAAAAGAAAGAAAGAAAGAAAGACTTGCATTTATATAGTGCCTTTCATGACCTCAGGATGTCCCAAAGCGCTTTACAGCCAATGAAGTACTTTTTGGAGTGTGGTCACTGTTGTAATGTAGGATAGGATGGAGACAGCAGAGTTTTGAGTGAGTTGAAGTTTATTGAAGCTGGAGGAAGGGAGGCCAGCAGGAGAACATTGGAATAGTTGAGTCTGGAGGTATGGAAGGCGTGAATGAGGATTTCAGTGGCAGACAGGCTGGGGTAGCAGTGGAGGCAGGTGATATTGTGGAGGTGCAAGTAGATGGTCTTTGTAATGCAGAGATAGATGGGGTCAGAAGCTCAGATCTGGGTTGAATGGGACGCTGAGGTTGCAAGCAGTCTGGTTCAACCTGAGAGAGTGGCCGGTGAGGGGGATGGAATCAGTGGCACGGGTATGTGAGGAAAAAAAGCTGAATAAATAACACAGCCTAGAAATGATTGTTGCCCATATTAGTGGACGAAATCTTAACATGTTCCTATGAAATTCTCTGCCCATTATTTAACGCAGGTGTTAAGTTTTTACTTTGGGCTAGCAACTCTGCTGAAGTAATCGACAAAGAAACATCATCTGAACTCTTTAAGTGTTCACCTACTGTATCAGCAACAGGCTTGTATTTCAATGGGAAAGAGCTAAATGGAACTGTTGTAATGTCGGATAGGATGAAGGCAGCAGAGCTTTGAGTGAGTTGAAATTTATGGAAGCTGGAGAATGGGAGGCTGGCCAGGAGAGCATTGGAATAGTTGAGTCTCCAAATGGAGTTGAGTATATTCAAGGTTGAGATAGTTAGATTTTTGGACTCATGGGGAACAAGGGATGTAGAGATCGGGCAGGAAAGTGGAGTTGAGGTCGATGATCAGCCATGATCTTACTGAATGGCGCAGCAGACTCACGGGGCCGTATGGCCTACTCCTGCTCCTATTTCTTATGTTCTTACATTCTGATGTTCTTACGAACAAGTTGCCTTTTCTCATTCCTGTACTTCTAAGAACATTTTTTCTGCACTTCTTCAATTCTCAACTACAGCTACTGCCACTTAAACTGTCAAATAATTCAGCAGCTGCCTTAACTTTGGAAGCACTGCATGCCTCAGATAAACCCAGTGATAATTTTTCAGCACACTTTAACAAAGCACAAACAGATTAAAGCTAACTGCAATCAATAGTTAGAATTGATTCTGGATATTTAGGTAACACAAGCCAATGAATTGAAAGAAAAAAGAAAACTTACCACTCAAAAAATTATAAATAATAGGATTTGCTGCACTGTTGGCATATACCAGCCAATGTGAGAACGTAAACCATCCGTAGAGTGTTGCTCTGTCATTAATATTGTCAAAGATTCCAAACACCCTGAGGCAGCAAGCAAGAAAGACAGGATTAATCCCTGTGGCCACTTTACAGAAATAAATCACAACTGTAAATCTAATTTTAAAGGCACCATCTCGCGATTGTGTTTTATGGTGTGACCCACGTTAAGCAACATAGTCACATGTTTGGGGATTTTGAGTGCCTGCTCTGAAAACTCAAGATTCTGATTCACCGGCCATGACTTTATCGCGTGGGGGTGGGATGGAGGCGGGTTGGGTGTCTGAAGCCATTTTTTCAGATTTTCGCTGCCAACCAGCCTCCTCAGGGCTATTAAAATCGAGCCCACCATCTTGGCTGCCATAGAGGAAAATTGAGTGGACAGGATCTCACGTGGATAATTCAGATGGAGCAAAAATTGGGTGAGCTGTTACTGGCATGCGATCCTCCACACCTGATTTTCATCTATGTGATGTTCCCAAGTAATCCAATATGCCCAAGTGCAATAGCAGGGATCACTGCCTCATATCTGCTGCAGTGTGCAGTAACATGATCTAGTTTTCCTGGAATGTTTCAACCCTTGCCATGGTCAAATTTACTTGTCAAGGTGCGATTGGTTTCAGTAACAAATTTTTACATGTCACATACATTCTGGCTATGTCAATCCTTAGGTTCTGAGCATTGATTGGCCTTTGGAGCCAGATGTGGCCAATCGACATTCATTTTTTGGGAAGTTGCGCCCACTTCCAAAGTGCATGGTGGGAATGTGGAGAAAGGAGGAGATAGAAAGATTCACTGCAAACCTTACAGTGATTTCATGGTCATTTTTCAAATTACTGATAAATATTTTAACAAAGTCATTGAACCCTTTATTTTCAATAGTGTACTTTTTGTTGCTTTTATCTTTGGGAAAGAATTTCAATACAGCAGCAATGAGCAAATGAGAGATAACTTTCTCAATAAAGGTAGCCCAGTCACTTCCAATTTGTTGTGCTTGTTCATTTTTTGCAGTTTTATGTACTGATATTGCTACTTAATATTTGTCTAAATAAAAGGTAACATAAAAATAATGAAGATATTTTACTCTGTATATAAACTATACTGGAATGGGGAGGTATATAAAGATAGATTGGTAAAAGATTTTACTTTAGCTTTACAAATCTAAATGCATTCGCACCCGAACGACCAGATTTAGGAACATCTTCTTTCCCAGGGCTGTCATCCTACTGAACTCCACAAATAAACTCTAAAGCCTGCACATCTGCCAATGCACTTTATTATGGTTATGTTTATGTTAATGTATTACAAGCCAAATGAATGTTGAATGTTTAAATGTCTTAATCTAAATGTACACTCTCGGGAGCCGCAAGCCTACATTTCGTTGTACTGCACTTGTGCACTAACAATGACAATAAAGTTGATTATGATTATGATAACTTGACTAATTTCAAAGATATGAAGCCAATAGAAATGGGAAGGAGTATTGAGTGTGATGTCCCAACTACGGTCTAACTAATGCTTCTTGATTCTGGCTAGATGTCAAAGATTCTTATTAACTTTCAATCATTCCCAAATCCTTTTCCTAATTGATATTTTGATCAGTGTTGTGGATTATATTATATTTGTCTGAACAAATACTGTCAGATGTTCCAGTGCTTAATCTCTTTAAATCCTATTATATGAACTTCAACTCCTTGACAGAATTCACCATTCTACACGGTATTGTGATGGCAATGTACTTGAGAATCATCTTTCATTCCCTCATTATGACTTTTAATGACTATAGCAGAAAGCCAGGGGCCAATTCCAGTAGAAATTAACCCCTAGGTGCTGCTCCCAAATGAGTAATTCCCATTTATAATCACCTTTACTTTCAATTGTCCAGGGAAGTTTTTAGTTAATTAGCAACTTTCTCTTTCACCATGTGAGGTATAAGCTTTTAGTCACCTTGTCAAGATACCTTTTAGAAAGCCTAAATAATTTTGAATTCATTAATCTTATTTACTTAAATAGTGGCATCTTCAAAGAGGCCTAATAAGTTTGAAAGACACTGGGGCTCCTTGCAATAATGACTTGTGTTTATATAGCATTCCTCTGCTGCAAGAAGCTGTCTCAACATGCAGTGAGGTGTAATAGGTGACAAGCACAAGTGTATTGAAACTCAGGTTAAGTCATGGACCTTCCATCATGGTCTTACCCTAATGCGCAAGGGCCCATGAAATATCCTGCTCATTTCATAGAATCATAGAATGATACAGCACAGAAGAGGCCCCTCGGCCCAATGTGCCTGTGCCGGTTCTTTGAAAGAACTCTCCAATCAGTCCCACTTCTCTGCCCTTTCCCCATAGCCCTGCAAATGTGTTTTAAAAATTTAAATAACTTTGGATACATGTTATACTTGAAGGATATTTTAAAAAATAAAGATAAATAGATCAATAAGTAAAGAGAGATGGATAGACACACGAAGGTAGATGGATAAATAAATTCATTGATTTGTGCCTTGTTAACGCCCTAGGGCGCTAACGGGGTGTAAAGCAACTAGCGCCCGGGCGCGGCACCGCTAACGCCTCCCGCGAAATTCAGTGGGAGGTTAGCGGCGGCAGTAACCATTAGCACCCTGCGGCATTGCGCCTCCGGCGATGATGTCATCGCCGTGCGCAGCGCCCCGCTCGCGCCCCAGCCGCGATCTTCGGTAGCGCCCCCTGACTTACTGCCGGACTCTATGTCCAACAGGGTCAGGGGCGCGTACACGCGGCCGGGGAGGTGCAAATTAAAGGGGAGGTGTCGGGCGGCCATTTTTGTTGCTAGCCGCCTGCCAGCACCTGCCCCCATTGCTGTCCCCGGCCTCCTGTGAAGCCCCCCAGCAGGATGCTGGCTGCACTCCATGAGCCCAGCACTCCTCTTGAGTGCCGAGCTCTTTTGCCGGCACTCCGATCCCTGGTGGCCCAGCTGGGCCCCGGGTTGTGCTGCACTAGGCCCCTCCCCTTTAATAAGGGGAGGAAGGCCTGCAGTACCGCAGCACAACATGCTGCAGCGCATCGCGCTGTGGCACATAGCGCCGGGAAATTCACTGGTAGCGCCCCAAGAGGGAGGCAGGGCGCTTCCAGTAGTGCCCTGCCTCCCTCTTGGGATGCTACCAGTGAATTTCGGGAGTGGGGGCGCTAACTTTTTTGGGGCGCTGAAACCCAGTGAAGTCAATGCCCCAAAGGGGGCACGACCCAATTTTGCCCCCAAGATATTCTGTCCTAATGAAATGAGATGTTAAGTCTTCGGACAGCACCGGTAACAGCGGAGCCAACATCACAAACTTCATGTAAATGAGACTTGTAAATGTTTCAGGCTGCGAATTCATTTAATTTGATGACAGTATTTACAGTCTCCAACCTCACCTTTTCAGAACATTTAGCACGCTTATTGGAAGGTAGCAAAGTGCGAAAAAAACCAAAACCACCATAAGCATCCGTGCTGTTTTCCGTCTTGTTTGGATCTGTTTGATTTCTGCAGCAACAGCACTTGTTCTCGACTTGGATTGGACTCTGCCAGCCCTCTGGGATGAACACTGCAGGGCAAGAGGCTTCCAATTTCTTTGCACTACCGAGGAAGTCCCTGGAATCTGTAATTTAAGTGAAAAAGTACAGTAAATGGCAACTGTTATCAGCATAACAATAATCTTCCCGTTGATGGTGTTGTCACGTACTTACCTGTCGACACCAAAGTTTCCGAAATATTTGAAAGTAGGCCAAAATCATTAGACATAAAGGAGCCATATATGTAACAATGAAAAAGCAGATATGATAGACCTTGGGATAAATGTCATCTGTAATGAAAATAAGAAATAATCAAAATCACACATTAAAATGGAATACAATTATAATTAATTATTCTGTTTGGTTAATAGTAAATTAAAATATTATTGACCCACGACTTGGTTTTAACTTAAATTTTATATCCCTCCAGTTAATAAAAATTGAGTGCAAACTTCAAGAATGTATTCAGTGAACTATATTACGTAACATAGAAGACCGTATTAACGCGAGAAACCAGCTAATCCTAGTTCAACCACTTCTGTATCTTCCAACATTTTAGTGGTAGTGGAACTGGAAACTGAGCAATCTAGAACTTCTCATGAAGTGCTGAGAATTCATCAGAAACGAGTAGTGTCATGAATCTTATCATGACTCGTGAAGTAACACTGGGCGGCCAGCTGGTGGCACCGTCCAAGGAGTATAAATACTCGGGTGTGGGCCCAGCTTGCTCAGGATGTTTCTGTAACCAGGAACTAGTGATGTAACTAGAAATCTCATGGTTGTGAAACAGTTGATTAAAGCCTTGTTTTACCAACCGCTCAGTAGTCTTTTTACATCAAGCAGCTCTGAAACACAAGCATTTCTATTCCACCACCACTTAAACACTTTACAAGGTGAAAGGATCACAGCTGCAAACCACTGATGTTCCTCAAATGTACATGCACCATGTTGTACTTTGTTTGTTATTTGACAACAAAGCTGTATTATAGACCAGGCATTATTCAGTATAATTAACATTTAATAAAAACATGGCTCATTATTGCACTACTGACAATTAGTGCAAATTGTTCAATTATTTGTGCAAAAAACAGAAATTAAATTTTTTGCCCGATTATTAGTAGCGTCTCGTGTCGCATCGGGCTTGGCTGAACAATAATCATAAATTCAGTGCTGTGACGGTATAGAAGAATGGCAGTTCTGTTATTTGTTTTATAAAAAACAACAAAAAAGAGAGCACAATATAATGATTGCTGTGTCTGAATGATTTGGTTCTATGGAGCTCAGAATAGGCATGATTATCAGTGCTTAAAAAAAAATTCTGCCTACAGTCTGTAATTTTGTGATTTATTTTATAAAACATAAGCTGTACTACAATACGATATTGTTTTTACCTGCCCAGTGCTCATCACAGATGGTGAATAAAAGTGTTTTGTTTGCTAACTCTGGCACCATGATGCTGCATTCCATCACAATTGCCTGGGGAATCATTAGTGCACAGGATACAATCCATATCATTATTATGCTGTTTCGTGCTCGCTTGGCTGTACTTTTGAACATAAGTGGATGACATATAGCGTACCAGCGGTCCAGTGCTATACAGCTAAGAGTCAGTACAGATACAGAGACTGCGACAGTCTGCAAGAAAGAGAATGCATTTATTAAACCTCATTTCTAGAACCTAACATCAGTTAATGACACCAAATGGACAAATATATTGGCAGTGAATTGCCAGCAACGCCCATATCCCGTGAATGAATGAATAAATAAATAAATGCAAGAGACATGAAAATCATTCAAAAGAAGCGCATCAATTAAACACATGGATTTAGTGGCAGATCAATTTTAATTTGGATGAATATAAGACAATGCAAGTTGGAACAGGAAGCAGGCAACATGTGTGCACAATGAAGCAATGCCCTTTAGAAGATTTGGAAAAGTTAAGGAATTGGGTGCAATTATTGATCATCACAAAAGTTAAATGCAGTTGAGAGGGACCTTTCTGCCCTTCTGTGTCCTCCTTACTGAGAAATCTCCAATCCCCTCTTGCCCAGTCACAGCATCCAGCTGCCTCTTGAATACCCAAAGTTTTTCCTTACAATTCCAGGTATTGATCACTCTGCATAAAGAAGTGCTTCCTAACAACAGTCCTGAACTTGCCTTTTGCTCATTTCTACCTTTGGCCACGTGTCCTGCCGTCATGGTTTAATTTGAAACAGTGTTCAGGTTTAACCTTTTCTATTCCACTTAGTATCTTAATACTCTATAAGACCCCCTCTCATATGTCTTCTTTCAAGGTTGAGAAGCTCAAACTTTTCCAACCTTTCCTCATAGCTCAGGCCTTTGAAACTGGGGGTTTTCTAGTTGCCATCCCTTGTATTATTCCAGGGGTTGGATTTTTCTCTTGTGATCAGGATTGAATAAATATTCAAGCTGTGGTTTGACCAGAGCACCATACAACCTCATCATAATTGTCTCAGACCTAAATTCTACTTATTTGGCAATATAGCTCAGTATTCTGTTTACTCTGCTAGTTGCTGTTCTGCACTGACTTGTGATGTTCTGTGCGGTCTACTATCGCTTCGAGATCTCTTTCAGCCTTTCTCCTAGCTTGTTCAACACCATTCATTAATTATGCTCCCTATTTTTCCTTCCAATACGTTAAGACTTGCAGTGATGTGTACAAAACTGCATGTGCCTACTTGCGAATATTGTATCGGTCCCTGTGAAAGTTCTCAGCTGTTTCATCAGACTCTGCTCCCCCAGTTTAGTTATCTCTGTGTTTGACCAACTTAAATTGAGTTTAGAATCTGGGGCATTTATGTAGATCAGAAACAGTATCATTCCCAGCACTGATCACTTGGGCACTGCAATCAGTACATTTTCTCCAGCCTGACATTGTTAGCTTAACCAGTGCCTGCTGCTTCCTCTCGCTCAACACATTCCTTATCCACCTCCAAGTTTCATTCTGGGCTGCCTAAAGCTTCTGTAGCAGCTTCCATGTGGAACTTTATCAAGGGTTTTCCAGAAGTCCAGTAACACTAAATCATAGGGCTGTCAAACATCTATTTGATATGTTATTTCCTGAAAAAAGTCAAGGAGGATAATCAGGCAGGATCTGCCCTTTCTGAAACCAAACTGTCTCCCACTTACTAAAGTTATTATCAGATAAGCACTCCTTAACATTATCCCTACATTATTTTGCCTGTAACTGATGCAAGACTAATGGCCTGTAGTTACCCAGGTTTGTTTTATCACCTTTCTTGAGAAAAGGTATCACATTAGTTTTATTACAATCCCTGTATTCATTGACTCCCTTATGGTGACTATTAGTAGATTTTTTGTCCCTAATCTCACTTAGTATCCCCTGATATATAGGATCTGCCACTTGGAGATTTATTGGGTTTGAGCCCTTTAAGCCAGTGAACTATATTCAAGCAAGTGATACCAAAGTCATTGGCCTAGAAATTCATTGACGCCACTTTTGGGGCGCTAAAGTGGGGCGTCCGCTAAAGTTTGCGGCCGCCGCCAAATCTAGGTCACTTCTCTGATATTCATTAGCTTCGCCCTACTAGTTCGGGCGAGCGCTAAAACTGCTGCTGGACGCCTCTCTTTGGGCGCTAAGCCGGAGGTGGTGATCGATAGCGCCGAGGCCGGGCGCAGCGCAGGTGCGGCCATCTCGTGATTGACAGCAGACACCCTGGCGCCGGCCAGCTCTTAAGGGGGAAGGGTCGACTGTGTCTGCTGCCACGCCCTGGATAGTGGAGCCCTCCAGCTAGGCCTGAACACTGCTGCTGGACCTAAATAGCGCCTGAAGACATGGAGAAGGCCCGTGAACGTGCGCAGCGCTTCTCAGAGCGTGATCTGAGTGTGCTGCTTGCTGCAGTGGAGAAGAGGCGCCATGTTTTGTACCCGGACAATGGCAAGAAGGCGACGGTCCGCGTCTACAGGAGAGCCTGGAGGCATGTCGCCAGCAAGCTGTCAGCCAACAGCAACGTCCCCAGGACCGGTGCCCAATGCCGCAAAAAGTTAAATGACCTCACACGCATTGTCAGGGTGAGTACCCTTTCCAATGACCTCCTCATCCTTGCATGTGCACCTCACATTATGGGCAAAGGGACCTGAAAGCTCTAATGGCCAGCCTTCATCCAGCAGCTATGGCACAGGCATGAGCATCAATTGCACATTCTGCACTGAACACACTGGCCAAGCTATTCCACCATGGGAGGCAGTGCACACCAGATCATGGCGACACACTGGCCAAGCTATTCCATCATGGGAGGCAGTGCACACCAGATCATGGCGACACACTGGCCAAGCTATTCCACCATGGGAGGCAGTGCACACCAGATCATGGCGACACACTGGCCAGGCTATTCCACCATGGGAGGCAGTGCACACAAGATCACGGCGACACACTGTACTTAGAGGCCGTCCTTTCTCTTGCAGGCCAAGCTGGCGAATAATCGCAAGAGCCGGACTGCGACCGGGGGAGGACGACCCCATATCCAGCCACTCACCGACCTGCAACATCGCGTGGAGCGCCTCATGGGTGGCCGGGTGATTGGGCCCGTTGCATGTGGAGATGCCGACCCTGTTCTGGGCAGCAATGGTAAGGACATCACCTTTTGCACCTCTCTCGTCCCACTTGCGCATCAGATCTACATCCTTTGCCACTGTCCGACCAATGCGCTGAATGCCACCACTCATGCATCCCGCACTGACGCCCTCTCCTCACTCTAAAGCTACTCTTGTGCCTTCCTGCTTTCAGATGGTCAAGAGGAGGTCCCTCAACTTGCCAGTGACAGACCCTCCGAGGAGGAGCAGGAGGAGGAGCAAGAGGAAGGCGGCCCATCGGGGGAACCCTCAGCCGCGGCCACCCAGGCCAATGTAGGGGACACGTCTTCCCTGGAGGGCAGCGTGGCGGAAGTGTTGAAGGGGAGGGGAGCTCCTGGGACCTGCGTGCTGCAGAAAGGCGGGAGGGGGGCGGAAGCTCGGCGGCCTTCTCCCCAGAGGGGGGATGCGTCGGAGGGGAGTCCAATTGCTGGGCCCAGCGGCCTCCAGCAACGCAGGAAGGGTCGGCCAACTCAGCGGCCTTCTCCCCAGAGGGAGAGTCCGGCCTCCAGTCAGGAGATGCTCTTCGCCGAGGAGATGGAACGCCTCGAAGACTTGTCCGCGGACTCGGAGCGCCGGCACACGGAGCTCATGGCGGCAGTGGCACGGTTGCCTGAGTCCATCGATTCCCTCTCTCGGAGTGTGGCCGAGTTCGGGCCCTTAGAGGCCACCAGTCGGGCGGAATACCGGGCAGATCTGTCAGCGACTGGCCAGGTGATTAGTGGTGCCGTCCAGCCACTGGCTGCTCTGCTGCGGTCAGTGAACAGGTCAACACGGGCACTCACTGCTGCCACACTCGCTGTGTCAGCCAGGCATCGCCAGGGCACCCGGCGCGCTGCAGCAGCACATTGGTCTGTCCCTCGGCAGATTGGTGCGCATGCTGCAGTGCTGGCCCGGGCAAGTGCCAGTGTCTCAGGCGACCAGCGAGCGCCTGCCATCCGCCAGCTTGCCGCCATTCCTCCAGCCGCCACTGCCACTCCCCCAGTGGAGCTGCCAGGAGCTGCTGCAGCGACTGATGCTGGCCAGCCACAGCTGCAGCAATCAACAGCCGGCCGCTCGACGGCCAGACCTCGACTAGGCCGACCCCCAAGGGCATCTGCCATCACGACATGTGCCCCTCAGGAGCCTGCCCCCAGCCTTGCAGCAGCCAATGGCCTTACTTTGAGGCGGAGCAGCAGGGCGGGCAGGGGCCACCCAAAGATGGCCAAGGCATCGCCCTAGCGGGCCAAATAGTTGAATGTGTGGCCATTTGTGTTTGTTTCTTGAGGCCGAGAATTGGATGTTTGTTTTTTGAAGGCCGATGATGTGATGTTTGTTTTGGATGAAGGCCGAGAATGACGACCATTTTAGTTGCCCTATTTTGTTAATCCTCCCCAGGTTGTGGGAGCGAGTAATGTGTTTGAGTGTTTTTTGGGGGTTTCATCTGTTTTTGGTTTTCATGTGGGAAGGGCCCAGAGTTTGTACAATAAAGCATTTTATTTATTCACATTGTCCATGTTTGATCTTTGAAGTGTTTGTTGCCTTAACCGGCTGAGGGCTTGCGGAGCGGCTGCAATCATGTTCTATCATTGGCACAAGCCATTCCCTGACAGGGGGCCTAGAAGTGACGTTCAATAAGCCGACGACGGGCGGCCCTTGGACCTTGTGCGTCCCTCCTGGGCTGGTACTCCTCGTCCTCGTCGTCCTCATGCTCCTCCTGCTCCTCCTCCTGAGGTGGTGGTCCAACGTGAGGTGGCAGTGCCTGAGTCCTGCGGATAGCCAGGTTGTGCAGCATGCAGCAAACGACGACAAATTGGGAGACTCGATCCTGCGAATACTGGAGGGCTCCCCCGGAGTGATCGAGACAGCGGAACCGTTGCTTGAGCATGCCGATTGTTCTATGAGGTTCCTCGTCGCTTGATGGCTCTCGTTGTATGCCTCTTCAGCAGGGGTCGTGGGCGCGCGGAGCGGGGTCATGAGCCAGGTACACAAAGGATAGCCTTTGTCCCCGATAAGCCATCCTCTTGGGGGAGGCTGTGCCTGGAACATGTCAGCCACAGTTGTCTGTCGCAGGATAAAGGCATCGTGGCTGCTGCCTGGAAAGCGGGCATTGACAGCTAGGATGCGCTGCCTGTGGTCACACACCAGCTGTACATTGAGGGAATGGTAGCCCTTCCGGTTGCGGTACTCCTCGGCATGCTCAAGAGGTGCCCGCAAAGCCACATGCGTGCAGTCAATGGCGCCCTGCACCATGGGGAAGCCCGCTATTCTTGCAAACCCCACTGCACGCTGCTGCTGCTTGTCCAGGGTCATGGGGAAGGAGATGAATTGATGTCTCCTTCTGAAAAGGGCTTCGGTCACCTGGCGGATGCAGCAATGCACGGCGAACTGGGAGATGTTAGCGATGTCCCCAGTAGCGGATTGGAAGGAGCCGGAGGCATAGAAGTTGAGAGCCACCGTCACCTTCACTGCCACCGACAGAGACGTCCTGCGCATCAGCTGTGGCTGCAGATCTCTCTGAAGCAGCCGGCAGATGTCTGCAACCACCTCCCTTCGGAATCGCAGCCTCCTAACACACATCGCGGCAGACATGGTCAGATAGGAGGTCTGCTCGCGGTATACCCTGCGTGGGTAAGGCCTCAGTTGGCGACGCCTGTTGCCCCCTCTGCGTCTAGCCAGGGCTGCCACTCTCTCACGGCGTCTGTAAGCCCTTCTGGCATAAGGCTGAAATTCAGCGTTGCCACCCAATGCAGCCCCCATTATACGCTGGCAAACACTGAGCTCTGAATGAAGGCAAAGATAATTGGTAAGCTCTGGCCTGAGCCAAAAATACCTGTCCAAGTGTTGGTCCAAACCAGTAAACTCTCCTCCTTGGTCTCTGTCCAAAAAACCGTTGCACAAGAGTGAATGCTGCAAAATGGCTGGCCTTTATACTGCTGGGTAAGTGCCCTTTAATTAGCGCTCCCCGCGGCCCGGCTGGCCTGTGTACCATTCCACTTCACAGTCGCTCGGGACGCCTGGCGCACAATGGGCCGGCGCGAGTGAAGTTCCGGTTTGGGGCGCACAAAGGGCGTTGCACTATTAAATGACGTCATGATCTGCGCGCGCAGCAGGGCGCGCGCTAAGACTTTGCGCCAGCGCTAAATGTGTCCTGAAGTTGGGGAGAGGCGCAGATCGCGCTGCGCCCGGGCGATAAGCGCCTAGTGCTCGAGATCTACTCCCCCTAAGGCGCTAACGGCTGGCGCGCCCAACTGAATTTCTAGGCCATTAAGTTTTAGGTGCAGAACCCCATTGATGAGTGACATACGGCTAGTGCATGTTAACTATTTTCAGTTTATCCTATTTGCATCCTTAAGGGATCACAACTCTTCTTTCACTGAAATTTGAGTCATTCTGAAGCTATTATAAACAAAGCAAATTAGAGACAAGAATATCGAAAGGGCATTTGCCTACAAGTCCAAACGAGTTTTTATTTATATAGATCATTGATGAGGTTAGATTTTGCAATATTATGTGCAGTTTTGGGCACAATTATGTGAATAATCCAGTTTGTACACAGACCCAGCAGGATTAGCCTCTGCCTCATTGGATAAGCGATGACATGCCCATATTGGGTTTGGTGCCAGAAGCTCAACTGAGTGCCAGGAAATTGTGTATCTTGTTGGAAAACTTTAATGGGAAGTGACATATTAAAAGACAGCAGAAAGGAGCAATAAAATTGTTCCAGCTTTTACAAAGGTCGTCACTATTTTAATTACATATTAAAAGGCTAATTTACTGAAGACTCAGCCTTCCCAAAGGCTATTTGGGCACAAAAAAGTGTCTAGCATAAAGGTTGCTGAGACAGGAAACATGTGTGGGCTAGTGATGGAACAACACAACACTTGAACTCTCTGTTACAAGGCTGACGAAGCAAGGGTGTGAGGAAAGTATGCCGAGTGTGTGAGATGGGTGTGAGGAGAGTATGCCGAGTGTGTGAGATGGGTGTGAGGAGAGTATGCCGAGTGTGTGAGATGGGTGTGAGGAGAGTATGCCGAGTGTGTGAGATGGGTGTGAGGAGAGTATGCCGAGTGTGTGAGATGGGTGTGAGGAGAGTATGCCGAGTGTGTGAGATGGGTGTGAGGAGAGTATGCCGAGTGTGTGAGATGGGTGTGAGGAGAGTATGCCGAGTGTGTGAGATGGGTGTGAGGAGAGTATGCCGAGTGTGTGAGGTGGGTGTGAGGAGAGTATGCCGAGTGTGTGAGATGGGTGTGAGGAGAGTATGCCGAGTGTGTGAGATGGGTGTGAGGAGAGTATGCCGAGTGTGTGAGATGGGTGTGAGGAGAGTATGCCAAGTGTGTGAGATGGGTGTGAGGAGAGTATGCCGAGTGTGTGAGGTGGGTGTGAGGAGAGTATGCCGAGTGTGTGAGATGGGTGTGAGGAGAGTATGCCGAGTGTGTGAGATGGGTGTGAGGAGAGTATGCCGAGTGTGTGAGATGGGTGTGAGGAGAGTATGCCGAGTGTGTGAGATGGGTGTGAGGAGGATGTGAGCAGGTTTTTTTTTGTTTATTCATTCATGGGATGTGGGCATCGCTGACAATGCCAGCATTTATTGCCCATCCCTAATTGCCCTTGAGAAGGTGGTGGTGAGCTGCCTTCTTGAACAGCTGCAGTCCGTGTGATGAAGGTACTCCCCCAGTGCTGTTAGGGAGGGAGTTTGACCCAGCGACGATGAAGGAACGGTGATATACTTCCAAGTCAGGGTGGTGTGTGACTTGGAGGGGAACTTGGAGCTGGTGGTGTTCCCATGCACCTGCTGGGTGGTAGAGAACAAGAGTTTGGGAGGTGCTGTCAAAGAAGCCTTGGCAAGTTGCAGCAGTGCACCTTGTAGATGGTACACACTGCAGCCACACTGCACCAGTGGTGGAGCGAGTGAATGTTTAAGGTGATGGATGGGGTGCCGCTCAAGTGGGCTGCTTTGTCCTGGATGGTGTCGAGCTTCTTGAGTGTTGTTGGAACTGCAATCATACAGGCAAGTGGAGAGTATTTCATCACACTGCTGACTTGTGCCTTGGAAAGGCTTTGGGAGTCAGGAGGTGAGTCACTTGCCGCAGAATGGCTGGTCCAGTTGAGGTTTTGGTCAGTGACGACCTCCAGGATGTTGGTGGAGGATTCAGCAATGATAATGTCAATCAGTGCTGAGGGAGATGGTTAAACTCTCTTGTTGGAGATGGTCATTGCCTGGCACTTGTGTGGCGCGAATGTTACTTGCCACTTATCAGCCCAAGCCTGGATGTTTTCCAGGTCCTGTTGCATGCAGGCATGGAATGCTTCATTATCTGAGGTATGAGGTGGGTGTAAGGGGGGTATGAGATGGGTGTGGGGTGGGTATGAGGTTGATGTGAGGAGCACCATGAACTTGTCATTATTGCTGAAGCAATTTCTTGCCATTGAATATATTATTGCAGTTTAAGAGAGTATGAAGTTAGATCAGACAGTATTTCAGATTTCCTCCTCGAATCTATTGAAATACTTCCTCCCCCCTCCCACCAATAAGATTGATGATTTGTGAATATAGTGTGTACTGGAGAAAGCAGCATGTTTATGGATTCAAGTTTCATTTATGTTTACTTGATATAAAGGTCAACTGAAACATTCAAAGATATCTTTGAATTACAAATGATGAGATTTGAAGTGTAAACAGTTTCATACTTTATATTAGAACCTTTTGTGGAAGGTGAGAAAACCTAAGAGAAAATCAATGGGCTTTTATGAGTCTCTATTCAGGTTTTGGAGCCTCACTTGACAAGTACGTGTTTTGAATTAAAATTAAATCACTTGAAAATCAGATATGACGTAAATTGAATGTGCTGACCCCATGTCAGATTCTCCAGTCGTGAAGCTTCACACTGGGAGCCATGTCTCACAACATTTACCCTGATATTTCCTTCATAAACTGTTTGGATCTGTCCCCTTCCTGTTGACTGAGTGTAGTCAGATGATTTGGAGTGGGTGTTGGGTATACTTGGACAGAAACTTTCAATGGAAGGAGGGCGAAGGATGCATTTGGCTGGGAGGCTGAGAATAAAGTCTGAAGCTAGGATGAACTAATAGATCAGCTAGTAAGAGTATCTAAGCAGTGAAAGGCTTAATCATCTGATGAAAGGTCATCAACCTGAAACATTACCTCTGTTTAACCCTTCACAGATGCTGCAGATTATTGTACAACAGATAACAGGAACGCTTAGAACTTGCTGAAAAGCTTGTTTCGCTTTACAATCTTACTGGAAAAGGGATAAAGTGAAAAGAATCTTTATAGTCTTGAAGCTTTTTTTGAAAATATTAATTGTTTTCTGCACGATTTCTCAAACTAGCTGGCGGAGAAAACTTAACAACATTGTTGAGAATGTAGAAAAAGCTCTTGGAATTGATACTGACGGGAGGCCACAGCTTTTCCCTATCGTACAATGGATGCTCCAAAAATGTTGGAGCAAAGTATAGTTCATTCTGAATTCCAGATTCCTTGTAATAAGAGGGTTTTACATCACTCTGAGGCAGAGCTATATAGGACAGGAGTACTGTAATTGTTTTTTTTAAAGTTTTCTCCATTCCTTCTGAAGGCACTGGCTTGTGCTGAAGGGTAATGTTCCACCAGAACCAGTTGCTCTACTCACCTCAACCAAGTGGCCATCCTTCATTGGTGAGCCGAGGTAGTAATATGTCAATAGACTATTTGACTATATGGGGTGGGGGGTGGGGGGAGGGGCAATTATATCTTCAACTGGTATCCGCAAATGCCCATCTTTTAGTAGGGTCACCAGGTAGTAATCAGGAACAGGAACCCTGGCTGATTCTTCCCTTCCTCCTAGTCCAGAGATGCTGAGGCCAATATGTTGCACGTCTACTGTTCCAATGGCTGAGATTAGGTAACTCAACTCAGACCTTCCTGGTCTGCATGTCCCAGATCCACACTGGACAAGTGCAGCACATTACCAACTGAGTGATCAAGGCAGATTGACTGTGAATCAGGCAGGACGATCAGCAGTGCCTCTCCACAGTAAGACAGTAAGCGGTTTGCTCTGAGCACTACGTGAAGTCAAATTACAAATGCGTTCTTTAAAAATGGATTTATGATTTTGTTACACTTAGCAGAGAAAGGACACCTACTCGACGTCACTCCTCCCCTTGATTGGGTGTCAAGTGCTCAGACCGCTGAACCATCCTTGAATGAAATGACTTTTTAGGTTACATTGATTTTTTTTAAATTAACAGAATGATGATATTACAGCTATCACCAATCAACATGCATATTGAGTCATTTCTGCTTCCATTGTAGATTTCCAATATTCACAATTTACTTTTGCTCTCTAATTTTTAAGCTTGCATTGTGTAAATCTGTTTGTTTTGTTTTAATCCAGCTATGAACACTTGATTGGAACTTACATTTATCACCATTGAAGTCTCAAAAATGATTAAGCATTTACCTGTAGGTATGGAATTATTTTGCAGAAGACTTGCCCAAAAAACCATGTCTCGGTTATATCAACTAGTAGACTGGCAGGAAGACAGATAATTGTAACAAGGATATCGGCAAATGACAAATTAACTATGAAATAGTTTGTGACTGTCCGCATGTGGTGATTCTTCCAAACTGCAACACAAACTGGGAGAAAAGGAAAGAATTAGAAATAGCAAAGGTAAAGCCCAGTCTTTTCATTACTTGCACGTTCCTTTGCCATTTCTGTCGGTTGAATTTTAACTCCTGGCTGGGAACCCGGGGAGGGTAGTGGGGAGCGGTGGGCGTGGGAGGCAATAGTCCCTCTCAGTGGGAGGCCTTGGCCAATTTTAATGGCCAGCTGCCCGCCTGAAACAGGTGGAAAGAGGTAGTTAAATGGCTTTGGAAAGGTCAACAACACGGGGCCCGGAGGTTGCCCGCTGGCATCAAGGGGATGGGAGTATTGGGGCCGTTTCACCAGTGGGGATAGTGAGGGGGAGACAAGGGCAAGAGAGGCCCTAACATTCCTTGTGGGGCCCGGAGGAGCACTCCTGCTCATCCCAGCCCCAGTAAGGAGAGTCTTTGACTTACCTTTGAGGGCCTCGTCTGCTTCCCTGCCAGGAATTAATGAGTGGTGCGCTGCCAGGGGCACGCCACTCAGTTGGCCATTAAAATGCCATTAGGGTCTGAATTACATCAGAGGAATCCAATTTGCATACATTCATGAGGTGCCCGACTGCTTCTGGCTGCCTAAAAAAGTGCACAGTTAAATGGTGGCCAGCGGGATTCGAGCCAGGGTGGGGTAATAAATACTGCTCGTCCCATTTTAACTGTATAATGCCCCATCCAATTTTCACTTTAAAGATGCAATGTTCTCTGCCTCAGCCACTCCCTGTGGTAAAGCATTCCATGCTCCAACAACCTGCTCTATAAAGAAATTCCTCCGAAACTCCGTCCTCACTCTCAGCGGCAAATTTAAATTAATGACCCTTCACTGACTCCCCAATCAGAGGAAATAGTCTTTCCCTATTCATCTACCAAAACCCTTCAAATTTTAAAGAATGTCTTAGCTTTCTCTGCTCCAGTGGAGATATTCCCAGTATCTCAGGTCTCTCCCATAGTTTTCCATTCCTGGCATTATCCTGCAGAAATTACACTGTACAATGTAATGTTCTTTTCTATAATGAGGTGCTAAAACTGGATGCAATACTCTAAATGTGACCTAACCAGTGTTTTGTATATAATTATCATGACTTCTTTACTCTGGTACACTGTGCCCCATTTATAAAACCCAACAGGCTGTTGGGGGGGGGGGGGGAAATTCAGTTGGTTAGCGCCTCCAGTTAGTGCCTGGCGGGGGCGCTAATGGGGCGCTGATGCAGTAGCGCCAGGGTGAGGCGAATCCAACGACGCACGCCAAATCCAACCCCCCCCTCCCCCGTAGCGCCGCCGCTACGTGTTACCGCCAGGGACCTCAGTGCCAGGCATTGTGACATCAGTGAGCGTGCAATGCTCATTGGCCGCCCGATCTGCAAAATTCATTGTCACCACCTGCTTTAGCACCTCGCCCCAACAGCAACAGGGAGAGGCGGCATCAAGCAGGCGGATGCCGGCTCCAGGAGCGCTACTTAAAGGGATCATAAGTAATGAGTCACAGCTGCCATGTTAGTGCTGTTTCACAGCTTCCTTGTCAGTTTGACATTGTGCAACAGTTTAATTCAGTCATTTAAAGGCTGTTTAGTATCAGGAGTGTAGTGGCTACTAACAATTAGTTACATTTATTCTCATAACATATCAAAGTGCTACACTTGCTTACATTAATGGGGGCTGTACTGGCAGTCGACCTCACCCTCCAGGATCTACGGTGGAGGGAGTGGAGGCAGCAAGAAAGATTGGAATATGTGGATAGTTGGATCATTACCATAGCAAACACACCCTTTGGGCTGGATTTTGTCAATGGGGATGCGTTGGGGGTGGGACTGCTGGTTGTCGGGTTTCAGTTCCGTCCCTAACAATGTCCAGCCAACCCATGCTATTTTCCCTTGATTGACCTTGTTAAGCCTGCCCTGCGGGCTTAGCCAGACAATTAAGGGAAAGCTGGTGACAGAGGGTATCAGCGTATGATGTTTCATCTGTCGAAAATTTTTGACAGATGAATTGTCAGTGTTTGACAGCTTTGACAATCTCTGTTCTATGGTGAGCCCTTGCAGAAAGACTCACCAAAACCTCTTTCCTCAACAGAAATCAGATGGCTGCTACATCTGAGAATGCTGCAGCCGTTCTGTCATCTCTGCCGTTGAGATGAGGCACCTCCGGATCCCCAAGGGTTGAAGCCTGCAGAAAGAAGCAAAGGTAAGTAAAATTTTTCCAACACTTTACACTCACCTCTCATACTTACCTCTCCACACTTGCACCCATCACTCACCTCCACAGTGGACTTTTCGACCCCTCTCACCCCCACAGACCCACTGCTCGCCTCGCTGACCCTGGCGAGGTTCGCAGCCATCGGGAAGCCCGCACTTGCAGGGGTAAAATGGGGATAAGCCTCAAAACTGGCAGTTAACTACCTGTTAACAAGCAGTTAATTCGCTCTAATCCCCTTCCCGCCTCGAGGAGATGGGTCCTTGCGTGAGTCGGGGAACCGCCTCCCGGGAAGATGGCATGGAGGCGGGTTGGGAGTGGGTTCAGTACCCGCTCCCAGTTTCCGCCATTTTCCCGGCAGTCCTGCCTCCATATCTGCCACCCCAGAGCTGGCAAAATTTCCCTCTTTATCTCAGTAGCTGCAGCATGTGGCTTTATAAAACAATGTGCGTTCACATTGTTTCAAAGAAGAATCATAGAATAGTACAGCACTGAAGGAGGCCATTTGTATCCACCACCCTATCTGGCAGTACATTCCAAATCCTAATCACTTGTGTAAAAAAAAGTTTTTCCTCTTGTCGCCTCTGGTTCTTTTGCCAATCACCTTAAATCTGTGCCCTCTGATTATTGACCCTTTAGTCATTGGAAAGAATTTCTCTTTATTTACTTTATCTATACCCTTCATGATTTCAAACACCTCTATCAAATTTCCTCTTAGCCTTCTCTGCTCTAAGGAGAACAACCCCAGCTTCTCCAGTCTATCCACATAACTGTTGTAATCCCTCATCCCTGGAAATATTCTAGTAAATCTCTTCTGTACCCTCTCCAAAGCCTTCATGTCCTTCCTATAGTGTGGTGCCCAGAATTGGACACAATACTCCAGCTGGGGCCGAACTAGTGTTTTATACAGGTTTAGCATAACTTCCTGGCTTTTGTACTCTCTGCCTCTATTTATAAATCCCAGGATCCCATATGCTTTATTAACGGCTTTGTTAACCTGTCGGCCACCTTCATTGATTAGTGCACAAACACCCCCAGGGCTCTGTCTTCTTGCACCCCCTTTAAAATTGTACCATTTAACATATATTGGCCTAGAAATTCAGTTGCGTGCGCCAGCCGTTAGCACCTTAGGAGGAGTAGATCTCGAGCGCTAGGCGCTTAGCGCCCGGGCGCAGCGCGATCTGCGCCTCGCCCCAACTTCAGTAGACATTTAGTGCCGGCGCAAAGTCTTTGCGCATGCCCTGCTGCGCGCGCAGATTATGACGTCATTTCCTCGTGCGACGCCCTTTGTGCGCCACAAACCGGAACTTCAGTCGCGCCGGCCCATTGTGCGCCGGGCGGCCCTAACGACTGTGGAGTGGAATGGTGCACAGCCGAAGCGGGCTGCGGGGAGCGCAAATTAAAGGGCACTTACCCTGCACTATAAAGGGCAGGCATTTTGCAGCAATCACTCTTGTGCAACGAATTTTTTGAAAAAAACCAAGGAAGGGAGCTTACTGCTTTGGGCCAACACTAGGACAGGTATTTTTGGCTTCAGGCCAGAGCTTTGCAATTCGCCTTCACTGATATCTCATTGTTTGCCAGCATATTATGGGGGCTGCAATGGGGTGCCAATGCTGAGTTTCAGGATTATGTCGGAAGGGCTTGCAGATGCTGTGTTAGAGGGGCAGCCCTGGCTAGACGCAGAGGGGGCAACAGGCGTCGGCAATGTGGGCCTTACCCACTCAGGCAATACCGCCAGCAGGTCTCGTATCTCAACATGACTGGCGCGCAATGTGTCAGGAGGCTGCGATTCAGAAGGGAGGTGGTTGCAGAGATCTGCCATCTGCTTCACAGAGATCTGCATCCACAGCTGAGTTGCAGGACGTCTCTGTCGGTGGAAGTGAAGGTGACGGTGGCTCTGAACTTCTATGCCACCGGCTCCTTCCAATCAGCTGCTGGGGACATTGCTAACATATCCCAGTTCGCCGTGCATTGCTGCATCCACCAGGTCACCAATGCCCTTTTCAGAAGGAGACGCCAATTCATCTCCTTCCCCGTGACCCTGGAGAGGCAGCAGCAGCGTGCAGTGGGATTTGCAAGAATCGCGGACTTCCCCATGGTGCAGGGCGCCATTGACTGCACGCATGTGGCTTTGCGGGCACCTCTGGACCATCCCGAGGATTACCGCAACCGGAAGGGCTACCATTCCCTCAACGTACAGCTGGTGTGTGACCACAGGCAGCGCATCCTAGCTGTCAATGCCCGCTTTCCAGGCAGCAGCCACGATGCCTTTATCCTGCGACAGACTACTGTGGCTGACATCTTCCAGGCACAGCCTCACCCAAGAGGATGGCTTATCGGGGACAAAGGCTATCCTTTGTGTACCTGGCTCATGACCCCGCTCCGCGCGCCCAGGACCCCTGCTGAAGAGGCATACAACGAGAGCCATCAAGTGACTAGGAACATCATAGAACAAACAAGTGGCGTCCTCAAGCAACGGTTCCGCTGCCTGGATCGTTCCGGCGGATCTCTGCAGTATTCGCCGGAGCGAGTCTCCCAGTTCGTGGTCGTTTGCTGCATGCTGCACAACCTGGCTATCCGCAGGACTCAGGCACTGCCACCTCATGCTGGAGCACCACCTCAGGAGGAGGAGCAGGAGGAGCATGAGGAGGAGGAGGAGGAGGAGGAGGAGGAGGAGGAGGAGGAGTACCAGGCCAGGAGGGAGGCACAAGGTCCAAGGGCTGCCCGTCGGCGGCTTATTGAACGTCACTTCTAGGCCCCCTGTCAGGGAATGGCTTGTGCCAATGAAAGAACATGAATGCAGCCACACCGCAAGCCCTCAGCCGCTTAAGGCAACAAACACTTCAAAGATCAAACATGGACAACATGAATAAATAAAATGCTTTATTGAACAAACTCAGGGCCCTTCCCACATGAAACCCAAAAACAGACAACACCCCCCAAAAAACAGTCACACACATGACTCACTCCCACAACCTGGGGAGGAACAACAAAACATTTAAACAAAAATGGCCTTCATCCTCGGCCTTAACAAAACAACCATCCCCAGAAACAAAACAACCATCCCCAGAAACAAAACAACCATCCCAATATAAACAAACATTTGTCCACACCCTCTACTTTGTGGCCCGCGAGGGCGATTCCTTGTCCAGCCTTTGGCGGCCCCTGGCCGCCCTGCTGCTCCTCCTCAAACCGTGCCCAGTGGCTGCTGCAAGGCTGGGGGAAGGCTCCTGAGGGGCACATGTCGTCATGGCAGATGCCCTTGGGGGTCGGCCTAGACGAGGTCTGGGCCTCGAGGGGCCGGCTGGTGAATGCTGCAGCTGTAGCTGGCCAGCATCAGTCGGACCAGCATCTCGTGGCAGCTCCACTGGGGGAGTGACAGTGGCGGCTGGAGGAATGGGGGCAAGCTGGCGTATGGCAGGCGGCCGCTGGTCAAGTGACACACTGGCACTCGCCCGGGCCCGCACTGCAGCATGCGCTGCAATGTGCCGAACGACAGACCGCTGTGCTGCTACAGTGCGGCGGGTGTCCTGGCGATGCCTGGCTGACGCAGCGAGTGTGGCAGCAGTGAGTGCCCGTGCTGCCCTGGTCTGTGACCGCATCAGACCAGCCAGTGACTGCACGGCACCACTGATCACCTGCCCACTTGCTGCGTGAGCTGCCCCGAATTCCACCCAACTCGCTGCCTGTGCTGCGACGAATTCGGCACGACTCGCGTCCTGTGCTGCCCCGAATAGCTCCAAACTCCTGGCCTGTGAGGCCCCGAACTCGGCCACACTATGAGCCAGGGACTCGATGGCCTCAGGCATCCGTGCCACAACCCCCATGAGCTCGGTGTGCCGGCGCTCCGAGTCCACGGACATTTGATCGAGGAGGCGCAGCTCCTCGGAGTTGACCGTCGCCGGACTGGTGGACGGACTCTCCCTCTGGGGAGAAGGCCGCCGAGCTGGCCGACCCTTCCCGCGTTGCTGGATGCCACTGGGCCCAGCAACTACACCCCTCTGGGAAGAAGGCCGCTGAGCAACCGCACACCCCCTGCATTGCTGCACGCCACTGGTCCCAGGAGCGACACTCCCCTCCGACACTTCCCCCAGGCTCTCCTCCAGGGAAGACGTGTCCCCTACATTGGCATCCCCTGGCGCGGGTGAGGGTTCCCCTGATGGGCCGCCTTCCTCTTCCTCTTCCTCCTCCTCCTCCTCCTCTTCTTCCGAGGGGCTGTCACTGGCAGCTTCAGGGACCGCCTCACCATCTGAAAGCAGGAAGGGACAAGAGTAGCTTTAGATTGAGGAGAGGGCGTCAGCGAGGGAGGCATGAGTGGTGGCATTCAGCGCATTGGTCGGACAGTGGCAAAGGATGTAGATCTGATGCACAAGTGGGACGAGAGAGGTCCAAAAGGTGATGTCCTTACCATTGGTGCCCAGAACAGGGTCGGCATCTCCACTGGCAACGGGCCCAATCACCCGGGCTCCCATGAGGCGACCCACGCGCTCTTCCAGGTCAGTGAGCTGCTGGATCTGGGGACCGCCTCCCCCGGTCTCAGTCCGGCTCTTCTGATTGTGGGCCAGCTTGGCCTGCAAGAGAAAGGACGGCCTCTAAGTACAGTGTGTAGCCCTGATCTGGTGTGCACTGCCTCCCATGGTCAAATAGCTTGGCCAGTGTGGAGCCCTGATCTGGTGTGCACTGCCTCCCATGGTCGAATAGCTTGGCCAGTGTGGAAAGTGCAGAATGTGCAATTGATGTTCATGCCAGTCCCATAGCTGCTGGATGAGGGCTGGCCATTAGGGCTTTCAGGTCCCTTTGCCCATAATGTGAGGTGCACATGTAAGGATGAGGAGGACACTGGAAAGGGTACTCACCCTGACAATCCTGGTGAGGTCATTGAACTTTTTTCTGCATTGGACAGAGTTCCTGGGGACCTCGCTGTTGGCTGTCACCCTGATGGCGACCTCCCTCCAGGCTTTCCTGTAGACACTGGTCGCAGGCTTCTTCCCACTGTCCGGGAACAAGATTTTGCGTCTCCTCTCCAAAGCCCCAACCAGCAGCTTCAAATCATGGCCAGAGAAGCACTGCGCTCATTCACGGGCCTTCTGCATCTTTCCCGGCGCTATTTCTGTTCAGCAACAGTGTTTAGGCCTAGCTGGAGGGCTGCAGTGTCCAGGGCGTGGCAGCAGGCGAACTCGACCCTTCCCCCTTTAAGAGCTGGCCGGCGCCAGGGTGTCTGCTGTCAATCAAGAAATGACCGCACCTGTGCTGCGCCCGGCCTTGGCGGTTTAGCTCAGCACCGCCGGCTTTGCGCCTAAAGATAGTTGTGGAACGCCAGTTTTAGCGCTCGAGCAAACTCTTAGGGCGAAGCTACTGAATATCGGCGAAGTGGCCTCGACTTTGCGCCGGGCGCAAACTTTAGCGGCCGCCCGACTTATCCGCCCCAAAAGTGGCTATACTGAATTTCTAGGCCATTGTCTCTTGCCATTCTTCCTACCAAAATGTATCACCTCACATTTTTTGCGTTGAATTTCATCTGCCATGTGTCCGCCCATTCCACCAGTCTGTCAATGTCCTCTTGAAGTCTATTACTATTTTCCTCACTGTTTACTACATTTCCAAGTTTCACATCATCTGCAAATTTCAAAATTGCGCTCTGTACCCTAAGTCCAAGTCATTAATGTATCTCAAAAACAACAGTGGCCTAGTACTGAATCTTGGGGAACTCTACTGTATACACTGCTTTTTATATTCAGCCTGATTCTCCGTTATATTAACAAGCTGACATCTGTCATATGCCCCTTTTTCTGCTTCATCCTACTCTCTAACTCCTTCATCATCCAGGGAACTCTTGCTTTGGTTGCCCTCCCTTTCCCCCTTGTGGGAATGTATCTAGACTTTACTAAAGGCTGCCCATTGCTCCATTACATTTCTGCTTGCCAGTCTTTAACTTCAATTTACCTGGGCCAGATCCTTCCTCAATTTGTTGAAATTAGCCCACCTCCCATTAAGTATTTTTATTCTGGATTGCTCCTTGTCCTTTTCCATATCTAATCCAAACCTTATGATGCTATGATCACTATTCCCAAGATGCTCCCTGATTGTGACATTTTCCACTTGCCCCTGTTCATTCCCCAGGACTAGATCCAGCAATGCCTCCTTCCTCATTGGGCAGGAAACATACTGATCAAGAAAATTCACCTGAACACACTTTAGAAATTCCTCCCCTTCTCTGCCCTTAACACAATCATTGCCCCATTCAATATTGGGGTCTCCCATTATCACTACTCTATAGTTCTTGCACCTCTCAGTAGTTTCTTTGCAAATCTGCTCCTCTATCTCCTTCCCACTATTTGGTGGCCTATAACATACACCACGAAGCGTAATAGCTCCTTTATTGTTTCTTAACTCCAACCAAGTAGATTCTGTCTTTGACCCCTCAAGGACATTCGCTCTTTCTAGCGCTGTAATATTTTCCTTAATCAAAACTGCTACCCCATCTCCATTATTTCCTTCCCTATCTTTCCTGAATACCTTACACCCAAGGATATTAAGCATCCAATCCTCCCCTTTTTTGAGCGATGTCTCATCAACCTTTTTAACCACACTTTGTGCATTCACACACATGCTCTTCCTCTACCCCTGCAGAATTTTCTGCACCCTCTCCTTGATGTCGCTTATCAGGGAGGCAACATAACATATGGGTCTCATGTTGACGCTAGCAGAATAGCCTGTCTTTCCCCTGACTATTGAATCCCCAATTACTATTGCATTCCTACACTTTGCGGTATCCCCCTGTGAAGTCCTTTGCCTTAGGGTGCCAGACTAGAAGGAAAGAAAGATTTGCATTTATATAATGCATTTCACAACATCAGGATGTCCCAACGCACTTTAAAAAGGAAAATACTAGCATTTATATAGCGCCTTACCATGACTTCAGGACGTCCCAAAGTGCTTTCCCGTCATGGAGCTAAAATTGAAGGTATAGGCTTCCTGTGACTGCTGGAGGCTTCAGCCAATCAGGAAGAATCAGGCATCAACAGAAAATAAAGGGCTACTAAACTCAATCCAATAATTCAAGCTCCAGACAAGCACTCCAAATGGACCTCCAGCCTCCTTTCACAGAAATAGGCTTCTGTTTAATAACAAACATTTCCTACCCACATTTTATTCTGAATGGTTTAATTTTTATGGGTTTTTCAATTGGCTATTTGTTTGGCACATCAACAGTTAACAGCTATTTCGGTCAATCATTACATTTCATCTGAATAACCGATGATGCCCCAAAATGGAACACTTTCAGGTGTCATGTCTTTGAAAGATCCAATATGAATGAGCACATGCCAGACATACACACACAGAGATTCACTCAAGCGTAGGGTGGTGTTTGCAAGGAGTGCTGGTCAGGAAATCACTGGCCTGCAGTATCTAACTTTGCATCCATTTAAATTAATAGACAAGAAAAAAAATGCAATTGTAACTTTCTGTAAATTGCAGCAGTTTCTGGGATTATGGATTGGAGAGCTCCCTGTGAGCGTGACTCCCAACAGGGAGTGCCAAATTCAGCAGTCAATGTTGGGCAGCGGATGTCAGTACACGCACATGCTATTATGTGTCATTTGTACAACTAGAGGATGCTTATGTAATCATTTGTTATAACAAATAAATACTACACAACACTGAACCCACTTCAACCTGCTTTAGAAGATTTCTCTCCTTAGAGAGGGTGCAGAAAAGATTTACAGGAATGGGTCCAGGGGTGAGGGACTTCAGTTATGTGGATAGACTAGAGAAGCTGGGGTTGTTGGTCTTGGAGCAGAGAAGTTTGAGAGGAGATTTGATACAGGTATTCAAAATCATGAGGGATCTGGACAGTGTAGATAGGGAGAAACTGTTCCCATTGGCAGAAGGGTCGAGAACCAGAGGACACAGACTCAAAGTGGTTGGCAAAAGAACCAAAGGCAACATGAGGAAAAACTTTTTTACGCAGCGAGTGGTTAGGATCTAGAATGCACTGCCTGAAAGGGTGGTGGAGGCAGACTCAATCATGGCTTTCAAAAGAGAATTGGATAAGTACCTGAGGGGAAACAAATTGCAGGGCTCCGGGGGGTGGGCGGGGAGTGGGAGTAGTTGAAGTGCTCTTGCAGAGATTCGGCATGGGCTCGATGGGCCGAATGGCCTCTTTCTGTGCTGTAACCATTCGTTGATTCTATGATTCTCTCAACTCTGTAAACAAAGGCTATAATCTGTAACCTTAGAATTTCCTGCGATTTACAGGTTTATTTGCACTTTTTCCATCATAGACGTGTGACTACATCATCTCCCCTGCTTGTACTTCAAGCATTTGTGTTCAATCTAATTGCAAATCAGTACTGGGAGATGTAAACCCAACTACTGCCAATGCATAGGTTGGTGCTGTGTAATCAGTATGAGCTGAAGCTTTTGTGCTAAATCAGATATACCGAAGTTTAAAAATAATTACCACTTCCCTGAAGAATGTGTAGGTGTTTCTGTATACTATGCAAGGATTAGATTTCTACAGACTAAAATCTTTCTTTTAAAATGAATGTTTCATTCAGTTGTAACACACTGAATTACTCGTTGTCAATCTAGTTCGTTCAAACATACTGAACTAACTTTATATACGATGACTAATGTTCAAATCCTTTTCAATTCCTCTGAATACATTATACTCCTCTGCCTTTTCACACTCATTGCATTTAATAGCGTGCATTTGAATAATATCGGGATGGTACCTGCACTGACAACACTCAGATTAGAAATAGTTTGAACTGGAGAGACGGAGTTAACGTGACTGATTGAATGATTTGCTGCTGCACAATTTGGAGAGATGGGGTTAACAGATTTAAATATTGCCAATATCTCCAGAATGTTATATGAGGCAGGCAAAGTTAGAATTATTTTGTCACCACTCAGCAGGTCTGTTCTTATTCCACCTCTTATCACACTTCTACATTACTCTGAAACTTCAGCACAGAACAGGTACCACGAGGCAAATGGTTTCAGTGACTCACTGAGCAGACCTTTTGAAGCAGCACTTCCCCTGAATATACTGCATGGGCTAGTTGCTTGTAGTACACTCAGAACACATCGGCAGAACAGTGCTGCGCTGCATGCTGCACGATGTAGCAATCAAAAGACGTACTCAATTCAAAGTAGGGGGTGAGGGAGGGGGGCAACAGCAAGTGGAAGTGAAAAAGGTTGATGATCTGATAGTGCCACATCCAGCAGAGTTATTAGGGTACAGGGAAATATAACATCATCAGCTTATGATTGACAAGTTCTTTTGGTTGAAGTATTAATATAACCCTGCACCAGGCCCCTGGAGCGAGCCTTTGACTTTGTGGTAACACTCCCACATCTGAGTCTCCAGAGTGGAGACCAGAACTCCGGCTTTGAATTCTGGATTGACATCCAGCGGGATAGTCGCATCTGCTGGGTGTGGGTGCCTCCCCCACCTCTCATTGTATGGGTTGTGGGAGCCCATTAAAAACCTGCCCTCTTACAGGATGAACCACCCTATTGGCTGGTATAAAAATGTTTATCGCCATAGAAGAAGCCCTCATGTCATAGCCTCTCAGACTGCTAATCAGCCGACATAACCTTCCACCACTTCACACTATTCTCCAAGGAAAGAGCGTAAAGATACAAAAACAGCAATAGGACACTCCCATACTATCTTCTCAGATAAGCCAGTTTTCCCTCTAATCATTCTGTTGCAGGTCATCCTTACATATATTGTTATTCGCATTGTCCTGCTTGGTTGTTGCATGTCAGTTGCAATCATAGCAATGGCCAATTGCCAAATATTAAATGAGGGCGCTCTGCTTCTTCCTTGAACAAAGGCCCAACCGGTTCCCATCCATCACCACCCTCCTCTGCCTGGCTGAACCTGTTCTCACATTGAACAACCTCTCCTTTGACTCCACTCACTTCCTCCAAATCAAAGGCGTTGCTATGGGAATCCGTATGGGTCCTGACTATGCCTGCCTTTTCATGGATATGTTCCAGTCGTACTCAGGTCCCCTCCCTCACCTCATATTCTGGTACATTGATGACTGTATCAGTGCCATTTCCAGCTCTCGCCCTGAACTGGAAAATTTCATTCATTTTGCTTCCAATTTCCATCCTTCCCTCACGTTCACTTGGCCCATCTCCGACTCTTCCCTTCCCATCGTCGACTTCTCTGTCTCCATTTCTGGGGAGACGCTGTCACCCAGTATCTACTATAAGCCCACTGACTCCCACAGCTACCTTGAGTACACTTCTTCCCACCCCGCTTCCTGTAAGGACTCTATTCCATTCTCCCAGTTTCTCTGTCTCTGTCGCATCTGTTCAGAAAATGCCACCTTCCCTTCTATTGCTTCGATATGTCTTCCTTTTTCCTCAACCGAGGATTCTCCTCCACCATGGTTGACATGGCCTTTGACCGTGTCCATTTTATTTCCTGCTCTTCTGCTCTCACCCCTTCCCCTCCCTCCTAGAACCACAATATGGTTGCCCTTGTCCTCACCTTACACTCCACCTGCCTCTACATTCAACAGATCATACTCCACTATTTCCACTGTTTCCACCATCTCCAGCATGATCCCACCACCAAAGGCATCTTCTCTTCCCCACACCCTGGTCCAATCCTCAATCACCCCCAACAACCCCTCTCCTTACCATGATACCTTCCCATGCAAGCATAGGAGATGCAACACCTGCCCTTTTACCTCCTCCTTCCCACTGTCCAGTGCCCCAAACACTCCTTCCAGGTGAAACAATGATTTACCTGTACCTTTTCCAATTTAGTATACTGTATTCGCTGGTCATGATTCGGTCTCCTCTACATTGGGGAGAGCAAATGCAGATTGGCGATCACAAAAGTGTACCCATGTGCTGCGGTGCTACCCACTTTTGCATCATTTGCCATCTCTGCCTCATGCTCTCTTGGTATGAGAGTTCTTGTTCACTGATATTGGTTTGCAATGTTGTTCCAAGTTGCATTAAACTGTCACATCTTGGATTATCACCCCATCATATTGGCAGCAAATGGGGGATCATTCATGAGAGGCCTCACCTATTCTGGGTGTGGACACCTCCACTGCAGCTGTCATGGATGTTGGTATGGTGCCAGTGGCAGTCTGATAGACAGACACCTCTCCATGATGGCACCAAGATTGGCCACAGCGACAGTAAACCAAGTGCATGAGACAGGAACAGTATAGCACCCCAATGTCATGCAAGGAACAATGTGAATCATTACAGTTACTGCAAAAGCAGCATTCTCCTTTTTGAAGTAGTCCTGGTGATATCTGAATATCTGAGCACTGCAGTCACATCACCTGGCCCTTTCTTACCACTGCATAATCTTGTGATCCCATCTCTAACCCAATGTTCAAGCCGCCCTCAGTGAGTGTGTCTGTGATGCTGCTTGTTAACGCTGGTGGTGATACTGGGTGCATTATAAGCAGCTGCATTTCCCACATTACAGCAGTGACTACACTCCAAAAGTACTTCATTGGCTGGAAAGTGCTTTGAGACGTCCGGTGGCCGTGAAAGGCGCTATATAAATCCAAGTCTTTCTTTCTTTCTATACCGGGACAGACATTATGGGCTGCCTGCAGTTGCACATGGCAGTGACTTTGTGGGCTATGCTGAAGGTATAACCTTTAAACCACACAAGAACATGCACTATCTAGGGTATTGGCTAGTAGCTGTGGCCTCCGCACCCACACAGGTTATCACCTACACTCTGAGGTCTTACAAGTTAAATCATCTACAATCAACTCCTCACATAGTGGTTAACATACAGATCTGGGAAAGTCAATTTCCAGTCACTTGTTGCTGCCTTCTGTTGTGTGTTAGTTTAGCCTGTAAAAAGGGAAATGTGCTGGCATTGGAGCAGCAATTACACTATGCATGGATCTTGTACGACTTACTCCACGTGGATTCCAACTAAACTTCCACCCTTCGTGCTTCGGATCCACCCAGGATTACAAATATCTCCAAGATATTCATCGTTCCTCGAACTACTGCTCTCGCCGCATCCTGAGATCCACGCTCAACGCCATGCGGCGCCACATGAACACACTCGACTTCTCTCTTCAGCAACACCGGCGCACTCTATCTCAAAGCTGTCCGGGTCCTCAGTTCCACTTCATCCTTCGACTCATCCGACGCTTCAACAAAAAACTTTTCTTCTTCCTTTCCGATGTCAAGGATCGCAAGCTTCATCAACTCTTGGACACCAACGCCCCTCCGGAACCTTCTTCCCCTTCACTTTCCTCTGACCCCCCTTCTCCCAATCTCACCCCCTGCCGTGTGTTCACTATCCCCTCTGACCTTCCACTCTCTGACCCTGAACGATCAGTCCTCAGCAAAGGCCTGAGCTTCATCCCCTTACGCCCCCACCTCAATGAATTTCGAGCTCGGCACGATGCTGAGCTCTTTTTCCGCTGCCTTCGTCTCCGTGCCCACTTCTTTGGCCAGGAGTCCTCCCCCCGCACAACTGACCCTTTCTCCCGCTTGCAGAATTCCCATTCTACCTGGACCCCTCCCCCGGCCTCTTACCCTCTCTAGATCTTTTCATCGCTAACTGCCGCCGTGACATCGGCCGTCTCCATTTCTCTGCTCCCCTCACTCACTCCAACCTACCTCCCTCTGAACTTGCAGCACTCCATTCTCTTAGATCCAACCCTGACATTGTCATTAAACCCGCTGACAAGGGTGGTGCTGTTGTTGTTTGGCGCACTGACCTCTACCTAGCGGAAGCTGAACGCCAACTCTCCGACACCTGCTCCTACCTCCACCTGGACCATGACCCCACTACCGAACATCAAACCACCGTTTCCAAGACTGTCACTGACCTCATCTCCTCTGGAGATCTTCCCCCCGCTGCCACCAACCTCATAGTTCCCCAACCCCGCACAGCCCGCTTCTACCTCCTTCCCAAGATCCACAAACAGGACTGCCCTGGTAGACCCATTGTTTCAGCCTGTTCTTGCCCTACGGAACTTATCTCTTCCTATCTTGACTCTATCTTTTCTCCCCTTGTCCAGTCTCTTCCCACCTACATCCGCGACTCTTCGGACGCCCTCCGCCACTTTAACAGTTTCCAGTTTCCTGGCCCCAACCGCTTCCTTTTCACCATGGACGTACAATCCCTCTACACCTCCATCCCCCACCCGGATGGCCTGAGGGCACTCCGCTTCTTCCTCGAACAGAGGCCCGACCAGTCCCTATCCACCACGACCCTCCTCCGCCTGGCTGAACTTGTTCTCACATTGAACAACTTCTCCTTTAACTCCACTCATTTCCTCCAAATCAAAGGTGTTGCCATGGGTACCCGCATGGGTCCTAGCTATGCCTGCCTTTTCGTGGGCTATGTGGAACAATCTTTGTTCCAGTCCTACTCGGGTCCCCTCCCTCACCTCTTTTTCCGATACATTGATGACTGTATCGGTGCCGTTTCCTGCTCTCGCCCCGAACTTGACAATTTCATTCACTTTGCCTCCAATTTCCACCCTTCCCTCACCTTCACATGGTCCATCTCTGACTCTTCCCTTCCCTTCCTCGACTTCTCCGTCTCCATCTCTGGGGATAGGTTATCGACCAATATTTACTACTAGCCCACTGACTCCCACAGCTACCTGGACTACACTTCCTCCCACCCCGCTTCCTGTAAGGACTCTATTCCATTCTCCCAGTTTCTCCGCCTCCGCCGTATCTGCTCCGACGATGCCACCTTCCACACCAGTGCTTCAGACATGTCTTCCTTTTTCCGCAACCGAGGATTCCCCTCTACCGTGGTTGACACTGCCCTCGACCGTGTCAGTTCTATCTCCCGCACCTCTGCCCTCACCCCTGCCCCTCCCTCCCGGAACCACGATAGGGTTCCCCTTGTCCTCACCTTTCACCCCACCAGCCTCCACATTCAACGGATCATCCTCCGGCATTTCCGCTACCTCCAAAGTGATCCCACCACCAAACGTATCTTCCCCTCCCCTCCCCTTTCAGCATTCCGCAGGGACCGCTCTCTCCGAGACACCCTAGTCCACTCCTCTATCACCCCAAACAGCCCTTCCCCTTCGCCTGGCACCTTCCCGTGCAAGCGGAGGAGATGTAACACCTGCCCCTATACCTCCCCCCTCCCCACTGTCCAGGGCCCCAAACACCCCTTCCAGGTGAAACAGCGATTTACTTGTACTTCTCGCAATCTAGTATACTGTATTCGCTGCTCACGATGCGGTCTCCTCTACATTGGGGAGACCAAACGCAGATTGGGTGACCGCTTTGCGGAACACCTCCGTTCAGTCCGTAAGGGTGACCCCGAGCTTCCGGTCGCCTGTCATTTCAATTCACCGCTCCATTCCCACTCGGACCTCACCGTCCTTGGCCTCTTGTACTGTTCCACGGAAGCTCAACGTAAACTCGAGGAACAGCACCTCATCTTCCGATTAGGCAGTCTGCAGCCTTCCGGTCTCAATATCGAGTTCAACAATTTCAGATCATAACCTCGGCCCCTATTTCATTTTCACTTATATTTTTCCACTCCTTTCCTTTCCCCCCCCCCCTTTCCTTTTGTTTCTCTCTCACACCTGGCAGCTATCTTTTGCCCTGCCAGTACACTTTACACCTAATCACAGCCTATTACCATCTCGTCTAGCTTCTAATCTCTTTTACTTCTTTTGGTTCTTTTATTCTTTTGTCCGATCGCAGCCCTGCCTTCGATCTAGTTCCTTTTCTCTCCAGTTTTGAAGAAGGGTCAAACCCGAAACGTCAACTCAAATTTCTCTGCACGGATGTTGCCTGACTTGCTGAGTTTTTCCAGCATTTTCTGTTGTTATTTCGGATTTCCAACATCTGCAGTATTTTGCTATCGTAAGAAGGTAATCTTAGTAGTAACATAGTTGCTGATGTGCTATTGGAATAAGCTTATATATGTTATGGCCCAAGTAATTCATAGCAACAGGGTAATTCATGAAATTAAACCATTCTTACTACTCTTACAACAGCCTTACATAGAATTATATAGAACGTGCAGCGCAGAAACAGAAACAGGCCATTCAGCCCAGCTGGTCTGTACTGGTGTTCCACAGGACCTCCTCCCACCTTACTTCATCTAACCCTATCAACGTATTCTTCTACAGCTGCAAAAATAACCCTTGTAACACCATCTAGATTTGAGCATCTCTTCCCATCATACAACAACAACGCTTACATTTCCTGCCAAGTACATTGAGAAATGGACACTATTTTCACCTCATCTTTAGCAGATCTGCCTTCCCTGTTGGGCTGTCGCGGTCCGCCCAAGTGCCCTGCAGTTTTCACTACCCACTCCATGTACATTCCACTGGGGGCGTTAGCTGTGAGTCTCGCTGCTTGTTCACCTCCATTCCCCATTAAACTGGATCGCCTCACTGCAGCAAGAGCTAAAATCTTAAAAGATTTAGAGCAGCTGATTAAGGATGTTTGAAGTTCTGTGTCCATTGCCGGCACCTATCAAACACGGTTCACTGCAAGCAACGTTTATCTGTACAGGGATTTTTTAAAAACGAAACCCGATTCCGATCCAAAAATCGCAAGCCCAGAGGATCGGAGTGAATGAAATTAAGAGCGGGGACAAAGCCCCACTTCGTGATGTCCTTTCAGCAGCTCCAGTGTGTACAGGGAAGTCTTTGCTCGTACAGCTCTGTCCCATCATTTGTTATTCCGTCTAGCAATAAGCTGACGGTGAGTTTATTGTGTGAGCCTGGGTTTTATATTGGCAGTATTAATAGCAACTTTAAAATAGATTCCGTGCCAGTTTGGCTAATGTCACACAAAAAAATCACTTAAAAAGTGTTTATTTGGCAAGCAACACAAGTTCCAGTTTACCACCAGATCGTGTACTTATCTTTCTGTGCCTTTAGGAAGGGATTGCAGGAAGCATGGCTCCAACACGCCGATCGCTATTTCTGCAAAGCTCTCAGTGACTCCTGGCGCTTCACTTCTGATCCCGGCGGTCCAGGCAATGAATGGGAGATTTTGGTCCTTGCCATTTACTCGAATGATGCTGGAAATGGTACAGGCGATCTGACTGTCGCTGAAGCGGAGTTAGTCATGTGTGAACCTCCAGGGACTGAAATTAAACAAATGTCCTGCTTTCCCTGGTGCTGGGAACACCTAACCGAAATGCTAGATCAGCAAACACTCTAAAAAAAAAATCATATATTAAAAATCTTAGTCTGCGCACACCGTCATATTTTTTTCCACTATAATTTCCAATGTTCACATTTATAATGGAAACTCTCCATGTAAACTTGTCACACTACAATTGCAGCCTCCCCTAGTGGACGCGCTGCAGTCCCACTGACAGGAAGGGGTCATTGTGTGACAAGTTTATATTGGCAGTTTCCGTTCTAAACCTGGGCATAGGAAATTATAATGGAAATAAAATAAGGACAAAATGTAGGACGTTAGGGCCTAGAAATTCAGTATAGCCACTTTTGGGGCGGTAAAGTCGGGCGGCCGCTAAAGTTTGCGCCCGGCGCAAAGTCGAGCCCCCTTCGTCGATATTCAGTTGCATCGCCCTAAGAGGTTGCTGCTGCGCTAAAACAGGCGATGCACGACTATCATTAGGCGCTAAGCCGGCAGCCCGGGGCGCTAACACCGGAAGTTGGGCGCAGGGCAGGTGCAGCGAGCTGCTGATTGCCGGCAGACACTCTGGCTCCGGTGAGCTCTTAAAGGGGGAGGGTGGATTTGTTTTTTTGAAAGGCCGAGACTAGTGTATTTGTGTTGAGGGCTTCTCTCCATCAGTTTGTTATGTGGCTCCTCCTCCTCCTCCTCCTCCTGAAGGAGTGTTGCAAAACGGCTGCCTTTTCTACTGCAGGAGTGCCCTTTAATTTGCGCTCCCCACGGCCCGCATCGGCTGAGCACCGTTCGACTCAACAGTCGCTAGGGCCGCCAGGCGCACAATGGGGCGGCGCGAGTGAAGTTCCGGTTCCGGGCACACAAAGGGCGTTGCACGACGAAATGACGTCATGATCTGCGCGCGCAGATGAGCGCGCGCAATGACTTTGTGCCGGCGCTAAATGTCTACTGAAGTTGGGGCGAGGCGCAGATCGCGCTGCGCCCGGGCGCTAAGCGCCTAGCGCTCGAGATCTACTCCTCCTAAGGCGCTAACGGCTGGCGCAGCCAACTGAATTTCTAGGCCTAGGACTTTTAAATGAGAGCTGAATTATGTCTGCACGGCCTAGCCCAGTTATCGAATATTACAGCACAGCTGGAGGCCATTCAGCCCATCGTGCCTGTGCCGGCTCTTTGAAAGAGCTCTCCAATTAGTCCCACTCCTCCGCCCTTTCCCCATAGCCCTGCCATGTTTTCCTCTTCAAGTATTTATCCAATTCCCTTTTGAAAGTTATTATTGAATCACCCCTTCAGGCAGTGCAATCCGGATCATAACAACTCGCTGCATAAAATAATTCTCCTCATCTCGCCTCAGGTTCTTTTTTCAATTTCCTTAAATCTGTGTCCTCTGGTTACTGACCCTTGATTAACTTTCTCTGCTTTAAGGAGGTGTCTATGGAGGCCCACCCTCCAACCCTGCTTCACCTAAAGACTACACTTGGGATGACTCCCTGGGTGGATCTGATTTTGGGGGTAGAACACAGATGTTATGAATGGAATGCATTTCTGCATACACTGTGGACAGTTGGGAAAGTTAACTAAAGAAAATCCAACTAAGGAGGAGTAACTGACAAATGTTAGAGGCAATATCTGCTTTTTGATTGCAGCTGTTGGGATTTGAATTTTTACATTAAAATGGTGCCTTCTGGTTAATTTTAAGCACTGTTTTACTTTACAATTGATAGATTCTTAATCTAAAAAAAATGACAGGAAAAATAACTTAGCATTTGGGTTTATCCATATTCAAGATTACAAGCTAATTACAGATGAGGAATGATATTTGAACCATCTTAATGCATCCATCGACAATGACATTGCAAAGTCCAACTAGCTTGTTAATGATTCCAGGGTTTATTCCATGTATTGATCATTCTTTGTGTGAAGAAAAACTCCCTGACATCTGCCCTAAATGTGGCTTTTACTAGTTTGAACCTGTGGCCCACTGTTCTACTAATATGATTTAGTTTAATGTAATTATCCAGATTTACCTTTTCCATACTATTTGCTATCTTATATACCTTTATAAACTCACATCTGACACCTCCTTTCAAAGCTGAACAGCCCAGCTCTCTCCAGTCTTTCCTCGCAGCTCAGACATCTAACACTGGGGATCATTATTGTAGCTCTTTGCACTGCCTCCAACATTTAAATGTCTCCTTTGTGTTTTGGTGTCCAGAACTGGACACAATCAACATATGAACCCAAACATCACTTCCCCAAAAACTACTTCAAAAGTCGCTTTGCCTTCTTCACAGATTGTTCCCCGGACCCCTTCCCCCAGTTCAAGAGGCATTCTCCCTCTCCAACTGCTCCCAGTTTACAGAAACACTCTCTCACCTCATCCCCAAGTTTATAGAGACACTCATTTCCTCCAATGCTCCTCCTCAGGTCACAGAGGCACTCTACTACCCTGATGTACTTTTTTTCCTATCAGTCCTGGCTGCCCTCCTACCTGCAATGGATTCTGTGCTGATTTATTCTAAGACCAGGAATTCCCATTTGTAGCCCAGAGAGGATGTTTATTGGAGGTGGTATCACGTTGTTTAATGTGGTCTGCTTGGGAATCCAACCACCACAAGATAAGTGCAAGCGAGGGAAGCCTTTTGGCCTATCTAGCTCATCCTTTGTCTGGGGACAAAGCAGCAGAGCCAGCTATGAGCAGCAGCCGGAACCAGCAGGAACAAGAAATATGAAATGGGGCATGATCAATTTGTAGCCCGATCCCTTGGGGCAGTAAATCAGCAGTTGCAGTACAGCAACTGCTGCCATGGGGATAAGAAGAGTACACCTTGATCATGTATATACATTGCAGCTCTAAAGTGATTAAGAATCAAAGCTCAGTGACCTTGCCGGTCAGTGGCTTCTGCCACATGCTGTATTAAACTGGTATTTGTAGAATGTGATGGTTATTAAGGCATACTGGCAGACCCATTTCACCACAAGTTGCACAGAGCTCAGTATGTGTGCATGACTGCCTTCTCCTAATCTTGGTCAGGGAGCTGGAACAGTGGAAGTGCCGACCTGTAAATGCCCTGCTGAGTATTTCCAGCATTTTCTGTTTTTATTTCAGATTTCCAGCAACTGCAGTATTTTACTTTTGTAAATGAGCATGTAGAGCCTACATAGGAATGTCAAGTGTCTAAAAGAGTAAATGACACTGCCCTGATTGTTCGTTCCCTGTTCTAAATGGTTTAACCCACTGTGAAATGGTTTCCTCAACCTAGCTTGGTCATATACGTAGCTCTGTGTATGTGTGTTTGGACACTGCACTTCATGGGTGAGTAATCTTTAATGTTATGAGAGAGTAGATGGCAGCATTTACATTCTCACCACAAGATTGAGAAATAAATTTGTAAACTTTTCAGGAAGTCCAATGGACCATTTGGGCACTTGTAAAATGTGCTTTGCACAAGCCTGGATGTTAAGGTGCCTATTGGAGGTGGTTTCACATCTTTCAATATATTCTGCTTGGGAGTCAGACCACCACAAGATAAGTGTAAATGAGGGAGGTCCTTTGGTCCATCTAGCTCATCCTTCATTAGAAACCTACAATCCCCCCATCACCGCATCTGCATGCTTGTTGAATGACTTGATATTTAGCCTCCAATGCAACTCCCAAGTTATACTATGCTGCCACATTTCTATCAATGCACACCATAAATTGCGTGGCATCAATTTGAAGCTGACAGTGCAACTGTATCCTATGGCAACCTCAGGTTTGGGAAACCACAGTCTTATTACCCTTTCTACATTTTGGATGTCTCTCCTTAAGCTGACACTCAGTGAAGGCTGCCGGAAGAATCAGGGATAAGAGAAGTTTTTTTAATTACCTGAAAAATCCCACTGTGCATACAGTCAGGGTAGGTTGAGAAAGCCACAGCACAGTTGGATAAACCATCTGCACGAGGGCAAAGGTAATCAAGACAGCGGCAACTGTTCTTTTAGGTACCTGGGGCTATAAATTCGGTTGCCTAGCAGCCATTTTTTGGGCATTACGGGTGCCGAATTGAGTCAAAAATGGCATCCGAGCAGCGCACGCACACTTCTAGAGTGGGCCACTCCGGACGCCATTTTAGTGAGGGGGTTAGCATCGGCACTGGTAGCGTGCGCCATAAGTATGCAGAGTAGGCAGATCATGATGTCAATCAGCGGGTAATGCTGATTTGATGCCAGCACTGCCATTTTTGACCTCAACACTGGAGCTAACACCCTCTCTTAACCTCGTACAGCTGAACATGCATTCAGCAGCAGGAAGGATACCCCACCAGTGCTACAGGTTAGTTGCTGATTGATTTCTGCTAGCTGTTGCTGAGTTTGTAGAAGTGTTTGGTGCTTCCTACACTTCTTTAAAGTTGTCTAAAGTCTACAAGGAGTGGTGTGGCATGTGTTCAAGGACTTGGTACTGACTTGCAAGGGGTCTGCTCAGACCAGTTGCTCCCAGCCATGGGTGCAGTAGTTTGTATCCCCCTTGACCTGCAGCATGACAGGGAGAATGAGCAGAGGCGGCACAGAGCAGGAGAAGTTGCTAGAAGAGGCAGGAGGAGGAGGGGGAGAAGGGCTCTCAGCAGGAGGCCATGTCCACCCAGGGTCTTCAGGGAGCAATTCTCCTCCTCAACCTCAGCAAGGAACAGTACATGCAACTCTATTTTCTCTCCACAGATGTTGCCTGGCCTGCTGAGTTTTTCCAGCATTTTTTGTTGTTATTTTGGATTTCCAGCATCTGCAGTATTTTGCTATAGTACATGCGACGTCTCTGTTTTACTAAGGAGGTGATCACAGAAATCTGCCACCTGCTGCAGGGAGACGTGCAGCCTCAGTCCAGGGAGAGGACGTCATTGCCAGTGGCTGTAAAGGAGTCCGTGGCCTTGAACATCTTCGCTTCATGCTCCTTCCAGGCAGGAGCAGGCAACATCTGTAACATCTCCCAGTTCTCCATCCACGTTTGTGTAAGTGAGATGAGTGAGGCTCTGTATGCAAGGAGAGCTGAAAACATTTCACTGTCTCTTGCCAGAGAGTAGCAGACAGAGCGAGCATGCGGCTTCCCCAGGATAGCCGGCTTCCCCATGGTGCAGATGCCATTGACTGCACACACGTCACGTTGTGGGCGCCGCATCTCAATTCGGAGATGTACCGCAAGTTGTGAGATGTGGGTGTGAGCCTTGCAGCAGTGCTCCTTGCAGCAGTGCTAAGTGTGTGAGGGTGATATGGAGCATATGACTGTGAGGTATGAGTCGCGATTGATAGAGATTGTTGTAGGTGACTGATGGGGGTGTGGTGAATTCAGCAGCGTGTGAGGCTAGTGGTGCAGTTTGTGGGATATGGCATTTGAAGACGGATTCACTCACCTTGACCTTACTCATGTGAGGTCATTAGACTTCTTCATGCACTGCATCCAGGTCCTCGGGGCTACACTGCTTGCATTGACAGCGACGGCTATCTGCTCCCATTTCCTTTTCAGCGTCTGTCTGGAGGGTTTCCTGGCACCCTGTGGATACAGGACATCTCTCCTCCTATCCACCTCCTGCACCAGAGCCTCGAAAGCTGCATCTGAAAATCTGGGAGCCCTCACTCTGCCATGTTGGGCCATCTTCACTAGGTCACACACTCCTCTACAACGACTTCCAGTACCTGCAGCAGCCAGAATGCACCTCCCGTTTAAGAGGTGCAGGAGGCTTTAAGACCTGCAGGCTAGCTTTACTTGGTGCTAGTCTCGCACAAACCTGGGCTCCCCGCTGAGCGTGCAGCCACTCAGCACCGCATTTAGCGTTGGGTTGAACATCGCTATCATTATAATTAGCAGGCAGCACAATGTTCCCTGCGCCCGTTTTCGGGGGCTATCCAATTTTTAGCTCTTGGTATTCGAGTGTAGACCCCACCTGTCCCTTCATGGTTTAGCTCTCTCAATCGGTCCAGCTCCCTAACCAAAGGAGTGAGAAACACCAAAATCAGATATTTAGAGGCACTCACTCAGCTCTGCAAACAAGGACCGCATTAACATCCACAGGCGTGGCAACGCACTGACCAAGTTTGGCTCATTTGGTTTGCTAATCAATTATATATATCACTGAAAAATAAACACAGCTCCCTATGTCCTTATGTCCAATCGGGTCACTCTGAACATTACACCGACGTTGACAGCTCTGGGAGACTGGTTACATAACACACTACATAATAATGCACGGTCTATAAGGAAGGACCCATTACAATGCCACAACCTTTAATCCTGCAGTGACACCGATTGGGAATAAAAGAGCTTTGAAAGAGAACGGCTCCATTCCGTAGCTTTACTTTAAAAGTTACTGGCGATCTATTGCAATGCATCTCCACTTCTAAATGAATAGCGAGGGAGAGGGAGAGCGGCTGCGGGTTGGACGGGGCATGGGTGCGGGTGAAGGGACAGGGACAGATCATGATCCAGGTCCAGGTGCAGCACCAAGCACGCCGGTGCTTCGGAATGGTGCAAAGTGCAGCAAAGTGTTACTCACCCAATATGTTTCCAACCAGAGCAACGATGAAGACTACAATGTAGGCAACGATAAGGACCCACTCGTATTCCTTCGGATATAAATACTCCTTCCACAGGTAGCGAATAAATTCATCGTCGTAATCAGCGCTGGAAGCGCTGCTGTTGGTATCATTGAGCCCGAGGTGATCAGCCTTGGTGCCAGCAATCTCCATCTCCATCTCCTAACGCGGAGCTCATTGCAGTTTCTGCTCAGAGACTGCCCACTACTCCAGACCCGTCCCTTCCCCAGGAAAGGTAGCAAGGGACTTCGTGAAGCCGGTGACGCTGGGCAGGGGAGGGGAGGAGGAAGAGAAGGAGGAGGTTTACTGAATGGGCAGGCTCCCTTGATGCTTTTCCACTGCACACTCACCACAAACTTCATTCATCAGTCCTTCCAATCCACATCTCTCACCAGCCTCTGAAACGAGCATGTTCTACCCGCTGCAGGCTCAACACAGGGAGTGCAGGCGGGGGTGCATTTGTTTCAAAGCGCCACCCTGCAGAATCTCTCACTCTTGAGTCTGAGTAACACTAATGCAAACGCTATGGAGCGGGCTTTGGAAACCCAAGGGCCACGTTCCTCTGCGCCCCTGAAAGTCCAACCATCCCAGGCTGTTCAAAGCTGGAGAGCATTTTTCAAAGGACTTATACTCAAGTATATATGTAAGCGGATTCGTTGTAACAAGGATGCTTATCATAGAATTACAGCACAGAAGGAGGCCATTCGGCCCATCTTGTCCGTGCAGGCCGACAAAGATCTCTCCACCCTAATCCCACCTTCTAGCACTAGGTCCGTAGCCCTGTAAGTTACGGCACTTCAAGTGCATATCCAAGTACTTTTTAAATGTGATGAGGGTCTCTGCCTCTACCACCCTTTCAGGCAGTGAGTTCCAGACCCCCACCACCCTCTGGGTGGAAATAATTCCCCTCTAAACCTCCGACCAATTACTTTAAATCTATGCCCCCTGGTTATTGATCTCTCTGCTAAGGGAAATAGGTCCTTCCTATTCACTCTAACTAGGCCCCTCATAGTTTTATACACCTCAATTAGGTCTCCCCTCAGTCTCCTCTGTTCCAAAGAAAACAACCCCAGCCTATCCAATCATTCCTCATAGCTAAAATTCCCCAGCCCAGGCAACATCCTCTTAAATCTCCTCATCACCCTCTCTCGTGCAATCACATCCTTCCTGTAATGTGGTGACCAGAGCTGCACGCAGTATTCTACCTGTGGCCTAACTAATGTTATATACAGTTCAAGCATAACCTCCCTGCTCTTATATTCTACGACTCGGCTAATACGGACAAATATCCCGTATACCTTCTTAACCACCTTATCTACTACCCGTCCTTCCAACTTCAGAATGATCTGTTAACATGCACTCCAAGGGTCCTCTGATCTTCTGCACTTCTCAGTGTCGTACCATTTATATTGTATTCCCTTGCCTTGTTAGCCCTCCCCAAGTGCATATGTCAAATTATGCCAAACACTAACATGGGAACCCAGGATTGTATGGCTTCTGTGGGCTGCAAAACCAGTGGTGCCATCCAGTACGGCGTGTCCTCTTACACTGTAACCGAGGGGCGTGTCCTCTTACAGTGTAACCGAGGGGCGTGTCCTCTTACAGTGTAACCAAGGGGCGTGTCCTCTTACACTGTAACCGAGGGGTGTGTCCTTTTACACTATAACAGAGGGGCATGTCCTCTTACACTGTAACCGAGGGGCGTGTCCTCTTACACTGTAACCGAGGGGCGTGTCTTCTTACACTATAACCGAGGGGCGTGTCCTCTTACACTGTAACCGAGGGGTGTGTCCTCTTACAGTGTAACCGAGGGGCGTGTCCTCTTACACTGTAACTGAGGGGCGTGTCCTCTTACACTGTAACCGAGGGGCGTGTCCTCTTACACTATAACCGAGGGGCGTGTCCTCTTACACTGAAACTGAGGGGCATGTCCTCTTACACTGTAACCGAGGGGCGTGTCCTCTTACACTATAACCGAGGGGCGTGTCCTCTTACACTGTAACTGAGGGGCGTGTCCTCTTACATTGTAACCGAGGGGCGTGTCCTCTTACACTATAACCGAGGGGCGTGTCCTCTTACACTGTAAGCGAGTGGCGTGTCCTCTTAAACTATAACCGAGGGGCGTGTCCTCTTACACTATAACTGAGGGGCGGGACCTCTTACACTGTAACCGAGGGGCGTGTCCTCTTACACTGTAACCGAGGGGCGTGTCCTCTTACACTATAACCGAGGGGCATGTCCTCCTATACTGTAAGAGAGTGGCGTGTCCTCTTACACTATAGCGAGGGGCGTGTCCTCTTACATGGTAACCGAGGGGTGTGTCCTTGTACACTGTACCCAAGGGGCATGTCCTCTAACACTGTAACTGAGGGGCGTATCCTCTTACACTGTAACCGAGGGTCGTGTCCTCATACACTGTAACTGAGGGGCATGACCTCTTACACTGTATCCGAGGGGCGTGTCCTCTTACACTATAAGTGAGGGGCATGTCCTCTTACACTGTAACAGAGGGGCGTGTCCTCGTACACTGTAACAGAGGGGCGTGACCTCTTACAGTGTATCCGAGGGGCGTGTCCTCTTACACTATATCCGAGGGACGTGTCCTCTTACACTGTAACCGAAGGGCGTATCCTCTTACACTGTAACTGAGGGGCATGACCTCTTACACTGTATTCGAGGGGCGTGTCCTCTTACACTGTACCCGAGGGGCGTGTCCTCTAACACTGTAACGGAGGGGTGTGTCCTCTTACACTGTAACCCAGGGGCGTGTCGTCTTACACTGTAACCGAGGGGCGTGTACTCTTACACTGTAACCGAGTGGCGTGTCCTCTTACACTATAACCGAGGGGCGTGTCCTCTTAGACTGTAACCGAGGGGCGTATCCTCTTACACTGTAACCGAGGGATGTGTCCTCTTACACGGTAACCCAGGGGCGTGTCCTCTTACACTGTAACCGAGGGGCGTGGCCCCTTAGACTGCAACAGAGGGGTGTGTCCTCTTACACGGTAACCGAGGGGCGTGTCCTCTTAGACTGTAACCGAGGGGCGTGGCCTCTTTCACTGTAACCAAGGGGCGTGTCCTCTTAAACTATAACCGAGGGGCGTGGCCTCTTACACTGTAACCGAGGGCTGTGTGGCTGTGTCCTCCTACAATGTAACCGAGGGGCGTCCCCTCTTACACTGTATCTGAGGGGCGTGTCCACTTATACTCAAACCGAGGGGCGTGTCTTCTTAAACTGTAACTGAGGTGCGTGTCCACTTACACTCTAACCGAGTGGCGTGTCATCTTACACTGTAACCGAGGGGCGTGTCCTCGTACACTGTAACCGAGGGGCGTGTCCTCTTTCACTGTAACTGAGGGGCGTGTGCACTTTCACTGTAACCGAGGGGCATGTCCTCTTTCACTGTAACCGAGGTACGTGTCCTCTTACACTGTAACCAAGGGGTATGTCCTCTTACACTGTAACCGAGGGGCGTGTCCTCTTTCACTGTAACTGAGGGGCGTGTCCTCTTTCACTGTAACCGAGGGGCGTGTGCTCTTTCACTGTAACCGAGGTACGTGTCCTCTTACACTGTAACCGAGGGGCATGTCCTCTTACACTGTAACCGAGGGGCATGTCCTCTTACAATGTAAGCGAGGGGCGTGTCCTCTTACACTGTAACCGAGGGGCATGTCCTCTTACACTGTAACCGAGGGGCGTGTCCTCTTACACTGTAACCAAGGGGCGTGTCCTCTTACACTGTAACCGAGGGGCGTGTCCTCTTACACTGTAATCGAGGGGTGTGTCCTCTTACACTGTAACCGAGGGGTGTGTCGTCTTACACTGTAACCGAGGGGCGTGTCCTCTTACACTGTAACCGAGGGGCGTATCCTCTTACACTGTAACTGAGAGGTGTATCCTCTTGCACTGTTACCAAGGGGCGTGTACTCTTGCGCTGTAACCGAGGGGTGTGTCCTCTTACATTGCAACCGAGGGGCATGTCCTCTTGCACTGTAACTGAGGGGCGTGTCCTCTTACACTGTAACCGAGGGGCGTGTCCTCTTACACTGTAACCAAGGGGCATGTCCTCTTACACTGTAAGCGAGGGGCATGTCTTCTTACACTGTAACCGAGGGGTGTGTCCTCTTACACTGTAACCCAGGGCGTGTCCTCTTACACTGTAACCGAGGGGCGTGTCCTCTTACATTGTAACCGAGGGGTGTGTCCTCTGACACGGTAACCGAGGGGCGTATCCTCTTACACTGTAACCGAGTGGCGTGGCCTCTTACACTGTAACCGAGGGGCGTGTCCTCTTACACGGTAACCGAAGGGCGAGTCCTCTTACACTGTAACCGATGGGCGTGTCTTCTTACACTGTAAGCGATGGGCGTGTCTTCTTACACTGTAACCGATGGGCGTGTCCTCTTTCACTGTAACCGAGGGGCGTGTCCTCTTACACAGTAACCCAGGGGCATGTCCTCTTACACTATAACCGAGGGCCGTGTCCTCTTACACTGTCACCGCGGAGCGTTTCCTCTTACAATGTAACCGACGGGCGTGTCCTCTTACACTGTAACCGAGGGGCATGTCCTCTTACACTGTAACCGAGGGGCGTGTTCCCTTACACTGTAACCAAGGGGCGTGTCCTCTTACACTGTAACCGAGGGGCATGTCCTCTTACACTGTAACCAAGGGCCGTGTTCTCTTACACTATAACCGAGGGGCATGTCCTCTTACACTGTAACCGAGGGGCATGTCCTCTTACACTGTAATCGACGAATGTGTCTGCTTACAACGTAACCGAGGGCATGTCCTTTTACATTGTAACCGAGGGCCGTTTCCTCTTACACTGTAACCGAGGAGCGTGTTCCCTTACACTGTAACCAAGGAGCGTGTCCTCTGACACTGTAACCGAAGGGCGTGTTCTCTTACACTGTCACCGAGGGCTGTCGCCTCTTACACGGTAACCGAGGGGCGTGTCCTCTTACACTGTAACCGACGGGCGTGTCCTCTTACGCTGCAACCGAGGGGCGTGTCCTGTTACACTGTAACCAAGGGGCATGTCCTCTTACACCGCAACCAAGGGGCATGTCCCCTTACACTATAACCGAGGGGCGTGTCCTCTTACACGGTAACCGAGGCGCGTGTCCTCTTACACTGTAACCGAGCGGCATGTCCTCTTACACTGTAACCGAGGGGCGTGTCCTCTTACACTTTAAGCGAGGGGCGTGTTTTCTTACACTGTAACCGAGGGGCGTGTCCTCTTACAATGTAACCGAGCGGCATGTCCTCTTACACTGTAACCGAGGGGCGTGTCCTCTTACACTTTAAGCGAGGGGCGTGTTCTCTTACACTGTAACCGAGGGGCGTGTTCCCTTACACTGTAACCAAGGAGCATGCCCTCTGAAACTGTAACCGAGGGGCATGTCCTCTTACACTGTAACCGAGGGCCGTGTCCTCTTACACTGTAACTGAGGGGCGTGTCCTCTTACACTGTAAGCATGGGGCATGTCCTCTTACACTGTAACCGAGGGGTGTGCCCTCTAACACTGTAACCGAGGGGCGTGTCCTCTTACAGTGTAAATGAGGGGCGTGTCCTCTTACAATATAACCGAGGGGCGTGTCCTCTTACACTGTAACCGAGGGGCGTGTCCTCTTACACTGTAACCGAGGGGTGTGTCCTCTCACACTATAACCGAGGGGCGTGTCCTCTTACACTGTAAGCGAGTGGCGTGTCCTCTTAAACTATAACCGAGGGGCGTGTCCTCTTACACTATAACCGAGGGGCGGGACCTCTTACACTGTAACTGAGGGGCGTGTCCTCTTACACTGTAACCGAGGGGCGTGTCCTCTTACACTATAACCAAGGGGCATGTCCTCTTATTCTGTAAGAGAGTGGCGTGTCCTCTTACACTATAGCGAGGGGCGTGTCCTCTAAAACTGTAACTGAGGGGCGTATCCTCTTACACTGTAACCGAGGGTCGTGTCCTCATACACTGTAACTGAGGGGCGTGACCTCTTACACTGTATCCGAGGGGCGTGTCCTCTTACACTATAAGTGAGGACGTGTCCTCTTACAATGTAACCGAGGGGCGTGTCCTCGTACACTGTAACAGAGGGGCGTGACCTCTTACAGTGTATCCGAGGGGCGTGTCCTCTTTGAATGTAACCGAGGGGCGTATCCTCTTACACTGTAACTGAGGGGCATGACCTCTTACACTGTATCCGAGGGGCGTGTTCTCTTACACTGTACCCGAGCGGCGTGCCCTCTTACACTGTAACCGAGGGGCGTGTCCTCTTACACTATAACCGAGGGGCATGTCCTCTTATTCTGTAAGAGAGTGGCGTGTCCTCTTACACTATAGCGAGGGGCGTGTCCTCTTACATGGTAACCGAGGGGCGTGTCCTTGTACACTGTACCCGAGGGGCGTGTCCTCTAACACTGTAACTGAGGGGCGTATCCTCTTACACTGTAACCGAGGGTCGTGTCCTCATACACTGTAACTGAGGGGCGTGACCTCTTACAGTGTATCCGAGGGGCGTGTCCTCTTACACTATAAGTGAGGGGCATGTCCTCTTACACTGTAACCGAGGGGTGTGTCCTCGTACACTGTAACAGAGGGGCGTGACCTCTTACAGTGTATCCGAGGGGCGTTTCCTCTTACACTATATCCGAGGGGCGTGTCCTCTTACACTGTAACCGAAGGGTGTATCCTCTTACACTGTAACTGAGGGGCATGACCTTTTACACTGTATTCGAGGGGCGTGTCCTCTTACACTGTACCCGAGGGGCGTGTCCTCTAACACTGTAACGGAGGGGTGTGTCCTCTTCCACTGTAACGCAGGGGCGTGTCCTCTTACACTATAACCGAGGGGCGTGTCCTCTTAGACTGTAACCGAGGGGCGTATCCTCTTACACTGTAACTGAGGGGCATGACCTCTTACACTGTATCCGAGGGGCGTGTCCTCTTACACTGTACCCGAGGGGCGAGTCCTCTTACACTGTAACCGAGGGGCGTGTTCTCTTACACTGTAAGCGATGGGCGTGTCCTCTTACACTGTAACTGAGGTGTGTGTTCTCTTACACTGTAACCGAGGGGCGTGTCCTCTTACACTGTAACCGAGGGGCGTGTCCTCTTACACTGTAACCGTGGGGCGTGTCCTCTTACACTGTAACCGAGTGGCGTGTCCTCTTACACTATAACCGAGGGGCATGTCCACTTACACTGCAACCGAGGGGCGTGTCCTCTTATACCGTAATCGAGGAGCGTGTCTGCTTACAATGTAACCGAGGGCATGTCCTTTTACATTGTAACCGAGGGGCGTTTCCTCTTACACTGTAACCGAGGGGCGTGTCCTCTTACACTGCAACCGAGGTGCGTGTCCTGTTACATTGTATCCAAGGGGCATGTCCTCTTACACCGCAACCGAGGGGCGTGTCCTCTTACACTGTAAGCGAGGGGCGTGTTCTCTTACACTGTAACCGATGGGGCATGTCCTCTTACAATGTAACCGAGGGGCGTGTTCTCTTACACTGTAACCAAGGAGCGTGTCCTCTGAAACTGTAACCGAGGGGCAAGTCCTCTTACACTGTAACCGAGGGCCGTGGCCTCTTACACTGTAACCGAGGGGCGTGTCCTCTTATACTGTTACTGAGGGGCGTGTCCTCTTATAATGTAAGCGTGGGGCGTGTCCTCTTACACTGTAACTGAGGGGCGTGTCCTCTTACACTGTAACCGAGAGGCGTGTCCTCTTACACTGTAACCGAGTGGCGTGTCATCTTACACTGTAACCGAGTGGTGTGTCCTCTTACACTGTAACCGAGGGGTGTGTCCTCTTACACAGTAACCCACGGGCGTGAACTCTCACAATGTAACCGAGGGGCGTGTCCTCTTACACTGTTACCGAGGGGCGTGTCCTCTTAAACTGTAACCGAGGGGCATGTCCTCGTAGACTGTAACTGAGGGGCGTGTCCTCTTACACTGTAACCCGAGGGGCATGACCTCTTACACTGTAACCGAGGGGCGTGTCCTCTTACACAATAACCGAGTGGTGTGTCCTCTTACACTGTAACCGAGGGGTGTGTCCTCTTACACAGTAACCCACGGGCGTGACCTCTCACAATGTAACCCGAGGGGCATGACCTCTTACACTGTAACCGAGGGGCGTGTCGTCTTACACTGTAACCGAGGGGCGTATCCTCTTACATTGTAACTGAGGGGTGTGTCCTCTTACACGGTAACCGAGGGGCATGTCCTCTTACATTGTAACCGAGGGTTGTGTCCTCTTACACGGTAACCGAGGGGCGTATACTCTTACAATATAACCGAGGGGAGTGGCCTCTTACACTGTAACCGAGGGGCGTGGCCTCTTACACTGTAACCGAGGGGCGTGGCCTCACACACTCTAACCGAAAGGCGTGTCCTCTTACTCTGTAACCGAGGGGCGTGTCCTCTTACACTGTAACCGAGGGGCATGTCCTCTTACACTGTAACCGAGGGGTGTGGCCTCTTACACTGTAACCGAGGGGCGTGGCCTCTTACACTGTAACCGAGGGGTGTGGCCTCATAAACTCTAACCGAGGGGCGTGACATCTTTCTCACTGTAACCGTACGGCGTGTCCACTTACACTGTAACTGAGGGGCGTGACCTCTATCACTGTAACCGAGGGGCGTGTCCTCTTACACTGTAACCAAGGGGCGAGTCCTCTTGCACTGTAACTGATGGGCGTGTCTTCTTACACTGTAACCGAGGGGCCTGTCCTCTTACAACGCAACCAAGGGGCGTGTCCTCTTACACTGTAACCGAGGGACGTGTCCTCTTACACAGTAACCCAGGGGCGTGTCCTCTTACACTGTAACCGAGGGGCGTGTCCTCTTACACTGTCACCGCGGAGCGTGTCCTCTTACACTGTAACCGAGGGGCATGTCCTCTTACACTGTCACCGCGGAGCGTGTCCTCTTACACTGTAACCGAGTGGCGTGTCCTCTTACACTGTAACCGAGGGGCGTGTTCCCTTACAATGTAACCGAGGGGCGTGTCCTCTTACACTGTAACTTAGGGGTGTGTTCTCTTACACTGTGACTGAGGGGTGTGTCCTCTTACACTGTAACTGAGGGGCGTGTCCTCTTACACTGTAACCGAGGGGCGTGTTCTCTTACACTTTAACCGAGGGGCGTGTCCTCTTACACTATAACCGAGGGGCGTGTCCTCTTAAACTGTAACCGAGGGGCGTGTCCTCTTACACTGTAACCGAGGACTGTGTCTGCTTACAATGTGACCGAGGGCATATCCTTTTACATTGTAAACGAGGGGCGTTTCCTCTTGCACTGTAACCGAGGGGCGTGTCCTCTTACACTGCAACCGAGGGGTGCGTCCTGTTGCACTGTAACCAAGGGGCATGTCCTCTTACACCGCAACCAAGGGGCATGTCCCCTTACACTGTAACCGAGGGGCGTGTCCTCTTACACTGTAACCCAGGGGCGTGTTCTCTTACACTGTAACTGAGGGGCGTGTCCTCTTACACTGTAACCGAGGGGTGTGTCCTCTTACACTGTAACCGAGGGGCGTGTCCTCTTACACTGTAACCGAGGGGTGTGTCCTCTTACACTGTAACCGAGGGGTGTGTCCTGTTGCACTGTAACCAAGGGGCGTGTCCTCTTACACCGCAACCAAGGGGCATGTCCCCTTACACTGTAACCGAGGGGCGTGTCCTCTTACACTGTAACCCAGGGGCGTGTTCTCTTACACTGTAACTGAGGGGCGTGTCCTCTTACACTGTAACCGAGCGGCATGTCCTCTTACACTGTAACCGACGGGCGTGTCCTCTTACACTGTAACCGAGGGGTGTGTATCTCTTACACTGTAACCGAGGGGCGTGTCCTCTTACAATGTAACCGAGGGGCGTGTTCTCATACACTGTAACCAAGGAGCGTGTCCTCTGACACTGTAACCGAGGGGCATGTCCTCTTACACTGTAACCGACGGCCGTGTCCTCTTACACTGTAACCGAGGGGCGTGTCCTCTTACACTGTAACCGAGGGGCGTGTCCTCTTACACTGTAAGCGTGGGGCATGTCCTCTTACACTGTACCCGAGGGTCGAGTCCTCTTACACTGTAGCCGAGTGGCGAGTCCTCTTTCACTGTAATGGAGGGATGTGTCCTCTTACACTGTAACCAAGGGGCGTGTTCTCTAACACTGTAACCGAGGGGCGTGTCCTCTTAAACTGTAACTGAAGGGCGTGTCCTCTTACACTGTAACTGAAGGGCGTGACCTCTTTCACTGTAACCGAGGGGCATGTCCTCTTGCACAGTAACACAGGGACGTGTCCTCTTACACTGTAACCGAGGGGCATGTCCTCTTACACTGTAAGCGAGGGGCGTGTCCTCTTACACTGTAACCGAGGGGCGTGTTTTCTTACACTGTAACCGAGGGGCGTGTCCTCTTACACTGTAACTGAGGGGCGTGTTCTCTTACACTGTAACCGAGGGGCGTGTCCTCTTACACTGTAACCGAGGGGCGTGTCCTCTTATACTATAACCGAGGGGCGTGTTCTCTTACACTGTAAACGAGGGGCGTGTCCTCTTACACTGTAACCAAGGGGTGTGTCCTCTTACACTGTAACTGAGGGGCGTGTCCTCTTACACTGTAACCGAGGAGCGTGTCTGCTTACAACATAACCGAGGGGCATGTCCTTATACATTGTAACCGAGGGGCGTGTCCTCTTACACTGTAACTGTGGGGCGTGTCCTCTTACACTGCAACCGAGAGGCGTGTCCTGTTACACTGTAACCAAGGGGCAAGTCCTCTTACAACGCAACCAAGCGGCATGTCCACTTACACTGAAACCGACTGGCGTGTCCTCTTACACTGTAACCCAGGGGCGTGTCCTCTTACACTGTAACCGAGGGGCGTATCCTCTTACACTGTAACCGAGGGGCGTGTTCTCTTACACTGTAACTGAAGGGCGTGTCCTCTTACAATGTAACCGAGGAGCGTTTTCTCTTACACTGTAACCGAGGGGCGTGTCCTCTTACACTGTAACCGAGGGGCGTGTCCTCTTACACTGTAACCGAGGGGCGTGTCCTCTTACACTGTAACCGAGGGGCGTGTACTCGTACACTGTAACCGAGGAGCATGTCCTCGTAGACTGTAACTGAGGGGCGTGTCCTCTTACACTGTAACCCAGGGGCGTGTCCTCTTACACTGTAACCCAGGGGCGTGTCCTCTTACACTGTAACTGAGGGTCGTGTCCTCTTACACTCTAACCGAGGGGCGTGTCCTCTTAAATTGCAACCGAGGGGCGTGTCCACTTACATTGTAACTGAGGGGCGTGTCCTCTTACACTGTAACCGAGGGGCGAGTCCTCTTTCACAGTAATGGAGGGAGGTGTCCTCTTACACTGTAACCGAGGGGCGTGTCCTCTTACACTGCAACCGATGGGCGTGTCCTCTTACACTGTAAGCGAGGGGCGTGTCCTCTTACACCGCAACAAAGGGGCGTGTCCTCTTACACTGTAACCGAGGGGTGTGTCCTCTTACACAGTAACCCAGGGGCATGTCTTCTTACACTGTAACCGAGGGGCGTGACCTCTTACACTGTAACCGAGGGGCGTGTCCTCTTTCACTGTAATGGAGGGATGTGTTCTCTTACACTGTGACCGAGGGGCGTGTCCTCTTACACTGTAACCAATGGGCGTGTCTTCTTACACTGTAACCGAGGGGCGTGTCCTCATACACCGCAACCAAGGGGCGTGTCCTCTTACACTGTAACCGAGGGGCGTGTCCTCTTACACAGTAACCAAGGGGCGTGTCCTCTTACACTGTAACCGAGGGGTGTGTCCCCTTACACTTTCACTGCGGAGCATGTCCTCTTACACTGTAACCGAGGGGCATGTCCTCTTACACTGTCACCGCAGAGCGTGACCTCTTACACTGTAACCGAGGGGCGTGTCCTCTTACACTGTCACCGCGGAGCGTGTCCTCTTACAATGTAACCGAGGGGCGTGTCCTCTTACACTGTAACCGAGGGGCATGTTCCCTTACACTGTAACCGAGGGGCGTGTCCTCTTATACTGTAACTTAGGGGCGTGTTCTCTTACACTGTAACTGAGGGGTGTGTCCTCTTACACTGTAACCGAGGGGCGTGTCCTCTTACACTGTAACCGAGGGGCATGTCCTCTTACACTGTAACCGAGGGGCGTGTTCTCTTACACTGTAACTGAAGGGCGTGTCCTCTTACAATGTAACCGAGGAGCGTTTTCTCTTACACTGTAACCGAGGGGCGTGTCCTCTTACACTGTAACCGAGGGGCGTGTCCTCTTACACTGTAACCGAGGGGCGTGTCCTCTTACACTGTAACCGAGGGGCGTGTACTCGTACACTGTAACCGAGGAGCATGTCCTCGTAGACTGTAACTGAGGGGCGTGTCCTCTTACACTGTAACCCAGGGGCGTGTCCTCTTACACTGTAACCCAGGGGCGTGTCCTCTTACACTGTAACTGAGGGTCGTGTCCTCTTACACTCTAACCGAGGGGCGTGTCCTCTTAAATTGCAACCGAGGGGCGTGTCCACTTACATTGTAACTGAGGGGCGTGTCCTCTTACACTGTAACCGAGGGGCGAGTCCTCTTTCACAGTAATGGAGGGAGGTGTCCTCTTACACTGTAACCGAGGGGCGTGTCCTCTTACACTGCAACCGATGGGCGTGTCCTCTTACACTGTAAGCGAGGGGCGTGTCCTCTTACACCGCAACAAAGGGGCGTGTCCTCTTACACTGTAACCGAGGGGTGTGTCCTCTTACACAGTAACCCAGGGGCATGTCTTCTTACACTGTAACCGAGGGGCGTGACCTCTTACACTGTAACCGAGGGGCGTGTCCTCTTTCACTGTAATGGAGGGATGTGTTCTCTTACACTGTGACCGAGGGGCGTGTCCTCTTACACTGTAACCAATGGGCGTGTCTTCTTACACTGTAACCGAGGGGCGTGTCCTCATACACCGCAACCAAGGGGCGTGTCCTCTTACACTGTAACCGAGGGGCGTGTCCTCTTACACAGTAACCAAGGGGCGTGTCCTCTTACACTGTAACCGAGGGGTGTGTCCCCTTACACTTTCACTGCGGAGCATGTCCTCTTACACTGTAACCGAGGGGCATGTCCTCTTACACTGTCACCGCAGAGCGTGACCTCTTACACTGTAACCGAGGGGCGTGTCCTCTTACACTGTCACCGCGGAGCGTGTCCTCTTACAATGTAACCGAGGGGCGTGTCCTCTTACACTGTAACCGAGGGGCATGTTCCCTTACACTGTAACCGAGGGGCGTGTCCTCTTATACTGTAACTTAGGGGCGTGTTCTCTTACACTGTAACTGAGGGGTGTGTCCTCTTACACTGTAACCGAGGGGCGTGTCCTCTTACACTGTAACCGAGGGGCATGTCCTCTTACACTTTAACCGAGGGGCGTGTCCTCTTACACTATAACCGAGGGGCGTGTCCTCTTAAACTGTAACCGAGGGGCGTGTCCTCTTACACTGTAACCGAGGAGTGTGTCTGCTTACAAAGTAACCGAGGGCATGTCCTTTTACATTGTAACCGAGGGGCGTGTCCTGTTGCACTGTAACCAAGGGGCGTGTCCTCTTACACCGCAACCAAGGGGCATGTCCCCTTACACTGTAACCGAGGGGCGTGTCCTCTTACACTGTAACCCAGGGGCATGTTCTCTTACACTGTAACCGAGGGGCATGTCCTCTTACACTGTAACCAAGGGGCGTTTCCTCTTACACTGTAACCGAGGGGTGTGTTCTCTTACACTGTAACCGAGGGGCGTGTCCTCTGACAATGTAACCGAGGGGCGTGTTCTCATACACTGTAACCAAGGAGCGTGTCCTCTGACACTGTAACCGAGGGGCATGTCCTCTTACACTGTAACCGACGGCCGTGTCCTCTTACACTGTAACCGAGGGGCGTGTCCTCTTACACTGTAACCGAGGGGCGTGTCCGCTTACACTGTAAGCGTGGGGCATGTCCTCTTACACTGTACCCGAGGGGCGAGTCCTCTTACACTGTAACCGAGTGGCGAGCCCTCTTTCACTGTAATGGAGGGATGTGTCCTCTTACACTGTAACCGAGGGGCGTGTCCTCTTACACTGTAACCGAGGGGCGTGTCCTCTTAAACTGTAACTGAAGGGCGTGTCCTCTTACACTGTAACTGAAGGGCGTGACCTCTTTCACTGTAACCAAGGGGCATATCCTCTTACACTGTAACCGAGGGGCGAGTCCTCTTTCACTGTAATGGAGGGATGTGTCCTCTTGCATTGTAATCAAGGGGCGTGTCCTCTTACACTGTAACCGATGGGCGTGTCTTCTTACACTGTAACCGAGGGGCGTGTCCTCTTCCACCGCATCCAAGGGACGTGTCCTCTTACACTGTAACCCAGGGGCATGTCCTCTTACACTGTAACCGAGGGGCGTGTCCTCTTACACTGTAACCGAGGGGCGTGTCCTCTTTCACTATAATGGAGGGATGAGTTCTCTTACACTGTAACCGAGGGGCGTGTTCTCTTACACAGTAACCCAGGGGCGTGTCCTCTTACACTGTAACCGAGGGGCATGTCCTCTTACACTGTAACCGAGGGGCGTGTCCTCTTACACAGTAACCGAGGGGCGTGTTTTCTTACACTGTAACCGAGGGGCGTGTCTCTTACACTGTAACTGAGGGGCGTGTTCTCTTACACTGTAACCGAGGGGCGTGTCCTCTTACACTGTAACTGAGGGGCGTGTCCTCTTACACTGCAACCGAGAGGCGTGTCCTGTTACACTGTAACCAAGGGGCATGTCCTCTTACAACGCAACCAAGTGGCATGTCCACTTACACTGTAACCGAGTGGCGTGTCCTCTTACACTGTAACCCAGGGGCGTGTCCTCTTACACTGTAACCGAGGGGCGTATCCTCTTACACTGTAACCGAGGGGCGTGTTCTCTTACACTGTAACTGAGGGGCGTGTCCTCTTACACTGTAACCGAGGGGCGTGTCCTCTTACACGGTAACCGAGCGGCGTGTCCTCTTACACTGTAAGCGTGGGGCATGTCCTCTTACACTGTATCCGAGGGGCGAGTCCTCTTACACTGTAACCGAGTGGTGAGTCCTCTTTCACTGTAATGGAGGGATGTGTCCTCTTACACTGTAACCAAGGGGCGTGTCCTCTTACAACGCAACCAAGTGGCATGTCCACTTACACTGTAACCGAGTGGCGTGTCCTCTTACACTGTAACCCAGGGGCGTGTCCTCTTACACTGTAACCGAGGGGCGTATCCTCTTACACTGTAACCGAGGGGCGTGTTCTCTTACACTGTAACTGAGGGGCGTGTCCTCTTACACTGTAACCGAGGGGCGTGTCCTCTTACACGGTAACCGAGCGGCGTGTCCTCTTACACTGTAAGCGTGGGGCATGTCCTCTTACACTGTACCCGAGGGGCGAGTCCTCTTACACTGTAACCGAGTGGCGAGTCCTCTTTCACTGTAATGGAGGGATGTGTCCTCTTACACTGTAACCAAGGGGCGTGTTCTCTTACACTGTAACCGAGGGGCGTGTCCTCTTAAACTGTAACTGAAGGGCGTGTCCTCTTACACTGTAACTGAAGGGCGTGACCTCTTTCACTGTAACCGAGGGGCATGTCCTCTTACACTGTAACCGAGGGGGCGAGTCCTCTTTCACTGTAATGGAGGGATGTGTCCTCTTACACTGTAATCAAGGGGCATGTCCTCTTACACTGTAACCGATGGGCGTGTCTTCTTACACTGTAACCGAGGGGCGTGTCATCTTACAACGCAACCAAGGGGCGTGTCCTCTTTCACTGTAACCGAGGGGCATGTCCTCTTACACAGTAACACAGGGGCGTGTCCTCTTACACTGTAACCGAGGGGCATGTACTCTTACACTGTAACCGCGGAGCGTGTCCTCTTACACTGTAACCGAGGGGCATGTCCTCTTACACTGTAACCGAGGGGCGTGTCCTCTTACACTGTAACTGAGGGGCGTGTTCTCTTGCACTGTAACCGAGGGGCGTGTCCTCTTACACTGTAACCGAGGGGCGTGTCCTCTTATACTATAACCGAGGGGCGTGTTCTCTTACATTGTAAACGAGGGGCGTGTCCTCTTACACTGTAACCAAGGGGCGTGTCCTCTTACACTGTAACCGAGGAGCGTGTCTGCTTACAACATAACCGAGGGGCATGTCCTTATACATTGTAACCGAGGGGCGTGTCCTCTTACACTGTAACTGTGGGGCGTGTCCTCTTACACTGCAACCGAGAGGCGTGTCCTGTTACACTGTAACCAAGGGGCATGTCCTCTTACAACGCAACCAAGCGGCATGTCCACTTACACTGTAACCGACTGGCGTGTCCTCTTACACTGTAACCCAGGGGCGTGTCCTCTTACACTGTAATCGAGGGGCGTATCCTCTTCCACTGTAACCGAGGGGCGTGTTCTCTTACACTGTAACTGAGGGGCGTGTCCTCTTACAATGTAACCGAGGAGCATTTTCTCTTACATTGTAACCAAGGAGCGTGTCCTCTGACACTGTAACCGAGGGGCGTGTCCTCTTACACTGTAACCGAGGGGCGTGTCCTCTTACACTGTAACCAAGAGGCGTGTCCTCTTACACTGTAACTGAGAGGCGTGTCCTCTTACACTGTAACCGAGGGGCGTGTACTCTTACACTGTAACCGAGGAGCATGTCCTCGTAGACTGTAACTGAGGGGCGTGTCCTCTTACACTGTAACCAAGGGGCGTGTCCTCTTACACTGTAACCGAGGGGCGTGTCCTCTTACACTGTAACCGAGCGGCATGTCCTCTTACACTGTAACCGAGGGGCGTGTCCTCTTACACTGTAACCGAGGGGTGTGTTCTCTTACACTGCAACCAAGGGGCGTGTCCTCTTACAATGTAACCGAGGGGCGTGTTCTCATACACTGTAACCAAGGAGCGTGTCCTCTGACACTGTAACCGAGGGGCATGTCCTCTTACACTGTAACCGACGGCCGTGTCCTCTTACACTGTAACCGAGGGGCGTGTCCTCTTACACTGTAACCGAGGGGCGTGTCCTCTTACACTGTAAGCGTGGGGCATGTCCTCTTACACTGTACCCGAGGGGCGAGTCCTATTACACTGTAACCGAGTGGCGAGTCCTCTTTCACTGTAATGGAGGGATGTGTCGTCTTACACTGTAACCAAGGGGCGTGTTCTCTTACACTGTAACCGAGGGGCGTGTCCTCTTAAACTGTAACTGAAGTGCGTGTCCTCTTACACTGTAACTGAAGGGCGTGACCTCTTTCACTGTAACCGAGGGGCATGTCCTCTTACACTGTAATCGAGGGGCGAGTCCTCTTTCACTGTAATGGAGGGATGTGTCCTCTTACACTGTAATCAAGGGGCGTGTCCTCTTACACTGTAACCGATGGGCGTGTCTTCTTACACTGTAACCGAGGGGCGTGTCATCTTACAACGCAACCAAGGGGCGTGTCCTCTTTCAGTGTAACCGAGGGGCATGTCCTCTTACACAGTAACACAGGGGCGTGTCCTCTTACACTGTAACCGAGGGCCATGTACTCTTACACTGTAACCGCGGAGCGTGTCCTCTTACACTGTAACCGAGGGGCATGTCCTCTTACACTGTAAGCGAGGGGCGTGTCCTCTTACACTGTAACCGAGGGGCGAGTCCTCTTTCACTGTAATGGAGGGATGTGTCCTCTTACACTGTAATCAAGGGGCGTGTCCTCTTACACTGTAACCGATGGGCGTGTCTTCTTACACTGTAACCGAGGGGCGTGTCATCTTACAACGCAACCAAGGGGCGTGTCCTCTTTCACTGTAACCGAGGGGCATGTCCTCTTACACAGTAACACAGGGGCGTGTCCTCTTACACTGTAACCGATGGGCATGTACTCTTACACTGTAACCGCGGAGCGTGTCCTCTTACACTGTAACCGAGGGGCATGTCCTCTTACACTGTAAGCGAGGGGCGTGTCCTCTTACACTGTAACCGAGGGGCGTGTTTTCTTACACTGTAACCGAGGGGCGTGTCCTCTTACACTGTAACTGAGGGGCGTGTCCTCTTACACTGTAACCGAGGGGTGTGTCCTCTTACACGGTAACTGAGGGGCATATACTCTTGCACGAAAACCGAGGGGAGTGGCCTCTTACACTGTAACCGAGGGGCGTGGCCTCTTACACTGTAACCGAGGGGCGTGGCCTCATACACTCTAACCGAAAGGCGTGTCCTCTTACTCTGTAACCGAGGGGCGTGTCCTCTTACACTGTAACCGAGGGGCGTGGCCTCTTACACTGTAACCGAGGGGTGTGGCCTCATAAACTCTAACCGAGGGGTGTGTCATCTTAAACTGTAACCCAGGGGCGTGTCCTCTTAAACTGCAACTGAGGGTCGTGACTTCTATCACCATAACCGAGGGGCGTGTCCTCTTACACTGTAACCGAGGGGTGTGTCCTCTTACACTGTAACCGAGGGGCGTGTCCTCTTACACTGTAACCGCGGAGCGTGTCCTCTTACACTGTAACCCAGGGGCGTGTCGTCGTACACTGTAACCGAGGGGCGAGTCCTCTTACACTGTAACCGAGGGGCGTGTTCTCTTACACTGTAAGCGAGGGGCGTGTCCTCTTACACTGTAACTGAGGTGCGTGTTCTCTTACACTGTAACCGAGGGGCGTGTCCTCTTACACTGTAACCGAGGGGCGTGTCCTCTTACACTGTAACCGAGGGGCATGTCCACTTACACTGCAACCGAGGGGCGTGTCCTCTTATACCGTAATCGAGGAGCGTGTCTGCTTACAATGTAACCGAGGGCATGTCCTTTTACATTGTAACCGAGGGGCGTTTCCTCTTACACTGTAACCGAGGGGCGTGTCCTCTTACACTGCAACCGAGGTGCGTGTCCTGTTACATTGTATCCAAGGGGCATGTCCTCTTACACCGCAACCGAGGGGCGTGTCCTCTTACACTGTAAGCGAGGGGCGTGTTCTATTACACTGTAACCGATGGGGCATGTCCTCTTACAATGTAACCGAGGGGCGTGTTCTCTTACACTGTAACCAAGGAGCGTGTCCTCTGAAACTGTAACCGAGGGGCGAGTCCTCTTACACTGTAACCGAGGGCCGTGGCCTCTTACAGTGTAACCGAGGGGCGTGTCCTCTTATACTGTTACCAAGGGGCGTGTCCTCTTATACTGTAAGCGTGGGGCGTGTCCTCTTACACTGTAACCGAGGGGCGTGTCCTCTTACACTGTAACCGAGAGGCGTGTCCTCTTACACTGTAACCGAGTGGCGTGTCATCTTACACTGTAACCGAGTGGTGTGTCCTCTTACACTGTAACCGAGGGGTGTGTCCTCTTACACAGTAACCCACGGGCGTGAACTCTCACAATGTAACCGAGGGGCGTGTCCTCTTACACTGTAACTGAGGTGCATGTCCTCTTACTCTGTAACCGAGTGGCGTGTCCTCTTACACTGTTACCGAGGGGCGTGTCCTCTTAAACTGTAACCGAGGGGCATGTCCTCGTAGACTGTAACTGAGGGGCGTGTCCTCTTACACTGTAACCCGAGGGGCATGACCTCTTACACTGTAACCGAGGGGCGTGTCCTCTTACACAATAACCGAGTGGTGCGTCCTCTTACACTGTAACCGAGGGGTGTGTCCTCTTACACAGTAACCCACGGGCGTGACCTCTCACAATGTAACCGAGGGGCGTGTCCTCTTACACTGTAACCCGAGGGGCATGACCTCTTACACTGTAACCGAGGGGCGTGTCGTCTTACACTGTAACCGAGGGGCGTATCCTCTTACACTGTAACTGAGGGGTGTGTCCTTTTACACGGTAACCGAGGGGCATGTCCTCTTACATTGTAACCGAGGGTTGTGTCCTCTTACACGGTAACCGAGGGGCGTATACTCTTAAACTATAACCGAGGGGAGTGGCCTCTTACACTGTAACCGAGGGGCATGGCCTCTTACACTGTAACCGAGGGGCGTGGCCTCACACACTCTAACCGAAAGGCGTGTCCTCTTACTCTGTAACCGAGGGGCGTGTCCTCTTACACTGTAACCGAGGGGCATGTCCTCTTACACTGTAACCGAGGGGTGTGGCCTCTTGCACTGTAACCGAGGGGCGTGGCCTCTTACACTGTAACCGAGGGGTGTGGCCTCATAAACTCTAACCGAGGGGCGTGACATCTTTCTCACTGTAACCGTACGGCGTGTCCACTTACACTGTAACTGAGGGGCGTGACCTCTATCACTGTAACCGAGGGGCGTGTCCTCTTACACTGTAACCAAGGGGCGAGCCCTCTTTCACTGTAACTGATGGGCGTGTCTTCTTACACTGTAACCGAGGGGCCTGTCCTCTTACAACGCAACCAAGGGGCGTGTCCTCTTACACTGTAACCGAGGGACATGTCCTCTTACACAGTAACCCAGGGGCGTGTCCTCTTACACTGTAACCGAGGGGCGTGTCCTCTTACACTGTCACTGCGGAGCGTGTCCTCTTACACTGTAACCGAGTGGCGTGTCCTCTTACACTGTAACCGAGGGGCGTGTTCCCTTACACTGTATCCGAGGGGCGTGTTCTCTTACACTTTAACCGAGGGGCGTGTCCTCTTACACTATAACCGAGGGGCGTGTCCTCTTACACTGTAACTGAGGGGCGTGTCCTCTTGCACTGTAACCGAGGGGCGTGTCCTCTTACACTGCAACCGAGGGGTGTGTCCTGTTGCACTGTAACCAAGGGGCGTGTCCTCTTACACCGCAACCAAGGGGCATGTTCCCTTACACTGTAACCGAGTGGCGTGTCCTCTTACACTGTAACCCAGGGGCGTGTTCTCTTACACTGTAATGGAGGGATGTGTTCTCTTACACTGTGACCGAGGGGCGTGTCCTCTTACACTGTAACCGATGGGCGTGTCTTCTTACACTGTAACCGAGGGGCGTGTCCTCATACACCGCAACCAAGGGGCGTGTCCTCTTACACTATAACCGAGGGGCGTGTCCTCTTACACAGTAACCTAGGGGCGTGTCCTCTTACACTGTAACCGAGGGCCGTGTCCCCTTACACTTTCACTGCGGAGCATGTCCTCTTACACTTTAACCGAGGGGCATGTCCTCTTACACTGTCACCGCAGAGCGTGTCCTCTTACACTGTAACCGAGGGGCGTGTCCTCTTACACTGTAACCGAGGGGCGTGTTCCCTTACACTGTAACCGAGGGGCGTGTCCTCTTACACTGTAACTTAGGGGCGTGTTCTCTTACACTGTAACCGAGGGGCGTGTTCCCTTACACTGTAACCGAGGGGCGTGTCCTCTTACACTTTAACCGAGGGGCGTGTCCTCTTACACTATAACCGAGGGGCGTGTCCTCTTACACTGTAACCGAGGAGTGTGTCTGCTTACAACGTAACCGAGGGCATGTCCTTTTACATTGTAACCGAGGGGCGTTTCCTCTTGCACTGTAACCGAGGGGTGTGTCCTCTTACACTGCAACCGAGGGGCGTGTCCTGTTGCACTGTAACCAAGGGGCATGTCCTCTTACACCGCAACCAAGGGGCATGTCCCCTTACACTGTAACCGAGGGGCGTGTCCTCTTACACTGTAACCCAGGGGCATGTTCTCTTACACTGTAACCGAGGGGCATGTCCTCTTACACTGTAACCGAGGGGTGTGTCCTCTTACACTGTAACCGAGGGGCGTGTCCTCTTACACCGTAACCGAGGGGTGTGTTCTCTTACACTGTAACCGAGGGGCGTGTCCTCTGACAATGTAACCGAGGGGCGTGTTCTCATACACTGTAACCAAGGAGCGTGTCCTCTGACACTGTAACCGAGGGGCATGTCCTCTTGCACTGTAACCGACGGCCGTGTCCTCTTACACTGTAACCGAGGGGCGTGTCCTCTTACACTGTAACCGAGGGGCGTGTCCGCTTACACTGTAAGCGTGGGGCATGTCCTCTTACACTGTACCCGAGGGGCGAGTCCTCTTACACTGTAACCGAGTGGCGAGTCCTCTTTCACTGTAATGGAGGGATGTGTCCTCTTACACTGTAACCGAGGGGCATGTCCTCTTACACTGTAACCGAGGGGCGTGTCCTCTTAAACTGCAACTGAAGGGCGTGTCCTCTTACACTGTAACTGAAGGGCGTGACCTCTTTCACTGTAACCGAGGGGCATATCCTCTTACACTGTAACCGAGGGGCGAGTCCTCTTTCACTGTAATGGATGGATGTGTCCTCTTACACTGTAATCAAGGGGCGTGTCTTCTTACACTGTAACCGAGGGGCGTGTCCTCTTACACCGCATCCAAGGGACGTGTCCTCTTACACTGTAACCGAGGGGTGTGTCCTCTTACACAGTAACCCAGGGGCATGTCCTCTTACACTGTAACCGAGGGGCGTGTCCTCTTACACTGTAACCGAGGGGCGTGTCCTCTTTCACTGTAATGGAGGGATGAGTTCTCTTACACTGTAACCCAGGGGCGTGTCCTCTTACACTGTAACCGAGGGGCATGTCCTCTTACACTGTAACCGAGGGGCGTGTCCTCTTACGCAGTAACCGAGGGGCGTGTTTTCTTACACTGTAACCGAGGGGCGTGTCTCTTACACTGTAACTGAGGGGCGTGTTCTCTTACACTGTAACCGAGTGGCGTGTCCTCTTACACTGTAACTGAGGGGCTTGTCCTCTTACACTGCAACCGAGAGGCGTGTCCTGTTACACTGTAACCAAGGGGCATGTCCTCTTACATCGCAACCAAGTGGCATGTCCACTTACACTGTAACCGAGTGGCGTGTCCTCTTACACTGTAACCCAGGGGCGTGTCCTCTTACACTGTAACCGAGGGGCGTATCCTCTTACACTGTAACCGAGGGGCGTGTTCTCTTACACTGTAACTGAGGGGCGTGTCCTCTTACACTGTAACCGAGGGGCGTGTCCTCTTACACTGTAAGCGTGGGGCATGTCCTCTTACACTGTACCCGAGGGGCGAGTCCTCTTACACTGTAACCGAGTGGCGAGTCGTCTTTCACTGTAATGGAGGGATGTGTCCTCTTACACTGTAACCAAGGGGCGTGTTCTCTTACACTGTAACCGAGGGGCGTGTCCTCTTAAACTGTAACTGAAGGGCGTGTCCTCTTACACTGTAACTGAAGGGCGTGACCTCTTTCACTGTAACCGAGGGGCATGTCCTCTTACACTGTAACCGAGGGGCGAGTCCTCTTTCACTGTAATGGAGGGATGTGTCCTCTTACACTGTAATCAAGGGGCATGTCCTCTTACACTGTAACCGATGGGCGTGTCTTCTTACACTGTAACCGAGGGGCGTGTCATCTTACAACGCAACCAAGGGGCGTGTCCTCTTTCACTGTAACCGAGGGGCATGTCCTCTTACACAGTAACACAGGGGCGTGTCCTCTTACACTGTAACCGAGGGGCATGTCCTCTTACACTGTAACCGAGGGGCGTGTCCTCTTACACTGTAACTGAGGGGCGTGTTCTCTTACACTGTAACCGAGGGGCGTGTCCTCTTACACTGTAACCGAGGGGCGTGTCCTCTTATACTATAACCGAGGGGCGTGTTCTCTTACACTGTAAACGAGGGGCGTGTCCTCTTACATTGTAACCAAGGGGCGTGTCCTCTTACACTGTAACCGAGGAGCGTGTCTGCTTACAACATAACCGAGGGGCATGTCCTTATACATTGTAACCGAGGGGCGTGTCCTCTTACACTGTAACTGTGGGGCGTGTCCTCTTACACTGCAACCGAGAGGCGTGTCCTGTTACACTGCAACCAAGGGGCATGTCCTCTTACAACGCAACCAAGCGGCATGTCCACTTACACTGGAACCGACTGGCGTGTCCTCTTGCACTGTAACCCAGGGGCGTGTCCTCTTACACTGTAACCGAGGGGCGTATCCTCTTACACTGTAACCGAGGTGCGTGTTCTCTTACACTGTAACTGAGGGGCGTGTCCTCTTACAATGTAACCGAGGAGCGTTTTCTCTTACATTGTAACCAAGGAGCGTGTCCTCTGACACTGTAACAGAGGGGCGTGTCCTCTTACACTGTAACCGAGGGGCGTGTCCTCTTACACTGTAACCAAGAGGCGTGTCCTCTTACACTGTAACTGAGAGGCGTGTCCTCTTACACTGTAACCGAGGGGCGTGTACTCTTACACTGTAACCGAGGAGCATGTCCTCGTAGACTTTAACTGAGGGGCGTGTCCTCTTACACTGTAACCAAGGGGCGTGTCCTCTTACACTGTAACCGAGGGGCGTGTCCTCTTACACTGTAACCGAGCGGCATGTCCTCTTACACTGTAACCGAGGGGCGTGTCCTCTTACACTGTAACCGAGGGGTGTGTTCTCTTACACTGTAACCGAGGGGCGTGTCCTCTTACAATGTAACCGAGGGGCGTGTTCTCATACACTGTAACCAAGGAGCGTGTCCTCTGACACTGTAACCGAGGGGCATGTCCTCTTACACTGTAACCGACGGCCGTGTCCTCTTACACTGTAACCGAGGGGGCGTGTCCTCTTCCACTGTAACCGAGGGGCGTGTCCTCTTACACTGTAAGCGTGGGGCATGTCCTCTTACACTGTACCCGAGGGGCGAGTCCTATTACACTGTAACCGAGTGGCGAGTCCTCTTTCACTGCAATGGAGGGATGTGTCCTCTTACACTGTAACCAAGGGGCGTGTTCTCTTACACTGTAACCGAGGGGCGTGTCCTCTTAAACTGTAACTGAAGTGCGTGTCCTCTTACACTGTAACTGAAGGGCGTGACCTCTTTCACTGTAACCGAGGGGCATGTCCTCTTACACTGTAACCGAGGGGCGAGTCCTCTTTCACTGTAATGGAGGGATGTGTGCTCTTACACTGTAATCAAGGGGCGTGTCCTCTTACACTGTAACCGATGGGCGTGTCTTCTTACACTGTAACCAAGGGGCGTGTCATCTTACAACGCAACCAAGGGGCGTGTCCTCTTACACTGTAACCGAGGGGCGTGTTTTCTTACACTGTAACCAAGGGGCGTGTCCTCTTACACTGTAACTGAGGGGCGTTTTCTCTTACACTGTAACCGAGGGGCGTGTCCTCTTACACTGTAACCGAGGGGTGTGTCCTCTTACACTGTAACCCAGGGGCGTGTCGTCGTACACTGTAACCGAGGGGCGAGTCCTCTTACACTGTAACCGAGGGGCGTGTTCTCTTACACTGTAAGCGAGGGGCGTTTCCTCTTACACTGTAACTGAGGTGCGTGTTCTCTTACACTGTAACCGAGGGGCGTGTCCTCTTACACTGTAACCGAGGGGCGTGTCCTCTTACACTGTAACCGAGGGGCATGTCCACTTACACTGCAACCGAGGGGCGTGTCCTCTTATACCGTAATCGAGGAGCGTGTCTGCTTACAATGTAACCGAGGGCATGTCCTTTTACATTGTAACCGAGGGGCGTTTCCTCTTGCACTGTAACCGAGGGGCGTGTCCTCTTACACTGCAACCGAGGTGCGTGTCCTGTTACATTGTATCCAAGGGGCATGTCCTCTGACACCGCAACCGAGGGGCGTGTCCTCTTACACTGTAAGCGAGGGGCGTGTTCTCTTACACTGTAACCGATGGGGCATGTCCTCTTACAATGTAACCGAGGGGCGTGTTCTCTTACACTGTAACCAAGGAGCGTGTCCTCTGAAACTGTAACCGAGGGGCAAGTCCTCTTACACTGTAACCGAGGGCCGTGGCCTCTTACACTGTAACCGAGGGGCGTGTCCTCTTATACTGTTACCGAGGGGCGTGTCCTCTTATACTGTAAGCGTGGGGCGTGTCCTCTTACACTGTAACCGAGGGGCGTGTCCTCTTACACTGTAACCGAGAGGCGTGTCCTCTTACACTGTAACCGAGTGGCGTGTCATCTTACACTGTAACCGAGTGGTGTGTCCTCTTACACTGTAACCGAGGGGTGTGTCCTCTTACACAGTAACCCACGGGCATGAACTCTCACAATGTAACCGAGGGGCGTGTCCTCTTACACTGTAACTGAGGGGCGTTTTCTCTTACACTGTAACCGAGGGGCGTGTCCTCTTACACTGTAACCGAGGGGTGTGTCCTCTTACACGGTAACTGAGGGGCGTATACTCTTACACTATAACCGAGGGGCGTGGCCTCTTACACTGTAACCGAGGGGCGTGGCCTCATACACTCTAACCGAAAGGCGTGTCCTCTTACTCTGTAACCGAGGGGCGTGTCCTCTTACACTTTAACCGAGGGGCATGTCCTCTTACACTGTAACCGAGGGGTGTGGCCTCTTACACTGTAACCGAGGGGCGTGGCCTCTTACACTGTAACCGAGGGGTGTGGCCTCATAAACTCTAACCGAGGGGTGTGTCATCTTAAACTGTAACCCAGGGGCGTGTCCTCTTAAACTGCAACTGAGGGTCGTGACCTCTATCACCATAACCGAGGGGCGTGTCCTCTTACACTGTAACCGAGGGGTGTGTCCTCTTACACAGTAACCCAGGGGCATGTCCTGTTACACTGTAACCGAGGGGCGTGTCCTCTTACACTGTAACCGCGGAGCGTGTCCTCTTACACTGTAACCCAGGGGCGTGTCGTCGTACACTGTAACCGAGGGGCGAGTCCTCTTACACTGTAACCGAGGGGCGTGTCCTCTTACACTGTAACTGAGGTGCGTGTTCTCTTACACTGTAACCCAGGGGCGTGTCGTCGTACACTGTAACCGAGGGGCGAGTCCTCTTACACTGTAAGCGAGGGGCGTTTCCTCTTACACTGTAACTGAGGTGCGTGTTCTCTTACACTGTAACCGAGGGGCGTGTCCTCTTACACTGTAACCGAGGGGCGTGTCCTCTTACACTGTAACCGAGGGGCATGTCCACTTACACTGCAACCGAGGGGCGTGTCCTCTTATACCGTAATCGAGGAGCGTGTCTGCTTACAATGTAACCGAGGGCATGTCCTTTTACATTGTAACCGAGGGGCGTTTCCTCTTACACTGTAACCGAGGGGCGTGTCCTCTTACACTGCAACCGAGGTGCGTGTCCTGTTACATTGTATCCAAGGGGCATGTCCTCTTACACCGCAACCGAGGGGCGTGTCCTCTTACACTGTAAGCGAGGGGCGTGTTCTCTTACACTGTAACCGATGGGGCATGTCCTCTTACAATGTAACCGAGGGGCATGTTCTCTTACACTGTAACCAAGGAGCGTGTCCTCTGAAACTGTAACCGAGGGGCAAGTCCTCTTACACTGTAACCGAGGGCCGTGGCCTCTTACACTGTAACCGAGGGGCGTGTCCTCTTATACTGTTACCGAGGGGCGTGTCCTCTTATACTGTAAGCGTGGGGCGTGTCCTCTTACACTGTAACCGACGGGCGTGTCCTCTTACACTGTAACCGAGAGGCGTGTCCTCTTACACTGTAACCGAGTGGCGTGTCATCTTACACTGTAACCGAGTGGTGTGTCCTCTTACACTGTAACCGAGGGGCGTGTCCTCTTACACTGTAACCGAGTGGCGTGTCATCTTACACTGTAACCGAGTGGTGTGTCCTCTTACACTGTAACCGAGGGGCGTGTCCTCTTACACTTTAACTGAGGGGCGTGTTCTCTTACACTGTAACCGAGGGGCGTGTCCTCTTACACTGTAACCGAGGGGCGTGTCCTCTTATACTATAACCGAGGGGCGTGTTCTCTTACACTGTAAACGAGGGGCGTGTCCTCTTACATTGTAACCAAGGGGCGTGTCCTCTTACACTGTAACCGAGGAGCGTGTCTGCTTACAACATAACCGAGGGGCATGTCCTTATACATTGTAACCGAGGGGCGTGTCCTCTTACACTGTAACTGTGGGGCGTGTCCTCTTACACTGCAACCGAGAGGCGTGTCCTGTTACACTGCAACCAAGGGGCATGTCCTCTTACAACGCAACCAAGCGGCATGTCCACTTACACTGTAACCGACTGGCGTGTCCTCTTACACTGTAACCCAGGGGCGTGTCCTCTTACACTGTAACCGAGGGGCGTATCCTCTTACACTGTAACCGAGGTGCGTGTTCTCTTACACTGTAACTGAGGGGCGTGTCCTCTTACAATGTAACCGAGGAGCGTTTTCTCTTACATTGTAACCAAGGAGCGTGTCCTCTGACACTGTAATCGAGGGGCGTGTCCTCTTACACTGTAACCGAGGGGCGTGTCCTCTTACACTGTAACCAAGAGGCGTGTCCTCTTACACTGTAACTGAGAGGCGTGTCCTCTTACACTGTAACCGAGGGGCGTGTACTCTTACACTGTAACCGAGGAGCATGTCCTCGTAGACTGTAACTGAGGGGCGTGTCCTCTTACACTGTAACCAAGGGGCGTGTCCTCTTACACTGTAACCGAGGGGCGTGTCCTCTTACACTGTAACCGAGCGGCATGTCCTCTTACACTGTAACCGAGGGGTGTGTTCTCTTACACTGTAACCGAGGGGCGTGTCCTCTTACAATGTAACCGAGGGGCGTGTTCTCATACACTGTAACCAAGGAGCGTGTCCTCTGACACTGTAACCGAGGGGCATGTCCTCTTACACTGTAACCGACGGCCGTGTCCTCTTACACTGTAACCGAGGGGGCGTGTCCTCTTACACTGTAACCGAGGGGCGTGTCCTCTTACACTGTAAGCGTGGGGCATGTCCTCTTACACTGTACCCGAGGGGCGAGTCCTATTACACTGTAACCGAGTGGCGAGTCCTCTTTCACTGCAATGGAGGGATGTGTCCTCTTACACTGTAACCAAGGGGCGTGTTCTCTTACACTGTAACCGAGGGGCGTGTCCTCTTAAACTGTAACTGAAGTGCGTGTCCTCTTACACTGTAACTGAAGGGCGTGACCTCTTTCACTGTAACCGAGGGGCATGTCCTCTTACACTGTAACCGAGGGGCGAGTCCTCTTTCACTGTAATGGAGGGATGTGTGCTCTTACACTGTAATCAAGGGGCGTGTCCTCTTACACTGTAACCGATGGGCGTGTCTTCTTACACTGTAACCAAGGGGCGTGTCATCTTACAACGCAACCAAGGGGCGTGTCCTCTTACACTGTAACCGAGAGGCGTGTTTTCTTACACTGTAACCGAGGGGCGTGTCCTCTTACACTGTAACTGAGGGGCGTTTTCTCTTACACTGTAACCGAGGGGCGTGTCCTCTTACACTGTAACCGAGGGGTGTGTCCTCTTACACTGTAACCGCGGAGCGTGTTCTCTTACACTGTAACCCAGGGGCGTGTCGTCGTACACTGTAACCGAGGGGCGAGTCCTCTTACACTGTAACCGAGGGGCGTGTTCTCTTACACTGTAAGCGAGGGGCGTTTCCTCTTACACTGTAACTGAGGTGCGTGTTCTCTTACACTGTAACCGAGGGGCGTGTCCTCTTACACTGTAACCGAGGGGCGTGTCCTCTTACACTGTAACCGAGGGGCATGTCCACTTACACTGCAACCGAGGGGCGTGTCCTCTTATACCGTAATCGAGGAGCGTGTCTGCTTACAATGTAACCGAGGGCATGTCCTTTTACATTGTAACCGAGGGGCGTTTCCTCTTGCACTGTAACCGAGGGGCGTGTCCTCTTACACTGCAACCGAGGTGCGTGTCCTGTTACATTGTATCCAAGGGGCATGTCCTCTGACACCGCAACCGAGGGGCGTGTCCTCTTACACTGTAAGCGAGGGGCGTGTTCTCTTACACTGTAACCGATGGGGCATGTCCTCTTACAATGTAACCGAGGGGCGTGTTCTCTTACACTGTAACCAAGGAGCGTGTCCTCTGAAACTGTAACCGAGGGGCAAGTCCTCTTACACTGTAACCGAGGGCCGTGGCCTCTTACACTGTAACCGAGGGGCGTGTCCTCTTATACTGTTACCGAGGGGCGTGTCCTCTTATACTGTAAGCGTGGGGCGTGTCCTCTTACACTGTAACCGAGGGGCGTGTCCTCTTACACTGTAACCGAGAGGCGTGTCCTCTTACACTGTAACCGAGTGGCGTGTCATCTTACACTGTAACCGAGTGGTGTGTCCTCTTACACTGTAACCGAGGGGTGTGTCCTCTTACACAGTAACCCACGGGCATGAACTCTCACAATGTAACCGAGGGGCGTGTCCTCTTACACTGTAACTGAGGGGCGTTTTCTCTTACACTGTAACCGAGGGGCGTGTCCTCTTACACTGTAACCGAGGGGTGTGTCCTCTTACACGGTAACTGAGGGGCGTATACTCTTACACTATAACCGAGGGGCGTGGCCTCTTACACTGTAACCGAGGGGCGTGGCCTCATACACTCTAACCGAAAGGCGTGTCCTCTTACTCTGTAACCGAGGGGCGTGTCCTCTTACACTGTAACCGAGGGGCATGTCCTCTTACACTGTAACCGAGGGGTGTGGCCTCTTACACTGTAACCGAGGGGCGTGGCCTCTTACACTGTAACCGAGGGGTGTGGCCTCATAAACTCTAACCGAGGGGTGTGTCATCTTAAACTGTAACCCAGGGGCGTGTCCTCTTAAACTGCAACTGAGGGTCGTGACCTCTATCACCATAACCGAGGGGCGTGTCCTCTTACACTGTAACCGAGGGGTGTGTCCTCTTACACAGTAACCCAGGGGCATGTCCTGTTACACTGTAACCGAGGGACGTGTCCTCTTACACTGTAACCGCGGAGCGTGTCCTCTTACACTGTAACCCAGGGGCGTGTCGTCGTACACTGTAACCGAGGGGCGAGTCCTCTTACACTGTAACTGAGGTGCGTGTTCTCTTACACTGTAACCGAGGGGCGTGTCCTCTTACACTGTAACCGAGGGGCGTGTCCTCTTACACTGTAACCGAGGGGCATGTCCACTTACACTGCAACCGAGGGGCGTGTCCTCTTATACCGTAATCGAGGAGCGTGTCTGCTTACAATGTAACCGAGGGCATGTCCTTTTACATTGTAACCGAGGGGCGTTTCCTCTTACACTGTAACCGAGGGGCGTGTCCTCTTACACTGCAACCGAGGTGCGTGTCCTGTTACATTGTATCCAAGGGGCATGTCCTCTTACACCGCAACCGAGGGGCGTGTCCTCTTACACTGTAAGCGAGGGGCGTGTTCTCTTACACTGTAACCGATGGGGCATGTCCTCTTACAATGTAACCGAGGGGCATGTTCTCTTACACTGTAACCAAGGAGCGTGTCCTCTGAAACTGTAACCGAGGGGCAAGTCCTCTTACACTGTAACCGAGGGCCGTGGCCTCTTACACTGTAACCGAGGGGCGTGTCCTCTTATACTGTTACCGAGGGGCGTGTCCTCTTATACTGTAAGCGTGGGGCGTGTCCTCTTACACTGTAACCGACGGGCGTGTCCTCTTACACGGTAACCGAGAGGCGTGTCCTCTTACACTGTAACCGAGTGGCGTGTCATCTTACACTGTAACCGAGTGGTGTGTCCTCTTACACTGTAACCGAGGGGTGTGTCCTCTTACACAGTAACCCACGGGCGTGAACTCTCACAATGTAACCGAGGGGCGTGTCCTCTTACACTGTAACTGAGGTGCATGTCCTCTTACTCTGTAACCGAGGGGCGTGTCCTCTTACACTGTTACCGAGGGGCGTGTCCTCTTAAACTGTAACCGAGGGGCATGTCCTCGTAGACTGTAACTGAGGGGCGTGTCCTCTTACACTGTAACCCGAAGGGCATGACCTCTTACACTGTAACCGAGGGGCGTGTCCTCTTACACAATAATCGAGTGGTGTGTCCTCTTACACTGTAACCGAGGGGTGTGTCCTCTTACACAGTAACCCACGGGCGTGACCTCTCACAATGTAACCGAGGGGCGTGTCCTCTTACACTGTAACCCGAGGGGCATGACCTCTTACACTGTAACCGAGGGGCGTGTCATCTTACACTGTAACCGAGGGGCGTATCCTCTTACACTGTAACTGAGGGTTGTGTCCTCTTACACGGTAACCGAGGGGCATGTCCTCTTACATTGTAACCGAGGGTTGTGTCCTCTTACACGGTAACCGAGGGGTGTGGCCTCATAAACTCTAACCGAGGGGAGTGGCCTCTTACACTGTAACCGAGGGGCGTGGCCTCTTACACTGTAACCGAGGGGCGTGGCCTCACACATTCTAACCGAAAGGCGTGTCGTCTTACTCTGTAACCGAGGGGCGTGTCCTCTTACACTGTAACCGAGGGGCATGTCCTCTTACACTGTAACCGAGGGGTGTGGCCTCTTACACTGTAACCGAGGGGCGTGGCCTCTTACACTGTAACCGAGGGGTGTGGCCTCATAAACTCGAACCGAGGGGCGTGACATCTTTCTCACTGTAACCGTACGGCGTGTCCACTTCCACTGTAACTGAGGGGCGTGACCTCTATCACTGTAACCGAGGGGCGTGTCCTCTTACACTGTAACCAAGGGGCGAGTCCTCTTTCACTGTAACTGATGGGCGTGTCTTCTTACACTGTAACCGACGGGCCTGTCCTCTTACAACGCAACCAAGGGGCGTGTCCTCTTACACTGTAACCGAGGGACGTGTCCTCTTACACAGTAACCCAGGGGCGTGTCCTCTTACACTGTAACCGAGGGGCGTGTCCTCTTACACTGTCACTGCGGAGCGTGTCCTCTTACACTGTAACCGAGGGGCATGTCCTCTTACACTGTCACCGCGGAGCGTGTCCTCTTACACTGTAACCGAGTGGCGTGTCCTCTTACACTGTAACCGAGGGGCGTGTTCCCTTACACTGTAACCGAGGGGCGTGTCCTCTTACACTGTAACTTAGGGGTGTGTTCTCTTACACTGTAACTGAGGGGTGTGTCCTCTTACACTGTAACTGAGGGGCGTGTCCTCTTACACTGTAACCGAGGGGCGTGTTCTCTTACACTTTAACCGAGGGGCGTGTCCTCTTACACTATAACCGAGGGGCGTGTCCTCTTACACTGTAACTGAGGGGCGTGTCCTCTTGCACTGTAACCGAGGGGCGTGTCCTCTTACACTGCAACCGAGGGGTGTGTCCTGTTGCACTGTAACCAAGGGGCGTGTCCTCTTACACCGCAACCAAGGGGCATGTTCCCTTACACTGTAACCGAGTGGCGTGTCCTCTTACACTGTAACCCAGGGGCGTGTTCTCTTACACTGTAATGGAGGGATGTGTTCTCTTACACTGTGACCGAGGGGCGTGTCCTCTTACACTGTAACCGAGGGGCGTGTCCTCATACACCGCAACCAAGGGGCGTGTCCTCTTACACTATAACCGAGGGGCGTGTCCTCTTACACAGTAACCTAGGGGCGCGTCCTCTTACACTGTAACCGAGGGCCGTGTCCCCTTACACTTTCACTGCGGAGCATGTCCTCTTACACTTTAACCGAGGGGCATGTCCTCTTACACTGTCACCGCAGAGCGTGTCCTCTTACACTGTAACCGAGGGGCGTGTCCTCTTACACTGTCACCGCGGAGCGTGTCCTCTTACACTGTAACCGAGGGGCGTGTCCTCTTACACTGTAACCGAGGGGCATGTTCCCTTACACTGTAACCGAGTGGCGTGTCCTCTTACACTGTAACCCAGGGGCGTGTTCTCTTACACTGTAATGGAGGGATGTGTTCTCTTACACTGTGACCGAGGGGCGTGTCCTCTTACACTGTAACCGATGGGCGTGTCTTCTTACACTGTAACCGAGGGGCGTGTCCTCATACACCGCAACCAAGGGGCGTGTCCTCTTACACTATAACCGAGGGGCGTGTCCTCTTACACAGTAACCTAGGGGTGTGTCCTCTTACACTGTAACCGAGGGCCGTGTCCCCTTACACTTTCACTGCGGAGCATGTCCTCTTACACTTTAACCGAGGGGCATGTCCTCTTACACTGTCACCGCAGAGCGTGTCCTCTTACACTGTAACCGAGGGGCGTGTCCTCTTACACTGTAACCGCGGAGCGTGTTCCCTTACACTGTAACCGAGGGGCATGTCCTCTTACACTGTCACCGCAGAGCGTGTCCTCTTACACTGTAACCGAGGGGCGTGTCCTCTTACACTGTAACCGAGGGGCGTGTTCCCTTACACTGTAACCGAGGGGCGTGTCCTCTTACACTGTAACTTAGGGGCGTGTTCTCTTACACTGTAACTGAGGGGTGTGTCCTCTTACACTGTAACCGAGGGGCATGTCCTCTTACACTGTAACCGAGGGGCATGTCCTCTTACACTTTAACCGAGGGGCGTGTCCTCTTACACTATAACCGAGGGGCGTGTCCTCTTAAACTGTAACCGAGCGGCGTGTCCTCTTACACTGTAACCGAGGAGTGTGCCTGCTTACAACGTAACCGAGGGCATGTCCTTTTACATTGTAACCGAGGGGCGTTTCCTCTTGCACTGTAACCGAGGGGTGTGTCCTCTTACACTGCAACCGAGGGGCGTGTCCTGTTGCACTGTAACCAAGGGGCATGTCCTCTTACACCGCAACTAAGGGGCATGTCCCCTTACACTGTAACCGAGGGGCGTGTCCTCTTACACTGTAACCCAGGGGCATGTTCTCTTACACTGTAACCGAGGGGCATGTCCTCTTACACTGTAACCGAGGGGTGTGTCCTCTTACACTGTAACCGAGGGGCGTGTCCTCTTACACCGTAACCGAGGGGTGTGTTCTCTTACACTGTAACCGAGGGGCGTGTCCTCTGACAATGTAACCGAGGGGCGTGTTCTCATACACTGTAACCAAGGAGCGTGTCCTCTGACACTGTAACCGAGGGGCATGTCCTCTTGCACTGTAACCGACGGCCGTGTCCTCTTACACTGTAACCGAGGGGCGTGTCCTCTTACACTGTAACCGAGGGGCGTGTCCGCTTACACTGTAAGCGTGGGGCATGTCCTCTTACACTGTACCCGAGGGGCGAGTCCTCTTACACTGTAACCGAGTGGCGAGTCCTCTTTCACTGTAATGGAGGGATGTGTCCTCTTACACTGTAACCGAGGGGCATGTCCTCTTACACTGTAACCGAGGGGCGTGTCCTCTTAAACTGCAACTGAAGGGCGTGTCCTCTTACACTGTAACTGAAGGGCGTGACCTCTTTCACTGTAACCGAGGGGCATATCCTCTTACACTGTAACCGAGGGGCGAGTCCTCTTTCACTGTAATGGAGGGATGTGTCCTCTTACACTGTAATCAAGGGGCGTGTCTTCTTACACTGTAACCGAGGGGCGTGTCCTCTTACACCGCATCCAAGGGACGTGTCCTCTTACACTGTAACCGAGGGGTGTGTCCTCTTACACAGTAACCCAGGGGCATGTCCTCTTACACTGTAACCGAGGGGCGTGTCCTTTTACACTGTAACCGAGGGGCGTGTCCTCTTTCACTGTAATGGAGGGATGAGTTCTCTTACACTGTAACCGAGGGGTGTGTTCTCTTACACAGTAACCCAGGGGCGTGTCCTCTTACACTGTAACCGAGGGGCATGTCCTCTTACACTGTAACCGAGGGGCGTGTCCTCTTACACAGTAACCGAGGGGCGTGTTTTCTTACACTGTAACCGAGGGGCGTGTCTCTTACACTGTAACTGAGGGGCGTGTTCTCTTACACTGTAACCGAGTGGCGTGTCCTCTTACACTGTAACTGAGGGGCTTGTCCTCTTACACTGCAACCGAGAGGCGTGTCCTGTTACACTGTAACCAAGGGGCATGTCCTCTTACAACGCAACCAAGTGGCATGTCCACTTACACTGTAACCGAGTGGCGTGTCCTCTTACACTGTAACCCAGGGGCGTGTCCTCTTACACTGTAACCGAGGGGCGTATCCTCTTAAACTGTAACCGAGGGGCGTGTTCTCTTACACTGTAACTGAGGGGCGTGTCCTCTTACACTGTAACCGAGGGGCGTGTCCTCTTACACTGTAAGCGTGGGGCATGTCCTCTTACACTGTACCCGAGGGGCGTGTCCTCTTACACTGTAACCGAGTGGCGAGTCGTCTTTCACTGTAATGGAGGGATGTGTCCTCTTACACTGTAACCAAGGGGCGTGTTCTCTTACACTGTAACCGAGGGGCGTGTCCTCTTAAACTGTAACTGAAGGGCGTGTCCTCTTACACTGTAACTGAAGGGCGTGACCTCTTTCACTGTAACCGAGGGGCATGTCCTCTTACAATGTAACCGAGGGGCGAGTCCTCTTTCACTGTAATGGAGGGATGTGTCCTCTTACACTGTAATCAAGGGGCATGTCCTCTTACACTGTAACCGATGGGCGTGTCTTCTTACACTGTAACCGAGGGGCGTGTCATCTTACAACGCAACCAAGGGGCGTGTCCTCTTTCACTGTAACCGAGGGGCATGTCCTCTTACACTGTAACCGAGGGGCGTGTCCTCTTACACTGTAACTGAGGGGCGTGTTCTCTTACACTGTAACCGAGGGGCGTGTCCTCTTACACTGTAACCGAGGGGCGTGTCCTCTTATACTATAACCGAGGGGCGTGTTCTCTTACACTGTAAACGAGGGGCGTGTCCTCTTACATTGTAACCAAGGGGCGTGTCCTCTTACACTGTAACCGAGGAGCGTGTCTGCTTACAACATAACCGAGGGGCATGTCCTTATACATTGTAACCGAGGGGCGTGTCCTCTTACACTGTAACTGTGGGGCGTGTCCTCTTACACTGCAACCGAGAGGCGTGTCCTGTTACACTGCAACCAAGGGGCATGTCCTCTTACAACGCAACCAAGCGGCATGTCCACTTACACTGTAACCGACTGGCGTGTCCTCTTACACTGTAACCCAGGGGCGTGTCCTCTTACACTGTAACCGAGGGGCGTATCCTCTTACACTGTAACCGAGGTGCGTGTTCTCTTACACTGTAACTGAGGGGCGTGTCCTCTTACAATGTAACCGAGGAGCGTTTTCTCTTACATTGTAACCAAGGAGCGTGTCCTCTGACACTGTAACCGAGGGGCGTGTCCTCTTACACTGTAACCGAGGGGCGTGTCCTCTTACACTGTAACCAAGAGGCGTGTCCTCTTACACTGTAACTGAGAGGCGTGTCCTCTTACACTGTAACCGAGGGGCGTGTACTCTTACACTGTAACCGAGGAGCATGTCCTCGTAGACTGTAACTGAGGGGCGTGTCCTCTTACACTGTAACCAAGGGGCGTGTCCTCTTACACTGTAACCGAGGGGCGTGTCCTCTTACACTGTAACCGAGCGGCATGTCCTCTTACACTGTAACCGAGGGGCGTGTCCTCTTACACTGTAACCGAGGGGTGTGTTCTCTTACACTGTAACCGAGGGGCGTGTCCTCTTACAATGTAACCGAGGGGCGTGTTCTCATACACTGTAACCAAGGAGCGTGTCCTCTGACACTGTAACCGAGGGGCATGTCCTCTTACACTGTAACCGACGGCCGTGTCCTCTTACACTGTAACCGAGGGGGCGTGTCCTCTTACACTGTAACCGAGGGGCGTGTCCTCTTACACTGTAAGCGTGGGGCATGTCCTCTTACACTGTACCCGAGGGGCGAGTCCTATTACACTGTAACCGAGTGGCGAGTCCTCTTTCACTGCAATGGAGGGATGTGTCCTCTTACACTGTAACCAAGGGGCGTGTTCTCTTACACTGTAACCGAGGGGCGTGTCCTCTTAAACTGTAACTGAAGTGCGTGTCCTCTTACACTGTAACTGAAGGGCGTGACCTCTTTCACTGTAACCGAGGGGCATGTCCTCTTACACTGTAACCGAGGGGCGAGTCCTCTTTCACTGTAATGGAGGGATGTGTGCTCTTACACTGTAATCAAGGGGCGTGTCCTCTTACACTGTAACCGATGGGCGTGTCTTCTTACACTGTAACCAAGGGGCGTGTCATCTTACAACGCAACCAAGGGGCGTGTCCTCTTACACTGTAACCGAGGGGCGTGTTTTCTTACACTGTAACCGAGGGGCGTGTCCTCTTACACTGTAACTGAGGGGCGTTTTCTCTTACACTGTAACCGAGGGGCGTGTCCTCTTACACTGTAACCGAGGGGTGTGTCCTCTTACACTGTAACCGCGGAGCGTGTCCTCTTACACTGTAACCCAGGGGCGTGTCGTCGTACACTGTAACCGAGGGGCGAGTCCTCTTACACTGTAACCGAGGGGCGTGTTCTCTTACACTGTAAGCGAGGGGCGTTTCCTCTTACACTGTAACTGAGGTGCGTGTTCTCTTACACTGTAACCGAGGGGCGTGTCCTCTTACACTGTAACCGAGGGGCGTGTCCTCTTACACTGTAACCGAGGGGCATGTCCACTTACACTGCAACCGAGGGGCGTGTCCTCTTATACCGTAATCGAGGAGCGTGTCTGCTTACAATGTAACCGAGGGCATGTCCTTTTACATTGTAACCGAGGGGCGTTTCCTCTTGCACTGTAACCGAGGGGCGTGTCCTCTTACACTGCAACCGAGGTGCGTGTCCTGTTACATTGTATCCAAGGGGCATGTCCTCTGACACCGCAACCGAGGGGCGTGCCCTCTTACACTGTAAGCGAGGGGCGTGTTCTCTTACACTGTAACCGATGGGGCATGTCCTCTTACAATGTAACCGAGGGGCGTGTTCTCTTACACTGTAACCAAGGAGCGTGTCCTCTGAAACTGTAACCGAGGGGCAAGTCCTCTTACACTGTAACCGAGGGCCATGGCCTCTTACACTGTAACCGAGGGGCGTGTCCTCTTATACTGTTACCGAGGGGCGTGTCCTCTTATACTGTAAGCGTGGGGCGTGTCCTCTTACACTGTAACCGAGGGGCGTGTCCTCTTACACTGTAACCGAGAGGCGTGTCCTCTTACACTGTAACCGAGTGGCGTGTCATCTTACACTGTAACCGAGTGGTGTGTCCTCTTACACTGTAACCGAGGGGTGTGTCCTCTTACACAGTAACCCACGGGCATGAACTCTCACAATGTAACCGAGGGGCGTGTCCTCTTACACTGTAACTGAGGGGCGTTTTCTCTTACACTGTAACCGAGGGGCGTGTCCTCTTACACTGTAACCGAGGGGTGTGTCCTCTTACACGGTAACTGAGGGGCGTATACTCTTACACTATAACCGAGGGGCGTGGCCTCTTACACTGTAACCGAGGGGCGTGGCCTCATACACTCTAACCGAAAGGCGTGTCCTCTTACTCTGTAACCGAGGGGCGTGTCCTCTTACACTGTAACCGAGGGGCATGTCCTCTTACACTGTAACCGAGGGGTGTGGCCTCTTACACTGTAACCGAGGGGCGTGGCCTCTTACACTGTAACCGAGGGGTGTGGCCTCATAAACTCTAACCGAGGGGTGTGTCATCTTAAACTGTAACCCAGGGGCGTGTCCTCTTAAACTGCAACTGAGGGTCGTGACCTCTATCACCATAACTGAGGGGCGTGTCCTCTTACACTGTAACCGAGGGGTGTGTCCTCTTACACAGTAACCCAGGGGCATGTCCTGTTACACTGTAACCGAGGGGCGTGTCCTCTTACACTGTAACCGCGGAGCGTGTCCTCTTACACTGTAACCCAGGGGCGTGTCGTCGTACACTGTAACCGAGGGGCGAGTCCTCTTACACTGTAACCGAGGGGCGTGCTCTCTTACACTGTAAGCGAGGGGCGTTTCCTCTTACACTGTAACTGAGGTGCGTGTTCTCTTACACTGTAACCGAGGGGCGTGTCCTCTTACACTGTAACCGAGGGGCGTGTCCTCTTACACTGTAACCGAGGGGCATGTCCACTTACACTGCAACCGAGGGGCGTGTCCTCTTATACCGTAATCGAGGAGCGTGTCTGCTTACAATGTAACCGAGGGCATGTCCTTTTACATTGTAACCGAGGGGCGTTTCCTCTTACACTGTAACCGAGGGGCGTGTCCTCTTACACTGCAACCGAGGTGCGTGTCCTGTTACATTGTATCCAAGGGGCATGTCCTCTTACACCGCAACCGAGGGGCGTGTCCTCTTACACTGTAAGCGAGGGGCGTGTTCTCTTACACTGTAACCGATGGGGCATGTCCTCTTACAATGTAACCGAGGGGCATGTTCTCTTACACTGTAACCAAGGAGCGTGTCCTCTGAAACTGTAACCGAGGGGCAAGTCCTCTTACACTGTAACCGAGGGCCGTGGCCTCTTACACTGTAACCGAGGGGCGTGTCCTCTTATACTGTTACCGAGGGGCGTGTCCTCTTATACTGTAAGCGTGGGGCGTGTCCTCTTACACTGTAACCGACGGGCGTGTCCTCTTACACTGTAACCGAGAGGCGTGTCCTCTTACACTGTAACCGAGTGGCGTGTCATCTTACACTGTAACCGAGTGGTGTGTCCTCTTACACTGTAACCGAGGGGTGTGTCCTCTTACACAGTAACCCACGGGCGTGAACTCTCACAATGTAACCGAGGGGCGTGTCCTCTTACACTGTAACTGAGGTGCATGTCCTCTTACTCTGTAACCGAGGGGCGTGTCCTCTTACACTGTTACCGAGGGGCGTGTCCTCTTAAACTGTAACCGAGGGGCATGTCCTCGTAGACTGTAACTGACGGGCGTGTCCTCTTACACTGTAACCCGAAGGGCATGACCTCTTACACTGTAACCGAGGGGCGTGTCCTCTTACACAATAACCGAGTGGTGTGTCCTCTTACACTGTAACCGAGGGGTGTGTCCTCTTACACAGTAACCCACGGGCGTGACCTCTCACAATGTAACCGAGGGGCGTGTCCTCTTACACTGTAACCCGAGGGGCATGACCTCTTACACTGTAACCGAGGGGCGTGTCATCTTACACTGTAACCGAGGGGCGTATCCTCTTACACTGTAACTGAGGGGTGTGTCCTCTTACACGGTAACCGAGGGGCATGTCCTCTTACATTGTAACCGAGGGTTGTGTCCTCTTACACGGTAACCGAGGGGTGTGGCCTCATAAACTCTAACCGAGGGGAGTGGCCTCTTACACTGTAACCGAGGGGCGTGGCCTCTTACACTGTAACCGAGGGGCGTGGCCTCACACATTCTAACCGAAAGGCGTGTCGTCTTACTCTGTAACCGAGGCGCGTGTCCTCTTACACTGTAACCGAGGGGCATGTCCTCTTACACTGTAACCGAGGGGTGTGGCCTCTTACACTGTAACCGAGGGGCGTGGCCTCTTACACTGTAACCGAGGGGTGTGGCCTCATAAACTCGAACCGAGGGGCGTGACATCTTTCTCACTGTAACCGTACGGCGTGTCCACTTCCACTGTAACTGAGGGGCGTGACCTCTATCACTGTAACCGAGGGGCGTGTCCTCTTACACTGTAACCAAGGGGCGAGTCCTCTTTCACTGTAACTGATGGGCGTGTCTTCTTACACTGTAACCGAGGGGCCTGTCCTCTTACAACGCAACCAAGGGGCGTGTCCTCTTACACTGTCACCGCGCAGCGTGTCCTCTTACACTGTAACCGAGGGGCATGTCCTCTTACACTGTCACCGCGGAGCGTGTCCTCTTACACTGTAACCGAGTGGCGTGTCCTCTTACACTGTAACCGAGGGGCGTGTTCCCTTACACTGTAACCGAGGGACGTGTCCTCTTACACTGTAACTTAGGGGTGTGTTCTCTTACACTGTAACTGAGGGGTGTGTCCTCTGACACTGTAACTGAGGGGCGTGTCCTCTTACACTGTAACCGAGGGGCGTGTTCTCTTACACTTTAACCGAGGGGCGTGTCCTCTTACACTATAACCGAGGGGCGTATCCTCTTACACCGCAACCAAGGGGCATGTCCCCTTACACTGTAACCGAGTGGCGTGTCCTCTTACACTGTAACCCAGGGGCGTGTTCTCTTACACTGTAACTGAGGGGCGTGTCCTCTTACACTGTAACCGAGGGGTGTGTCCTCTTACACTGTAACCGAGCGGCATTTCCTCTTACACTGTTACCGACGGGCGTGTCCTCTTACACTGTAACCGACGGCCGTGTCCTCTTACACTGTAACCGAGGAGCGTGTCCTCTGACACTGTAACCGAGGGGCATGTCCTCTTACACTGTAACCGACGGCCGTGTCCTCTTACACTGTAACCGAGGGGCGTGTCCTCTTACACTGTAACCGAGGGGCGTGTCCTCTTACACTGTAAGCGTGGGGCATGTCCTCTTACACTGTACCCGAGGGGCGAGTCCTCTTACACTGTAACCGAGTGGCGAGTCCTCTTTCACTGTAATGGAGGGAAGTGTCCTCTTACACTGTAACCAAGGGGCGTGTTCTCTTACACTGTAACCGAGGGGCGTGTCCTCTTAAACTGTAACTGAAGGGCGTGTCCTCTTACACTGTAACTGAAGGGCGTGACCTCTTTCACTGTAACCGAGGGGCATGTCCTCTTACACTGTAACCGAGGGGCGAGTCCTCTTTCACTGTAATGGAGGGATGTGTCCTCTTACACTGTAATCAAGGGGCGTGTCCTCTTACACTGTAACCGATGGGCGTGTCTTCTTACACTGTAACCGAGGGGCGTGTCATCTTACAACGCAACCAAGGGGCGTGTCCTCTTTCACTGTAACCGAGGGGCATGTCCTCTTACACAGTAACACAGGGACGTGTCCTCTTACACTGTAACCGAGGGGCATGTCCTCTTACACTGTAAGCGAGGGGCGTGTCCTCTTACACTGTAACCGAGGGGCGTGTTTTCTTACACTGTAACCGAGGGGCATGTCCTCTTACACTGTAACTGAGGGGCTTGTTCTCTTACACTGTAACCGAGGGGCGTGTCCTCCTACACTGTAACCGAGGGGCATGTCCTCTTATACTATAACCGAGGGGCGTGTTCTCTTACACTGTAAACGAGGGGCGGTTCCTCTTACACTGTAACCAAGGGGTGTGTCCTCTTACACTGTAACTGAGGGGCGTCTCCCCTTACACTGTAACCGAGGAGCGTGTCTGCTTACAACATAACCGAGGGGCATGTACTTATACATTGTAACCGAGGGGCGTGTCCTCTTACACTGTAACTGTGGGGCGTGTCCTCTTACACTGCAACCGAGAGGCGTGTCCTGTTACACTGTAACCAAGGGGCATGTCCTCTTACAACGCAACCAAGTGGCATGTCCACTTACACTGTAACCGACTGGCGTGTCCTCTTACACTGTAACCCAGGGGCGTGTCCTCTTACACTGTAACCGAGGGGCGTATCGTCTTACACTGTAACCGAGGGGCGTGTTCTCTTACACTGTAACTGAGGGGCGTGTCCTCTTACAATGTAACCGAGGAGCGTTTTCTCTTACACTGTAACCAAGGAGCGTGTCCACTGACACTGTAACCGAGGGGCGTGTCCTCTTACACTGTAACCGAGGGGCGTGTCCTCTTACACTGTAACCGAGGGGTGTGTACTCTTACACTGTAACCGAGGAGCATGTCCTCGTAGACTGTAACTGAGGGGCGTGTCCTCTTACACTGTAACCAAGGGGCGTGTCCTCTTACACTGTAACCCAGGGACGTGTCCTCTTACACTGTAACTGAGGGTCGTGTCCTCTTACACTCTAACCGAGGGGCGTGTCCTCTTAAATTACAACCGAGGGGCGTGTCCACTTACATTGTAACTGAGGGGCGTGTCCTCTTACACTGTAACCGAGGGGCGTGTCCTCTAACACTGCAACCGATGGGCGTGCCTTCTTACACTGTAAGCGAGGGGCGTGTCCTCTTACACCGCAACAAAGGGGCGTGTCCTCTTACACTGTAACCGAGGGGTGTGTCCTCTTACACAGTAACCCAGGGGCATGTCTTCTTACACTGTAACCGAGGGGCGTGACCTCTTACACTGTAACCGAGGGGCGTGTCCTCTTTCACTGTAATGGAGGGATGTGTTCTCTTACACTGTGACCGAGGGGCGTGTCCTCTTACACTGTAACAGATGGGCGTGTCTTCTTACACTGTAACCGAGGGGCGTGTCCTCATACACCGCAACCAAGGGGCGTGTCCTCTTACACTGTAACCGAGGGGCGTGTCCTCTTACACAGTAACCCAGGGGCGTGTCCTCTTACAATGTAACCAAGGGGCGTGTCCCCTTACACTTTCACTGCGGAGCATGTCCTCCTACACTGTAACCGAGGGGCATGTCCTCTTACACTGTCACCGCAGAGCGTATCCTCTTACACTGTAACCGAGGGGCGTGTCCTCTTACACTGTCACCGCGGAGCGTGTCCTCTTACACTGTAACCGAGGGGCGTGTCCTCTTACACTGTAACCGAGGGGCGTGTCCTCTTACACTGTAACTGAGGGGCGTGTTCCCTTACACTGTAACCGAGGGGCGTGTCCTCTTACACTGTAACTTAGGGGCGTGTTCTCTTACACTGTAACTGAGGGGTGTGTCCTCTTACACTGTAACCGAGGGGCGTGTCCTCTTACACTGTAACCGAGGTGCATGTCCTCTTACACTTTAACCGAGGGGCGTGTCCTCTTACACTATAACCGAGGGGCGTGTCCTCTTAAACTGTAACCGAGGGGCGGGTCCTCTTACACTGTAACCGAGGAGTGTGTCTGCTTACAACGTAACCGAGGGCATGTCCTTTTACATTGTAACCGAGGGGCGTTTCCTCTTGCACTGTAACCGAGGGGTGTGTCCTCTTACACTGCAACCAAGGGGCATGTCCCCTTACACTGTAACCGAGGGGCGTGTCCTCTTACACTGTAACCCAGGGGCATGTTCTCTTACACTGTAACCGAGGGGCGTGTCCTCTTACACTGTAACCGAGGGGCGTGTCCTCTTACACTGTAACCGAGGGGCGTGTCCTCTTACACTGTAACCGAGGGGTGTGTTCTCTTACACTGTAACCGAGGGGCGTGTCCTCTGACAATGTAACCGAGGGGCGTGTTCTCATACACTGTAACCAAGGAGCGTGTCCTCTGACACTGTAACCGAGGGGCATGTCCTCTTACACTGTAACCGAAGGCCGTGTCCTCTTACACTGTAACTGAGGGGCGTGTCCTCTTACACTGTAACCGAGGGGCGTGTCCGCTTACATTGTAAGCGTGGGGCATGTCCTCTTACACTGTACCCGAGGGGCGAGTCCTCTTACACTGTAACCGAGTGGCGAGTCCTCTTTCACTGTAATGGAGGGATGTGTCCTCTTACACTGTAACCAAGGGGCATATCCTCTTACACTGTAACCGAGGGGCGTGTCCTCTTAAACTGTAACTGAAGGGCGTGTCCTCTTACACTGTAACTGAAGGGCGTGACCTCTTTCACTGTAACCGAGGGGCATATCCTCTTACACTGTAACCGAGGGGCGAGTCCTCTTTCACTGTAATGGAGGGATGTGTCCTCTTACACTGTAATCAAGGGGCGTGTCCTCTTACACTGTAACCGATGGGCGTGTCTTCTTACACTGTAACCGAGGGGCGTGTCCTCTTACACCGCATCCAAGGGACGTGTCCTCTTACACTGTAACCGAGGGGTGTGTCCTCTTACACAGTAACCCAGGGGCATGTCCTCTTACACTGTAACCGAGGGGCGTGTCCTCTTACACTGTAACCGAGGGGCGTGTCCTCTTTCACTGTAATGGAGGGATGAGTTCTCTTACACTGTAACCGAGGGGCGTGTTCTCTTACACAGTAACCCAGGGGCGTGTCCTCTTACACTGTAACCGAGGGGCATGTCCTCTTACACTGTAACCGAGGGGCGTGTCCTCTTACACAGTAACCGAGGGGCGTGTTTTCTTACACTGTAACAGAGGGGCGTGTCTCTTACACTGTAACTGAGGGGCGTGTTCTCTTACACTGTAACCGAGGGGCGTGTCCTCTTACACTGCAACCGAGAGGCGTGTCCTGTTACACTGTAACCAAGGGGCATGTCCTCTTACACTGTAACTGAGGGGCGTGTCCTCTTACACTGTAACTGAGGGGCGTGTCCTCTTACACTGCAACCGAGAGGCGTGTCCTGTTACACTGTAAACAAGGGGCATGTCCTCTTACAACGCAACCAAGTGGCATGTCCACTTACACTGTAACCGAGTGGCGTGTCCTCTTACACTGTAACCCAGGGGCGTGTCCTCTTACACTGCAACCGAGGTGCGTGTCCTCTTACACTGTAACCCAGGGGCGTGTCCTCTTACACTGTAACCGAGGGGCGTATCCTCTTACACTGTAACCCAGGGGCGTGTCCTCTTACACTGTAACTGAGGGGCGTGTTCTCTTACACTGTAACTGAGGGGCGTGTCCTCTTACACTGTAACCGAGGGGCGTGTCCTCTTACACTGTAACCGAGGGGCGTGTCCTCTTACACTGTAAGCGTGGGGCATGTCCTCTTACACTGTACCCGAGGGGCGAGTCCTCTTACACTGTAACCGAGTGGCGAGTCCTCTTTCACTGTAATGGAGGGATGTGTCCTCTTACACTGTAACCAAGGGGCGTGTTCTCTTACACTGTAACTGAGGGGCGTGTCCTCTTAAACTGTAACTGAAGGGCGTGTCCTCTTACACTGTAACTGAAGGGCGTGACCTCTTTCACTGTAACCGAGGGGCATGTCCTCTTACACTGTAACCGAGGGGCGAGTCCTCTTTCACTGTAATGGAGGGATGTGTCCTCTTACACTGTAATCAAGGGGCATGTCCTCTTACACTGTAACCGATGGGCGTGTCTTCTTACACTGTAACCGAGGGGCGTGTCATCTTACACAGTAACACAGTGGCGTGTCCTCTTACACTGTAACCGAGGGGCATGTACTCTTACACTGTAACCGCGGAGCGTGTCCTCTGACACTGTAACCGAGGTGCATGTCCTCTTACACTGTAACCGAGGGGCGTGTTCTCTTACACTGTAACTGAGGGGCGTGTTCTCTTACACTGTAACCGAGGGGCGTGTCCTCTTACACTGTAACCGAGGGGCGTGTCCTCTTATTCTATAACCGAGGGGCGTGTTCTCTTACACTGTAAACGAGGGGCGTGTCCTCTTACACTGTAACCAAGGGGCGTGTCCTCTTACACTGTAACCGAGGAGCATGTCTGCTTACAACATAACGGAGGGGCATGTCCTTATACATTGTAACCGAGGGGCGTGTCCTGTTACACTGTAACCAAGGGGCATGTCCTCTTACAACGCAACCAAGCGGCATGTCCACTTACACTGTAACCGACTGGCGTGTCCTCTTACACTGTAACCCAGGGGCGTGTCCTCTTACACTGTAACCGAGGGGCGTATCCTCTTACACTGTTACCGAGGAGCATTTTCTCTTACATTGTAACCAAGGAGCGTGTCCTCTGACACTGTAACCGAGGGGCGAGTCCTCTTACACTGTAACCGAGGGGCGTGTCCTCTTACACTGTAACCAAGAGGCGTGTCCTCTTACACTGTAACTGAGAGGCGTGTCCTCTTACACTGTAACCGAGGGGCGTGTACTCTTACACTGTAACCGAGGAGCATGTCCTCGTAGACTGTAACTGAGGGGCGTGTCCTCTTACACTGTAACCAAGGGGCGTGTCCTCTTACACTGTAACCCAGGAGCGTGTCCTCTTACACTGTAACCAAGGGGCGTGTCCTCTTACACTGTAACTGAGGGTCGTGTCCTCTTACACTCTAACCGAGGGGCGTGTCCTCTTAAATTGCAACCGAGGGGCGTGTCCGCTTACATTGTAACTGAGAGGCGTGTCCTCTTACACTGTAACCGAGGGGCGAGTCCTCTTTCACAGTAATGGAGGGATCTGTCCTCTTACACTGTAACCGAGGGGCGTGTCCTCTTACACTGCAACCGATGGGCGTGTCTTCTTACACTGTAAGCGAGGGGCGTGTCCTCTTACACCGCAACAAAGGGGCGTGTCCACTTACACTGTAACCGAGGGGTGTGTCCTCTTACACAGTAACCCAGGGGCATGTCTTCTTACACTGTAACCGAGGGGCGTGACCTCATACACTGTAACCGAGGGGCGTGTCCTCTTTCACTGTAATGGAGGGATGTGTTCTCTTACACTGTGACCGAGGGGCATGTCCTCTTACACTGTAACCGATGGGCGTGTCTTCTTACACTGTAACCGAGGGGCGTGTCCTCATACACCGCAACCAAGGGGCGTGTCCTCTTACACTGTAACCGAGGGGCGTGTCCTCTTACACAGTAACCCAGGGGCGTGTCCTCTTACACTTTAACCGAGGGGCGTGTCCTCTTACACTTTCACTGCGGAGCATGTCCTCTTACACTGTAACCGAGCGGCATGTCCTCTTACACTGTCACCGCAGAGCGTGTCCTCTTACACTGTAACCGAGGGGCGTGTCCTCTGACACTGTAACCGCGGAGCGTGTCCTCTTACACTGTAACCGAGGGGCGTGTCCTCTTACACTGTAACCGAGGGGCGTGTTCCCTTACACTGTAACCGAGGGGCGTGTCCTTTTACACTGTAATTTAGGGGCGTGTCCTCTTACACTGTAACCGAGGGGCGTGTCCTCTTACACTGTAACCGAGGGGCGTGTTCCCTTACACTGTAACCGAGGGATGTGTCCTCTTACACCGCAACAAAGGGGCGTGTCCTCTTACACTGTAACCGAGGGGTGTGTCCTCTTACACAGTAACCCAGGGGCATGTCTTCTTGCACTGTAACCGAGGGGCGTGACCTCATACACTGTAACCGAGGGGCGTGTCCTCTTTCACTGTAATGGAGGGATGTGTTCTCTTACACTGTGACCGAGGGGCATGTCCTCTTACACTGTAACCGATGGGCGTGTCTTCTTACACTGTAACCGAGGGGCGTGTCCTCATACACCGCAACCAAGGGGCGTGTCCTCTTACACTGTAACCGAGGGGCGTGTCCTCTTACACAGTAACCCAGGGGCGTGTCCTCTTACACTGTAACCGAGGGGCGTGTCCTCTTACACATTCACTGCGGAGCATGTCCTCTTAAACTGTAACCGAGGGGCATGTCCTCTTACACTGTCACCGCAGAGCGTGCCCTCTTACACTGTAACCGAGGGGCGTGTCCTCTTACACTGTCACCGAGGAGAGTGTCCTCTTACACTGTAACCGAGGGGCGTGTCCTCTTACACTGTAACCGAGGGGCGTGTTCCCTTACACTGTAACCGAGGGGCGTGTCCTCTTACACTGTAACTTAGGGGCGTGTTCTCTTACACTTAACTGAGGGGTGTGTCCTCTTACACTGTAACCGAGGGGCGTGTCCTCTTACACTGTAACCGAGGGGCATGTCCTCTTACACTTTAACCGAGGGGCATGTCCTCTTACACTATAACCGAGGGGCGTGTCCTCTTAAACTGTAACCGAGGGGCGTGTCCTCTTACACTGTAACCGAGGAGTGTGTCTGCTTACAACGTAACCGAGGGCATGTCCTTTTACATTGTAACCGAGGGGCGTTTCCTCTTGCACTGTAACCGAGGGGCGTGTCCTCTTACACTGCAACCGAGGGGCGTGTCCTGTTGCACTGTAACCAAGGGGCATGTCCTCTTACACCACAACCAAGGGGCATGTCCCCTTACACTGTAACCGAGGGGCGTGTCCTCTTACACTGTAACCCAGGGGCATGTTCTCTTACACTGTAACCGAGGGGCGTGTCCTCTTACACTGTAACCGAGGGGTGTGTCCTCTTACACTGTAACCGAGGGGCGTGTCCTATTACACTGTAACCGTGGGGTGTGTTCTCTTACACTGTAACCGAGGGGCGTGTCCTCTGACAATGTAACCGAGGGGCGTGTTCTCATACACTGTAACCAAGGAGCGTGTCCTCTGACACTGTAACCGAGGGGCATGTCCTCTTACACTGTAACCGACGGCCGTGTCCTCTTACACTGTAACCGAGGGGCGTGTCCTCTTACACTGTAACCGAGGGGCGTGTCCGCTTACACTGTAAGCGTGGGGCATGTCCTCTTACACTGTACCCGAGGGGCGAGTCCTCTTACACTGTAACCGAGTGGCGAGTCCTCTTTCACTGTAATGGAGGGATGTGTCCTCTTACACTGTAACCAAGGGGCGTGTGCTCTTACACTGTAACCGAGGGGCGTGTCCTCTTATACTGTAACTGAAGGGCGTGACCTCTTTCACTGTAACCGAGGGGCATATCCTCTTACACTGTAACCGAGGGGCGAGTCCTCTTTCACTGTAATGGAGGGATGTGTCCTCTTGCACTGTAATCAAGGGGCGTGTCCTCTTACACTGTAACCGATGGGCGTGTCTTCTTACACTGTAACCGAGGGGCGTGTCCTCTTACACCGCATCCAAGGGGCGTGTCCTCTTACACTGTAACCGAGGGATGTGTCCTCTTACACAGTAACCCAGGGGCATGTCCTCTTACACTGTAACCGAGGGGCGTGTCCTCTTACACTGTAACCGAGGGGCGTGTCCTCTTTCACTGTAATGGAGGGATGAGTTCTCTTACACTGTGACCGAGGGGCGTGTCCTCTTACACTGTAACCGAGGGGCGTGTCCTCTTACACTGTAACCGAGGGGCGTGTTCTGTTACACATTAACCCAGGGGCGTGTCCTCTTACACTGTAACCGAGGGGCATGTCCTCTTAAACTGTAACCGAGGGGCGTGTCCTCTTACACAGTAACCGAGGGGCGTGTTTTCTTACAATGTAACCGAAGGGCGTGTCTCTTACACTGTAACTGAGGGGCGTGTTCTCTTACACTGTAACCGAGGGGCGTGTCCTCTTACACTGTAACTGAGGGGCGTGTCCTCTTACACTGCAACCGAGAGGCGTGTCCTGTTACACTGTAACCAAGGGGCATGTCCTCTTACAACGCAACCAAGTGGCATGTCCACTTACACTGTAACCGAGTGGCGTGTCCTCTTACACTGTAACCCAGGGGCGTGTCCTCTTACACTGTAACCGAGGGGCGTATCCTCTTACACTGTACACGAGGGGCGTGTTCTCTTACACTGTAACTGAGGGGCGTGTCCTCTTACAATGTAACCGAGGAGCGTTTTCTCTTACACTGTAACCAAGGAGCGTGTCCTCTGACACTGTAACCGAGGGGCGTGTCCTCTTACACTATAACCGAGGGGCGTGTCCTCTTACACTGTAACCGAGAGGCGTGTCCTCTTACACTGTAACTGAGAGGCGTGTCCTCTTACACTGTAACCGAGGGGCGTGTCCTCTTACACTGTAAATGAGAGGCGTGTCCTCTTACACTGTAACCGAGGGGCGTGTCCTCTTACATTGCAACCGAGGAGCATGTCCTCGTAGACTGTAACTGAGGGGCGTGTCCTCTTACACTGTAACCAAGGGGCGTGTCCTCTTACACTGTAATCCAGGGGCGTGTCCTCTTACACTGTAACCAAGGGGTGTGTCCTCTTACACTGTAACTGAGCGTCGTGTCCTCTTTCACTGTAACCGAGGGGCATATCCTCTTACACTGTAACCGAGGGGCGAGTCCTCTTTCACTGTAATGGAGGGATGTGTCCTCTTGCACTGTAATCAAGGGGCGTGTCCTCTTACACTGTAACCGATGGGCGTGTCTTCTTACACTGTAACCGAGGGGCGTGTCCTCTTACACCGCATCCAAGGGGCGTGTCCTCTTACACTGTAACCGAGGGATGTGTCCTCTTACACAGTAACCCAGGGGCATGTCCTCTTACACTGTAACCGAGGGGCGTGTCCTCTTACACTGTAACCGAGGGGCGTGTCCTCTTACAGTCTAACCGAGGGGCGTGTCCTCTTAAATTGCAACCGAGGGGCGTGCCCACTTACATTGTAACTGAGGGGAGTGTCCTCTTACACTGTAACCGAGGGGCGAGTCCTCTTTCACTGTAATGGAGGGATGTGTCCTCTTACACTGTAACCGAGGGGCGTGTCCTCTTACACTGCAACCGATGGGCGTGTCTTCTTACACTGTAAGCGAGGGGCGTGTCCTCTTACACCGCAACCAAGGGGCGTGTCCTCCTACACTGTAACCGAGGGGTGTGTCCTCTTACACAGTAACCCAGGGGCATGTCCTCTTACACTGTAACCGAGGGGCGTGTCCTCTTACACTGTAACCGAGGGGCGTGTCCTCTTTCACTGTAATGGAGGAATGTGTTCTCTTACACTGTGACCGAGGGGCGTGTCCTCTTACACTGTAACCGATGGGCGTGTCTTCTTACACAGTAACTGAGGGGCGTGTCCTCATACACCGCAACCAAGGGGCGTGTCCTCTTACACTGTAACCGAGGGGCGTGTCCTCTTACACAGTAACCCAGGGGCGTGTCCTCTTACACTGTAACCGAGGGGCGTGTCCTCTTACACTTTCACTGCGGAGCGTGTCCTCTTACACTGTAACCGAGGGGCATGTTCTCTTACACTGTCACCGCAGAGCGTGTCCTCTTACACTGTAACCGAGGGGCGTGTCCTCTTACACTGTCACCGCGGAGCGTGTCCTCTTACACTGTAACCGAGGTGCGTGTCCTCTTACACTGTAACCGAGGGGCGTGTTCCCTTACAATGTAACTGAGGGGTGTGTCCTCTTACACTGTAACTTAGGGGCGTGTTCTCTTACACTGTAACTGAGGGGTGTGTCCTCTTACACTGTAACCGAGGGGCGTGTCCTCTTACACTGTAACCGAGGGGCGTGTCCTCTTACACTTTAACCGAGGGGCGTGTCCTCTTACACTATAACCGAGGGGCGTGTCCTCTTAAACTGTAACCGAGGGGCGTGTCCTCTTACACTGTAACCGAGGGGCGTGTCCGCTTACACTGTAAGCGTGGGGCATGTCCTCTTACACTGTACCCGAGGGGCGAGTCCTCTTACACTGTAACCGAGTGGCGAGTCCTCTTTCACTGCAACCGAGGGGCGTGTCCTGTTGCACTGTAACCAAGGGGCATGTCCTCTTACACGGCAACCAAGGGGCATGTCCCCTTACACTGTAACCGAGGGGCGTGTCCTCTTACACTGTAACCCAGAGGCATGTTCTCTTACACTGTAACCGAGGGGCGTGTCCTCTTACACTCTAACCGAGGGGTGTGTCCTCTTACACTGTAACCGAGGGGCGTGTCCTCTTACACTGTAGCCGAGGGGTGTGTTCTCTTACACTGTAACCGAGGGGCGTGTCCTCTTACAATGTAACCGAGGGGCGTGTTCTCATACACTGTAACCAAGGAGCGTGTCCTCTGACACTGTAACCGAGGGGCATGTCCTCTTACACTGTAACCGACGGCCGTGTCCTCTTACACTGTAACCGAGGGGCGTGTCCTCTTACACTGTAACCGAGGGGCGTGTCCTCTTACACTGTAAGCGTGGGGCATGTCCTCTTACACTGTACCCGAGGGGCGAGTCCTCTTACACTGTAACCGAGTGGCGAGTCCTCTTTCACTGTAATGGAGGGATGTGTCCTCTTACACTGTAACCAAGGGGCGAGTGCTCTTACACTGTAACCGAGGGGCGTGTCCTCTTATACTGTAACTGAAGGGCGTGACCTCTTTCACTGTAACCGAGGGGCATATCCTCTTACACTGTAACCGAGGGGCGAGTCCTCTTTCACTGTAATGGAGGGATGTGTCCTCTTGCACTGTAATCAAGGGGCGTGTCCTCTTACACTGTAACCGATGGGCGTGTCTTCTTACACTGTAACCGAGGGGCGTGTCCTCTTACACCGCATCCAAGGGGCGTGTCCTCTTACACTGTAACCGAGGGATGTGTCCTCTTACACAGTAACCCAGGGGCATGTCCTCTTACACTGTAACCGAGGGGCGTGTCCTCTTACACTGTAACCGAGGGGCGTGTCCTCTTTCACTGTAATGGAGGGATGAGTTCTCTTACACTGTGACCGAGGGGCGTGTCCTCTTACACTGTAACCGAGGGGCGTGTCCTCTTACACTGTAACCGAGGGGCGTGTTCTGTTACACAGTAACCCAGGGGCGTGTCCTCTTACACTGTAACCGAGGGGCATGTCCTCTTACACTGTAACCGAGGGGCGTGTCCTCTTACACAGTAACCGAGGGGCGTGTTTTCTTACAATGTAACCGAAGGGCGTGTCTCTTACACTGTAACTGAGGGGCGTGTTCTCTTACACTGTAACCGAGGGGCGTGTCCTCTTACACTGTAACTGAGGGGCGTGTCCTCTTACACTGCAACCGAGAGGCGTGTCCTGTTACACTGTAACCAAGGGGCATGTCCTCTTACAACGCAACCAAGTGGCATGTCCACTTACACTGTAACCGAGTGGCGTGTCCTCTTACACTGTAACCCAGGGGCGTGTCCACTTACACTGTAACCGAGGGGCGTATCCTCTTACACTGTACACGAGGGGCGTGTTCTCTTACACTGTAACTGAGGGGCGCGTCCTCTTACAATGTAACCGAGGAGCGTTTTCTCTTACACTGTAACCAAGGAGCGTGTCCTCTGACACTGTAACCGAGGGGCGTGTCCTCTTACACTATAACCGAGGGGCGTGTCCTCTTACACTGTAACCGAGAGGCGTGTCCTCTTACACTGTAACTGAGAGGCGTGTCCTCTTACACTGTAACCGAGGGGCGTGTCCTCTTACACTGTAACTGAGAGGCGTGTCCTCTTACACTGTAACCGAGGGGCGTGTCCTCTTACATTGCAACCGAGGAGCATGTCCTCGTAGACTGTAACTGAGGGGCGTGTCCTCTTACACTGTAACCAAGGGGCGTGTCCTCTTACACTGTAACCCAGGGGCGTGTCCTCTTACACTGTAACCAAGGGGTGTGTCCTCTTACACTGTAACTGAGCGTCGTGTCCTCTTACAGTCTAACCGAGGGGCGTGTCCTCTTAAATTGCAACCGAGGGGCGTGCCCACTTACATTGTAACTGAGGGGAGTGTCCTCTTACACTGTAACCGAGGGGCGAGTCCTCTTTCACTGTAATGGAGGGATGTGTCCTCTTACACTGCAACCGATGGGCGTGTCTTCTTACACTGTAAGCGAGGGGCGTGTCCTCTTACACCGCAACCAAGGGGCGTGTCCTCCTACACTGTAACCGAGGGGTGTGTCCTCTTACACAGTAACCCAGGGGCATGTCCTCTTACACTGTAACCGAGGGGCGTGTCCTCTTACACTGTAACCGAGGGGCGTGTCCTCTTTCACTGAAATGGAGGGATGTGTTCTCTTACACTGTGACCGAGGGGCGTGTCCTCTTACACTGTAACCGATGGGCGTGTCTTCTTACACTGTAACCGAGGGGCGTGTCCTCATACACCGCAACCAAGGGGCGTGTCCTCTTACACTGTAACCGAGGGGCGTGTCCTCTTACACAGTAACCCAGGGGCGTGTCCTCTTACACTGTAACCGAGGGGCGTGTCCTCTTACACTTTCACTGCGGAGCGTGTCCTCTTACACTGTAACCGAGGGGCATGTTCTCTTACACTGTCACCGCAGAGCGTGTCCTCTTACACTGTAACCGAGGGGCGTGTCCTCTTACACTGTCACCGCGGAGCGTGTCCTCTTACACTGTAACCGAGGTGCGTGCCTCTTACACTGTGACCGAGGGGCGTGTTCCCTTACAATGTAACTGAGGGGCGTGTCCTCTTACACTGTAACTTAGGGGCGTGTTCTCTTACACTGTAACTGAGGGGTGTGTCCTCTTACACTGTAACTGAGGGGCGTGTCCTCTTACACTGTAACCGAGGGGCGTGTCCTCTTACACTTTAACCGAGGGGCGTGTCCTCTTACACTATAACCGAGGGGCGTGTCCTCTTAAACTGTAACCGAGGGGCGTGTCCTCTTACACTGTAACCGAGGAGTGTGTCTGCTTACAACGTAACCGAGGGCATGTCCTTTTACATTGTAACCGAGGGGCGTTTCCTCTTGCACTGTAACCGAGGGGCGTGTCCTCTTACACTGCAACCGAGGGGCGTGTCCTGTTGCACTGTAACCAAGGGGCATGTCCTCTTACACGGCAACCAAGGGGCATGTCCCCTTACACTGTAACCGAGGGGCGTGTCCTCTTACACTGTAACCGAGGGGCGTGTCCTCTTTCACTGTAATGGAGGGATGTGTTCTCTTACACTGTGACCGAGGGGCGTGTCCTCTTACACTGTAACCGATGGGCGTGTCTTCTTACACTGTAACCGAGGGGCGTGTCCTCATACACCGCAACCAAGGGGCGTGTCCTCTTACACTGTAACCGAGGGGCGTGTCCTCTTACACAGTAACCCAGGGGCGTGTCCTCTTACACTGTAACCGAGGGGCGTGTCCTCTTACACTTTCACTGCGGAGCGTGTCCTCTTACACTGTAACCGAGGGGCATGTTCTCTTACACTGTCACCGCAGAGCGTGTCCTCTTACACTGTAACCGAGGGGCGTGTCCTCTTACACTGTCACCGCGGAGCGTGTCCTCTTACACTGTAACCGAGGTGCGTGCCTCTTACACTGTGACCGAGGGGCGTGTTCCCTTACAATGTAACTGAGGGGCGTGTCCTCTTACACTGTAACTTAGGGGCGTGTTCTCTTACACTGTAACTGAGGGGTGTGTCCTCTTACACTGTAACTGAGGGGCGTGTCCTCTTACACTGTAACCGAGGGGCGTGTCCTCTTACACTTTAACCGAGGGGCGTGTCCTCTTACACTATAACCGAGGGGCGTGTCCTCTTAAACTGTAACCGAGGGGCGTGTCCTCTTACACTGTAACCGAGGAGTGTGTCTGCTTACAACGTAACCGAGGGCATGTCCTTTTACATTGTAACCGAGGGGCGTTTCCTCTTGCACTGTAACCGAGGGGCGTGTCCTCTTACACTGCAACCGAGGGGCGTGTCCTGTTGCACTGTAACCAAGGGGCATGTCCTCTTACACGGCAACCAATGGGCATGTCCCCTTACACTGTAACCGAGGGGCGTGTCCTCTTACACTGTAACCCAGAGGCATGTTCTCTTACACTGTAACCGAGGGGCGTGTCCTCTTACACTCTAACCGAGGGGTGTGTCCTCTTACACTGTAACCGAGGGGCGTGTCCTCTTACACTGTAGCCGAGGGGTGTGTTCTCTTACACTGTAACCGAGGGGCGTGTCCTCTTACAATGTAACCGAGGGGCGTGTTCTCATACACTGTAACCAAGGAGCGTGTCCTCTGACACTGTAACCGAGGGGCATGTCCTCTTACACTGTAACCGACGACCGTGTCCTCTTGCACTGTAACCGAGGGGCGTGTCCTCTTACACTGTAACCGAGGGGCGTGCCCTCTTACACTGTAAGCGTGGGGCATGTCCTCTTACACTGTACCCGAGGGGCGAGTCCTCTAAGACTGTAACCGAGTGGCGAGTCCTCTTTCACTGTATTGGAGGGATGTGTCCTCTTACACTGTAACCAAGGGGCGTGTTCTCTTACACTGTAACTGAGGGGCGTGTCCTCTTAAACTGTAACTGAAGGGCGTGTCCTCTTACACTGTAACTGAAGGGCGTGACCTCTTTCACTGTAACCGAAGGGCATGTCCTCTTACACTGTAACCGAGGGGCGAGTCCTCTTTCACTGTAATGGAGGGATGTGTGCTCTTACACTGTAATCAAGGGGCGTGTCCTCTTACACTGTAACCGATGGGCGTGTCTTCTTACACTGTAACCGAGGGGCGTGTCCTCTTACACCGCATCCAAGGGGCGTGTCCTCTTACACTGTAACCGAGGGGCGTGTCCTCTTTCACTGTATTGGAGGGATGTGTTCTGTTACACTGTGACCGAGGGGCGTGTCCTCTTACACTGTAACCGATGGGCGTGTCTTCTTACACTGTAACCGAGGGGCGTGTCCTCTTAAACCGCAACCAAGGGGCGTGTCCTCTTACACTGTAACCGAGGGGCGTGTTCTCTTACACAGTAACCCAGGGGCGTGTCCTCTTACACTGTAACCGAGGGGCGTGTCCTCTTACACTTTCACCGCGGAGCGTGTCCTCTTACACTGTAACCGAGGGGCATGTCCTCTTACCCTGTCACTGCAGAGCGTGTCCTCTTGCACTGTCACCGCGGAGCGTGTCCTCTTACAGTGTAACCGAGGGGTGTGTCCTCTTACACTGTAACCGAGGGGCGTGTCCTCTTACACTGTAACCGAGGGGCGTGTCCTCTTACACTTTAACCGAGGGGCGTGTCCTCTTACACTATAACCGAGGGGCGTGTCCTCTTAAGCTGTAACCGATGGGTGTGTCCTCTTACACTGTAACCGAGGAGTGTGTCTGCTTCCAACGTAACCGAGGGCATGTCCTTTTACATTGTAACCGAGGGGCGTTTCCTCTTGCACTGTAACCGAGGGGCGTGTCCTCTTACACTGCAACCGAGGGGCGTGTCCTGTTGCACTGTAACCAAGGGGCATGTCCTCTTAAACTGTAACCGAGGGGCATGTCCTCTTACACTGTAACCGAGGAGTGTGTCTGCTTACAACGTAACCGAGGGCATGTCCTTTTACATTGTAACCGAGGGGCGTTTCCTCTTGCACTGTAACCGAGGGGCGTGTCCTCTTACACTGCAACCGAGGGGCGTGTCCTGTTGCACTGTAACCAAGGGGCATGTCCTCTTACACGGCAACCAAGGGGCATGTCCCCTTACACTGTAACCGAGGGGCGTGTCCTCTTACACTGTAACCCAGAGGCATGTTCTCTTACACTGTAACCGAGGGGCGTGTCCTCTTACACTCTAACCGAGGGGTGTGTCCTCTTACACTGTAACCGAGGGGCGTGTCCTCTTACACTGTAGCCGAGGGGTGTGTTCTCTTACACTGTAACCGAGGGGCGTGTCCTCTTACAATGTAACCGAGGGGCGTGTTCTCATACACTGTAACCAAGGAGCGTGTCCTCTGACACTGTAACCGAGGGGCATGTCCTCTTACACTGTAACCGACGGCCGTGTCCTCTTGCACTGTAACCGAGGGGCGTGTCCTCTTACACTGTAACCGAGGGGCGTGCCCTCTTACACTGTAAGCGTGGGGCATGTCCTCTTACACTGTACCCGAGGGGCGAGTCCTCTAAGACTGTAACCGAGTGGCGAGTCCTCTTTCACTGTATTGGAGGGATGTGTCCTCTTACACTGTAACCAAGGGGCGTGTTCTCTTACACTGTAACCGAGGGGCGTGTCCTCTTAAACTGTAACTGAAGGGCGTGTCCTCTTACACTGTAACTGAAGGGCGTGACCTCTTTCACTGTAACCGAAGGGCATGTCCTCTTACACTGTAACCGAGGGGCGAGTCCTCTTTCACTGTAATGGAGGGATGTGTGCTCTTACACTGTAATCAAGGGGCGTGTCCTCTTACACTGTAACCGATGGGCGTGTCTTCTTACACTGTAACCGAGGGGCGTGTCCTCTTACACCGCATCCAAGGGGCGTGTCCTCTTACACTGTAACCGAGGGGCGTGTCCTCTTTCACTGTATTGGAGGGATGTGTTCTGTTACACTGTGACCGAGGGGCGTGTCCTCTTACACTGTAACCGATGGGCGTGTCTTCTTACACTGTAACCGAGGGGCGTGTCCTCTTACACCGCAACCAAGGGGCGTGTCCTCTTACACTGTAACCGAGGGGTGTGTTCTCTTACACAGTAACCCAGGGGCGTGTCCTCTTACACTGTAACCGAGGGGCGTGTCCTCTTACACTTTCACCGCGGAGCGTGTCCTCTTACACTGTAACCGAGGGGCATGTCCTCTTACCCTGTCACCGCAGAGCGTGTCCTCTTAGACTGTCACCGCGGAGCGTGTCCTCTTACAGTGTAACCGAGGGGCGTGTCCTCTTACACTGTATCCGAGGGGCGTGTTCCCTTACACTGTAACCGAGGGGCGTGTTCTCTTACACTGTAACTGAGGGGTGTGTCCTCTTACACTGTAACCGAGGGGCGTGTCCTCTTACACTGTAACCGAGGGGCGTGTCCTCTTACACTTTAACCGAGGGGCGTGTCCTCTTACACTATAACCGAGGGGCGTGTCCTCTTAAGCTGTAACCGATGGGTGTGTCCTCTTACACTGTAACCGAGGAGTGTGTCTGCTTCCAACGTAACCGAGGGCATGTCCTTTTACATTGTAACCGAGGGGCGTTTCCTCTTGCACTGTAACCGAGGGGCGTGTCCTCTTACACTGCAACCGAGGGGCGTGTCCTGTTGCACTGTAACCAAGGGGCATGTCCTCTTACACGGCAACCAAGGGGCATGTCCCCTTACACTGTAACCGAGGGGCGTGTCCTCTTACACTGTAACCCAGAGGCATGTTCTCTTACACTGTAACCGAGGGGCGTGTCCTCTTACACTCTAACCGAGGGGTGTGTCCTCTTACACTGTAACCGAGGGGCGTGTCCTCTTACACTGTAACCGATGGGCGTGTCTTCTTACACTGCAACCGAGGGGCGTGTCCTCTTTCACTGTATTGGAGGGATGTGTTCTGTTACACTGTGACCGAGGGGCGTGTCCTCTTACACTGTAACCGATGGGCGTGTCTTCTTACACTGTAACCGAGGGGCGTGTCCTCTTACACCGCAACCAAGGGGCGTGTCCTCTTACACTGTAACCGAGGGGCGTGTTCTCTTACACAGTAACCCAGGGGCGTGTCCTCTTACACTGTAACCGAGGGGCGTGTCCTCTTACACTTTCACCGCGGAGCGTGTCCTCTTACACTGTAACCGAGGGGCATGTCCTCTTACCCTGTCACTGCAGAGCGTGTCCTCTTACACTGTCACCGCGGAGCGTGTCCTCTTACAGTGTAACCGAGGGGCGTGTCCTCTTACACTGTATCCGAGGGGCGTGTTCCCTTACACTGTAACCGATAGGCATGTTCTCTTACACTGTAACTGAGGGGTGTGTCCTCTTACACTGTAACCGAGGGGCGTGTCCTCTTACACTGTAACCGAGGGGCGTGTCCTCTTACACTTTAACCGAGGGGCGTGTCCTCTTACACTATAACCGAGGGGCGTGTCCTCTTAAGCTGTAACCGATGGGTGTGTCCTCTTACACTGTAACCGAGGAGTGTGTCTGCTTCCAACGTAACCGAGGGCATGTCCTTTTACATTGTAACCGAGGGGCGTTTCCTCTTGCACTGTAACCGAGGGGCGTGTCCTCTTACACTGCAACCGAGGGGCGTGTCCTGTTGCACTGTAACCAAGGGGCGTGTCCTCTTAAACTGTAACCGAGGGGCGTGTCCTCTTACACTGTAACCGAGGAGTGTGTCTGCTTACAACGTAACCGAGGGCATGTCCTTTTACATTGTAACCGAGGGGCGTTTCCTCTTGCACTGTAACCGAGGGGCGTGTCCTCTTACACTGCAACCGAGGGGCGTGTCCTGTTGCACTGTAACCAAGGGGCATGTCCTCTTACACGGCAACCAAGGGGCATGTCCCCTTACACTGTAACCGAGGGGCGTGTCCTCTTACACTGTAACCCAGAGGCATGTTCTCTTACACTGTAACCGAGGGGCGTGTCCTCTTACACTCTAACCGAGGGGTGTGTCCTCTTACACTGTAACCGAGGGGCGTGTCCTCTTACACTGTAGCCGAGGGGTGTGTTCTCTTACACTGTAACCGAGGGGCGTGTCCTCTTACAATGTAACCGAGGGGCGTGTTCTCATACACTGTAACCAAGGAGCGTGTCCTCTGACACTGTAACCGAGGGGCATGTCCTCTTACACTGTAACCGACGGCCGTGTCCTCTTGCACTGTAACCGAGGGGCGTGTCCTCTTACACTGTAACCGAGGGGCGTGCCCTCTTACACTGTAAGCGTGGGGCATGTCCTCTTACACTGTACCCGAGGGGCGAGTCCTCTAAGACTGTAACCGAGTGGCGAGTCCTCTTTCACTGTATTGGAGGGATGTGTCCTCTTACACTGTAACCAAGGGGCGTGTTCTCTTACACTGTAACCGAGGGGCGTGTCCTCTTAAACTGTAACTGAAGGGCGTGTCCTCTTACACTGTAACTGAAGGGCGTGACCTCTTTCACTGTAACTGAAGGGCATGTCCTCTTACACTGTAACCGAGGGGCGAGTCCTCTTTCACTGTAATGGAGGGATGTGTGCTCTTACACTGTAATCAAGGGGCGTGTCCTCTTACACTGTAACCGATGGGCATGTCTTCTTACACTGTAACCGAGGGGCGTGTCCTCTTACACCGCATCCAAGGGGCGTGTCCTCTTACACTGTAACCGAGGGGCGTGTCCTCTTTCACTGTATTGGAGGGATGTGTTCTGTTACACTGTGACCGAGGGGCGTGTCCTCTTACACTGTAACCGATGGGCGTGTCTTCTTACACTGTAACCGAGGGGCGTGTCCTCTTACACCGCAACCAAGGGGCGTGTCCTCTTACACTGTAACCGAGGGGTGTGTTCTCTTACACAGTAACCCAGGGGCGTGTCCTCTTACACTGTAACCGAGGGGCGTGTCCTCTTACACTTTCACCGCGGAGCGTGTCCTCTTACACTGTAACCGAGGGGCATGTCCTCTTACCCTGTCACCGCAGAGCGTGTCCTCTTAGACTGTCACCGCGGAGCGTGTCCTCTTACAGTGTAACCGAGGGGCGTGTCCTCTTACACTGTATCCGAGGGGCGTGTTCCCTTACACTGTAACCGAGGGGCGTGTTCTCTTACACTGTAACTGAGGGGTGTGTCCTCTTACACAGTAACCGAGGGGCGTGTCCTCTTACACTGTAACCGAGGGGCGTGTCCTCTTACACTTTAACCGAGGGGCGTGTCCTCTTACACTATAACCGAGGGGCGTGTCCTCTTAAGCTGTAACCGATGGGCGTGTCCTCTTACACTGTAACCGAGGAGTGTGTCTGCTTCCAACGTAACCGAGGGCATGTCCTTTTACATTGTAACCGAGGGGCGTTTCCTCTTGCACTGTAACCGAGGGGCGTGTCCTCTTACACTGCAACCGAGGGGCGTGTCCTGTTGCACTGTAACCAAGGGGCATGTCCTCTTACACGGCAACCAAGGGGCATGTCCCCTTACACTGTAACCGAGGGGCGTGTCCTCTTACACTGTAACCCAGAGGCATGTTCTCTTACACTGTAACCGAGGGGCGTGTCCTCTTACACTCTAACCGAGGGGTGTGTCCTCTTACACTGTAACCGAGGGGCGTGTCCTCTTACACTGTAGCCGAGGGGTGTGTTCTCTTACACTGTAACCGAGGGGCGTGTCCTCTTACAATGTAACCGAGGGGCGTGTTCTCATACACTGTAACCAAGGAGCGTGTCCTCTGACACTGTAACCGACGGCCGTGTCCTCTTGCACTGTAACCGAGGGGCGTGTCCTCTTACACTGTAACCGAGGGGCGTGCCCTCTTACACTGTAAGCGTGGGGCACGTCCTCTTACACTGTACCCGAGGGGCGAGTCCTCTTACACTGTAACCGAGTGGCGAGTCCTCTTTCACTGTATTGGAGGGATGTGTCCTCTTACACTGTAACCACGGGGCGTGTTCTCTTACACTGTAACCGAGGGGCGTGTCCTCTTAAACTGTAACTGAAGGGCGTGTCCTCTTACACTGTAACTGAAGGGCGTGACCTCTTTCACTGTAACCGAAGGGCATGTCCTCTTACACTGTAACCGAGGGGCGAGTCCTCTTTCACTGTAATGGAGGGATGTGTGCTCTTACACTGTAATCAAGGGGCGTGTCCTCTTACACTGTAACCGATGGGCGTGTCTTCTTACACTGTAACCGAGGGGCGTGTCCTCTTACACCGTATCCAAGGGGCGTGTCCTCTTACACTGTAACCGAGGGGCGTGTCCTCTTTCACTGTATTGGAGGGATGTGTTCTGTTACACTGTGACCGAGGGGCGTGTCCTCTTACACTGTAACCGATGGGCGTGTCTTCTTACACTGTAACCGAGGGGCGTGTCCTCTTACACCGCAACCAAGGGGCGTGTCCTCTTACACTGTAACCGAGGGGCGTGTTCTCTTACACAGTAACCCAGGGGCGTGTCCTCTTACACTGTAACCGAGGGGCGTGTCCTCTTACACTTTCACCGCTAAGCGTGTCCTCTTACACTGTAACCGAGGGGCATGTCCTCTTACCCTGTCACCGCAGAGCGTGTCCTCTTACACTGTCACCGCGGAGCGTGTCCTCTTACAGTGTAACCGAGGGGCGTGTCCTCTTACACTGTATCCGAGGGGCGTGTTCCCTTACACTGTAACCGAGGGGCGTGTTCTCTTACACTGTAACTGAGGGGTGTGTCCTCTTACACTGTAACCGAGGGGCGTGTCCTCTTACACTGTAACCGAGGGGCGTGTCCTCTTACACTTTAACCGAGGGGCGTGTCCTCTTACACTATAACCGAGGGGCGTGTCCTCTTAAGCTGTAACCGATGGGTGTGTCCTCTTACACTGTAACCGAGGAGTGTGTCTGCTTCCAACGTAACCGAGGGCATGTCCTTTTACATTGTAACCGAGGGGCGTTTCCTCTTGCACTGTAACCGAGGGGCGTGTCCTCTTACACTGCAACCGAGGGGCGTGTGCTGTTGCACTGTAACCAAGGGGCATGTCCTCTTACACCGCAACCAAGGGGCATGTCCCCTTACACTGTAACCGAGGGGCGTGTCCTCTTACACTGTAACCCAGGGGCGTGTTCTCTTACACTGTAACCGAGGGGCGTGTCCTCTTACACTGTAAACGAGGGGCGTGTCCTCTTACACTGTAACCGAGGGGCATGTCCTCTTACACTGTAACCGAGGGGTGTGTTCTCTTACACTGTAACCGAGGGGCGTGTCCTCTTACAATGTAACCGAGGGGCGTGTTCTCATACACTGTAACCAAGGAGCGTGTCCTCTGACACTGTAACCGAGCGGCATGTCCTCTTACACTTTAACTGACGGCCGTGTCCTCTTAGACTGTAACCGAGGGGCGTGTCCTCTTACACTGTAACCGAGGGGCGTGTCCTCTTACACTGTAAGCGTGGGGCATGTCCTCTTACACTGTATCCGAGGGGCGAGTCCTCTTACACTGTAACCGAGTGGCGAGTCCTCTTTCACTGTAATGGAGGGATGTGTCCTCTTACACTGTAATCAAGGGGCGTGTCCTCTTACACTGTAACCGATGGGCGTGTCTTCTTACACTGTAACCGAGGGGCGTGTCATCTTACACCGCAACCAAGGGACGTGTCCTCTTTCACTGTAACCGAGGGGCATGTCCTCTTACACAGTAACCCAGGGGCGTGTCCTCTTACACTGTAACCGAGAGGCATGTACTCTTACACTGTATCCGCGGAGCGTGTCCTCTTACACTGTAACCGAGGGGCATGCCCTCTTACACTGTAACCGAGGGGCGTCTCCTCTTACACTGTAACCGAGGGGCGTGTTTTCTTACACTGTAACCGAGGGGCGTGTCCTCTTACACTGTAACTGAGGGGCGTGTTCTCTTACACTGTAACCGAGGGGCGTGTCCTCTTACACTGTAACCGAGGGGCGTGTACTCTTACACTGTAACTGAGGGGTGTGTCCTCTTACACTGTAACCGAGGGGCGTGTCCTCTTACACTGTAACCGAGGGGCGTGTCCTCTTACACTGCAACCAAGGAGTGTGTCCTCTTACACTGTAACCGAGGGGCGTGTCCTCTTACACTGTAACCGAGGAGCGTATCTGCTTACAACATAACCGAGGGGCATGTCCTTTTACATTGTATCCGAGGGGCGTGTCCACTTACGCTGTAACTGAGGGGCGTGTCCTCTTACACTGCATCCGAGAGGCGTGTCCTGTTACACTGTAACCAAGGGGCATGTCCTCTTACAACGCAACCAAGCAGCATGTCCCCTTACACTGTAACCGAGTGGCGTGTCCTCTTACACTGTAACCCAGGGGCGTGTCCTCTTACACTGCAACCGAGGGGGGTATCCTCTTACACTGTAACCGAGGGGCGTGTCCTCTTACACTGTAACCGAGGGGCGTGTCCTCTTACACTGTAAGCGAGTGGCGAGTCCTCTTTCACTGTAATGGAGGGATGTGTCCTCTTACACTGTAATCAAGGGGCGTGTCCTCTTACACTGTAACCGATGGGCGTGTCTTCTTACACTGTAACCGAGGGGCGTGTCATCTTACACCGCAACCAAGGGGCGTGTCCTCTTTCACTGTAACCGAGGGGCATGTCCTCTTACACAGTAACCCAGGGGCGTGTCCTCTTACACTGTAACCGAGAGGCATGTACTCTTACACTGTATCCGCGGAGCGTGTCCTCTTACACTGTAACCGAGGGGCATGCCCTCTTACACTGTAACCGAGGGGCGTCTCCTCTTACACTGTAACCGAGGGGCGTGTTTTCTTACACTGTAACCGAGGGGCGTGTCCTCTTACACTGTAACTGAGGGGCGTGTTCTCTTACACTGTAACCGAGGGGCGTGTCCTCTTACACTGTAACCGAGGGGCGTGTACTCTTATACTATAACCGAGGGGCGTGTTCTCTTACACTGTAACCGAGCGGCGTGTCCTCTTACACTGCAACCAAGGAGTGTGTCCTCTTACACTGTAACCGAGGGGCGTGTCCTCTTACACTGTAACCGAGGAGAGTGTCCTCTTACACTGTAACCGAGGGGCGTGTACTCTTATACTATTACCGAGGGGTGTGTTCTCTTACACTGTGACCGAGGGGCGTGTCCTCTTACACTGTAACCGATGGGCGTGTCTTCTTACAGTGTAACCGAGGGGCGTGTCCTCATACACCGCAACCAAGGGGCGTGTCCTCTTACACTGTAACCGAGGGGCGTGTCCTCTTACACAGTAACCCAGGGGCGTGTCCTCTTACACTGTAACCGAGGGGCGTGTCCTCTTACACTTTCACTGCGGAGCGTGTCCTCTTACACTGTAACCGAGGGGCATGTTCTCTTACACTGTCACCGCAGAGCGTGTCCTCTTACACTGTCACCGCGGAGCGTGTCCTCTTACACTGTAACCGAGGTGCGTGTCCTCTTACACTGTAACCGAGGGGCGTGTTCCCTTACAATGTAACTGAGGGGAGTGTCCTCTTACACTGTAACTTAGGGGCGTGTTCTCTTACACTGTAACTGAGGGGTGTGTCCTCTTACACTGTAACCGAGGGGCGTGTCCTCTTACACTGTAACCGAGGGGCGTGTCCTCTTACACTTTAACCGAGGGGCGTGTCCTCTTACACTATAACCGAGGTGCGTGTCCTCTTAAACTGTAACCGAGGGGCGTGTCCTCTTACACTGTAACCGAGGAGTGTGTCTGCTTACAACGTAACCGAGGGCATGCCCTTTTACATTGTAACCGAGGGGCGTTTCCTCTTGCACTGTAACCGAGGGGCGTGTCCTCTTACACTGCAACCGAGGCGCGTGTCCTGTTGCACTGTAACCAAGGGGCATGTCCTCTTACACGGCAACCAAGGGGCATGTCCCCTTACACTGTAACCGAGGGGCGTGTCCTCTTACACTGTAACCCAGAGGCATGTTCTCTTACACTGTAACCGAGGGGCGTGTCCTCTTACACTCTAACCGAGGGGTGTGTCCTCTTACACTGTAACCGAGGGGCGTGTCCTCTTACACTGTAGCCGAGGGGTGTGTTCTCTTACACTGTAACCGAGGGGCGTGTCCTCTTACAATGTAACCGAGGGGCGTGTTCTCATACACTGTAACCAAGGAGCGTGTCCTCTGACACTGTAACCGAGGGGCATGTCCTCTTACACTGTAACCGACGGCCGTGTCCTCTTGCACTGTAACCGAGGGGCGTGTCCTCTTACACTGTAACCGAGGGGCATGCCCTCTTACACTGTAAGCGTGGGGCATGTCCTCTTACACTGTACCCGAGGGGCGAGTCCTCTAAGACTGTAACCGAGTGGCGAGTCCTCTTTCACTGTATTGGAGGGATGTGTCCTCTTACACTGTAACCAAGGGGCGTGTTCTCTTACACTGTAACCGAGGGGCGTGTCCTCTTAAACTGTAACTGAAGGGCGTGTCCTCTTACACTGTAACTGAAGGGCGTGACCTCTTTCACTGTAACCGAAGGGCATGTCCTCTTACACTGTAACCGAGGGGCGAGTCCTCTTTCACTGTAATGGAGGGATGTGTGCTCTTACACTGTAATCAAGGGGCGTGTCCTCTTACACTGTAACCGATGGGCGTGTCTTCTTACACTGTAACCGAGGGGCGTGTCCTCTTACACCGCAACCAAGGGGCGTGTCCTCTTACACTGTAACCGAGGGGCGTGTTCTCTTACACAGTAACCCAGGGGCGTGTCCTCTTACACTGTAACCGAGGGGCGTGTCCTCTTACACTTTCACCGCGGAGCGTGTCCTCTTACACTGTAACCGAGGGGCATGTCCTCTTACCCTGTCACCGCAGAGCGTGTCCTCTTACACTGTCACCGCGGAGCGTGTCCTCTTACAGTGTAACCGAGGGGCGTGTCCTCTTACACTGTATCCGAGGGGCGTGTTCCCTTACACTGTAACCGAGGGGCGTGTTCTCTTACACTGTAACTGAGGGGTGTGTCCTCTTACACTGTAACCGAGGGGCGTGTCCTCTTACACTGTAACCGAGGGGCGTGTCCTCTTACACTTTAACCGAGGGGCGTGTCCTCTTACACTATAACCGAGGGGCGTGTCCTCTTAAGCTGTAACCGATGGGTGTGTCCTCTTACACTGTAACCGAGGAGTGTGTCTGCTTCCAACGTAACCGAGGGCATGTCCTTTTACATTGTAACCGAGGGGCGTTTCCTCTTGCACTGTAACCGAGGGGCGTGTCCTCTTACACTGCAACCGAGGGGCGTGTGCTGTTGCACTGTAACCAAGGGGCATGTCCTCTTACACCGCAACCAAGGGGCATGTCCCCTTACACTGTAACCGAGGGGCGTGTCCTCTTACAATGTAACCGAGGGGCGTGTTCTCATACACTGTAACCAAGGAGCGTGTCCTCTGACACTGTAACCGAGCGGCATGTCCTCTTACACTTTAACTGACGGCCGTGTCCTCTTACACTGTAACCGAGGGGCGTGTCCTCTTACACTGTAACCGAGGGGCGTGTCCTCTTACACTGTAACCGAGGGGCGTGTTTTCTTACACTGTAACCGAGGGGCGTGTCCTCTTACACTGTAACCCAGAGGCATGTTCTCTTACACTGTAACCGAGGGGCGTGTCCTCTTACACTCTAACCGAGGGGTGTGTCCTCTTACACTGTAACCGAGGGGCGTGTCCTCTTACACTGTAGCCGAGGGGTCTGTTCTCTTACACTGTAACCGAGGGGCGTGTCCTCTTACAATGTAACCGAGGGGCGTGTTCTCATACACTGTAACCAAGGAGCGTGTCCTCTGACACTGTAACCGAGGGGCATGTCCTCTTACACTGTAACCGACGGCCGTGTCCTCTTGCACTGTAACCGAGGGGCGTGTCCTCTTACACTGTAACCGAGGGGCGTGCCCTCTTACACTGTAAGCGTGGGGCATGTCCTCTTACACTGTACCCGAGGGGCGAGTCCTCTTACACTGTAACCGAGTGGTGAGTCCTCTTTCACTGTATTGGAGGGATGTGTCCTCTTACACTGTAACCAAGGGGCGTGTTCTCTTACACTGTAACCGAGGGGCGTGTCCTCTTAAACTGTAACTGAAGGGCGTGACCTCTTTCACTGTAACCGAAGGGCATGTCCTCTTACACTGTAACCGAGGGGCGAGTCCTCTTTCACTGTAATGGAGGGATGTGTGCTCTTACACTGTAATCAAGGGGCGTGTCCTCTTACACTGTAACCGATGGGCGTGTCTTCTTACACTGTAACCGAGGGGCGTGTCCTCTTACACCGCATCCAAGGGGCGTGTCCTCTTTCACTGTAACCGAGGGGCGTGTCCTCTTTCACTGTATTGGAGGGATGTGTTCTGTTACACTGTGACCGAGGGGCGTGTCCTCTTACACTGTAACCGAGGGGCGTGTCCTCTTAAACTGTAACTGAAGGGCGTGTCCTCTTACACTGTAACTGAAGGGCGTGACCTCTTTCACTGTAACCGAAGGGCATGTCCTCTTACACTGTAACCGAGGGGCGAGTCCTCTTTCACTGTAATGGAGGGATGTGTGCTCTTACACTGTAATCAAGGGGCGTGTCCTCTTACACTGTAACCGATGGGCGTGTCTTCTTACACTGTAACCGAGGGGCGTGTCCTCTTACACCGCAACCAAGGGGCGTGTCCTCTTACACTGTAACCGAGGGGCGTGTTCTCTTACACAGTAACCCAGGGGCGTGTCCTCTTACACTGTAACCGAGGGGCGTGTCCTCTTACACTTTCACCGCGGAGCGTGTCCTCTTACACTGTAACCGAGGGGCATGTCCTCTTACCCTGTCACCGCAGAGCGTGTCCTCTTACACTGTCGCCGCGGAGCGTGTCCTCTTACAGTGTAACTGAGGGGCGTGTCCTCTTACACTGTATCCGAGGGGCGTGTTCCCTTACACTGTAACCGAGGGGCGTGTTCTCTTACACTGTAACTGAGGGGTGTGTCCTCTTACACTGTAACCGAGGGGCGTGTCCTCTTACACTGTAACCGAGGGGCGTGTCCTCTTACACTTTAACCGAGGGGCGTGTCCTCTTACACAATAACCGAGGGGCGTGTCCTCTTAAGCTGTAACCGATGGGTGTGTCCTCTTACACTGTAACCGAGGAGTGTGTCTGCTTACAACGTAACCGAGGGCATGTCCTTTTACATTGTAACCGAGGGGCGTGTCCTCTTACACTGTAACCGAGGGGCGTGTCCTCTTACACTTTAACCGAGGGGCGTGGCCTCTTACACTGTAACCGAGGGGCGTGGCCTCACACATTCTAACCGAAAGGCGTGTCGTCTTACTCTGTAACCGAGGGGCGTGTCCTCTTACACTGTAACCGAGGGGCATGTCCTCTTACACTGTAACCGAGGGGTGTGGCCTCTTACACTGTAACCGAGGGGCGTGGCCTCTTACACTGTAACCGAGGGGTGTGGCCTCATAAACTCGAACCGAGGGGCGTGACATCTTTCTCACTGTAACCGTACGGCGTGTCCACTTCCACTGTAACTGAGGGGCGTGACCTCTATCACTGTAACCGAGGGGCGTGTCCTCTTACACTGTAACCAAGGGGCGAGTCCTCTTTCACTGTAACTGATGGGCGTGTCTTCTTACACTGTAACCGAGGGGCCTGTCCTCTTACAACGCAACCAAGGGGCGTGTCCTCTTACACTGTCACCGCGCAGCGTGTCCTCTTACACTGTAACCGAGGGGCATGTCCTCTTACACTGTCACCGCGGAGCGTGTCCTCTTACACTGTAACCGAGTGGCGTGTCCTCTTACACTGTAACCGAGGGGCGTGTTCCCTTACACTGTAACCGAGGGACGTGTCCTCTTACACTGTAACTTAGGGGTGTGTTCTCTTACACTGTAACTGAGGGGTGTGTCCTCTGACACTGTAACTGAGGGGCGTGTCCTCTTACACTTTCACCGCGGAGCGTGTCCTCTTACACTGTAACCGAGGGGCATGTCCTCTTACCCTGTCACCGCAGAGCGTGTCCTCTTACACTGTCACCGCGGAGCGTGTCCTCTTACAGTGTAACCGAGGGGCGTGTCCTCTTACACTGTATCCGAGGGGCGTGTTCCCTTACACTGTAACCGAGGGGCGTGTTCTCTTACACTGTAACTGAGGGGTGTGTCCTCTTACACTGTAACCGAGGGGCGTGTCCTCTTACACTGTAACCGAGGGGCGTGTCCTCTTACACTTTAACCGAGGGGCGTGTCCTCTTACACTATAACCGAGGGGCGTGTCCTCTTAAGCTGTAACCGATGGGTGTGTCCTCTTACACTGTAACCGAGGAGTGTGTCTGCTTCCAACGTAACCGAGGGCATGTCCTTTTACATTGTAACCGAGGGGCGTTTCCTCTTGCACTGTAACCGAGGGGCGTGTCCTCTTACACTGCAACCGAGGGGCGTGTGCTGTTGCACTGTAACCAAGGGGCATGTCCTCTTACACCGCAACCAAGGGGCATGTCCCCTTACACTGTAACCGAGGGGCGTGTCCTCTTACAATGTAACCGAGGGGCGTGTTCTCATACACTGTAACCAAGGAGCGTGTCCTCTGACACTGTAACCGAGCGGCATGTCCTCTTACACTTTAACTGACGGCCGTGTCCTCTTACACTGTAACCGAGGGGCGTGTCCTCTTACACTGTAACCGAGGGGCGTGTCCTCTTACACTGTAACCGAGGGGCGTGTTTTCTTACACTGTAACCGAGGGGCGTGTCCTCTTACACTGTAACCCAGAGGCATGTTCTCTTACACTGTAACCGAGGGGCGTGTCCTCTTACACTCTAACCGAGGGGTGTGTCCTCTTACACTGTAACCGAGGGGCGTGTCCTCTTACACTGTAGCCGAGGGGTCTGTTCTCTTACACTGTAACCGAGGGGCGTGTCCTCTTACAATGTAACCGAGGGGCGTGTTCTCATACACTGTAACCAAGGAGCGTGTCCTCTGACACTGTAACCGAGGGGCATGTCCTCTTACACTGTAACCGACGGCCGTGTCCTCTTGCACTGTAACCGAGGGGCGTGTCCTCTTACACTGTAACCGAGGGGCGTGCCCTCTTACACTGTAAGCGTGGGGCATGTCCTCTTACACTGTACCCGAGGGGCGAGTCCTCTTACACTGTAACCGAGTGGTGAGTCCTCTTTCACTGTATTGGAGGGATGTGTCCTCTTACACTGTAACCAAGGGGCGTGTTCTCTTACACTGTAACCGAGGGGCGTGTCCTCTTAAACTGTAACTGAAGGGCGTGACCTCTTTCACTGTAACCGAAGGGCATGTCCTCTTACACTGTAACCGAGGGGCGAGTCCTCTTTCACTGTAATGGAGGGATGTGTGCTCTTACACTGTAATCAAGGGGCGTGTCCTCTTACACTGTAACCGATGGGCGTGTCTTCTTACACTGTAACCGAGGGGCGTGTCCTCTTACACCGCATCCAAGGGGCGTGTCCTCTTTCACTGTAACCGAGGGGCGTGTCCTCTTTCACTGTATTGGAGGGATGTGTTCTGTTACACTGTGACCGAGGGGCGTGTCCTCTTACACTGTAACCGAGGGGCGTGTCCTCTTAAACTGTAACTGAAGGGCGTGTCCTCTTACACTGTAACTGAAGGGCGTGACCTCTTTCACTGTAACCGAAGGGCATGTCCTCTTACACTGTAACCGAGGGGCGAGTCCTCTTTCACTGTAATGGAGGGATGTGTGCTCTTACACTGTAATCAAGGGGCGTGTCCTCTTACACTGTAACCGATGGGCGTGTCTTCTTACACTGTAACCGAGGGGCGTGTCCTCTTACACCGCAACCAAGGGGCGTGTCCTCTTACACTGTAACCGAGGGGCGTGTTCTCTTACACAGTAACCCAGGGGCGTGTCCTCTTACACTGTAACCGAGGGGCGTGTCCTCTTACACTTTCACCGCGGAGCGTGTCCTCTTACACTGTAACCGAGGGGCATGTCCTCTTACCCTGTCACCGCAGAGCGTGTCCTCTTACACTGTCGCCGCGGAGCGTGTCCTCTTACAGTGTAACTGAGGGGCGTGTCCTCTTACACTGTATCCGAGGGGCGTGTTCCCTTACACTGTAACCGAGGGGCGTGTTCTCTTACACTGTAACTGAGGGGTGTGTCCTCTTACACTGTAACCGAGGGGCGTGTCCTCTTACACTGTAACCGAGGGGCGTGTCCTCTTACACTTTAACCGAGGGGCGTGTCCTCTTACACAATAACCGAGGGGCGTGTCCTCTTAAGCTGTAACCGATGGGTGTGTCCTCTTACACTGTAACCGAGGAGTGTGTCTGCTTACAACGTAACCGAGGGCATGTCCTTTTACATTGTAACCGAGGGGCGTGTCCTCTTACACTGTAACCGAGGGGCGTGTCCTCTTACACTTTAACCGAGGGGCGTGGCCTCTTACACTGTAACCGAGGGGCGTGGCCTCACACATTCTAACCGAAAGGCGTGTCGTCTTACTCTGTAACCGAGGGGCGTGTCCTCTTACACTGTAACCGAGGGGCATGTCCTCTTACACTGTAACCGAGGGGTGTGGCCTCTTACACTGTAACCGAGGGGCGTGGCCTCTTACACTGTAACCGAGGGGTGTGGCCTCATAAACTCGAACCGAGGGGCGTGACATCTTTCTCACTGTAACCGTACGGCGTGTCCACTTCCACTGTAACTGAGGGGCGTGACCTCTATCACTGTAACCGAGGGGCGTGTCCTCTTACACTGTAACCAAGGGGCGAGTCCTCTTTCACTGTAACTGATGGGCGTGTCTTCTTACACTGTAACCGAGGGGCCTGTCCTCTTACAACGCAACCAAGGGGCGTGTCCTCTTACACTGTCACCGCGCAGCGTGTCCTCTTACACTGTAACCGAGGGGCATGTCCTCTTACACTGTCACCGCGGAGCGTGTCCTCTTACACTGTAACCGAGTGGCGTGTCCTCTTACACTGTAACCGAGGGGCGTGTTCCCTTACACTGTAACCGAGGGACGTGTCCTCTTACACTGTAACTTAGGGGTGTGTTCTCTTACACTGTAACTGAGGGGTGTGTCCTCTGACACTGTAACTGAGGGGCGTGTCCTCTTACACTGTAACCGAGGGGCGTGTTCTCTTACACTTTAACCGAGGGGCGTGTCCTCTTACACTATAACCGAGGGGCGTGTCCTCTTCCACTGTAACTGAGGGGCGTGTCCTCTTGCACTGTAACCGAGGGGCGTGTCCTCTTACACTGCAACCGAGGGGTGTGTCCTGTTGCACTGCAACCAAGGGGCGTGTCCTCTTACACCGCAACCAAGGGGCATGTCCCCTTACACTGTAACCGAGTGGCGTGTCCTCTTACACTGTAACCCAGGGGCGTGTTCTCTTACACTGTAACTGAGGGGCGTGTCCTCTTACACTGTAACCGAGGGGTGTGTCCTCTTACACTGTAACCGAGCGGCATTTCCTCTTACACTGTTACCGACGGGCGTGTCCTCTTACACTGTAACCGAGGTGTGTGTTCTCTTACACTGTAACCGAGGGGCGTGTCCTCTTACAATGTAACCGAGGGGCGTGTTCTCATACACTGTAACCAAGGAGCGTGTCCTCTGACACTGTAACCGAGGGGCATGTCCTCTTACACTGTAACCGACGGCCGTGTCCTCTTACACTGTAACCGAGGGGCGTGTCCTCTTACACTGTAACCGAGGGGCGTGTCCTCTTACACTGTAAGCGTGGGGCATGTCCTCTTACACTGTACCCGAGGGGCGAGTCCTCTTACACTGTAACCGAGTGGCGAGTCCTCTTTCACTGTAATGGAGGGAAGTGTCCTCTTACACTGTAACCAAGGGGCGTGTTCTCTTACACTGTAACCGAGGGGCGTGTCCTCTTAAACTGTAACTGAAGGGCGTGTCCTCTTACACTGTAACTGAAGGGCGTGACCTCTTTCACTGTAACCGAGGGGCATGTCCTCTTACACTGTAACCGAGGGGCGAGTCCTCTTTCACTGTAATGGAGGGATGTGTCCTCTTACACTGTAATCAAGGGGCGTGTCCTCTTACACTGTAACCGATGGGCGTGTCTTCTTACACTGTAACCGAGGGGCGTGTCATCTTACAACGCAACCAAGGGGCGTGTCCTCTTTCACTGTAACCGAGGGGCATGTCCTCTTACACAGTAACACAGGGACGTGTCCTCTTACACTGTAACCGAGGGGCATGTCCTCTTACACTGTAAGCGAGGGGCGTGTCCTCTTACACTGTAACCGAGGGGCGTGTTTTCTTACACTGTAACCGAGGGGCATGTCCTCTTACACTGTAACTGAGGGGCTTGTTCTCTTACACTGTAACCGAGGGGCGTGTCCTCCTACACTGTAACCGAGGGGCATGTCCTCTTATACTATAACCGAGGGGCGTGTTCTCTTACACTGTAAACGAGGGGCGGTTCCTCTTACACTGTAACCAAGGGGTGTGTCCTCTTACACTGTAACTGAGGGGCGTCTCCCCTTACACTGTAACCGAGGAGCGTGTCTGCTTACAACATAACCGAGGGGCATGTCCTTATACATTGTAACCGAGGGGCGTGTCCTCTTACACTGTAACTGTGGGGCGTGTCCTCTTACACTGCAACCGAGAGGCGTGTCCTGTTACACTGTAACCAAGGGGCATGTCCTCTTACAACGCAACCAAGTGGCATGTCCACTTACACTGTAACCGACTGGCGTGTCCTCTTACACTGTAACCCAGGGGCGTGTCCTCTTACACTGTAACCGAGGGGCGTATCCTCTTACACTGTAACCGAGGGGCGTGTTCTCTTACACTGTAACTGAGGGGCGTGTCCTCTTACAATGTAACCGAGGAGCGTTTTCTCTTACACTGTAACCAAGGAGCGTGTCCACTGACACTGTAACCGAGGGGCGTGTCCTCTTACACTGTAACCGAGGGGCGTGTCCTCTTACACTGTAACCGAGGGGTGTGTACTCTTACACTGTAACCGAGGAGCATGTCCTCGTAGACTGTAACTGAGGGGCGTGTCCTCTTACACTGTAACCAAGGGGCGTGTCCTCTTACACTGTAACCCAGGGACGTGTCCTCTTACACTGTAACTGAGGGTCGTGTCCTCTTACACTCTAACCGAGGGGCGTGTCCTCTTAAATTACAACCGAGGGGCGTGTCCACTTACATTGTAACTGAGGGGCGTGTCCTCTTACACTGTAACCGAGGGGCGTGTCCTCTAACACTGCAACCGATGGGCGTGCCTTCTTACACTGTAAGCGAGGGGCGTGTCCTCTTACACCGCAACAAAGGGGCGTGTCCTCTTACACTGTAACCGAGGGGTGTGTCCTCTTACACAGTAACCCAGGGGCATGTCTTCTTACACTGTAACCGAGGGGCGTGACCTCTTACACTGTAACCGAGGGGCGTGTCCTCTTTCACTGTAATGGAGGGATGTGTTCTCTTACACTGTGACCGAGGGGCGTGTCCTCTTACACTGTAACAGATGGGCGTGTCTTCTTACACTGTAACCGAGGGGCGTGTCCTCATACACCGCAACCAAGGGGCGTGTCCTCTTACACTGTAACCGAGGGGCGTGTCCTCTTACACAGTAACCCAGGGGCATGTCCTCTTACAATGTAACCAAGGGGCGTGTCCCCTTACACTTTCACTGCGGAGCATATCCTCCTACACTGTAACCGAGGGGCATGTCCTCTTACACTGTCACCGCAGAGCGTATCCTCTTACACTGTAACCGAGGGGCGTGTCGTCTTACACTGTCACCGCGGAGCGTGTCCTCTTACACTGTAACCGAGGGGCGTGTCCTCTTACACTGTAACCGAGGGGCGTGTCCTCTTACACTGTAACTGAGGGGCGTGTTCCCTTACACTGTAACCGAGGGGGGTGTCCTCTTACACTGTAACTTAGGGGCGTGTTCTCTTACACTGTAACTGAGGGGTGTGTCCTCTTACACTGTAACCGAGGGGCGTGTCCTCTTACACTGTAACCGAGGTGCATGTCCTCTTACACTTTAACCGAGGGGCGTGTCCTCTTACACTATAACCGAGGGGCGTGTCCTCTTAAACTGTAACCGAGGGGCGGGTCCTCTTACACTGTAACCGAGGAGTGTGTCTGCTTACAACGTAACCGAGGGCATGTCCTTTTACATTGTAACCGAGGGGCGTTTCCTCTTGCACTGTAACCGAGGGGTGTGTCCTCTTACACTGCAACCAAGGGGCATGTCCCCTTACACTGTAACCGAGGGGCGTGTCCTCTTACACTGTAACCCAGGGGCATGTTCTCTTACACTGTAACCGAGGGGCGTGTCCTCTTACACTGTAACCGAGGGGCGTGTCCTCTTACACTGTAACCGAGGGGCGTGTCCTCTTACACTGTAACCGAGGGGTGTGTTCTCTTACACTGTAACCGAGGGGCGTGTCCTCTGACAATGTAACCGAGGGGCGTGTTCTCATACACTGTAACCAAGGAGCGTGTCCTCTGACACTGTAACCGAGGGGCATGTCCTCTTACACTGTAACCGAAGGCCGTGTCCTCTTACACTGTAACTGAGGGGCGTGTCCTCTTACACTGTAACCGAGGGGCGTGTCCGCTTACATTGTAAGCGTGGGGCATGTCCTCTTACACTGTACCCGAGGGGCGAGTCCTCTTACACTGTAACCGAGTGGCGAGTCCTCTTTCACTGTAATGGAGGGATGTGTCCTCTTACACTGTAACCAAGGGGCATGTCCTCTTACACTGTAACCGAGGGGCGTGTCCTCTTAAACTGTAACTGAATGGCGTGTCCTCTTACACTGTAACTGAAGGGCGTGACCTCTTTCACTGTAACCGAGGGGCATATCCTCTTACACTGTAACCGAGGGGCGAGTCCTCTTTCACTGTAATGGAGGGATGTGTCCACTTACACTGTAATCAAGGGGCGTGTCCTCTTACACTGTAACCGATGGGCGTGTCCTCTTACACCGCATCCAAGGGACGTGTCCTCTTACACTGTAACCGAGGGGTGTGTCCTCTTACACAGTAACCCAGGGGCATGTCCTCTTACACTGTAACCGAGGGGCGTGTCCTCTTACACTGTAACCGAGGGGCGTGTCCTCTTACACTGTAACCGAGGGGCGTGTCCTCTTTCACTGTAATGGAGGGATGAGTTCTCTTACACTGTAACCGAGGGGCGTGTTCTCTTACACAGTAACCCAGGGGCGTGTCCTCTTACACTGTAACCGAGGGGCATGTCCTCTTACACTGTAACCGAGGGGCGTGTCCTCTTACACAGTAACCGAGGGGCGTGTTTTCTTACACTGTAACAGAGGGGCGTGTCTCTTACACTGTAACTGATGGGCGTGTTCTCTTACACTGTAACCGAGGGGCGTGTCCTCTTACACTGCAACCGAGAGGCGTGTCCTGTTACACTGTAACCAAGGGGCATGTCCTCTTACACTGTAACTGAGGGGCGTGTCCTCTTACACTGTAACTGAGGGGCGTGTCCTCTTACACTGCAACCGAGAGGCGTGTCCTGTTACACTGTAACCAAGGGGCATGTCCTCTTACAACGCAACCAAGTGGCATGTCCACTTACACTGTAACCGAGTGGCGTGTCCTCTTACACTGTAACCCAGGGGCGTGTCCTCTTACACTGCAACCGAGGTGCGTGTCCTCTTACACTGTAACCCAGGGGCGTGTCCTCTTACACTGTAACCGAGGGGCGTATCCTCTTACACTGTAACCCAGGGGCGTGTCCTCTTACACTGTAACTGAGGGGCGTGTTCTCTTACACTGTAACTGAGGGGCGTGTCCTCTTACACTGTAACCGAGGGGCGTGTCCTCTTACACTGTAACCGAGGGGCGTGTCCTCTTACACTGTAAGCGTGGGGCATGTCCTCTTACACTGTACCCGAGGGGCGAGTCCTCTTACACTGTAACCGAGTGGCGAGTCCTCTTTCACTGTAATGGAGGGATGTGTCCTCTTACACTGTAACCAAGGGGCGTGTTCTCTTACACTGTAACTGAGGGGCGTGTCCTCTTAAACTGTAACTGAAGGGCGTGTCCTCTTACACTGTAACTGAAGGGCGTGACCTCTTTCACTGTAACCGAGGGGCATGTCCTCTTACACTGTAACCGAGGGGCGAGTCCTCTTTCACTGTAATGGAGGGATGTGTCCTCTTACACTGTAATCAAGGAGCATGTCCTCTTACACTGTAACCGATGGGCGTGTCTTCTTACACTGTAACCGAGGGGCGTGTCATCTTACAGAGTAACACAGTGGCGTGTCCTCTTACACTGTAACCGAGGGGCATGTACTCTTACACTGTAACCGCGGAGCGTGTCCTCTGACACTGTAACCGAGGTGCATGTCCTCTTACACTGTAACCGAGGGGCGTGTTCTCTTACACTGTAACTGAGGGGCGTGTTCTCTTACACTGTAACCGAGGGGCGTGTCCTCTTACACTGTAACCGAGGGGCGTGTCCTCTTATTCTATAACCGAGGGGCGTGTTCTCTTACACTGTAAACGAGGGGCGTGTCCTCTTACACTGTAACCAAGGGGCGTGTCCTCTTACACTGTAACCGAGGAGCATGTCTGCTTACAACATAACGGAGGGGCATGTCCTTATACATTGTAACCGAGGGGCGTGTCCTGTTACACTGTAACCAAGGGGCATGTCCTCTTACAACGCAACCAAGCGGCATGTCCACTTACACTGTAACCGACTGGCGTGTCCTCTTACACTGTAACCCAGGGGCGTGTCCTCTTACACTGTAACCGAGGGGCGTATCCTCTTACACTGTAACCGAGGGGCATGTCTGCTTACAACATAACGGAGGGGCATGTCCTTATACATTGTAACCGAGGGGCGTGTCCTGTTACACTGTAACCGAGGGGCATGTCTGCTTACAACATAACGGAGGGGCATGTCCTTATACATTGTAACCGAGGGGCGTGTCCTGTTACACTGTAACCAAGGGGCATGTCTGCTTACAACATAACGGAGGGGCATGTCCTTATACATTGTAACCGAGGGGCGTGTCCTGTTACACTGTAACCAAGGGGCATGTCCTCTTACAACGCAACCAAGCGGCATGTCCACTTACACTGTAACCGACTGGCGTGTCCTCTTACACTGTAACCCAGGGGCGTGTCCTCTTACACTGTAACCGAGGGGCGTATCCTCTTACACTGTAACCGAGGAGCATTTTCTCTTACATTGTAACCAAGGAGCGTGTCCTCTGACACTGTAACCGAGGGGCGAGTCCTCTTACACTGTAACCGAGGGGCGTGTCCTCTTACACTGTAACCAAGAGGCGTGTCCTCTTACACTGTAACTGAGAGGCGTGTCCTCTTACACTGTAACCGAGGGGCGTGTACTCTTACACTGTAACCGAGGAGCATGTCCTCGTAGACTGTAACTGAGGGGCGTGTCCTCTTACACTGTAACCAAGGGGCGTGTCCTCTTACACTGTAACCCAGGAGCGTGTCCTCTTACACTGTAACCAAGGGGCGTGTCCTCTTACACTGTAACTGAGGGTCGTGTCCTCTTACACTCTAACCGAGGGGCGTGTCCTCTTAAATTGCAACCGAGGGGCGTGTCCGCTTACATTGTAACTGAGAGGCGTGTCCTCTTACACTGTAACCGAGGGGCGAGTCCTCTTTCACAGTAATGGAGGGATCTGTCCTCTTACACTGTAACCGAGGGGCGTGTCCTCTTACACTGCAACCGATGGGCGTGTCTTCTTACACTGTAAGCGAGGGGCGTGTCCTCTTACACCGCAACAAAGGGGCGTGTCCACTTACACTGTAACCGAGGGGTGTGTCCTCTTACACAGTAACCCAGGGGCATGTCTTCTTACACTGTAACCGAGGGGCGTGACCTCATACACTGTAACCGAGGGGCGTGTCCTCTTTCACTGTAATGGAGGGATGTGTTCTCTTACACTGTGACCGAGGGGCATGTCCTCTTACACTGTAACCGATGGGCGTGTCTTCTTACACTGTAACCGAGGGGCGTGTCCTCATACACCGCAACCAAGGGGCGTGTCCTCTTACACTGTAACCGAGGGGCGTGTCCTCTTACACAGTAACCCAGGGGCGTGTCCTCTTACACTTTAACCGAGGGGCGTGTCCTCTTACACTTTCACTTCGGAGCATGTCCACTTACACTGTAACCGAGCGGCATGTCCTCTTACACTGTCACCGCAGAGCGTGTCCTCTTACACTGTAACCGAGGGGCGTGTCCTCTGACACTGTAACCGCGGAGCGTGTCCTCTTACACTGTAACCGAGGGGCGTGTCCTCTTACACTGTAACCGAGGGGCGTGTTCCCTTACACTGTAACCGAGGGGCGTGTCCTTTTACACTGTAATTTAGGGGCGTGTCCTCTTACACTGTAACCGAGGGGCGTGTCCTCTTACACTGTAACCGAGGGGCGTGTTCCCTTACACTGTAACCGAGGGATGTGTCCTCTTACACCGCAACAAAGGGGCGTGTCCTCTTACACTGTAACCGAGGGGTGTGTCCTCTTACACAGTAACCCAGGGGCATGTCTTCTTGCACTGTAACCGAGGGGCGTGACCTCATACACTGTAACCGAGGGGCGTGTCCTCTTTCACTGTAATGGAGGGATGTGTTCTCTTACACTGTGACCGAGGGGCATGTCCTCTTACACTGTAACCGATGGGCGTGTCTTCTTACACTGTAACCGAGGGGCGTGTCCTCATACACCGCAACCAAGGGGCGTGTCCTCTTACACTGTAACCGAGGGGCGTGTCCTCTTACACAGTAACCCAGGGGCGTGTCCTCTTACACTGTAACCGAGGGGCGTGTCCTCTTACACATTCACTGCGGAGCATGTCCTCTTAAACTGTAACCGAGGGGCATGTCCTCTTACACTGTCACCGCAGAGCGTGCCCTCTTACACTGTAACCGAGGGGCGTGTCCTCTTACACTGTCACCGAGGAGAGTGTCCTCTTACACTGTAACCGAGGGGCGTGTCCTCTTACACTGTAACCGAGGGGCGTGTTCCCTTACACTGTAACCGAGGGGCGTGTCCTCTTACACTTTAACCGAGGGGCGTGGCCTCTTACACTGTAACCGAGGGGCGTGGCCTCACACATTCTAACCGAAAGGCGTGTCGTCTTACTCTGTAACCGAGGGGCGTGTCCTCTTACACTGTAACCGAGGGGCATGTCCTCTTACACTGTAACCGAGGGGTGTGGCCTCTTACACTGTAACCGAGGGGCGTGGCCTCTTACACTGTAACCGAGGGGTGTGGCCTCATAAACTCGAACCGAGGGGCGTGACATCTTTCTCACTGTAACCGTACGGCGTGTCCACTTCCACTGTAACTGAGGGGCGTGACCTCTATCACTGTAACCGAGGGGCGTGTCCTCTTACACTGTAACCAAGGGGCGAGTCCTCTTTCACTGTAACTGATGGGCGTGTCTTCTTACACTGTAACCGAGGGGCCTGTCCTCTTACAACGCAACCAAGGGGCGTGTCCTCTTACACTGTCACCGCGCAGCGTGTCCTCTTACACTGTAACCGAGGGGCATGTCCTCTTACACTGTCACCGCGGAGCGTGTCCTCTTACACTGTAACCGAGTGGCGTGTCCTCTTACACTGTAACCGAGGGGCGTGTTCCCTTACACTGTAACCGAGGGACGTGTCCTCTTACACTGTAACTTAGGGGTGTGTTCTCTTACACTGTAACTGAGGGGTGTGTCCTCTGACACTGTAACTGAGGGGCGTGTCCTCTTACACTGTAACCGAGGGGCGTGTTCTCTTACACTTTAACCGAGGGGCGTGTCCTCTTACACTATAACCGAGGGGCGTGTCCTCTTACACTGTAACTGAGGGGCGTGTCCTCTTGCACTGTAACCGAGGGGCGTGTCCTCTTACACTGCAACCGAGGGGTGTGTCCTGTTGCACTGCAACCAAGGGGCGTGTCCTCTTACACCGCAACCAAGGGGCATGTCCCCTTACACTGTAACCGAGTGGCGTGTCCTCTTACACTGTAACCCAGGGGCGTGTTCTCTTACACTGTAACTGAGGGGCGTGTCCTCTTACACTGTAACCGAGGGGTGTGTCCTCTTACACTGTAACCGAGCGGCATTTCCTCTTACACTGTTACCGACGGGCGTGTCCTCTTACACTGTAACCGAGGTGTGTGTTCTCTTACACTGTAACCGAGGGGCGTGTCCTCTTACAATGTAACCGAGGGGCGTGTTCTCATACACTGTAACCAAGGAGCGTGTCCTCTGACACTGTAACCGAGGGGCATGTCCTCTTACACTGTAACCGACGGCCGTGTCCTCTTACACTGTAACCGAGGGGCGTGTCCTCTTACACTGTAACCGAGGGGCGTGTCCTCTTACACTTTAAGCGTGGGGCATGTCCTCTTACACTGTACCCGAGGGGCGAGTCCTCTTTCACTGTAATGGAGGGAAGTGTCCTCTTACACTGTAACCAAGGGGCGTGTTCTCTTACACTGTAACCGAGGGGCGTGTCCTCTTAAACTGTAACTGAAGGGCGTGTCCTCTTACACTGTAACTGAAGGGCGTGACCTCTTTCACTGTAACCGAGGGGCATGTCCTCTTACACTGTAACCGAGGGGCGAGTCCTCTTTCACTGTAATGGAGGGATGTGTCCTCTTACACTGTAATCAAGGGGCGTGTCCTCTTACACTGTAACCGATGGGCGTGTCTTCTTACACTGTAACCGAGGGGCGTGTCATCTTACAACGCAACCAAGGGGCGTGTCCTCTTTCACTGTAACCGAGGGGCATGTCCTCTTACACAGTAACACAGGGACGTGTCCTCTTACACTGTAACCGAGGGGCATGTCCTCTTACACTGTAAGCGAGGGGCGTGTCCTCTTACACTGTAACCGAGGGGCGTGTTTTCTTACACTGTAACCGAGGGGCATGTCCTCTTACACTGTAACTGAGGGGCTTGTTCTCTTACACTGTAACCGAGGGGCGTGTCCTCCTACACTGTAACCGAGGGGCATGTCCTCTTATACTATAACCGAGGGGCGTGTTCTCTTACACTGTAAACGAGGGGCGGTTCCTCTTACACTGTAACCAAGGGGTGTGTCCTCTTACACTGTAACTGAGGGGCGTCTCCCCTTACACTGTAACCGAGGAGCGTGTCTGCTTACAACATAACCGAGGGGCATGTCCTTATACATTGTAATCAAGGGGCGTGTCCTCTTACACTGTAACTGTGGGGCGTGTCCTCTTACACTGCAACCGAGAGGCGTGTCCTGTTACACTGTAACCAAGGGGCATGTCCTCTTACAACGCAACCAAGTGGCATGTCCACTTACACTGTAACCGACTGGCGTGTCCTCTTACACTGTAACCCAGGGGCGTGTCCTCTTACACTGTAACCGAGGGGCGTATCCTCTTACACTGTAACCGAGGGGCGTGTTCTCTTACACTGTAACTGAGGGGCGTGTCCTCTTACAATGTAACCGAGGAGCGTTTTCTCTTACACTGTAACCAAGGAGCGTGTCCACTGACACTGTAACCGAGGGGCGTGTCCTCTTACACTGTAACCGAGGGGCGTGTCCTCTTACACTGTAACCGAGGGGTGTGTACTCTTACACTGTAACCGAGGAGCATGTCCTCGTAGACTGTAACTGAGGGACGTGTCCTCTTACACTGTAACTGAGGGTCGTGTCCTCTTACACTCTAACCGAGGGGCGTGTCCTCTTAAATTACAACCGAGGGGCGTGTCCACTTACATTGTAACTGAGGGGCGTGTCCTCTTACACTGTAACCGAGGGGCGTGTCCTCTAACACTGCAACCGATGGGCGTGCCTTCTTACACTGTAAGCGAGGGGCGTGTCCTCTTACACCGCAACAAAGGGGCGTGTCCTCTTACACTGTAACCGAGGGGTGTGTCCTCTTACACAGTAACCCAGGGGCATGTCTTCTTACACTGTAACCGAGGGGCGTAACCTCTTACACTGTAACCGAGGGGCGTGTCCTCTTTCACTGTAATGGAGGGATGTGTTCTCTTACACTGTGACCGAGGGGCGTGTCCTCTTACACTGTAACAGATGGGCGTGTCTTCTTACACTGTAACCGAGGGGCGTGTCCTCATACACCGCAACCAAGGGGCGTGTCCTCTTACACTGTAACCGAGGGGCGTGTCCTCTTACACAGTAACCCAGGGGCGTGTCCTCTTACAATGTAACCAAGGGGCGTGTCCCCTTACACTTTCACTGCGGAGCATATCCTCCTACACTGTAACCGAGGGGCATGTCCTCTTACACTGTCACCGCAGAGCGTATCCTCTTACACTGTAACCGAGGGGCGTGTCCTCTTACACTGTCACCGCGGAGCGTGTCCTCTTACACTGTAACCGAGGGGCGTGTCCTCTTACACTGTAACCGAGGGGCGTGTCCTCTTACACTGTAACCGAGGGGCGTGTTCCCTTACACTGTAACTTAGGGGCGTGTTCTCTTACACTGTAACTGAGGGGTGTGTCCTCTTACACTGTAACCGAGGGGCGTGTCCTCTTACACTGTAACCGAGGTGCATGTCCTCTTACACTTTAACCGAGGGGCGTGTCCTCTTACACTATAACCGAGGGGCGTGTCCTCTTAAACTGTAACCGAGGGGCGGGTCCTCTTACACTGTAACCGAGGAGTGTGTCTGCTTACAACGTAACCGAGGGCATGTCCTTTTACATTGTAACCGAGGGGCGTTTCCTCTTGCACTGTAACCGAGGGGTGTGTCCTCTTACACTGCAACCAAGGGGCATGTCCCCTTACACTGTAACCGAGGGGCGTGTCCTCTTACACTGTAACCCAGGGGCATGTTCTCTTACACTGTAACCGAGGGGCGTGTCCTCTTACACTGTAACCGAGGGGCGTGTCCTCTTACACTGTAACCGAGGGGCGTGTCCTCTTACACTGTAACCGAGGGGTGTGTTCTCTTACACTGTAACCGAGGGGTGTGTCCTCTGACAATGTAACCGAGGGGCGTGTTCTCATACACTGTAACCAAGGAGCGTGTCCTCTGACACTGTAACCGAGGGGCATGTCCTCTTACACTGTAACCGAAGGCCGTGTCCTCTTACACTGTAACTGAGGGGCGTGTCCTCTTACACAGTAACCGAGGGGCGTGTCCGCTTACATTGTAAGCGTGGGGCATGTCCTCTTACACTGTACCCGAGGGGCGAGTCCTCTTACACTGTAACCGAGTGGCGAGTCCTCTTTCACTGTAATGGAGGGATGTGTCCTCTTACACTGTAACCAAGGGGCATGTCCTCTTACACTGTAACCGAGGGGCGTGTCCTCTTAAACTGTAACTGAAGGGCGTGTCCTCTTACACTGTAACTGAAGGGCGTGACCTCTTTCACTGTAACCGAGGGGCATATCCTCTTACACTGTAACCGAGGGGCGAGTCCTCTTTCACTGTAATGGAGGGATGTGTCCTCTTACACTGTAATCAAGGGGCGTGTCCTCTTACACTGTAACCGATGGGCGTGTCTTCTTACACTGTAACCGAGGGGCGTGTCCTCTTACACCGCATCCAAGGGACGTGTCCTCTTACACTGTAACCGAGGGGCGTGTCCTCTTACACTGTAACCGAGGGGCGTGTCCTCTTTCACTGTAATGGAGGGATGAGTTCTCTTACACTGTAACCGAGGGGCGTGTTCTCTTACACAGTAACCCAGGGGCGTGTCCTCTTACACTGTAACTGAGGGGCATGTCCTCTTACACTGTAACCGAGGGGCGTGTCCTCTTACACAGTAACCGAGGGGCGTGTTTTCTTACACTGTAACAGAGGGGCGTGTCTCTTACACTGTAACTGAGGGGCGTGTTCTCTTACACTGTAACCGAGGGGCGTGTCCTCTTACACTGCAACCGAGAGGCGTGTCCTGTTACACTGTAACCAAGGGGCATGTCCTCTTACACTGTAACTGAGGGGCGTGTCCTCTTACACTGTAACTGAGGGGCGTGTCCTCTTACACTGCAACCGAGAGGCGTGTCCTGTTACACTGTAACCAAGGGGCATGTCCTCTTACAACGCAACCAAGTGGCATGTCCACTTACACTGTAACCGAGTGGCGTGTCCTCTTACACTGTAACCCAGGGGCGTGTCCTCTTACACTGCAACCGAGGTGCGTGTCCTCTTACACTGTAACCCAGGGGCGTGTCCTCTTACACTGTAACCGAGGGGCGTATCCTCTTACACTGTAACCCAGGGGCGTGTCCTCTTACACTGTAACTGAGGGGCGTGTTCTCTTACACTGTAACTGAGGGGCGTGTCCTCTTACACTGTAACCGAGGGGCGTGTCCTCTTACACTGTAACCGAGGGGCGTGTCCTCTTACACTGTAAGCGTGGGGCATGTCCTCTTACACTGTACCCGAGGGGCGAGTCCTCTTACACTGTAACCGAGTGGCGAGTCCTCTTTCACTGTAATGGAGGGATGTGTCCTCTTACACTGTAACCAAGGGGCGTGTTCTCTTACACTGTAACTGAGGGGCGTGTCCTCTTAAACTGTAACTGAAGGGCGTGTCCTCTTACACTGTAACTGAAGGGCGTGACCTCTTTCACTGTAACCGAGGGGCATGTCCTCTTACACTGTAACCGAGGGGCGAGTCCTCTTTCACTGTAATGGAGGGATGTGTCCTCTTACACTGTAATCAAGGGGCATGTCCTCTTACACTGTAACCGATGGGCGTGTCTTCTTACACTGTAACCGAGGGGCGTGTCATCTTACACAGTAACACAGTGGCGTGTCCTCTTACACTGTAACCGAGGGGCATGTACTCTTACACTGTAACCGCGGAGCGTGTCCTCTGACACTGTAACCGAGGTGCATGTCCTCTTACACTGTAACCGAGGGGCGTGTTCTCTTACACTGTAACTGAGGGGCGTGTTCTCTTACACTGTAACCGAGGGGCGTGTCCTCTTACACTGTAACCGAGGGGCGTGTCCTCTTATTCTATAACCGAGGGGCGTGTTCTCTTACACTGTAAACGAGGGGCGTGTCCTCTTACACTGTAACCAAGGGGCGTGTCCTCTTACACTGCAACCGAGGAGCATGTCTGCTTACAACATAACGGAGGGGCATGTCCTTATACATTGTAACCGAGGGGCGTGTCCTGTTACACTGTAACCAAGGGGCATGTCCTCTTACAACGCAACCAAGCGGCATGTCCACTTACACTGTAACCGACTGGCGTGTCCTCTTACACTGTAACCCAGGGGCGTGTCCTCTTACACTGTAACCGAGGGGCGTATCCTCTTACACTGTAACCGAGGAGCATTTTCTCTTACATTGTAACCAAGGAGCGTGTCCTCTGACACTGTAACCGAGGGGCGAGTCCTCTTACACTGTAACCGAGGGGCGTGTCCTCTTACACTGTAACCAAGAGGCGTGTCCTCTTACACTGTAACTGAGAGGCGTGTCCTCTTACACTGTAACCGAGGGGCGTGTACTCTTACACTGTAACCGAGGAGCATGTCCTCGTAGACTGTAACTGAGGGGCGTGTCCTCTTACACTGTAACCAAGGGGCGTGTCCTCTTACACTGTAACCCAGGAGTGTGTCCTCTTACACTGTAACCAAGGGGCGTGTCCTCTTACACTGTAACTGAGGGTCGTGTCCTCTTACACTCTAACCGAGGGGCGTGTCCTCTTAAATTGCAACCGAGGGGCGTGTCCGCTTACATTGTAACTGAGAGGCGTGTCCTCTTACACTGTAACCGAGGGGCGAGTCCTCTTTCACAGTAATGGAGGGATCTGTCCTCTTACACTGTAACCGAGGGGCGTGTCCTCTTACACTGCAACCGATGGGCGTGTCTTCTTACACTGTAAGCGAGGGGCGTGTCCTCTTACACCGCAACAAAGGGGCGTGTCCACTTACACTGTAACCGAGGGGTGTGTCCTCTTACACAGTAACCCAGGGGCATGTCTTCTTACACTGTAACCGAGGGGCGTGACCTCATACACTGTAACCGAGGGGCGTGTCCTCTTTCACTGTAATGGAGGGATGTGTTCTCTTACACTGTGACCGAGGGGCATGTCCTCTTACACTGTAACCGATGGGCGTGTCTTCTTACACTGTAACCGAGGGGCGTGTCCTCATACACCGCAACCAAGGGGCGTGTCCTCTTACACTGTAACCGAGGGGCGTGTCCTCTTACACAGTAACCCAGGGGCGTGTCCTCTTACACTTTAACCGAGGGGCGTGTCCTCTTACACTTTCACTGCGGAGCATGTCCTCTTACACTGTAACCGAGCGGCATGTCCTCTTACACTGTCACCGCAGAGCGTGTCCTCTTACACTGTAACCGAGGGGCGTGTCCTCTGACACTGTAACCGCGGAGCGTGTCCTCTTACACTGTAACCGAGGGGCGTGTCCTCTTACACTGTAACCGAGGGGCGTGTTCCCTTACACTGTAACCGAGGGGCGTGTCCTTTTACACTGTAATTTAGGGGCGTGTCCTCTTACACTGTAACCGAGGGGCGTGTCCTCTTACACTGTAACCGAGGGGCGTGTTCCCTTACACTGTAACCGAGGGATGTGTCCTCTTACACCGCAACAAAGGGGCGTGTCCTCTTACACTGTAACCGAGGGGTGTGTCCTCTTACACAGTAACCCAGGGGCATGTCTTCTTGCACTGTAACCGAGGGGCGTGACCTCATACACTGTAACCGAGGGGCGTGTCCTCTTTCACTGTAATGGAGGGATGTGTTCTCTTACACTGTGACCGAGGGGCATGTCCTCTTACACTGTAACCGATGGGCGTGTCTTCTTACACTGTAACCGAGGGGCGTGTCCTCATACACCGCAACCAAGGGGCGTGTCCTCTTACACTGTAACCGAGGGGCGTGTCCTCTTACACAGTAACCCAGGGGCGTGTCCTCTTACACTGTAACCGAGGGGCGTGTCCTCTTACACATTCACTGCGGAGCATGTCCTCTTAAACTGTAACCGAGGGGCATGTCCTCTTACACTGTCACCGCAGAGCATGCCCTCTTACACTGTAACCGAGGGGCGTGTCCTCTTACACTGTCACCGAGGAGAGTGTCCTCTTACACTGTAACCGAGGGGCGTGTCCTCTTACACTGTAACCGAGGGGCGTGTTCCCTTACACTGTAACCGAGGGGCGTGTCCTCTTACACTGTAACTTAGGGGCGTGTTCTCTTACACTGTAACTGAGGGGTGTGTCCTCTTACACTGTAACCGAGGGGCGTGTCCTCTTACACTGTAACCGAGGGGCATGTCCTCTTACACTTTAACCGAGGGGCATGTCCTCTTACACTATAACCGAGGGGCGTGTCCTCTTAAACTGTAACCGAGGGGCGTGTCCTCTTACACTGTAACCGAGGAGTGTGTCTGCTTACAACGTAACCGAGGGCATGTCCTTTTACATTGTAACCGAGGGGCGTTTCCTCTTGCACTGTAACCGAGGGGCGTGTCCTCTTACACTGCAACCGAGGGGCGTGTCCTGTTGCACTGTAACCAAGGGGCATGTCCTCTTACACCACAACCAAGGGGCATGTCCCCTTACACTGTAACCGAGGGGCGTGTCCTCTTACACTGTAACCCAGGGGCATGTTCTCTTACACTGTAACCGAGGGGCGTGTCCTCTTACACTGTAACCGAGGGGTGTGTCCTCTTACACTGTAACCGAGGGGCGTGTCCTCTTACACTGTAACCGTGGGGTGTGTTCTCTTACACTGTAACCGAGGGGCGTGTCCTCTGACAATGTAACCGAGGGGCGTGTTCTCATACACTGTAACCAAGGAGCGTGTCCTCTGACACTGTAACCGAGGGGCATGTCCTCTTACACTGTAACCGACGGCCGTGTCCTCTTGCACTGTAACCGAGGGGCGTGTCCTCTTACACTGTAACCGAGGGGCGTGTCCGCTTACACTGTAAGCGTGGGGCATGTCCTCTTACACTGTACCCGAGGGGCGAGTCCTCTTACACTGTAACCGAGTGGCGAGTCCTCTTTCACTGTAATGGAGGGATGTGTCCTCTTACACTGTAACCAAGGGGCGTGTGCTCTTACACTGTAACCGAGGGGCGTGTCCTCTTATACTGTAACTGAAGGGCGTGACCTCTTTCACTGTAACCGAGGGGCATATCCTCTTACACTGTAACCGAGGGGCGAGTCCTCTTTCACTGTAATGGAGGGATGTGTCCTCTTGCACTGTAATCAAGGGGCGTGTCCTCTTACACTGTAACCGATGGGCGTGTCTTCTTACACTGTAACCGAGGGGCGTGTCCTCTTACACCGCATCCAAGGGGCGTGTCCTCTTACACTGTAACCGAGGGATGTGTCCTCTTACACAGTAACCCAGGGGCATGTCCTCTTACACTGTAACCGAGGGGCGTGTCCTCTTACACTGTAACCGAGGGGCGTGTCCTCTTTCACTGTAATGGAGGGATGAGTTCTCTTACACTGTGACCGAGGGGCGTGTCCTCTTACACTGTACCCGAGGGGCGAGTCCTCTTACACTGTAACCGAGTGGCGAGTCCTCTTTCACTGTAATGGAGGGATGTGTCCTCTTACACTGTAACCAAGGGGCGTGTTCTCTTACACTGTAACTGAGGGGCGTGTCCTCTTAAACTGTAACTGAAGGGCGTGTCCTCTTACACTGTAACTGAAGGGCGTGACCTCTTTCACTGTAACCGAGGGGCATGTCCTCTTACACTGTAACCGAGGGGCGTGTCCTCTTTCACTGTAATGGAGGGATGAGTTCTCTTACACTGTAACCGAGGGGCGTGTCCTCTTACACTGTAACCGAGGGGCGTGTCCTCTTACACTGTAAGCGTGGGGCATGTCCTCTTACACTGTACCCGAGGGGCGAGTCCTCTTACACTGTAACCGAGTGGCGAGTCCTCTTTCACTGTAATGGAGGGATGTGTCCTCTTACACTGTAACCAAGGGGCGTGTTCTCTTACACTGTAACTGAGGGGCGTGTCCTCTTAAACTGTAACTGAAGGGCGTGTCCTCTTACACTGTAACTGAAGGGCGTGACCTCTTTCACTGTAATGGAGGGATGTGTCCTCTTACACTGTAATCAAGGGGCATGTCCTCTTACACTGTAACCGATGGGCGTGTCTTCTTACACTGTAACCGAGGGGCGTGTCATCTTACACAGTAACACAGTGGCGTGTCCTCTTACACTGTAACCGAGGGGCATGTACTCTTACACTGTAACCGCGGAGCGTGTCCTCTGACACTGTAACCGAGGTGCATGTCCTCTTACACTGTAACCGAGGGGCGTGTTCTCTTACACTGTAACTGAGGGGCGTGTTCTCTTACACTGTAACCGAGGGGCGTGTCCTCTTACACTGTAACCGAGGGGCGTGTCCTCTTATTCTATAACCGAGGGGCGTGTTCTCTTACACTGTAAACGAGGGGCGTGTCCTCTTACACTGTAACCAAGGGGCGTGTCCTCTTACACTGTAACCGAGGAGCATGTCTGCTTACAACATAACGGAGGGGCATGTCCTTATACATTGTAACCGAGCGGCGTGTCCTGTTACACTGTAACCAAGGGGCATGTCCTCTTACAACGCAACCAAGCGGCATGTCCACTTACACTGTAACCGACTGGCGTGTCCTCTTACACTGTAACCCAGGGGCGTGTCCTCTTACACTGTAACTGAGGGGCGTATCCTCTTACACTGTAACCGAGGAGCATTTTCTCTTACATTGTAACCAAGGAGCGTGTCCTCTGACACTGTAACCGAGGGGCGTGTCCTCTTACACTGTAACCAAGAGGCGTGTCCTCTTACACTGTAACTGAGAGGCGTGTCCTCTTACACTGTAACCGAGGGGCGTGTACTCTTACACTGTAACCGAGGAGCAGGTCCTCGTAGACTGTAACTGAGGGGCGTGTCCTCTTACACTGTAACCAAGGGGCGTGTCCTCTTACACTGTAACCCAGGAGCGTGTCCTCTTACACTGTAACCAAGGGGCGTGTCCTCTTACACTGTAACTGAGGGTCGTGTCCTCTTACACTCTAACCGAGGGGCGTGTCCTCTTAAATTGCAACCGAGGGGCGTGTCCGCTTACATTGTAACTGAGAGGCGTGTCCTCTTACACTGTAACCGAGGGGCGAGTCCTCTTTCACAGTAATGGAGGGATCTGTCCTCTTACACTGTAACCGAGGGGCGTGTCCTCTTACACTGCAACCGATGGGCGTGTCTTCTTACACTGTAAGCGAGGGGCGTGTCCTCTTACACCGCAACAAAGGGGCGTGTCCACTTACACTGTAACCGAGGGGTGTGTCCTCTTACACAGTAACCCAGGGGCATGTCTTCTTACACTGTAACCGAGGGGCGTGACCTCATACACTGTAACCGAGGGGCGTGTCCTCTTTCACTGTAATGGAGGGATGTGTTCTCTTACACTGTGACCGAGGGGCATGTCCTCTTACACTGTAACCGATGGGCGTGTCTTCTTACACTGTAACCGAGGGGCGTGTCCTCATACACCGCAACCAAGGGGCGTGTCCTCTTACACTGTAACCGAGGGGCGTGTCCTCTTACACAGTAACCCAGGGGCGTGTCCTCTTACACTTTAACCGAGGGGCGTGTCCTCTTACACTTTCACTGCGGAGCATGTCCTCTTACACTGTAACCGAGCGGCATGTCCTCTTACACTGTCACCGCAGAGCGTGTCCTCTTACACTGTAACCGAGGGGCGTGTCCTCTGACACTGTAACCGCGGAGCGTGTCCTCTTACACTGTAACCGAGGGGCGTGTCCTCTTACACTGTAACCGAGGGGCGTGTTCCCTTACACTGTAACCGAGGGGCGTGTCCTTTTACACTGTAATTTAGGGGCGTGTCCTCTTACACTGTAACCGAGGGGCGTGTCCTCTTACACTGTAACCGAGGGGCGTGTTCCCTTACACTGTAACCGAGGGATGTGTCCTCTTACACCGCAACAAAGGGGCGTGTCCTCTTACACTGTAACCGAGGGGTGTGTCCTCTTACACAGTAACCCAGGGGCATGTCTTCTTGCACTGTAACCGAGGGGCGTGACCTCTTACACTGTCACCGAGGAGAGTGTCCTCTTACACTGTAACCGAGGGGCGTGTCCTCTTACACTGTAACCGAGGGGCGTGTTCCCTTACACTGTAACCGAGGGGCGTGTCCTCTTACACTGTAACTTAGGGGCGTGTTCTCTTACACTGTAACTGAGGGGTGTGTCCTCTTACACTGTAACCGAGGGGCGTGTCCTCTTACACTGTAACCGAGGGGCATGTCCTCTTACACTTTAACCGAGGGGCATGTCCTCTTACACTATAACCGAGGGGCGTGTCCTCTTAAACTGTAACCGAGGGGCGTGTCCTCTTACACTGTAACCGAGGAGTGTGTCTGCTTACAACGTAACCGAGGGCATGTCCTTTTACATTGTAACCGAGGGGCGTTTCCTCTTGCACTGTAACCGAGGGGCGTGTCCTCTTACACTGCAACCGAGGGGCGTGTCCTGTTGCACTGTAACCAAGGGGCATGTCCTCTTACACCACAACCAAGGGGCATGTCCCCTTACACTGTAACCGAGGGGCGTGTCCTCTTACACTGTAACCCAGGGGCATGTTCTCTTACACTGTAACCGAGGGGCGTGTCCTCTTACACTGTAACCGAGGGGTGTGTCCTCTTACACTGTAACCGAGGGGCGTGTCCTCTTACACTGTAACCGTGGGGTGTGTTCTCTTACACTGTAACCGAGGGGCGTGTCCTCTGACAATGTAACCGAGGGGCGTGTTCTCATACACTGTAACCAAGGAGCGTGTCCTCTGACACTGTAACCGAGGGGCATGTCCTCTTACACTGTAACCGACGGCCGTGTCCTCTTGCACTGTAACCGAGGGGCGTGTCCTCTTACACTGTAACCGAGGGGCGTGTCCGCTTACACTGTAAGCGTGGGGCATGTCCTCTTACACTGTACCCGAGGGGCGAGTCCTCTTACAATGTAACCGAGTGGCGAGTCCTCTTTCACTGTAATGGAGGGATGTGTCCTCTTACACTGTAACCAAGGGGCGTGTGCTCTTACACTGTAACCGAGGGGCGTGTCCTCTTATACTGTAACTGAAGGGCGTGACCTCTTTCACTGTAACCGAGGGGCATATCCTCTTACACTGTAACCGAGGGGCGAGTCCTCTTTCACTGTAATGGAGGGATGTGTCCTCTTGCACTGTAATCAAGGGGCGTGTCCTCTTACACTGTAACCGATGGGCGTGTCTTCTTACACTGTAACCGAGGGGCGTGTCCTCTTACACCGCATCCAAGGGGCGTGTCCTCTTACACTGTAACCGAGGGATGTGTCCTCTTACACAGTAACCCAGGGGCATGTCCTCTTACACTGTAACCGAGGGGCGTGTCCTCTTACACTGTAACCGAGGGGCGTGTCCTCTTTCACTGTAATGGAGGGATGAGTTCTCTTACACTGTGACCGAGGGGCGTGTCCTCTTACACTGTAACCGAGGGGCGTGTCCTCTTACACTGTAACCGAGGGGCGTGTTCTGTTACACAGTAACCCAGGGGCGTGTCCTCTTACACTGTAACCGAGGGGCATGTCCTCTTAAACTGTAACCGAGGGGCGTGTCCTCTTACACAGTAACCGAGGGGCGTGTTTTCTTACAATGTAACCGAAGGGCGTGTCTCTTACACTGTAACTGAGGGGCGTGTTCTCTTACACTGTAACCGAGGGGCGTGTCCTCTTACACTGTAACTGAGGGGCGTGTCCTCTTACACTGCAACCGAGAGGCGTGTCCTGTTACACTGTAACCAAGGGGCATGTCCTCTTACAACGCAACCAAGTGGCATGTCCACTTACACTGTAACCGAGTGGCGTGTCCTCTTACACTGTAACCCAGGGGCGTGTCCTCTTACACTGTAACCGAGGGGCGTATCCTCTTACACTGTACACGAGGGGCGTGTTCTCTTACACTGTAACTGAGGGGCGTGTCCTCTTACAATGTAACCGAGGAGCGTTTTCTCTTACACTGTAACCAAGGAGCGTGTCCTCTGACACTGTAACCGAGGGGCGTGTCCTCTTACACTATAACCGAGGGGCGTGTCCTCTTACACTGTAACCGAGAGGCGTGTCCTCTTACACTGTAACTGAGAGGCGTGTCCTCTTACACTGTAACCGAGGGGCGTGTCCTCTTACACTGTAAATGAGAGGCGTGTCCTCTTACACTGTAACCGAGGGGCGTGTCCTCTTACATTGCAACCGAGGAGCATGTCCTCGTAGACTGTAACTGAGGGGCGTGTCCTCTTACACTGTAACCAAGGGGCGTGTCCTCTTACACTGTAACCCAGGGGCGTGTCCTCTTACACTGTAACCAAGGGGTGTGTCCTCTTACACTGTAACTGAGCGTCGTGTCCTCTTTCACTGTAACCGAGGGGCATATCCTCTTACACTGTAACCGAGGGGCGAGTCCTCTTTCACTGTAATGGAGGGATGTGTCCTCTTGCACTGTAATCAAGGGGCGTGTCCTCTTACACTGTAACCGATGGGCGTGTCTTCTTACACTGTAACCGAGGGGCGTGTCCTCTTACACCGCATCCAAGGGGCGTGTCCTCTTACACTGTAACCGAGGGATGTGTCCTCTTACACAGTAACCCAGGGGCATGTCCTCTTACACTGTAACCGAGGGGCGTGTCCTCTTACACTGTAACCGAGGGGCGTGTCCTCTTACAGTCTAACCGAGGGGCGTGTCCTCTTAAATTGCAACCGAGGGGCGTGCCCACTTACATTGTAACTGAGGGGAGTGTCCTCTTACACTGTAACCGAGGGGCGTGTCCTCTTACACTGCAACCGATGGGCGTGTCTTCTTACACTGTAAGCGAGGGGCGTGTCCTCTTACACCGCAACCAAGGGGCGTGTCCTCCTACACTGTAACCGAGGGGTGTGTCCTCTTACACAGTAACCCAGGGGCATGTCCTCTTACACTGTAACCGAGGGGCGTGTCCTCTTACACTGTAACCGAGGGGCGTGTCCTCTTTCACTGTAATGGAGGGATGTGTTCTCTTACTCTGTGACCGAGGGGCGTGTCCTCTTACACTGTAACCGATGGGCGTGTCTTCTTACACTGTAACCGAGGGGCGTGTCCTCATACACCGCAACCAAGGGGCGTGTCCTCTTACACTGTAACCGAGGGGCGTGTCCTCTTACACAGTAACCCAGGGGCGTGTCCTCTTACACTGTAACCGAGGGGCGTGTCCTCTTACACTTTCACTGCGGAGCGTGTCCTCTTACACTGTAACCGAGGGGCATGTTCTCTTACACTGTCACCGCAGAGCGTGTCCTCTTACACTGTAACCGAGGGGCGTGTCCTCTTTCACTGTCACCGCGGAGCGTGTCCTCTTACACTGTAACCGAGGTGCGTGTCCTCTTACACTGTAACCGAGGGGCGTGTTCCCTTACAATGTAACTGAGGGGCGTGTCCTCTTACACTGTAACTTAGGGGCGTGTTCTCTTACACTGTAACTGAGGGGTGTGTCCTCTTACACTGTAACCGAGGGGCGTGTCCTCTTACACTGTAACCGAGGGGCGTGTCCTCTTACACTTTAACCGAGGGGCGTGTCCTCTTACACTATAACCGAGGGGCGTGTCCTCTTAAACTGTAACCGAGGGGCGTGTCCTCTTACACTGTAACCGAGGGGCGTGTCCGCTTACACTGTAAGCGTGGGGCATGTCCTCTTACACTGTACCCGAGGGGCGAGTCCTCTTACACTGTAACCGAGTGGCGAGTCCTCTTTCACTGCAACCGAGGGGCGTGTCCTGTTGCACTGTAACCAAGGGGCATGTCCTCTTACGCGGCAACCAAGGGGCATGTCCCCTTACACTGTAACCGAGGGGCGTGTCCTCTTACACTGTAACCCAGAGGCATGTTCTCTTACACTGTAACCGAGGGGCGTGTCCTCTTACACTCTAACCGAGGGGTGTGTCCTCTTACACTGTAACCGAGGGGCGTGTCCTCTTACACTGTAGCCGAGGGGTGTGTTCTCTTACACTGTAACCGAGGGGCGTGTCCTCTTACAATGTAACCGAGGGGCGTGTTCTCATACACTGTAACCAAGGAGCGTGTCCTCTGACACTGTAACCGAGGGGCATGTCCTCTTACACTGTAACCGACGGCCGTGTCCTCTTACACTGTAACCGAGGGGCGTGTCCTCTTACACTGTAACCGAGGGGCGTGTCCGCTTACACTGTAAGCGTGGGGCATGTCCTCTTACACTGTACCCGAGGGGCGAGTCCTCTTACACTGTAACCGAGTGGCGAGTCCTCTTTCACTGTAATGGAGGGATGTGTCCTCTTACACTGTAACCAAGGGGCGAGTGCTCTTACACTGTAACCGAGGGGCGTGTCCTCTTATACTGTAACTGAAGGGCGTGACCTCTTTCACTGTAACCGAGGGGCATATCCTCTTACACTGTAACCGAGGGGCGAGTCCTCTTTCACTGTAATGGAGTGATGTGTCCTCTTGCACTGTAATCAAGGGGCGTGTCCTCTTACACTGTAACCGATGGGCGTGTCTTCTTACACTGTAACCGAGGGGCGTGTCCTCTTACACCGCATCCAAGGGGCGTGTCCTCTTACACTGTAACCGAGGGATGTGTGCTCTTACACAGTAACCCAGGGGCATGTCCTCTTACACTGTAACCGAGGGGCGTGTCCTCTTACACTGTAACCGAGGGGCGTGTCCTCTTTCACTGTAATGGAGGGATGAGTTCTCTTACACTGTGACCGAGGGGCGTGTCCTCTTACACTGTAACCGAGGGGCGTGTTCTGTTACACAGTAACCCAGGGGCGTGTCCTCTTACACTGTAACCGAGGGGCATGTCCTCTTACACTGTAACCGAGGGGCGTGTCCTCTTACACAGTAACCGAGGGGCGTGTTTTCTTACAATGTAACCGAAGGGCGTGTCTCTTACACTGTAACTGAGGGGCGTGTTCTCTTACACTGTAACCGAGGGGCGTGTCCTCTTACACTGTAACTGAGGGGCGTGTCCTCTTACACTGCAACCGAGAGGCGTGTCCTGTTACACTGTAACCAAGGGGCATGTCCTCTTACAACGCAACCAAGTGGCATGTCCACTTACACTGTAACCGAGTGGCGTGTCCTCTTACACTGTAACCCAGGGGCGTGTCCACTTACACTGTAACCGAGGGGCGTATCCTCTTACACTGTACACGAGGGGCGTGTTCTCTTACACTGTAACTGAGGGGCGTGTCCTCTTACAATGTAACCGAGGAGCGTTTTCTCTTACACTGTAACCAAGGAGCGTGTCCTCTGACACTGTAACCGAGGGGCGTGTCCTCTTACACTATAACCGAGGGGCGTGTCCTCTTACACTGTAACCGAGAGGCGTGTCCTCTTACACTGTAACTGAGAGGCGTGTCCTCTTACACTGTAACCGAGGGGCGTGTCCTCTTACACTGTAACTGAGAGGCGTGTCCTCTTACACTGTAACCGAGGGGCGTGTCCTCTTACATTGCAACCGAGGAGCATGTCCTCGTAGACTGTAACTGAGGGGCGTGTCCTCTTACACTGTAACCAAGGGGCGTGTCCTCTTACACTGTAACCCAGGGGCGTGTCCTCTTACACTGTAACCAAGGGGTGTGTCCTCTTACACTGTAACTGAGCGTCGTGTCCTCTTACAGTCTAACCGAGGGGCGTGTCCTCTTAAATTGCAACCGAGGGGCGTGCCCACTTACATTGTAACTGAGGGGAGTGTCCTCTTACACTGTAACCGAGGGGCGAGTCCTCTTTCACTGTAATGGAGGGATGTGTCCTCTTACACTGTAACCGAGGGGCGTGTCCTCTTACACTGCAACTGATGGTCGTGTCTTCTTACACTGTAAGCGAGGGGCGTGTACTCTTACACCGCAACCAAGGGGCGTGTCCTCCTACACTGTAACCGAGGGGTGTGTCCTCTTACACAGTAACCCAGGGGCATGTCCTCTTACACTGTAACCGAGGGGCGTGTCCTCTTACACTGTAACCGAGGGGCGTGTCCTCTTTCACTGTAATGGAGGGATGTGTTCTCTTACACTGTGACCGAGGGGCGTGTCCTCTTACACTGTAACCGATGGGCGTGTCTTCTTACACTGTAACCGAGGGGCGTGTCCTCATACACCGCAACCAAGGGGCGTGTCCTCTTACACTGTAACCGAGGGGCGTGTCCTCTTACACAGTAACCCAGGGGCGTGTCCTCTTACACTGTAACCGAGGGGCGTGTCCTCTTACACTTTCACTGCGGAGCGTGTCCTCTTACACTGTAACCGAGGGGCATGTTCTCTTACACTGTCACCGCAGAGCGTGTCCTCTTACACTGTAACCGAGGGGCGTGTCCTCTTACACTGTCACCGCGGAGCGTGTCCTCTTACACTGTAACCGAGGTGCGTGCCTCTTACACTGTGACCGAGGGGCGTGTTCCCTTACAATGTAACTGAGGGGCGTGTCCTCTTACACTGTAACTTAGGGGCGTGTTCTCTTACACTGTAACTGAGGGGTGTGTCCTCTTACACTGTAACTGAGGGGCGTGTCCTCTTACACTGTAACCGAGGGGCGTGTCCTCTTACACTTTAACCGAGGGGCGTGTCCTCTTACACTATAACCGAGGGGCGTGTCCTCTTAAACTGTAACCGAGGGGCGTGTCCTCTTACACTGTAACCGAGGAGTGTGTCTGCTTACAACGTAACCGAGGGCATGTCCTTTTACATTGTAACCGAGGGGCGTTTCCTCTTGCACTGTAACCGAGGGGCGTGTCCTCTTACACTGCAACCGAGGGGCGTGTCCTGTTGCACTGTAACCAAGGGGCATGTCCTCTTACACGGCAACCAAGGGGCATGTCCCCTTACACTGTAACCGAGGGGCGTGTCCTCTTACACTGTAACCCAGAGGCATGTTCTCTTACACTGTAACCGAGGGGCGTGTCCTCTTACACTCTAACCGAGGGGTGTGTCCTCTTACACTGTAACCGAGGGGCGTGTCCTCTTACACTGTAGCCGAGGGGTGTGTTCTCTTACACTGTAACCGAGGGGCGTGTCCTCTTACAATGTAACCGAGGGGCGTGTTCTCATACACTGTAACCAAGGAGCGTGTCCTCTGACACTGTAACCGAGGGGCATGTCCTCTTACACTGTAACCGACGGCCGTGTCCTCTTGCACTGTAACCGAGGGGCGTGTCCTCTTACACTGTAACCGAGGGGCGTGCCCTCTTACACTGTAAGCGTGGGGCATGTCCTCTTACACTGTACCCGAGGGGCGAGTCCTCTAAGACTGTAACCGAGTGGCGAGTCCTCTTTCACTGTATTGGAGGGATGTGTCCTCTTACACTGTAACCAAGGGGCGTGTTCTCTTACACTGTAACCGAGGGGCGTGCCCTCTTAAACTGTAACTGAAGGGCGTGTCCTCTTACACTGTAACTGAAGGGCGTGACCTCTTTCACTGTAACCGAAGGGCATGTCCTCTTACACTGTAACCGAGGGGCGAGTCCTCTTTCACTGTAATGGAGGGATGTGTGCTCTTACACTGTAATCAAGGGGCGTGTCCTCTTACACTGTAACCGATGGGCGTGTCTTCTTACACTGTAACCGAGGGGCGTGTCCTCTTACACCGCATCCAAGGGGCGTGTCCTCTTACACTGTAACCGAGGGGCGTGTCCTCTTTCACTGTATTGGAGGGATGTGTTCTGTTACACTGTGACCGAGGGGCGTGTCCTCTTACACTGTAACCGATGGGCGTGTCTTCTTACACTGTAACCGAGGGGCGTGTCCTCTTACACCGCAACCACGGGGCGTGTCCTCTTACACTGTAACCGAGGGGCGTGTTCTCTTACACAGTAACCCAGGGGCGTGTCCTCTTACACTGTAACCGAGGGGCGTGTCCTCTTACACTTTCACCGCGGAGCGTGTCCTCTTACACTGTAACCGAGGGGCATGTCCTCTTACCCTGTCACTGCAGAGCGTGTCCTCTTACACTGTCACCGCGGAGCGTGTCCTCTTACAGTGTAACCGAGGGGCGTGTCCTCTTACACTGTATCCGAGGGGCGTGTTCCCTTACACTGTAACCGATAGGCGTGTTCTCTTACACTGTAACTGAGGGGTGTGTCCTCTTACACTGTAACCGAGGGGCGTGTCCTCTTACACTGTAACCGAGGGGCGTGTCCTCTTACACTTTAACCGAGGGGCGTGTCCTCTTACACTATAACCGAGGGGCGTGTCCTCTTAAGCTGTAACCGATGGGTGTGTCCTCTTACACTGTAACCGAGGAGTGTGTCTGCTTCCAACGTAACCGAGGGCATGTCCTTTTACATTGTAACCGAGGGGCGTTTCCTCTTGCACTGTAACCGAGGGGCGTGTCCTCTTACACTGCAACCGAGGGGCGTGTCCTGTTGCACTGTAACCAAGGGGCGTGTCCTCTTAAACTGTAACCGAGGGGCGTGTCCTCTTACACTGTAACCGAGGAGTGTGTCTGCTTACAACGTAACCGAGGGCATGTCCTTTTACATTGTAACCGAGGGGCGTTTCCTCTTGCACTGTAACCGAGGGGCGTGTCCTCTTACACTGCAACCGAGGGGCGTGTCCTGTTGCACTGTAACCAAGGGGCATGTCCTCTTACACGGCAACCAAGGGGCATGTCCCCTTACACTGTAACCGAGGGGCGTGTCCTCTTACACTGTAACCCAGAGGCATGTTCTCTTACACTGTAACCGAGGGGCGTGTCCTCTTACACTCTAACCGAGGGGTGTGTCCTCTTACACTGTAACCGAGGGGCGTGTCCTCTTACACTGTAGCCGAGGGGTGTGTTCTCTTACACTGTAACCGAGGGGCGTGTCCTCTTACAATGTAACCGAGGGGCGTGTTCTCATACACTGTAACCAAGGAGCGTGTCCTCTGACACTGTAACCGAGGGGCATGTCCTCTTACACTGTAACCGACGGCCGTGTCCTCTTGCACTGTAACCGAGGGGCGTGTCCTCTTACACTGTAACCGAGGGGCGTGCCCTCTTACACTGTAAGCATGGGGCATGTCCTCTTACACTGTACCCGAGGGGCGAGTCCTCTTACACTGTAACCGAGTGGCGAGTCCTCTTTCACTGTATTGGAGGGATGTGTCCTCTTACACTGTAACCAAGGGGCGTGTTCTCTTACACTGTAACCGAGGGGCGTGTCCTCTTAAACTGTAACTGAAGGGCGTGTCCTCTTACACTGTAACTGAAGGGCGTGACCTCTTTCACTGTAACCGAAGGGCATGTCCTCTTACACTGTAACCGAGGGGCGAGTCCTCTTTCACTGTAATGGAGGGATGTGTGCTCTTACACTGTAATCAAGGGGCGTGTCCTCTTACACTGTAACCGATGGGCGTGTCTTCTTACACTGTAACCGAGGGGCGTGTCCTCTTACACCGCATCCAAGGGGCGTGTCCTCTTACACTGTAACCGAGGGGCGTGTCCTCTTTCACTGTATTGGAGGGATGTGTTCTGTTACACTGTGACCGAGGGGCGTGTCCTCTTACACTGTAACCGATGGGCGTGTCTTCTTACACTGTAACCGAGGGGCGTGTCCTCTTACACCGCAACCAAGGGGCGTGTCCTCTTACACTGTAACCGAGGGGTGTGTTCTCTTACACAGTAACCCAGGGGCGTGTCCTCTTACACTGTAACCGAGGGGCGTGTCCTCTTACACTTTCACCGCGGAGCGTGTCCTCTTACACTGTAACCGAGGGGCATGTCCTCTTACCCTGTCACCGCAGAGCGTGTCCTCTTAGACTGTCACCGCGGAGCGTGTCCTCTTACAGTGTAACCGAGGGGCGTGTCCTCTTACACTGTATCCGAGGGGCGTGTTCCCTTACACTGTAACCGAGGGGCGTGTTCTCTTACACTGTAACTGAGGGGTGTGTCCTCTTACACTGTAACCGAGGGGCGTGTCCTCTTACACTGTAACCGAGGGGCGTGTCCTCTTACACTTTAACCGAGGTGCGTGTCCTCTTATACTATAACCGAGGGGCGTGTCCTCTTAAGCTGTAACCGATGGGTGTGTCCTCTTACACTGTAACCGAGGAGTGTGTCTGCTTCCAACGTAACCGAGGGCATGTCCTTTTACATTGTAACCGAGGGGCGTTTCCTCTTGCACTGTAACCGAGGGGCGTGTCCTCTTACACTGCAACCGAGGGGCGTGTCCTGTTGCACTGTAACCAAGGGGCATGTCCTCTTACACGGCAACCAAGGGGCATGTCCCCTTACACTGTAACCGAGGGGCGTGTCCTCTTACACTGTAACCCAGAGGCATGTTCTCTTACACTGTAACCGAGGGGCGTGTCCTCTTACACTCTAACCGAGGGGTGTGTCCTCTTACACTGTAACCGAGGGGCGTGTCCTCTTACACTGTAACCGATGGGCGTGTCTTCTTACACTGTAACCGAGGGGCGTGTCCTCTTTCACTGTATTGGAGGGATGTGTTCTGTTACACTGTGACCGAGGGGCGTGTCCTCTTACACTTTAACCGATGGGCGTGTCTTCTTACACTGTAACCGAGGGGCGTGTCCTCTTACACCGCAACCAAGGGGCGTGTCCTCTTACACTGTAACCGAGGGGCGTGTTCTCTTACACAGTAACCCAGGGGCGTGTCGTCTTACACTGTAACCGAGGGGCGTGTCCTCTTACACTTTCACCGCGGAGCGTGTCCTCTTACACTGTAACCGAGGGGCATGTCCTCTTACCCTGTCACTGCAGAGCGTGTCCTCTTACACTGTCACCGCGGAGCGTGTCCTCTTACAGTGTAGCCGAGGGGCGTGTCCTCTTACACTGTATCCGAGGGGCGTGTTCCCTTACACTGTAACCGATAGGCATGTTCTCTTACACTGTAACTGAGGGGTGTGTCCTCTTACACTGTAACCGAGGGGCGTGTCCTCTTACACTGTAACCGAGGGGCGTGTCCTCTTACACTTTAACCGAGGGGCGTGTCCTCTTACACTATAACCGAGGGGCGTGTCCTCTTAAGCTGTAACCGATGGGTGTGTCCTCTTACACTGTAACCGAGGAGTGTGTCTGCTTCCAACGTAACCGAGGGCATGTCCTTTTACATTGTAACCGAGGGGCGTTTCCTCTTGCACTGTAACCGAGGGGCGTGTCCTCTTACACTGCAACCGAGGGGCGTGTCCTGTTGCACTGTAACCAAGGGGCGTGTCCTCTTAAACTGTAACCGAGGGGCGTGTCCTCTTACACTGTAACCGAGGAGTGTGTCTGCTTACAACGTAACCGAGGGCATGTCCTTTTACATTGTAACCGAGGGGCGTTTCCTCTTGCACTGTAACCGAGGGGCGTGTCCTCTTACACTGCAACCGAGGGGCGTGTCCTGTTGCACTGTAACCAAGGGGCATGTCCTCTTACACGGCAACCAAGGGGCATGTCCCCTTACACTGTAACCGAGGGGCGTGTCCTCTTACACTGTAACCCAGAGGCATGTTCTCTTACACTGTAACCGAGGGGCGTGTCCTCTTACACTCTAACCGAGGGGTGTGTCCTCTTACACTGTAACCGAGGGGCGTGTCCTCTTACACTGTAGCCGAGGGGTGTGTTCTCTTACACTGTAACCGAGGGGCGTGTCCTCTGACACTGTAACCGAGGGGCATGTCCTCTTACACTGTAACCGACGGCCGTGTCCTCTTGCACTGTAACCGAGGGGCGTGTCCTCTTACACTGTAACCGAGGGGCGTGCCCTCTTACACTGTAAGCGTGGGGCATGTCCTCTTACACTGTACCCGAGGGGCGAGTCCTCTAAGACTGTAACCGAGTGGCGAGTCCTCTTTCACTGTATTGGAGGGATGTGTCCTCTTACACTGTAACCAAGGGGCGTGTTCTCTTACACTGTAACCGAGGGGCGTGTCCTCTTAAACTGTAACTGAAGGGCGTGTCCTCTTACACTGTAACTGAAGGGCGTGACCTCTTTCACTGTAATCGAAGGGCATGTCCTCTTACACTGTAACCGAGGGGCGAGTCCTCTTTCACTGTAATGGAGGGATGTGTGCTCTTACACTGTAATCAAGGGGCGTGTCCTCTTACACTGTAACCGATGGGCGTGTCTTCTTACACTGTAACCGAGGGGCGTGTCCTCTTACACCGCATCCAAGGGGCGTGTCCTCTTACACTGTAACCGAGGGGCGCGTCCTCTTTCACTGTATTGGAGGGATGTGTTCTGTTACACTGTGACCGAGGGGCGTGTCCTCTTACACTGTAACCGATGGGCGTGTCTTCTTACACTGTAACCGAGGGGCGTGTCCTCTTACACCGCAACCAAGGGGCGTGTCCTCTTACACTGTAACCGAGGGGTGTGTTCTCTTACACAGTAACCCAGGGGCGTGTCCTCTTACACTGTAACCGAGGGGCGTGTCCTCTTACACTTTCACCGCGGAGCGTGTCCTCTTACACTGTAACCGAGGGGCATGTCCTCTTACCCTGTCTCCGCAGAGCGTGTCCTCTTAGACTGTCACCGCGGAGCGTGTCCTCTTACAGTGTAACCGAGGGGCGTGTCCTCTTACACTGTATCCGAGGGGCGTGTTCCCTTACACTGTAACCGAGGGGCGTGTTCTCTTACACTGTAACTGAGGGGTGTGTCCTCTTACACTGTAACCGAGGGGCGTGTCCTCTTACACTGTAACCGAGGGGCGTGTCCTCTTACACTTTAACCGAGGGGCGTGTCCTCTTACACTATAACCGAGGGGCGTGTCCTCTTAAGCTGTAACCGATGGGTGTGTCCTCTTACACTGTAACCGAGGAGTGTGTCTGCTTCCAACGTAACCGAGGGCATGTCCTTTTACATTGTAACCGAGGGGCGTTTCCTCTTGCACTGTAACCGAGGGGCGTGTCCTCTTACACTGCAACCGAGGGGCGTGTCCTGTTGCACTGTAACCAAGGGGCATGTCCTCTTACACGGCAACCAAGGGGCATGTCCCCTTACACTGTAACCGAGGGGCGTGTCCTCTTACACTGTAACCCAGAGGCATGTTCTCTTACACTGTAACCGAGGGGCGTGTCCTCTTACACTCTAACCGAGGGGTGTGTCCTCTTACACTGTAACCGAGGGGCGTGTCCTCTTACACTGTAGCCGAGGGGTGTGTTCTCTTACACTGTAACCGAGGGGCGTGTCCTCTTACAATGTAACCGAGGGGCGTGTTCTCATACACTGTAACCAAGGAGCGTGTCCTCTGACACTGTAACCGAGGGGCATGTCCTCTTACACTGTAACCGACGGCCGTGTCCTCTTGCACTGTAACCGAGGGGCGTGTCCTCTTACACTGTAACCGAGGGGCGTGCCCTCTTACACTGTAAGCGTGGGGCATGTCCTCTTACACTGTACCCGAGGGGCGAGTCCTCTTACACTGTAACCGAGTGGCGAGTCCTCTTTCACTGTATTGGAGGGATGTGTCCTCTTACACTGTAACCAAGGGGCGTGTTCTCTTACACTGTAACCGAGGGGCGTGTCCTCTTAAACTGTAACTGAAGGGCGTGTCCTCTTACACTGTAACTGAAGGGCGTGACCTCTTTCACTGTAACCGAAGGGCATGTCCTCTTACACTGTAACCGAGGGGCGAGTCCTCTTTCACTGTAATGGAGGGATGTGTGCTCTTACACTGTAATCAAGGGGCGTGTCCTCTTACACTGTAACCGATGGGCGTGTCTTCTTACACTGTAACCGAGGGGCGTGTCCTCTTACACCGTATCCAAGGGGCGTGTCCTCTTACACTGTAACCGAGGGGCGTGTCCTCTTTCACTGTATTGGAGGGATGTGTTCTGTTACACTGTGACCGAGGGGCGTGTCCTCTTACACTGTAACCGATGGGCGTGTCTTCTTACACTGTAACCGAGGGGCGTGTCCTCTTACACCGCAACCAAGGGGCGTGTCCTCTTACACTGTAACCGAGGGGCGTGTTCTCTTCCACAGTAACCCAGGGGCGTGTCCTCTTACACTTTCACCGCTAAGCGTGTCCTCTTACACTGTAACCGAGGGGCATGTCCTCTTACCCTGTCACCGCAGAGCGTGTCCTCTTACACTGTCACCGCGGAGCGTGTCCTCTTACAGTGTAACCGAGGGGCGTGTCCTCTTACACTGTATCCGAGGGGCGTGTTCCCTTACACTGTAACCGAGGGGCGTGTTCTCTTACACTGTAACTGAGGGGTGTGTCCTCTTACACTGTAACCGAGGGGCGTGTCCTCTTACACTGTAACCGAGGGGCGTGTCCTCTTACACTTTAACCGAGGGGCGTGTCCTCTTACACTATAACCGAGGGGCGTGTCCTCTTAAGCTGTAACCGATGGGTGTGTCCTCTTACACTGTAACCGAGGAGTGTGTCTGCTTCCAACGTAACCGAGGGCATGTCCTTTTACATTGTAACCGAGGGGCGTTTCCTCTTGCACTGTAACCGAGGGGCGTGTCCTCTTACACTGCAACCGAGGGGCGTGTGCTGTTGCACTGTAACCAAGGGGCATGTCCTCTTACACCGCAACCAAGGGGCATGTCCCCTTACACTGTAACCGAGGGGCGTGTCCTCTTACACTGTAACCCAGGGGCGTGTTCTCTTACACTGTAACCGAGGGGCGTGTCCTCTTACACTGTAAACGAGGGGCGTGTCCTCTTACACTGTAACCGAGGGGCATGTCCTCTTACACTGTAACCGAGGGGTGTGTTCTCTTACACTGTAACCGAGGGGCGTGTCCTCTTACAATGTAACCGAGGGGCGTGTTCTCATACACTGTAACCAAGGAGCGTGTCCTCTGACACTGTAACCGAGCGGCATGTCCTCTTACACTTTAACTGACGGCCGTGTCCTCTTAGACTGTAACCGAGGGGCGTGTCCTCTTACACTGTAACCGAGGGGCGTGTCCTCTTACACTGTAAGCGTGGGGCATGTCCTCTTACACTGTACCCGAGGGGCGAGTCCTCTTACACTGTAACCGAGTGGCGAGTCCTCTTTCACTGTAATGGAGGGATGTGTCCTCTTACACTGTAATCAAGGGGCGTGTCCTCTTACACTGTAACCGATGGGCGTGTCTTCTTACACTGTAACCGAGGGGCGTGTCATCTTACACCGCAACCAAGGGGCGTGTCCTCTTTCACTGTAACCGAGGGGCATGTCCTCTTACACAGTAACCCAGGGGCGTGTCCTCTTACACTGTAACCGAGAGGCATGTACTCTTACACTGTATCCGCGGAGCGTGTCCTCTTACACTGTAACCGAGGGGCATGCCCTCTTACACTGTAACCGAGGGGCGTCTCCTCTTACACTGTAACCGAGGGGCGTGTTTTCTTACACTGTAACCGAGGGGCGTGTCCTCTTACACTGTAACTGAGGGGCGTGTTCTCTTACACTGTAACCGAGGGGCGTGTCCTCTTACACTGTAACCGAGGGGCGTGTACTCTTACACTGTAACTGAGGGGTGTGTCCTCTTACACTGTAACCGAGGGGCGTGTCCTCTTACACTGTAACCGAGGGGCGTGTCCTCTTACACTGCAACCAAGGAGTGTGTCCTCTTACACTGTAACCGAGGGGCGTGTCCTCTTACACTGTAACCGAGGAGCGTATCTGCTTACAACATAACCGAGGGGCATGTCCTTTTACATTGTATCCGAGGGGCGTGTCCACTTACGCTGTAACTGAGGGGCGTGTCCTCTTACACTGCATCCGAGAGGCGTGTCCTGTTACACTGTAACCAAGGGGCATGTCCTCTTACAACGCAACCAAGCAGCATGTCCCCTTACACTGTAACCGAGTGGCGTGTCCTCTTACACTGTAACCCAGGGGCGTGTCCTCTTACACTGCAACCGAGGGGGGTATCCTCTTACACTGTAACCGAGGGGCGTGTCCTCGTACACTGTAACCGAGGGGCGTGTCCTCTTACACTGTAAGCGAGTGGCGAGTCCTCTTTCACTGTAATGGAGGGATGTGTCCTCTTACACTGTAATCAAGGGGCGTGTCCTCTTACACTGTAACCGATGGGCGTGTCTTCTTACACTGTAACCGAGGGGCGTGTCATCTTACACCGCAACCAAGGGGCGTGTCCTCTTTCACTGTAACCGAGGGGCATGTCCTCTTACACAGTAACCCAGGGGCGTGTCCTCTTACACTGTAACCGAGAGGCATGTACTCTTACACTGTATCCGCGGAGCGTGTCCTCTTACACTGTAACCGAGGGGCATGCCCTCTTACACTGTAACCGAGGGGCGTCTCCTCTTACACTGTAACCGAGGGGCGTGTTTTCTTACACTGTAACCGAGGGGCGTGTCCTCTTACACTGTAACTGAGGGGCGTGTTCTCTTACACTGTAACCGAGGGGCGTGTCCTCTTACACTGTAACCGAGGGGCGTGTACTCTTATACTATAACCGAGGGGCGTGTTCTCTTACACTGTAACCGAGGGGCGTGTCCTCTTACACTGCAACCAAGGAGTGTGTCCTCTTACACTGTAACCGAGGGGCGTGTCCTCTTACACTGTAACCGAGGAGCGTGTCCTCTTACACTGTAACCGAGGGGCGTGTACTCTTATACTATTACCGAGGGGTGTGTTCTCTTACACTGTGACCGAGGGGCGTGTCCTCTTACACTGTAACCGATGGGCGTGTCTTCTTACAGTGTAACCGAGGGGCGTGTCCTCATACACCGCAACCAAGGGTCGTGTCCTCTTACACTGTAACCGAGGGGCGTGTCCTCTTACACAGTAACCCAGGGGCGTGTCCTCTTACACTGTAACCGAGGGGCGTGTCCTCTTACACTTTCACTGCGGAGCGTGTCCTCTTACACTGTAACCGAGGGGCATGTTCTCTTACACTGTCACCGCAGAGCGTGTCCTCTTACACTGTAACCGAGGGGCGTGTCCTCTTACACTGTCACCGCGGAGCGTGTCCTCTTACACTGTAACCGAGGTGCGTGTCCTCTTACACTGTAACCGAGGGGCGTGTTCCCTTACAATGTAACTGAGGGGAGTGTCCTCTTACACTGTAACTTAGGGGCGTGTTCTCTTACACTGTAACTGAGGGGTGTGTCCTCTTACACTGTAACCGAGGGGCGTGTCCTCTTACACTGTAACCGAGGGGCGTGTCCTCTTACACTTTAACCGAGGGGCGTGTCCTCTTACACTATAACCGAGGGGCGTGTCCTCTTAAACTGTAACCGAGGGGCGTGTCCTCTTACACTGTAACCGAGGAGTGTGTCTGCTTACAACGTAACCGAGGGCATGCCCTTTTACATTGTAACCGAGGGGCGTTTCCTCTTGCACTGTAACCGAGGGGCGTGTCCTCTTACACTGCAACCGAGGGGCGTGTCCTGTTGCACTGTAACCAAGGGGCATGTCCTCTTACACGGCAACCAAGGGGCATGTCCCCTTACACTGTAACCGAGGGGCGTGTCCTCTTACACTGTAACCCAGAGGCATGTTCTCTTACACTGTAACCGAGGGGCGTGTCCTCTTACACTCTAACCGAGGGGTGTGTCCTCTTACACTGTAACCGAGGGGCGTGTCCTCTTACACTGTAGCCGAGGGGTGTGTTCTCTTACACTGTAACCGAGGGGCGTGTCCTCTTACAATGTAACCGAGGGGCGTGTTCTCATACACTGTAACCAAGGAGCGTGTCCTCTGACACTGTAACCGAGGGGCATGTCCTCTTACACTGTAACCGACGGCCGTGTCCTCTTGCACTGTAACCGAGGGGCGTGTCCTCTTACACTGTAACCGAGGGGCGTGCCCTCTTACACTGTAAGCGTGGGGCATGTCCTCTTACACTGTACCCGAGGGGCGAGTCCTCTAAGACTGTAACCGAGTGGCGAGTCCTCTTTCACTGTATTGGAGGGATGTGTCCTCTTACACTGTAACCAAGGGGCGTGTTCTCTTACACTGTAACCGAGGGGCGTGTCCTCTTAAACTGTAACTGAAGGGCGTGTCCTCTTACACTGTAACTGAAGGGCGTGACCTCTTTCACTGTAACCGAAGGGCATGTCCTCTTACACTGTAACCGAGGGGCGAGTCCTCTTTCACTGTAATGGAGGGATGTGTGCTCTTACACTGTAATCAAGGGGCGTGTCCTCTTACACTGTAACCGATGGGCGTGTCTTCTTACACTGTAACCGAGGGGCGTGTCCTCTTACACCGAATCCAAGGGGCGTGTCCTCTTACACTGTAACCGAGGGGCGTGTCCTCTTTCACTGTATTGGAGGGATGTGTTCTGTTACACTGTGACCGAGGGGCGTGTCCTCTTACACTGTAACCGATAGGCGTGTCTTCTTACACTGTAACCGAGGGGCGTGTCCTCTTACACCGCAACCAAGGGGCGTGTCCTTTTACACTGTAACCGAGGGGCGTGTTCTCTTACACAGTAACCCAGGGGCGTGTCCTCTTACACTGTAACCGAGGGGCGTGTCCTCTTACACTTTCACCGCGGAGCGTGTCCTCTTACACTGTAACCGAGGGGCGTGTCCTCTTACACTGTAACTGAGGGGTGTGTCCTCTTACACTGTAACCGAGGGGCGTGTCCTCTTACACTGTAACCGAGGGGCGTGTCCTCTTACACTTTAACCGAGGGGCGTGTCCTCTTACACTGTAACCGAGGGGCGTGTCCTCTTACACTTTAACCGAGGGGCGTGTCCTCTTACACTATAACCGAGGGGCGTGTCCTCTTAAGCTGTAACCGATGGGTGTGTCCTCTTACACTGTAACCGAGGAGTGTGTCTGCTTCCAACGTAACCGAGGGCATGTCCTTTTACATTGTAACCGAGGGGCGTTTCCTCTTGCACTGTAACCGAGGGGCGTGTCCTCTTACACTGCAACCGAGGGGCGTGTGCTGTTGCACTGTAACCAAGGGGCATGTCCTCTTACACCGCAACCAAGGGGCATGTCCCCTTACACTGTAGCCGAGGGGCGTGTCCTCTTACAATGTAACCGAGGGGCGTGTTCTCATACACTGTAACCAAGGAGCGTGTCCTCTGACACTGTAACCGAGCGGCATGTCCTCTTACACTTTAACTGACGGCCGTGTCCTCTTACACTGTAACCGAGGGGCGTGTCCTCTTACACTGTAACCGAGGGGCGTGTCCTCTTACACTGTAACCGAGGGGCGTGTTTTCTTACACTGTAACCGAGGGGCGTGTCCTCTTACACTGTAACCCAGAGGCATGTTCTCTTACACTGTAACCGAGGGGCGTGTCCTCTTACACTCTAACCGAGGGGTGTGTCCTCTTACACTGTAACCGAGGGGCGTGTCCTCTTACACTGTAGCCGAGGGGTGTGTTCTCTTACACTGTAACCGAGGGGCGTGTCCTCTTACAATGTAACCGAGGGGCGTGTTCTCATACACTGTAACCAAGGAGCGTGTCCTCTGACACTGTAACCGAGGGGCATGTCCTCTTACACTGTAACCGACGGCCGTGTCCTCTTGCACTGTAACCGAGGGGCGTGTCCTCTTACACTGTAACCGAGGGGCGTGCCCTCTTACACTGTAAGCATGGGGCATGTCCTCTTACACTGTACCCGAGGGGCGAGTCCTCTTACACTGTAACCGAGTGGCGAGTCCTCTTTCACTGTATTGGAGGGATGTGTCCTCTTACACTGTAACCAAGGGGCGTGTTCTCTTACACTGTAACCGAGGGGCGTGTCCTCTTAAACTGTAACTGAAGGGCGTGTCCTCTTACACTGTAACTGAAGGGCGTGACCTCTTTCACTGTAACCGAAGGGCATGTCCTCTTACACTGTAACCGAGGGGCGAGTCCTCTTTCACTGTAATGGAGGGATGTGTGCTCTTACACTGTAATCAAGGGGCGTGTCCTCTTACACTGTAACCGATGGGCGTGTCTTCTTACACTGTAACCGAGGGGCGTGTCCTCTTACACCGCATCCAAGGGGCGTGTCCTCTTACACTGTAACCGAGGGGCGTGTCCTCTTTCACTGTATTGGAGGGATGTGTTCTGTTACACTGTGACCGAGGGGCGTGTCCTCTTACACTGTAACCGAGGGGCGTGTCCTCTTAAACTGTAACTGAAGGGCGTGTCCTCTTACACTGTAACTGAAGGGCGTGACCTCTTTCACTGTAACCGAAGGGCATGTCCTCTTACACTGTAACCGAGGGGCGAGTCCTCTTTCACTGTAATGGAGGGATGTGTGCTCTTACACTGTAATCAAGGGGCGTGTCCTCTTACACTGTAACCGATGGGCGTGTCTTCTTACACTGTAACCGAGGGGCGTGTCCTCTTACACCGCAACCAAGGGGCGTGTCCTCTTACACTGTAACCGAGGGGCGTGTTCTCTTACACAGTAACCCAGGGGCGTGTCCTCTTACACTGTAACCGAGGGGCGTGTCCTCTTACACTTTCACCGCGGAGCGTGTCCTCTTACACTGTAACCGAGGGGCATGTCCTCTTACCCTGTCACCGCAGAGCGTGTCCTCTTACACTGTCACCGCGGAGCGTGTCCTCTTACAGTGTAACCGAGGGGCGTGTCCTCTTACACTGTATCCGAGGGGCGTGTTCCCTTACACTGTAACCGAGGGGCGTGTTCTCTTACACTGTAACTGAGGGGTGTGTCCTCTTACACTGTAACCGAGGGGCGTGTCCTCTTACACTGTAACCGAGGGGCGTGTCCTCTTACACTTTAACCGAGGGGCGTGTCCTCTTACACTATAACCGAGGGGCGTGTCCTCTTAAGCTGTAACCGATGGGTGTGTCCTCTTACACTGTAACCGAGGAGTGTGTCTGCTTCCAACGTAACCGAGGGCATGTCCTTTTACATTGTAACCGAGGGGCGTTTCCTCTTGCACTGTAACCGAGGGGCGTGTCCTCTTACACTGCAACCGAGGGGCGTGTCCTGTTGCACTGTAACCACGGGGCGTTTCCTCTTAAACTGTAACCGAGGGGCGTGTCCTCTTACACTGTAACCGAGGAGTGTGTCTGCTTACAACGTAACCGAGGGCATGTCCTTTTACATTGTAACCGAGGGGCGTTTCCTCTTGCACTGTAATCGAGGGGCGTGTCCTCTTACACTGCAACCGAGGGGCGTGTCCTGTTGCACTGTAACCAAGTGGCATGTCCTCTTACACGGCAACCAAGGGGCATGTCCCCTTACACTGTAACCGAGGGGCGTGTCCTCTTACACTGTAACCCAGAGGCATGTTCTCTTACACTGTAACCGAGGCGCGTGTCCTCTTACACTGTAGCCGAGGGGTGTGTTCTCTTACACTGTAACCGAGGGGCGTGTCCTCTTACAATGTAACCGAGGGGCGTGTTCTCATACACTGTAACCAAGGAGCGTGTCCTCTGACACTGTAACCGAGGGGCATGTCCTCTTACACTGTAACCGACGGCCGTGTCCTCTTGCACTGTAACCGAGGGGCGTGTCCTCTTACACTGTAACCGAGGGGCGTGCCCTCTTACACTGTAAGCGTGGGGCATGTCCTCTTACACTGTACCCGAGGGGCGAGTCCTCTTACACTGTAACCGAGTGGCGAGTCCTCTTTCACTGTATTGGAGGGATGTGTGCTCTTACACTGTAATCAAGGGGCGTGTCCTCTTACACTGTAACCGATGGGCGTGTCTTCTTACACTGTAACCGAGGGGCGTGTCCTCTTACACCGCATCCAAGGGGCGTGTCCTCTTACACTGTAACCGAGGGGCGTGTCCTCTTTCACTGTATTGGAGGGATGTGTGCTCTTACACTGTAATCAAGGGGCGTGTCCTCTTACACTGTAACCGATGGGCGTGTCTTCTTACACTGTAACCGAGGGGCGTGTCCTCTTACACCGCATCCAAGGGGCGTGTCCTCTTACACTGTAACCGAGGGGCGTGTCCTCTTTCACTGTATTGGAGGGATGTGTTCTGTTACACTGTGACCGAGGGGCGTGTCCTCTTACACTGTAACCGATGGGCGTGTCCTCTTGCACTGTAACCGAGGGGCGTGTCCTCTTACACTTTCACCGCGGAGCGTGTCCTCTTACACTGTAACCGAGGGGCATGTCCTCTTACCCTGTCACCGCAGAGCGTGTCCTCTTACACTGTCACCGCGGAGCGTGTCCTCTTACAGTGTAACCGAGGGGCGTGTCCTCTTACACTGTATCCGAGGGGCGTGTTCCCTTACACTGTAACCGAGGGGCGTGTTCTCTTACACTGTAACTGAGGGGTGTGTCCTCTTACACTGTAACCGAGGGGCGTGTCCTCTTACACTGTAACCGAGGGGCGTGTCCTCTTACACTTTAACCGAGGGGCGTGTCCTCTTACACTATAACCGAGGGGCGTGTCCTGTTGCACTGTAACCAAGGGGCATGTCCCCTTACACTGTAACCGAGGGGCGTGTCCTCTTACACTGTAACCCAGGGGCGTGTTCTCTTACACTGTAACCGAGGGGCGTGTCCTCTTACACTGTAAACGACGGGCGTGTCCTCTTACGCTGTAACCGAGGGGCATGTCCTCTTACACTGTAACCGAGGGGTGTGTTCTCTTACACTGTAACCGAGGGGCGTGTCCTCTTACAATGTAACCGAGGGGCGTGTTCTCATACACTGTAACCAAGGAGCGTGTCCTCTGACACTGTAACCGAGCGGCATGTCCTCTTACACTTTAACTGACGGCCGTGTCCTCTTACACTGTAACCGAGGGGCGTGTCCTCTTACACTGTAACCGAGGGGCGTGTCCTCTTACACTGTAAGCGTGGGGCATGTCCTCTTACACTGTACCCGAGGGGCGAGTCCTCTTACACTGTAACCGAGTGGCGAGTCCTCTTTCACTGTAATGGAGGGATGTGTCCTCTTACACTGTAATCAAGGGGCGTGTCCTCTTACACTGTAACCGATGGGCGTGTCTTCTTACACTGTAACCGAGTACCGTGTCATCTTACACCGCAACCAAGGGGCGTGTCCTCTTTCACTGTAACCGAGGGGCATGTCCTCTTACACAGTAACCCAGGGGCGTGTCCTCTTACACTGTAACCGAGAGGCATGCCCTCTTACACTGTAACCGAGGGGCGTCTCCTCTTACACTGTAACCGAGGGGCGTGTTTTCTTACACTCTAACCGAGGGGTGTGTCCTCTTACACTGTAACCGAGGGGCGTGTCCTCTTACACTGTAGCCGAGGGGTGTGTTCTCTTACACTGTAACCGAGGGGCGTGTCCTCTTACAATGTAACCGAGGGGCGTGTTCTCATACACTGTAACCAAGGAGCGTGTCCTCTGACACTGTAACCGAGGGGCATGTCCTCTTACACTGTAACCGACGGCCGTGTCCTCTTGCACTGTAACCGAGGGGCGTGTCCTCTTACACTGTAACCGAGGGGCGCGCCCTCTTACACTGTAAGCGTGGGGCATGTCCTCTTACACTGTACCCGAGGGGCGAGTCCTCTTACACTGTAACCGAGTGGCGAGTCCTCTTTCACTGTATTGGAGGGATGTGTCCTCTTCCACTGTAACCAAGGGGCGTGTTCTCTTACACTGTAACCGAGGGGCGTGTCCTCTTAAACTGTAACTGAAGGGCGTGTCCTCTTACACTGTAACTGAAGGGCATGACCTCTTTCACTGTAACCGAAGGGCATGTCCTCTTACACTGTAACCGAGGGGCGAGTCCTCTTTCACTGTAATGGAGGGATGTGTGCTCTTACACTGTAATCAAGGGGCGTGTCCTCTTACACTGTAACCGATGGGCGTGTCTTCTTAAACTGTAACCGAGGGGCGTGTCCTCTTACACCGTATCCAAGGGGCGTGTCCTCTTACACTGTAACCGAGGGGCGTGTCCTCTTTCACTGTATTGGAGGGATGTGTTCTGTTACACTGTGACCGAGGGGCGTGTCCTCTTACACTGTAACCGATGGGCGTGTCTTCTTACACTGTAACCGAGGGGCGTGTCCTCTTACACCGCAACCAAGGGGCGTGTCCTCTTACAGTGTAACCGAGGGGCGTGTTCTCTTACACAGTAACCCAGGGGCGTGTCCTCTTACACTGTAACCGAGGGGCGTGTCCTCTTACACTTTCACCGCGGAGCGTGTCCTCTTACACTGTAACCGAGGGGCATGTCCTCTTACCCTGTCACCGCAGAGCGTGTCCTCTTACACTGTCACCGCGGAGCGTGTCCTCTTACAGTGTAACCGAGGGGCGTGTCCTCTTACACTGTATCCGAGGGGCGTGTTCCCTTACACTGTAACCGAGGGGCGTGTTCTCTTACACTGTAACTGAGGGGTGTGTCCTCTTACACTGTAACCGAGGGGCGTGTCCTCTTACACTGTAACCGAGGGGCGTGTCCTCTTACACTTTAACCGAGGGGCGTGTCCTCTTACACTATAACCGAGGGGCGTGTCCTCTTAAGCTGTAACCGATGGGTGTGTCCTCTTAAACTGTAACCGAGGAGTGTGTCTGCTTCCAACGTAACCGAGGGCATGTCCTTTTACATTGTAACCGAGGGGCGTTTCCTCTTGCACTGTAACCGAGGGGCGTGTCCTCTTACACTGCAACCGAGGGGCGTGTCCTGTTGCACTGTAACCAAGGGGCATGTCCTCTTACACTGTAACCGAGGGGCGTGTCCTCTTACACTGTAAACGAGGGGCGTGTCCTCTTACACTGTAACCGAGGGGCATGTCCTCTTACACTGTAACCGAGGGGTGTGTTCTCTTACACTGTAACCGAGGGGCGTGTCCTCTTACAATGTAACCGAGGGGCGTGTTCTCATACACTGTAACCAAGGAGCGTGTCCTCTGACACTGTAACCGAGCGGCATGTCCTCTTACACTTTCACTGACGGCCGTGTCCTCTTACACTGTAACCGAGGGGCGTGTCCTCTTACACTGTAACCGAGGGGCGTGTCCTCTTACACTGTAAGCGTGGGGCATGTCCTCTTACACTGTACCCGAGGGGCGAGTCCTCTTATACTGTAACCGAGTGGCGAGTCCTCTTTCACTGTAATGGAGGGATGTGTCCTCTTACACTGTAATCAAGGGGCGTGTCCTCTTACACTGTAACCAATGGGCGTGTCTTCTTACACTGTAACCGAGGGGCGTGTCATCTTACACCGCAACCAAGGGGCGTGTCCTCTTTCACTGTAACCGAGGGGCATGTCCTCTTACACAGTAACCCAGGGGCGTGTCCTCTTACACTGTAACCGAGAGGCATGTACTCTTACACTGTATCCGCGGAGCGTGTCCTCTTACACTGTAACCGAGGGGCATGCCCTCTTACACTGTAACCGAGGGGCGTCTCCTCTTACACTGTAACCGAGGGGCGTGTCCTCTTACACTGTAACCGAGGAGCGTATCTGCTTACAACATAACCGAGGGGCATGTCCTTTTACATTGTAACCGAGGGGCGTGTCCACTTATGCTGTAACTGAGCGGCGTGTCCTCTTACACTGCATCCGAGAGGCGTGTCCTGTTACACTGTAACCAAGGGGCATGTCCTCTTACAACGCAACCAAGCAGCATGTCCCCTTACACTGTAACCGAGTGGCGTGACCTCTTACACTGTAACCCAGGGGCGTGTCCTCTTACACTGCAACCGAGGGGGGTATCCTCTTACACTGTAACCGAGGGGCGTGTTCTCTTACACTGTAACTGAGGGGCGTGTCCTCTTACAATGTAACCGAGGAGCGTTTTCTCTTACACTGTAACCAAGGAGCGTGTCCTCTGACACTGTAACCGAGGGGCGTGTCCTCTTACACTGTAACAGAGGGGCATGTCCTCTTACACTGTAATCAAGAGGCATGTCCTCTTACACTGTAACCGAGGGGCGTGTCCTCTTACACTGTAACCGAGGGGCGTGTCCTCTTACACTGTAACCGATGGGCGTGTCTTCTTACACTGTAACCGAGGAGTGTGTCTGCTTACAACGTAACCGAGGGCATCTCCTTTTACATTGTAACCGAGGGGCGTTTCCTCTTGCACTGTAACCGAGGGGCGTGTCCTCTTACACTGCAACCGAGGGGCGTGTCCTGTTGCACTGTAACCAAGGGGCATGTCCTCTTACACGGCAACCAAGGGGCATGTCCCCTTACACTGTAACCGAGGGGCGTGTCCTCTTACACTGTAACCCAGAGGCATGTTCTCTTACACTGTAACCGTGGGGCGTGTCCTCTTACACTCTAACCGAGGGGTGTGTCCTCTTACACTGTAACCGAGGGGCGTGTCCTCTTACACTGTAGCCGAGGGGTGTGTTCTCTTACACTGTAACCGAGGGGCGTGTCCTCTTACAATGTAACCGAGGGGCGTGTTCTCATACACTGTAACCAAGGAGCGTGTCCTCTGACACTGTAACCGAGGGTCATGTCCTCTTACACTGTAACCGACGGCCGTGTCCTCTTGCACTGTAACCGAGGGGCGTGTCCTCTTACACTGTAACCGAGGGGCGTGCCCTCTTACACTGTGAGCGTGGGGCATGTCCTCTTACACTGTACCCGAGGGGCGAGTCCTCTTACACTGTAACCGAGTGGCGAGTCCTCTTTCACTGCATTGGAGGGATGTGTCCTCTTACACTGTAACCAAGGGGCGTGTTCTCTTACACTGTAACCGAGGGGCGTGTCCTCTTAAACTGCAACTGAAGGGCATGTCCTCTTACACTGTAACCGAGGGGCGAGTCCTCTTTCACTGTAATGGAGGGATGTGTGCTCTTACACTGTAATCAAGGGGCGTGTCCTCTTACACTGTATCGGAGGGATGTGTTCTGTCAGACTGTGACCGAGGGGCGTGTCCTCTTACACCGCATCCAAGGGGCGTGTCCTCTTACACTGTAACCGAGGGGCGTGTCCTCTTTCACTGTATCGGAGGGATGTGTTCTGTTGCACTGTGACCGAGGGGCGTGTCCTCTTACACTGTAACCGATGGGCGTGTCTTCTTACACTGTAACCGAGGGGCGTGTCCTCTTACACCGCAACCAAGGGGCGTGTCCTCTTACACTGTAACCGAAGGGCGTGTTCTCTTACACAGTAACCCAGGGGCGTGTCCTCTTACACTGTAACCGAGGGGCGTGTCCTCTTACACTTTCACCGCGGAGCGTGTCCTCTTACACTGTAACCGAGGGGCATGTCCTCTTACCCTGTCACCGCAGAGCGTGTCCTCTTACACTGTCATCGCGGAGCGTGTCCTCTTACAGTGTAACCGAGGGGCGTGTCCTCTTACACTGTATCCGAGGGGCGTGTTCCCTTACACTGTAACCGAGGGGCGTGTTCTCTTACACTGTAACTGAGGGGTGTGTCCTCTTACACTGTAACCGAGGGGCGTGTCCTCTTACACTGTAACCGAGGGGCGTGTCCTCTTACACTTTAACCGAGGGGCGTGTCCTCTTACACTATAACCGAGGGGCGTGTCCTCTTAAGCTGTAACCGATGGGTGTGTCCTCTTACACTGTAACCGAGGAGTGTGTCTGCTTCCAACGTAACCGAGGGCATGTCCTTTTACATTGTAACCGAGGGGCGTTTCCTCTTGCACTGTAACCGAGGGGCGTGTCCTCTTACACTGCAACCGAGGGGCGTGTCCTGTTGCACTGTAACCAAGGGGCGTTTCCTCTTAAACTGTAACCGAGGGGCGTGTCCTCTTACACTGTAACCGAGGAGTGTGTCTGCTTACAACGTAACCGAGGGCATGTCCTTTTACATTGTAACCGAGGGGCGTTTCCACTTGCACTGTAACCGAGGGGCGTGTCCTCTTACACTGCAACCGAGGGGCGTGTCCAGTTGCACTGTAACCAAGGGGCATGTCCTCTTACACGGCAACCAAGGGGCATGTCCCCTTACACTGTAACCGAGGGGCGTGTCCTCTTACACTGTAACGCAGAGGCATGTTCTCTTACACTGTAACCGAGGGGCGTGTCCTCTTACACTGTAACCGAGGGACGTGTCCTCTTACACTGTAGCCGAGGGGTGTGTTCTCTTACACTGTAACCGAGGGGCGTGTCCTCTTACAATGTAACCGAGGGGCGTGTTCTCATACACTGTAACCGACGGCCGTGTCCTCTTGCACTGTAACCGAGGGGCGTGTCCTCTTACACTGTAACCGAGGGGCGTGCCCTCTTACACTGTAAGCGTGGGGCATGTCCTCTTACACTGTACCCGAGGGGCGTGTCCTCTTACACTGTAACCGAGGGACGTGTCCTCTTACACTGTAGCCGAGGGGTGTGTTCTCTTACACTGTAACCGAGGGGCGTGTCCTCTTACAATGTAACCGAGGGGCGTGTTCTCATACACTGTAACCAAGGAGCTTGTCCTCTGACACTGTAACCGAGGGGCATGTCCTCTTACACTGTAACCGATGGCCGTGTCCTCTTGCACTGTAACCGAGGGGCGTGTCCTCTTACACTGTAACCGAGGGGCGTGCCCTCTTACACTGTAAGCGTGGGGCATGTCCTCTTACACTGTACCCGAGGGGCGAGTCCTCTTACACTGTAACCGAGTGGCGAGTCCTCTTTCACTGTATTGGAGGGATGTGTCCTCTTACACTGTAACCAAGGGGCGTGTTCTCTTACACTGTAACTGAGGGGCGTGTCCTCTTAAACTGTAACTGAAGGGCGTATCCTCTTACACTGTAACTGAAGGGCGTGACCTCTTTCACTGTAACCGAAGGGCATGTCCTCTTACACTGTAACCGAGGGGCGAGTCCTCTTTCACTGTAATGGAGGGATGTGTGCTCTTACACTGTAATCAAGGGGCGTGTCCTCTTACACTGTAACCGATGGGCGTGTCTTCTTACACTGTAACCGAGGGGCGTGTCCTCTTACACCGCATCCAAGGGGCGTGTCCTCTTACACTGTAACCGAGGGGCGTGTCCTCTTTCACTGTATTGGAGGGATGTGTGCTCTTACACTGTAATCAAGGGGCGTGTCCTCTTACACTGTAACCGATGGGCGTGTCTTCTTACACTGTAACCGAGGGGCGTGTCCTCTTACACCGCATCCAAGGGGCGTGTCCTCTTACACTGTAACCGAGGGGCGTGTCCTCTTTCACTGTATTGGAGGGATGTGTTCTGTTACACTGTGACCGAGGGGCGTGTCCTCTTACACTGTAACCGATGGGCGTGTCCTCTTACACTGTAACCGAGGGGCGTGTCCTCTTACACTTTCACCGCGGAGCGTGTCCTCTTACACTGTAACCGAGGGGCATGTCCTCTTACCCTGTCACCGCAGAGCGTGTCCTCTTACACTGTCACCGCGGAGCGTGTCCTCTTACAGTGTAACCGAGGGGCGTGTCCTCTTACACTCTATCCGAGGGGCGTGTTCCCTTACACTGTAACCGAGGGGCGTGTTCTCTTACACTGTAACTGAGGGGTGTGTCCTCTTACACTGTAACCGAGGGGCGTGTCCTCTTACACTGTAACCGAGGGGCGTGTCCTCTTACACTTTAACCGAGGGGCGTGTCCTCTTACACGATAACCGAGGGGCGTGTCCTCTTAAGCTGTAACCGATGGGTGTGTCCTCTTACACTGTAACCGAGGGGTGTGTCTGCTTCCAACGTAACCGAGGGCATGTCCTTTTACATTGTAACCGAGGGGCGTTTCCTCTTGCACTGTAACCGAGGGGCGTGTCCTCTTACACTGCAACCGAGGGGCGTGTCCTGTTGCACTGTAACCAAGGGGCATGTCCCCTTACACTGTAACCGAGGGGCGTGTCCTCTTACACTGTAACCCAGGGGCGTGTTCTCTTACACTGTAACCGAGGGGCGTGTCCTCTTACACTGTAAACGACGGGCGTGTCCTCTTACGCTGTAACCGAGGGGCATGTCCTCTTACACTGTAACCGAGGGGTGTGTTCTCTTACACTGTAACCGAGGGGCGTGTCCTCTTACAATGTAACCGAGGGGCGTGTTCTCATACACTGTAACCAAGGAGCGTGTCCTCTGACACTGTAACCGAGCGGCATGTCCTCTTACACTTTCACTGACGGCCGTGTCCTCTTACACTGTAACCGAGGGGCGTGTCCTCTTACACTGTAACCGAGGGGCGTGTCCTCTTACACTGTAAGCGTGGGGCATGTCCTCTTACACTGTACCCGAGGGGCGAGTCCTCTTACACTGTAACCGAGTGGCGAGTCCTCTTTCACTGTAATGGAGGGATGTGTCCTATTACACTGTAATCAAGGGGCGTGTCCTCTTACACTGTAACCGATGGGCGTGTCTTCTTACACTGTAACCGAGGGGCGTGTCATCTTACACCGCAACCAAGGGGCGTGTCCTCTTTCACTGTAACCGAGGGGCATGTCCTCTTACACAGCAACCCAGGGGCGTGTCCTCTTACACTGTAACCGAGAGGCATGTACTCTTACACTGTATCCGCGGAGCGTGTCCTCTTACACTGTAACCGAGGGGCATGCCCTCTTACACTGTAACCGAGGGGCGTCTCCTCTTACACTGTAACCGAGGGGCGTGTTTTCTTACACTGTAACCGAGGGGCGTGTCCTCTTACACTGTAACTGAGGGGCGTGTTCTCTTACACTGTAACCGAGGGGCGTGTTCTCTTACACTGTAACCGAGGAGCGTATCTGCTTACAACATAACCGAGGGGCATGTCCTTTTACATTGTAACCGAGGGGCGTGTCCACTTACGCTGTAACTGAGGGGCGTGTCCTCTTACACTGCATCCGAGAGGCGTGTCCTGTTACACTGTAACCAAGGGGCATGTCCTCTTACAACGCAACCAAGCAGCATGTCCCCTTACACTGTAACCGAGTGGTGTGTCCTCTTACACTGTAACCCAGGGGCGTGTCCTCTTACACTGCAACCGAGGGGGGTATCCTCTTACACTGTAACCGAGGGGCGTGTCCTCTTACACTGTAACCGAGGGTGTGTCCTCTTACACTGTAAGCGAGTGGCGAGTCCTCTTTCACTGTAATGGAGGGATGTGTCCTCTTACACTGTAATCAAGGGGCGTGTCCTCTTACACTGTAACCGATGGGCGTGTCTTCTTACACTGTAACCGAGGGGCGTGTCATCTTACACCGCAACCATGGGGCGTGTCCTCTTTCACTGTAACCGAGGGGCATGTCCTCTTACACAGTAACCCAGGGGCGTGTCCTCTTACACTGTAACCGAGAGGCATGTACTCTTACACTGTATCCGCGGAGCATGTCCTCTTACACTGTAACCGAGGGGCATGCCCTCTTACACTGTAACCGAGGGGCGTCTCCTCTTACACTGTAACCGAGGGGCGTGTTTTCTTACACTGTAACCGAGGGGCGTGTCCTCTTACACTGTAACTGAGGGGCGTGTTCTCTTACACTGTAACCGAGGGGCGTGTCCTCTTATACTGTAACCGAGGGGCGTGTACTCTTATACTATAACCGAGGGGCGTGTTCTCTTACACTGTAACCGAGGGGCGTGTCCTCTTACACTGCAACCAAGGAGTGTGTCCTCTTACACTGTAACCGAGGGGCGTGTCCTCTTACACTGTAACCGAGGAGCGTATCTGCTTACAACATAACCGAGGGGCATGTCCTTTTACATTGTAACCGAGGGGCGTGTCCACTTACGCTGTAACTGAGGGGCGTGTCCTCTTACACTGCATCCGAGAGGCGTGTCCTGTTACACTGTAACCAAGGGGCATGTCCTCTTACAACGCAACCAAGCAGCATGTCCCCTTACACTGTAACCGAGTGGCGTGTCCTCTTACACTGTAACCCAGGGGCGTGTCCTCTTACACTGCAACCGAGGGGGGTATCCTCTTACACTGTAACCGAGGGGCGTGTTCTCTTACACTGTAACTGAGGGGCGTGTCCTCTTACAATGTAACCGAGGAGCGTTTTCTCGTACACTGTAACCAAGGAGCGTGTCCTCTGACACTGTAACCGAGGGGCGTGTCCTCTTACAGTGTAACAGAGGGGCATGTCCTCTTACACTGTAATCAAGAGGCATGTCCTCTTACACTGTAACCGAGGGGCGTGTCCTCTTACACTGTAACCGAGGGACGAGTCCTCTTACACTGTAACCGATGGGCGTGTCTTCTTACACTGTAACCGAGGGGCGTGTCCTCATACACCGCAACCAAGGGGCGTGTCCTCTTACACTGTAACTGAGGGGCGTGTCCTCTTAAACAGTAACCCAGGGGCGTGTCCTCTTACACTGTAACCGAGGGGCGTGTCCTCTTACACTTTCACTGCGGAGCGTGTCCTCTTACACTGTAACCGAGGGGCATGTTCTCTTACACTGTCACCGCAGAGCGTGTCCTCTTACACTGTAACCGAGGGGCGTGTCCTCTTACACTGTCACCGCGGAGCGTGTCCTCTTACACTGTAACCGAGGTGCGTGTCCTCTTACACTGTAACCGAGGGGCGTGTTCCCTTACACTGTAACTGAGGGGCGTCTCCTCTTACACTGTAACTTAGGGGCGTGTCCTCTTACACTGTAACCGAGGGGCGTGTCCTCTTACACGGTAACCGAGGGGCGTGTCCTCTTACACTTTAACCGAGGGGCGTGTCCTCTTACACTATAGCCGAGGGGCGTGTCCTCTTAAACTGTAACCGAGGGGCGTGTCCTCTTACACTGTAACCGAGGAGTGTGTCTGCTTACAACGTAACCGAGGGCATGTCCTTTTACATTGTAACCGAGGGGCGTTTCCTCTTGCACTGTAACCGAGGGGCGTGTCCTCTTACACTGCAACCGAGGGGCGTGTCCTGTTGCACTGTAACCAAGGGGCATGTCCTCTTACACGGCAACCAAGGGGCATGTCCCCTTACACTGTAACCCAGAGGCATGTTCTCTTACACTGTAACCGAGGGGCGTGTCCTCTTACACTCTAACCGAGGGGTGTGTCCTCTTACACTGTAACCGAGGGGCGTGTCCTCTTACACTGTAACCGAGGGGTGTGTTCTCTTACACTGTAACCGAGGGGCGTGTCCTCTTACAATGTAACCGAGGGGCGTGTTCTCATACACTGTAACCAAGGAGCGTGTCCTCTGACACTGTAACCGAGGGGCATGTCCTCTTACACTGTAACCGACGGCCGTGTCCTCTTGCACTGTAACCGAGGGGTGTGTCCTCTTACACTGTAACCGAGGGGCGTGCCCTCTTACACTGTAAGCGTGGGGCATGTCCTCTTACACTGTACCCGAGGGGCGAGTCCTCTTTCACTGTATTGGAGGGATGTGTCCTCTTACACTGTAACCAAGGGGCGTGTTCTCTTACACTGTAACCGAGGGGCGTGTCCTCTTAAACTGTAACTGAAGGGCGTGACCTCTTTCACTGTAACCGAAGGGCATGTCCTCTTACACTGTAACCGAGGGGCGAGTCCTCTTTCACTGTAATGGAGGGATGTGTGCTCTTACACTGTAATCAAGGGGCGTGTCCTCTTACAATGTAACCGATGGGCGTGTCTTCTTACACTGTATCCGAGGGGCGTGTCCTCTTACACCGCATCCAAGGGGCGTGTCCTCTTACACTGTAACCGAGGGGCGTGTCCTCTTTCACTGTATTGGAGGGATGTGTTCTTTTACACTGTGACCGAGGGGCGTGTCCTCTTACACTGTAACCGATGGGCGTGTCTTCTTACACTTTAACCGAGGGGCATGTCCTCTTACACCGCAACCAAGGGGCGTGTCCTCTTACACTGTAACCGAGGGGCGTGTTCTCTTACACAGTAACCCAGGGGCGTGTCCTCTTGCACTGTAACCGAGGGGCGTGTCCTCTTACACTTTCACCGCGGAGCTTGTCCTCTTACACTGTAACCGAGGGGCATGTCCTCTTACCCTGTCACCGCAGAGCGTGTCCTCTTACACTGTCACCGCGGAGCGTGTCCTCTTACAGTGTAACCGAGGGGCGTGTCCTCTTACACTGTAACCGAGGGGCGTGTTCCCTTACACTGTAACTGAGGGGCGTGTTCTCTTACACTGTAACTGAGGGGTGTGTCCTCTTACACTGTAACAGAGGGGCGTGTCCTCTTACACTGTAACCGAGGGGCGTGTCCTCTTACACTTTAACCGAGGGGCGTGTCCTCTTACACTATAACCGAGGGGCGTGTGCTCTTAAGCTGCAACCGATGGGTGTGTCCTCTTACACTGTAACCGAGGAGTGTGTCTGCTTCCAACGTAACCGAGGGCATGTCCTTTTACATTGCAACCGAGGGGCCTTTCCTCTTGCACTGTAACCGAGGGGCGTGTCCTCTTACACTGCAACCGAGGGGCGTGTCCTGTTGCACTGTAACCAAGGGGCATGTCCTCTTACACCGCAACCAAGGGGCATGTCCCCTTACACTGTAACCGAGGGGCGTGCCTCTTACACTGTAACCCAGGGGCGTGTTCTCTTACACTGTAACCGAGGGGCGTGTCCTCTTACACTGTAACCGAGGGGTGTGTTCTCTTACACTGTAACCGAGGGGCGTGTCCTCTTACAATGTAACCGAGGGGCGTGTTCTCATACACTGTAACCAAGGAGCGTGTCCTGTGACACTGTAACCGAGGGGCATGTCCTCTTACACTGTAACCGACGGCCGTGGCCTCTTGCAGTGTAACCGAGGGGCGTGTTCTCATACACTGTAACCAAGGAGCGTGTCCTCTTACTCTGTAACCGAGGGGCGTGTCCTCTTACACTGTAACCGAGGGGCGTGTCCTCTTACACTGTAACCGATGGGTGAGGCCTCTTACACTGTAACCGAGGGGCGTGGTCTCATAAACTCTAACCGAGGGGCGTGTCATCCTAAACTGTAACCGAGGGGCGTGTCCTCTTAAACTGTAACTGAGGGTCGTGACCTCTATCACTGTAACCGAGGGGCGTGTTCTCTTACACTGTAACCGAGGGGCATGTCCTCTTACACTATAACCGAGGGGTGTGTTCTCTTACACTGTAACCGAGGGGCGTGTCCTCTTACAATGTAACCGAGGGGCGTGTTCTCATACACTGTAACCAAGGAGCGTGTCCTCTGACACTGTAACCGAGCGGCATGTCCTCTTACACTTTAACTGACGGCCGTGTCCTCTTACACTGTAACCGAGGGGCGTGTCCTCTTACACTGTACACGAGGGGCGTGTCCTCTTACACTGTAAGCGTGGGGCATGTCCTCTTACACTGTACCCGAGGGGCGAGTCCTCTTACACTGTAACCGAGTGGCGAGTCCTCTTTCACTGTAATGGAGGGATGTGTCCTCTTACACTGTAACCAAGGGGCGTGTTCTCTTATACTGCAACCGAGGGGTGTGTCCTCTTACACTGTAACTGAAGGGCGTGACCTCTTTCACTGTAACCGAGGGGCATGTCCTCTTACACTGTAACTGAGCGATGTGTTCTCTTACACTGTAACCGAGGGGCGTGTCCTCTTACACTGTAACCGAGGGGCGTGTACTCTTATACTATAACCGAGGGGCGTGTTCTCTTACACTGTAACCGAGGGGCGTGTTTTCTTACACTGTAACCGAGGGGCGTGTCCTCTTACACTGTAACTGAGCGGTGTGTTCTCTTACACTGTAACCGAGGGGCGTGTCCTCTTACACTGTAACCGAGGGGCGTGTACTCTTATACTATAACCGAGGGGCGTGTTCTCTTACACTGTAACCGAGGGGCGTGTCCTCTTACACTGCAACCAAGGAGTGTGTCCTCTTACACTGTAACCGAGGGGCGTGTCCTCTTACACTGTAACCGAGGAGCGTATCTGCTTACAACATAACCGAGGGGCATGTCCTTTTACATTGTAACCGAGGGGCGTGTCCACTTACACTGTAACTGAGGGGCGTGTCCTCTTACACTGCAACCGAGAGGCGTGTCCTGTTACACTGTAACCAAGGGGCATGTCCTCTTACAACGCAACCAAGCAGCATGTCCCCTTACACTGTAACCGAGTGGCGTGTCCTCTTACACTGTAACCCAGGGGCGTGTCCTCTTACACTGCAACCGAGGGGGGTATCCTCTTACACTGTAACCGAGGGGCGTGTTCTCTGACACTGTAACCGAGGGGCGTGTCCTCTTACACTGTAACCGAGGGGCGTGTCCTCTTATACTGTAATCAAGAGGCATGTCCTCTTACACTGTAACTGAGAGGCGTGTCCTCTTACACTGTAACCGAGGGGCGTGTCCTCTTACATTGCAACCGAGGAGCATGTCCTCGTAGACTGTAACTGAGGGGCGTGTCCTCTTACACTGTAACCAAGGGGCGTGTCCTCTTAAACTGTAACCCAGGGGCGTGTCCTCTTACACTGTAACCAAGGGGCGTGTCCTCTTACACTGTAACTGAGGGTCGTGGCCTCTTACACTCGAACCGAGGGGCGTGTCCTCTTAAATTGCAACCGAGGGGCGTGTCCTCTTACATTGTAACTGAGGTGCGTGTCCTCTTACACTGTAACCGAGGGGCGAGTCCTCTTTCACTGTAATGGAGGGATGTGTCCTCTTACACTGTAACCAAGGGGCGTGTCCTCTTACACTGCAACCGATGGGCGTGTCTTCTTACACTGTAAGCGAGGGGCGTGTCCTCTTACACCGCAACCAAGGGGCGTGTCCTCTTACACTGTAACCGAGGGGCGTGTCCTCTTACATTGCAACCGAGGAGCATGTCCTCGTCGACTGTAACTGAGGGGCATGCCCTCTTACACTGTAACCAAGGGCGTGTCCTCTTACACTGTAACCCAGGGGCGTGTCCTCTTACTCTGTAACCCAGGGGCGTGTCCTCTTAAATTGCAACCGAGGGGCGTGTCCTCTTACATTGTAACTGAGGGGCGTGTCCTCTTACACTGTAACCGAGGGGCGAGTCCTCTTTCACTGTAATGGAGGGATGTGTCCTCTCACACTGTAACCGAGGGGTATGTCCTCTTACACAGTAACCCAGGGGCATGTCCTCTTACACTGTAACCGAGGGGCGTGTCCTCTTACACTGTAACCGAGGGGCGTGTCCTCTTACACTGCAACCGAGGGGCGTGTCCTCTTACACTGTAACTGAGGGGCGTGTTCTCTTAAACTGTAACTGAGGGGCGTGCCCTCTTACACTGTAACCGAGGGGCGTGTCCTCTTACACTGTAACTGAGGGGCGTGTCCCCTTACCCTGCAACCGAGGGGCGTGTCCTGTTACACTGTATCCAAGGGGCATGTCCTCTTACACTGCAACCGAGGGGCGTGTCCTCTTACACTGTATGTGAGGGGTTTGTTCTCTTACACTGTAACCGAGGGGGCGTGTCCTCTTACAATGTAACTGAGGGGCGTGTTCTCTTGCACTGGACCCAAGGAGCGTGTCCTCTGAAACTGTAACCGAGGGGCATGTCCTCTTACACTGTAACCGAGGGCCGTGGCCTCTTACACTGTAACCGAGGGGCGTGTCCTCTTACAGTGTAACTGAGGGGCATGTCCTCTTACTCTGTAACTGAGGGGCGTGTCCTCTTACACTGTAACCGAGGGGCGTGTCCTCTTAAACTGTAACCGAGGGGCATGTCCTCGTAGACTGTAACTGAGGGGCGTGTCCTCTTACACTGTAACCCGAGGAGCATGACCTCTTGCACTGTAACCGAGGGGCGTGTCGTCTTACACTGTAACCAAGGGGCGTGTCCTCTTACACTGTAACCGAGGGGCGTGTCCTCTTACACTGTAAGCGAGGGGCGTGTCCTCTTACACTGTAACCGAGGGGCATGTCCCCTTAAATTGTAACCGAGGGGTGTGTCCTCTTACACGGTAACCGAGGGGCGTAAACTCTTACACTGTAACCGAGGGGCGAGGTCTCTTACACTGTAACCGAGGGGCGTGTCCTCTTACAATGTAACCGAGGGGCGTGTTCTCATACACTGTAACCAAGGAGCGTGTCCTCTGACACTGTAACCGAGGGTCATGTCCTCTTACACTGTAACCGACGGCCGTGTCCTCTTGCACTGTAACCGAGGGGCGTGTCCTCTTACACTGTAACCAAGGGGCGTGTCCTCTTACACTGCAACCGATGGGCGTGTCTTCTTACACTGTAAGCGAGGGGCGTGTCCTCTTACACCGCAACCAAGGGGCGTGTCCTCTTACACTGTAACCGAGGGGCGTGTCCTCTTACATTGCAACCGAGGAGCATGTCCTCGTCGACTGTAACTGAGGGGCATGCCCTCTTACACTGTAACCAAGGGCGTGTCCTCTTACACTGTAACCCAGGGGCGTGTCCTCTTACTCTGTAACCCAGGGGCGTGTCCTCTTAAATTGCAACCGAGGGGCGTGTCCTCTTACATTGTAACTGAGGGGCGTGTCCTCTTACACTGTAACCGAGGGGCGAGTCCTCTTTCACTGTAATGGAGGGATGTGTCCTCTCACACTGTAACCGAGGGGTATGTCCTCTTACACAGTAACCCAGGGGCATGTCCTCTTACACTGTAACCGAGGGGCGTGTCCTCTTACACTGTAACCGAGGGGCGTGTCCTCTTACACTGCAACCGAGGGGCGTGTCCTCTTACACTGTAACTGAGGGGCGTGTTCTCTTAAACTGTAACTGAGGGGCGTGCCCTCTTACACTGTAACCGAGGGGCGTGTCCTCTTACACTGTAACTGAGGGGCGTGTCCCCTTACCCTGCAACCGAGGGGCGTGTCCTGTTACACTGTATCCAAGGGGCATGTCCTCTTACACTGCAACCGAGGGGCGTGTCCTCTTACACTGTATGTGAGGGGTTTGTTCTCTTACACTGTAACCGAGGGGGCGTGTCCTCTTACAATGTAACTGAGGGGCGTGTTCTCTTGCACTGGACCCAAGGAGCGTGTCCTCTGAAACTGTAACCGAGGGGCATGTCCTCTTACACTGTAACCGAGGGCCGTGGCCTCTTACACTGTAACCGAGGGGCGTGTCCTCTTACAGTGTAACTGAGGGGCATGTCCTCTTACTCTGTAACTGAGGGGCGTGTCCTCTTACACTGTAACCGAGGGGCGTGTCCTCTTAAACTGTAACCGAGGGGCATGTCCTCGTAGACTGTAACTGAGGGGCGTGTCCTCTTACACTGTAACCCGAGGAGCATGACCTCTTGCACTGTAACCGAGGGGCGTGTCGTCTTACACTGTAACCAAGGGGCGTGTCCTCTTACACTGTAACCGAGGGGCGTGTCCTCTTACACTGTAAGCGAGGGGCGTGTCCTCTTACACTGTAACCGAGGGGCATGTCCCCTTAAATTGTAACCGAGGGGTGTGTCCTCTTACACGGTAACCGAGGGGCGTAAACTCTTACACTGTAACCGAGGGGCGAGGTCTCTTACACTGTAACCGAGGGGCGTGTCCTCTTACACTGTAACCGAGGGGCGTGTCTTCTTACACTGTAAGCGAGGGGCGTGTCCTCTTACACTGTAATCGAGGGGCGTGTCCTCTTACAGTGTAACCCAGGGGCATGTCCTCTTACACTGTAACAGAGCGGCATGTCCCCTTACATTGTAACCGAGGGGTGTGTCCTCTTACACGGTAACCGAGGGACGTATACTCTTACACTGTAACCGAGGGGTGAGGTCTCTTACACTGTAACCGAGGGGCGTGGCCTCTTACACTGTAACCGAGGGGCGTGGCCTCAGACACTCTTACCGAAAGGCGTGTCCTCTTACTCTGTAACCGAGGGGCGTGTCCTCTTACACTGTAACCGAGGGGCGTGTCCTCTTACACTGTAACCGATGGGTGTGGCCTCTTACACTGTAACCGAGGGGCGTGGCCTCTTACACTGTAACCGAGGGGCGTGAACTCATAAACTCTAACCGAGGGGCGTGTCATCTTAAACTGTAACCGAGGGGCGTGTCCTCTTAAACTGTAACTGAGGGTCGTGACCTCTATCACTGTAACCGAGGGGCGTGTCCTCTTACACCGCAAACAAGGGCCGTGTCCTCTTACACTGTAACCGAGGTGCGTGTCCTCTTACACTGTAACCGAGGTGCGTGTCCTCTTACACTGTAACCGAGGGGCATGTCCTCTTACACTGTAACCGAGGGGCGTGTCCTCTTACACTGTAACCGAGGGGCGAGTCCTCTTACACTGTAACCGAGTGGCGTGTCCTCTTACACTGTAACCGAGGGGCGTGTACTCTTACACAGTAACCGAGTGGCGTGTCCTCTTACACTGTAACCGAGGGATGTGTCCTCTTACACAGTAACCCAGGGGCATGACCTCTCACAATTTAACCGAGGGGCGTGTCCTCTTACACTGTACCTGATGGGCGTGTCCTCTTACTCTGTAACCGAGGGGCGTGTCCTCTTACACTGTAACCGAGGGGCGTGTCCTCTTACACTGCAACCGAGTGGCGTGTCCTCTTACTCTGTAACCGAGGGGCGTGTCCTCTTACACTGTAACCGAGGGGCATGTCCTCTTACACTGTAACCGAGGGGCATGTCCGCTTACACTGTAACCGAGGGGCGTGTCCTCGTACATTGTAACTGAGGGGCGTGGCCTCTTACACTGCAACCGAGGGGCGTGTCGTCTTACACTGTAACCGAGGAGCGTGTCCTCTTACAACGTTATCGAGGGGCATGTCCTTTAACTTTATAACCGAGGAATGTGCCCTCTTACACTGTAACCGAGGGGCATGCCCTCTTACACTGCAATCGAGGGGCGTGTCCTGTAACACTGTAACCAAGGGGCGTGTCCTCTTACACTGCAACCAAGGGGCGTGTCCCCTTACACTGTAACCGAGTGTCGTGTCCTCTTACACTGCAACCCAGGGGCGTGTCCTCTTACACTGTAACCGGGGGCGTGTCCACTTATGCTGTAAGACAGGGGTGTGTCCTCTTACACTGTAACCAAGGGGCTTGTCTTCTTGCACTGTAACTGAGGGGTGTGTCCTCATACACTGTAACTGAGGGGCGTGTCCTCTTACCCTGTAACCGAGGGGCGTGTCCTCTTACACTGTAACCGAGGGGCGTGTCCTCTTACACTGTAACTGAGGGGCATGTCCTCTTACCCTGTAACCGAGGGGCGTGTCCTCTTACACTGTAACCGAGAGGCGTGTCCTCTTACAGTGTAACCGAGGGGCGTGTCCTCTTACACTGTAACCGAGGGGCATGTCCTCTTACCCTGTAACCGAGGGGCGTGTCCTCTTACACTGTAACCGAGAGGCGTGTCCTCTTACACTGTAACCGAGGGGCATGTCCTCTTACCCTGTAACCGAGGGGCGTGTCCTCTTATACTGTAACCGAGAGGCGTGTCCTCTTACACTGTAACCGAGGGGCGTGTCCTCTTACACTGTAACCGAGGGGCATGTCCTCTTACCCTGTAACCGAGGGGCGTGTCCTCTTACACTGTAACCGAGAGGCGTGTCCTCTTACACTGTAACCGAGGGGCATGTCCTCTTACCCTGTAACTGAGGGGCGTGTCCTCTTACACTGTAACCGAGAGGCGTGTCCTCTTACACTGTAACCCAGGGGCATGTCCTCTTACACTGTAACCCAGGGGCATGTCCTCTTACACTCTAACCGAGGGGCATGCCCTCTTACACTGCAATCGAGGGGCGTGTCCTGTAACACTGTAACCAAGGGGCGTGTCCTCTTACACCGCAACCAAGGGGCGTGTCCCCTTACACTGTAACCGAGTGTCGTGTCCTCTTACACTGCAACCCAGGGGCATGTCCTCTTACACTGTAACCGGGGGCGTGTCCACTTATGCTGTAAGACAGGGGTGTGTCCTCTTACACTCTAACCAAGGGGCTTGTCTTCTTGCACTGTAACTGAGGGGTGTGTCCTCATACACTGTAACTGAGGGGCGTGTCCTCTTACCCTGTAACTGAGGGGCGTGTCCTCTTACCCTGTAACCGAGGGGCGTGTACTCTTACACTGTAACCGAGGGGCGTGTCCTCTTACACTGTAACCCAGGGGCGTGTCCTCTTACACTGTAACCGAGGGGCATGTCCCCTTACATTGTAACCGAGGGGTGTGTCCTCTTACACGGTAACCGAGGGGCGTATACTCTTACACTGTAACCGAGGGGCGAGGTCTCTTACACTGTAACCGAGGGGCGTGTCCTCTTACACTGTAACCGAGGGGCGTGTCCTCTTACACTGTAACCGAGGGGCGTGTCTTCTTACACTGTAACCGAGGGGCGTGTCCTCTTACAGTGTAACCCAGGGGCATGTCCTCTTACACTGTAACCGAGCGGCATGTCCCCTTACATTGTAACCGAGGGGTGTGTCCTCTTACACGGTAACCGAGGGACGTATGCTCTTACACTGTAACCGAGGGGCGAGGTCTCTTACACTGTAACCGAGGTGCGTGGCCTCTTGCAGTGTAACCGAGGGGCGTGGCCTCAGACACTCTAACCGAAAGGCGTGTCCTCTTACTCTGTAACCGAGGGGCGTGTCCTCTTACACTGTAACCGAGGGGCGTGTCCTCTTACACTGTAACCGATGGGTGTGGCCTCTTACACTGTAACCGAGGGGCGTGGACTCATAAACTCTAACCGAGGGGCGTGTCATCCTAAACTGTAACCGAGGGGCGTGTCCTCTTAAACTGTAACTGAGGGTCGTGACCTCTATCACTGTAACCGAGGGGCGTGTCCTCTTACACTGTAACCGAGGGGCGAGTCCTCTTTCACTGTAACTGAGGGGCGTGACCTCTATCACTGTAACTGAGGGGCGTGTCCTCTTTCACTGTAACTGAGGGTCGTGACCTCTATCACTGTAACCGAGGGGCGTGTCCACTTAAACTGTAACTGAGGGGCGTGACCTCTATCACTGTAACCGAGGGGCGCATCCTCTTACACTGTAACCGAGGGGCGAGTCCTCTTTCACTGTAATGGAGGGATGTGTTCTCTTACAATGTGACCGAGGGACGTGTACTCTTAGACTGTAACCGATGGGCGTGTCTTCTTACACTGTAACCGAGGGGCGTGTCCTCTTACACCGCAAACAAGGGGCGTGTCCTCTTACACTGTAACCGAGGGGCGTGTCCTCTTACACTGTAACCGAGAGGTGTGTTCTCTTACACTGTAACCGAGGGGTGTGTCCTCTTACAATGTAACCGAGGGTCGTGTTCTCTTACTCTGCAACCAAGGAGCGTGTCCTCTGACACTGTAACCGAGGGGCATGTCCTCTTACACTGTAACCGACAGCCGTGTCCTCTTACACTGTAACCGAGGGGCGTGTCCTCTTACACTGTAACCGAGGTGCGTGTCCTCTTACACTGTAAGCGTGGGGCGTGTCCTCTTACACTGTAATGGAGGGATGTGTCCTCTCACACTGTAACCGAGGGGTATGTCCTCTTACACAGTAACCCAGGGGCATGTCCTCTTACACTGTAACCGAGGGGCGTGTCCTCTTACACTGTAACCGAGGGGCGTGTCCTCTTACACTGCAACCGAGGGGCGTGTCCTCTTACACTGTAACTGAGGGGCGTGTTCTCTTAAACTGTAACTGAGGGGCGTGCCCTCTTACACTGTAACCGAGGGGCGTGTCCTCTTACACTGTAACTGAGGGGCGTGTCCCCTTACCCTGCAACCGAGGGGCGTGTCCTGTTACACTGTATCCAAGGGGCATGTCCTCTTACACTGCAACCGAGGGGCGTGTCCTCTTACACTGTATGTGAGGGGTTTGTTCTCTTACACTGTAACCGAGGGGGCGTGTCCTCTTACAATGTAACTGAGGGGCGTGTTCTCTTGCACTGGACCCAAGGAGCGTGTCCTCTGAAACTGTAACCGAGGGGCATGTCCTCTTACACTGTAACCGAGGGCCGTGGCCTCTTACACTGTAACCGAGGGGCGTGTCCTCTTACAGTGTAACTGAGGGGCATGTCCTCTTACTCTGTAACCGAGGGGCGTGTCCTCTTTCACTGTAACCGAGGGGCGTGTCCTCTTAAACTGTAACCGAGGGGCATGTCCTCGTAGACTGTAACTGAGGGGCGTGTCCTCTTACACTGTAACCCGAGGAGCATGACCTCTTGCACTGTAACCGAGGGGCGTGTCGTCTTACACTGTAACCAAGGGGCGTGTCCTCTTACACTGTAACTGAGGGGCGTGTCCTCTTACACTGTAAGTGAGGGGCGTGTCCTTTTACACTGTAACCCAGGGGCATGTCCTCTTACACTGTAACCGAGGGGCATGTCCCCTTACATTGTAACCGAGGGGTGTGTCCTCTTACACGGTAACCGAGGGGCGTATACTCTTACACTGTAACCGAGGGGCGAGGTCTCTTACACTGTAACCGAGGGGCGTGTCCTCTTACACTGTAACCGAGGGGCGTGTCTTCTTACACTGTAAGCGAGGGGCGTGTCCTCTTACACTGTAATCGAGGGGCGTGTCCTCTTACAGTGTAACCCAGGGGCATGTCCTCTTACACTGTAACAGAGCGGCATGTCCCCTTACATTGTAACCGAGGGGTGTGTCCTCTTACACGGTAACCGAGGGACGTATCCTCTTACACTGTAACCGAGGGGTGAGGTCTCTTACACTGTAACCGAGGGGCGTGGCCTCTTACACTGTAACTGAGGGGCGTGGCCTCAGACACTCTTACCGAAAGGCGTGTCCTCTTACTCTGTAACCGAGGGGCGTGTCCTCTTACACTGTAACCGATGGGTGTGGCCTCTTACACTGTAAACGAGGGGCGTGGCCTCTTACACTGTAACCGAGGGGCGTGAACTCATAAACTCTAACCGAGGGGCGTGTCATCTTAAACTGTAACCGAGGGGCGTGTCCTCTTAAACTGTAACTGAGGGTCGTGACCTCTATCACTGTAACCGAGGGGCGTGTCCTCTTACACTGTAACCGAGGGGCGAGTCCTCTTTCACTGTAACTGAGGGGCGTGACCTCTATCACTGTAACTGAGGGGCGTGTCCTCTTTCACTGTAACTGAGGGTCGTGACCTCTATCACTGTAACCGAGGGGCGTGTCCACTTACACTGTAACTGAGGGGCGTGACCTCTATCACTGTAACCGAAGGGCGCATCCTCTTACACTGTAACCGAGGGGCGAGACCTCTTTCACTGTAATGGAGGGATGTGTTCTCTTGCACTGTGACCGAGGGGCGTGTCCTCTTAGACTGTAACCGATGGGCGTGTCTTCTTACACTGTAACCGAGGGGCGTGTCCTCTTACACCGCAAACAAGGGGCGTGTCCTCTTACACTGTAACCGAGGGGCGTGTCCTCTTACACTGTAACCGAGAGGTGTGTTCTCTTACACTGTAACCGAGGGGTGTGTCCTCTTACAATGTAACCGAGGGGCGTGTTCTCTTACTCTGTAACCAAGGAGCGTGTCCTCTGACACTGTAACCGAGGGGCATGTCCTCTTACACTGTAACCGACAGCCGTGTCCTCTTACACTGTAACCGAGGGGCGTGTCCTCTTACACTGTAACCGAGGTGCGTGTCCTCTTACACTGTAAGCGTGGGGCGTGTCCTCTTACACTGTAACCGAGGGGCGAGTCCTCTTACACTGTAACCGAGTGGCATGTCCTCTTCCACTGTAACCGAGGGGCGTGTCCCTTTACACTGTAACCGAGGGGCGTGTACTCTTACACAGTAACCGAGTGGCGTGTCCTCTTACACTGTAACCGAGGGATGTGTCCTCTTACACAGTAACCCAGGGGCATGACCTCTCACAATTTAACCGAGGGGCGTGTCGTCTTACACTGTACCTGATGGGCGTGTCCTCTTACTCTGTAACCGAGGGGCGTGTCCTCTTACACTGTAACCGAGGGGCGTGTCCTCTTACACTGTAACCGAGTGGCGTGTCCTCTTACTCTGTAACCGAGGGGCGTGTCCTCTTACACTGTAACCGAGGGGCATGTCCTCTTACACTGTAACCGAGGGGCATGTCCGCTTACACTGTAACCGAGGGGCGTGTCCTCGTACATTGTAACCGAGGGGCGTGGCCTCTTACACTGTAACCGAGGGGCGTGTCGTCTTACACTGTAACCGAGGAGCGTGTCCTCTTACAACATTATCGAGGGGCATGTCCTTTAACTTTATAACCGAGGAATGTGCCCTCTTACACTGTAACCGAGGGGCATGCCCTCTTACACTGCAATCGAGGGGCGTGTCCTGTAACACTGTAACCAAGGGGCGTGTCCTCTTACACCGCAACCAAGGGGCGTGTCCCCTTACACTGTAACCGAGTGTCGTGTCCTCTTACACTGCAACCCAGGGGCGTGTCCTCTTACACTGTAACCGGGGGCGTGTCCACTTATGCTGTAAGACAGGGGTGTGTCCTCTTACACTGTAACCAAGGGGCTTGTCTTCTTGCACTGTAACTGAGGGGTGTGTCCTCATACACTGTAACTGAGGGGCGTGTCCTCTTACCCTGTAACCGAGGGGCGTGTCCTCTTACACTGTAACCGAGGGGCGTGTCCTCTTACACTGTAACTGAGGGGCATGTCCTCTTACCCTGTAACCGAGGGGCGTGTCCTCTTACACTGTAACCGAGAGGCGTGTCCTCTTACACTGTAACCGAGGGGCGTGTCCTCTTACACTGTAACCGAGGGGCATGTCCTCTTACCCTGTAACCGAGGGGCGTGTCCTCTTACACTGTAACCGAGAGGCGTGTCCTCTTACACTGTAACCGAGGGGCATGTCCTCTTACCCTGTAACCGAGGGGCGTGTCCTCTTATACTGTAACCGAGAGGCGTGTCCTCTTACACTGTAACCGAGGGGCGTGTCCTCTTACACGGTAACCGAGGGGCATGTCCTCTTACCCTGTAACCGAGGGGCGTGTCCTCTTACACTGTAACCGAGAGGCATGTCCTCTTACACTGTAACCGAGGGGCATGTCCTCTTACCCTGTAACCGAGGGGCGTGTCCTCTTACACTGTAACCGAGAGGCGTGTCCTCTTACACTGTAACCCAGGGGCATGTCCTCTTACACTGTAACCCAGGGGCATGTCCTCTTACACTGTAACCGAGGGGCATGCCCTCTTACACTGCAATCGAGGGGCGTGTCCTGTAACACTGTAACCAAGGGGCGTGTCCTCTTACACCGCAACCAAGGGGCGTGTCCCCTTACACTGTAACCGAGTGTCGTGTCCTCTTACACTGCAACCCAGGGGCGTGTCCTCTTACACTGTAACCGGGGGCGTGTCCACTTATGCTGTAAGACAGGGGTGTGTCCTCTTACACTGTAACCAAGGGGCTTGTCTTCTTGCACTGTAACTGAGGGGTGTGTCCTCATACACTGTAACTGAGGGGCGTGTCCTCTTACACTGTAACCGAGGGGCGTGTCCTCTTACACTGTAACCGAGGGGCGTGTCCTCATACACTGTAACTGAGGGGCATGTCCTCTTACCCTGTAACCGAGGGGCGTGTCCTCTTACACTGTAACCGAGAGGCGTGTCCTCTTACACTGTAACCGAGGGGCGTGTCCTCTTACACTGTAACCGAGGGGCATGTCCTCTTACCCTGTAACCGAGGGGCGTGTCCTCTTACACTGTAACCGAGAGGCGTGTCCTCTTACACTGTAACCGAGGGGCATGTCCTCTTACCCTGTAACCGAGGGGCGTGTCCTCTTATACTGTAACCGAGAGGCGTGTCCTCTTACACTGTAACCGAGGGGCGTGTCCTCTTACACTGTAACCGAGGGGCATGTCCTCTTACCCTGTAACCGAGGGGCGTGTCCTCTTACACTGTAACCGAGAGGCGTGTCCTCTTACACTGTAACCGAGGGGCATGTCCTCTTACCCTGTAACCGAGGGGCGTGTCCTCTTACACTGTAACCGAGAGGCGTGTCCTCTTACACTGTAACCCAGGGGCATGTCCTCTTACACTGTAACCCAGGGGCATGTCCTCTTACACTGTAACCGAGGGGCATGCCCTCTTACACTGCAATCGAGGGGCGTGTCCTGTAACACTGTAACCAAGGGGCGTGTCCTCTTACACCGCAACCAAGGGGCGTGTCCCCTTACACTGTAACCGAGTGTCGTGTCCTCTTACACTGCAACCCAGGGGCATGTCCTCTTACACTGTAACCGGGGGCGTGTCCACTTATGCTGTAAGACAGGGGTGTGTCCTCTTACACTCTAACCAAGGGGCTTGTCTTCTTGCACTGTAACTGAGGGGTGTGTCCTCATACACTGTAACTGAGGGGCGTGTCCTCTTACCCTGTAACTGAGGGGCGTGTCCTCTTACCCTGTAACCGAGGGGCGTGTACTCTTACACTGTAACCGAGGGGCGTGTCCTCTTACACTGTAACCCAGGGGCGTGTCCTCTTACACTGTAACCGAGGGGCATGTCCCCTTACATTGTAACCGAGGGGTGTGTCCTCTTACACGGTAACCGAGGGGCGTATACTCTTACACTGTAACCGAGGGGCGAGGTCTCTTACACTGTAACCGAGGGGCGTGTCCTCTTACACTGTAACCGAGGGGCGTGTCCTCTTACACTGTAACCGAGGGGCGTGTCTTCTTACACTGTAACCGAGGGGCGTGTCCTCTTACAGTGTAACCCAGGGGCATGTCCTCTTACACTGTAACCGAGCGGCATGTCCCCTTACATTATAACCGAGGGGTGTGTCCTCTTACACGGTAACCGAGGGACGTATGCTCTTACACTGTAACCGAGGGGCGAGGTCTCTTACACTGTAACCGAGGTGCGTGGCCTCTTGCAGTGTAACCGAGGGGCGTGGCCTCAGACACTCTAACCGAAAGGCGTGTCCTCTTACTCTGTAACCGAGGGGCGTGTCCTCTTACACTGTAACCGAGGGGCGTGTCCTCTTACACTGTAACCGATGGGTGTGGCCTCTTACACTGTAACCGAGGGGCGTGGACTCATAAACTCTAACCGAGGGGCGTGTCATCCTAAACTGTAACCGAGGGGCGTGTCCTCTTAAACTGTAACTGAGGGTCGTGACCTCTATCACTGTAACCGAGGGGCGTGTCCTCTTACACTGTAACCGAGGGGCGAGTCCTCTTTCACTGTAACTGAGGGGCGTGACCTCTATCACTGTAACTGAGGGGCGTGTCCTCTTTCACTGTAACTGAGGGTCGTGACCTCTATCACTGTAACCGAGGGGCGTGTCCACTTAAACTGTAACTGAGGGGCGTGACCTCTATCACTGTAACCGAGGGGCGCATCCTCTTACACTGTAACCGAGGGGCGAGTCCTCTTTCACTGTAATGGAGGGATGTGTTCTCTTACACTGTGACCGAGGGGCGTGTACTCTTAGACTGTAACCGATGGGCGTGTCTTCTTACACTGTAACCGAGGGGCGTGTCCTCTTACACCGCAAACAAGGGGCGTGTCCTCTTACACTGTAACCGAGGGGCGTGTCCTCTTACACTGTAACCGAGAGGTGTGTTCTCTTACACTGTAACCGAGGGGTGTGTCCTCTTACAATGTAACCGAGGGTCGTGTTCTCTTACTCTGTAACCAAGGAGCGTGTCCTCTGACACTGTAACCGAGGGGCATGTCCTCTTACACTGTAACCGACAGCCGTGTCCTCTTACACTGTAACCGAGGGGCGTGTCCTCTTACACTGTAACCGAGGTGCGTGTCCTCTTACACTGTAAGCGTGGGGCGTGTCCTCTTACACTGTAACCGAGGGGCGCGTCCTCTTACACTTTAACCGAGTGGCATGTCCTCTTACACTGTATCCGAGGGGCGTGTCCTCTTCCACTGTAACCGAGGGGCGTGTCCCTTTACACTGTAACCGAGGGGCGTGTACTCTTACACAGTAACCGAGTGGCGTGTCCTCTTACACTGTAACCGAGGGATGTGTCCTCTTACACAGTAACCCAGGGGCATGACCTCTCACAATTTAACCGAGAGGCGTGTCCTCTTACACTGTAACTGAGGGGCGTGTCCTCTTACTCTGTAACCGAGGGGCGTGTCCTCTTACACTGGAACCGAGGGGCGTGTCCTCTTACACTGTATCCGAGGGGCGTGTTCTCTTACACTGTAACTGAGGGGCGTGTCCTCTTACACTGTAACCGAGTGGCGTGTCCTCTTACTCTGTAACTGAGGGGCGTGTCCTCTTACACTGTAACCGAGGGGCGTGTCCTCTTTCACTGTAACCGAGGGGCGTGTCCTGTTACACTGTAACCGAGGGGCGTGTCCTCTTACACTGTAACCGAGGAGCGTGTCATCTTACAAGGTAACCGAGGGTCGTGTCCTTTTACATTGTAACCGAGGGGCGTGTCCTCTTACACTGTAAACGAGGGGCGTGTCCTGTTACACTGTAACCAATGGGCATGCCCTCTTACACTGCAACCGAGGGGCGTGTCCTGTTACACTGTAACCAAGGGGCGTTTCCGCTTACACTGCAACCAAGGGGCGTGTCCCCTTACACTGTAACCGAGGGGCGTGGCCTCTTACACTGTAACCCAGGGGCGTGTCCTCTTACATTGTAACCGAGGTGCGTGTCCTCTTACACGCTAACAGAGGGGCGTGTCCTCTTACACTGTAACTGAGGGACGTGTCCTCTTACACTGTAACCGGGGAGCGTGTCCACTTACACTGTAACACAGGGACGTGTCCTCTTACACTGTAACCGAGTGGTGTGTCCTCTTACACTGTACCCAAGAAGCTTGTCCTCTTGCACTGTAACTGAGGGGTGTGTCCTCATACACTGTAACCGTGGCGTGTGTCCATTTACAGTGTAACCGAGGGATGTGTCCTCTGACACTGTAACCGAGGGGCGTGCCCTCTTATAGTGTAACCGAGGGGCATGTCCTCTTACACTGTAACCGAGGGGCATGTCCTCTTACACTGTAACCGAGGGGCGTGTCCTCGTACATTGTAACCGAGGGGCGTGGCCTCTTACACTGTAACCGAGGGGCGTGTCGTCTTACACTGTAACCGAGGAGCGTGTCCTCTTACAACGTTATCGAGTGGCATGTCCTTTAACTTTATAACCGAGGAACGTGCCCTCTTACACTGTAACCGAGGGGCGTGCCCTCTTACACTGCAATCGAGGGGCATGTCCTGTAACACTGTAACCAAGGGGCGTGTCCTCTTACACTGCAACCAAGGGGCGTGTCCCCTTACACTGTAACCGAGTGTCGTGTCCTCTTACACTGCAACCCAGGGGCGTGTCCTCTTACACTGTAACCGGGGGCGTGTCCACTTATGCTGTAAGGCAGGGGTGTGTCCTCTTACACTGTAACCAAGGGGCTTGTCTTCTTGCACTGTAACTGAGGGGTGTGTCCTCATACACTGTAACTGAGGGGCGTGTCCTCTTACCCTGTAACCGAGGGGCGTGTCCTCTTACACTGTAACCGAGGGGCGTGTCCTCTTACACTGTAACCGAGGGGCATGTCCTCTTACACTGTAACCGAGGGGCATGTCCTCTTACACTGTAACTGAGGGTCGTGTCCTCTAACACTGTAACCGAGGGACGTGTCATCTTACACTGTAACCGAGGGGCGTGTCCTCTAACTCTGTAACCGAGGGGCGTGTCGTCTTACACTCTAACGGAGTGCCGTGTTCTCTTACACTGTAAGCGAGGGGCGTGTCCTCTTACACTGTAACCGAGGGGTGTGTTTTCTTACACTGTAACCAAGGGGCGTGTCCTCTTACAATGTAACCGAGGGGCGTGTTCTCTTACACTGTAACCGAGGGGCGTGTCCTCTTACACTGTAACCGAGGGGCGTGTCCTTTCACACTGTAACCGAGGGGCGTGTCCTCTTGCACTGTAACCAAGGGGCGTGTCCTCTTACAATATATTCGAGGGTCGTGCCCTCTTACACAGTAATCAAGGGGCGTGTCTTCTTACACTGTAACCGAGGCACGTGTCCTCTTACACTGTAACTGAGGGGCATGTCCTCTTACACTGTAACCGAGGGGCGTGTCCTCGTACATTGTAACCGAGGGGCGTGGCCTCTTACACTGTAACCGAGGGGCGTGTCGTCTTACACTGTAACCGAGGAGCGTGTCCTCTTACAACGTTATCGAGGGGCATGTCCTTTAACTTTATAACCGAGGAACGTGCCCTCTTACACTGTAACCGAGGGGCGTGCCCTCTTACACTGCAATCGAGGGGCATGTCCTGTAACACTGTAACCAAGGGGCGTGTCCTCTTACACTGCAACCAAGGGGCGTGTCCCCTTACACTGTAACCGAGTGTCGTGTCCTCTTACACTGCAACCCAGGGGCGTGTCCTCTTACACTGTAACCGGGGGCGTGTCCACTTATGCTGTAAGGCAGGGGTGTGTCCTCTTACACTGTAACCAAGGGGCTTGTCTTCTTGCACTGTAACTGAGGGGTGTGTCCTCATACACTGTAACTGAGGGGCGTGTCCTCTTACCCTGTAACCGAGGGGCGTGTCCTCTTACACTGTAACCGAGGGGCGTGTCCTCTTACACTGTAACCGAGGGGCATGTCCTCTTACACTGTAACCGAGGGGCATGTCCTCTTACACTGTAACTGAGGGTCGTGTCCTCTAACACTGTAACCGAGGGACGTGTCATCTTACACTGTAACCGAGGGGCGTGTCCTCTAACTCTGTAACCGAGGGGCATGCCCTCTAACTCTGTAACCGAGGGGCGTGTCATCTTACACTGTAACCGAGGGGCGTGTCCTCTTACACTGTAACTGAGGGGCGTGTCGTCTTACACTCTAACGGAGTGCCGTGTTCTCTTACACTGTAAGCGAGGGGCGTGTCCTCTTACACTGTAACCGAGGGGCGTGTCCTTTCACACTGTAACCGAGGGGCGTGTCCTCTTGCACTGTAACCAAGGGGCGTGTCCTCTTACAATATATTCGAGGGTCGTGCCCTCTTACACAGTAATCAAGGGGCGTGTCTTCTTACACTGTACCCGAGGGGCGTGTTCTCTTTCACTGTAACCCATGGGCGTGTCCTCTTACACTGTAACCGAGGGGCGTGTCCTCTTGCTCTGTGAACGAGGGGCGGTTCCTTTTACACTGTAACCGAGGGGCGTGTCCTCTTACAGTGTAACTGAGGGGTGTTTCCTCTTACACTGTATCCGAGGGGCGTGTCCTCTTACACTGTAACCGAGGGGCGAGTCCTCTTACAGTGTAACTGAGGGGTGTTTCCTCTTACACTGTAACTGAGGGGCGTGTCCTCTTACAGTGTAACTGAGGGGTGTTTCCTCTTACACTGTATCCGAGGGGCGTGTCCTCTTACACTGTAACCGAGGGGCGAGTCCTCTTACACTGTAACCGAGTGGCATGTCCTCTTCCACTGTAACCGAGGGGCGTGTCCCTTTACACTGTAACCGAGGGGCGTGTACTCTTACACAGTAACCGAGTGGCGTGTCCTCTTACACTGTAACCGAGGGATGTGTCCTCTTACACAGTAACCCAGGGGCATGACCTCTCACAATTTAACCGAGGGGCGTGTCCTCTTGCACTGTACCTGATGGGCGTGTCCTCTTACTCTGTAACCGAGGGGCGTGTCCTCTCACACTGTAACCGAGGGGCATGTCCTCTTACACTGTATCCGAGGGGCGTGTTCTCTTACACTGTAACTGAGGGGCGTGTCCTCTTACACTGTAACCGAGTGGCGTGTCCTCTTACTCTGTAACCGAGGGGCGTGTCCTCTTACACTGTAACCGAGGGGCATGTCCTCTTACACTGTAACCGAGGGGCATGTCCTCTTACACTGTAACCGAGGGGCATGTCCGCTTACACTGTAACCGAGGGGCGTGTCCTCGTACATTGTAACCGAGGGGCGTGGCCTCTTACACTGTAACCGAGGGGCGTGTCCTCTTACTCTGTAACTGAGGGGCGTGTCCTCTTACACTGTAACTGAGGGGCGTGTCCTCTTACACTGTAACCGAGGGGCGTGTCCTGTTACACTGTAACCGAGGGGCGTGTCCTCTTACGCTGTAACCGAGGAGCGTGTCATCTTACAAAGTAACCGAGGGTCGTGTCCTTTTACATTGTAACCGAGGGGCGTGTCCTCTTACACTGTAAATGAGGGGCGTGTCCTGTTACACTGTAACCAATGGGCATGCCCTCTTACACTGCAACCGAGGGGCGTGTCCTGTTACACTGTAACCAAGGGGCGTTTCCGCTTACACTGCAACCAAGGGGCGTGTCCCCTTACACTGTAACCGAGGGGCGTGGCCTCTTACACTGTAACCCAGGGGCGTGTCCTCTTACATTGTAACCGAGGTGCGTGTCCTCTTACACGCTAACAGAGGGGCGTGTCCTCTTACACTGTAACTGAGGGACGTGTCCTCTTACACTGTAACCGGGGAGCGTGTCCACTTACACTGTAACACAGGGACGTGTCCTCTTACACTGTAACCGAGTGGTGTGTCCTCTTACACTGTAACCGAGGTGCGTGTCCTCTTACACTGTACCCAAGTGGCTTGTCCTCTTGCACTGTAACTGAGGGGTGTGTCCTCATACACTGTAACCGTGTCGTGTGTCCATTTACAGTGTAACCGAGGGACGTGTCCTCTGACACTGTAACCGAGGGGCGTGCCCTCTTACACTGTAACCGAGGGGCGTGTCCTCGTACATTGTAACCGAGGGGCGTGGCCTCTTACACTGTAACCGAGGGGCGTGTCGTCTTACACTGTAACCGAGGAGCGTGTCCTCTTACAACGTTATCGAGGGGCATGTCCTTTAACTTTATAACCGAGGAACGTGCCCTCTTACACTGTAACCGAGGGGCGTGCCCTCTTACACTGCAATCGAGGGGCATGTCCTGTAAGACTGTAACCAAGGGGCGTGTCCTCTTACACTGCAACCAAGGGGCGTGTCCCCTTACACTGTAACCGAGTGTCGTGTCCTCTTACACTGCAACCCAGGGGCGTGTCCTCTTACACTGTAACCGGGGGCGTGTCCACTTATGCTGTAAGGCAGGGGTGTGTCCTCTTACACTGTAACCAAGGGGCTTGTCTTCTTGCACTGTAACTGAGGGGTGTGTCCTCATACACTGTAACTGAGGGGCGTGTCCTCTTACCCTGTAACCGAGGGGCGTGTCCTCTTACACTGTAACCGAGGGGCGTGTCCTCTTACACTGTAACCGAGGGGCATGTCCTCTTACACTGTAACCGAGGGGCATGTCCTCTTACACTGTAACTGAGGGTCGTGTCCTCTAACACTGTAACCGAGGGACGTGTCATCTTACACTGTAACCGAGGGGCGTGTCCTCTAACTCTGTAACCGAGGGGCGTGTCCTCTAACTCTGTAACCGAGGGGCGTGTCATCTTACACTGTAACCGAGGGGCGTGTCCTCTTACACTGTAACTGAGGGGCGTGTCGTCTTACACTCTAACGGAGTGCCGTGTTCTCTTACACTGTAAGCGAGGGGCGTGTCCTCTTACACTGTAACCGAGGGGTGTGTTTTCTTACACTGTAACCAAGGGGCGTTTCCTCTTACAATGTAACCGAGGGGCGTGTTCTCTTACACTGTAACCGAGGGGCGTGTCCTCTTACACTGTAACCGAGGGGCGTGTCCTTTCACACTGTAACCGAGGGGCGTGTCCTCTTGCACTGTAACCAAGGGGCGTGTCCTCTTACAATATATTCGAGGGTCGTGCCCTCTTACACAGTAATCAAGGGGCGTGTCTTCTTACACTGTAACCGAGGCGCGTGTCCTCTTACACTGTAACTGAGGGGCATGTCCTCTTACACTGTAACCGAGGGGCGTGTCCTCGTACATTGTAACCGAGGGGCGTGGCCTCTTACACTGTAACCGAGGGGCGTGTCGTCTTACACTGTAACCGAGGAGCGTGTCCTCTTACAACGTTATCGAGGGGCATGTCCTTTAACTTTATAACCGAGGAACGTGCCCTCTTACACTGTAACCGAGGGGCGTGCCCTCTTAAACTGCAATCGAGGGGCATGTCCTGTAACACTGTAACCAAGGGGCGTGTCCTCTTACACTGCAACCAAGGGGCGTGTCCCCTTACACTGTAACCGAGTGTCGTGTCCTCTTACACTGCAACCCAGGGGCGTGTCCTCTTACACTGTAACCGGGGGCGTGTCCACTTATGCTGTAAGGCAGGGGTGTGTCCTCTTACACTGTAACCAAGGGGCTTGTCTTCTTGCACTGTAACTGAGGGGTGTGTCCTCATACACTGTAACTGAGGGGCGTGTCCTCTTACCCTGTAACCGAGGGGCGTGTCCTCTTACTCTGTAACCGAGGGGCGTGTCCTCTTACACTGTAACCGAGGGGCATGTCCTCTTACACTGTAACCGAGGGGCATGTCCTCTTACACTGTAACTGAGGGTCGTGTCCTCTAACATTGTAACCGAGGGGCGTGTCCTCTAACTCTGTAACCGAGGGGCATGTCCTCTTACACTGTAACCGAGGGACGTGTCATCTTACACTGTAACCGAGGGGCGTGTCCTCTAACTCTGTAACCGAGGGGCGTGTCCTCTAACTCTGTAACCGAGGGGCGTGTCATCTTACACTGTAACCGAGGGGCGTGTCCTCTTACACTCTAACGGAGTGCCGTGTTCTCTTACACTGTAAGCGAGGGGCGTGTCCTCTTACACTGTAACCGAGGGGTGTGTTTGCTTACACTGTAACCAAGGGGCGTGTCCTCTTACAATGTAACCAAGGGGCGTGTTCTCTTACACTGTAACCGAGGGGCGTGTCCTCTTACACTGTAACCGAGGGGCGTGTCCTTTCACACTGTAACCGAGGGGCGTGTCCTCTTGCACTGTAACCAAGGGGCGTGTCCTCTTACAATATATTCGAGGGTCGTGCCCTCTTACACAGTAATCAAGGGGCGTGTCTTCTTACACTGTAACCGAGGCGCGTGTCCTCTTACACTGTAACTGAGGGCCGTGTCCTCTTACAATGTAATCGATGGGTGTGCCTCTTACATTGTAACCGAGGGGCGTCTCCTCTTACACTGTACCCGAGGGGCGTGTTCTCTTTCACTGTAACCCATGGGCGTGTCCTCTTACACTGTAACCGAGGGGCGTGTCCTCTTACAGTGTAACTGAGGGGTGTTTCCTCTTACACTGTATCCGAGGGGCGTGTCCTCTTACACTGTAACCGAGGGGCGAGTCCTCTTACACTGTAACCGAGTGGCATGTCCTCTTCCACTGTAACCGAGGGGCGTGTCCCTTTACACTGTAACCGAGGGGCGTGTACTCTTACACAGTAACCGAGTGGCGTGTCCTCTTACACTGTAACCGAGGGATGTGTCCTCTTACTCTGTAACCGAGGGGCATGTCCGCTTACACTGTAACCGAGGGGCGTGTACTCTTACACAGTAACCGAGTGGCGTGTCCTCTTACACTGTAACCGAGGGATGTGTCCTCTTACACAGTAACCCAGGGGCATGACCTCTCACAATTTAACCGAGGGGCGTGTCCTCTTGCACTGTACCTGATGGGCGTGTCCTCTTACTCTGTAACCGAGGGGCGTGTCCTCTTACACTGTAACCGAGGGGCATGTCCTCTTACACTGTATCCGAGGGGCGTGTTCTCTTACACTGTAACTGAGGGGCGTGTCCTCTTATACTGTAACCGAGTGGCGTGTCCTCTTACTCTGTAACCGAGGGGCATGTCCGCTTACACTGTAACCGAGGGGCGTGTCCGCTTACACTGTAACCGAGGGGCGTGTCCTCGTACATTTTAACCGAGGGGCGTGGCCTCTTACACTGTAACCGAGGGGCGTGTCGTCTTACACTGTAACCGAGGAGCGTGTCCTCTTACAACGTTATCGAGGGGCATGTCCTTTAACTTTATAACCGAGGAACGTGACCTCTTACACTGTAACCGAGGGGCACGCCCTCTTACACTGCAATCGAGGGGCGTGTCCTGTAACACTGCAACCAAGGGGCGTGTCCTCTTACACCGCAACCAAGGGGCGTGTCCCCTTACACTGTAACCGAGTGTCGTGTCCTCTTACACTGCAACCCAGGGGCGTGTCCTCTTACACTGTAACCGGGGGCGTGTCCACTTATGCTGTAAGACAGGGGTGTGTCCTCTTACACTGTAACCAAGGGGCTTGTCTTCTTGCACTGTAACTGAGGGGTGTGTCCTCATACACTGTAACTGAGGGGCGTGTCCTCTTACCCTGTAACCGAGGGGCGTGTCCTCTTACACTGTAACCGAGGGGCGTGTCCTCTTACACTGTAACCGAGGGGCATGTCCTCTTACACTGTAACCGAGGGGCATGTCCTCTTACACTGTAACCCAGGGGCATGTACTCTTACACTGTAACCGAGGGGCATGTCCCCTTACATTGTAACCGAGGGGTGTGTCCTCTTACACGGTAACCGAGGGGCATATACTCTTACACTGTAACCGAGGGGCGAGGTCTCTTACACTGTAACCGAGGGGCGTGTCCTCTTACACTGTAACCGAGGGGCGTGTCCTCTTACACTGTAACCGAGGGGCGTGTCCTCTTACACTGTAACCGAGGGGCGTGTCCTCTTACACTGTAACCGAGGGGCGTGTCCTCTTACACTGTAACCGAGGGGCGTGTCCTCTTACACTGTAACCGAGGGGCGTGTCCTCTTACACTGTAACCGAGGGGCGTGTCCTCTTACACTGTAACCGAGGGGCGTGTCCTCTTACAGTGTAACCCAGGGGCATGTCCTCTTACACTGTAACCGAGCGGCATGTCCCCTTACATTGTAACCGAGGGGCGTGTCCTCTTACACTGTAACCGAGGGGCGTGTCCTCTTACACTGTAACCGAGGGGCGTATCCTCTTACACTGTAACCGAGGGGCGTGTCCTCTTACAGTGTAACCCAGGGGCATGTCCTCTTACACTGTAACCGAGCGGCATGTCCCCTTACATTGTAACCGAGGGGTGTGTCCTCTTACACGGTAACCGAGGGACGTATGCTCTTACACTGTAACCGAGGGGCGTGTCCTCTTACACTGTAACCGATGGGTGTGGCCTCTTACACTCTAACCGAAAGGCGTGTCCTCTTACTCTGTAACCGAGGGGCGTGTCCTCTTACACTGTAACCGAGGTGCGTGTCCTCTTACACTGTAAGCGTGGGGCGTGTCCTCTTACACTGTAACCGAGGGGCGCGTCCTCTTACACTGTAACCGAGTGGCATGTCCTCTTACACTGTAACCGAGGGGCGTGTCCTCTTCCACTGTAACCGAGGGGCGTGTCCCTTTACACTGTAACCGAGGGGCGTGTACTCTTACACAGTAACCGAGTGGCGTGTCCTCTTACACTGTAACCGAGGGATGTGTCCTCTTACACAGTAACCCAGGGGCATGACCTCTCACAATTTAACCGAGAGGCGTGTCCTCTTACACTGTAACTGAGGGGCGTGTCCTCTTACTCTGTAACCGAGGGGCGTTTCCTCTTACACTGGAACCGAGGGGCGTGTCCTCTTACACTGTATCCGAGGGGCGTGTTCTCTTACACTGTAACTGAGGGGCGTGTCCTCTTACACTGTAACCGAGTGGCGTGTCCTCTTACTCTGTAACTGAGGGGCGTGTCCTCTTACACTGTAACCGAGGGGCGTGTCCTCTTACACTGTAACCGAGGGGCGTGTCCTGTTACACTGTAACCGAGGGGCGTGTCCTCTTACACTGTAACCGAGGAGCGTGTCATCTTACAAGGTAACCGAGGGTCGTGTCCTTTTACATTGTAACCGAGGGGCGTGTCCTCTTACACTGTAAACGAGGGGCGTGTCCTGTTACACTGTAACCAATGGGCATGCCCTCTTACACTGCAACCGAGGGGCGTGTCCTGTTACACTGTAACCAAGGGGCGTTTCCGCTTACACTGCAACCAAGGGGCGTGTCCCCTTACACTGTAACCGAGGGGCGTGGCCTCTTACACTGTAACCCAGGGGCGTGTCCTCTTACATTGTAACCGAGGTGCGTGTCCTCTTACACGCTAACAGAGGGGCGTGTCCTCTTACACTGTAACTGAGGGACGTGTCCTCTTACACTGTAACCGGGGAGCGTGTCCACTTACACTGTAACACAGGGACGTGTCCTCTTACACTGTAACCGAGTGGTGTGTCCTCTTACACTGTAACCGAGGTGCGTGTCCTCTTACACTGTACCCAAGTGGCTTGTCCTCTTGCACTGTAACTGAGGGGTGTGTCCTCATACACTGTAACCGTGGCGTGTGTCCATTTACAGTGTAACCGAGGGACGTGTCCTCTGACACTGTAACCGAGGGGCGTGCCCTCTTATAGTGTAACCGAGGGGCATGTCCTCTTACACTGTAACCGAGGGGCATTTCCTCTTACACTGTAACCGAGGGGAGTGTCCTCGTGCATTGTAACCGAGGGGCGTGGCCTCTTACACTGTAACCGAGGGGCGTGTCGTCTTACACTGTAACCGAGGAGCGTGTCCTCTTACAACATTATCGAGGGGCATGTCCTTTAACTTTATAACCGAGGAACGTGCCCTCTTACACTGTAACCGAGGGGCGTGCCCTCTTACACTGCAATCGAGGGGCATGTCCTGTAAGACTGTAACCAAGGGGCGTGTCCTATTACACTGCAACCAAGGGGCGTGTCCCCTTACACTGCAACCGAGTGTCGTGTCCTCTTACACTGCAACCCAGGGGCGTGTCCTCTTACACTGTAACCGGGGGCGTGTCCACTTATGCTGTAAGGCAGGGGTGTGTCCTCTTACACTGTAACCAAGGGGCTTGTCTTCTTGCACTGTAACTGAGGGGTGTGTCCTCATACACTGTAACTGAGGGGCGTGTCCTCTTACCCTGTAACCGAGGGGCGTGTCCTCTTACACTGTAACCGAGGGGCGTGTCCTCTTACACTGTAACCGAGGGGCATGTCCTCTTACACTGTAACCGAGGGGCATGTCCTCTTACACTGTAACTGAGGGTCGTGTCCTCTAACACTGTAACCGAGGGACGTGTCATCTTACACTGTAACCGAGGGGCGTGTCCTCTAACTCTGTAACCGAGGGGCGTGTCCTCTAACTCTGTAACCGAGGGGCGTGTCATCTTACACTGTAACCGAGGGGCGTGTCCTCTTACACTGTAACTGAGGGGCGTGTCGTCTTACACTCTAACGGAGTGCCGTGTTCTCTTACACTGTAAGCGAGGGGCGTGTCCTCTTACACTGTAACCGAGGGGTGTGTTTTCTTACACTGTAACCAAGGGGCGTGTCCTCTTACAATGTAACCGAGGGGCGTGTTCTCTTACATTGTAACCGAGGGGCGTGTCCTCTTACACTGTAACCGAGGGGCGTGTCCTTTCACACTGTAACCGAGGGGCGTGTCCTCTTGCACTGTAACCAAGGGGCGTGTCCTCTTACAATATATTCGAGGGTCGTGCCCTCTTACACAGTAATCAAGGGGCGTGTCTTCTTACACTGTAACCGAGGCGCATGTCCTCTTACACTGTAACTGAGGGCCGTGTCCTCTTACACTGTAATCGATGGGCGTGCCTCTTACATTGTAACCGAGGGGCGTCTCCTCTTACACTGTACCCGAGGGGCGTGTTCTCTTTCACTGTAACCCATGGGCGTGTCCTCTTACACTGTAACCGAGGGGCGTGTCCTCTTGCTCTGCGACGAGGGGCGGTTCCTTTTACACTGTAACCGAGGGGCGTGTCTTCTTACACTGTAACTGAGGTGCGTGTCCTCTTACACTGTAACTGAGGGGCGTGTCCTCTTACAGTGTAACTGAGGGGTGTTTCCTCTTACACTGTATCCGAGGGGCGTGTCCTCTTACACTGTAAACGAGGGGCGTGTCCTCTTACACAGTAACTGAGGGGCTTGTCCTCTTACACTGTAACCAAGGGGCGTGTCCTCTTATACTGTAACAGAGGGGCGTGTCCTCTTACACTGTAACCGAGGGGCGTGTCCTCTTACACTGTAACCGAGGGGCGTGTGCACTTACACTGTAACCTAGGGGCGTGTCCTCTTACACTGTAACCGAGGGGCGTGTCCTCTTACACTGTAACCGAGCGACGTGTCCTCTTAACCTGTAACCGAGGGCCGTTTCCTCTTACACTGTAACCGAGGGGCGTGTCCTCTTACATTGTAACCGAGGGGTGTGCCCTCTTACACAGTAACTGATGGGCGTGTCGTCTTACACCGTAACCGAGGGGCGTGTCCCCTTACAATGTAACCGAGGGGCGTGTCCTCTTACACAGTAACTGAGGGGCGTGTCCTCTTACACTGTAACCAAGGGGCGTGTCCTCTTACACTGTAACCGAGGGGCGTGTCCTCTTACACTGTAACCGAGGGGCGTGTCCTCTTACACTGTAACCGAGCGGCGTGTCCTCTTAAACTGTAACCGAGGGGCGTGTCCTCTTACACTGTCACCGACGGGCATGTCCTCTTACACTGTAACCGAGGGGTGTGTCCCCTTAAAATGTAACCGAGGGGCGTGTCCATTTACACTGTAACCGAGGGTCGTGTGCTCTTACACTGTAACACAGCGGCTTTTTCTATTACACTGTAACCGAGGGACGTGTCCTCTTACACTGTAACTGAGGGCGTGTCCTCTTACACTGTAACCAAGGGGCGTGTCCTCTTATACTGTAACCGACGGGCGTGCCCTCTTAAACTATAACCGAGGGGTTTGTCCTCTTACACTGTAACCGAGGGGCGTGTCCTCTTACACTGTAACCGTGGGGCATGTCCTCTTACACTGTAACCAAGGGGCGTGTCCTCTTAAAATGTAACCGAGGGGCGTGTAGTTTTACACTGTAACCGAGGGGCGTTTCCTCTGACACGGTAACTGAGGGGTGTGTCCTCTTACACTGTAACTGAGGGGCGTGTCCTCTTAAAATGTAACCGAGGGGCGTGTAGTTTTACACTGTAACCGAGGAGCGTGTCCTCTTACAATGTAACCGAGGGGCATGTCCTTTTTCAATGTGACCGAGGGGCGTGTCCTCTTACACTGTAACCGAGGGGCGTGTACTCTTACTCTGTGAATGAGGGGCGGTTCCTGTTACACGGTAACCGAGAAGCATGTCCTATTACACTGTAACTGACGGGCGTGTCCTCTTACACTGTAACTGAGGGGCGTGTCCTCTTACAGTGTAACTGAGGGGCATTTCCTCTTACACTGTAACCGAGGAGTGTGTCCTCTTACACTGTAAACGAGGGGCGTGTCCTCTTCCACTGTAACCGAGGCGCGTTTCCCCTTACACTGTAACCGAGGGCGTGGCCTCTTACACAGTAACTGAGGGGCATGTCCTCTTACACTGTAACCAAGGGGCATGTCCTCTTACACTGTAACCGAGGGGCGTGTCCTCTTACAGTGTAACCGAGGGCCATGTCCTCTTACACTGTACCCGAGGGGCGTGTGCTTTTACACTATAACCGAGGGGCGTGTCCTCTTACATTGTAACCGAGGGGCGTGCCCTCTTACACTGTAATGGAGGGGCGTGTCATCTTGCACTGTAAGCGAGGGGCGTGTCCTCTTACACTGTAACCGAGGGGCGTGTTCTGTTACACTGTAACCGAGGGGCGTGCCCACTTACAGTGTTACTGAGGGGTGTGTCCTCTTACACTGTAACTGAGGGGTGTGTCCTCTTAAACTGTAACCGAGTGCCGTGCCCTCTTACACTGTAACCGAGGGGCGTGCCCTTTAACACTGTAACCGAGGGGCGTGTCCTCTTACAATGTAACCGAGGAGCGTGTCCTCTTACAATGTAACCGAGGGGCGGGTCCTCTTGACCTGTAACTGAGGGGCGTGTCCTCTTAAACTGTAACTGAGGGGCGTGTCCTCTTACACTGTAACCGAGGGCCGTGTTCTCTTACTCTGTAACCGAGGGGCGTGTTCTCTTACACTGTAACCGAGGGGCGTGTCCTCTTACACTGTAACCGAGGGGCGTGTCCTCTTACACTGTAACCGTGGGGCATGTCCTCTTACACTGTAACCGAGGGGCGTGTCCTCTTACAATGTAACTGAGGGGCGTGTCCTCTTACACTTTACCCGAGAGGCATGTCCTCTTACACTGTAACCGAGGGGCGTGTCCTCTTACACTGTAACCAAGGGGCGTGTCCTCTTACACTGTCACCGAGGGGCGTGTCATCTGACACAGTAAGCGAGCGGCGTGTCCTCTTACACTGTAACCGAGAGGCGTGTCCTCTTACACTGTAACCCAGGGGCATGTCCTCTTACACTGTAGCTGAGGGGCGTGTCCTCTTTCACTGTAACTGAGGGGCGTGTCCTCTTACACAGTAACTGAGGGGCGTGTCGTCTTACACTGTAACCGAGGGGTGTGTCCTCTTACACTGTAACCGATGGGCGTGTCCATTTACTCTGTAAACGAGGGGCGTGTACTCTTACACTGTAACCCAGGGGCGTGTCCTCTTACACTGTAACCGAGGGGCGTGTCCTCTTAAACTGTAACCGAGGGGTGTGTCCTCTTACACTGTAACCGAGGGGCGTGTCCTCTTACACTGTAACCGAGGGGTGTGTCCTCTTACACTGTAACTGACGGGTGTGTCCTCTTACACTATAACCGAGGGGCGTGTCCTCTTAAACTGTAACCTAGTGCTGTGTCCTCTTACAATGTAACCGAGGGGTGTGTCCTCTTACACTGCAACCGAGGGGCGTGTCCTGTTATACTCTAACCAAGAGGCGTGTCCTCTTATACCGCAACCAAGGGGCGTGTCCCCTTGCACTGTAACCGAGGCGCGTGTCCTCTTACACTGTAACCTAGGGGCGTGTCCTCTTACACTGTAACCGAGGGGCGTGTCCTCTTACACTTTAACCGAGGGGCGTGTCCTGTTACACTGTAACCGAGGGGCGTGTTCTCTTACTCTGTAACCGAGGGGCGTGTCCTCTTACACTGTAACCGACGGGCGTGTTCTCTTACACTGTAACCGAGGGGCGTGTCCTCTCTCACAGTAACTGAGGGGCATGTCATCTTACACTGTAACTGAGGGGCGTGTCCTCTTACAATGTAACCGAGTGGCCTGTCCATTTACACTGCAACCGAGGGGCGTGTACTCTGACACTGTAATCCAGGGGTGTGTCCTCTTACACTGTAACCGAGGGGCGTGTCCTCTTACACTGTAACCGAGGGCCGTGTTCTCTTACTCTGTAACCGAGGGGCGTGTTCTCTTACACTGTAACCGAGGGGCGTGTCCTCTTACACTGTAACCGAGGGGCGTGTCCTCTTACACTGTAACCGTGGGGCATGTCCTCTTACACTGTAACCGAGGGGCGTGTCCTCTTACAATGTAACTGAGGGGCGTGTCCTCTTACACTTTACCCGAGGGGCATGTCCTCTTACACTGTAACCGAGGGGCGTGTCCTCTTACACTGTAACCAAGGGGCGTGTCCTCTTACACTGTCACCGAGGGGCGTGTCATCTGACACAGTAAGCGAGCGGCGTGTCCTCTTACACTGTAACCGAGAGGCGTGTCCTGTTACACTGTAACCCAGGGGCGTGTCCTCTTACACTGTAGCTGAGGGGCGTGTCCTCTTTCACTGTAACTGAGGGGCGTGTCCTCTTACACAGTAACTGAGGGGCGTGTCGTCTTACACTGTAACCGAGGGGTGTGTCCTCTTACACTGTAACCGATGGGCGTGTTCATTTACTCTGTAAACGAGGGGCGTGTACTCTTACACTGTAACCCAGGGGCGTGTCCTCTTACACTGTAACCGAGGGGCGTGTCCTCTTACACTGTAACCGAGGGGTGTGTCCTCTTACACTGTAACCGAGGGGCGTGTCCTCTTACACTGTAACCGAGGGGTGTGTCCTCTTACACTGTAACTGACGGGTGTGTCCTCTTACACTATAACCGAGGGGCGTGTCCTCTTAAACTGTAACCTAGTGCTGTGTCCTCTTACAATGTAACCGAGGGGTGTGTCCTCTTACACTGCAACCGAGGGGCGTGTCCTGTTATACTCTAACCAAGGGGCGTGTCCTCTTATACCGCAACCAAGGGGCGTGTCCCCTTGCACTGTAACCGAGGCGCGTGTCCTCTTACACTGTAACCTAGGGGCGTGTCCTCTTACACTGTAACCGAGGGGCGTGTCCTCTTACACTTTAACCGAGGGGCGTGTCCTGTTACACTGTAACCGAGGGGCGTGTTCTCTTACTCTGTAACCGAGGGGCGTGTCCTCTTACACTGTAACCGAGGGGCGTGTTCTCTTACACTGTAACCGAGGGGCGTGTCCTCTCTCACAGTAACTGAGGGGCATGTCATCTTACACTGTAACTGAGGGGCGTGTCCCCTTACAATGTAACCGAGTGGCCTGTCCATTTACACTGCAACCGAGGGGCGTGTACTCTTACACTGTAATCCAGGGGCGTGTCCTCTTACACTGTAACCGAGGGGCGTGTCCTCTTACACTGTAACCGTGGGGCATGTCCTCTTACACTGTAACCGAGGGGCGGGTCCTCTTACAATGTAACTGAGGGGCGTGTCCTCTTACACTTTACCCGAGGGGCATGTCCTCTTACACTGTAACCGAGGGGCGTGTCCTCTTACACTGTAACCAAGGGGCGTGTCCTCTTACACTGTCACCGAGGGGCGTGTCATCTGACACAGTAAGCGAGCGGCGTGTCCTCTTACACTGTAACCGAGAGGCGTGTCCTCTTACACTGTAACCCAGGGGCGTGTCCTCTTACACTGTAGCTGAGGGGCGTGTCCTCTTACACTGTAACCGAGGGGCTTGTCCTCTTACACTGTAACTGAGGGGCGTGTCCTCTTTCACTGTAACTGAGGGGCGTGTCCTCTTACACAGTAACTGAGGCGCGTGTCGTCTTACACTGTAACCGAGGGGTGTGTCCTCTTACACTGTAACCGATGGGCGTGTCCATTTACTCTGTAAACGAGGGGCGTGTACTCTTACACTGTAACCCAGGGGCGTGTCCTCTTACACTGTAACCGAGGGGCGTGTCCTCTTACACTGTAACCGAGGGGTGTGTCCTCTTACACTATAACCGAGGGGCGTGTCCTCTTAAACTGTAACCTAGTGCTGTGTCCTCTTACAATGTAACCGAGGGGTGTGTCCTCTTACACTGCAACCGAGGGGCGTGTCCTGTTATACTCTAACCAAGGGGCGTGTCCTCTTATACCGCAACCAAGGGGCGTGTCCCCTTGCACTGTAACCGAGGCGCGTGTCCTCTTACACTGTAACCTAGGGGCGTGTCCTCTTACACTGTAACCGAGGGGCGTGTCCTCTTACACTTTAACCGAGGGGCGTGTCCTGTTACACTGTAACCGAGGGGCGTGTTCTCTTACTCTGTAACCGAGGGGCGTGTCCTCTTACACTGTAACCGAGGGGCGTGTTCTCTTACACTGTAACCGAGGGGCGTGTCCTCTCTCACAGTAACTGAGGGGCATGTCATCTTACACTGTAACCGAGGGGCGTGTCCTCTTACAATGTAACCGAGTGGCCTGTCCATTTACACTGCAACCGAGGGGCGTGTACTCTTACACTGTAATCCAGGGGTGTGTCCTCTTACACTGTAACCGAGGGGCGTGTCCTCTTACACTGTAACCGAGGGGCGTGTCCTCTTAAACTGTAACCGAGGGGCGTGTTCTCTTACTCTGTAACCGAGGGGCGTGTCCTCTTACACTGTAACCGAGGGGCGTGTCCTCTTACACTGTAACCGAGGGGCGTGTCCTCTTACACTGTAACTGAGGGGCGTGTTCTCTTACACTGTAACCGACGGGCGTTTCCTCTTACACTGTAACCAAGGGGTGCGTCCTCTAACACTGTAAACGAGGGGCATGTCCTCTTACACTGTAACCGAGGGGCGTGTCCTCTTACACAGTAACTGAAGGGCATGTCCTCTTACACTGTAACCAAGGGGCGTGTCCTCTTACAGTGTAACCGAGGGGCGTGTCCTCTTACACTGTAACCAAGGGGCGTGTCCTCTTACACTGTAACCGAGGAGCGTTTTCTTTTACTCTGTATCCGAGGGGTGTGTCCTCTTACACTGTAACCGAGGGGCGTGTCCTCTTACACTGTAACCGAGGGGCCTGTCCAATTACACTGCAACCAAGGGGCGTGTCCTCTTACACTGTAACCGAGGGGCATGTCCTCTTACACTGTAACCGAGGGGCATGTCCTCTTACACTGTAACCGAGGGGCGTGTCCTCTTACTCTGTAACCAAGGGGTGTGCCTGTGGTAAACCACTTTTATCGTCCACTATCGTTACACTATAGTTATCACTGTTATATTGTTATCACTGTTCTCACTGTTGTATCACTATACGAGGTCGCCTCTTGTCACACTGTTATACCTGGGCTGACCATCACTGACTCCGCCCATGGCTCCACCTACCTGCCCAGGTATAAAGGTGGTCGACTAGCTGGTATTCCTCCTTGCTGGATCCGATCACCCATGAGGGTGGGCTCTGTTATTTAGTCAATAAAAACCTATAGTTACTTTCCTAACTCGTCGCTTTTCATTGGACGAATTGATAGGTATATCAATTTTATTGACTAAATTTTAAGATGTCTCATCCAGACGCCCCGCCACAACAGCCACAGCAGCCTTCAGACGCCGAGCCGCAACAATCACAACAGCCGGCTTGGCTGCGAGCCCTCAGACCACCGTACCTGGATCTAAATCCACGGGCAGCGAACGCAGCCCTCGACTTCGATCACTGGCTGGGCTGCTTTGAAGCCTACCTGGAAGAGCCCAACGTGCCTCAGAGATCCAAGCTAAGAGTTCTGAACGCCCAACTGAGCCCTAAAGTATTCGCGCTCATCCGGGACCTTAAAACATACGAGGACGCCATCAACCGGCTGAAAAGACAGTACCAAACCCCGGTAAACCCCATGTATACCAGGCACCTCCTAAGGTCCCGCCCGCAACTGCCAGGGGAGCCGGTGGAGGAATTTTTACGGGTGCTACAAGCACTCGGCAGAGACTGTAACTTTAAAGCAGTAACGGCGGCAGAAAATACGGAAGACAACGTCCGCGATGCCTTCGTGAAAGGCCTACGGTCCGACTACTCACGGCAGCGATTACTGGAAGCAAAGGACCTCGACCTGGACAAAGCTGCAGCCCTCGCTCTCTCCCTGGAAGTGGCCCATCGGGACCAGGAGGCGTTCTCCAGGTACTGTTCGCGACCCTGGGACTCGGGCCCGACCCCTACCGCAATACCCTTCACCGCGCCGCCCCCGGGACCTACCTCAGCGTCGGCGTCCCGGACCCGATCGGGACCGCCACCCCCGGTACCGGCTCTGACATCGGACCCCCGCGGCTGCTTTTTCTGCGGCCAGGAGAAACACCCGAGGTCGCGCTGCCCAGCTAGGAACTCCACCTGCTCAACCTGCAGGAAGAAAGGCCACCTTGCTAAGGCCTGCAGAAGTGGATCTTCAGAGGCCAGCAGTGCCTCATGCGAACTGTGGGGGCGGCCATCTTCCTTCAAGGCAACAGAGGCCAGCATCCCCACACGTGAGTCATGGGGGCGGCCATCTTTGATCAAGGCAACCGACCCCAATAGTGCCTCATGTGAGTTATGGGGGTAGCCATTTTGTCCAACCTCGTGGGAGACGCCATTTTACCCACCACGCTCGACTGCCACCGTGCCTCCAGACCCGACGACCGCCTCACCCGCAGACGACAACGACTCGCTCAGCTACACACTAGCCTCCGTCACTCTGGATCAAGCCCGCCCGCATCACCTGTCCAAGTCGATGATGGACATCAAAGTAAACGGCCACGCCACGACCTGCCTGTTCGACAGCGGAGGCACGGAGAGCTTCATCCACCCAGACACGGTGAGCCACTACTCCCTCCCCGTCCTGCCAACTCGCAACCGAATCTCGATGGCATCAAGGTCCCACGCCACGGACATCAGCGGCTACTGTGTTGTGACCCTGTCGGTTAAGGGTACGGAGTATAAAAACTTTAAACTCCTCGTCCTCCCCCAGCTCTGCGCTGCCGTCCTACTAGGGCTGGACTTCCAATCCCACCTCCAAAGTGTCACCCTAGCATACGGTGGACCCCTCCCCCCACTCACAGTCGACAACCAGCGGATGTTAAACCGCCCACCGCGTAACACCTGCAGCCTATCCACCCTCATGGTCCCGCCACCTTCCCTGTTCGCTAACCTAACCCCCGACTGCAAACCCGTCGCTACCAAGAGCAGGCGGTACAGCGCCGGGGACAGTGCCTTCATTAGCTATGAGGTGCGGCGCCTCCTGAAAGAGGGCATCATCGAGGGGAGCAGCAGCCCCTGGCGTGCCCAGGTCGTGGTCGTTAAGACCGGCGATAAAAATCGCTTGGTCATCGACTACAGCCAGACCATAAACAGGTACACCCAGCTGGACGCATACCCACTTCCCCGCATATCTGACATGGTCAATCAGATTGCACAATACCGAGTATTCTCGACCATCGACCTTAAGTCGGCCTACCACCAACTCCCTATCAGCCCGGAGGACCGCCAGTATACCGCCTTCGAGGCGAACGGGCGCCTCTACCACTTCCTTAGGGTCCCCTTCGGTGTCACCAACGGGGTGTCGGTCTTCCAAAGGGAGATGGACCGGATGGTCGACCAGAACGGACTGCAGGTCACGTTCCCTTATCTAGATAACGTCACCATCTGCGGCCGCGACCGGCAGGACCATGATGTGAATCTGGAGAAATTCCTCCGTACGGCCCAACGGCTGAACCTCACCTACAATAAGGAGAAATGTGTGTTTAACACCTCACGCCTTGCTATCCTCGGCTGTGTAGTAGAGAACGAAGTCATCGGCCCCGACCCCGAAAGAATGCGCCCCCTCATGGAGCTACCCCTCCCCCACTGTCCTAAGGCACTTAAGAGAACCCTGGGGCTCTTCGCCTACTGTGCCCAATGGGTGCCCAATTATGCGGACAAAGCCAGACCCCTCATGAAGTCCACATCCTTCCCCCTCACGGAGGAGGCGTGCGCAGCCTTCTCCCTCATTAAGGGAGACATAGCCAAGGCCACAATGCACGCAGTGGATGAGTCCATCCCCTTCCAAGTGGAGAGCGATGCATCCGACTTCGCCCTAGCCGCTACCCTTAACCAGGAGGGGAGGCCGGTGGCCTTCTTCTCAAGGACCCTACAGGGCCCTGAGATCCGACACTCGTCGGTCGAGAAGGAAGCCCAGGCGATCGTGGAGGCGGTACGACGCTGGAGGCATTACCTGGCAGGCAAACGATTTACCCTCCTCACCGACCAGCGTTCGGTCGCTTTCATGTTTAATAACAAGCTGAGGGGCAAAATCAAGAATGACAAGATCTTGAGGTGGAGAATCGAGCTATCCACCTACGATTATGAGATCTTGTACCGGCCAGGTAAGTTGAACGAACCCCCTGATGCTCTTTCACGAATTACATGCGCCAGCGCGCATATTGATAGACTTCAGACCCTCCACAACGACCTCTGCCACCCCGGGGTCACCAGACTTTACCATTTCATTAAGGCCCGCAACCTGACCTACTCCATCGAGGAGGTCAGGACCATGACCAGGAACTGCCAGACCTGTGCCGAGTGCAAACCGCACTTCTATAGGCCGGACAAAGCAAGCCTGATCAAGGCCACCCGCCCCTTCGAGCGCCTGAGCATCGACTTTAAGGGGCCCCTACCGTCATCCGACCGTAATGTGTACTTCCTCAACATCGTTGATGAGTACTCCCGTTTCCCCTTTGCCTTCCCCTGCCCAGACATGACCAGTACCACGGTCATTAAATGCCTGAACGAACTCTTCGCCTTGTTCGGGTTCCCGAACTATATACATAGTGACCGGGGCTCCTCCTTCATGAGCGAGGAACTCCGCCAGTTCCTACTAGCGAGAGGTATTGCAGCAAGCAGGACCACCAGCTACAACCCCCGAGGGAACGGCCAGGTGGAAAGAGAGAACGCGACTGTCTGGAAGGCCGTCATCTTAGCCTTAAAGTCTAAGGGCCTCCCAACCTCCCGCTGGCAGGAAGTCCTCCTGACAGCGCTGCATTCCATCCGGTCACTACTTTGCACTGCCGTTAACGCCACCCCCCATGAACGAATGTTTGTTTTCCCCAGGAAGTCGACTACGGGAACCACTCTACCAACCTGGCTGACCTCTCCGGGGCCCATCCTGCTGCGAAAGCACGTGAGGGCCCATAAAACGGACCCCCTGGTCGAGATGGTGAACCTCCTGCACGCCAACCCCCAGTACGCCTACGTGGCTTACCCAGACGGGCGGGAGGATACTGTCTCCTTACGAGACCTCGCACCCTCGGGCACTCCGGAGACACCACCTTTACCCCCCCCCACCACCCCCCCAATTCCAGCCCAGGTAGACGGCATGCTGGAACCCCACGAGCCTTCGCCGACCACGCAAACACCAGCATTAACACCGGATAATGCAACACCGCCGCTGCGACGATCGGAGAGGCTTACGAGGCCTCCGGACAGACTGACATACCAGAACTGGTAGTACACTTCACCCCGCCGGACTCAAATCTAAAGAAGGGGTGAATGTGGTAAACCACTTTTATCGTCCACTATCGTTACACTATAGTTATCACTGTTATATTGTTCTCACTGTTCTCACTGTTGTATCACTATACGAGGTCGCCTCTTGTCACACTGTTATACCTGGGCTGACCATCACTGACTCCGCCCATGGCTCCACCTACCTGCCCAGGTATAAAGGTAGTCGACTGGCTGGTATTCCTCCTTGCTGGATCCGATCACCCATGAGGGTGGGCTCTGTTATTTAGTCAATAAAAACCTATAGTTACTTTCCTAACTCGCCGCTTTTCATTGGACGAATTGATAGGTATATCAGTGCCCTCTTACACTGTAACTGAGGGGCGTGCCCTCTTACACTGTAATGGAGGGGTGTGTCCTCTTACACCGTAAGCGAGGGGCGTATCCTCTTACACTGTAACCGAGGGGCGTGTCCTCTTACACTGTAATCGAGGGGCGTGTCCTCTTACACTGTAACCAACGGGCGTGACCTCTTACACTGTTACCGAGGGGCGTGTCATCTTACACTGTAACCCAGGGGGGTGTCCTCTTACACTGTAATCGAGGGGCGTGTCCTCTTACACTGTAACCGAGGGGCTTGTCCTCTTACACTGTAACCCAGGGGCGTGTCCTCTTACACTGTAACCGAGGGGCGTGTCATCTTACACAGTAACTGAGGGGCGTGTCGTTTTACACTGTAACCGAGGGGCGTGCCCTCTTACAGTGTAACTGACGGGTGTGTCCTCTTACACTGTAACCTAGGGGCGTGTCCCCTTAAACTGTAACCGAGTGCTGTGACCTCTTACAATATAACCGAGGGGCGTGTCATGTTACACTGTGACCGAGGGGTGTGTCCTCTTACACTGTAACCGAGGGGCATGTCCTCATACACTGCAACCGAGGGGTGCGTCCTGTTACACTCTAACCAAGGGGCGTGTCCTCTTATACCGCAACCAAGGGGCGTGTCCCCTTAAACTGTAACCAAGGGGCGTGTCCTCTTACAATGTAACCCGGGGCGTGTCCTCTTACACTGTAACCGAGGGGCCTGTCCTCTTACACTGTAACCGAGGGGCGTGCCCTCTTTCAGTGTAACTGAAGGGTGTGTCCTCTTACACTGTAACCGACGGGTGTGTCCTCTTAAACTGTAACCGAGTGCCGTGTCCTCTTACAATGTAACCGAGGGGCGTGTCCGTTTACTCTGTGACCGAGGGTCGTGTCCTCTTACACTGTAACCGAGGGGCGTGTACTCTTACACTGCAACCGAGGGGCGTGTCCTGTTACACTGTAAGCAAGGGGCGTGTCCTCTTATACTGCAACCAAGGGGCGTGTTCCCTTACACTGTAACCCAGGGCCGTGTCCTCTTACACTGTAACCCAGGGGCGTGTCCTCTTACACTGTAACCGAGGGGCATGTCCTCTTACACTGTAACCAAGGGGCGTGTCCTCTTACACTGCAACCGAGGGGCGTGCCCTCTTACTCTGTAACCGAGGGGCGTGTCCTCTTACACTGTTACCGAGGGGTGTGTCCTCTTACACTGTAAATGAGTGGCGTGTCCTCTTACACTGTAACCGAGGGGCTTGTCCTCTTACACAGTAACTGAGGGGCGTGTCGTCTTACACTGAAACCGAGGGGCATTTCCTCTTACAATGTAACCGAGGGGCGTGCCCTCTTACACTGTAACCGAGGGGAGTGTCCTCTTACACTGTAACCGAGGGCCGTGTCCTCTTACACTGTAGCCGAGGGCCATGTTCTCTTACACTGTAACCGAGGGGCGTGTCCTCTTACACAGTAACTGAGGGGCATGTTGTCTTACACTGTAACCAAGGGGCATGTCCTCTTACACTGTAACCGAGGGGCGTGTCCTCTTACACTGTAACCGAGGGGCTTGTCCTCTTACACTGTAACCGAGGGGCGTGCCCTCTTACAGTGTAACTGAGGAGTGTGTCCTCTTACACTGTAACTGAGGGGCGTGTCCTCTTAAACTGTACCCGAGTGCCATGTCCTCGTACACTGTAACCGAGGGTCGTGTCCTGTTACACTGTAACGGAGGAGCGTGTCCTCTTGCAATGTAATCTAGGGGCGTGTCCCCTTACACTGTAACCAAGGGGTGTGTTCTCTTACTCTGTAACCGAGGGGCGTGTCCTCTTACACTGTAACCGAGGGGCGTGTCCTCTTACACTGTAACCGAGGGGCGTGTCCTATTACACTGTAACCGAGGGGCGTGTCCTCTTACACTGTAACCGAGGGGCGTGTCCTCTTACACTGTAACCGAGGGGCATGTCCTCTTACACTGTAACCGAGGGCCGTGTTCTCTTACTCTGTAACCGAGGGGCGTGTCCTTGGACACTGTAACCGAGGGGCGTGTCCTCTTACACTAACCGAGGGGCATGTCCTCTTACACTGTAATTGAGGGGCGTGTCCTCTTACACTGTAACCGAGGGGCATGTTCTCTTACACTTTAACCGAGGGGCGTGGCCTCTTAGACTGTAACCGAGGAGTGTGTCATCTTACACTGTAAACAACTGGCATGACCTCTTACACTGTAACCGAGGGGCGTGTCTTCTTACACTGTAACCGAGGGGCGTGTCCTCTTACACAGTAACTGAGGGGCGTGTCCTCTTACACTGTAACCGAGTGGCGTGTACTCTTCCACTGTAACCCAGGGGCTTGTCCTCTTACACTGTAACCGAGGGGCGTGTCTTCTTACACTGTAACCGAGGGGCCTGTCCTCTTACACTGTAACCAAGGGGCGTGCCCTCTTTCAGTGTAACTGACGGGTGTGTCCTCTTACACTGTAACCGACGGGTGTGTCCTCTTAAACTGTAACCGAGTGCCGTGTCCTCTTACAATGTAACCGAGGGGCGTGTCCGTTTACTCTGTGACCGAGGGTCGTGTCCTCTTACACTGTAACCGAGGGGCGTGTACTCTTACACTGCACCCGAGGGGCGTGTCCTGTTACACTGTAAGCAAGGGGCGTGTCCTCTTATACTGCAACCAAGGGGCGTGTTCTCTTACACTGTAACCCAGGGCCGTGTCCTCTTACACTGTAACCCAGGGGCATGTCCTCTTACACTGTAACCGAGGGGCGTGTCCTCTTACACTGCAACCGAGGGGCGTGCCCTCTTACTCTGTAACCGAGGGGCGTGTCCTCTTACACTGTTACCGAGGGGTGTGTCCTCCTACACTGTAAATGAGTGGCGTGTCCTCTTACACTGTAACCGAGGGGCTTGTCCTCTTACACAGTAACTGAGGGGCATGTCCTCTTACACTGTAACCGAGGGGCGTGTCCACTTGCATTGTAACCGAGGGGCGTGTCCGTTTACACTGTAACTGAGGGGCGTGTCGTCTTACACTGAAACCGAGGGGCATTTCCTCTTACAATGTAACCGAGGAGCGTGCACTCTTACACTGTAACCGAGGGGAGTGTCCTCTTACACTGTAACCGAGGGCCGTGTCCTCTTACACTGTAGCCGAGGGCCGTGTTCTCTTACACTGTAACCGAGGGGCGTGTCCTCTTACACAGTAACTGAGGGGCATGTTGTCTTACATTGTAACCGAGGGGCGTGTCCTCTTACACTGTAACCGAGGGGCTTGTCCTCTTACACTGTAACCGAGGGGCGTGCCCTCTTACAGTGTAACTGAGGAGTGTGTCCTCTTACACTGTAACTGAGGGGCGTGTCCTCTTAAATTGTACCCGAGTGCCATGTCCTCGTACACTGTAACCGAGGGTCGTGTCCTGTTACACTGTAACGGAGGAGCGTGTCCTCTTGCAAAGTAATCTAGGGGCGTGTCCCCTTACACAGTAACCGAGGGGTGTGTCCTCTTACACTGTAAAGGAGGGGCGTGTCCTGTTACACTGTAACGGAGGAGCGTGTCCTGTTACACTGTAATGGAGGAGCGTGTCCTCTTGCAATGTAATCTAGGGGCGTGTCCCCTTACACTGTAACCGAGGGGCGTGTTCTCTTACACTGTAACCGAGGGGCGTGTCCTCTTACATTGTAACCGAGGGCCGTGTTCTCTTACTCTGTAACCGAGGGGCGTGTCCTTGGACACTGTAACCGAGGGGCGTGTCCTCTTACACTAACCGAGGGGCATGTCCTCTTACACTGTAATTGAGGGGCGTGTCCTCTTACACTGTAACCGAGGGCCGTGTTCTCTTACTCTGTAACCGAGGGGCATGTCCTCTTACACTTTAACCGAGGGGCGTGGCCTCTTAGACTGTAACCGAGGAGCGTGTCATCTTACACTGTAAACAACTGGCATGACCTCTTACACTGTAACCGAGGGGCGTGTCTTCTTACACTGTAACCGAGGGGCGTGTCCTCTTACACAGTAACTGAGGGGCGTGTCCTCTTACACTGTAACCGAGTGGCGTGTCCTCTTACACTGTAACCGAGGGGCCTGTCCTCTTACACTGTAACCGAGGGGCGTGCCCTCTTTCAGTGTAACTGACGGGTGTGTCCTCTTACACTGTAACCGACGGGTGTGTCCTCTTAAACTGTAACTGAGTGCCGTGTCCTCTTACAATGTAACCGAGGGGCGTGTCCTTTTACTCTGTGACCGAGGGCCGTGTCCTCTTACACTGCAACCGAGGGGCGTGTCCTGTTACACTGTAAGCAAGGGGCGTGTCCTCTTATACTGCAACCAAGGTGCGTGTTCCCTTACACTGTAACCCAGGGCCGTGTCCTCTTAAACTGTAACCCAGGGGCGTGTCCTCTTACACTGTAACCGAGGGGCATGTCCTCTTACACTGTAACCGAGGGGCGTGTCCTCTTACACTGCAACCAAGGGGCGTGCCCTCTTACTCTGTAACCGAGGGGCGTGTCCTCTTACACTGTTACCGAGGGGTGTGTCCTCTTACACTGTAAATGAGTGGCGTGTCCTCTTACACTGTAACCGAGGGGCTTGTCCTCTTACACAGTAACTGAGGGGCGTGTCGTTTTACACTGTAACCGAGGGGCGTGTCCTTCAACAATGTAACCGAGGGGCGTGTCCATTTACACTGTAACCGAGGGGCATGCCCTCTTTCAGTGTAACTGACGGGTGTGTCCTCTTACACTGTAACCTAGGGGCGTGTCCCCTTAAACTGTAACCGAGTGCTGTGACCTCTTACAATATAACCGAGGGGCGTGTCCTGTTACACTGTGACCGAGGTGTGTGTCCTCTTACACTGTAACCGAGGGGCATGTCTTCATACACTGCAACCGAGGGGTGCGTCCTGTTACACTCTAACCAAGGGGCGTGTCCTCTTATACCGCAACCAAGGGGCGTGTCCCCTTAAACTGTAACCGAGGGGCGTGTCCTCTTACAATGTAACCCGGGGCGTGTCCTCTTACACTGTAACCGAGGGGCGTGTCCTCTTACAGTGTTACCGACGGGCGTGTTCTCTTACAATGTTAACGAGGGGCGTGTTCTCTTACACTGTAACCGAGGGGCGTGTCTTCTTACACTGTAACCGAGGGGCATGTCCTCTTACACTGTAACCGAGGGGCGTGTCCACTTGCACTGTAACCGAGGGGCGTGTCCGTTTACACTGTAACTGAGGGGCGTGTCGTCTTCCACTGAAACCGAGGGGCATTTCCTCTTACAATGTAACCGAGGGGCGTGCCCTCTTACACTGTAACCGAGGGGAGTGTCCTCTTACACTGTAACCGAGGGCCGTGTCCTCTTACACTGTAGCCGAGGTCCGTGTTCTCTTACACTGTAACCGAGGGGCGTGTCCTCTTACACAGTAACTGAGGGGCATGTTGTCTTACACTGTAACCGAGGGGCGTGTCCTCTTACACTGTAACCAAGGGACCAGTCCATTTAGACTGTAATCGAGGGGCGCGTACTCTTACACTGTAACCCAGGGGCGTGTCCTCTTACACTGTAACCGAGGGGCGTGTCCTCTTGCACTGTAACCGAGGGGCTTGTCCTCTTGCACTGTAACCAAGGGACCAGTCCATTTAGACTGTAATCGAGGGGCGCGTACTCTTACACTGTAACCCAGGGGCGTGTCCTCTTACACTGTAACTGAGGGGCGTGTCCTCTTAAACTGTAACCGAGTGCCATGTCCTCATACACTGTAACCGAGGGTCGTGTCCTGTTACACTGTAACGGAGGAGCGTGTCCTCTTACACTGTAACCGAGGGGCGTGCCCTATTATACTGTAACCGAGGGGCATGTCCTCTTACACTGTAACCGAGGGACGTGTTCTCTTACTCTGTAACCGAGGGGCGTGTCCTCTTACACTGTAAAGGAGGGGCGTGTTCTCTTACACTGTAACCGAGGGGCGTGTCCTCTTACACTGTAACCGAGGGGCGTGTCCTCTTACACTGTAACCGAGGGCATGTCCTCTTACACTGTAACCGAGGGCCGTGTTCTCTTACTCTGTAACCGAGGGGCGTGTCCTTGGACACTGTAACCGAGAGGCGTGTCCTTGTACACTATAACCGAGGGGCGTGTCCTCTTACACTAACCGAGGGGCATGTCCTCTTACACTGTAATTGAGGGGCGTGTCCTTGTACACTGTAACCGAGGGGCATGTCCTCTTACACTGTAACCGAGGGGCGTGTCCTCTTACACTGTAACCGAGGGGCGTGTCCTTGTACACTGTAACCGAGGGTCGTGTTCTCTTACTCTGTAACCGAGGGGCATGTCCTCTTACACTGTAACCGAGGGGCGTGTCCTCTTACACTGTAACCGAGGGGCGTGTCCTTGTACACTGTAACCGAGGGTCGTGTTCTCTTACACTGTTACCGAGGGGCGTGTCCTCTTACACTGTAACCGAGGGGCGTGTCCTTGTACACTGTAACCGAGGGGCATGTTCTCTTACACTTTAACCGAGGGGCGTGGCCTCTTAGACTGTAACCGAGGAGCGTGACATCTTACACTGTAAACAACTGGCATGACCTCTTACACTGTAACCGAGGGGCGTGTCTTCTTACACTGCAACTGAGGGGCGTGTCCTCTTACACAGTAACTGAGGGGCGTGTCCTCTTACACTGTAACCGAGTGGCGTGTCCTCTTACACTGTAACCCAGGGGCTTGTCCTCTTACACTGTAACCGAGGGGCGTGTCCTCTTACACTGTAACCGAGGGGCGTGTCCTCTTTCAGTGTAACTGATGGGTGTGTCCTCTTACACTGTAACCGACGGGTGTGTCCTTTTAAACTGTGACCGAGTGCCGTGTCCTCTTACAATGTAACCGAGGGGCGTGTCCTTTTACACTGTGACCGAGGGTCGTGTCCTCTTACACTGTAACCGAGGGGCGTGTACTCTTACACTGCAACCAAGGGGCGTGTCCTGTTACACTGTAACCAAGGGGCGTGTCCTCTTATACTGCAACCAAGGGGCGTGTTCCCTTACACTGTAACCCAGGGCCGTGTCCTCTTACACTGTAACACAGGGGCGTGTCCTCTTACACTGTAACCGAGGGGCATGTCCTCTTACACTGCAACTGAGGGGCGTGCCCTCTTACCCTGTAACCGAGGGGCGTGTCCTCTTACACTGTTACCGAGGGGTGTGTCCTCTTACACTGTAAATGAGTGGCGTGTCCTCTTACACTGTAACCGAGGCACGTGTCCTCTTACACTGTAACCGAGGGGCGTGTCCTCTTACACTGTAACCGAGGGGCGTGTCCTCTTACACAGTAACTGAGGGGCGTGTCCTCTTACACTGTAACCGAGGGGCGTGCCCTCTTACACAGTAACTGAGGGGCGTGTCCTCTTACACTGTAACCGAGGGGCGTGTCCTCTTACACAGTAACTGAGGGGCGTGTCCTCTTACACTGTAACCGAGGGGCGTGTCCTCTTACACAGTAACTGAGGGGCGTGTCCTCTTACACTGTAACCAAGGGGCGTGTCCTCTTACACTGTAACCGTGGGGCGTGTCCTCTTACACTGTAACCGAGGGCCGTGTCCTGTTACACTGTAACCGAGGGGCGTGTCTTCCTAATCTGTAACCGAGGGGCGTGTCTTCTTACACAGTAACTGAGGAGCATGTCCTCTTACACTGTAACCGAGGGGCGTGTACTCTTACACTGTAACCCAGGGGCGTGTCCTCTTACACTGTAAGCGAGGGGCGTGTCCTCTTACACTGTAACCGAGGGGCGTGTCCTTGTACACTGTAACCGAGGGGCGTGTCCTCTTACACTGTAACCGAGGGGCGTGTCCTTGTACACTGTAACCGAGGGGCGTGTCCTCTTACACTGTAACCGAGGGGCGTGTCCTTGTACACTGTAACCGAGGGGCGTGTCCTCTTACACTGTAACCCAGGTGCGTGTCCTCTTATACTGTAAGCGAGGGGCGTGATCTCTTACTCTGTAACCGAGGGGCGTGTCCTTGTACACTGTAACCGAGGGGCGTGTCCTCTTACACTGTAATTGAAGGGCGTGTCCTCTTACACTGTAACCGAGGGCCGTGTTCTCTTACTCTGTAACCGAGGGGCGTGTCCTCTTACACTGTAACCGAGGGGCGTGTCCTTGTACACTGTAACCGAGGGGCGTGTCCTCTTACACTGTAACCGAGGGGCATGTCCTCTTAAACTGTAACCAAGGGCTGCGTTCCCTTACTCTGTAACCGAGGGGCATGTTCTCTTACACTTTAACCGAGGGGCGTGTCCTCTTATACTGTAAGCGAGGGGCGTGATCTCTTACAGTGAAACCGAGGGGCGTGTCCTCTTACACAGTAACTGAGGGGCGTGTCCTCTTACACTGTAACCGAGGGGCGTGTCCTCTTACACTGTAACCCAGGGGCTTCTCCTCTTACACTGTAACCGAGGGGCGTGTCCACTTACACTGTAACCGAGGGGCCTGTCCTCTTACACTGTAACCGAGGGGCGTGCCCTCTTTCAGTGTAACCGATGGGCGTGTCCTTTTACACTGTGACCGAGGGTCGTGTCCTCTTACAGTGTAACCGAGGGGCGTGTCCTGTTACACTGTGACCAAGGGGCGTGTCCTCTTATACTGTAACCAAGGGGCGTGTTCCCTTACACTGTAACCCAGGGCCGTGTCCTCTTACACTGTAACCGAGGGGCGTGTCCTCTTACACTGTAACCGAGGCACGTGTCCTCTTACACTGTAACCGAGGGGCGTGTCCTCTTACACAGTAACTGAGGGGCGTGTCCTCTTACACTGTAACCGAGGGGCGTGTCCTCTTACACAGTAACTGAGGGGCGTGTCCTCTTACACTGTAACCGAGGGGCGTGTCCTCTTACACAGTAACTGAGGGGCGTGTCCTCTTACACTGTAACCAAGGGGCGTGTCCTCTTACACTGTAACCGAGGGGCGTGTCCTCTTAAACTGTAACCGAGGGCCGTGTCCTCTTACACTGTAACCGAGGGGCGTGTCTTCTTACACTGTATCCGAGGGGCGTGTCCTCTTACACAGAAACTGAGGGGCATGTCCTCTTACACTGTAACCGATGGGCGTGTCCTCTTACACAGAAACTGAGGGGCATGTCCTCTTACACTGTAACCGAGGGGCGTGTCCTCTTACACAGAAACTGAGGGGCGTGTCCTCTTACACTGTAACCGAGGGGCCTGTCCATTTACACTGTAACCGAGGGGCCTGTCCATTTACACTGTAAACGAGGGGCGTGTTCTCTTACACTGTAACCGAGGGGCGTGTCCTCTTACACTGTAACCGAGGGGCCTGTCCTCTTTCACTGTAACCGAGGGCTGCGTTCCCTTACTCTGTAACCGAGGGGCATGTCCTCTTACACTTTAACCGAGGGGCGTGGCCTCTTAGACTGTAACCGAGGAGCGTGTCATCTTACACTGTAAACAACTGGCATGACCTCTTACACTGTAACCGAGGGGCGTGTCTTCTTACACTGTAACCGAGGGGCGTGTCCTCTTACACAGTAACTGAGGGGCGTGTCCTCTTACACTGTAACCGAGTGGCGTGTACTCTTACACAGTAACTGAGGGGCGTGTCCTCTTACACTGTAACCGAGTGGCGTGTACTCTTCCACTGTAACCCAGGGGCGTGTCCTCTTACACTGTAACTGAGGGGCCTGTCCTCTTACACTGTAACAGAGGGGCGTGCCCTCTTTCAGTGTAACTGACGGGTGTGTCCTCTTACACTGTAACCGACGGGTGTGTCCTCTTAAACTGTAACCGAGTGCCGTGTCCTCTTACAATGTAACCGAGGGGCGTGTCCTTTTACACTGTGACCGAGGGTCGTGTCCTCTTACACTGTAACCGAGGGGCGTGTCCTCTTACACTGTAACCGAGGGGCATGTCCTCTTACACTGCAACCGAGGGGCGTGTCCTGTTACACTGTAACCAAGGGGCGTGTCCTCTTACACTGTAACCCAGGGGCATGTCCTCTTGCACTGTAACCCAGGGGCATGTCCTCTTACACTGTAACCGAGGGGCATGTCCTCTTACACTGTAACCGAGGGGCGTGTCCTCTTACACTGCAACCGAGGGGCGTGCCCTCTTACTCTGTGATGCGCTATCAATTACTCATAAAAGACTGAGAGTTAGAAGAGTAACTAAAGGCTTTTATTAACAACAGAATGGAGGTCTGCCTCGCGTGGTCGACCGGTCCATGATACTAAGGGCTGGGGAGCAGTCACCTTTATACTAGGACCTGTGGGAGGAGTCAGCCGAGGCATGTCCAGGCATGTACACAGTGGAATACAAACAGGACAAACAGGAATACAAACAGTGGTTTACCACATTCACCCCTTGTTTAAAATTGAGTCCGGCGGGGTGAAGTGTATTAAAAGTTAGTGTATTGGAGTCTCTCCGGAGGTCTTGTCTGCCGCTGTGATCTGCGTGGCGACGGCAGGGGTAGTGAAGTTTCCGGCGTCGAGTCCAGCGTAGGCTGTGGCAGAGGCGTGTCGTCCTCGTAGATGTCGAGCGGGTCGCGGGGCCCAGGCCTGCCGTCTGCTGGGGCTGGATATCGGATCGTGGGGGGGGGTGGTAGTGGGTAGTGGGTTACTGCGGCCCCCGAGGGTGCAAGGTCTCTTATGGAGACTGTGTCCTCCCGCCCGTCCGGGTATGCGATGTAAGCATACTGGGGGTTGGCGTGGAGGAGGTCGACCCTCTCGACCAGGGAGTCCGTTTTATGGGTCCTCACGTGTCTTCTCAGTAGGACCGGCCCTGGGGACGTCAGCCATGGCGGTAGCGATGTCCCCGATGTGGACTTCCTTGGGAAGACAAACATTTTCTCATGAGGGGTGGCGTTAGTGGCAGTGCAGAGCAGTGACCGAATAGAGTGGAGCGCATCGGGGAGCACATCCTGCCAGCGGGAGGTTGGAAGGCCCCTAGACTTTAAGGCTAGCAGGACGGCCTTCCAAACTGTCGCATTTTCTCTTTCCACCTGTCCGTTCCCCCGGGGGTTGTAACTGGTGGTCCTGCTTGTGGCAATACCCCTAGTTAGCAGGTACTGACGGAGTTCGTCGCTCATAAACGATGAGCCCCGGTCGCTATGGATATAGCTGGGGAAGCCGAACAGGGTGAAGAGGTTGTTCAGACATTTAATGACCGTGGCACTGGTCATGTCCGGGCAGGGGAAGGCGAACGGGAAACGGGAGTACTCATCAATAATATTGAGGAAGTCCACATTGCGGTCGGAGGAGGGGAGAGGCCCTTTAAAATCAACGCTCAGGCGCTCGAAGGGGCGAGTGGCTTTTATCAGGTGGGCCCTGTCTGGTCTACAAAAGTGCGGTTTGCACTCAGCGCAGACTTGGCAGTTCCTGGTCATGGTCCTGACCTCCTCAATAGAGTAAGGCAGGTTGCGGGCCTTGATGAAGTGGAAGAACCTGGTGACCCCCGGGTGGCAGAGGTCATTGTGGAGGGCCCGCAGTCTATCGATCTGCGCGCTGGCGCAGGTGCCACGCGATAGCGCATCCGGGGGTTCATTTAGCTTCCCGGGCCGGTACAAGATCTCGTAGTTGTAGGTGGAAAGTTCGATTCTCCACCTCAAGATCTTGTCATTTTTGATTTTGCCCCTCTGCTTGTTGTTAAACATAAAAGCAACTGAACGCTGGTCAGTGAGCAGGGTAAATCGTTTTCCGGCCAGGTAGTGCCTCCAATGACGCACAGCCTCCACAATCGCCTGGGCCTCCTTCTCAACAGCGGAGTGTCTGGTCTCCGGGCCTTGGAGGGTTCGTGAAAAGAAGGCCACGGGTCTCCCCGCCTGATTGAGGGTAGCGGCCAGGGCAAAGTCAGACGCGTCGCTTTCCACCTGGAAGGGGATGGATTCGTCCACTGCGTGCATGGTGGCTTTGGCAATGTCCTCCTTGATACGGTGGAAGGCTAAGCGGGCCTCTGCCGTCAAGGGAAAAGAGGTGGACTTGATCAGCGGACGGGCCTTGTCCGCATAGTAGGGGACCCACTGGGCATAATAGGAGAAAAACCCTAGGCACCTCTTCAGGGCCTTGAGGCAGTGGGGCAGTGGAAGTTCCATAAGGGGACGCATCCGGTCGGGGTCGGGGCCGATGACTCCGTGTTCCACAACACAGCCAAGGATGGCGAGGCGGTTTGTGCGGAATATGCACTTCTCCTTGTTATATGTCAGGTTTAGGAGTTGGGCGGTGCGGAGGAATTTTTCGAGGTTTGCGTCATGGTCCTGCAAGTCACGGCCGCAGATGGTCACATTGTCCAGGTATGGGAAAGTGGCCTGCAATGCATTTTGATCTACCATCCGGTCCATCTCCCTTTGGAAGACGGAGACCCCGTTGGTGACGCCAAAGGGAACCCTAAGGAAGTGATAGAGGCGGCCGTTTGCCTCAAAGGCAGTGTACTGGCGGTCCTCAGGGCGGATGGGGAGCTGGTGGTACGCTGATTTCAGGTCAATGGTCGAGAAGACGCGGTACTGCGCGATCTGGTTGACCATATCAGCTATACGGGGGAGTGGGTAGGCGTCCAGCAGGGTGTAGCGATTTATTGTCTGGCTGTAGTCGATGACCAGGCGCTGCTTCTCGCCGGTCTTAACGACCACAACCTGGGCTCGCCAGGGGCTGGTGCTGCCCTCAATAATCCCTTCTTTCAGGAGCCGCTCCACTTCGGTTTTAATGAAAACCCTGTCCCCGGCACTGTATCGCCTGCTCTTTGTGGCGATGGGCTTACAGTCGGGGGTGAGGTTAGCAAACAGTTGGGGGGGGGTGACTCTGAGTGTGGAGAGGTTGCACCTGGTGCGCGGCGGGCAGTTTGGAAGCTGCTGGCTGCGGACTGTGAGTGGGGGTAGGGGTCCACCGTACGCCATCGTAACACTTTTAAGGTGGCACTGAAAATCTAACCCCAGCAGGACGGCAGCGCAGAGGTCAGGCAGGACCAGAAGTTTAAAATGATCGTACACGGTCCCGTCTACTACGAGTGTCACCACGCAGTAGCCGCCGATGTCCGCCGACTGGGACTCGGAGGCCATAGAAATCCGCTGTTGCGCAGGCAGGACTGGGAGAGAGCAATGCCGCACCGTGTCGGGGTGGATGAAGCTCTCCGTGCTCCCAGAGTCAAAAAGGCAGATTGTATCGTGACCATTTACCTTAATGTCCATTGTGGAACTGGCCAGTTGGTGCGGTCTCGCTTGGTCCAGTGTAACGGATGCCAGCGTAGGGGTCGGTGTGTCGCTGCGGGTATCAGATGAGGCGGTGTCGGGGGCCTGCTGCGTCCCGGCTGTCGTCCAAGATGGCGGCGTCCATGATCCCCATGTGGCTGGAGGCGTCCAAAATGGCTGCTGTACCAATGATTCGCACATGGCCGGGGAGGTCCAAGGTGGCGGCCCGCATGGCCCACACGCGGCGCTGCTGGGGTTCGGGGTGGCTTTGGCCCTGCAGACGCTAGCGTAGTGTCCCTTCTTCCCGCAGCCCGAGCAGATCGCGTTTTTCGCCGGGCAGCGCGCTCTGGGGTGTTTTGCCTGGCCACAGAAGTAGCATTTCTGGCCTTGGGGCACTGCTGTCTGGCCTTGGGACACTGCTGCGGTAGTTGGGCCGTTGTTGGGGTGTGGCTGGGGTGGCACGGCGCTATGAGGCAGTCCTACCGTGTCCCAGGCTGTCATTCCCCGCGGCGTCCACGGTGCAGAGGAGTAGGCATCCATGCCCTGGTAGGCTGCATCCAACGATAGTGCGAGTTCAGAGGCCTTGTTGAGGTCGAGGTTACTCTGCTCCAACAGTCGCTGTCGGGTGTAATTGGATCTGTGGCCCGCTACAAAAGCATCCCGGATAAGTTCCTCTGTGTACACGGCGGCCTTTACATCCTTACAACCACAGGCCCGGCCAAGCACAGACAGTGCCTGAAGGTATTCCACGGTCGATTCCCCAGGTTGTTGTTTACGACTCCCCAGGAGGTGCCTGGCGTACACTTCGTTCACTGGGCGCGTGTACTGGTCCTTGAGTAGCTTGATAGCGTCCGCGTACGAGGTCGCGTCTTGGATGACCGAGTACACTCGGTGGTTCACTTTGGAGGTCAGGACATCCAGTTTGTCCTCGTCCGATTTGATTGCTTCGGGGGCGGTCAGGAATTTTTCGAAACACTTAAGCCAGTGAGTAAACTTGGTGGATGAGTCCGCCTCCCGATGATCTAAGTCCAGGCATGCTGGTGTGAGGATCTTCTCCATTATAAAAATGTTGTTAATAAAATTGATGCGCTATCAATTACTCATAAAAGACTGAGAGTTAGAAGAGTAACTAAAGGCTTTTATTAACAACAGAATGGAGGTCTGCCTCGCGTGGTCAACCGGTCCATGATACTAAGGGCTGGGGAGCAGTCACCTTTATACGAGGACCTGTGGGAGGAGTCAGCCGAGGCATGTCCAGGCATGTACACAGTGGAATACAAACAGGACAAACAGGAATACAAACAGTGGTTTACCACACTCTGTAACCGAGGGGCGTGTCCTCTTACACTGTTACCGAGGGGTGTGTCCTCTTAAACTGTAAATGAGTGGCGTGTCCTCTTACACTGTAACCGAGGGGCTTGTCCTCTTACACAGTAACTGAGGGGCGTGTCATTTTACACTGTAACCGAGGGACGTGTCCTCTTACAATGTAACCGAGGGGCGTGTCCATTTACACTGTAACCGAGGGGCGTGCCCTCTTACAGTGTAACTGACGGGTGTGTCCTCTTAAACTGTATCCTAGGGGCGTGTCCCCTTAAACTGTAACCGAGTGCTGTGACCTCTTACAATATAACCGAGGGGCGTGTCCTGTTACACTGTGACCGAGGGGTGTGTCCTCTTACACTGTAACCGAGGGGCATGTCCTCATACACTGCAACGGAGGGGTGCGTCCTGTTACACTCTAACCAAGGGGCGTGTCCTCTTATACCGCAACCAAGGGGCGTGTCCCCTTAAACTGTAACCGAGGGGCGTGTCCTCTTACAATGTAACCCGGGGCGTGTCCTCTTACACTGTAACCGAGGGGCGTGTCCTCTTACAGTGTAACCGACGGGCGTGTTCTCTTACTCTGTAACCGAGGGGCGTGTCTTCTTACACTGTAACCGAGGGGCATGTCCTCTTAAACTGTAACCGAGTGCCGTGTCCTCTTACACTGTAACCGAGGGGCTTGTCCTTTACACTGTAACCGAGGAGCGTGTCCTCTTACAATGTAACTGAGGGGTGTGTTCTTTTACACTCTGACCGAGGGGGGTGTTCTCTTACACTGTAACTGAGGGGCGTGTCCTCTTACATTGTAACCGAGGGGCATGTCCTCTTACACTGTAACCGAGGGGCATGTCCTCTTACACTGTAACCGACGGGTGTGTCCTCTTACACTGTAACTGAGGGGCGTGTCCTCTTACACTGTAACCGAGGGGCGCTTCCTCTTACAATGTAACCGAGGGGTGTGTCCTCTTACACTGTAAATGAGTGGCGTGTCCTCTTACACTGTAACCGAGGCACGTGTCCTCTTACACTGTAACCAAGGGGCGTGTCCTCTTGCACAGTAACTGAGGGGCGTGTCCTCTTACACTGTAACCAAGGGGCGTGTCCTCTTACACTGTAACCGTGGGGCGTGTCCTCTTACACTGTAACCAAGGGCCGTGTCCTCTTAAACTGTAACCGAGTGCCGTGTCCTCTTACACTGTAACCGAGGGGCGTGTCCTTTACACTGTAACCGAGGAGCGTGTCCTCTTACAATGTAACTGAGCGGTGTGTTCTTTTACACTCTGACCGAGGGGCGTGTCCTCTTACAATTTAACTGAGGGGCGTGTCCTCTTACACTGTTAACGAGGGGGGTGTTCACTTACACTGTAACTGAGGGGCATGTCCTCTTACATTGTAACCGAGGGGCATGTCCTATTACACTGTAACCGACGGGTGTGCCCTTGTACACTGTAACCGAGGGGCGTGTCCTTGTACACTGTAACCGAGGGGCGTGTCCTCTTACACTGTAACTGAGGGGCGTGTCCTCTTACACTGTAACCGAGGGGCGTTTCCTTGTACACTGTAACCGAGGGGCGTGTCCTCTTACACTAACCGAGGGGCATGTCCTCTTACACTGTAATTGAGGGGCGTGTCCTCTTACACTGTAGCCGAGGGCCGTGTTCTCTTACACTTTAACCGAGGGGCGTGGCCTCTTAGACTGTAACCGAGGAGCGTGTCATCTTACACTTTAAACAACTGGCATGACCTCTTACACTGTAACCAAGGGGCGTGTCTTCTTACACTGTAACCGAGGGGCGTGTCCTCTTACACAGTAACTGAGGGGCGTGTCCTCTTACACTGTAACCGAGTGGCGTGTCCTCTTACACTGTAACTGAGGGGCCTGTCCTCTTACACTGTAACCGAGGGGCCTGTCCTCTTACACTGTAACCGAGGGGCCTGTCCTCTTACACTGTAACCGAGGGGCGTGCCCTCTTACACTGTAACCGAGTGCCGTGTCCTCTTACAATGTAACCGAGGGGCGTGTCCTTTTACACTGTGACCGAGGGTCGTGTCCTCTTACACTGTAACCGAGGGGCGTGTACTCTTACACTGCAACCGAGGGGCGTGTCCTGTTGCACTGTAACCAAGGGGCGTGTCCTCTTATACTGCAACCAAGGGGCGTGTTCCCTTACACTGTAACCCAGGGCCGTGTCCTCTTACACTGTAACCCAGGGGCGTGTCCTCTTACACTGTAACCGAGTGGCATGTCCTCTTACACTGTAACCGAGGGGCGTGTCCTCTTACACTGCAACCGAGGGGCGTGCCCTCTTACTCTGTAACCGAGGGGCGTGTCCTCTTACACTGTTACCGAGGGGTGTGTCCTCTTACACTGTAAATGAGTGGCGTGTCCTCTTGCACTGTAACCAAAGCAGGTGTCCTCTTACACTGTAACCGAGGGGCGTGTCCTCTTACACAGTAACTGAGGGGCGTGTCCTCTTACACTGTAACCGAGGGGCGTGTCTTCTTACACAGTAACTGAGGGGCGTGTCCTCTTACACTGTAACCGAGGGGCGTGTCCTCTTACAAAGTAACTGAGGGGCGTGTCCTCTTACACTGTAACTGAGGGGCGTGTCTTCTTACACTGTAACCGAGGGGCGTGTCCTCTTACAATGTAACCCGGGGCGTGTCCTCTTACACTGTAACCGAGGGGCGTGTCCTCTTACAGTGTAACTGAGGGGCGTGTCCTGTTACACTGTGACCGAGGGGTGTGTCCTCTTACACTGAAACCGAGGGGCATGTCCTCATACACTGCAACGGAGGGGTGCGTCCTGTTACACTCTAACCAAGGGGCGTGTCCTCTTATACCGCAACCAAGGGGCGTGTCCCCTTAAACTGTAACCGAGGGGCGTGTCCTCTTACAATGTAACCCGGGGCGTGTCCTCTTACACTGTAACCGAGGGGCGTGTCCTCTTACAGTGTAACCGACGGGCGTGTTCTCTTACTCTGTAACCGAGGGGCGTGTCTTCTTACACTGTAACCGAGGGGCATGTCCTCTTAAACTGTAACCGAGTGCCGTGTCCTCTTACACTGTAACCGAGGGGCTTGTCCTTTACACTGTAACCGAGGAGCGTGTCCTCTTACAATGTAACTGAGGGGTGTGTTCTTTTACACTCTGACCGAGGGGGGTGTTCTCTTACACTGTAACTGAGGGGCGTGTCCTCTTACATTGTAACCGAGGGGCATGTCCTCTTACACTGTAACCGAGGGGCATGTCCTCTTACACTGTAACCGACGGGTGTGTCCTCTTACACTGTAACTGAGGGGCGTGTCCTCTTACACTGTAACCGAGGGGCGCTTCCTCTTACAATGTAACCGAGGGGTGTGTCCTCTTACACTGTAAATGAGTGGCGTGTCCTCTTACACTGTAACCGAGGCACGTGTCCTCTTACACTGTAACCAAGGGGCGTGTCCTCTTGCACAGTAACTGAGGGGCGTGTCCTCTTACACTGTAACCAAGGGGCGTGTCCTCTTACACTGTAACCGTGGGGCGTGTCCTCTTACACTGTAACCAAGGGCCGTGTCCTCTTAAACTGTAACCGAGTGCCGTGTCCTCTTACACTGTAACCGAGGGGCGTGTCCTTTACACTGTAACCGAGGAGCGTGTCCTCTTACAATGTAACTGAGCGGTGTGTTCTTTTACACTCTGACCGAGGGGCGTGTCCTCTTACAATTTAACTGAGGGGCGTGTCCTCTTACACTGTTAACGAGGGGGGTGTTCACTTACACTGTAACTGACGGTCATGTCCTCTTACATTGTAACCGAGGGGCATGTCCTCTTACACTGTAACCGACGGGTGTGCCCTTGTACACTGTAACCGAGGGGCGTGTCCTTGTACACTGTAACCGAGGGGCGTGTCCTCTTACACTGTAACTGAGGGGCGTGTCCTCTTACACTGTAACCGAGGGGCGTGTCCTTGTACACTGTAACCGAGGGGCGTGTCCTCTTACACTAACCAAGGGGCATGTCCTCTTACACTGTAATTGAGGGGCGTGTCCTCTTACACTGTAGCCGAGGGCCGTGTTCTCTTACACTTTAACCGAGGGGCGTGGCCTCTTAGACTGTAACCGAGGAGCGTGTCATCTTACACTTTAAACAACTGGCATGACCTCTTACACTGTAACCAAGGGGCGTGTCTTCTTACACTGTAACCGAGGGGCGTGTCCTCTTACACAGTAACTGAGGGGCGTGTCCTCTTACACTGTAACCGAGTGGCGTGTCCTCTTACGCTGTAACCGAGGGGCCTGTCCTCTTACACTGTAACCGAGGGGCCTGTCCTCTTACACTGTAACCGAGGGGCCTGTCCTCTTACACTGTAACCGAGGGGCGTGCCCTCTTACACTGTAACCGAGTGCTGTGTCCTCTTACAATGTAACCGAGGGGCGTGTCCTTTTACACTGTGACCGAGGGTCGTGTCCTCTTACACTGTAACCGAGGGGCGTGTACTCTTACACTGCAACCGAGGGGCGTGTCCTGTTGCACTGTAACCAAGGGGCGTGTCCTCTTATACTGCAACCAAAGGGCGTGTTCCCTTACACTGTAACCCAGGGCCGTGTCCTCTTACACTGTAACCCAGGGGCGTGTCCTCTTACACTGTAACCGAGTGGCATGTCCTCTTACACTGTAACCGAGGGGCGTGTCCTCTTACACTGCAACCGAGGGGCGTGCCCTCTTACTCTGTAACCGAGGGGCGTGTCCTCTTACACTGTTACCGAGGGGTGTGTCCTCTTACACTGTAAATGAGTGGCGTGTCCTCTTGCACTGTAACCAAAGCAGGTGTCCTCTTACACTGTAACCGAGGGGCGTGTCCTCTTACACAGTAACTGAGGGGCGTGTCCTCTTACACTGTAACCGAGGGGCGTGTCTTCTTACACAGTAACTGAGGGGCGTGTCCTCTTACACTGTAACCGAGGGGCGTGTCCTCTTACAAAGTAACTGAGGGGCGTGTCCTCTTACACTGTAACTGAGGGGCCTGTCCTCTTACACTGTAACCGAGGGGCGTGCCCTCTTACACTGTAACCGAGTGCCGTGTCCTCTTACAATGTAACCGAGGGGCGTGTCCTTTTACACTGTGACCGAGGGTCGTGTCCTCTTACACTGTAACCGAGGGGCGTGTACTCTTACACTGCAACCGAGGGGCGTGTCCTGTTGCACTGTAACCAAGGGGCGTGTCCTCTTATACTGCAACCAAAGGGCGTGTTCCCTTACACTGTAACCCAGGGCCGTGTCCTCTTACACTGTAACCCAGGGGCGTGTCCTCTTACACTGTAACCGAGTGGCATGTCCTCTTACACTGTAACCGAGGGGCGTGTCCTCTTACACTGCAACCGAGGGGCGTGCCCTCTTACTCTGTAACCGAGGGGCGTGTCCTCTTACACTGTTACCGAGGGGTGTGTCCTCTTACACTGTAAATGAGTGGCGTGTCCTCTTGCACTGTAACCAAAGCAGGTGTCCTCTTACACTGTAACCGAGGGGCGTGTCCTCTTACACAGTAACTGAGGGGCGTGTCCTCTTACACTGTAACCGAGGGGCGTGTCTTCTTACACAGTAACTGAGGGGCGTGTCCTCTTACACTGTAACCGAGGGGCGTGTCCTCTTACAAAGTAACTGAGGGGCGTGTCCTCTTACACTGTAACTGAGGGGCGTGTCTTCTTACACTGTAACCGAGGGGCGTGTCCTCTTACACAGTAACTGAGGGGCGTGTCCTCTTACACTGTAACCGAGTGGCGTGTCCTCTTACACTGTAACCGAGGGGCCTGTCCTCTTACACTGTAACCGAGGGGCCTGTCCTCTTACACTGTAACCGAGGGGCCTGTCCTCTTACACTGTAACCCAGGGGCTTGTCCTCTTACACTGTAACCGAGGGGCGTGTCCTCTTACACTGTAACCGAGGGGCCTGTCCTCTTACACTGTAACCGAGGGGCGTGTCCTCTTACAATGTAACCGAGGGGCGTGTCCTTTTACACTGTGACCGAGGGTCGTGTCCTCTTACACTGTAACCGAGGGGCGTGTACTCTTACACTGCAACCGAGGGGCGTGTCCTGTTGCACTGTAACCAAGGGGCGTGTCCTCTTATACTGCAACCAAGGGGCGTGTTCACTTACACTGTAACCCAGGGCCGTGTCCTCTTACAATGTAACCGAGGGGCGTGTCCTCTTACACTGTAACCGAGGGGCATGTCCTCTTACACTGTAACCGAGGGGCGTGTCCTCTTACACTGCAACCGAGCGGCGTGCCCTCTTACACTGTAACCGAGGGGCATGTCCTCTTACGCTGTAACCCAGGGGCGTGTCCTCTTACACTGTAACCGAGGAGCGTGTCCTCTTACACTGTAACCGAGGGGCATGTCCTCTTACACTGTAACCGAGGGGCGTGTCCTCTTAAACTGCAACCGAGGGGCGTGCCCTCTTACTCTGTAACCGAGGGGCGTATCCTCTTACACTGTTACCGAGGGGTGTGTCCTCTTACACTGTAAATGAGTGGCGTGTCCTCTTGCACTGTAACCAAGGCACGTGTCCTCTTACACTGTAACCGAGGGGCGTGTCCTCTTACACAGTAACTGAGGGGCGTGTCCTCTTACACTGTAACCGAGGGGCGTGTCTTCTTACACAGTAACTGAGGGGCGTGTCCTCTTACACTGTAACCGAGGGGCGTGTCCTCTTACAAAGTAACTGAGCGGTGTGTTCTTTTACACTCTGACCGAGGGGCGTGTCCTCTTACAATTTAACTGAGGGGCGTGTCCTCTTACACTGTTAACGAGGGGGGTGTTCACTTACACTGTAACTGAGGGGCATGTCCTCTTACATTGTAACCGAGGGGCATGTCCTATTACACTGTAACCGACGGGTGTGCCCTTGTACACTGTAACCGAGGGGCGTGTCCTTGTACACTGTAACCGAGGGGCGTGTCCTCTTACACTGTAACTGAGGGGCGTGTCCTCTTACACTGTAACCGAGGGGCGTGTCCTTGTACACTGTAACCGAGGGGCGTGTCCTCTTACACTAACCGAGGGGCATGTCCTCTTACACTGTAATTGAGGGGCGTGTCCTCTTACACTGTAGCCGAGGGCCGTGTTCTCTTACACTTTAACCGAGGGGCGTGGCCTCTTAGACTGTAACCGAGGAGCGTGTCATCTTACACTTTAAACAACTGGCATGACCTCTTACACTGTAACCAAGGGGCGTGTCTTCTTACACTGTAACCGAGGGGCGTGTCCTCTTACACAGTAACTGAGGGGCGTGTCCTCTTACACTGTAACCGAGTGGCGTGTCCTCTTACACTGTAACTGAGGGGCCTGTCCTCTTACACTGTAACCGAGGGGCCTGTCCTCTTACACTGTAACCGAGGGGCCTGTCCTCTTACACTGTAACCGAGGGGCGTGCCCTCTTACACTGTAACCGAGTGCCGTGTCCTCTTACAATGTAACCGAGGGGCGTGTCCTTTTACACTGTGACCGAGGGTCGTGTCCTCTTACACTGTAACCGAGGGGCGTGTACTCTTACACTGCAACCGAGGGGCGTGTCCTGTTGCACTGTAACCAAGGGGCGTGTCCTCTTATACTGCAACCAAGGGGCGTGTTCCCTTACACTGTAACCCAGGGCCGTGTCCTCTTACACTGTAACCCAGGGGCGTGTCCTCTTACACTGTAACCGAGTGGCATGTCCTCTTACACTGTAACCGAGGGGCGTGTCCTCTTACACTGCAACCGAGGGGCGTGCCCTCTTACTCTGTAACCGAGGGGCGTGTCCTCTTACACTGTTACCGAGGGGTGTGTCCTCTTACACTGTAAATGAGTGGCGTGTCCTCTTGCACTGTAACCAAAGCAGGTGTCCTCTTACACTGTAACCGAGGGGCGTGTCCTCTTACACAGTAACTGAGGGGCGTGTCCTCTTACACTGTAACCGAGGGGCGTGTCTTCTTACACAGTAACTGAGGGGCGTGTCCTCTTACACTGTAACCGAGGGGCGTGTCCTCTTACAAAGTAACTGAGGGGCGTGTCCTCTTACACTGTAACTGAGGGGCGTGTCTTCTTACACTGTAACCGAGGGGCGTGTCCTCTTACAATGTAACCCGGGGCGTGTCCTCTTACACTGTAACCGAGGGGCGTGTCCTCTTACAGTGTAACTGAGGGGCGTGTCCTGTTACACTGTGACCGAGGGGTGTGTCCTCTTACACTGAAACCGAGGGGCATGTCCTCATACACTGCAACGGAGGGGTGCGTCCTGTTACACTCTAACCAAGGGGCGTGTCCTCTTATACCGCAACCAAGGGGCGTGTCCCCTTAAACTGTAACCGAGGGGCGTGTCCTCTTACAATGTAACCCGGGGCGTGTCCTCTTACACTGTAACCGAGGGGCGTGTCCTCTTACAGTGTAACCGACGGGCGTGTTCTCTTACTCTGTAACCGAGGGGCGTGTCTTCTTACACTGTAACCGAGGGGCATGTCCTCTTAAACTGTAACCGAGTGCCGTGTCCTCTTACACTGTAACCGAGGGGCTTGTCCTTTACACTGTAACCGAGGAGCGTGTCCTCTTACAATGTAACTGAGGGGTGTGTTCTTTTACACTCTGACCGAGGGGGGTGTTCTCTTACACTGTAACTGAGGGGCGTGTCCTCTTACATTGTAACCGAGGGGCATGTCCTCTTACACTGTAACCGAGGGGCATGTCCTCTTACACTGTAACCGACGGGTGTGTCCTCTTACACTGTAACTGAGGGGCGTGTCCTCTTACACTGTAACCGAGGGGCGCTTCCTCTTACAATGTAACTGAGGGGTGTGTCCTCTTACACTGTAAATGAGTGGCGTGTCCTCTTACACTGTAACCGAGGCACGTGTCCTCTTACACTGTAACCAAGGGGCGTGTCCTCTTGCACAGTAACTGAGGGGCGTGTCCTCTTACACTGTAACCAAGGGGCGTGTCCTCTTACACTGTAACCGTGGGGCGTGTCCTCTTACACTGTAACCAAGGGCCGTGTCCTCTTAAACTGTAACCGAGTGCCGTGTCCTCTTACACTGTAACCGAGGGGCGTGTCCTTTACACTGTAACCGAGGAGCGTGTCCTCTTACAATGTAACTGAGCGGTGTGTTCTTTTACACTCTGACCGAGGGGCGTGTCCTCTTACAATTTAACTGAGGGGCGTGTCCTCTTACACTGTTAACGAGGGGGGTGTTCACTTACACTGTAACTGACGGTCATGTCCTCTTACATTGTAACCGAGGGGCATGTCCTCTTACACTGTAACCGACGGGTGTGCCCTTGTACACTGTAACCGAGGGGCGTGTCCTTGTACACTGTAACCGAGGGGCGTGTCCTCTTACACTGTAACTGAGGGGCGTGTCCTCTTACACTGTAACCGAGGGGCGTGTCCTTGTACACTGTAACCGAGGGGCGTGTCCTCTTACACTAACCAAGGGGCATGTCCTCTTACACTGTAATTGAGGGGCGTGTCCTCTTACACTGTAGCCGAGGGCCGTGTTCTCTTACACTTTAACCGAGGGGCGTGGCCTCTTAGACTGTAACCGAGGAGCGTGTCATCTTACACTTTAAACAACTGGCATGACCTCTTACACTGTAACCAAGGGGCGTGTCTTCTTACACTGTAACCGAGGGGCGTGTCCTCTTACACAGTAACTGAGGGGCGTGTCCTCTTACACTGTAACCGAGTGGCGTGTCCTCTTACGCTGTAACCGAGGGGCCTGTCCTCTTACACTGTAACCGAGGGGCCTGTCCTCTTACACTGTAACCGAGGGGCCTGTCCTCTTACACTGTAACCGAGGGGCGTGCCCTCTTACACTGTAACCGAGTGCTGTGTCCTCTTACAATGTAACCGAGGGGCGTGTCCTTTTACACTGTGACCGAGGGTCGTGTCCTCTTACACTGTAACCGAGGGGCGTGTACTCTTACACTGCAACCGAGGGGCGTGTCCTGTTGCACTGTAACCAAGGGGCGTGTCCTCTTATACTGCAACCAAAGGGCGTGTTCCCTTACACTGTAACCCAGGGCCGTGTCCTCTTACACTGTAACCCAGGGGCGTGTCCTCTTACACTGTAACCGAGTGGCATGTCCTCTTACACTGTAACCGAGGGGCGTGTCCTCTTACACTGCAACCGAGGGGCGTGCCCTCTTACTCTGTAACCGAGGGGCGTGTCCTCTTACACTGTTACCGAGGGGTGTGTCCTCTTACACTGTAAATGAGTGGCGTGTCCTCTTGCATTGTAACCAAAGCAGGTGTCCTCTTACACTGTAACCGAGGGGCGTGTCCTCTTACACAGTAACTGAGGGGCGTGTCCTCTTACACTGTAACCGAGGGGCGTGTCTTCTTACACAGTAACTGAGGGGCGTGTCCTCTTACACTGTAACCGAGGGGCGTGTCCTCTTACAAAGTAACTGAGGGGCGTGTCCTCTTACACTGTAACTGAGGGGCCTGTCCTCTTACACTGTAACCGAGGGGCGTGCCCTCTTACACTGTAACCGAGTGCTGTGTCCTCTTACAATGTAACCGAGGGGCGTGTCCTTTTACACTGTGACCGAGGGTCGTGTCCTCTTACACTGTAACCGAGGGGCGTGTACTCTTACACTGCAACCGAGGGGCGTGTCCTGTTGCACTGTAACCAAGGGGCGTGTCCTCTTATACTGCAACCAAAGGGCGTGTTCCCTTACACTGTAACCCAGGGCCGTGTCCTCTTACACTGTAACCCAGGGGCGTGTCCTCTTACACTGTAACCGAGTGGCATGTCCTCTTACACTGTAACCGAGGGGCGTGTCCTCTTACACTGCAACCGAGGGGCGTGCCCTCTTACTCTGTAACCGAGGGGCGTGTCCTCTTACACTGTTACCGAGGGGTGTGTCCTCTTACACTGTAAATGAGTGGCGTGTCCTCTTGCACTGTAACCAAAGCAGGTGTCCTCTTACACTGTAACCGAGGGGCGTGTCCTCTTACACAGTAACTGAGGGGCGTGTCCTCTTACACTGTAACCGAGGGGCGTGTCTTCTTACACAGTAACTGAGGGGCGTGTCCTCTTACACTGTAACCGAGGGGCGTGTCCTCTTACAAAGTAACTGAGGGGCGTGTCCTCTTACACTGTAACTGAGGGGCGTGTCTTCTTACACTGTAACCGAGGGGCGTGTCCTCTTACACAGTAACTGAGGGGCGTGTCCTCTTACACTGTAACCGAGTGGCGTGTCCTCTTACACTGTAACTGAGGGGCCTGTCCTCTTACACTGTAACCGAGGGGCCTGTCCTCTTACACTGTAACCGAGGGGCCTGTCCTCTTACACTGTAACCCAGGGGCTTGTCCTCTTACACTGTAACCGAGGGGCGTGTCCTCTTACACTGTAACCGAGGGGCCTGTCCTCTTACACTGTAACCGAGGGGCGTGTCCTCTTACAATGTAACCGAGGGGCGTGTCCTTTTACACTGTGACCGAGGGTCGTGTCCTCTTACACTGTAACCGAGGGGCGTGTACTCTTACACTGCAACCGAGGGGCGTGTCCTGTTGCACTGTAACCAAGGGGCGTGTCCTCTTATACTGCAACCAAGGGGCGTGTTCACTTACACTGTAACCCAGGGCCGTGTCCTCTTACAATGTAACCGAGGGGCGTGTCCTCTTACACTGTAACCGAGGGGCATGTCCTCTTACACTGTAACCGAGGGGCGTGTCCTCTTACACTGCAACCGAGCGGCGTGCCCTCTTACACTGTAACCGAGGGGCATGTCCTCTTACGCTGTAACCCAGGGGCGTGTCCTCTTACACTGTAACCGAGGAGCGTGTCCTCTTACACTGTAACCGAGGGGCATGTCCTCTTACACTGTAACCGAGGGGCGTGTCCTCTTACACTGCAACCGAGGGGCGTGCCCTCTTACTCTGTAACCGAGGGGCGTATCCTCTTACACTGTTACCGAGGGGTGTGTCCTCTTACACTGTAAATGAGTGGCGTGTCCTCTTGCACTGTAACCAAGGCACGTGTCCTCTTACACTGTAACCGAGGGGCGTGTCCTCTTACACAGTAACTGAGGGGCGTGTCCTCTTACACTGTAACCGAGGGGCGTGTCTTCTTACACAGTAACTGAGGGGCGTGTCCTCTTACACTGTAACCGAGGGGCGTGTCCTCTTACAAAGTAACTGAGGGGCATGTCCTCTTACACTGTAACCGAGGGGCCTATCCATTTACACTGTAACCGAGGGGCGTGTACTCTTACACTGTAACCCAGGGGCGTGTCCTCTTACACTGTAACCGAGGGGCGTGTCCTCTTACACTGTAACCGAGGGGCGTATCCTCTTACACAGAAACTGAGGGGCGTGTCCTCTTACACTGTAACCAAGGGGCGTGTCCTCTTACACTGTAACCGAGGAGCGTGTCCTCTTACACTGTAACCGAGGGCCGTGTCCTCTTACACTGTAACCGAGGGGCGTGTCGTCTTACACTGTATCCGAGGGGCGTGTCCTCTTACACAGAAACTGAGGGGCATGTCGTCTTATACTGTAAGCGAGGGGCTTGTCCTCTTACACTGTAACCGAGGGGCGTGTCCTCTTATACTGTAAGCGAGGGGCGTGTCCTCTTACACTGTAACCGAGGGGCGTGTCCTCTTACAGCGTAACTGAGGGGTGTGACCTCTTACACTGTAACTGAGGGGCGTGTCCTCTTAAACTGTAACCGAGTGCCGTGTCCTCTTACACTGTAACCGAGGGGCTTGTCCTTTACACTGTAACCGAGGAGCGTGTCCTCTTACACTGTAACTGAGGGGTGTGTTCTTTTACACTCTGACCGAGGGGCGTGTCCTCTTACACTGTAACCGAGGGGCTTGTCCTTTACACTGTAACCGAGGAGCGTGTCCTCTTCCAATATAACTGAGGGGTGTGTTCTTTTACACTCTGACCGAGGGGCGTGTCCTCTTACAATGTAACTGAGGGGCGTGTCCTTTTTCACTGTTAACGAGGGGGGTGTTCTCTTACACTGTAACTGAGGGGCATGTCCTCTTACATTGTAACCGAGGGGCATGTCCTCTTACACTGTAACCGAGGGGCATGTCCTCTTACACTGTAACCGACGGGTGTGTCCTCTTACACTGTAACTGAGGGGCGTGTCCTCTTACACTGTAACCGAGGGGCGCTTCCTCTTACAATGTAACCGAGGGGTGTGTCCTCTTACACTGTAAATGAGTGGCGTGTCCTCTTACACTGTAACCGAGGCACGTGTCCTCTTACACTGTAACCAAGGGGCGTGTCCTCTTGCACAGTAACTGAGGGGCGTGTCCTCTTACACTGTAACCAAGGGGCGTGTCCTCTTACACTGTAACCATGGGGCGTGTCCTCTTACACTGTAACCAAGGGCCGTGTCCTCTTAAACTGTAACCGAGTGCCGTGTCCTCTTACACTGTAACCGAGGGGCATGTCCTTTACACTGTAACCGAGGAGCGTGTCCTCTTACAATGTAACTGAGGGGTGTGTTCTTTTACACTCTGACCGAGGGGCGTGTCCTCTTACAATGTAACTGAGGGGCGTGTCCTCTTACACTGTTAACGAGGGGGGTGTTCACTTACACTGTAACCGAGGGGCGTGCCCTCTTACACAGTAACTGAGGGGCGTGTCCTCTTACACTGTAACCGAGTGGCGTGTCCTCTTACACTGTAACCGAGGGGCCTGTCCTCTTACACTGTAACCGAGGGGCCTGTCCTCTTACACTGTAACCGAGGGGCCTGTCCTCTTACACTGCAACCGAGGGGCGTGTCCTGTTGCACTGTAACCAAGGGGCGTGTCCTCTTATACTGCAACCAAGGGGCGTGTTCCCTTACACTGTAACCCAGGGCCGTGTCCTCTTACACTGTAACCCAGGGGCGTGTCCTCTTACACTGTAACCGAGGGGCATGTCCTCTTACACTGTAACCGAGGGGCGTGTCCTCTTACACTGCAACCGAGGGGCGTGCCCTCTTAATCTGTAACCGAGGGGCGTGTCCTCTTCCACTGTTACCGAGGGGTGTGTCCTCTTACACTGTAAATGAGTGGCGTGTCCTCTTACACTGTAACCGAGGCACGTGTCCTCTTACACTGTAACCGAGGGGCGTGTCCTCTTAGACAGTAACTGAGGGGCGTGTCCTCTTACACTGTAACCGAGGGGCGTGTCCTCTTACACAGTAACTGAGGGGCGTGTCCTCTTACACTGTAACCGAGGGGCGTGTCCTCTTACACTGTAACCGAGGAGCGTGTACTCTTACACTGTAACCCAGGGGCGTGTCCTCTTACACTGTAACCCAGGGGCGTGTCCTCTTACACTGTAACCGAGGGGCGTGCCCTCTTACAGTGTAACTGAAGGGTGTGACCTCTTACACTGTAACTGAGGGGCGTGTCCTCTTAAACTGTAACCGAGTGCCGTGTCCTCTTACACTGTAACCGAGGGGCTTGTCCTTTACACTGTAACCGAGGAGCGTGTCCTCTTCCAATGTAACTGAGGGGTGTGTTCTTTTACACTCTGACCGAGGGGCGTGTCCTCTTACAATGTAACTGAGGGGCGTGTCCTCTTACACTGTTAACGAGGGGGGTGTTCTCTTACACTGTAACTGAGGGGCATGTCCTCTTACATTGTAACCGAGGGGCATGTCCTCTTACACTGTAACCGAGGGGCATGTCCTCTTACACTGTAACCGACGGGTGTGTCCTCTTACACTGTAACTGAAGGGCGTGTCCTCTTACACTGTAACCGATGGGAGCTTCCTCTTACAATGTAACCGAGGGGTGTGTCCTCTTACACTGTATATGAGTGGCGTGTCCTCTTACACTGTAACCGAGGCACGTGTCCTCTTACACTGTAACCAAGGGGCGTGTCCTCTTGCACAGTAACTGAGGGGCGTGTCCTCTTACACTGTAACCAAGGGGCGTGTCCTCTTACACTGTAACCATGGGGCGTGTCCTCTTAGACTGTAACCAAGGGCCGTGTCCTCTTAAACTGTAACCGAGTGCCGTGTCCTCTTACACTGTAACCGAGGGGCATGTCCTTTACACTGTAACCGAGGAGCGTGTCCTCTTACAATGTAACTGAGGGGTGTGTTCTTTTCACTCTGACCGAGGGGCGTGTCCTCTTACACTGTAACCGAGGGGCGTGTCCTCTTACACAGTAACTGAGGGGCGTGTCCTCTTACACTGTAACCCAGGGGCTTGTCCTCTTACACTGTAACCGAGGGGCGTGTCCTCTTACACTGCAACCGAGGGGCCTGTCGTCTTACACTGTAACCAAGGGGCGTGTCCTCTTACACAGTAACTGAGGGGCGTGTCCTCTTACACTGTAACCAAGGGGCATGTCCTCTTACACTGTAACCGTGGGGCGTGTCCTCTTACACTGTAACCGAGGGCCGTGTCCTCTTAAACTGTAAACGAGGGGCGTGTCCTCTTACACTGTAACCGAGGGGCCTGTCCATTTACACTGTAACCGAGGGGCGTGTACTCTTACACTGTAACCCAGGGGCGTGTCCTCTTACACTGTAACCGAGGGGCGTGTCCTCTTACACTGTAACCAAGGAGCATGTCCTCTTACACTGTAACCGAGGGGCGTGTCCTCTTACACTGTAACCGAGGGCCGTGTCCTCCTACACTGTAACCGAGGGGCGTTACTTCTTACACTGTATCCGAGGGGAGTGTCCTCTTACACAGAAACTGAGGGGGATGTCGTCTTACACTTTAACCGAGGGGCCTGTCCATTTACACTGTAACCGAGGAGCGAGTACTCTTACACTGTAACCCAGGGGCGTGTCCTCTTACACTGTAACTGAGGGGTGTGTCCTCTTACACTTTAACCGAGGGGCTTGTCCTCTTACACTGTAACCGAGGGGCGTGCCCTCTTACAGTGTAACTGAGGGGCGTGACCTCTTAAACTGTAACCGAGTGCGGTGTCCTCTTAAACTCTAACCGAGGGGCGTGTCCTTTTACACTGTAACGGAGTAGCGTGTCCTCTTGCAATGTAACCTGGGGGCGTGTCCCCTTACACTGTAACCGAGGGTCGTGTTCTCTTACTCTGTAACCGAGGGGCGTGTCTTCTTACACTGTAAAGGAGTGGCGTGTTCTCTTACACTGTAACCAAGGGGCGTGTCCTCTTACACTGTAACCGAGGGGCAAGTCCTCTTACACTGTAACCGAGGGCCGTGTTCTCTTACTCTGTAACCGAGGGGCGTGTCCTTGTACACTAACCGAGGGGCATGCCCTCTTACACTGTAATTGAGGGGCATGTTCTCTTACACTTTAACCGAGGGGCGTGGCCTCTTAGACTGTAACCGAGGAGCGTGTCATCTTACACTGTAAACAACTGGCATGACCTCTTACACTGTAACCGAGGGGCGTGTCTTCTTACACTGTAACCGAGGGGCGTGTCCTCTTACACAGTAACTGAGGGGCGTGTCCTCTTACACTGTAACCCAGGGGCTTGTCCTCTTACACTGTAACCGAGGGGCGTGTCCTCTTACACTGTAACCGAGGGGCCTGTCCTCTTACAGTGTAACCGAGGGGCGTGCCCTCTTTCAGTGTAACTGACGGGTGTGTCCTCTTACACTGTAACCGAGGGGCGTGTCCTCTTCAACTGTAACGGAGTGCCGTGCCCTCTTACAATGTAACCGAGGGGCGTGTCCTCTTATACCGCAACCTAGGGGCGTGTCCTCTTACACTGTAACCGAGGGGCGTGTCCTCTTACACTGTAACCGAGGGGCCTGTCCAGTTACACTGTAACCGAGGAGCGTGTACTCTTACACTGTAACTGAGGGGCAGGTCCTCTTTCACTGTAACCGAGGGGGTTGTCCTCTTACACTGTAACCAAGGGGCGTGCCCTCTTACAGTGTAACTGAGGGGTGTGACCTCTTACACTGTAACTGAGGGGCGTGTCCTCTTAAACTGTAACCGAGTGCCGTGTCCTCTTACACTTTAACCGAGGGGCTTGTCCTTTACACTGTAACCGAGGAGCGTGTCCTCTTCCAATGTAACTGAGGGGTGTGTTCTTTTACACTCTGACCGAGGGGCGTGTCCTCTTACAATGTAACTGAGGGGCGTGTCCTTTTTCACTGTTAACGAGGGGGGTGTTCTCTTACACTGTAACTGAGGGGCATGTCCTCTTACATTGTAACCGAGGGGCATGTCCTCTTACACTGTAACCGAGGGGCATGTCCTCTTACACTGTAACCGACGGGTGTGTCCTCTTACACTGTAACTGAGGGGCGTGTCCTCTTACACTGTAACCGAGGGGCGCTTCCTCTTACAATGTAACCGAGGGGTGTGTCCTCTTACACTGTAAATGAGTGGCGTGTCCTCTTACACTGTAACCGAGGCACGTGTCCTCTTACACTGTAACCAAGGGGCGTGTCCTCTTGCACAGTAACTGAGGGGCGTGTCCTCTTACACTGTAACCAAGGGGCGTGTCCTCTTACACTGTAACCATGGGGCGTGTCCTCTTACACTGTAACCAAGGGCCGTGTCCTCTTAAACTGTAACCGAGTGCCGTGTCCTCTTACACTGTAACCGAGGGGCATGTCCTTTACACTGTAACCGAGGAGCGTGTCCTCTTACAATGTAACTGAGGGGTGTGTTCTTTTACACTCTGACCGAGGGGCGTGTCCTCTTACAATGTAACTGAGGGGCGTGTCCTCTTACACTGTTAACGTGGGGGGTGTTCACTTACACTGTAACCGAGGGGCGTGCCCTCTTACACAGTAACTGAGGGGCGTGTCCTCTTACACTGTAACCGAGTGGCGTGTCCTCTTACACTGTAACCGAGGGGCCTGTCCTCTTACACTGTAACCGAGGGGCCTGTCCTCTTACACTGTAACCGAGGGGCGTGCCCTCTTACACTGTAACCGAGTGCCGTGTCCTCTTACAATGTAACCGAGGGGCGTGTCCTTTTACATTGTGACCGAGGGTCGTGTCCTCTTACACTGTAACCGAGGGGCGTGTACTCTTACACTGCAACCGAGGGGCGTGTCCTGTTGCACTGTAACCAAGGGGCGTGTCCTCTTATACTGCAACCAAGGGGCGTGTTCCCTTACACTGTAACCCAGGGCCGTGTCCTCTTACACTGTAACCCAGGGGCGTGTTCTCTTACACTGTAACCGAGGGGCATGTCCTCTTACACTGTAACCGAGGGGCGTGTCCTCTTACACTGCAACCGAGGGGCGTGCCCTCTTAATCTGTAACCGAGGGGCGTGTCCTCTTCCACTGTTACCGAGGGGTGTGTCCTCTTACACTGTAAATGAGTGGCGTGTCCTCTTACACTGTAACCGAGGCACGTGTCCTCTTACACTGTAACCGAGGGGCGTGTCCTCTTAGACAGTAACTGAGGGGCGTGTCCTCTTACACTGTAACCGAGGGGCGTGTCCTCTTACACAGTAACTGAGGGGCGTGTCCTCTTACACTGTAACCGAGGGGCGTGTCCTCTTACACTGTAACCGAGGAGCGTGTACTCTTACACTGTAACCCAGGGGCGTGTCCTCTTACACTGTAACCCAGGGGCGTGTCCTCTTACAGTGTAACTGAAGGGTGTGACCTCTTACACTGTAACCGAGGGGCGTGTCCTCTTACACTGTAACCGAGGAGCGTGTACTCTTACACTGTAACCCAGGGGCGTGTCCTCTTACACTGTAACCGAGGGGCGTGCCCTCTTACAGTGTAACTGAAGGGTGTGACCTCTTACACTGTAACTGAGGGGCGTGTCCTCTTAAACTGTAACCGAGTGCCGTGTCCTCTTACACTGTAACCGAGGGGCTTGTCCTTTACACTGTAACCGAGGAGCGTGTCCTCTTCCAATGTAACTGAGGGGTGTGTTCTTTTACACTCTGACCGAGGGGCGTGTCCTCTTACAATGTAACTGAGGGGCGTGTCCTCTTACACTGTTAACGAGGGGGGTGTTCTCTTACACTGTAACTGAGGGGCATGTCCTCTTACATTGTAACCGAGGGGCATGTCCTCTTACACTGTAACCGAGGGGCATGTCCTCTTACACTGTAACCGACGGGTGTGTCCTCTTACACTGTAACTGAGGGGCGTGTCCTCTTACACTGTAACCGAGGGGAGCTTCCTCTTACAATGTAACCGAGGGGTGTGTCCTCTTACACTGTAAATGAGTGGCGTGTCCTCTTACACTGTAACCGAGGCACGTGTCCTCTTACACTGTAACCAAGGGGCGTGTCCTCTTGCACAGTAACTGAGGGGCGTGTCCTCTTACACTGTAACCAAGGGGCGTGTCCTCTTACACTGTAACCATGGGGCGTGTCCTCTTACACTGTAACCAAGGGCCGTGTCCTCTTAAACTGTAACCGAGTGCCGTGTCCTCTTACACTGTAACCGAGGGGCATGTCCTTTACACTGTAACCGAGGAGCGTGTCCTCTTACAATGTAACTGAGGGGTGTGTTCTTTTACACTCTGACCGAGGGGCGTGTCCTCTTACAATGTAACTGAGGGGCGTGTCCTCTTACACTGTTAACGAGGGGGGTGTTCACTTACACTGTAACTGAGGGGCGTGCCCTCTTACACAGTAACTGAGGGGCGTGTCCTCTTACACTGTAACCGAGTGGCGTGTCCTCTTACACTGTAACCGAGGGGCCTGTCCTCTTACACTGTAACCGAGGGGCCTGTCCTCTTACATTGTAACCGAGGGGCCTGTCCTCTTACACTGTAACCGAGGGGCGTGCCCTCTTACACTGTAACCGAGTGCCGTGTCCTCTTACAATGTAACCGAGGGGCGTGTCCTTTTACATTGTGACCGAGGGTCGTGTCCTCTTACACTGTAACCGAGGGGCGTGTACTCTTACACTGCAACCGAGGGGCGTGTCCTGTTGCACTGTAACCAAGGGGCGTGTCCTCTTATACTGCAACCAAGGGGCGTGTTCCCTTACACTGTAACCCAGGGCCGTGTCCTCTTACACTGTAACCCAGGGGCGTGTCCTCTTACACTGTAACCGAGGGGCGTGTCCTCTTACACTGTAACCGAGGGGCGCTTCCTCTTACAATGTAACCGAGGGGTGTGTCCTCTTACACTGTAAATGAGTGGCGTGTCCTCTTACACTGTAACCGAGGCACGTGTCCTCTTACACTGTAACCAAGGGGCGTGTCCTCTTGCACAGTAACTGAGGGGCGTGTCCTCTTACACTGTAACCAAGGGGCGTGTCCTCTTACACTGTAACCATGGGGCGTGTCCTCTTACACTGTAACCAAGGGCCGTGTCCTCTTAAACTGTAACCGAGTGCCGTGTCCTCTTACACTGTAACCGAGGGGCATGTCCTTTACACTGTAACCGAGGAGCGTGTCCTCTTACAATGTAACTGAGGGGTGTGTTCTTTTACACTCTGACCGAGGGGCGTGTCCTCTTACAATGTAACTGAGGGGCGTGTCCTCTTACACTGTTAACGAGGGGGGTGTTCACTTACACTGTAACTGAGGGGCGTGCCCTCTTACACAGTAACTGAGGGGCGTGTCCTCTTACACTGTAACCGAGTGGCGTGTCCTCTTACACTGTAACCGAGGGGCCTGTCCTCTTACACTGTAACCGAGGGGCCTGTCCTCTTACACTGTAACCGAGGGGCCTGTCCTCTTACACTGTAACCGAGGGGCGTGCCCTCTTACACTGTAACCGAGTGCCGTGTCCTCTTACAATGTAACCGAGGGGCGTGTCCTTTTACATTGTGACCGAGGGTCGTGTCCTCTTACACTGTAACCGAGGGGCGTGTACTCTTACACTGCAACCGAGGGGCGTGTCCTGTTGCACTGTAACCAAGGGGCGTGTCCTCTTATACTGCAACCAAGGGGCGTGTTCCCTTACACTGTAACCCAGGGCTGTGTCCTCTTACACTGTAACCCAGGGGCGTGTCCTCTTACACTGTAACCGAGGGGCATGTCCTCTTACACTGTAACCGAGGGGCGTGTCCTCTTACACTGCAACCGAGGGGCGTGCCCTCTTAATCTGTAACCGAGGGGCGTGTCCTCTTCCACTGTTACCGAGGGGTGTGTCCTCTTACACTGTAAATGAGTGGCGTGTCCTCTTACACTGTAACCGAGGCACGTGTCCTCTTACACTGTAACCGAGGGGCGTGTCCTCTTAGACAGTAACTGAGGGGCGTGTCCTCTTACACTGTAACCGAGGGGCGTGTCCTCTTACACAGTAACTGAGGGGCGTGTCCTCTTACACTGTAACCGAGGGGCGTGTCCTCTTACACTGTAACCGAGGAGCGTGTACTCTTACACTGTAACCCAGGGGCGTGTCCTCTTACACTGTAACCCAGGGGCGTGTCCTCTTACACTGTAACCGAGGGGCGTGCCCTCTTACAGTGTAACTGAAGGGTGTGACCTCTTACACTGTAACTGAGGGGCGTGTCCTCTTAAACTGTAACCGAGTGCCCTGTCCTCTTACACTGTAACCGAGGGGCTTGTCCTTTACACTGTAACCGAGGAGCGTGTCCTCTTCCAATGTAACTGAGGGGTGTGTTCTTTTACACTCTGACCGAGGGGCGTGTCCTCTTACAATGTAACTGAGGGGCGTGTCCTCTTACACTGTTAACGAGGGGGGTGTTCTCTTACACTGTAACTGAGGGGCATGTCCTCTTACATTGTAACCGAGGGGCATGTCCTCTTACACTGTAACCGAGGGGCATGTCCTCTTACACTGTAACCGACGGGTGTGTCCTCTTACACTGTAACTGAGGGGCGTGTCCTCTTACACTGTAACCGAGGGGAGCTTCCTCTTACAATGTAACCGAGGGTTGTGTCCTCTTACACTGTAAATGAGTGGCGTGTCCTCTTACACTGTAACCGAGGCACGTGTCCTCTTACACTGTAACCAAGGGGCGTGTCCTCTTGCACAGTAACTGAGGGGCGTGTCCTCTTACACTGTAACCAAGGGGCGTGTCCTCTTACACTGTAACCGTGGGGCGTGTCCTCTTACACTGTAACCAAGGGCCGTGTCCTCTTAAACTGTAACCGAGTGCCGTGTCCTCTTACACTGTAACCGAGGGGCGTGTCCTTTACACTGTAACCGAGGAGCGTGTCCTCTTACAATGTAACTGAGGGGTGTGTTCTTTTACACTCTGACCGAGGGGCGTGTCCTCTTACAATGTAACTGAGGGGCGTGTCCTCTTACACTGTTAACGAGGGGGGTGTTCACTTACACTGTAACTGAGGGGCATGTCCTCTTACATTGTAACCGAGGGGCATGTCCTCTTACACTGTAACCGATGGGTGTGCCCTTGTACACTGTAACCGAGGGGCGTGTCCTTGTACACTGTAACCGAGGGGCGTGTCCTCTTACACTGTAACTGAGGGGCGTGTCCTCTTACACTGTAACCGAGGGGCGTGTCCTTGTACACTGTAACCGAGGGGCGTGTCCTCTTACACTAACCGAGGGGCATGTCCTCTTAAACTGTAATTGAGGGGCGTGTCCTCTTACACTGTAACTGAGGGGCGTGTCCTCTTACACTGTAACCGAGGGGCGTGTCCTTGTACACTGTAACCGAGGGGCGTGTCCTCTTACACTAACCGAGGGGCATGTCCTCTTACACTGTAACCGAGGGGCGTGTCCTCTTACACTGTAGCCGAGGGCCGTGTCCTCTTACTCTGTAACCGAGGGGCATGTCCTCTTACACTGTATCCGAGGGGCGTGTCCTCTTACACTGTAACCGAGGGGCCTGTCCAGTTACACTGTAACCGAGGAGCGTGTACTCTTACACTGTAACCAAGGGGCGTGTCCTCTTAAACTGTAACCGAGTGCCGTGTCCTCTTACACTGTAACCGAGGGGCGTGTCCTCTTACAATGTAACTGAGGGGCGTGTCCTCTTACACTGTTAACGAGGGGGGTGTTCTCTTACACTGTAACTGAGGGGCATGTCCTCTTACATTGTAACCGAGGGGCATGTCCTCTTACACTGTAACCGAGGGGCGTGCCCTCTTACAGTGTAACTGAGGGGCGTGTCCTCTTAAACTGTAACCGAGGGGCGTGTCCTCTTAAATTGTAACCGAGGGGCGTGTCCTCTTACACTGAAACCGAGGGGCGTGTCCTCTTATACTGTAAGCGAGGGGCGTGATCTCTTACAATGAAACCGAGGGGCGTGTCCTTTTAAACTCTAACCGAGGGGCGTGTCCTCTTACACTGTAACCGAGGCGCCTGTCCTCTTACACTGTAATGGAGGGGCGTGTCCTCTTACACTGTAACCGAGGCGCCTGTCCTCTTACACTGTAACCGAGGGGCGTGCCCTCTTTCAGTGTAACTGACGGGTGTGTCCTCTTACACTGTAACCGAGGGGCGTGTCCTCTTCAACTGTAACGGAGTGCCGTGCCCTCTTACAATGTAACCGAGGGGCGTGTCCTCTTATACCGCAACCAAGGGGCGTGTCCTCTTACAATGTAACCGAGGGGCGTGTCCTTTTACACTGCAACCGAGGGGCGTGTCCTCTTATACCGCAACCTAGGGGCGTGTCCTCTTACACTGTAACCGAGGGGCGTGTCCTCTTACACTGTAACCGAGGGGCCTGTCCAGTTACACTGTAACCGAGGAGCGTGTACTCTTACACTGTAACTGAGGGGCAGGTCCTCTTTCACTGTAACCGAGGGGGTTGTCCTCTTACACTGTAACCAAGGGGCGTGCCCTCTTACAGTGTAACTGAGGGGTGTGACCTCTTACACTGTAACTGAGGGGCGTGTCCTCTTAAACTGTAACCGAGTGCCGTGTCCTCTTACACTTTAACCGAGGGGCTTGTCCTTTACACTGTAACCGAGGAGCGTGTCCTCTTCCAATGTAACTGAGGGGTGTGTTCTTTTACACTCTGACCGAGGGGCGTGTCCTCTTACAATGTAACTGAGGGGCGTGTCCTTTTTCACTGTTAACGAGGGGGGTGTTCTCTTACACTGTAACTGAGGGGCATGTCCTCTTACATTGTAACCGAGGGGCATGTCCTCTTACACTGTAACCGAGGGGCATGTCCTCTTACACTGTAACCGACGGGTGTGTCCTCTTACACTGTAACTGAGGGGCGTGTCCTCTTACACTGTAACCGAGGGGCGCTTCCTCTTACAATGTAACCGAGGGGTGTGTCCTCTTACACTGTAAATGAGTGGCGTGTCCTCTTACACTGTAACCGAGGCACGTGTCCTCTTACACTGTAACCAAGGGGCGTGTCCTCTTGCACAGTAACTGAGGGGCGTGTCCTCTTACACTGTAACCAAGGGGCGTGTCCTCTTACACTGTAACCATGGGGCGTGTCCTCTTACACTGTAACCAAGGGCCGTGTCCTCTTAAACTGTAACCGAGTGCCGTGTCCTCTTACACTGTAACCGAGGGGCATGTCCTTTACACTGTAACCGAGGAGCGTGTCCTCTTACAATGTAACTGAGGGGTGTGTTCTTTTACACTCTGACCGAGGGGCGTGTCCTCTTACAATGTAACTGAGGGGCGTGTCCTCTTACACTGTTAACGTGGGGGGTGTTCACTTACACTGTAACCGAGGGGCGTGCCCTCTTACACAGTAACTGAGGGGCGTGTCCTCTTACACTGTAACCGAGTGGCGTGTCCTCTTACACTGTAACCGAGGGGCCTGTCCTCTTACACTGTAACCGAGGGGCCTGTCCTCTTACACTGTAACCGAGGGGCCTGTCCTCTTACACTGTAACCGAGGGGCGTGCCCTCTTACACTGTAACCGAGTGCCGTGTCCTCTTACAATGTAACCGAGGGGCGTGTCCTTTTACATTGTGACCGAGGGTCGTGTCCTCTTACACTGTAACCGAGGGGCGTGTACTCTTACACTGCAACCGAGGGGCGTGTCCTGTTGCACTGTAACCAAGGGGCGTGTCCTCTTATACTGCAACCAAGGGGCGTGTTCCCTTACACTGTAACCCAGGGCCGTGTCCTCTTACACTGTAACCCAGGGGCGTGTTCTCTTACACTGTAACCGAGGGGCATGTCCTCTTACACTGTAACCGAGGGGCGTGTCCTCTTACACTGCAACCGAGGGGCGTGCCCTCTTAATCTGTAACCGAGGGGCGTGTCCTCTTCCACTGTTACCGAGGGGTGTGTCCTCTTACACTGTAAATGAGTGGCGTGTCCTCTTACACTGTAACCGAGGCACGTGTCCTCTTACACTGTAACCGAGGGGCGTGTCCTCTTAGACAGTAACTGAGGGGCGTGTCCTCTTACACTGTAACCGAGGGGCGTGTCCTCTTACACAGTAACTGAGGGGCGTGTCCTCTTACACTGTAACCGAGGGGCGTGTCCTCTTACACTGTAACCGAGGAGCGTGTACTCTTACACTGTAACCCAGGGGCGTGTCCTCTTACACTGTAACCCAGGGGCGTGTCCTCTTACAGTGTAACTGAAGGGTGTGACCTCTTACACTGTAACCGAGGGGCGTGTCCTCTTACACTGTAACCGAGGAGCGTGTACTCTTACACTGTAACCCAGGGGCGTGTCCTCTTACACTGTAACCGAGGGGCGTGCCCTCTTACAGTGTAACTGAAGGGTGTGACCTCTTACACTGTAACTGAGGGGCGTGTCCTCTTAAACTGTAACCGAGTGCCGTGTCCTCTTACACTGTAACCGAGGGGCTTGTCCTTTACACTGTAACCGAGGAGCGTGTCCTCTTCCAATGTAACTGAGGGGTGTGTTCTTTTACACTCTGACCGAGGGGCGTGTCCTCTTACAATGTAACTGAGGGGCGTGTCCTCTTACACTGTTAACGAGGGGGGTGTTCTCTTACACTGTAACTGAGGGGCATGTCCTCTTACATTGTAACCGAGGGGCATGTCCTCTTACACTGTAACCGAGGGGCATGTCCTCTTACACTGTAACCGACGGGTGTGTCCTCTTACACTGTAACTGAGGGGCGTGTCCTCTTACACTGTAACCGAGGGGAGCTTCCTCTTACAATGTAACCGAGGGGTGTGTCCTCTTACACTGTAAATGAGTGGCGTGTCCTCTTACACTGTAACCGAGGCACGTGTCCTCTTACACTGTAACCAAGGGGCGTGTCCTCTTGCACAGTAACTGAGGGGCGTGTCCTCTTACACTGTAACCAAGGGGCGTGTCCTCTTACACTGTAACCATGGGGCGTGTCCTCTTACACTGTAACCAAGGGCCGTGTCCTCTTAAACTGTAACCGAGTGCCGTGTCCTCTTACACTGTAACCGAGGGGCATGTCCTTTACACTGTAACCGAGGAGCGTGTCCTCTTACAATGTAACTGAGGGGTGTGTTCTTTTACACTCTGACCGAGGGGCGTGTCCTCTTACAATGTAACTGAGGGGCGTGTCCTCTTACACTGTTAACGAGGGGGGTGTTCACTTACACTGTAACTGAGGGGCGTGCCCTCTTACACAGTAACTGAGGGGCGTGTCCTCTTACACTGTAACCGAGTGGCGTGTCCTCTTACACTGTAACCGAGGGGCCTGTCCTCTTACACTGTAACCGAGGGGCCTGTCCTCTTACATTGTAACCGAGGGGCCTGTCCTCTTACACTGTAACCGAGGGGCGTGCCCTCTTACACTGTAACCGAGTGCCGTGTCCTCTTACAATGTAACCGAGGGGCGTGTCCTTTTACATTGTGACCGAGGGTCGTGTCCTCTTACACTGTAACCGAGGGGCGTGTACTCTTACACTGCAACCGAGGGGCGTGTCCTGTTGCACTGTAACCAAGGGGCGTGTCCTCTTATACTGCAACCAAGGGGCGTGTTCCCTTACACTGTAACCCAGGGCCGTGTCCTCTTACACTGTAACCCAGGGGCGTGTCCTCTTACACTGTAACCGAGGGGCGTGTCCTCTTACACTGTAACCGAGGGGCGCTTCCTCTTACAATGTAACCGAGGGGTGTGTCCTCTTACACTGTAAATGAGTGGCGTGTCCTCTTACACTGTAACCGAGGCACGTGTCCTCTTACACTGTAACCAAGGGGCGTGTCCTCTTGCACAGTAACTGAGGGGCGTGTCCTCTTACACTGTAACCAAGGGGCGTGTCCTCTTACACTGTAACCATGGGGCGTGTCCTCTTACACTGTAACCAAGGGCCGTGTCCTCTTAAACTGTAACCGAGTGCCGTGTCCTCTTACACTGTAACCGAGGGGCATGTCCTTTACACTGTAACCGAGGAGCGTGTCCTCTTACAATGTAACTGAGGGGTGTGTTCTTTTACACTCTGACCGAGGGGCGTGTCCTCTTACAATGTAACTGAGGGGCGTGTCCTCTTACACTGTTAACGAGGGGGGTGTTCACTTACACTGTAACTGAGGGGCGTGCCCTCTTACACAGTAACTGAGGGGCGTGTCCTCTTACACTGTAACCGAGTGGCGTGTCCTCTTACACTGTAACCGAGGGGCCTGTCCTCTTACACTGTAACCGAGGGGCCTGTCCTCTTACACTGTAACCGAGGGGCCTGTCCTCTTACACTGTAACCGAGGGGCGTGCCCTCTTACACTGTAACCGAGTGCCGTGTCCTCTTACAATGTAACCGAGGGGCGTGTCCTTTTACATTGTGACCGAGGGTCGTGTCCTCTTACACTGTAACCGAGGGGCGTGTACTCTTACACTGCAACCGAGGGGCGTGTCCTGTTGCACTGTAACCAAGGGGCGTGTCCTCTTATACTGCAACCAAGGGGCGTGTTCCCTTACACTGTAACCCAGGGCTGTGTCCTCTTACACTGTAACCCAGGGGCGTGTCCTCTTACACTGTAACCGAGGGGCATGTCCTCTTACACTGTAACCGAGGGGCGTGTCCTCTTACACTGCAACCGAGGGGCGTGCCCTCTTAATCTGTAACCGAGGGGCGTGTCCTCTTCCACTGTTACCGAGGGGTGTGTCCTCTTACACTGTAAATGAGTGGCGTGTCCTCTTACACTGTAACCGAGGCACGTGTCCTCTTACACTGTAACCGAGGGGCGTGTCCTCTTAGACAGTAACTGAGGGGCGTGTCCTCTTACACTGTAACCGAGGGGCGTGTCCTCTTACACAGTAACTGAGGGGCGTGTCCTCTTACACTGTAACCGAGGGGCGTGTCCTCTTACACTGTAACCGAGGAGCGTGTACTCTTACACTGTAACCCAGGGGCGTGTCCTCTTACACTGTAACCCAGGGGCGTGTCCTCTTACACTGTAACCGAGGGGCGTGCCCTCTTACAGTGTAACTGAAGGGTGTGACCTCTTACACTGTAACTGAGGGGCGTGTCCTCTTAAACTGTAACCGAGTGCCCTGTCCTCTTACACTGTAACCGAGGGGCTTGTCCTTTACACTGTAACCGAGGAGCGTGTCCTCTTCCAATGTAACTGAGGGGTGTGTTCTTTTACACTCTGACCGAGGGGCGTGTCCTCTTACAATGTAACTGAGGGGCGTGTCCTCTTACACTGTTAACGAGGGGGGTGTTCTCTTACACTGTAACTGAGGGGCATGTCCTCTTACATTGTAACCGAGGGGCATGTCCTCTTACACTGTAACCGAGGGGCATGTCCTCTTACACTGTAACCGACGGGTGTGTCCTCTTACACTGTAACTGAGGGGCGTGTCCTCTTACACTGTAACCGAGGGGAGCTTCCTCTTACAATGTAACCGAGGGTTGTGTCCTCTTACACTGTAAATGAGTGGCGTGTCCTCTTACACTGTAACCGAGGCACGTGTCCTCTTACACTGTAACCAAGGGGCGTGTCCTCTTGCACAGTAACTGAGGGGCGTGTCCTCTTACACTGTAACCAAGGGGCGTGTCCTCTTACACTGTAACCGTGGGGCGTGTCCTCTTACACTGTAACCAAGGGCCGTGTCCTCTTAAACTGTAACCGAGTGCCGTGTCCTCTTACACTGTAACCGAGGGGCGTGTCCTTTACACTGTAACCGAGGAGCGTGTCCTCTTACAATGTAACTGAGGGGTGTGTTCTTTTACACTCTGACCGAGGGGCGTGTCCTCTTACAATGTAACTGAGGGGCGTGTCCTCTTACACTGTTAACGAGGGGGGTGTTCACTTACACTGTAACTGAGGGGCATGTCCTCTTACATTGTAACCGAGGGGCATGTCCTCTTACACTGTAACCGATGGGTGTGCCCTTGTACACTGTAACCGAGGGGCGTGTCCTTGTACACTGTAACCGAGGGGCGTGTCCTCTTACACTGTAACTGAGGGGCGTGTCCTCTTACACTGTAACCGAGGGGCGTGTCCTTGTACACTGTAACCGAGGGGCGTGTCCTCTTACACTAACCGAGGGGCATGTCCTCTTAAACTGTAATTGAGGGGCGTGTCCTCTTACACTGTAACTGAGGGGCGTGTCCTCTTAGACTGTAACCGAGGGGCGTGTCCTTGTACACTGTAACCGAGGGGCGTGTCCTCTTACACTAACCGAGGGGCATGTCCTCTTACACTGTAACCGAGGGGCGTGTCCTCTTACACTGTAGCCGAGGGCCGTGTCCTCTTACTCTGTAACCGAGGGGCATGTCCTCTTACACTGTATCCGAGGGGCGTGTCCTCTTACACTGTAACCGAGGGGCCTGTCCAGTTACACTGTAACCGAGGAGCGTGTACTCTTACACTGTAACCAAGGGGCGTGTCCTCTTAAACTGTAACCGAGTGCCGTGTCCTCTTACACTGTAACCGAGGGGCGTGTCCTCTTACAATGTAACTGAGGGGCGTGTCCTCTTACACTGTTAACGAGGGGGGTGTTCTCTTACACTGTAACTGAGGGGCATGTCCTCTTACATTGTAACCGAGGGGCATGTCCTCTTACACTGTAACCGAGGGGCGTGCCCTCTTACAGTGTAACTGAGGGGCGTGTCCTCTTAAACTGTAACCGAGGGGCGTGTCCTCTTAAATTGTAACCGAGGGGCGTGTCCTCTTACACTGAAACCGAGGGGCGTGTCCTCTTATACTGTAAGCGAGGGGCGTGATCTCTTACAATGAAACCGAGGGGCGTGTCCTTTTAAACTCTAACCGAGGGGCGTGTCCTCTTACACTGTAACCGAGGCGCCTGTCCTCTTACACTGTAATGGAGGGGCGTGTCCTCTTACACTGTAACCGAGGCGCCTGTCCTCTTACACTGTAATGGAGGGGCGTGTGCTCTTGCACTGTAACCGAGGGGCCTGTCGTCTTACACTGTAACCAAGGGGCGTGTCCTCTTACACAGTAACTGAGGGGCGTGTCCTCTTACACTGTAACCAAGGGGCGTGTCCTCTTACTCTGTAACCGAGGGCTGCGTTCCCTTACTCTGTAACCGAGGGGCATGTTCTCTTACACTGTACCCGAGGGGCGTGGCCTCTTAGACTGTAACCGAGGAGCGTGTCATCTTACACTGTAAACAACTGGCATGACCTCTTACACTGTAACCGAGGGGCGTGTCTTCTTACACTGTAACCGAGGGGCATGTCCTCTTACACTGTAACCGAGGGGCGTGTCCTCTTACACTGTAGCCGAGGGCCGTGTCCTCTTACTCTGTAACCGAGGGGCATGTCCTCTTACACTGTATCCGAGGGGCGTGTCCTCTTACACTGTAACCGAGGGGCCTGTCCAGTTACACTGTAACCGAGGAGCGTGTACTCTTACACTGTAACCAAGGGGCGTGTCCTCTTAAACTGTAACCGAGTGCCGTGTCCTCTTACACTGTAACCGAGGGGCGTGTCCTCTTACAATGTAACTGAGGGGCGTGTCCTCTTACACTGTTAACGAGGGGGGTGTTCTCTTACACTGTAACTGAGGGGCATGTCCTCTTACATTGTAACCGAGGGGCATGTCCTCTTACACTGTAACCGAGGGGCGTGCCCTCTTACAGTGTAACTGAGGGGCGTGTCCTCTTAAACTGTAACCGAGGGGCGTGTCCTCTTAAATTGTAACCGAGGGGCGTGTCCTCTTACACTGAAACCGAGGGGCGTGTCCTCTTATACTGTAAGCGAGGGGCGTGATCTCTTACAATGAAACCGAGGGGCGTGTCCTTTTAAACTCTAACCGAGGGGCGTGTCCTCTTACACTGTAACCGAGGCGCCTGTCCTCTTACACTGTAATGGAGGGGCGTGTCCTCTTACACTGTAACCGAGGCGCCTGTCCTCTTACACTGTAATGGAGGGGCGTGTGCTCTTGCACTGTAACCGAGGGGCCTGTCGTCTTACACTGTAACCAAGGGGCGTGTCCTCTTACACAGTAACTGAGGGGCGTGTCCTCTTACACTGTAACCAAGGGGCGTGTCCTCTTACTCTGTAACCGAGGGCTGCGTTCCCTTACTCTGTAACCGAGGGGCATGTTCTCTTACACTGTACCCGAGGGGCGTGCCCTCTTAGACTGTAACCGAGGAGCGTGTCATCTTACACTGTAAACAACTGGCATGACCTCTTACACTGTAACCGAGGGGCGTGTCTTCTTACACTGTAACCGAGGGGCGTGTCCTCTTACACAGTAACTGAGGGGCGTGTCCTCTTACACTGTAACCGAGGGGCGTGTCCATTTACAATGTAACCGAGGGGCGTTTCCTCTTACACTGTAACCCAGGGGCTTGTACTCTTACACTGTAACCGAGGGGCGTGTCCTCTTACACTGTAACCGAGGGGCCTGTCCTCTTACAGTGTAACCGAGGGGCGTGTCCTCTTTCAGTGTAACTGACGGGTGTGTCCTCTTACACTGTAACCGAGGGGCGTGTCCTCTTAAACTGTAACCGAGTGCTGTGTCCTCTTACAATGTAACCGAGGGGCGTGTCCTCTTACACTGCAACCGAGGGGCGTGTCCTGTTACACTGTAACCAAGGGGCGTGTCCTCTTATACCGCAACCAAGGCGCGTGTCCCCTTACACTGTAACCCAGGGGCGTGTCCTCTTAAACTGTAACCGAGGGGCATGTCCTCTTACACTGTAACCGAGGGGCGTGTCCTCTTACACTGTAACCGAGGGGCCTGTCCAGTTACACTGTAACCGAGGAGCGTGTACTCTTACACTGTACCCCAGGGGCGTGTCCTCTTACACTGTAACTGAGGGGCAGGTCCTCTTTCACTGTAACCGAGGGGTTTGTCCTCTTACACTGTAACCAAGGGGCGTGCCCTCTTACAGTGTAACTGAGGGGTGTGACCTCTTACACTGTAACTGAGGGGCGTGTCCTCTTAAACTGTAACCGAGTGCCGTGTCCTCTTACACTGTAACCGAGGGGCTTGTCCTTTACACTGTAACCGAGGAGCGTGTCCTCTTACAATGTAACTGAGGGGTGTGTTCTTTTACACTCTGACCGAGGGGCGTGTCCTCTTACAATGTAAGTGAGGGGCGTGTCCTCTTACACTGTTAACGAGGGGGGTGTTCTCTTACACTGTAACTGAGGGGCATGTCCTCTTACACTGTAACCGAGGGGCGTGCCCTCTTACAGTGTAACTGAGGGGCGTGTCCTCTTAAACTGTAACCGAGGGGCGTGTCCTCTTAAACTGTAACCGAGGGGCGTGTCCTCGTACACTGAAACCGAGGGGCGTGTCCTCTTATACTGTAAGCGAGGGGCGTGATCTCTTACAATGAAACCGAGGGGCGTGTCCTTTTAAACTGTAACCGAGGGGCGTGTCCTCTTACACGGTAACCGAGGCGCCTGTCCTCTTACACTGTAATGGAGGGGCGTGCCCTCTTGCACTGTAACCGAGGGGCCTGTCGTCTTACACTGTAACCAAGGGGCGTGTCCTCTTACACAGTAACTGAGGGGTGTGTCCTCTTACACTGTAACCAAGGGGCGTGTCCTCTTACACTGTAACCGTGGGGCGTGTCCTCTTACACTGTAACCGAGGGGCGTGTCCTCTTACGGTGCAACCGAGGGGCGTGTCCTCTTACACAGTAACTGTGGGGCGTGTCCTCTTACACTGTAACCAAGGGGCGTGTCCTCTTACACTGTAACTGAGGGGCGTGTCCTCTTACACTGTAACCGAGGGCCGTGTCCTCTTACACTGTAACCGAGGGGCGTGTCTTCTTACACTGTATCTGAGGGGAGTGTCCTCTTACACAGAAACTGAGGGGCGTGTCCTCTTACACTGTAACCGAGGGCCGTGTCCTCTTACACTGTAACCGAGGGGCGTGTCTTCTTACACTGTATCCGAGGGGAGTGTCCTCTTACACAGAAACTGAGGGGCGTGTCCTCTTACACTGTAACCGAGGAGCATGTCCTTTTACATTTTACCGAGGAGCGTGTACTCTTACACTGTAACCGAGGAGCGTGTCCTCTTACACAGTAACTGTGGGGCGTGTCCTCTTACACTGTAACCAAGGGGCGTGTCCTCTTACACTGTAACTGAGGGGCGTGTCCTCTTACACTGTAACCGAGGGCCGTGTCCTCTTACACTGTAACCGAGGGGCGTCTTCTTACACTGTATCCGAGGGGAGTGTCCTCTTACACAGAAACTGAGGGGCGTGTCCTCTTACACTGTAACCGAGGGCCGTGTCCTCTTACATTGTAACCGAGGGGCGTGTCTTCTTACACTGTATCCGAGGGGAGTGTCCTCTTACACAGAAACTGAGGGGCGTGTCCTCTTACACTGTAACCGAGGAGCGTGTACTCTTACACTGTAACCGAGGAGCGTGTACTCTTACACTGTAACCGAGGAGCGTGTCCTCTTACACTGTAACCGAGGAGCGTGTCCTCTTACACTGTAACCGAGGAGCGTGTCCTCTTACACTGTAACCGAGGAGCGTGTACTCTTACACTGTAACCGAGGAGCGTGTCCTCTTACACTGTAACTGAGGGGTGTGTCCTCTTACACTTTAACCGAGGGGCGTGTCCTCTTACAGTGTAACTGAGGGGCGTGTCCTCTTACAGTGTAACTGAGGGGTGTGTCCTCTTACACTTTAACCGAGGGGCGTGTCCTCTTACAGTGTAACTGAGGGGCGTGTCCTCTTAAACTGTAACCGAGTGCCGTGTCCTCTTAAACTCTAACCGAGGGGCGTGTCCTTTTACACTGTAACCGAGGGGCGTGTCCTTTTACACTGTAACCGAGGAGCGTGTCCTCTTGCAATGTAACCGAGGGGTGTGTCCTTTTACACTCTGACCGAGGGGCGTGTCCTCTTACAATGTAACTGAGGGGCGTGTCCTCTTAAACTGTAACCTAGGGGCGTGTCCTCTTACACTGTAACCGAGGGGTGTGTCCTCTTACACTGTAACCGAGGGGCATGTCCTCTTATACTGTAAGCGAGGGGCGTGTCCTCTTACAATGTTACCGAGGGGCGTGTCCTTTTAAACTGTAACCGAGGGGCATGTCCTCTTACACTTTAACCGAGGGGCCTGTCCTCTTACACTGTAATGGAGGGGCGTGTCCTCTTACACTTTAACCGAGGAGCGTGTCCTCATACATGTTAGATCCGTGTATTTTTGATGTTGTGTGTCCTTCAATAACTAGACACGAGACTGCAGGGACAATCAACAGGTATTTACTGGATGAGGGTTACTCTAAAACTAACCGTACAGATCCCTACTCAGGGTTAATATACAGGTGTGGTCACTGCCGGTGCTACAGTATACAGTGTGGTAAACCACTGTTCGTATTCCACTGTGTACATGCCTGGACATGCCTCGGCTGACTCCTCCCACAAGTCCTAGTATAAAGGTGACTGCTCCCCAGCCCTTTGTATTTCTGGACCGGTCGACCACTCGAGGCAGACCTTCATTCTTTTGTTAATAAAAGCCTTTAGTTACTCTCTTAACTCTCAGTCTTTTATGAGTAATTGATAGCGCATCATACAGGAGCTGTAAAAAGTAGTTCTCCCCTTAAAGGTACATACACAACAATTCCTCCCCTTTTAGATTGACAGTACCATAACATTCATTTAACAATTAACACTTTTAACATGCACATTAACTGAAAATAGTCCATTTATAAATTCAGTCTTTGGGGCGGCTTCCTGATCCTTTCTGGATTGCGCCTTTCCTGAGTGTCTTGCTCTTGGTGCGGAGGCCCCTTGTCGTCAGTTGGTTCATCAGCTTCCGATGCTACTGTTTCTGGGGTAGATGCTAACTGTATGTCGGGTTCATCACCAGGTGCGCGAGACATGGGGTTGACTCGTTCCTGTGACTCTAGGATCTGGTCGACATGGCGTCTCACAATGTTCTCCCCAACATCCACTGTGTACATTAATGGCCCCTGCCATGTGCATATCGTTCCTGGTTGCCATTTCTCTGTTCGGTAGTCGCGGGCCAAGACTGGTTGCCCTACATTGAAGCTCCTTCTCGGCTTCTCATTGATGTGCTGGAATTGCTTATTCTCAACATCTCTTCGTACATTTGGTCTGTGCAAATCCAGACGAGATCTCAACCTTCGGTTAAAGAACATCATGGCCGGGGTCTGATTGGTGACTGCATGTGTCGCATTTCGGTAGGCTAACAGGAAATTGTCCACCTTATGCTGCAGTGGAATGTCGTCATCGCACATGGCCCTTACCACTTTCTTAAAGGTTTGTACGAACCTCTCAGCCAATCCATTTGTGGCTGGATGATACAGGGCGGATGTGTAATGCCTTACCCCATTCCTTTTCATGAATCTTCTAAACTCTTCGGACACAAACTGTGGTCCGTTATCAGAGCAAATCTGCTCTGGCAAGCCGTTCCTGGCAAATATGGTCCGTAGGACTGCAATAGTTTTCTCCGTGGTGGTGGACGACATTTTGATCACCTCAGGCCATTTTGAGTGCGCATCCACAGATCCACAGCTATTAGAAACATTGAGTCCATGAATGGACCAGCAAAATCAATATGCACCCGTTGCCATGGAGATGAGGGCCACTCCCATGGGTCTAGAGGGGCATGTGGTGGTGCATTTTGGACCTTCTGGCATCCTGAGCAGCTCTTTGTCAGGTCCTCGATTTGCTGATCGATCCCCGGCCACCACACATAAGCCCTAGCAAGGCTTTTCATTTTCACCCCTCCCAGATGGCCTTCATGGAGCTCATTGAGCACTCTCTCCCTTAACTTGGGTGGAATTACCACTCGGGATCCACACATCAAGATCCCCTGGCATACTGACAGCTGTTCCCTTCTGGATGAGAATGCTGGCAACAGTGAGTCGCCATGTGCTGGCCATCCCTTCACCGTCAAGTCATATACCCGAGACAGTGTCGGGTCATTTCGGGTCTCCTTCTCTATATCAGCATTAGTTACTGGCAAGTTATAGTCAATGAAATATTTTGACAGGGCCCACTGCTGGTGCTTCCTCCGCAGTAGGCAGTGGCAGGCGTGATAGCCCATCAGCGTTTCCATGCTGTTTTGTGCCCTTATACTCGATTTCATATTGGTTCGCCCCTAGAAAAAGCAACCATCTTTGTAGCCATTGCGCAATCACCGGCACGCCCTTCTTTGGATTAAAGATGGAGACAAGTGGTTGGTAGTCCGTCAGCAAGGTGAACTTCTGCCCGTGCAGAAAATGGTTGAATTTTTTCACTCCCCACACTAGGCTGAGGGCCTCCCTGTCAATCTGGGCGTAGTTACGCTCGGCTGAGGTTAGTGACCGAGACGCAAAGGCTACCGGCCTCTCTGAGCCGTCCGGGAAATTGTGCGACAGCACCGCTCCAATGCCATAGGGTGATGCATCACACGCCAACCGAATGGGGAGTGCTGGGTTGAAATGAGCCAACACCTCTTTTGATGTGATCAATTCTTTGCACTTCTGAAAAGCTCGGTTACATTCGTCATTCCACTTCCATGGTACCCCCGTTTGCAGTAGGGTGTTCAGTGGGTGTAGTACTGTATACAAATTCGGCAAGAACTTATGGTAGTAGTTCACCAGCCCGAGGAACGACCTCAGTTGTGACACATTTTCCGCTGCTGGGGCCTTGACTACTGCCTCAATCTTTTCAGGGGACTTATGTAACCCCTCTTCATCAATAACGTGGCCACAATACGAGATCTGTTTCTGGAAAAACTCGCATTTGTGGCGATTTGCTCGGAGCCCATATGCCTTCAATCTAGTGAGCACCTGCTCCAGGTTGGCAAGGTGAGCACTGTCATTTTCGCCCGTGACCAGGATGTCGTCCAAATAACACTGGGTCCCTGGAATCCCTTGCAGGACTTGATCCATTGCCCTTTGCCAAATAGCCGGAGCTGATGCTACCCCGAACATCAGCCGGTTGTATTGGTAGAGACCTTTATGAGTGTTGATCGTGAGGTACTGTTTCGAGGCTTCACAGAAATCACAGAAACCCCACAATGCAGATAGAGGCCATTTCGGCCCATCGAGCCTGCACCAACACATATCCCACCCGATCCCTGTAACTCCTACACCAACACATATCCCACCCTATCCCCGTAACCCCATGTATTTAATGCCCCTAACACTAAGGGTCAATTTATCATAGCCAATCAACCTAACCCGCACATCTTTGGACTGTGGGAGGAAACCGGAACACCCGGAGGAAACCCACGCAAACACGGGGAGAATGTGCAAACTCCACACAGACAGTCACCCGAGGCCGGATTCGAACCCGGGTTTCTGGCGCTGTGAGGCAACAGTGCTAACCACTATGCCACCGTGCTGCCTCCATTTGCAGGTACGCCTGGGCCAGATCAATCTTAGTGAAGTGTTTCCCTCCAGATAGCGAGGCGAAAATATCTTCAATCCGCGGAAGCGGATATTGTACCGTGTGAAGGACTGGGTTCACTGTCACCTTAAAGTCCCCACAGATGCGAACCTTCTTTGGTTCCCCAGGCGTATTACTCAATGACCTTTTCATTACAGGAACGATGGGTGTGGCCCACTCGCTCCAGTCCAATTTGGACAGTACTCCTGAACGTTCCAAACCTTCCAGCTCTGCTTTGACGGCTGGGCGGATCGCATAAGGCACCGGTCTGGCCTTAAAAAACTTTGGGCTTGCATTTTCCTCTATTTTGATCGTCGCTGTTATGCCTTTTAGTGTTCCAAGTCCCTCCTGGAACACTTCTTGTGCGTCAGTTAGCATTTTTGACAGTCGTCCAGGTGTGGCGTCGTCATCCTTTTTGGCATCTACAGTCAGTGCTTGTATGGAATGCCAATCTAGCTGTATCTTCCGGATCCATTCACGTCCTAGTATTGGTGGTCCTCCATCTGGCAATACATATAGGTCCATTTTTGGTGTTTCCTTACCGTTATATACAACGTTCACCCTTATTTTTCCTTTGGGGTAGACTTTTTGCCCCGTGTACGTCTTCAAGACAATCTTTGTATCTCTCAAGGGTATATGTGAGAATAGCCGCTTGTAGTCCCTTCGGTTTATGACTGTTAGGGCTGATCCTTTGTCCAATTCCATTTTCACTTGGACTCCAGCTATCTTGAGCGTGACCCAGATAGTTTGATGATCCTCCGTTTGGATCACCTTATGTAGTTTCAGACAGCCCAGCTCCTTGCTTCCGGAGTCTGTATCACTTTTCTGTTCATCTGAACTACTCTCCGTCACCTTATGTACCTTCTTGTACTTCTCCTGTGGAGATTTCTTGCTGCTGGTTTTCTTTCCCGACCTGCAGACTCTTGCTATGTGTCCTACTTTTCCACACTGTCTGCACACTTTGTCCTTAAACCAGCAATCATTATGGTCATGTGTTGTTCTGCCGCAGCGATAGCACTTCACTGTTCCGTATGACATTTCATTTGTGCCATATTCTTGCGGTCTCCGTTGTATCTCTGCAGCGCCCCGTGCGGCTGCTTCGTGTGATACTGCCATGCTGAAAGCCTTTTCCAGCGTAAGGTCCTTTTCAGATAAAAGCCGTTTCTGGGTTCCTTCACTTTGAAGCCCACACACAAACTTGTCCCTTAAGGTATCTGCTAGTCCCGTTCCAAACTGGCAGTGTTTCGATAACTTGCGCAGTTCCGTTAAATACTCAGCATTACTTTCATCTTTATGCTGGTTCCTTTTGTGAAACTTAAATCTTTCTGCTATCAGCAGCGGTGTGGGGTTTAAGTGGTTCTGTAGGATTGACACTATGTTTCCAAAATCCTTGTCCACTGGCTTCTCTGGGGTTACTTGGTTTCGCAGTAAGCCATACGTTTTTGCACCCATGGAATTCAACAATACCAGCGCTTTCCTCTCATCTGGCACTTCATTTGCCTTGCAGTACACTTCTATGTGTTCGACATATGTCGTCCAATCTTCGACTTCATTGTCGAACGCTGTGACCCTGCCACTCTTCGGCATCACTGGGTGTGGTTGGCTGGCTCAAAATGGCGTTTTCCCGCGCTTCCCTTCTTCTCCGCTGTGGCTCAAAATGGCGTTTTCCCGCGCTCTCCCTTCTTCTCCTCTGCGGCTCAAAAGGGCGTTTCCCACACTCCCCCTTCTTCTCCACTGCGGCTGCTCGGCCCTTGAACACCGGCTGCGCTCTGCGCGTTTCCCTTTCTTCCCCGCTGACGCTGCTTGTCCCTTGAACACCGGCTGCGCTCTGCGCGTTTTCTTTCGCGCCTCTCTCTCTTCTCCCGTCGATGCCGTTCGGTCCTGAACACTGGCTGCGCCCTGTGTGGTCTACCCTCTCTCTTCTCCCGTCGACGCCGTTCGGTCCTGAACATCGGCTGCGCCCTGTGCGCTCTACCCTCTCTCTTCTCCCGTCGGCGCCGCTCGGTCCTGAACACCGGCTGCGCCCTGTGCGCTCTACCCGCTCTCTTCTCCCGTCGACGCCGCTCGGTCCTGAACACCGGCTGCGCCCTGTGCGCTCTACCCTCTCTCTTCTCCCGTCGACGCTGCTCGGCCTTTTCTGTGCCTTTGGTCGGTTCTAGCCGCCGCTGTCCGGGAAGGGTCTGCGCCGTACCTGTTGCCAGCCCGTTTCGCTGGACCACCGTGACTGGAGAACCAAGCCCAGCTCTCAACAGCCTCCCCTGCGATGCTCAATCTCTGCTGGCTGACTGGGCGGTTGCTCATGGTCGACGCCCGTGCTTCTGGCCTCAACTTTCTTCCACTGTTCTCCAGGAGCGAATCCCTGGGAGGTAATGCAGAGTTGCAGGTAGGTTCGAATCTGCCTCGTCGCCACTGTTAGATCCGTGTATTTTTGATGTTGTGTGTCCTTCAATAACTAGACACGAGACTGCAGGAACAATCAACAGGTATTTACTGGATGAGGGTTACTCTAAAACTAAACGTACAGATCCCTACTCAGGGTTTATATACAGGTGTGGTCACTGCCGGTACTACAGTATACAGGAGGTACATACAAACAATACACTGTAACCAAGGGGCGTGTCCTCATACACTGTTACCGAGGGGCGGGTCCTGTTACACTTTAACCGAGGGGTGTGTCCTCTTGCACTGTAACCCAGGGGCGTGTCCTCTTACACTGTAACCGAGGGGTGTGCCCTCTTACACTGTAACCGAGGGGCGTGTCCTCTTACACTGTAACTGAGGGGCGTGTCTTCTTACACGCTAACCGAGGGGCATGTCCTCTTAAACTGTAACCGAATGGCGTGTCTTCTTACACTGTAACCGAGGGGCGTGTCCTCTTACACTGTAACCGAGGGGCGTGTCCTCTTACACCGTAACCGAGGGGCGAGTCCTCTTACACTGTAGCCGAGGGGCGTGTACTCTAACAGTGTAACTGAGGGGCGTGTCCTCTTACAATGGATCGGAGGGGCGTGTCCTCTTACACTGTAACCGAGGGGGCGTGTCCTCTTACTCTGTAACCGAGGGGCGTGTCCTCTTACACAGTAACTGAGGGGCATGTCCTTTTTGCACTGTAATCGGGGGGCATGTCCTCTTATACTGTAACTGAGTGGAGTGTCCTCTTACACTGTAACTGAGGCGCGTGTCCTCTTACACTGTAATTGAGGGGCGTGTCCTCTTACAATGTAACTGAGGGGCGTGTCCGCTTACTCTGTAACTGAGGGGCATGTCTTCTTACACTGTGATGCACTATCAATTGCTACAAAAGACTGGAAGTTGGGAAAGTAACAGACAGGCTTTTATTACCAAAGAACAGAGCATGCCTCTTGTGGTTGCCTGGTATCCAAAAGGGCCGGGGGCTGCCGAGCAGCCACCTTTATATCCAGCCATGATGGTGGAGCCAGGGGCGGAGTCAGCTGAGGCATGCACAGACAAGTTCGCCAATATGCAAGAGTGAACAACAGTACTAACAGTGAACAACAGTACTAACAACAGTGGTGAACAACAATACTAACAACAGTGGTTTACCACATTCACCCCTTGTTTAGAATTGAGTCCGGCGGGGTGAAGTGCACTAAAAATTCGTGTACTGAAGTCTATCAGGAGGCCTTGTAAGCCGTCCTGAGCGTCGTAGCAGCGGCGGTGCTGGTGCAGCATCCAACGTTGAACCCGGTGTCTCGTTCAGAGGAGGTGTAGCAGGTGGCAGACCCTGGGGCTGCTGCATGCCGTCTACAGGGGTCAGAGCGCGGGTAATGGGAGGTAGTGATGGTGGTCTCTCAGAGGCACCCGAAGGTGCGAGGTCTCGTGCGGGGACTGTGTCCTGGGGGTAGGCAGGAGTAGCGGTGGGTGGCGAAGAGGGTGTTTCAGGAGCACCCGCAGGTGCGAGGTCTCGAATGGAGACTGTGTCCTCCCGCCCATCCGGGTACACCACGTAAGCATACTGCGGGTTGGCATGGAGGAGGCTCACCCTCTCGACCAGGGGGTCCGCCTTATGGGTCCTCACGTGCTTCCGCAGTAGGACGGGTCCTGGAGAAGTCAGCCATGTTGGTAGCGAAATCCCCGATGTGGACTTCCTGGGGAAGGAGAACATTCTCTCGTGAGGAGTGGCATTGGTGGGTGTACAGAGCAGCGACCGAATGGAATGGAGCGCCGCAGGGAGGACCTCCTGCCAGCGGGAGGTCGGAAGGCCCTTAGATTTTAAGTTTAAAAGGACTGCCTTCCAGACTGTCGCATTCTCCCTTTCCACCTGGCCGTTACCCCGGGGGTTGTAGCTGGTGGTCCTGCTTGTAGCAATGCCTCTCGCGAGCAGGTACTGCCGAAGTTCGTCGCTCATAAAAGATGAGCCCCTGTCGCTATGGATATAGCTAGGGAAACCGAACAATGTGAAGAGGTCATTCAGACATTTAATGACCGTGGTACTGGTCATGTCCGAGCAAGGGATGGCAAATGGGAAACGGGAGTACTCATCAATTATATTGAGGAAGTACACATTGCGGTCAGAGGGGGGGAGGGGCCCTTTAAAATCGATGCTCAGCCGCTCGAAGGGGCGCGTGGCTTTGATCAGGCTCGCTCTGTCTGGCCTATAAAAATGCGGCTTGCACTCGGCACAGATCTGGCAGTTCCTGGTCATGGTCCTGACCTCCTCGATGGAGTAGGGCAGGTTACGGGATTTGATAAAATGGAAGAACCTGGTGACCCCCGGGTGGCAGAGGTCATTGTGGAGGGTCTGTAATCTATCAACCTGCGCGTTGGCGCAAGTACCACGTGATAGGGCATCTGGGGGCTCATTGAGTTTCCCGGGCCGGTACAAGATATCGTAATTGTAGGTGGAGAGTTCGATTCTCCACCTTAATATCTTGTCGTTCTTGATTTTGCCCCGCTGCTTATTATGAAACATAAAAGCTACTGAACGCTGGTCAGTGAGCAGGGTAAATCGTTTTCCGGCCAGGTAATGCCGCCAATGTCGCACGGCTTCCACAATGGCCTGGGCCTCCTTTTCGACAGAGGAGTGTCGAATCTCGGGGCCCTGGAGGGTCCTTGAGAAAAAGGCCACGGGTCTCCCCGCCTGGTTAAGGGTTGCAGCTAGGGCAAAGTCGGATGCGTCGCTCTCCACTTGAAAAGGGAGGGACTCATCCACAGCGTGCATTGTGGCCTTCGCAATATCGCTTTTTATGAGAGTGAAGGCTGCACAGGCCTCTGCTGTCAGGGGGAAGGAGGCGGACTTGATGAGGGGTCGGGCTTTATCCGCATAGTTGGGCACCCACTGAGCATAGTAAGAGAAAAACCCCAGGCATCTCTTCAGTGCTTTCTGGCAGTGGGGGAGGGGGAGCTCCATAAGAGGGCGCATTCTATCGGGGTCTGGGCCGATGACTCCGTTCTCCACTACGCAGCCAAGAATAGCAAGGCGCTTAGTACGAAACATACATTTGTCTTTGTTGTATGTGAGATTCAGCCGCTGGGCCGTCCGGAGGAATTTCCCTAGATTAACGTCGTGGTCCTGCTGGTCGTGGCTGCAGATGGTGACGTTGTCTAGATATGGGAAAGTGGCCTGGAGCGCGTTCTGGTCAACCATCCGGCCCATCTCCCGTTGGAAGACAGAAACTCCGTTGGTGACGCCGAAGGGAACTCTGAGAAAGTGATAGAGCCGACCATCAGCTTCAAAAGCTGTGTACTGGCCGTCCTCAGCCCTGATGGGGAGCTGGTGGTATGCCGACTTCAGATCAATCGTCGAGAACACCCGGTATTGTGCTATCTGATTGACCATGTCAGATATGCGGGGGAGTGGGTATGCATCCAACTGGGTGTAGCGATTGATCGTCTGGCTGTAGTCAATAACTAGGCGCTGTTTTCCGCCAGTCTTCACCACCACCACTTGTGCTCGCCATGGGCTATTGCTGCTCTCGATAATCCCTTCCTTCAGGAGTTTCGCTACCTCGGATTTAATGAAACCCCTATCCCCGGCACTGTAACGCCTACTTTTGGTAGCGATGGGCTTACAGTCGTGGGTGAGGTTAGCGAACAAGGAGGGGGGGGGACTTTAAGGGTGGAGAGGCTGCAAATGGCGCGCGGCGGGCGATTTAAAAACTGCTGGCTGCAGACCGTGAGAGGGGGGAGGGGTCCACCGTACGCTAAAGTGACACTCTTAAGGTGGCACTAAAAATCCAACCCCAGTAGGACGGCAGCGCAGAGATCGGGCAGGACCAGAAGTTTAAAATTTTTGTATTCAGTACCCCGCACTGAAAGAGTCACCATACAGTAGCCACCGACTTCCGCTGACTGGGCTTTGGAAGCCATAGAGATGCGATGACGCGTCGGCAGGACCGGGAGAGAGTAACTGCGCACCGTTTCGGGGTGTATAAAACTCTCCGTGCTCCCGCTGTCAAAAAGGCAGGTAGTGGCGCGGCCGTTTACCGTAATGTCCATCATGGACCTGGACAGTTGATGCGGGAGAGATTGATCCAGCGTCACGGAAGCCAGCGTATGTTCAAGCGCGTCGATGCGGTCGTCCGATGAGGCGGTGGTGGAGTCCGGGTCCCCCGTAACCGAAGTCGGAGGTGTCCAAGATGGCGGACAAAATGGAGGCGCCCACGGTCCCGATCCCCACGCGGCTGGGGGAGCCCAAAATGGCGGGCAAGATGGCTGCGCCCACGGTTCGCACGCGGCGCTGCTGGCGTTAGCGGTCTTCCCTTTGCAGGCGCTAACGTAGTGACCTTTCTTCCCGCAGCCGGAGCAGGTAGCATTCTTCGCGGGGCAGCGTGCTCTAGGGTGTTTAGCTTGGCCACAAAAATAGCATTTTTGTGCCTTGGACATTGCTGCAGCAGTCGGAGGTGGCGGTCCCATGGCCCAAGATTGCGGCGTCCACGGCGCGGGGCGATTAGGGGAGAAAGCGTCCATATTTCTGTGGGCCGCGTCGAGCGAGAGCGCGAGGGACACTGCCTTTGTCAGGTCTATTTCACCCTTCTCCAGCAGCCTCTGCCGGGAGTAGTCGGACCTTAGACCCGCAACGAAAGCGTCTCGCATCAGTCCCTCCGCATGTGCCGCGGCCGATACTTCCTTGCAGTCGCAGCCACGTCCGAGTACCCGCAGTGCCCGTAGGAAGGCCTCCACCAATTCCCCGGGCTGCTGTCTGTGAGATCTTAAAAGGTGCCTGGCATAGACCGTGTTAACCGGGCGTGCATACTGCCCTTTCAGTAGGTCGATAGCCGCCGCGTAGGTCGTCGCATCTTGGATTAAAGTATAGACTTGGTGGCTCACCTTCGAGGCCAGGATTTTCAGTTTATTTTCATCAAGAGTCACGGTTGAGGCTTCCAGATACGCCTCAAAGCAACGCAGCCATTGTACGAATTTAGTCGACGAACCCGCTTCTTGGGGGTCTAGGTCCAGGCATGTTGGTCTGAGGGCTCGCAGCAGCGCCTGCTGCTCAGCGTTTTGCGCCATCGGTTGTTCAGCATTCGCAGCCAACATTTAACTTTGGTAATAAAATTGATGCACTATCAATTGCTACGAAAGACTGGAAGTTCAGAAAGTAACAGACAGGCTTTTATTACCAAAGAACAGAGCATGCCTCTTGTGGTCGCCTGGTATCCAAAAGGGCCGGGGGCTGCCGAGCAGCCACCTTTATATCCAGCCATGAGGGTGGAGCCAGGGGCGGAGTCATCTGAGGCATGCACAGACAAGTACAACAATATGCAAGAGTGAACAGCAGTACTAACAGTGAACAACAGTACTAACAACAGTGGTGAACAACAATACTAACAACAGTGGTTTACCACACACTGTAACCGGGGGGCGTGTCCTCTTACACTGTTACCGAGGGGCATGTCCTCTAACACTGTTACCGAGGGGCATGTCCTCTTACACTGTAACCAAGGGGTGTGTCCTCTTACAATGGATCCGAGGGGCGTGTCCTCTTACACTGTAACCAAGGGGCGTGTCCTCTTACACTGTAACCGAGGGGCGTGTCCTCTTACAATGTAACCGAGTGGCGTGTCCTCTTTCAATGGATCCGGGGGGCGTTTCCTCTTACACTATGACCGAGGGGCGTGTTCTCTTCCACTGTAACCGAGGGACGTGTCCTCTTACACTGTAACTGAGGTGAGTGTCCTCTTACACTGTAACCGAGGGGCGTGTCCTCTTACACTGTAACCGAGGGGCGTGTCCTCTTACACTGTAACCGAGGGGCGTGTCCTCTTACACTGTACCTGAGGGGCGTGGCCTCTTACACTGTAACCGAGGGGCGTGGCCTCTTACACTGTAACTGAGGGGCGTGTCCTCTTACAATGTAACCGAGGGACCTGTCCTCTTACACTGTAACCGAGGGGCGTGTCCTCTTACACTGTAACTGATTGGCGCGTCCTCTTACACTGTAACCGAGGGGCGTGTCCTCTTACACTGTAACCGAGGGACGTGTCCTCTTACACCGTAACCGAGGGGTGTGTCCTCTTACACTGTAACCGACTGGCGTGTCCTCTTACACTGTAACCGAGGGGCGTGTCCTCTTAAACTGTAACCGAGGGGCGTGTCCTCTTACACTGTAACCGAGGGGCATGTCCTCTTACACTGTAACCAAGTGGCGCGTCCTCTTACACTGTAACCGAGGGGCGTTTCCTCTTAACCGAGGGGCGTGTCCTCTTACACCATAACCGAGGGGCGTGTCCTCTTACACTGTAACCGAGTGGCGTGTCCTCTTACTCTGTAACCGAGGGGCGTGTCCTCTTACACTGTAACCGAGTGGCGTGTCCTCTTACACCGTAACAGAGGGGCGTGTCCTCTTACACTGTAACCGAGTGGCGTGTCCTCTTACACTGTAACTGTGGTGTATGTAACCTGTTCCACCTTAAGAGAACTTAGGCCTGTTCCACCTTAAGAGATGTACTACTTTCTCTGGCTGCTGTATACGTAATACCGGTGGTGACCACCGGTATATAAGCACTGTGTAGTAATATTGTATTTAGTATTAGTCCTGACCTCCAACCAGTAAAGACCTGTTGAACTTTAATCTTGTAGTCTGTGTTAGTAATTACAATTAGAACACACAGACTTAACAGTGGCGACAAGTCCGATTCTTATCCTGCGGCAGTTTATATCCACGGCGGCTTCGTCCACAGAACGGACGTCGAAGAGAGGCTTCCCCCCTCATCACCCTGCTGGAAGACACGTCGCGCAGCAGGCATCGAGAAACCAGAGTGCAGAAGACATCCTGAACTCGAAGCCTCCATCAGCGGCTGTCAGCTATCTTCTTTCTACCTCGGTGGTGGGTAAGCCGGGCAGCGACGCGACCAGAAAGTCAGCCGCGTTGGCTGTACAGACGGGAAGGGAAGACGGAGGAATAAGGGCGGTGAGATCGATCGCGACCGGAGATAAGGGCCGGGCCGCATTCGGGCCGAAAGTCGCAGCGCGGGGACATCGATCCTGGCTGATGATAAGGGCCGGGCCGCATTCGGGCTAAAAAGGCACAGCGTCTGGGGCAACTGAAGGCGCGAGAGCCGCGGTGAAGCGGAGACAGCTTCGGGGGACGGGTGAAGACCGCCAAGCGCGGGAAAACCGCCATTTTGTAGGCGGAGGATGAAGACAAGAGCGGGAAGCCGCCATCTTGGATAAAAATTAAAATAAATTAAATTGCAATGATGCCTAAACATGGGAACATTAATACCTTTGATAGCGACATCGAAGATTGGGCCATGTATGTAGAACGCATACAAAATTATTGTAAAGCAAATAAAATCCCAGATGAAGAGAAAGCACTAACATTATTAAACTTAATGGGTGCGAAGACATACGGGCAATTGAAACACCTTTTATCACCAGATGAACCGGCGGATAAGACGTTCGAGGAGATTGTTACTGTCCTGAAAAATCATCTAAACCCCACGCCGCTGATGCTAGAGGAACGATTTAAATTTTACAGCAGAAGGCAGCTGAAGGATGAAAGCAATACTGAATATTTAATGGAATTGCGTAAGCTAGCAAAGTACTGTCAGTTTGGAACGAGACTGACAGAGGCGCTATGAGATAAATTTGTGTGTGGTTTATTAAAAGAAGATACACAAAAGCGACTGCTCGAGGAGAATGAGCTGACGCTTGAGAAAGCGGTCACTATGGCAGCAGCACACGAAGCCGCAGCGAGAGGCACGGCAGTAATGCAGCTACGATCACCGGAACTCAGTACAAATAAATTGGGTTTGAGTACTGTAAAATGTTATCGTTGTGGAAAGACAACGCACGATCAGAACCAGTGTTGCTTTAAAAACCAAGAATGCAGAACGTGTGGCAAGCTTGGCCACATAGCTAAAGTATGCCGGTCAGGAAAGAAGACCAGCAACAAAAAGTCACTGCAAGGAAAATACATAAAGGTACACAAGGTGACAAAGAACGGTTCGACCGAACAGAAGTCAGATTCAGACGCTAGCAGTAATGAACTGGGTAGCTTAAGAGTACACAACGTTGGTAAGGATGCAGATCTCCAGACAATTTGGGTCACCCTTCAGATAGCAGGAGTCCAAGTAAAGATGGAATTGGACACTGGATCGGCATTGACGGTCATGAATAAGAAAGATTACAAAAGGTTATTCCAACATATTCCCCTACGGGATACGGAGATTATATTGAAAACATACACGGGGCAAAGAGTGTACCCCATCGGAAAGATAGAGGTAAAAGTGGTCCACAAGGGCGAAGAAAGCCAAGTAATGGACTTATATGTGCTATCTGAAGGAGGTCCACCACTACTGGAACGGGAGTGGATTAGGAAAATGAATATGGACAGGTACTCCTTGAAGGCACTAACGGTAGATTCCGGGGAAACAGATGTCAAACCTAAACGATTGTCCAAAATATTGGATGATGCTAAAGAGATGTTCCAGCAGGGACTGGGAACACTGAGAGGAATTACGGCAAACATCAAGATTGATGAACATGCACACCCAAAAATGTTTAAAGCCAGACCGGTACCCTATGCAATACGACCTACTGTAGAAGCGGAACTGGAAGCGCTAGAACGTTCAGGTGTACTGTCTAAGGTAGATTGGAGTGAGTGGGCTACGTCCATTGTTCCCGTTATGAAACGTCCTTCGAGCAACAAGCCAGGAGAACCAGGGAAGGTTCGCATCTGTGGAGATTTCAAAATCACCGTTAATCCAGTGCTTCACACGGTGCAGTATCCGCTTCCGCGGATTGAGGATATTTTTGCTTCGTTGTCTGGCGGGAAACACTTCACCAAGATAGACCTGGCGCAGGCGTACTTGCAGATGGAGGTTGAAGAAGAGTCACGCCAATACCTCACGATCAACACGCATCGAGGTTTGTACCGGTACAATAGGCTGGTTTTTGGAGTGGCATCGGCTCCAGCAATTTGGCAGAGAGCCATGGAGCAGGTATTACAGGGAATTCCAGGCACACAATGTTACCGGGACGATATTCTGATTACAGGTGATGGTGATGAAGAACACCTCGCAAACTTGGAACTGGTGCTCAACAGACTGAAAGAGTATGGACTTAGAGTTAATCGGCAGAAATGTGAGTTCTTCCAGAAGCAGATCTCGTACTGTGGTCATGTCATTGACCGGGAGGGGCTTCATAAGTCTCCTGACAAGATAGAGGCAGTTGTAAAGGCTCCCGCTCCGGATAATGTCTCTCAGTTGAGGTCGTTTCTAGGATTGATTAACTATTACCATAAATTTCTACCAAATCTATCCACGGTACTGCACCCGCTAAACGCTCTTTTACAGAAGGGGGTACCATGGGAATGGAGCGAAAACTGTAAGAAGGCATTTCGCAAAAGCAAAGAATTGATCACCTCAGAGGAAGTGTTGGCTCACTTCAACCCGACACTGCCTATTCGGTTGGCTTTTGATGCTTCTCCATATGGTATTGGGGCAGTACTCTCACACAAGTTGCCAAATGGCATGGAAAGGCCAGTCGCGTTTGCATCCAGATCATTGACCTCCGCTGAGCGCAACTATGCGCAGATCGATAGGGAGGCTCTCAGCCTTGTATGGGGAGTGAAGAAGTTTAATCATTACCTGCAGGGCCAAAAATTCACACTTCTGACAGACCATCAGCTGTTGGTATCCATTTTTAACCCTAAGAAGGGTGTTTCAGTGATGACAGCACAGCGTCTCCAGAGATGGTCTCTTTTCCTAGGGGCACATCAATATCAAATAGAATTCAAAAGTACGAAGCAGCATGGCAATGCTGATGGGCTGTCGCGCCTGCCACTACCTGAAGAAGAAGAAACGACGAAAGTTGACCCTGTTGAGTTATTTCATTCGACCATCATCGAGTGTTTACCAGTCACCAATGCAAGTATTGAAAGAGAAACCAGGAACGACCCGACACTGTCCAGAGTCTATGAGGTGACAGTGAAAGGATGGCCAACACGTGGTGATCCTCTGTTACCGGCATTCTCGGCAAGGCGAGACCAGCTGTCCGTCTGCCATGGTACTTTGATGTACGGGACAAGAGTGATTATTCCTCCCAAGTTAAGGGAAAGAGTTCTAAAAGAACTGCATGAAGGTCATCTGGGGGGAGTTAAGATGAAAAGTCTTGCTAGGGCTTATGTATGGTGGCCGGGTATTGACCAACAGATAGAGGAGTTGACGAGAAGCTGCGCTGGGTGCCAAAAAGTGCAAAATGCACCTCCGATCGCACCACTACACCCATGGGAATGGCCTTCAGCCCCATGGCAACGCGTACATATTGACTTTGCTGGTCCATTCATGGACTCCATGTTCTTAATTGCGGTGGACGCACATTCCAAATGGCCAGAAGTGATCAAGATGAATACCACTACTTCAGAAAAGACAATTGCGGTGTTAAGAACAATATTCGCAAGGAACGGATTGCCAGAACAGATCTGTTCGGACAACGGACCACAGTTCGTGTCGGAAGAATTCCAAAAATTCTTAAAGAAGAATGGGGTGAAACATTATACCTCTGCCCCATATCATCCGGCGACAAACGGGTTGGCCGAGAGATTTGTCCAAACATTCAAAAAGGCAATAAAGGCCATGAACGATGATCAGATTCCACTACAGCACAAGGTGGACAATTTCCTAATGGCATATCGAAACGCCGCTCATGCAGTGACTAACCAAAGTCCTGCCATGATGTTTTATAACAGGAGGTTGCGGGCCAGGTTGGACTTGTTAAAACCAAATGTGCGGAGGGAAGTGGAAAACAAACAGTTCCGGCATATTAATAACAAGACCACTCGAAGTTTCGACGTAGGACAACCAGTGTTGGCAAGGGGCTATGGAAACGAAAAATGGCAGTCCGGAACAATTCGGGCCAGACAAGGACCTCTGATGTACACAGTAGATATTGGTAACAATGTGATAAGGCGTCATGCGGATCAACTGGTAGAATCGAGAGCAAGGGTCGAACCCATGGTTGCGACAGAGACAACTGTGGAAGACGTTAATGAACCTGAAGCATCTACCTCGGCAGGGAATGTACCTGATGATGATAACACCCAATGCATGGGAGACCAACTAGAGGAGTCACCTCAGCAACAGGAATCAGAGACCACTGAAAGGCGTTATCCAAACCGAATCAGAAGGCCTCCTGAGAGACTGAACCTTTGAATTGTTTATACCTGAAGTTATACATGTTATTATGTTATGTTAAATGGGGATATGACTGTTAAGCTAAAAAGGGAGGATTGTGGTGTATGTAATCTGTTCCACCTTAAGAGAACTTAAGCCTGTTCCACCTTAAGAGATGTACTACTTTCTCTGGCTGCTGTATACGTAATACCGGTGGTGACCACCGGTATATAAGCACTGTGTAGTAACATTGTATTTAGTATTAGTCCTGACCTCCAACCAGTAAAGACCTGTTGAACTTTAATCTTGTAGTCTGTGTTAGTAATTACAACTAGAACACACAGACTTAACAGTAACCGAGGGGCGTGTCCTCTTACACTGTAACCGAGGCGCGTGTCCTCTTACAATGAATTGGAGGGGCGTGTCCTCTTACACTGTAACCGAGTGGCGTGTCCTCTTACACTGTAACCGAGTGGAGAGTCCTCTTACACTGTAACCGAGGGGCGTGTCCTCTTACACTGCAGTTGAGGGGCGTGTCCTCTTACACTGTAACTGAGGGGTGTGTCCTCTTACTCTGTAACTGAGGACCATGTCTTCTTACACAGTAACAGGGTGGCGTGTCTTCTTACACTGTTACCGAGGGGCATGTCCTCTTACACTGTTACCGAGGGGCATGTCCTCTTACACTGTAACCGAGGGGCGTGTCCTCTTACAATGGATCTGAGGGGCATGTCCTCTTACACTGTAACGAAGGGGCGTGTCCTCTTACACTGTAACCGAGCGGCGTGTCCTCTTACACTGTAAGCGAGGGGCTTGTCCTCTTACACTGTAACTGAGGGGCGTGTCCTCTTACACTGTAACCGAGGGGCGTGTCCTCTTACACCGTAACCGAGGGGCATGTCCTCTTACACTGTACCCGAGGGGCATGGCCTCTTACAGTGAAACCGAGGGGCGTGGCCTCTTACACTGTAACTGAGGGGCTTGTCCTCTTATACTGTAACCGAGTGGCGCGTCCTCTTACACTGTAACCAAGGGGCGTGTCCTCTTACACTGTAACCGAGGGGCGTGTCCTCTTACACTGCTAACGAGGGGCGTCTGCTCTTACACTGTAACCGAGGGGCGTGTCCTCCTACACTGTAACCGAGGGGCGTGTCCTCTTACACTGTAACTGAGGGGCGTGTCCTCTTACACTGTAACCAAGGGGCGTGTCCTCTTACAGTGTAAATGAGGGTCGTGCCCTCTTACACTGTAACCGAGGGGCATGTCCTCCTACACTGTAACCGAGGGGCGTGTCCTCTTACACTGTAACCGAAGGGAGTGTCCTCTTACAGTGTAAATGAGTGGCGTGTCCTCTTACACTGTAACCGAGGGGTGTGTCCTCTTACACTGTAACTGAGGGGCGTGTCCTCTTACACCGTAACCGAGGGGCGTGTCCTCTTACAGTGTAAATAAGGGGCGTGTCCTCTTAGACTGTAACCGAGGGGCCTGTCCTCTTACACTGTAACCGAGGGGCGTGTCCTCTTACATTGTAAACGAGGGTATTAAGTCTGTGTGTTATAATGGGAATTACTGCACAGACCACAAGAGTAAATTTTAACAGGTCTTTACAATACGAAGGTCCGGGCTGAACTGCCCAATAAATCATTACACAGCACTTATATACCGGTGTGGTCACCACCGGTATTACAGTATACAGCAGCTAAGATAAAGTAGTGCAACCCTTAAAATAGTTCTCTTAAAGCCCGTAAAACCCTCCCGCCATAGGACTAACCGCCCTAATGGCTGGTTCAAAGATGGTTACGGTCACGGAATGAGCGTTAATCATGGCCATAAATCCTTCCACCACTTCATTCAGTTCCCCAAAGGGGACAGTGTGAAGACACGTATGACGACGACATTGCTAAATAAATAAATGGAATTAAAAAAATTCTTTTAGGGCTTTTAAAAGTCTTTAAATTGCTTTAATTCTCTTTAAAACTACTTCAGATTACTCAAAATAATGTAAACATTTTAAAAAGTTTATAAAAGTTACCAAAATCTTCAAAAAACTTCCAAAAACCTATTTAAACTGCTGCTTTGCATGTAAAAATGCTTAGCAGCTTGACAGAAACATTGGGGGCGTGTCCAGTGAAACTGAGACCTCAAGGGGCGTGTCTCACTTACACTGCACGCTCCTGGCTTCGCGCTGGCTGCACTCCTGGGCGGCGTGACGTCATACGCTGCCCTGGATTCTTCTTTTTCAAACACCAAGTCCAGGCGTCCCTGGAGCTGATCGGCAGTAGCGCGGGGTAAGTGCATATACGGGGCTTGCACGCGCGGCAAGCCCCGTTCACCAATTTCTGGCCCGTCCTTTCACACTGTAACCGAGGGGCATGTCCTCTTACACTGTAGCCCCGGGGCGTGTCCTCTTACACTGTAACCGAGGGGCATGTCCTCTTACAGTGTTACCGAGGGGCGTGTCCCCTTACACTGTAACCGAGGGGCTTGTCCTCCTACAGTGTAAATGAGGGGCGTGTCCTCTTACTCTGTAACCGAGGGGCCTGTTATCTTACACTGCAACCAAGGGACGCGTCCTCTTACACTGTAACTGAGGGGTGTGTCCTCTTACACTGTAATGGAGGGTCGTGCCCTCTTACACTATAACTGAGAGGTGTGTCCTCTTACACTCTAACCGAGGGGCGTGTCCTCTTACATTGTAACAGAGGGGCGTGTCCTCTTACACTGTAACCGAGGGGCATGTCCTCTTACACTGTAACCGAGGGGCGTGTCCTCTTACAGTGTAAATAAGGGGCGTGTCCTCTTATACTGTAACCGAGGGGCCTGTCCTCTTACACTGTAACCGAGGGGCGTGTCTTCTTACACTGTAAATGAGGGGCGTGTGCTCTTACACTGTAACCGAGGGGCATGTCCTCTTACATTGTAACAGAGGGGCGTGTCCTCTTACACTGTAACAGAGGGGCGTGTCCTCTTACACTGTAACCGAGGGGCATGTCCTCTTACACTGTAACCGAGGGGCGTGTCCTCTTACACTGTAACCGAGGGGCATGTCCTCTTACACTGTAACCGAGGGGCGTGTCCTCTTACAGTGTAAATAAGGGGCGTGTCCTCTTACACTGTAACCGAGGGGCCTGTCCTCTTACACTGTAACCGAGGGGCGTGTCTTCTTACACTGTAAATGAGGGGCGTGTGCTCTTACACTGTAACCGAGGGGCATGTACACTTACACTGTAACCGAGGGGCGTGTCCTCTTACACTGTAACCAAGGGGCGTGTCCTCTTACACTGTAACCGAGGGGCGTGTCCTCTTACAGTGTAAATGAGGGGCGTGTCCTCTTACAGTGTAACCGAGGGGCTTGTCCTCTTACACTGTAACTGAGGGGCATGTCCTCTTACACTGTAAACGAGGGGCGTGTGCGCTTACACTGTAATGGAGGGGCGTGTCCTGTTACACTGTAACCGAGGGGCGTGTCCTCTTACACTGTAACCATGTGGCGTGTCCTCTTACACTGTAACCGAGGGGCCTGTCCTCTTACACTGTAACCGAGGGCCGTGTCCTCTTAAACTGTAACTGAGGGGCGTGTCGTCTTACACTGTAACCGAGGGGCGTGTCCTCTTACAGTGTAAATAATGGGCGTGTTCTCTTACACTTTAACCGAGAGGCCTGTCCTCTTACACTGTAACCGAGGGGCGTGTCCTCTTACACTGTTAACGAGGGGCGTCTGCTCTTACACTGTAACCGAGGGGCGTGTCCTCCTACACTGTAACCGAGGGGCGTGTCCTCTTACACTGTAACCGAGGGGCGTGTCCTCTTACAGTGTAAATGAGGGTCGTGCCCTCTTACACTGTAACCGAGGGGCATGTCCTCCTACACTGTAACCGAGGGGCGTGTCCTCTTACACTGTAACCGAGCGGCGTGTCCTCTTACAGTGTAAATGAGGGGCGTGTCCTCTTACACTGTAACCGAGGGGTGTGGCCTCTTACACTGTAACTGAGGGGCGTGTCCTCTTACACTGTAACCGAGGGGCGTGTCCTCTTACAGTGTAAATAAGGGGCGTGTCCTCTTACATTGTAAACGAGCGTGTTAAGTCTGTGTGTTATAATGGGAATTACTACACAGACCACAAGAGTAAATTTTAACAGGTCTTTACTATACGAAGGTCCGGGCTGAACTGCCCAATAAATCATTACACAGCACTTATGTACCGGTGTGGTCACCACCGGTATTACAGTATACAGCAGCTAAGATAAAGTCGTGCAACCCTTAAAATAGTTCTCTTAAAGGTGGAACGGTTACATACACTACAATCCTCCCTTTTTAGCTTATCAGTGTATATTCCCCATTAAACATAACATCATAACATATATACACAACTTCCTGTAAAAACAGTTCACAGATTCAGTCTCTCTGGAGGCTTCCTGACTCGGTCCGGATACCGCCTCGGTGGTGTAGTAGTTTCCGGTGGTGTAGTAGGTTCTTTTGGCAAGGTCGATTCGGCTTGAATGCCAGTGTCGGGTTCATCTGGTTCCAGTATCACCGGGCCGGAGGTAGATACTATGGGTATCTCTGCTTCATCATTAGGCGTATAGAGTGGTGGTGTAGATTGTCCCTTTTCGGATGACGTTATGATCTGGTCAGCATGGCGCCTTATTACGCTTTCACCAATGTCCATGGTATACATCAGTGGTCCTAGTCGTGTGCAAATAGTTCCAGGCTGCCATTTCTCGGTACGGTAGTCCCGGGCCAAAACTTGTTGACCTATCTGGAAGGTTCTAGTTGGCCTTTCATTCATGCCTTGAAATTGCCGGTTCTCTACGTCCCTTCTGATGTTTGGCTTGATCAAATCCAGCCGGCATCTTAGTCTTCTATTGAAAAACATCATGGCGGGAGTTTGGTTTGTGACCGCATGTGTTGCATTCCTGTACGCCAACAAGAAACTATCTACCTTATGTTGTAGATTTATGTCTTCATTACCCATGACCTTTATGGCCTTCTTGAAGGTCTGGACAAACCTTTCAGCTAATCCATTGGTGGCGGGATGGTATGGGGCGAACGTGTAGTGCTTAACCCCATTGTTTTTTAAGAACTTCCTGAATTCTTCGGACCCAAATTGCGGTCCATTATCAGAACAGATCTGTTCCGGCAGCCCATTCCTGGCAAATATGGTCCTTAATACTGTGATGGTTTTTTCCGTGGTGGTGGAGGACATCTTTATTACCTCCGGCCACTTGGAGTGTGCATCCACCGCGATTAAGAATATTGAGTCCATAAATGGACCAGCAAAGTCGATATGTACCCTTTGCCATGGAGATGAGGGCCACTCCCATGGATGTAGAGGGGCTTGTGGTGGGGCGTTTTGGACCTTCTGGCATCCTAGACAGCTCTTGGTCATTTCTTCGATGTCTCCATCGATACCTGGCCACCACACAAACGCTCTGGCTAGATTCTTCATTTTCACTCCACCCAGATACCCCTCGTGAAGCTACTTTAGCACTTTACTCTGGAGTTTGGGTGGAATCACCACTCTGGATCCACACATCAGGGTTCCTCGGCACACTGACAGCTGTTCTCTTCTTTGCGAGAATGCTGGCAACAGTGGTTCGCCATGTGCTGGCCATCCCTTCACCGTTAAATCGTAGACTCGTGAGAGAGTCGGGTCATTTCTCGTTTCCTTTTCAATGGTAGAATTTGTTACTGGTAGACATTCCACTATGGTTGAGTGGAACATCTCCACTGGGTCCACTGTAGGCGCCTCTTCTACCGTTGGCAACGGTAGGCGCGATAAACCGTCAGCATTCCCATGCTGTTTTGATCCTTTGTATTCTATGTCATATTGGTGTGCCCCTAGGAAAAAGGACCACCTCTGTAGCCTTTGCGCTGTCATAATGGAAACGCCCTTTTTAGGGTTGAATATGGATACCAACGGCTGGTGGTCTGTCAGCAGTGTAAACTTCTTGCCCTGCAGGTAATGATTGAACTTCTTTACTCCCCACACAAGGCTGAGAGCCTCCCTATCTATCTGAGCATAGTTGCGCTCAGCGGAGGTCAATGATCTGGATGCAAATGCGACTGGCCTTTCCGAGCCATTCGGCAACTTGTGTGAGAGTACTGCTCCAATACCATAACGAGAAGCATCACAAGCTAAACGAATAGGTAGCGTTGGGTTGAAGTGAGCCAACACTTCCTCTGAGGTGATCAATGCCTTGCTTTTGCGAAAGGCTTTCTTACAGTCCTCGCTCCACTTCCATGGTACTTCTTTCTGCAAAAGAGCATTCAGCGGGTGCAGCACCGTGGATAGATTTGGCAGAAACTTATGGTAATAGTTAATCAACCCTAGGAACGACCTCAACTGGGATACATTTTCCGGAGCGGGAGCCTTCACAACAGCTTCGATCTTGTCAGGTGACTTGTGCAGCCCCTCCTGGTCAATGACATGACCACAGTACGAGATCCGTTTCTGAAAGAACTCACATTTCTGGCGATTAACTCGAAGGCCATATTCCTTCAACCTGGTGAGCACCAGTTTCAAGTTTGCAAGGTGTTCCCCATCGCCCTCTCCCGTAATCAGGATATCGTCCAAGTAACATTGAGTGTTAGGAATTCCCTGTAATACCTGCTCCATGGCCCTCTGCCAAATTGCTGGAGCCGAAGCCACTCCAAAAACCAGTCTATTATATCGATACAAGCCTCTGTGCGTGTTGATTGTGAGATACTGGCGCGACTCTTCCTCAACTTCCATCTGTAAGTATGCTTGCGCCAGGTCTATCTTGGTGAAGTGTTTCCTGCCAGACAATGAAGCAAAGATATCCTCAATCCGCGGAAGCGGATATTGCACCGTGTGAAGCACCGGATTAACTGTGATCTTGAAGTCTCCACAGATGCGAACCTTCCCCGGTTCCCCTGGCTTGTTACTCGATGAACGCTTCATGACGGGAACAATGGGCGTGGCCCACTCACTCCAGTCCACCTTAGACAGTACTCCTGAACGTTCTAACCCTTCCAGCTCAGCTTCCACAGCAGGTCGTATCGCATAAGGTACCGGTGTGGCTTTGAAAAATTTTGGGTTTGCATGTTCTGCAATCTTGATTTTTGCCTTAATTCCTCTTAGTGTTCCCAGTCCCTGTTGGAACACCTCTTTAGCCTCATCCAATATTCTGGACAATCGTTCAGGTTTGACATTTCTTTTTCCGGAATCTACCGTCATTGCTTTTAGGGAGTGCCAGTCCATATTTATTTTCCTGATCCACTCCCGTCCCAGAAGTGGTGGACCTCCCTCAGGTAGTACATATAAGTCCATTCCTTGGTGTTCTTTGCCCTTGTGTATCACCTTGACTTTTATCTTTCCGACGGGGTATACTTTTTGCCCCGTGTATGTCTGCAATACTATCTCCGTATCCCATAGGGGAATATGTGTGAATAACCTTTTGTAATCTTGCTTATTCATGACCGTCAACGCCGATCCGGTGTCCGATTCCATCTTCACTTGGACTCCTGCTATCTGCAGTGTGACCCAGATAGTTTGTCGGTCAGCTTCCTTACTCACATTGTGAATTCTCAGACTACCCAGTTCCTTGCTGTTGGAGTCTGAATCCGAATTCTGTTCATCCGAACTCTTCTCAGCCACCTTATGTACCTTTCTGCACTTTTCCTGTGGTGACTTTTTGTTGCTGGTTTTCTTTCCTGACCGGCATACGTTAGCTATGTGACCAAGCTTGCCACATTTTCTACATTCCTGGTTTTGAAACCAGCATTGGTTCTGATCGTGTGTTGTCTTTCCACAACGATAACATTTCGTTGTACCCAAAGCCATTTGATCTACGCTGAGTACCGCTGCCTTCAGCTGCATTTCCGCAGTGCCTCTCGCTGCGGCTTCGTGTGATGCTGCAATAGTGACAGCCTTATCAAGTGTAAGATCATTCTCTTCAAGTAGCCGCTTTTGTGTTCCTTCTTTCGGCAATCCACACACGAATTTGTCTCTCAGTGCCTCTGTCAGGCTTTCCCCAAACTGACAGTATTTCGCTAGCTTACGCAGTTCAATTAAATACTCCGCGTTGCTTTCCTCTTTCAGTTGCGTTCTCGCATGAAATTTAAATCGTTCCGCTAACATCAGCGGTGTGGGGTTCAAATGATTCTTCAGGACAGCAACAATATTAGCGAAAGTCTGATCCGTCGGTTTAGCTGGTGATAGAAGATGCTTCAATAGCCCGTATGTCTTCGCACCCATCTAATATTTTATTTGCCTTACAATATATCTCTATGCGTTCTACATACGTGGCCCAATCTTCAACATCGGGATCGAAATCGTTGATGTTACCACGCTTAGGCATCCTCGCAATCTTCTTGAGAAACAAAAAAAAGAAATTTTTCTTTTATTTTTTTGTTTCAAAATGGCGGTTTCCCGCGCTTCTCTTCTTCCCCCGCCTACGAAAATGGCGGCTTCCCGCATTTGCCTTTCTCCCCCGCTGGCTGTAATGGTGATTGCCGTATTGCTGCGTTCGCCCTCCCCCAGCAGCTTTCAAATCGTGCCTCCCAGCCCCTCTTGCAGTCCGGTCCTTTCCCCCGGCTGCGGCTGAGTTCTCCGCGGTTTTTAAAAAAAAATTTCCCCGCGCCTTACGCTGACCCGGTCGCTGCGCCTCGCGGCCTCGGTAGCTGCCCGGCCTTTTTCACCGGTCGCGGTCGAGCTCTCTCTCGACGCTGTTGCGTCTCCCAACCCGCTTGCAGCCCGGTCTTTTACAGCGGCTGCGTTTGCATTCACCGCGGCTCCCGTGCCTTACGCTGCCCCAGTCTCAGCGCCTCTGGCCCCGACTTCTGTCCGGCTCTTTTCCCCGGCCGTGGTCGAGTTCTCCGCCCTTATATCCTCCGTTTTTCCCTCCCCTACTTCACGCCAACGTGGCCGACTTGCTGCTCGTCGCTGATCGGCTTACCCACCACCGTGATAGAAGGGATGATCACTGCCTATTGCTGATGGAAGGCTTCGTGTCAGAATTCTTCCTTTGCTCTGCAGACCCGAGTCTTTTCTCAGCAGGATGATGAGGGCGGATACCTCCTCTCAACGTCCGTCAAACTGCCTTGGATGTATCTCTGCCGCAGGGTAAGATCGTACTCGTCGCCACTGTTAAGTCTGTGTGTTATAATGGGAATTACTACACAGACCACAAGAGTAAATTTTAACAGGTCTTTACTATACGAAGGTCCGGGCTGAACTGCCCAATAAATCATTACACAGCACTTATATACCGGTGTGGTCACCACCGGTATTACAGTATACAGCAGCTAAGATAAAGTAGTGCAACCCTTAAAATAGTTCTCTTAAAGGTGGAACGGTTACATACACTACAGAGGGGGGTGTGCTCTTTGCTGCGCTATCAATTACTCATAAAAGACTGAGAGTTAAGAGAGTAACTAAAGGCTTTTATTAACAAAAGAATGAAGGTCTGCCTCGAGTGGTCGACCAGTCCAGAATACAAAGGGGGCTGGGGAGCAGTCACCTTTATACTAGGACTTGTGGGAGGAGTCAGCTGAGGCATGTCCAGGCATGTACACAGTGGAATACAAACAGTGGTTTACCACACTCTTACACTGTAACCGAGGGGCGTGTACACTTACAATGTAACCGAGGGGCGTGTCCTCTTACACTGTAACCGAGGGGCGTGTCCTCTTACACTGTAACCGAGGGGCGTGTCCTCTTACACTGTAACCGAGGGGCATGTCCTCTTACACTGTAACCAAGGGGCGTGTCCTCTTACACTGTAACCGAGAGGCCTGTCCTCTTACACTGTAACCGAGGGACGTGTCCTCTTACATTGTTAACGAGGGTCGTCTGCTCTTACACTGTAACCGAGGGGCGTGTCCTCCTACACTGTAACCGAGGGGCGTGTCCTCTTACACTGTAACCAGGGGTGTGTCCTCTTACAGTGTAAATGAGGGGCGTGTCCTCTTACACTGTAACCGAGGGGCGTGTCTTCTTACAGTGTAAATAAGGGGCGTGTCCTCTTAGACTGTAACCGAGGGGCCTGTCCTCTTACACTGTAAGTTGTAATGACTTGACCTCACTGAAAGCATTAATGAAAGCGGCGAATTATACTGCGCACGCGCTGCCTGTGCAGTCGCACGCGTTCTGCCTCTGAACCCCTTCGTTCAGAGGACAGGAAATGCCGGTTTTCCCCTCATGCACTGTGCATGCTGAAAACCGGCATTTCATCCAGCCAGATGCGTAAGTACCCCGACCGTACTCGCGCATTTGGAAGGGAATTACTGGGCCAACATTTTACATGTCAATAAAATGAAAAATTTAACAATTGCACGACTTGCCCCCTCGCATCTGCGACTGAGGGTCCAAGGAGGTGCATTGCGCAAGAGGTCATCATCGTACGTATCCTCACACTGTTCCCAACTGTATGAAGTGGTGGAAGGATTTATGGCCGTGATTAACGCTCATTCCGTGACCGTAACCATCTTTGAACCAGCCATTACGGTGGTTAGTCCTATGGCGGGAGGGTTTTACGGGCTCCCACAACCCATCTGAGGGGGGGGGGCCACCAACACCCACGGACGCAAGTATCCCGCTGGATGTCCACCCAGAATTTAAAGTTGGAGCTCCGACTCCACTTGCCGGGACTGTCTGGAGTGGGGTTCAAAACCCTACTCCTTCTGGCCCAGCGGCGGGGATGCTTACTGCTACGCAAAAGGCCCACTCCGCACAAAAGGTGACACCCATACGTTTCCTGCGCCTTTTCCCTCCCCGTGACTGGAGCCCTATGCTGCCATTTCACGTTGCTAATCGGATTGGGCCTTTGTCATAGCGGTAGGATCCCCGCCGCTGGGCCAGATCAGGGTAGGGTTTCGAACCCCGCTCCAGACAGTCCCGGCAAGTGGAGTCGGAGCTCCGGCTCTAAATTCTGGGTTGACATCCAGTGGGATATTTGCGTCCGTGGGTGTGGGTGGCCCCCCCTCCTTGTATAGCTTGTGGGAGCCCGTAAAACCCTCCCGCCATAGGACTAACCGCCCTAGTGGCTGGTTCAAAGATGGTTACGGTCACGGAATGAGCGTTAATCATGGCCATAAATCCTTCCACCACTTCACACATTTCCCCAAAGGGAACAGTGTGAAGACACGTATGACGACGACATTGCTAAATAAATAAATGGAATTAAAAAAATTCTTTTAGGGCTTTTAAAAGTCTTTAAATTGCTTTAATTCTCTTTAAAACTACTTCAGATTACTCAAAAATAATGTAAACATTTAAAAAAGTTTATAAAAGTTACCAAAATCTTCAAAAAACTTCCAAAAACCTATTTAAACTGCTGCTTTGCATGTAAAAATGCTTAGCAGCTTGACAGAAACATTGGGGGCGTGTCCAGTGAAACTGAGACCTCAAGGGGCGTGTCTCACTTACACTGCACGCTCCTGGCTTCGCGCTGGCTGCACTCCTGGGCGGCGTGACGTCATACGCTGCCCGGGATTCTTCTTTTTCAAAAACCAAGTCCAGGCGTCCCTGGAGCTGATCGGCAGTAGCGCGGGGTAAGTGCATATACGGGGCTTGCACGCGCGGCAAGCCCCGTTCACCAATTTCTGGCCCGTCCTTTCACACTGTAACCGAGGGGCATGTCCTCTTACACTGTAGCCCCGGGGCGTGTCCTCTTACACTGTAACCGAGGGGCATGTCCTCTTACAGTGTTACCGAGAGGCGTGTCCCCTTACACTGTAACCGAGGGGCTTGTCCTCCTACAGTGTAAGTGAGGGGCGTGTCCTCTTACTCTGTAACCGAGGGGCCTGTTATCTTACACTGCAACCAAGGGACGCGTCCTCTTACACTGTAACTGAGGGGTGTGTCCTCTTACACTGTAACTGAGAGGTGTGTCCTCTTACACTCTAACCGAGGGGCGTGTCCTCTTACATTGTAACAGAGGGGCGTGTCCTCTTACACTGTAACCGAGGGGCGTGTCCTCTTACACTGTAACCGAGGGGCGTGTCCTCTTACAGTGTAAATAAGGGGCGTGTCCTCTTACACTGTAACCGAGGGGCCTGTCCTCTTACACTGTAACCGAGGGGCATGTCTTCTTACACTGTAAATGAGGGGCGTGTGCTCTTACACTGTAACCGAGGGGCGTGTACACTTACACTGTAACCGAGGGGCGTGTCCTCTTACACTGTAACCGAGGGGCGTGTCCTCTTACACTGTAACCGAGTGGTGTGTCCTCTTACAGTGTAAATGAGGGGCGTGTCCTCTTACAGTGTAACCGAGGGGCTTGTCCTCTTACACTGTAAACGAGGGGCGTGTGCGCTTACACGGTAATGGAGGGGCGTGTCCTGTTACACTGTAACCGAGGGGCGTGTCCTCTTACACTGCAACCGAGGGGCGTGTCCTCTTACACTGTACCCGAGGGGCCTGTCCTCTTACACTGTAACCGAGGGGCGTGTCCTCTTACATTGTAAACAAGGGGGGTGTGCTCTTACACTGTAACCGAGGGGCGTGTACACTTACACTGTAACCGAGGGGCGTGTCCTCTTACACTGTAACCGAGGGGCGTGTCCTCTTACACTGTAACCGAGGGGCGTGTCCTCTTACCCTGTAACCGAGGGGCATGTCCTCTTACACTGTAACCAAGGGGCGTGTCCTCTTACACTGTAACCGAGGGGCGTGTCCTCTAACTCTGTAACCGAGGGGCGTGTCCTCTTACACTGTAATCGAGGGGCGTGTCCTCTTACACTGTAGCCGAGGGGCGTTTCCTCTTACACTGTAACCGAGGGGCGTGTCCTCTTACACGGTAGCCGAGTGTCGTGTCCTCTTACGCTGTAAACCCGCGACATGTCCTTTCACACTGTAACCGAGGGGCGTGTCCTCTTACACTGTAGCCCCGGGGCGTGTCCTCTTACACTGTAACCGAGGGGCATGTCCTCTTACAGTGTTACCGAGGGGCTTGTCCTCCTACAGTGTAAATGAGGGACGCGTCCTCTTACACTGTAACTGAGGGGTGTGTCCTCTTACACTGTAACCGAGGGGCTTGTCCTCCTACAGTGTAAATGAGGGACGCGTCCTCTTACACTGTAACTGAGGGGCATGTCCCCTTACACTGTAACCGAGGGGCTTGTCCTCCTACAGTGTAAATGAGGGACGCGTCCTCTTACACTGTAACTGAGGGGTGTGTCCTCTTACACTGTAACAGAGGGTCGTGCCCTCTTACACTGTAACTGAGGGGTGTGTCCTCTTACACTCTAACAGAGGGGCGTGTCCTCTTATACTGTAACCGAGGGGGCGTGCCCTCTTACACTGTAACCGAGGGGCATGTCCGCTTACAGTGTAAATAAGGGGCGTGTCCTCTTACACTGTAACCGAAGGGCCTGTCCTCTTACACTGTAACCGAGGGGCGTGTCCTCTTACAGTGTAAATAAGGGGCGTGTCCTCTTACACTGTAACCGAGGGGCGTGTCCTCTTACAGTGTAAATAAGGGGCGTGTCCTCTTACACTGTAACCGAAGGGCCTGTCCTCTTACACTGTAACCGAGGGGCGTGTCCTCTTACACTGTAAATGAGGAGCGTGTGCTCTTACAGTGTAACCGAGGGGCGTGTACACTTACACTTTAACCGAGGGGCGTGTCCTCTTACACTGTAACCGAGGGGCGTGTCCTCTTACACTGTATCCGAGGGGCGTGGCCTCTTACACTGTAACCGAGGGGCATGTCCTCTTACACTGTAATCAAGGGGCGTGTCCTCTTACATTGTAACCAAGGGGCATTTCTTCTTACATTGTTACCGAGTGGCGTGTCCTCGTACACTGTAACCGAGGGGCGTGTCCTCTTACACTGTAACCGAAGGGTGTGTCCTCTTAAACTGTAACCCTGGGGCGTGTCCTCTTACACTGTAAACGAGGGGCGTCTCCTCTTACACTGTAACCGTGGGGCATGTCTTCTTACACTGTTACCGAGGGGCGTGTCATCTTACAGTGTAACCAAGGGGCGTGTCCTCTTACACTGTAACCGACGGCCTTGTCCTCTTACACTGTTACCGAGGGGCGTTTCCTCTTGCACTGTAACTGAGGGGCGTTTCCTCTTACACTGTAACCGAGTGGCGTGCCCTCTTTCTCTGTAACCGAGGGACGTGTCCTCTTACACTGTAACCGAGGGCTGTGTCCTCTTACACTGTAACCGAGGGACGTGGCCTCTTACACTGTAACCGAGGGCCCTGTCCTCTTACACTGTAACCGAGGGGCGTTTCCTCTTACACTGTAACCGAGGAGCGTGTCCTCTTTCACTGTTACATCCGGGCGTGTCCTCTTACACTGTACCCGAGGGGCGTGTCCTCTTACACTGTAACCAGGGGACGTGTCCTCTTACACTGTAACTGAGTGTGGTGTCCTCTTACACTTTAACCCGAGGGGCGTGTCCTCTTTCACTGTAACCGACGGCCGTGTCCTCTTACACTGTAACCGAGGGGCGTGTCCTCTTGCACTGTACCCGAGCGGCGTGTCCTCGTACACTGTAACTGAGGGGCGTGTCCTCTTACACTGTAACCGAGGGGCGTGTCCTCTTGCACTGTACCCGAGCGGCGTGTCCTCGTACACTGTAACTGAGGGGCGTGTCCTCTTACACTGTAACCGAGGGGCGTGTCCTCTTACACTGTACACGAGGGGCGTGTCCTCTTACACTGTAACCGATGGCCATGACCTTTCACACTGTAACCGAGGGGCATGACCTGTTGCACTGTAATCGAGGGGCGTGTCTTCTTACACTGTAACTGAGGGGCGTGTCCTCTTACACTGTAACCAAGGGGCATGTCCTCTTACACTGTAGCCGAGGGGCGTGTACTCTAACACTGTAACTGAGGGGCGTGTCCTCTTACACTTTAACCGAGGGCATGTGCTTTCACACTGTAACCGAGGGGCGTGTCCTCTTACACTGTAACCGATTGTCGAGGGCATGTACTCTGATACCGTAACAGAGTTCTTCAACGTAGAGGGTTCTTGAAGGTAATGCAGTTGCTGTTGTGTATAAGGACTTTCAAAAGTCATTTCATACAGTGCCAAATAATAGACTTATTCGCAAAATTGAAGCTCATTGTATTAAAAGGACAGTGGCAGCTAACGAAATGGGTATGAGAGATAAAGCAGGGTGTAGTGGTGAACGGTTATTTTTCAGACTGTAGGGTAGTACATAGTAGTGTTCCTCAAGGGGTCGGTATTTGGACCACTGCTGTTTTTGATATATATTAATGACCTGGACTTAGGTATACATAATTTCAAAATTTGTATTTGGCGCGATACTCAGAAATGTAGTAAATAGTGAGGAGGATAGGAATGACTTCAGGAGGTCATAGACAGACTGGTGAGCTGGGCAGACACATGGCAGATGCAATTTAATACAGAGAAGTGTGAAGTGATGCATTTTGGTGGGACGATTGAGGAGAGGCAATGTAAACTAAATGCTACAATCAATTTTAAATGAACAGAGTTACCTGGGGTCTACATACACAAATCTTTGAAGGTGGAATGAAGGGTGTTAAAAAAGCATATGGGATCCTTGGCTTTAAAAACAGAGGCATAGAGTACAAAAGCCAGGTAGTTATGCTAAACCTTTATAAATCACTTGTTAGGCCCCAGCTGGAGCATTGTGTCCAGTTCTGGGCACCACATTTTAGGAAGGATGTCAAGGCCTTGGAGAGGATGCAGAGAAGGTTTACTGGAATAGAACTAGGGAGGAGGGACTTTAGTTACATGGAATAGTGGAAAACCAAGGGTCTAGCGAGAATGAGGAACTGAAAGAAAATAGTATTAGTGAAAAAGAAGAACTGGAGAAATTAATGGGACTGAAATCTCAGTTAGATTTAGGGTAGTTATGGAAAAGGACAAGGATGTATCAGGAATAAAAGTTCTCGATTGGGGAAAAGCAAATGTTACTAAGCTGAGATGTGATTTAGCCAAAGTGGACTGGAGACAGAAAATTGAAGGTAAATCAGTGTCAGAGCAGTGGGAGGCATTCAAGGAGGAGATAGTGAGGATTCAGAGCAAATATGTTCCCTTAAAGAAAATGGGTGGGACTAACAAATCTAGAGCTCCCTGGATGTCAAGGGGCATACAAGATAGGATAAAGAAAAAAAGGGAAGCTTATGACAGTTACCGAGGGCTCAATACTGCAGAAACCCTAAAGAAGTATAGAAAGTGCAGGGGTGAAATTAAAAAGGAAATTAGGAAAGCAAAGAGAGGGCATGACAAAATATTGGCAAGTAAAATCAAGGAAAATCCAAAGATGTTTTATAAATACATTAAGAGCAAGAGGATAACTAAAGTAAGAGTGGGGCCTATTAGGGACCATAGAGGTAACCTGTGTGTGGCAGCGGAAGAGATGGGTATGGTTCTTAATGAAAATTTAGCGTCTGTTTTCACAAAAGAGAGGGACGATGCAGACATTGCAATCAGGGAGGAGGAGTGTGAAATATTAGATGAAATAAACATAGTGAAAGAGGAAGTATTAAGGGGTTTAGCATCTTTGAGAGTGGATAAATCCCCTGGCCTGGATAAAATGTATCCCAGACTGTTAAGAGAAGTAAGAGAGAAAATAGCAGAGGCTCTGACTATCATTTTCCAATCGGCTCTGGCTACAGGTGTGGTGCCGGAGGACTGGTGGACTGCTAATGTGGTACCGTTGTTTAAAAAGGGAGAAAGGGATAGACCGAGTAATTACAGGCCAGTCAGCCTAAGCCTCACTGGTGGGAAATTATTGGAAAAAATTCTGAGGGACAGGATAAATCTTCATTTAGAAAGACATGGATTAATCAGGGACAGTCAGCATGGATTTGTTAAGGGAAGGTCGTATCTGACTAACTTGATTGAATTTTTTGAGGAGGTAACAAGGAGGGTCGATGAGGGTAGTGCACTTGATGTAGTCTAAATGGATTTTAGTAAGGCTTTTGATAAGGTCCCACATGGCAGACTGGTCATGACAGTAAAAGCCCATGGGATCCAAGGCAAAGTGGCAAGTTGGATCCAAAATTGGCTCAGAGGCAGGAAACAAAGGGTAATGGTCGAAGGGCGTTTTTGTGACTGGAAGGCTGGTTCCAGTGGGGTTCTGCAGGGCTCAGTACTGGGTCCTTTGCTTTTTGTGATATATATCAATGATTTGGACTTGAATGTAGGAAGTATGATTATGAAGTTTGCAGATGATACAAAAATTGGCCATGTAGTTGATAATGAAGAAGAAAGCTGTAGACTACAGGAAGATATCAATGGACTGGTCTGGTGGGCAGAACAGTGGGCAAATGGAATTCAACCCGGAGAAGTGTGAGGCATTGCATTTGGGGAGGGCTAACAAGGCAAGGGAATACACAATAAATAGTAGGACACTGAGAAGTGCAGAAGATCAGAGGGACCTTGGAGTGCATGTCCACAGATCTCTGAAGTTAGCAGGACAAGTCGATAAGGTGGTTAAGAAGGCATATGGGATATTTGCCTTTATTAGCCGAGACATAGAATACAAGAGCAGGGAGGTTATGCTTGTACTGTATAAAACACTAGTTAGGCCGCAGATAGAATACTGCGTGCAGTTCTGGTCATCACATTACAGGAAGGATGTGATTACACTAGAGGGGGTGCGGAGGAGATTTATGAGGATGTGGCCTGGGCTGGGGAATTTTAGCGATGAGGAAAGATTGGATAGGCTGGGGTTGTTTTCTTTGGAACAGAGGAGGCTGAGGGGAGACCTAATTGAGGTGTATAAAATTATGAGGGGCCTAGTTAGAGTGAATAGGAAGGACTTATTTCCCTTAGCAGAAGGGGCAATAACCAGGGGGCATAGATTTAAAGTAATTGGTTGGAGGTTTAGAGGGGATTTTGAAGATAAACTTTTTCACCCAGAGGGTGGTGGGGGTTGGGAACTCACTGCCTGAAAGGGTGGTAGAGGCAGAGACCCTCATCACATTTAAAAGGTACTTGGATATGCACTTGAAGTGCAGTAACTTACCAGGCTATGGACCAAGTGCTGGAAAGTGGGATTAGGGTGGATAGCTCTTTGTCGGCCGACACGGACAAGATGGGCCGAATGGCCTCCTTCTGTGCTGTAAATTTCTATGATTCTGTGATTCTGATAAATCCCCTGGACCTGATGGCCTGCATCCTAGGGTTTTGAAAGAGGTGACTATAGAGATAGTGGATGCATTGGTTGTCATTTTCCAAAATTCCATTGATTCTAGAACAGTTCCCGCAGATTGGAAGATAGTAAATGTAACCCCAGTATTTAAGAAAGGAGGGAGAGAGAAAACGGGGAACTGCAGACCAGTTAGTCTGACATCAGTAGTAGGGAAAATGCTAGAATCTATTATTAAGGATGTGTTAACAGGGCACTTAGAAAATAATAATAGGATTAGGCAGAGTCAACACGGATTTATGAAAGAGAAATTGTGTTTGACAAATCTGTCAGAGATTTTTGAGGTTGTAACTAGCAAAATAGATAAGGGGGAACCAGTGGATGTGGTGTATTTAGATTTTCAGAAGGCATTCGATAAGGTGCCACACAAGGGGTTATTAAACAAAATTAGGGCTCATGGGATTGGGGGTAATATACTAACATGGATTGAGGACTGGTTAATGGACAGAAAACAGAGAGTAGGAATAAACAGGTCATTTTCAGGTTGGCAGGCTGTAACTAGTGGGGTATCGCGAGGGTCAGTGCTTGGACCTCAGCTATTCACAATCTACATCAATGATTTGGATGAGGGAACCAAATGTAATATATCCAAGTTTGCTGATGATACAAAGCTGGGTGGGAATGTAAATTGTGAGGAGGATGCAAAGAGGCTTCAAGGGGATATAGACAGGCTAAATAAGTGGGCAAGAACATGGAAAATGGAATATAATCTGGAGAAATGTGAAGTTATCCACTTTGATAGGAAAAATAGAAAAGCAGGGTATTTTTTAAATGGTGAGAGATTGGGAAATATTGGTGTTCAGAGGGACCTGGGTGTCCTTGTACACGAATCACTGAAAGTTAACATACAGGTACAGCAAGCAATTAGGAAAGCAAATGGTATGTTGGCCTTTATTACAAGAGGATTTGAGTATAAGAGTAAAGGGGGGAAAAATTCAGTTGTTTGCGCCTCCCATTAGTGCCTTAAGAGGGCGCTAATGGGGTGCAAAGCAACTAGCGCCCGGGCGCAGCGATGTTTGCGCCGCTCACGAAATTAACCAGACATTTTGCGGCAGCGCTAAACACTACCGCCACGATCTCCTGCGCCGGCAGATCGTGACGTCAGTCGAGTGTGCAACGCCCCGGTAGCACCCCGGACCGGATATTGAGTGGCGCCCCCTGCCTTACTGCCTGTCACCAGCAATGACAGGTTAAGGGGAGCATTTTGCAGTCAGGAAGGGACTGGGGGAGCGCTATTTAAAGGCGACCGCTTCCTGCCTTTTTTTGATGGTGACATTTTTGCACCACGCATTCTGAGAGAGAGAGAGAGAGACTTCTGGAGCGATTCAATGCTGTGTGAAGGAGTTTTGGGTACTGAGCAGCACTTTGCAGGTTCATTTTGATTTGACCTTCCTTGCATCGATTTAGAAGAGACTTTGGGGGCTGCACTCTGAGCTCTTTCCCTGGTTCTCTCCATTGTTCTTTCCAGCAGATTTGATGTACAGGTCTCTCCAGGCCGAGATTCAAGGCTGCAATGAGCAGGATGTGGTTGGAGAGCAAAATCAACCTTCCCCTTTACGATAAAAACAGAAAATGGTGGAGAAACTCAGCAGGTCAAGCAGCATCTGTGAAGAGAGAAACAGAGTTAATATTTCAGGTCAATGACCTTTCATCAGAACTCGCCTTTAAGAACTGGCCGGCTCCATTGTGTCTATGTTCCATTGCTGACTGACATTACATGAGCTTCGCCAGCACTCTGAGGTAGCGCCTCGCTCCTCGGCCTTTGCGCCTTAAGACAGGTGTGAAGTGCCTGATTTAATGCTCCAATCACCTCCAGGGGTGATAAAAGCCAAGTTTGCCACCGGAAGGGCAACTGAAGGGATAATTATTAGTCCTAGCCCTTTTCGGGCTACCCCAGATCAGGCGTATTCGCCAGACGTTCACCTTCAACTATAGTTAGAGATAGTCGAGTTCTATGGGCTAGATTTTCAGTATAGACAGTTTTGGGGCGCTAACCTTAGCGCCCGCCCGAAGTTAGCGCCCGCCCCAAAGTAGCGCCCCGTTGCCGGAAATTCAGTGGCTTCGCCCTAAGAGGTTGGTGGAGCGCTAAAAGAGGCGTTCCACTACTATCTTTAGGCGCTAAGCCGGCGGTGCAGAGCGTAACACCCGAGCTCGGGTGCAGCGCACGGCAGACACTCTGGTGCCAGTGAGCTCTTAAAGGGGAAAGGTGCATGTGTGTTTTTCAAAGGCAGAGTCTGGGGAGGAGGAGGAGGAGGAGGAGGAGGAGGAGGAGACAGAAATAGAAATACACCGTTCACAACACATGCCGAGTGCCTTTTATAGTGCAGGAGGAGTGCCCTTTAATTTGCGCTCCCCAGGGTGTGTTGCGTTCCATTTTACAAACGCTCTGGACGCCAGCCGCACAATGGGGAGGTCCGACTGAAGTTTGGATTCGGGGCGGCCAAAGGGCGTTGCACGAGGATGTAACGTCATTTTCTGCGCGCGCATCCGGGCGGGCGCTAAACTTTGCGCCGGCGCTAACGGGCAACTTAATTTGGGGCGGTGCGCAAACTGCGCTGCGCACGGGCGCTACACGCATAGCGCCCGAAAATCACTTCTCTTAAGGCGCTAACTGCTGGCGCTATCAACTGAAAATCTAGCCCTATAAGTTGCTTAATTGGGTCTAAAGGTCCAGGCTATCTCTCTCTAAAGGAAAGGAATGACTTGAAGATGTTACCGTCTTCCAGATAGCACTTTTAATAAGTTTAACTAGACTGTAACCTTCTGGATATTATGAGGGTCCGGAACACACCCCCCCCCCCCCGAATTCTGCAACTCCTCACAAAAGAGTATACAGAAATTGAGTTTGCAAGTACTATTTGAGACAATTCTAAAAATATATAGATTTATTTAAGAACCGACATATAGTTAACAGCTTGTGAGTCAATCACGACTTTAACAGTTCAAAATACAAATAGCTTACATTTCTTATTCTCAGAGATCCATATTCTCAAATCTTAACTTCATACATTTTTACATTTCTTATTATTTCTAATCCAGAATATCCACCAAAGTCAAATAAGAGTACCTTTTTGATCCCTGAGACTCAAAGAGTTAAAAACTTACAGAGCCTGCCTCTGAAGTGGAGAATCGCTTGCCCTTTCCAGCGACTTCTGACTTTCTATCTGAAAAGCTATATTTTTATACCTTTTTTTAGTGGTTTATCCTTTGAAGTTTTCTGCTGATGTAAGCTAATTATCTCTAGTCATTCTCTATTGAATTCTTTTCTATTCTTACTGTCAGTTCAGCTGCCAACTCTTAGAATCCTGTCTGCTGTATAGGTGTTTCAAAACTTATCATAAAATGGCTACAACAGATTTATCTCTTTGATGCCATTCTTACAAAGGACTTCAATTCAATTCTTAATATTGGCTTAACTGGTTATAATCAGGCGTCATGTCTCTTAACTATTCCATTTTCAATACAAAAACCATGTGATTGCTTGATGTCATCTATTGAAGTTATATTTTCAAAGTCTTCTGTAGGTACTTTTTACAATATGTAAATCAAAACCACTTCAACCAGGGTGTTCCATGCATTTCTTAGCTACTTCAATTGGTTGTATATATAATCGTGTTTCCAGTCTTTCATTTGATGTTACTTTTATCAAAGGCACATGGTTTTTTAATATTCTGTGTTTCTGTTCGAAGTGTAAGTTTTTAACACTTTACTTGGGCATTGTTATTGTGTTGGTTCCAAACTGCAGACTCCTTGGAAGCAAGCCTTTGCTTCTTCAATGGGGCCTTTGTCTCAGTATTAACAATCAATTCCCATTTCAAAAGCTTGTGTGGTGTTTACAACTTTGGTGTTAACACTTCACCTTATCTCAAGAGCCTGTATTGACAGCCTGTGTTGTTGAGGCTTTTTAGATTTTTAAACTCAGTATGTCATGTTTTAATAATATCAGAAATCTGTTCATAGGATGTTGTATCTTTCTGAAATATGGCTTTTTCTTTACACAGGGAGTATGTTTCCCCTGGCTGGCGAATCTAGAACCAGGGGCCACAGTCTCAGAATAAGGGGTCGGCCATTTAGGACTGAGATGAAGAGCAATTTCTTCACTCAGAGGGTGGTGAATCTTTGGAATTCTCTACCCCAGAGGGCAGTGGAGGTTCAGTCACTGAGTATATTCAAGACAGAGATCGATAGATTTTTGAATATTAAGGGAATCAAGGGATATGGGGATAGTGCAGGAAAGTGGAGATGAGGTAGAAGATCAGCCATGATCTTACTGAATGGCGGAGCAAGTTCAAAGGGCCGAATGGCCTACTCCTGATCCTATTTCTTATGTTCTTACATTCTTAAAGCAGAGAAGGTTATGGGGAAATTTAATAGAGGTGTTCAAAACCATGAAGGGTTTTGATAGAGTAAATAAGGATAAACTGTTTCCAATGGCAGAAGGGTCAATCACCAGAGGACACAGATTTTAGGTAAATGGCAAAATAACCTGAGGAGAGATGAGGAGAATTTTTTTTAAGCAGTAAATTGTTATGATCTGCAATGCACTGCCTGAAAGGGTGGTGGAAGCATGTTCAATAATACCCTTCAAAAAGGAATTCGATAAATGATTGAAGGGGAAAAAATTGCTGTTCTGTGGGGACAGGGCAGGGAAATGGGACTATTGGAGAGCTCTTTCAAAGAGCCGGCACAGGTGTAATGGGCCGAATGGCCTTCTTTTGTGCTGTATGATTCTATGATTCTAGAAGCTTGTCAACTGTCTGTTATCTTGCTGTAGGTTTGTAATTGAGATTTTGCGATAATGATTTGTAATGTTATTCAGTGCCTCATCTGTTTCAGATACCAATCTTCGGTTTAGGATTATTGACATTTAAAAGGAAACACAAAGGAATGTCATCTGTTGTTGTATATTTTGGTTCTTAAACCAGGTCAATTTCTTTTCTTTTGCAGGAGCTCATGATTTGCATGTGTGCCTGTTGTAGTTGTACAAGAAGTTGTCATTTAAGTTTGTATTTCATGCAGTCTGGCCCATTTTTATCTCTATTTTTAGGAACATTATCATCCTTTAACACCTCACATACCAAAGTATCAGCTACATTGTGTTCATTTATGCTTGTAGATTATAATGCCTGAGTTCTTCTGCTGTGGATAATTTATCTATGACTAAACCTGTAATTCTTTTAGAAGTATTTTGATCATGTTTCTTTTATTTAAGTTGCTGTTGTCTTGATTTAATGAAACCTCATTAGATAATTTGGTGTCTGTGTGGAGGTGTCTCTCAATGCTTTAAAAAATGGATCATTGTGTGTGTGATTTAAATTCTGGAACATCTCACCTCTTTCTTGTATGAATTATTTTGTTAAATAATATTGAATTTTGCTGAAGATATTGCGTGTACTGTTTTCAAGTATGAATTGAAGGTCGTCAGAGAGGATTGGGATCCCATTTCTAATTTATTTCCAAGTCTTTTTGTTTTAGCCATCATTCAGAAAATTGCTCAGTTCATCAATTGTCATTCATTTGGTGTTCTGTGTCCATTATCGATTGAGACAGCAGTGATGTATGGGTTGTCCATTATCGGTTGAGACAGCAGTGATGTATGGGTTGTCTATTATCAGTTGAGACAGTAGTGGTGTAATGGGTTGCCCATTATCGGTTGGGACAGTTGTAGTATGTTGTCGATTTTCATTAATAAATAGGTTTGTCACATTGTTCCTCTTCTCTGGCAGTGCTCTGTTCTGAAGGCTGTTTCATGCCCCGATGATCTCTTGTACGTCTATTCCATTCATTAGTGTTGACAGGAAACAATACTGCCCCGTCCGAAGCTGAGGCCCGGCAGTCTGAAACACCCAAGTGCAGCCATTGAAAAACCACCTCGTAGGAGCACTGGAATAGGTAACTGAGCACACAAGATAGGCACTAAAAGGGTTTGCACAAAGGTGATTTGTAGATGGGCATCAGTCATGTAACCATTTGTGAAATCAAAAATGGAGTCCTTTGGAATAGTGAAGTAAAGCTGTTGGTCTTTATAATCTTGTTGATGAAAAAGGAACATATAAGTTGTACGGTTTGAGGGTATTGATATGGTGGGGGTCAGGACTAGGTCAAATGGAAGAAGGCAGTGTTGGTGCTCCGGGCAGAGGAGGGATCGTTCAGGAGATACCTTCCTCAATAATTTGCCTTACAGCTCTGGCAGCTTGCATTAGTGCTAGGCCGTGCTCTTCTTCTACATCACCTGGTTTCTCATCCCCTACTTCATCTTCCTGCTCTGCTTCTTCCTCCTCAAAAATCTCCACGGCAACTCCCCCTTGAATAGCTAGATTGCGGAGCATGCAATAAATGATGAACCTTGAGACTGGCTCTGGGCTGTACTGAAGAATCCCTCCCAATCTGTCTCATTGGTGGAACTGTTGCACCAACTAAATTTATTTCCACCAATTCAATATTGGGAAGACCGAAGCCATTATCTTCGGTCCCCACTACAAACTCCGTTCCCTCACCACCGACTGCATCCCTCTCCCTGGCAACTGTCTGAGGCTGGACCAGATCTTTTGCAACCTTGGTGTCGTATTTGACCCCGACATGAGCATCTGACCACGTATCCATGTCATCACTAAGACCACCTATTTCCACCTCTGTATCATTGTTTGACTCCACCCCTGCCTCAGCTCATCTGCTGCTGAAACCCTCATCCACACCTTTGTTACCTGTAGACTTGACTATTCCAATGCTCTCCTGGCCGGCCTCCCATCTTCCACCCTCCATAAACTTGAGCTCATCCAAAACTCAGCTGCCCGTGTCCTAACTCGCACTAAGTCCCGTTCACTCATCACCCCTTGCCGGCCGTGAATTCAGCTGCCTAGGCCCTAAACTTCCCTACCTAAACCTCTCTGCCTCTCTACCTTGCTCTCTCCTCCTTTAAGACACTCCTTAAAACTTATCACTTTGGCCAAGGTCTGCCCTAATGTCTCCTTGTGTGGCTCGTTGTCAAATTTTGTTTGATAACGCTCCTGTGAAGCGCCTTTGGGACGTTTTACTACATTAAGGGGGAAAAGTTTGGTTGGCTGCGCCACCCATTAGCGCCTAAAGAGGCCGAGAAGTGGGGCGCTAACCAACTAGCACCCGGGCGCAGCGAACCCTGCACCTCTTCCCATATTGAGCGGACATTTTGCGCCGGCGCTAAACCTTAGCGCCCGCTCACCAGCGCACGCAGATCATGATGTCATTTCAGTGTGCAACGCCTTTGGGGCGCCCCGGACCAGAAATTCAGTGGTGCCCCCCTCTGTTCCGCCTGGCGCTAACAAGGACAGGTTACCTGGAACGTTTCCCAGTCGCTGTCGGGCTCGGGGGGGCGCTCTTTAAAGGGGACTGTTCTGGATTATTCTTGGTAGCCATTTTTGGACCACAACTTCTTGGGGAGAGAGAGAGAGTTGCTCAGAGACAAATGGAGAGCCATTTCTGCAGTGAGCCAGCGCTGGCAGAGGAACTTTAGCCTTCTGAACATCACTTTGCAGTTGGTGAGCTTCTCAAACGGTATAAATTTCAGTGCGCTCTTACTATGGGGGCTGCATTGGATGGGAGCGTCGTGCTTCTCAATCATATTGACAGGGCACAGAGACGCAGGGATAGAGTGGCAGGCATGGCCAGACGGAGGAGGGTCTACAGACGTCACCCCACGAGACCTTACGCTGCCAAGGTTTTCCGCCAGCAGTTTTCATATATCAACATGTCGGAGGAGCAGTGTTTCCGAAGGCTGCGCTTCAGTAAGGAGGTGGTCAATGAGCTCTGCCACCTGCTTCAGCCAGATCTGCAGCCTCAACTAAGGTGCAGGACATCTCTGTCGGTGGCTGTGAAGATCACTGTGGCTCTAAACTTCTATGCAAGCGGCTCCTTTCAGGCCGTTACTGGAGACATTGCCAACATCTCACAGTTCGCGGTGCATTGCTGCATCCGTCAAGTGACTAATGCTCTCTTTAGAAGGAGACGGCAGTACATCTCCTTCCCAATGACCCCGGACAAGCAGCGAGAGCGCGCAGAGGGCTTCGCTATGATAGCGGGCTTCCCCATGGTGCAGGGCGCCATTGACTGCACACATGTGGCTTTGCGGGCGCCTCTAGAGAATGCGGAGGATTTCCGCAACCGAAAGGGCTTCCATTCTTTGAATGTGCAGCTGGTCTGTGACCACCGACAGCTGATACTCGCTGTGAATGCCCAGTTTCCAGGCAGCAGCCACGACGCCTTCATCCTGCGCCAGACTTCTGTGGCAGACCTTTTCGAGGCCCCGGCTCACCCAGGAGGCTGGCTTCTCAGGGACAAGGGCTATCCTCTGTGACCCTGGCTGATGACCCCGGTCCATTCGCCCAGCACCCCTGCTGAAGAACGATGCAACGAGAGCCATCAAGCGACCAGGAACATCGTGGAGCACACAATCAGCATGCTAAAGCAATGGTTCCGCTGTCTGGACCATTCCGGAGGAGCCCTTCAGTACTCACCTGAGCGAATCTCCCACTTCGTGGTTGTGTGTTGCATGCTGCATAACCTGGCAATCCTCAGGACCCAGCCAATGCCACCAGACATTGAAGCACCAGCAGAGGAGGAGGAGGAGGAGGAGGAGGAGGAGCAGCAGCACCAAGACGGGAGGGAGGCACAAACTGCAAGGGCCATCCGTCAGAGGCTTACAGCAAGTTGCTTCTAGGCCCCTCTCAGGGAATGCTTGCTGCCATTCCAAGAACATGAATGGAACCATTCTACTACCCCTAAGCTGGCCAAGGGCAAACTTTGTCCAAAGAACAGACATGGCCATTGTGAATAAAGAAAGTTGTTTATTTAAAAAAATGTGCTTCCTTCCTGCCTGACAAAGCAATGGCAACAAAAAGCAAAACATACAGACTGCCACATAAGTGCCTCTCACACCCGGGAGACTGTCCAAAACATTAACATTCAGACCAGCATCCTCGGCCTTGAATGAAACAAATAACAGGAATCAGCAGCACCTTCTCACACCCGGGAGACTGTCCAAAACATAAGTGGCCCTCACACCCGGGAGACTGTCCAAAACATTAACATTCAGACCAGCATCCTCGGCCTTGAATGAAACAAATAACAGGAATCAGCAGCACCTTCTACTTTTTCCCCTCGATGGTGATCTGCTTCCCTTTCGGCATTGGCCCCTTCCCGCCCTGCAGCTCCTCTGTAATGGGACCCCAGTGGCTGCAGCAAGGCTGTTGGAGGTCTGCTGTCTGTCCGAAACTGCAGATGCCCCTGAGGGACGGCCTGGACGAGCTCTGGGCATGGAGGGCCCGGCTGCTGACTGCTCCAACTCTGCATGGGCGGAAGCAGTCTGTCCTACAGGTGGTGGCAGCTGCAGTGGAGAAGTGCCAGTGGTGGCATCAGGAATGCTGTCATCCTGAAAGCGGACAGCAGCTCCCTGGTCGGCCAACACACTGGCACTCTGACGGGGCAGCACCGCAGCATGCGCAGCAATCGGCTGGTGCACAGATTGCTGGCCTGCTGTGGTGCTGCAAGGGCCCCGGGGAATCCTGCCCGATCCAACGAGGGTGGCAGCAGTCAGTGCTCGCGTGGCCTCAATCTGTGTCTGCATGAGACCAGCGAGTGACTGCGTGGCAGCACTCAGCACTTGCGTGGCAGGTGCCATTGCTTCGCTGAAGCCCTGGACAATCCTTGCCAGTGCTTCGCTGAAGTCCTGCACACTCCTTGCCAGTGCTGCGCTGAAGTCCTGCACACTCGTTGCCTGTGCTGCGCTGAAGTCTTGGACACTCCTTGCCAGTGTCTCAATGGATTCGGGCATCCTTCCCACTGCAGCCATGAGCTCAGTGTGCCTCAGCCCAGCCTGGGCGCTCATTTCAGCGAGGGCCTGCACCTCTTCTGCCTGCGTTCTGTGCAGCAGGACTCGCGGCCTGACTCGCCCTCCGGAGAGACGGCCCCCGAGCTTCCCTACCCCCCTCGCGTTGCTGCAGGTCGCTGGTTCCTGGAGCTGGGTCCTCCTCAGAGCATTCCCCCCCGCTCCCCTCCAGGGAAGGAGTCTCCCCAGTCTGGAGATGGGCTGGCTCACCTGAGGGTTGAGCGGATGTTCCGGCTTCCTCCTCCTCGTCGCCTCCGGAGTCATTCGCAGTGGCAGCTTGAGGGCCCGCCTCCCGAGCTGGTGATGCAGCATCTGAAAGCAGGGAGGTTCAAGAGTGGCTTTAGTGAAAGGACAGGGTGGCAGCAAGGGATGCATGAGCGCTGCAATGCTCTGAATTGGGTCGAGAGTGAAAAAGCATGCTGGTGTGGGGAACAACTGGAAGGAGAGAGTTCAAAAAGGTCATGACCTTACCATCGCTGTCCACAATGGGGTCGGCATCTCCAGAGGCGACGGGGCCAGTCATCCGGCTTGCGACGATCTGGTGGACTTGCTCCTCCAGGTCTGTAAGGGTCTGCAGGTGAGGCCGGCCTCTTCTGGTCCGAAGCTGCTGCCTGTGGTTACTCGCCAGCTTGGCCTGCAAGAGAAAGGACGGGGAGTGATGAAACATGCTGTCCTGATCTGGTATCACATGCCTCCCATGGTCGAATAGCCCTGACATTATGCTGGCCTGATCTGGTATCACATGCCTCCCATGGTCAAATAGCCCTGACATTATGCTGGCCTGATCTGGTATCACATGCCTCCCATGGTCAATTAGCCCTTACATTATGCACTGAGCTGAATGTGCGTGTGTGTTTCCAGAAAGGGCCATGGGTTCTGGATGACAGTTGGCCATTGGGGCTTTGCAGACCCTCTGACCATAAAGTGAGGTGCAGATGGAGGGATGAAGATGATCCTGAAAAAGGCACTCACCCTGACAACCCAAGTGAGGTTGTTGAACTTCTTCCTGCATTGCACAGGAGTCCTCAGAACCATGCTGCTGGAGGTGACTCTTTGGGAAACCTCCCTCCAAGCTCTGCGGTATTCGGTTTGTTGAGGCCTCCTGCCATTCTCCGGGTACAGCACAGATCGCCGGCGCTCCACCGCGTCAACCAGAGCATCCAATGCCCCCTTGCTGAAGCGCTGCGCTCTCTCCCTGGCCCTCTCCATGTGGGTGAAGTTTTGGCCGCCACAGGTAGGTTACCGCCGATTTTGAGGCCTACAAGGCGCAGAGTGTGGCTGCAGATGAGAATCAATCCGGCCCTTTAAGAGCTGGCCGGCGCCAGCGTGTCTGCGTGAATTTGATAATTGATGGCACCTGCGCTGCGCCCGCCTGCGGAGAAATTGCGTCGCGCCACCAGGTTAGCGCCTGATTTAGCACCGCAATCACCTCCAAGGGCGATGCAACCCAATATCGCTCGAGGTGATGAGAACTTGCGCCTGGTGCTAATCTTTGCGCACCACCAATACTAGCGCCCCAAACGGGGCGATACCGAATTTCTCCCCCTAAAGGTGTTATATAAATGCACATTTGTTGTTGTTAGGACGCCAATGGTTTGTTCAATGATAACCCTTGTTGATACATGGCTCTCATTATATCAGAGCCCTTCCTGTTGATGAGCAGAGCTGGTTCCTGATGGGGAGCATACAGGGCCAGGTGCGTGCAGTCGATGGTCCCCTGCACCTGTGGGAATCCAGCAATGCAGGCAAATCCCAGTGTTCTTTCTTCCTGCTGGTCAGCCTCTATTGGGAAGATAATGACTTGCTGACGCCCTGCAAACAGTGCATCAGTGACCTGCCAGATCACCGTGTCTACAGAAAACTGACTCATGTTGCTGATATCACCGGAAACAGTTTGGGAGGAGCCAGAGGCATAAAGATTCGCGCCACGGTGACCGTTACTGCTACAGGCAGTGCAGTGCAGGACTTGGTGTTAGGCTCCAATTATCACTGCAATAGACGGCACAGGTAAGTGACTGTCTCCCTGTTGAAACACAGCTACCTTACACACTGCCTCATTTCTGCGAGGTCCAGGTATGATAATCGTTCCTGCTCCCTTGCCTCCTCTGCCCTCTTTGTGCAGCCTGTGCAGGTCTTTACTGCCTTCCTTGCCTCTGCTCCTCTTCCTCATTTGAGGGCATCAATGGTAAGCTCAGCAGCATGCCCATGTTGAACAATTCTGAACAAGAAAATTCAGGGAAACTATTTAACAGCCAAACAGTTGTCAAAACAGCCAAAATCCTGATTCAAAAACCTGATCAAGCAGGCTAAAATGACTAACCACAGAATTAGCTTAACAGAGATGAGGATCCCTTTAAATACCACTTCTTGAAGCTGCTTACTGACCACTCCCACCATGATGTGCTGGGCGGGTTAAGGAAATGATGTTTCTGGCACGCATGGACACCAATTTCACAAAAGGGCCCTGATAATATGTAATTTATAATATTTAAATGATGCAAGCATTTGTTGCAGGTGGCCGCGGGGGTGGCCTATCGAGGGCCCAGATCAACATGGCGCTGCCTGCTCTTCCAGCGCTTTTCCGGTGTGTAACATCACGCTCCTGAATTTGACTTTGTGGCGCCCATCTCCGACCCTGAAAACGTGCAAGATGTATTGCAATTTCTACCCTTATGTTTTGAAACCAGGGGCTGGATTTTCTCAGCCCCGAGGAGGCGGGTGTGGAGGCAGGACTGCCAGGAAAGTTGCAGAATTCGGGGACGGGTGGCAAACCTGCCCCCAACCCGCCTCCGTGCCTGCTTGCCAGGTAGTTAACAGGCAGAAAATAGGATTATCCCCATTTTTCGTGCTGAAGTGCGGGCTTCCTGACCTGGGGGAACTCCGCCAGGGTGCAGGAGGTGAGTAGGAGGTGTGCGGGGGTCGGAGGGGTCTGAAAGTGCGATGTAGAGGTGAGTGATGGGTGCAAGTGTGGAGTGGTAAGTATGTGAGGTGAGTGTAAAGTGTTAGAAAATGTTAACTTATCTTTATTTCTACCGACAGCCTTCAGCTGCTGTGGAGCCAGAGTCCTTGACATCTCCATTGTAGAGATCACAGACTGGCTGTTGGATTCTCCGATCCAACAGCTAGCTGAATTCAGCAAAGTAGAAAGGTTTGATGAGTCCTGAACACAGGATGTCAGTGTTTGACAGCTTCACAGAGCTGTCAAACAATGACATTTCTTCTATCAAAAGTTCTTGACAGATGACACGTCATACATTGACATGCTCTGTCACTGACTTCCCCCTAATTGGCCTGCTGAGCCCGCTGGGCGGGCTTAACGAGGTCAATCAGGGGAAATTCCCGCTGGTTGGCCAGAAGCTGATGGAGGCGGGATTGAAACCAGGCAAGTAGCAGTCCCACCTCCAAAAGCTTCCCATTCAGAAAATCCAGCCCCATGTGCTCCCACCATTCTGTTAGTGGCCCATAAATTATAACAAAAAACCTATTCCTGTTTTTGATTAAAAGGGAAAACATGTCAAAGAGATCTTAAGTGCTTCCGACAGCTTGAAGTTTCTTATTGCAGAATGGAGCTCACAGTCAGTGTATAGCTGTTAATAGCTGCTTTGGGCCAAATCATTTTGTTTATTGTCAGTGCATGTTGTTATTATAGCTTTTTCAGGTGAAAGAAAATGACAATTTATTTTTGAGTAAACACAGCGGGAGCCCAGGAGAGCAGCTACAACAGAGTGTAAAGAAGTAAAAGGTCATCAAAGTGTGACGTCACCAGAAAGCAGGTAAGTGATCGGTTGGTGAGTATTTCTATATTTCTTGCTTTTTTTTCCAAACTTGGGTTTCTAAATTTAACTGTCTTGGTGTAGATTAAAAGATATACGTGTTCCAAATTTTAAAACTAATTCATTAATTAATTGAGATGGGAGATCAGGCAATGTGTTGTTGTTGTTGCATGTGGGAGCTCGTGGACACCATTGAGGTCCAAGGTGACCACATCTGCAGCAAATGTTGGCTGCTCGAGGAACTTCGACTCAGAGTTGATGAGCTGGAGTCCGAGATTCAGACGCTGAGACACATCAGGGAGGGGGAGCGTTACCTGGACACTAAGTTCCAGGAGGCAGTCACATCCACTAGAGTATTTACTTCCAATTTGGCCCATGGTCAGGAACAGGGGGGTGTGACTACAAGCGATCCAGGAGGTAGTGATGGAGGAGCCTCTGCCCTTGGCCTTGTCCAACAGGTATGCGATTCTTGCTCCCTGTATGGACGAGGGCAGGGACTGCAGGGAGGATGAGCAACCTGACCACAGCACCGTGGTACAGGGAGCCATTCAAGTGGGGGGAGTAAAAAGAAATGTTGTAGTGATAGGAGATAGTAGTTAGGGGGATAGACACTGTTCTCTGCAGCCGAGAGCGTGAGTCCCGAAGGCTGTGTTGTCTGCCCAATGCCAGGGTTAAGGGCATTTCCTCTGGGCTGGAGAGAAACTTGGAGTGAGAAGGGGAGGATCCAGTTGTCATGGTCCATGTAGGCACCAATGACATAGGTAGGACAAAGAAAGAGGTTCTGCTGAGAGAGTATGAGCAGCTAGGGGCTAAATTAAAAAGCAGAACCACAAAGGTAATAATCTCTGGATTACTACCTGAGCCACAAGCGAATTTGCATAGGGTAAATAAGATCAGAGAAATGAACGAGTGGCTCAAAGACTGGTGTGGGAGAAATGGGTTTTGATTTGTGGGGCACTGGCACCAGTACTGGGATAAGAGGGAGCTGTTCCATTTGGATGGGCTTCACTTGAACCATGCTGGGGCTAGAGTCCTGGCAAATCAAATAACTAGGGCTGTAGAGAGGGCTTTAAACTAAATAGTGGGGGGGGGAGGATCCAGGTGAGTGGGAATTTAAAAAGGCATGAGAAATGAGAAAGCAATAGAGCAGGATAGAGATGGGGGAAATAATAACCAGAGTGTGACTGGAAGGGACAGAGGGGGAGAAATTCAGTTGTTTGCGCCACCCGTTAGCGCCTTAAGAGGGCGATAAGTGGGGCACGAGGCGGCTAGCGCCCGGGCGCGGTGAGACCTGTGCCTCTCGTGCAATTGAGTGGACATTTAGCGGCGGCACAAAACCGCAATGCCCACTCAGCTGCGCGCGCTGCTCCTGACGTCATTTCATGGTGCAACGCCCTTGGGGCGCCCCGAACCGGAAATTCAGTGGTGCCCCACTCCTTTCCGCCTGGCGCTCCCAGCGACTGGTTGACTGGAACGGTTCCCAGTTGCTGTGGGGCTGGGGGGGCGCTATTTAAAGGGGGCTCTTTCTGGCTTCTTTGTCCACTCCTTCTGTGAGAGAGAGAGAGATTTGCAGAGAGACAAAGGGAGAGAGTTTTTTGCATTGAGTCAGCGTTCACAGAGGTACTTTTGGCTTGGGCCCAGAACTTTGTAGTTGGTTTGCTTTTTCACTGGCATAATCTTGAGTGGCCACATACTATGGGGGCTGCAATGGGTGGCAACGTTGGACTTCTCCATTACATTGAGAGGGCTCCGATGTGCAGGGTGTGGCTGCAATCCAAGATCGAACCTCCCCTTTAAGAGCTGACCGGCGCCAGCGTGTTTGCGTGCAATCGCTAACTGGCCGCACATGCGCTGCGCCCGCCCTCGGTGGTAGTGCCCCATTTCTCCGGCTTAGCACCTTAAGACAGTCATGCAGCGCCTGTTTTAGCACTCCAAGCACCTCGTGGGGCGAAGCAGGTCAATTTAGCAGTAGGTGGCGATAATTTGCACCGGGCACTAAATTTCGCGCCCGCTCGAGTATTACGCCCCAAACGTGGCGATACTGAATTTCTCCCCCAGAATGTTTAAAAATAAGAGTGCAAGAGAAAATGCGGCCAAAACAAGGAGAAATGGTAAAAAGATAAATTTAAAAGCTCTATATCTGAATGCACGCAGCATTCGTAATAAGATAGATGAGTTGATGGCACAAATAGATACAAATGGGTATGATCTGATTGCCATTACAGAGACGTGGTTGCAAGGTGATCAGGGCCGGGAACTGAATATTCCGGGTTATTTGACAATTCGGAAGGATAGACAGAAAGGAAAGGGAGGCGGGGTGGCTTTGTTGGTAAAGGATGGGATTAGTGCAGTGGTGAGAAGTAATATTGGCTCAAATCTGTAGAATCTGTTTGGGTGGAGATAAAAATTAATAAAGGGAAAAAGTCTCTGGTGGGCGTAGTCTACAGGCCCCCGAACAGTACCAATTCTGTTGGACAGAGTACAAATCAACAAATAATGGAGGCCTGTAAAAAAGGTATGGTAATAATCATGGATGATTTTAATCTCCATATTGATTGGACAAATCAAATTGGCCATGGTAGCCTTGAGGAGAAGTTCATAGAGTGCATCTGGGATGGTTTCCTAGAACAGTATGTAATGGAACCGACCAGGGAGCAGGCTATCTTGGATCTGATACTGTGTAATGAGACAGAATTAATAAATGATCTCATAGTAAAGGATCATCTAGGAAAGAGTGATCATAGAATGGTTGAATTTCAAATTCAGTTGGAGGGTGAGAAAGTTGTATCTCAAACCAGTGTCCTAATCTTAAACAAAGGCAATTACAATGGCATGAGGGCAGAACTGCCTAAAGTGGACTGGAAAAATAAATTAAAGGGTAAGACAGTTGAAATGCAGTGGCGGACATTTAAGGAGATATTTCATAACTCTCATCAAAAATATATTACAGTGAGAAAGAAAGATTTTAAGAGAAGGGAGCACCATCCGTGACTAACTAAGGGAGTAAAGGATGGTATCAAATTGAAAACAAAGGCATACAATGTTGCCAAGATTGGTGGGAGACCAGAGGATTAGGAAATTTTTAAAAACCAGCAAAGGATGACTAAAAAAAATAAAGAAAGAGAAGATCAATTATGAGAGTAAACTGGCAAGAAACATTAAAACAGATAGTAAGAGCTTCTACAGGTATATAAAAAGGAAGAGGGTAGCTAAAGTAAATGTTGGTCCCTTAGAGGATGAAACTGGGGAATTAATAATGGGGAATGGGGAAATGGCAGAGACTCTGAACAAATATTTTGTATCTGTCTTCACGGGTAGAAGACACTAACAACATCCCAATAATGGATAATCAAGGGGCCACAGGGAGGGGGGAACTAAAGACAATCACTATCACTAAAGAAATAGTACTCTGTAAAATAATGGGACTAAAAGACGACAAGTCCCCTGGACCAGATGGCCTGCATCCCAGGGACTTACAAGAAGTGACTGCAGAGATAGTGAATGCCTTGGTTGTAATATACCAAAATTCCCTGGACTCTGGAGAGGTCCTAGCGGATTGGAAAACTGCAAATGTAACACCCCTATTTAAGAAAAGAGGGAGACAGAAAGCAGGAAACTAGACCAGTTAGCCTAACATCTGTCGTTGGGAAAATGCTGGAGTTTTTCATAAAGGAAGCAGTAGCAGGGCATTTGGAAAATCATAATGCAGTCAAGCAGAGTCAGCATGGTTTTAGAAAAAGGAAATCATGTTTAACAAATTTGCTGGAGTTCTTTGAGGATGTAATGAGCAGGGTGAATAAGGGTGAGCCAGTGGATGTGTTGTATTTGGATTTCCGGAAGGCATTCAATAAAGTGTCACATAAAAGGTTACTGCATAAGATAAGAGCTCACGGAATTGGGGGTAATATATTAGCATGGATAGAGAATTGGCTAACTATCAGAAAGCAGAGAGTCGGGATAAATGGGTCATTTTCCAGTTGGCAAAAGTTAACCAGTGGGGTGCCACAGGGATCGGTGCTCGGGCCTCAACTATTTACAATCTACATTAATGACTTGGATGAAGGGACCGAGTGTAATGTAGCCAAGTTTGCGGATGATACAATGATGGGTGGGAAAGCAAGTTGTGCAGAGGACTCAAAGAACCTACAAAGGGATATAGACAGGCTAAGTGAGTGGGCAAACATTTGGCAGATGGAGTATAATGTGGGAAAGTGCAAGGTTATACACTTTGGCAGGAAAAATAAAAAAGCAAATTATTATTTAAATGGAGAGAGATTACAAAATGCTACAGTTCAGAGGGACCTGGGGGTCCTTGTGCATGAAACACAAAAAGTTAGCATGCAGGTACAGCAAGTAATCAAAAGGGTAAATGGAATGTTGGCCTTTATTTCAAAGGGGTTGGTGTATAAAAGCAGGGAAGTCCTACTACAACTGCACAGGGTATTGGTGAGACCACACCTTGAGGAGAGGAAAGAACAAAAGGGAAGGTCTGCGTACAGTTTTGGTCTCCTTATTTAAGGAAGGATATACAGTACTTACATTGGAGGCAGTTCAGAGATGATTAACTAGGTTAATTCCAAAGAAGAGGGGGTTGACTTATGAAGAAAGGTTGAGCAGGCTGGGCCTATACTCATTGGAATTTAGAAGAATGAGAGGTGATCTTATTGAAACATATAAGATACTGAGGGGGCTCGACGAGGTAGATGCAGAGAGGATATTTCCCCTCGTGGGGAAACCTAGAATGCGGGGGCATAGTTTTAGAATAAAGGGTCACCCTTTTAGAACTGAGATGAGGAGGAATTTCTTCTCTCAGAGGGTCATAAATCTGTGGAATTCTCTGCCCCAGAGAGCTGTGGAGGCTGGGTCATTAAATACATTTAAGGTGGAGATAGATTTTTGCAAGATAAGGGAGTGAAGGGTTATGGGGAGCGGGCAGGGAAGTGGCTTTGAACCCAAGATCAGCCATGATCTTATTGAATGGCAGAGCAGGCTCGAGGGGCCGAGTGGCCTATTTCTGCTCCTATTTCTTATGTTCTTATGTTCTTATTTTTTTTTACTTTACTTTAGCATGATAACAGTTTAAAATACAATTAGTTCTTGTCACAGCCACTGCTTACCAGACAATAAGAATCTTATATAAAAACAGAAAATGCTGCAAATACTCAGCATTGGACAGTGGGAAGGGAGGAGGTAAAAGGCCAGGTATTGCATCTCCTGCACTTGCATGGGAAGGTGCCGGGCGAAGGCTATCCAGGGCTCCCAACACTCCTTCCAAGTGACACAGTGATTTACTTGTACTTCTTGCAATTTAATATACTGTATTCACTGCTCACGATGTGGTCTCCTCTACGTTGAGGAGAACAAACGCAGATTGGGTGACCGCTTTGCGGAACACCTCCGTTCAGTCCGTAAGGGTGACCCCGAGCTTCCGGTCGCCTGTCACTTTAATTCTCCGCTCCACTTCCACTCTGACCTCTCCGTCCTCAGCCTGTTACACTGTTCCAATGAAGCTCAACGTAAGCTCGAGGAACAGTACCTCATCTTTCGATTAGGCACTTTACAGCCTTCTGGACTCAACATCGAGTTCAACAATTTCAGATCATAACCTCGGCCCCTATCATTTTTTTTCTCTCTCTCACATGGCAGCTGTTGACGATTCTGCCATTTGCTGTTTACATTTCATTTAGAGTCATCTTTTGTTTCTTAACTTGTCCCATTATCATCTCCTTTTGCCTTGCACCATCATCCCTTTTTGTATCTTAATCTCTCCTGCCTTCCATCCTATCACAGACCTTCCCTTTTGTTCTTTCCTCTCCTCGCCCCTCTCCCTGCCCCTACACTTGCTTAAAAACCTGCTACATCTCCAACATTTTCCGGTTCTGACGAAAGGTCATTGACCTGAAACGTTAACTCTGTTTCTCTCTCTACCGATGTTGCCTGACCTACATAGAAACATAGAAGATAGGAGCAGGAGTAGGCCATTCGGCCCCTCGAGCCTGCTCCGCCATTCAATGCGATCATGGCTGATCATCCAAGTTCAGTACCCGGTCCCTGCTTTCTCCCCATACCCCTTGATTCCTTTAGTCTTAAGAAATATATCCAACACCTTCTTGAATATATTTAATGAATTGGCCTCTACTGCCTTCTGCGGTAGAGAATTCCACAGGTTCACCACTCTCTGGGTGAAGAAATTCCTCCTCATTTCGGTCCTAAAAGGCCTACCCCTTATCCTTAGACCGTGACCCCTGGTTCTGGATTCCCCGACCATCGGGAACATCCTCCCTGCATCTAGTCTGTCCAGTCCTGCCAGAATTTTATGTTTCAATGAGATCCCCTCTCATTCTTCTAAACTCCAGCGAGTACAAGCCCAATTGACCCAATCTCTCCTCATACGTCATTCCTGCCATCCCAGGTATCAGCCTGGTGAATCTTCGCTGAACTCCTTCCATGGCAAGAACATCCTTCCTCAGATAAGGCGACCAAAACTGCACACAATACTCAAGATGTGGTCTCATCAAGGCCCTGTACAACTGCAGCAAGACATCCTTGTTCCTGTACTCAAACCCTCTCGCTACGAAGGCCAACATACCATTTGCCTTCTTAACTGCCTGCTGCACCTGCATGCTTACCTTCAGCGACTGGTGCACAAGGACACCCAGGTCTCGTTGCACTTCCCCTTCTCCCAATCTATTGCCATTCAGATAATAATCTGCCTTCCTGTTTTTGACACCAAATTGGATAACCTCACATTTATCCACATTATATTGCATCTGCCATGCTTCTGCCCAATCACCCAACCTATCCAAATCATCCTGTAGTTTCTCGGCATCCCCCTCACAGCACACACGCCCCCCCAGCTCTGTGTCATCTGCAAATTTGGAGATATTACATCTAGTTCCCTTGTCTAGATCATTAATATATATTGTGAATAGCTGGGGTCCAAGGACCGATCCCTGCGGTACCCCACTAGTCACTGCCTGCCACTCGGAAAAAGACCCGTTTATTCCAACTTTTTGTTTTCTATCTGCCAACCAGTTCTCTATCCAAGTCAATACCTTGCCCCCAATCCCATGTGCCTTAACTTTACACGCTAACCTCTTATGTGGGAACTTATCGAAAGCCTTCTGAAAGTCCAAATACACCACATCCACTGGTTCTCCCTTATCTATTTTACTAGTTACATCCTCAAAAAATTCCTGTAGATTAGTCAAGCACGATTTACCTTTTGTAAATCCATGTTGACTTTGTCCGATCCTGTCACTGTTATCCAAGTGCTCTGCTATTACATCTTTTATAATGAACTCTAGCATTTTCCCCACTACCGATGTCAGGCTTACCGGTCTGTAATTCCCCGTTTTCTCTCTACCACCTTTTTTGAATACTGCTGAGTATTTCCAGCATTTTCTGTTTTTATTTCAGATTTCCAGCATCCGCAATATTTTGCTTTTGAATAAGAATATTGGGCTAGAAATTCAGTATAGCCACTTTTGGGGCGGTAAAGTCGGGTGGCCGCTGAAGTTTGCGCCCGGCACAAAGTCGAGGCCACTTCGCCGATATTCAGTAGCATCGCCCTAAGAGGTTGCTGCAGCGCTAAAACTGGCGATGCACGACTATCTTTAGGCGCAAAGCCGGCGGTGCTGAGCGATACCACCGAGGCCGGGTGCAGCGCAGGTGCGGTCATTTGTTGATTGACGGCAGACACGCTGGCGCCGGCCATCTCTTAAAGGGGGAAGGGTCGAGTTGTTTGGCTGCCACGCCCTGGACACTGCAGCCCTCCAGCTAGGCCTGAGCACTGCTGCTGCACCTATTTAGCGACCAGGACGATGCAGAAGGCCCGGGAAAGAGCGCAGCGCTTTACTGAAACTGACCTGAGGCTGCTGGTTCGTGCTGTGGAGCGAAGGCGCCATATTTTGTTTCCAGACACCAGCAAGAAACCGGTGACCAGCGTCTTCCGCAAAGCCTGGAGGGATGTCTCCAACAGGGTGACATCCAACAGTGTGGTTGGCAGGACTCCTGTACAATGCAGGAAGAAGTTTAATGACCTCACTACGATTGTCAGGGTGAGTACCCTTTCCAGTGTCCTCCTCATCCTTGCATGTGCACCTCACATTATGGGCAAAGGGACCTGAAAGCCCTAATGGCCAGCCCTCATCCCGCAGCTATGGGACTGGCATGACCATCAATTGCACATTCTGCACTTTACACACTGTCCAAGCTATTCCACCATGGGAGGCTGTGCAGACAAGATCAGGGCTACACACCGTACTTAGAGGCCATCCTTTCTCTTGCAGGCCAAGCTGGCTAACAATAAGCGTAGCCAGCTTGTCACCGGGGGAGGCGGGCCTCGGCACCAGGAGATGACCGACCTAGGCCAGTGCATGGAGCGCATCATGGGAGTCCGTGTCATTGGCCCCGTTGCCACTGGAGATGCCGACCCTGTTCTGGGCACCAATGGTAAGGACCTGACCTTTTGGACCTCTCTCGTTCCACTTGCGCATCAGATCAACATCCTTTGCCACTGTCCGACCAATGCGGTGAATGGCACCACTCATGCCTCCCTCGCTGACGCCCTGTCCTCAGTCTAAAGCTACTCTTGTGCCTTCCTGCTTTCAGATGGTGAGGCGCCAGGTGAGGAGGATGTCCCCGAAGCTGCCAGTGTCAGCCCCTCGTTGGAGGAGGAGGAGGAGGAGGAGGAAGAGGAGGAGGAAGAGGAAGGCGGGCCATCAGTGGCACCCTCAGCCGCGCCAACCCATGGCGATGTAGGGGACACATCTTCCCTGGAGGGGAGCCTGGGGGAAGGGTCGGTGGGGAGTGCAGTTCCTGGGCCCAGCGGCCTGCAGCAACGCGGGAGGGGTGGGGAAGCTCGGCGGCCTTCTCCCCAGAGGGTGAGTGCGGCCTCCAGTCCGGCGACGGTCAGCGCAGAGGAGGCGCACCTCCTCGAGGAAATGGCGGTCGACTCGGAGCGCAGGCACACGGAGCTCATGGGGGTAGTGGCACGGATGCCTGACGCCATAGAGTCATTGGCGAAGAGTGTCAAGGAATTCGGGGCATCACAGGCCAGAAGTCTGGAGCAATTCGGCGCAGCTCATGACAGGAGTCTGCAGCAATTCGGGGCAGCTCAGGCCAGGAGTCTGGAGGAAGTCGGTGCAGCTCAGGCCAGGAGTCTGCAGGAAGTCGGGGCAGCTCAGGCAGCTAGTAGCCAAATGATCAGTGGTGCCGTCCAGTCACTGGCTGGTCTGATGCGGTCACAGACCAGGGCAACACGGGCACTAACTGCTGCCACACTCGCTGCGTCAGCCAGGCATCGCCAGGGCACCCGCCGCGCTGCAGCAGCACAGCGGTCTGTCCTTCAGCAGATTGCTGCGCATGCTGCAGTGCTGACCCGGGCGAGTGCCAGTGTCTCAGGCGACCAGCGAGCGCCTGCCATCAGCCAGCTTGCCCCCATTCCTGCAGCCGCCACTGCCACTCCCCCAGTGGAGCTGCCACGAGCTGCTGGACAGACTGATGCTGCCCAGCCACAGCTGCAGCAGTCACCAGCTGGCCCCTCGAGGGCCAGAGCTCGTCTAGGCCGACCCCCAAGGGCATCTGCCGTCACGCCATGTGCCCCTCAGGAGCCTTCCCCCAGCCTTGCTGCAGCCACTGGGCTCACTTTGAGGAGGAGCAGCAGGGCGGGCAGGGGCCACACAAAGATGCCCAAGGCATCGCCCTCGCGGGCCAAAGAGTAGAATGTGTGGCCAGTTGTGTTTGTTTTTGGAGGCCGAGAATTTGATGTTCATTGTTTGAAGGCCGAGGATGTGATGTTTGTTTTTAACGAAGGCCGAGGATGACGGCCATTTTTGTTTCACACTTTTGTTAATCCTCTCCAGGTTGTGGGAGCAAGTAATGTGTCTGAATGTTTTTTGGGGGTTTCTTCTGTTTTTGTTTTTCATGTGGGAAGGGCTCTGAGTTTGTGCAATAAACAATTTTCTTTATTCACATTGTCCATGTTTGAACGCTGAAGTTTTGGTTGCCTTAACCGGCTGAGGGCTTGCGGAGCGGCTGCATTCATGTTCTTTCATTGGCACAAGCCATTCCCTGACAGGGGGCCTAGAACCTACGTTCAATAAGCCGCCGACGGGTGGCCCTTGCACCTTGTGCGTCCCTCCTGTGCTGGTCCTCCTCCTCCTCCTCCTCCTGCTCCTCCTGCTCCTCCTCCTGAGGTGGTGCTCCAACCTGAGGTGGCAGTGCCTGAGTCCTGTGGATAGCCAGGTTGTGCAGCATGCAGCAAACGACCACAAAATGGGAGACTCGCTCCGGCGAATACTGCAGGGCTCCGCCGGAACGATCCAGGCAGCGGAACCGTTGCTCCAGGACGCCAATTGTTTGTTCGATGATGTTCCTGGTCGCTTGATGGCTCTCGTTGTATGCCTCTTCAGCAGGGGTCCTGGGCGCGCGGAGCGGGGTCATGAGCCAGGTACACAAAGGATAGCCTTTGTCCCCGATAAGCCATCCTCTTGGGTGAGGCTGTGCCTGGAACATGTCAGCCACAGTTGTCTGTCGCAGGATAAAGGCATCGTGGCTGCTGCCTGGAAAGCAGGCATTGACAGCTAGGATGCGCTGCCTGTGGTCACACACCAGCTGTACGTTGAGGGAATGGTAGCCCTTCCGGTTGCGGTAATCCTCGGCATTCTCCAGCGGTGCCCGCAAAGCCACATGCGTGCAGTCAATGGCGCTCTGCACCATGGGGAAGTCCGCTATTCTTGCAAATCCCATTGCCCGCTGCTGCTGCTTCTCCAGGGTCATGGGGAAGGAGATGAATTGACGTCTCCTTCTGAAAAGGGCATTGGTCACCTGGCGGATGCAGCAATGCACGGCGAACTGGGAGATGTTAGCAATGTCCCCAGCAGCGGATTGGAAGGAGCCGGTGGCATAGAAGTTCAGAGCCACCGTCACCTTCACTGCCACCGACAGAGACGTCCTGCACCTCAGCTGTGGCCGGAGTTCTCTGTGAAACAGCTGGCAGATCTCTGTGACCACCTCCCTTCTGAATCGCAGCCTCCTAACACACTGCTCGTCAGACATGTTGACATAGGAGAACTGCTGGCGGTATACCCTGAGTGGGTAAGGCCTCCCTTGCCGACGCCTGTTGCCCCCTCTGTGTCTAGCCAGGGCTACCACTCTCTCACGGCGTCTGTGAGCCCTTTGGACGTAATGCTGAAAGCCAGCATTGACAGCCCCCATAATATGCTGGCAAACAATGAAATCTCAATGAAGGCAAAGAGAATTACAAAGCTGTGGCCTGAAGCCAGAAATACCTGTCCTAGTGTTGGGCCAAAGCAGTAAGCTCTCTACCTTGGTCTCTCTCCAAAAATCCATCTCAAAAGAGTGAGTGCTGCAAAATGGCTGGCCTTTATAGTGCAGGGGAAGTGCCCTTTAATTTGCGCTCCCCGCGGCCCGCATCGGCTGTGCACCGTTCCACCCCACAGTCCTTCGGGCTGCCAGGCGCACAATGGGGCGGCGCGACTGAAGTTCCGGTTTGGGGCGTACAAAGGGCGTTGCACGAGGAAATGACGTCATGATCTGCGCGCGCAGCTGAGCGCGCGCAAAGACTTTGCGCCGGCGCTAAATGTCTACTGAAGTTGGGGGGAGGCGCAGATCGCGCTGCGCCCGGTCGCTAAGCGCCTAGCGCTCGAGATCTACTCCTCCTAAGGCGCTAACGGCTGGCGCACGCAACTGAATTTCTAGGCCCTTATATTTTGTTTAACTAGTATAATTTAGATATTGCCATTAAATGTTCCCCATTGAGTGAGATACTTTTGCATCATTCATATTGGCAGGCATGTATATATATATATATACATGATGATATAAGAATAAGTTCCTATTTTACAATGCTGGTGTGAGGCTATGGGCAGATTGTTTTGCCCTTTTGCAATCCTTAATCTGCCAATGGCAAAAAATAAATGTTTTAATAGCATATCCTGCACTTATTTCAAAGTTTCAACACACTCAAGTGGGAATTTGCCTGGCAATATAGTCTGCCCTTGAAAACAACTGGAACCTGGCAAGGCAATAATCACAGCAATAGCTCAGGATATATTTCTCCTCTTACTTCTGTTGGAGAAATGCAGCTGATCTGGTTGACTGTGTACCGATAAGAAGCAGCGGTGGGCGGGAGGGTGGGGGGTTGCGGGGGCGTTGGGGGGGAAATAACAGATAATTTGATGACCAACTCTTCCTGTATGATATTTTAAGTGGTATTAATACCCACTTTCCTTTGTATTCAGAGACAATAGTGGAAAAATATAGACAGAAATTTGGTAGTGCTCTATAATTCTTCCCTCAAAGCTATCCATTAAAGCTGAACAAGGAAGGAAAGCCAAGAGTCTATTTTGGAGCAGTATCAGAACTCTTATTGTGTGTTATGTTCTGTAGAGTATACTACTACTCCCACTCCTTTCCCCATAGCCCTGTAATGTTCTCCCCTTCAAGTATGTATTCAATTCCCTGTTGAAAGTTATATTGAATCTGCTTCCACCACCCTTTCAGGCAGTGCATTCTAGATCACAACAACTGGCTGTGTAAAAAAAATGTTTCCGCATGTCACCTCTGGTTCTTTAGCCAATCAGTACCCAGAATTGGTAAAAGAAGCAATGAAAGTGTTGCTACCTTTCCCAACAACATACATGTGTGATATATCATATTCTGATATGGCAGCAATGAAGACAAAGTACAGGTCCCGTCTGGAAGTGGAGATTTATTTACGAGTGTCATTGTCAAACGTCACACCAAGGATAGACAGACTCTGCAGTGAGAAGCAGGCACACCCATCTCACTGGTATCTGTAAGTAAATATCTGTTTTCTTAAAAGGATTATTAAAACTCTTTTTACATGCAGCACCTTCATATTATGAGCAATATTCCCGCTAGTATTTTTTGGCCTACGCGGCCCCTCTAACGGGTTGCATGGGCCATTCAAAATTCCACGCACGTGCGGTTTGTCTATTTAAAAGCTGGCTCACTGGCTGTGTGGCACCTGCAGAGCGCTGCGCGGCCATGCAACTTTAAGGGAACATTGAATATGAATATTATATAGTATTATAATTTAGATGGAGCGTCTGTGATTACTAATCCATTTGAAAAGGGATCCTTCAACCAAAAAAGTTTGAGAACCACTGCTCTATGCCACTATTTATAAAGCCAAAGATCCCATATGCTTCTTTAACAGCCTTATCAACTTGTCTTGCCATCTTCAAGGATTTGTGTAAGTAAACCTCCAGATTTCTCCATTCCTGCACCCCCTTTAAAATTGCACCATTTAGTTTATATTGGCACACCTCATTCGTCCTTCAAAAATTCATTACTTCACACTTAGAATCTCAGAATTATAGAATCATACAGCACAGAAGGAGGCCATTTGGTCCATCGTGCCTGTGCCAGCTCTTTGAAAGAGCTCTCCGATTAGTTCCACTCCCCTGTTCTTTCCACATAACCCTGCTATTGTTTTCCTTTTTAACTAGAGATCCAATTCCCTTTTGAAAGTTACTATTGGAACTGCTTCCTCCACCTTTTCTGGGCACGGTAGCATAGTGGTTATGTTACTGAACTAGTAATCCAGAGGCCTCAACTACACAGCAGCTGGGGAATTTAAATCCACTTAATTAAATAACTCTGGAATAGAAAGCTAGTATCAGTAATGTTGACCATGAAGCTATTGGATTGTAGTAAAAATCCATCTGGTTCACTAATGTCCTTTAGGGAAGGAAACCTGCCACCTTTACCAATCTGGCCGATATGTGACTCCAGACCCATGGAAATGTGGTTGACTCTTAACTGCCCTCCGAAATGGCCTAGCAAGCCACTCAGTTGTACCAAATACAAAAAATGACCTTTACCATATGGACTACAGCGGTTTAAGAAGGCGGCTCACCACCTTCTCAAGGGCAGTTAGGGATGAGCAATAAATACCCGCCTTGCCAGCAACTCCCACATCCTGCGAATGTATTGGGCTGCAAATTTTAAATTCTCATCCTTGTGTTTAAATCCCTTGATGGCCTTGCCCCTCTCTATCTCTGTAACATCTTCCAGCCCTACAACCCCCATCCTCTGACTTTGGCCTCATGCATCTCTCTCCCTTCCCTTCACCATTGGCAATCATGCTTTCAGCCACCTAAGATCTACTCTGAAATTCCCTCCCTAAGGCCGTCTGCCTCTCCACCTCCCACTCCTCCTTTAAGACCTTCCTTAAAACCCACCACTTTGACAAGCTTTTGGTCGCCCTTCCTAATATCTCTTTCTTTGGTTCAGCGTTCATTTTTTATGCTAACGCCTCTGTGAAGCACCTTGGTGCATTTTTCTTCATTAAAGATGCTACATAAATTTATTGTTGTTGATGCATTTTGCTGCCAGTTTTCCAGCAATCTTGGTATAAATATGGCTCTTAATTTGTCCAGCATAGGCAAGCTGAAATGTGTCCTCACTCCAAATGGTAAGCATGTTTCCTCATTGCTGCATAAAGTTCCAGGTCCTTGTGCTGCCATTATGACTCACTCTGGACAGTGGACAACAGTCGCATGAATGTTGAACAGATGTGAAAAATAAGTCAGAAAAAAAAGTAATTGCAAAAAAATCTGATAATTAATGCAAGACAAATAATGCAACATTTGGAACATCTGGTGGCGGTAATGTGTATGTAGCACAGATGAGAAACTATTTATTGTGCATTGCAAAAAATATCCTTGTATAATATGCATGTATACTGGGCATTGGGCAAAGTCACAAGGGCTCTGGAAGCTTTACAAACATTACAAATACCAACATTAAACAATCAAATTGTCAAGTTATTGTGATAGATTTGGAATTACTGTATGAATAAAGTTACCAAAGTTTGATGCAAAGTATATTGGATATCTGCTTCAATTTACTGAAAGGCAATTAATTCCACTTATCAGGGAAACAAGTGGAACTAGAAATTAACTTTGAATCCCCAACCACATGGCTTTCACTCCTCCTAACTTCAATCCACTACTGTAGTGTATGTGCTTTAAGTCAGAACTACTTTTTACAGCCCCTGTATACTGTAGTACCGGCAGTGACCACACCGGTATATAAGCTGTGCGCATGCCTCTGTACCCCAGCCTAGAGATGACCCTCCTCCAGTAAAGACCTGTTATTTGTTTATGTACAGCATCCGTGTAATTATTTATCCACTGAATCACGGATCTAACAGTGGCGACGAGTGTTGATGCGAATCTACCTGCAACATAAAAAAATAAAAAAATAGTCGAGTCCAGGAACACGGACGTCGACCGCGAGCAACTGCCCAGCAGTCAGGCAGAGATCCAACTTCGTTGGGGAGGCTGTGGAGAGCCGGGCTTGGTTCCCCAGCCACAACGAACAGTAAGAGACCGACGACAGGTCCAGAGCAGACCCTTCCCGAGCAGCGGCGGCTGGAGCCGACCGACGGCAGAGAAAGAGAGCAGGGCACAGCCGGGGGTTGATCACTGAGCAGCGTCGAGGAAAAATACTGCTAACCGGAGAGAGAGAGGGTAAGAAACAGCCGGGTTCTAGACTGAGCGGCGTCGACAAATATCAAGAGAAGAACGCGCAGAGCACAGCCAGGGATCACGGGCTGATCAGGGTCCGCGGGGTGAAGCAAGGGGAGATGCCATTGAGCCACGGAGAAGCAGGGAGAGCGCAGGAGGCGCCATTGAGCCGCGGAGAAGAAGGAAGAGCGCGGGAGACGCCATTTTGCAAAGCCGCAGCGGAGGAGACAGGCGAGCGCGGGAAGGAAGGAAAGCGCGGGAGATGCCATTTTGTGCCAGCGGAGAAGAAGGGGAAGTGCGGGAGGCACCATTGGGGATAGTTAACGCACAACCAAGGATGCCGAAGAGTGGCAGTATCTCTACGTTGGACAATGAAGTCGAAGATTGGGCGACATATGTGGAACGTATTGAGGTGTACTGCAGGGCGAATGAAGTGCCAGATGCTAATAAAGCACTGGTTCTGTTAAATTCCGTGGGTGCAAAAACTTATGGGTTACTGCGAAATCTAATAACCCCAGAGAAGCCGGTAAACAAGAATTTTGAAAGCATAGTAGAAATCCTACAGGACCACTTAAACCCCACACCGCTGCTGATAGCAGAACGATTTAAGTTCCATAAAAGGAACCAACACAAAGACAAAAGCAATGCTGAGTACCTAACGGAACTGCGCAAGCTATCGAAATACTGCCAGTTTGGAGCGGGACTAGCAGACACGTTAAGGGACAAGTTTGTGTGTGGGCTACAAAGTGAAGGAACCCAGAAACGGCTTGATATACCTAAAGAAATGCGGTTTGCATTCGGCACAGGTTTGGCAGTTCCTGGTCATGGTCCTGACCTCTTCGATGGAGTAGGGCAGGTTGCGGGCCTTAATGAAGTGGTAAAGTCTGGTGACTCCGGGGTGGCAGAGGTCGTTGTGGAGGGTCTGCAGTCTATCAATTTGCGCGTTGGCGCATGTACTTCGTGATAGAGCATCTGGGGGTTCGTTCAGTTTACCAGGCTGGTACAAGATCTCATAATCATAGGTGGAGAGCTCGATTCTCCACCTCAAGATCTTGTCGTTCTTGATTTTGCCCCTCAGCTTGTTATTAAACATAAAAGCGACCGAACGCTGGTCGGTGAGGAGGGTAAATAATTTGCCTGCCAGGTAATGCCTCCAGCGTCGTACAGCCTCCACGATCGCCTGGGCCTCCTTCTCGACCGAGGAGTGTCGGATCTCAGGGCCCTGGAGGGTCCTTGAGAAGAAGGCCACCGGTCTCCCCTCCTGGTTAAGGGTTGCGGCTAGGGCGAAGTCGGATGCATCGCTCTCCACTTGGAAAGGGATAGACTCATCCACCGCGTGCATTGTGGCCTTAGCAATGTCTCCCTTAATGAGGGAGAAGGCTGCGCACGCTTCTGCCATCAGGGGGAAGGAGGCGGACTTCATGAGGGGTCTGGCTTTGTCCGCATAATTCGGCACCCATTGGGCATAGTAGGCGAAGAGCCCCAGGGTCCTCTTCAGTGCCTTTGGACAGTGGGGGAGGGGAAGCTCCATGAGGGGGCGCATTCTTTCGGGGTCGGGGCCGATGACTCCGTTCTCTACTACGCAGCCGAGGCTGGCAAGGCGCGAGGTGTTAAACACACATTTCTCCTTATTGTAGGTGAGGTTCAGCCGTTGGGCCGTACGGAGGAATCTCTCCAGATTAACATCATGGTCCTGCCGGTCGCGGCCGCAGATGGTGACGTTATCTAGATAGGGGAACGTGGCTTGCAGCCCGTTCTGGTCAACCATCTGGTCCATCTCCCTTTGGAAGACCGAAACCCTGTTGGTGACGCCGAAGGGAACCCTAAGGAAGTGGTAGAGGCGGCCATTCGCCTCGAAGGCGGTATACTGGCGGTCCTCAGGGCGGATAGGGAGTTGGTGGTAGGCCGACTTAAGGTCGATGGTAGAGAATACTCGGTACTGTGCAATCTGATTGACCATATCAGATATGCGGGGAAGGGGGTATGCGTCCAGCTGGGTGTACCGGTTTATGGTTTGGCTGTAGTCGATGACTAGGCGGTTTTTATCGCCGGTCTTGACGACTACGACCTGGGCACGCCAGGGGCTGTTGCTCCTCTCGATGATGCCCTCTTTCAGGAGACGCTGCACCTCAGAGCTAATAAAAGCTCTGTCCCCGGCGCTGTACCGCCTGCTCTTGGTAGCGACGGGTTTACAGTCGCGGGTGAGGTTGGCGAACAGGGAGGGGGGCGGAACCCTGAGGGTGGATAGGCCGCAGATGGTACGCGGTGGGCGGTTTAAAGGCTGTTGGTTGTCGACTGTGAGTGGGGGGAGGGGTCCACCGTATGCCAAAGTGACACTTTGAAGGTGGGATTGGAAATCCAGCCCTAGTAGGACGGCAGCGCAGAGTTGGGGCAGGACGAGAAGTTTAAAATTTTTATACTCCGTGCCCCTAACCGACAGGGTCACAACACAGTATCCGCTGATGTCTGTTGAATGGGACCTCGACGCCATCGAGATCCGGTTGCGCGTTGGCTGGACAGTGAGGGAGTAGTGGCTCACCGTGTCTGGATGGATGAAACTCTCCGTGCTTCCGCTGTCGAACAGGCAGATCGTGGCGTGGCCGTTTACTTTGATGTCCATCATGGACTTGGACAGGTGATGCGGGCGAGCTTGGTCCAGTGTGACGGAGGCTAGTGTATGGCTGAGCGAGCTGCTGTAGTCTGCGGGTGAGGCTGTGGTCGGGTCTGGAGACAAGGTGGCGGTTGAGTGTGGTGAACAAAATGGCGGTGCCCACGACGTTGCATAAAATGGCGGAGAAGATGGCCACCCCCACAACTCACATGGGGCACTGCCGGTGTCGGTGGCCTTGATCAAAGATGGCCACCCCCACGACTCACACGAGGGGATACTGGCATCTGTGGCCTTGATGAAAGATGGCCACCCCCACAACTCGCATGAGGCACTGCTGGCGTCTGTGGCTTTCCCCCTGCAGGCCTTCGCGAAGTGGCCTTTCTTGTGGCAGTCGGAGCAGGTCGCATTTCTTGCAGGGCAGCGCGCCCTCGGGTGTTTCGCCTGGCCACAGAAAAAGCAGCCGGCGGCCCGATCGCGGGGCTCCGATGTCGCAGCCGGTACCGGGGGTGGCGGTCCCGATTGGGTCCGGGACGCCGACGCTGAGGTAGGTCCCAGAGGCGGCGGTGCGAGGGGTATTGCGGTCGGGGTCGGGCCCGAGTCCCAGGGTCGCGCAGCACAGTACCTGGAATACACCTCGAGGTCCCGATGGGCCACTTCCAGAGAGCGAGCGAGGGCTGCAGCTGTGTTCAGGTCGAGGTCCTTTGATTCGAGCAGTCTTTGCCGTGAGTAGTCGGACCGAAGGCCTTTCACGAAGGCATCGCGGATATTCTCTTCAGTATTTTCTGCAGCCGTTACAGCTTTAAAGTCACAGTCCCTGCCGAGTGTTTGTAGCGCCCGTAAAAATTCATCTACAGACTCTCCTGGCTGTTGCGGGCGGGATCTTAGGAGATGTCTGGCATACATAGAATTTACCGGGCTCCGGTACTGCTCTTTCAGCAGGTTGAGGGCGGCCTCGTATGTAGTAAGGTCCTGGATGAGTGCAAATACTTTAGGGCTCACTTGGGTGGTCAGAACTCTTAGTTTGGATCTCTGAGGCATGCCGGATTCTCCCAGGTAGGATTCGAAACAGCTCAGCCAGTGTTTGAAGTCGAGGGCTGAGTTTGCTGCCTGTGGGTTTAGATCCAGGTACGGCGGTCGGAGGGCTCGCAGCCAGGCCGGCTGCTGTGGCTGTTGTAGCTGGGCGTCTGACTGGTCGTTTGGCTGCTCCGTTAAAGACATTTCAAAATTTAGCCAATAAAATTGATGTACCTATCAATTCATCCAATGAAAAGCGACGAGTTAAGACAGTAACTATAGGTTTTTATTGGCTAAATAACAGAGCCCACCCTCGTGGGTGATCGGATCCAACAAGGAGGAATACCAGCCAGTCGACCACCTTTATACCTGGGCAAGTAGGTGGAGCCATGGGCGGAGTCAGCAGTGGTCAGCCCAGGTATAACAGCGTGACAAGAGGCGACCTCGTGTAGTGATACAACAGTGTAAACAGTGATAACCATAGTGTAACGATGTAACAGTGATAACCATAGTGTAACGATAGTGAACGATAAAAGTGGTTTACCACACGGCTTCTATCAGAAAAGGACCTTATGCTGGACAAAGCTTTCAGTATGGCAGTATCACACGAAGCAGCCGCAAGGGGCGCTGCAGAGATACAACGGAGACCGCAAGAATATGGCACCAACGAAATGACCTATGGAACAGGGAAGTGCTATCGCTGCGGCAGAACAACACATGACCAGAAAGATTGTTGGTTCAAGGACCAAGTGTGCAGACAGTGTGGGAAAGCAGGACACATAGCAAGAGTCTGCAGGTCTGGGAAGAAAACCAACAGTAAGAAATCTCCACAGGAGAAGTACAAAAAGGTACACCAGGTGATGGACAGTGGTTCAGACGAACAGAAAAGTGACACAGACTCCGGAAGCAAGGAGCTGGGTTGTCTGAAACTACATAATGTAACCGAAATGGAGGATCACCAGACATCTGGGTTACACTCAAGATAGACGGAGTCCAAGTGGAAATGGAATTGGACACAGGGTCAGCTCTAACAGTCATAAATCAAAGACACTACAAGCGGCTATTTTCACACATACCCTTGAAAGCTACAGAGATTGTCTTGAAGACGTATACGGGGCAAAAAGTCTACCCCAAAGGAAAAATAAGGGTGAAAGTGACATATAAAGGTCAGGAAATACCTAAAATGGATATATATGTATTGCCAAATGGAGGACCACCACTGCTAGGACGTGAATGGATCCGGAAGATACATTTAGATTATCATTCCATACAGGCACTGAAGGTGGAGGCCAAAAAGGATGACGACGTCACACCTGGACGACTGTCAAAAATGCTAACTGACGCAAAAGAAGTATTCCAGGAGGGACTAGGAGCACTAAAAGGAATAACAGCAACAATTAAAATAGAGGATAATGCAAGCCCAAAGTTTCTGAAGGCCAGACCAGTGCCTTATGCGATCAGACCAGCGGTTGAAGCAGAGCTGGAAGGGTTGGAACGTTCAGGAGTACTGTCCAAAGTGGACTGGAGCGAGTGGGCTACACCCATCGTTCCTGTAATGAAGAGGTCGTTGAGTAATACGCCTGGGGAACCAAAGAAGGTCCGCATCTGTGGGGATTTTAAGGTGACAGTGAACCCAGTCCTTCACACGGTGCAATATCCGCTTCCACAAATTGAGGATATTTTCGCCTGGCTATCTGGTGGTAAACGCTTCACCAAAATTGATCTAGCCCAGGCGTACTTGCAAATGGAGGTAGAAGAAGCTTCGAAACATTACTTTATGATCAACACCCATAAAGGTCTCTATCAATACAACCGGCTGGTGTTTGGAGTAGCCTCGGCTCCGGCTATCTGGCAAAGGCCGATGGATCAGGTCCTGCAAGGGATTCCAGGGACCCAGTGTTATTTGGATGACATCTTGGTCACGGGCGAAAATGAAGTTGATCACCTCGCTAACTTGGAGAAGGTGCTCGCCAGATTAAAGGAATATGGGCTACGAGCTAATCGCCACAAGTGCGAGTTTTTCCAGAAACAGATCTCGTATTGTGGCCACGTCATCGATGAAGAGGGGTTACATAAGTCCCCTGACAAGATTGAGGCAGTAGTCAAGGCTCCAGCACCGGAAAATGTGTCACAACTGAGGTCGTTCCTCGGGCTGGTAAACTATTACCACAAGTTCTTACCAAATTTGTCTACGGTATACACCCGCTGAACACCCTACTGCAAACAGGGGTACCATGGAAGTGGGATGACAAACGTAGATGAGCTTTCCAGAAATGTAAAGAATTGATCACATCAAAAGAGGTGTTGGCCCATTTCAACCCAGCACTACCAATTCGTTTGGCATGTGATGCATTACCCTACGGCATTGGAGTGGTGCTGTCGCACAAATTCCCAGATGGGTTGGAGAGGCCAGTAGCCTTTGCGTCTCGGTCACTAACCTCAGCCGAGCGCAACTGTGCGCAGATTGACAGGGAGGCCCTCAGCCTAGTATGGGGAATAAAAAAATTCAACCATTATCTGCATGGGCAGAAGTTCACCTTGCTGACTGACCACCAACCACTTGTCTCCATCTTTAATCCTAAGAAGGGCGTGCCAGTAATGACTGCACAGCGGTTACAAAGATGGTCCCTGTTTCTAGGGGCGACTCAATATGAAATAGAATATAAAGGCACGAAACAGCATGGGAACGCTGATGGGCTATCGCGCCTGCCACTGCCTACGGTGGAGGAAGTACCAGCAGTGGATCCTATCGAGATATTTTATTCGTCGCTAATTGAACGATTGCCAGTAACAAACGCGGATATAGAGAAGGAGACCCGCAATGATCCGACGCTGTCACGGGTATATGAATTGACGGTGAGGGGATGGCCAACACATGGCGACTCACTGTTGCCAGCATTCTCATCCAGAAGAGAACAGCTGTCAGTATGCCAGGGGACAGTGATGTGTGGATCCAGAGTGGTGATTCCACCCAAGTTAAGGGAGAGAGTGCTAAAGGAGCTACATGAAGGTCATCTGGGGGGAGTGAAAATGAAAAGCCTTGCTAGGGCTTATGTGTGGTGGCCGGGGATCGATCAACAAATCGAAGACCTAACTAAGAGCTGCTTAGGATGCCAGAAGGTCCAAAATGCACCACCACATGCCCCTCTACACCCATGGGAGTGGCCCTCCTCTCCATGGCAACGGGTGCACATTGATTTCGCTGGTCCATTCATGGACTCAATATTCTTAATAGCAGTGGATGCTCATTCAAAGTGGCCTGAGGTGATAAAGATGTCTTCAACCACTACAGAGAAAACAATTGCAGTCCTACGGACCATATTTGCCAGAAACGGTTTGCCAGAGCAGATCTGCTCTGATAATGGACCACAGTTGTGTCCGACGAGTTCAAAAAATTCATGAAAAGGAATGGGGTAAGGCATTACACATCCGCCCCGTATCATCCAGCCACCAATGGATTGGCTGAGCGGTTCGTACAAACCTTTAAGAAGGCGATAAAGGCCATGTGCGATGAGGAAATTCCACTACAGCATAAGATGGGCAATTTCTTATTAGCCTACCGAAACGCGACACATGCAGTTACCAACCAGACCCCGGCCATGATGTTCTTTAACCGAAGGTTGAGATCTCGTCTGGACTTGCTCAGACCAAATGTGCGAAGAAATGTTGAGGACAAACAATTCCAGCACATCAACGAGAAGCCGACAAGGAGCTTCAATGTAGGGCAACCAGTCTTGGCCCGTGACTATCGAACAGAGAAGTGGCAACCCAGAACGATATGTAAAAGGCAGGGGCCATTAATGTACACAGTGGATGTCGGGGAGAACATTGTGAGACGCCACGTCGACCAGATCTTAGCGTCACAGGAAGGCGTCAACCCCATGTCTCGAGTACCTGGGGATGAACCCGACATACCGGTAGCATCTACTTCAGACCCAGTAGCAGTGGAACCCGATGAACTACCCGATAAAAACGGGTCAGAATCGCCTCTGCACCAAGAACAAGAACCTCCGGAAAGGCGCTCTCCCGAAAGGGTCAGGAAGCCGCCCCAAAGATTGAATCTATAAATGGACTTTTGTTATTGACTGTACATGTAAAAATGTAATTGTTATTTGAATATTAAGGGGGTATTATTAATCTAAAAAGGGAGGAATTGTAGTGTATGTGCTTTAAGTCAGAACTACTTCTTACAGCCCCTGTATACTGTAGTACTGGCAGTGACCACACCGGCATATAAGCTGTGCGCATGCCTCTGTACCCCAGTCTAGAGATGACCCTCCTCCAGTAAAGACCTGTTATTTGTTAATGTACAGCATCCGTGTAATTATTTATCCACTGAATCACTGATCTAACAACTACACACTCAGATTATTGATTGAATCCCGAGTTCATCTGTTGCTTTTGTGTCGCTGCGAAGCAGAAACCAAAATGTACTCACTTGTGATCACAAACCCGCAACCTCTTCCACCTAGGAGGACAAGGGCAGCAGGCGCATGGGAACATCACCACCTCCAAGTTCCCCTCCAAGTCACACACCATCCTGACTTAGAAGTATATCGCCGATCCTTCATCGTCGCTGGGTCAAAATCCTGGAACTCCCTACCTAACAGCACTGTGGGAGTACCATCACCACACGGACTGCAGCGGTTCAAGAAGGCAGCTCACCACCACTTTCTCAAGGGCAACTAGGGATGGGCAATACATGCTGGCATTGCCAGCGACGCCCTGATCCCATAAAAAGACGAATTAAAAAAACAAACTGAAACCACACAGCTTAACCAGCAGAGTTCACCTTTTTACTTCACAATTGATAGGTGTTTACCTAGCCGCAGTACTGACAACAACTTGCATTTATATAACACCTTTAACATATAAAAGTTCTTAAGGTGCTTCATGGAACTATAATCAGATATAAATTGACATTGAGTCAAAGAAGATATTAAGAGGGGTGACTAAAAACTTGGTCAAAGAGGTGGGATTCAAGGAGGCTCTTATAGGAAGAGAGAGAAACAGTTGTTTAGGAATGGAATTCCAGAGCTTAGAGTCTAAATAGCTGAAGGCACGGCTGCCATTGGTGGGGTGAAGGGATTTTGGGATGCACAAAAGTCTAGAGTTGGAGGTACGCAGAGTTCTTGGAGGGTTGCAGGGTTTGAGAAGGTTACAATGGTAGGAAAGTATGAAGTCATGAAGCGATTTGAATACGAGTATGAGAATTTTAAATTGGAGGTGTTAGGTGATTGGAAGCAGGTCGGCAAGGACAGGGTGATAGGTGAGCGAAACTTGGTGTGGGATAGTATATGAGGAAGGGAGATTTGGATGAGCTGAAGTTTACAGAGGGTGGAGAATGGGAGGCTGGTATGGAGGGCACTGAAATAATCAAGTCTGGCAGTGACAAAGGCACGAATGGGGATTTCAGCAGCAGAGTCAGTGCTATGTCATTGTAGAAGTTGTTTTCAGTGGCAAGTCCATGATAGTCAAAATGGTAACAACCTCAAAAAGTGCAAGTATTGCGAGTTAATGGAACCATTACTGGAGTTGTGGACTTTCATATGACCAGCACTATTCCTCCACCATTAGTGGCATTACAAGTGGGACCAAGTCTGTTGAGAGTGAAAGCAGCAATAAAAGTTAATGATAGGCCAGCCAGATATTAATTAATCCCAGGAGACAGCTTTCACAAAATGCAGCGCTGTCACCAATTTGTACCTTCACTCCACCTTCTGGGCTAGAAGGCATGAATCTGGGTTCCAGCGTTCTATGAGAAGCACATCTCAAGAAACCATGACTTGCCAACTAAAAATCAAAGCATATGCATCCACGATTTAGTGAGTTGCGCTCCCCAGGCAGCACCCCTGAATTTCCAGGATGAACGTCCACATCTGGAACATAAACTTCTGTCAGTCATCTGTTCCATTAGTAGAGAAGTACAGCTGGTAAACATCTCGTAAGATCTTTTTATAGTCTGTCAAGTTGTAGGTAGCCAACAAAGTGGCCACATGTCATTTGTTGCTGCTTTGGCAGTTGCAGATGGCTTAGAAATCACAGGCTTCCTTCAGAATTGTTTGGGTAGCAGACCACAGTATTACATAAGCTCTGTGCTTTACTCTGGCTGCAAGGACAGTCATTTATTGCAGAGCATTTATTTTTGTCAATTAATTGAACAAGTCACACAGAAGCACTTCTTAAGATTTTGCATATATTCTGTAGAATGCAGAATGTTGTAATTATTATAAGCAGAAATATTGCGATGGTGTTATTACACCGTGAAAGACAGCTCCAGCCAGCTGTCACTGCGGAAAGCATGTTCATTGACCACTTGTGCACTTGACAACCAGTGGTTGTATTATTGCTGCTCTGGGATAAGATAGCTGCTGTTCGTGAATGGCTTTCAAAGCCAGGAACACAGTGATTCAATGCCATTTGCAGCCACAGTAGAAGCATTGAACAATGTTCCACGTTGAATATGACAATGGCCACGCATATCTTGCACTTTTTCTAACAAACTAGCATGTGTCTCCTAGAAACCATAACGATTGCGCAGTGGTGCAGACGTTGATCAATGGGTCCCATTTACAGCATGTGGGAAGCTGGATTTCTGTCGGAATTTGACCACAACCTCATGTCCACGGTACTCTGATAAATTGTGATTGCAGCACGTCAGCCATCACTGCACAGATTTTGCACACAATTACACGGTACAACGCCAAACAAATGTGCAGGCTTCACAAAGTGCTGCTGTTCTCTACAATGACATAGTTAACCAGAGCCCTGCACAGAGTCTCCAGGAATTAAAGACTAATCTCCAGGACACACTGACAGCAACCCAGGAGAAAAATCATTGGGGCATTCAAAAACAATGTCGTTTTAAAAAAAAATTCTTTGAACACTTTTGTTTATTAGTTCTAAAAATTTGAGGGATGCGGGAACATGGCTGTTGACTGAGCATGAAGAATCTTCCAATCGGGTAATGCAGAGTCTATTCACTTCCTGATTGGTGTGGGAAGGTGCAGCGTGAGGATGGACATGTCGGGCGGCCAATGGCGGGAGTGTGGGGGCGGGATGGTCGGAGGCAGAAGGTCATGTGATAAAACCTCCAGGAATACGTCCAACCAGAGTTGGCAACCCAACTGCACAGGTGGTGTGCTTGCATAAGTTATCTGCAGCAAAGAAAGTGTCTTTCCTTCCTCATTTTGTATCCAGTTCACAGGTGTGAATCCCTTGACGATGCATTCCACCTAAAATAGCTTTCTACAGTCTGCCTGGAAATTCTATGGTAACACACCGTTGCCAGTTTTTCTTTGTATTGATGTCAAGCTGCAACCTCTGGAACATTACTACGATAGGATCGTATTTACATCATTTACTGATAATGTGTTCCTCTGCTCCACTCGCACTGCTGTGTTACAAGCGCTGGCTCACCTTATTATCTAGGGCTGTGCTCCCATACCGCACAGAGAGGTTTAATGCGGTGGGGAAACACTGGTAGTACCAAAGGCTCAGGCTCCAGTTGTGAGCAAGTCTGATTAAGGCCTCAAATTTCATGTAAGAATATTTAAAGCAGCACAAAGCTCCATTTTGTTGGATTTGTGCTGGCTTTGCTCTTTTATTCCTTCAGTGCCCATTTGGAATGGGAGCAAGAGAAGCTCCACAGGTGCAGGAGTTCTTAAAGTGGCAAAAGCTTTCTGTTTCTTTTTATTATTTTCAATGTTTTCATTACACTTCTAGTACAATGTTGCAGTTATTACAGATTTGTTCCATACTTTTGAAATTTCAATTTTTAACATTTATTTCAGAAAAATTTGTGGAGCACTATTTTTTTCTCCTTAAGGTTTGCTTCCAGAGTGTTTCAAATACAATATTTTGTGGTTTAGGTGGTGCGAGATGAATGAAGGATGCCAAGGAGATCAGATAGCTCCAGACCATGGCGTCCAATTTTCCAAGCTCCGCAAAAATGGGCTTGTGTTGGCCCAAATCTTAGGTGCACCCACTCCCGTAGTGAAGGGGTGGGCTACATCCAATTTTCTAACACAATCTCCGCCCCTTATTTTGTCTAGGCTGCGGAAGAACTTGGCCTGCAGCAGACTTGGCTAAAGATCACAAAATTGGGCACTCATCACTATAAAAGGGGAAGTTATGACAGGAATAGAAAAGTTGCCTCGTTGTTCACAAAGACTTGGCTAAGGCATCTGGGTAATGCAGAAGGTCTGCTGCACAAGGTGCACCTAAGCAGGATGTTCCACTTTGGGGTCATACAGCATGCTCCAGTAAAAGCATAGGTGCCGTGGAGGAGGTCTGTGCCCAATTCAGTGCAGTCACCCAGCTCTCTTGTACATGGAAGAGATTCAAGAGGAAGGTGAAAATGAGCATGCTCCTCACCTTAGTATATATTTCTTGAAAGGTGCATCAAACATGACAGAAACCTAAGCTGAAGACTCGCCGTCCTCCTGCGAAGTACATTTTGAGCTTTTATGCAGAACTGTTGTCCCATTTGCACAAACTCATTCATTGTAATCAAGCTGCACAGCACACTTTTTTGCATGGCATGCGATTGATGTGGAGTTGGGGATGTGGAAGTGCAAACAGATGGTCAAGCTTCTAGTCCAAGGCTCTCCTCTGCTGTCAGAGGGTTTCTTAGTGGGGTCAGCAGCCAACCATGCAGAGGATAGCCTGATTCTCCCGACAACCATCAACCAGTGTTTCTCTTCCATTGGAGAATGTGGGGGCTGTTGACTGCTGCTTCCTGGATTCTGGCCACTGTCATGCATGATACTATTTCTGCTGGTCAGGTAGCACCTAACCATGTGTGCCCATTCGAGGGAACCCTGCCCTCTGTGCATTCTGTACAGCTGACTCCTCATCTCCAGAGAAAAATTGATGATGGTGTTGTCCCTTGCCAACACAGTGGTTGTAATTTCCCCAGTGCATGTGTGCACTGTGGACTGCCTAACCTGGCAGCTATCCCCTGTGGTGCCTTGGAAAGATGCTTGGAAGATGTATGGAAGCTTCATGAGGAGATCTTCCTCATCTAAATATTGTGATTGGGCAGTAGATGGGACAAGTCTGTGGCAGTCGATCTAGTTAAGTGGAGGAAACAAAAATATGATTCATTGACGTGGTCAGGTGCAATTCCCAGCATAGTGATGAGTGCAGTTGAACATTTCAGGGGTTGCTGCTCCTTCATTTTTAGGCCACTCCTGAACTCCTCAGGAAATAAGGATCCTGGAGTAAAAAGACGATAAAACGCTCCTTATCAGCCTGATTTGTGAAGCAGGGAAGGCAAAGACAGCTGCCCTCTGGCATGTCCAGGTCTAGGTCCTGGGTTAGTTGTTTTGTGTATTTGCTCTCAGGATTTTGGCGATGTTGGCAAGGCCACGTATGTTGTGCACCCTAGTTGCCCTGAGAAGTTGTTGGTGGGCTTTCTCCTTAAACCACACAGTCCTTGTGGTGACGGAGATCCCATAATAGTGCTAGGTAGGGGATTCCAGGATATTGACCCAGTGACCATGAAAGTATATGTCCAAGTCAGGATGGTGTGTGATGTCGAGGGGAACTTGGAGGTGATGGTGTTGCTGCTCTTGTTGTTCTCAGTAGTAGAGGTGCAAGGAGGGAAAAGCTGTCAAAGTAACTTTGGTGAGCCACTGCAGTGCCTCTTGTAGATCGTATATACCGCAGACACAGTAATCTAGTGATGGAGGGAGTGGATGGTGAGTCCAGTTGTAGGGGGTTTCTCTTGCTCGTTCTGGTCTCCTGCCAGGTTTCATGCAATAATTACCCTTGAGTGGTTCGACCCACTCACCCTACGGTTCTAGACCTTGGACTTCGATGCAGAGAACAGTAGTGCAGAGAAAGAACTCAATAGACCAGGTTGAATAGCACGAAATGGATGCTTTTATTTTTAAACAGTTTGAAGCATTACAAAATACATGTCATAGGCACAGATTAAAGTTACTACAATCATACACAAATTTATGAACTTAACTCTATGGAAATGGGGAACACACGGCACATCGTAAAAGGGGACACACATTATGATTACCCTTAACTCCCTCCCCTGTACCTAAACTAAGTTTCGACCTGGGGAACTTGGGATCATGCTCACCGCTCTCGAAATCGCGAAAAAGGGGGTTCGCAGCCTTTTGGCACCGCTTTCCGTTGTCACGTGGATTTGGAAACTTCTGGCACAGTCGATATTCTCTCTCCCTCGAGGCGGTGGGGTAGACACAGCCTCGATGAGCGCTCGTCAAGGTTGAGATCCACTATTTGGGTTCATGGAGCAGACTTAGATGCAGGCTGCTGAAGAAGTGCATGCACATGGAAGAGTCTTTCCGGCCTGGATCGCTGGTCCTCCAGAGGGTTTCTTCTCCGTCGGCCTGGGTCGTCGATGATCTCCCGACCTCAGTACCCGGGCCACCCTTGTCGTCTTCTCGTCGTGGCCGAGCCTTGTTTGGCTGAACACCGACCACGTTGTCTTTTCACCGAAATCGTCCGTCTTTAAAAAGACGAAACGTTTTCATCGATTCCGTATCTGCTGAAGTGGAAGAGGCGCCGATCCTGGCACCGTCCGTCCTTCGTTCGTTCCTTGTAGAAGAAGTTCTTGAAGAAAATGGAAGTCTGAAGTCGTCCAAGAAGAAGAAGCAGCCGCCGTCCAGTCAAGTGAAGTTTTTGATGGACTTTCAATCCATAGTTATACTCTTTTGGGACAGTCTTATCTCCCGCCAAATCATAGTCCTGTCTTTGTATTAATTTTGGCGGGCAGAAATCTCTGCAGGAGCGCTTTGTCTTGTAACGGAGCCGGTGATAACTTAAACTGGCCTTCCTGGCCGATAATGTCTTTTAATGTCTCTTTCATTGTCACCGCGGCTCGGTTCGCATATTGATCGGTCCGGAGATTTTCCTTGATGGCTGCTAAACGGTTTTCCCTTTGTACAATAAATGGGTATAAGTGTTTTTGCATTGTCCGACCATATCTTGATGGGCCCCATCCTGTACTTAGAATCCATTGAATATGTATGCTGTTTCTCTGAGTTTCAGTTCCCAGATACTGGCTTTCGCGGGCTTACTGTCTTCAATCCACAAGCCTGTCTGGCTTGCAGTAACAGAAATAAAATGGTTCAGAAACTGATCACGGGGCCTGGCGGCCATTTTGTATGCCCTTTTATCAAAGGTTTTTCTGTGCAAGCTTACTTTGGTCAATAAACAGTCTTATTTTATCCAGTTTTCTTGCGTGATTTTTGCTGAAAATTTCGAATCTTACAGGTCCCCCTGTGATACTGATAGCTTGCTTAAAGTATCAATAATCCTTGGTGAGCAAATTTTCCCTGATTCCCCACATCCAAACATTCCTGGCACTTAACTATCTATGACCCTCACGACACATGCAGTTCCCATTTCCGAAGAAAACGAAAATTACCTTTTGCACATTTGGACCATCATAGACAGCATAATTTAAGCTATAACACATTCATCTGTCAGATGTGCAGGGGTCGATACCCTCTTGCGCCATCTGCATACACCTTTTATTAATCCAAAAACTTAAGAACAACTAATAACATAACAATACTTATTTCCTTATAACCCAAAACAAACACAAAAAAACGCGAAGTTTGAAAAATTTTAAAAATGGAGGGACGCTTAATCTTATACTAGCAGCTTAAAGTGGGGTGTCTTGTTCCCCCATTCGCACATAGCGTTCTCTCCATTCTCCTGCGTTCTCGTGCCTCTGGAGGCGTTTGCCTCTTTTGCAATGCACGAAGAGCAAAAATATCACAATTAAAACCTGACACACTACTAGGATGTGGGATGCTATTCTAATCCAGGCTGGGACCTCTATGTTGGTGAACAAGTCCCACCATGGTGGGATGGTTATGTCCAATATGTCTTTTCCTATCTCTAAAGTCTTCTGCTCCAGTGTGTAGAAATGTTTCTGTGAAACTATAACGGCTTTTAAAATCTTTGTGAGGTGTTCGGGAAGAGGGGGAATGACATAACCAAAATGCGCGACAAATCGTTGTAAGTCTGTGAAATTCTCTTTGATAGTGATGTGAACGGTGGAGGGCGCAGGAATGGGGACAATTCGTTGTTGTGCCACTTGAACCTCGGCCCTGGGTTTGAAACAGAAACTGCTATCACCGATCGAACACCACTCGTGTTGTCCGTATCGGTACTGAGGCGCTGCAGTGGTGACGCAGTATGTCCCACCCCCGATATATGCTACCTGCGGGGGCACATGGTCCTCTGCCATTGCCTCCATGGTGCAATTTACCGGCTTCGCGCTAGCAGTTCTGAACCCGCACTGTGGTTTCAAAAAGGCATTCAAGTGCTGGGGACACAGGATGATGTGTGCTCCCCGGCTCCGACATCCCGAGAGGTCGGTGCCTGTCATCGTACGCTCCCATCTGATGACGTAAGGCGGGACCACTGCGTAACGAATGTGTGCGCCCCCCTGAATGACTCCAATGTTCTCTACTCTGTATACCGGGGCGGGCTTTGCTGCGGGACCCAACACCGGCATTCTTACTACTATTCCCATGATAGTATGATTCGAATGTCCGCAGTCCACTGGGACTGGGTATGCTTCTGCGGCTAGTCTGAGCTGGCACGGGCTTAATGCATTCTCAAAAGGGTGGAGCGCTTGCAAGTGCTTGTTGCTGATCCAGGACGGGACCAAACCCTGTTTTAAATCCTCAAGATTACTGTGGCCCTCGCCCAGTAACCACGCCCCGTACAGCACACAGGCCTCATTTTGCGCAGCTTGATCAGACGCATTCCGATCCTCCTTAATGAGCGCATTTACCGTTCTCGCGTGTTTCTCCAGCTCAGCGATTATATCCTTAAAGTGTAGTGTCATGGCCCGGTCCACATGCAACTCAGAACCCACTACCTTATTTTCGTCTGTCAGTATGTTTCTTAACTGGGCTTTTAAACCGTTGATCTGTGTCTGCAGCTCCACATTATCTAGAGCGTTGACAACAGATGTCCCGGTATTAAAAGCAGTGAATATGTCATTTACAGTACCCCTTCTTTGCCTCCCGACTCGATCCAACACTTCTGGCGGTGTGGTGTATAATTTGTCTCTGTCGATGTCTGCAAAGTCAAATTCGTAAAACTGTCTAAACATACGGGTTAACAGGACCTGGTATAATTGTTCCGTTTCTTTGGGACACCACTCCGGCAATCGTACCTCAGTGAGATTTAAAATCACTGAGGCCACCGCGTAGTGTACCCCTTGGTACAGCACCTGACCGGTGGGTACCAATACAAAACCGTTCCCGGGTCCCTTGGTGGTGGTTGGGCACCCTCCTTTCTGGGCTAGTGCTATCAGAAGTGTGGGCAGGGGCTTGCGTGGGCGGGTGATGAGTTCAGTGGCGTTTACCGGAATAGGGGAGTATGGGGCTCCGCACGCTCGAGTGCTAACATCCCATCTCATCCCCTTCCCTTCATCCTGCCACTGCCTCTGGAAGAAGATGGATACGCCCTTGGGGCAGACGTGTCTCGAACCCCACATACAGACATATATTCCTTCATCTGGTTCCCACCATTTGTCCCAACACACACGTAATTGTCCGTGAGTCCCCATAATAGTCCGATGGGTATTATTACCCAGTCGCTCCCACTCGACCGTAGAGTTTCTCATGTCCTTTCCCAGCTTTCGTAGCCACCACCATCGCCTTAGTGGTACGTTCCCATTGCACACCAGACAAATCCTCTTTCCCACGGTAATGCTGACTCTGGGTGCAAGGATCCTCACCCGAGGGCACGTTAACGAAGTCTCTTGGTAGGCAAAACCGAAATTGCTGGAATATTCCGTAGAATTCGTTCCCAGCCAACCTGGCCATCTCCCTTGGTGGAAGTAGGTGGCGGTTTCCTCAACCTCTCGCTCCCCTGTCCCATCCGTTGCGATGGGGGCCGTGTCCCCGGAGCACCCGAAAATGATGACGTCCTTGGTGCGGCCTCGGTAGGCCCACCCGCACCCGATCGCCATGAACACGATGAGAATCTTTTCCATCATATCCCAGGTTTCTGTAACCAATAAAATGATGTAGCCGGGCTCCCAATAGGTGCTGGCCTAGTTAAATGGACGCGCGGGTTCCTGGACCCCGCTCCCAAACAAACACACATATCGGGCAGACTTTGAAAATTGTACTCTTAACACATCTTAACGCTATATATATCCTTAAATTATTGCCATAATTATCTAACTTAACTTATGTACAGCGCCGCCCTCCGCGGGGCGGCTTGCCTAATCCCTGTGAGGTCTGTTGTGCGCCACACCCTGCGGTGGGGCTGCACTGATCTTTGGCTTTGATCCCCCGCAGCCTGTCGCTGCTGAACGGGGACCATGCCTTCCTGGGGCTGCTCTGAACCGTGGTTGGGAAAGATGGGGAGAATCTGGCCAAAATTTTCTGGGCTGGGGCGCTCGAGCCGACCTACGAGGGGCTGCTTTGGGTTGGGCTCCCGGGGCTGATGGACTGGGGGTTGGGACTGCCACCGGCACAGCTTGTGGTTCCTCCACAGCTGCCGGCTCCAGCTCCCCTCCCTCAGGCTCCGCCCACCCCGGGGTCGGGATCTGTGGCTTCCGACTCCACCTCACCTGTCCCTACAGGTAGTGAGTCTCCGCCCCCATTCCCTACCTCCCCCAAGCTTGAGTCGAGGGCGGGATCGTCGTCCTCTGACTCTTCCTCCTCCGTGATTGGGTCTAAAGCGAGGTTGAGCTGTTCGGGCTCTCTCCTGCCTAAATCCCATTCAAAAGATGAGACCTCCCACTCCAATGGGATGGCCTCTCCCTTCACGCAGGCTACTGTTCCAGCCTGTGTGGTCTGTGACTCTGTTACAGGCTGAGGATCTTTGTTCCCAGACCTGGTCCCCTTTGATGGCCCTTGTGCACCCGGTTTAAACAGTTTACACTGGTTGATGTGAAACCATTTGGTACGTCGGGGCATCTTCACTGCATAAACCATGGGGCTGGCCTTGTCCACAATGCTGTAAGGCCCCATGTACAGTGGTTCAAAATTCCCCACCCTGGCGTAGTTTCGGACCATGACCTGGTCTCCGACTACCCACTCTTGTTGTTTCCGAGGTTCCAATAACAGTTTATTTCCCTGGTGCTGTCTTCCCATGTTCCCAGCCGCCTGCCCATAAATCTGTCTCAGGCGCTCCAAAAGGGTTTGGGCGAATTTGTCCCGTTTCACCTCTCGGAGCTGGCCCTCAGTGAGCACCGGGGCTAGTACATGGGTGGTTGTTCACATGATCCTTCCAGTCATTAATTCGTGCGGGGAATACCCCGTACTTTTGGACTGGCTGGCTCGGATCCCCATGAGGACTAAAGGCAGGACCTCCGCCCATTTCTGGGGCGAGCCCATTGTCTCTTTCCTCAGCTTTTCCTTGAGGGTCCGATTCATACGCTCAACAATCCCGGATGACTGGGGATTGTATGCTACGTGCCACTTCGCCTCAATGCCCAAGAGCATGAGGGCGTTCTGCATTACTTGACCGGTGAACTGACTCCCTTGGTCGGACTCTACAAAACGGGGGAGTCCCCACCGTGAGAACACTTCCCGAATCAAGATTTTAGCAGTACCCAGTGCCGTAGCTGTTCTGCACGGGAAAGCTTCTACCCATTTGGTGAACACATCTACCAGGACAAGGCAGTACTTACAGCCTCCCTGGGCGGCGGGCAGGGGCCCTATGTAGTCGACCTGAATCGACTGCCATGGTCCCTCTACCCTCCTGATGTGCCCCATGGGCACCTTCCTTTTGTGGGGGTCTGGGTTGTTAGCAGCGCACACAAGACAGCTTGTGCAGAACTCGCGGACATCGTCCCGAAGTCCCGGCCACCATCCCGCCTGCTCTACCCGTTGCCAGGTGACCTCAGGCCCGGGGTGTCCCGCTCCTGGACCCTCATGGGCCAGTTGCAGGAACTCCCTCTGGTGCTGCTGCGGCACAACCCACTGCTCCTCTCGGAACAGCATACCTTCCTTGACTGTGAGGGCTGCCGCACTGTACGGACCCTCTACCTGCTTGCCTTCTGTGATGGCTTTTAGGACTGCTTTTAGGGCGGGATCCAGGGTTTGGACGGTCTTTAGGTCTGGGGGCGGTGTCACCCCTGTGTTCCCTGGAACTCCCTGCCTGCCTTGGATCGCCGCCACGGGTCCGGGTCCATAGGGGTCCCAGAGAATGCCGTTGCGGGCACCCTCCCTGGCTAGCGCATCCGCCTGCTGGTTGCCCTGGCCGCGGGGTTCTGTGGTGGAGTGAGCCTTTACCTTATGGATGAACACCTCCCCTTTCTCCCCCACAGCTGCTAGGATCTTTTCCAGCAAGGGCTTAACTGTTAAAGGCCGCCCGTCCGCGGAGGTGTATCCGCGTCGGGACCAGATGGCGAGGTACTCTGTACACGAATTGCAGGTGAACATGCTGTCTGAGCAAATCGTGTATGGGGTTGGGAAAATCTCGGGGTGGGTAACCACGTACGCCACCGCGGATAGTTCAGCCTGCTGTGCGCTCATAGTGCTGGGGAGCTTAATTGCCAGGGCAATGTTTGCCGCAGGGTCATAAACTCCACACCCTGTGAGTCGTTCGCCAGCAGATACAGTGCTAGAACCGTCTACGTAGATTTCGCGGCCTGTGGGATGTATCCCGGCCCGTAAACCTATGTCGACTTCCCATACCCCTTCTACGGAACATCGATGGGCTGTCCCGGGATATGCCATATTGGCTGCGAGCCTTGGCGTGCAGAGGCCTTTAATTTTGAGATCCATCTGGGAAAGGAGGAGGGTCCAGCGCGCAATCCGAGCACTGCTTACGGTCCCGTCCTTAATCCTTCCATCCAGAAGCATCTTTGTGGGGGTGTGATGGGTGAGGAGCGTGATGGGAGAGGTTCCTGTGAAGATCACTGATCTGTTCACAGCCCAATGCGTGGCCAGGAGATGCCGTTCGCAATTGGAGAAACTCCTCTCTACATCCGTGAGCACCCGGGAGGAATAAACCACTGGTCTCAGCTTGCCGTGCCGCTCCTGGAGCAACACTGCGCTCAGGCTGTCCCCACCAGCGGCTACCTCCAGGAAGAACTCCTCTCCCCCATCTATGGCCCTTAGGGCTGGCGCGGTCTGCAGATCTCTTTTCAACTTCTCGAATGCTGCCTGGCACCCCTCATCCCAAGACCACTCGACTCCCTTGTGTAAGAGTCGAAGTAGCGTGGCTGCTGTGGCAGCATAGTCCTCGATGAAATCTCTGCAGTACCCGGTCAACCCCAAAAAGGACCTTACACCCGTTACTGTGTTGGGAATCGGCAGATCTTGTATTGATTCCCTTCTGGCCTTATCTATGGCTCTTTCTCCAGCGCGGATGGCCAGACCTAGGAATTTGACTTCCTGCTGGCCGATCTGGGCTTTCTTTGGGTTTACTTTGAAACCCTTCCTTTCTAACAGTTCCAACAATTCGGCTAATAGTGGGCCGTGCTCCTCCCTTGTGTCCGTGAACAGGAGTAAGTCGTCCACATACTGTACTATCTGGTTGGGCTGGCTAAACTCTTTTAAACTCCCCGCCATGCATTGATGGAAAATGCTGGGGCTGTTGTGAAAACCCTGTGGTAAGCAGTTCCAAGTGTACTGTTGCCCTCTGAAAGTAAAGGCAAACTTGTACTGATCCTCCCGCCGCAGCGGGATGGACCAGAAACCGTTCGAGATGTCCAGCACCGTGAACGTGGTCGCCGATGCTGGAATGCTCCCTATTAGGTCTGCAACTGCTGCTACCGTGGGCGCGCAGGCTGGGATGTTACTATTGAGGACTCTGTAGTCCACCGTGGCTCTCCATGAATTGTCCGGCTTCTTTACCGGCCATAATGGGGAGTTCACGTGAGTGGCTATCGTTCTCAATACGCCCTGCTGCACCAATGAAGATATTGCTGTCTCCATGTCGGGTTCTGCCTCCTTGGGGAAATTATACTGCTTTTGGGGTCGGATCATGGGGTCCCCGTCTACGCTGACTTCAAACCCAGTGACTCTCCCACAGTCGTGCTTGTGGGTGGCAAACGCGGTCAGATTTTCCGACACACACGCCTGCAAGTCCGTTGGGACGTTCGCTACCATGAGCTCGAGATCGTAACCTCCTGACGGCTTCATGGTGCATAGGGCCCCCTTTTCTTTCTTCCCTGGGATTACGACTACCTTACCTAAACCGCTCTCGGCTCCCCAGAGACAGTGATTTCTCAGGTCCACGAGGATCCCGTGTTCCACCAAGAAATCAGCCCCGAGGATGCCTTTTCCACCCCCCTCCTTCCACTTTAATAGGATGCACGTCCATGTGGTGTGGAGTGCTCCCAACTGAATGGAGAGCGGGATGGAGTACGCGCCAGCCTGTTCTCTGCCTGTGAAACCCGCTACTGAGTATGGAGCCTGGGCGGACAGAGGTGAGGCGAAAGGTTTATCTGTGTGGATCACGGTACACGAAGCTCCCGTATCCAACAGGTAACTACCCTTTTGCCTTTCCACCTCCATCTCCACCACAGGTCTTCTCCAGGCGTCATAGCGGAGCGGACACAAGTAGACGGGCTGCGTGGGCGTCAGTCATTTAGGTGCTTCGGTTGGGGTCTCGGGAGCGATAGGGCTGTTGGCGACCGCTACCTTCCCCTGCCAGGTCATTAGAGACCGCATAGCCTCCAAGACTGACTCGATCGCAGCGGGATCCACAACCGCACCACCCCCTGTGGTTGGGGCGGGGGCTACGGTTGGGTTCTGGACTGGTGTTGGGGCAGCGGTCTGCACTTGTGCTTGTGCTGGTGCTGGGTAAACAATCGGACCGTGGGCGACTTGGGCTTGGGCTCGGTCTTGGGCTGCGGTGAACGCTCTCTCTCTCTTATCCTTCCATGGATTCCTACAGTCCTTGCGCCAATGACCCTCCTTCCCACACCCGTAACAACTGCTGTTGGCTTGGGGGGGGCGATTTCCCTCCTGACGCCATTCCCTTTTAGCAGAGGTTGCGGGCCTCACCTCATGCACCTTTCCTTTTACAACAGGCATTTTCTTGCCTTTGTTGTTCCTATAACTGATCGTGAGCTGATCTAGTACTAGATCCTCCGTGGAGCGGGCGTTAGTGGGGTCAAACCATGCTTTGGCCTGCTCCCTCACTACTGGCAAGCAACCTGCTACCAGGCATCGAAGCCAATGAGCTCTCTGTTCACCATCCAGCCCGGCCCGGGCCGGCCCGCCCGGGCAGCTGCGCCGATACACTGGCCACAACCTGTCGGCGAAAACCCGTGGGGGTTCTCCCTCTAGCTGCACTGTCTTTTCTAAACGGAGGAATGGAGTTCCGTCCCCCTCTCCCATGATCTCCAGAATCTCATCCCGTAGCAACTCATAGTCCCTGTGCCCTCTCTTGCTCTTGTCAGGGAGAAATGTAAGAAGTCACACAACACCAGGTTATAGTCCAACAGCTTTATTTGAAATCACAAGCTTTCGGAGCGCTGCTCCTTCTTCAGGTGAAGTGGAGAAATGCATAAAGACACAGCTTATATAGTCAGAGAATCATGTCAGATGTTTACAGGTAACCTTTCCAACTGCCATTTATCACACCTCGGCAGAGAGATAATCACAGCAGTCAAAGGTGTGAATGGTGTCCAAACAGGTCAGTCAGGGAAACATTACATCAAAGAACAATGAGGTGGGGTCACAAGGGGTCAAATATTGCAGATGCTGGGGTCTGTATGAAAAACAAAAAAACAGACAAAAAACATCTGACATGATTCTCTGACTATATAAGCTGTGTCTTTATGCATTTCTCCACTTCACCTGAAGAAGGAACAGCGCTCCGAAAGCTTGTGATTTCAAATAAAGCTGTTGGACTATAACCTGGTGTTGTGTGACTTCTTACATTTGTCCACCCCAGTCCAACTCCGGCATCTCCACACCTTGTCAGGGAGACACTGGAGGAGCGAACTGTCCAGGGAGAACAGCAGCATTTTAGACTGTTCAACCCCGTCGCAGTCATTGACTGCTGCGGTCTGCTCCACGTCCTTGAAATGCATGGAGGGATCTCCTGACTCGGAGAGTTTTGGGATGTGACTTATCATTTCTCTTAGCTGTCGTGCGCTATGGGGCATTACGATCTGACTCTCAAGGGGTCCGTCATCGCCATTCACTTCATTTGGACCGAGCCTCCGGTGTCTCGTTGGACACATCGGCGCCGGCCCTGACTCTACTATCTGGGGTTGCTCTACCTCAGGACTCGCTCCCTCTACCGTCTCCGTCTCCTTCTCCGGAGTCCAAGACTCCTCATAAGCAGGAGGCGCAGAGAGTTCGGGAGTTGGTACCCCAACTGCCTCTTGTGGGATCGGTCTTTTGGATTCCTTGGCTAGCAATAGCTGACTCGCTGGTGGATTTATGAGACACACCAACCCGTTTGCCTTGGCTAGGGCCGTTTTCAGGTCCTCTTGCTCCCGGCGGCAAGCGCTGTGGTCGGTGCTCTCAGATCTATCCTCCATCACCATCTTATATGCTGCCCTGGCTCCCAGAAGTTTTTCCTCTTGGGCCTCTATTTGCTTAGCTAGACGGAAACACCTCTCTCTCATTCTACCTTCACTGGCCTTGGCTTCAATGACCTGACATTTTATATATTCTACCCAGGTCTCGTGGCAGCGAATTATGGAGTGGCGTTCCTGATTCAGCGCGTTAAGCGCTTCAATCAGTTGCTGATCTCCCGCAACCTTCTCCTCTACGTCTTTAAGCAAACCGTTGATCTGGGCTGTCTGTGCTGCAACGACCTGGTCCAAAAGCTGGACTTGCTTCTTGTAGCACATCAGCCAGACCGCTTTCTCTACAGATTTCTTATGCTCTTTACCCGCTGTCCACTTGATGGCTGCGTCTAGCGGGCGCCTATCGCTCAACAGGTCAGATATCCATTGCTTTGTGAGGTTAACTTTTCCAAAAACATAATCGGCTATTCTTTCGTCCATCACATCTCGTTTATTCAGACCTTGATCTAACACACTACTTTCCTGCAGCCAAGGTCCTGCCGCGGTCGCCATTTCTGTAGGGGGTTTCTCTTGCTCGTTCTGGTCTCCTGCCAGGTTTCATGCAATAATTACCCTTGAGTGGTTCGACCCACTCACCCTATGGTTCTAGACCTTGGACTTAGATGCAGAGAACAGTAGTGCAGAGAAAGATCTCAATAGACCAGGTTGAATAGCACGAAATGGATGCTTTTATTTTTAAACAGTTTGAAGCATTACAAAATACATGTCATAGGCACAGATTAAAGTTACTACAATCATACACAAATTTATGAACTTAACTCTATGGAAATGGGGAACACACGGCACATCGTAAAAGGGGACACACATTACGATTACCCTTAACTCCCTCCCCTATACCTAAACTAAGTTTCGACCTGGGGAACTTGGGATCATGCTCACCACTCTCAAAATCGCGAAAAAGGGGGTTCGCAGCCTTTTGGCACCGCTTTCCGTTGTCACGTGGATTTGGAAGCTTCTGGCGCAGTCGATATTCTCTCTCCCTCGAGGCGGTGGGGTAGACACAGCCTCGATGAGCGCTCGTCAAGGTTGAGATCCACTATTTGGGTTCATGGAGCAGACTTAGATGCAGGCTGCTGAAGAAGTGCATGCACATGGAAGAGTCTTTCCGGCCTGGATCGCCGGTCCTCCAGAGGGTTTCTTCTCCGTCGGCCTGGGTCGTCGATGATCTCCCGACCTCAGTACCCGGGCCACCCTTGTTGTCTTCTCATCGTGGCCGAGCCTTGTTTGGCTGAACACCGACCACGTTGTCTTTTCACCGAAATCGTCCGTCTTTAAAAAGACGAAACGTTTTCATCGATTCCGTATCTGCTGAAGTGGAAGAGGCGCCGATCCTGGCACCGTCCGTCCTTCGTTCGTTCCTTGTAGAAGAAGTTCTTGAAGAAAATGGAAGTCTGAAGTCGTCCAAGAAGAAGAAGCAGCCGCCGTCCAGTCAAGTGAAGTTTTTGATGGACTTTCAATCCATAGTTATACTCTTTTGGGACAGTCTTATCTCCCGCCAAATCATAGTCCTGTCTTTGTATTAATTTTGGCGGGCAGAAATCTCTGCAGGGGCGCTTTGTCTTGTAACGGAGCCGGTGATAACTTAAACTGGCCTTCCTGGCCGATAATGTCTTTTAATGTCTTTTTCATTGTCACCGCGGCTCGGTTCGCATATTGATCGGTCCGGAGATTTTCCTTGATGGCTGCTAAACGGTTTTTCCTTTGTACAATAAATGGGTATAAGTGTTTTTGCATTGTCCGCCCATATCTTGATGGGCCCCATCCTGTACTTAGAATCCATTGAATATGTATGCTGTTTCTCTGAGTTTCAGTTCCCAGATACTGGCTTTCGCGGGCTTACTGTCTTCAATCCACAAGCCTGTCTGGCTTGCAGTAACAGAAATAAAATGGTTCAGAAACTGATCACGGGGCCTGGCGGCCATTTTGTATGCCCTTCTATCAAAGGTTTTTCTGTGCAAGCTTACTTTGGTCAATAAACAGTCTTATTTTATCCAGTTTTCTTGCGTGATTTTTGCTGAAAATTTCGAATCTTACACAGTGGCAGGGGCACCAATCAAGTGAACTGTTCTGTCCTGGAATATAGCTACTTGAGTGTTGTTCCGGCTGTACCCATCCAGGCGAGGATTCCATCACACTCCTGAGTTGAGTCTTGTGGAGATAGTGAGAAGGGTCAGGATCTGAGACACTCATCACAGAGTACTCAGTCTCTGCCCTGTACTTGTAGCCATGATACTGATATAGCTACACCAGTCCAGCTTCTGGTCATTGGTGACCCCCAAGTTGTTGATGACAGGGTACTCAGTGATGATGGTGCCATTAAAGGTCTGAGGGAGATGTTTGCACTTTCTCTTGTTTGAGATGGTCATTACCTGCCACTTGTCAGCCCAAGCCAGAGTGTTATACAACTCAGGCTGCAGGCTGGCTTGGGCTGCTTTACCATCAGAGGAGTTGTAAATGGAGTTGAATACAGAGAAATCGACACTGAACAGTTGCATCATTTGACCTCATGACAGATGGAATTGTTAAAGGTAATTGATGAAGTGCCTGAAGATGGTTGGGTTGAAGACACTTTACTGTGGAACTCCTGCAGTGATGTCCTGGGACTGTTGGTGACTGGCCTCCAGCAACCAAACCATCTTCCTTTGCCTCAGGTATGATGCTAACCATAGGAGGGCTTTACCTTTGATCCTCATTAACTTCTGTTTTGCTAGGGCTCCTTGGTGCCATGTTCAGATGAATGGTGCCTTGGTGTTGCAGGCAGTGACTCTCGCCTCTCACCTGGCATTCAGCTCTTGCATCAATATCATCAAAATACTTACTATACCACTTTAAGAGGTCTCTTGGAGCTGGTGAGCTCCAAGAGACCCCAATGTGCTCACGTTTTATGGGTTCAGTCTTGTGAGGACCCAAAACATCCAGTGCAAGGTGATTTTCATGAAATGAAGAGACTTTCATGTGGCAACAGTACAAGCCTCAAAAATGAGTGGAAAATCAGGTGTTTGAAGTCCTGCAGCTGATTTTTCATGGTTATTGATGGTGTGTGGGGCCCTACCAGTGTGCACACTTACTTGTCAATGACGGAGAACAGCTGTCTCAATTTTCTTTGGGTCAGCAGAGCGACTGTTGCAGGGAAACTGCAATATAGGTACAGCACTGCCCTCATACCATTATGCTTGCAGCTTATTGTCACCTAGCACTGAAGTATCAGTTCATGTGCTGCTCACAAGCTAAACAGATACCTGAATCATCAGTCTGCATGGCCTCCACTTCCTTTTCTCACTGAATAGCATTAGACCATCGTCCAGTGGGAAATGCAGTGCCATGGCAAAGAACAAGAAGCCAGTGATGTCAGTAAGTGACCATATGTGCGTTGCAATAGTTTGATATATGAAGCCTTGGAAGATGTGAGGTTGACAAAGGTTATCCACAGTAAGTTGCAGCTTGAATGTGTGCCCTCCTGAAGTAGGTCTTTGGGATTTATGCTAGATACGCTGCTCAGGTTCAGTGGCACCATCTACTCTCCTAAGCAGACCCTACATCCTCTATGTCATACCCTCTTACCTGCAGAACATCCAGGTAAACGATAGCAAGACCCAAGGATCAAACAGACAACTCTCGTCACTGTAATCTGATTTACTATATTCTGATTTATTGGAATGTATGTATCACATGCTGCTACGTGATTCGCTTCATCTTTGGGAGATGGATTGAAGATTGCCGCTATCAGAACAAGATGTAATCACTACACACTGGAAGGTGAATCAGTCTCAAATTAGTATAACTGTAGCCTCAATCAGTCATTTGTCTAGCTCTGGAAACTGCTTCAGATGGGATTCTATTCGCATACTCTGAACAAACATTTCTTTCTCATTTATGGCCTTGCTTGACGATTGCCAATTTTATCCTTGTATTATCAAATTCTGTAATCACAGATTAAGTTATAAAAAGCCCTCCTTACATCAAATTATATCCTGCCATGATCATCTTTGATATCTGAGAGATTTGGAGAAGATTGGCAAGGGTTTTTGCAGGTACGAGGAGAGGCTAACAAAATGGAACTTTTTTCAAGGGGGAGAAGATTAAAAGAAAGTATGAAGCATGTGTGTGTGAGCTGTTCACAGGCACCTGACAACAGAACCCTCAAAGACTGTGACAATTGTCTTTTATCTTTTCTGTCTGGCTTCTATTCAACCTTTTCCTGCTAGCACAGCTGAAATATATTAACAATCTGTGAAGACTGTATGACTTTGTTATCCAGTTGGCTGCAAATCTTGATGAAGAATAAGCTTATGAAACCAAAAGCTTCTCATCAGCTTGAGCATCATAAGCATTAGCATAGAACTGTCACAGATGTCCAAAGATAACTTGTGGCTGCTACTGCTGCAAGGCCCAGCGTTAGCTTTGTTGATAACGTGCTGCTAGAATTAGTAGTCTTGCCAGGGAAATAGCACATCTTATGGTTGTGAATGCCCATTCTTGGCATCTGTCTGTTTGCTGAAAGTGTAACTTGTGATCAGTATTAGTGCTCTTGCATTGCTAGATGCACTCTAGCATCCAGGACAAGGGGGCATAACCTTAAAATTAGAGCTAGGTCATTCAGGGGTGGTGTTAGAAAGCACTTCTTCACACAAAGGTTAGTGGAAACCAGGAACACTCTCCACCAAAAGCTATTGAGGTGAGGTCAATTGAAAATTTCAAAAACTGAGATTAATCATTTCTTGTTAGGTCAAGGTATTAAAGGTTAGGGAGCCAAGGTGGGTGGTTGAAGTTAAGCTGCAGATCAGCCGTGATCTAATTGAATGGCAGAACAGGCTCGAGGTGCTGAATGATCTACCCCTGTTCCGATGTTCCACAGCAATTTTTCTAATCATGCTTCAGGTACAATTTTTGGTAATTATCACATTGTAATATTCTAATACTGGAGTCTCTCCAGACACCCTCTGGCTGTGAACTTTAGGAATCCAATCAAAGCAAAATTACGATTGTCACAGTTTAGCACCTTAACCAGCAGGAAATAAGCCTCTTCATCTCTATAACAAATGAACTGATCACCAATCCAGATGTGCACCCTCCATATTGATGTATGCATCTGGAAGGAACTTTAGGTAGCTAATAACAATCAGATTGTGTTACGAAAGTTAAACATGATACATGCAGCAGTAATAATTACAGATGAGCAGTTCTATGATGAAGTTCATCAAATTCTCATTATGACGAGAAGCTTTTGGTTTCACAAACTTGTTCTGCTTTACCATTTCATCCTGATTTGCAGCCAAAGTCTCGCTGTCTCCACAGATTTGGTGTGTATTTAATATGTTGCCAATAGTTTTCACATATGGATTTCAGACAACTTACGTCGAGCACCAACAATTCATTCAAATTCATTGTGTGACGGTTTAAGGCGGAGGTGGCCAACTCATGTCATCGTAACTACATACAACTCTTCTGTGGCTGACGTGTGGCTTGTTTTTAATAATCTATCTACACTTTTAATTCTGTTCGGAATCCAGCAATGGAGTGATCAGGAAGTGATGCTGTCACAAAAACAGAAAATGCTGGAAATACTCAGCAGGTCAGGCAGCATCTGTGGAGAAATGTTTCTCTCTCCACAGATGCTGCCTGACCTGCTGAGTATTTCCAGCATTTTCTGTTTTCATTTCCGATTTCCAGCATCCGCGATATTTTGCTTTAGTATTAACGATGCTGTCACTACTGCCACAAGCACAAACTTTCAATGTTACTGGATTTTGCAGCAGTAAATCAACCAGGTGCAGTGAAGGAGCCAACTCTTATTTACTGTGAGATTATCTGTGAAATTACCTTTTTCAAACGGAATGGTGGAGCTTTACAATTTATGCAGTTCATAATGGTTGCACACAACCTCCTTTACAAAGCACAGGCGGTGTTTGAGGACAAAGAAAACGTTTGCATTTATTTAACACTGTTATCAAGTCCTCAGGGTATCCCAAAGTGCTTCACAGCTAACAGATTACTTTTGTAGGGAAACATGAAATCCAATTTTCACGCAGTATAATCCCACAGACAGTAATGAGATGACTGAACATAGGAACAGGAGTAGGCCATTCAGCCACTTATCGGTACCTCAACTCCATTTAACCGTCTTTGATCCATATCGCTTGATAGGCTCACAACTCCTCGGGGAGCTCCAAGCTTAAAATTGTGGCCCCTTGCTCTGGACTTCCCCCCACCAGAGGAAATAGTTTATCTGTATCTAATCTATCAAATCCCTTTATTATTTTAAAGATCTCAATTAGATCACCCCTCAACCTTCAGAACCCATGAGAACACAAGCTAAGTTTATGAAACCTGCCCTCATAATTTAACTGTTTAAGCCCTTGTATTATTCTGGTGCATCTGCGCTGCACCCACTCCGAGGCCAATATATCCTTCCTGAGATGCAGTGACCAGAACTTAACACACTACTTGAACCAGAGATTTATATAACTGTAACATAACTTCCACCCCTTTGTAATCCAGCCTCCTTGAGATAAAGGCCAACATTTCATTAGCCTTTTTAGACCAGTCAATCTGTTTTTTCTCTGGTAATTTAATCTACAACTCTATTATCCTTTGGGTGAAAAATTTCCATTTGACCTACTCCCAAAATTTCTGGAGCGCTTCTTTGCTTCCAGTGGTACTGTGATGAAATATGTCATTCATCAGACTCTGTAGTTAACTGTATATATTGTATTGCCTGCTCCGGTGTTTGTACCTTGTATTGTGTATAGGGCACCGCCCCCTTTGTGTGTCGGCTCCGCCCATACCTGGCCCTACTTAAGACAAGTCCAGGCTTGTCCTGCAGTAGAACAGCAGCACGCCAGGTGAAGCTAGGTGCAGCCACCGGCATCTTTTCTTTGCTAATAAAAGCCTTGTTTTATTCTGCTAACTTCGAGTCTTGAAGTTATTGAGGCACGTCAGGTACATCAGGGTTGGACTTTGAGTTGCCAGTCAGTTGCACGCATTACCCCATCCCAAATCATCGGATTAGGGCCATTTACACGAGGGACGGGGCATCCGAGCCATTTGTGGGATTACTGGTGGGGGCAGGGCAAGAAGCTCTGAGGGGCACGGTGCTGCAATTGTGAGGGTGAGCCGACAGTTCCAGCTGAAGATGGATAGAGATGTAAAAGGTTTAGAAGAATTCAAAGATTCTGCTTTCCCCAGTGACACTGAATTGCATTGCTATCAACTGCCTTTAGTAAGCCAGTGTTTGAAGTAACTGTGGGCTCCATTTCTGCCAGGGTCCAGTCCTGATACACAAGTACACTTGCAGCCTTAACATTGGGGGCAATGGAGGGAATTATGATGACATTATTCCACCAGCCCCGCCTCTAGTGGTTACATCCACTGGGCAGGGTTGGATGAGGACAGTTGGAAGAGCATTGGAATCCCTGACAAGAATATTCAACAAGCGCACTAGATAATTCCTTAATCCTTCACCTTAGCACCTCATCAAGAAACCACCTAGAGTTTACCACTCGGTTTGTACCTAGGAGCGAGTGATGCCTAAAATTGGCTTGTTTTGCATCATCTGTTCAGATTATATTAGCATTTACAATGCCAACCTCCCATGAGGATCCACACAAGCTACTGAATGAATTATTCTTGCCAATTATCAAAGAAGAAGTCAGACAACAGTCATGAACTAACAATTATTTATTAACTTGAGAATCAAAGTTAGCTGTATTAAACACTGGGGGCGGAGTTTCCGCTAGTTTCTGTTTGTTATATCAGCACAATCCAGGCAGAATCGGCCGATCACTGCAAAAGATCAGAGAGTTTTAAATTTAAGCGGGTTAATCCCCAAACAACATAGTTTGTGCTTTCCGCGATCTTATATGCTTCTTCAAAAATCACTTTGCCTGAAACAGGCCCCGCCCACAAAATTGGCTACGCCCCCCCCTTGTCAAAATAGTGGTGGTGGCAAGTTTTCACCGATTGTACCCATTCAGGAGGGGTCGTTAAATTGTGCTCATTTTCATCAGCAGGCACCCATAGTCATGTGACCAGCGGTCCTTTCACGCAACTTATAGACCTGCAGCAATTAGTTGATTAGAAAATAGTGAAATTAAGTGATTATAATCTCACTGTATCACAGAATAGAGCAACAACAAGAACAGCTGCTTGCATTTAGTGCCTGGAGTTTCTGCTTTGGCCATTGATTTTGAGTTTAAAACTAGTTTAAATTCAGACCTCAAGTAAACAAAATGATGCATGTTTTGGAAATTCCACCCTTCTTTGTGATGTTGGAGGAGAAGGTAAAGAAGGAGGAGCGAGAGTTCTGGAGGCTCGAAGCCTGCAGACTTGAGGTACAATAAGTGAGGCGACACAAGAAGAGAGTTCACCCCCGCTTGCAGTTACCTCACTCGAGTGCATGAGCAATGAGGAGATAGCGGAGGAGCTGGTTGTGGGCGATCTATGCCTCACCAAGTCTGCAATTGGGCAGCTCTATGATTTACTGCGGGAGGATCTGAGGCCTCGATCAACAACCAGCACGGCCATCACAGTTGAAATGAAGGTCACCATAGCTCTGATCTTTTATGGGTGTGGCTTGTTCCAGGTGTCCACGGGGGCCCTTGTGCCGTGTCAGTCAGTGGCAGTGAGGGGCCGCATCCGGGAGGTGACCAACATCCTGCTCCGCAGGGCTGAGGACTTCATTAAATTTGAAATAGCGCTGACAGAGCAAAGGCAGACATCACTTCACTTATACCATTTAGCTGGCTTCCCCAAGGTGCTAGGGACAATTGGTGGCACTCGTGGCACTGTAGGTTACCCGTAAAGACTTGCAGAGCTTCCTGAAGGGATCCACTCCCTTAACTTTCAGGTAGTATATGACATCCGTCTGTGCATCCTGCATGTCAATGCCATGCACACAGGATCAACGCACAATGGTTTCACTGTGACAAACTCCGTCATAGCCTGCATGTTCGGCGAGGATGATTGGCCTGATGGTTGGCCTATTGGGGACAAGGTATCCCCCCGCCCCTGCTGCCATGGCTCATGACACCATTTCAGACATCACAGACTGAGGCACAGGTCAAGTACAATGAGGCACATGTCTCCACCAGGGAAGTCAGGGAGAGAGCCGTTGGGGTGCTGAAGAGACGCTTCAGGTGCCTGGACAGATTTGAAGGCATACAGCAGTATTCCCCAGAGAGAGCGGCTAGGATTGTGGTTATTTGTTGCGCCTTGCACAAATTTACTTTGGAACTAGGTCTCGACCTGGACATCCCGGGAGAGGAGCCAATAGAGATTAATGCAGTGTCCCGACAGGGCTGGGCTGTCAGATTGTGGAGCAGATTTTTAACAAGTTAACAACAATCGACAGACTTTTGTCTACTGCTAAGAAAGACAGAACACAGAAAAGGATAAACTGTAACAGCGACAAGCTTTGTCTACTGCTAGAAAAGAAACAGAAAACAGGCACAGAACAGGAAAGGTTGTGACTTGGACACTGCACCAAAGAGAGGACAGAGGAGGTCCATTTTACCTCAAAGTTGTATTAAAAGAGAACAAACTGTGCTATCAGGAGGAGAGGGCACATGAGGAAGACAAGGAAGAATCAGTTTGGTGGACACTCCCGGGCTCTCCTCCAGAACAAAGGTCTGGTCAATCCGCGGTCTGAAACCTGCTCCCAGGTGTGAGAATTATTTAGATCAGTTTATAGTTTATTGTTGCTTATAGTTGTTCAGCAATCGAATAAAATGTTTAGTAATCGTAGTACCAGTGTCTGTTGCTGTCTTCAGTAGAACTAGTAATAAGGGTATTTCACTAAACATAGGGACAAATTAATTACTATCTACTGTCTACCAGCCACTGTGGATGGCACGTCTACCTGTGGTGTGGCGGAGAAATGTAGGCCTGATGGGCCGTGGGCCTTTGACTTGCCGAATCTTATGGCCATCTTATGGGACACGTGTTATTGAGTGAGTGGAGGGGGACAGACCTCTATCTGAATAGGTGCTACATAATGGTGTGACATGAATCATTGATCAGTGAAATCACATTGATAGGTAAGGTTATGAAGGCATATCGAGCAAAGTTGGGTAAATGGAGTTGAGGTACAGATCAGCCATGATCTCATTGAATGGTGGAGCACACCCGAGGGGCTGAATGGCCTCCTTCTGTTCCTAATGTACGTATCTTCCTGTAAGAGGGTTTTTTGCAGGTGTGGACGCAGATGAAAATAAGGTTGGAAGGTGATGGGGGGGGGGTTACGGGTGATAAAATCAATGGTCAGACATGGCCTTGTCAGTGCTTGAGACCATGCAAGTAGTGAGGCCAGGAGAGATGGCAAAGTAGAGGGGTGGACGTGATGGGTAGGAGTGTTTAAGGGACAACAGGAGGGCAGTAAAATCGGAGGAGAAAGGATAAGGGGAGTTGAGATGGAGATTGAAATGACCGAGGATGAGGACTCACTGAGTGCAGAGGCTGAAGGAGGGAAATGTGGAGAATTTGTGGGTGAGAAATCTGGAGTGGTAGGCAATAGACAACAAGGATTTTAAAGGAGAGACGAGTGGAACAACTGTCACAATGGACCGCTCTGATGTCACAACGGGCTGCTCTGATATCACAGCAACTTCCTGATGACATCATTAAGCATCTTCAATCCCTGACAATGAACCTCCCAATTCGGGGCAATTCTGCTAGAAATGTCTGTCCTACACTCCCATTTCTACATCTTTTGTCACAAGTACTCTGAGTGTCTGTCTTGTAGTGGGTTCTTTATTAGGAACAAATAGCTGCTCAATCCAATATGGCTGCCAAGGATTGCGAATGTTGCCATGTCCATATGGTCTGCATCTCGGGTCTGGGCCTTAACCCCCACCACCCACCTTAAACTGCCACAAACATCTGGCAGGACTTATATGGGCACATGACCCAGGACCTCATCACAACTGAGGGGTTATGTAACCCGGCCTCACAATGAAAACCATGACAACACAGAAACCCAGAGGTGGACAAAATACAGCAAAGTGGTACAAACTGTGCATTTCTGCAAGAGATGCATGTTGTGACAGAGATAAAGGGCTCGATTTTAACTCAGGTGAGGGCTGTTTCGTGTTATCTGAATTTCGTGTTTCTCACACAAATCTAAATGGATATGGGAGATTGATGCAATTTTAACTCAATTGCCCAATTGATTTCCAACGTGTGGGCAGCCTTTGCAAATGGGTTTTTCATGACTGAAATCCCCTCCGATGACGTCATCATTGCTGCTGCATTTAAGGTCCACAGCAAGCCTTGCTTCATCTGCAGGCTTCCAAGCTTCCTCCATTTGGTGTCAGAGGGACCTGCAGGAAACATGACAAGCGGGAGGGCAAGAGCAGCTCCTCGCTTTGATGAGGCGGCACTGCAGGCATTAGTCGATGGGGCTAGGGCCAACAGGGAGGTCCTGTTCCCTTCATCGGGGAGGAAGAGGCCTCCCACTCAGACCAAGGCAGTGTGGATGCAGGTGGCTGAGGAGGTCAACTCCTTGGGAGTCACACGGCGAACCTGGAAACAGTGCAGGAAAAGATTTTATGAACTTCAGCGCACTGGAAAAGTGAGTGTGAATTTCCCATCACCCTCAATCTGATCCCCATTGCCTTTCCTCACCAGCACTCAGCTTTAGCAATCTCTTCCTCCACATCCCACTTGACACTGACATCCGTGCACCCTTACCCATTCTCTCTCTCTCTATGCTCACATTCACATAACTATTCCACCATGCAGCCCTCACACTCCCTATCACTCTGATGCTTTGAACACAACTGACAACACACGGGGAGGACCCTTGGTCTTGCAACCTCACTCCATCTTTGTCTCCTTCTAAGTATCTATGCTATGCAGTCTCTACACTCACTCCTTCATTCTCACTCAACCTCTACTTGTTTCCCTCATTGCAGGAAAAGAGAGCTCGCAACAAGAGAGTGAGTCAGGACAGGAGGAGGGCCACTCTCAATAGCCCACCTGACCCCCTGGAAGGAGGCCGTCCTGGAAATTATCGGCGTTGAGGATGATTCGCGCGTGGGGGACGGACAGATGGGTGCAACACAACAGCTGGTGACAGAAAAGTTTCCCATCTCTCTCTTTGACATTTCATGAGTCGCTGATAATGATTGTGAAGCTGTAACAGATGCACCTATGAGCACCTGCAAAAAGCTATGTGCATGTAGACTTTGCATCACATCTCTGACTCTTTCCCTTACTCGCCCACAGGACCATCACAAGCACCCGTCCCCCCTAGACAGGAAGAAGAGGCTGAGCAGCCAGACACCTCAGAGGAAGCTGCAACCTCTGAGGGTGTAGCGTCAGCAGAATTCAGCGCACCCAGCACCAGCGCAGACACTCACACCTCGGTGGGACCTTCGGGATATAGAGTAGTGTTGTCACCTGGTGTATCACAGCTCACAAGTGAGCATCAGCAGATTGTAGAGACAGGGACAGCAGTGGAGAGTCCTAGTCGGAGGGCGCAGGACTCTGCCAGCTCGGCTCAGCAGCATGTCGACCCTCTGCCTCTGGGTCCATCCATAAGCTCAGAGGTGATGGAACTCCAGGCACAGATGCAGGAGTCTCTGGCAGGATTTGTCTCTAGGGTCGCTGCGAGTGTGGAGCGAATGGAGGAGTCCATAGCGAACATGAGCAGAGCCTTTGTGGAGTCATTGGTGCATGAATGCATCAACATGGAAAGGATGGCTACCTCCGAGGTAAGGCAGGCTACCGTAGAGGAGAGGATGGCTACGGTAGAGGAGAGGAGGGCTCCGGCCATGGAGGAGCTTAGTCGCCAGGGTATGGAAAACATGGTCATTGTTCAGAATAGAATGACATCTCTTGAGGAGCGATGGGCATCGATTGAACATAGAAACCAGACCTTCACAGAAGTCCTTCTGAATAGGACTGCCATTGCAGATACGGGTCCCCATGGCCCCCCTGATATGCAGCAAGGTGCTCTCCAGCCACTTGCAGGTGCAGAGGGGGAGCTGACCCATGAGAGGGAGGTTGGTGGCAGACCTCAAGGAAGTGGGGGTTCCTCTCCAAGCGCTCACACTTCCATGCCACTGCAGAGCCCTCGGTCAGAGCCCCACCGGAGTCCACACCCAAGTGAGATAGGAGTCTTAACCCCTGCACAGCCGCAGGAGCAGCAGACTGTTGATGAGCCCTCACAGGCTCGCCACTGCAGAGGACGCCCGCCAAAGGTGACGAGATAGGAGCAGCAGGAAAGTGAGCAAGGGGCCTCCACATCTGCTGAAGTCACAGGGGAACCACGCGTAAGAGGAAGATAAAGCACAAGTAGTCACAAGGGTAGTCACTTGGGTGAAATTTGATGTATTGTTAGAAAAAGCCATCTGATTAATAATGTTAATAAAAAATCTGATGGCTACTGCTGTATTTGTGGCGTGTGTCATTTTGTGAAAGGAACTTTCACATTGAGGGCTTAGGATTACTTGCAGTATGCTGGTCAAATAGCTAGGAATCCTCAGGGTCTTGGCCATTGTCAATGCTTAGGTAAGAAGCTGCGAGGCAAAAGTGTTTGATTGACTAGGCTAAGCAAATCTGGCCAGGATGAGTGCATTCCTTGCATCCCGGGCACCAATGTTCTCGCGTAATGCTGCGGCTGGTTGATGGGCCTCTGCAGGATGTTCGTTTTCGCCCTCATCCTCCTCCTCCTCATCTGAGGAGTATATGTGAGGAGCCACTTGGTTCTCAGGAATCTGTAAGCCACGACGCTGTGCCATGTTGTGAAGTGCACAGCAAACCACGATGATTCTGGAGACCCTAGCTGCTGAGTACTGCAGGCCTCCAGCTGATCTATCCAGGCATCTGAAGCGCATCTTCAGCAAACTGATGGTTTGTTCGATAAAGGATCTGGTGGAAATGTGGCTGGAGTTGTAGCGCTCCTCAGCTTCGTTGGCTGGCCTCCTCAACGGCGTCATCAGCCATGTCCTCAGGGGATAGCCCTTGTCTCCAAGTAGCCATCCGTTAAGTTGGTCTGGCGGACTGAATAGCGGAGGCACACTAGACAAGCGCAGTATGAAGGAGTCATGGCAACTGTCAGGGTACATGGCACAAGCATGCAAAATCTCCTTCTTGTGGTCACACACCAGCTAAACGTTGAGGGAGTGGAAGCCCTTGCGGTTGACAAAAATACCTGGATTGCGATGGGGTGCCCTAAGGGCCACATGTGTGCAGTCAACGATGCCCTGCACCCTTGGAAAGCCTGCCAGATGAGCTAATCCAACCGCTCGCGCCGTGACACTTGCTCGATCCTTGGTGAGATGGAGGTGATTGTGCGCGAGGGCAAAGAGGGCATCGTTTACGTGCATGATGCAAGTGTGTGTGGCTGCCTGGGAGATGCCGCTGATGTCTGCTGCTGATCCCTGGAATGAGCCTGAGGCAAAAAAGTTGAGTACGGTGGTGACTTTGACGGCCACTGGTAATGCTTGTCCACCTGGTCCTCTGGGCAGCAGGTCTTGCTGTAGCATTGCGCAGATGTCAGTGACTACCTCTCGTGAAAGTCAGAGCTGCCTTTGGCACTGCTGCTCAGACATGTTGAGATAGGTGAACCTGCGTCTGTAGACCCTCTTTGGGGGGCATCTCCTGCGCCAACGGGCTTCCAGGCGCTGTCCCCTTCTGACCTGTGCAGCCTCAGGTGGGTGAGCAGCAGCCTCGCGCTCCTGCTGCTGCTGTTGCTGGTGCTGCTGTTGTTCCTGGTTCTGCTGGTGCCGCGGCTGGTGCTCGAGCTCCTCTAATGCCCAGATGGGAAGGAAATAAATGGCTCCCATGCTTCTGGTATATGCCTCGGTTGAGGAAGTGCTGAGTGAAGGTGGCGAGAGGAGTTTCCCAGGAGGCCACACTGGAGATGGGTGTGAGGCTCCAACCTTCCACAGGTGTGGTTAAGCCTTCTAAAAGTTGCCCCAGACCGGAGACCACTAAGTCCTGCCACCTGCAAATCATGGGTGATCAAATCTCCTCTTTAATGGTTGACCTGCAGTTGATAGTCAGCAATCCAATAGTGTTCCCGTCAGGTTTCACATTCGTGATTCCCACCAGGCGTGTTTTACATGGGAAAAGGGTTAAAGTTGCAAGAGCCTGTTAAAATAGGATTATAGTGGCCATTTAGTAATAATTAAGGGCCTTAATGCCCAGTCCCGCCTGTTGGATGCGGGACGGAGTCGGGACCATCAGACACGCCTGAGTTAAAATTGCTCGGAGTCGGGAACCAGGCCGGGGGGGTCCCGCCCGCCAGTTTTTGCAATTTTAACCCCCTGCACGCCTCCAAGCCCGACTCCACGGCTCAATGAAAATCGAGCCCAAAAGTGTCTCAGCCTAAAAACACAAATGGACATCCTGCTTAACAAGCTCCACCAGCAGATTTGTGTTTCGCTGGAGTCAACTGATGATCTTACTGTGAAGAACCAGACTGAGATCCTTCGCTGTTTCAGAGTTCTGGCCCCAGCTTATGCAGACAGAAAGGTCGAGTTTCTCCTATCTCAGTTAGAGAACGCTGACCAACAAATGAGAGTAGGAACACTCACTGTACGAAAGCACCTCATCACATCGGTCGCATCGCACTTGGAGAGGAAGAAGGCTCAGATTGTGGTTGCAATAAAACCAGGACAGTACTTCTAGACAAGAGCAGTAATCAGGAGAAGAAGCTAATTGCCCAGGTAATATGTGTCATGGCCCAGCAAGGTTACCTTGAGCCAGAGGGAGGAAAGGCAAAGGTGTAATTCCTCATCCAACAGTGTGCTGTACCCATTGGTTCAGGGACCCTGGTAACACCCAATCATCAGCCAGACCCAGTAACAGATGAAGAATTAGTCATACTATGTGAAAGAGTGAGGTGTTTGATCACAGCTGCAGTGAAGATGGAGGATGTCCCTATGGCCCAGTACACCAAGGCTTTAACAATAATCTGCAGTTGTTCAGCACATATTGGGAAAATTGTTTGAAGACCAGGACCTCAAACACAGCACTAAGCTCATGGTCTACAGAGCAGCAGTGATACCCGCCCTGCTGTATGCCTCAGAGACATGGACCATGTACAGCAGCCACCTCAAAGTACTGGAGAGCTACCACCAACGCTGCCTCCGCAAGATCCTGCAAATCCACTGGCAGGATAGGCGCACCAACGTCAATGTTCTTGCTCAGGCCTACATCCCCAGCATCGAAGCTTTGACCACGCTCAATCAGATCCGATGGACGGGTCACATTATCGGCATGCCCGATACGAGACTCCCAAAACAAGCGCTCTACTCGGAGCTAAGGCACGGCAAGAGAGCCCCAGGTGGGTAGAGGAAACGCTTCAAGGACACCCTCAAAATCTCCTTGAAAAAGTGTAACATCCCTACCGACACCTGGGAATCCCTGGCCCAAGACCGCACAAAGTGGAGGAGAAGCATCCGGGAAGACACTGAACACCTCGAGTCTCTTTGCCGGGAGCAAGCGGAAGCCTAGCGCAGGCAGCGCAAGGAACGCACGTCAACCCAAGCACCCCACCCACCCACCCCTTCAACCACCGTCTGCCCCACCTGTGACAGAGACTGTAGGTCCCGCATTGGACTCATCAGTCACCTGCAAACTCATTTTTAATGTGGAAGCAAGTCATCCTCAGTTCCGAGGGACTGCCTAAGAAGAAGATTGGGAAAAAGAAACGGCGAGCCGGTAGTGAAAGCTTTTCCCTTACTTACAATGAAGATGCCAATCTCCCTAAAGCCCAGGCACTGCTGACAGGCACTGCTGACCCGGCTCTTCGTTGTGTCCTGTTGCTCGTATCACGGAGGAGGCCGAGGAGGTGCGGCACTGAGTGTGCTGAAAGTCCTGAGTCTCAATATCCGCCCAGAATCAGTGAGGTGGTGGGAAGAGGAATTGCACCATTAGTTGACCATTTACTGAAAAATTCAGAGGAGTTTCTGTCCCTATCAAAATGAGAGAATAAATTATTGGCGGTCTTGTGCCTAGCTTTAAATTCGATTGATGACAAGGAATGGACATGTTAGCTCGCTGATGAAATGTCAAAGCAAATTAACACTAACCATCATTCTCCACAAGAGAAGGACTTTCTGTATAAAACTCTTGCGTCAGTGCCCCGCCAGACCCGTACTAAGAACGTAAGGGAGGAGCTTCACCAAATGCTACTGAGTGTGCAGCACAGTGAGAGTGCGGAGAGAGGGAGCAGCCCTCGCCATTGGTTTCTGGGCTAAGGCACAGTTTGATGATACGCTCTGTAGCCTGGAGGAGTTTGCTAACTCCCACAGATTTAGGCTCAAGGAGGAATCGGATAAAGTCAAGAGCACACTGGCTCTGTGCGAAGGGAACATGGCAGTCTGCGCACCTAAGGAACTGCTGTTCAACATCGAGAGCCACATTCTGCCAGATGTTAGTCATTTAATTACAAGTGGGCAGGGGATAAAGGCTGAATCCAGGGATCTCACACTAAAGCTCAGCCTAATACAGACCGTGACTCAGAGAGCCAGATCCCTATGTTTAAATCTCTGGAAAATTTCCATCAATTTATCAGAAACATGGTGCTGCTTACATACATGCAGGATCTTATCAAGGCCGAGCCACCAGAGCTGCTCCAGAGCCCTGTTCAACAGTTAGCCATGAATGCCTGCACACATCTCGTGCAACTACACACTGAATCAAACCAAGCTGACACCTGCCAATTAATTCAAACCTGCCTGAACAGTCCTTTCGGCTTGGTACCTCCAGAACTGAACAATGACCTGGGCACAAATGATAATACAATGGAAACAGCGACACTTTATACCCAAATCACAGATTTGCTGCAAAATCTTCTGAAGCAAATATTATTTCAGGACCTGTCCCCTCAAGGACATGAGGCCATTTTCAATCATGTAGAAGCTCGGATCACTTCAACAAAAGACTATGAATGAGAGAGAGCCATGGAAACGACCTTAGAGCTTCTGAAACTTTACTGGAGGAAGCTCAATATTAGTAATGTAGTGCCTGAAATGAACACGGGGACTCTGATTGGATGACTGATGCCGCGTTGTGCAGGCCCATCGCTTCCCGTTTAGCAGATGTCCCTGGACACTTTGTACATAATCCCGGCTATTCATTTGTCGTGTGAAGACACCAATCTGGTTCAGCAAACGGAGCAGTTAGAGGTACTGAAAAGAGTCAGAGAACAGTTAGTTAACCCTGACACTTCAATCCTCTTTCAATCATGCTCTCAAATCACAGGGGTAATTTCCAAATGATTGCCTCGTGACCAGCTGGGCAACTTACTCTTCATGGTCTTCAAAGGACTGTTCAACCAACACCCCAGCTCTTCCAATGCAGCCGCTGTTCTCATGGAAACCACCATTAATAGACGAGGCAGTGAACTTGGGGACAAGGCCTCGGAGATCATTGATGTGCTGAGGCTTCAATTGCAGTTAATTCCTTATGAGCAGGTGAAACTTTCAGTTCTGCGTAGTATCGCCATTCTGGCTCACACCACACAGCGACTGTTGTGCCTGTCTCCTCACCTACCTTGACCCTTTGGACAAGTACATCAGTGACATGTGGAGATCACTGGCTGAGGACACAGAATGTGCCATGAGTACAATGGGAGTGCTGCTGGATACTCTGAAAAAGCAGTTACCATTTGCAATGAGCCGAACCTGTTCGTGAGAAAGCGCCACAGTATTCAACCTTGAATCCCTGACTGCCGTTTGTGGGCTGTGGCAGATGATAACTAAGCCCGAGTTGGTAAAGGCGGTGATTACATTATTCCCTCAGCTATTCAGCGCCCTGCTCATTCATTGTAAATCGTGCATTAATGTTTCTCTGCTCAATGGTTTTGCTCCTGATGATAAATCGAACCAGAGACAATTCTCAGCTGTGCTTCAAACACCTAAATGTAGAGTGTGTGTGTGAACTGTGTGAGAACACTAAAGGACCTGCTAGCTTGGACAAATAATAAAGAAGTAGCTACTTACATGGTGAAAAGTGGAGGATGGGACCAGATGAAGAACCTCTGCATATTTTACAAGGGGTTTGAATTGCTGGCCAGAGCAATGGTGCAATTTTAATTTTTTTTATTCATTTATGGGATGTGGGTGTCGCTGGCAAGGCCAGCATTTATTGCCCATCCCTAATTGCTCTTGAGAAGGTGCTGGTGAACTGCCTTCTTGAACCGCTGCAGTCCATGTGGTGAAGGTACTCCCACAGTGCTGTTGGGAAGGATTGGCGATACACTTCCAAGTCAGGATGGTTTGTGACTTGGAGGGGAACTTGGAGGTGGTGGTGTTCCCATGCGCCTGCTGCCTTTGTCCTTCTAGGTGGAAGAGGTCACAGGTTTGGGAGGTGCTGCCCAAGGAGCCTTGGCGAGTTGCTGCAGTGCATCTTGTAGATGGTGCACACTACAGCCACGGTACGCCGGTGGTGGAGGGAGTGAATGTTTAATGTGTTGGATGGAGTGCCAATCAAGCAGGCTGCTTTGTCCTGGATGGTGTCGAGCTTCTTGAGTGTTGTTGGAGCTGCACTCATCCAAGCAAGTGGAGAGTATTCCATCACACTCCTTACTTGTGCCTTGTAGATGGTGGAAAGGCTTTGGGAGTCAGTAGGTGAGACACGCACCGCAAAGTACCTAGCCTCTGACCTGCTCTTTTTGCCACAGTATTTGTGGTTGGTCCAGTTAAGTTTCTGGTCAATGGTGACCCCCAGGATATTGATGGTGGAGGATTCGGTGATGGTAATGCCGTTGAATGTCAAGGGGTGGTGGTCAGACTCTCGCTTGTTGGAGATAGTCATTGCCTGGCACTTTTGTGGCGCAAATGTTACCTGCCACCTATCAGCCCAAGTCTAAACATCATCCAGGTCTTGTTGTATGTGGGCATGGACTGCTTCATTATCTGAGGATTTGTGAATGGCACTGATAACTGTGCAGTCATCAGTGAACATCCCCATTTCTGACCTTATGTTGGAGGGAAGGTCATTGATGAAGCAGCTGAAGATGGTTGGGCCTAGGTCACTGCCCTGAGGAACTCCTGCAGCGATGTCCTAGGGCTGTGATGATTGACCTTCAACCACCACAACCATCTTCCTTTGTGCTAGGTATGACTCCAGCCAGTGGAGAGTTTTCCCCCCGATTCAAATTGGCTTCAGTTTTACTAGGGCTCCTTGACACCACACTCAGTCAAATGCTGCCTTGATGTAAAGGTCAGTCACTCTCACCTCACCTCTGGAATTCAGCTCCTTTGTCCATGTTTGGACCAAGACTGTAATGAGGTCGGGAGCCGAGTGGTCTTGGCTTGACCCAAACTGGGCATCAATGAACAGATTGTTGGTGAGTAATTGCAGCCTGATAGCACTGTCGATGGCACCTTCCATCACTTTGCTGATGATTGGGAGTAGGCTGATGGGGCGGTAATTGGCCGGATTGGATTTGTCCTCCTTTTTGTGAACAGGACATACCTGGGCAGTTTTCTACATTGTTGGATAGATGCTAGTGTTGTAGCTGTACTGGAACAGCTTGGCTAGAGGCGCGGCTAGTTCTGGAGCACAAGCCTTCAGCATGATAGCTGGAATATTGTCGGGGCCCATAGCCTTTGCTGTATCCAGTGCGCTCAGCCATTTCTTGCTGTCACGTGGAGTGAATCGAATTGGCTGAAGACTGGCTTCTGTGATGGTGGGGACCTCAGGAGTAGGCCAATATGGACCCTCTACTCGGCACTTTTGGCTGAAGATGGTTGCAGACGCTTCAGCCTTGTCTTTTGCACTCACATGCTGGGCTCCACCATCATTGAGAATTGGGATATTCATGGAGCCTCCTCCTCCTGTTAGTTGTTTAATGGTCCACCACCATTCACGACTGGATGTGGCAGGACTACAGAGCTTTGATCTGATCCGTTGATTGTGGGATTGCTGTCTATAGCATGCTGCTTCCGCTTTTTAGCATGCATGTAGTCCTGTGTTGCAGCTTCTCCAGGTTGGCACCTCATTTTTAGGTGCGTCTGGTGGTGCTACTGGCATGCTCTTCTACACTCCTTACTGAACCAGGGTTGCTCCCCTGGCTTGATGGTAATGGCAGAGTGAGGGATATGCCGGGCCATGAGGTTACAGATTGTGATGGAATTCAATTCTACTGCTGCTGATGGCCCACAGCACCTCACAAATGCCCAGTTTTCAGCTGTTAGGTCTGTTCTGAATCTATCCCATTTAGCACGGTGGTAGTGCCCCGCAACACGATGGAAAGTGTCCTCAGTGTGAAGACATGACGTCGTCTCCAAAATGACTGTGCGGTGGTCACCCATCTGGTTCACTGATGTTCAATATGCTGGCATCAGCCTGCCTGGCATTGTGGAAGAGCTGGCAGATCAGATCCATTCCATCCAAGATGGTCAGGCAGTCACTGTGGCTTCCTTCTTTGGAGAGCTGTTAAAATCTCCACTGGTTTCACAGCTGCAGCTCACAGACGCTCTGATGAGCACATTGCTAAGGTGTTTGCGTGATGCTTGTCCAGTTGCCCAGTTGCTGTGTGTCAGGGACCTTGGCAACATTTCAATTGGAGCCCATTACTGGTCTCATCAAGGGATGAGCACAATCTGTTGTGAACCTGTTGGGGACCAAGGAAAACCAAGAGGAAGTGCTAACATTTGAGGTGCTTTCGTGCCTGTCGAAGAACATCATTAAATAGAGAGCAAGTGCCATCCAACCCTTTGTAAAGAAAATCCTCGCCAGCATTCAACCACTCTTCGACAGCAAGTGTGATTTAGTGCGGGTTGAACCGTTCAGCATGTTGGGGAACTTGACCAAATGTGGATCGGAGGTTCCAGATCGTCCTTCTACTGACAGATCCATTCCAACCTTGTGCGTTTGTTGTTGCACCTGGACGGAACGAGTGAGGAGATCACCAGGTCTTGTAGCTCAACACTGCAACTGGTTGTCCCCCTCATTAGATCGGCCTAGGCTTCCTCGTTAATCAAGAACCATCTAGGGGAGCCCAACGGGAACTACATGGACCTCCTAAAGGACCTTTCACGACAGTTGGTTGAAGATTTCCCCAACAGGATCACTTCCTACGCCATGGGTTGCGAGTCCTTCTTCCATAATCCCCAGGAGCAGCTCTGAGCACATGCAGCGGCCTTTTCAACTTTACTTCTCCAACAGTCAGAACGTGTCTTACCTGCCCAGAGGCTCACCTGGTGGAACAGCTGCCTGCTCCTGTGCACCAGTCGCTGAAGGTAAGCATGCAGGTGCAGCAGGCGGTTAAGAAGGCAAACGGTATGTTGGCCTTCGTAGCAAGAGGGTTCGAGTACAGGGTCAAGGATGTCTTGCTGCAGTTGTATAGGACCTTGGTGAGACCGCACCTTGAGTATTGTGTGCAGTTTTGGTCGCCTTATCTGAGGAAGGACGTTCTTGCCATGGAAGGAGTGCAGCGAAGATTCACCAGGCTGATACCTGGGATGGCAGGAATGACGTATGAGGAGAGATTGTGTCGATTGGGCTTATACTCACTGGAGTTTAGAAGATTGAGAAGGGATCTCATCCAAACCTATAAAATTCTGTCAGGCCTGGACAGACTAGATGCAGGAAGGATGTTTCTGATGGCCGGGGAGTCCAGAACCAGGGGTCATAGTCTAAGGATAAGGGGTAAGCCATTTAGGACTGAAATGAGGAGGAATTTCTTCACCCAGAGAGTGGTAAACCTGTGGAATTCTCTGCCACAGAGGGCGGTGGTGGCCAGTTCATTAAATATATTCAAGAAGGAGTTGGATATAATTCTTCAGACTAAAGGGATCAAGGGATATGGGGAGAAGGCAGGGACAGGGTACTGAATTTGGATGATCAGCCATGATCTCATTGAATGGTGGAGCAGGCTCGAAGGGCTGAATGGCCTACTCCTGCTCCTATCTTCTATGTTTCTATTTTCTAAGGAACTGCTTCTGTCGCCATCAGAATGAAGCCTAAACACACAGGCCCTGATTGTTCTCCACCTCCTCTTCTTAGCATCAAACTGATCAATTTTTCAACATGACTTGTAAATTTGTAAATTTATGAATTGTAAATAAATAGATTTCCTGTTGTTGCAAATGTCGGTCGATCTTCAAACAGTGCACGTACCGCTGCTGTGTGACTGGGGGTGGGTAAATATACTCACACCCTCACCCTCACAAGTACACACACACACATACAACCTCACACAACCTCACCCTCACGCACGCACACACTCACACGCACATACACACAACCTCACACACCCTCAGCCTCTCACACACACAGAGACACACACACACACACTCACACACACACACCCTCTTCTGGCTCCCATGTTAGCTAATATTGTTAATGGTTCTCTATCTTTCAAATCTGCTGTCATCATCTATTTCCTCAAAAACCAACCCTTGACCCCTCTGTCCTTGCCTAGTACCATCCCATCTCAACCTCCTTTTCCTCTCCAAATTCCTTGAACGTGTTGTCACCTGCCAAATCCGTGCCCATCTTTATCGGAACTCCATGCTTGGATCCGTCCAATCAGGTTTCCGCCCTTTCCACAGTACTAAAACGGCTCTTATCAAAATCACAAATGACATCCTTTGTGACTGTGACAAAGGTAAACAATCCCTCCTCGTCCTTCTTGATTGTCTGCAGCCTTTGACACGGTTGACCACTCCATCCTCCTCCAATGCCTCTCCACCATTGTCCAGCTGGGTGGGACTGCACTCGCCTGGTTCCATTCTTATCTATCTAATCATAGCCAGAGGATCACCAGCAACGGCTTCTGTTCCCGCTCCCGCATCGTTACCTCTGGTGTCCCCCAAGAGTCTGTCCTGGGCCCACTCCAATTTCTCATCGACATGTTGCCCCTTGGCGACATCATCTGAAAACACAGCTTCAGTTTCCACATGTCAGCTGACGTCACCCAGCTCTACCTCACCACCACTTCTCTCGACCCCTCCACGGTCTCTAAATTGTCAGACTGCATCCAGTACTGGATGAGCAGAAATTCCCTCCAACTAAATATTGGGAAGACCCACCACAAACTCCATCCCTCTCCATAGCATCTGTCTGAGGCTGATCCAGACACTTCACAACCTTAGTGTCATATTTGACCCAGAAATGAACTTTCGGCCACATACCTGCACTATAACTAAGACCGCCTATTTGCACCTCCATCACATCGCCCAACTCCGCCCCTGCCTCAGCTCATCTGTTGCTGAAATCCTCCTCCATGCCTTTGTTACCTCTAGACTTGACTATTCCAATGCACTCATGGCTAGCCTCCAACTTTCTACCCTATGTAAACTTGAGGTCATCCAAAACTCGGCTGCCTATGTCCTAACTCGCACCAAGTCCCGTTCACCCATCACCCCTTTCTTCGCTGAACTACATTGGCTCCCGGTTAATCAACGCTTTGATTTTAAAAATCTCCTCATTTTCAAATTCCGCCATGGCCTCACCCCTCCCTATCTCTGTAATCTCCGCCAGCCCCACAATCACAGAGCCCCCGCACCCTGCGATATCTGCACTCCCCTAAATCTGGATTCTAGAGCTTCCCTAAATTTAATAGCTCAACCATTGGTGGCTATGCCTTCAGCTGCCAAGGCCCCAAGCTCTGGAATTCCCTGCCTAAACCTCTCCACCTCTCTACATCTCTTTCTTCCTTTAAGATGCTCCTTAAAACCTACCTCTTTGACCAAGCTTTTGGTCATCTGCCCTAATTTCACCCTAATTTCACCCGATGTGCCTCGGTGGCAAATTTTGTGTTATAAAACTCCTGTGAGGCGCTTTGGGACATTTTACTACTTTAAAGATGCTATATTAATATTAGTAGTTGTTGCTGCTGAGCGAGTGGAGAGGCACAGACCTCTATCTGAATAGGTGCTACATAATGGTGTGACATGAATCATTGATCAGTGAAATCAGATTGATAGATTTTTCTTAGTTAAGGTTATGAAGGCATATCGAACAAAGCTGGGTAAATAGAGTTGAGGTACAGATCAGCCATGATCTCATTGATTGGCAGAGCAAACCCGAGGGGCTGAATGGCCTCCTTCTGTCCCTAATGTACGTATCTTCCTGTAAGAGAGTTTTTTGAAGGTTTGGATGCAGATAAAAATAAGTTTGGAAGGTGATGGGGGGGTTATGGGTGATAAAATCAATGGTCAGACATGGCCTTGTCAGTGATTGAGACCATGCAAGTAGTGAGGCCAGGAGAGATGGCAAAGTAGAGGGGTGGACGTGATGGGTAGGAGTGTTTAAGGGACAACAGGAGGGCAGTAAAATCGGAGGAGAAAGGAAAATGGGAGTTGAGATGGAGATTGAAATGACCGAGGATGAGGAGTCACTGAGTGCAGAGGCTGAAGGAGGAAAACAGGGAGGATTTGTGGGTGAGAAATCTGGAGTGGTAGGCAAACATAGAAACATAGAAACATAGAAGATAGGAGCAGGAGTAGGCCATTCGGCCCTTCGAGCCTGCTCCGCCATTCAATGAGATCATGGCTGATCATCCAAATTCAGTACCCTGTCCCTGCCTTCTCCCCATATCCCTTGATCCCTTTAGCCTCAAGAAATATATCCAACTCTTTCTTGAATATATTTAATGAACTGGCCTCCACCGCCCTCTGTGGCAGAGAATTCTACAGGTTCACCACTCTCTGGGTGAAGAAATTCCTCCTCATTTCAGTCCTAAATGGCTTACCCCTTATCCTTAGACTATGACCCCTGGTTCTGGACTCCCCGGCCATCAGAAACATCCTTCCTGCATCTAGTCTGTCCAGACATGACAGCATTTTATAGGTTTCGATGAGATCTCCTCTCAATCTTCTAAACTCCAGTGAGTATAAGCCCAATCGACACAATGGCCTAGAAATTGAGTTTTGGCGCAGCCAGGGCTTTAGCGCCGGAAGTTAGTGCCGGAGCTAAGTCGCGCTGGTCGGGCCCAAAATTCAATAGTTCTGCGCCCAAACGGCTGCCGGCGCTGCTGAGAGCTGTTTGCGCCTGAAAACTGGCGCTACGCGCTGAATATCGGCGCTATTCCGGCGCTGCGGCGCCCGCTGCGGTGCGGCAGGTTCGGGAAGTGCAGGCCTCCTCCTTCCCTTAAGGAGGAGCTGCCTGCACCCGGCCGCGGCCCGCAAAAGTCTTTTTAAAAATGAGCCCGGCACCTCGGACAAGTGCCAGGCTTGCTTCTGTTCCGGGGGGGCGGGGGGGGAAGTCCGGGGAGGGAGCTGCGGCCAGGCGGCCGGCGGGAAAGCGGCCGGCCGCCGCGGGGCCTTTAATGCGCCGGCGCAAAGTCATGTAAGACTCTGTTGCCAGAGTCTTAGTTGCGGCTGCCACGGGCGAGGCGGCCGCAACTGAATTTCGGCGCTGGGGCCCGTCGGCATGGCAACCGGGACGCTGCGCACACCGATGACGTCATCGGTGCCGGCGCAGCGCTACCGGTCTACCGCGGCGGAAGGGCCCCAGGCAATTTCGGCGCCGGCGCCAATTGCAGCGCTAGGCCCTGTAGCGCCGCAAAATCGGCGCTAAGGGCACTGAATTTCTAGGCCAATCTCTCCTCATACGTCATTCCTGCCATCCCAGATATCAGCCTGGTGAATCTTCACTGCACTCCCTCCATGGCAAGAACGTCCTTCCCCAGGTAAGGTGACCAAAACTGCACACAATACTCAAGGTGCGGTCTCACCAAAGCCCTGTACAACTGTAGCAAGACATCCTTGTTCCTGTACTCGAACCCTCTCGCTAAGAAGGCCAACATACCATTTGCCTTCTTAACCGCCTGCTGCACCTGCATGCTTACCTTCAGCGACTGGTGCACAATAACACCCAGGTCTCTTTGCACTTCCCCTTCTCCCAATCTATTGTCATTCAAATAATAATCTGCCTTCCTGTTTTTGCCACCAAAGTGGATAACCTCACATTTATCCACATTATAGTGCATTTGCCATGTTTCTGCCCAATCACCCAACCTGTCCAAATCGTACTGGAGTTTCACGACTTCCTCCTCACAGCTTACCCTCCCACCCAGCTTTGTGTCGTCTGCAAATTTGGAGATATTACATCCAATTCCCTCGTCCAGATCATTAATATATATTGTGAACAGCTGGGGTCCTAGGACCGATCCTTGCGGTACCCCACTAATCACTGCCTGCCACTCGGAAAACGACCCGTTTATTCCAACTCTTTGCTTTCTGTCTGCCAACCAGTTCTCTATCCAAGTCAATACCTTGCCCCCAATCCCATGTGCCTTAATTTTGCACGCTAATCTCTTATGTGGGACCTTATCAAAAGCCTTCTGAAAGTCCAAATCCACCACATCCACTGGTTCTCCCTTATCTATTTTACCAGTTACATCCTCAAAAAATTCCAGTAGATTAGTCAAGCATGATTTACCTTTTGTAAATCCATGTTGACTTTGTCCGATCCTGTCACTGCTTTCCAAGTGCTCTGCTATTACATCTTTTATAATAGACTCTAGCATTTTCCCCACTACTGATGTCAGGCTTACCGGTCTATAATTCCCCGCTTTTTCTCTACCACCTTTTTTGAATAGTGGGGTAACATTAGCTACCCTCCAATCCATGGGTACCGTTCCAGAGTCTATCGAGTTCTGGAAGGTGACCAGCAATGCATCTACTATCTCTAGGGCCACTTCCTTAAGTACCCTGGGATGTAGACCATCAGGCCTTGGGGATTTATCGGCCTTCAGTCCCATCAATTTTCCTAACATGATTTCCCTACAAATACTGATTTATTTCAGTTCCTCCCTTTCATCAGACCCTATGTTCTGTAAGGGGTTTTTGCTCTCTCTCTCTCTCTCTCTCTCTCTCTCTCTCTCTCGATTCACAGATCGCAGAGGTTACTCTCTCTCTCTCTCTCTCTCTTTTGCACAGAAAAACCTTGAGTGGTTCGACCCACTCACCCCTTAGATTCTAGACACTGGACTTAGGTGCAGGAACTACAATGTAGAGAATACTCTTATAGACCAGGTTTAATGAAACGAAATGATATTTTATTGCAAAAGGAAAAACAAATCAAATGCAAGCAAATAAGAGGGTACATGGGAGGGAAAAACAAATCATAACAATACAGTACTAACTAAAATGGATACAGGCATATTATACCTTACAAAGATCATCATAAAATGGGGAAACACACGGAACATCGAGGGACAACAACTCATGTTAATTATACCCAAAATGACCACCCCCTTTAACCTATCTAGATCCGAATATGAAGGGCCAGAAACATGCTCACCAATCCAGTTGGAAAAGTATAGAGTTTTGAAACAGGTCTGCGTTTTGATCCCCTCAGGCGTCCTGTTTCCTCATGGTCATTGGAGCCACAGCAGGCTGCGCCACACCTCACTCTCTTTCTCGAGGTGAAGGTCATGGACAGGCTGGACATTGACGGGCCTGGATGTCGGCAGAGATCATCTGCTTGACCACGGTTGGAAGCCCCTAGCTGGCTTTCATATAGGTTTCTTCGGTATTTTTTTACTACCTCCCGTTTCGTCAACGGCCCGGGGTTGGTCGATGATCTCCCGATGTTTTACCCTGGGGTGGGACGCCGGCTCGAACCGTCTTCTTCTCCGAACTCCAGCTGCTATCGAAGGTAACGGCTATTACCGAAGATCCCACGAAGATGATGAAGAAAGGAACCTCTCTCTTCCAATATCTAACATGAAGCCTCCTTCTTCCTTTTTTACTACCCCCGGTGTCTCCCAATTATACTTCTCAGCAGAAGCCCTTATCTCGCGCCAAATCAGGTTAGTCTTTTGTTTTAATTTTGGCGGCCTGGTTGCACAACGGGGTAGTTATTATATTTTAAACTGTTCTTGGATGGCCGGTAACGGGCCATCTCTGGTCTGGAATGACCTTCATTGTTTTTAATGTCTTCTTGATGTCTTTAATGGGTCCTTGATGCGTTCTTTAAGAATATGGAACTGTTCCCCTTTGTCTGGGTAAACATTTAGATGGCCTTTATCTACAGGCCGATCTGACTGGATCTGCATCCAATCTTTATGTATGTGTGGGTGTCTGGTTTCGTTCTCTCAGAAACGGCTTCCAGAACCTACTGTGGGTTGAATCCACAAAGCTGTCTGAGAACTGCAGGAACCATTTTAAAATGTCCCAATAAGTTGGTCATGGGGTCTGGTGGCCATTTTGAATGCCCCTTTTTCCTGGGCTTCTTTTAAAACAGTCTTTAAAATCATGGCCTCTTCTGCCATTCGACCCTTATTAATACAATGTCAATTTTGCGAATCATACAGTTCCCCGGCATCTCTGGGAGGTTATTTGTGTCCTCCTTTGCGAAGACAGAACCAAAGTATGTATTTAGTTGGTCTGCCATTTCCTTGTTTCCCATTATAAATTCCCCTGATTCTGACTGTAAGGGACCTACGCTTGACTTCACCAATCTTTTTCTCTTCACATATCTATAAAAGCTTTTACAGTCAGTTTTTATGTTCCCTGATAGCTTACTCTCATATTCTATTTTCCCTTTCTTAATTAATCCCTTTGTCCTCCTTTGTTGACTCCTAAACTGCTCCCAATCCTCAGGATTATTGCTTTTTCTAGCCAATTTATATGTCCTCTCCTTGGATCTTATGCTATACCTAATTTCCCTTGTTAGCCACGGTTGAGTCACCTTTTTTGTTTTATTTTTATGCCAAACTGGGATGAACAAATTCTGTTGCTCATCCATTCGGTCTTTGAATGTTTGCCATTGCCTATCCACCGTCAACCCTTTGAGTGCCATTCCCCAATCAATCCTACCCAACTCGCTCCTCAGACCATCGTAGTTTCCTTTATTTAAATTGAGGACCCTTGCCTCTGAGTCAACTACTTCATTCTCCATCTTAATGAAGAATTCGATCATATTATGATCGCTCCAACCCAAGGGGCCTCGTACAACAAGATTGCTAATTAATCCTTTCTCGTTACATAATACCCAGTCTAAGATGGCCTGATCTCTGGTTGGTTCCTCGACATATTGGTCCAGGAAACCATCCCGTAAACACTCCAGGAATTCCTCCTCCACAGTATTGTTACTAATTTGGTTGGCCCAATCTATATGTAGATTAAAGTCACCCATGATGACTGCTGTGCCCTTATTGCACGCTTCTTTAATTTCCCCTTTAATGCCATCCCCAACCTTCGCATTACTGTTTGGAGGTCTATATACCACTCCCACTAATATTTTTTTCCCCTTAGTATTTCTCAATTCCACCCATACAGATTCCACATCATCAGAGCTAATATCCTTCATTACAATTGTATTAATCCCTTCTTTAACTAGTAATGCTACCCCACCTCCCTTTCCTTTTTGCCTATCTTTCCTGAATATCGAATACCCCTGGATGTTGAGTTCCCAGTCTTGGCCATCCTTGAGCCACGTTTCCATAATCCCAACCAAATCATATTTGTTTACCTCAATATTCGGTGCCAATTCATCCACCTTAGTACAAATGCTCCTCACATTAAGACACAAAGCCTTCAGGCTTATTTTTTAACGCTCTTAGACCTATTAGAATTATTATTTACTGCGGCCACGTTTGATTTAAACCGTTGATTTCTCTGACTGCCACTTTTGTTTTTCTCCTTCCTATCTTTTGCTTTTATCCCTGTTTTCCCTTCCTCTGTCTCCCTGCCCAGGTTCCCAACCCCCTGCCATTTTAGTTTAAACCCCCCCGAACAGTGCTAGCAAACCTCCCCGCAAGGATATTTGTCCCGCTCTGGTTCAGGTGCAACCCGTCCGACTTGTACAAGTCCCACCTTCCCCAGAAGCAGGTTCAGTGATCCAGGAAACTAAAGCCCTCCCTCCTGCACCAACTCTTTAGCCATACATTCATCTGCTCTATCCTCCTATTCCTATACTCACTAGCACGTGGCACCGGGAGTGATCCAGAGATTACAACCTTTGAGGTCCTGCTCTTTAATCTGCTACCTAGCTCCCTAAATTCTTGCTGCAGGACCTCATCCCTCTTCCTACCTATGTCGTTGGTCCCAATGTGAACAACGACCTCTGCCTGTTCACCCTCCCCCTTCAGAATGCCCTGCAGCCGTTCAGTGACATCCTTGACCCTGGCACCAGGGAGGCAACAAACCATCCTGGAGGGTTTTAAAGTAGAGACGAGTGGAACAACTGTCACAATGATGTCACACCGTACTGCTCTGATGTCAGAGCAACATGCTGATGGCATTAAGCAGCTTCAATCCCTGACACATGAACCTCCCAATTAGGAACAAACAGCTGCTCAATTCAATATGGCTGCCAAGGGTTTTGAATGTTACCTTGCCCGTATGGTCTGTATCTCAGGTCTGGGCCTTAACTCCCACCACCCACCTTAAACTGCCACAAACATCTGGCAGGACTTATATGGGCACATGATCCAGGACCTCATCACAACTGAGCGGTTACTTAACCCGGCCTCACAATGAAAACCATGACAACACAGAAACCCAGAGGTGGGCAAAATACAGCAAAGTGGTACAAACAGTGCATTTCTGCAAGAGATGGATGTTGTGACAAAGATAAAGGGCTCGATTTTTACTGAGCCATGGAGTCGGGCTTGGAGGTGTGCGGGGGGTTAAAATCCCAAAATCAGGGGTCCAGACCCCTTCCCGCACCCAAACCTGCCTCCATGCCAATTTCAGAGGAGGTGGGTACCCGCCCCGCACTGGGACCCACCTACCCAAGTCTGGAAGGGATTAGTGCCAATGAACTGCCTGTTAACAGGTAGTTAACAGGCAGTTTTTAGCCTAATCCCTATTTTTGATGTTGAAGTGTGGGATTCCCGATGGCTCCAAATCACGCCATGATAGAGGAGTCGGGCCGTCAGGTTGAAGGACTTGGAGGGGTCTAGATGTCAGTGTTCAGGTGAGTGATGTGTGCATGAGTGCAAAGGTAAGTGTGTTTGGTGTGTCTAAAGTGATTAAATAAGTTTTACATACATTCTCTTCCCTTTTCAGCCTTCCTTCCTTTAGGTTCCGGGAGTTCCTCATCTCACCGGCACAGAAAGCAGAATGGCTGCGAACTGTTAAAAGTGACAGCCTGCAGCTTTCTGTGCAGGAGAGATTTCTAACAGTCTGTGGAGAAGGACTCAGGTTAGAAGTAAAACCGTTAAGGGGGAGAAATCCGGTATAGCCCTGTTTGGGGCGCCATTAGCGGCCGTGCGCAAAGTTTAGCGTCTGGCGCTAATTATCGCCTCCGACGGCAAACTTGGCTTTTATCGCCCCTGGAGGTGATTGGAGCGCTAAATCAGGCGCTACACACCTCTCTTAAGGCGCTAAGGCCGAGGTGCGAGGCGCTACCTCAGAGGGCGGGCGCAGCGCAGGTGCTGTCAGTTAGCGATTGAACACAGACACACTGGCGCCGGTCAGTTCTTAAAGGGGAGGGTCGATCTTGCTCTGCAGCCACAGCCTGCTCATTGGAGCCTTGAATCTCGGCCTGGGCAGACCTGTGGCTAAATCTTGTAGCCAAACACTATGGAGAGGGCCAGGGAGCGAGCACAGCGCTTCTGCGAGCGGGCTTTGGAGGCTCTGGTTGGCGCGGTGGAGCACAGAAGATCCATTCTGTACCCAGAGAGTGGAAGGAGGCCTTTGCCACGCGATTATAGAAGAGTGTGGAGGGAGGTGGCTCAGAGAGTCACCTCAAGCAGCAAGGTGCATAGGACCCATCTCCAATGTAGGAAAAAGTTCAACGACCTCACTCGGATCGTCAGGGTGAGTGCCTTTTTTTCAAAACCTCTCCATCCCTCCATCTCAACCTCACTTTATGGCCAGAGGGTCTTAAAAGCCCCAATGCCCAACACTCATCCAACACCTATGGCCCTTTCATCAAACACACATGCACATTCCACACTTTGCATGCAGTAAGGGCTATTCAACGATGGGAGGCATTTCAGGCGAGACCATGGCTGCATACAGTAAGAGCTATTCAACTATGGAAGGCATTTCAGGCAAGACCATGGCTGCATACAGTAAGGGCTATTCAACTATGGGAGGCATTTCAGGCAAGACCGTGGCTGCATACAGTAAGGGCTATTCACCTATGGGAGGCACATCAGGCAAGACCATGGCTGTATATTTACTCAGATGCAGTCCTTTTTCTTGCAGGCCAAGCTGTCTCATAATAGGAGCCAGGAGCAACGAACCGGTGGAGGGCGGCCTCAGCTGCAACCCCTCAGCGATTTTGAGGTGCGCGTCCACAGGATTGTGGCAAGCCGGGTGATTCGTCCCGTTGCCACTGGAGACGCTGACCCCGTTCTGGACAGCAATAGTAAGGTCATCACCTTTTTGTCCTTTCTCCTTCCACTTGTTCCTCACAGCACCAGTCTTTGACACTTTCAATCCAAATCACTAAATTGCTGCAATCCTGCCTCCTTTGCTGCCACCCTGTCCTCACGCTAAAGCCACTCTTGTACCTCCCTGCTTTCAGATGGTGATTCACCAGGTGAGGAGACGGGCCCTCAAGCTGCCAGTGGGAGTGAAGATGAAGGCAAGAAGGAAGAGGAAGCCGGAGCATCAGCGCCACCCTCTCCCGAGGAAGCCCATGCCCACACTGGGAACACGCCTTCCCTGGAGGGGAGCAGGGAGGAATGGTCTGATGAGGGTGAAGCTCCAGGACCCAGCGGGCTGCAGCAACGCGATGGGGGTAGGGAAGCTCGGGGGCCTTCTCCCCGGAGGGAGAGTATGCCATCGAGTCCTGCTGCTCTGGACGCAGAGGAGGAGCGGGTCCTCGCTGAAATGAGCGCCCAGGCGGAGCACAGGCACACTGAGCTCATGGCTGCAGTGGCAAGGGTGCCCGAATCCATTGAATCACTGGCAAGGAGTATGGGGCACTTCGCTGTAGCACAGGCGGATGCCACGCAAATGTTTAGTGCTGCAATTCAGTCACTGGCTGCCATGACCCCATCTCTGACTGCTCTCATGCAGACTCAGATTGAGGCCACACGAGCATTGACTGCTGCCAACCTCGCTGGTTCGGACACATTTCCCCGGGGCTCTCACCGCGCTGCAGCAGGCCAGCAATCTGTGCTCCAGCAGATTGCTCCGGATGCTGAAGTGCTGCCCCGTGGGAGTGCCAGTGTGTCGGTCGAGCAGGGAGGTGCTGTCCTCTCTCAAGATGACAGCATTCCTGCTGCCACCACTGTCACTTCTCCACTGCACTTGCCACCGCCTGTAGGACAGACTGCTGCCACCCATGCAGAGTTGCTGCAGTCTGCAGCCGGGCCCTCCAGGCCCAGAGCTGGTCGAGGCCGTCCTTCAAGGGCATCTGCAGTCTCAGCTTATGCCAATCAACAGCCTTCCACCAGTCTTGCTGCAGCCACTGGGGTCCCATTACAGAGGAGCTGCAGGGTGGGAAGGGGGGAATTTCGCAAGGGAAGCAGATCACCCTCGATGGGAAAAAAGTAGGAGGTGTGACAAAATGTTGTTCATTTTTTTATTAAAGGCCGAGGTTCGTGGTCAAATTTTTTTAACTGCTTTGGACATTGTCTTCAGGTTGTGAGAGCCAGTTATGTTAATGGCTGTTTTTTTTTGTGTTTCTTTCTATTCGTTTGTCCTGTGTAAATAAGACACACTGAGTTTGTAAAATAAATAAGTTTCTGTATTCAAAATGTACATGTTTGGTCTTTGCAATCATTGTTGCCTTTACCGGCTTAGGTGTTGCGGGATGGTTTCATTCAGGTTGCTTGAATGGCAGAAGCCATTTCCTCAGAAGGGGCCTAGAAGCGACTTGCTATGAGCCTTTGACGGACTGCCCTTCCACTTTGTACATTGTGTGCCCCCCTCCCACCTTGGTGCTGCTGATGATCATCCTCCTCATCTTCCTCCTCCTCTTCCTCCTCCTCCTCTGGTTGTGCTCCAATGCCTGGTGGCATTGGCTGGGTCCTGAGGATTGCCAGGTTATGCAGCATGCAACACACAACAACGAAGTGGGAGACTCGCTCAGGCGAGTACTGAAGGGCTCCTCCAGAATGGTCCAGACAGCGGAACCGTTGCTTGAGCATGCCGATTGTGTGCTCAACGATGTTCCTGGTAGCTTGATGGCTCTCGTTGCATCGCAGCTCAGCAGGGGTGTTGGGCGTACGGAGCAGTGTCATCAGCCAGGTGCACAGAGGATATCCCTTGTCCCCGAGAAGCCAACCACCTGGGTGATGCGGTGCCTGGAAAAGGTCTGCCACAGAAGTCTGGCACAGGATGAAGGCATCGTAGCTGCTGCCAGGAAAGTGGGCATTGACAGCGAGTATCAGCTGTCTGTGGTCACAGACCAACTGAACGTTTAAGGAATGGAAGCCCTTTCGGTTGCTGAAATCCTCGGCATTCTCTTGCGGCGCATGCAAAGCCACATGTGTGCAGTCAATGGCGCCCTGCACCATGAGGAAGCCCGCCATCATCGCAAAGCCCATTGCACGTTCTTGCTGCTTGTCCGGGGTCATGGGGAAAGAGATGTACTCTCGTCTCCTTTTAAAGAGGGCATTTGTGACCTGACGGATGCAGCAATGCACCGCGAACTGGGTGATATTGGCGATGTCCCCAGTAGCTGATTGAAATGACCAGGTGGCAGAAAAGTTGAGAGCCACTGTTATCTTCACTGCCACCGACAGTGACGCCCTGCTCCTCCGTTGAGGCTGCAGATCTGGCTGAAGCAGGTGGCAGAGCTGAGTGACCACCTCCTTGCTGAAGCACAGCCTTTGCAAACGCTGCTCCTCAGACATATTAATATAGGAGAGCAGTTGGCGAAAAACCCTGGGAGCGTAAGATCTCCTGTACAGAGGCCTGTTGGCCCTCTTCCATCTGGCCATGATTGCCACTCTCTCTGCGTTTCTGTGCCCTCTGAATGTGATGGAGAAGGACGACGTCCCCATCCATTGCAGCCCCCATAGTATCTAGGCAATCAAAGTTATGAAGGTCAAAAACCAAAGTACCTGCAAAGTTATGGTCAGAAACCAAAACTATCTCAGACAACTTTGACTCAATGCAGATGTCTCTCTTTCTCTCTTTGTCTCTCTCAAAATCTCTCTCTCTCTCAGAACGAGTGGTCCAAAAATGGCTACCACACAAAAGCCAGGAAGAGGCCCCCTTTAAATAGTGCCCCCCCCCCAGTCCCACAGCGACTGGGAAGCGTTCCAGTCTACCTGTCGCTGGTTGCGTCAGGCGGAAAGGAGGGGGGCGCCACTCAATTTCCGTCCCGGGGCGTCACAATGGAGTTGCACTCTCGAATGACGTCAAGATCTGTGAGCGCAGGAGATCGGGCGGTATTGTTTAGCGCCGCCACAAAATGTCCGGTCAATTTCGTGAGAGGCGCAGATATCACCGCGCCCGTGCGCTAGTTGCATTGTGCCCCATTAGCGCCCTCTTAAGGCGCTAACGGTAGGCACAAACCAGTTGAATTTTTCCCCCTTAGTGTTTGACAGCTTCAAACAGCTTTGACAGATGAAATTTCAGTCTGTGACGTCATCTGTTGCCGGGTGGCCCTTAGTTGGCCTGCTGAGCCCACTGGGCGGGCTCAACAAGGTCAATCAAGTTAAAATCGCATGGATTGGCTGCATCTTGATGGAGGCGGGACTACAACACCAAAAGTTTAGTCACGCCTCCAACCCGTCTCTTGAGTAAAATTCCCGCCCCAAAGTGTCTTGGGCTAAAAACGCAAATGGATATCCTGCTTAACAAGCTCCACCAGCAGATTTGTGTTTCGCTGGAGTATACTGATGATCTTGCTGTGAAGAACCAGACTGAGATCCTTCGCTGTTTCAGAGTTCTGGCCCCAGCTTATGCAGACAAAATGGTGGCATTTTTCTTATCTCAGTTAGAGAATGCTGACCAACAAATGAGAGTAGGAACACTCACTGTACAAAAGCACCTCATCACATCGGTCGCATCGCACTTAGAGAGTAAGATGGCTCAGATTGTGGCTGCATTAAAACCAGTACTTCTAGACAAGAGCAGTAATCAGGAGAAGAAGCTAATTGCCCAGGTAATATGTGTCATGGCCCAGCAAAGTTACCTTGAGCCAGAGGGAGGAAAGGCAAAGGTGTAATTCCTCATCCAACAGTGTGCTGTACCCATTGGTCAGGTACCCTGGTGCGACCCAATCATCAGCCAGACCCAGTAACAGATGAAGAATTAGTCATACTATGTGAAAGAGTGATGTGTTTGATCACAATTGCAGTGAAGATGGAGGATGTCCTTTGGCCATCCTAACTGGAGTTTGTCACTATGACCCAGTACACCAAGGGTTTAACAATAATCTGCAGTTGTTCAGCACATATTGGGGAAAAGAAACTGCGAGCTGGTAGTGAAAGCTTTTCCCTTACTTACAATGAAGATGCCAATCTCCCTAAAGCCCAGGCACTGCTGACAGGAACTGCTGACCCAGCTCCTCGTTGTGACTTGTTGCCCGTATCACGGAGGAGGCCAAGGAGCTGCGGCACTGAGTCTACTGAAAGTCCTGAGTCTCAATATCCACCCAGAATCAGTGAGGTGGTGGGAAGAGGAACTTGCACCATTAGTTGACCATTTACTGGAAAATTCAGAGGAGTCTCTGTCCCTATCAAAATGGGAGAATAAATTATTGGCGGTTTTGTGCCTAGCTTTAAATTCGATTGATGATGAGGAATGGACATGTTAGCTCGCTGATGAAATATCAAAACAAATTAACACTAACCATCATTCTCCACAAGAGAAGGGCTTTCTGTATAAAACTCTTGCGTCAGTGCTCCGCCAGACCCACATTAAGAACGTAAGGGAGGAGCTTCACCAAATGCTACTGAGTGTGCAGCACAGTGAGAGTGCGGAGAGAGGGAGCAGCCCTTATCATTGGTTTCTGTGCTAAGGCACAGTTTGATGATATGCTCTGTAGCCTGGAGGAGTTTGCTAACTCCCACAGATTTAGGCTCAAGGAGGAATCGGATAAAGTCAAGAGCACACTAGTTCTGTGCGAAGGGAACATGGCAGTCTGCGCACCTGAGGAACTGCTGTTCAACATCGAGAGCCACATTCTGCCAGATGTTAGTCATTTAATTACAAGTGGGCAGGGGATAAAGGCTGAATCCAGGGATCTCACACTAAAGCTCAGCCTAATACAGACCGTGACTCAGAGAGCCAGATCCCTACATTTAAATCTCTGGAAAATTCCCATCAATTTATCAGAAACATGGTGCTGCTTACATATATGCAGGATCTAATCGAGGCCGAGCCACCAGAGCTGCTCCAGAGCCCTGTTCGACAGTTAGCCATGAACGCCTGCACACATCTCGTGCAACTACACACTGAAGCAAGCCAAGCTGACACCTGCCAATTGATTCAAACCTGCCTGACCAGTCCTTTCAGCTTGGTACCTCCAGAACTGAACAATGACCTGGGCACAAATGATAATACAAAGGAGTGGGCATCGCTTTATACCCAAATCACAGATTTGCTGCAAAATCTTCTGAAGCAAATATTATTTCAGGACCTGTCCCCTCAAGGACATGAGGCAATTTTCAATCATGTAGAAGCCCGGATCATTTCAACAAAAGACTATGAATGAGAGAGAGCCATGGAAATGACCTTAGAGCTTCTGAAACTTTACTGGAGGAAGCTCAATGTTAGTAATGTAGTGCCTGAAATTAACACGGGGACTCTGATTGGATGACTGATGCCGCGTTGTGCAGGCCCATCGCTTCCCGTTTGACAGATGTCCCTGGACACTTTGTACATAATCCTGGCCATCCATTTGTCGTGTGAAGGCACCAATCTGCTTCAGCAAACAGAGCAGTTCTTCCAATGCAGCCGCTGTTCTCATGCAAACCACCATTAATAGACGAGGCAGTGAACTTGGGGACCAGACCTTGGAGATCATTGACGTGCTGAGGCTTCAATTGCAGTCAATTCCTTATGAGCAGGTGAAACTTTCAGTTCTGCGTAGTATCGCCATTCTGGCTCACACAACACAGCGACTGTTGTGCCTGTCTCCTCACCTACCTTGTCCCCTTGGAAAAGTACATCAGTGACATGTGGAGATCACTGGATGTGGACACAGAATGTGCCATGAGTACAATGGGAGAGCTGCTGGACACACTGAAAAAGCAGTTACCATTTGCAATGAGCCAAACCTGTTAGTGAGAAAGCGCCACAGTATTCAACTTTGAATCCCTGACTGCCGTTTGTGGGCTGTGGCAGATGATAACTAAGCCCTAGTCGGTAAAGGCGGTGATTACATTATTCCCGCAGTTATTCAGCGCCCTGCTCATTCATTGCAACTCTTGCGTTAATGTTTCTCTGCTCAATGGTTTTGCTCCTGATGATAAATCGAACCAGAGACAATTCTCAGCTGTGCTTCAAACATCTAAATGTAGAGTGTGTGTGTGAACCATGTGAGGACACTAAAGGACCTGCTAGATTGGACAAATAATAAAGAAATAGCTACTTACATGGTGAAAAGTGGAGGATGGGACCAGATAAAGAACCTCCACATATTTGACAAGGGTGTTGAATTGCTGGCCAGAGCAATGGTGCAATTTTTAAATTTTTTTATGGGATGTGAGTGTCGCTGGGAAGGCCAGCATTTATTGCCCATCCCTAATTGCCCTTGAAGGCAGCTCACCACCACCTTCTCTTCAACTGCTGCAGTCCGTGTGGTGAAGGTACTCCCGCAGCACTGTTGGGAAGGATTGGCGATATACTTCCAAGTCAGGATGGTGTGTGACTTGGAGGGGAACTTGCAGGTGGTGGTGTTCCCATGCACCTGCTGCCTTTGTCCTTCTGGGTGGCAGAGGCCGCAGATTTGGGAGGTGCTGCCAAAGAAGCCTTGGCGAGTTGTTGCAGTGCATCTTGTAGATGGTACACACTGCAGCCATGGTGCACCGGTGGTGGAGGGAGTGAATGTTTAAGATGGTGGATGGAGTGCCTATCAAGCGGGCTGCTTTGTCCTGGATGGTGTCGAGCTTCTTGAGTGTTGTTGGAGCTGCACTCATCCAAGCAAGTGGAGAGTATTCCATCACACCCCTTGTGCCTTGTAGATGGTGGAAAGGTTTTGGGGAGTCAGTAGGTGAGACACTCACTGCAGAATACCTAGCCTCTGACCTGGTCTTGTTGCCACAGTATTTGTGGTTGGCCCAATTAAGTTTCTGGTCAATGGTGACCCACAGGATGTTGATGGTGGGGGATTCGGTGATGGTAATGCCATTGAATGACAAGGGGCGGTGGTCAGACTCTCGCATGTTGGAGATAGTCATTGCCTGGTACTTCTGTAGCGCGAATTTTATCTGCCACCTATCAGCCCAAGCCTGAACATCATCCAGGTCTTGTTGCATGCGGGCATGGACTGCTTCATTATCTGAGGAGTTGTGAATGGCACTGATCACTGTGCAGTCATCAGCGAACATCCCCATTTCTGACCTTATGTTGGAGGGAAGGTCATTGATGAAGCAGCTGAAGATGGTTGGGCCTACGCTACTTCCCTGAGGAACTCCTGCAGCGATATCCTGGGCCTGTGATGATTGAACTTCAACCACCACAACCATCTTCCTTTGTGCTAAATAAGACTCCAGCCAGTGGAGAATTTTTCCCCTGATTCCCATTGACTTTAGTTTTACTAGGGCTCCTTGATGCCACACTCGGTCAAATGCTGCCTCGATGTCAAGGGCACTCACTCTCACCTCACCTCTGGAATTCAGCTCCTTTGTCCATGTTTGGATCAAGGCTGTAATGAGGTCAGGAGCCGAGTGGTCTTGGCGGAACCCAAACTGGGCATCAGTGAGCAGGTTATTGGTGAGTAATTGCCGCTTGAAAGCACTGTCGATGACACCTTCCATCACTTTGCTGATGATTGAGAGTAGACTCATGGGAAGGTAATTGGCCAGATTGTTTTTGTCCTCCTTTTTGTGGACAGGACATACCTGGGCAGTTTTCCACATTGTCGGATAGATGTAGGGGGTGGTGAGTACCCAGTCAGCTCTGCCCCTGACTGTCCCTGAGCGGTTCGAATCACTCCCACACCCCTGGGTTCTAGACACGGGACTTAGGTACAGGTGGCGATACAGAAAAATGAGTAAACAAGTGGTTCGGTGCAAGAAAACTGTAATATTTATTAAAGGCAAAACAAAACCACAATACTGAGAATTACTAGGATAATTTACAGGCATATAAAAACAATACACTTATTTGGGAATGGGGAATACACGGCACATCGAGGGAACAAACACATTAAAATCCCCTTAACCTTATCCCACCCACAATACCTAACTAGACCAATTTCGAAACCTGTTGATTTTAACTGGCTGTGAGTTTTGGGGTTCACTCTTGCTGTCCTTTGGGGTGTGTTGTTGCCACGTGGTTACAGGGTGCGGCGATGGAGTTGTTTGTGCGAAGCACCCTCCTTTTCCTCCGTTAACGTCTTCGTTGAGTACTTTGTCGCGATGGGTCTTCTTCCTCTTCTGGCGGTTTGGTCGCCGACGGTTTTATTATGGTTGGGGCTCGGTTGGCAGTTTATATTGTCAAAATGCTTTTACTACCCATGCTTCGAACGCCAACTTATTCATCAAATGCCAGCTTATAACTAGGCTGTTTGTCCCCCAACGCGTCTTTCTGCTGCCCTTCTCTGCCTTTACCGGTTTATCGTTTTCTTCTCATCTCGTCTTGTCTCGTCTGCCCGTTTGAAGCCCCGTATGTCCTGTGCTTGTTCGAATCGGGTCTCGTTCTCCTCCCGCGTTCGGCTCTCGGTGTAGTAATGGGCGTCCTTGGTTTTGAGCGGCGCGGGGAGCGAGAAGAGAGCCCACCACAAGGCCAGGGCAAGAGAGTCAAGAAGCACGAGCGGCAAGAGAGAGAGAGAGAGCTTGGCTACCGGTGGGCCTACAATTATACCCGGTTCTTCATCCCTTATCTGCGCGCCAAATCAGGTCAGTCCTTTTTCTAACTTTTGGCGGGCTTGTACAAAGTGATTACGGTCATCTACTTTAATGGCTTTTGGGGTGGTTGTCTCCTGGTTTAATGGCTCCGATATCCTGGCTGTTTGTTATTTATGAAATTTAATTGTCCTTATCCTGGCTTGATGGCTAATGTGAGCTGTTACCGATTATGTATGCAGAAACTTAATGGCCTCATGATTAGACCCATTCTGACTTGATCTGTTCCAAGATGAGGAATCCATATTCTGTGTTTGCCTAGCTGTCTGGCTTCACAAAGCCTTTCACAGATTCATGTATGTGTAGGATTTTGCAATAATTTTGAAATTTTCTACAGTTCTGAAGATTGATTTTTGATTAAAGAATACCTGGGTAGAATATACCTTTAATAATCCAGGGATCAAAATGGCCATCAGACCTCATGGCAGAAGACAAAAGACAGTCTCTCTTCAAAGCACGGGCTGACAAAAAGGACTTGAAAAGCAGCCTGTGTGTGTCTGTGAAAAAGGAGAATCAAAGATGGCTGTCCGACCTCGTGGCAGAAGACACCACACAGTCCGTGTGCATATGAAAAGGGAAAATCAAAGATGGCTGGCAAAGGATTTAGAAAAAAAACCCAGCCCTGAAGCAATGGAATATTTAAACTGTAAATCAAAGGCAGTTCGGGGAGTTTCCCTGCAGGACAATCGATGTTTGTTTACAGAGAGTCTACAATGTTGACACAAAGGATTAACCACTTGAGACTGCCAATCAATTGCGGTTCCAGTGACCACAGGACAATGGCTTTGTTTACACTAACATCCAAAAGCTATTTACTCAGCAATTAAGGAAATAGACATGTTGTTTTCAAACCGAGACAGCTCTATTCAAACCCATCATACATTCAAAAACCCATCATAAGGGAAATGGGTAATTCATCCAAACCCCATCACAGTCAATGGGGACAGTTTGGATCTCTTTTGTTTAGCCCAAATACATCTGGATTTGGGCGGGAAGATTTTGGCCTCAAATGGGGTATAAGATAGCTTCTCAAGAAGCCATCTCTCTCTCTCTCTCTGCAGCCTCACCTCCGTGCCCATCTGCAACTCAGGAGCCCGCCCAAGGGAGTGGAATACCAGCAGTTACTTTTAAACACTGGGGTATTTCCATTTTCGGGATGGTGAAGAATCTAAGACCGCAAGGGCATGGAGCAGGTGTTTCTCTGGTGAGCATACAATTTCTGGCCCATTACAAGGCAACTTAGAATAGGTATAGGGGTGGGAATTAAGGGGAATTTTGGTAAAACTATAATTTTAGTCAATTTTCCCTCGTTGTGTCCATTTTCTCCTCCCCTATTAAGTAACAGTGTTGCACTAAGCAAAAGAGTGCTGTAGTAGACACTAAAGTGTACTGTGAGAAGTAAAGTGCTGTATTTAAGTAAACAAACAAACATCGATTGTCCTGCAGGGAAACTCCCCGAACTGCCTTTGATTGACAGTTTAAATACTCCATTGCTTCAGGGCTGGTTTTTTTTTTCTAAATCCTTTGTCAGCCATCTATGATTTTCCCTTTTCATATGCACACAGACTGTGCGGTGTCTTCTGCCACGAGGTCGGACAGCCAACTTTGATTATCCTTTTTCACAGACACACACAGGCTGCCTTTCAAGTCCTTTTTGTCAGCCCATGCTTTAAACAGAGACTGTCTTTTGTCTTCTGCCACGAGGTCTGATGGCCATTTTGATCGCTGGATTTTTAAAGGTATATTCTACCCAGATATTCTTCAATCAAAAATCAATCTTCGGAACTGTAGAAAATGTCAAAATTATTGCGAAATCCTACAGTCCCCCATCGGATACTAAAACTTGCTTGTCGTATCCTGTCCAAAGGTGAGCAATAATTTCTGACCCCCTACAAACAACCTTCCCGTAATAATTATCTAGATCTATCTTTGAACCCCCAACACCTCCATCTCCCCTACCCAGAGAGAATCGCAGTACACAGTCGGCATCTAACGACAGAAAAACAAGATTAATTAAATAATCAATACACGGAGGGAGTCCAATGCCCCTGCACCACTTGTATTCACAATAATTCAAGCATGGAGGGGACCAATGCCCCTGCACCACTTGCGACATAGTTTTTAACATGATACAACATCTTTAATGGGATTATCACCAAGCCAACATATCTGCTAAAATATAAAATGGAAGAAAACGAGCTTCCCTTTTTTAAATTTAAAATGCATTTGCCTGACACTTTATTAGATGGCACTATTCTTCAGCCATAAATGTATTTTAAATTTTCACCATGAAAACATAACAATTCATAGGCATATGCAATTTGTTCCCTTAACTCCAAACAATAATTAACAAGCTTTGTAAATTCTTAATCTTAATGGGATTATCAATAACAGTTTAAATGTTTTTGGCATCTGCTTCCTGCAGACCCCTTCCTTCGTGGACTAGGGGTGCTTCCTCTCTCAAATCACCCGAAACACGATGGTCCTCTGTATCTTCCGGAACTCTGGAAAAGACTAAAAAAAATCTAGCCAGATCCCCTGGCTCGGGGGAGTGTGATCAGGTCCCGCTACCTCGATTCACAATACAATTCTGGAATGGTACCATACTTAAAACTTATACACTAATAATACCACTACTGAATTTCAATATACAATCTAAAATTAACACGTACTACCTTAATAAAATTAACACGTACTACCTCAACCCTTTATTGCACATTACTTGCACAAAGCTATACACAAGCTCCGCCCATCTCTTGGCAGCCAGCCTAATCCCTGTTTGGGCTGCCACAGGCTGCTCCCTGTGGCGTGGCTGGACTGATTTCAACTTCCGGTCCCTCGCAGCTTAAGGCTGCTGGTTGGGGACTTCTGCCTTTTGGCTTTTCCCTGACTCAGGAGACCGCCCTACTCCACTGGAAAGTGGGTGACCATACTTCCTTGGGCTGAGGTGCCCAAAGAGACCTCCTAGGGAGTGTCGCTGGTGGGGCTACCCCGGCGAGCAGACCCTTAGCTCGAGTCACACTCCCTGCTGGCTGGGGACCTCCTCCTTCATGTCCCTCCCTTCCTAAACCTGGGCTGGGGACAGGCAATCCCTTGCCACCAGTTGCCGGTGGCTGAGAGCCTTCCCCTTCAGGTCTAAAAGCTGGTTCAAGCTCCTCCCTGGAGTCCCACAAGAGAGGGGGAATCGCTCGGGCCAAGTGCTGGGGGACTTCTCCTCTCCTACAGGCGACTGTGCCTGCGTGAGCAGTCTGTGTGTGTGTACGCGCTGCAGGCTGTGGATTTCTAATCTCAGGCACCATCCCAGCTGCCTGTTTCCCTGCCCCTGGCTCAAACAACGTGCATTGTTTGATATAACTGGCTGCCTGCCAGTAATCCTGTCCAAAATCCTTTTCCCTCACCAGGGCAGCTTTAAAGGTGGAGTCTTGGGCTTGGACCCCCTTATCCCGGACCTTATCCTGGACCTTATTCCGGACCGGACCTGCTCTACAGGGGTCCCAGAACTCTCCTTCCCTGTTCCCCTGCTTGAATAACTTACTCTGGTCATGAATGGCTCCTCCCCAACACAAGCCACAGCGCCTGCCTGTGCAGCCTGTGAGCTTGTACCCGCTGCAGGCTGGGGATTTCTATTCTCAGGTTCACTCCCAGCTGCCTGTTTCCCTGTGGGTCCCATTAAGCTAAATGGGACCTCGTTAGACCGGGGTGAATTTGTCAGGTCCTCCGAGTGGGCCACAGTGCTGGAGGCTCCAGTGTCCTCTGAATATTTCCCTGCACCATCTTCACCCCCATCTCAACATAGGGCCTGCTCCCCACAGCATTTTCGCGGGGACACAGGTCAACAGGCTGCGCTGGCTCTAGTCATTGCTGGGAGAGAGGTGGGGCAGACGGGGTCAAAGCAACGGTGGTGGCGGCTACTCTCCCCTGGCCAGTCAGAACAGACCATAGGGACTGTAAAAATGACTCAATTGCTGCGGGAGGGAGGTCTGGCCCTGCCTTTTGGGCTGGGGCTGTGGGATCCTTTCCTTTGTCCTTCCAAGGATTTTTACAGTCTTTTCTCCAGTGACCATCTTTCCCGCACCCGTAGCAATTTAACCTAGCCTGAGAGGGCTGGTTCCCCTCCTGGTGCCACTCTTTCTTACTCTGGCTCCCAGGTTTAACCTCATGGACTCTTCCCTTGGGTTGGGGAGCCTCGATACCCCTCATGTTCCTGAAGGCTACTGTGAGCCGGCAGGGGGAATGTGGGAATTTTGAGAACCCTACACTCCCCCCTGTTGATACTAAACTCGCTTTAAGTATCATCCTAATAAGGTGAGCAAAATTCCCGACCCTCCATAGTCAATCTTCCCCTGTAATTACCTATCTACGATCCCACGACACATGCATTTCCCATTCCGTGAAAATGTAGTGTACATAAGCATACATAGACAGATTGAACATAAGAACATAAGAACATAAGAAATAGGAGCAGGAGTAGGCCAATCGGCCCCTCGAGCCTGCTCCGCCATTCAATAAGATCATGGCTGATCTGATCCTAACTGCCAACCCACTATCACAGAACCATCTCCTGCATCTAACAGAATTAGACACACAAAATAGGAGCAGGATCAGGCTACACGGCCCCTGGGCCCGCTCCACTAACCACAGGGCCATGACCGATCCGAACCTAGACTCATGTCCAAATTCCTGCCCGCTCCCCGTAACCCTTAATTCCCTTTACTTCTAGGAAACTGTCTATTTCTGTTTTAAATTTATGTAATGATGTAGCTTCTACAGTTTTTTGGGGCAGCATATTCCATGGACCTACCACCCTCTGAGTGAAGTAATTCCTCCTCATCTCAGTTTTGAAAGAGCAGCCCCTTATTCTAAGACTATGCCCCCTAGTTCTAGTTTCACCCATCATCGGGAACATCTTCCCTGCATCCACCCGATCCAATCCCTTCACAATCTTGTATGTTTCAATAAGATCGCCTCTCATTCTTCTGAACTCCAATGAGTAGAGTCCCAATCTACTCAACCTCTCCTCATATGTCCATCCCCTCATCCCCGGGATTAACCGAGTGAACCTTCTTTGTACTGACTCGAGAGCAAGTATGTCCTTTCTTAAGTATGGACACCAAAACTGTACGCAGTATTCCAGGTGCGGTCTCACCAATACCTAGTACAACTGAAGCAATACCTCCCTATTTTTATATTCTATCCCCCTAGCAATGAAAGCCAACATTCCATTGGCCTTCTTAATCACTTGCTGCACCTGCATACTAACCTTTTGAGTTTCGTGCACCAGGACCCCCAGATCCCTTTGTACTTCAGTACTTTCCAGTTTCTTGCCATTAAGATAATAACTTGCTCTACGATTTTTCCTGCCAAAGTGCATAACCTCACACTTTCCAGTATTGTATTCCATCTGCCAAATCTCTGCCCACTTACTTAGCCTGTCTATGTCCCCTTGAAGGTTTTTTATGTCTTCCTCACTCACTACTTTCCCCCCCATCTTAGTATCATCTGCAAACTTTGATATGTTACACTCGGTCCCCTCCTCCAAATCGTTAATATAGATTGTAAAGAGTTGGGGACCCAGCACTGACCCTTGCAGAACACCACTAGTTACTGATTGCCAGTCTGAGAATGAACCATGTATCCCAACTCTCTGCCTTCTGTTAGATAGCCAATCCTCTATCCATGCCAGAATATTACCCCCAATCCCGTGATTTTTTATCTTAAGCAATAATCTTTTGTGTGGCACCTTGTCAAATGCCTTTTGGAAGTCTAAATACACTACGTCCACTGGTTCCCCTTTATCCACCCTATATGTTACTTCCTCAAAGAACTCCAGCAAATTTGTCAAACATGACTTACCCTTCATAAAACCATGCTGACTTTGTCCTATTAAATTATGATTATCCAAATGTCCTGTTACTGTCTCCTTAATAATGGACTTCAAAATTTTCCCTACCACAGATGTTAGGCTAACCGGTCTATAGTTTCCAGCCTTCTGTCTACTGCCCTTTTTAAATAAGGGTGTTACATTAGCAGTTTTCCAGTCTGCTGGGACCATTGCCGAGTCCAGGGAGTTTTGGAAAATTATTACCAATGCATCCACAATCCCTACCGTCACTTCCCTCAAGACCCTAGGATGTAAGCCATCAGGTCCAGGTGATTTATCCACCTTGAGTCCCATTATTTTACCGAGTACCACTTCCTTAGTGATTTTGATCATGTTTAGCTCCTCCCCCCCTTTAGCCCCCTGTTTGTCCAGTGTTGGGATATTCTTAGTGTCTTCTACTGTAAAGACTGATGTAAAATATTCATTCAGTGTTTTTGCCATCTCCATATTTCCCACCATTAATTTCCCGGTCTCATCCTCTAAGGGACCAACATTTACTTTAGCCACCCTTTTTCTTTTTATATAACTATAAAAACTCTTACTATCTGTTTTTATATTTTTTGCTAATTTACTTTCATAATCTATCTTCCCTTTCTTAACCAATCTTTTTGTTATTTTTTGCTGTCTTTTAAAGTTTTCCCAATCCTCTATCCTCCCACTAGATTTGGCTACCTTATATGCCCTTGTTTTTAGTCGAATACTATCCTTAATTTCTTTACTTAGCCATGGATGGCTGTCTTTTCTATTACACCCTTTTCTTCTCAGTGGAATATATACTTTTTGGAAGTTGTAAAATAACTCCTTAAATGTACACCACTGATCATGTATCGTCTTACCCTTTAATCTATTTTCCCAGTCCACTCTACTCAATTCCGCTCTCATACCTTCATAGTCTCCTTTATTCAAGCTTAGCATGCTTGTTTGAGATCCAACCTTCTCACCCTCTAATTGAATATGGAATTCAACCATGTTATGGTCACTCATTCCAAGGGGATCCTTTACTAGGACATTTTTAATTAATCCTGTCTCGTTACACAGGACCAGATCTAAGGTTGCCTGCCCCCTGGTCGGTTCAGTTACATACTGCTCAAGAAACCCATCCCTAATACACTCAATGAACTCATCCTCAAGGCAGCCCTGCCCAATTTGATTTGTCCAATTAATATGATAGTTAAAATCCCCCATAATTATAGATGTTCCCTTATTACAAGCCTCAACTATTTCCTGATTGATACTCCGTCCAACAGAGTTGCCACAGTTCGGAGGCCTATAGTGTTTTTTTCCCCTTATTATTCCTTACCTCCACCCAAACTATTTCATTATCCTGATCCTTTGACCCAATATCATTTCTCTGTATTACAGTGATTCCTTCCTTTATTAACATAGCCACCCCACCTCCCCTTCCTTCCTGCCTGTCCTTCCTGATCGTTAAATAACCTGGTATGTTTAATTCCCAGGCATTGTCACCCTGCAGCCATGTTTCTGTAATGGCCACAAGATCATACCCATATGTAGTTATTTGTGCCATTAACTCATCTATTTTGTTACGAATGCTACGTGTATTCAGATAGAGAACTTTCAAAGATGTTTTGTGACACTTAGTTCCTGCTTTTGCCCTTTTTATTACTTTACCTTTTACTCCATACCTTCTGCCGCTTCCTGACATGCTCTGGTTTTTAATTTCCCCACTGCTACCTACGTCTATGACCTTCTCTGTTGTCATTTGTATTATTTGCTCTCTAGGAACCTCCCCCCCACTAGTTAGTTTAAAGCCCTCTCTACAGCCCTAGTTATATGATCCACCAGGATCCAAGGATGGAGGGGGGGTCCAACACCCCTGCAACCACTTGGTACACATACATCTTTATTAATAATAACAAATTGAAAAATCTTCTTTATTAAAAATATCAAAAGAACACAAAAAACACAACAATCTTTATTCAAAAACACAAACAAAAAATTCAAACAGGTGTATCTCCCTTCACCTTAACATAATGCTCCTTCCAGATCCTTTGGTTTTGGAATTCTAGAATTTGGCCTTTTCCCTTGCACTGAGTGCACACTAGGTACAATATTATTCCCAGCTGGCAAACCACGAGGATGTGGGAAGCCAGTCTGTGATAAATCCATGTAGTGAGACAAGGACGCGAAGAGGCGATATCGTAGAATTAACACGAGTACTTTATTAACAAACAGAGTAACAAACATCATGCCTGCATCCTGGCATTTCACCTTTGCTGACCTCGACAGGAAGCAAACCTCTGACCTTAACAGGAAGCAAACCTCTGACCTTAGCAGCAGCATTGGCTGCAGCACCACCTGGTGGATAACCTTAATCATAACATCCCAGATTACTATATCCCTCCCCCCTTAAGATTTCAGTATGAATTTCTTAACAAACAACCATTCCTGAAGGTCACATAAGGAGTCTCCATTCATCATGTTCCATACTTGATGAATCTAACAGTTCAGAATCAATCTCTCTGGTGGCTTGCGAGTCCTTTGTGAACGTCTAACAGTAAAGTCCCTGCTCGTTTGTGGTGAAGCCACCAGCTGCTCCTGAGCAGTGCTCAGAGTATCTGACTCTGCAACGATGGTTTCCTCTTGACGAATAGGTTCCTGTGGAATTGGCTCTGTCCCTGGTGGTGGCACCACAGATGCACTTGGATAACTGGGGGCAACCCTGTCTTCAGTCATTGCATCTGGAACCTTCATTTCAATTTCCCCTTGTCTGGGAAGTATCTGATCTACATGTCTGCATACTACCCTACCATCTCCCAACATGACCTTGTATGATACTGGACCTGTCATTGAGTCTATGAAGCCAGGAATCCACTTTGGTCCATAACTGAAATCCCTGGTAAGGACCGCATCTCCTTCTCCAAAACTTCGGCTCTTTGTTCTTTTGTCATGGTTCTCTTTTTGTTTGTTTTGTCTGTTTTCCATTTTCCTTTTTAGGTCTGGGTGGACAAGGTCAAGAGTGGAGCATAGTCTATGACCTAATAACATCTCAGCAGGAGAGAGTCCTGTGGTGGATTGAGGTGTTATTCTGTAGCTGAACAGAACCCGTGACACTTTGGCTGCTCAACTCCCTTCTGCACTTTTTTTCATCATCTCCTTAAATGTTTGTACGGCTCTCTCCGCAAGTCCATTCAAGGACGGATGATATGGAGCCGAGGTCACCTGCACTATGCCATTTTTTCTCAAGAACTCTTTTGTCTCTGTACTCACAAAACAATTGGCATTGTCACTCACCATGATCTCCGGTAGCCCTTGATTACTGAAGCTCCGATGCAGGCAGTCTATAGTAGTAGTGGCGGAAGCAGAATTTACAGGATAAACATCCATCTATTTGGAATGTGCATCAATGATTATGAGGAACATCTTCCCCATGAATGGACCCGCATAATCTAAGTGCAATCTTCTCCATGGTTTATCCGGCCAGTCCCAGGGGTGGAGAGGAGCCGCTGCTGGTGCCTTCCGGTGTTCCTGACAAGTGCTGCATGTCTTGACTAGATTTTCTATCTCCTCATCTAGCTTTGGCCACCACAAGTGACTCCTAGCCAAGGCTTTCATACGCGAGACCCCAGGATGACACTGATGTAGTTGCTCTAGGATAGACTGTCGTGCTGGCTGTGGAATAATCACTCGTGCTCCCCACAACACGCAACCATCCTGCACACTCAGCTCTGTTTTCCTGACACTGTAGGGTATGAAGTCAGCCCCTTCCGGATGCTGTGACCATCCCCTCATCACATATTCTCAAACTCTAGACAGGACTGGATCTTTACCTGTCCATGTTCTTACTTGCTCTGCAGTCACAAGTGCCGTGTCAGTGCCCTCCAACATCAAAACTCTGTCCTCTGGAGCTGCACGGATAGGTGTGCCTGGCAGTGGAAGACGGCTCAAGGCATCTGTGTTCCCATGGTACTTGCCCACCTTGTAGACGATGACATACTCATATGCCCTCAACTTCACTGCCCACCTCTGGATCCGGGGTGACACCATCTGTGGAACTGCTTTCATTTCATTGAAAAGAGAGAGAAGAGGTTTATGATCGGTGCATATGATAAACTTCCTGCCATATATGTACTTGTGGAACCTCTGTAACCCAAACATTACTGCTAACCCCTCTTTGTCTAATTGGGAATAGTTTTTTTCCGCTGGTGTTAGAGTTCAGGACATAAACCCTATTGGTCTTTCAGTTCCATCTTCCATGCAATGTGAAAGAACTGCCCCCACCCCATAAGGTGAAGCATCACAAGAGAGAATGATGTCTTTCTCTGCATTGTAGTGAACCAGCACATCCGACGACAGCATCAGTTTCTTGGACTGTTCAAATGAAACCCCCTGCTCCTCTCCCCACTGCCACTGTGTCTCCTTGTGCAGTAGTTTGTGAAGAGGTGCTAACACAGTTGACAAGTTTGGTAAAAACCTGTTATAATAGTTCAGCAGTCCCAGGTAAGCTTTTAACTCAACCACATTTGTAGGAGCAGGGGCGTCCTGCAGTGCTTGTACCTTCTCCTTGAGTGGATGGAGCCCGGTGGCATCCACTCTGTGTCCCAGGAACACTGCCTCATTCCCCAGGAAAGTGCACTTACTCCTCTTGAGCCAGAACCCTGCCCTCTCCAATCTCTGTAGTACCTCTCTCAGAGTGCTCAGATGCTCCTGGTCGGTTCTTCCCGTCACCAGAATGTCATCCATATTGATGGAAGCATGTGGAATCCCTTGCAGTACACCTTCGATTGTCCTCTGGAAGATAGCTGGACTAGATGAGACACCAAACGGTAAGTGGTTATATGTAAACAAGCCCTTGTGTGTATTTATGGTGACATACTTCTTTGATTCGTCATCCAGTGTAATCTGCAAGTAGGCATGACTCATATCCAACTTTGTGAATTTCTTTCCTCCAGCCAGGTTTGCAAAGAGATCCTCTGTTTTGGGAATCGGATACTGCTCTCGTTTGGACACCCGATTGACTGTCAATTTATAGTCTCCACAGAGTCTTACCGAATTGTCCGGTTTTAAAACAGGTGCTATGGGAGCTGCCCATTCCAAACATTTCACTGGCTCCAGTATGTTCTCTCTCAATAGACAGTCAAGCTCAGCCTCTACCTTTGGCTTCATGGCATAAGGCACAGGTCGTTGTTTAAAAAACCTTGGCGGTGTCTCCTTGTCTACATAAATCTTAGCTGGGGGGCCATTAAATGTGCCAAGTTCCTCCTTGAACACATTCTCATGTTCACTCAACACTTCTTGCAAAGTCAACTGTTTGCCCGCATCTATTTGATGTACTGTCCCCAGTCTAATTTAAGTTCTTTTATCCAGCCCCGACCTAACAGGTTTGATCCGGTACCCGATACTATAACTACAGGTAGCTGTTCCACTGTGTCCCTGTGTTGCACTGTTACATTAGCTGTACCTAATGTCGCTACTCGTTCACCTGTATATGTTTTAAGATGCAGGGAGCAAGGCTTTAACTCTGGAACTTTTGCACGGTTCCACAATTTTGAGTACTCTGCCTTGTTCATTATGGTCACGCTGCACCCTGTATCCACTTCAAAGTTCACCTTAGAGTCATTTACTGTCAGTTGCAATGTGATAGGAGTCACTTTTGGAATGTTCTCTAACATGCTATACATTATGAACATGCCCTCTTTTTCTTCAGCTTCCCCGCTGATGTGGTGTGCTCCATGTTTTTTCACTTCTCTCCCTTGGTTTTGCTGTCCTCCCCTTTTGGTTTGGATTCCTCCACAGGTGATTTCGCCCTGTAAGCTCATTTTATGTGTCCTTGTTTCCCACACTTGTAGCACTTTTCCTCCAGAAACCGGCATTCACTCACCAGGTGATCGCCCTTGCATCTATAACATGCCTTCACATGCTCATGTTGTGGTTTCTGACGCATGTTCAACTTTTACACAACAACCTGACCTGCAGCTTGCGTAGCATTAGCTCTGTCTGAACCCTGTATTTCTTTTACATCTCGGTTCGCTGTCTCTATGGCTTGAGCAAGTTCCAATGCTTTTTCATAAGTAAGCCCAGTCTCGGATAATAATCTACGTTACATTCGGTCATCCATAATTCCGCAAACTAGCCTATTTCGCAGCATTTCCTTCAGGTTGTTCCCATAATTGCAATCTTGTGCTAAGTTACGCAACACCACTACATAGTCCATTACGCTCTCTTCCTCTTTCCTGTTCCTTGAATTAAACTTGAACCGCTGTACAATCTCACTAGGCTTAGGGTTGAAATGTTCTTTTAGCAAAGCCACTAATTCAACAAATGATTTGTCTCCAGGCTTTTCAGGACTGAGCAGAATCTTCATCAAACTGTAGGTTTGGCTTCCCACTGAACTAAGCAGAATGGCTTTCCTTTTTCCGGCATCATTTATTTCATTTGCTTTGAAAAAATAACCCAACACTTCACAGTATTCCTCCCAGGTTTGTGCTTGACTATCAAAAGCGGAAACCGTTCCTACTGTGGCAGCCATGCTCTCTTCCAGCTGGTAGCTAACCGTAGCTCATAATTTTGTTGTTTAAATGCCCTGGCAGACTTTTCTTCTTTATCCAGGGTCCTTAGTTACCTCATCGCCAAATGTGATAAATCCATGTAGTGAGACAAGGACGCGAAGAGGCGATATCGTAGAATTAACACGAGTACTTTATTAACAAACAGAGTAACAAACATCATGCCTGCATCCTGGCATTTCACCTTTGCTGACCTTGACAGGAAGCAAACCTCTGACCTTAACAGGAAGCAAACCTCTGAACTTAGCAGCAGCATTGGCTACAGCACCACCTGGTGGATAACCTTAATCATAACATCCCAGATTACTATACAATCTAATCCACGAAGGTACCTCTATATTCTCAAAAATGTCCCACCAGGGTGGAACTACAATGTCCAATATCTTGGCCTCTATCTCTACTGTTCCCTGCTCCAGAGTGTAGAAATGTTTCTGGGAGACTATTACTGCTTTGAGTATTTTGGTAAGATGTTCTGGTGGAGGGGGAATTTCGTAGCCAAAATGCGCTACATACTTTTGTAGATTGGTGACATTTTCTTTTTACAGTGAGGTGAACAGCGGAGGGTTCAGGAATAGGGACAATCCATTCCTGGGCCACTTGAACTTCTGCCTCGGGTTTAAAGCAGAAACTGCTGTCACTTACCGGACACCAGCCATGCTGTCCATGCTGATAGTGGGGTGCACCTCTGGTGACACAGTATGTCCCACCTATATATGCTACCTGTGGTGGAACATGGTCTTGTGCCATTAACTCCATGGTACAATTTATAGGTTTTGCGCCAGCAGCTCTAAACCCGCACTGTGGTTTTGAATAGGCATTCAAGTGCTGGGGACACAGGATTATGTGTGCTCCCCGGCTCCGGCACCCCAAGAGGTCAGTACCTGTCATAGCGTGCTCCCACTTTATGACATAAGGTGGGAGCGCTGTGAAACGGATGTGTGCACCCCCTTGAATGATTCCAATGTTCTCTACCCTGTATACCGGCGCGGGTCGGGCTGACCCACTCATGACCGGCATCCTAACTACTATACCCATGATCGTATGGTTTGAACGTCCACAATCTACTGGGACTGGGTAGGCCTCAGAAGCTAGCCGGAGTTGGCACGGGCTTAATGCATTCTCAAATGGATGGAGGGCTGTGAGGTGCTTGTTGCTGATCCAGGAGGGGACTAAACCCTGTTTTAAATCCTCCAGATTACTGCGGCCCTCGCCCAGCAACCTCGTTCTGCGCAGCCTGATCCGAAGCATTTCTGTCCTCTCTTATGAGGGCATTTATGGTCTTTGCGTGCTTCTCCAGCTCGGCTATAATTTCTTTTAAATGGACCGTCTTGGCCTGGTCCTCATGTAACTCTGAGTCCACTATCTTGTTTTCATCCATTAAGATTTTCTTTAACTGTGTTTTTAAACCGTTTATCTGGGTCTGCAATTCTATGTCATCCAAACTGTTGATGACCGAGGACCCCGTGTTAAATGCAGTAAAAACATCATTCCATGCTCCCCTTCTTTTCCTCCCCATATTACCCAAAAATTCATGGTGTGTGGTGTACAGTTCTGTTTTGTCGACATTGGCAAAATCAAACTCGTAAAATTTCCTAAACATCTCTTTTAACAGGGCCTGGTACAGCTGTTCTGTCTCTTTGGGGCACCACTCTGGTAAGTGTACCTCAGTGAGGTTTAAAATCACGGAGGCTACCGCGTAGTGTACCCCCTGGTACAGCACCTGATCCATAGGCACTAGTACCAGCCCATTCCCTGGTCCCTTGGTGGTGGCGGGGCACCCCTCCCTGTGTGTCCTTGCTGCCTGGGTCGTGGGCAGGGGCTTTCGGGGGTGGGTCACAAGCTCAGTGGCATTGACTGGGATCGGGGCGTATGGGACGGTGCACGCCTTCAGGCTGGAATCCCACTTCATCCCCTCCCCGGCGTCTTGCCACTGCCGGTGGAAAATGATGGACATGCCTGTGGGGCAGACCTTCTCTGACCCCCACATACAGACATAAATCCCCTGATCCGGTTCCCACCACTTGTCCCAGCACACACTCGATCCCCCGTGAGTCCCTGTAATCGTCCGGTGGGTATTGTTCCCCAACAGTTCCCACCTGACTGCAGGGTTTCCCATATCCTTGCTCAGTTTTCTGAGTCACCACCACCTATCCGAAGGAATCTGTCTCTTGCATGTTAAAGATACACGTTTCCCTACGGTGACGCTGACCTTTGTGGCAACGACCTGTACCCTGGGGCACAGGAGGGAGGCCTCCCCATATGTGAACCCGGTCTGGCTGGAATACTGAGTCGAATTGGACCCCAGCCACCCTGGCCACCTTCCCTCATGGAAGTAGACAGCGAGCTCCTCCACATCCCGTTCGCCGCTTCCGTCGGTCACTATCAGTGCTCTATCTCCTGAGCACCCATAAATGTGGGATTCCTCCACATCACCTCGCTTTCCAACGCTCATTCCTATCAGGGCGAATAGAAGTACGCCCCCCTTCATCCTGAAATCCTCTCTGCAAAGAGATACAAGAACATATAGCCAGGTCCCGAGGAGATTCTCTGGCTTGGGTGAAGCATAGTCGAGTCTTGCAACCTCGACTCAATATAAACACTCTTAACAAATTACTACTTATTTAAAACTACCCATCACATCGTTTAACTTAAACCAAACACCCAAACTTAATAATACCTTGTAGCGGTTCGTGTAGATCGCCACTAAATAAGAGAGTTTGACTTCGACGAAGTATAAATAAGTTGTTTATTTACAGGAACAGGCTAATTACAGCAGGTAAGATAGCAGGTAAAATGGCTGACTGTAGGAGCACCGTGGTGTAGGTCTTGTCCCAGCGGGGACTCCGCGAGGACTGAGTTCGCAGTCCTGTGGGGAGCGTGATGACGTCATCGCATTTGTGTTGTGACGTCATCACGTTGCTCGCGTTTCCCGCGCTTAGGGCGTCACGTGATGCGCGTCGTTGCGTTGCTGGCCGTTGAGGCCGAAGTCGGGAGGCCGGGCTGTGCCGGTGCTTGCCGCGGGAGTGGAAGATCGCATCGCTCCCGTCGGCTGGCCGTTGAGGCCGAAGACGCTAGGCCGGGCTGTGCCAGCGCACGCACATCACGTTGTACGTGACGTGACGTCAGCGCGCTAGGGCGCGCCTTAAAGGGGCAATGGCCCCAACAGGTAAGTTAAAAGGGCAATGGCCCCAAAAGGTAAGTTAAACATACAGTAAGGTAAGTTAAAGGGAATTATGTGTCTCAATGTAAGGGACAACCAGTGGTACCGCCATAACCTAACTTAAATTACCTAACTATGTACATCCGCCACCCGTCTCCGGGCGGCCAGCCTAATTCCTGTTCGGGCTGCGGCACACCGCTCCCTTCAGTGTGGCCGCATTGTCCTGTACTTTCGGTCTCTCACAGCCTGTGGCTGTTGGCTGGGGTCCTCTGCCCTCAGGCCGAACCCTCACTCGAGAGGCTGCCCTTTTTAAATGGTGAGCCAGTGACCACGGTTTCCTTGGCTGGGGCATCCGTGGGGTCCTTCTAGGAACTTTGGCGGGTGGGGGTTTTCTGGCTGGTGGGCCTTTAACCCGAGCCACTGCCCCCTCCGGTGCGGTCTGAGGACTTACCACTACCGCTGGCTGGGGACCTTCTTCCTCAGGCTTTACCTCTTCTGAAGCTGGGCTAGGGGCAGGTAACTCTTCACAGCCTGGTGCTACAGGCTGAAGGTCTCCGCCCCCAGGTCCCAAATCTGGGTCTGGGGGGGGGTCTTCGCCATCAGGTCCCTCCTCTTCTAAACCTGGGTCAGGGGCGGGGTCTTCGCCCTCAGGTCCCTCCTCCTCTAAACCTGGGTCAGGGGTGGGATCTTCGCCCTCGGGTCCCTCTTCATCTGGATCCCAGAAGAGTGGGGGAGTGTCCCAATCAGTGGGTGGGATGGCCCCTCCCTTTAAACAAGCCACAGCGCCTGCCTGTGCAGTCTGTGAATTTGTTACCGCTGCAGGCTGAGGATCTCTACCCTCAGACCTTACCCCAACTGACCGTTCTCTCTTCTCGGGCTTAAACAGTTTACACTGATTAATATGGAACCATTTGGTGCGCCGAGGCATCTTAATGGCGTATACCATGGGGCTGGCTTTGTCTACAATGCTGTAGAGCCCCATGTACAGCGGTTCTAGACTTTCTACCCGAGCATAATTCCTCACCGTGACCTGATCTCCTACCTCCCACTTGTGGTGTTTTCGGGGTTCTAACAGCAATCGGTTACTCCGATGCTGCCTTCCCATGTTCCCAGCCGCCTGCCCGTGGACCTGCTTAAGGTGCTCGAAGAGGTTTTGGGCGAACCTGTCCCAGTTTACCTCCCTGAGCTGACCTTCGGTGAGCACCGGGGCTAGAACATGGGTGTGGGTCTGGATAACCCTGCCAGTCATCAGCTCATGCGGGGAGTACCCCATGCTTTTCGACTGGCTGGCCCGGATCGCCATCAGGACCAGCGGTAGGACCTCTGCCCATTTTCGAGGTGAGTCCACCGTCTCTTTCTTCAACCTTTCCTTTAAGGTCCTGTTCATCCTCTCCACAATCCCTGATGACTGTGGGTTGTGGGCAACGTGCCACTTCCCCTCGATGCTGAGCAGCATAAGGGTATTCTGCATTACCTGCCCAGTAAAGTGACTCCCTTGGTCGGACTCCACATACTGTGGTAGCCCCCATCACGAGAACACTTCCCGGACCAGGATCCTCGCCGTACCCAGAGCTGTGGCTGTTCTGCAGGGGAAAGCTTCTACCCATTTCGTGAACACATCTACCAGGACTTGGCAGTACTTATAGCCTCCCTGAGCGGTGGGTAGGGGCCCGATGTAGTCGACCTGTATCGACTGCCATGGTCCCTCTACCCTCCTGATGTGTCCCATAGGTACCTTCCTTTTATGGGGGTCAGGGTTATTAGCAGCGCACACCAGACAGCCGGCGCAGAACTCGTGGACATCGTCCCTGAGTCCTGGCCACCATCCCGCATGTTCCACCCGCTGCCAGGTGGTCTCAGGCCCGGGATGCCCCGCTTCTGGACCCTCATGGGCCAGTTGAAGGAATTCCCTCCGGTGTTGCTGTTTCCCCCCGGAACAGCATGCCCTCTTTTACAGAGAGGGTTGCTGTGCCGTAAGGGCCCTCTACCCTTTTTCCCTCAGTCACTGCACTGAGGACTGCCTTAAGGATGGGGTCTTGGGTTTGGACCGTCTTGAGGTCCGGGGCTAAAGCTACCCCTGCACTCCCTTGTGTCCCATCCCTACCCCTGACTGCTGCTATGGGTCTGGATCCATATGGGTCCCAGAAAGTGCCTGTGTGGGCACCCTCCTTAGCCAGCATGCCCACCTGCTGGTTACCCTGACTACGGGGTTCTGTGGAGGAATGGGCTTTCACCTTGTGGATGAAAATTTCCCCTTCCTCCCCCACTGCTGCTAGGATTTTCTCCAGCAGGGGTTTCACTGTGAGGGGTCTCCCATCAGCGAAGGTGTATCCATGGCGGGACCAGATGGCCAGGTACTCCGTACATGAATTGCACGTGAACATGCTGTCCGAGCAAATCATGTACAGGGTGGGGAAGATTTCGGGGTGTGTAACGATGTACACTACCACGGACAGTTCAGCCTGCTGGGCGCTCATGGTGCTGGGGAGTTTAATTGCCAGGGCAATGTTTGCCGCTGTGTCATAAATTCCACACCCCATGAGTCGCTCGCCAGCAGATACCGTGCTGGAGCCGTCCACATAGATCTCGCGGCCCGTAAACCTATGTCCACTTCCCAAACCCCTTCTATGGAACACCGGTGGGTTGTTCCAGGATATACCAGGTTGGCTGCGAGCTTTGGCTCGCAGAGAACCTTCACCTTAAAGTCCATCTGTCAGAGGAGCAGGTTCCAGCGAGCAATGCGGGCACTGCTCACCGTCCCAGCCTTGATCCTCCCATCCAGGAGCATCTGGGTGGGTGTGTGATGGGTGAGGAGGGTGATGGGAGAGGTGCCTGTGAAGATCAGCGATCTTTTCACAGCCCACTGTGTGGCCAAGAGGTGCCTCTCACAATTGGAGTAGCTCCGCTCCACATCCGTGAGTATCCTGCAGGAGTAGACCACCAGCCTCAGCCGGCCATGCTGCTCTTGGAGCAGCACAGCACTCAGGCTATCCCCGCTGGCTGCTTCCTCCAGGAAGAACTCTTTCCCCCCATCTATGGCCCCTAGAGCTGGTGCGGTGTGCAGATCCTCCTTGAGCCTGACAAATGCTGCCTGGCAACCCTCATCCCAAGTCCACTCCACTCGAGCGGCAGAGCGGGGCTATAAAAGGCCCCAGAGACCAGGTAAGGCCTCACAGCGTCGGCGGGAAACTCGAGCGGCAGAGCGGGGCTATAAAAGGCCCCAGAGACCAGGTAAGGCCTCACAGCGTCGGTGGGAAACTCGAGCAGCAGAGCGGGGCTATAAAAGTCCCCAGAGACCAGGTAAGGCCTCACAGCGTCGGTGGGAAACTCGAGCAGCAGAGCGGGGCTATAAAAGTCCCCAGAGACCAGGTAAGGCCTCACAGCGTCGGCGGGAATCTCGAGCAGCAGAGCGGGGCTATAAAAGGCCCCAGAGACCAGGTAAGGCCTCACAGCATCGGCGGGAATCTCGAGCGGCAGAGCGAGGCTATAAAAGTCCCCAGAGACCAGGTAAGGCCTCACAGCGTCGGCGGGAATCTTGAGCGGCAGAGCGGGGCTATAAAAGGCCCCAGAGACCAGGTAAGGTGTACTACTCTCCGAACGCGGAACTCAAAGGGAAGGAGAGAGGTAAAAAGTAATCCAAGTGTGACGTCACCAGAAAGCGGGTAAGTGATTGGTTGGTAAGTATTTCTCCCTTTTTAAGCTTAAATCTCTTTGGTTTATAGTTTCTAAGGGGCAATTTTCATCATCTAGAATCGGGGCAGAGGGTATTTAAGAATAATAATAAATTAAATTAATTACATAGAATGGGAGATCAGGTGATGTGTTGCTGCTGCAATATGTGGGAGCTGCTCACAGTGATCACATTTGCAGTAAGTGTTGACTGCTCGAGGAATTCCGGCTCCGTGTTGAAGAGCTGGAGTCTGAGCTTCAAACAGTGAGACACATCAGGGAGGGGGAGAGTTACCTGGACTCTGTGTATCACGAGGTATTCACACCAATTAGATTAATTAATTCAGATGTAGTCCGTGGCCAGGGTCAGGATGGTGTGACTAGAAGTGAGGCAGGTACGGGGATCCAGGAGGTAGTGTTGGAGGAGCCGCAGCCCTTGCACTTGTCCAACAGGTTCGAGGCTCTTACTCCCTGTGAGGATGGGAACAGGGACTGCGGGGATGATAAGCAACCTGGCCACAGCACCGTGGAGCGGGGGGCCATTCAAGTGGGGGGCGTTAAAAGAAATGTTGTAGTGGTAGGGGATAGTATCGTTAGGGGGATAGATAGAGCTCTTTGCAGCCGAGAGCGAGAGTCCCGAAGGCTGTGTTGCCTGCCCGGTGCCAGGGTTAAGAACATCTCCTCTGGACTGGAGAGAAACTAGGAGTGGGAGGGGGAGGATCCAGTTGTCGTGGTCCATGTTGGTACCAACGACATAGATAGGACAAGGAAGGAGGTTCTGCTGAGGGAGTTTGAGCAGCTAGGGGCCAAATTAAAAAGCAGAACCACAAGGGTAATAATCTCTGGATTATTACCTGAGCCACGAGCGAATTTGGCTAGGACAAATAAAATTAGAGAGTTAAATGCGTGGCTCAAAGACTGGTGTGGGAGAAATGGGTTTTGCTTCCTGGGACACTGGCACCAGTACTGGGGCAGGAGGGAGCTGTTCCGTTGGGACGGGCTTCACTTGGCCAGTGCTGGGACTAGAGTCCTGGTGGATCATATAACTAGGGCTGTAGAGAGGGCTTTAAACTAACTAGTGGGGGGGAGGTTCCTGGAGAGCAAATAATAAAAATGACAACAGAGAAGGTCATAGACTTAGGTAGCAGTGGGGAAATTAAAAACCAGAGTGTGTCAGGAAGGGGCAGAAGGTATGGAGTAAAAGGTAAAATAATAAAAAGGACAAAAGCAGGAACTAAGTGTCACAAAACATCTTTGAAAGTTCTCTATCTGAATGCACGTAGCATTCGTAACAAAATAGACGAGTTAATGGCACAAATAAATACATATGGGTATGATCTTGTGGCCATTACAGAAACATGGCTGCAGGGTGACAATGCCTGGGAATTAAACATACCAGGTTATTTAACAATCAGGAAGGACAGGCAGGAAGGAAGGGGAGGTGGGGTGGCTATGTTAATAAAGGAAGGAATCACTGTAATACAGAGAAATGATATTGGGTCAAAAGATCAGGATAATGAAACAGTTTGGGTGGAGGTAAGGAATAATAAGGGGAAAAAACCACTAGTGGGCGTAGTCTATAGGCCTCCGAACAGTGGCAACTCTGTTGGACAGAGTATCAATCAGGAAATAGTTGAGGCTTGTAATAAGGGAACATCTACAATTATGGGGGATTTTAACTATCATATTAATTGGACAAATCAAATTGGGCAGGGCTGCCTTGAGGATGAGTTCATTGAGTGTATTAGGGATGGGTTTCTTGAGCAGTATGTAACTGAACCGACCAGGGGGCAAGCAACCTTAGATCTGGTCCTGTGTAACGAGACAGGATTAATTAAAAATGTCCTAGTAAAGGATCCCCTTGGAATGAGTGACCATAACATGGTTGAATTCCAAATTCAATTAGACAGTGAGAAGGTTGGATCTCAAACAAGCGTGCTAAGCTTGAATAAAGGAGACGATGAAGATATGAGAGTGGAATTGAGTAGAGTGGATTGGGAAAATAGATTAAAGGGTAAAACGATACATGATCAGTGGTGTACATTTAAGGAGTTATTTTACAACTTCCAAAAAAAAAATATTCCACTGAGAAGAAAAGGGTGTAAAAGAAAAGACAGCCATCCGTGGCTAAGTAAAGAAATTAAGGATAATATTCGACTAAAAACAAGGGCATATAAGGTAGCCAAACCTAGTGGGAGGATAGAGGATTGGGAAAACTTTAAAAGACAGCAAAAAATAACAAAAAGATTGATTAAGAAAGGGAAGATAGATTATGAAAGTAAATTAGCAAAAAATATAAAAACAGATAGTAAGAGTTTTTATAGTTATATAAAAAGAAAAAGGGTGGCTATAGTAAATGTTGGTCCCTTAGAGGATGAGACCGGGAAATTAATGGTGGGAAATATGGAGATGGCAAAAACACTGAATGAATATTTTATATCAGTCTTTACAGTAGAAGACACTAAGGCCTAGAAATTCAGTATAGCCACTTTTGGGGCGGTAAAGTCGGGCGGCCGCTAAAGTTTGCGCCCGCCGGAAAGTGGAGGGCAGTTCGCTGAAATTCAGTAGCTTTGGCCAAGGAGTTTGCTCGAGCGCTAAAACTGGCGATGCACGGCTATCCTTAGGCGCTAAGCCGGCGGTGCAGACTGATACCGCCGAGGCCGGGCGCAGCGCAGGTGCGGTCATGTTTTGATTGACAGCAGACACCCTGGCGCCGGCCAGCTCTTAAAGGGGGAAGGGTCGACTTGGTCTGCTGCCACGCCCTGGATACTGCAGCCCTCCAGCTAGGCCTAAACACTGCTGCTGGAGAGAAATAGCGCCAGGAAGGATGCAGAGGGCCCGTGAGCGAGCGCAGCGCTTCTCTGGCCATGATTTAAAGGTGCTGGTTAGGGCTTTGGAGAAGAGAAGCCATATCTTGTTCCCGGACAGTGGCAAGAAGCCTCCCAACAGGGTGTACAGGAGAGCCTGGAGGGATATCGCCCAGAGGGTCACAGCCACCTGCGATATCCCCCGGACTGTTGTCCAATGCCGGAAAAAGTTTAACGACCTCACTCGGATTGTCAGGGTGAGTACCCTTTCCAGTGTCCTCCTCATCCTTGCATGTGCACCTCACATTATGGGCAAAGGGACCTCAAAGGCCTAATGGCCAGCCCTCATCCAGCAGCTATGGCACTGGCACGAACATCAATTGCACTTTCTGCACTTTACACACTGGCCAAGCTATTCGACCATGGGAGGCAGTGCACACAACAACAGGGCACCACACTGGCCAAGCTATTCGACCATGGGAGGCAGTGCACACAACAACAGGGCACCACACTGTACTTAGAGGCCGTGCTTTCTCTTGCAGGCCAAGCTGGCCCAGAATCTGAAGAGCCGGACTGTCACCGGGGGAGGCCGTCCCCAGTTCCAGCAGCTCAGTGACCTGGAGGAGCGCGTGGGTCGACTCATGGGTGCCCGGGTGATTGGCCTCGTTGCAATTGGAGATGCCGACCCTGTGCTGGGCCCCAATGGTAAGGACATGACCTTTTGGACCTCTCTCGTTCCCCTTGCGCTTCAGATCTACATCCTTTGCCACTGTCCGACCGATGCGCAGAATGCCACCACTCATGCCTCCCTCGCTGATGCCCTGTCCTCACTCTAAAGCTACTCTTGTGCCTTCCTGCTTTCAGCTGGTGAGGAGGAGGTCCCTGAAGCTGCGAGTGTCAGTCCCTCGGAAGAGGAGGACGAGGAGGAGCAAGAGGAAGGCGGCCCATCGGGGGAACCCTCATCCGCGCCAGGGGATGGCAATGGAGGGGACACGTCTTCCCTGGAGGAGAGCCAGGGGGAAGTGTTGCAGGGGGGTGTAGCTCCTGTGCCCAGTGGCGTCCAGCCACGCGGGAAGGGTCGGGCAGCACGGCTGCCTTCTCCCCAGAGGGGGGAAGTGTTGCAGGGGAGTGTAGCTCCTGTGCCCAGTGGCGTCCAGCCACGCGGGAAGGGTCGGGCAGCTCGGCTGCCTTCTCCCCAGAGGGGGGAAGTGTTGCAGGGGAGTGTAGTTGCTGGGCCCAGTGGTGTGCAGCCACGCGGGAAGGGTCGGGCAGCTCGGCTGCCTTCTCCCCAGAGGGAGAGTCCGGCCTCCAGTCCGGAGACGGTCCTCGCCCAGGAGGTGCGCCTCCTTGATCAAATGTCCACGGACTCGGATCGTCGGCACACCGAGTTCATGGGGGTTGTGGCACGGTTGCCTGAGGCCATTGAGTCCCTGGCTCATAGTGTGTCCGACTTCGGGGCCTCACGGGCCAGGGGTTTCGAACAACTCGCGGCAGCACAGGCCAGGGGTCTCGAACAATTCGGGGCATCACAGGACGCGAGTCGGGCACAATTCGGGGCATCACAGGACGCGAGTCGGGCCGAATTCAGGGCATCACAGGACGCGAGTCGGGACGAATTCAGGGCAGCACAGGCAGCGAGTGGACAGTTGATCAGTGGTGCCGTGCAGTCACTGGCTGGTCTGATGCGGGCACAGACCAGGGCAGTACGGGCACTCACTGCTGCCACACTCGCTGTGTCAGGCAGGCATCGCCAGGGCACCCACCGCGCTGCAGCAGCACAGCGGTCTGGCCTTCACCAGATTGCTGCGCTTGCTGCAGTGCCAGCCCCTCCGGTGCGAAGCTCGTCCTTGCGGTTCCTCGCCAGCTTGGCCTGCAGGGGAAAGGACGGGAAGTGATGTTACATGATGCCCTGAGTAATCATCTCATGCTCCCCATGGTGGAAGAGCCCTTACATGATGCCCTGAGTGATCATCTCATGTCCCCCATGGTGGAAGAGCCCTTACATGATGCCCTGAGTTATCATCTCATGCACCCCGTGGTGGAAGAGCCCTTACATGATGCTCTGAGTCAAATGTCCATGTGTGTGCCCAGAAAGGGCCATGGGTGATTGCTGACAGATGGCCATTGGGGCATAGCGCATCCTGTAGCCATAAAGTCAGGTGCAAATGGAGGGATGCAGAAGTTTGCATAAACACCACTCACCCTCACGACCCGAGTGAGGTCGTTGAATTTCTTCCTGCACTGCACAGGGCTCCTGGTCGCCATGCTGCTGGAGTTGACCCTCTGAGAAACATCCCTCCAAGCTCGTCGGTAGTCCTTATGATTAGGCCTCCTGCCATTGTCGGGGTAGAGTACATCTCGCCGGCGCTCCACTGCGGCCACCAATTCCTCCAGAGCCTCATTGGTGAAGCGCTGTGCTCTCTGCCTCACCCTCTCCATCTGCTCCAAGTTTTTTGCGCCAGAGAAGGGCCTGCTCCGATTTTCAGGCCTACAAGGCACAGAGTGTGGATGCTGGAGCTGACTGACCCACCCCTTTAAGAGCTGGCCGGCGCCTGGAAGTCTCGTGGTCATTGGTAATTGAGAGCACCTGCGCTGCTCCCGCCCGCCCCAATATTGGGTTGCGCCGGCATGTTAGCACCTTAGGAGTCCTGTGTAATGCCTGAACTCGCGCCTCAATCACCTTTAGGGGCGCTGCAACCCAATATTGTGCGAGGTGGCGATAAGTTGCATCTGGCTATAAAATTTGCGCAGCGCCAATTCTAACGCCCCAAGCGGGGCTACACCCAATTTCTAGGCCAGTGTCTCTTGCTCTCCTTTTGCATTTTTCAATTCCAAGGTGTCCCTCATGAATCCTTTTGAGCATGTCTTTACGTAGAGCCTGTGGAATGACTATTCTGTTCTGTTTTAGTAATAGTCCACTTGCGACACTCAACTCTGACCTGATGCGAAAGTACTTTGGACAGGAACCTTTTGGCCAACCATGATGAATGTTCTCTATTACTGTTTGTAACACTATCTTTTACTGTTTCTTCTGCTATTTGCTTTGATTTTGTGTCTGACATGGGCAGCGCAGCAGTGACCATACTCACATGAACATCCATGTCTTCTGTACTGGCCCCGCTAGATGTGCTCCTATCTAGTTATCCAGCAAGTTAAACACTCATTCAAATAATTCCTCATGAAGCCGTTTCGCTGTTTTGAAGCTTTACTTGAACAAATTTGTGAAACTGTAAACAAAGACAAAGTATGTTTTGTACATAAACTGAGTACTATACATTCGATATTACATAAGATATAAACATATTTACAACAGTAGAATAGACTAATTGTATAACTAACTGACATTTGGACTGTACTTCTGTAAATATCAAATATTAACCTTTTATAAACATAGTGTTATCAAAATACTACACTGACAAAGTGTTATCAAAATACTACACTGACAAAGTTGCTATCAGGCTAATAGACAAAGATACTCACAGATATTGCGCCTGGCCTAACATAGAAGATCAGATTACATTGGATTGCGAATCCCTCATGGAATTCTCCATTACTCAAGCCAGGTTCTTCCTGGAATTCTACTTCCTGGGTCAAACAGGAAGAAAGGTAGAAAGGTCAAAGGACCTCTGCTACATACAAACCCTGCTAACACAAAAACCACCACCAGAGGGTGCTATCTGCATGTAAAATGTCCGTAATGTCCATAAGTCCAGAACATCGTCCTCGGTAGAGCTCACATGACTCATTGTGGGTGCTCGGGATAGTGCATCTGCTAACACAATGGCCCAGTAATTCCGGGCACAATGCGTGAGTGCGGACGGGCTACTCACGCGTGTGCCCGGAGGAATTGCCGGTTTTCAGCATGCACAGCGCATGCGCTGAAAACCGGCATTTCCTGTCCTCTGACCCAAGGGGTTAAGAGGCAGAACACACGCGACTGCACAGGCAGCGCGTGCGCAGTGAAATTCTTGTTTTTTTTCACAGTTGCGCGTGTGTAAAGGCCTCCGGTCTTTACGCATTGAAAAACCACACGTAAGTACTTAGTTTTTCAGGTAAGTGGGCTTTTAGTACAATTGAGAATTTTTTTTTCCACAGGTTTGTTATTTTTAAAGAATTTACAGTAAGGTAAGTTTAGTTTTAGCCCCGATTTTTTATATAATTTTTTTTTTCAAATTTTAAAATTATTGCTTAAAATAGTTTTTCAGAGTTCTTTATTGTTCATTTAAGTAGTGCAATGATTTTTTAAATTTTCTTTCAGGTTTAAGTAGTGTTTTGGGGCCAGGAGTTTTCATGAGTTTGACAGCTTACTGTCAAACTCATGAATGAGTTTCCCCTCCCCTGATTGGCTGCCCAGTGCTCACCTGATCCCAGCTGGCACATCGCACTAAATACGCCGCTGGATCAGGTAAGCACATCGCACCGACATCTGAAACGGGCCATTGACAGGAAATGCAAGCAGGCCCGGGCTTCAGATGTCGGTGCGCAGGGTGAGTGCACATCGGGGGCTTGCATGCGCGGCAAGCTCCCGATCCTAATTTCAGGGCCTATGTGTTTGCCTGGTGTGTAGATCAGTTCAAAGTCATATCTTTGCAGCTTCATCATGAGTCGTTGAATCCTTGGAGACATCTCATTCAGATTTTTTTTTTATGATGGCAACCAGTGGGCAGTGGTCTGTCTCAACTGTGAAGGTGGGAAGTCCATATATGTAGCCATGGAACTTTTCTAGTCCAACTACCAAGCCTAGACATTCCTTTTCAATCTGGGCGTATCGACACTCAGAATCAGTCATAGACCTGGAGGCATAGGCAACAGGCTTCCAATCTTCACCCTCTGCTTGTAGCAAGACTGCGCCGAGGCCATCTTTTGATGCAACCATTGACACTTTGATTCTCTTTGTTGGGTCAAAGAAGGTGAGTACAGGTGTGGTTGTCAGCACTGTTTTGAGGTTCATCCACTCTTGTTCATGTCTTTCTGTCCATGCGAACTCATTTGTTTTATGTAGCAGGTCTCGCAGACAGGCTGACTTGGCTGACAAGTTAGGAATGAACTTTCCAATGAAGTTTATCATCCCCATGATGTGTAGCACTCCTTTTTTATCAGTGGGTCGGGGCATGTTGAGTATGGTGTTTACTTTTTCCATATCTGGCTCTATTCCTTTACCAGATAGATTATCTCCTAGGAAAGTGACTTCCTGGACGCCAAACTGACACTTGGCTTTGTTGAGCTTCAGTCCATTCCGGCGTATGCTCTGTAGCACTTTAGTCAGTCTCTCATTGTGTTCTTTCAGTGTGGAGCCCCAGATGATGATGTCATCAACATAGACCCGAACTCCTTCCAGACCTTCAATTATGTGTTCCATCACTCTATGAAAGATTTCAGATGCAGGTATTATCCCAAAAGGCATTCTGAGGAAACAATATCTGCCAAATGGTGTGTTGAAGGTACAGTATTTGGTGCTCTCTTCATCCAGTTTTAGTTGCCAAAATCCTTGTGAGGCATCGAGCTTTGTGAAGTATCTGGCATCTGACATTTCACTGGTGATTTCTTCTCGCTTGGGAATCTGGTAGTGTTCACATTTTATGTTTGCATTTAAGTCCTTTGGATCCATGCATACTCTTAGATCATTGTTCTTTTTCTTTACACATACCATGGAGTTAACCCAGTCTGTTGGCTCTTCGACTTTCCTGATGACTCCTAGTGTGGTCATTCTGTCCAATTCTTTCTTGAGCCGGTCACGCAGGGGTGCTGGAACTCTCCATGGAGCATGTACCACTGGCTGAGCATCCTCCTTTAGCTGGATCTTGTAAGTGAATGGTAGAACTCCAAATCCTTTGAACACATCCTGGAAATTACTCACTACAGAATCCACTGAGTCATCTGGTCTGCTTATGGTACAGTTTATACGGTAGACTCTCTTGACCAGTTCTAAGTCCTCACAAACTTTGTCACCTAGTAGTGAATCAAGTCCTTCAGCCACAACAGAAAACATGAGATGATGCACTTTGTCTTTGACTGTCACTTTAAGTCCGCATACACCTAAGCTATCTATTTTCTGTCCATTATAGTTCTTCAGTAGTACTGACTTTTTCTGTATTTTGGGCTTTTCTTTCATATTTTTAATGTCACTCATACTGATTAAGTTTGCTTTTGCCCCAGTGTCTAGTTTCAATGTAACTAATGCTCCATTTACCTGCAGTGGCATCATCCATTTGTCCTCTTTACTGCATTAACTTTATGTTCAGCATTGTCCAATCCTGAGGGCTGCACATTTTCTGTATCCTTTTCTATATTGTCACATGACACCATTCCTACAAAAAATGTCTCACTTAAATCAGTGTCCTCAATCACATTGACTTGTTGCCCTTTCTTTGTTTTTACTTTTGAAAAGCATTGTTTGGCAAAGTGATTCTTTCCATTACATTTTCTGCACGTTTTTCCAAACGCTGGGCATTGTCTTGGCTGGTGCTGGTAACCACAGCATTTACAATTAAAAATTCCATCCTCCGATTGCTTTGCATTTCTGTTCTGCCCATGTTTCTTCCCCTTGTAGGACACAGCACCGACAGCTGCACAGTCACTCATTACAGTCGCATCATTATTAATTTCACTGAAAGTCTTTGTGTGCTGTTGAGCTAGCTCACTTGCATGGCATATTTTCACAGCATCCTCCAATGTTAGTTCGGTTTCTCTCAACAAATGTTCTCTGGCCTTTTTATCATGAATACCAAACACAATCTGGTCACGAATCATGGATGATTTCAGTTCAGAGAAATTACATGTCTGTGCTTTCAGTTTCAGATCGGTCACAAAGCTATCAAAAGTCGAATTTTGCTGCTGTGTCCGTGAACGGAACACGTACCTCTCATAGGTCTCGTTCTTTTTGGGAGAACAATGTCTATCAAACTTCTTCAGCCCATCGTCCATTTTTTCTCTGTCCTCCTCTTGATCAAATACAAACGTATTAAATACCTCTATCACCTGTGGACCTGCAACCATGAGCAGTAATGCTATTTTCCTTGCATCTGGCATCGTACCGAACCCAAAGGCAGCAATATAGAGTTCGAATTGTTGTTTGAAAGTCCACCAATTGCAGTCGACATTCCCCGTGAGTTTCAAACCCTCCGGTGGCTTCAAATTCTCCATGTCGCGTTTCACAATATTCAGCAGATATTATCAATCCTGGTACCATGTTATGTTCATAAATAAATAGACGTTTTCATTATGAACAGCTAGCTTGAGCTAGTCATTTATTCAGCCATGTGGACTAGTGTACAGGCATCCATCTTGACTACTGTGTTGTGGGTAGCCCACCACTAAACATACAGCTCCACCTAGTGTACCATTCTAGAAAGACATGTTACTGATCATTACAGACTCCAGTGAAACACAAATCTGCTGGTGGAGCTTGTTAAGCAGGATGTCCATTTGCGTTTTTAGGCTGAGACACTTTGGGCTCGAATTTCCAAGCCGGGTGGAGGCGGGGTTGGAGGCGGAAGTGGGGGGAAAATTGCAGAATTGAGGGGCACAAACCCTTCCCGCCCCCAACCCGCCTCCATATCCGTTTCCCAGGAAGCGGGTACCCGACTTGTGCTGGGAGCCACCTCCCTGAGGCGGGAAGGGGATTAGTGCCAATCAACTGCCTGTTAGCAGGTAGTTAACAGGCAGTTTTGGCCTAATCCCTATTTTTAGCCCTGAAGTGTGGGCTGCCCAACAGCTCCAAACCATGCCAAGTTAGCGAGGTGGACCGTCGGGCTGAAGGGCTTGGAGGGTTCAAGGTGTCCGGTGTTCAGGTGAGCGATGGGTGCATGAGTGCAGAGGTAATTGTGTTTCATTTGTGTAAAGTGTTTAAATAAGTTTTACTTACCTTTACTTACTAATGCAGGCTTCCTTCCTTCAGGTTTCGGGAGTCCCTCATCTCACCGGCGCAGAAAGCAGAATGGCCGTGAGCTGTCAAAAGTTGCAGCCTTCTGCTTTCTGTTCTGGAGAGATTTCTAACTGAGTTTGTGGAGAAGGACTCAAGTTAGAAGTCAGATTCAGTGTTTGACAGCTTCACAAAGCTGTCAAACGCTGATATTTCATCTGTCAAAAGCTCTTGCAGATGAAATGTCAATCCCTGATGTCACCTGTAACTGGGTGTCCCTCAATTGGCCTGCTGAGCCCGCTGGACGGGCTCAACAGGGTCAATCAAGGGAAAATCGCGTTGGTTGGCCAAAAATCGATGGAGGCGGGACTACAACCCTAAAAGTGGGAGTCCCGCCTCCATCACGTCCCCATTGACAAAATCCAGCCCTTTATCTCTGTCACAACATCCACCTCTTGCAGAAATGCAGTTTGTACCACTTTGCTGTATTTTGTCTACCTCTGGGTTTCTGTGTTGTCATGGTTTTCATTGTGAGGCCGGGTTACATAACCCCTCAGTTGTGATGAGGTCCTGGATCATGTGCCCATATAATCCTGCCAGATGTTTGTGCAGTTTAAGGTGGGTGATGGGGGTTAAGGCCCAGACCCGAGATACAGACCATATGGACAAGGCAACATTCGCAAACCTTGGAAGCCATATTGGATTGAGCAGCTGTTTGTTCCTAATAAAGAACCCATCGCAAGACAGACACTCAGAGTACTTGGGACAAAAGATGTAGAAATGGGAGTGTAGGACAGACATTTCTAGCAGAATTGCCCCAAATTGGGAGGTTCATGTGTCAGGGATTGAAGCTGCTTAATATCATCAGGAAGTTGCTCTGACATCAGTGTGGCCTCTTGTGACATCAGAGCGATCCGTTGTGACATCAGAGTGGTCCATTGTTCCACTCATCTCTACTTTAAAATCCTACTTGTCTATTGCCTACCACTCCAGATTTCTCACCCACAAATCCTCCCTGTTTTCCTCCTTCAGCCTCTGCACTCAGTGACTCCTCATCCTTGGTCATTTCAATCTCCATCTCAACTCTCCTTATCCTTTCTCCTCCGATTTTACTGCCCTCCTGTTGTCCCTTAAACACTCCTACCCATCACGTCCACCCCTCTACTTTGCTATCCCTCCTGGCCTCACTACTTGCATGGTCTCAATCACTGACATACATACATTAGGAACAGAAGGAGGCCATTCAGCCCCTCGGGTGTGCTGCACCATTCAATGAGATCATGGCTGATCTGTACCTCAACTCCATTTACCCAACTTTGCTTGATATGCCTTCATAACCTTACCTAAGAAAAATCTATCAATCTGATTTCACTGATCAATGATTCATGTCACACCATTATGTAGCACCTATTCAGATAGAGGTCTGTACCTCTCCACTCGCTCAGCAGCAACAACTACTAATATTAATATAGCATCTTTAAAGTAGTAAAATGTCCCAAAGCACTTCACAGGAGTTTTATAACACAAAATTTGACACCGAGGCACATAGGGTGAAATTAGGGTGAAATTAGGGCAGATGACCAATAGCTTGGTCAAAGAGGTAGGTTTTAAAGAGCGTCTTAATGGAAGAAAGAGATGTCGAGAGGTGGAGAGGTTTAGGCAAGGAATTCCAGAGCTTGGGGCCTTGGCAGCTGAAGGCACAGCCACCAATGGTTGAGCTATTAAATTTAGGGATGCTCTAACATCCAGATTTAGAGGACTGCTGATATCTTGGGGTGGGGGCGGGTGTGATTGTGGGGCTGGCGGAGATTACAGAGATAGGGAGGGGCGAGGCCATGGAGGGATTTGAAAACGAGGAGAATTTTTAAATCAAAGCGTTGATTAACCAGGAGTCAATGTACTTCAGCGAGCACAGGGGTGATGGGTGAACGGGACTTGGTGCGAGTTAGGACACAGAGTTTTGGATGACCTCAAGTTTACATAGGGTAGAACGTTGGAGGCTAGCCACGATTGCATGGGAATAGTCAAGTCTAGAGGTACCAAAGGCATTGATGAAGATTTCAGCAACAGATGAGCTGAGGCAGTGGCGGAGTTGGGTGATGTTACGGAGGTGGAAATAGGCAGTCTTAGTTATGGTGCGGATATGTGGCCGAAAGCTCATTTCTGGGTCAAATATGGCACCAAGGTTGCGAAGAGTCTGGATCAGCCTCAGACAGATGCTATGGAGAGGGATGGAGTCAATGGGTAAGGAACGGAGTCTGTGGTGGGATCTGAAGACAATGGCTTTGGTCTTCCCAATATTTAGTTGGAGGAAATTTCTGCTCATCCAGTACTGGATGCAGTCTGACAATTTAGAGACCGTGGAGTGGTCGAGAGAAGTGGTGGTGAGGTAGAGCTGGGTGATGTCAGCTGACATGTGGAAACTGATGCTGTGTTTTCAGATGATGTCGCCAAGGGGCAACATGTCGATGAGAAATAGGAGGCGGCCCAGCCTAGATCCCTGGGCGACACCAGAGGTAACGATGTGGGAGCGGGAACAGAAGACGTTGCAGGTGATTCTCGGGCTACGATTAGATAGATAAGAATGGAACCAGGCGAATGCAGTCCCACCCAGCTGGACGACGGTGGAGATGCGTTGGAGGAGGATGGAGTGGTCAACCATGCCAAAGGCTGCAGACAAGTCAAGAAGGATGAGGAGGGATAGATTACCTTTGTCACAGTCACAAAGGATGTTATTTATGATTTTGATAAGAGCCGTTTGAATACTGTGGAAGGGGCGGAAACCTGATCCAAACATAGAGTTCTGATAAAGATGGGCACGGATTTGGGAGGCGACAACATGTTCAAGGAATTTGGAGAGGAAAAGGAAGTTGAGATGGGATGGTACTAGGCAAGGACAGAGGGGTCAAGGGTTGGTTTTTGATGAAATGGATGATGACAGCAGATTCAAAAGAGAGAGAACCATTAACAATATTAGCTAACATGGGAGCCAGAAGAGGATATGTGTGTGTTTGCGTGTGTGTGTGAGGGTGTGTGAGGTTATGTGTATGTGTGCGTGTGTGTGTGTCTGTGTGAGTGTGAGTGTGAGGGAGGGTGAGGGTGTGTGAGGTTGTGTTTATGTGTACGTGAGTGTGTGTGTGCGTGAGTGTGTGTGTGCATGAGTGTGAATGTGAGAGAGGGTGAGGGTGTGTGAGGTTGTGTGTATGTGTACGTGAGTGTGCGTGTACTTGAGTGTGTGAGTGCGTGAGTGTGTACATGTGCGTGAGTGTGTGTGTGCATAAGTGTGTGTGTGCATGAGGGTGTGTCTGTTTGTGTGTGAGGGTGAGGGTGTGTGAGGTTGTGTGTATGTGTACGTGAGTGTGTGTGTACGTGAGTGTGTGTGTGCGTGAGTGTGTGTGTGCATGAGTGTGTATGAGTGCGTGAGTGTGTGTGTGCGTAAGTGTGGGTGTGCGTGAGGGTGTGTCTGTGTGTGTGTGAGGGTGAGGGTGTGTGAGGTTGTGTGTATGTGTGCATGTGTGCATGAGGGTGTGTGTGTGAGAGAGGGAGAGAGTGCGTCAGTGTGTGTGTGCGTCAGTGTGTGTGTATGTGAGTGTATGTGTGAGTGAGTGTGTGTGTACATGTGTGTGTGTATATGTGAGTGTGTGTGTGCATCAGGGTGTGTCTGTGTGTGAGTGTGTGTGTGAGAGGGTGAGGGTGTGTGAGGTTGTGTGTATGTGTGCATGTGTGTGTGCGTGAGGCTGTCTGTGCGTGAGTGTGTGTGTGTGAGGGTTGTAGTGTATGTAACCGTTCTACCTTTAAGAGAACTATTGTATGTAACCGTCCACCTTTAAGAGAACTATTTTAGGTGTTGCACTACTTTATCTTGGCTGCTGTATACTGTAATACCGGTGGTGACCACACCGGTATATAAGTGCTGTGTAAGGATTTATTGGGCAGATTCGCCCTGACCATCGAATAGTAAAGTCCTGTTAAAGTTACTCTTGTAGTCTGTGTATTAATTCACCATATAACCCACAGACTTTACAGTGGCGACGGGTTCGATCTTACCCTGTGGCAGCGACACACCCGAAGCAGTTAACGAGCGTCGAGAAGAGGCACCCGCCCTTGTCGTTCTGCTGAGAGAAGACTCGAGTCTGCAGAGCAAGGAAGAAGGAAGGATTCAGACACGAAGCCTCCCATCAGCAACAGGCTGTTATTGTCCCTTCTGCCACGGCGGTGAGTGAGCCGATCAGCCAAGAGAAGCAAGTCGGCCACGTTGACTGTGAGTAGGGGGAAAATAAAAAGAAACGGAGGATAAGGGCGGTGAACTCGACCACGGTCGGGGGAAAGGAGCCGGACAGAAGTCGGGCCCAGAGGCGCTGAGACTGGGGCAGCGTAGGGCACAGAAGCCGTGGTACAAGCGGGAACGCAGCCGGTGTGAGAGACCGGGCTACAAGCGGGAATGCAGCCGGTGTGAGAGACCGGGCTACAAGCGGGCTGGGAGACGCAACAGCGTCGTGAGACAGCTAGACCACGACCGGCGAAAAAGGCCGGGCAGCTACTGAGGCCACGAGGCGCTGCGACCGGGATCGTAAGGCGCGGGAAGATATAAAAATAAATAAAACCGCGGAGAACTCAGCCGCAGCCGGGGGAGGAAAGGACCGGACTGCGAGAGGGCTGGGAGGCGCGATTGGAAGTCGCTGAGGGAGAGACAGAGCCCGAGTGAAGGGGGAACGGGACCGAGCGAGGGAGACCGAGCGAGATTCCGCCCAGCGGCTGGAACTGTTCGCCGCCAACGGGTTGTCCCCAGCGCCGGTTGCCGGCCGAGAAAAGGGAACAAGGAACGCACTGAAGCCGGCGCGCTGGCTGCGAACTCCGAAAGCCAGCGGTCGTCGCCCGAAGGAAAGCTTACCCCTCCCGCCAGGGGAAGAAACGCGGGAAGCCGCCAGTAGGCGGGGAAGAAGACAGAAGTGGGAAACCGCCATTTTGAAAGTGGGCGGGGAAGAAGACAAGCGCGGGAAACCGCCATTTTTGGAAAAAAAAAGTAACGAACAAATTCGTTGTGGTTTCTCAAAAAGATAGTGAAGATGCCTAAGCATGGTAACATCAACAACTTCGATTCCGAGGTGGAAGATTGGGCCACGTACGTAGAACGCATCGAGATATATTGTGAGGCCAATAAAATAGCAGATGATGATAAAGCTCTCACCTTATTAAACGCAATGGGGGCGAAGACATATGGGCTATTGAAGCATCTTCTATCACCAGCTAAACCGGCGGATCAGACTTTCGCTGATATTGTTGCTGTCCTGAAGGATCATTTGAACCCCACACCGCTGATGTTGGCGGAACGATTCAAATTTTATGCGAGAACGCAACGGAAAGAGGAAAGCAACGCGGAATACTTGGTCGAACTGTGTAGACTAGCGAAATACTGCCAGTTTGGGGAAAATCTGACAGAGGCATTGAGAGACAAGTTCGTGTGCGGGTTGTCGAAGGAAGGAACACAAAAGCGACTGCTCGAAGAGAACGATCTTACACTTGACAAGGCTGTCCTTATTGCAGCATCACATGAAGCAGCCGCGAGAGGCACTGCGGAAATGCAGCTGAAGGCAGCGGTACTCAGCGTGGATGAAATGACTTCGGGTACAACAAAATGTTATCGTTGTGGGAAGACAACACACGACCAGAACCAATGCTGGTTTAAAAACCAGGAATGTAGAAAATGTGGCAAGCTTGGTCACATAGCTAAAGTATGCCGGTCAGGAAAGAAGACCAACAACAGAAAAAAGTCACCGCAGGAAAAGTACAGCAAGGTACACAAGGTGGCTGAGAAGAGTTCAGATGAACAGAATTCGGATTCAGACCCGAACGGCCAGGAACTGGGTAGTCTGAGAATTCACAATGTGAGTAAGGAAGCTGACCTACAAACTATCTGTGTCACACTAAAAGTAGCCGGAGTCCAAGTGAAAATGGAATTGGACACAGGATCAGCCCTATCAGTCATAAATCGAAGGGATTACAACCGGCTATTCTCACATATACCCTTGAGAGATACCAAGATCGTATTGCAGACATACACGGGGCATAAAGTATACCCCATGGGAAAGATACAAGTCAAGGTGAGAGACAGGGGCAAAGAACACCAAGGAATGGACTTATATGTACTACCTGAGGGAGGTCCACCACTTCTGGGACGGGAGTGGATCAGGGAAATAAACATGGAATGGCACTACCTAAAAGCAATAATGAGTGAGAACTCGGTGAAGACAATCAGCTCAGACTCTGAAACGGATGACGACAAGACCAGCCCAGGTGCGAAAGACAAGTCTAAAATGGACTTGCTGACTAAGGTTGGAAAAACGAAGGAATGCATAAATACTGGTGCTTCAAAGGAGAACAAAGTTTCAGAACAGAATTCCACTGAACAACAACAACATAGTTTGGCAGAGAATTCTGAGTCTGTCCAGTTTACAGACATGCACAAGTCTGAGGAACACCGGGCTCGAACTCAACTCCATTTCAAATTACAACAGCAATTAGAACAATTGAGTTGCCGTCTCGAGCAAGAGATAAAAGCAATGAAAACGTTCTTTGACACAGAGTGGGAGAATCTGGAAAGACAACAGAAACAGCTGAGGGAGAAAAGGGAGCAGGAGCACACAAACCGTCTGCGCAAGGAGGCCAAACGAATCAAAGCTGATTCGGGTTCTGAAGGTGCGTGCTCTAATCTGGTGGAGCAAGATGTTCAGCAACTGAAGGCGCTTGTTAGCAGATTGCAGGCAGAAAAGGCTGAGTTGGTCGCCATGAATTCCGAGCTCCTACTGAAGTTGGGTGCAGCATCACCGGACGATTCATTTGTGGAAATTCGAATGGTGGAGGCTGCGGATGATGGCGAAGTAGAAACAGCAAAGGAGCCCCAGGACAAGGTTATAAACAGCCCTGCAGCTACTGGGAAACGGATGAGGTCAGAAGAGTTAACGGTCAGCCAACTCCTTCATATGCTGAGGGACAAGACTCTGAAATGGGAACAATTTGAACACGAGCTTCAATCTTCAAAGGAAAGGGGTTCGGAGCTCTCAAAAGTTATGGAAATAGCTGAGGTTGCAACACAGACTGAGAAGATGGCAGCAGAGCAACCCTTGGATGCCAAAAGTACGCTGACTCACGTCAATGTCGAACAAAATGCTGAAACAGCTGCTCCAGTAGAGGGATTGAATAGTACGATCAATCAATCTCCGAAGGAAGTTGAAGCATTGAAATCACAAATGAGGTCATTAATAAAAGACTTGCAGGAAGCCCAGAAAAAGCTGGAGGAAGCTGAACACATGAAGAAGTCTCTTCAGGAGAGATGTCGGGACTTGGAACAAAAGCTGGCTAACGTCCAGCTGGGCATGGAGGAAATAAAAGACCCTCTCGCTGGCCTAGCTCAGGACGACACCGATTATTACCATGTCCTGTTGAACGACACCGAATATAGCGATGACCTGTTCTGCCCAGCTTGTGGGGAAATCTTCCGAAGTGCACAAACCCTGAAGAATCACAAAAAGTCTAAGAAACACCGGGAGATGGTGGCGCTGCTAAGGCAACAGGAGAAAGAGGAGGAGGAACTGTGCATGCGGCTGGCAGCGGAGCACAGAGAGTCTCCAAGAAGCAGGAAAGGAAAAGACGAAACAGAAGAAGATGTCCCATCTGAACCATTATCACCTCTACCAGATCACGCACGTGGTCCCTCCGAACGGAGCGAAATCAGTTTGGAAGTAGAAAAACTTCCCAAGGTACTCAAGCTTTTAGAAGTCAACAATGCTGGTTCAGAAGTGACGGAAGTTCAAGCTGTTAAGTCCAGTGAAGGACTATTGGATGAGTCACTCCAGCAACGTGAACCGACTACACCACAGGAAACTGCTACACCACCGAGGCGTTGTCCGGACCGAGTCAAGAAGCACAGGAGGCGCCTCCACAGAGACTGAATCTGTGAACTGTTTTCCGCAGAGACTACATCTGTGAACTGTTTTAATTGAAGTTGGATAGATGTTATGATGTTATGTTTAATGGGGAATAAGTATGTTGTAAGCTAAAAAGGGAGGATTGTAGTGTATGTAACCGTTCTACCTTTAAGAGAACTATTGTATGTAACCGTCCACCTTTAAGAGAACTATTTTAGGTGTTGCACTACTTTATCTTGGCTGCTGTATACTGTAATACCGGTGGTGACCACACCGGTATATAAGTGCTGTGTAAGGATTTATTGGGCAGATTCGCCCTGACCTTCGAATAGTAAAGTCCTGTTAAAGTTACTCTTGTAGTCTGTGTATTAATTCACCATATAACCCACAGACTTTACAAGGGTGAAGGTGTGTGAGGTTGTGTGTGTGTGTGTGTATGAGAATTAATGCGCGTGTGTGTGTGTGAGTACGTTTACACACCCCCAGTCACACAGCAGCGGAACCTGCACCGTTTGAAGAATGACCAATAGTTGCAACAACAGGCTATCTATCTATTTACAATTCATAAATTTACAAATTTACAAGTCATGTTGAAAAATGGATCAATTTGATGGTAAGAAGAGGAGGTGGAGAACGATTGGGGCCTGTGTGTTTAGGCTTCCTTCTGATGGCGACAGCAGCAGTTCCTTAGGCAGCTGTTCCACCAGGTGAGCCTCTAGGCAGGTAAGGCACGTTCTGACTGTTGGAGAAGTAAAGTTGAAAAGGCCGCTGCATGTGCTCGGAGCTGCTCCTGGGGATTGTGGAAGAAGGACTCGCAATCCATGGCATAGGAAGTGATCCTGTTGGGGGAATCTTGAACCAACTGTCGTGAAAGGTCCTTTAGGAGGTCCACGTAGTTCCCGTTGGGCTCCCTTAGATGGTTCTTGATTAATGAGGAAGCCTAGACCGATCTAATGAGGGGGAGAACCAGTTGCAGTGTTGAGCTCCAAGAGCTGGTGATCTCCTCACTCTTTCCGTCCAGATGCAACAACAAACGCACAAGGTTGGAATGGATCTGTCAGTAGAAGGAGGATCTGGAAACTCCGATTCCACATTTGGTCAAGTTCCCCAACATGCTGAAAGGTTCAGCCCGCACTAAATCACACTCGCTGTCGAAGAGTGGTTGAATGCTGGCGAGGATTTTCTTTACAAAGGGTTGGATGGCACTTGCTCTCTATTTAATGATGTTCTTCGACAGGCACGACAACACCTCAAATGTTAGCACTTCCATTTGGTTTTCCTTGGTCCCCAACAGATTCACAACAGATTGTGCTCACCCCTTGATGAGACCAGTAATGGGCTCCAATTGAAATGTTGCCAAGGTCCCTGACACACAGCAACTGGACAACTGGACATGCATCACGCAAACACCTTAGCAATGTGCTCATCAGAGCGTCTGTGAGCTGCAGCTGTGAAACCAGTGGAGATTTTAACAGCTCTCCAAAGAAGGAATGCACGGTGACTGCCTGACCATCTTGGATGGCATTGATCTGAGCCGCCAGCTCTTCCGCAATGCCAGGCAGGCTGATGCCAGCATATTGAACATTAGTGAACCAGATGAGTGACCACTGCACAATCATTGTGGAGACGAAGTCCCGTCTTCACACTGAGGACACCCTCCATCGTGTTATGTGGCACTACCACCGTGCTAAATGTGATAGATTCAGAACAGATCTATCAGCTGAAAACTGGGCATCCGTGAGGTGCTGTGGGCCATCAGCAGCAGTAGAATTGTATTCCACCACAATCTGTAACCTCATGCCCTGGCATATCCCTCACTCTACCATTACCATCAAACTAGGGGACCAATCCTGGTTCAATAAGGAGTGTAGAAGAGCATGCCAGGAGCACCACCAGGCGTACCAAATAATGAGGTGCCAACCCAGAGAAGCTGCAACACAGGACTTCATGCATGCTAAAAAGCAGGAGCAGCATGCTATAGACAGCGATCCCACAATCAACAGATCAGATCAAAGCTCTGCAGTCCTGCCACATCCAGTCGTGAATGGTGGTGGACCATTAAACAACTAACAGGAGGAGGAGGCTCCATGAATATCCCCATCCTTAATGATGGTGGAGCCCAGCACATGAGTGCAAAATACAAGGCTGAAGCGTTTGCAACCATCTTCAGCCAGAAGTGCCGAATGGATGATCCATATCGGCCTACTCCTGAGGTCCCCACCAACACAGAAACCAGTCTTCAGCCAATTCGATTCACTCCACGGCTGAGCGCTCTGGATACAGCAAAGGCTATGGGTCCCGACAACATCCCGGCTATCGTGCTGAAGACTTGTGCTCCAGAACTAGCCGCGCCTCTAGCCAAGCTGTTCCAGTTCAGCTATAGCATTGGCATCTATGTAGGGTTCTCAAAATTCCCAAATTCCCCGAAGGTTATGAATAAAGGGACCCTGTATGGACAAGTTATTAAAAAGGGTACCCAAAATGGCTTCTGCAACCTCGTGACCAAAAGTACAGGATTTTAAATGCAAGGCCCTGCAAAAAGGCAGGCACTTTCAAAACCTGAAACGAAACCTAACATGTATGAATCTGTGAAAGACTTTGTGAAGCCAGACAGCTAGGCAAACACAGAATATGCATTCCTCATCTTGGAACAGATCAAGTCAGAATGGGCCTAATCGTGAGGCCATTAAGTTTCTGCATACATAATCGGTAACAGCTCACAGTAGCCATCAAGCCGGGATAAGGACAATTAAATTTCATAAGTAACAAACAGCCAGGATATCGGAGCCATTAAACTAGGAGACAACCACCCCAAAAGCCGTTAAAGTGGATGACCGTAATCACTTTGGACGAGCCCGCCAAAAGTTAGACAAAAGACTGACCTGATTTGGCGCGCAGATAAGGGATGAAGAACCGGGTATAATTGTAGGCCCACCGGTAGCCAAGCTCTCTCTCTCTCTCTTGCCGCTCGTGCTTCTTGACTCTCTTGCCCTGGCCTCGTGGCGGGCTCTCTTCTCGCTCCCCGCGCCGCTCAACACCAAGGACGCCCATTACTACACCGAGAGCCGAACGCGGGAGGAGAACGAGACCCGATTCGAACAAGCACAGGACATACGGGGCCACAAACGGGCACACGAGACGAGACGAGACGAGAAGAAAATGATAAGCCGGTAAAGGCAGAGAAGGGCAGCAGAAAGACGCGTTGGGGGACAAACAGCCTAGTTATAAGCTGGCGTTTGATGAATAAGTTGGCGTTCGAAGCATGGGTAGTAAAAGCATATTGACAATATAAACCGCCAACCGAGCCCCAACCGTAATAAAACCGTCGGCGACCAAACCACCAGAAGAGGAAGAAGACCCATCGTGACAAAGTACTCAACGAAGACATTAACGGAGGAAAAGGAGGGTGCTTCGCACAAACAACTCCATTGCCATGCCCTGTGGCAACGACGCACCCCAAAGAACAGCAAGAGTGAACCCCAAAACTCACAACCAGTTAAAATCATCAGGTTTCGGAATTGGTGAGCATGAATCCCTGGGCACTCATAGCTTAATCTAGTTAGGTATTGGGGTGGGATAAGGATAAGGGGATTTTAATGTGTTTGTTCCCTCGATGTGCCGTGTGTTCCCCATTCCCAAATAAGTGTATTGTTTTTATATGCCTGTAAATTATCCTAGTAATTCTCAGTATTGTAGTTTGTTTTGCCTTTAATAAAAATTATGGTTTTCTTGCACCGAACCACTTGCCTACTTGTTTTTCTGTATCGCCGCCTGTACCTAAGTCTGGTGTCTAGAACCCAGGGGTGTTGGAGCGATTCGAACCGCTCAGGGACAGTAGGAGGCAGAGCTGACTGGGCACACGCCACCCCCTACAGAAATGACGACCGCGGCAGTACACCGGCAACAGGGGTGCGATACAGTAGACAATGGTTCGGAACAGCAAACCATGATGGAGGAAAGGATTTCTGATTATGTGTTTAGTAAGGTGAATATCACAAAGAAGTGGATCACCAATCTGTTAAAGGCTGGGCATCCGGTAGATGCCACAGCTAAGTGGACAGAAGGAAAGGAGCACAATAAATCTCTAGCGAAGGCAGTCTGGCTGATGTGCTTCAAGAAGCAGGTCTAGCTTTTGGACGGGCTCATTGCAGCACAGGCAGCCGAGATAAAGGAGTCAGCCCTGGATATCCAGGACAAGGCTCTAGCAGGGGAGAAGTTATTGGTAGCATTGCAGGCCCTGAATCAGGAAAGGGTGCAGTTAATGGGAGAACATAAGGCCCAGTTGGAATACCTAAAGTGCCAGGTCACCGAAGCCAAGGGTAACGAGTTGACGTTACGGGAAAAGAATGCCCGCCGAGCGAGACAAGTAAGAGAACAGGAGGAGAAAGCAAAGGAAGTAAAGGCAGCTTATAAGTTAGCGAGCGAACAGAGGTTTGAAGACGCAGATCATGGCCCCTGCAAGGAGCAGATAGAAAATCTGAGCCTGGCCCTAAGGAAGGCAAAGGGCATGGTGTGCCTCATAAGCCCGAATGCAGGCCAGGTGGATTTTATAGGGAACGAGGGGCGAACAGTTCAAACACCACAGGTAGTGCAAAGAGGCGACCTGGTTGAGGAACAGGAGGTCCCGCGACCACCACCCGTAGCGCCAGGTTTTAGCGAGGTCTGGCAGCAAGGGGGGGTGAAGTCAGGGGTAGAAGCGGAGGTGGAACAACCCCCATGGGAGAGGCTAGAACCAGGACCGATGTGCCCAGCCCAGCACCGGAGGTTCGGCCCACCCGTAGATGGCGAGGAAGATGGACCCCTCCAAAACCAGTTCGTATTACCCTATAGTACCCAACAGCTTAGGACTATGGTGAGCCATATCCCAAGGCTCACCGAGAAAGGAGACCCCTCGGTCCACTTCAGGGAAGTGGAACAGGCCGCCAGCATCAACGAATGCGATGGTGCTGAGCAGGCAAAAATGCTGCTGTTCTCTTTGGAGGGTAAGCTCCTCCAATCCCTCTCTGACGAGTGTAAGAGGGGGCAGGGCGGGTATGAGGTGCTCAGGGATGAAGTTCTGGAGGCCTTGGGGATGAATGAGGGAAGTCCTTTCTCCCGTGTGGAGAAGACGGTGCAGCTCGCAGGGGAAACCCCGCAAGCTTTCGCGGACAGGTTATGGCTGGTGTACCGGAGTGCCTGTCCTGGGGCACCTAACCGGGCATTCCTCAACGGGGATCAGCTGGCCCACTGGCTCCCTTGCCTGGTGGCAAACAGCTTGCCACAGGTCCGGGCCTAGACAGAAGTCTGGTTCGACCCCAAGAATCCCTAGACCACCGAACTTACGGTGATCAGGCAGTTGACCCTAGCCTATAAGAACGGTAGGGGAACTGATGCACACCCACCTAAGGGGAAGGTGCATGAGGTAAAACCCGGACAGGGTAGGAAGGAGTGGCATCAGGAAGGGAATAACCCTTCTAGCAATAAGCTCAATTGCTACGGGTGTGGGAAGGATGGCCATTGGAGGAAGGAGTGCAAAAACCCTTGGAAAGATAGCAAGGGAAGGAACTCCACAGCCCCAGCCCAAAAGGTAGAGGCAGGGATACCTCCCACCACGGTCGAGTCATTTTTGGATACCATGAGGTCCTTATTGACTGGCCAGTGGAGAGTAGCCGCTGCTACCGGTGCTCTGACCCCGTCAGCCCCATCCAACCCACAGCCAAGTCTAGAGCCAGCGCAGCCTGTTTACCTGTGTTCCCTGCGGTACAATGTATGGAAGAGACCCCTCGTGGAGATGGAGGTAGAAAAGGTGAAGGGGACCTATCTGTTGGATACGGGGGCATCATGCACCGTGGTCCATTCAGCTAACCCCACCACCTCACCTCTATCCAGCGGGGTCCCATACAGTCTGGCAGGATTCACAGGCAGAGAACAGGCCGGCCCGTTTTCCATCCCGCTCTCCATTCGTTTGGGTACACTCCGCTCTAAGTGGACCTGTATCCTAATGAAGTGGGAACAGGAGGGTGGAAAGGGGATCCTGGGAGCCAACTTTATTGTAGGCCACGGAATCCTGGTGGGTTTAAGAAACCATTGCCTATGGGGGACAAGTACAGGAAAGGACGGTGAGGTAGTAGTCATCCCAGGGAAAGAAGGGAAGGGGACCCTGTGCACCATGAAGCCCAAGGAGGGTTATAACCTTGAGCTCATGGTCAGCAATACCCCAAAAGAGTTCCAGGCATTTGTGCGAGCCCACCTAGCCACATTTGCCACGCACAAACACGACTGCGGGAGGGTCAATGGGTTTGAGGTTAGCGTAGACGGGGACCCCATGGCCCGACCACAGAAACAGTATAACTTCCCCAGGGAAGCGGAGCCCGACATGGAAGCAGCCATGTCCACCTTAGTGTAGGGTTCTCAAAATTCCCAAATTCCCCAAAAGTTATGGATAAAGGGACCCTGTATGGACAAGTTATTAAAAAGATACCCAAAATGGCATGGCTTCTGCAACCTCGTGACTAAAAGTACAGGATTTTAAAAGCAAGGCCCTGCAAAAAGGCAGGCACTTTCAAAACCTGAAACGAAACCTAACAGGCATGAATCTGTGAAAGACTTTGTGAAGCCAGACAGCTAGGTAAACACAGAATATGCATTCTTCACCTTGGAACAGATCAAGTCAGAATGGGCCTAATCGAGGCCATTACGTTTCTGCATACATAATCGGTAACAGCTCACAGTAGCCATCAAGCCAGGATAACGACAATTACATTTCATAAATAACAAACAGCCAGGATATCGCAGCCATTAAACCAGGAGACAACCGCCCCAAAAGCCATTAAAGTAGATGACCGTAATCACTTTGGACGAGCCTGCCAAAAGTTAGACAAAGGACTGACCTGATTTGGCGCGCAGATAAGGGATGGAGAACCGGGTATAATTGTAGGCCCACCGGTAGCCAAGCTCTCGCTCTTGCCTCTGGACTCCCTTTCTTGCCACTCGTGTTCTTCGCTCTTGCCCTGGCCTCGTGGCGGGCTCTCTTCTCGCTCCCGGCGCCGCTCAACATCAAGGACGCCCATTACTACACCGAGGGCCAAACGGGGGAGGAGAACGAGTCCCGATTCAAACAAGCACAGGACATACGGGGCCACAAATGGGCAGACGAGACGAGACGAGACGAAGAAAACGGTAAACTGGTAAAGGCAGAGAAGGGCAGCGGAAAGATGCGTTGGGGGACAAACGGCCTAGTTATAAGCTGGCGTTTGATGAATAAACTGGCGTTTGAAGCATGGGTAGTAAAAGCATATTGACAATATGAACCACCAACCGAGCCCCAACCGTAATAAAAACCGTCGGCGACCAAACCGCCAGAGGAAGAAGAAGAAGACCCATCGCGAATCAATGAAGACGTTAACAGAGAAAAAGGAGGGTGCTTCGCACAAACAACTCCATCGCCGCGCCCTGTGACCACGTGGCAACAACATGCCCCAAAGGACAGCAAGAGCAGGCCCCAAAACTCACAACCAGTTAAAAAGTCAAAGGCCTAGAAGTTCGGTTGTTTGCGCCAGCGGTTAGCGCCTAAAGAGACTGAGAATTGGGGCGTTACCCAATGTTGCGGCGGGCGCAATGAAGATAGCGACAACTCCCATATTGACTATACATTTAACGCCTGCGCTAAGTGTTTGCGCGTGCCCGCGAGCGCAAGCAGATCATGACGTCATTTCAGTGTGCAACGCCTGTTAGGGGCGCCTGAGCGGATACTGGGTGGTGCCCGGAGCCCTTACGCCTAGCGCTATTAGTGACAGTTTGAAGGAGCGTTAGCAGGCCCTTCTCGGAGTCGGGGGTTGCTATTTAAAGGGGACAGCTCTAGTATAGAAGCTTCAGCCACTTGGCCTGTTCATTGCGATCGTTGGTGGAGAGAGTTGGTGAGCTACTGTGGAGCAGAGTTTTTGGAATTTAGCATTAGCGTACTTGGGACCCTCAAACCTGTCCGGAGCAGTTGGAGCACTAGACCTAACAGCCTTTTGACCAACTGGCATCGGAATGGGAGATGCTTTGGAGGGCGACGGCCTCATGGCCGAACACTATGAAGGGGCAGAGAGACGGCGGGAGAGAGGGCCGGGATTGGCCAGAAGGAGGGGCAATGGAGGTCGGCCAATCCGAGGGTATGCTGCGAGGGTCTTTAGGCAGCAGGTGTCATACCTTGACATGTTGGAGGAGCAGTGTGTGCGAAGGCTCCGAATCGGGAGGGACGTTGTTACTGAGCTGTGCCACCTGCTTGCTGAGGATCTGCAGCTGCGTCTACGGTGCAGGACCTCTCTGTCGGTGGCCGTTAAACTGACTGTTGCCCTCAATTTTTATGGCAACGGATCCTTTCAGTCAGCCATTGGGGACATTGCGAATATCTCTCAGGCTGCAGTGCACTGTTGCATCCGGCAAGTTACAGCTGCCCTTTATAGGCGAAGGCGTCAATTCATCACCTTCCCTCTGACCCTGGAGAAGCAGGCGGAGGAGGAGGAGGAGGAGGAGGAGGAGCATGCGGACAAGGAGGAGGAGGAGGAGGAAGATGGAAGGGCTCCTGAAAGTGGAAGGGCCATCCGTCAGAGGCTCATGAGGACTCGTATCGAGGCCCCTCTGGCGGAATGATGAGTGTCTTTGCTCCTGCGCACTTTGGATGTTTGAAAGTCTCTGAAGGCCAGCATCACTGTAATTAGTCACGTGCACCAGAGCACATTAAAACTTCTCTTTATTGTCACAAAAGTCTTTCATTACAGCAAAACAACGTCATGTCAACAGAAACCATAACTAACAAAATAACAGTTAATTCTTCGGCAAAGCCGCAAAACTAAACAAACCATTTCCAACAATTACAACAGGTGAGGGTGTCCTTGAATTTGGCCAAAGAAACGTCTCAGCACCTCCCTCTACTGCTGGTCCCTTGATGGAGAACGACTTCTCTTTCGCGGTTGGCCCCTTCCCTCCCTGCTGCTCCTATGTAATTGAACCCCAGTGGCGGGGTGAAGGCTGGGGGACGCCTGCTGACAGTGTGGAAGTGCAGAAGCCCCTGAGGGACGGCCTGGCCGACCTCTGGGCTTGGAGGGTGAGGATGCAGGATGCTTGATCTGAGCATGGCATGGTGCCCTGCAGGTGGTGGCAGCTGCACTGCAGACGTACCAGCGCTGGCATGTGCAATGGTCACCTGCCGAGAGAGGACACCTGCACCATGGTCGGATGACACACTGGCTCTCTGAGGGGACCGGCTCGGCTCATCCGCCACAATCGCATGCTCCACTGATTCCTGGCCTTGTATGGGACTGGAAGGGCCCGGGGTGATCCTAGCTGATGCAGATAGGGCGGCTGCAGTGAGAGTTCGCGTTGCCTCAATCTGGGTGTGGACGAGGCCGGCAAGTGACTGCGTGGCAGCAGTGAGGACCTGTGAGCCAGGTGCCAGTGCTTCGGAGAAGCCCTGGACAGCTCTTTCCATTGCTTCGGACAAGGCTGGTGCCGACCGCTCCACTGCCTCAGACAAGCCCTGGACAGACCTTTCCAGGGATTGTCCAAAGCCCTGAACAGTCCTTTCCATAGCGGCCTCAAAGCCCTGGACAGTCCTCTCCATTGTTGGCCCAAAGCCCTCGACAGTCCTCTCCATTGTTGCCCCGAAGCCCTGAAGAGTCCTGTCCATTGTTGCCCCGAAGCCCTGGAGAGTCCTGTCCATTGTTGCCCCGAAGCCCTGGAGAGTCCTCTCCATTGTTGCCCCGAAGTCCAACACACTCTTTGCCAGTGTATCTATTGACTGAGGCATCCTCCCCACTGCAGCCATCAGCTCAGTGTGCCTGAGCCGGGCCTGGGTGCTCATTTCAGCCAGGCGACGCACCTCCTCTGCACTCTGTGCAGCAGTCATCACTACCTGCCTTGCCCTCCGGGGAGACGGTGGCCGAACTTGCCTACCCTCCTTGCGTTGCTGCATGCCGCTTGTTCCGGCAACTGGCTGATCCTCAGAGGCACCCCCCCTCCCCTCCAGGGAACAACTATCCCCAGTCTGTAGATGTGTATGCTCCCCTGAGATTGGAATGGATGGTCCGGCTTCCTCCTGATCCCCGCCTCCGGAGGCACTGGCACTGGCAGCTTCAGGGCGTTGAGCCCGAGTTGGTGATGCATCATCTGAAAGCAGGGAGGTGGAAGAGTGGCTTTAGCAAAAGGACAGGTTGGCGGAAAGGCATGCCAGATTGCGGCAAGGCTCTGACATGGCTGCACACTGAGGAAGCATGCTGGCGGGGGGACTAAGTGGAAGGAGACAGCTGAAAAAGGTGAGAGCCTTACCCTCGCTGTCGAGAATGGGGTCGGCAGCTGCAGTGGTAACAGGACCAGACAGATGTCCTCCAAGAATCTGGTGCACACTCTCCTCGAGATCCGTGAGAGTGACCACTTGTGGAGGTCCGCCACCGGTCCGACGCTGGTCCTTTCGGATCGTTGCCAGCTTGGACTGCAGGGGAAAGAAGGGGATGATGCCTTGAGAGATCATCTCATGCCCCCCATGGTGCAAGAGCCCTTACATGTGGCCTTGAGTGAAATGTCCATGTGTGTGCCCAGAAAGGGCCATGGGTGCTTGCTGACAGATGGCCATTGGGGCATCATGGCAACAGGGTCCTCGAAGTCAGGTGCAGATGGAGGGAATCAGAAGTTTGCCTAACCAACACTCACCCTAACGACCCGAGTGAGGTCGTTGAATTTCTTCCCCTACTGAACAGGGGTCCTGGTCGCCATGCTGCTGGAGTTGACCCTCAGAGAAACCTCCCTCCAAGATCGCCGGTAAGCCTTTTGATTCGGCCTCTTGCCATTGTCAGGACACAGAACATCTCGACGGCGCTCAACTGCAGATACCAACTGGTCCAGAGCCTCAGTGCTGAAGCGCTCTGCTCTCTGTCTCACCTTCTCCATCCTCACCAAGTTTCTTGCACCAGAGAAGGGTGAGCGCCGATTCTGAGGCCTACAGGGCATTGAGTGTGGCAGCTCAGGCTGACTGACCCACCCCTTTAAGAGTCGGCCGGCGCCTGGAAGTCTTGTGGTTTCCGGTAATTGAGATCACCTGCGCTGCGCCCGTCCGTGCCGATATTGGGTAGCGCCTGAACTTTTGCGCCTTAGGAGCCCCGTGCAACGTCTGATTTCGTGCCTCAATCCCCTTTGGGGGCGATGCAACCCAATATCTCGCCAGGCAGCGATAAGTTTCGTCTGGCTATAAACTTTGCGCAGCGCCAGTTCTAACGCCTCAAGCGGGGGGCTATACCCAATTTCTAGGCCAAAAGGTTTTGAATTGGTGAGCATGAATCCCTGGCCCCTCATAGCTTAATTTAGTTAGGTATTGGGGGTGGGATAGGGATAAGGGGATTTTAATGTGTTTGTTCCCTCGATGTGCCGTGTGTTCCCCATTCCCAAATAAGTGTATTGGTTTTTATATGCCTGAAATTATCTTAGTAATTCTCAGTATTGTGATTTTGTTTTGCTTTTAATAAAAATTATGGTTTTCTTGCACCGAACCAGCTGTCTACTCGTTTTTCTGCATCGCCACCTGTACCTAAGTCCGTTGTCTAGAACCCAGGGGTGTGGGAGCGATTTGAACCGCTCAGGGACAGTCAGAGGCAAAGCTGACTGGGCACACGCCACCCCCTACATTAGTGCAGCAGGGAGTCCTGAGACCGATAGCCGCAAATGCAATCTCTCCACTGTGGCCGGTTAGAAAGCTGGACAATTCCTGGAGGGCCACAGTGGACTATCGGGTGCTCAACAGCAACATCCCAGCCTGTGCACCCACGGTAGCAGCAGTTGCCGACCTGATAGGAAGTACCCCAGCATCCGCGACCACGTTCACAGTGCTGGATATTTCCAACGGGTTTTGGTCCATCCCTTTAAGAACATAAGAAATAGGAGCAGGAGTAGGCCAATCGGCCCCTCGAGCCTGCTCCGCCATTCAATAAGATCATGGCTGATCTGACCCTAACCGCCAATCCACTATCACAGAACCATCTCCTGAATCTAACAGAATTAGACACACGAAATAGGAGCAGGATCAGGCTACACAGCCCCTGGGCCCGCTCCACTACCCACAGGGCCATGACCGATCCGACCTAGACTCACGTCCAAATTCCTGCCCGCACCCCGTAACCCTTAATTCCCTTTACTTCTAGGAAACTGTCTATTTCTGTTTTAAATTTATGTAATGATGTAGCTTCTACAGCTTTTTGGGGCAGCATATTCCATGGACCTACCACCCTCTGAGTGAAGTAGTTCCTCCTCATCTCAGTTTTGAAAGAGCAGCCCCTTATTCTAAGACTATGCCCCCTAGTTCTAGTTTCACCCATCATCGGGAACATCCTCCCCACATCCACCCGATCCAACCCCTTCACAATCTTATATGTTTCAATAAGATCGCCTCTCATTCTTCTGAACTCCAATGAGTAGAGTCCCAATCTACTCAACCTCTCCTCATATGTCCATCCCCTCATCCCCGGGATTAACCGAGTGAACCTTCTTTGTACTGACTCGAGAGCAAGTATGTCCTTTCTTAAGTATGGACACCAAAACTGTATGCAGTATTCCAGGTGCGGTCTCACCAATACCCTGTACAACTGAAGCAATACCTCCCTATTTTTATATTCTATCCCCCTAGCAATGAAATCCAACATTCCATTGGCCTTCTTAATCACTTGCTGCACCTGCATACTAACCTTTTGAGTTTCGTGCACCAGGACCCCCAGATCCCTTTGTACTTCAGTATTTTCCAGTTTCTTGCCATTAAGATAATAACTTGCTCTACGATTTTTCCTGCCAAAGTGCATAACCTCACACTTTCCAGTATTGTATGCCATCTGCCAAATCTCTGCCCACTTACTTAGCCTGTCTGTGTCCCCTTGCAGGTTTTTTATGTCCTCCTCACTCACTACTTTCCCTCCCATCTTAGTATCATCTGCAAACTTTGATATGTTACACTCGGTTCCCTCCTCCAAATCGTTAATATAGATTGTAAAGAGTTGGGGACCCAGCACTGACCCCTGCGGAACACCACTAGTTACTGATTGCCAGTCTGAGAATGAACCATTTATCCCAACTCTCTGCCTTCTGTTAGATAGCCAATCCTCTATCCATGCCAGAATATTACCCCCAATCCCGTGATTTTTTATCTTAAGCAATAATCTTTTGTGTGGCACCTTGTCAAATGCCTATTGGAAGTCTAAATACACTACGTCCACTGGTTCCCCTTTATCCACCCTATATGTTACTTCCTCAAAGAACTCCAGCAAATTTGTCAAATATGACTTCCCCTTCATAAAACCATGCTGACTTTGTCCTATTAAATGATGATTATCCAAATGTCCTGTTACTGTCTCCTTAATAATGGACTCCAAAATTTTCCCTACCACAGATGTTAGGCTAACCGGTCTATAGTTTCCTGTCTACTGCCCTTTTTAAATAAGGGTGTTACATTAGCAGTTTTCCAGTCTGCCGGGACCATTGCCGAGTCCAGGGAGTTTTGGAAAATTATTACCAATGCATCCACAATCCCTACCGCCACTTCCCTCAAGACCCTAGGATGTAAGCCATCAGGTCCAGGTGATTTATCCGCCTTGAGTCCCATTATTTTACCGAGTACCACTTCCTTAGTGATTTTGATCGTGTTTAGCTCCTCCCCCCCTTTAGCCCCCTGTTTGTCCAGTGTTGGGATATTCTTAGGCCTAGAAATTCAGTTGCGTTCGCCAGCCGTTAGCGCCTTAGGAGGGGTAGATCTCGAGCACTAGGCACTTAGCGCCCGGGCGCAGGACGATCTGCGCCTACGCCCAACTTCAGTAGACATTTAGCGCCGGCGCAAAGTGTTTGCGCGCGCTCAGCTGCGCGCGCAACTTATGACGTCATTTCGTCGTGCAACGCCCTTTGTGCGCCCCAAACCGGAACTTCAGTCGCGCCCGCCCAATGTGGGCGTGGCGGTGTTAAGAACTGTGAAGTGGAACGCAGCAGAGTTCCTGCGGGCCTCGGGGAGCGCTAATTAAAGGGCACTTACACTGAACTATAAAGGCCAGCCATTTTGCTGCAATGACTTTTCTGCAACGGATTTCTGGACAGAGACCAAGGAAGAGACCTTACTGATTTGGCCCAACATAGGAGAGGTATTTTTGGCTTCTGGCCAGAGCTTGGAAATTTGCCTCATTGTGATTTCATTGTTTGCAAGTATATTATGGGGGCTGCATGGGGTTCCAACCCTCAGTTCCAGCATTATGTGCGAAGGGCTCGCAGACGCTGTGTGAGAGGGGCAGCCATGCCTAGACGCAGAGGGGGCATCAGGCGTCGGCAACATAGGCCTTACCCACTCAGGGAATACCGCCAGCAGGTGTCCTATCTCACCATGACTGCCGCGCAGTGTGTTAAGAGGCTGCGCTTCAGAAGGGAGGTGGTTGCAGAGATCTGCCAGCTGCTTCACAGAGATCTGCGTCCACAGCTGATGTGCAGGACGTCTCTGTCGGTGGAAGTGAAGGTCACGGTGGCTCTGAACTTTTATGCAAGCGGCTCCTTCCAAGCCGCTGCTGGGGACATAGCTAACATCTCCCAGTTCGCCGTGCATCACTGTATCCGGCAGGTCACCGATGCCCTTTTCACAAGGAGACACCAATTCATCTCCTTCCCCATGACCCTAGAGAGGCAGGAGCAGCGTGCAGTCAGATTTGCGAGGATCGTCGACTTCCCCATGGTGCAGGGCGCCATTGACTGCGCGCATGTGGCTTTGCGGGCACCTATCGACAATGCCGAGGATTACCGCAACCGGAAGGGCTACCATTCCCTCAATGTACAGCTGGTGTGTGACCACAGGCAGCGCATCCTAGCTGTCAATGCCCGCTTTCCAGGCAGCAGCCACGATGCATTTATCCTGCGCCAGACTACTGTGGCTGACATGTTCCAGGCACAGCCTCCCCCAAGAGGATGGCTTATCGGGGACAAAGGCTATCCTTTGTGTACATGGCTCATGACCCCGCTCCGCGTGCCCAGGACCCCTGCTGAGGAGGCATACAATGAAAGCCATCAAGCCACAAGGAACATCATAGAGCAAACGATTGGCGCCCTCAAGCAACGGTTCCGCTGCCTGGATCGCTCCTGCGGATCTCTGCAGTATTCGCCGGATAGAGTCTCCCAGTTCATCGTCGTTTGCTGCATGCTGCACAACCTGGCTATCCGCAGGACTCAGGCACTGCCACCTCACATTGGACCACCACCTCAGGAGGACGAGCAGGAGGACCATGAGGAGGAGGAGGAGGAGGAGTACCAGCCCAGGAGGGAGCCACAAGGTCCAAGGGCCGTCCGTCGGCGGCTTATTGAACGACACTTCTAGGCCCCCTGTCAGGGAATGGCTTGTGGCAATGAAGGCACATGAATGCAGCCGCTCCGCAAGCCCTCAGCCAGTTAACGAAACAACCACTTGAAACATCACACATGGACAAGCTTAATAAAGAAAAAGCTTTATTGAACAAACTCAGGGCCCTTCCCACATGAAACCCAAAAACAGACAACACCCCCAAAAAACAGTCAAAAACATATCCCACTCCCACAACCTGGGGAGGAATAACAAAACTTGTCCATCCAAATGGCCTTCATCCTCGGCCTTACCAAAAGAACCCCCCCCATAGACAACACAACCACCCCCATATAAAAAAACATTTACCAACACACTGTACTTTGTGTGCCGAGAGGGCGAGTCCTTGTCCAGGCTTTTCCGGCCCCTGGCCGACCTACTGCTCCGCCTCAACCTGGGCCCTGTGGGTGCTGCAAGGCTGGGGGAAGGCTCCTGAGGGGCACATTGCGTGACGGCAGATGCCCTTGGGGGTCGGCCTAGACGAGCTCTGGCCCTCGAGGGGCCGGCTGCTGACTGCTGCAGCTGTGGCTGGGCAGCATCAGTCCCTCCAGCAGCTCGTCGCAGCTTCGCTGGGGGAGTGGCAGTGGCGGCTGCAGCAATGGGGGCAAGCTGGCTGATGCCAGGCGCTCGCTGCTCGCCTGAGACACTGACGGATCTCGAGGAGAGAGTCCACCAGATTGTTGGAGGACGTCTGAGTGGTCTTGTCACCACTGCAGCTGCCGACCCCATTGTCGACAGCGATGGTAAGGTTCTCACCTTTTACAGCTGTCTCCTTCCACTTGTTCCCCCCGCCAGCATGCTTTCTCACTGTGGACCCATGTCATAGCATTGCCGCACTCTTGCATCCCTTGCTGCCAAGCTGTCCTTTTGCTAAAGCCACTCTTCAACCTCCCTGCTTTCAAATGCTGCATCACCAGCTCGGGAGCCGGCCTCTCAAGCTGCCAGTGCCAGTGCCTCCGGAGGCGACGATCAGGAGGAAGCCGGACCATCCGTGCCAGCCTCAGGGGAGCCAACGCATCTGGAGACTGGGGATAGCAGTTCCCTGGAGGGGAGGCAGGGGGGCTCTGATGAGGAGCCAGTTGCAGGAACCAGCAGGCTGCAGCAACGCGAGGGGGGTAGGGAAGCTCGAGGGCTGTCTCCCCGAAGGGCGAGGCAGGCCACGAGGACTGCTGCACAGAATGCAGAGGAGGTGCGTAGCCTTGCCGATATGAGCGCCCAGGCCAGGCTCAGGCACACTGAGCTTATGGCTGCAGTGGGGAGGATGCCTGAGTCGATCGACACACTGGCAAAGAGTGTGCTGGACTTTGGGGCAGCAATGGAAAGGACTGTCCAGGGCTTCGGGGCAGCAATGGAAAGGACTGTTCAGGGCTTGTCTGAAGCAGTGGAAAGGACTGTTCCGGCCTTGTCCGAAGCAGTGGAAAGGACTGTCCAGGGCTTCTCCGAAGCACTGGCACCTGCCACGAAGGTCCTCACTGCTGCCACGCAGTCACTTGCTGGCCTCGTTCACACGCAAATTAAGGCCACGTGAACACTCACTGCTGCCACCCTAGCTGCATCAGGCAGGATCACCCCGGGCCCTTGCAGCACCACAGCAGGTGATGAATCTGTGGAGCAGTCGATTGTGGCGGATGATCCGGTGCGGCCCCGTCAGAGTGCCAGTGTGTCGGCCGACCATGGTGCAGGTGCCCTCTCTCAGCATGTGAGCATTCCTGATGCCACCGCTGGAACGTCAGCAGTGCAGCTGCCACCACCTGCAGGGCAGACTGCTTCCAGCCATGCCCAGTTGGAGCAGCCAGCTTGCGGGCCCTCCAAGCCCAGAGGTCGTCCAGGCCATCCCTCAGGGGCTTCAGCGCTTCCAGACACTCAGCAGGCATCCCCCAGCCTTGACGCAGCCACTGGGGTCCAATTACGGAGGAGCTGCAGGGAGGGAAGGGGCCGACCTAGTAAGAGAAGTCGGTCTCCATCAAGGGGTCAACAGTAGAGGGAGCTGCTAAGACGTCTCTTTTTTCGAATTCAAGGCCGTCCACACCTGCTGTGTTTGTTTGTTATGTTTTGGTTAGTCTCGACAGTTTGCCAGACAATTATCTGTTAGTCTGTTAGTTATGCTTTCTGTTGCCATTACGTTGTCATGCTGGAAGGAAGCACTTTTTTGAAAATAAAGAAAATGTTTTATTTACAATGGAGCTGTAGACTATTTACAATCATGGTGGCCTTCATAGGCTTACTGCGAACTGAAGGGCGCTGTTCCAATCACATCCAGCATTCCGTCAGAGGGGCCTAGAACCGAGTCCTTATGAGCCTCTGACGAATGGCCCTTCCAGTTTCTGGAGCCCTCCCATCTTCCTCCTCCTCCTCCTCCTCCTGCTCCTCCTCGTCCGCCTGCTCTGCTGGACCTTGAGCGTCGGCTGGCATTGGCTGGGTGCGTCGAATGGCCAGGTTGTGGAGCATGCAGCAGACAACGACGATGCGCGCTACATGCTCTGGCGAGTACTGTAGGGCGCCCCCCGAATGGTCGAGACAATTGAAACGCTGCTTCAGCACACCAATTGTGTGCTCCACAATGTTCCTGGTCGCCTGATGGCTGTTGTTGTACTGCTTTTCTGCCGGGGTGCTGGGCAAACGGAGCGGGGTCATGAGCCATGGGCAGAGAGGACAGCCCTTGTCGCCAAGAAGCCAGCCTCGTGGGTGAGCCGGAGCCTCAAAAAGGTCAGCCACTGAGGTCTGCCGCAGGATGAACGCGTCGTGGCTGCTGCCAGGGAATTGTGCGTTGACCGCCATGATCATCTGCCGGTGGTCACAGACCAGCTGCACATTGAGGAAGTGGAACCCCTTGCGGTTGCAGAACTCCTCGGGATTCTGTAATGGCGCCTGCAAAGCCATGTGTGTGCAATCAATGGCCCCCTGCACCATGGGGAAGTCCACAATAGCCGCGAAGCCCTGCGCGCGCTCCCCCTGCTTCTCCAGGGTCACAGGGAAGGTGATTAATTTGCGTCTCCTTCTATAGAGGGCAGCTGTCACTTGCCGGATGCAGCAATACACCGCAAATTGTGAAATATTTGCAATGTCCCCAGTTGCTGCCTGAAACGAGCTGCCGGCGAAAAAGTTGAGGGCAACAGTGACTTTGACGGCCACCGACAGAGAGGTCCTGCACCGTAGCCGTGGCTTCAGATCTTCAGCAAGCAGATGGCACAGCTCTGTCACAACATACTTACCAAATCTGAGCCTTCGCAGACACTGCTCATCCGACATGGTAAGGTATGACACCTGCTGCCTGAAAACCCTGGCAGCGTATGGTCGGATTTGGCGACGTCCATTGCCCCTCCTCCTTCTGGCCAATCCCGGCCCTCTCTCCCTCCGTCTCTGTGCCCTTGCCAGTTGTTCAGCCAGGAGGACGTTCCCCTCCAAAGCAGCTCCCATTATTATGTCAGACGAGTAAGACGCAGTAATCTCTCACGATCAAACTGTTCTGGACAGGGCCGAAGGTCCCAAGGCTCCACTGGCTCAATGAGAAGAACGTTCTCCAATTGAAGGTCTGCAACTCTCTCCAGCAGCGAGCAGGATGGCCACCCCAAATGGCTGCTGCTTTTATACTAGTGCTGTCCCCTTTAAAGAGCACCCCCCGAGTCCGAGAAGGACCTGGTAACGTTCCATCCAACTGTCACTAATAGCGCCAGGCGGAATGGAGGGGGGCGCCACTGAATTTCTGGTCCGGGGCGCCAAAAAGGCATTGCACACTGAAATGACGTCATGATCTGCCTGCGCCCGCGAGCGGGCACGAAGAGTTAGCGCCAGCGCTAAAAGGCTACTCAATATGGCAGGAAGCGCTGGGTTCACTGCGCCCGTCCAAAAATTGGGTAACGCCCCAAATCTCGGGCTCTTTAGGCGCTAATCGCTGGCGCTACCAACTGAATTTCTCCCCCACTGAATATTGGCCTGGCATAAATAAGGACATTGGGAACATGATAGGTGAATGTGAGACATGTCAGAAACACCAAAACAAACAAGCAAAGGAACCAATGATAGTAGCTGACTTACCAACAGCACCATGGCAAAAGGTTGGTATGGACCTTTTTCCTTTAAATTGTAAAGACTATCTAATATTGATTGACTACTATTCTAACTATCCTGAGATGGCGCTGCTCTCAAGCACATCAGCAAGCAGTGTCATAATGCATGTTAAATCCATCTTCGCCAGACATGGAATTCCCAGGATTGCCGTTAACGACAATGGTCCGTGCTTCAACCGTAAGGAGTGGCAACAGTTTGCAGCACATTATGACTTTCAGCACATCACATCCAGTCCTCTGTATGCTCAGTCGAATGGTAAGGCAGAGAAAGGTGTTCAAGTTCTCAAACAGCTACTGAAGAAAGCAACAGAAAGCAAGCCTGATCCTTATCTCGCCCTGCTGAGCTACCGAGCCTCCCCTTTAGACTCTGGTTCTTCACCTGCTGAACTCCTAATGGGTCACAAGTTGTGCACCACGCTACCCTGCTGTGCAAAAGAAAAGCAGAGTAAGGAACTGAGACAGAGACTTCAACTGTTAAAGCTGAAACAGAAATCACACTATGACAAGTCATCCAAAACTCTGAAACCATTGACAAGGGATGATGTCGTCAGGATTGAGGATCCAAATGCATGGAACAGGAAAGCTACAGTTCTTGAGGAAGTAGGACCAAGGTCATACACCGTTAGAACTGAGGAAGGACAGATTCTCAGGAGGAACCGCCGTTCCCTCCTGAAAACACAAGAAACTATCCAAGAGCAAATCGATGACAATGCTGCAACTGAATCTTGTCACTCACCACCAGAACAATCTAACACAAACACACATACAGGCGCTCATGAAAACACATCAGACTTACCTGTGCTGAGAAGATCCACACGTGAAGTAAAAAAGCCTGATAGACTTAATCTTTGAGTACAAAGAAAACTATAATAAAAGAATGAAAAGCTTAGAGTTCATAAAGTAAAGCTTTGAAAATGTGTTGACTGTTGTGAAGATGTTTATGTCGTTATGATTGATTGATATTGATTTTGTTTAACCTCTAAGGAAGGGGTATGTAATGATCAGTAGCATGTCATTTGAGAATGGTACACTAGGTGGAGCTGTATGTTTAGTGGTGGGCTACCCACAAGGCAGGAGTCAAGATGGATGCCTGTACACTAGTCCACATGGCTGAATAAATGACTAGCTCAAGCTAAATGTTCATAATGAAAACATTTATTTATTTATGAACATAACAGAGTCTACTGATCATCTTGCTGTGAAGAACCAGACTAAGATCCTTCGCTGTTTCAGAGTTCTGGCCCCAGCTTATGCAGACAAAATGGTGGAATTTTTCTAATCTCAGTTAGAGAACACTGACCAACAAATGAGAGTAGGAACACTCACTGTATTAAAGCACCTCATCACATTGGTCCCATCACACTTGGAGAGGAAGAAGGCTCAGATTGTGGTTGCAATAAAACCAGTACAGTACTTCTAGACAAGAGCAGTAATCAGGAGAAGAAGCTAATTGCCCAGGTAATATGTGTCATGGCCCAGCAAGGTTACCTTGAGCCAGAGGGAGGAAAGGCAAAGGTGTAATTCCTCATCCAACAGTGTGCTGTACCCATTGGTTCAGGGACCTGGTACCACCCAATCATCAGCCAGACCCAGTAACAGATGAAGAATTAGTCATACTATGTGAAAGAGTGAGGTGTTTGATCACAACTGCAGTGAAGATGGAGGATGTCCTTTGGCCATACTTACTGGAGTTTGTCACTATGGCCCAGTACACCAAGGGTTTAACAATAATCTGCAGTTGTTCAGCACATATTGGGGAAAAAGAAACTGCAAGCCGGTAGTGAAAGCTTTTCCCTTACTTACAATGAAGATGCCAATCTCCCTAAAGCCCAAGTACTGCTGACCCGACTCCTCATTGTGTCCTGTTGCCCATGTCACAGAGGAGGCCGAGGAGCTGCGGCACTGAATCTACTGAAAGTCCTGAGTCTCAATATCCGCCCAGAATCAGTGAGGTGGTGGGAAGAGGAGCTTGCACCATTAGTTGACCATTTACTGGAAAATTCAGAAGAGTCTCTGTCCCAATCAAAATGGGTGAATAAATTATTGGCGGTCTTGCTTAGCTTAAAATACGATTGATGACGAGGAATGGACATGTTAGCTCGCTGATGAACTATCAAAACAAATCAACATTAACCATCATTCCCAACAAGAGAAGGGCTTTCTATATAAATCTCTTGCGTCAGTGCTCCGCCAGACTCGCACTAAGAATGTAAGGGAGGAGCTTCACCAAATGCTACTGAGTGTGCAGCACAGTGAGAGTGCGGAGAGAGGGAGCAGCCCTTATCATTGGTTTCTGTGCTAAGGCACATTTTGATGATACGCTCTGTAGCCTGGAGGAGTTTGCTAACTCCAACAGATTTAGGCTCAAGGAGGAATCGGATAAAGTCAAGAGCGAGGGGAACATGGCAGTCTGTGCACCTGAGGAACTGCTGTTCAACATCGAGAGCCACATTCTGCCAGCTGTTAGTCATTAAATTACAAGTGGGCAGGGGATAACAGCTGAATCCAGGGATCTCACACTAAGGCTGCGATTTTATTAACGGAGGCGGGTTGAGGGCGGGCCCGGAGCTCAGCAGCTTTTGGATCCGCTCCCGGATGCCGCCGCCCAGCAGTTACGATTTTACCTTGATTGTCCTTGTTATGTCCTCATTATGGGTCCCTCCAGGCAATTGCTTGGAGCATGTCAGATTCTCGCCTCTGATGACGTGTTGTTTGAGTAAAAATTTGGGTAAAAATATGTCCCCTTTGTAAAAGCATTAGGTTTTTTCTCTTAAAGTGGCTGGCTGCTGCAGGAATGGCAGCCCCAAAATCTAAGGCTGTAGCCAGGTTTATTAAGGACTCCCTCCATGCTCTTGTGGAGGGAGTTAGAGGACGTCAGGAGGTCCTCTTCCCTGGAAACGGAAGGAGGAGGCCTTCTCAGCAGACCAAGGCAGCTTGGCTGCAAATTGCTGAGGAGGTGAGTTCGAGGTCTTTGTGCAGACGCGCATGGGTTCAGTGTCGAAAAAGATTGAATGATCTGCTGAGATCACCTAAAGTGTGGCCTCTGTGTTCTGGGAAATGGAAGTTCAAGAGTGAGGGCTCAGGGAGAATTCCATGTAGAATGTTGGTGGTGACACTGAGCGCAAACCACCGTTTAGTAGACAGATGATGCCTGGGGTTTTGAGAATGTCGGATTATATTCATCTCCATGTGCCAGCCACCTGCGGTTGAAGCGTAAGCTTACGTGAATCTGGCATGGATGAGTGCACCCCTTGCCTGACGGCCAGCAATGTGGTCGCCTGCTGCTGGATTGGCCACATCCAGCCCCAAAAGGAATCGCTCCCCGTCCTCCTCCTCGTCCTCTTCCTCATCCTCATCCTCTTCCCCTTCCTCCGAGGAGGCTGTGTGCTGAGCCACTTGTTCCTCCGGCAGCACTAAGCCACACTGCTGTGCGATGTTGTGCAGGGCACAGCAGACCACGATGAGTCTGGACACCCTGGCTGGTGCATACTGCAAGGCTCCTCCAGATCTGTCTAGGCATCAGAAGTGCATTTTGAGCAAGCCGATGGTTTGCTCGATGATAGAAACATAGAAACATAGAAGATAGGAGCAGGAATAGGCCATTCGACCCCTCGAGCCTGCTCCGCCATTTAATGCGATCATGGCTGATCATCCAAATTCAGTACCCTGTCCCTGCTTTCTCCCCATATCCCTTGATCCCTTCAGCCTTAAGAAAGATATCCAACTCCTTCTTGAATATATTTAATGAATTGGCCTCAACTGCCTTTTGTGGTAGAGAATCCCACAGGTTCACCACTCTCTGGGTGAAGACATTTTTCATCTCTGTCCTAAATGGCTTACTCCTTATCTTTAGACTGTGACCCCTGGTTCTGGACTTCCCCGCCATCGGGAACATCCTTCTTGCATCTAGCCTGTCAAGTCCTGTTAGAATTTTATAAGTTTCAATGAGATCCCCTCTCATTTTTCTAAACCCCAGCAAGTATAAGCCCAATTGACCCAATCACTCCTCATACGTCATTCCTGCCATCCCAGGTATCAGTCTGGTGAATCTTCGCTGCACTCCCTCCATGGCAAGAACATCCTTCCTCAGAAAAGGCGACCAAAACTGCGCACAATACTCAAGGTGTGGTCTCACCAAGGCCCTGTACAACTGCAGCAAGACATCCTTGCTCCTGTACTCAAATCCTCTCACTATGAAGGCCAACATACCATTTGCCTTCTTAACCGCCTGCTGCACCTGCATGCTTACCTTCAGTGACTGGTGCACAAGGACACCTAGGTCTCGTTGCACTTCCCCTTTTCCCAATCTATTGCCGTTCATATAATAATTTGTCTTCCTGTTTTTGCCACCGAAGTGGATAACCTCGCATTTATCCACATTATACTGCATCTGCCATGCATCTGCTCAATCACCCAAACTGTCCAAATCATACTGGAGTTTCTCTGCATCCTCCTCACAGCAATCATGCCTACCCAGCTTTGTGTCATCTGCAAACTTGGAGATATTACATCTAGTTCCCTCGTCTAGATCATTTATATTTATCGTGAATAGCTGGGGTCCTAGCACCGATCCCTGCGATACCCCACTAGTCACTGCCTGCCACTCGGAAAAAGACCCGTTTATTCCAACTCTTTGCTTCCTGTCTGCCAACCAGTTCTCTATCCAAGACAGTACCTTACCCCCAATCCCATGTGCTTTAATTTTGCACGCTAATCTCTTATGCGGGACCTTATCGAAAGCCTTCTGAAAGTCCAACTACACCACACCCACAGGTTCTCCCTTATCTATTCTACCAGTTACATCCTCAAAAAATTCCAGTAGATTAGTCAAGCATGATTTACCTTTCGTAAATCCATGTTGACTTTGTCCGATCCTGTCACTGTTTTCCAAGTGCTCTGCTATTCCATCTTTTATAATGTACTCTAGCATTTTCCCCACTACTGATGTCAGGCTTAACGGTCTATAATTCCCCGTTTTCTCTCTACCACCTTTTTTAAATAGTGGGGTTACATTAGCTATCCTCCAATCCATTTGAACTGTTCCAGAGTCTATAGAATTTTGGAAGATAACCAGCAATGCATCTACTATTTCTAGAGCCACTTCCTTAAGTACTCTCGGATGTAGATTATCAGGCCCTGGGGATTTATTGGTCTTCAATCCCGTCAATTTCCCTAACACCATTTCCCTACAAATACTGATTTCATTCAATTCCTCCCTCTAGTTCCTACTGGGAACAGTCTTTCCCCATCTAGCCTATCCAAACCCAGCATAATCTTGTACACCTCTATCAAATCACCCCTCAACCTCCTTTGCTCTAATGAAAACAAATCCAGGTTCTCCAACCTGTCCTTGTAGCTAAGATCCCCCATCCCCGGAACCATTATGGTAAATCTCCTCTGCACCCTCTCAAGGGCCTTCACATCCTTCCTAAAGTGTGGTGACCAGAACTGGACGCAATACTCCAGTTGTGGCCTAACCAGCACCTTATAAAGGTTCAGCATAACTTACCTACTTTTGTACTCAATATCTTTATTTATGAAGCCCAACATCCCATATGCTTTGTTAACCACTTTCAGGGACCTATGCACATTAACTCCCAGGTCCCTCTGTCCCTGCACACTCTTTAAAACTGTGCCATTAAGTGTTCCTGAAGGAAAATATTTGCAGAGCTATGAGGAAAGGGCGGAGGAGTGGGACTAGCTGAAATGCTCTTGAAGAGAGCCGGCACAGGCTCGATGGGCCGAATGGCCTCCTGCTGTGCTGTAACCATTCTATGATTCTATGATTCCTTCACTCCAAACCTATGCCCTCACTTTGCTACAAAGACAAATACCAACACTAAGTTCAGATCAAAAAGCAAATTTAGCAAACAAATCATGTCAGCATTGATAAGAATGCTGACTAATCACCATTAGTGCCCGTCTTGTGTGATTGTTTTCCTATTCTGGTGCTCCTACGAGGTGTTTCTCCATTGGCTGCAGCTTGGGAGGTGGGAGGCTGCTGAGTTTCCATTGAGGACACTTAAGATGGCCGTGGTGGGTGACCACAGCAGCTTGGCGTGGGCCAGGGCAGTCTGGCCCAGGTTGCAAAGTGGTGGAATTTCTGGCAGGGAAGCAAGAATACTGTCATCCTGAGAGAGGACTCAGGTTCCTCTAACATGGTGCCAAGGCCACTCTCCTGGGGTGGCGCCTCAGCACTCCTGTTGGAGATCAGAGGGTAGAAGTAATGTGATGCCCTGGGAGCCCCTGTCCACACTGGCCCCCTAAGCCAAGATGGCAGCCATCTGAGCTTCCATGCCAGCAGTGTGAGCTGCATAGTCGCCTATGAGCTTCCATCACAGCATATGTTCCGAGCTGCCTGAGACGCTGCATCATGGTGGGTTTCACTGTGGTGTTGATGGAGCTGACCACTCGGTCCATATTGAATGGAATGGTCTCCATGCTCTGCGCAAAGCCTTGAGACAAGTTGGAACTGGACTCCTCCATGCTCCATGACATTGTGCGCAAGCTCACTGGCAGGCTGCCCAGTGCACCAAGTATGTCCATGAGCTTTCTTCGGTAGCCTGGACCCTCGAACTCAGCATCTGAGTTCTCTGTAGAAGAACTAGTGTGTGACCTCACCCCCCGGTGAGCTGGTACCGGTGGTGTCCTATCCAACTCTAACCATCCTCTAGTCTAGCTTCTAAAGTCCACGTCATGTCAATATCTGAGCTGGTGGTTATGAGGGTCAGATCAAGTGATAGTGTATCTTCAGGTTCACCGTGCTCCTCTTTCCCACATTACAACAGTGACTCCACTTCAAATAGTACTTCATTGGCTGTAAAACGCTTTCAGCTGTCCGGTGGTCATGAAAGGTGTATTGATTTCTTTGTGGGTTCAATAACGACTCATTTATGAAAGAGAAAGTTGTTTTAATCTAAAGTCTATTCAGCTCTTTTTAACAGCCTTTACAGAACACACTATGCTGTGATGCATCTAGAATCAAACTGAAAGTAAAAGCTTGTCAGCCTGCTTGTCTGTGTCACATGACCTTTGCTGCTCAGGCACAAGCAATCAAAAACACAGACAAATATGCTGTAAGGCATAAGTAATCAAACACAGACAAATATCATCACTATTTGCTGATGTCATTACAAAAGGCACTGTAGGAATCCACGGATTCCGATCTAAATCACTGAGGTCGAGTCAGTTCAGTAAATTAACCGAATTCAATTAAACTGGTGAACAAAACAAAAACATGCAGGAGCAACAGCAAACAGAAGCTTGTTCCACGAGGTCTGAAGTCAGAACCTCCCACCTCTGACGTCATGACGTCGTCACGTTTCCCGCCACTCGGGGCACCACGTGACCAACATGATGATGTCATCGCGTTGTTTCAGGGTTTTTACAGAAAGCTTGTTTACACTCAGCAAACGGACATAGGTGCTGTAACCTTGCTTTAAAGACAATTATTCATTTGTACAGGAGTTCATTGGTGGTTTTACCACATGCGCCCCCCGAGAAGTGTCTTTAATCCTCAAAGTCAATCGCAGAGGAGGTCGGACAATCCTGTCGGAGCGACTCCGATATTCCCGGAGAGGAATGGATGGTGCAGGAGGGGAGCTGGGCCGCGGGGCCGATGGCCCAGGCGTAGCGGCCGCGGGCGGTCACCCACAACGCGGCAGCTGCACTGTTTTGACTGGCTGGCCGAGGTCCAGGTGCGCAGCCTTGAGGCGGTCCACGGAAATGTAGTCGGGCGTCCCGCCGACGTCTACCAGAAAACTCTTGGCGCCCGCCTTCAGTACCCGGAAGGGGCCCATGTATGGAGGCATGAGGGGACTACGGTGGGCAGCGTGCCGTACAAAAACAAATTTAGCCCTCATGAGCATTGGCGGAACATGTGACACAGGCAGTCCATGCTGTGAAGTCGGAATGGGCCGGAAAGCATGCGCCGAGGCTCACCGAGCCTCCAGTTGTTCAGTGGCGGACCACGGACGCGTCGGCAACGGGAGAAACTCGCCGGGGACCCTGAGCGGCTGGCCGCAGACCAGTTCGGTGGCCGACTCCTGCAGGTCCACTTTAGGCGCCGTGCGCAACCCGAGCATTACCCATGGCAACTTATCCATCCACGCGGTCCCTTGGAGGGTAGCCTGCAGCGATGCCTTCAGAGAATAATGGAAGCGTTCGCATAACCCATTGGCCTGCGGGTGGTAAGCCGTGGTGCGATGGAGCTTGGCGCCCAATTCTGAAGCCACGGTGTTCCACAAAGCAGAGGAGAACTGCGGCCCGCGGTCCGATGTAATGTCCGACAGCACGCCGAAACGGGCAACCCAGGACGAAAGAAAAGCCCGGGCGACGTCCGCGGAGGTGGTGGACGTCAATGGAATGGCCTCCGGCCATCTGGTGGTACGGTCGACGATCGTCAGCAGATGCGTGAACCCTTGTGATGGTGGTAGTGGGCCCACGAGGTTGATATAAACATGATCGAATCGCCGCTCCGGTACCTCGAAAACGTCGACAGGAGCTTTAACATGGCGCTGCACCTTCACTCTCTGGCACACGACACAGGTGTTGGTCCAGTCGCGTACATCTTTTCGCATTCCCCTCCAGACAAACTTGGATGCTAACAACTTCTGTGAAGCCCGCACACCCGGGTGGGCGAGGTTGTGCATGATATTGAAGACATTCCTGCGCCAGGATGACGGAACGATCGGGCGTGGGTCTCCCAGGGAGACATCGCAGAGCAAGGATGTGCCGTCTGAGTGGAAAAGTACGTCCACTGGCCGCAGGCCGGACGAATCAGAACGGAAAGCGCATGTCTCCGGGTCAGCCGCTTGGTTGAACGCCATTAGTGAATAGTCGAGACCCAGTTGGACGGCCTGGATGGCCGCACGCGAAAGGCAGTCGGCAACCACGTTGTCCTTGCTGGCCACATGACGGATGTCGGTGGTAAACTCGGAGATGAAAGTGAGTTGCCTTTGCTGTCGGGCCGACCACGGCTCAGTCGTCTTGGCCATGGCAAACGTCAGGGGCTTGTGATCCACGAAAGCGACGAATTGGCGTCCTTCCAATAAAAAACTAAAGTGGCGGATGGCCAGGAACAACGCCAACAGCTCTCGGTCAAATGTGCTATAGTTATGTTCGTTACTACGTAACTGGTGGCTAAAAAACGCCAGCGGTTGCCATGCCCCGTCGACCCATTGCTCTTGCACGGCGCCGACGGCGTAGTCCGACGCATCTATCGTGAGCGCGATGGTGGCGCCGGGCAGCGGGTGCGCTAACATCATCGCATTGGCGAGGGCCTCCTTCGTGTCCCCAAATGCGCGGTCCATGACTGACGACCAGATCACCGGTTCTTTCCCCGGTTTCCCTCGGAGTGCCTCGTAGAGTGGCCGCATGAGCTGGGTGGCCCGGGGGACAAAGCGATGGTAAAAGTTTACCATGCTGAGGAATTCTTAGAGCGCCTTGATGGATTGCGGCCGTGGGAACGCAGCGACGGCTGCCACTTTCACCCTGAGTGGCAGTGCCCCTTCCATGGTGATGCGGTGGCCCAGAAAATTGATCTGCCTCAGTCCAAATTGGCACTTGTTTGGGTTAACTATAAGGCCATGCTCCTGGAGACGGTGGAAAAGGACGCGCAGGTGACGTAGGTGTTCTTCCTTGGACGCGCTGGTGACGAGGATGTCATCGAGGTATACGAAAAGGAATTTGAGATCCCGGTGCACCGAATCCATGAGGCGTTGGAACGCCTGCGCCGCATTTTTAAGCCCAAAAGGGATCCGTAAAAATTCAAAAATGCCAAATGGGGTAATGGCCGCCGTTTTCTGGACATCCTGAGGGTGGACGGGCACCTGGTGGTATCCGCGGACGAAGTCGATCTTCGAGAACCACGACGTGCCGGCCAAATGGGCGGAAAAATCTTGAATATACGGTATCGGGTACCGGTCTAGAGTTGTGACCTCGTTGAGGCGCCGATAATCACCACAGGGCCGCCACCTACCGCTGGGCTTTGGCACGATGTGTAGCGGAGACGACCAGGGACTATCAGGTCGGCGAACGATGCCTAACCGCTCCATAGTGGCGAATTCCGCCTTCGCGGCCTCGAGTTTACTGGCCTCTAATCGCCGAGCCCGGGCGTAAACCGGGGGGCCGGTCGTCGCGATGTGGTGTTCAACACCATGTTTGGCGGTCATCGCAGAGAAAGTGGGTCGAGCGAGCTCCGGAAATTCCTTGAGCAGGCGGGTGAACTCGTCGGGTGGCGACTTGGTGCGGGCAACCGCGTGGGTCGCGCCAGAGCCCCGAAAACAGGGGATGGGGGCTCGTGAGGCGGCATGGATCAGGTGGCGATTACGTACGTCGACCGGTAGGTCATGCGTGCAGAAAAAATCGGCACCGAGGATTGCCAGTGGTATCGTGGCGGTGATAAACTCCCAGTGGAAGAGTTGGCCGCCGACACACAATCGGATACGCCGCTTCCCGTACGTACAGATGGCGCTGCCATTGGCGGCCTGTAGTGGAGAACCGCGCCGCCCAGATCGGATGTCGAGAACCGAAGCGGGGAGGATGCTGCACTGAGCGCCCGTGTCGCATAAGAAACGCCAGCCCGAAATGGAGTCGGTGATGTACAACAATTTCCCAGAATCACCAACTGTCATTGTGGAGGCGAAACCGACCTCGGGGCTTCCCTTCCGGTCGCGCAATCGGTGTTGCTGCTTTCTCGGTGCCGGCGGCATGAATTTACACGGGGGTCGGCAGCATCTGGCTTTCTGACCGAAACGGGCGTGGTAGTAGCAAAGGCCGGTCTGTGGAGGTGCCGAGGCAGGGTTCTTGGAGGCGGGGCGTGTCGAGGTGGCACAATACTGTTGCATCACCGCATAAATGGTGTCGGCTTCGGCCGCGAGCGCCACACCGTCCGTAGCCGTCGACCTGGCCAGGGCTGCTTGTTCCTGCTCAGGGAGCTGGCTCAGGAACAGTTCACGAAATATAAAACACTGCGGCTCAGACCCGGGGAGAGTGAGCATGTGGCTCATCAACTCGGAAGGCTTAGCATCGCCTAACCCGGGGAGTGCGAGCAAGCGTCGTGCGCGCTCCGCCTTTGTGAGACCGAATACTTGCATGAGGCGTGCCTTGAGCGTTTTGTACTTGTTCTCCACGGGTGGGGTCTCCAGCAGGCTGATAATGCGGGAAGCCGTCGAGCTGTCCAGTGCGGAGACCACATACAGGTAACGGGTCTGATCCAGCACTATGTTTCGCAGTTGGAACTGAGCCTCCGCTTGAACGAACCAGGAGGCTGCCTGTTGTTCCCAAAATTGAGGGAGCTTCAAACTCGCTGCATTTACATCCATCTTGTTCTTGAGCTTGCCTCCGCAAAAATCGTTCGCGAAGCTTCGGGGTCACCAATGTAGGAATCCACGGATTCCGATCTAAATCACTGAGGTCGAGTCAGTTCAGTAAATTAACCGAATTTAATTAAACTGGTGAACAAAACAAAAACATGCAGGAGCAACAGCAAACAGGTCTATACAGAAGCTTGTTCCACGAGGCCTGAACTCAGAACCTCCCACCTCTGACGTCATGACGTCATCACATTTCCCGCCACTCAGGGCACAACGTGACCAACGTGATGACGTCATCGCGTTGTTTCAGGGTTTTTACAGAAAGCTTGTTTACACTCAGCAAACGGACATAGGTGCTGTAACATTGCTTTAAAGACAGTTATTCATTTGTACAGGAGTTCATTGGTGGTTTTACCACAGCACTATATAAATGCAAGTCTTTCTTTCTTTCCTCCACTGGCTGAGGGGCATCGACATTCTAGGCAGCTGAAATGAAAGAGAGTGACAAGGGTTACCTTGTGGTGTGAGGGAGAGCGGAGAGAGAGAAGTGGATGTTAAAAACATCTTCAGTTTGTCATGCAGAGTGTGTGGGGTGAGAGAGAAGTCAGAAGAGACAAAGAGGATCGGGTATAAAGAAACCCTGCATGGTGTCCCCTCCAGCTTTGCCCCTTCCCATGATGGCCAGGCCACACTCTTCAAGGGGGGTGAGGGTGTGCAGACGGGCTCTTCCTCCTCCGGTGGCAGCCTGTTGCTTGGTGTTGTTTGTGACCTTCTCCTGCAAGAATGAAGTGTTTTAGTGAGAGTCTTGTGGCTGTCATGGTGGAACAGCTGGCAGTGTGTGTGTGTGTGTGAGATGTGAGTAGAGGGTAAGTGAGGGGTGTAATAGTGGTGAGTGTGTGAGCATGAGGAGAAGGAGGTTTAGTGAAGTGTGGTGCAGTGATTGCAGGACAGTGCAGGGTAGGGGGAGGGCAGTGTTTTGAGTGTTGTAATTAATGAGGCTGTGAATGGTGCAGCTGGGATCAGAAAGCATGAGAACAGTCTTCTTACCTTAACTTCTCCAGTTAGATCATTGAAGTTTTTCTGCTTTGCAGCCATGTCGTTGTTGCAATGCTCCTGGCATTGACATCTTCAGTGATCTCCTCCCACTGTTTCCTGTGTAGATGCCTGGAGGGCCTCCTGCCCACTGGGGAAAAATGGATGTCCCTCCTCCACTCCACTTCCTGCACCAAGGCCTCCAGTGCAGCAGCGGAAAACCTTGCTGTCCGCTCGCTCTCTCCTTCAAGTACTTGTTCCTCAACCTGTTCTACAGTCTTAGCAGCCAGAATGCGCCTCCCTTTGAAGAGGTGCTGGCTGCCTTTGAGTTGTGTCCATGAATCTCGATATGGCCCCCCCCCTCCCACCCCCAATAGCCGTGCAGCCAGTGAACAGCACAGTTAGCGCTGGCTGCATGCATAAATGATTATAATTAGCAGGGAGCATGGATATTGTGTGTTGCCTGTATTGATAGTAACTGGTGTGGGCAGTTCCCCATCCCCCGTACCTGTTTTCTGATGCAATTCAGTTTCTCGGGTTTTGCATTTCAGATGAGATATTAACTACACCGCTACCTGCCTTTTCAGGTGGATATCAAAAATCTCATAGCACCATTTGAAGAAAAGCAGGGAATGTTCCTGCCATCCTGGCAAACATTTAACTGCCAAGCAGCACCAACAACCAGCACCACTAATTGTCATTTGCCATGGGGGTTAGCTGCCAGTTTTACCTACATAACAGTGACTAATTGGCCTGAGGCGCCCAAGCGGCGCAAAGTTTGCTTGTGCGCTGGAATTTGCGCCGTGATCGCCACATTAGCGATCGCCGCAAATTCAGTTGAAGTGCCCTTAGAGGGAGATGGGGCACGGCTCGAGGCGCTCCGCGTCCCTCTTAGGGCACTGAAAGTGAATTTCTCAGCGCTACACGCTGCGGCACGGCACGCTGCGGTACTGCAGGCCTTCCTCCCACTGTTAAGGGGGAGGGGCCTGCAACAGCGCGAGCCCCGATTGCGAGTGCCGGCAAAAGAGCCCGGCACCAAGGAGAAGTGCCGGGCTCTCGGGAAACAGCCGGCAATGCCGCGGGGGGACCAGGAGGCTGGGGACGGAGGTGCTGGCAGGCAGCCGCCGAAAAAGTGGCCGACCCGCACCTCCACCATAACTTGCGCCTCTGCCGGCGCAGCAAGGCCCCATGAACCGGGCGTGGGTAGCGAACGGCGCTACAGCGGCGTTCGCTACCAAATATCGCGATCGGGGTGCGAATGGGGCGCTGCGCACACTGATGACGTCATCGGTGGCGGCGCAACGCAAAAGGCTAACGCCACCATTAGCGCCCCTGCTGAATATCGCGGGAGGCACAGCCAGTGGCGCTACAGCCACTGACTGCCTCTTTAGGCGCTAACAGGTGGCGCTACTCACCCAATTTTTCCCCCTATATTTCAAAAGTAATGAATCAGCTGTGAAGCACTTCTGGATGTCCTATGGATATAGGCTAATGGAATGTTGGCCTTTACCTCAAAGGGCCTGGAATACAAAGGGATGAAAGTTACATTACAGTTATATAACGCTCTCATTAGACCCCATTTAGATCACTGCCTTCAGTTCTGGGCACTGCACCTCAGGAGGGATATATTGGCTTTGGATGGGGAGCAGCACAGATTCACCAGAATGATATCAGGGCTGAAAGGGTTAAATTTATGAGGACAGGCTGCATAGTCTAGGCTTGTATACCCTTAAGTATCGAAGGGGTGATCTAATTGAGGTGTTTAAAATGATTAAGCGAGTTGATAGGGTAAAAAAAGAGAGAAACTATTTCCTATGGGAGGGGAGCCCAGAACAAAGGGGGCATAACATTATAATTCGAGCTAGGCCATTCAGGAGTGATGTCAGGAAGCACTTCTTCACACAAAGGGTAGTGGGAATCTGGAACTCTCTCCCCCAAAAAGCTGTTGAGGCTGGGGTCAATTGAAAATTTCAAAACTGTGATTGATTTGTTAGGCAAGGGTTTTAAGGGTTACAGGGGGAGAAATTGGGTGAGCAGCGCCACCTGTTAGCACCTAAAGAGGCAGTCAGTGGCTGTAGCACCACTGGCTGCGTCTCCGGCGATATTCAGTAGGGGCGCTAATGGTGGCGTTAGGCATTTGCGCTGCGCCGCCACCGATGATGTCATCGGTGTGCGCAGCGCCCCATTCGTGCGCCGTTCGCGATATTTGGTAGCGAACACCGCAGTTGCACCGCTCGCTACCCGCGCCCAGTTCACGGGGCCTTACTGTGCCGGCAGCAGCGGGTGTCGAGTCGGAGCAGCGAGGCGAGGCAGCCTAAACAGGCTCCACAGGCAACATTCCAAAGGGAGGTCAGAATTCAAAAGTGACATCACAGCCAAGCTGGTAGGTGATTGGCTGGTTGGTAAGTACTTTTCCTTCCCTTTTAAACCTTTATAAGTTGGTAAGTTCAATTAAATAGCGGTGTGATATTCATCATCTAGAATCGGGGCAGAGGGTATTTAAAAATAATAATAATAAATTTAATAAATTACATAGAATGGCAGAGCAGGTGATATGTTACTGCTGCAATATGTGGGAGCTGGTGGACACCATTGATGTTCACGGTGATCACATTTGCAGTAGGTCTTGGCTGCTCGAGGAACTCCGGCTCCGTGTTGATGAGCTGGAGTCCGAGCTTCAAACACTGCGATACATCAGGGAGGGGGAGAGTTACCTGGACTCTGTGTTCCAGGAAGTAGTCACACCAATTAGATTAACTAATTCAGATGTATTCCGTGGTCAGGGACAGGAGGGTGTGACTATGAGTGAGGCAGGTACGGGGATCCAGGAGGTAGTGTTGGAGGAGCCACAGCCCTTGCTCTTGTCCAACAGGTTTGAGGCTCTTACTCCCTGTGAGGACAGGAACAGGGACTGCAGGGAGGATGAGCATCCTGGCCACAGCACCGTGGAGCGGGGGGCCATTCAAGTGGGGGGAGTAAAAAGAAATGTTGTAGTGGAAGGGGATAGTATCATTAGGGGGATAGATAGGGTTCTTTGCAGCCGAGAGGGAGAGCCCCGAAGGCTGTGTTGCCTGCCCGGTGCCAGGGTTAAGGACATCTCTTCTGAGCTGGAGAGAAACTTGGAGTGGGAGGGGGAGGATCCAGTTGTTGTGGTCCATGTTGGTACCAACAACATAGATAGGACAAGGAAAGAGGTTCTGCTGAGGGAGTATGAGCAGCTAGGGGCCAAATTAAAAAGCAGAGCCACAAGGGTAATAACCTCTGGATTACTACCTGAGCCACGAGCAAATTTGGCTAGGGTAAATAAAATCAGAGAGTTAAATGCGTGGCTCAAAGACTGGTGTGGGAGAAATGGGTTTTGCTTCTTGGGACACTGGCACCAGTACTGGGATGGGAGAGAGCTGTTCCGTTGGGATGGACTTCACTTGGCCAGTGCTGGGACTAGAATCCTGGCGAATCGAATAACTAGGGCTGTAGAGAGGGATTTAAACTAATTAGTGGGGGGAGGTTTCAAGAGAGTGAAAAATAAAAATGTCAGCGGAGAAGGCAATAGAGCAAGGTAGCAGTGGGGGAATTAAAAACCAGAGAGTGTCAGGAAGGGACAGAATGTATAAAGATAAAGGTAGAGGAGTAAAGGGGGTAAAAGCAGGAATAAATTGTCACAAAACATATTTAAAAGTTCTTTATCTGAATGCACGCAGCATTCGTAACAAAATAGACGAGTTGATGGTACAAATAACTACACATGAGTATGATCTGGTGGCCATTACAGAAACATGGCTGCAAGGTGACCATGACTGGGAACTAAACATCCAGGGGTATTTGACAATTAGGAAGGACAGACAGGAAGGAAAGGGAGGTGGGGTGGCTATGTTAATAAAGGATGGAATCACTGCAATAGTGAGAAATGATATTGGGTCAAAGGATCAGGATAGTGAAACAGTTTGGGTGGAGATAAGGAATAATAAGGGGAAAAAGTCACTTGTGGGTGTAGTCTATAGGCCTCCTAACAGTTGCAACTCTGTTGGTCGGAGTATAAATTAGGAAATAGTTGGGGCTTGTAATAAGGGAACAGCTATAATCATGGGGGATTTTAACTTTCATATTGACTGGATAAATCAAATTGGGCAGGGCAGCCTTGAGGAAGAGTTCATAGAGTGCATTAGGGACGGGTTCCTTGAGCAGTATGCAACTGAACCAACCAGGGGGCAGGCAATCTTAGATCTGGTCCTGTGTAATGAGACGGGATTAATAAAAAATGTCCTAGTAAAGGATCCCCTTGGAATGAGTGACCATAACATGGTTGAATTCTAAATTCAGTTGGAGGGTGAGAGAGTTGGATCTCAAACCAGCGTACTAAGCTTAAATAAAGGAGACTATGAAGGTATGAGAGCAGAGTTGACTTAAGTGGACTGGGAAAATAGATTAAAGTGTAAGACGGTACATGAGCAGTGGTGTACATTCAAGGAGATATTTCACAACTTTCAAGAAAAATATATTCCAGTGAGGAAAAAGGGGCGTAAAAGAAAAGTCAGCCATCCGTGGCTAAGTAAAGTAATAAAGGATAGTATCTGACTGAAAGCAAGGGCATATAAAGTAGCCAAATCTAGTGGGAGGATAGAAGATTGGGAAGCATTTAAAAGCCAGCAAAGAATAACTAAAAGATTAATTAAGAAAGGGAAGATAGATTATGAAAGTAAACTAGCAAAAAATATAAAAACAGATAGCAAGAGTTTCTACAGTTATATAAAAAGAAAAAGGGTGGCTAAAGTGAATATTGGTCCCTTAGAGGACGAGACCAGGAAATTAGTGGTGGGGAAAAGGGAGATGGCAAAAACGCTGAACAAATATTTTGTATCAGTCTTTACAGTAGAGGACACTAAAAATATCCCAACACTGGACAAACAGGGGGCTATAGGGGGGGAGGAGCTAAACACGATTAAAATCACTAAGGAGGTGGTACTCGGTAAGATAATGGGACTAAAGGCGGATAAATCCCCTGGACCTGATGGCTTACATCCTAGGGTCTTGAGAGAAGTGGCAGTATGGATTGTGGATGCATTGGTGGTAATTTTCCAAAACTCCCTGGATTCAGGAAAGGTCCCAGCAGATTGGAAAACTGCTAATGTAACGCCCTTATTTAAAAAGGGAGGCAGACAAAAGGCTGGAAACTATAGACCAGTTAGCCTAACATCTGTGGTTGGTAAAATGTTGGAGTCCATTATTAAGGAAGCAGTAACAGGACATTCGGATAAGCATAATTTAATCGGACAGAGTCAGCATGGTTTTACGAAGGGGAAGTCATGTTTGACAAATTTGCTCAAATTCTTTGAGGACGTAACAAACAGGGTGGATAAAGGGGAACCAGTGGATGTGGTGTATTTGGATTTCCAAAAGGCATTTGACAAGGTGCCACACAAAAGATTACTGCACAAGATAAAAAATCACGGGATTGGGGGCAATATACTGGCATGGGTGGAAGATTGGCTATCTAACAGAAAACAGAGAGTTGGGATAAATGGTTCATTCTCAGGTTGGCAATCAGTAACTAGTGGTGTTCCGCAGGGGTCAGTGCTGGGACCCCAACTCTTTACAATCTATATTAACGATTTGGAGGAAGGGACCGAGTGCAACGTATCCAAGTTTGCCGACGATGAAAAGATGGGAGGGAAAGCAGTGAGTGAGGAGGACATAAAAAACCTGCAAAAGGACTTAGACAGGCTAAGTGAGTGGGCAAAAATTTGGCAGATGGAATATAATGTTGGAAAGTGTGAGGTTATGCACTTTGGCAGAAAAAATCAAAGAGCAAGTTATTATCTAAATGGAGAGAAACTGCAAAGTGTTACAGTACAAAGGGATCTGGGGGTTCTGGTGCATGAAACACAGAAGGTTAGTATGCAGGTACAGCAGGTGATCAGGAAGGCCAATGGAATCTTGGCTTTTATTGCAAGGGGGATGGAGTATAAAAGCAGGGAAGTCTTGCTTCAGTTATACAGGGTACTGGTGAGGCCACACCTGGAATACTGCATACAGTTTTGGTTTCCATATTTAATAAAAGATATACTTGCTCTCGAGGCAGTTCAGAGAAGGTTCACTCCGTTGATTCCGGAGATGAGGGGGTTGACTTATGAGGAAAGGTTGAGTAAGTTGGGCCTCTACTCATTGGAATTCAGAAGAATGAGAGGCGATCTTATCGAAACATATAAGATTGTGAGGAGGCTTGATCAGGTGGATGCGGTGAGGATGTTTCCACTGATGGGTGAGACTAGAACTAGGGGGCATAATCTTAGAATAAGGGGCTGCCCTTTCAAAACTGAGATGAGGAGAAACTTCTTCACTCAGAGGGTAGTAAGTCTATGGAATTTGCTACCCCAGAGAGCTGTGGAAGCTGCGACATTAAATAAATTTAAAACGGAGATAGACGGTTTCCTAGCTGATAAGGGAATAAGGGGTTACGGGGAAAGGGCAGGGAAGTGGACGTGAGTCTAAGTTTGGATCAGCCATGATCCTATTGAATGGCGGAGCAGGCCCGAGGGGCCGTATGGCCTACTCCTGCTCCTACTTCTTATGTTCTTATGTTTTTATGTTCATGATCTCAATGAATGGTGGAACATTCTCGAGGGGCTAAATTGCCTACTCCTGTTCCTATGTTTGTGGATGAAAGGTGCTATATAAATGCAAAATCTTTCTTCATCCCTTTACCTGCGGGATCTTAAATCAAATCAGGCCCCAATTAATGGTTTGAAAATCTCTCAGTTCCCTCGTTCATGTGAAATTTATTTGATATTTTCAACCCATTTCCCAATAGGTAATCCCACTGGGTCAGTTGAAAAAGCCTCCCTGTTGTTGTTCTCGTATCTTCACACACTTCGCTTGGAGAATAGTGCATTTGTAGATTGATTAACAGTCTGACGGGCTCCTTCCATGGCCGGGACCACCTTTATACCGGCTGATAGGGTGGTTTGTCCTATACGGTGGGAGGATGTTATGGGCCCCCACAACCCATACGATGAGGAGGGGGCCACCCACACCAAACCACAATTGAGTATCCCGCTGGATATCAACCTCGGGTTCAGAGCCCGAGCTCTGATCTCCGCTCCCCAGGACTGTCTGATTCAGGGTTTGAACCCAGCACCATCTAATTCAGAGATAAAAATGCGACCACTAAATCAAAGCCTCACTCCAGCCTCTCTCTCTAACTCATTACTAATTAGCAATCCTGATCAGAGAACCATAAGGGTGGCTGTATCAGGAAGTGATACACAGTTGGAACTGATTATCGGGCACTGCACAAAACAGGTGGTCATTCCGATACCGCCCATTTTGTGCCACCACCCGAGACAAATTTCTCGGCCTAAATGTTTGGGAGTTCTGGCAGAATGTGGCAGGTGACAGCATTGTCATCATTTCATAAGATGATTCAGAATGAATAGATATGGGCCGAGAAATCCAATAAAGCCCAAAAACGGCGGCGCCACTGCTCGGCGAGGCTTGCTCGCACCCGTAAAAAGATCATAGGCAGCGGCGTTATGTTGGTGCTGCCTGCTGATTTGAATGATTGGAGCATACAGCCGAGTGAGGAACGTGCTGCCTCAGACTGTGGGCTCAGCAGGAGGCTCAACGTTGCGTGGCCGTAGCGTCCCTGGAGCCAGGCAACCTCTTCTTAAAGCAAGGCTGTCATTTTAGAAAGTAGTCTTGAACGCTTAAAGGGAAACTGCCATCTTAAAAAAAAATTCATTTAAAAATAGGCCGTTGCTAGCCCTTAGAGCTCAAATGCCTTCTGGAAAAAAAACATTAAAAATAAGTTCAAAATGGCCATCGACCTGAAACGTTAACTCTGTTTCTCTCACCACAGATGCTGCCTAACCTGCTGAGTATTTCCAGCATTTTCTGTCTGCTCAGGGGTCTTCCTTTAACATCCAAAACCTTGCAAGCATCCAGCAGCACTCCCTGCACACTTTAAATTTTTTTTAAATATATTGCACCAAGCCACTACTTCAATAAAATATTTTTAAAAGTACAAAATCTGAAATTCAAACTTATCTGAAAGATGTGTGTGTTCCTTTAAGAAGCGCTGACAGTGGCCGTGATTTTGCTATAGGAGGCGGGTTGGAGTCGGGTTGGCTGGTTGGCGGGTTCTGGTCCCGCTTCGATATAATTATTTTCACTTAACTGGGCTTATTAAGCCCGCCGTGCGCGTTACCCGGCCCAATCAGTGGGTGCGGGTCTGCTGCTCGCCTCTGCCGTCATCTTCGATTCAGGAGCTTTTAAGGGGCCCACGTAGCCTTTGGATTTCATTTCCTTTCTGCTGCTCCTGAAAACGGATCTTTGAAATATGACTGCTGCGAGATCAAAGGTCGCTCCTTGATTTGATGATGACTCCCTCCATGCTCTTGTGGAGGGAGTAAGACGACGCAGGGAGGTTCTGTTCCCTCCCAATGGCCGGAGAAAGCCTCCTCAGCAGACAAAGGCAGCCTGGCTACAAATTGCTGAGGAGGTAAGCACAAGATCCTTGTGCTCACGCACCTGGGTGCAGTGCCAAAAAGGATTCAATGATCTGCTACGCTCATCAAAAGTGAGTATAGCATCACACTTACCTTCAATCTGCTCCCCATCTCCTCTCATCACCAGCACTCTGCATTGTCAACCTACTCCTCCACATTCCAACTTACCCTTACTTCCCTTGCACCCTTACCTATCCCACTCTCTATGTGCAGAATCACTTCACCATCCTACTATGCACCCCTCACACTTGCTCTCACTGTTATGCAATGACAACAACTAACAACGCACAGGGAGGTACCTTGGTATTGGCACTCACTCCATCTTTGTCTCCCTCTAAGCTTCTATGTTATGGGTTCTTTAAACTCACTTCATCAATCTCGCTGAAACTCCACTTGTGTCACTCCTTGCAGGAAAAGAGAGCCCACAATAAGAGGCAGAGAGGGAGGACAGGAGGAGGCCCACCATCCCTGGCGACTTTAACAAACGCTGAGGAGGCTGCTTGACATCGTCGGAGGTGCAGAGGAGCTGGAAGTGGGGGACGGAGAGACAGGCGCAGTAAAGCAAGCTGGTGACAGAATAGATTTGCAACCCTCTCATTTCAATTTCATGACTGACTGATATGGCATCTGATGTTCATACAGATTGACTTCTGATCATCTGCACAATAGGATGTGTCTGCAACCTAAATATCACATGCCTAACTCATGCCTTTACTCCCCCACAGAACCATCGAGAGCCCCGCTCCCCACTGTTCAGGAGGAAGAGCCGGACGACTCCTCAGAGGAACCTGCAGCCTCTGAGGGAGCAGCGTCAGCAGAAATCAGTGCACCCAGCTCCAGCACAGATATGCACATCTCAGTGGGTCCTTCGCGACATAGAGTAGTGTTGTCACCTGGTGTATCACAGCTCACAAGTGAGCATCAGCAGATGGTGGAGACAGGGACAGCACTGGCGAGTCCTTGTCGGAGGTCGCAGGATACTCATAGCTCTGCTCAGCTGCATGTAGACGCTGTGCCTCTGGGGCCATCCAGAAAGAGAGTGGTGCTGGAACTTCAGGAACAAGTACAGGAGCCTCTGACAGGGTTTTGCATCGATGGTAACTGCGAGTGTGCAGAGAATGGAGGAGTCCATCTCAAATATGAGCAATGCCATGGCGAATGTAGGTGCTGCCATGGAAAGGATGGCAATCTCCATGGAGGACATAAATTGCCAGACTCAAATGAGCATGGTGACTCTTCAATATAGATGGTCTGCTATGGAGGATAGATGGGCATCTATTGAGGAGAGACACCAGAGGTATGTGGATGTCCCCGTTATGAGGACTGTCAGTACAGCGATGGATCCTCTTGGCCCCACTGATGTGCAGCAAGGTGCTCTCCAGCCACTTGCTAGCAGTGAAGTGCGGGTGACCCATGAGAGGGATGTTGGTGGTCGACAACAAGGAAGTGTGGGCTCCTCTCCAAGCACTCACACTCCCATGCCACTGCGGAGCCCTCGGTCAGAGCCCCAAATTCCTCACCCAACTGAGATGGCCAACTCTGCCCCTGCACAGCCGCAGGAGGAGCAGACTGTTGAGGAGTCCTCCCAGGCTCCCAAACCCAGAGGATGCCCGCCAAAGACATCTAAGTAGGCACAGCATAGAAGTGAGCAAGGTGCCTCTACATCTGCTGAAGCCACAGGGGAAGCACCACGTAGAAGCACGCATAAGAGAAAGTTAACACACAAATAGTCACAAGGGTAGTCACTTGGGTGTTTTCATCTCATACAAAGTAACGTTTGCCATCGTGATTATAAATGTATTAAAGGAAAGCGATGGCAAAGATTCAAAGAGTTGGCCTATGTGTGCTCAGAAATGGAAGTTGCACAGTGAGGGGTCAGGGCGCCTTTCATGTGTAATGATGGTGGTGAGAGTGATAGGAAACCACAGTTTATTGTACAGATGCTGTATGGCATGTTAAGAAGGTCAGCCAGACATTCATTTCCTTGTGGCAGCCACATGTGGTTGATGCGTAAAATTACGCGAATCTGGCATGGATTAGTGTATCCCTTGCCTCACGGCCAGCAACGTGGCTGCACGCTGGTGGAATTGGCACATCTGCCACTGCAAGGCGTCCCTCATCTGCCGCCTCCTCCTCCTCCTCCTCTTCTGAGGAGACTATGCACTGAGCCATTTGTTCCTCAGGCAGCGCTAAGCCACGCTGCTGTGTGCTGTTGTGCAGGGCACAGCAGACCATGATGATTCTGGAGACCCTGGCTGGTGCATACTGTAGGGTTCCACCAGATCTGTCGAGGCATCAGAATCGCATTTTGAGCAAGCCGATGGTTTGCTCGATGATGCTTCTGATGGAAATGTGGCTCACATCGTACTGCTCCTCAGCTTCGTTTGATGGCCTCCTCACCGGTGTCATGAGCCACTTTTTCAGGGGATAGCCCTTGTCTCCAAGTAGCCATCCGGAAAGTTGGGTTGGCGGATTGAAGAGCTGAGGCACAGTAGACTGCCGCAGGATGAACGAGTCATTGCAACTGCCAGGGAATTTGGCGCAAACATGCATAATGTTCTTCCTGTGGTTACACACCAGCTGCACATTAAGGGAGTGGAAGGCCTTGCGGTTGACAAATACAACTGGGTTTGGATGGGGTACCCTAATGGCCACATGTGTGCAATCTACAACACCCTGCACCCTTGGGAAGTCTGCCGTATTTGCAAAGCCAACCGCTCACGTAGTTACACTTACTTCATCCGTGGGGAAGTGGATGTAATTGTGCGACTTTACAAAGAGGGCATCGGTAACCTGTGTGATGCAAGTGTGTGCGGCTGACTGGGAGATGCCGCTGATGTCTGCTGATGATCCCTGGAAGGACCCTGAAGCAAAGAAGTTGAGTGCGGTGGTGACTTTGACAGCCACTGGTAAGGAGTGTCCACCTGCTCCTCTGGGCTCCAGGTGTTGGTGCAGCATTGCGCAGATGTCAGCGACTACCTCTCGCAAAAGTCTCAGCCGGATCCTTTAGCACTGCTTCTCACTCATGTTGAGGAAGCTCATCCTCGGCCTGTAAACCCTGTGTTGGGGGTATCTCCTGCGGCGAGGTGCAGCTCTGCGTTGACGCCCTCTGCCCTGTGCAGCATCAGGTGGCTGAGGAGAAGGTTAGCACTCCTGTTGCTGGCACTGCTGTTGTGCCTGGTTCTGCTGCTGCCGCAGCTGCTCTTCCTCCAATTCTGAGGACCAGGATGAGAGGGTATAAATGGTTCCCATCCCGCTGGTATATATCTCAGTTGAAGAAGAGATGTTACAAGCACTCAGTCAATGTGGCCAGAGGGTATTCCAAGGAGGTCACAATGCATATGGATCTCAGCTTAAACACTCAAGCTCAGTAGACCTGCAAAATGTGTTCCAAAACCTCAAAGCTCAAAGTTCTGGCATCTGAAAGTCAGCCATGTTGCACTTCCGCTTTTATGCTGCAGGAGCAGCTGTCAACAATTCAGCTGCTTGCTGGACCCGACACAATCAGCTGGCGTGTTTGTCGCACAACAGGCAACACACTGAAAATGTAGGAAAATGGGAAGAGCCAGTAAAAAAGGGATTATCTAGGTAGTTAACAAGCTGTTAACTGCCTTCAGTGCATCTTCCGCCGTTTGGTGTCGGGTCTGATCGGGACTCGCAGACCCGATACTTTGCAAAGGTGCGTGAAAGCGGGATGGCGGCGGCTTCGCAACCTGCCATCAATCATTTAGATTTTAACTCCTGACCTGCATCCAAACCTGCCCTCTGAATGCTGGCAAAATCGTGGCCAGCGTCTCTGCAGGGCTGCAGGGCTGCAGGGCTGCAGGGCTGCAGGAGAGGGAGTTATGGCTTGCAGCGATGTCAAAAATAGCAGCTGTGCGTCAAGTCAGACGTTGCATGCTGATTGATGTCTCGATCTGTTCATTTGATTTTGAGAGGCCAGCGCTGGCAGTGGCAGCGCTATGGACCTCACCAAAATGGTGGCCGCCGTGCCCCGGGCCGGAAGCGGGCGGAAGCAAGGCAGCCACCATTTTTCCCAGAAATACGGCTCTGTGGTAAACCACTGTTTGTATTCCACTGTGTACATGCCTGGACATGCCTCAGCTGACTCCTCCCACAAGTCCTAGTATAAAGGTGACTGCTCCCCAGCCCCTTTGTATTCTGGACCGGTCGACCACTCGAGGCAGACCTTCATTCTTTTGTTAATAAAAGCCTTTAGTTACTCTCTTAGCTCTCAGTCTTCTTTGAGTAATTGATAGCGCATCAGGCTCTAATGGTCAATGGTAAGGTAGGGAATTTCTAGGCCATGGTGCTTTAATTTCACAAAATTCTCAAGTAGGCATGATTCCGATAATCTTTGTGAGTCAGTTTATGCTTTTAGCTGTAGCTAATAAGAATTTTGATCGTTGAGATAGCATCTGTGTGCCTTCAGAGAGGTACTTATCTTCATTGTTTGCAAGGGAATGGCTCATTAAAAATAATTGTGAATGCATTAAATTTAGCAAGTAGAAGCAAGTAGCTGCTGCAGTGGGTTAGCATCATGTTCAATCATCTCTGGAAACTAGCTTTGAATTCAACCCACACTAAAGGCAGGAAAGTGCAATGTGATGTGCCTCCCAGCAGGAAGCTGCACAGTATGGACAGTAATAGATCCTGAATAATTACTGTGTTCGATCCTGAATAATTACTGTGTTCAATCCTGAATAATTACTGCACGGTATGGGCTGTGTTCAATCCTGAATAATTACTGTGTTAGATCCTGAATAATTACTGTGTTCGATCCTGAATAAATACTGTGTTCGATCCTGAATAATTACTGCATGGTATGGGCTATGTTCAATCCTGAATAATTACTGCACAGCATGCGTTGTGTTCGATCCTGAATAATTACTGTGTTAGATCCTGAATAATTACTGTGTTCAATCCTGAATAATTATTGTGTTCAATCCTGAATAATTACTGTGTTCGATCCTGAATAATTACTGTGTTCGATCCTGAATAATTACTGCATGGTATGGGCTGTGTTCAATCCTGAATAATTACTGCACAGTATGCATTGTGTTCGATCCTGAATAATTACTGTGTTAGATCCTGAATAATTACTGTGTTCAATCCTGAATAATTATTGCACGGTATGGGCTGTGTTCAATCCTGAATAATTACTGCACAGTATGCGTTATGTTCAATCCTGAATAATTACTGTGTTAGATCCTGAATAATTACTGTGTTCAATCCTGAATAATTACTGCATGGTATGGGCTGTGTTCAAACCTGAATAATTACTGCACAGTATACGTTGTGTTCGATCCTGAATAATTACTGTGTTAGATCCTGAATAACTACTGTGTTCAATCCTAAATAATTACCGCACGGTATGGGCTGTGTTCAATCTTGAATAATTACTGCACAGTATGCGCTGTGTTCGATCCAGAATAATTACTGTGTTAGAGCCTGAATAATTCCTGTGTTCAATCCTGAATAATTACTGTGTAAAATCCTGAATAATTACTGTGTTAATCCAGGATAATTACTGTGTTCAATCCTGAATAATTACTGTGTTCAATCCTGAATAATTACTGCACAGTATGCGTTGTGTTCGATCCTGAAAAATTAATGTGTTAGATCCTGAATAATTACTGTGTTCAATCCTGAATAATTACTGCACGGTATGCGTTGCGTTCAATCCTGAATAATTACTGCACAGTATGGGCTGTGTTCGATCCTGAATAATTTCTGTGTTAGAGCCAGAATAATTACTGTGTTCAAACCTGAATAATTACAGTGTTCAATCCTGAATGATTACTGTGCGCAATCAGAATAATTACTATGTTCAATCCTTAATAATTACTGTGTTAGATCTTGAAAAATTACAATGTTCAATCCTGAATAATTACTGCACAGTATGCGTTGTGTTCGATCCTGAATAATTACTGTGTAAGAGCCTGAATAATTACTGTGTTCAATCCTGAATAATTACTGTGTTCAATCCTGAATAATTACTGTGTTCAATCCTGAACAATTACTGTGTTCAATCCTGAATAATTACTGTGTTAGATCCAAATTATTACTGTGTTCAATCCTGAATAATTACTGCACGGTATGGGCTGTGTTCAATCCTGAATAATTACTGCACAGTATGCGTTGTGTTCCATCCTGAATAATTACTGTGTTAGATCCTGAATAATTACTGTGTTCAATCCTGAATAATTACTGCACAGTATGGGCTGTGTTCGATCCTGAATAATTACTGCACAGTATGCGTTATGTTCGATCCTGAATAATTATTGTGTTAGATCCTGAATAATTACTGTGTTCAATCCTGAATAATTACTGCACGGTATGGGCTGTGTTCAAACCTGAATAATTACTGCACGGTATGGGCTGTGTTCAATCCTGAATAATTACTGCACAGTATGCGTTGTGTTCGATCCTGAATAATTACTGTGTTAGATCCTGAATAACTACTGTGTTCAATCCTAAATAATTACTGTGTACAATCCTGAATAATTACTGTGTTCAATCCTGAATAATTACTGTGTTCAATCCTGAATAATTACTGTGTTCAATCCTGAATAATTACTGCACAGTATGGGCTGTGTTCAATCCTGAATAAATACTGCACAGTATAGGCAGTGTTCAATCCTGAATAATTACTGTACAGTATAGGCAGTGTTCAATCCTGAATAATTACTGTGTTAGAGCCTGAATAATTACTGTGTTCGATCCTGAATAATTACTGCACAGTATGCGGTGTGTTCAATCCTGAATAATTACTGCACAGTATGCGTTGTGTTCAATCCTGAATAATTACTGTGTTAGATCGTGAATAATTACAGTGTTCAATCCTGAATAATTACTGTGTTAGATCTTGAATAATTACTGTGTTCGATCCTGAATAATTACTGCACATTATGCGCTGTGTTCAATCCTGAATAATTACTGTGTTAGATCCTGAATAATTACTATGTTCGATCCTGAATAATTACTATGTTCAATCCTGAATAATTACTGTGTTCAATCCTGAATAATTTCTGTTTTCAATCCTGAATAATTACTGCACAGTATGGGCTGTGTTCGATCCTGAATAATTACTGTGTTCAATCCTGAATAATTACTGAGTTCAATCCTGAATAATTACTGTGTTCAATCCTGAATAATTACTGTGTTCAATCCTGAATAATTACTGTGTTCAATCCTGAATAATTACTGCACAGTATGGGCTGTGTTCCATCATGAATAATTACTGTGTTAGAGCCTGAATAATTACTGTGTTAGAGCCTGAATAATTACTGCACGGTATGGGCTGTGTTCAATCCTGAATGATTACTGTGTTAGAGCCTGAATAATTACTGCACAGTATGGGCTGTGTTCAATCCTGAATAATTACTTTATTAGAGCCTGAATAACTACTGCACAGTATGGGCTGTGTTCGATCCTGAATAATTACTGTGTTCAATCCTGAATAATTAATGGCCCAGAAATTCGGGTCAGGGGCTTCCTGCGGGTGCAAGCCCTCAACCTGCACTTACCTAGCGTGCCGGCCATTGAGCTGTGGCCCCACGAGGGATTCCGATCCTGGGCCTCCTCCAACTGCCAGCGCGCAGTGCTTGCGTATCCCAGGGGTGCAGTTAGCTCAATGCATCCCCTGGGACCACGTGGGCCATGGAGAGCCAATGGTAGCAGGGAATGCTTCATTCATAAGTTTGACAGGAAGAGCTGTCAAACCTATCAATACTATAAGTCCCAAAACATCACTAAAACTTCAAATATTTTTTTTAAAAACATCACATTTTTAAAATAACTATTAATTACATGAAATAACTATTTTAAACAAAAATTTAAATTTTTGAAAACATTAATTACATTTTCTAACAGGGCTAAAAATAAACTTACCTTTCTTTAAAGTATTTAAAAATAATAAACCTGTGGAAAAATTGTTTTAATTTTAATTAATTCACCACTTACCTTGTTAAAAGCAGGCCTTGTGCCTGCTTTTTATAATTGTAACTGCTGGAGACTTACCCTCCCGGAAAAACCTGGAAAAAAAATGTAAGTTTGATGCGCACGCACTGCCTCTCTGGCACACGTGTTCGACCACTGAACCCTTCTTTCAGGGGAACGGAAGTGCCGGTTTCCCGTGCATGCGCAGTGCATGCACAAAACCGGCACTTCCATTGGGCCTACGGGTGAGTACCCCATGCGTACTCACCCGTGGAGACCCGAATTTCTGGGCCATTGTGTCGATCTGAATAATTACTGTGTTTGATCCTGAATAATTACTGTGTTGGAGCCTGAATAATTACTGTAAGAAGTCACACAACACCAAGTTATGGTCCAACAGCTTTATTTGAAATCGCGAGCTTTCGGAGTGCGGCTCCTTCGTCAGGTGAAGTGAAGAGATGCATATAGACACAGCATATATAGTCAGAGAATACTGCCAGATGATTACAGGTAATCTTTCTAACTGCCCTTTATCACACCTCGGCAGAGAGATAATCACAGCAATCAAAGGTGTGAATGGTGTCCAAACAGGTCAGTCAGGAAACCATTACATCAAAGAACAATGAGGTGGGGTCACAAGGGGTCAAATGTTGCAGGTGCTGGGGTCTGTATGAAAAACAAAAACAGACAAAAAACAATATAAAAAACATTTTTTTTTGCTGGAAATCACAGCCGCATCTGTGTAGAGAGAACAAGCCAACGATGACTCGAGTCTGGATGACTCTACGGCAGGTGGGGTTACATGTAGCGTGACATGAACCCAAGATCCCGGTTGAGGCCGTCCTCATGAGTGTGGAACTTGGCTATCAGTTTCTGCTCGACAATTTTGCATTGTCGTGTGTCTCGAAGGCCGCCTTGGAGAATGCTTACCAGAAGATCGGAGGCTGAATGTCCTTGACTGCTGAAGTGTTCCCCGACTGGGAGGGAACACTCCTGCCTGGCGACTGTTGTGCGGTGTCCGTTCATCCGTTGTCGCAGTGTCTGCATGGTCTCACTGATATACCATGCTCCGGGGCATCCTGTCCTGCAACATATGAGGTAGACAACGTTGGCTGAGCCACATGCGTATGTACCATGTACCTGGTGGGTGGTGTCCTCAAGTGTGATGATGGTATCTGTGTTGATGATCTGGCATGTCTTGCAGAGGTTGCCGTGGCAGGGTTGTGTGGTGTTGTGGTCAAATTGGACCCCTCCGGTGGGTCGCCGCCCTAAGCTTGACATGTATGCTCAAGCTGTCAGGAGATGCATCAACGCCAGATTCATCAGCCGCACTCACAAGACAGTCCAGAATGTCACCCGAGCACAACGCAATGCCATCCATGCTCTCAAGACCAACCGCAACATCGTCATCAAACCAGTAGACAAAGGAGGAGCCATCGTCATACAGAACAGAACGGACTATTGCAAAGAAGCATACTGACAACTGGAAAACCAGGAACACTACAGACAGTTACCCGCAGATCCGACCAAAGAACACACCCGCCAACTCAACAGACTGATCAAGACCTTTGATTCAGACCTTCAAAGCATCCTACACGCTCTCATCCCACATACTCCCCACATGGGAGACATCTACTGCCTCCCAAAGATACACAAAGCCAACACACCCGGACGTCCTATCGTATCAGGCAAAGGAACCCTGTGTGAGTACCTCTCTGGATACGTCGAGGGCATCCTGAAACCCATCGTACAGGGAACCCCCAGCTTCTGTCAGAACACTACAAACTTCTTACAGAAACTCAGCATGCAGACACTGTGACAACGGATGAACGGACACCGCACAACAATCGCCAGGCAGGAGTGTTCCCTCCCAGTCAAGAACATTCAGCCTCCGATCTTCGGGTAAGCATTCTCCAAGGTGGCCTTCGAGACAACGCAATGCAAAATCGTCGAGCAGAAACTGATAGCCAAGTTCCGCACTCATGAGGACGGCCTCAACCAGGATCTTGGATTCATGTCATGCTACATGTAACCCCACCTGACGTAGAGTCATCCAGACTCGAGTTGTCATTGGCTTGTTCTCTCTACACAGATGCGGCCGGACCAGCTGTGATTTCCAGCAAAAAAAAATTTTTTTTTTGAATTGTTTTTTGTCTGTTTTTTGTTTTTCATACAGACCCCAACATCTGCAACATTTGACCCCTTGTGACCCCACCTCATTGTTCTTTGATGTAATGTTTTCCTGACTGACCTGTTTGGACACCATTCACACCTTTGATTGTTGTGATTATCTCTCTGCCGAGGTGTGATAAAGGGCAGTTAGAAAGATTACCTGTAATCATCTGGCAGTATTCTCTGACTATATATGCTGTGTCTATATGCATCTCTTCACTTCACCTGATGAAGGAGCAGTGCTCCGAAAGCTTGTGATTTCAAATAAAGCTGTTGGACTATAACCTGGTGTTGTGTGACTTCTTACATTTGTCCACCCCAGTCCAACACCGGCATCTCCACATCATGAATAATTACTGTATTAGATGCTGAATAATTACTGTGTTCAACCCTGAATAATTACTGCACAGTATGGGCTGTTAAGAATTCTGAATAGTATTGTCTGGGACCATAGTTTATATAGCAATAAAACATTTATTAATGCAACTAATTTAACTAAGCTAATTACCATCCATTCAACAGTTTACATCATCTGGTTCAATGGCCAGAATTTTAATAATCGGGGGGGTGCCGGGGTTGTGCTAGAAAATGGTCAGGAAACCTGAGAGAACGGGTTTCCCACAGACCCTGCCGAATTTAATGGCAGTGCCTGATTTGCATTTCAAAGCTCTGTTTCCCACCACAGCCAGCCAGCTGAAGAGGCTGGCTGGCTGTGGGCGGGTATGCCTGCGGCACTAGGCCGCAGAGAGGAGGGAGGGAGAGATCGGGTGGGGGCTGGGGGCTGGTCGGGGGAGGTGGGGTCGGATCGGAGCTGCAGCATCAGGGGGGAAAGATCGGGGCTGGAGGGTGAGTCCAGCATGGCGATCAGAGGCCTCGGTGGGGGGCCCGAGGCCTCGTGGAGGGGATCGGAGGCTTGGGGAGGGGGTCTCTGAGCGCAGGGGCTGAGTGAGGCAGGGATGCTGGATCCAGGAGGTAAGTATAAAGGCACTTACCTCCTGGATCCAGCAGTCCTCGCCTTACTTTAGCTGGCATTCTTTTTCCCTCTCTCTTATTTTCTGTGCTTCCAAATGTTTCTCTTCTCTTACTACACCGCGCTGCGCACAGAAATGTGCGGCATAGCCTAACAAGCTCTTCCCTTTGTCTAACTTGACCTTTCCCAGAGATACTTGGCTCTGGACCCAATCTATCGCCTTCTGACGTGAGTCTCCTTACAGACTCATCAGAAACTATACTAAATCAGTTACACGTAATTTTCCAAACCCTTTATCCCTGGCATGCTCAACTTCTGTCAAGCCCGCCATGTCTACTAACTCATTGCTATTACTACTGGTAAGTCGCAGTGTCCTACACACCCGAAGGTTTCCTAACTTAACCGATTAGGTGATCACCCATGTCAGTCCTAGGATCTTGCTTGCCCCGAATAGTTTATAAAAGAATCAACTGTCAATCAACTTCCTGGCTAGGCTCGCCAATTTGTAAGATCCCAGATGGACCCTGGTTCGAAATGATTCAAGGTTGATCCGTATTGATGACAATGATTTAACTTTATTCAGCCCAAGCAAGACTTAATTCATTACAGTATTCGAGCAGCAGTTTACAGAGTATAATTGAGAATTATATTACCCTGTTATGCTCTGGGTAGAAGCCGTAACCGTTAGTAGGCCTCACCCTGTGTCTCTCATCTCTCTTTTTCTCTTGGGTGTCTCCTTGAATCTTCCTGAAATCTTCTACTCTTTCTGAAATCTTCCACACTTTGTGGCTGTTGAGACCCCTTTCTTATTTCCTTACTCTCATTCAAAACCTATGGGGGGAGAAATTTGTGTGGTTAGCACCACACGTTAGCGCCACAAGATGGCACTAAAAAGCCGTTCAGAGCTCTACCGCCAGCTGATGCCGGTTTCAGTGCCGCATGGCATATCCATCTTGTCGGTAGTGCTGCCGCTAAACTTGATTGCCAGGGACATCGCAATCACAGAGATCCTGGCGTCAATGAGTGTGCAACGCTCACTTGACGCCCGATCTCCAAACTTCGTTATAGCCATTGAACTTACCAGCTAGAGAAAACAGCGACAGGTTGAGGTGGCATGCACCAGCAGGAAACCGGCTCCAACCATACTATTTAAAGTGTTTATCACCAATCACTCAAACCTGACAGGGTTTTGCAGTTGGAGTGGCTCAGGGTTTTGCAGTTGAGTGGCTGTGTGCTATTTCCTGCAACTGCAAGAGATTTCTTTAGTTATTTCAAGGTTCTTTGGTATCAGGGAGTTTTCTGGCAAGTACAAAACTCCATAATTATTTCTGAAAGTCTTTAACATACAACACTTGCTAAAAGTCATTGGGGCTGTACTGAGAGTTGACCTCGCCCTCCAGGATCAACGGTGGAGGTAGTGAGAAAGATGGCATGTGCACAGAGGGAGGAGGAGGGCCATCGGGGCTCTCAACAGGAGGCCTTACCTTCCAAGGGTATTCCGAGAGCACTTCTTCTACCTTCAATTAAGCAAGGAGCAGCGTATTAGAAGGCTCCGCTTCACCAAGGAGGTGGTCACAGAACTCTGCCACCTCCTGCAACCAGACTGCCAGCCGCAGACCAGGGCGACCACGGCTCTTACTGTGGCAGTCAGTTTCTTTGCCAGCAGGTCCTTCCAGTCTGTAGCAAGAGACATAGCTAACATCTCACAGTTCGCCATCCATCGCTGCATCCGGGGGGTTACTGACGCTCTCTACAGTAGGAGAAGGGACTAAAATACCTTCCCTATCATGGGCATGTGGCTTTGCCAAGATAGCGGGTTTCCCCATGGTGCAGGGTGCCATCCACCGTACCCACGTGGCTTTGAGGGCATCGCATAAGAATCCTGAGATCTTCTGTAACCGCAAAGGCTACCACTCACTTTATGTGCAGAAGGTCTGGAACCACACACAGCGAATCCTCAATGTCAATGCCCACTATCCTGGCAGCAGAAATGATGCCTTCATCCTGCACCAGACTTAGAAGTCTTTTCCAGCCACTGCATCAAGCTCGAGGCTTGTTGCTCGGAGACAAGGGCTATCCGCTTTCCACCTGGCTCATGACAGCCCTTCGCAACCCCAACACTCCTGCTCAGCACTCATATAATGAGAGCCATGCTGCCACCAGGAACATTATTGAGCAGACCATTGGCCTACTGAAGCAACAGTTCTGCTGCCTTGACCGCTCCAGAGGAGCCCTCCAGTACTCGCTGGAGCGGGTGTCCCATTTTGTGGTGCTCTGCTGGAAGCTCCACAACTTGGCCATCATGAGGGCATAGCCCTTGCCAGCAGGGATTGCGGGGCCACCTCAGGAGGATGACGATAAGAGGAGGATGAGATTGAGGAGGAGGAACAGGAGGGAAGGCAGAGGCAGCGAGACAAGTGGCCTTCCGGATAGGCTGTCTGTGACCGGCTCATCAGACTCCGATTCCCATGAATGAAACCTCACATCCCCATAGCTCACCACATCCCCATCATACTATCCCTGTCTCATGCCACATCACAGCATCCTCCAGGGCGCAAAGCTGAAATGAGAGACATCACAAAATATTCCAAACACAATCAATACATTTATCTATAAACATATCATACATATCACATGAATTCTAATAACGAATCACCCTTGTACCTGGCATAGTTGAATAGCTGTCATTGTGTGCCAGGTGTGAGATGTGGGCTTGAGTGTTGCTAGGTAGAGATTGTTGGTGTGTGAGTGCTGGGGGATGTGGTGCATTGAGCAGTGTGTGAAGCTTGTGGTACAGATGGTGGTATGTAGCATTTGTTGAAGCCTTCACTCACCCTCACCACCCATGTGAGGTCAGTAAACTTCTCCCTGCACTGGGTGTGGGTCCTGGGGAACACAGTGCTGCCCATGATGTGGTGTGCCACCTCCCTCCGCATATCCGGCAGACTTGTGGCGAGGGCCTCCTGCCAGTTGTTGGGTACATGACCACCCATCTTCTCTCCACCGCTAAAACCAATGCCTCCAAAGCTTCAACTGAAAACCTTCAGGCTCTCTCCTTGGTGCGGCAATCTGCCATCAGGATTTGTAAATAAGTGCTCTTTCTCCTTGTCCTTCTTCTTATGGTTGTTGAGGCAGCTGTACACCCAACAATCCTGAGAATGAGATGCTACAGCATCAATGAACCTCCCCTTTAAGTAGAGAAAAAAGCCTGTAGCAATCATTACTTGCATTTAGATGCCCCCGATATTGGTCCAGATTTCAGTATGAGTTTTTAGATGAGAATCATGACTACAATCATTTTAATAAGGAGTGAGGATGAATTTTGTGTGCATCCTAGACGATTTTCAGGTGGCACTTCTTAACCATTTTTAGTCTAAACCCTGCCCATTTCTTGGCTATAATGAATTTCTAACCCATGGGCCTAGAAATTCAGTTGGGCGCGCCAGCCGTTAGCGCCTTAGGAGGAGTAGATCTCGAGCGCTAGGCGCTTAGCGCCCGGGCGCAGCGCGATCTGCGCCTTGCCCCAACTTCAGTAGACATTTAGCACCGGCGCAAAGTCTTAGCGCGCGCCCTGCTGCGCGCGCAGATCATGACGTCATTTTGTCGTGCAACGCCCTTTGTGCGCCCGGAACCGGAACTTCACTCGCGCCGCCCCATTGTGCGCCGGGCGGCCCTAACGACTGTGAAGTGGAACGGTACACAGCCGAGGCGGGCCGCGGGGAGCGCTAATTAAAGGGCACTTACCCTGCATTGTAAAGGCCAGCCATTTTGCAGCATTCACTCTTGTGCAACGGTTTTTTGGAGAGAGACCAAGGAGGAGAGCTTACTGCTTTGGCCCAACACTAGGACAGGTATTTTTGGCTCAGGCCAGAGCTTAGCAATTATCTTTGCCTTCATTGAGATCTCAGTGTTTGCCAGCATATATTGGGGGCTGCATTGGGTGCCAACGCTGAGTTTCAGCCTTATGCCGGAAGGGCTTACAGACGCCGTGAAAGAGTGGCAGTCCTGGCTAGACGCAGAGGGGGCAACAGGCGTCGCCAAGTGAGGCTTTACCCACCCAGGGTATACCGCCAGCAGTCCTCCTATCTGACCATGTCTGCCGCGCAGTGTGTTAGGAGGCTGCGATTCAGAAGGGAGGTGGTTGCAGACATCTGCCAGCTGCTGCACAGAGATCTGCGTCCACAGCTGATCCGCAGGACGTCTCTGTCGGTGGCAGTGAAGGTGACGGTGGCTCTCAACTTCTATGCCACCGGCTCCTTCCAATCCGCTGCTGGGGACATCGCTAACATCTCCCAGTTCACCGTGCATTGCTGCATCCGCCAGGTGACCAATGCCCTTTTCAGAAGGAGACGTCAATTCATCTCCTTCCCCATGACCCTGGACAAGCAGCAGCAGCGTGCAGTGGGATTTGCAAGAATAGCGGGCTTCCCCATGGTGCAGGGCGCCATTGACTGCACGCATGTGGCTTTGCGGGCACCTCTGGAGCATGCCGAGGATTACCGCAACCGGAAGGGCTACCATTCCCTCAACGTACAGCTGGTGTGTGACCACAGGCAGCGCATCCTAGCTGTCAATGCCCGCTTTCCAGGCAGCAGCCACGATGCCTTTATCCTGCGACAGACAACTGTGGCTGACATGTTCCAGGCACAGCCTCACCCAAGAGGATGGCTTATCGGGGACAAAGGCTATCCTTTGTGTACCTGGCTCATGACTCCGCTCCGCGCGCCCACGACCCCTGCTGAAGAGGCATACAACGAGAGCCATCAAGCGACTAGGAACATCATAGAACAAACAATCGGCGTCCTCAAGCAACGGTTCCGCTGTCTGGATCGCTCCGGGGGAGCCCTCCAGTATTCGCAGGAGCGAGTCTCCCAATTCGTCGTCGTTTGCTGCATGCTGCACAACCTGGCTATCCGCAGGACTCAGGCACTGCCACCTCACGTTGGACCACCACCTCAGGAGGAGGAGCAGGAGGAGCATGAAGAGGAGGAGGACGAGGAGCACCAGCCCAGGAGGGAGGCAGAAGGTTCAAGGGCCGCCCGTCGGCGGCTTATTGACCGTCACTTCTAGGCCCCCTGTCAGGGAATGGCTTGTGCCAATGAAAGAACATGATTGCAGCCGCTCCGCAAGCCGTCAGCCGGTTAAGGCAACAAACACTTCAAAGATCAAACATGGACAATGTGAATAAATAAAATGGTTTATTGTACAAACTCAGGGCCCTTCCCACATGAAAACCAAAAACAGACGAAACCCCCAAAAAACACTCACACACATGACTCACTCCCACAACCTGGGGAGCATTAACAAAAGATGTAAACAAAAATGGCCTTCATCCTCGGCCTTCACAAAACACACATTCCAGAAAACACAACATTTGGACACATCCTCTACTTAGTGGCCCGTGAGGGCGATGCCTTCTGCAAACTTTGGCGGCCCCTGCACGCCCTGCTGCTCCTCCTCAAAGTGAGGCCATTGGCTGCTGCAAGGCTGGGGGCAGGCTCCTGAGGGGCACATGTCGTGACGGCAGATGCCCTTGGGGGTCGGCCTAGACAAGGTCTGGCCGTCGAGGGGCCGGCTGGTGAATGCTGCAGCTGTGGCTGGCCAGCATCAGTCGCTGCAGCAGCTCCTGGCAGCTCCACTGGGGGAGTGGCAGTGGCGGCTGGAGGAATGGGGGCAAGCTGGCGGATGGCAGGCGCTCTCTGGTCACCTGAGACACTGGCACTCGGCCGGGCCAGCACTGCAGCATGCGCACCAATCTGCCGAGGGATAGGCCGCTGTGCTGCTGTAGCGCGCCGGGTGCCCTGGCGATGCCTGGCTGACACAGCGAGTGTGGCAGCAGTGAGTGCCCGTGTTGACCTCTTCAGTGACCGCATCAGAGCACCCAGTGACTGCACGGCACCACTGATCACCTGGCCACTCGCTGCCTGAGCTGCCCCGAATTCCGCCCGACTGGTGGCCTGTGAGGCCCCGAACTCGGTCACACTCCGAGACAGGGACTCGATGGCCTCAGGCAACCGTGCCACTACCCCCATGAGCTCTGTGTGCCGGCGCTCCGAGTCCGCGGACAAGTCCTCGAGGCGGCGCATCTCCTCGGCGTTGGCCGTCTCCGGACTGGAGGCCGGACTCTCCCTCTGGGGAGAAGGCCGCCGAGCTGGCCGACCCTTCCTGCGTTGCTGGACGCCGCTGGGCCCAGCAATTGGACTCCCCTCCGACCCTTCCCCCCTCTGGGGAGAAGGCCACTGAGCTTCCACCCCCCTCCCGCGTTTCTGCAGGCCGCTGGTCCCAGGAGCTACCCTCCCCTCTGACACTTCCCCCACGCTCCCCTCCAGGGAAGACGTGTCCCCTACATTGGCATGGGTTGCCGCGGCTGAGGGTTCCCCTGATGGGCCGCCTTCCTCTTGCTCCTCCTCCTCCTCCTCTTCTGAGGGGCTGTCACTGGCAACTTCAGGGACCTCCTCCTCACCATCTGAAAGCAGGAAGGCACAAGAGTAGCTTTAGAGTGAGGAGAGGGCGTCAGCGAGGGATGCATGAGTGGTGGCATTCAGCGCATTGGTCGGACAGTGGCAAAGGATGTAGATCTGATGCGCAAGTGGGACGAGAGAGGTCCAAAAGGTGATGTCCTTACCATTGGTGCCCAGAACAGGGTCGGCATCTCCAGATGCAATGGGGCCAATCACCCGGGCACCCATGATGCGCTCCACGCGATGTTGCAGCTCGGTGAGCGGCTGGATCTGGGGTCCGCCTCCCCCGGTCGCAGTCCGGCTCCTCTTATTATTGGCCAGCTTGGCCTGCAAGAGAAAGGACGGCCTCTAAGTACAGTGTGTAGCCCTGATCTTGTGTGCACTGCCTCCCATGGTCGAATAGCCTGGCCAGTGTGTAGCCCTGATCTTGTGTGCACTGCCTCCTATGGTCGAATAGCCTGGCCAGTGTGTTAAGTGCACAATGTGCAATTGATGTTCATGAGTGTCCCATAGCTGCTGCATGAGGGCTGGCCATTAGGGCTTTCAGGTCCCTTTGCCCATAATGTGAGGTGCACATGCAAGGATGAGGAGGACACTGGAAAGGGTACTCACCCTGACAATCCTGGCGAGGTCATTTAGCTTTTTGCGGCATTGGACACCGCTCCTGGGGACCTCGCTGTTGGATGACACCTTGGTGGCGACATGCCTCCAGGCTCTCCGGTAGACGCGGGCCGGCGGCTTCCTGCCATTGTCCGGAAACAAAATATGGCGTCTCGTCTCCACAGCACCAACCAGCACCCTCAGATCAAGCTCTGAGAAGCGCTGCGCTCATTCACGGGCCTTCTCCATGGTTTCAGGCGCTATTTGGGTCCAGCAGCAGTGTTCAGGCCTAGCTGCAAGGCTCCACTATCCAGGGCGTGGCAGCAGATCAAGTCAACCCTTCCCCTTTAAGAGCTGGCCGGCGCCAGGGTGTCTGCTGTCAATCAAGAAATGGCCGCACCTGCGCTGCGCCCGGCCTCGGCGCTCTCGCTCAGCACCTCCGACTTAGCGCCTAAAGAGAGGCGTGCATCGCCAGTTTTAGCGCTCGAGCAAACTCTTAGGGCGAAGCTAATGAATATCGGAGAAGTGGCCTCGAATTTGCGCTGGGCGCAAACTTTAGCGGCCGCCCGACTTTACCGCCCCAAAAGTGGCTGTAATGAATTTCTAGGCCATGGAGTCTTACTGAACCAATCACTGGTTTACACCCAATTCTCCAAAATCCAATTAGAAAGATGCCACATCCGCAGCACCTTGGTTTACTCAGGTTCTGGCCTTATGACACCATGGCAACACAAAAGAACATGAGGGAAAAGTTCATTCCCTTGGCACCTTCCATTAACGCCAGTAGATGGCGCTAATGGGGCGCTAGACCAGTATCGCCGGGGCGAGGCGAATCCAATGGCGCAAACCAAATCCAGCCCCCCTGTAGCGCCGCCGGTAAGAGGTATCACCAGGTACGTCAACGCCAGGTAAATCGTGACGTCAGTGAATATGCAATGATTTGCAAAATTGATTCTCACCACTTACCTTACCGCCTGGAGTAAACACTGACAGGGAGAGCTGGCGTTTCAATGTTTTTTTGTTAGTTTCACCCACAGCAACAGTTTCATTCAGTAATTTCAAGATTCTTTTGTGTCAGGAGTCTTCTGGCAACTATAAAGCAACTACATTTATTCTTCAAAGATTCAAACTGCTTCACTTGGTAACATTAACAGGGGCTGTAATGGCATGCCACCTCGCCCTCCAGGATCTATGGTGGAGGGAGTGTAGGCAGCGAGAAATACAGGAACATATGCGCAGAGGGATGAGGAGGGACATCAGGGCTCTCACCAGGAGGCCTTACTCTCCAAGGGTATTCCGAGAGCACTTCTCCTACCTTCAATTAAGTGACGAGCAGTGTATTAGACAGCTCCGCTTCACCAAGGAGGTGTTCACAGAACTCTGCCACCTCCTCCAAACAGACCTCCAGCCTCACACCAGGATGACTTAAACCCCAGATCCCCTTTGCTTACCACATCCCCATTATTCCATCCTCTCGCAGCCCATATCACACCGCAAAGCTGAAATGAGAGACGCCATAAAAGAATGGTAAGTGAAGTAATACATTTATCAATAAGTAGTGGACAAATATTTATACCAATAATATTTATTTTTCACCCTTGTGCAATCCCTTAGTGCCTGTTGTTACTGTGCCTTTGCCTACTCTAGTGCTCCTACGAAGTGTTGGCCCAGTGGCTGCAGCAGGGCTGGTGGAAGGCTGCTGAGTGTCCGTGCAGGATACTTCAGATGGCCTTGCAGAATATCCTCAACCAGCTCTGGAACTAGCTGTAGACTGCACCATCTCAGAATGGGCGGCAGCAGGCTGGGCTGGCTGGATAACAGACAGCGACAAGGACAATAGCGGAGTGGCAGCAGTGGGAGCAGGAATGCTATCATCCTGAGAGAGGATAGCAGGTTCCTGCTCCACTGACCCACTGTCACTCCCCCGGAGCAGCACAACAGCATCCCTAGCAATCTATTGCAGCAAATATTGCTGGCCTGCTGTGACACTGTGAAAGCCCCGGTCAATGGTAGTTGACCTAGCCACAATGGCAGCAGTCAGAGCTTGTGAGGCATCAAGCTGAGTCTGCATGAGATTGGATGCCACCAAGCATAGGCTCTATTGCAGCACTAAGACGTTGCGTCGCTTCCTCATGTGCTGTTGCCAGATCGCACATCACGTGCGACATCAGGTCTGGGTCACCAGAGTCTCTCTGGGATTCTACCATCCTTTGCAGACTGGAAATGATGGGCTCCATGGTGTGTGCAGAGCCTTGTGCAATATTGGAGGCAGACTCCTCCACGTTCCTTGCCATTCTCGGGCACTTGTGCCATTGTACCTATCATCTCCATGTGCATGCCTATCACCCTCCTTCTAAAGATCTTCCCATCGAGGTCCTCATCTGAGTCCTGTGCAGCAGAACTCGCACACAAACTAACCCTCCGGGGAGCTGTCTCCAAGTTACCCTTTCCCCCTGGTCTTGCTGCAGCCCACTCATCCCTGGTGCCTCACCCTGTGCAGATCCCGCTACCATGCTAACCTCTAAAGAACGCATAGTGCCAGTATCTGAGCTGGTGTCTGCGGGTGAGGCATGCAGTGATCCGGTGTGTTCTTCGTCCTCCTCTTCTCCCGCCATGATCTCAATGATACCCTCAGGGACAGGCTGCTCAGGTGCTTGCTCATTAACTGAAAGCATAAAGGCACAAGAGTCAGGTTAAGGTGAGGGGAGGGGGTCAGGAAGGGAGAAATGCATGATTAGCTGGAAAGTGCGAAACATTTGTGGGGTGAGGGGGAAGTGGGATGTGAGAAGGAGTAGGGATGAACACACCATTATTGTCCCCAAGGGGGTCAATGTCGCCAGTGGCCACGGCGCCCACCACTTGGCGCCCAATGATTTTCAGCACTCAATTCTCCAGCGCAGACAATGGTTGGGTGTCGGCTTGTCCCCCGCCTGTGTGCTCCTGCTCCCACCTGTTGTGAGCAACCTTGGCCTGCAAGAGAAAGGAAAGTGTGTGAGTGAGTGTGGAGCAATGTGTTTGGGTGATGTGCCTGCCATATTTGAATAGCTGTCAGGTGTGAGATGTGGGTGTGAGTGTTGGTAGGTAGAGATTATTGGTGAGTGAGTGCTGGTGGTGTGGTGCTTTGGGCAGTGTGTGAAGATTGTGGTTCAGATAGTGGTATGTAACATTTGCTGAAGCATTTACTCACCCTGACCACCCGAGTGAGGTTGTTAAATTTCTTCCTGCACTGTGTGTAGGTCTTGGGGACCACAATGCTGCCTGAGACCTGCTGGGCTACCTCCCTCCACACAATGCGGAAGACTTGTGGCGAGGGCCTGCTGCCACTTGTTAGGTGGAGCACCACACTCCATTTCTCCACAGCGAAAACCAATGCCTCCTATACTTCATCGGAGAATCTGCAGGCTCTCTCCCTGTGGTGTGGATCTGCCATGAGCACACCTGGTTCAGTCCGCTTGCTCCTTTTCCTTGCTCTGCTTCTGCTTTCTGAGGCAGCTGCTCAGCCAGCAATGCTGAGAATGAGGTGCTGCAGCATCAATGAACCTCCCCTTTATGTAGTGAACAAAGTCTGTGGCAATGATGAGTTGCGATTAGACTGCCCCTGATATTGGTCCACCCTTTAAATGTAACACCAATGAGCAAGCCTCCTGCCACTCCGTTTCCATCCCCTGAATTGGTCACTGTTGTAATGTCCGAGTATAAATAATACTCAGACTGCAGGAGAACAATAAAACAGGGCCTAGAAATTGAGTTGACGCCGCGCCAGGGCTTTAGCGCCAGAAATTTAGCGCCGGCGCTAATTCCCTTGCGCGCGCCAAAAATTCAGTAGCGCCGCGCCCAGACGGCTGCCGGCGCTACTGGCAGGCGTGAGTGCCTCCCAATGGGCGCTGAGTGCCGCATTGCGGCGCTAATCCGGCGCTGCGGCACCCGATGCGGTGCGGCAGGCTGGGGAAGTGCAGGCCTCCTCCTCCCGTTAAGGAGGCGCTGCCTTCACCCGATCGCTGGCCGTTTGATTTTTTCAAAAATGAGCCCGGCACCTCGGACAAGTGCCGGGCTTGCAGGCCAGACGCATCTGTTCCGCGGGGGGGGGGTGGAGGAGTCCGGGGAGGGAGGTGCGGGCAGGCGGCCGGCGGGAAAGCGGCCGGCCGCCGCGCGACCTTAATGCGCCGGCGCTAACTTGTGTAAGACTTGGTTGCCAGAGTCTTAGTTGCGGCTGCCACGGGCGAGGCGGCCGCAACTGAATTTCGGCGTTCGGGCGCGTTGCCACGGCAACCGGGACGCTGCGCACACCGATGACGTCATCGGTGCCGGCGCAGCGCAACCGGCTAACGCCGATGGCAGCGCCGAAGTGAATTTCAGAAACGGCTATCATTGCGGCGCTAGGCCCTCTAGCGCCGCAAAATGGGCGCTAACCCTACTGAATTTTCAGCCCCAGGTATTTACTGAACAGAGAGTAATTCAAGACTGAAATACAGAAGCCTGCTATGGCTTTATATACAGGGGTGGTCACTGCCGGTACTGCAGTATAGAATCAGTTCTTCTCTTAAAGGTGCATACACAACAATTCCTCCCCTTTTAGATAAACAGTACATAACATTCATTTAACAACTAAATAATAACTAATTACAATTACAATTTTCTCTGTACTATATACATCAACTGAAATAATCATTTATAAGTTCAGTCTTTGAGGAGGCTTCCTGATCCTGACTGGATAGCGCCTTTCTCGAGTATCCTGTTCTTGCGGCGGAGTTGATTCTGGCTCATTGTCATTGGTTGGTTCGTCAGCTTCCAATACCACTGCTTCTGAGGTAGACGCAATCTGTACTTCGGGTTGATTACCAGGTGCACCTGCTCGTGGTATGGGTTTGACTTGTTCCTGTGACTCTAGAATCTGATCAGCATGGCGTCTCACGATGCTCTCTCCAACGTCCATTGTGTACATTAGTGGTCCCTGCTGTGTGCATATCATTCCTGGCTGCCATTTTTCTGTTCGGTAGTCGCGGGCCAAGACTGGTTGCCCTATCTTGAAGCTCCTGGTTGGCTTCTCATTTATGTGCTGGAATTGCTTATCCTCAACATCTCGTCTTATGTTTGGTTTGAGCAAATCCAGGCGACATCTTAGCCTTCGGTTGAAGAACATTATGGCTGGAGCTTGGTTGGTGACTGCATGTGTCGTATTCCGGTAAGCAAACAAGAAATTATCCACCTTGTGTTGTAGTGGCATGTCGTCATTATGCATTGCCTTTATGGCCTTTGTAAAGGTCTGAACAAACCTCTCAGCCAATCCATTTGTGGCTGGATGATATGGGGCAGATGTGTAATGCTTCAACCCATTATTCCTCATAAACCTCCGGAAATCCTCTGACACAAACTGTGGCCCATTGTCGGAGCAAATCTGTTCTGGCAAGCCATTCCTGGCGAAGATGGTCCATAGGACTGCAATGGTTTTCTCCGTGGTGGTGGAGGACATTTTGATGACCTCTGGCCATTTCAAATGGGCGTCCACAGTGATTAGGAACATTGAGTCCATAAATGGACCAGCAAAATCAATGTGTACCTGTTGCCATGGAGATGAGGGCCACTCCCATGGATGTAGCGGGGCCTGTGGTGGAGCGTTTTGGACCTTCTGGCATCCTGTGCATCTCTTGGTCATATCCTCGATTTCTTTATTGATTCCCGGCCACCACACAAACGCCCTGGCTAGGCTCTTCATTTTTACCCCTCCCAGATGACCCTCATGAAGCTCATTGAGCACTCTATCTCTCAACTTGGGTGGAATTACCACTCGGGACCCACACATCAAGGTCCCCCGGCACACTGACAGCTGTTCTCTCCTTGGCGAGAATGCTGGCAACAGTGAGTCGCCATGTGCTGGCCATCCCTTCACCGTCAAATCATAGACCCGAGAGAGTGTCGGGTCATTTCGGGTTTCCTTCTCTATACTTGAGTTTGTAACAGGTAGACATTCGACTATGGTCGCATAGAATATCTCAACAGGGTCCACTGCAGGTGCTTCCTCTACCATAGGCAACGGTAGGCGCGACAGCCCATCAGCGTTTCCATGCTGTTTCGTACCCTTGTACTCTATGTCGTACTGATGTGCCCCTAGAAAAAGTGACCATCTTTGCAGCCGTTGCGCTGTCATCACCGGAACGCCCTTCTTTGGGTTAAAAATGGAGACCAGGGGCTGATGATCAGTCAGTAGGGTGAATTTCTGCCCGTGCAGATAGTGATTGAACTTCTTCACCCCCCACACCAGGCTGAGGGCCTCCCTGTCAATCTGGGCGTAGTTACGCTCGGCTGAGGTTAACGAGCGCGACGCAAAGGCTATTGGCCTCTCTGAACCATCAGGGAATTTGTGTGACAGCACCGCTCCCATGCCGTAGGGAGACACATCACATGCTAACCGAATCGGTAGTGTTGGATTGTAGTGGGCCAAAACTTCTTTTGAAGTGATTAGGCATTTACATTTCTGAAAGGCACACTTACACTCATCACTCCATTTCCATGTTACTCCAGTTTGCAGCAGGGCGTTCAGTGGGTGCAGAACTGTAGATAAATTCGGCAAGAACTTATGGTAGTAGTTCACGAACCCGAGGAACGACCTCAGTTGCGACACATTTTCCGGTGCTGGAGCCTTGACTACAGCCTCAATCTTGTCCGGCGACTTATGCAACCCTTCCTCATCAATCATGTGGCCACAATACGAGATTTGTCTCCTGAAGAACTCGCATTTGGGGTGGTTGGCTCGTAGCCCATATTCCTGTAATCTCGTGAGCACCTGCTTCAGGTTGGCAAGGTGTTCACTGTCATTTTCGCCCGTAACCAGGATGTCGTCCAAATAACACTGGGTCCCCAGGATCCCTTGCAGGACTTGTTCCATCATCCTCTGCCAAATAGCCGGGGCTGATGCTACCCCGAATACCAGTCGATTGTACTGGTAAAGGCCTTTGTGAGTGTTTATCGTGAGGTATTTCCTAGACGCTTCTTCCACCTCCATTTGTAGATACGCTTGGGCCAGATCAATCTTTGTAAAGTGTTTCCCTCCAGATAGTGAGGCGAAAATGTCTTCTATCCGTGGAAGTGGATATTGTACTGTGTGCAGGACTGGGTTCACAGTTACCTTGAAGTCCCCACAGATGCGAACCTTCTTCGGTTCCCCAGGCGTGCTGCTCAATGATTTCTTCATTACAGGAACGATGGGTGTGGCCCACTCGCTCCAGTCCACCTTGGACAGCACACCCGAACGTGCCAGACTCTCCAGCTCTGCTTCAACGGCTGGGCGGATCACGTACAGTACCGGTCTGGCCTTAAAAAATTTTGGGTTTGCGTTATCTTCGATTTTTATCATTGCCATTACTCCTTTTAGAGTCCCAAGTCCTTGTTGGAACACCTCTTTCGTGTCAGTTAGAATTTTTGACAGTTGACCAGGTGTGACATCATCATCCTTTTTATCAGTCACAGTTAGCGCCTGAATGGAATGCCAATCCAATTGTATTTTTCGGATCCATTCACATCCCAATGATGGTGGTCCTCCATCTGGTAGTATATATAGATACAGTTTCTGTGTTTCCTTGCCGTTGTATTCAACTGGCACCCTTATTTTTCCTCTGGGGTAGACTTTTTGCCCCGTGTATGTCTTCAATACAATGGACGTGTCCTTCAAGGGTATGTGTGAGATTAGCCGCTCATAGTCTTGTCGATTCATGACAGTTAGGGCTGATCCTGTGTCCAATTCCATTTTTACTGGGGACCCTGCTATCATGAGGGTGACCCAAATGGTTCGGTGATCCTCCTTTGCGATCACGTTGTGTAACTTTAGACAACTTAGTCTCCTGCTCCCGGAGTCCTTATCACTCTTCTGATCTTCCGAACTACTGTCTGTCAATTTCTTTACTTTCTTGTACTTTTCCTTAGTAGTTCTTGTAGTGTTGGTTTTCTTTCCCAACCTGCAGACTCTTGCTATGTGTCCCATTTTCCCACATTGCCTGCATACTTTGTCCTTAACCCAGCAGTCCTCCTGATCATGGGTTATTCTGCCGCAGCGATAGCACTTTTCTGCTCCATACGCCATTTCGTTAGCGCTGTATTCCTGTGGTTTCTGTTGTATTTCCGCAGCTCCCCGTGCTGCTGCTTCATAGGATACTGCCACGCTGAAAGCCTGTTCTAGCATCAGGTCCTTTTCCGAAAGTAGTCATTTCTGGGTTCCTTCACTCTGGAGCCCGCAGACAAACTTATCCCGCAAGGTGTCTGCCAGTCCTGCTCCGAACTGGCAGTGCTTTGATAACTTGCGTAGTTCCGTAAGATAGTCAGCATTGCTCTCATCTTTGTGCTGGTTTCTTTTATGGAACTTGAATCTTTCTGCTATCAGCAGCGGTGTAGGGTTTAGGTGTTCCTGTAAGATATTAACAATCTCCTCAAAACTTTTCTCCATTGGTTTAGCTGGGGTAATTAAATTCTGCAATAGGCCGTATGTTCTCGTGCCCATCAAATTTAATAATACCGATGCCTTCTTTCCATCGGCCACCTCATTTGCCTCGCAGTGCACTTCAATTCTTTCCACATACGTGGTCCAGTCTTCTACCTCGTTGTCGAAAGCAGTGATACTGCCACTTTTCGGCATCTTGGGTGATTTAAAATGGCACCTCCCGCGCTTTTTCTTCTTCACCAATGAATAAAAATGGTGCCTCCCGCGCTTTTCCTTCTCCCCCAATGGAATAAAATGACGCCTCCCGCGCTTTTCCTTCTTCCCCTTGCTGCCACGCTGCTCCTAGCGTTCTACAGGGTAATTGTGGCGACCCGTGGCTTCAGCACGTCTCACTTTTCCTTCCCTGCGTTCTATCCTCTCCACGCTGCCCTGTTCTTGAGCACCAACCGTGCCCTGTGCGCTCCACCCTCTCTCTCTTCCTCCCGACGATGCTGCATGGCCCCTTTGCAGAGCCGCTCGATCGAGCCCGAGCCCACCGCAGTCTGGAAGGGTCAGCGCACTACCTGCTACCAGCATGACTTGCTGGAACACCTCGACTGGGGAGCCAGGGCCAGCTCTCCACAGCCTCCCCTGCAACTCTCCGATGGATCCCTGGGCGGTTGCCCGCGGTCGACGCCCGCCGTTCTGACCTCGACCTCCAAGAAGCTTCTCTTCAGGGAAAAGATCCCCGTGAGGTGATGCAGTACTGCAGGTGAGTTCAAACCTGCCCGTTGCCAGTGTAGTGTCCGAGTATAAATAATACTCAGGCCCAGAAATTCATTGTAGCCACTTTTGGGGCGGTAAAGTGGGGCGGCCGCTAAAGTTTGCGCCCGCCGCCAAATCGAGGCCACTTCTCCGATATTCATTAGCTTCGCCCTAAGAGTTCGCTCGAGCGCTAAAACTGGTGCTGGACGCCTCTATTTGGGCGCTAAGCCGGAGGTGCTGATCGATAGCGCCGAGGCCGGGCGCAGCGCAGGTGCGGCCATCTCGTGATTGACAGCAGACACCCTGGCGCCGGCCAGCTCTTAAGGGGGAAGGGTCGACTGTGTCTGCTGCCACGCCCTGGATAGTGGAGCCCTCCAGCTAGGCCTGAACACTGCTGCTGGACCCAAATAGCGCCTGAAGCCATGCAGAAGGCCCGTGAACGTGCGCAGCGCTTCTCAGACCGTGATCTGAGTGTGCTGGTTGGTGCTGTGGAGAAGAGGCGCCATGTTTTGTACCCGGACAATGGCAAGAAGGCGCCGTTCCGCGTCTACAGGAGAGCCTGGAGGCATGTGGCCAGCAAGCTGTCAGCCAACAGCGAGGTCCCCAGGAGCGGTGTCCAATGCCACAAAAAGTTTAATGACCTCACTCGCATTGTCAGGGTGAGTACCCTTTCCAGCGACCTCCTCATCCTTGCATGTGCACCTCACATTATGGGCAAAGGGACCTGAAAGCCCTAATGGCCAGCCCTCATCCAGCAGCGATGGGACAGGCATGAACATCAATTGCACATTCTGCACTTAACACACTGGCCAAACTATTCCACCATGGGAGGCAGTGCACACAAGATCAGGGCGACACACTGGCCAGGCTATTCCACCATGGGAGGCAGTGCACACATGATCAGGGCGACACACTGGCCAGGCTATTCCACCATGGGAGGCAGTGCACACAAGATCAGGGCGACACACTGTACTTAGAGGCCGTCCTTTCTCTTGCAGGCCAAGCTGGCGAATAATAGGAAGAGCCGGACTGCGACCGGGGGAGGCCGACCCCATATCCAGCCACTCACCGAGCTGCAACATTGCGTGGAGTGCATCATGGGTGGCCGGGTGATTGGGCCCTTTGCATGTGGAGATGCCGACCCTGTTCTGGCCAGCAATGGTAAGGACATCACCTTTTGGACCTCTCTCGTCCCACTTGCGCATCAGATCTACATCCTTTGCCACTGTCCGACCAATGCGCTGAATGCCACCACTCATGCATCCCTTGCTGACGCCCTCTCCTCACTCTAGAGCTACTCTTGTGCCTTCCTGCTTTCAGATGGTGAGGAGGAGGTCCCTGAACTTGCCAGTGACAGCCCCTCAGAAGAGGAGCAGGAGGAAGAGCAAGAGGAAGGCGGTCCATCAGGGGAACCCTCAGCCGCGGCCACCCAGGCCAATGTAGGGGACACGTCTTCCCTGGAGGGGAGCGTGGCGGAAGTGTCGAAGGGGAGGGGAGCTCATGGGACCTGCGGCCTGCAGAAACGCGGGAGGGGGGTGGAAGCTCGGCGGCCTTCTCCCCAGAGGGGGGATGCGTCGGAGGGGAGTCCAATTGCTGGGCCCAGAGGCGTCCAGCAACGCAGGAAGGGTCGGGCAGCTCGGCGGCCTTCTCCCCAGAGGGAGAGTCCGGCCTCCAGTCCGGAGATGGTCCTCGCCGAGGAGATGGAACGCCTCGAGGACTTGTCCGCGGACTCGGAGCGCCGGCACACGGAGCTCATGGCGGCAGTGGCACGGTTGCCTGAGGCCATCGAGTCCCTCTCTCGGAGTGTGACCGAGTTCGGGCCCTCAGAGGCCACCAGTTGGGCGGAATTCCGGGCAGATCAGGCAGCGAGTCGGGCGGAATTCGGGGCAGCTCTGGCAGCGAGTCGGGCGGAATTCAGGGCAGATCAGGCAGCGAGTCGGGCGGAATTCGGGGCAGCTCTGGCAGCGACTGGCCAGGTGATCAGTGGTGCCATCCAGTCACTGGCTGCTCTGATGCGGTCAGTGAACAGGTCAACACGGGCACTCACTGCTGCCACACTCGCTGTGTCAGCCAGGCATCGCCAGGGCACCCGGCGCGCTGCAGCAGCACAGCGGTCTGTCCCTCGGCAGATTGGTGTGCATGCTGCAGTGCTGGCCCGGGCGAGTGCCAGTGTCTCAGGTGACCAGCGAGCGCCTGCCATCCGCCAGCTTGCCCCCATTCCTCCAGCCGCCACTGCCACTCTCCCAGTGGAGCTGCCAGGAGCTGCTGCAGTGACTGATGCTGGCCAGCCACAGCTGCAGCATTCAACAGCCGCCCGCTCGACGGCCAGACCTCGACTAGGCCGATCCCCAAGGGCATCTGCCATCACGACATGTGCCCCTCAGGAGCCTGCCCCCAGCCTTGCAGCAGCCAATGGCCTTACTTTGAGGAGGAGCAGCAGGGCGGGCAGGGGCCACACAAAGATGGCCAAGGCATTGCCCTAGCGGGCCAAATAGTCGAATGTGTGGCCAGTTGTGTTTGTTTTTTGAGGCCGAGAATTGGATGTTTGTTTTTTGAAGGCCGATGATGTGATGTTTGTTTTTTACGAAGGCCGAGAATGACGGCCATTTTAGTTGCACTATTTTGTTAATCCTCTCCAGGTTGTGGGAGCGAGTAATGTGTTTGAGTGTTTTTTGGGGGTTTCGTCTGTTTTTGGTTTTCATGTGGGAAGGGACCTGAGTTTGAACAATAAAGCATTTTATTTATTAACATTGTCCATGTTTGATCTTTGAAGTGTTTGTTGCCTTAACCGGCTGAGGGCTTGCGGAGCGGCTGCAATCATGTTCTTTCATTGGCACAAGCCATTCCCTGACAGGGGGCCTAAAAGTGACATTCAATAAGCCGCCGACGGGCGGCCCTTGGACTTTGTGCCTCCCTCCTGGGCTGGTACTCCTCGTCCTCCTCCTCCTCATGCTCCTCCTGCTCCTCCTCCTGAGGTGGTGGTCCAACGTGAGGTGGCAGTGCCTGAGTCCTGCGGATAGCCAGGTTGTGCAGCATGCAGCAAACGACGACGAATTGGGAGACTCGATCCTGCGAATACTGGAGGGCTCCCCCGGAGCGATCGAGACAGCGGAACCATTGCTTGAGGACGCCGATTGTTTGTTCTATGATGTTCCTAGTCGCTTGATGGCCCTCGTTGTATGCCTCTTCAGCAGGGGTCGTGGACGCGCGGAGCGGCGTCATGAGCCAGGTACACAAAGGATAGCCTTTGTCCCCGATAAGCCATCCTCTTGGGGGAGGCTGTGCCTGGAACATGTCAGCCACAGTTGTCTGTCGCAGGATAAAGGCATCGTGGCTGCTGCCTGGAAAGCGGGCATTGACAGCTAGGATGCGCTGCCTGTGGCCACACACCAGCTGTACATTGAGGGAATGGTAGCCCTTCCGGGTTGCGGTAATCCTCAGCGTGCTCAAGAGGTGCCCGCAAAGCCACATGCGTGCAGTCAATGGCACCCTGCACCATGGGGAAGCCCGCTATTCTTGCAAATCCCACTGCACGCTGCTGCTGCTTGTCCAGGGTCATGGGGAAGGAGATGAATTGATGTCTCCTTCTGAAAAGGGCTTCGGTCACCTGGCGGATGCAGCAATGCACGGCGAACTGGGAGATGTTAGCGATGTCCCCAGTAGCGGATTGGAAGGAGCCGGTGGCATAGAAGTTGAGAGCCACCGTCACCTTCACTGCCACCGACAGAGACGTCCTGCGCATCAGCTGTGGCTGCAGATCTCTCTGAAGCAGCCGGCAGATGTCTGCAACCACCTCCCTTCTGAATCGCAGCCTCCTAACACACATCGCGGCAGACATGGTCAGATAGGAGGTCTGCTGGCGGTATACCCTGGGTGGGTAAGGCCTCAGTTGGCGACGCCTGTTGCCCCCTCTGCGTCTAGCCAGGGCTGCCACTCTCTCACGGCGTCTGTAAGCCCTTCTGGCATAAGGCTGAAAGTCAGCTTTGCCACCCAATGCAGCCCCCATTATATGCTGGCAAACACTGAGCTCTCAATGAAGGCAAAGATAATTGCTAAGCTCTGGCCTGAGCCAAAAATACCTGTCCTAGTATTGGTCCAAACCAGTAAGTTCTCCTCCTTGGTCTCTGTCCAAAAAACCGTTGCACAAGAGTGAATGCTGCAAAATGGCGGCCCTTTATAGTGCAGGATAAGTGCCCTTTAATTAGCGCTCCCCGCGGCCCGGCTCGGCTGTGTACCGTTCCACTTCACAGTCGTTAGGGCCGCCCGGCGCACAATGGGCCGGCACGAGTGAAGTTCCGGTTTGGGGCGCACAAAGGGCGTTGCACGAGGAAATGACGTCATGATCTGCGCGCGCAGCAGGGCGCGCGCTAAGACTTTGCGCCGGCGCTAAATGTGTACTGAAGTTGGGGCGAGGCGCAGATCGCGCTGCGCCCGGAAGCGCCCAGCGCTCGAGATCTACTCCTCCTAAGGCGCTAACGGCTGGCGCGCCCAACTGAATTTCTAGGCCTCAGACTGCAGGAGGACAATAAAACAGGTATTTACTGAACAGAGAGTAATTCAAGACTGAAATACAGAAGCCTGCTATGGCTTTATATACAGGGGTGGTCATTGCCGGTACTGCAGTATAGAATCAGTTCTTCTCTTAAAGGTACATACACAACAGCTGTCATCGCCCGGCGCAGATTCAGTGGGCGCGGGACAATTTTGCAAGCGGGGCGAAAACGGGGCGCTGCGTAAGTCATCACCTGTGCAGCAGAGCAGGATGCTGCCGCTAAACTCCCATTGAATTTAGCAGGAGTCATTAACGGCGTCGTGCCCGGGCGAAAAATCGTTTGCGCGAGAGGCGGAAATGCACCGAATCTATAGCCCAATGTTTTTAACTCACTGCCAGACATCATAACATTCCAACACAAATGTAGCTACAGCTGACCTTGGTTCCCACAACTAGCTGCACTCTATGCCTCATCCTTACCGTTGGCTAATATCCAACTTGTTGTGTCTGACATTTGGTGATAGGTACTCGATTGCCTTGGCCTGGGCACATGGAGTTTGATAGTGCTGTGATCATTGTATTGTGTATAGGTATTTGTTTGCTTGTGCCTGGAAGTGTGTGTGTGTGGCAGCCATGATTAAAGCAGCATGAACTCACAGAAATCACAGAATCACAGAAACCCCACAGTGCAGATAGAGGCCATTTCGGCCCATCGAGCCTGCACCGACAAATACCCCACCCGATCCCCGTAACCCCACGTATTTAATCCCCCTAACACTAAGGGTCAATTTATCATAGCCAATCAACCTAACCCGCACATCTTTGGACTGTGGGAGGAAACCGGAGCACCCGGAGAAAACCCACGCAAACACGGGGAGAATGTGCAAACTCCACACAGACAGTCGCCCGAGGCCGGATTCGAACCCGGGTCTCTGGCGCTGTGAGGCAACAGTGCTAACCACTATGCCACCGTGCTGCCCACTGAACTCACTGACGGTCTCTGGATTATCTTTGCAAACACAATACTTGGCGACAAGGATGGCTGAAATCTCTCTTCCACCACCTCCTCCCTTCCTTGCACTACCAGGTGAGCCCCCGATCCCATGGGTTCACTGGTTACAGTCCTTTGAAACCTATCTCATTGCTCTTGGACTAGAAACTGTGAGTACGGCTCGGAAAAAGGCACCGTTATCCCATTGCTTGGGAGCGGAGGGCCAGCGTGTTCTTGGGACATTATGCACAGCAGACTCAATCCAAACACATGATGAGGCTGTGGCTCTGTTAAGCACACACTTCTCTGCCCCACAAAGTGCCCTCCTGCGGCGATTCATTTTTAGACAGCGTCACCAACTCCTCGGCGAGTCAGTGCATCAATACGTGGCTAATTTGAGGGGGTTAGCTAGCTCGTGCAAGTTTGGTGCATTACAAGATGAGATGGTGCGTGATCAACTAATAGAGCACACAAACAACGTGAGAGTGCGTGAAAGACTGTTACTCGAGTCCGACGATCTGTCGTTGTCACAGGCAGTCAACATTGCCTTTCAAGTGGAGTCTGCAGCCGAATGTGCAGCGAAACTAGCACACACACCCAGTGACAGGGCCCTCGGCCCTGACAGCTCTGACATGGTAATGCTCGCGCGATGGCAGCAACGCGCGCTACCGCGGCAACAGTGTGGAAACTGCGGATCTCGTTCACATGCTACCAGAGCGCAGAATTGCCCCGCGCGTGGCCAAGCCTGTTGCAATTGTGGAAAACAAAATCACTTTGCCAATGTCTGCCGCTCTGCCCCGTTTGCTACAAATGAACACTCTCAGTCCTCAAGCAATATAATTCACAACGTGAGCTCTGGGCCAGTAGTGGCTTTCAAATCATGCACAATTAACCTGAATGATGTGTGCATCCCGCTGTTGTTGGATACCGGTGCCAGCGTCTCACTGCTGAATGTGGACACATTCAAACGCTTTTTCAGCTCTCTGCCACTCTCTGCGCCCTCCACTACCCTTTGCGGGTATGGTAATTCAAAAATTGGACTAGTGGGCTCAGTCAACCTCACTGTACGTTATGGAACAAAAGTTTTGCCAGATTTTTGTTTTCATGTGGCACGCCAAGGAGCTAACCTGATGGGACTGGATCTTTTCACTGACCTGGGTTTTTCTCTCTTGGACACCGGCGGGTCTGCGATTCTGCACGTCGCCTCACCATGGCGCCAAACATGGCCAGCACTCTTCGAGGGTCTGGGCTGCCTGACTGCCTTCACCCACCAGCCCATGGTTGACTCCACCGTTACCCCTGTCATTCAGCCACTGCGCCGCATCCCGCTTGCTCTCCGTGACGGGGTCACAGCTGAACTAAAGCAGCTACTGGAAGCCGGCATCATCGAACCAGTTGATGCCTCCCCATCGGTCTCCAACCTGGTGGTCGCAACGAAAAAGTCAGGTGGTCTACGCGTCTGTGTCAATCTTCGAGCAGTGAATAAGGCCGTAATCCCCGACAAGTATCCACTGCCCACGTCAGAGGAACTCACAGCGCAGTTCTATGGTTCCATCCTGCTCTCGAAACTGGACCTTCGACAGGGCTATCTACAGGTTCCCCTCCACCCAAGCAGCAGGGACCTCACTGCTTTTGTGACACATGCTGGCGTCTTTCGGTACACCAGGATGCCATTTGGACTTAGCTCTGCACCCAGCTGCTTCCAAAAGGTGATGGCCTCCGTGCTCGCGGGCACTCCTGGCGTGGCCATCTACCTGGATGACATCGTCGTGCATTGGCCCTCGACCTCAACTCACGATGAATGCCTTCACAGAGTTTTCACAGCTCTAGCAAAACACAAGCTCACACTGAATGGCGAAAAGTGTGTCTTTGCTGTTTCAGAGATCGAATTTGTGGGGTTTCGGTTGTCGGCTGACGGTATATCCCCACTCCAGTCAAACGTGGATGCCATTCACAGCATCCCAGAACCCAGCTCTACAGCACAGGTTGCCTCCTTCCTTGGCATGACTGGGTACTACCTGAAGTTTTTGCCCCAGTACTCAAGCACCACAGCCCCACTGCGCCAGCTCCTGCGAAAGGATGAGCCCTGGTTGTGGTCACAAGCCTGTATGGAAGCTGTTCGCCTCCTCAAATCGCAGCTCACGTCGCCTCCAGTGTTGGCTCACTTTGAGGTCGCCAGCCCCACCCTCGTCACCTGTGACGCGTCCGCTGCAGCTGTGGGGGCGGTGTTTTCGCAGATACAGAATGGAGTGGAGAAACCAATCGCCTTTGCCTCCCGAGCCCTTAGCCCCACCGAACAGAAGTACTCAGCAGGCGAGCGTGAGGCGCTGGCGTGCGTCTGGGCATGTGAGCGGTGGCACCTGTACACGTATGGCCGTGCCTTCACCCTGCGAACCGATCACCAGGCTCTCACTGCCCTGCTGTCGACATCCGGCATGGGCCACAGACCACTGCATCTACACCGCTGGTCTGACCGCCTCCGCCAATACAATTTCAGTCTCCAGTTCACACCAGGACGTGACAATGTTGTTGCAGATCTGCTCTCCCGCACTGTCTCTGCCCCAGCCCCACTCGTCGGGTCTGAACAAGTGGAACAGGATATCGTCCAGATGCTGCACACGCCTCTCCACACCACAGTCTCTCTCCAGGAGCTCAAAGAGGCCTCTGAACAGGATCCGGCCCTCTCCCAGCTTTGCACCTTCATCAGAGATGGCTGGCCTCGCAAGGTGCCTGAGGAACTGTCTGCCTACTCCAGAGTTAAAGAGGAGCTCTCCTGATGAAATTAATCCTGTGTTGCACATGGGCTCTGCACTGTGGTCCCAAGTGCCCTTTGTGCGCGTGTTTTATCCATGGCGCATGAGGGCCACTTGGGCATAGTGAAGCTCAAACAACGATGCCGAGACCTAGTGTGGTGGCCGGGTATCAACAGGGAAATCGAGGTCCTGGTCAAGGACTGTGCAGCCTGCCTTGTAAGTGGCAAGACTGGCCACCAAGCTCCCCGACCCCTGCAACCCCTTGCCTGGTCCTCTCAGCCCTGGGAGCACCTGCAGCTGGACGTCTGCGGGGAGATCCATGGTGTCCCCCACCATCAACGGCTCCTAGTGGTGACCTATGACCTGCACTCAAAATGGCCAGAGGTCACTGCCGTGGGCTCCGTCACCTCTCGTGTCATCATTGATATTCTTGAGTCCCTCTTCTCCCGCTGGGGGCATCCAAAGGCCATCACCACAGACAATGGCCCCCAAATGGTCTCTTCGGAACTCTCCTCTTACCTTGAGAGCAAGGGCATCCGTCACATTCGCACAGCGTACTGCCACCCCGAGTCAAATGGGGGGGTGGAGCGTTTTAACCAGACACTGAAAAATGGCCTCAGAGCACACCTATCCCAGGGGTGTGCATTTGACAAGGCCCTCCTCCAGACACTGCTGCACTACAGAGCCTCCCAGCATTCCACTACAGGGGTCTCACCCGCATCCCTCATGCTAGGCCATGAGCTCATGCTGCCCTTTGGCAGGCTCCGCCCCTCGCTAGCTCAGAGCCCTGCTCCACCGGCTCAAGCCACAGTCGCTAGACAGCAGGAGAAGATGAAACTCCGCTTCGACCAGTCGAAGAGGGCCAAGGCACCCAACATCTCAGTCTCCGATTGGGTCAGAGTCCGCAGGCCTCACCGCAATAATAAGATGGCGTCATTCTGGTCCTCCCCTCTCCAAATCAGCCGCCAACTTGGACCAGCCACTTTCTGCCTCACTGACGGCTCTCGGTGGCATGCCAGCTGCCTTCGGAAGGTGCCAGCACCCCCTGATGCGGGATTATATGGACCTAACCCCCAAGCCTTACCCCTAGAGTGGCGGGATGCACATGTGGCTCAGCCAGCCAACCCTCAAGCAGATGTTGCGCCTCAGCCTGCTCCTCACCAGTCCCCACTTCGGCCTGCTCTTCACCAGTCCACACCTCGGCCTGTTCGTACACGTTCTCGCCCTGGCCACCTACAGGACTTTGTCACTACATTTCATGTTTGAAATTCAGTGAGGGGGGAGGAAATGTTATGTCTGACATTTGGTGATAGGTACTCGAATGCCTTGGCCTGAGCACATGGAGTTTGATAGTGCTGTGATCATTGTACAGGTACACTATCCCTTATCCGAAAGCCTTGGGACCAGCTGAGTTTCGGTTTTCGGAATTTTTCGGATTTCAGAAGGTATTATTATAAGACTGGGAAATTTGTCGGGGGTCGGGGTCGGCGGGGGGGTCGGCGGGGGGTCGGGGTCGGCGGGGGGGTCGGCGGGGGGTCGGGGGTGGGGGTCGGCGGGGGGTTGGGGGTGGGGGTTCGGCGAGGGTCGGGGGTGGGGGTCGGCGGGTGGTCGGGGGTGGGGGGTCGGCGGGGGGGTCGGGGGTGGGGGTCGGGGGGTAGAAAAGAATATCGGACGGGCCGCGGTTCGGGTCGGGGGGGGGTTGGGTCGGGTGGGAGGGGGGAGAAAAGAATATCGGACGGGTCGGGAGTCAGGTCGGGTCGGGTGGGGGGTGGAGAAAAGAATATCGGACGGGTTGGGGGTGGAGAAAAGAATATCGGACGGGTCGGGGGTCTGGTCGGGGGGAGAAAAGAATATCGGACGGGCTGCTGCAGCTATTGGACGGGCCGCTGTAATGTTGGGTTCACTCTCCCGGTATCTCCTTCACACTGCAAGGCTCGGCCTGCAATCTCCAACCCAGGAGGGAACTCTGTGACCCTCTGCCCTGCTCAGCGTAAGTCGTGCGCCACTCTGGTCATGTCGTGCGCACGACTTACGCTGAACGAAAAAACTTTCGGTTTTTAGAGGTTTTCGGTTTTCGGAAGTTCGGATAAAGGATAGTCTACCTGTATTGTGTATAGGTATTCGTTTGCTTGTGCCTGGAAGTGTGTGTGTGTGGCAGCCATGATTAAAGCAGCATGAACTGAACTCACTGACGGTCTCTGGATTATCTTTGCAAACACAATACAACTTACACCCACAGCTTCCCTATTCAACTATAGCAGTCCTCTTTCTCACAGGCTGTTTGGTTACAGCTTACTCACAGACTTTTAGTTATAAGCAAAGGGTTACAGGCACAGGCACTGTTCCCTCTAAGGTGCGCGGGTGCAGTGATCCCGAACTCGCGCGCAGTTGATTTGAAATCATGCGCAGTACCCAATTGGGCCACACTTTCGTCCGCTCCATGCAGAGGCCAGGGATCTGTTGGTGGCCAGTGAGGGGGATGATCGAGGATCAAAAGGGGAGAGAGAGGGAATCGGAGGGGGTAGATAAAGAGAGACTGGGGAGAGGGAGAGAGATTGGGGGGGAGAGAGGGATTGGGGAGAGAGAGAGACTGAGGAGAGAGAAAGAGACTGGGGAGAGAGAGAGAGACTGGGAAGAGAGAGAGACTGAGGAGAGAGAAAGAGACTGGGGAGAGAGAGAGAGACTGGGGAGAGAGAGAGACTGGGGAGAGAGAGAGAGACTGAGGGGAGAGAGAGAGAGACTGGGGAGAGAGAGACGGGGCGAGAGAGAGGGAGACTGGGGAGAGAGAGAGACTGGGGAGAGAGAGACGGGGAGAGAGAGAGAGAGAGAGAGACTGGGGAGAGAGAGACGGGGAGAGAGAGAGAGAGAGAGACTGGGGAGAGAGAGAGAGAGACTGGAGGAGAGAGAGAGACTGGGGAGAGAAAGAGAGACAGACGGAAGAGAGAGAGACTGGGGCAGAGAGAGACTGGGGAGAGAGAGAGACTGGGGAGAGAGAGAGACTGGGGGAGAGAGAGAGAGAGACTGGGGGGAGAAGGAGAGAGAGAGACAGGGGGAGAGAGAGAGAGAGAGACTGGGGAGAGAGAGATGGGGAGAGAGAGAGACTGGGGAGAGAGAGAGAGACTGGGGAGAGAGAGAGAGAGACGGAGAGAGAGATAGAGACTGGAGAGAGAGAGACTGGGGGAGAGAGAGAGACTGGGGAGAGAGAGAGAGACTGGGGAGAGATAGAGAGACTGGGGAGAGATAGGGAGAGACTGGGGAGAGAGAGACCTGGGAGAGAGAGAGACTGGGGGAGAGAGAGAGACGGGGAGAGAGAGAGACTGGGGGAGAGATAGGGAGAGACTGGGGGAGAGAGAGGGGGAGAGAGACTGGGGGAGAAAGAGAGAGAGAGATGGGGAGAAAGAGAGAGAGAGACTGGGGGAGAGAGAGAGACGGAGAGGGACAGAGAGAGGGGTGAGCATCCTGATGCGTGTAGTCCATTCCCGGGGACTGAGCGGCGGCTGCATTTTGGAATAACACAGGTGGAGGTGCAACACATGTATAGTGGTCGCTGGAAGGAGGCTAAAACATACAAGGCAAAACAAAAATGAGAATTTAAAAAAATTCAGAAAAATGTTTAAAGCCAAAAAAAAATACGGGCAAGTAATGTTGAATGTCTCGCAGTAAGTTCCAGTTAAATTTTGCCAGGTATTGTCCCTTTTTTGAAAGAGTCTATCAGGGTTATTTAAAGCATGTTATGAGAGTGGGGAAAAAGTTTGTGCCCCTGTTTGTACCTCAGAGTCTGTGAGAGACGGAGGGAACGGCAGCAGAAAAAGAGGAAACAACTTCTCCAAAACTGATCCCAGCTCATCGCCAAGGCTGGAGATAAGTAACTTAGGAAGTTTAACCACATTATTCACTTTCTTATTTGAGCTCCATTTGGAATTAGAGTTTATTTTATTATTTTTTGTTGTATGTTTAACAACAGCATTGAAGAGGGAAAGAGAAACTTGGAGCAACTTCTGTCAAAGCTGCAACGAGACTTGAAAGAATTTAAAGATTTTTAATGAACTTTTCACAAAAAATTAGTGTTAAAAGCACTTTTTTCCCCCCTAAGTTTCGAATATGATTTTGGAAGAAACAGAAACAAAATTAATTTTCCCCTCATCTTAACAAGTTTGAGCTAGGCCTTGAAGTCCAAACGCTTTTAAAGAGGTTCTGAAATAGTTAAAACATTTAAAAATTGAAATTTCTCAATATTTGATTTTGAATGATCGACTGAAGTGAGTAGCTTTACACAAACATGTAACCATGCTGTTGAGGAGGGGGAGGGCGAGGAGGATTTGTAGGAGTTACATATGACTTTTTAAAATATAACTAAGACGTTTAGGAAGAGAACCAAAAAAGGAAAAAACACAAACCATTTTATTTTGTATGTTGTTCTATAGTCCCAATATTCCCAGGAAAAATGTAAATATAGATTTCCTCTTAAATGTTTAGTGGATGGAGTGTTAATAGAAACACGAGTTATGTAATGATGTATAAAAATTGCAGGAAGCTACTTTAGAAGAAACTACTATTCGTTTATTGCGAGACACAGAAAATACTTTGATTAAACTGATAATGTACAATTTTGATTTGGTATAAATGTTTGAAATAGGAGATTAAAAATTGACAGTACAATGAAGTTTGTTTCCCGCTATTTAATTGGGAAGTACCTAAAATAATTCAACACTTTTTGTGATAAGAGCTGGGATTAATATTGCGGAGAATGTTTGAGAGAAAAACATTAGAAGCGAAATTTGTAAATTAACATCTTTACGTCAACATATTAGTAAATATTTCCAAGTCAGTTTGATTGGTTCTGCTGTCCAGGAAGAAAGATGAAAGTTTATTTCTGTTAAATCATAGCTTTTCCTGCTTTTTGTTTTTAACTCGGTGATGCAAATTGTGTATGTGTTTTTCTGCACTTGTGAATAAGTGTTGCATTTCTGACATGTTACATGGGGGGTGTGCTGGTTCAAGAAGACGACAGTTATTAATGGAAGTGATTGAGGTTGGAAATACGGATACACATTTTTCTTCAATTCTTTTTAATACTGTGAACTAAAGAACTACAGCACTTTGTATTTGTTGGTTGTCTGGTTGCATTGTCATAGAGTCATAACGCCACAGAAGGAGGCCATTTGGCCTATCGCGTCTATGCCAGCTCACTGCAGAGCAATCGAGTCAGTCCCATTGCCCTGCTCTAGCCCCATCGCCCTGCAAGTTTATTTCCCTCAAATGCCTATCCAGTCTCCCCTTGAAAACATTGAGTGTCTCCGCTTCCACCACTTCCGTCGGCAGCGAGTTCTAGGTCCTCACCACTCGCTGCATAAAAACGTTTTTCCTCACATGCCCCCTGTATCTCTTGCCCAAAACCTTAATTCTGTGTCCCCTAGTCCTTGTACCATTAACTAGTGGGAACAGCCTTTCCCCGTCTAGCCTATCCAAACCGATCATAATCTTGTACACCTCTATCAAATCACCCCTCAACCTTCTTTGCTCTAATGAAAACAAATCCAGCTTCTCCAACCTGTCCTTGTAGCTAAGATCCCCCAACCCCGGAACCATTATGGTAAATATCCTCTGCATCCTCTCAAGGGCCTTCACATCATTCCTAAAGTGTGGTGACCAGAACTGGACGCAATACTCCAGTTGTGGCCTAACCAGCGCTTTATAAAGATTCAGCATAATTTTGTACTCAATACCTCTATTTATGAAGCCCAAGATCCCATATGCTTTGCTAACCACTCTCTCAATATGTCCTGCCACCTTCAGGGACCTATGCACATTAACTCCCAGGTCCCTCTGTCTCGGCACACTCTTTAAAACTGTACCATTAAGTGTATAATGCCTCTCCCTGTTCCTTCTGCCAAAATGCATCACCTCACACTTCTCTGTATTAAATTCCATTTGCCACTTGTCTGCCCATTCTGCTAGCCTTTCTATGTCTTGTTGCAGTTGATTGGTATCATCATCATTGTTTGCCACACCCCCAAGTTTGGTGTCATCGGCAAAGTTAGAAATTCTACTTTGTATTCCAATATCCAGGTCATTTATATATATCAAAAAAAGCAGTGGCCCCAGCACTGACCCTTGGGGAACACCACTGTCTATCATCCCCCAGTCTGAAAAACAGCCATTTACCACAATTCGCTGTTTTCTGTCCTTAAGCCAATTCCTTATCCAAGCTGCCACTGACCCACCTATTCCATGAGCCTCAATTTTGTTAACCAGCCTTCTATGTGGTACTTTGTCAAGCACCTTCCTAAAATCCATGTGGACAACATTGATTGCATTCCCTTCATTGATCCTCCCTGTTACTTCATCAAAAAATTCAATTAGATTAGTCAAACATGATCTGCCTTTTACAAATCCATGTTGGCTCTCCTTAATTAGCTTAAACCTCTCCAAGTGCCCATTAATTTTTTCCTTGATTATTGTTTCTAAAACTTTACCCACCACTGATGTTAAACTGACCGGCCTGTAGTTACTAGGATTGTCCTTACACACTTTCTTGAACAATGGTGTCACATTTGCCACTTTCCAATTCTTAGGCACCTCCCCCACATCTATGGAAAATGGGGAAATTATGGCAAGCCCTTCAGCTAACTCCTCCCCCAATTCCCTTAGCAATCTGGGATGCAAGCCATCTGGACCAGGCGACTTATCCACTCTAAGCATAGCCAGCCTTTCTATTACATCCTGTCTATCAATTTTCACCCCTTTCATTGCGTCTACCTTTTCCACTTCTACCGATATTTTGTCAGCATCCACCTCCTTAGTAAACACCGATACAAAGTACTCATTGAGTATTCTAGCCTTGCCCTGTGCCTCTAAGCATATATCACCTTCTTTGTCGCTAATAGGCCCCACCCTGCCTCTTACTACCCGCTTACTGTTTACATGCCGGTAGAAGATTTCTGGGTTCCCTTTTATGTTAACCGCCATTCTACTCTCATATTCTCGCTTTGCCAATCTTATTTTCATTGTCACTTCCCCTCTCAACTTATTGTATTTGGTCAGGTTCTCCCTTGAAGAATTCACCTGACATGCATCATACTCTCTCTTTCTTTGTTTTATCATCTTCTCTATCACCCTCGTCATCCATTGTCTGGTTGCATTGTGATTAATATTCTAATTACCTATCGGGACGTACAGCACATCAGCGCCATTGGAAAGCCGCTGCTCCTGCTGCTTGTGCAGCCACTGTGAAAGTGATATGAGGGATGGGCTAATACATTGAAAACTTTAAAATGAATACAAATTGCATGAATAGATATGCCTCTTTCAGCTCACCTTGGGCTTTCTGATTGTTTGTCGATGCATAACCCTGTAACTGAGTGATGTTTCTGAAGTGTTAATGCATTATTGTGCAGTTCTTTTATATCCCAGTCATTATTGACCAGTAATTTTTTATTAAATAGAGTTTGTACATGACGAACTAAAAGCTTTCAATTAATTCTACCGTGAACAAACTTGCGGAATGGGCATGTAAATGGCAAATGAATTTCAATATAGCTAAGTGTGAGGTGGTGCATTTTGGTAGGAGGAATAAGGAGGCAACCTACGGCGGGGGGAGGTGAAGCAGAGGTCGGGGCTGCTAGTTCACAGCTTCAGGAGTGAAAATTGGACTGTACATAAGGGTGAAACAGCAGGCAAGAGGATTTGGAAGTGGCTTCAGTTAAGGAATCAAAAGATCAACAAACTTCAGAGAGCACGTAATTCATTATCTACTGAATGAAATTAGACAGAGGAGGGATGCCATTACCGGTGTTGATGGCTAGAAAGCAGCCGATGCAGGTACATAAACCATGTGAAGGTGACACAGGCAGTGGGTGGCTACTCCCTTATCCTCAGAACCGCTTCCAATGCAGGAAAAAGTTTCATGACTTCACAAAGACATCAGAGGTAAGTGTTATAGCTGCAAGCTGCCATTAATGTATATTGTGTACCTTTCAGACTATGGACCAACATTAACCCTAAAAGTGCACTCACAAAGTGTAGCACTAAATGAACTGCAGTGACTCCTTACAGAATCACAGAATCACAGAAACCCCACAATGCAGATAGAGGCCATTTCGGCCCATCGAGCCTGCACCGACACATATCCCACCCGATCCCTGTAACCCCTACACCAACACATATCCCACCCTATCCCCGTAACCCCACGTATTTAATCCCCCTAACACTAAGGGTCAATTTATCATAGCCAATCAACCTAACCCGCACATCTTTACGTAGGAACATAGGAATTGCGAGATGAAGAAAGATCAAGGCCCATCTAGTTCACCTTCTAACATCCTGGTAGTCACTTGATACGGTGGATAGGCAATGGCAAACATTCAAAGGCCGCATGGATGAACTACAGAATTTGTTCATCCCAGTTTGGCATAAAAATAAAACAAAAAAGGTGACTCAACCGTGGCTAACAAGGGAAATTAGGGATAGCATAAGATCCAAGGAGAGGACATATAAATTGGCCAGAAAAAGCAGTAAACCTGAGGATTGGGAGCAGTTTAGGATTCAACAAAGGAGGACAAAGGGATTAATTAAGAAGGGGAAAATTGAATATGAGATTAAGCTTGCAGGGAACATAAAATCTGACTGTAAAAGCTTTTATAGCTATGTGAAGAGAAAAAGATTGGTGAAGTCAAGCGTAGGTCCCTTGCAGTCAGAATCAGGGGAATTTATAATGGGGATCAAAGAAATGGCCAGCCAATTAAATACATATTTTGCTTCTGTCTTCACAAAGGAGGACACAAATAACCTCCCAGAGATGTTGGCGAACATAGGGTCTGATGAAAGGGAGGAACTGAAAGAAATCAGTATTTGTAGGGAAATGGTGTTAGGGAAATTCATGGGATTGAAGGCGGATAAATCCCCAGGGCCTGATAATCTACATCCTAGGGTACTTAAGGAAGTGGCCCTAGAAATAGTAGATGCATTGCTGATCATCTTCCAACATTCAATGGAATCTGGAACAATACCCATGGATTGGAGGGTAGCTAATGTTACCCCACTATTCAAAAAAGGTGGTAGAGAGAAAACATGGAATTACAGACCGGTAAGCCTGACATCGGTAGTGGGGAAAATGCTGGAGTCCATTATAAAAGATGTAATAGCAGAGCACTTGGAAAACAGTGACAGGATCAGACAAAGTCAACATGGATTTACAAAAGGTAAATCGTGCTTGACTAATTTACTGGAATTTTTTGAGGATGTAACTGGTAAAATAGATAAGGGAGAACCAGTGGATGTGGTGTATTTGGACTTTCAGAAGGCTTTTGATAAGGTCCCGCATAAGAGATAAGAGTGTAAAGTTAAGGCACATGGGATTGGGGGCAAGGTATTGACTTGGATAGAGAACTGGTTGGCAGGCAGAAAGCAAAGAGTTGGAATAAACTGGTCTTTTTCCGAGTGGCAGGCAGTGACTAGTGGGGTACCGCAGGGATCGGTCCTTGGACCCCAGCTATTCACAATATATATTAATGATCTGGACAAGGGAACTAGATGTAATATCTCCAAATTTGCAGATGACACAAAGCTGGTTGGGCGTGTGTGCTGTGAGGAGGATGCCGAGAAACTACAGGATGATTTGGACAGGTTGGGTGATTGGGCAAAAGCATGGCAGATGCAATATAATGTGGATAAATGTGAGGTTATCCACTTTGGTGGCAAAAACAGGAAGGCAGATTATTATCTGAATGGCAATAGATTGGGAGAAGGAGAAGTGCAACGAGACCTCGGTGTCCTTGTGCACCAGTCGCTGGAGATAAGCATGCAGGTGCAGCAGGTGGTTAAGAAGGCATATGGTATGTTGGCCTTCGTAGCGAGAGGGTTTGAGTACAGGAACAAGGATGTCTTGCTGCAGTTGTACAGGGCCTTGGTGAGACCACATCTTGTGTATTGTGTGCAGTTTTGGTCGCCTTATCTGAGGAAGGATGTTCTTGCCATGGAAGGAGTTCAGCGAAGGTTCACCAGGCTGATACCTGGGATGGCAGGAATGACGTCTGAGGAGAGATTGGGACAATTGGGCTTGTACTCGCTGGAGTTTAGAAGAATGAGAGGGGATCTCATCGAAACTTATAAAATTCTGACAGGACTGGACAGACTAGATGCAGGAAGGATGTTCCTGATGGTCGGGGAGTCCAGAACCAGGGGTCACAGTCTAAGGATAAGGGGTAGGCCATTTCGGACAGAAATGAGGAGGAATTTCTTCACCCAGAGAGTGGTGAACCTGTGGAATTCTCTACCACAGAAGGCAGTAGAAGCCAATTCATTAAATATATTCAAGAAGGAGTTGGATATATTTCTTAAGGCTAAAGGGATCCAGGGGTATGGGGAGAAAGCAGGGACCGGGTACTGAAATTGGATGATCAGCCATGATCGCATTGAATGGCAGAGCAGGCTCGAGGGGCCGAATGGCCTACTCTTGCTCCTATCTTCTATATTTCTATGTTGCTACAACAATAATGGAGTTGTTGATTGATCATAGCAATCAATCTCTATCAATTAGTCTACAACAGACCCAGACACGAGGTGAGGAAAACCCCAGTGGTGGAGAGCTTTCGGAATCAAGCATGCTACAGTTACCATGTGATGTCTCAATTCACTCATATACTCACAGAATCATACAGCACAGAAGGAGGCCATTCAGCCCATCGAGCCTGTGTTGGCTCTTTGAAAGAGCTATCCAATTCGTTCCACTAACCTGCCCTTTCCCCATAGCACTGAAAATTATTCCTTTACAAGTATATATCCAGTTCCCTTATAAAATGTTGCTATTGAATCTGCTTCTACCCTTTCAGACATAACAATTCACTGCGTAAAAACATTCTCCTAATCTCCCCTCTGGTTCATTTGCCAATTATTTTAAATTTGTGTCCTCTGGTTACCGATCCTTCTGCCAGTGGACAGATTTTCTCCCCATCTACTCAAAACCCTTCATAATTTTGAACACTTCTATCAAACCTCATCTTAACCTTCCCTGCTCTAAGGAGAAAATCAAAGCTTCTATAGTCTCGCCACATAACTGAAGTCCCTCATCCCTGGCACCATTCTGCTAAAACTCCTCTGCACCCTCTCCAATGCCTTGACATCCTTCCTAAAGTGTGGTGCCCAAAATTGGACACAATACTCCAGCTGAGGTCTAACCAGTGATTTATAAAGGTATTCCATAATTATCATAAAAATCACGGAATCACTATTTTAGTGATGTTGGTTGAGGGATAAATTTTGGCTGGGACACCATGGATAACTCCCCTGCTCTACTTCAAAATAATGCCATGGGATCTTTTATGTCCACCTGAGAGAGCAGATGGGGCCTCGGTTTAACTTCACAATCAAAAGTAACTTGGACTGTGTGCGCTCATCCACCAGCTCACACTCAAACGTATCTCGCAACCTATGATCCAAAAATGTGCCGAAACTCCAATTCAAAGACAGGTTTTTAAGAGTTACAATGTACTCCTGATAGTTTCACTTTGTTTTTATTTCTGGTACCAAACTTATAGCTCTCTGCTATTTCTAATGGCTTTGTGTTGAAATGGTCCTCGAGTTTCTCAACAATGCCTTCAAACAACACATCCTTCGCTTTCCCTGGCATGAGTAGGTTTGTCAATGTTCCGTTGACATCTGACCTGATCTCCGTTAGAAAAATTGCCTTTTACATTTACAAATTACTTTATTTTGAGCTTGAACATTCTCATCTGCACCTTCGGTCTCAATAATGTTATTGGCCTTAAAAAACATCTCCATCCACTCAATGTAAGAACCGAATGGTTCGCGAGCTCGGTCATACATGCCGAGGTTTCCAATGAATCCCATAGGCACGGCCATGATTGTCCCGATCCCGTTGAACAGTGACTCAGCACGTTGCCTGTGTACCTGTGAGAATCAACGCCACTGTTGCTGTGTATACATACACGCGAAGGCGAAGTACAGGCAATTCTGCTTCAGCATTAACAGTAAAACATCACAAAAAATTCAGTTTAGGTGTCACAAATTCACCTTAAACTTTTCCACTCGAAGGTTGAAAACAATGTCCTTCCATGATCCCTAAACTTGGCTTTGGGATCCTATTCTCATCGCTAAAAATGTAATATATGTGTGTGGAACAAATGAAGGACAGAGACACGATGAGTTGCGAGTCCATGTGTTTGCTTTACTAGGCCAGAGCAAACTGAGCATGCTCATACCAAACCATGTGACATACATTACAACCACTACCCTCTGCTTTCCGTCTTTTAGCCAATTTCGTATCCACGTTGCCACTGCACTTTAATCCCATAGGCTTCAATCTTGCTAACAAATCTATTATGTGGCACCTTACCAAACTGTATTGCAAAATATTATTTTCTGAAAGAAATCTATCTAATTTACATTCAAATGAATCAATACACCTGCCTACAACGTCTCCCTAGGGACCCTGTCCCATAGATTGACCACCAGCTCATTGAATGTTTCCGTGGATTTGATTAACTCTTCGTTCACATGGAAGACGTAAATTAAATGCTGTAACATCCATCCAACAATGCATGCATGCATGTCCTTCAAAGCCTCACTTCCTTTGTGGGAACTCCATAAGAGAAGTGATGAGAATTCTCCAATAGTTCTCAAATGAAACAGTCTATGCCTGATAGGAACGAGCATTGTTTTCTCATGCGGGAAAAATAGTTGCTCACAATTTGAGAATGACAGGCAACAGGAGGAAGGACAGCAAACATTCACTTCTTAAACCAGTTGGAGGAAGAGGCAACAGAAATCATGGGACTCGCTCAGCTATAACTGTAGGGATGCAGACATGGACGGACTTGCACCCACAGATGGTTTGTGCTGACCAAGTGGTAATGTACAAATAGAAAGTGCTTCTGATTTTTGAGGCTCATACTCTGACTACCTGCAATTGTGCCAGAGGGTCAAGCTCAGGAGCCACAAGAGGAGGAGGCGGAGGAAGAGGAAGAGGAGTGGTACCAGGGGGAGCACCAGAGGCTTCCAGGTAGACAGGCCACACCTGGGAGGGTCGCGCGCCAGCATCTAATTGAACAGTGCTTTTGAGCAACATGCTCCACCATCAGACTCCCGTGCACTGTTGCCACATGAGATATCTTCCGTGACTTAAGATCCATCAGGCAGTCTATCATCTGCACTCAATCCTTTCAACCCCTTCCCCGTGAAGATCACAATAAAAAAGACCACTGATCCCACCTCTGCCCAATTACCATAATCACAGTTTATATACATCAAAAACAAACTACGTAGCATGACAGAACCAACATCACTTACAAATATTAAACTATTCACCCTGGTGCCCACCCTTGGTGGCTATCTATGTGCTCTTGCCTAACCTAGTGCTTCGACAAAGTGCAACCCCAGTGGCAGCAGCAGGTGAGGTGGATGGCTGCTGAGATTTTGAAGAGGGCAGTTCAGATGTCCTCCTTGAGAGGCTATGACCATGATGGCCCTGCCTCAGTCTGCACCATCTCAGCATGGGCTTCAGCAGTCTGGGTCGCCTGGCTGACAGGCAACGTCAAGGGCAATGGTGGAGTGACAGGGGAGGGAGCAGCAATGCCGGCATCCAGCGAGAGGCCAGTAGGTTCCTGCTCCATGATTCCCACACCACTACCTCGGGGCCTCTGTTCAGTCCACCCAGTGATCTGGTGGAGGACGGATCTCTAGGCATCAGAGACACTCTGCAAGCCCCTTTCAACCAAGGAGCCCTGAGCCACGAAGTCAGCTGCCTGAGCTTCCAGTGCTGCAGTTTGCCATTCCATGCAAGCTATAATGAATGCAATGGAAGCTGTGACCTTAGTCATCAGATGTTGCATGATGTTGGGTTCCACAGGTCACTGGCTGGAAGTCACCAGCCTCTCCTGGAGACGATGGGTTCCAGGCTCAGCATCCAGCCACAGACCAAAGTGGATGTGGGCTCCTCCATCCCCCTAGACATGACTCTGGGGCTTTCAGTCAGGATTGCCATTGCACCAAGCATTTGATTTGTCAGACCCATCAGCCTTCTTCTGAAGCTTGGCCCTGCAAGGTCCTCATCTTACCCCTCTACAGCAGAACTCGTATGTGACCTTACCCCCCCCCCCAGAAAGGTGGCACCTGTGGTGTCCCTTCCACCCTGCATGGCTGCTGCCCGGTGCATTCCACTGCGATGGTCCCTCTTCTAACCTAGCCTCTAAGTTATGTGTGCTGTGAGTCTCTGAGCTGATGCCTGTGACAGCAGTAGCCATTGATGCAGTCAGTGCATTCTTCCTCCTCCTCCTCCATCTCTTCCTCTGGAGGGCGAGGTGAATCTTACTCCTGGGAGTCTGCAGTGATAAAGCTGGAAGAGTTCGGGTGCAGTGTGGGTGGCCACTATAGGAAAATGTGTATGATGAGACCATGTGGAACTTGGGAGTGAGAATAGCTTTTGGTAATTCGGGATCAGGATAGTTGTGAATCTGCAAGGAAGCTGCAGTGGCCACATACCTCTGGGAAAGATGCCCCTGTTCTGACTCTACCCAAGGCGTCTCCCACTCCTCTCCCAATTGTTATATCCGTGTATCTTAATGTTGTGTCCTTCAATAATCAGACAACAGACTGCAGGGAACGATCAACAGGTGTTTACTGAATGAGGGTTCAAACTGCAACTGACTGTACAGATCACTACTCAGGGTTTATATACAGGTGTGGTCACTGCCGGTACTACAGGATACAGGAGCTGTAAAAAGTAGTTCTCCCCCTTAAAGGTACATACATTACACCGATCACAACCAGCACTGCCTCCTCAAGGGTAGTGATATTATGAAGTTGTGCTTTTCCTCCCTGGTCAGGTCCTGCTGCTGCCTGTCATATGCTATCTTGTCTTGGAAGAGAAAGAGTGATGATTGTGAATGAGTGTATTGGCAAATATATTTGTGTGTGTATGATGCCTCACACGGTTGAAGAGCTGTGAGATGTGTCTGACGTCTGAGTAGTGCCTGTAAAGGATGCAATAGTGTGGGATGTGAGAATATCAGTGTATAGTTAGATTATGAAATGGAGTGTGTTGAGGTTGTGATGCTGGTGGTCGTGGTGCAATTATTGAGCAGTGTATTTGTGAGATGGGCTCTTACCTTGACCACTCATGTCAAGTCATTAAGTTTCTTGCGCCCCTGGAGCCATGTTCTGGGGCCAGGGGTTCTGGCTGTCACCTCTCGGGCAATCTCGTCCGACATGTGGCATATCAGCTGCCTCTGTGGCCTTCCCCACTGCGGGTAGAGGACATCCCTTCTCCTCTCTACCTTTTCCACCCAGACCTCCAGTGCCGCATCAGAGAACTTGGCTGCCTTGAGACATTGCTTGAGACATTCTTCCACACCCAGCCATCGCACTCCACGCCTTCAGTGGAAGTGGGTGAGCGCAGGCTACATGGACAGCTCCAGGAAAGTTACATCTAATCAGCGCTTGAGTGCTAAACCTACAGTTGTCAGTTTTAGCACCTGTTCAAATCATGATAATCATCAATTAGCCTGAAAATTGTGTGCTAAATCCAAACTTTCAAACAGGCGTCTCTTATTAGCACAGCACCCATTTAGTGCCTGTTTTCACCCTTTGGCCAAAATAATCCCATTTGAAACTGAATGGGGGAGAAGAGAAAGGGATCTAGGGATACAGGTGAACAAATCATTAAAAGCAGCATCGCAGGTCAGCAAAGCAATTAAAAATGCTAACAAAGCACTGGGATTTATTTCTAGGAGCATAGAATTCAAAAGTGGTGAAGTTATGTTAAACTTGTGTAGGACCTTGGACAGGCCGCACTTAGAGGACTGTGCACAGTTCTGAGTCCATACTACAAAAAGGACATAGAAGCACTGGAGAAAGTGCAAAAAAGATTTACAAGGATGGTACCAGAACTGAGAGATTACAGCTATCGGGAAAGATTGAACATGTTGGGGCTTTCTTCTTTAGAAAAGGGAAGGCTTAGAGGAAATTATGAATGGGTTGGATAGGTTAGATGTGGAGCGAATGTTTCCACTTGTGGGAGAATCCAAAACTAGGAGCAATAAATACAAGATAATTACTATTAAATTCAATAGGGAAATAAGGAGAGTGGTTAGAATGAGGAATTTGCTACCACAGAAAGTGGGTGAGGCAAATAGCTTAGATGCTTTTAAAAGCAAACTAGATGAGAGAAAAGGTATGCTGAAAGGCTGAGATGAGGTAGATGGAATGCAAGGCGACTCGTGGAGTATAAACACCAGCACAGACTAGTTGAGCCGAGTGGCTTGTTTCTGTGCTGTACATTGTATGTAAAACTGTTCATGATTTTGAAAACCTCTTTCAAATCTCCTCTTAACCTTCTCTACTCTAAGATGGATATCCCAGCTTCTCCAGTCTCTTCACATAACTGAAGTCCCTCATCCCTGGTACCATTCTAGTAAATCTCCGCCGCACCCTCTATAATGCCTTGACATCCTTCCTAAAGCGTGGTGCCCAGAATTGGACACAATACTCCAGCTGAGGCCTAACCAGTGATTTATGAAGGTTTAGCATAACTTCCTTGCTTTTGTACTCTATGCCTCTATTAATAAAGCTAATGATCCCATATGCTTTTTTAACAGCCACCTTCAAATATTTGTGTACATACAACCTCAGGTCCCTCTGCTCCTGCACCCCCTTTAAAATTGTATCATGTAGAAATGGCTAGATTCCTAACTAAAGGACTGAGGTCGAGTCAGTCTATCAAACAAACGATGTTTAATACTAATCAACAGAGTTTAAAACGAAAACACAGGAGAACTACATTACAGGTCTGTACTCTTTGCTGGCTCCACGAGGACTGGCTAGGGTGGCTCCCCAGCCTGACGTCATGACGTCATCACATTTTCCCACCGCTGGAGGATCACGTGATCAACGTGATGACGTCATCGCGTTTGGTCTCATTCTTAAAGGGACCACGCTATGTACATGCAATGATATGAACAAAGATACAGATTCATTCTGTAGCTAATAATTTGTTAAAGATAATTATGTACATTAGATCAGAGTCCCCCTGGTGGCTCCGCCACATGCGCCGCCCCAGAATTGTCTTTAACAGTAAAAGTCAATTGACTAGGAGGTCTGACAAGCCTGTCAGAGCGACTCCTGTATTCTTGGAGTGAACGTTGTTGAACAGCGGGCGGGCTAGCGGATGGAAGCCTTCAGTCTGGCGTGGATGCAGCGGGAGGTCGACCACGTCGTGGTGGCTGTGCGGTCTCTACTGGCCAGTCGATGTCCAGGTGTGCTGGTTTGAGACGGTCAATGGATATGTGGTTGGGTTTACCACCAATGTCTACAGAGAAACTCTTGTCGCCTGTCTCCAGTACGCGAAAAGGGCCTGTGTAAGGGGCCTTGAGTGGATCCCTATGGGCATCATGACGAATTAATACAAATTCAGCATTCTTTAGCTCCGCTGGTATGTGTGAAGATGGAAGGCCGTGCTGCAAAGTTGGGATAGGTGCAAAAGCCCTGGCTGTTTCCCGGTGGCTGCTGAGTTGGTCGGCTGCGGACCACGGCTCAGTTGGAAGCGGCAGGAAATCTCCCGGTACGCGGAGTGGCTGGCCGTACACGAGCTCCGCGGCGGACGATTGCAGGTCCTCTTTGGGTGCCGTGCGGAGACCCAACATGACCCATGGAAGCTTATCCACCCATCCGGCGCCTTGGAGGCTGGCCCTCAGCGATGCCTTTAACGATCTGTGGAAACGTTTGCACAAACCGTTTGCTTGTGGGTGATAGGCCATGGTGCGGTGAAGCTTGGTGCCAAGACCCTGGGCCACAGCGTTCCAGAGCTCGGAAGAGAACTGTGGACCGCGGTCTGAAGAAATGTCCACCGGAACGCCAAAACGTGCGACCCACGAGGACAGGAATGCTCTGGCGACATCAGCGGACGTAGTAGACGCCAGAGGAACTGCCTCTGGCCATCTAGTAGTACGATCAACCATGGTGAGGATGTATGTGAACCCCTGCGACGGTGGAAGCGGCCCAACGAGGTCCACGTTGACATGGTCGAATCGATGTTCTGGTACTGCGAACGTGGTCAATGGGGCCTTAATGTGACGTTGCACCTTAGACGTTTGACAGACGACGCAGGTGTTAGCCCAGTCGCGGATATCCTTACGCATTCCTCTCCAGACGAACTTAGCCGACATTAATTTTTGAGATGTCTTCACGTCAGGATGCGAAAGCCTATGTATGGCGTCGAAAACTTTGTGGCGCCAGGCGACTGGAATGATCGGGCGGCGATCTCCCATGGAGATATTGCAGAGTAACGAGGTGCCTGCAGCGTGGAATTGCACATCGGTCGGTTGGAGGCTAGAGGTGTCGGTGTGCTACGCCTGTGTTTCAGGGTCAGATGCCTGATCGGTAGCCATGAGGGCATAATCGATGCCCAGCTGGATCGCCCGTACGGTCGCGCGAGAAAGGCAATCAGCTGCCAAGTTGTCCTTGCCAGCTACGTGTTGGACGTCTGTCGTGAATTCTGAAATGAAAGTTAGCTGTCGCTGCTGTCGAGCCGACCACGGTTCGGCGGTCTTGGCCATGGCGAAGATCAGTGGTTTGTGATCTACAAACGCAGTGAAGGGACGTCCTTCTAACAAAAAATGGAAATGGCGGATAGCCAGGAACAGCGCCAGCAACTCCCGGTCGAAAGTGCTGTATTTGCGTTTGTTGCGCCAGAGTTGGCGGCTGAAAAATGCCAGTGGTTGCCACGTCCCATTGACCCACTGTTCCTGCACAGCGCCTATGGCATAGTCGGAAGCGTCGGTGGTAAGGGCGATAGTGGCACCTGGCAGAGGGTGCACCAACATAGTTGCATTGGCTGGAGCGGTTTTTGTGTTGTCGAAAGTGTTGTCCATTTCGATCGTCCAGGCTATTGTATCCTTTCCGGCCTTGCCTTTGAGGGCCTCGTAGAGGGGCTGCATGAGTCGTGCTGCCTTGGGCACAAAGCGATGGTAGAAATTCACCATGCCCAGAAATTCTTGAAGAGCCTTGGTGGACTGCGGCCTTGGGAATGACGTGATTGCTTCGACCTTTGACTGCAGCGGAATTGCCCCTCCGAAGTAATGCGGTGGCCCAAGAAGTCAATCTGTTGTAGGCCGAACTGACACTTGGCCAGGTTGATTATGAGGCCATGTTGGCTGAGGCGCCGAAAGAGGGTGCGGAGATGGCAGACGTGTTCCTCTTTGGTAGAGCTGGCTATCAGGATGTCGTCAAGGTAGACAAATAAAAAGGGAAGATCCCGCAGGACCGAGTCCATTAGTCGTTGAAAAGCCTGTGCGGCGTTCTTGAGCCCAAATGGCATCCGTACAAACTCGAACAGTCCAAAGGGAGTGATGACAGCCGTTTTCTCGATGTCCTGCAGGTGTACGGGAACTTGGTGGTAGCCACGGACGAGGTCGACCTTGGAGAAGATTGAGTTTCCCGCCAAATGGGCGGAGAAATCCTGTATATGCGGGATCGGGTACCGATCGGGAATAGTGGCGTCATTAAGGCGTCGGTAGTCCCCGCATGGCCGCCATCCACCACCGGGCTTCAGGACGATGTGGAGAGGGGAGGACCAGGGACTATTCGACCGGCGAATAATCCCCAGCCGTTCCATCGTGGCAAACTCTGCCTTCGCAGCTGCGAGCTTGCCGGGTTCCAGGCGCCGAGCTCGCGCGTAAACCGGAGAGCCAGTCGTAGTAATGTGGTGTTCGACACCATGCTTAGTGGCCGAGGAGGAGAAAGTGGGCTTGGTCAGCTCCGGGAATTCACCTAATAGGTGAGCGAACTCGTCCGGCGAGGACAACGCGCAGGAGACAGTGTGCGACGTTGCGGAACTGCGGAAGCAAGGGTTGGAGTGGAAGGTGGCCGTGTTGACCAATCGACGATGTCTTACATCCACCAAGAAGCTGTTGGCGCATAAGAAATCCGCGCCGAGGATGGCTTGCGAAACCTTGGCTGTAATAAATTCCCACTGAAACCGTTGCCCGCCGAAGCACACCTGGACCCGCCGTTTGCCAAAGATACGAATGGCCCCGCCATTAGCTGCCTCGAGGGAGAGGCCGTGCCTCCCAGACTGAATATCGAGTGCTGAGGCAGGAAGGATGCTACACTGCGCCCCGGTGTCGCATAAAAAGCGCCGGCCTGAGAGGGAATCTGTAATGTAGAGGAGCTTCCCGGATTTCCAATCGCCATCGCGGCCACGGAACGTCCCTCAGACTCAGTCCTCCTTTTCTGGAGTTGCTGCTGGTGTTGATGTCGGGTTTTTTTTAGGCGCGAAACTGCAGGGAGGGCGGCAGCCTCTGGCTTTTGCGCCGAAACGGGCATGGTAAAAGCACAAGCCAGGGGATGGAGGCATCGGGGCGGCGTTCGCGGGGGAGGGGTGCCTTGTGGTGGCGCAGTGTTGCTGCATGACCGCATAAATCGTATCTGCTTCTGCAGCAAGTGCTGCGCAATCTGTGGCTTCCGATCTGGTGAGGGCAGCCTGAACCTGCTCGGGTAGTTGACTCAGGGATAACTCCTGAAAGAGGAAACATTGTGGTTCTGAGCCAAGGAGCGTGAGCATCTGGCTCATTAACTCAGGTGGCTTGGAATCGCCAAACCCGGACAAAGCAAGTAGCCAGCGGGCACACTCCACCTTCGTGAGTCCGAAGACCTGTATTAACCATGCTTTAAGAGTATTATACTTGCTGTCAACCGGGGGGTTTTCGAGCAGGCTGATGATCCGTGAGGCCGTGGAGCTGTCGAGTGCGGAGACCACATAAAGGTAACGGGTCTGATCCGCAACGATGTTTCGGAGATCGAATTGTGCTTCTGCTTGGACGAACCAGGAGGCCGCCTGTTGTTCCCAAAACTGTGGGAGCTTCAAAGCCACGGAGTTCGCTTCCATGTTTCGTCGCGCTTCGTTTCTCCGCGAAAATTGTTCACGAAAATTCGGGGTCACCACTGTAGGAATGGCTAGATTCCTAACTAAAGGACTGAGGTCGAGTCAGTCTATCAAACAAACGATGTTTAATACTAATCAACAGACTTTAAAACGAAAACACAAGAGTACTACATTACAGGTCTGTATTCTTTGCTGGCTCCACGAGTGTTGTGTCCGGGTATAATAAGACACAGACTGCAGGAGAAACGGTACAACAGGTGTTTACTCAACATGGCTCACAGTGGAACTGATCTGTACAGATTACTACTCAGTGCTATATACAGGTGTGGTCACTGCCGGTACTACAGTATACATGAGCTGTAAAAAGTAGCTCCCCCCTTAAAGGAATATACATTACAATTCCTCCCCTTTTAGATTAACAGTACCATAACACTCATTTAACAATTAAATATCAAACTAATTACAATTAACACTTTTAACATGCAACATTAGCTGAAAATAGTCTATTTATATATTCAGTCTTTGGGGAGGCTTCCTGATCCTTTCTGGATAGCGCCTTTCCCGAGTGTCTTGCTCTTGGTGTGGAGGTGATTCTGGCCCCCTGTCGTCAGTTGGTTCATCAGCTTCCGATGCTACTGTTTCTGGGGTAGTTGCGACCTGTACGTCGGGTTCATCACCAGGTACGTATGGGCGAGGCATGGGGTTGACTTGTTCCTGTGACTCTAGGATCTGGTCAGCATGGCATCTCACAATGCTCTCCCCAACGTCCACTGTGTACATTAGTGGGCCCTGCCATGTGCATATAGTTCCTGGCTGCCATTTTTCTGTTCGGTAGTCGCGGGCCAAGACTGGTTGCCCTACATTGAAGCTCCTTGTTGGCTTCTCATGGATGTGCTGGAATTGCTTACTCTCAACATCTCTTCGTACGTTTGGTCTGAGCAAATCCAGGCGAGATCTTAACCTTCGGTTAAAGAACATCATGGCTGGGGCCTGGTTGGTGACTGCATGTGTCGCATTCCGGTAGGTGAACAGGAAATTGTCCACCTTGTGCTGCAGCAGAATGTTGTCATTGTACATAGCCTTTATTGCCTTCTTAAAGGTTTGTACGAACCTCTCAGCCAATCCATTTGTGGCTGGATGATATGGGGCGGATGTGTAATGCCTTACCCCATTCTTTTTCAAGAACCTCCGGAACTCTTCGGACACAAACTTTGGTCCGTTGTCGGAGCAAATCTGTTCTGGCAAGCCATTCCTGGCAAAAATGGTCTGTAGGACTGCAATAGTTTTCTCTGTGGTGGTGGAGGACATTTTGATGACCTCAGGCCATTTTGAGTGCGCATCCACGGCTATTAAAAACATTGAGTCCATGAATGGACCAGCAAAATCAATATGCACCCGTTGCCATGGAGATGAGGGCCACTCCCATGGGTGTAGAGGGGCCTGTGGTGGTGCATTTTGGACTTTCTGGCATCCTGAGCAGCTCTTGGTCAGGTCCTCGATTTGTTTATCGATTCCCGGCCACCACACATAAGCCCTAGCTAGGCTTTTCATTTTTACCCCTCCCAGATGACCCTCATGATGCTCATTGAGCACTCTATCCCTTAACTTGGGTGGAATTACCACTCGGGATCCACACATCAAGGTCCCCCGGCACACTGACAGCTGTTCTCTCCTTGTCAAGAATGCTGGCAACAGTGAGTTGCCATGTGCTGGCCATCCCTTCACCGTCAAATCATATACCCGAGACAGTGTCGGGTCATTTCGGGTTTCCTTTTTGATACAAGAGTTAGTCACGGGTAGGTATTCAACTATAGTCGAAAGGAATATTTCGACAGGATCCACTGCTGGTGCTTCCTCCGCAGTAGGCAGTGGCAGGCGTGATAGCCCATCAGCATTTCCATGCTGTTTCGTGCCCTTATATTCAATCTCACAGTGGTGCGCCCCTAGAAAAAGTGACCATCTTTGTAGTCGTTGCGCAGTCATCACCGGAGCACCCTTCTTCGGATTAAAAATGGAGACAAGAGGCTGGTGATCAGTCAGCAAGGTGAATTTCTGCCCGTGCAGATAGTGATTGAACTTTTTCACTCCCCACACTAGGCTGAGGGCCTCCCTGCCAATCTGGGCATAGTTACGCTCGGCTGAGGTTAGTGACCGTGACGCAAAGGCTATTGGCCTCTCTGAGCCGTCCGAGAATTTGTGCGACAGCACCGCTCCAATGCCGTAGGGTGACGCATCACATGCCAACCGAATTGGTAATGCTGGGTTGTAATGGGCCAATACCTCTTTCGATGTGATTAGTGTTTTGCTCTTCTGGAAAGCTCATCTACATTCGTCACTCCACTTCCATGGCACCCCAGTTTGCAGTAGGGTGTTCAGTGGGTGTAGTATTGTAGACAAATTTGGCAAGAACTTATGGTAGTAGTTTACCAGCCCGAGGAACGACCTCAGTTGTGATACATTTTCCGGTGCTGGAGCCTTGACTACTGCCTCAATCTTCTCTGGGGACTTATGTAACCCCTCTTTATCGATAACGTGGCCACAATACGAGATCTGTTTTCTAAAAAACTCGCATTTGGGGCGGTTAGCTCGGAGCCCATATTCCTGCAATCTAGTGAGCACCTGCTCCAGGTTGGCAAGGTGATCACTGTCATTTTCGCCCGTGACCAGGATGTCGTCCAAATAACACTGGGTCCCTGGGATCCCTTGCAGGACTTGTTCCATTGCCCTCTGCCAAATAGCCGGAGCTGATGCTACCCCGAATACCAGCCAGTTGTATTGGTAGAGACCTTTATGGGTGTTGATTGTGAGGTATTTTTTTGATGCTTCTTCTACCTCCATTTGCAGATACGCCTGGGCCAGATCAATCTTAGTGAAGCATTTCCCTCCAGGTAGCGAGGCGAAAATATCTTCAATCCACGGAAGTGGATATTGTACGGTGTGAAGGACCGGGTTCACTGTTACCTTAACGTCCCCACAGATGCGAACCTTCCTTGGTTCCCCAGGCATGCTGCTCAACGACTTTTTCATCACAGGGACGATGGGTGTAGCCCACTCGCTCCAGTCTACCTTGGACAGTACACCTGAACGTTCCAGACTCTCCAGCTCTGCTTCGACGGCTGGGCTTAAAAAATTTTGGGCTTGCGTTTTCTTCAATTTTAATCGTCGCTGTCATGCCTTTTAGTGTTCCGAGTCCTTGCTGGAACACTTCTTTTGCATCAGTTAGGATCTTTGACAGTCGCCCAGGTGTGACGTTGTTATCCTTTTTGTCAGCCACAGTCAGTGCCTGTATGGAATGCCAATCCAGTTGTATTTTCTGGATCCATTCACGTCCCAGTAATGGTGGTCCTCCATCTTGCAATACATACAGGTCTAGTTTTGGTGTTTCCTTACCATTATATATAACAGTCACCCTTATTTTTCCTTTGGGGTAGACTTTTTGCCCCGTGTACGTCTTCAAAATAATTTTTGTGTCTCTCAAGGGTATGTGTGAGAATATCCGCTCGTAGTCCCATCGGTTTATGACTGTTAGGGCTGATCCTGTGTCCAATTCCATCTTTACCTGGACTCCTGCTATCTTGAGAGTGACCCAAATGGTTCAGTGATCCTCCATTGTGATCACATTATGTAGTTTCAGACAACTCAGTTCCTTGCTTTCGGAGTCGTTATCACTCTTTTGTTCGTCTGAACTATTCTCCGTCATCTTATGTACCTTCTTGTACTTTCCTTTGGTAGGTTTCTTATTGCTGGTTTTCTTTCCCGACCTGCAGACTCGTGCTATGTGTCCTACTTTTCTACACTGTCTGCACACTTTGTCTTTGAACCAGCAATCATTCTGGTCGTGTGTTGTTCTGCCGCAGCGATAGCACTTCCCTGTTCCATATGACATTTCGTTTGTGCCATATTCTTGCGGTCTCTGTTGTATCTCTGTAGCGCCCCGTGCTGCTGCTTCATATGATACCGCAATGCTGAAAGCCTTTTCCAGCGTAAGGTCCTTTTCAGATAAAAGCTGTTTCTGGGTTCCTTCACTTTGAAGCCCACACACAAACTTGTCCCTTAAGGTATCTGCCAGTCCCGCTCCAAACTGGCAGTGTTTCGATAGTTTGCGCAGTTCTGTTAAATAATCAGCATTGCTTTCATCCTTATGCTGGTTCCGTTTGTGAAACTTGAATCTTTCTGCTATCAGCAGCGGTGTGGGGTTTAAATGTTCCTGTAGTGTCGTTACTATGTCTTCAAAACTCTTTTCCATTGGCTTCGTTGGGGTTACTAGATTTCGTAATAAACCATACGTCTTTGCACCCATTAAATTTAACAATACCGACGCTTTCTTGTCATCTGACACCTCATTTGCCTTGCAGTACACCTCTATTCGTTCGACATATGTAGTCCAATCTTCGACTTCATTGTCAAATGCGGTGATCCTACCACTTTTCGGCATTTTGGGTGTGGTTTAAAATGGCGTCTCCCAATGACTTAAAATGATGTCTCCTGCGCTTTCCTTCCTCCCCCGCTGCTGCCAACGCCGCTCCCGGCGGCTCTCGTGGCAATGGCGGCGCCCTGTAGGTTTCGCGCTCTTCTCCTGCGCTGCTGCCAACGCCACTCTCTGTGGTCCTCGTGGCAATGGCGGCGCCTCGTGGGTTTCTGTGCGTCTCTCTCTCCCTCTCTCCGACGCTGCTCGGCCCCTGAACACCGGCTTCGCCCTGTGCGCTCTGCCCTCTCTCTCTCTCCCTCTCTTCGACGCTGCTCGGCCCCTGAACACCGGCTGTGCTCTGTGCGCTCTGCCCTCTCTCTCTCTCCCCCGTCGACACTGCTCGGCCCTTTGCTGTGCCGCTTGGTCGGGCTCTAGCCCGCCGCTGTCCGGGAAGGGTCTGCGCACTACCTTTTGCCAGCCCATTTCGCTGGACTGCCTCGACTGGAAAGCCAAGCCTGGCTCTCGACAGCCTCCCCCGCAATTCTCGAGTCTCTGCTGGATGACTGGGCGGTTGCCCGTGGTCGACGCCCGAGTCTCTGGCCTTGACCTCCAATCCACTGATCTCCAGGGACGAATCCCCGGGAGGTGATGCAGAGTTGCAGGTAGGTTCGAACTTGCCTTGTCGCCAATGTTGTGTCCGGGTATAACAAGACACAGACTGCAGGAGAAACGGTACAACAGGTGTTTACTCAACGTGGCTCACAGTGGAACTGATCGATACAGATTACTACTCAGTGCTATATACAGGTGTGGTCACTGCCGGTACTACAGTATACATGAGCTGTAAAAAGTAGTTCCCCCCTTAAAGGTATATACATTACAACGAGGACTGGCTCGGGTGGCTCCCCAGCCTGATGTCATGACGTCATCACGTTTTCCCGCCGCTGGAGGATCACGTGATCAACGTGATGATGTCATCGCATTTGGTCTCATTCTTAAAGGCACCGCGCTATGTACATGCAATAATATGAACAAAGATACAGATTCATTCTGTAGCTAATAATTTGTTAAAGATAATTATGTACATTAGATCAGAGTCTGCCTGGTGGCTCCGCCATAATCATTTAGTTTATATTGCCTCTCCTCATTCTTCCTAATAAAATGCATCACTTCACACTTCTTTGCAGTAAATTTCATCTGCCATGTGTCTGCCAATTTCACCAGTCTGTCTATGTCCTCCTGAAGTCTGTAACTATCCTCCTCATTGTTTACTGCATTTCTGAGTTTCGTGTCATCTGCAAACTTTGAAATTATGCCATGTATACCCAAGTCCAGGTCGTTAATATATATCAAAAAGAGCAGTGGTCCTAATACCGTTCACCACTACTCTCTGCTTTCTGTCCATTAGCCAATTTCATACCAATGCTGCCACTGTCTCTTTAATCCCATGGGTTTTAATTTTGCTAACAAGTCTATTATGTGGTACTTTATCAAACACCTTTTATTTATTATACTTTTCCAAATACCAATTCATTTTATCCTGGATTAATGACTCTAAATGTTTCCCCACCGTCAACGTTAGGCTGATCGACCTTTAATTGCCTGGTTAATCCAACTCCCCTTTTTTTAAACAGGGGTGTAATATTTGCAATCCTCCAGTCCTCTGGCACCACCCCCATATCCAAGGAGAATTGAAAGATTGTGGTCAGAGGCTCTGCAATTTCCACAGTTACTTCCCTCAGTAACCTAGGATGCATCCCATCCGGACTGGGTGGCTTTTCTACTTTGAGGACTGCCAACCTTATAAGTACATCCTCTTTATCTATTTTTATCCTATCCAATATCGCTACGGCCTCCTCCTTTATTGGTACATTGGCAGCATCCTCTTCTCTAGTGAAGACAGATGCAAAGTATTCATTTAGTACCTCAGCCTTGCCCGCTGTCTCCAAAAGAAGATGTCCTTTTTGGTCCCTAATCAGTCCCACACTTCCTTTGACTACCCTTTTACTATTTAATCTTTAAAAAAGGACTTAAAAACTTTAAAAATGGACATAAAATCTAGCTTAAAAAATAAACTTCAAAAACAGATTAATCACATCTCCTCGAGGAGCCTGGTGCCGAGGATCCACACGCAATGTCGTAGGAAGTTCAACGACCTCACTCGGGTGGTCAGGGTGAGTGGCTGCTTTTCAATACCTCTACATTCCTCCATCTCAACTTCACTCTGTGCCCAGAGGGTTTAAAAACCCCAAATGCCCAACACTCATCCAAGACCTATGGCCATTTCATAGAACACACATGCACATTCCACACCTTGCATACATTAATGGCTATTCAACTATTTAATGGCTATATAATGGGAATGGTAGTGTAGTGGTAATGTCACTGGGCTAGTAATCCAGAGACCTGACTAATGATCCAAAGACATGAGTTCAAATCCCACCATGGCAGCTGGGGAATTTAAATTCAGTTAATTAAATAAATCTGGATTAAAAAGCTAGTATCTGTAATGGTAACCATGAAACTATCGGATTGTTGTAAAAACCTATCTGGTTCATTAATGTCCTTTAGGAAAGGAAATCTGCCATCCTTACCTTACCTGGTCTAGCCTATATGTGACTCCAGACCCACAACAATGTGGTTGACTCTTAACTGCGCTCTGACATGGCCTAGCAAGTCATTCAGTTGTAACTAACTGCTACGAAACAAAATAATAAAAATGAAACCACCCGGCATCGACCTCAGCACCGGCTATGGACACGGCAATGGCACACCCAGCCCAGTCGACCCTCCAAGGTCCTCCTCACCAACATCTGGGGACTTGTGCCAAAATTGGGAAAGTTGTCCCACAAACTAGTCAAGCAACAGCCTGACATAGTCATACTCACAGGATCATACCTTTCAGCCAATGTTCCAAGCCCCTCTATCACCATCCCTGGGTATGTCCTGTCCCACCGGCAGGACAGACCCACCAGGGGTGGTGATACAGTTGGCAAGGAGTGGCCCTGGGAGTCCTCAACATTGATGCTGGACCCCATGAAGTCTCATGGTTTCAGGTCAAGCATGGGCAAGGAAACCTCCTGCTGATTATCACCTACCACCCTCCCTCAGCTGATGAATCTGTACTCCTCCATGTTGAACACCACTTGGAAGAAGTACTGAGAGTAGCAAAGGCACAGAATGTACTCTGGGTGGGGGACTTCAGTGTCCAAGAGTGGCTCGGTAGCACCACTGCTGGCCGAGTCCTGAAGGACATAACTGCCAGTCTGGGCCTGCGACAGGTGGTGAGTGAACCAACACAAGGGAAAAACCTACTTGACCTCGTCCTCACCAAGCTACCTGTCATAGATGCATCTGTGCATTGGCAGCAGTGACCACCGCACAGTCATTGTGGAGGCGAAGTCCCGTCTTCACACTGAGAACACCCTCCATCATGTTGTGTGGCACTACCACCGTGCTAAATGGGATAGATTCAGAACAGATCCAGCAGCTCAAAACTGGACATCCATCAGGCGCTGTGGGCCATCAGCAGCAGCAGAATTTATTCCACCTCAAGGCCCAACATATCCCTCACTCTACCATTACCACCAAACCAGGGGACCAACCCTGGTTCAACGAGTGTAGAAGAGCATGCCAGGAGCAGCACCAGGCGCACCTATAAATGAGGTGCCAACTTAGGGAGGCTGCAACACAGGACTACATGCATGCTAAAAAGTAGAAGCAGCAAGCAGCATGCTATAGACAGGGCTAAGCGATCCCACAATCAATGGATCAGATCAAAGCTCTGCAGTCCTGCCACATTCAGTCGTGAATGGTGGTGGACCATTACACAACTAACGGGAGGAGGAGGCTCCATGAATATCCCCATCCTCAATGATGGTGGAGCCCAGCACGTGAGTGCAAAAGACAAGGCTGAAGTGTTTACAACCATCTTCAGCCAGAAGTGCCGAGTGGATGATCCATATCGGCCTACTCCTGAGGTCCCCAACATCACAGAAGCCAGTCTTCAGCCAATTCGATTCACTCCATGTGATATCAAGAAATGGCTGAGCGCACTGGACACAGCAAAGGCTGTGGGCCCCGACAACATCCCGGCTGTCGTGCTGAAGACTTCTGCGCCACAACTAGCTGCGCCTCTAGCCAAGCTGTTCCAGTACAGCTATAACACTGGCATCTGTCCGACAATGTGGAAAACTGCCCAGGTATGTCCTGTCCACAAAAAGCAGGACAAATCCAACCCGGCCAATTACCGCCCCATCAGTCTACTCTCAATCATCAGCAAAGTGATGGAAGGTGTCATCGACAGTGCTATCAAGTGGCACTTACTCACCAATAACCTGCTCACTGATTCCCCGTTTGGGTTCCGCCAAGACCACTCGGCTCCTGACCTCATTACAGCCTTGGTCCAAACATGGACAAAGGAGCTGAATTCCAGAGGTGAGGTGAGAGTGACTGCCCTTGACATCAAGGCAGCATTTGACTGAGTCTGGCATCAAGGAGTCCTAGTAAAACTGAAGTCAATGGGAATCAGGGGGAAAATGCTCCACTGGCTGGAGTCATACCTAGCACAAAGGAAGATGGTTGTGGCGGTTGAAGGTCAATCATCACAGCCCCAGGACATCTTCAGCTGCTTCATCAATGACCTTCCCTCCAACATAAGGTCAGAAATGGAGATATTCGCTGATGTCCGGAGGTGCTAACGGGATGCGCTAAGCAACCGAATTTTTCCCCCTATTTCTTTTATCAGTTCTTTAAAATTCGCTTATGGGATCTGGGCATCATTGGCAAGGCCAGCATTTATTGCCCATTCCTAGTTGCCCTTGAGAAGGTGATGGTGAGCCGCCTTCTTGAACCGCTGCAGTCCGTGTGGTGAAGGTACTCCCACAGTGCTGTTAGGTAGGGAGTTCCAGGATTTTGACCCAGCGATGAAAGATTGGCAATATACTTTCAAGTCAGGATGGTGTGTGACTTGGAGGGGAACTTGGAGGTGGTGGTGCTCCCATGCGCCTGCTGCCCTTGTCCTTCTAGGTGGAAGAGGTTGCGAATTTGGGAGGTGCTGCCGAAGAAGCCTTGGCGAGTTGCTGCAGTGCATCTTGTAGATGGTACACACTGCAGCCACGGTACACCGATGGTGGAGGGAGTGAATGTTTAAGGTGGTGGATGGGGTGCCAATCAAGCGGGCTGCTTTCTCCTGGATGGTGTCGAGCTTCTTGAGTGTCGTTGGAGCTGCACTCATCCAAGCAAGTGGAGATTATTCCAACACACTCCTTACTTGTGCCTTGTAGATTTGCTTAATTGAGCTTGACTGCACTACTATTACCTCAAAGACTAAACTCCATCTGCTGGCTACAAATGTAATTACATGATATGAGTTTCTCTCCCACTGCTCATGGGTAGTTGGATGAAATGGTAGCCTGGATTCTTTGCGCACAAATTTCACTAGATCATTGGACAGGTTGCACCTGAACAAAACCGGGACCAATGTTCTTGCTAAGAGGTTAACTAGTACAGTTGGGGAGGGTTTCCACTAATTTGTTAGGGGGAGGGGAACCAGGACATAGAAGAAAGGAGCAGAAATTAGAACAGAGGGCACAGAGATATAAATAGCAGTAAAATTAGAAATAATCTCAAAATTGCAGAGATCTGATTGAGGAAAATAGCAAAAATGACGAAGGAGGTATTAAATTGTATGTACGCCAATGTCCATCGTGTAATTAATAAGGTTGGTGAGCTGCAGGCACAAATTGCTATGGGATTATGACGTGGTTTCATTAACAGAGACATGTCTTAAACAAGGCCAGGTTCTTAATATTTCTGGTTACTGAGTATACCGGAATGATAGAGCAGGAGAAAGAGGTGGGGTGTGGCAGTATTGATTAAGGATGATGTTACAGTTCTAAATAGAAAGGATATACTGGATGGTTCTAGGACTGAATCTATTTGGCTTGAGTTGAGGAACAGAGGGGAACTGTTACATTGTTGGGAGTTTTTTTATAGAGCTCCAAACAGTGAGAAGGAGACAGGTGAGCAAGTTTGTCAGCAAATTTCAAAGGCGTGCAACAAAAATAGAGTATTTGGAGACTTTAATTACCCAAATATAAACTAGGAAAAACATAAGAGTAGGGAAGGAGAGGAATTTCTGATATGTGTACAGAAGAACTTTCACGATCAATAGGTCTCCAACCCAAGCAGGAAGGACGCAGTGTTGGATCTGGTTCTGGGAAATGAAGTGATACAAGTGGAGTGTGTTACAGTAGGAGATCTAGCTAACAGTGACAACAACATCATTTTGTTTAAAGTAATTATGGAAAAAGACCAGAAAGTATCAAAGGTAAAAATGCTGAATTGGGGAAGAGCTAATTTCAGTAATTTAAGGGACCCAGCTCAGGTAGATTGGAAAAGGCGATTGCAGGGTAAAGCAGTAACGGAGACATGGAGAACATTCAGGGAAGAGGTAGTTCAGGCACAAACTAGACATATTCCTTTGAAGGGACCAGGTAGAGCATCCAAAGCTAATGCACCCCGGATGACAGGGGAAAAAAAGTTAAAATAAAACAGAAAAAGCAGGCATATGACAAATGTCAGGAGCAAGATCCAGTTAATAAACAGGAAGATTATGGAAAGTACAAGAGGGAATTGAAAAAGTTAATACAGGAGGCAAAGAGAGGTTATGAGAAAAGATTAGCAGGCATCATTAAAGTGAGCGCTAAAACATTTTATAAACACATAAAGAAAATAAAAAGAAAGTCTTGCATTTATATAGCACCTTTCAGGACCACCAGATGTCCCAAAGCGCTTCAAAGTCAATGAAGCACTTTTTGAACTGTAGTCACTGTTGTAATGTAGGAAACACGGCAGCCAATTGGCACACAGCAAGCTCCCACAAATAGCAATGTGAAAATGACCAGATAATCTGTTTTTTGTGATGTTGATTGAGGGATAAATATTGGCCAGGACACCAAGGAGAACTCCCTTGCTCTTCTTCGAAATAGTGTCATGGGATCTTTTACAGGGCCTCGGTTTAACATCTCATCCGAAAGACAACACCTTCGACAGTGCAGCACTCCCTCAGTACTGCATTGGAGTGTCAGCCTGGATTATGTGCTGAGGTCTCTGGAGTGGGATGTGAATCCACAACCTTCTAACTCAGAGGCGAGGGTGCTACCAGCTGAGCCAAGTGTAAGCAGTTAGCTAGGGAAAAAGTTGGGCCTATTAAAGACCCAAAAGGAAATCTTCATGTAGAGCAGAGGACATGGCTAAAGTATTAAATGAGTACTTTGCATCTGTCTTCACAAAGGAAGCGGATGATGTGAAGGTTACACTAAGAGGAAAGGGAAGTTATGGACAGGATAGTAATAGATAGAGAAGCTGTACTAAAAAGATTAGCATTACTGAAAGTTGGTAAGTCACCTGGTCCGGATGGAATGCATCCCAGGTTGCTGAAACAAGCAAAGGTAAAATTGCAGAGGAATTGGCCACAATGCTGGAATATGGGATTAGATTAGACAGGGCTTGATGGCCGGCGCGGACACGATGGGCCGAAGGGCCTCTATTCGTGCTGTATTACTCTATGACTCTATGACTCTAATCTTTCAATCCTCATTGGATACAGGAGTAGTGCCAGAGGATTGGAGGGTTGCTAATATTATACCACTATTCAAGAAAGGGGAGAGGGATAAACCAGGAAACTACAGGTCAGTCAGCCTAACGTCGGTGGTGGGGAAGTTATTGGAAACCATTATCAGGGACAAAGTGAACTTTCATTTGGAAAGGTATGGGTTAATCAATAGAACCAGCATGGATTTGTTAAAGGCAAATCGTGTCTGACTAACTTGTTTAAATTCTTTGATGAGGTACAGAGAAGATTGATCAATGTAGTGCAGTAGATGTTGTATATATGAACTTTCAGGAGACATTCGACAAAGTGCTATACTGGAGGCTTATTAAAAAGATGGAAGTCTGTGGAATTAAGGGGAAAGTGGCGGTATGGATACAAAATTGGCTCAGTGACAGGAAGCTATGGGTGGCTGTGAATGGATGTTTTTCAGACTGGGAGGTGGTTTGCAGTGGTGTTCCCCAAGAATCAGTTTTGGGTCCATTATTCTTCAATTTTTATAAATGACTCAGGTGCAGGGAGCAGCATTATAAAGTTTACAGATGATATGAAAATTGGCAAAGTAGTAGATAGTGATGAGGATAGTTATAGGCTTCAGGATGACATAGACAGGATGGTGACATGGGCAGAAGCATGGCACATGGAGTTCAATGCGAAGAAGTGTGAAGTGATGCCCTTTGGGAGGACTAATATGGAAAGACAGTATACAGTACTATAAATGGCACGATTTTGAAAAGTATAGATGAGCAGAGAGCCCTTATTGTCCATTTACAAAAATCCTTAAAGGTGGCAGGGCAAGTTGATAAGGAGGTTAAAAAGCACATGGGTTACTTGGGTTTAAAAATAGAGGCATAGAATATAAAAGCAAAAAGATCATGCTAGAAATTTATAAATCACTGGTTAGGCCTCAGCTGGAGTATTGTGGACAATTCTGGGCACCACACTTCAGGAAAGATGTAAAGGCCTTAGAAAGGGTACAGAGGAGGTTTACCAGGATGTTACCAGGGATGAGGGACTTCGGCTATGAGGAGAGGTTGGAAAAGTTAGGACGGTTCTCTTTGGAACAGAAAAGGTTAAGAGGTGACTTAATAGAGATTTTTACGATGATGGGAGGTTTTGATAGAGTAGATAGAGAAAAACTATTCACACTGGTGAGTGGGTCAATAACCAAAGGTCATAGATTCAAAATCATTGGCAAAAGATTGAGAGGGGAGACAAGGAGAATGTTTTTCACTTGGTGAGTTGTCGGGATCTGGAACGCTGTTCTGGACCCTCTGGTGGTAGCTATCGTATAGCAGTGACATTCTGGACATTTTTACATGCAGATAGCACCCTCTGGTGGTGGTTATTGTGTTAGCAGTTTGTATGCAGCAAAGGTCATTTGACCTTTGTTCCTTTCTTCCTGTGTGAGGTCATTTGACCTTTGTTCCTTTCTTCCTGTGAGAGGTCATTTGACCTTCGTACCTTTCTTCCTGTGTGATCCAGGAAGTAGAATCCCAGGAAGTAGAATTCCAGGAAGAACCTGGCAGTAATGGAGGATTCCATGAGGGTTTCACAATCCAATGTAATCTGATTTCATATGTTAGGCCAAGCGCAATATCTGTGAGTATCTTTGTTTGTTAGCATAATAGCAACGTTGTCAGAGTAGTATTTTGACAATAATATGTTTATAAAAGGTTAATATTTGATAGTTACAGAAGTGAGTCCAAATGTTAGTTAGTTATACAATTAATCTATTCTACTGTTGTAAATATGTTATATCTTATGTAATATTGAATGTATAGCACTCAGTTTATGTACAAAACATACTTTGTCTTTGTTTACAGTTTCACAAATTTTTTCAGGTAAAGCTTCAAAACAGCAAACGGCTTCACGAAGAATTATTTTTGAATAAGTGTTTAACTTGCTGGATAACTAGATAGGAGCACGTCTAGCATGGCCAGTACAGTGAAACGATAGCAATACGGCTAGCTGTGAAGAGTGGAGCAGGAGGAACCCAGTGTAAGCCTTAACCTCGTAGAGCACACCTACCTCACATCAACATGTCAGAAGATAATAACGAAAATGCTTTGCAGCGAGGAGAAGACCTTAAACTGTAGAAGGTGACAATCGGTCTATAAGCTCCGGTTACGTCAGATCGCAAGCTGGTTCACGGTCATCAGGTGGTTCTAGAGTAAGCGTGACCATCGCCAGAGCACGAGCTAAGCTAGTGGCAGCTCAAGCCAGAGCTGCGCATGCGAACAGTGAAATAGAAATAAAAGTAAGACAGGCCCGTCTCCAAGCTGAATTACAAGCCGAACAGGCCCGACTCCAAGCCAAACAGGCCCGTCTTCAAGCTGAATCACAAGCCGAACAGGCCCGACTCCAAGCTGAATCACAAGCCGAACAGGCCCGATTCCAAGCTGAATCACAAGCCGAACAGGCCCGATTCCAAGCCGAACAGGCCCATCACCAAGTTGAACGCCAGGCTGAACAGGCCCGCCTCCAAGCCACATTAGAGGCTCTGCAGCAACAACAAGAGATAGATGCTACATTAGCCGAGACACAAGTATTCGAGGCAATTTTGGAGGGAGCTAATCCCGAGACAGCTTACAAACCTTTAATTCCCATTTCATGGCAGAGTCCACGACAGCGCACCATAGATTACGTGAGCGACCATGCCGACATACAGTTTACAGGAGAAAGGGATGAAGGCCCGCACATCTCTACAGATGCAAGCACTTCGTATAACATGCCACAAGTTGCCAACCAAGGTCAAAGTAGACAGCGTGCCTCAAGCCGCAGAGTCTCCCCCAGCAGAACGGAAGACACGGTGCAGAGGAATAGAACGTTGAATAGAGAAAGTCAGCAGCAAATCCCCTCTCGTTTCCTTGAGACCCCCAACAGAGCCCCTAGCCAAAGCAACCCTGGCACAGGTCCCAGCACCTACAACCTTGCCAAATACCTTGCACGCACCCAGCTGGTGACTACAGGGTTAACCAAGTTCGATGACAGGCCAGAGGATTATCGGGCGTGGAAGTCCTGCTTCCACGATGCCATATCGGGCTTAGACCTGTCGGCAGGAGAAGAGCTCGGCCTCCTTATCAAATGGCTCGGCCCAGAGTCCGCCGGACAGGCATGCAGGATAAAAGCGGCCAATGTGGGACAGCTGCCAGAGGGGTTGAAGAGGGCTTGGGCAAGGCTGGAAGAAAGCTACGGCTCGCCCGAAGCCATTGAAAGGGCTCTCTTTGACAGGTTGGAGAACTTTCCGAGGTCGACGAGTAAGGAATCCCAGAAGCTCCGCGACCTTGGAGATCTGCTGTCGGAACTCGAAGCCGCAAAGCAGGATGGCTACCTACCCGGTCTATCATACTTAGACACTTCCAGGGGGGTAAGTCCCATCATTGAGAAGCTTCCATTTAACCTTCAGGAGAAGTGGATAACGTTTGGATCAAAGTTCAAGCTAAAGCACAACGCGGCGTTCCCACCATTCTCTGCGTTCGTTAAATTCATCCGTAAAGAAGACAAAGCCAGGAACGACCCCAGCTTCAACTTCTTCTCCTCCCACCCAGCACTTGCCAGAAGAGACAAGTTCGACAGACATGGAAGGACACCAATATCTGTCCACAAAATGCAAGTGTCCTCAACTGAGAACACAACGATTCAGAAAAAACCTGAGGATATGAGCAAACAATGCCCTATCCACAACAAGCCCATCCTTTAAAGAAGTGCAGAGGCTTCAGGGAGATGTCCCTGGAAGATCAGAAACAATATCTTAAAGAGAACTCTATATGTTTCAAGTGCTGCTCTTCCACGAGCCATCTCGCCAAGAACTGCAAGGTAGATGTAAAATGCACTGAATGTGAAAGTGATCGGCACGTTTCAGCACTACGCCCAGGCCCAGCTCCTTGGAAGTCAGAGACGCCTCCTCCCGCTTCAGAGCACAGCGGGGAGAGAGAGGGCGCTGCTGGTCCGGAGATTACATCCAGGTGCACCGAGGTGTGTGGAGAAGGAGTGAGCGCAAGAGCATGCTCCAAGATATGCCTCGTTAATGTGTACCCTGCAGGGTGTCGTCAGGAATCTGAAAAGATGTATGCCATACTAGATGAACAAAGCAATCGTTCTCTAGCAAGATCCGAGTTCTTCAACATCTTCAAGGTCAAAGGAAGTCCGTCGCCTTACACGCTGAAGACGTGTGCTGGACTTTCAGAGACAGCCGGCAGGCGGGCCTACGGTTACGTTGTTGAGTCAGCCAACGGGAAGATTAGTCTCCCCCTTCCTACACTCATCGAATGTAATCAAGTCCCCGACAACCGTTCTGAGATTCCCACTCTGAATGCAGCTCATCATCACCGTCATCTGAGACGCATTGCAGACGGGATCCCACCTCTTGATCCAGATGCAAGCATACTTCTGTTGTTGGGAAGAGACATCCTGAGGGTACATAAGATAAGGGAACAGATCAACGGTCCACATGACGCCCCTTTCGCCCAAAGGCTAGACCTCGGCTGGGTCGTTGTTGGAGATGTGTGCCTCAAGGGCGCTCACAAGCCATCTCAGGTGAGCACACTCAAGACTTCCATCTTGGAGAATGGTCGTCCAAGCTACCTTACCCCATGCAGTAGTCAGATCCGAGTGACAGAGAAGTTCAGTCATACGGCTCAGCCTGAGAAAACCCCAGCGCTGATCTCCGCAGACAGCACACAGATGATGCTCACTGGAGAGAACCCGGGTCAGTCAGTCTTCTGTCGCACCGCCAACGACCACAAACTTGCTCCATCGATCGACGACATGAGGTTCCTCCAGGTTATGGACAATGAGGTCTCTCGTGACAGCTCTAACAGCTGGGTTGCACCCTTACCCTTCCGGAACCCCAGACGACGGCTGCCGAACAACAGGGGGTATGCCTATAATTGTCTTAACTCACTCCGTCGCACACTAGAGAAGAAGCCAGAGATGAAAGCACACTTCCTAGAATTTGTCAAGAAAATGCTTGTCAACGATCATGCAGAGATAGCTCCTCCACTCCAGGAAGGCTAAGAGTGTTGGTACCTCCCTTCCTTCGGAGTCTATCACCCCAAAAAGCCGGAACAGATCCGCGTGCTGTTTGACTCCAGTGCACCATATCAGGGAGCCTCTCTCAACGACGTACTCCTCACGGCCCGATCTTAACAATAGCCTCTTGGGAGTGCTCATGAGATTCAGGAAAGAGCCCGTCACCATCACTGCCGATATCCAGCACATGTTTCATTGCTTTGTGGTGAGAGAAGACCACAGAGACTTCCTCCGCTTCCTGTGGTATCGGGACAATGACCCCAATAGAGACATTGTGGACTACAGAATGCGTGTCCATGTCTTTGGGAATAGCCCATCCCCTGCTGTTGCCATATACGGACTAAGGAGGGCTGCCAAGGAAGAAGATGACGACTTTGGCAGTGATGTGAGAGGGTTCATCGAACGAGAGTTCTATGTCAACCACGCACTGAAGTCATTCCCAACCGAAGCAGAGGCCATCAGTACCCTCGGACGAGCCCAGGAACTACTTGCACTATCCAACCTCAGGCTGCATAAGATAGCCTCTAACAGACCAGCAGTGATGGAGGCATTCCCCCCTGAAGATCGTGCTAAGGACGTCAAAGACCTAGACCTCTTCACTGATGACCTCCCCTTACAGCGTAGCCTAGGGGTGTCGTGGAACATAGCAACAGACACGTTCACGTTCCAAGTCTTAGACGTCAAGAAACCCTTCACACATAGAGGAGTGCTCTCTACAGTCAACAGCCTATATGACCCTCTCGGCTTCTTAGCCCCTGTCACCATACAAGGCAGGCTGCTCCTCAGGGAACTCTCCACACGCGCTGAAGAGTGGGATTCACCTCTCCCTGAAGAGATGGAAGCAGAGTGGGACAGATGGAGAGACTCACTCCAAGACTTACAGGAGATCCGAATACCTCGCTGCTATTCGTCTTTCTCTCCCTTAAATGCACAATTCAAAGAGCTTTGCATCTTTGCAGATGCATCCGCTAAGGCCATTGCAAGTGTAGCTTATCTGAAGGTCACCACTCAAGAAGGACAAAGCAAAATCAGCTTCATCTTTGATAGAGGCAAGTTGGCGCCCCAGCCAGACCTCACCATACCCAGATTAGAAATGTGTGTAGCAGAACGCAACCTACCCCCTCACAGCAGTCTACGGAAGCTGCATCCTATCGTCAACACCGATGGACTGTCCCTGAGGTGGTTCTTCTTTTGTTGCCAGAGGACTCCAGTGACAAGTAGAGTCCGGACTATGTGGAGTCATTAACGACCCCAGACAGGGAGTGTTCTGGACCCTCTGGTGGTAGCTATCGTATAGCAGTGACATTCTGGACATTTTTACATGCAGATAGCACCCTCTGGTGGTGGTTATTGTGTTAGCAGTTTGTATGCAGCAAAGGTCATTTGACCTTTGTTCCTTTCGTCCTGTGTGAGGTCATTTGACCTTTGTTCCTTTCTTCCTGTGAGAGGTCATTTGACCTTCGTACCTTTCTTCCTGTGTGATCCAGGAAGTAGAATCCCAGGAAGTAGAATTCCAGGAAGAACCTGGCAGTAATGGAGGATTCCATGAGGGTTTCACAATCCAATGTAATCTGATTTCATATGTTAGGCCAAGTGCAATATCTGTGAGTATCTTTGTTTGTTAGCATAATAGCAATGTTGTCAGAGTAGTATTTTGACAATAATATGTTTATAAAAGGTTAATATTTGATAGTTACAGAAGTGAGTCCAAATGTTAGTTAGTTATACAATTAATCTATTCTACTGTTGTAAATATGTTATATCTTATGTAATATTGAATGTATAGTACTCAGTTTATGTACAAAACATACTTTGTCTTTGTTTACAGTTTCACAAATTTGTTCAAGTAAAGCTTCAAAACAGCAAATGGCTTCACGAAGAATTATTTTTGAATAAGTGTTTAACTTGCTGGATAACTAGATAGGAGCATGTCTAGCGCGGCCAGTACAAACGCTCTACCTGAAAAGGTGGTGGAAGCTGATTCCATAAATAATTTTAAAAGGGACTTGGACAGGTACTTGAGGATGTGGAACTTACAGGGTCAAGGACAAAAAGCGGGGATGTGGGACTAAGAACGACTGTTCTTTAAAAGAGCCAGCACAGCCTGTAAGGCTCACAAAATTACACAGATTCCCCCAAAAGTAAGAAAGAAGAGATATTGAACTGTTTGTATTAATATTGGGCCAGAAAGGGGCTTAAAATCCAAAACCCCACGAAGATTTGGCTAGTTTTAAAAGGTATGTTCAGGCCTGTGGAAAAATGTGACAAAGGGGAGGTGGGACGGGCCCCCAGAACACAGACAGTTTGAGTATTGGGCCATCTGGGAATGTTCTGGGCCACCCCAACCTTTCCATATAAAAACAATAAAAACTGTTCCCGCTGAAACTCACAGAGCCACCAAGAACATGAATAAAACAATACATGCCAACAGTCAACAAAAGAGAACCTGGCTCCAGCAGGAAAAGACAATCAAACAGCAGTTTAAAACCAATCAGAAAGATTTCCAGAACGCTTTACACATTTTAAACTGATTTCAAGGCAATCCTGAAACCAGTTAAAAGCCAATTAAAAATAGATGGACCATCCCCGAAGCTCATTGAGGATTTAAAACATATTAAAAATAACGAGCCTGCCAAAATTTAACAAAAGAACCAGAGATTTGGCGGTCAGATAAGCCAGGCCTCAAACCAGTATAATTGAGGCCTGCTTGTTCAGTGAAACAGTTCAGCAGCGAGAGAGCATCAGTGAGTCGTTACACAGAAAGATGGCCCAAGTTCAGTACAGGAGAGAGAAAGTACGGTTCAAAAAAAGATATCATCATCACTGTACTTAGTCGGAGAATCGGAGACTTGAAGAAAGAAGAACAAAACAGAAGGAAAAGGAAATCGTGGCAACCAAAGGCCTCAAGAAACCAACAACTACCAATATTACCACCAACCAGGTAATATTGGGCCACCGCGACCAACGAGAAACCAACCACCGAGAATTCAAAAATCACAAACTTGTTTCCACTCTACAGGCTAGTCTGACTTACCCCTGGGTAAGATTTGACACAAAAGACCCTAAAAACTTTACCTAACCAAAGAAAATTGGGTACTTACCCGATAAATCCAACTACGCAGCTAACCGCATCAGCTGACAAACCAAGACTGAAGACCCAACGCAGGTGCAGTCTTCCACCACGTCCAGGGTACAGCAGGCCCCAACTGCCACAACTAAAGAGAACCCTGAAATCGCGAACCTCTACAATCTGTCAAGAAAGTCGTTTGGTGAGCATTTCCTGGTCCTCTGTATTTCAACCTAGTTAGGATAGTGGGGTTGGGAGGGTAAGGTATTTTGTCTATTGTAATTCTCCCTCGCATATTCCGAGTGTTCCCCCTTTTTAGAGTATAAGATTTATTGTATTGTATATTTTCCTGTCTCAAAATAAAAATCTCAATTCTTTTGACCAACTCAGGTGTCTGTTGCAATTTCATTACAACCCCCAAATAAGTCCAAAGTCTAGAACCAAAGGAGTGGGAGCGATTCGATCCGCTCAGGGAGTCAGAGGTGAAGCTGACCACACACACCACCCCTTACAGGCACGACGGGCCGAATGGCCTCCTTCTGTGCTGTAGGTTTCTAAGATCGCAGCGAAAAATGGGGCGGTGAGAGCTGTCGACACCTCCCCTCTCTGACCCGAATTTTCCTGCCCCGGTCCCCACCAGGACCAGCGCTGAATGCCCCTTCCCCATGGCAGCGAGGAGGTGGGGCCCAGCCTCCTGGAACATTGGAACAGGAGTCGGTCAGTCAACCCCTCAAGCCTGCTCTGCCATTCAATCAGATCATGTATGATCTCTACCTCAACTCTATTTACCTGTCCCCTGTTAAGTCTGTGAGTTGTTCAAGTAATTAATACTCAGACTTAATCAGTAACAATAAAACAGGTCTTTACTGGTTGGAGGTAGGGACTATTCTGAATACAAGATTACTGCACAGTGCTTATATACCGGTGTGTTCACCCCCGGTATTACGTCTACAGCAGCCTGAGAAAGTAGTACATCTCTTAAGGTGGAACAGGCTTAAGCTCTCTTAAGGTGGAACAGGTTACATACACAACACTCCTCTCTTCTTAGCTTTATAGTCATCCCCCCCATTTAACATAACGTAATAACATATATACATATATAACTTCATGTTTAACGTAACATATCACAGATTCAGTCTCTGCGGAAAACAGTTCACAGATTCAATCTCTGTGGTGTAGTCGGTTCACGTTACTCATTCAATAGTCCTTTCATGGATTTAACAGCTTGAACTTCCGAACAGATTTGGCTCCATTCGGAGGGACCACGTGTGTGATCTGGTAGAGGTGATAATGGTTCAGATGGGTTATCTTCTGTTTTTACTTTTCCTTTTCTGCTTCTTGGAGACTCTCTGGGCTCCATTGTCAGCTGCCACAGCTGCCAGCTGCATGCGCAGTTCCTCCTTCTCTTCCTCCTTTTTTTGTAGTAGAGCCACCTTCTCCCGATGTTCCGTAGACTTTCGGTGCTCCTCCATGATTTCTGTATGGTGGGAGTCGAAGTTACAAGTTGGGCAGGACAGGACATAGCAATATTCGGAGTCGTCCGACAGGTCAGCGAGAGGGTCGTCTATTTCCTCCATACCCAGCTGGACGTTAGCCAGCTCTTGTTCCAAATCCAGACATCTTTCCTGAAGAGACTTCTTCATGTGTACCTCTGCCTCCAGCTTTTTCTGGGCTTTCAGCAAGTCATTTACTAGTGACCTCATTTGTGATTTTAATACTTCAACTTCCTTTGGAGATTGATTGATCGGACTATGCAATCCCTCGACCGGAGCAGCTGTTTCAGCGGTCTGTTGTTCTACATTGACGTGAGTCAGCGTACTTTTGGCATCCAATGGCTGCTCTGTTGCAGTCGTTTCAGTCTGTGTCGTCACATCAGCCATCTCAATGACTTTTGAGAGCTCCGAACCCTTTTCCTTTGAAGATCGCAGCTCGTGTTCAAGTTTTTCCCATTTCAGAGTCTTGTCCCTCAGCATATGAAGGAGTTGGCTGACCGTTAACTCTTCTGACACCAGATTATGGCACGCACCTTCAGAACCTGAATCAGCTTTGATTCGTTCGGCCTCCTCGCGCAGATGGTTGGTGTGCTCCTGCTCCATTTTCTCCATCAGTTGCTTCTGTTGCCTTTCCAGATTCTCCCACTCTGTAACAAAGGACTTTTTTATTTCATTCATCTCTTGCTCAAAACGGCGAGTCATTTGTTCTAATTGCTGTTGTAGTTTGAAATGGAGTTGAGTTCGAGCCCAGTGTCCCTCAAGAATATGCATATCAGTAGACTTGACAGACTCAGAATTCTCTGTTAAACTATGTTGTTGTTGCTCAGTGGAATTCTGTGCTGAAACTTTGTCTTTTGCACATGGGTTGGTCTTACCATCATCAGTTCTAGAGTCTGGGCTGATTATCTGCACCGAGTTCTCACTCTTTATGGCTTTTAGCGAATGCCAGTCCATATTTATGTTTCTAAACCACTCCCGGCCTAGTAGTGGTGGACCTCCCTCCGGTAGCACATATAAGTCCATTATTTGACTTCCTTCGCCCTTGTTGGCCACTGCAACCTTTATTGTCCCGATGGGGTACACTCTCTGCCCCGTGTAGGTTGTCAATATAATCTCCGTATCCTGTAGGGGAATATGTTGGAATAACCTTCTGTAATCTTTCTTATTCATGACCGACAATGCCGATCCAGTGTCCAATTCCATTTTTACTTGGACTCCTTCTATCTGAAGAGTAACCCAAATTGTCTGGAGGTCTGCACCCTTACCAACGTTGAGTACCCTTAAGCTAGCCAGTTCAATACTGCTTAAGCCAGCCAGTTCATTACTGCTAGCGTCTGAATCGGACTCCTGTTCGGCCACCTTGTGTACTTTTGCGTATTTTCCTTGCGGTGACTTCTTGTTGCTGGTCTTCTTCCCTGACCTGCATACTCTAGCTATATGTCCAAGCCTACCACAAGTTCTACATTCTTGGTTTTTAAACCAACACTGGTTCTGATCATGCGTTGTCTTTCCACAACGATAACATTTGCCAGAACTCACACCCAATTTGTGTGCACTGAGCTCCGGTGACCGTAGCTGCATTACTGCCGTGCCTCTCGCTGCGGCTTCGTGTGCTGCTGCCATAGTGACCGCCTTCTCAAGCGTCAGCTCATTCTCCTCGAGCAGTCGCTTTTGTTTATCCTGTTTAAATAAACCACACACAAATTTGTCTCGTAGTGCATCTGTCAGTCCCGTTCCAAACTGGCAATATTTCGCTAATTTACGCAATTCCAGCAAATATTCAGCATTGCTTTCATGCTGTAGCTGCCTTCTGTAGTAAAATTTAAATCGTTCCGCTAGCATCAGCGGCGTGGGGTTTAGATGATCTTTCAGGATAGTAACAATCTCATCGAACGTCTTATCCGCCGGTTCATCTGGTGATAACAGGTGTTTCAATTGCCCGTATGTCTTCACACCCATTAAATTTAATAATGTTAGTGCTTTATCAGCCTCACGAATTTTATTGGCCTTACAATAATTTTTAACTCGTTCAACATATATGGCCCAATCTTCGATGTCACTATCAAAGTTGCTAATATTCCCGTGTTTAGGCATTGTAGTACTTTATCAGATTTGCAATTTCTCAGATTTTTTTTTTTACTGCTATCCAAGATGGCGGCTTCCCGCTCTTGCCGTCGTCCTCCGCCCACAAAATGGCGGTTTTCCCGCGCTTGGCGGTCTTCACCCGTCCCCCCCGATGCCGTCTCCCTTCAGCCCCCGAGTGCGGCCCTTATCTTCGCCGCGATCGCCCGAGTGCGGCCCTTATCAGCGGATGCGATCGCTGGATCGCGAAGTGGCTCCCGACCGAAGCGGCTCTCGGCCCTTATCTGGAGATGCGATCGCTCTCGCGGCTCTCGGCCCTTATCAGGAGATGCGATCGCTCTGTTGAAACGCCTCCCGCTCGAAGCGGCTCTCGCGCCCGATTCCTCCGGCTCCCCCAGCCCCGTTCGTGCGGCCAACGCGGTCGACTGCCTGTCGCGTCGCTGCCCGGCTCAGACAACGGCTTACCCACCACCAAGCTGGAGAAGAAGCTGACGGTCGCCGATGGAGGCTCCGAGGTCAGGATGTCTTCCAGTGGGGTGGAGAGGGTGGAAACCTCTCTGCAACGTCCTGGCTGTGGACGAAGCTGCCGTGGAGTGACTGCCGCAGGGTCCGAATCAGACTCGTCGCCAGTGTTAAGTCTGTGAGTTGTTCAAGTAATTAATACTCAGACTTAATCAGTAACAATAAAACAGGTCTTTACTGGTTGGAGGTAGGGACTATTCTGAATACAAGATTACTGCACAGTGCTTATATACCGGTGTGTTCACCCCCGGTATTACGTCTACAGCAGCCTGAGAAAGTAGTACATCCCTTAAGGTGGAACAGGCTTAAGCTCTCTTAAGGTGGAACAGGTTACATACACAACATCCCCCTGCTACCCTTATCTACAAAAAATGTATCAATCTCAGTTTTGAAAATTTAAATTGTCCCAGTATCCAAATTCCATGCACATTATTTTTGTTAATTGTCTCTTCTCCGGAACCTTCCTTTATGAAGCCCATATGAAGTAAGGCTACATTTACCTTCTCAGGTGAACGTAAAAGATCCCATCGCACTATTCGAAGAAGAGCAGGGGAGTTCTCCCCGGTGTCCTGGCCAATATTTATCCCTCAATCAACATCATTAAAAACTAGATTTTTAAAAATTCTTTCATGGGATGTGGGCATCACTGGCAAGACTAGCATTTATTGCCCATCCCTAATTGCCCTTGAGAAGGTTGTGGTGAGCCGCCTTCTTGAACCGCTGCAGTCCTTGCTGTAAAGGTACTCCCACAGTGCTGTTAGGGAGGGAGTTCCAGGATTTTGACCCAGCGACGATGAAAGAACGGCGATATATGTGTAACTTGGTTAGTGGTGTTGCCATGTGCCTGCTGCCTTTGTGGTAGAGGTCGCGGGCTTGGGAAGAAGCCTTGGCGAGTTGCTGCAGTGCATCTTGTAGACAGTCAGACCTCTTCATTGCTCACAATTCCTTGCGAGCTCTCCATCTTCACTCACAGAGTCTGTGGGAAGCTGCAACGCTGCTCCTGGACAGAAAATTCATCCCGGATCCCTCCAGCAACGCCACCGGGACGGCGTTGCATGGAAGATGAGCGCTGTGCCACCTATCTCCATGCCCCCCAGACCAATTTCACTCGCTTAATATTGCAACCATTTCCACTGGCGGTTAACTGCCGGCAACTTTGCTGGCAAACACAAATATTTCCCCCAAAGAACTTAAAATGAAAACTGAAAAGAAATTTGGGTATGCGCATTTTGGGTGTGCTTGGGGCACAGAGTCCATTCCTTGTGCCTGAATGGGAAGGCCCAAGGCCGCCTTGATATTGGGTCTCAGGTCTCATTGTAATAGAGCTGGTGTGGCACGAACAGCCAGCCAGCGATGAGGAAACCAAGATCTTGCTGCTGCTAACGTGTAACGGTTCTCAGGTAAGTGAGGGCCGGAGAGGCCAGGGGTCGGAGGCTGGAGGGTAAGGATAGAAGGCCAGATGCTGGGAGCAGCAGTAATTGTGGCAGGGGGTGGGGAGGGGGTGAAGGGGAGAGGGCCGAGGGCCGAACAACGACGAGCAGTCTTTAAATGATGGGTGCTCCTTCTAATTCCACATTCAGGTAAGTAAAGTTACCTTGTAGGTCGCAGGCGGTCCCAAGGCCTGGTTTTATTGAGTGTAGTCAGCACTGGTGTGGACTGTTTCAAGGCAAACCAACCTTGCAAGTGGGGGCCTCAGACAGGTGTTAGGCCCCTTATTTGCATATACAAAGTGGCTAACCCCTGTTTCAGGCATGAGCCTGACCGCCTATTATTTTTCTTCGCCAATATGGCGGGTGGCACACTTCTGGCCAGAAATGTGCACTCGTGTCCTGCCCGCCATATAGTGGCATAGAAGGCCAGTTAGCGCACGATAAATGCGCGCTACATGCCTGAATATATAGGCTACTGGATGGTGGTTTTGCACAGCTTCACAAATATTTATCTGTGCGATTTCACTCCTAATTATGCTACACAATTTGCATCAATACAAAGTCAAAGTCACTTTACTCCTAAGCAACTTTACTATAACTGGCCTGTGTTAAATGTACTTTGCATGATACTCAATACCTAGAATGTTGACACACAGTTTGTGGCTTTAGCATCATTGCACAGCAAAAATATTAATTTTCCAAATGACAAAATACAGCTTGTGCATGAATATATTAGGGACAGCAGGACTGAGGGAACCCACAGGAGAAAAGGAATTGCAAAACTTGCACCAGGGAGAATGAAGACCGACATTCGTCAGTTTTCAAAATGATACATGAAATGTCAATGAAGAAATTACATGGAGAAGAAAGGACAACATTTAACATATACATGTAACAGTACAGTGGCTCTTCAATGTATTGCTGTTGAGGTAACCTCATTGACTTCCATTAAAATTAGTTCAAACATTGATAGAAATAAATACTGGTACTCTGCTTATGATGCTGAATGCATTTGCAAGATTTAATAATAAAGCTACGTGCATGTGTTCTGTAAGCTTTAGGCGATTCATCATTGGACAGATCCCTCGGAGTGAAAGCCTGAATAGGGTGTCACAGTAGCCACAGTAAAGTTTGACGCTGGCTCACAGCCCCTGTTAATTGCCCTTCAGAGGACTTAAAGGACATCACAGAGGTGCAGGTTAGTTTAACACCAGCTTGTTGACAAGATTGACTTGACATTTAATCTGTTCTCACCAAAAGTGCCCCTAAAAATTGCATATTAGTGTTCAACATGGTCACTGTGCATCTCAATGTATCTGGACTGCACAGTAGCTCGGACATTTTATAGGATGCAATCATTTTTATATAATGACCACTTAGGCCATAAGAGATAGTTAGTATGTTCCAGAAAGAACCGTTATGCCCCACTAACCTACTGATATTCTTTGATGAGGTAACCAATTTAGTGGATGAGAACCATTGAATAGATATCTTATATAGGTAGGAAGAACAACAAGGCCACATACTGCTTGGATAATAAGAGTCTAAAGAGAAGCAAAGGGATTTAGGGGTGCAGATACACTTATAATTAAAAATAGTGATGCAGGTTAATAAGGCCATTAAAAAAGCAAATCAAGCACTGGGGTTCATTTCTAGAGGGATAGAATTGAAAAGCATAGAAGTTATGTTAAACTTGTATCAAACCTTGGTTAGACCACACACTGTTCTGGTCTCCATATTATAAAAGGATATAGAGGCAGTGGAGAAGGTGCAAAACTGATTCACAAGGATGATACCAGAACTGAGAGGATATACTTATCAGGAAAGGCTAACCAAGCTGGGGCTCTTTTCTCTAGAAAAGGGAAGGCTGAGGGGTGACCTGATCGAGGTCTTTAAGATAATGAAAGGGTTTGATAGGGTAGACACAGAGAAAATGTTTCCACTTGTGGAGGAGACCAAAACTAGAGGTCATAAATAGAAGATAGTCACTAATAAATCCAATAGGGAATTCAGGGGAAACTTCTTTACCCAAAGAGTGGTGAGAATGTGGAACTTGCAACCACAAGGAATAGTTGAGGCAAATGTCATAGATGCATTTAAGCTAGTTAAACACACAGGGGGAGAATGGAATAGTGGGATATGCTGATAGGGTTGGATGAAGAGGGGTGGAAAGGAGGCTTCTGTGGAGCATGAATGGCAGCATAGACCAGCTGGGTCGAATGCCCTGTCCCTGTGCTGTAGACTCTATGTACGTACCTCGATGTACTTAGATTTTTAGAAAACACTCAATAAAATTCCACAGTGAAGCTTTTAAATAAGGACATAGTTCATGAAATTCACTATAATTAAATAGATGGGCATTGAGAATTGGCTGGTCAATAGAAAGCAAAAGCAGTATGTGAAAAGGTTGTGTCTGAGGAGGGATTGATGAATGGAAATCTGTTAGGATTCTGCTCTGTTTATCCTGCTGATCACACTATTCATAAATAATAGGAACTTTATTTCTAGTCATCATGTTATAAAATTATCTGATGACATCAGATATGTGGCCAGGTAACCAATGTTGGAGAGATCAATCAGATTCTATTAGGTGGATCAAAGCAAAGGCAGATAGATTTGTAAGATGATTGAATGCAAATAATGCACATTAGAACAGGAAACGTAATACCTGCACAGACAAGGAATGGTGTCCATTGGCATTAAAGCGGCTTCTAAAACCTATGTGGCAAACAAAGTAACAGGATGTGTTTCGAAACACATTTTATACAATATTCTAGTGAAATTAATGAAAATTTGAAGTTAACCTCAATGCTGTAAGTACTAAGACTCAAAACTGTTTGAATTTTTGGGCTGTCTTTCCCAGTCGCACCTTGAGTCATTGGTTTGAAAATGGCCAGTTATTAAAGTCAGGTGGAAAATGTAAGCTGGTGCTAAATGATCTACCTACCAGCCAAAAGAATCTTTTCTGACCGTGTTATACCTAATCAAATCCAGCACCGCCAAAAGCACTCATCCCAATGTGTCAGTGATGAAAGATGATGACATTTTGAACAATTTACCATTATTTTTCTCATAATGAGCACCTCCACTTACATTTACCTGGAATTTCCTCAGAGCTGATCCCGCTCAGCTGCACTTCGGGGAAGTTATGGCGGCAGAGCGGGAACCGTTCTGAGGAAACTATGGGCATTTAAAAATATATTTTTGGAGGGTAAAGTCCTTTCTTTCCCCTTTGGTGATCTTGCCCTTCCCAGCCCAGTGATGCTAACCCAGTTCTGGTCTGTATGGCTCAGCCACTTACTGCATGAACCCGCTGAGCTATTGGACAAGTTGTCCAACTCCCTCTTTTTAAGGACTTTTCTCCCATTTTTCCTTCTTGGTCTTTGTCGACCACACACCATTCCAGGCCAACAGGAGACACACAGAAACCAGCTACTTGGAAGTGCACAAGAACAGCCCAGTGTGACTCCACCCCCCGCCCAACAATTTCACCACCCTGCCCAGGGAAGGAATTCTGCCTCCATTCAGCACCTCCTCACTGCAGTGCACTGTGATGGCAATTTCCTACATAGATGGTCAGGAGTATCCACAAATGTTCTTAAAAGTGAGGAACTGAGCAATTTCTGTTTCTCAAAATTCCCTTTAAATTAACTGAGTTCTCTTGGTAGCAAATGATGATGAATAAGGACCTCAGTGTATCAGCGTGCAGTAAATTTAGTAATATCAATGTAACAAGTGTAGAATCATTAAGGAACAATAACCCAAGGACCCCATCAAGCTCACTAAATAGAATCTGAAGTTACTCTCAAAGAAGCAGGCTGTTACTTTGAACTCTTGTACTAGATTGCTGTAGTACATCTGTTGACTCTATGAATAATTCCTGCAGGGTATTTAGCAATGTATGAAGCCTACATGAAAGCATGCCCACCAACAACCAATTCCATTCCCTTTCAGATTCTTTACAAACATCTATCATTGTGACCAGTGACATCCTGCATTCAAGTTCCTTCATCAAAGCCCTTGTGTCCCAGCTGTGATAATGGATTTGAAGTCAATGCTGAACTTAAAAAAAACTTTATAGAAAGAACTCTATTTCAATAACAATGGGGATGATTGTTGTATACCTTCAGGCCCATTTGTGTTTAACAATGGAGTGGTAGCAGGGCCTCAATAGCACATAATGAAGTACCGACCTACCAGAACAACAACTTGTATTTATATACCACTGCATTCCCACCTGTCCCGATGTTCGGGCAGACCTCGATCTAGGCGGACAGTAACAGTAATATATCTAACCAGGCCAAATGATGTAGTTACCACCCTTTATACCGATATTACCTCTTCCTGCATCGCTGCCACCAGATCCTGCTCTCACCCATGAACCATGGCTGGTACAATTTGGGAGGCAGCCATTTCCAGGCATATTTAAAGGGACCCTCAACTGCTCTCAGGTAAAACTCTAGAAAGTTTTGGGAGACAGTGTGCTACTTAGACAGTATCAAAGTGCTTGTAGTTGCTGTAGAACACTCTGAACTCGGAAGGGGCTTCTGGAAGCGCACCTTTTTATTCATGGGGCTCTTTCTGGAAATTCTTACTTTGCCAAGTGGAGGAGCAGGAACAAGAGGAGAAGGAGCAGAAGGAAGGATCAAACAGAGCTGGAGGGTAACTAAATAGAATGAGGCATACTTGCAGGAATCCTTACCCTCCCAACAGAGTCCATAGGCCCAGGATAGCATAGCTGCAGTTCTCTGAGGAGCAAGGCACAAGAAGGCTGGACATCTCTAGGGATGCAGTCACGGAGTTGTGTTGCCTCCTCCGGCAACTAACTGCCACAGCTGGCACAGCATTGCCTGTTGCAGTCGGTGACTGCAGCCTTCAACTTCTTTGCCTTCGGCTCCTTGCCACAGGGGATATCAGTAACACCAGTTACTTGTGCGTGTATTAAGCAGGCTCAAGCAAGCATTTCCATCATATCCTCCATGGACATTCAGAAGCAGCAGGATAGGGCTGTGGGGTTCACACTGACTGGCAGGAATCCCCAAGCCCGGGGCATCACTGGTTGTAACCATGTTGATCTGCAGGCTCATTCATACAACCCTACTGACTTTGCAAGGCTTTCCATTCCATTAATGTGCAACTGGTATGTGACCACCAGCAGTGCATCATTGACCTTGGTGCTTTTATATTGTGCCAATCCTCCATCTTTGCTCCTGCACAGTAAATGTGAGGCCGACTGCTTGGCGACAAGGACTATTCTCTGCACACTTGACTCATGACTCCTAAAAAGTCAGCTTTGGCACATTGGTAGCACTCTCGCCTCTGAGTCAGAAGGTCCTGTGTCCAAGATCCACTCCGGAGACTTGAGCACATAATCTAGGCTGACACTTCAGTGCAGTACAGATGAGATGTTAAGCCAAGGCCTCATCTGCCCTCTCAGGTAGACATAAAAAAATCCCATGGCACTATTTGATAAAGAGCAGGGGAGTTCGCTCAGTATCCTGGCCAAATTTTATCCCTCAAAAGTACTTAATTGGATGTAAAGTGTTTTGGGATGTCCTGAGGTTGTGAAAGGTGCTATACAAATGCAAGTCTTTCTTTCTTTCCTCTCAGGAACTGATGCTAGGCAGCCAACCTGCACTACAATTAGATTCATGGGTCAACTAGATCCCTCATTGCGCAAAGCATTGGAGCCCTCAAGCAGAGGTTCTGTTGCCTGAACAGCTCACAGAGAGTGTCCTGTATGTTAATGGTTTGCACTATGCTGCATAATTTTGCTATGCATAGAGCCAAGATTAGACGAGGACCTTTTCCCGGTTACCTCCACTACATTCTGATCGCTTCCCACCCCCTCCTTAAGACCTACCTGTGGGCCATTGCTGCAGCACAAAATACCAGAGATCTTCACCAGCGAGCTACCTGGGGACACCCAGCAAGTATCTACAGCTCGCTGGTCTGATGTTAATGGGCAGGAATTGTTTCTAGAGCACTTTGTCATCCGGGTGAGTCCATAATGTCTGTCTTAAGTGCTCTCTTATCTACTCTAGTGCTTCTAGGAGGTGCTAATGCAGCAGGGGTGGTGGAAGGCTGCTGTAACTCAGTTAAGGCCTCATGAGACCCCCGTAATAGGTGGCCTCTTGGAGCTTGGGCCTGAGACAGCCTAAATGCAGATTCATTGGCACCTAAGTGTCCAATATAGCGGGAGGCATGCATGCGAACATTCCTCACTGGAAGTGCACCACCCACCATATTGGTAAAAATTCCTGTAAGTCATCCAGGGCCTGCACTTGAAACAAGTGTTAGGCCCTTTGAATATGCAAAAAGGGGGCCTCACATTGGTTTTGAGGCCCACTTTCCAAAATTTGTTAGCAATTGACCGCAGCTAGTGTCGGGCATGCTGTGGTCAGTATTCTCAGGTGCTTGTCAGCGCAACCAGAGGTCCTTAAAAGGGTTGCTGGAGCTGCCTATAGAAAGGTAAACTTTTATCATTTTCTTAAGGGAGCAATCCAATTTCTAGGTCTTGGTGTCTGTTGATGCAGTCTGGCTCAGCTGACTTTCTGACACCGGGGTGGTGGGGTGGAGGGGGTGGAGGGGATCGTAAGGCTCCCAACGACTGTAATCATGAGCGATGGAAGTGTGTTCCATTTCCATTGCCTGACTGCCCCATCTCCTTTTTTTAGCAAGCACAGGAGATGCAACACCTGCCCTTATACCTGCCCCTTCCCATTGTCCAGGGCCCCAAACACCCCTTCCAGGTGAAACAGCAATTTACTTGTACTTCTTACTGTATTCACTGCTCACGATGCGGTCTCCTCTACTTTGGGGAGACCAAACGCAGATTGGGTGACCACTTTGTGGAACACCTCTGTTCAGTCCGTAAGGGGGGCCCCGAGCTTCCGGTCGCCTGTCACTTTAATTCTCTGCTCCATTCCCACTCAGACCTCACCATCCACGGCCTTTTACATTGTTCCACTGAAGCTCAACGTAAGCTCGAGGAACAGCACCTCATCTTTCGATTAGGCACTTTACAGCCTTTTGGATTCAACATAGAGTTCAACAATTTCCGATCATAACCTCGGCCCCTATCATATATATATTTTTTCACTTTTTTTTTGTGTTTTCTTTTCTTCTCCCCTACATGGTAGCTGTCTTTCATTCTGCCAACGCAATTTACACTTCATCTAGAGCCATCCTTTGTTTCTTAACCTGTCCCATTACCATCTCCTTTTGCCTTGAATATCTCTTTATGGCCTAGAAATTCAGTAGCGTGCGCCAGCCGTTAGCGCCTTAGGAGGAGTAGATCTCGAGCGCTAGGCACTTAGCGGCCGGGCGCAGCGCGATCTGCGCCTACGCCCAACTTCAGTAGACATGTAGTGCCGGCGCAAAGATTATGACGTCATTTCCTCGTGCAACGCCCTTTGTGCGCCCCAATCCGGAACTTCAGTCGCGCCCGCCCAATGTGGGCGTGGCGGCCCTAAGAACTGTGAACTGGAACGCAGCAGAAGCCATGCGGGCCGCGGGGAGCGCAAATTAAAGGGCACTTACCCTGAACTATAAAGGCCAGCCATTTTGCAGCAATCACTCTTGTGCAACGGATTTATGGACAGCGACCAAGGAAGAGAGCTTACTGCTTTGGCCCAACGTAGGAGAGGTATTTTTGGCTTCAGGCCAGAGCTTGGCAATTCGCCTTCATTGTGAGGTCATTGTTTGCCAGTATATTATGGGGGCTGCATGGGGTGCCAACCCTCAGTTTCAGCATTATGTGCGAAGGGCTCGCAGACGCTGTGTGAGAGGGGCAGCCCTGGCTAGACGCAAAGGGGGCAACAGGCGTCGGCAACCTAGGCCTTACCCACTCAGGAAATACCGCCAGCAGGTGTCCTATCTCACCATGCCTGCCGCGCAGTGTGTTAGGAGGCTGTGCTTCAGAAGGGAGGTGGTTGCAGAGATCTGCCAGCTGCTTCACAGAGATCTGCGTCCACAGCTGAGGTGCAGGACGTCTCTGTCGGTGGAAGTGAAGGTCACGGTGGCTCTGAACTTCTATGCAAGCGGCTCCTTCCAAGCCACTGTTGGGGACATTGCTAACATATCCCAGTTCGCCGTGCATTGCTGCATCTGCCAGGTGACCAATGCCCTTTTCAGAAGGAGACACCAATTCATCTCCTTCCCCATGACCCTGGAGAAGCAGCAGCAGCGTGCAGTGGGATTTGCGAGAATAGCGGGCTTCCCCATGGTGCAGGGCGCCATTGACTGCACGCATGTGGCTTTGCGGGCACCTATCGACAATGCCAAGGATTACCGCAACCGGAAGGGCTATCATTCCCTCAATGTACAGCTGGTGTGTGACCACAGGCAGCGCATCCTAGCTGTCAATGCCCACTTTCCAGGCAGCAGCCACGATGCATTTATCCTGCGACAGACTACTGTGGCTGACATGTTCCAGGCACAGCCTCCCCCAAGAGGATGGCTTATCGGGGACAAAGGCTATCCTTTGTGTACCTGCCTCATGACCCCGCTCCGCGCACCCAGGACCCCTGCTGAGGAGGCATACAACGAAAGCCATCAAGCCACTAGGAACATCGTAGAACAAACGATTGGCGTCCTCAAGCAACGGTTCCGCTGCCTGGATCGTTCCGGAGGATCTCTGCAGTATTCGCCGGAGAGAGTCTCCCAGGTCGTGGTCGTTTGCTGCATGCTGCACAACCTGGCTATCCGCAGGACTCAGGCACTGCCACCTCACGCTGGAGCACCACCTCAGGAGGAGGAGCAGGAGGAGCATGAGGAGGAGGAGGAGGAGGAGGAGGAGTACCAGCCCAGGAGGGAGGCACAAGGTCCAAGGGCCGCCCGTCGGCGGCTTATTGAACGTCACTTCTAGGCCCCCTGTCAGGGAATGGCTTGTGGCAATGAAGGGACCTGAATGCAGCCGCTCCGCAAGCCCTCAGCCGGTTAAGGCAACAACCACTTCAAACATCAAATATGGACAAGCTGAATAAATAAAATGCTTTATTGAACAAACTCAGGGCCCTTCCCACATGAAACCCAAAAACAGACAACACACCCAAAAAACAGTCACACACATGACTCACTCCCACAACCTGGGGAGGAATAACAAAACATTTCCACAAAAATGGCCTTCATCCTCGGCCTTACAAAAACAACCATCCCCATAAACAAAACAACCATCCCCATATAAAAACAACCATCCCCATATAAAAACACATTTGCCCACACCCTCTACTTTGTGGCCCGTGACGGCGATTCCTTGACCAGCCTTTTGCGGCCCCTGGCCGCCCTGCTGCTCCTCCTCAAAGTGTGCCCAGTGGCTGCTGCAAGGCTGGGGGAAGGCTCCTGAGGGGCACATGGCGTGACGACAGATGCCCTTAGGGGTCGGCCTAGACGAGCCCTGGCCCTCGAGGGGCCGGCTGGTGACTGCTGCAGCTGTGGCTGGGCAGCAGCAGTCTCTCCAGCAGCTCATCGCAGCTCCACTGGGGGAGTGGCAGTGGCGGCTGCAGGAATGGGGGCAAGCTGGCTGATGGCAGGCGCTCACTGCTCGCCTGAGACACTGGCACTCGCCCGGGCCAGCACTGCAGCATGCGCAGCAATCTGCTGAAGGACAGACCGCTGTGCTGCTGCAGCGCAGCGGGTGCCCTGGCGATGCCTGGCTGACACAGCGAGTGTGGCAGCAGTGAGTGCCCGTACTGCCCTGGTCTGTGCCCGCATCAGACCAGCCAGTGACTGCACGGCACCACTGATCACCTGGCGACTCGCGGACTGTTCTGCCCCGAATTCGGCCCGACTCGCGGCGTGTGCTGCTTCGAATTGCTCGAAACTCCTGGCCTGTGAGGCGCCGAAATCGGCCACACTATGAGCCAGGGACTCGATGGCCTCAGGCAACCGTGCCACAACCCCCATGAACTCGGTGTGCCGGCGATCCGAGTCCACGGACATTTGATCGAGGAGGCGCACCTCCTTGGCGAGGACCGTCTCCGGGCTGGAGGCCGGACTCTCCCTCTGGGGAGAAGGCCGCCGAGCTGGCCGACCCTTCCTGCGTTGCTGGATGCCACTGGGCCCAGCAACTACACTCCCCTGCGACCCTTCCCCCCTCTGGGAAGAAGGCCGCCGAGCTGCACAACCCTTCCCGCGTTGCTGCACGCCACTGGGCACAGGAGCTACACTCCCCTGCGACACTTCCCCCTGGCTCTCCTCCAGGGAAGACGTGTCCCCTCCATTGGCATCCCCTGGCGCGTCTGAGGGTTCCCTTGATGGGCCGCCTTCCTCTTCCTCATCCTCCTCCTCCTCCTCCTCTTCCGAGGGGCTGTCACTGGCAGCTTCAGGGACCTCCTCCTCACCATCTTAAAGCAGGAAGGCACAAGAGTAGCTTTAGAGTGAGGAGAGGGCGTCAGCGAGGGAGGCATGAGTGGTGGCATTCAGCGCATTGGTCGGACAGTGGCAAAGGATGTAGATCTGAAGCGCAAGTGGGACGAGAGAGGTCCAAAAGGTGATGTCCTTACCATTGGTGCCCAGAACAGGGTCGGCATCTCCAGATGCAACGGGGCCAATCACCCGGGCACCCATGAGGCTACCCACGCGCTCTTCAAGGTCACTGAGCTGCTGGATCTGGGGACGGCCTCCCCCGGTCATAGTCCGGCTCTTCTGATTGTGTGCCAGCTTGGCCTGCAAGAGAAAGGACGGCCTCTAAGTACAGTGTGGTGCCCTGATCTTGTGTGCACTGCCTCCCATGGTCGAATAGCTTGGCCAGTGTGGTGCCCAGATCTTGTGTGCACTGCCTCCCATGGTTGAATAGCTTGGCCAGTGTGTAAAGTGCAGAATGTGCAATTGATGTTCATGCCAGTCCCATAGCTGCTGGATGAGGGCTGGCCATTAGGGCTTTTAGGTCCCTTTACCCATAATGTGAGGTGCACATGCAAGGATGAGGAGGACACTGGAAAGGGGACTCACCCTGACAATCCTTGTGAGGTCATTGAACTTTTTCCGGCATTGGACACCGGTCCTGGGGACCTCGCTGTTGGATGTGACCCTGTGGGCGACCTCCCTCCAGGCTTTCCTGTAGACGCTGGTGGCAGGCTTCTTGCCACTGTCCGGGAACAAGAGTTTGCGTCTCCTCTCCAAAGCCCTAACCAGTACCCTCAAATCATGGCCAGTGAAGCGCTGCGCTCGTTCACGGGCCTTCTGCATCTTTCCCGGCGCTATTTCTGTTCAGCAGCAGTGTTTAGGCCTAGCTGGAGGGCTGCAGTGTCCAGGGCGTGGCAGCAGACGAACTCGACCCTTCCCCCTTTAAGAGCTGGCCGGCGCCAGGGTGTCTGCTGTCAATCAAGAAATGACCGCACCTGCGCTGCGCCCGGCCTCGGCGGTTTAGCTCAGCACCGCCGGCTTTGCGCCTAAAGATAGTTGTGTAATGCCAGTTTTAGCGCTCGAGCAAACTCTTAGGGCGGAGCTACTGAATATCGGCGAAGTGGCCTCGACTTTGCGCCGGCCGCAAACTTTAGCGGCCGCCCGACTTTTCCGCCCCAAAAGTGGCTATACTGAATTTCTAGGCCAATGTCTCTTAACCTCTCCCACCTTCCATCCTATCACAGACCTTCCCTTTTGTTCTTTCATCCCCTCCCCCCTTTCCCAGCCTCTACACTTGCTTAAAAATCTGTTCCATTTCCTGCTTTTTTCCAGTTCTGACGAAAGGTCATCGACCTGAAACGTTAACTCTGTTTCTCTCTTCACAGATGCTGCCTGACCTGCTGAGTATCTCCAGCATTTTCTGTTTTTATTCCTTTTTTTAGGTCTATCAGATGACTCAGGTGTTGCAGTCACATGGATTGAGGAAGAGAATCCTCCAGAAGACACACCAACACTTACCCTGACCCTTCCAAGCACCAGCACAGAAATCGGCACTCAGTATCTCATTGAAACTTATAAAATTCTCATAGGACTAGACAGACTAGATGCAGTAAGGATGACCCTGATGGCGGGGGAGTCCAGAACCAGGGGTCACAGTCTAATGATAAGGGGTAAGCCATTTAGGACTGAGATGAGGAGGAATTTCTTCACCCAGAGAGTGGTGAACCTGTGGAATTCTCTACCACAGAAGGCAGTTGAGGCCAATTCATTAAATATATTCAAGAAGGAGTTGGATATATTTCTTGAGGCTAAAGGTATCAAGGGATATGGGGAGAAAGCAGGGACAGGATGCTGAATTTGGATGATCAGCCATGATCTCATTAACTGGCGGAGTGGGCTTGAGGGGCCGAATGGCCTACTCCTGCTCCTATCTTCTATGTTTCTATGTATGAGTTAGAGGGGTCTGCACAGGATGAGTCACCGAGCACAAATGAACAGATACAGATGGGAAGGACGGTCCAGGAAACAGGTCACTTCCTAGCTCATGTCCTAGCTCTGCTCAAGAGGAAGGTGATGCAGGCTTTAGGGGTCCTGTGCACCAGTGATCGCTAAATGTATTGGATTGGATTGCCTGCAAACATTTTGGAAAGTGTGGAGTAGTCTGCTACCAACTTGTATAGGGTTCTGGCACATGGCATCACCACTCTGCAATCAATTATGGAGCATGTGGTCACCTCAATGGAGGCTGAAGTAGGGCCCTCCCTGGTGGATCTCTGGTATCAGTAACAGCATCTCCGAGAGATCCTCATACTGGGGCCATGCAGGCTCTGGGCTCTACCATCGCCTTGGATAGGCTGGGAGACCAAATGGATAAGGGCTTCAATCAGATCATGTATGCTGCACAGTCTGCACCTCCGCAGATCAGCAGGGGCAGTCAGGCAATGGGAATGGAACGTGCAAGCACGTAGTGTTAAGGGTAAACTGTAGCAGATGAGTGGCAGCACAATGCATCACCAAGTTGTCAAGTGCAACTGTGTTAAACAGAAAGAGAAAAAGGGAGGGAAGATGCCTAAACACCCTGCTGTGTCTAGCCTTCAGCCTCAGCATCTCCAATGCTGTGTGCTCTCTCGCTGTCAATAATATTGATGGCGGCCAATTCCAATGGTCAGTGTCTGCAGTGTGGCAGGACCTTCTCCTGTTGTGTGTCAGCTTCTCCTGCAGGAAGAGTGGAAGTGGATTAATGTGTCCTGCTTAAGGATTTTCAAGATTAATGATGCAGCTTAGTGTGCATGATGACAGGTCGAAGCAGCAATTGAGGACAAGAGGGAGAAATAGTTGTGAGGACAGTAGCAGGTTTTGAGAGTGGGAGTAGAAGCAGAAAGCAGTGAGAACCATGGGTAGTGGAGAAAGGAAGTATTGATAGTGCTGAGGCTAAAGTAAGGTTATGCAAATCTGTGCAGAGAGTATGGGAGATGGGAAGGGGAGTCTGACCTTGGCATTCTTGGATGCCTTTAAGCAGTGGGTGGGTGGGGTGCGGGAGGGAGGGGCTTTGGGGTTGACCTGGGTTTTTTTTTCTTTTTGGGACTGATGGTCCGACTGGGGGTGAAATTTGTCTTGGGCCGTGCCGCAAAACGGACAATAGTGCATCGGCAGCCCATTTTACACTGCAGCCGATTTTCTTTTACCAGGCTGCCGATGCACTGTTGTCCATTTTGCACTAGCACCCAAGATGGATTTCACCTGCACTGTGCACCGTGTGTTTCCCTTGAAGAAGCTGACTCAGTCCCTCTTTCACCTGGAGTTTGTGATTCAGTGCTCCACATAATGCTTACAGTCAACGATGTTCCAGGGAACTCAATCTACTTCGTTTAAAAAGAAGTATGTTACAAGCTACCATCGATTCACTTCGAACCAATGGAAGGGCAACGTGTGTACTGCAGATGGTGAGAGCTAAGCATTGACTTTCTGGTACGCACCACCTCTCTGTGTAACAGCTTGACAATGAAGCACCACTGTGGTGCACTACAAGGATTCAGTGACCCATCAACCAGTTAAAACTGTGAATATCTGGTCAGACATTATTCAATTTGGGTTCTGAAGGACTTTGGGGTGCTGAAATTTCGGAAGCAGAAAAATTACCGCCAGGCGCTAATGATAAGTGGCTCCCATGAAATTCAGTTGTAGCGCTTCAAGAGGGAAGTGGAGCGCTAAGTCAAGTGCTACCACTTCCCTTAGAGCGCTAAAGGGTGTAAGAGGGGCGGTATAGGCAGGGCGCTGATCAATGTTCCGTGCAGTGCTGCCGGATTCGCAGGCTCCTTCCCTCTCTTAAAGGGCAGGGCCAATGCTCACAGCAGTTAAAGGGAAGGCTGGGGATGGGTCGGCGATGGCACCAGCGATCCACGAGGAGCAGCCCCAAGCACTCTGAGAGTACAGGGCCGATCAATCGCAGCAATGTAAAATTTAAAAAACAGCACAAAGTGGGTGAGAAAAAACTGTTGGCCTACCTGACCACCTTTAATTAGTGCTCCCCAAGTGGCTGGCCGAGGTTGTTAAGTCTGTGTGTTATATTGAGAATTACTACACAGACCACAAGAGTAAACTTTAACAGGTCTTTACTAGTTGAAGGTCAGGGCGGAACTGCCCAATAAATCATTACACAGCACTTATATACCGGTGTGGTCACCACCGGTATTACAGTATACAGCAGCCAAGATAAAGTAGTGCAACTCTTAAAATAGTTCTCTTAAAGGTGGAATGGTTCTCTTAAAGGTGGAACAGTTACATACACTACAGAGGGCACAACGTCTCCTGCAGCTGCTGTTGCTGACGCCCGGCGAAGCTGCAGGGAGCAGAAGCGAATTTAGGATCCAGGGCGGTAACGGGGCGATGTGCACTGGATGATGTCACGATCCCCCGGGCGCAGGAGATCGAGGCGGTAAGTTTTACCGCCGGCGCTACATGCCCCCCCCATTGAATTTTGCATGAGTCGTTTATTTCGCCACGCCCAGTCAGTAAGTCGTTCATAGAGCTTGATAGGGTGGACGCTGGGAGAATGTTTCCCTTGGCTGGGGAGTCTAGAACCAGGGGCCACAGCCTCAGGATAAAGGGTAGGCCATTCAAGACTGAGATGAGAAGAAATTTCTTCACACAGAGGGTGGCGAATCTTTGGAATTCTCTACCCCAGAGGGCTGTGGAGGCTCAGTTATTGGCTATATTCAAAACAGAAGTCGATAGATTTCTGACTAATAAGGGCATCAAGGGATATGGCGATAGGGCCGGTGAATGGAGTTGAGGCAGAAGATCAGCCATGATCTCATTGAATGGCGGAGCAGGCTCGAAGGGCCGAATGGCCTACCCCTGCTCCTATTTCTTATGTTTTTATGTTCTTATACCTTCAGCCAGCAAAAATCTATCGATCTCAGATTTAAAATTATTAATAGAGCTAGCATCTACTGCTTTACGTAGGAGAGAGTTTCACACTTCTACCACCCATTGTGTGAAGAAGGGTTTCCTAACTTCTCTTCTGTATGGTCTGGCTCTGATTTTAAGGTTATGGCCCTTGTTCTGGACACCCCACCAGAGGAAATAGTTCCTCTCTATCTATCTATCAAATCCTTTAATCATCTTAAACACCTCAATTAGATCACCCTTTAATATTGTATACTCAAGGGAACACAAGCCTAGTCCATGCAACCTTTCCTCATTATAAGAACATAAGAATTATGAGCAGGAGTAGGCCATATGGCCCCTCGAGCCTGCTCTGCCATTCAATAAGATCATGGCTGATCTTCTACCTCAACTCCACTTTCCCGCCCGATCCCCACATCCCTTGATTCCCCTAGCGTCCAAAAATTTATCGATCTCAGCCTTGAATATACTCAACGATTCAGCATCCACAGTCCTCTGGGGTTGAGAATTCTAAAGAATCACAACTCTTTGAACGAAGAAATTCCTCCTCATCTCAGTCTTAAATGGCCGACCCCTTATCCTGAGACTGTGCCCCCTAGTTCTAGACTCTCCAGCCAGGAGAAACAACCTCTCAGCATCTACCCTGTCAATCCTCCTCAGTATCTTATATGTTTCAATGAGATCATTATTGAATCCTTTTAGCTCCGGTATCATTCTGCTGAATCTGCGCTGCTCCCCCACCAAGGCCAATATTTGCTTCCTGAGTTGCCGTACCCGCAGTATTCCCAATGGGTCTAACCAGAGCTCTATAACTGTAACATTACTTCCATCCCTTTGTATTCCAGCCCCCTTGAGATGAAGGCCAATATTCCATTAGCCTTTTTAATTATTTTTTGCACATATCCATTAGCTTTTAGTGCTTTCTGTATTAGGACCCCTAATTCTCTCAGCTTCTCCACAGTTCCTAGCTTCTCACTATTTAGAACATGCTCTGATCTATCTTTTTTAGGTCCAAAGTGGATGACCTCACATGGAACAGTTTTGCCCACTCACGATGCCCCTTTGCAACTTTCTGCTCCCGTCTACACTCTTTACTGTGCCACCTAACTTGGTTTCATCAGCAAACATGGATAATTGGCTCTCTATTCTTTCATCTAAGTCATTTATAAATATAGTGAGCATCTGAGGCACCAGTACAGATCCCTCGGGGACACCACTAGTCACATGCAGCCAATTGGAGTACATACGCATTATCCCAACTCTCTGTCTCCTACCTCCAAACCAATTCCCTAGCCATGTCAATAGGTTGCCTCCAATTTTGTGTGCTCTCATTTTGGTTAACAGTCTCTTGTGTGGAACCTTATCAAATGCCTTCTGAAAGTCCATATAAATGACAACTAGATACTCTCTTATCTACCACATTAGTTACCTCCTCAAAAAACTCAACTAGGTTCATTAGACATGATTTACCTTTTACAAATCCATGCTACCCCCTTGCACTTTGGGAAAGTGGGCAAACTGGTAAAAGCCAGAGTGCTTTTGCTCCTACTACTGGTCCATCCATCTGTTCTGCATTAGGGCAGGTCCTAACTCAAGCACCACACATGAGATTCTTGAGCCACTTTCTCAGGAACAGTAACTGAGATGGTTTTTTGTTACCTTCCTCATTATTTCTATCTTCGAATTACCTTCTTCTAGATGGGCCAAAGGCTAAACCAAGGCTAAAGAGCCCCATTTACCCATCAGACACAAGTACCCCCTCTGAACGTCAACTCAGTATTCAGAGCTGGTGCTCCAATCTCAGCTGTCTGGAGTGGGCTCAAACACTTCACCTTCTGACACGCTACCACTAAGCTAAAGGCTCACTCTCCTATTGCAGGTTGGCCATGTTGAATTGCATGGAGCAACGTGCCTTGTGTTCTATTCAATTGACTTCAACAAGCAGATTAACATTAAAAATCAGTTAACAAGTCCTTACAAGCTTTTTTCTTGTCCCTATCAATTTTTTTTGCCAGCACTTTGTGAATACAGCAGGATCATCATTAGGTGAGAATAATGCAGCTCCCCCAAAATTGACAAGTAATATCAGCTTTCCTTGTCAGTAACAATTTTTCGGGATAGGAAAAGAACATTTGGCCCAACAAACCTGGCTCTTTTTAATCGATTTCAATCTCAGTTGTCTACTTTCTCCACATATCCCTGAAAAATTTTCTCTCACCAGAAACACAAGAAATTGTCTTTTGAACCTGTTTCCACTGTTCACTCCAATTACAATCATGGATAACTCACTGAACAAGTCTATGGGGGAAAAATTCAGTTGGTAGCGCCACCCGTTAGCACCTTAAGAGGGTGCTAAGTGGAGCGCAAAGCAACTAGCACCCGGGCGCGGCGATATCTGCGCCTCTCGCGAAATTGACCAGACATTTTGCGGCGGCACTGAACAATACTGCCACAATCTCCTGCGCCGGCAGATCATGATGTCAGTCGAGTGCGCAACGCCCTGTTAGCGCCCCGGACTGGAAATTGAGTGGCGCCCCCTGCCTTACCGCCTGCCACTAGCAACGACAGGTTGAGGGGAGCGTTATGCTGTCAGAAAGTGACTAGGGGAGCGATGTTTAAAGGCGACCACTTCCTGCCTTTTTTTGTCGGTGACATTTTTGCAACACGCATTCTGAGAGAGAGAGAAACTTCTGGAGAGATTCAACACTGTGTGAAGGAGTTTTGGGTACTGAGCAGCAGCATGTTGCAGGTTGGTTTTGATTTGCCCTTCCTTGTATCGATTTAGAAGAGACTATGGGGTCTGCACTCTGAGCTCTTCCCCTGGTTCTCTCCATTGTTCTTTCCAGCAGATTTGATGTACAGGTCTCTCCAGGCTGAGATTCAAGGCCGAGATTCAAGGCTGCAATGAGCATGATGTGGATGGAGAGCAAGATCAACCCTCCCCTTTAAGATAAAAACAGAAAATGCAGGAGAAACTCAGCAGGTCAAGCAGCATCTGTGAAGAGAGAAACAGATTTAACGTTTCAGGTCGATGACCATTCGTCAGAACTCCCCTTTAAGAATTGGATGGTGCCAGTGTGTCTGTGTTCCATTGCTGACTGAAATCACATGAGCTTTGCCAGCGCTGTGAGGTAGCGCCTCGCTCCTCGGCCTTAGCGCCTTAAGAGAGGTGTGTAATGCCTGATTTAGTGCTCCAATCACCTCCAGGGGCGATAAAAGCCAAGTTTGCTGTTGGAGGCAATAATTAGCGCCAGGCACTAAACTTTGCGCACTGCCAATAATAGCGCCCCAAATGGGGCGATACCAAATTTTTCCCCCTATGATCCTTATTGTTAAAAATTACACCTGACTTCCTTATGTAAGATTCTCAAAATTCACAGATCCCCCAAAATTCGGAGAAAAACCCTAAAGCAAAGGACTTTGGACTCTTTTCTAACCACTTCAGGGTGATAAAATGTATTGGGCCTAACAGAGGGAGATTTAAGGTCAAAAACCAAGATTTGGTATTTTAAAAAAGGCATGTTTGGGCTTGTAAAGGAAAAGGCTGCAACAGGAGATGGGATCAACCTCTGTAATAGACAGTTTGAGTATTGGAGTTAATCAAACTGTCTGGGGAACTGTCTAACGTCACTCAGCCCCTATCAGACAATTTACATTCTAACAATAGACCCATGGAAGAGCAGTCCCCACCCAAATTACAGGACCCATCCAAAACATGTGTAAAATAAATCACCTTGCCCAACTCCATAGAAATCTCAGGCCCAGTGAGGAAACTCGAAATCTGAGCACAATGACTGCAATCAAGTAAGAGCTCAACAGCTCATGGAACCATCCCGAAACCACTTCACACATTCATAAACAAGTTGCTATTAACGAGCCCGCCAAAATCTTACAATAAACCGGGACTGATTTGGCGCACAGATTAGGAGGCCCCAAATAGTATAATTTAAGGCCTGTTTTCTCAAGAAGACAGTTCAGCAGTTACACAGTTACAACAAGTTCTCTACAAGCACTGCAGTTCTCGGCAGTTCTCAGGAGTTCATCGAGTTCGAAGAAGTTCACAGTTCTGGAAGCAGGTCAACACACAAGAAGAAACCAGAGCAACAGTTCCAGTGACCATCAGACGCCTCGCGGCAACACGGGCCTTACGAAACAACCAACCGAATATTACCACCAACCAACCGGGTAATATTGGGCCACCGCGACCAAAGAAAACCAACTTGGGAGAAAACCGAAGATTCGCAAGTTTTCCACTCTGCAACCTATTCCTGACTTACCCCTGGGTAAGATTTTTACTTAAAAAGACTCTAAACCCTATCTCTAACAGAAGAAAAGTGGGTACTCACCCGATAAATCCAATACGCACCCTACCGCATCAGCGGACTCGCGAAGACTGACCAGACACGCAGTCGAAGTCCTCTACTGCATCCGGGGTACGGCAGGCACCAACCAACACATCCAGCGAACCCCGAAATCGCGAACCAGCTCAACTGTCAAGGATTCGTTTGGTGAGCATTATCCCATGTCCTCTAGAGCCCAACTTAGCTAGTAAAGTGAGATTGGGAGGGGTGAGGTATTTTTCTACTGTAATTTCCCTCGTATGTATCGAAGTGTTCCCCATTTTATTAGAGTGTTAAGGTTGTTGTGTTATATTTTCTCTCTTGAATAAAGATCAAAGTTTCTTGCACCAAAACCAGTTGTCTGCTGCACTTTTGTCACAACCCCCAAATATGTCCAAGGTCTAGAACCAAGGGAGTGGGAGCAATTCGAACCGTTCATAAGTCAGAGGTGAAGCTGACACACACCACCACCCCCTACACTTACTTACAGCTTCCTAATTTTAACTTGCATCCCTTGTACTCTTCACATAGGGAACAATTTGCTTGAATTAACTTTTATCAATTCCCTTCGCAATCTTGGTAGCTCCCCAAAGTCTCTTTTCCAAAGAAAACTTCTCCAATTTTCTCTACCTCTCTCACAGTTTAAATTCCTGAGTCATACACATTAAACGTCACCTTTTGTTCAAAAAAGATCTAATGACTTTAAGTTCTTACAGATTTTGGGAGCCGAGCACCAGGACTGTCTCATTGTCTCACTCTAGGTGTGCTTTTAATAGGACTGTTGCACTGAAGATATTGCATCAATCTTCAGTTCATGCAGTAGCAGCAACTTTCCCTGTGCCTGTGCCAAACAATAGGTATTTATGCTATTTATAAAGCAAAATTGGCCTAGGCTTGTGTTGTAGAAGTACAATGGTAGTCTCCTCTGTCTGCCAGCTGTAAAAGTCTTCATTTTAGGCAGTCTTAATTAAATTCCTAATTTTTGCCACCTTTGCTTCTCTGCCAGTGGTTGCTTCTTTCAGCCACCATGTTCCAGCTCACAAAATCCCTCCACCTTCCCTCTGCCTTCACCACTTTCAAAAGCCTCAGAAAGACTTTCTTCAACCCCATTTTCAGCCCTTTCCCCTGACTCCAATCTACCTGTTCTTTTCCCTCCCACTAATTGTCCCTTTCCGTCTCTGATCTGTTAAGTGCTTCGGGATGTCTTTCTGATGTGAGCACCACTATATATCAATAAAACAATACAAGTTACAAAAGCAAAATACTGCGGATGCTGGAAATCTGAAATAAAAACAGAAAATGCTGGAAATACTCAACAGGTCAGGCAGCATCTGTAGAGAGAGAAACAGAGTTGACGTTTCAGGTCGATGACCCTTCGTCAGAACTGGAAAAAGTTGGAGATGTAAAAGGTTTTTTAGCATGTGTAGGGGCAGGGAGAGTGGGGAGGAGAGGAAAGAACAAAAGGGAAAGTCTATGACAGGTTGGAAGGCAGGAAAGATTAAGAGACAAAAGGGATGTTGGTGCAAGGCAAAAGGAGATGGTAATGGGACAAGTTATGAAAAAAAAGATGAGTCTAGATGAAGTGTAAATGGCAATGGCAGAATCATCAACAGCTTCCATGTGAAAAAAAATAGGGGCCGAGGTTATGGTCTGAAATTGTTGAACTCGATGTTGAGTCCAGAAGGCTGTAAAGTGCCTAATCGAAAGATGAGGTGCTGTTCCTTGAGCTTACGTTGAGCTTCATAGGAACAGTGTAAGAGGCCGAGGACAGAGAGGCCAGAGTGGGAGTGGAGCGGAGAATTAAAGTGACAGGCGACCAGAAGCTCGGGGTCACCCTTACAGACTGAACAGAGGTGTTCCGCAAAGCGGTCACCCAATCTGCGTTTGGTCTCCCCAATGTAGAGGAGACCGCATCGTGAGCAGCGAATACAGTATACTAAATTGTAAGAAGTACAAATAAATCGCTGTTTCACCTGGAAGGAGCGTTTGGGGCCCTGGACAGTGGGAAGGGCAGAGGTAAAAGGGCAAGTGTTGCATCTCCTCCGCATGATCGGGAAGGGCCGGGCGAAGGGGAAGGGGTGTTGGGGGTGATAGACGAGTGGACCAGGGTATCGCGGAGGGAGCTGTCCCTTTGGAATGCTGAAAGGGGGGGTGAGGGGAAGGTGTGTATGGTAGTGGGATCATACTGGAGGTGGCGGAAATGGCGGAGGATGATCCATTGAATTTGGAGGCTGGTGGAGTGAAAGGTGAGGACAAGGGGAACCCTATTGTGGTTCTGGGAGGGAGGGGAAGGGGTGAGAGCAGAAGTGCAGGAAATAGAACGAACACGGTCAAGGGCTATGTCAACCATGGTAGAGGGGAATCCTCGGTTGTGGGCGAGAGGACATTGTGTTGGTCAGTAACAGAGGGAAGGTAAGGTGTGGGACAAATGTTTAAATGGGAATTGGGGTTGTGTTCAATCAGGTTTGTTAGGCATGACCTACCTTTCACAAATCCATGCTGGCTGTCTCTGATCAACTGAAAATTTTCGAGGTGTTCAGTCACCCTATCCTTAATTATAGACTCTAGCAATTTCCCAACAACAGGTGTTAGGCTAACTGGTCTATAATTCCCTGGTTTCTCCCTCTCACCATTTTTAAATAGCGGAATGACGTGCTCAACTTTCCAATCTGAAGGAACAATTCCTGAATTGAGAGATCTTTGGAAGATTATAGTTCGGGAGTCTGCAATGTGCTCACCTAATTCCTTTAAACCCTGGGATGGAAATCATCTGGTCCTGGGGATTTGTCACTCTTTAGTACCATTATTTTCTTCATTACTAATATTTTACTTACATTAATTTTATTGAGACCCTGTCCCTGATTTAGTTTCCTTGGGATTTCTGGCGTGCTATCCGCTTCCTCCACTGTAAATACTGATGCAAAGTAATTATTCAACATTTCCGCCATTTCCTTATCATTGTTAATATCACTGCTTTCAGTTTTTAAGGGGCCAACATTGCTCCTGACTACCCTCTTTTTCCTATTATAATTGTAAAAAAATCTTGTGTTAATTTTGATATCCCTTGCAAGTTTCCTTTCATACTCCCTTTCTGTAGCTCTTTTTATCTGTTTTGTGACCATTTGCTGTGCTTTGTATCTTTCCCATTCGCCAGGATCTGTGCTATTTTTTGCATTTTTGTATGCTTTTTCTTTTAGTTTTATGCTGTCCCTTACCTCTTTAGTCATCCATGGCTTGTTTTTGGGCAAGTGGAGCTCTTTCCCCTTCGGGGTATAAACTGGTTCTGTATCACCTTAAATTCTTTTTTGAACATCTCCCACTGATCTTCTGTCATTTTACCCATTAACAGATTTGCCCAGTTTACTGTGGACAGTCTCTGTCTCATCCCTTTGAAGTCGGCCTTACCCAAATCTAGAATCATAGGTTGCAATTTTACTAACCTCAGTGGGTCTATGGCGGGTGACGCCGATGGCGGGTCCCAACCCCACGGCCGGCCTCTGAAATGAATTTACCGAGAGCGGGCTTGTTAAGCCCTCCCAGTGAGTTTCCCAGCCAATTAGAGGAAGCATCATCGACTGGTTTCCTTAAAGGGACCATGGCCAACTTTATTTTGACATTTGTGCTGTCAGTGTTCTACAGCATTTAAGTGCTGCAAACATTGACAAGCACTGCACAGAGGCGCACTGCTGCACCCAGGCTCTCCCATGACTCCCTCCATATGCTTATGGAGGGAGTCACAGCACGCAGGGAGGTCCTCTTCCCTTCCCATGGGCAGAAGAGACCTCCCCAGGAGATCAACACAGCCTGGTTGCACATTGCAGAGGAGGGCACAAGCAGGGATGTGGTCAGGAGGAGCTGGCTGCAGTGCCACAAACATTTCAATGATCTCAGTAGATCACGTTACGTTAGTACAAAGCCACACTCAACCTTATCCTGCTGTGCCTCTCATCACATCTCCATCATTCTGCCTTCCCTATCCTACTCCTGCACATCCTTACTCACACCAACTTACCTTGCGCCTCCACCCATCCCTCTCTATCTATATTATCACATCCCCATCTCACTAGCCACCCTTCCTGTTGTGTATGTACCTTTAAGGGAATAACTGGTCTCAGACTGCAGTACCGGCAGTGACCACCCCTGTATAAAAGGCCCTAGCAGGCTTCTGTAGTTTCAGTTTCCAGGTTGTCTCCATTCAGTAAAGACTTGTTATAATCAACTCCTGCAGTCCGTGTCTCAATTATACACGGACATAATACTGGCGATGAGTAAGAAACGAACTTACCTGCAACTCGGCAGCACCTCAGACGACGTTATTGAAGGTCAGACACAGAAGAAAGAAAAAAAAATAATCCAAAGAAACTCAAGAAATGGGCGTTGACCGTGGGCAACCGCCCTCCAAATCATCGAATTGAAAAATTGCAGGAGAGACTGTCGAGAGCCAGGCTTGGTTCTCCAGTCTGTGGTTTCCCACATAATCGGGCTGGTGGCAGGTAGTGCACTGATCCTTCCTGGGCTGCGGCGGGCTAGAGCTCGATCGGGTGGCTCTGCAACGGGGCCGGGCAGCGAGTCGGGAAGCAAAGAGAGAGAGAGAGGGTGGAGCACTCAGGGCGCAGCCGGTGCTTCGAAGCTGGGCAGCGTTCGGACCTAAGAAGAGGGAGGGAAGTGTCCCAGAGGATCCGCTCCATGACGGGAACGGTTCTTCAATTAATGGAGCAAATATTGAAGCGCGATAGAAAAATAAAAATACGCGGAGAGCGGCGTTGGCAGCAGCGATCGGGGAGGCGCGAAGACCATAGGGCGTCGCCATTACAGGATAGTAAAATAAATATAATCGCCAGCAACAACGTTGGCAGCAGCGGCAGTGGCAGGAAAGCGCGGGAGGCGCCATCTTAACTCGGCGGGGAAGAAGGAAAAGCACGGGAGGCGCCATCTTAACTCGGCGGGGAAGAAGGAAAAGCGCGGGAGGCGCCATCTTAGATTTTCAAGATGCCAAAGACTGGCGATATCACTGCCTTCGATAATGCAACAGAAGACTGGACCACGTATGTGGAAAGAGTCGAGGTATATTGCGAGGCAAACAAAATAGCCGATGAGAAAAAGGCATCGGTATTGCTAAATTTAATGGGCGCAAGAACGTACGGCCTATTGCGGGACCTGATTACTCCAGCCAAACCAAAGGTGAAGAGTTTTAACGAAATTGTTGCTATCCTACAGGAACACCTAAATCCTACACCGCTGCTGATAGCAGAAAGATTTAAATTCCACAGGAGAAATCAGCATAAAAATAAGAGCAATGCTGATTACCTTATGGAACGACGCAAGCTATCAAAGCACTGCCAGTTAGGAGCAGGACTGGCAGATACCTTATGGGACAAATTTGTCTGTGGACTCCTGAGTGAAGGAACCCAGAAGAGGTTACTCTCAGAGAAAGAGCTGACGCTAGATAAGGCTTTCAGCGTGGCAGTATCGTACGAAGCAGCAGCAAGGGGAGCTGCGGAAATACAACGCTGGTCCAAGGACAAAATATGCAGGCAATGCGGAAAGATGGGACACATTGCACGAGTTTGCAGGTCTGGGAAGAAGACCAACGACAACAAAAAGGCTACTAAGGAACCGTACAGGAAAGTACAAAAGATGACAGACAGTAGTTCCGAAGACCAGATGAGCGATAGTGAATCCGGGAACAAGAGACTAAGCTGTCTCAAACTTCACAACGTAATCGCAAAAGAGGATCACCGAACCATTTGGGTCACCCTCACGATAGCAGGGTCCCAAGTCAAAATGGAATTGGATACAGGATCAGCTCTAACCGTCATGAATCAACGAGACTACGAGTGGCTATTCTCACACATACCCTTGAGAGAGATCCATTGTCTTGAGGACGTATATGGGGCAAAAAGTATACCCCAGAGGAAAAATAAGGGTGCCTGTCGAATACAACGGCAAGAAAATATGGAAATTGTATCTCTACATACTGCCAAATGGTGGACCACCGTTATTGGGACGGGAATGGATCAGGAAGATAAGTTTAGACTGGCACTCCATTCAGGCACTGACGGTGGCTGGTAAAAAGGATGACGACGTCACTCCTGGATGATTGTCAACAATCTTAGCTGACGCCAAAGAGGTATTTCAACAAGAACTGGGAACTCTTAAAGGCGTAACCGCCTCGATAAAAATAGAGGAGAATGCAATTCCCAAGTTTTTCAAAGCAAGACCGGTACCATATGCAATTCGCCCAGCCATCGAGGCAGAGCTGGAGAATCTGGAGAATGCAGGCGTGTTATCTAAGGTAGGCTGGAGCGAGTGGGCGACACCCATCGTTCCTGTCATGAAAAAAACGTTAAACAATAAGTCTGAGGAGCCAAGGAAGGTTCGCATCTGTGGGGACTTCAAGGTGACGGTGAACCCAGTCCTTCACACAGTACAACATCCTCTTCCAAGGATAGAAGATATCTTCGCCTCACTATCTGGAGGGAAGCGTTTCACAAAAATTGACCTAGCACAAGCATATTTGCAGATGGAGGTTGAAGAATCCTCTCGGAAGTATCTCACGATAAACACTCACAAAGGTCTTTACCAGTATAATCGACTGGTATTCGGAGTAGCATCAGCTCCGGCGATATGGCAAAGAGCGATGGAACAAGTCCTGCAAGGGATTCCGGGGACTCAGTGTTACTTGGACGACATCCTAGTGACAGGTGAAGATGACAGTGAACACCTTGCCAACCTAGAGTAGGTGCTCACTAGACTACGTGAACATGGGCTATGAGCCAATCGCCCCAAGTGCAAGTTTTTTAAGAAACAGATATCGTATTGTGGCCACGTGATTGATGAAGAGGGGTTGCATAAGTCCCCTGACAAAATTGAAGCGGTAGTTAAGGCTCCAGCGCCTGAAAATGTGTCACAACTGAGGTCATTCCTCAGATTGGTGAATTACTACCATAAGTTTTTGCCGAATTTGTCCACAATTCTGCATCCACTGAACGCCCTACTACGAACGGGAGTAGCATGGAAATGGAGCGATGAATGCAAGCGGGCCTTTCAGAAGGGTAAGGACCTAATCACTTCAAGAGAAGTATTGGCTCACTACAACCCATCACTACCGATAAGACTGGTGTGTGATGCGTCTCCCTGCGGCATTGGGGCGGTACTGTCACATAAATTCCTTGATGGTTCAGAGAGGCCGATAGCTTTTGCGTCACGCTCGTTAACTTCAGCCGAGCGTAACTACGCCCAGATTGACAGAGAGGCCCTCAGCCTGGTGTGGGGGGTGAAGAAGTTCAATCACTACCTGCACGGTCAGAAATTTACTCTACTAACTGATCGTCAACCTCTCGTCTCCATTTTCAACCCTCAGAAGGGCGTACCGATAATGACGGCACAACGGCTACAGAGGTGGTCCCTTTTCCTTGGGGGCTCACCAATATGACATCGAGTACAAAGGAACTAAACAGCATGGGAATGCTGATGGATTGTCGCGCCTACCGTTGCCGACGGTGGAAGAAGAACTGGCAGTGGATCCAGTGGAGTCATTCCACTCGACTATAGTCGAATGTCTCCCTGTGATGAATGCAAACATAGAAAAGGAAACACGAAATGACCCGACACTCTCCTGGGTCTATGATTTAATGGTGAAGGGATGGCCAGCACATGGCGAACCACTGCTGCCAGCATTCTCACCGAGAAGAGAACAGCTGTCAGTGTGCAGAGGAACCTTGATGTGTGGATCCAGAGTAGTAATTCCACCCAAATTGAAGGATAGAGTGCTCAATGAGTTTCATGAGGGTCATCTGGGAGGGGTAAAAATGAAGAACTTAGCCAGAGCGTTTGTGTGGTGGCCGGGAATCGATAGAGAAATCGAAGAGATGACCAAGAGCTGTACAGGATACCAGAAGGTCCAAAACGCCCACCACAAGCCCCTCTACATCCATGGGAGTGGCCCTCATCTCCATGGCAAAGGGTGCACATTGATTTTGCTGGTCCCTTTATGGACTTGATGTTTTTAATTGCGGTGGATGCACATTCAAAGTGGCCAGAGGTAATAAAAATGTCCTCAACCACCACAGAACATACTATCACAGTCTTACGAACCATATTCGCCAGGAATGGGCTGCCTGAACAGATTTGCTCTGACAATGGACCACAGTTTGTGTCTGAAGAGTTCCGGAGGTTCTTAAAGAACAATGGTGTTAAGCATTACACATCCACCCCATATCATCCAGCCACTAATGGATTGGCTGAGAGGTTTGTTCAAACATTCAAGAAGGCTATCAAGGCAATGTGTAATGTAGATATACCCCTACAACACAAGGTGGATAACTTCTTGTTTGCCTACCGGAATGCGACACATGCGGTTACCAACCAAACTCCAGCCATGATGTTCTTCAATCGAAGACTACGATGCCACTTGGATTTGGTTAAGCCAAACGTCAGGAGAGATGTGGAGAACAGGCAGTTTCAGAATATGAATGAAAGGCCGACCAGGAGTTTTAAGATAGGTCAACCAGTTTTGGCCCAGGACTACCGCACAGAGAAATGGCAGCCAGGAACGATCTGTACACGGCAAGGACCTCTAATGTATACCGTGGACGTTGGGGAGAGCATTGTAAGACGCCATGCTGACCAGATTCTAGAGTCACTGGAAAACATCAACTCCACACCACGATCTGAGACACCTGACGATGAAACCGAAGTACCAATTGCATCTACCGCAGAATCGGTGATATTGGAAGCAGATGAACCAAACAACGACATTGATCCTGACTCAACCTTGCCAGAAGAACCTGATATCCCAAAGAAGCGTTATCCAGACAGAATCAGGAAGCCTCCTCAAAGACTGAACTTATAATTGCTTAGCTTCAACCAATGTATCTAGCAACCGTAATTGTAATTGTAATTAGTTATTATTCAGTTGTTAAATGAATGTTATGTACTGTTTATCTAAAAGGGGAGGAATTGTTGTGTATGTACCTTTAAGGGAATAACTGGTCTCAGACTGCAGTACCGGCAGTGACCACCCCTGTATAAAAGGCCCTAGCAGGCTTCTGTAGTTTCAGTTTCCAGGTTGTCTCCATTCAGTAAAGACTTGTTATAATCAACTCCTGCAGTCCGTGTCTCAATTATACATGGACATAATACTTCCCACTCCCCTTCATCCTAGTGCAAGTATACCAGCTAACAACACACAAGGGTAGGCACTTGGGTGTTTTATGCAATGTTCATTTAAAGTTTCTGTTAATGTGGTGTCAAACATTGAAACCTTTATTTTCAATACTTTGCATTCTTGGACAGATTTGTGTGCACCTTTGGAAGTGGCTTAGTGAGTTGCAGTGAATGGTGAGACATAACGGTACCCCCTGCACTGGTCATGAGTATGAAAGGAATGGCTTGGGCATTGTAGGGATGCTTTATGGTGTTAGTGTGGGGTGGTGCCAACCTGGTGCATCATGTGGCAGCCAGGGTGCACAGCATCAAGTGAAGTAAATCTGGCCATGGTGAAGCCATCCCTGGCCTCCCAGGCAGCACTGTGGTCAGGTGCTGATGCCCTCTGTCCTGTGCAGTATCAGGTGATTGTGGAGAAGATTGGTGGTGTTGGTGCTGCTGGTATGCCTGGTGCTGCTGGTGTTGGGGCTGATCGCGGTGTTATTCTGAGGACTAAGGCGAGAGAGTATAAAGGGCAACCATGCTGATGTAATAGATGGCAGGTGAAGTAGAGATGACAGAAGCGATCTGTCAATGGTAAGAGAGGTAATGAGGTCAGACTGGATGGAGACTTGTGTAAAGACTTGCAGCATGGTGAATCTGTTGTAGAAATGCAGTGAGGAGGAGTTTGTGGCTGAGGGAAGATATCTCTGTAAGTTGGGAGCTTGACAGAAGTGGTCCATGACCAGCGTGGACCCTGTGGGGGAGCTGTCAAATGCAGAAGGTGATCTGAAATTCATTCTTAAGTGGTTCTAAACAAGCCACTAATTGCCTGAATTGGGTCCCCCGCTGCTGCGTATCAGGTCTGCTCATCGCTGACAGACCTGACATTGGGGAAAGGTGCGTGGCGGTGGGTTCACAGTGGGTCCCGACTGACTGGGGAAAAAAACACTTTCCCACCTAACCCGCCATCGATCATGCCCAATGACCCCCACAAAATCCAACCCTTAGTAGCTGTTTTGAGTTTCTCCCTTTCAAAGGCTACGTTGAACTCGATCATGTTACGATCGCTACTGGATAAATGTTCACACACTGTTAGGCTGTTAACTAAATCTGGCTCATTACTAAATCTAATATGGCATACCCCTTGTTGCCTCTAGGACATATTGTTATAGAAAACTATCCCAGACACACTCAAGAAATTCACTACCTTTCTGACAGGTGCTCGTCTGCTTATCACAATCTATATGAAAGATAAAATCCCTCATTAAAACCACTCTGCCTTTACTACAGGCTTGTCTAATCTCTGCATTTATACAATCTAGCACTTCACAGTTGCCACCAGGGGGCCTATACACAACACCCACTACAGTCTTAAATCTTTTCTTATTTCTTAATTCTACCTATAAAGTCTCCACTGCCTGCTTACTCTTATGTTCATTAATAACTAGACATTCTTATTATGAACACAGCTAGCTTCTAGCTAGTCATTTATTCAGTACACGTTCTCTAGGTACAGTATCTGTAGAGATGCAGCATGTGTGCTCCTGTGTGCAAGCTGCCTTCTTGGCTGTTGCCTTGTGGGTAGCCTAGTGCCTCATGGGTAATGTAGTCTTAATATATATGCAGCTGGGTAGTGTAGTCTTATACATACAGCTCTACACAGCTCTACGGCTCCACCTAGTGTTCACTATAGAATGACATGTTATTGATCGTTACATCCCCCTTTCTTTGAGGTTTAACAAAATCAATATCAATCAACTTTCAAGAAAACAATAAAGATAATATCAGTAACACTTTTGTTAGTGCTCTATAAACATAAACATTTTCAAAACAGTCAACACATTTTCAAAGCTTTACATTGTACTCAAAGATTAAGTCTATCAGGCTTTTTTACTTCACGTGTGGATCTTCTCAACACGGGTAAGTCTGATGTGTCTTCATGAGATTGTTCTGGCGGTGAATGACAAGATGCAGTTGCAGCATTGTCATCAATCTGCTCTTGTATAGATCGAGGTCTCCTTGCGATCTTTGCTTGGAGAGGGTTTCAGTGTTTCCTTCACTCTTCATGCCATAATTCTCAATGTAGTCAATGCACTCTCGAAAAACTGCTGGCAGCTGGATCCCATCATACAGCATAGTCCTCTCAGCAGCCTCGGCTAATGGAACACCAAAGATTGGCCTGAGGAAAGAAGGAGTATCCACCGGAACTGCTTCCTGCTCTGGTGCAGGTTTCTTCTTTTTCTTTTTCTCTTTCCACTGCTTAACAACATCTGCTGCGGTTATATCTTTGGACTTTTTCTCCTTGTGTTTTTCCTCTTTGTGCTTTTCTTCCTTTGGCTTCTCTTTGACCTTAAAGTCTTTTTCTTTCTTCTTGGAGAAACTAGGCTTTTTGAAGACATGGATGCCCTTTGGCCTTTTCATCCTTGATGGGCTCTCTGCTTCATCACCTGAGTCATCTGGTCTGCTTATGGCACAGTTTATACGGTAGACTCTCTTGACCAGTTCTAAGTCTTCACAAGCTTTGTCACCCAGTAATGAATCAAGCCTTTCAGCCACAACAGAAAACATGAGATGAAGCACTTTGTCTTTGACTGTCACTTTAAGTCTGCATACACCTAAGCTATCTATTTTCTGTCCATTATAGCTCTTCTGTAGTACTGACTTTATCTGTATTTTGGGCTTTTCTTTCATATTTTTTATGTCACTCATACTGATTAAGTTTGCTTTTGCCCCAGTGTCCAGTTTCAATGTAACTAATGCTCCATTTATCTGCAGTGGGATCATCCATTTGTCCACTTTTACTGCATTGACTTTATGTTCAGCATTGTCCATTTCTGAGGGCTGCACATTTTCTGTATCTTTTTTGATATCGTCACATGACACCATTCCTACAAAAAATGTCTCACTTAAATCAGTGTCCTCAATCACATTAACTTGTTGCCCTTTCGTTGTTTTTACTTTTGAAAAGCATTGTTTGGCAAAGTGATTCTTTTCATTACACTTTGTGCAAATGTTTTCAAACGCTGGGCATTGTCTTAACTGGTGTTTGTAACCATAGCGTTTACAATTAAAAATTTCATCCTCTGATTGCTTTTCATTTCTGTTCTGCCCATGTTTCTTCCCCTTGTAGGACACAGCACCAACAGCAGCATTATCACTCATTACAATTGCATCATTATTGATTTCACTGAAAGTCTTCGCGTGCTTTCGAGCTAGCTCGCTGGCTTGGCATATTTTCACCGCATTTTTCAAATTTAGTTCGGTTTCTCTCAACAGACGTTCCCTGACTTTTTTATCATGAATACCAAACACAATCTGATCACGAATCATGGATGCTTTGAGCTCAGAGAAATTACATGTCTGTGCTTTCAGTTTCAGATCAGTTATAAAGCTATCAAAAGTCTCATTTTGTTGCTGTATCCGAGAACGGAAGATGTATCTTTCATACGTCTCATTCTTTTTGGGAGAGCAATGTACATCAAATTTTTTTAGCACGTCTTCTAATTTTTCTCTGTTCTCCGCTGGATTAAATACAAATGTATTAAATACCTCTATCGCCTGTGGGCCTGCAACCGTAAGCAGCAACGCTATCTTCCTTGCGTCTGGCTTCGTACCGAATCCGATGGCTGCAACGTAGAGTTCGAATTGTTGTTTAAAAATCCGCCAATTGTAGTCGACATTTCCCTCGAGATTCAAACGCTCTGGTGGCTTCAAATTCTCCATGTCGCTTTTCACAATTTTTTAGCAGATATTTACAACTCTTAGTATCCTGGTACCATCTTATGTTCATTAATAACTAGACATTCTTATTATGAACACAGCTAGCTTCTAGCTAGTCACTTATTCAGTACACATTCTCTAGGTACAGTATCTGTAGAGATGCAGCATGTGTGCTCCTGTGTGCAGGCTGCCATCTTGACTGTTGCCTTGTGGTAGCCTAGTGCCTCATGGGTAATGTAGTCTTAATATATATACAGCTGGGTAGTGTAGTCTTATACATACAGCTCTACACAGCTCTACAGCTCCACCTAGTGTCCACTATAGAATGACATGTTATTGATCGTTACACTTACCTCTCGTCATATCCTCTCTTATCATTGAAGTGATTTTATCCTTAATCACTAAGGCTACTCCTCCCCCTCCACCATTTTCTCTATCTTTCCTGTAGACCTTATAACCTGGTATATTTAGTTTCCAGTCCTGACAGTCTTGCAACCATGTCTCAGTAATGGCTACCATGTCATACCCTCCAAATTGAATTTGCGCCTGCAGTTCATTCAATTTATTCCTTATACTCCGTGCGTTTGTATAAAGGTACATTGATGATTGTATCGGTGCCATTTCCTGCTCTCGCCCCAAAATGGAAACTTTTTATCAAATTTGCTTCCAATTTCCACCCTTCCCTCGCCTTCACATGGTCCATCTCCGACTCTTCCCTTCCCTTCCTCAGCTTCTCTATCTCCATTTCTGGGGAGAGGCTGTCACCCAATATCCACTATAAGCCCACTGACTCCCACAGCTACCTTGATTACACTTCCTCCCACCCTGCTTCCTGTAAGGACTCTATTCCATTCTCCGAATTTCTCCGTTGCATCTGTTCTGACGATACCACCTTCCATACCATCGCTTCCGATATGTCTTCCTTTTTCCTCAACCGAGGATTCACCTCCACCGTGGTTGACAGGACCCTCAATGTGTCCATCCCATTTCCCACACTCACCCCTTCTCCTCCCTCCCAGAACCACAATATGGTTCCCTTTGTCCTCACCTTCCACCCGACCAGCCTCCACGTTCAATGCATCATCCTCCGCCATTTCCGCCACCAAATATATCTTCCCCCCCCTCCCCTTTCAGCATTCCAAAGGGACCATTCCCTCTGCGACACCCTGGTCCACTCTTCAATCACCCCGAACACCCCCTCCTCTTCCCATGGCACCTTCCCATGCAAGCACAGGAGATGCAAAAGCAGCCCAGTTACCTCCTCCCATTCCACTGTCCAGGACCCCCAACACACCTTCCAGTTGAAACAGCAATTTACTTGTACTTCTTTCAATTTAGTATACTGTATTCGCTGGTCATGATTCGGTCTCCTCTACATTGGGAGACCAAATGCAGATTGGGTAATTGCTTTGTGGAACACCTCCATTTATAATAATAATAATAATCAACTTTATTGTCATTGTTAGTGCACAAGTGCAGTACAACGAAATGTAGGCTTGCGGCTCCCGAGAGTGTACATTTAGATTAAGACATTTAAACATTCAACATTCATTTGGCTTGTAATACATTAACATAAACATAATAAAGTGCATTGGCAGATGTGCAGTCTTTAGAGTTTATTTGTGGAGTTCAGTAGGATGACAGCCCTGGGAAAGAAGCTGTTCCTAAATCTGGTCGTTCGGGTGCGAATGCATCTGTAGCATCTCCCAGATGGCAGGGGGGCGAACAGACTGTGGCTGGGGTGGGTAGGGTCTTTGATGATGGTCAGTGACCTCCGTAAACAGCGTTTCTGGTATATTTGCTCTATGGTCGGTAGCCGGGTGCCGGTAATGCGTTGGGCAGTTTTGACTACCCGCTGCAGGGCTTGCCGGTCATAGGAGCTACAGCTGCCATACCATACTGTGATACAGTTTGTCAGGATGCTCTCTATTGTGCAGCGGTAAAAGTTAGAGAGGATCAGGGGTGACAGGTTACATCCCTTCAGCCTCCTTAGGAAATATAGGCGCTGCCTAGGAAATATAGGCCTAGAAATTGGGTATAGCCCCGCTTGAGGCATTAGAACTGGCGATGCGCTAAGTTTATAGCCAGACGAGAGTTATCCGCGCCTGGCGCGATATTGGGTTGCATCGCCCCCAAAGGGGATTGAGGCGCTAAATCAGCCATTGCACGGTGCTCTTAAGGCACAAAAGGTCAGGCGCTACTCAATTTCGACGCGGACGGGCGCAGCGCAGGTGAACTCAATTACGGCAAAACACGAGACCTGCAGGCGCCGGCCGGCTCTTAAAGGGGTGGGTCAGTCAGACTGAGCTTCAACACCCAATGCCCTGTAGGCCTCAGATTCGGCGCTCGCCCTTGTCTGGCGGTACAAAGTTGTTCATTATGGAGAAGGTTAGGCAGAGAGCAGAGCGCTTCAGCACTGAGGCTCTGGACCACTTGGTGGCTGCAGTTGAACACCGTCGACAGGTCCTGTACCCGGATAATGGCAAGAGGCCAAATCAGAAGGCTTATCGACGATCTTGGAGGGAGTTTGCTGTGGGGGTCAACTCCAGCAGCATGGCGACCAGGACCCCTGTTCAGTGCAGGAAGAAATTCAACGACCTCACACGGATCGTTAGGGTGAGTGATGGTTTACCAAACTTGTGCTTCCCTCCATCTGCAGCTGACTTTGGGCACCCTGCTGCAATGATGCGTCAATGGCCATCTGTCAGTATGCACCCATGGCCCTTTCTGGGCAGACACATGGACAGATGTCTCAAGGCCTCATGTAAGGGCTGTTGTACCATGGGGGGTATGCGATGATGTCTCAAGGCCTCATGTAAGGGCTCTTGCACAATAGGGGGCATGCGATGATGTCTCAAGGCCTCATGTAAGGGCTCTTGCACAATAGGGGGCATGCGATGATGTCTCAAGGCCTCATGTAAGGGCTCTTGCACAATAGGGGGCATGCGATGATGTCTCAAGGCCTCATGTAAGGGCTCTTGCACAATAGGGGGCATGCGATGATGTCTCAAGGCCTCATGTAAGGGCTCTTGCACAATGGGGGGCATGCGATGATGTCTCAAGGCCTCATGTAAGGGCTCTTGCACAATGGGGGGCATGCGATGATGTCTCAAGGCCTCATGTAACAGAACCACCCCTTCTTTCCCCTGCAGTCCAAGATGGCGCAGATTAGAAAAGAACAGCGTCGAACCGGTGGCGGACCTGCACAAGTGGTCACTCTCACGGATCTGGAGGAGAGAGTGCACCAGATACTTGGAGGACGTCTGTCTGGTCCAGTGACCACTGCATCTGCCGACCCCATTACCAACAGCGAGGGTAAGACTCTCACCTTTTCCACCTGTTGCCTTCCACTTGGTCCCCCCGCCAGCATGCATCCTCAGTGTGCAGCCATGTCAGAGCCATGCCGCAATCCGGCATGCCTTTCAGCAAACCTGTCCTTTTGCTAAAGCCACTCTTCCACCTCCCACTTTCAGATGAAGCAGCACCAACTTGGGCTCAACGCGCTGAAGCTGCCAGTGCCAGTGCCACCGGAGGCGAGGACCAGGAGGAATCCGGAGCAGCCGTTGCAGAATCCGGGGAGCTGAGACATCTGCAGACTGGGGATAGTAGTCCCCTGGAGGGGAGGGGGGGTGGCTCTGAGGATGAACCAGTTGCCGGACCAAGCGGCATGGAGCAACGCAGGGGGGATAGGCAAGTTCGGCCACCGTCTCCCCGAAGGGCAAGGCAGGTCGTCATGACTGCTGCACAGAGTGCAGATGAGGTCCGTCGCCTGGCAGAGATGAGCAAACAGGCCTGGGTCAGACACACGGAGCTGATGGCTGCAGTGGAGAAGATGCCTGAGTCAATAGATTCATTGGCTAGGAATATGTTGGACTTCGGGGCAACAATGGAGAGGACTCTGCAGGGCTTTGGCGCAACAATGGAGAGGACTCTCCAGGTGTTCGGGGAAACAATGGACAGGTCTATCCAGGGCTTTGGGGCCACAATGGACAGGACTATCCAGGGATTCGGCCCAACAATGGAGAGGACTGTCCACGGCTTTGAGTCGGCAATGGAAAGGACTGTTCAGGGCTTCGGACAATCCCTGGAAAGGTCTGTGCAGGGCTTGTCCGAGGCAGTGGAGCAGTCGGCTCCTGCCTTGTCCGAAGCCATGGGAAGAACTGTCCAGGCCTTCTCCGAAGCACTGGCACCTGGCACACAGGTCCTCACTGTTGCCACGCATTCACTTGCTGGGCTCCTCCACAGCCAGATTGACGCAACGCGATGTCTCACTGCAGCCACCCTCTCTGCATCAGGTAGGATCACCCCGGGCCCTTCCACTCCCGTACAAGGCCAGGAATCCGTGGAGCCTGCGATTGTGGCGGATGAGCCGAGCCGCTCCCCTCAGATAGCCAGTGTGTCGTCCGACCATGGTGCAGGTGTCCTCTCTCGTCAGGAGACCATTGCACATGCCAGCGCTGGGACGCCTGCATTGCAGCTGCCACCACCTGCAGCCCACACTGCTTCTAGCCATGCTCAAAGCAAGCATCCTGCGTCCGCACCCTCCAAGCCCAGAGGTCGGCCAGGCTGTACCTCAGGGGCTTCTGCGCTTCCAGACAGTCGGCAAGCGTCCCCCAGCCTTGAGCCTGCCACTGGGGTGCAATTACGTAGGAGCAGCAGGGAGGGAAGGGGCCGGGCGTGAAAGAGAAGTTGTTCTCCCTCAAGGGGCCAGTTGTAGAGGGAGGTGCTGAGACGTTTGTTTGTCCAAATTCAAGGACACCCTCACCTGCTGTTATAGTTGCAGATTTTTGTTGAGTTTTGCTGCTTTGCCGAACAGGTCACATTTATTTTGGAAGTTATGGTTTCTGCTCACTTTACGTTGTTTAGCTGTAATGAAAGACTTCTGTGTTAATAAACAGAAGTTTCAATGTTGCTTGGTGCATGTGACTACTTTCAGTGATGCTGGCATGCAGAGGCCCTCAAACATCCGAAGTGCGCATGAGGTAAGACTCTCATCATTCCGCCACAGGGGTGTCGAGACGAGCCCAGAGGAGCCTCTGACGTATGGACATTCCACTTTCAGCAGCCCTTCCATCTTTCTCCTCCTCCTCCTCCGCCTGCTCTTCCTCCTCCTCCTCCTCCTCCTCCTCATACTCCTCCTCCTCCGCCTGCTTGTGCAGGGTCCGAGGGAAGGTAATGAATGGACGCGTTCGCCTATAAAGGGCATCTGTCACTTGCCGGATGCAACAGCGGACTGCAGCCTGAGCGACAGTCGCATTGTCCCCAATGGCTGACTGAAAGGATCCGTTGGCATAAAAATGGAGGCCTTCAGTCAGTGTAGCCATCACGGACAGAGAGGTTCTGCAGCGTTCACGCGGCTGCAGATCCTGACCAAGCAGGTGGCACAGATCAGTAACAATGTCCCTCCAGATTCGGAGCCTTCGCAAACACTGCTCCTCCAACATGTCAAGGCTTGTCACCTGCTGCCTAAAGACCCTCGCAGCATCCCGTCGGATTGGCCGACCTCCATTGCCCCTCCTCCTTCTGGCCAATCCCGGCCCTCTCTCCCGCCGTCTCTCTGCCCCTTCACAGTGTTGGGCGATGAGGCCGTCGCCCTCCAAACAATCTCCCATTCCGATGCCAGTTGGTCAAAAGGCTTTTAGGTGTAGTGCTGCAAGTGCTTCGGACAGGGTTGAAGGTCCCAAGTACTGTAAAGCTCAAATCCCAGAACTCCGCTCCACATTAGCTCGCCAACTCTCTCTAGCAGCGATCGCAATGAGCAGGCCAAGTGGCAGAAGATTCTGCACTAGAGCTGTCCCCTTTAAATAGCGCCGCCCTACTCCGAGAAGGGCCTGTTAGCCCTCCCTCGAACTGTCACTAATAGCGCTGGGCGCTAAGGCTCCGGGCGCCACCCAATATGCGCTCAGGCGCTCCTAAAAGGCGTTGCACACTGAAATGACGTCATGAGCTGCTTGCGCTCGCGGGCGCGTGCAAACACTTAGCGCAGGCGCTAAATGTATAGTCAATTTCTGAGTCAGCGCTATCCTCATAGCGTTCGCCCCAACATAGGGCTTCGCCCCAATTCTAGGTCTCTTTAGGCGCTCAGCGTCGGCGCTACCAACCCAATTTCTAGGCCACAGTCCGCAAACGTGACCCTGAGCTTCTAGTCGCCTGTCATTTTAATTTTCTGCCCCACTCCCATTCTGACCTCTCTGTCCTCGGCCTCCTACACTGTTCTAATGAAGCTCAAAGGAATCTCAAGAAACAGCACCCTCATCTTTCAATTAGGCACTTTAGAGACAATGAGCTCAATAATTTCAGATCATAACCTCTGCCCCCATTTTTTCGGATGGCAGCTGTTGCTGATTCTGATATTCCCAGTTACACCTCCTCTGGACCCATCTTTCGTTTCTTGTCCCATTACCACCCACTTTTGCCTTGCACCATCATCCCATTTGTCATTTAATCTCTCCTGCCTTCCAACCTTCCCCACCCCCTTTCCCTTCCTCTGTATTTGCTTAAAACCTGTGACATCTCCAACTTTTTCCAGTTCTGATGGAAGGGAAACTCTGTTTCTCTCTCCACAGTTGCTGCCTTTTTAAAAATTCATTCACAGGATGTGGGCGTCGCTGGCAAGACCAGCATTTATTGCTCATCTCTAATTGCTCTTGAGAAGGTGGTGGTGAGACAACCGAGTAGCTTGCTAGGACATTTCAGAGGGCAGTTAAGAGTCAACCACATTGCTGTGAGTCTGGAGCTTTTTTTAATTCCAAATTTATTTAATCAACTGAATTCAAATTCCCCAGCTGCTGTGGTGGGATTTGAACTCATGTCTCTGGATCAGTAGTCCAGACCTCTGGATAATGCTACCATACCCCTATGCCTGCGGAGTATTTCCAGCAGTTTCTCTTTTTATTTCAAATTTCCAGCATCCACAGTATATACCCTGTAACTGTGACTCTTAGAAATCACCAGTTCACCGTGAAACTTTCCTGCCTCCAATTTGTATGCAACCAACACTTGGAAAAAATAACGTCCATTGATTGGTTTTAATAGCTTTCAGTCCTACCCTCCAACTGATCCGAGTGCTGCTTACGAATAACCACGCATCTCATTGAAAAAACTGCTTTTCCTTCTGAATGACTGACAAGCTGACACATGGGCTAAAAAGCTGACAGACAGCTTGAAGGGATAATTACAAGTTCTAGCCCTTTTCGGGCTACCCCAGATCAGGCGTATTCCCCAGATGTTCACCTTCAACGAAAGTTAAAGATAGCCGAATTCTATAAGACGCTTAATTTGGTCTAAAGGTTCAGACTATCTCTCCCTAAAGGAAAGGAATGACGTGAAGATGTTACCATCCTCCGGATAGCACTTTTAATAAGTTTAACTAGACTGTAACCTTCCGGATATTATGGGGGTCCGGAATACCCCCCAGAATTCTGCAACTCCTTACAAAAGAGTGTACAGAAATTGGGTTCGCGAGATTGATACAGAAATACTCTGAGACAATTCTAAAAATATATAGATTTATTTAAGAGCCGACATTCATTTAACAGCTGTTGAGTCAGTCGCAACATTAACAATTCAAAATACAAATAGCTTACATTTCTTATCAGTGATCCTTATTCTCAAATCTTAACTTCGTTATATTTCCATACTTCTTATTATTCTAATCCAGAATATCCACCAAAATCAAATACCTTGATTACCCGATACTCTAAGTTGTAGGCTTACAGAGTGGTTCTGTAGCCAAGAATCGCTTGCCCGTTTCCAGCGACTTCTGTTTTCCCATTTGAAAATCCTTTTAGTTGTTTATTCTTTGAAGTTTTCTGCTGATGTAAGCTAATTATCTTATTCATTCTCTCTACTGACTTCTTTTTGATCTTATTGTCAGTTTAGCTGCTGCATGCATAATTATATCTCTACCTTTAGGTGTTTCAAAAACCATCATAAAAACAATATGACAGTAGTATTTATTTGATGTCATTCTTATCAAAGATTTTCCATTCAATTCTAAAACCACCTTAACTAGTTATTTGCAGATGTTGTGACTCCGTGGTGTTCCAAGTTCAATACTAAAACAATGTGATTGCTTGGTGCTTCTATTGAAGTCATATCTTCAAAGTGTTCTGTATCATATTTACTACATGTAAATCAAAACCACTTTAACCAGGGTGTTTGCTTGTTTTCTAGCTATCTCAATTGGTTGCATATTTAATCATGTTTCCTGTCTTATTTGATGTTACTTTTACAAAGGCACATGGATTTTTAATATTCTGTTCCTGTTCGAAGTGTCAGTTTCTAACACTTTACTTGGGTCATTCCATTGTGTTGGTTCCAAACCGCAGACCTTTCGGAAGCAAGCCTTTGCTTTTTCAATAGGGCCATTGTTTTAGCATTAACAATCAATTCCCATTTCAAAGCTTGTTGTGTTTACAACTTGTGTTATCAAACCATCCCATCTCAGAAGCCTGTTTTCTGTTTGCCGCCTGTGTCTCCGAGGCTTTAGATTTTTAAACCCAGTATATCATGTATTAATAAATATCAGAAATCTGTTCATATTATGGTGTATCTCTTGAAATATGGCTTATTCCATCACAAGCTTAAAAAGAATTGTCGGTATGTAGTAATATTTTTAGCATCCCAGAGGCTTTTGAATTCTTGTGGTGGAGGCATTTGATATATTACGAGGACTCCCGATCCTGAGGAGCAAACTGGAATCGGACTACCGTATAAAGGGGAAGGAAAATCAAGAGGAAATATTTTGGCTCATAGTCTAAGGGAGATTTTTTTAATGTTTTAGTAAACAGGACTGAGGTCAATTTTATGATTTAGGCCTCCTTGAAATCAGTGCATTTAATTTGGACCCTCACGATATACCATCTATTAACATTGTGCACCTTGCAGAATAAGGGTATCTATCACCCCATTGATACATTTGTGCATAGCAATTTGACTGATGCAGCAGATGTGTCCAGTGCTGGCCTGGAAATGTTCAGTGCTATAGAAATTGAGGTTCCCTGTCACTTCCGTGCCATTGGCAGTGCCGAGTAGATGGTAAACCTGGTCTGCAGGTTGTAAGAAAGCTAGATTTCGGTATTCCTGAGGAACCAGACAAATCATTAATTCCCTCCTTACTAAGGATTTATCTTGGGTTTTATCTCTGAAGGTCTAGGCATGAATGAGGCCTAACTCGACTCCCAAGCTGTCTTGCATTTAACCCAGCTCAAATCAAAATGAGTTTAATTTACTGACTCTTGGTTAAGTTACCCTTAAGCTTCTGAATGAGTGAATCTTTCTTGCCAAACCATCAAGGAAGAAGCCAGATCACAAGTCATGCACCACGCACTATTTATTTGTTATAAATCACAACATAAAATTAACTACATGAACGCTCAACCGATATACATGAGTGTAATCAGTTATGTAGCAGTTGAGCAGCAAATCATTAATGGACAGAATTACTTAACAAAATGAGTAGCAAAGGTTACACAGGCAATTCCTGGCCCCCTGTGGATAGAGGACCTCTTTCCTCCTCTCCACCTCCTCCACCAAGGCCTCCAGTGCAGCATTAGAGAACCTTGGAACATGCTCTCTCCCCTTCTTCCTGCTCAGAGTCTCTTCCACAAACAGTTCCAACACCTGCTCCAGACAGAATGCACCAGCATTTAAGAGGTGCAGGCTGGCTTTAAGTGGTGCTAGCCTTGCACAAACTTAGGCCCCCTGCTGAGGCGTGCAACTACTCAACAGCATGTTTAGTGCTGGCTGCACGCAGCAATCATGCAAAGTAGCAGGCAGCATGAAGTTGGCGTGCTGCCTCCATCAGAAGCAACGGCCGTGGGTTAATCGCGCATTTTGATCCCTGCACCCGTTGTCAAGGGCTATCCAATTTAGCCCCCAAACCTTCTGGTGCAATTAACCATAAGTTAAGTTAAATTAACCTTAAGTTAGAGCTTTCATTTGTTATGACTTTCAGGTTAGAAGATTTTATGGCTAAAAGCTTGGGTGAAGGTTAGCTTCACTTATGTTAGCTAAAAGCATTTTCACAGCATTCAGTTCAACAGCTGAGCTCCATTTTGTTGGTCAACTTTCAAGCTAAAACTCCACCTTCAGGCATTTCCCCCATAAACCTTGAAGGCTCCCTTCGGGCAATTTACCAGCCACTATTCCTACGAGATCCTCGCTGAGCCAGTAGCAGGGCTCTGTCACTGCTTCCCAGCTTAGCCCAAATCTTCCAAGACACTTCTGCTCTGACATTTACAAGCAGACCTACCCGGGATGGTAACTGTTAGATCCGTGGTTCAGTGGATAAATAATTACACGGATGCTGTACATAAACAAATAACAGGTCTTTACTGGAGGAGGGTAATCTCTAGACTGGGGTACAGAGGCATGCGCACAGCTTATATACCGGTGTGGTCACTGCCGGTACTACAGTATACAGGAGCTGTAAAAAGTAGTTCTGACTTAAAGCACATACACTACAATTCTTCCCTTTTTAGATTAATAATACCCCCTTAATATTCAAATAACAATTACATTTTTACATGTACATTCAATAACAAAAGTCCATTTATAGATTCAGTCTTTGGGGTGGCTTCCTGACCCTTTCGGGATAGTGCCTTTCCGGAGGTTCTTGTTCTTGGTGCAGAGGCGATTCTGACCCCCTTTCATCGGGTAGTTCATCGGGTTCCACTGCTACTGGGTCTGAAGTAGATGCTACCGGTATGTCGGGTTCATCCCCAGGTACTCGAGACATGGGGTTGACGCATTCCTGTGATGCTAAGATCTGATCGACGTGGCGTCTCACAATGTTCTCCCCGACATCCACTGTGTACATTAATGGCCCCTGCCTTGTACATATCGTTCCGGGTTGCCACTTCTCTGTTCGATAGTCCCGGGCCAAGACTGGTTGCCCTACATTGAAGCTCCTCGTCGGCTTCTCGTTGATGTGCTGGAATTGTTTGTCCTCAACATTTCTTCGCACATTTGGTCTGAGCAAGTCCAGACGAGATCTCAACCTTCGGTTAAAGAACATCATGGCCGGGGTCTGGTTGGTAACTGCATGTGTCGCGTTTCGGTAGGCTAATAAAAAATTGTCCATCTTATGCTGTAGTGGAATTTCCTTGTCGCACATGGCCTTTATTGCCTTCTTAAAGGTTTGTACGAACCTCTCAGCCAATCCATTGGTGGCTGGATGATACGGGGCGGATGTGTAATGCCTTACCCCATTCCTTTTCATGAATTTTTTGAACTCGTCGGACACAAACTGTGGTCCATTATCAGAGCAGATCTGCTCTGGCAAACCATTTCTGGCAAATATGGTCCGTAGGACTGCAATCGTTTTCTCTGTAGTGGTTGAAGACATCTTTATCACCTCAGGCCACTTTGAATGAGCATCCACTGCTATTAAGAACATTGAGTCCATGAATGGACCAGCAAAATCAATGTGCACCCGTTGCCATGGAGAGGAGGGCCACTCCCATGGGTGTAGAGGGGCATGTGGTGGTGCATTTTGGACCTTCTAGCATCCTAAGCAGCTCTTAGTTAGGTCGTCGATTTGTTGATCGATTCCCGGCCACCACACATAAGCCCTAGCTAGGCTTTTCATTTTCACTCCCCCCAGATGACCTTCATGTAGCTCATTTAGCACTCTCTCCCTTAACTTGGGTGGAATCACCACTCTGGATCCACACATCACTGTCCCCTGGCATACTGACAGCTGTTCTCTTCTGGATAAGAATGCAGGCAACAATGAGTCGCCATGTGTTGGCCATCCCCTCACCGTCAATTCATATACCCGTGACAGCGTCGGATCATTGCGGGTCTCCTTCTCTATATCCGCGTTTGTTACTAGCAATCGTTCAATTATTGACGAATAAAATATCTCGATAGGGTCCACTGCTGGTGCTTCCTCCACAGTAGGCAGTGGCAGGCGCGATAGCCCATCAGCGTTCCCATGCTGTCTCGTGCCTTTATATTCTATTTCATATTGATTCGCCCCTAGAAACAGGGACCATCTTTGTAACCGCTGTGCAGTCATTACTGGCACGCCCTTCTTTGGATTAAAGATGGAGACAAGTGGTTGGTGGTCAGTCAGCAAGGTGAACTTCTGTCCATGCAGATAGTGGTTGAATTTTTTTACTCCCCATACTAGGCTGAGGGCCTCCCTGTCAATCTGGGTGTAGTTACACTCGGCTGAGGTTAGTGACCGAGACGCAAAGGCTACTGGCCTCTCCAACCCGTCTGGGAATTTGTGTGACAGCACCGCTCCAATGCCGTAGGGTGATGCATCCCATGCCAAACAAATTGGTAGTGCTGGGTTGAAATGGGCCAACACCTCTTTTGATGTAATCAATTCTTTACAATTCTGGAAAGCTCGTCTACGTTTGTCATCCCACTTCCATGGTACCCCTGTTTGCAGTAGGGTGTTCTGCGGGTGTAATACCGTAGACAAATTTGGTAAGAATTTGTGGTAATAGTTTACCAGCCCGAGGGACGACCTCAGTTGTGACACATTTTCCGGTGCTGCAGCCTTGACTACTGCCTCAATCTTGTCAGGGGACTTATGTAACCCCTCTTCATCGATGACGTGGCCGCAATACGAGATCTGTTTCTGGAAAAACTCGCACTTGTGGCGATTAGCTCGTAGCCCATATTCCTTTAATCTGGCGAGCACCTTCTCCAAGTTAGCGAGGTGATCACCGTCATTTTCGCCCGTGACCAAGATGTCGTCCAAATAACACTGGGTCCCTGGAATCCCTTGCAGGACCTGATCCATCACCCTTTGCCAGATAGCCGGAGCCGAGGCTACTCCAAACACCAGCCGGTTGTATTGATAGAGACCTTTATGGGTGTTGATCGTAAGGTAATGTTTCGAAGCTTCTTCTACCTCCATTTGCAAGTACGCCTGGGCTAGATCAATTTTGGTGAAGCGTTTACCACCAGATAGCGAGGCGAAAATATCCTCAATTCGTGGAAGCGGATATTGCACCGTGTGAAGGACTGGGTTCACTGTCACCTTAAAATCCCAACAGATGCGGACCTTCTTTGGTTCCCCAGGCGTATTACTCAACGACCTCTTCATTACAGGAACGATGGGTGTAGCCCACTCTCTCCAGTCCACTTTGGACAGTACTCCTGAATGTTCCAACCCTTCCAGCTCTGCTTCAACCACTGGTCTGATCGTATAAGGCACTGGTCTGGCCTTCAGAAACTTTGGGCTTGCATTATCCTCTATTTTAATTGTTGCTGTTATTCCTTTTAGTGTTCCTAGTCCCTCCTGGAACACTTCTTTTGCGTCAGTTAGCATTTTTGACAGTCGTCCAAGTGTGACGTTGTCATCCTTTTTGGCCTCCACCTTCAGTGCCTATCTGGAATGCCAATCTAAATGTATCTTCCGGATCCATTCACGTCCTAGCAGTGGTGGTCCTCCATTTGGCAATAGATATATATCCATTTTAGGTATTTCCTGACCTTTATATGTCACTTTCACCCTTATTTTTCCTTTGGGGTAGACTTTTTGCCCCGTGCACGTCTTCAAGACAATCTCTGTAGCTTTCAAGGGTATGTGTGAAAATAGCCGCTTGTAGTCTCTTTGATTTATGACTGTTAGAGCTGACCCTGTGTCCAATTCCATTTCCACTTGGACTCCGTCTATCTTGAGTGTAACCCAGATAGTCTGGTGATCCTCCATTTCTGTTACCTTATGTAGTTTCAGACAACCCAGCTCCTTGCTTCCGGAGTCTGTGTCACTTTTCTGTTCATCTGAACCACTGTCCATCACCTGGTGTACCTTTTTATACTTCTCCTGTGGAGATTTCTTACTGTTGGTTTTCTTCCCAGACCTGCAGACTCTTGCTATGTGTCCTGCTTTCCCACACTGTCTGCACACTTGGTCCTTGAACCAACAATCCTTCTGGTCATGTGTTGTTCTGCTGCAGCGGTAGCACTTCCCTGTTCCATAGGTCGTTTCGTTGGTGCCATATTCTTGCGGTCTCCGTTGTATCTCTGCAGCGCCCCTTGCGGCTGCTTCGTGTGATACTGCCATACTGAAAGCTTTGTCCAGCATAAGATCCTTTTCTGATAGAAGCCGTTTCTGGGTTCCTTCACTTTGTAGCCCACACACAAACTTGTCCCTTAACGTGCCTGCTAGTCCTGCTCCAAACTGGCAGTATTTCGAAGTTCCGTTAGGTACTCAGCATTGCTTTCGTCTTTGTGTTGGTTTCTTTTATGGAACTTAAATCGTTCTGCTATCAGCAGCGGTGTGGGGTTTAAGTGGTCCTGTAGGATTTCTACTATGCTTTCAAAATTCTTGTTTACATGCTTCTCTGGGGTTACTAGATTTCGCAGTAACCCATAAGTTTTTGCACCCATGGAATTTAACAGAACCAGTGCTTTATTAGCATCTGGCACTTCATTCGCCCTGCAGTACACCTCAATACGTTCCACACATGTCGCCCAATTTTCGACTTCATTGTCGAACGTAGAGATACTGCCACTCTTCAGCATCCTTGGTTGTGCGTTAACTATCACCAATGGCACCTCCTGCGCTTCCCCTTCTTCTCCGCTGGCACAAAATGGCGTCTCCCGCGCTTTCCTTCCTTCCCGCGCTCGCCCCTCTTCTCCGCTGTGGCTTCACAAAATGGCGTCTCCCGCGTTCTTCCTTCTTCTCCGTGGCTCAATGGCGCCTCCCGTGCTCTCCCTGCTTCTCCGCGGCTCAATGGCGTCTCCCGCGCTCTCCCTGCTTCTCCGCGGCTCAATGGCGTCTCCCCTTGCTTCGCCCCGCGAACCCTGATCAGCCCGTGATCCCTGGCTGTGCTCTGCGCGTTCTTCTCTTGATATTTGTCGACGGCGCTCAGTCAAGAACCCGGCTGTTTCTTACCCTCTCTCTCTCCGGTTTGCAGTATTTTTCCTCGACGCCGCTCGGTGATCAACCCCCGGCTGCACCCTGCTCTCTTCACCCTCTTTCTTACCTCGTTGACGCTGCTCGGCTCTCTCTCTCTGCCGTCAGTTGGCTCCAGCCACCGCTGCTCAGGAAGGGTCTGCTCTGGACCTGTCGTCAGTCTCTTACTGCTCATTGTGGCTGGGGAACCAAGCCCGGTTCTCCACAGCCTCCCCAGCGAAGTTGGATCTCTGCCTGACTGCTGGGCGGTTGCTCGCGGTCGACGCCCGTGTTCCTGGACTCAACTAATTTTTATTTTTTTTAATGTTGCAGGTAGATTCGCATCGACACTCGTCGCCACTGTTAGATCCGTGATTCAGTGGATAAATAATTACACGGATGCTGTACATAAACAAATAACAGGTCTTTACTGGAGGAGGGTAATCTCTAGACTGGGGTACAGAGGCATGCACACAGCTTATATACCGGTGTGGTCACTGCCGGTACTACAGTATACAGGAGTTGTAAAAAGTAGTTCTGACTTAAAGCACACACACTACAGTAACGTGCTGTGCTGGACAGAGGACCGTGTACAGCTTGCTTGCCATTCCACATCGCAGCTGTCCTTTGCAGTCTTTTTCATCCTCTTCCACTAAGTGTAGAGCAAGAGGCGCATGGAACCCAATTCATAGTCTCAGTAAAAGCAGTCTGCAACCTTTCACTGTAACTGCCCACCCAGCACTGAAACTAAGCAGTAAGCAGCATCTTATGCAGTGCCTGCTTCAAGTTGGAGTTTGAAGGACAGCACATGTGCCTATTGGGACTTTGGCAAATAGGGAACAAGCGTAACAAGCAATAATCCCTTCTTCAATCAGTGTAATTGGTGAGCATTATAACACACAGCCGCCACTTCCTCCTGCTAGCAATTTTGATGTGCTCTCAAAGTGGGAATTAATCATACCAAATAGCACACTCCAGAAATTACTGGCAATTAATGTACAACGTAACACTGAGGCACTGGACTTTCTAATTTTTTTCAGTCAGTTTTTTAAAGTCCAGATTCATGGTGCAAGTATTTAGTTAGTGCCTTTGAAGTCTCAGGGGAAAAGAATTATGAAAAAGACAGAGGAGAGATCACTTACCTACCAACAATCTCTATCAATCAGGACTCACACCTAACATTCATATGCTGCACCTCACCCTCACGCCCACTGTTAAGTCTGTGAGTTGTTCAAGTAATTAATACTCAGACTTAATCAGTAACAATAAAACAGGTCTTTACTGGTTGGAGGTAGGGACTACACTGAATACAAGATTACTGCACAGTGCTTATATACCGGTGTGTTCACCCCCGGTATTATGTCTACAGCAGCCTGAGAAAGTAGTACATCTCTTAAGGTGGAACAGGCTTAAGCTCTCTTAAGGTGGAACAGGTTACATACACAACACTCCTCCCTTCTTAGCTTTATAGTCATCCCCCCATTTAACATAACGTAATAACATATATACATATATAACTTCATGTTTAACGTAACATATCACAGATTCAGTCTCTGCGGAAAACAGTTCACAGATTCAATCTCTGTGGTGTAGCCGGTTCACGTTATTCATTCAATAGTCCTTTCATGGATTTAACAGCTTGAACTTCCGAACTGATTTGGCTCCGTTCGGAGGGACCACGTGTGTGATCTGGTAGAGGTGATAATGGTTCAGATGGGTCATCTTCTGTTTTTACTTTTCCTTTTCTGCTTCTTGGAGACTCTCTGGGCTCCATTGTCAGCTGCCACAGCTGCCAGCTGCATGCGCAGTTCCTCCTTCTCTTCCTCCTGTTTCCGTCGTAGAGCCAGCTTCTCCCGATGTTCCGTAGACTTTTGGTGCTCCTCCATGATTTCTGCACTTTGGGAGTCGAAGTTACAAGCTGGGCAGGACAGGACATCGTAATATTCGGTGTCGTCCACCAGGTCATGGTAATATTCGGTGTCGTCCTGAGCTAGACCAGTGAGAGGGTCGTCTATTTCCTCCATACCCAGCTGGACGTTAGCCAGCTCTTGTTCCAAATCCAGACATCTTTCCTGAAGAGGCTTCTTCATGTGTACCTCTGCATCCAGCTTTTTCTGGGCTTTCAGCAAGTCGTTTACTAGCGACCTCATTTGTGATTTTAATGCTTCAATTTCCTTTGGAGATTGATTGATCGGACTATGCAATCCCTCTACCGGAGCAGCTGTTTCAGCGGTCTGTTGTTCTACATTGACGTGAGTCAGCGTACTTTTGGCATCCAATGGCTGCTCTGTTGCAGTCGTTTCAGTCTGTGTCGTCACATCAGCCATCTCAATGACTTTTGAGAGCTCCGAACCCTTTTCCTTTGAAGATCGCAGCTCGTGTTCAAGTTTTTCCCATTTCAGAGTCTTGTCCCTCAGCATATGAAGGAGTTGGCTGACCGTTAACTCTTCTGACACCAGATTATGGCACGCACCTTCAGAACCTGAATCAGCTTTGATTCGTTCGGCCTCCTCGCGCAGATGGTTGGTGTGCTCCTGCTCCATTTTCTCCATCAGTTGCTTCTGTTGCCTTTCCAGATTCTCCCACTCTGTAACAAAGAACTTTTTTATTTCATTCATTTCTTGCTCAAAACGACGAATCATTTGTTCTAATTGCTGTTGTAGTTTGAAATGGAGTTGAGTTCGAGCCCAGTGTCCCTCAAAAATGTGCATATCAGTAGACTTGACAGACTCAGAATTCTCTGTTAAACTATGTTGTTGTTGCTCAGTGGAATTCTGTGCTGAAACTTTGTCTTTTGCACATGGGTTGGTCTTACCATCATCAGTTCTAGAGTCTGGGCTGATTATCTGCACCGAGTTCTCACTCTTTATGGCTTTTAGCGAATGCCAGTCCATATTTATGTTTCTAAACCACTCCCGGCCTAGTAGTGGTGGACCTCCCTCCGGTAGCACATATAAGTCCATTATTTGACTTCCTTCGCCCTTGTTGGCCACTGCAACCTTTATTGTCCCGATGGGGTACACTCTCTGCCCCGTGTAGGTTGTCAATATAATCTCCGTATCCTGTAGGGGAATATGTTGGAATAACCTTCTGTAATCTTTCTTATTCATGACCGACAATGCCGATCCAGTGTCCAATTCCATTTTTACTTGGACTCCTTCTATCTGAAGAGTAACCCAAATTGTCTGGAGGTCTGCACCCTTACCAACGTTGAGTACCCTTAAGCTAGCCAGTTCAATACTGCTTAAGCCAGCCAGTTCATTACTGCTAGCATCTGGATCGGACTCCTGTTCGGCCACCTTGTGTACCTTTGCGTATTTCCCTTGCGGTGACTTCTTGTTGCTGGTCTTCTTCCCTGACCTGCATACTCTAGCTATATGTCCAAGCTTACCACATGTTCTGCATTCTTGGTTTTTAAACCAACACTGGTTCTGATCATGCGTTGTCTTTCCACAACGATAACATTTGCCAGAACTCACACCCAATTTGTGTGCACTGAGCTCCGGTGACCGTAGCTGCATTACTGCCGTGCCTCTCGCTGCGGCTTCGTGTGCTGCTGCCATAGTGACCGCCTTCTCAAGCGTCAGCTCATTCTCCTCGAGCAGTCGCTTTTGTGTATCCTGTTTAAATAAACCACACACAAATTTGTCTCGTAGTGCATCTGTCAGTCCCGTTCCAAACTGGCAATATTTCGCTAATTTACGCAATTCCAGCAAATATTCAGCATTGCTTTCATGCTGTAGCTGCCTTCTGTCATAAAATTTAAATCGTTCCGCTAGCATCAGCGGCGTGGGGTTTAGATGATCTTTCAGGACAGTAACAATCTCATCGAACGTCTTATCCGCCGGTTCATCTGGTGATAACAGGTGTTCAATTGTCCGTATGTCTTCGCACCCATTAAATTTAATAATGTTAGTGCTTTATCAGCCTCACGAATTTTATTGGCCTTACAATAATTTTTAACTCGTTCAACATATATGGCCCAATCTTCGATGTCACTATCAAAGTTGCTAATATTCCCGTGTTTAGGCATTGTAGTACTTTATCAGATTTGCAATTTCTCAGATTTTTTTTTTTTTTACTGCTATCCAAGATGGCGGCTTCCCGCTCTTGCCGTCGTCCTCCGCCCACAAAATGGCGGTTTTCCCACGCTTGGCGGTCTTCACCCGTCCCCCGACGCCATCTCCCTTCAGCCCCGAGTGCGGCCCTTATCTCCGCCGCGATCGATGGCCCGCGCTTTTCACCGCGGCTCTCGCGCCTTCAGTGTCTGCCGACGCTGCGCCTTTCAGCCCGAGTGCGGCCCTTATCAGGGATTGCGATCGATGGCCCTTATCTCCGATCGCCCTTGTTCCTCCGACTTCCCCCAGCCCTGTCTTTGCAGCCCACGCTGCTCGGCTTACCCACCACCGAGGTTGAAAAAGAAGCTGCAGGATGTCTTCTGTCCTCCAGTTTTCAGTCGCTGATGGAGGCTTCAGGGTCCTAATGCCTGTCGCTTCCAGTGGGGTGGTGAGATTTGAAACCTCTCTTCAACGTCCTGTCTGTGGACGAAGCCGCCGTGGAATAACTGCCGCAGGGTAAGAATCTGACTCGTCGCCAGTGTTAAGTCTGTGAGTTGTTCAAGTAATTAATACTCAGACTTAATCAGTAACAATAAAACAGGTCTTTACTGGTTGGAGGTAGGGACTACACTGAATACAAGATTACTGCACAGTGCTTATATACCGGTGTGTTCACCCCCGGTATTACGTCTACAGCAGCCTGAGAAAGTAGTACATCTCTTAAGGTGGAACAGGCTTAAGCTCTCTTAAGGTGGAACAGGTTACATACACAACACCCACATCTCACACCTTGTACACATTGCCAGCTATTTAACCATGACAACCATATCACCCAAACATATTGCACGACGCTCACTGACACAGTTCCCTTTCTCTTGTAGGAGAAGGCAGCAGGATCTAACCGGAGAGGGCGAGGCAGGTCTGCATGTTCTAACTCCCATGGAGGAGACATTGCTGGCCATCATGGGAAAGGCAATTGCTGAGGTCGTGGTTACCGGCGGTGCTGAATCCATTGAAGATGCTGGTATCCTCATATCTAATCCTCCTTCTCACATCCCACTTGCCCCTCATCCCACAATCTCTTCTGACTTACAAGCTGCAGATGGTGTAAGCATGCACCTCTTACTTCTTCTCTCCCCTCACCACAACCTTATTCTTGTCTCTTCTTCCTTTCATATACTCAAGAATTGCAACCTGCCCAGACAGTGGAGGAAGAGCAAGAAGACAATGACGATGAAGACACACCGTCACTCGATTTCACACTCGCAGCCACCAGCTCAGATACTGACACTGCGCGTAATTTAGCGGATAGCACAAAGGCGGGATCTGCATGTGGCGAGACACCAAGCACAACTGCGCTGCTGCCAAGACAGGGGCAAGGATAGCGCAGATGCCAGCTTGCTGGAGGATGAGGTCGCACACTGTTTCTGCTGCAGAGGACTCAGAAGAGGACTTCGATGGACCAGGCTACAGAAAAAGGCTGATGGATGTACACACCGAAATGCTTGGTGCATTGGGAAGCCTGCCGGAAAGCCTGCATTCAATGACAAGAAGCATGGAGGTGTCCGGCACCAACTTGGCATAGGCTTTTCGCAGAGCTTGAAGCCCATCTTTTCTAGCATGGAACGGGTAGTCACCTCCAAGAACATACTTGTGGAAACAACCATAATGCTGGGTGTGCTGGGTGATGTCTCAGCTTCCACTGAAGCACAAGCAGCAGCCACTCCACATCCGAGTGCAGCACTGGAAGCTCAGACTGCTGCCATCATGGCTCTGTATACCAGTGTGGAAACGGGATTTCAGGGTGTCACAGCAATCCAGCAATCAGTCATCCAACAGATTACTAGGATTGCTGAGGCGCCATCCCGGGGGAGTGGCAGTGACTCCATGGAGCACAAACCTGCTGTCCTATCTCAGGATGGCAGCATTCCTACTCCCACCATTGCCACTCTGCCAGTGCCCTTGCTGTTGCCTGTCAGCCAGTCAGCCCAGACTGCTGCTGCTGCCCATGCCGAGGTGGTGCAGTCCACAGCCAGGCCTTCTAGGCCCAGAGCTGCTCGACATTGTCCTACAAGGCCATCTGCATTCTTCTCCATTGAAAGTCAGCAGCCTTCCACCAGCAATGCTGCAGGCAATGGAGTAGCACTTCGTAGGAGCTCTAGGACAAGCAAAGGCACATGGAAGACAGGCACTAAGGGAATGCACAAGAATAATTCATTTATGTTTGTATGCAATATGCCATGATTTAATCCATAAATTTGGATTGGAATGTGTATTTTGTGTTGGCTTTATTTTTGTATTGTGGCCAAGAGGACGATGTGATGGTCAGTGACAGAGAGAAGGTTCGGAGTGTGGGACTATTGGTGAATGGGGAATTGGGGTCGAGTTTACTGGTATTGCACTTGAATTAGTTCTTCATGTACAGCCCGGGCTGAAAGGGGCTGTCTAGGTTGCAGCCTCCTCTTCCTTGTCTTCCTTTTCCTCCTCTTCCCCCTCCACCTCCTGCTCCTCGTGCTCCTGCTTCTTAGCTTCTCACCTGCTAGGTGGTGGCAAGCGCTGTTCCCTCATGATAGCAAGGTTGTGCAGCATGCAGCAGACGACCACAAATCTTGAGGCCCTCTCAGCCGAGTACTACAGCGATCCTCCAGAGTGGTCCAGGCAGTGGAATCGTTGCTTCAGGATGCCAATGGACTGCTCTATCACATTTCTTGTGGCAGCATGGCTCTCGTTGTATGCATGCTGCATACATGTGCGTGGGTTTTGAACTGGTGTCATGAGCCATGTCATCAGTGGATAGCCCTTGTTGCCCAGCAGCCAATCTTTGGTTTGCCGTGGTGGCTAAAACACAGCTGGCACAGAGGACTGCTGCAGAATGAATGCATCATGAGTGCTGCTAAGATATCGGGTATTGACCTGCATGATGGTCACACCCCAGCAGCATGCTGAGGGAGTGGAATCCCTCTCGGTTCAGGTACATGGCAGAGTTGACATGAGGCGCAGGCAAAGCAATGTGTGTGCAGTTTTGCTCGATTCCAAGAGGAAGGCCTACTCGTGCACCCATGTCTGGGAGCAACTGGTTTGTGCTGAAGCCTTGAAGTCAACAAAAAGTACTTCAGCACCTGCCTCATCACTCCCTGTAGACTTTTGAAACTGAAACAACTGTGGAAGGCACCAAAAATGTGTAGAATTGTAGCAACAGCCAGAAAAAATAAAGCAGCAACGAATCTGTAAGCAATTGATGATCCCTTTAAATAGCGCTGGTGGGGATTCTTCCTGCTGCTTAAAATGTGTTCAGCTGTGCGAGGTTAAGAGAGAGCGTTGGCTGGAGCATGGAGGTCCAAAATGGCAGCACTGGCGTCAAATCAATGTTATACACGAATTGACAGCATGATCTGCTTGCTCTGCATGCTTCCGGCGGATGTTAAGTGTGTGCGCACTAACCCCTTTAACAATATGGCGTCCGTGCATTTCGTGTCAGAAGTGTGTGCACTCACCGCGGATGCCATTTTGAAACCTTAAGGGGCCTCGTTGTGCCCAAAAAATGGGCGTCACCGAGCCCAATTTCGCTCCCACCCCCATCTCTGAAGCGGCAGGGTGTTGATTCGATTGCCATAACCAATCTCGTCTGCCACTGTTATGATACTGCTCTTTATTTCACTTTGACCAGTAGAGGGAGCATCATGGTAGCGTGGTCCCAGTCAGTTAGCTTTACTTTGAATACATCTACCTACTATTAGCTGCTCACATTAATGACAGTCATGAAGCAGCCCATGGGGCAGGATTCCTGCACACAACAGCAGGAACTGTCAGGAAAAAGGACACAAAGGCTGAAGGGAATGTTAAACTTGTATCGAACCTTGGTTCGAGCACACTTGGAGTACTGTACACAATTCTGGTCTCCATATTACAAAAAAAGATATAGAGGCACTGGAGAAGGTGCAAAAAAGATTTACAAGGATCATACCAGAACTGAGAGGTTATACCTTTCAGAAAAGATTGAACAGGCTGGGGCTCTTTTCTCTAGAAAAGAGAAGGCTGAAGGGTGACCTGATAGAGGTCTTTAAGTTTATGAAGGAGTTTGATCGGGTAGATGTAGAGAAGATGTTTCCATTTGTGGGGAAGACCAAAACTAGGGGCCATAAATATAAGATAGTCATTAAGAAATTCCATAAGGAATTCAGGAGCAACTTCTTTACTCAGAGAATGGTTAGAATGTGGAACTTGCTACCACAAGGAGTAGTTGAGGCGAATATCATAGATGCATTGAATGAGAAGCTAGATAAATACATGAGGGAGAAAGGAATAGAAGGTTATGCTGATAGGCTGAGATGAAGAGGGGTGGGAGGAGGCTCGTGTGGAGCATAAACACCGGCACAGACCAGTTGAGCCGAATGGCCTGTTTCTGAGCTGTACATTCTATGTAATGTGAACTTATAATTCAACTTTCTACTTAATTGCAACCACTCGAACTGAAATAGTTTTCAAAGGTGTTCTTCACATCTTCTGTTTATCGGTACTTTGTGGAAAACTGGTTGCATCTTCTGCAACATTATTGACTTGGTTTATGCTACTTTTTTATTGTTGGAAAGTAGGAAAGCAAATTAGATGCTTTTTTCTACTCTTTCTTCCTGCTGGGCTAGATAAGAAGATTACAATTTTCAGCTGTTTATTACTTTGCTTCAAGGTTCTGTATGATTTTATTGTCCATGTTATTACCTGGACTCAGGCAATTTGTCTTCACTCTGAAAATGTAAGTTATTGGTGAGGACGCAATGTTTGGAAATGATCTCACTTCTCAAGTTCACATTTAATTGCTCTAGCTGTCAAATGGTTGGACCTCATGAGAATGTAACTGAGGTAAAGCTTTAATCTTGTAATTATCTGGCTGGTTGCTGGGTATTACAGCTTACTCATTTCAAGCAAAGAGAAAAGTGTGCTTCTGATTTCCACCTGAAATTCCATTCGTCTTTCTGAAGGTGCAGATTTAGTTTGACATTGATTTGGAAGTGCTAACAAGTTTGGAGAGAATCTTAGTTGAAACAAGTGATTCTAATCTTGTGTGAATCACTGGTGAGTCCACATTTGGAACACTAATCCTGAACTTGTAGAACACTAACGTTGGATCTGCACTTGCCTGTGGCACTGGGTGCACCTGCCCTAGAAGGAGGCAAGGCTGGCATCCCCCGCATTTCAATATTTTCCCTACACATTTAAAACATACACAGGGAGGAATGCGGCATTTTGATTGGCTGGCAGGCACAAAATTAGGCAAGCCAACAGCTCTTAAAGGTTATAGTAGCAAAATACTGCGGATGCTGGAAATCTGAAATAACAACAGAAAATGCTGGAAATACTCAGCAGGCCAGGCAGCATCCATGGAGAGAGAAACAGAGTTAACGTTTCAGGTCTGGGACCCTTCATCAGAACTTAAAGGTTTGCTGCTTGCCATTAATGTGGAGTTTATTATTTTTCCATCTATCACTGAAGGGAGGTGTAGACAGAGAAATCTGCACAGTGAGGGCTGTGCCAAAGACTTCCACATTTAGTAAACTCCTGGAGGTCTTGCTTCCCTAGTGCAGTGATGGAAGGTGGTGATCTTTGGTGTTAAATCACAGGTCCAAGCTGCTGGTGTGGAGGTAGTCGAGTGAGTGAATGAGCACCCTCATACTTGGGGGAAATATAATAGCATTCAGTGGCATTAGGAAACATGCCAAAATAAGGCTCTGGAATCACTGCAGTCATGCAGAAGGGATTTACTTAAAGGCAGAATATCCTGTAGCGAGTGGCATCCGAAGGACCACCTGTATGCAAGCCCCAAAGCAGTGAGGGAACAAGCACAGGACAATGCTTTCTCCTCAGCTGATGCCATTGAGACCTTGGTCTCCTACTTATAGGGTTCTGTGTGACAGACTGAGTGATTGTTTGGAAAGAGTGGTGATGGAAGACTTAACTCACAATGGAGATACTCTAGGAACTACTCTCATGTAGATTGGCACTCATCCAATTGCTTAGCACCGGGAGCATGGCAAGAGAAAGGTTTGATATGAGCCTTTCTCTCAAGGTCTCTGCTTGTCCTTGAACTCCAGCTAAGCATATCAAAGAATACCGGGCATCATTTCAAAGTTTGCAGATGACATAAAACTCAGAAAAGGAGTAAACAGTGAGAAGGAAAGTAACAGACTTGAAAAGCACATAGATAGACTGGTGAAATGGGCAGACACATGACAGGTCAAATTTAACACAGAAGTGTGAAGTGATGCATTTAGTGTCACCTGTGGCTCAGTGAGTAGCAGGAAGGCTCTCTATGGGAGATGATGTATCTGACGGGGAGCAGGATTATGTATCTGACGGGGAGCAGGCACAGAGGGTTACAGAAGAGCTTGAGAGTGAGGAATTAGAGGGGGACAGAGACATGGAAGTGGGGGGTGGGGTGGCACCATGTGGAAAGGGAAAGGTTAGTGAGGGGCAGAAGGAGGGGGAAAGAGCAAGTCCTTGGCCCAAACTTAATGCAAGTGTAGGGGTTTTTTGGTTTGGGGTTTGTGTCTGGCCAGTCAGTTGTGTCTGAGCTGCTCCAGCCCTGTGCGGTTCGAATCGCTTCCCCTTTGGTCCTGACCACCGGACTTATTTACAAGTAGCGATATAGACAAACGTGACCAGTGGTTTGGTGCAAAGAAAACCAATGTTTATTAAAAATAGAGAAACAATTACTATATGGAGAAAATCGCTATGGATGCAACACAATTGCACTTAACGGGGGAGGAGAAACGGACACATCGAGGGAAAATGACTAAAATGACACTTTAGCAATTCTCCTTAACTCCCACCCTTTACACCTCTCTAGATTGCCTTGTAATGGGCCAGAAAGTTGATGCTCACCAGTCTAGGATGTTGAAACGCCTGCTCCGTGCCCTGTTGCCTGCCAATGTTTTAGGTTTTCACTGCCCCAAAACAGAGATACCCCAGTAATTCAAACATAACTGCGGGTATCCTACTTCCCTGGACGGGCTCTTCGTCGACGATCCTCTCGCTGGGTTGATGATACGGCAGGGCACCGGAGGCGAGGCGGGAGAGAGAGAGAAAGAGAGATGGCTTCCCGAGGGACTAGTTATACCCTTCCCGGTAGCCCTTATCTCCCGCCAGATCAGCTCATTTCTTTTGCCTGATCTGGACGTATTGAAAATCATACAAAGGGTACCGATCTGGGCCCATCAACCTGGATGGCCGGTTAATTGGTTTTAAACATCTCATCAGTGTTCCCCTTTGTCCAACTGGTCTCGTGATGGGGCCATTCCAGTCTGAATGCCCCGTTGATCGTTTGTAAACAGTGTCGATGTTCTCTAACGAAGGTTTGAAATGCAGCTAAACTTGTCCCATTACGTGTTGAATAGGCCTTGCCTGCTCTTGATTGCTTGTGCAAATGACCTTGATGGGTTTTAATCAGAGGCCCGAATGCCACTGGGTTTGCTTCTCATGCATAAATGCAGAAGGTCTGTCTGCATTCGAGTTTCTGGAAAGTTCCTTCTCACAGTAATCGGAAACTTACAGGCCTTGGCCATGAGGCTGACCGCAGCCATCTCATTGAGCCCTGGATTCCAAACTCAGTCCAACCAGGGTTTCTTTAATAAACCAAAAGTAAATCTTCGTGGGGGGGGGGAAACATGAAATTTGTGAATCCTTTCACAAGGAAGAGGCTGAAACAGCAGGGAAGATTCAAACAGGAGGTGAAAAAAAGTCGGAGGCTGCAGGAAAAAGCAACAGCTGGCCGAAAAGTTGGGAAGGTGCTTGAGAGGAGGGAAGGGCCAGAGATTAAATGATGGGGAGATTATTAGGCATACTTCCCTTCTTTGGAGTCATGATTACATTGGTCTCAATTAATGTGAACGGATTGAGGGATGAGAAGAAATTGCAGCAGTTGTTGCAGGGTTTTAAAGGCATGGACTTGTGTCTGCAAGAAACCTTTTGGGATGAGGATATTCTAGAAAGAGTTCAGAAGGTTTGGAAGGGAGAGGTGTTTGCAAGTTGTGCAAACAATAACCGTAGAGGGGTGGCTGTTTTGGTGAGTCCGTCCATAAAAGAGAACATTGCCTTGGTGGACAAGGACACTGAGGGGAGATTTTTACGGCTAAGGGTAAAAATGGAGGAATTTAATTGCGATCTCTTTACTATCTATGCACTGAACGACCATTGCAAGCGTCGCGAGTTTTTTCGGGGGTTATTCACTGAAATGGCAGAGGTGTAAAATCCTTGTATAGTGGGGGATTTTAATGTATTTTTATCTCGGATGGACATTTCAGCCCAGATGACCTTTAAGGATGATAACTCCAGAGGGATGATTGTAAAAATGATGGCCAATTTAAATTTGAGAGACTTATGGAGGGACCGAAACCCCATAAAAATGGAGTTCTCCAGATCAGGTTGGGTTGGTGATGTTTTAAAACAGAGCCGAATAGATTTTGTGTTAATGCAGGAAGGGTTAAGTTCTGAGGTGATGGAGATTGATTATAAAAAAGTATTTTTTAGTGACCACTCGGCTTTGGCTCTTAGAATTAGGAACAGCAGAGTTAAGATCGGTTCAGGGGTGTGGATTTTGAACAATCAATACCTGAAAGAAATTGTTTATAAAGAAGGGATTTAAAAAAAAATAAAGAATGCTCAGAAGAAACATAGAAACATAGAAGATAGGAGCAGGAGTAGGCCATTCAGCTCCTCGAGCCTGCTCCGCCATTCAATGCGATCATGGCTGATCATCCAAATTCAGTACCCAGTCCCTGCTTTCTCCCCATACCCCTTGAGCCCTTTAGACTTAAGAAATATATCCAACTCCTTCTTGAATATATTTAATGTATTGGCCTCTACTGCCTTCTGTGGTAGAGAATTCCACAGGTTCACCACTCTGGGTGAAGAAATTCCTCCTCATTTTTGTCCTAAATGGCTTACCCCTTATCCTTAGACTGTGACCCCTGGTTTTGGAAGGAACCTTTGTTCTTGAAAGAAAGAAGAGCTTGGTGGGACAATTTCAAATATGAGGTAAAAGTTTTTTCGGTACGTTATGGGAAAAAGAGAGCGGCAGCTAACCGGCGTCTAGAAGAGAATATAAACAAAAGGTTTATGGATGTCTGTGAAGCAGTTGACGGAGGGGATAAGGGAGCTGAGACGAAGTTCCGGGTGCTAAAGGAAGAGTGGGAATTATTGCAAGCTGAAAAATGCAAGGGGGCCATTCTCCGTGCAAAGGCTAGAGATGCATTGGAGGGCAAAAGATGCACTAGATATTTTCTACAGCAAGAGAAGCTGCAACAGAGATTATCATTAATTGAAGAGTTGAAGGTTGGGGAGAAGATCATTCATGGAAGTGGGGAGATTTTAGAGGCGGCTAGCAGCTTTTATCAAGAGTTATATACAAAAGAAGACATTTCCAATTTGGCGATGGAGAAGGTTAGTGCTTTTATTGAAGAGGGTTTAAAGGAGGATGAGAGAAGCATGTGTGACAAAGAAGTAGGATTAGCGGAAATAAAAGTAGCAATAAGTGGACTGAAGTGGGGGTGGAAAAGCCCAGGGTCCGATGGATTAAGTACAGAATTTAATAAAGAGTTTTTCAAGATTTTAAGTCCATTGCTCTTAGGAGTTTTTAAGGAAATTAAAATTGAGAGAAGCTTGGCCCCATCTATGAGGAGAGGTGTCATAAGCTTAGCTTATATAAAAATAAAGGGGATAGACGGGATCTGAAGAATTGCAGGCGCATCAAATTATTAAATGTGGATTATAAGATCTTGGCGAGGGTTATGGCAAATCGTTTGAAGGAGGTGTTGCCGCAGATAGTTTTGCCCTCTCAGTCCTGTAGAGTCATAGGCTGGGACATCGCAGGCTTTGTGGTCTCAATCCGAGATGCGATAGAGCTCATGGAAGAGAGTGGGAGGGAGGCTTATGTATTAAAGATAGATCAAGAGAAAGCATTTGATAGGGTCTCTCATGAGTTTTTATTGAAGGTTTTGGAAGCATTTGGTTTCGGGGGAAATTTCATTCAGTGGATAAGGATTTTTTGTTCAAACATATTTAGCTGTGTAAAATGTAATGATTTTTTATCCAAGTATTTTCCGATACAGAGATCAGTGAGACAGGGTTGTCCCCTGTCCCCGTTGTTGTACACATTGGTAGCAGAACCATTAGGTTACATGATGCGAAAGAAACAAGGTGTAGTTGGGATTGTGGTTCCCAGTTCTGGGCTGGTGCCAGTGATACACCAATATGCAGATGACACAACCTTAACATTGAGAAATGGGGAGTCAGTGAGGAAAGCTATAGATGTAGTGGAGGAATATTGTAGAGCTTCAGGAGCCAGAGTGAATTATAGTAAGTCCCAATGCCTGGTTGCAGGAAGGGGTAGGGGGGAATGGTTGGGGGAAAGTCCCTTTAAGGTGGTAGAGGTTTTGGAAGTTCTGGGGGTGCATATGGGGTGCAAGAAAGACAGGGATGAAGTGGATCGATTAAATTGGGAACTGAAGGTTATGAAAATTAAAAAGATTTTGGGAAGATGGGAAAGAAGGTGGTTGAAAGTGCAAGGAAGAGCGACAGTGGTGTCTGCTCTCCTGCTATCTAAGCTATGGTACTTATTGACTGTGGAGGATATTCCTGAGTGGGCGGAAAAATCCATCCGAGAGGCTTGTGTGAGGTTTTTATGGGAAGGGAAACCAGCCTTGGTGGCTTACAATACCATAACTGGATGGAGAAATTAGGGAGGGTTCAATTTCCCAGATATTTTGATTTGAAGAAGAAATCCTTTAGAATCAAATGGGTGAAGAGATTTCTTCAGAAGTCAAATACAAGTTTTTGGAAGAATTGTTTTGAGCATTTTTTAAAACAATGTGGGATAGGAGGGCAGGGGATATTGTATATGGAATACAATAATATGATTTTGAAATCGATTAAACTACTCCCTAGGTTTTACAAGGGGGTTGTAGAGACTTGGGCCCAATTTTTAAAAAGTGTGCAGTTTATGCCCAAGGGGCTGAGGAATTTTTAGAACAGCCCTTATTTTTGAACAGGTGGGTCAACATTGAAGGAGAGGTTTTATTTAATCAAGCTTTTATAAAAGCTGATATTATATGTGTGAAAGATGTATTATACGAGGTAATTCCAGGTTGGTTGTCGGAAGCGATAGTGAGAGACATGGTGTGGGAGGAGGATCAGGAGGTAGAGGAAAAAGCAATAGGGACCATGTATGAGAAGATTGTGAGGGCAATGCCACAGGATTGGATGGAAGAAATAAATTCGGAAACCTCCAAAGGAAGTAAAATGCGTCCTGCTTTTCCAAGCTTTCTGCTAGAGAAAGATTATTGCTTAAGATAAAAAATCACGGGATTGGGGGTAATATTCTGGCATGGATAGAGGATTGGCTATCTAACAGAAGGCAGAGAGTTGGGATAAATGGTTCATTCTCAGACTGGCAATCAGTAACTAGTGGTGTTCCACAGGGGTCAGTGCTGGGTCCCCAACTCTTTACAATCTATATTAACGATTTGGAGGAGGGGACCGAGTGTAACATATCAAAGTTTGCAGATGATACTAAGATGGGAGGGAAAGTAGTGAGTGAGGAGGACATAAAAAACCTGCAAGGGGACATAGACAGGCTAAGTAAGTGGGCAGAGATTTGGCAGATGGAATACAATACTGGAAAGTGTGAGGTAATGCACTTTGGCAGGAAAAATCGTAGAGCAAGTTATTATCTTAATGGCAAGAAACTGGAAAGTACTGAAGTACAAAAGGATCTGGGGGTCCTGGTGCACGAAACTCAAAAGGTTAGTATGCAGGTGCAGCAAGTGATTAAGAAGGCCAATGGAATGTTGGCTTTCATTGCTAGGGGGATAGAATATAAAAATAGGGAGGTATTGCTTCAGTTGTACAAGGTATTGGTGAGACCGCACCTGGAATACTGCGTACAGTTTTGGTGTCCATACTTAAGAAAGGACATACTTGCTCTTGAGTAAGTACAATGAAGGTTCACTCGGTTAATCCTGGGGATGAGGGGATGGACATATGAGGAGAGGTTGAGTAGATTGGGACTCTACTCATTGGAGTTCAGAAGAATGAGAGGCGATCTTATTGAAACATATAAGATTGTGAAGGGGTTGGATCGGGTGGATGTGGGGAAGATGCTCCCGATGATGGGTGAAACTAGAACTAGGGGGCATAGTCTTAGAATAAGGGGCTACTCTTTCAAAACTGAGATGAGGAGGAACTACTTCACTCAGAGGGTGGTAGGTCCATGGAATATGCTGCCCCAAAAAGCTGTAGAAGCTACATCATTACATAAATTTAAAACAGAAATAGACAGTTTCCTAGAAGTAAAGGGAATTAAGGGTTACGGGGAGCGGGCAGGAATTTGGACATGAGTCTAGGTTCGGATCGGTCATGGCCCTGTGGGTAGCGGAGCGGGCCCAGGGGCCGTGTAGCCTGATCCTGCTCCTATTTCGTGTGTCTAATTCTGTTAGATTCAGGAGATGGTTCTGTGATAGTGGATTGGCGGTTAGGATCAGATCAGCCATGATCTTATTGAATGGCGGAGCAGGCTCGAGGGGCCGATTGGCCTACTCCTGCTCCTATTTCTTATGTTCTTATGTTCTTATGTAGAAAGGGGGAGAGTTGGTCCAATTTGACAACTGTAATACTTGAGATTTCTATGAGGTATTTTGAGAATGGAGATTCAAGACACCTGCTGGTCAGGAGTTTTGGCAGAGTATATATCCACAGCTGGACTTCAACAGGATTTGGAAGGGAGTGTGGGCAAATTTTAAATGTCCAGAGTGGATTGAACTGGATTTCAAATTGGCTCATAACCGGATTTTTACCATGACGGTCTTGTGCAAGATTGGGCAAGTGGAGGGGGCAACTTGCCCAGTGTGTGGCACACAGGAGGAGACTCTGTCCCATTTCCTGGTGTTATGTCCACAGTTAAATGATTTTAAGTACTATGTTCGACAGTTGTGTGAAGCTTTTTTGCTGGGTGGGGACCGAAGAGCGAGAATGGGAATCCCGTGGGACTCAATTTTGAGATGGGGATTGCAGGAGAGTCTGCCCAAGTCTAGCGGAGCGGCAATTCATTTAATGTTCAGTTTGACTAGATTCATGATTGTGCAAAGAAGGAATGCTCTGTTTTTTAAGGGGAGGAGAATCAATCTAAAAGAGTATTTTAAATATAAGCTAAAAGATCATTTTAAGGCTCTGTGGATGTTTGATTCAGAAAGGAATTTAAAGATAGTATTTTACAATCAATTTTTAAAGTACAATCGATTAATATATGTTACAGGAGACAAATTAAACTTCAGGTTTTGATGTTAAAATGTGGTGGCGGAATGGCTGTGCAGAGCGGCGGAATTGATTTGTATCATACAATGAAATGATCATGATGTTGTAAATGTTCTTAATGTTCAATAAAGTATATTAATAATTTAAAAAAAGTGGGTAGCACTCTTGCCTCTGAGTTAGATGGTTCTGGGTTCAAGTCCCACTCCAGAGATTTGAGCACAAAAATCTAAGCTGGCACTCCAGTGCAGTGCTGAGGAAGTGCTGCACTGTCGGAGGTGCTGACTCTCGGATAAAACATTAAACCAAGGCTCCGTCTGCTCTCTCAGGTCCTGTGGCACTATTTTGAAGAAGAGCAGGGGAGTTATCCCCAGCGTCCTGGCCAATATTTATCCTTCAATCAACATCACAAAAAAACAGATTATTTGGTCATTGTCGCATTGCTGTTTGTGGGAGCTTGCTGTGTGCAAATAGTCTGCTGCGTTTCCTACATTACACCAGTGACTACACTTCAAAAAATGTTTCATTGGCTGTAAAGCACTTGGTGAGGGTCATGAAAGGCACTATATAAATGCAAGTCTTTCTTTTGGTAGGACGAATGAGGAGAGGCAATATAAACTAAATGGTACAATTTAAAGGTGAGTACAGGAACAGAGAGACCTGGGGATTATGTTCAGAAGGTGGCAGGACAAGTTGAGGAGGCTGTTAAAAAAGCAGAGAATTGCATGTCTGTGGTAGAGGCTTCCATGAATGAAAAATCGAGTGGCTCCGTACCAGCATGCAATCTCCCCGCCCAATTTTCCTCTATGTGCAGGTGATCCTTTACATCCAAGCACAATAAGACATAAATTTGCCCCGGAGTTTAAGAATGCAAGGATAGATTTTCCAATTGCAGCTCATGTGCCATGACAGTGTGTATAAAAATAAATGGGAAGAAAATCACACCTTTGATCCCATAGTTTCCTGACGCATGCTCATGGTGTACAAGGGACATGGATAAAGAAGGAAAGAAGGAAAGAAAGAAAGTAAGTGAGTAAGTCCCAAAGCACTTTACAGCCAATAAAGTGCAGTCATTATTGTAATGTAGAAAAGGTCTTGAAAGCTCTGCTCCATAACAGAAGTAAATTACAGTACCGCCAAGTTAGCTAAACTAGAAAGGAAGAAATGAGTGAAGAAAGAAGATAATGATGACTTACTGCAGACAAGTCCCAGAATAATGCTTCGACATGAGAAGCAGTCTCTACTCTGCAATCCTGTTTGAATAGGATGTGTTCCACCATCACACAGAGAACTAATAAAGAAGATTGCTACTTCATTGTTTGAGTTTGAGATTGAAAGTGAATGTCCTTGAGATCAAATCAGCATTTGACCGAGTGTGGTATCAAGGAACCCTAGTAAAATTGAAGTCAATGGGAATCAGGGGGAAAACTCTCCACTCGCTGGAGTCATACCTTGCACAAAGGAAGATGGTTGTGGTTGTTGGAGGCCAATCATCACAGCCCCAGGACAGCACTGCAGGAGTTCCTCAGGGCAGTGTCCTAGGCCCAAACATCTTCAGCTGTTTCATCAATGACCTTCCCTCCCTCATAAGGTCAGACATGGGGATGTTCGCTGATGATTGCAGAGTGTTCAGTTCCATTTGCAACTCCACAGATAATGATGCAGTCTGTGCCCGCATGCTACAAGACCTGGACAACATTCAGGCTTGGGCTGATAAGTGGCAGTAACATTCATGCCACACAAGTGCCAGACAATGACCATCTCCAACAAGAGAGAGTCTAGCCTTCTCCCATTGACGATCAACAGGAGTACTATCGCCAAATTTCCCATCATCAAAATCCTGTGGGTCACCATTGACCAGAAATTTAACTGGACCAGCCACATAAATACTGTGGCTACAAGAGCAGGTTAGAGGCTAAATATTCTGCGGTGAGTGTCTCAACCTCTCCACTCCCCAAAGCCTATCCACCATCTACAAGGCAAAAGTCAGGAGTGTGATGGCTGGATGAATGCAGCTCCAACAACATTCAAGAAGCTCGACACCATCCAGGACTAAGCAGCCCGCTTGATTGGCACCCCATCCACCACTTTAACCATTCACTTCCTCCACCACCAGTGCACCGTGGCTGCAGTGTGTATCATCTACAAGATGCACTGCAGCAACTTGCCAAGGCTTCTTCGACAGCACCTCCCAAATCCGCGACCTCTGCCACTTAGAAGGGCAAGGGCAGCAGGTGCATGGGAACACCACGACCTGCAAGTTCCCCCCCAAGTCACACACCATCCTGACTTGGAAATATATCGCTGTTTCTTCATCGTCGCTGGGTCAAAATCCTGGAACACCCTTCCTAACAGCACTGTGGGAGTACCTTCACCACAAGGACTATAGCGGTTCAAGAAGGTGGCTCACCACCACCTTCTCAAGGGCAAATTGGGATGGGCAATAAATGCTGACCTTGCCAGTGACACCCACATCCCATGAGTCATAGAGACATAACGGCACAGAAGGAGGCCATTCGGCCTATCGAGTCCGTGCCGGCTCTCTGTAGAGCAATCCAGTCAGTCCTATTCCCCTGCTCTATCCCCGTAGCCCTGCAAGTTTATTTCCCTCAAGTGCCTATCCAGTCTCCCTTTGAAAATATTGAGTGTATCCACTTTCACCACTTCCGTGGGCAGCGAGTTCCAGGTCCTCACCACTCGCTGCGTAAAAAAAGTTTTCCTCACATGAATGAATAAATTTTTTTAATGATTCCATTCTATTATTATCTGGACACAGGCAACCTTTCACTCTGAAGTTGAAAGTTAGCTGTTGAGTGTAAGCTATAGAAACAATCTCATTTCTGATTTGTCAAGTTTACATTTAATTGCTCTAGCTGTCAAATGATGTACTTTGAATCTCTCATGAGAGCACAATTGCGGATAACCTATAATCTTGAAATCATAATTTGTAGGTTGCTGGATATTAAAGCTTATTCATGTCATGCAAAAGGAAAGTAAAGTCTGCTTCTGATTCCCATCTTCAATTCCATTAGTGTTTGAGAAGCTACAGATTTACTTCGACCTTGATTTAGAAGTGCTAAAAGTTTGGGTGAAAGCTGAGTTGAAACAAGTGATTCTAATTTTGTGTAAATCACAGGTGAGTCCATATTTGAAATATTGGTCTAGGAATTTGCTTTGCCCTCAAATTTGGGCTCAACATCGGTAATGTGCCAAAATTGGAGTACAAGAGCACCATGTGATATTGGTCCTCTTGCATCATCAGGATTACATAGGATTACATAGGATATACAGCACAGCAACAGGCCATTCGGCCCAACCAGTTTATGCTCCACTCGAGCCTCCTCCCATCTTTCCTCATCTAACCCTATCAGCATAAACCTCTATTCCATTCTCCCTCATATACTTATCTAATCGCCCCTTAAATGCATCTATATTATTCACTTCAACCACTCCCTGTGGTAGCAAGTTCCACAATCTCACTACTCTCTGGGTAAAGAAGTTTCTTCTGAATTCCCTATTTCTTTTGGTGATTATCTTATATTGATGGCCTCTAGTTTTGTTCTTCCCCACAAGCGGAAACATTCTCTCTGTATCCACGCTATCAAAATCTTTCATGATTTTAAAGACCTCTATTAGGTCACCCCTCAGCCTTCTTTTTTCAAGAGAAAAGAGACCCAGCCTGTTCATCCTTTCCTGATATGTATACCCTCACATTTCTGGCATCATCCTTGTAAATCTTCTCTGCACCCTCTCCAGTGCCTCCACATCCTTTTTATAATATGGCGACCAGAACTGTACAAGTGTGGTCTAACCAGGGTTTGATACAAGTTTAGCATAACTTCACTACTTTTCAATTTTATCCCTCTAGAAATAAACCCTAGTGCTTGGTTTGCTTTTTTTTTTGGCCTTGTTAACCTGTGTCATACTTTTAGTAATTTGTGTATTTGTACTCCTAGATCCCTTTGTTCCTCTACCCCATTTAGATTCTTATTTTCCAAGTGATATGTGACCCCACTATTTTTCTTACCAAACTGTAATTTATCACATTTATCTGTGTTGAATTTCAATTGCCTATTATATGGTCATTCTGCAAATGTATTAATGTCTTCTTGTAATTTGTTGCAGTCCTCCTCAGTATTGTCTTTCCCCTCCAATTTGGTGTCGTCCGCAAATTTAGAAATTGTGTTTTTGATTCCAAGGTCTAAATTGTTAATATAAATTGTGTCCCAGCACTGATCCTTGTGGAATACCACTTCCCACCTTCTGCTACTCTGAATAGCTACCCTTTACCCCTACTCTCTGCTTTCTGTCTTGAAGCCAGCTAGCTATCCATTCTGCTACTTGTCTCCTGACTCCGCATTCCCTGACCTTACCCATTAATCTATTATGTGGTGCCTTATTGAAGGCTTTTTGAAAATCTAGATAAATTACATCTACTGCATTACCCTTGTCTACCCTCTCTCTGTTACCTCTTCAAAAAACTCAATTAGGTTGGTCAAGCAAGACTTTCCCTTTTGAAATCCATGCTGACTATTTATTATATTTTTTGTTTCTAGATGTTCTTCTATTTTCTCCTTTAGTAGGGATTCCATTATTTTTCCTACCACCGATGTTAAGCTGACTGGCCTATAGTTCCTTGGACATGTTCTATCTCCCTTCTTAACTATAGGTATTACGTTAGCTATCCGCCAGTCCTCTGACACTACACCTTTTTCTAATGAATTACTAAATATGTGTAGTATTGCCTCTGCTATTTCTTCCCTAGATTCTTTTAAAATGCATAGATATATTCCATCCGGACCAGGGGTTTTATCCTCTTTGAGTTTTATTAGTTTATTTAGTACATCTCCTCATTTTATTTTAAATGCAGTTAAATCATTACTAATCTCATCATCCGATGTCATATCTACCTGTTCTATCTCCCTGGTAAATACTGAAGCAAAGCAACTATTTAATATCTCTGCCATCTCTTTATTGCTACCTGTGGTATTAGCCTCTCCATCCCTTAGAGGCCCTATTCCCATCCCGCCCTTCTTTTTTTTATTTATGTGCCTGTAAAATATTTTACTATTTTGTTTTATGTTCCTTGACAATTTAATTTCATAGTTCCTCTTTGCCTTCTTAATTGTTTTTTTGACTTTTCTCCTAATCCCTTCATATTCTCCCTTATTGTGCTCTCCCCTGCTGTCCATGTACCTTACCTTCAATTTTTCCCTTATGGCTTCATTCATCTACAGTGCCTCATTAGTGTTTAGCTTGTTCTTGTTTATTAGCGGAATATATTTTTCCTGGACTCTGTTGAACATTGTTTTAAATGTTTCCCATTGCTCTTCTACATCACTGTTTGCCAATACTGTTGTCCATTTTATTTTCCCATGTTCTATTCTCAACCCTTCAAAATCAGCTTTTCTCCAATCTATTACCCTGGTCTTTGTCATACCTATGTCCTTCTCAATTATTATCTTAAAGCGTATTATATTATGGTCACTATTGCCTAGATGTTCCCCTACTTTTACTTCTCTTATCTGCTCTGGTTCATTCCCCATTACTAGATCCAATAACAAATCCTTCCTTGTTGGGCTTTTTACATATTGGGTTAGAAAGGAGTCCTGTACACATTGTAGGAACTCCATTCCCTTAACCCCTTTGCCTACCTCTTCTGTTAATTAATATGTGGGTAGTTGAAATCTCCCATGATTATTATTCTATGTTTTATACTAATTTCCCTAATTTGTCTGCATATTTCTTCCTCCACCTCTGTTCCACTATTATGTGGTCTGTAGACTACCCCTATTAGTGTGATTAATCCTTTATTACCTGTTATCTCTATCCACATCAATCCTATTTCTGTCTTGCTGATAGCTGGGTCACTTTTTTCTACAGCCATTATGTTATCCCTAATAAGTACAGCTACTCCACCTCCCCTTTACCCTCCCTATCTTTTCTAAATACTTTATGCCCTGCAATGTTTAATTCCCAGCCATGATTTTTCTGTAGCCATATCTCATTAATCCCTACTATGTCTGGTTCCTCACAACGCATGATTGCCTCCAGCTTCCCTGTTTTATTGCAGACACTGGGCTGGATTTTATTTCGGGGGCGGGTTGGGGTCATGTAATCCGCATTTCATGTTATCCACATGAATCTAAATCGATGTGGGAGATTGATGCAATTTCAACTTAATTGTCAAATTGAGTTCCAACGTGTGGGAACCCATGGCAAATGAGTTTCTCCAGTCTGAAAGTCGCATCCGATGACATCATCATTGCTGCTGCATTTAAGGTCTGCAACAAGCCTTGCTTCTTCTGCAGCCTGCCAACCTGTTGGCCTTTGATGCTACAGGGACCTGGAGGCAGAATGGCCAGTGAAAGACCGAGGTCTGCTCCAAATTTGACGACGTTGCCCTGCAGGCTGTGGTTGAGGGAGCAAGAGCTCATAAAGAGGTGCTCTTCCCTTCTTCGGGGAGGAAAAAGCCTCCCCAGCATACCAAAGCTGCGTGGCTGCAAGTGGCAGAGGAGGTCAACTCCTTATCAGTGACCCGTAGAATCTGGATTCAATGCAGGAAGAGATTTCCTGACCTTCTGCACTCTGGAAAAGTGAGTATGAATTTCCCATCACCCTCAATCTGATCCCCATTGCATTTCCTCACCAGCACTCAGCTTTAGCAATCTCTTCCTCCACATCCCACTTGACACTGGCATCAATGCACCATTACCCATTCCCTCTCTCTCTATGGTCACATTCACCTAACTATTTGACTATGCAGCCCTCACACTCCCTATCACTGTGATGCTATGAAAACAACTGACAACACACAGGGAGGGCCCTTGGTCTTGCCACCTCACTCCATCTTTGTCTCCTTCTAAGTATCTATGCTATGGATTCTCTACACTCACTCCTTCATTCTCACTCAACCTCCACTTGTCTCTCTCATTGCAGGAAAAGAGAGCTCACAATAAGCGAGAAAGAGCGAGGACAGTAGGAGGGCCACCCTCAGTAGGCCACCTCACCCCCTGGGAGGAGGCCGTCCTGGAGATCGTCGGAGTGGAGGAAGATACGCAAGTGGGGGACGGACAGACGGGTGCATCACAACAAGCTGGTGACAGAACAGATTTACATCTCTCTCATTGACATTGCATGAGTCGCTGATAATGATTCTGAAGCTCTAACAGATGAACTTATGATCATCTGCAATATGCAATATGCATGTAACCTTGACATCACATCTCTGACTCTTTCCTTTACTCCCCCACAGGACCATCGACAGCACCCGTCCCCACTCGCTAGGAGGAAGAGCCTGAACATCAAGACTCCTCAGAGGAAGCTGCAACCTCGGAGGGCACAGCGTCAGCAGAATTAAGCACACCCAGCACCAGTGCAGACACTCACACCTCGGTGGGACCTTCGGGACATAGAGTTGCGTTGTCACCTGGTGTATCACAGCTCACAAGTGAGCATCAGCAGATTGTGGAGACAGGGACAGCAGTGGAGAGCCCTAGTCAGAGGGTGCAGGACTCTGCCAACTCGGCTCAGTTGCATGTTGACCCTCTGCCTCTGGGTCCATCCATAAGATCAGCGGTGCTGGATCTCCAGGAACAGATGCAGGAGTCTCTGGCAGGTTTTGTCTCCAGGGTCGCTGCGAGTCTGGAGTGAATGGAGGAGTCCATAGCAAACATGAGCAGAGCCTTTGTGGAGTCATTGGCGCATGAATGCATCACCATGGAAAGGATGGCAACCTCCATGGAGGTGATAATTCACCAGAGTGCAGAAAACATGGTGAGTGTTCAGAATAGAATGACATCTCTGGAGGAGCGATGGTCATCTATTGAACAGAGAAACCAGACCTTCATGGAAGTCCTTCTGAGTAGGACTGCCAGTGCAGAGACGGGTCCCCATGGCCCCCCTGATGTGCAGCAAGGTGCTCTCAAGCCACTTGCAAGCGCTGAGGGGGACCTGACCCATGAGAGGGAAGTTGGTGGCAGACATCAAGGAAGTGGGGGCTCCTCTCCAAGCGCTCACACTTCCATGCCACTGCAGAGCCATCGGTCAGAGCCCCACCAGAGTCCACACCCAAATGAGATCGGCGTCTCAACCCCTGCACAGCCGCAGGAGCAGCAAACTGTTGACGAGCCCTCACAGGTTCACAACCCCAGAGGAAGCCCACCAAAGGTGTCAAGACAGGAGCAGCAGGAAGGTGAGCAAGGGGCCTCCACATCTGCTGAAGCCACAGGGGAAGCACCACGTAGGAGCACACGTAAGAGAAAGATACTGCACAAATAGTCACAAGGGTAGTCACTTGGGTGAAATTTGATGTTTTATGTGGAAAAGCCATCAGATGAATAATGTAAATAAAAAATCTGATGGCTACTGCTGTAGTTATGGCATGTGTCATTTTGCGAATGGGACTTTCACATTGAGGGCTTAGAATTACTTGCAATTGTCAGTATGGTGGTCAAATTGCTAGGAGTCAGCTGGTTCTTGGCTATTGTCGATGCTCAGGTAAGAAGATGCGAGGCAAAAGTGCTCGAGTGGCTAGGCTAAGCAAATCTGGCCAAGATGAGTGCGTTCCTTGCATCCTGGGCAGCTATGTTCTCGCGTACTGCTGCCGCTGGTTGATGGGCCTCTGCAAGATGTTCATTTTTGCTCTCCTCCTCCTCCTCCCCCTCCTCATCTGAGGAGGATATGTGAGGAGCCACTTGGTCCTCAGGAATCTGCAAGCCACGACACTGTGCCATGTTGTGAAGTGCACAGCAAACCACGATGATTCTGGAGACCCTGGCTGCTGAGTACTGCAGGGCTCCACTTGATCTATCCAGGCATCTGAAGCACATCTTCAGCAAACCGATGGTTTGCTTGATAATGGATCTGCTCAAAATGTGGCTGGAGTTGTAGCGCTCCTCAGCTTCATTGGTTGGCCTCCTCAATGGCGTCATTAGCCACGTCCTCAGGGGATAGCCCTTGTCTCCAAGTAGCCTTCCTTTAAGTTGGTCTGGCGGACTGAAGAGCGGAGGCACACTAGACTGCCGCAGGATGAACGAGTCATGGCAACTGCCAGGGTACTTGGTGCAAACATGCAAAATTTCCTTCTTGTGGTTACACACCAGCTGCACGTTGAGGGAGTGGAAGCCCTTGCGGTTGACAAAAATACCTGGATTGCGATGGGGTGCCTTAAAGGCCACATGTGTGCAGTCAATGACGCCCTGCACCCTTGGAAAGCCTGCCAGATTAGCTAATCCAACCGCACGCACCGTGACACTTGCTTGATCTTTTGTGAAATGGATGTGATTGTGCGCGATGGCAAAGAGGGCATCGGTTACCTGCGTGATGCAAGTGTGTGCGGCTGCCTGGGAGATGCCGCTGATGTTTGCTGCTGATCCCTGGAAGGAGCCTGAGGCAAAAAATTTGAGTGCAGTGGTGACGTTGACAGCCACTGGTAAGGGTTGTCCACCTGGTCCTCTGGGCTGCAGGTCTTGTTGCAGCATTGCGCAGATGTCACCCACTGCCTCTCGCAAAATGTTGAGGTAGCTGACCCTGTGTCTGTAGACCCTGTTTGGGGGGTATCTCCTGCGCCGACGGGCTTCCATGCGCTGGCCCCTTCTGGCTTGTGCAGCTTCAGGTGGGTGAGCAGCAGCTTGGCGCTCCTGCTGTTGGTGCTGCTGTTGTTCCTGGTTCTGCTGCTGCTGCGGCTGGTGCTCGAGCTCCTCTAATGCCCAGAAGGGAAAGAAATAAATGCCTTCCATGCTTCTGGTATATGCCTCAGTTGAGGAAGCGCTCAGTGAAGGTGGCGAGAGGGGTTTCCCAGGAGGTCACACTGGAGATGGGTGTCAGGCTTCAAACTTCCACAGCTGTGGTTATGCCTTCTAAAAGTTCCCCCAAACCTGAGACAACAAAGTCCTGCCACCTGCAAATGATGGCTGATCAAATCTCCTCTTTAATGGCTGAGCTGCAGCTGATAGTCAGCAATCCAATTGTGCTCCCGCCAGGTTTCACCGACATGTTTCAGAACAGGCGTGTTTCATGTGGGGAAAGGGTTAAAATCACAAAGGCTTTTCAAAATGTCATTATAGAGCCAATTTAGTGCTTGTTAAGGGCCTTAACGGCCTATCCCGCCTCTTGGAGGCGGGACAGAGACGGGACCACTAGACACGAATTTTTGAAAATTGCTTGGAGGCGGGATGGAGGCGGGGTTGGGCCCGCCTGCCAGTTTATGCAATTTTAACCCCCCACACACCTCCAATCCCACCTCCATGGCCCAATGAAAATCCTGCCCACTGTGTACATTGCTATACAGACAGATTTTTAACAGCAGTTCCTCTCACTTTATTTTTAACCATCTTTTTAAACTCCTGTTCTATAACTGTATTTATTCCCTGGCCATCAATGTCCTCCCTTACTTTACTCTTTCCTATGCTCTCCTTTCCTGTTTTGTTTATATTTAGTCTGGTTTCATTTCTTGTAGATCCCTCCGCCCCGTTTCACTAGTTTAAAGCCTTTGCCATCTCCCTATTTACCCTTTTCGCTAGGACACGGGTCCCATCCCGGTTCAGGTGGAGCCCGTCCCATCGGTACAGCTCATTTCTGTCCCAGTACTGCTGCCAGTGTCCCGTGAAAAGGAAACCCTCCTTCCCACACCAACCCTTTAGCCACGTGTTCATTATCCTGATCTGACTTTCTATGCCAATTTGCAGGTGATTCGGGCAATAATCCAGAGATTACTACCCTCGAGGTCCCGCTTTTTATTTACACTCCTAACTCCTGATACTCCTTCAGCAGGACCTCCTCCTTGTTCTACCTAAGTCTTTTGTTCAAACATGGACCACGAGAACTGGATTTACACCCTCCCTTTCCAAACTCCTCTCCAGCCACCTCGAGATATCCCTTGCCCTAGGTAGGCAACACACCCTTGGGGATTCTCGTTCATGGCTGCAGAGCAGGCTATCTACCCCCCTAATTATAGAATCCATTATCACTACCACATTTCTATTCTGCTCTTCTCCCCCTTGGACAGCCTTCTGAGCCACGATGCCTTGGATTGCATTGTGGCTGTCCTCCCCGCAGTCTTTCTCCTTGTCCTCACAGGTAGCGAGTACATCGTTGGACAGGACCAGTGTCTGCTGTACCTCCTTCTCAACCTCTCCTAAGTCCCCGCTACCCATCTCCCTAGCAGTCACACCCTCCCCTTCCTGAACCTGTGTTTTCCTCTGGGGTGTGACTGTACTCTGGATAAAACTATCCAGAAAACATAGAAACATAGAAACATAGAAGATAGGAGCAGGAGTAGGCCATTCGGCCCCTCGAGCCTGCTCCACCATTCAATGCGATCATGGCTGATCAAACAAATTCAGTACCCTGTCCCTGCTTTCTCCCCATATCCCTTGATCCCTTTAGCATTAAGAAATATACCCAACTCCTTCTTGAATATATTTAATGAATTGGCCTCTACTGCCTTCTGTGGTAGAGAATTCCACAGGTTCACCACTCTCTGGGTGAAGAAATTCCTCCTCATCTCTGTCCTAAATGGCTTACCCCTTATCCTTAGACTGTGACCCCTGGTTCTGGACTCCCCGGCCATCGGGAACATCCTTCCTGCATCTAGTCTGTCTAGTCCTGTTAGAATTGTTTAAGTTTCAATGAGATCCCCTCTCATTCTTCTAAACTCCAGCGAGTACAAGCCCAATCGACCCAATCTCTCCTCATATGTCATTCCTGCCATCCCAGGTATCAGCCTGGTGAATCTTCGCTGCACTCCTTCCATGGCAAGAATATCCTTCCTCAGATAAGGCGACCAAAACTGCACACAATATTCAAGATGTGGTACACCAAGGCCCTGTACAACTGCAGCAAGACATCCTTGTTCCTGTACTCAAACCCACTCGCTACGAAGGCCACCATACCATTTGCCTTCTTAACTGCCTGCTGCACCTGCATGCTTACCTTCAACGACTGGTGCACAAGGACACCCAGGTCTCGATAGCAAAATACTGCAGATGTTGGAAATCCGAAATAACAACAGAAAATGCTGGAAAAACTCAGCAGGTCTCGTTGCACTTCCCCTTCTCCCAATCTATTGCTATTCAGATAATAATGTGCCTTCTTGTTTTTGACACCAAAGTGGATAACCTCGCATTTATCCACCTTATATTGCATCTGCCATGATTCTGCCCAATCACCCAAACTGTTCAAATCATACTGGAGTTTCTCGGCATCCTCCTCACAGCACACACGCCCACCCAGCTTTGTGTCGTCTGCAAACTTGGAGATATTACATCTAGTTCCCTCGTCCAGATCATTAATATATATTGTGAATAGCTGGGGCGCAAGGACCGATCCATGTGGTACCCCACTAGTCACTGCCTGCCACTCAGAAAAAGAGCCGTTTATTCCAACTCTTTGCTTTCTGTCTGCCAACCAGTTCTCTATCCAAGTCAATACCTTGCCCCCAATCCCATGTGCCTTAACTTTACACGCTAATCTCTTATGCGGGATCTTATCAAAAGCCTTTTGAAAGTCCAAATACACCACATCCACTGGTTCTCCCTTATCTATTTTACCAGTTACATCCTCAAAAAATTCCAGTAAATTAGTCAAGCACGATTTACCTTTTGTAAATCCATGTTGACTTTGTCCGATCCGGTCACTGTTTTCCAAGTGCTCTGCTATTACATCTTTTATAATGGACTCTAGCATTTTCCCCACTACCGATGTCAGGCTTACCAGTCTGTAATTCCCCGTTTTCTCTCTACCACCTTTTTTGAACAGTGGGGTAACATTAGCTACCCGCCAATCTATGGGTACTGTTCCAGAGTCTATCAAATTTTGGAAGATGACCAGCAATGCATCTACTATTTCTAAGGCCACTTCCTTAAGTACCCTAGGATGTAGATTATCAGGCCCTGGGGATTTACTGGCCTTCAATCCCGTCAATTTCTTTAACACCATTTCCCTACAAATACTGATTTCTATCAGTTCCTCCCTTTCATTGGACCCTATATTCCCCGACATCTCTGGGAGGTTATTTGTGTCCTCCTTTGTGAAGACAGAACCAAAGTATGTATTTACTTGGTCTGCCATTTCTTTGTTCCCCATTATAAATTCCCCTGATTCTGACTGCAAGGGACCTACGTATGACTTCACCAATCTTTTTCTCTTCACATATCTATAAAAGTTTTTACAGTCAGTTTTTATGTTCCCTGCAAGCTTACTCTCATACTCTATTTTCCCCCTCTTAATTAATCCCTTTGTCCTCCATTGTTGAATCCTAAACTGCTCCCAATCCTCAGGTTTACTACTTTTTCTGGCCAATTTATATGTCCTCTCCTTGGATCTTATGCTATCTCTAATTTCCCTTGTTAGCCGCGGTTAAGTCACCTTTTTTGTATTATTTTTATGCCAAACTGGGATGAACAAATTCTGTAGTTCATCCATGCGATCTTTGAATGTTTGCCATTGCCTATCCACCGTCAACCCTATGAGTGACATTCCCCAATCCATCCTACCCAACTCGCACCACATACCATCGTAGCTTCCTTTATTTAAATACAGGACTCTAGTCTCTGAGTCAACTACTTCACTCTCCATCTTAATGAAGAATTCTATCATATTATGATCACTCCTCCCCCTTCCTTATGTTTCGGAGTGTCTCTATCTCGCACTTCAGCTCAATGACTCTGAGCCAGAGTGACTGAAGGCAGAGACATTTCCTGCAGATGTGAGAATCCGGGATGATCTCACTGTCCACAGACTCCTGCATAATACAGTCCTGACACAGAGCCTGCCCTGCCATCTCTAGGCTTTATTTGCTTATTTAGTTACTTAAAGTTTTTAATCAAATGATTATTTATAGTTATATTAATTACTAGCTGGGGGGGCCCGGCGTTGCCAGGGCTGTTTTGGGCCGGGCGGTTTAAATCGAGTCACAGGTTTTCGGCCCTGTCTCTCTGTCCCTCTGTGAATCTGCTGCCGGGCAACATTTCTACCTTTTAATACCTTCAAAGATGAAAGTGAAAGTAGTTATAAAACATTTTTGGTAAATCTTATGTTACTTTTAAAAGAGAGACTAACTGTTTTGGGCCGGGCAGTTTAAATCGAGTCCCAGGCTTTCGGCCCTGTCTCTCTGTCCCTCTGTGAATCTGCTGCCGGGCAACATTTCTACCTTTTAATACCTTCAAAGATGAAAGTGAAAGTAGTTATAAAACATTTTTGGTAAATCTTTTTGAAAAAATATAAGATACTAACCTCGATGAGCATATTTTTAGGTTGAGGCAATGGGGTTTTTAGCTTGAGGCAATGGCTGCCAGATCCCTGAGATGAAAACGATTAGTCCCGCCCACACACACACCAATTGGTCAACCATCAGGTGACTGAACTGTAGGATTGGTCAATCATGACGGTACAGGATTGGTCGACTTTGACGTCAGTCAATCAATGCTAATGAGCGGATAATGAGTGGAATTTTGAAGGTTTTTTGTATAATGCGCGAACAATTTTTGTCCGACCGAAAAGTAAATACTCTTACAACTGTTCTGGAATCGTAAGCTTTCTTTGGATGCAACGCACGTGTAGGTATGCTCTATAACTTTCGAGCGTATAGCCGGACAGACAAAACGGAAGGAACCGCTTTATATATATAGATAGCTGGAGTGCCCGGCGGTGCCTAGGCTTTTTCGAGGGCATGTTGTTGTTGGAAGAGAGAGAGAAAGTGACTGGGGGGAAGAGAGAGAGCGACTGGGGGGAAGAGAGAGAGCGACTGGGGGGGAAAGAGAGAGTGACTGGGGGGGAAGAGAGAGAGCGACTGGGGGGAATGAGAGAGAGAGACTGGGGGGAAGGAGAGAGAGACTTGGGGGAAGGAGAGAGCGAGAGAGAGACTGGGGGGAAGGAGAGAGCGAGAGACTGGGGGAAGGAGAGAGAGAGAGGGGGGAAGGATAGAAAGAGAGAGAGGGAAGGAGAGAGAGACAGAGAGAGAGAGGGAAGGTGAGAGTGAGGGAAGGGGCTGGACTCAGAGCCCGGTGGGTGAAGGGCGGTCGCCATTTTGTGAGGTCGGCAGGATGTTGAGACCGCGGGGAAGGGCTTGGAGTTAGAGCCCAGCCGCGGTGACCGTGGGTTATATTGCGATGACTGTGTTATAGGACAATGAAGCCAGCTACCCTCTGACCGGAGGAATCAGGAGCCACTTTCTTAAGGCTTTTAATCTGCGATTTAATAATTTCAAAATACTGTTGCTTGTTCCACATTTAAATTTTATGTAGTTTAAAATACTTCTAACATTGAATATAATTCTGGTTAATATTTGGGATCCAGGGTGTAGTTAGTAATGCTTGAAGTCTTACGTTGCAGCTTCTGACCGCCTGTGTGAAGCAAAAACTCGGACATAGTTTGATGCTGAATCTTTGCTGGTTGTTCAAATGATGCCAATAAATCTGTATCTGTTTCTGTGACTTTTTCTTAATTAGAAAATGCCCCTAATTGATGAAACGCTGACTCCCTCCTACCTCTTCCCCCACTCCCCCTCCTCCCTCTTCAGCCCCTCCCCCTCCACCCTCTTCCCCCCTCCCCCGCCTCCCTCTTCTGCCCCTCCCCCTCCTCCCCCCTCCCTCTTCCCCCCCTCCCCCTCTTCCCCTCCTCCCACTTCCCACCCTCCCCCTCCTCCCTCTTGCCCCCCTCCCCCTCCCTCCCTCTTCCCCCCTCCTCCCTCTTCCCCCCCTCCCTCCCTCTCCCCCCACCCTCCCTCTCCCCTCCTCCCCTCCCTCCCTCTCCCCTCCTCCTCCCTCTCCCCTCCTCCCTCCCCCTCCTCCTCCCTCTCCTTCTCCCCTCCTCCCTCTCCCCTCCAACCTCTCCCCCTCCTCCTCCCTCTCCTCCTCCCTCTCCCTCTCCTCTCCTCCCTCCCCCTCCCCTCACCGCTCCCCCCCGCTCCCCCTTCCCCTCCCCACTCCCCCCTCCCCTCCCCCCTCCCCTCCCCGCTCCCCCCCCCTCCCCTCCCCCGCTCCCCCCTCTCCCCCTCCCCTCCCCGCTCCCCCTCTGCCCCCCTCCCCTCCCCACTCCCCCCCTCTCCCCCCTCCCCTCCCCACTCCCCCCTCTCCCCCTCCCCTCCCCGCTCCCCCCTCTCCCCCTCCCCTCCCCGCTCTCCCCGCTCACCCCTCCCCGCTCCCCCCTCTCCCCTCCTCCTCCCTCCCTCTCCCCTCCTCCTCCCTCTCTCTCCCCCCTCTCTCTCTCCCCCCTCCCCTCTCTCCCCTCCCTGCTTCCCCCTCTCCCCCCCCTCCCCACCCCGCTCCCCCCTCTCCCCTCTCCCCCCTCCCCTTCCCACTCCCCCCCTCTCCCCCTCCCCTCCCCGCTCCCCCCTCTACACCCCTCCCCTCCCCGCTCCCCCCTCTCCCCCCTCCCCTCCCCCGCTCCCCCCGTCCCCCTCCCCTCCCTGCTCCCCCCTCTCCCCCCCTCCCCTCCCCGCTCCCCCCCTCCCCTCCCCGCTCCCCCCCCTCCCCTCCTCCTCCCTCTCTCTCCCCTCCTCCTCCTCTCTCTCCCCCCCTCTCTCTCCCCCGCCCCCTCCTCCCTCCCCCTCCTCCCCCTCCCCCTCCTCCCTCTCCCTCCTCCCCCTCCCTCTCCCCCTCTGCCCTCTCCCTCCTCCTCTCCCCTGCCCGAGCCCTCATCCCCCGCTCCAATCCCTCTTTCCGCACTGGGGCCCGGGGCTCGGCACCTGGATGAACGCGTTCCCTTGGATGCTTTTGGCGGCCTCGGCCGTCACCCTGATGCCGTTGGCCGAGGCGAACACCCACATAGACATGGCCCAGCCGAGTCCAGCGCCCCGGTCAGCTCGAGATCCGCAGCCGCCGTTCGGCCCGCAGGCCACAAAGCACCCGAGCCCAGCGCCGGCAATGGCTCCGCGGAGCTCCGTGCCGCCTCACGCACTGACATGGCCCCGCCCTCCCGAGCTGGCTTCAAGACCACCGATTGCGGCTGTGAGAGACGGCCGGCGGGCCCGGTTGCCGGGGTAACCCTTCCCGCTCTCCAAGCCCCGCCCAGATCCGCACTCCCGAAAGCCCCCGCCCAAGCCAAGCGGGGAACAGAGAGAGACGCCGCGTCTCAGCTGCTCCTGCTGCGCGCGCACCCTGTGTATGTCCCATGACCCTCGTGGCTGATGCCGTTGCCCCAGGTAACGTGACGGGGGGGGAGGAGCTTAGCAGAAGCCGTGGGACAATTACCTAGCTCGGGCGTGGCTAGGCAGGAGAGGCCCAGGCTTTGAGGCCTAGGTTCTGAGGCCTTACAAAAACGGGGAAAGGTAGGAAAAATAATCTTCAGGTTAGAGAAAATATTTACAAATGAATGAAGTTTTTTATTTTTTTTTGCTGGAAATGTAGGTTTGAAAAGAAAAACACAGAAAGCGGGAAAAAGAATGGAATCAAGATGGCTGACACTCACCTCGGTTCAGAACGATAAGGCCCGCCCACACACGCACCGATTGGTCGACCGTCAGGCCACTGAAGCGTAGGATTGGTCAATCGTCCCGTCACTCGACAGTAGGAGGGCCCGCCCACACGCGCCAGGAACCCGGCATACGATTGGTCGACCTCGACGTCACTCTATCGCTAATGAGCGGATAATGAGATGCTAATGAGCGGAATTTTGAACGTTTTTTGGATGCCGCGGGCGCAATCTTTGTCCGGCCGAAACTTAAATACGCTTACGACCGTTTTGGAATGGTAAGCTTTCTTTTGAAGTAACGCACGTGTAGGTACGCTCTATAACTTTCGAGTGTATAGGCGGACAGACGCACACCGAAGGATAGACAGACAGACAGATAGACAGACAGACAGATAGACAGACAGACAGATGTATCCGTTTATATATATAGATAGACTAGCTGGAGTGCCCGGCGGTGCCGAGGCTTTTTCGAGGGCATGTTGTTGTTGGAAGAGAGAGAGAGAGCGACTGGGGGGAAGAGAGAGAGTGACTGGGGGGAAGAGAGAGAGCGACTGGGGGGAAGAGAGAGAGCGACTGGGGGGAAGGAGAGAGAGAGAGAGAGACTTGGGGGAAGGAGAGAGCGAGAGAGAGACTGGGGGGAAGGAGAGAGCGAGAGACTGGGGGGAAGGAGAGAGAGAGGGGGGAAGGAGAGAAAGAGAGAGAGGGAAGGAGAGAAAGCCAGAGAGAGAGAGGGAAGGTGAGAGTGAGGGAAGGGGCTGGACTCAGAGCCCGGTGGGTGAAGGGCGGCCGCCATTTTGTGAGGTCGGCGGGACGGTTGAGACCGCGGGGAAGGGCTTGGAGTTAGAACCCAGCCACGGTGACCGTGGGTTATATTGCGATGACTGTGTTATAGGACAATGAAGCCAGCTACCCTCTGACCGGAGGAATCAGGAGCCACTTTCTTAAGGCTTTTAATCTGCGATTTAATCATTTCAAAATACTGTTACTTGTTCCACATTTAAATTTTATGCAGTTTAAAATACTTCTAACATTGAATATAATTCTAGTTAATATTTGGGATCCAGGGTGTAGTTAGTAATGCTTGAAGTCTTACGTTGCAGCTTCTGACCGCCTGTGTGAAGCAGAAACTCAGACATAGTTTGATGCTAAATCTTTGCTGGTTGTTCGAATGATGCCAATAAATCTGTATCCGTTTCTGTGACTTTTTCTTAATTAGGAAATGCCCCTAATTGATGAAACGCTGACTCCCTCCTACCTCTTCCCCCCCTCCCCCTCCTACCTCTTCCCCCTCCCCCTCCTACCTCTTCCCCCCTCCCCCTCCTACCTCTTTCCCCCCTCCGCCTCCTACCTCTTCCCCCTCCCCCTCCTACCTCTTCCCCCCCTCCCCCTCCTACTTCTTCCCCCCTCCTCCCCCTCCTACTTCTTCCCCCCTCCTCCCCCTCCTACTTCTTCCCCCCTCCTCCCCCTCCTCCCTCTTCCCCCCTCCCCCTCCCCTCCTCCCTCTCCCCCTCCTCCTCCCTCTCACCTCCTCCCTACCCCTTCCTCCCTCTCCCCCTCCTCCCCTCCCCCCTCTCCCCCTCCTCCCCTCCCCCCTCTCCCCCTCCCCCCTCTCCCCCTCCTCCCCTCCCAGCTCCTCCCCCCTCTCTCTCCCCCCTCTCGCTCCCCCCTCTCCCTCCTCCCTCTCCCTCCTCCCTCTCCCTCTTCCCTGCCCGAGCCCTCATCCCCCGCTCCAATCCCTCTTTCCGCCCCGGGGCCCGGGCCTCGGCACCTGGATGAATGCATTCCCTTGGACGCTTTTGGCGGCCTCGGCCGTCACCCTGATGCCGAGGCGAACACCCGCAAAGACATGGCCCAGCCGAGTCCAGCGCCCCGGTCAGCTCGAGGTCCGCAGCCGCCGTTCGGCCGCAGGCCACAAAGCACCCGAGCCCAGCGCCGGCGATGGCTCCGCGGAGCTCCGTGCCGCCCCACACACTGACATGGCCCCGCCCTCCCGAGCTGGCTTCAAGACCACCGATTGCAGCTGTGAGAGATGACCGGCGGGCTTGATTGCCGGGGTAACCCTTCCCGCTCTCCAAGCCCCGCCCGAGATCCGCACTCCCGAGAGCCCCGCTCTCCGAGCCTCGCCCCCCCGCCCGAGCCGAGTGGGGAACAGAGAGAGACGCCAGCTGTGTATGTCCCGTGACCCTCGTGGCCGACGCCGTTGCCCCGGGTAACGTGACGGGGGGGCGGTGGGAGGAGCTTAGCAGAAGCCGTGGGACAATTACCAAGCTCGGGCGTGGCTGGGCAGGAGAGGCCCAGGCTTTGAGGCATAGGTTCTGAGGCCGTACAAAAACGGGGAAAGGTAGGAAAAAGAATCATCAGGTTAGAGAAAATATTTACAAATGAATGAAGTTTTTTTTAAAACAATTTAATAAAAGCAATTTTTTTTTGCTGGAAATGTAGGTTTGAAAAGAAAAACGCAGAAAGCGGGAAAAAGAATGGAATCAAGATGGCTGACACTCACCTCGGTTCAAAACGATTAGGCCCGCCCACACACGCACCGATTGGTCGACCGTCATGTCACCGAAGCGTATGATTGGTCAATCGTCCTGTCGCTCGACTCTAGAAGGGCCCGCCCGCATGCGCGACGAACCCGCCCCCGCCATGCAGCGATTGGTCGACCGTCGGGTCGCTTGGTCGACCTTAATGTCACTCTATGCTAATGAGCGGATAATGAGCGAAATTTTGAACGTTTTTTGGATACCGCGGGCGCAATTTTTGTCTCGCCGAAATGTAAATATGCTTATGACCGTTCCGGAATCGTAAGCTTTCTTTTGATGTAATGCGCGTGTAGGTACGCTCTATAACGTTACAGTGTATAGCCGGACAGACTCACCGAAGGACAGACAGACAGACAGACAGACAGAACAATCCTTTTATATATCTGGATTTAGTTTATCTAGTTAAGTTAATATTTAACAGTTATAATTTCCCGGGTTCTTAGTTTAAAGAGAAAAACAGCTGTACTACTCATCCTCCAATCACCTACCTGCTGTCCTGTGACATCACTCCTTGATCTTTTTTTGTTCTCTCTCCTCCGCTCCCACTTCTTTTATCCCCGTCGCTCTCGCTGTGGTCTCGGGCCTAGGGTCGCTGCTCCTTTTATCCCCGTCACTCTTGTTGTGCACTCGAGTCACGGGTCACTGCTCCTTTTATCCAAGTCACTCTCGCTGTGCTCTCAGTCCTCGGGTCGTTGCTCCTTTTATCCCCGTCACTCTCGCTGTGCTCTCGGGCCTCGGGTCACTGCTCCTTTTATCCCCATCACTCTCGCTGTGCTCTCGGTCCTCGGGTCGCTGCTCCTTTTATCCCCGTCACTCTCGCTGTGCTCTCGGTCCTCGGGTCATTCCTCCTTTTATCCCCGTCATTCTCGCTGTGCTCTCGGTCCTCGGGTCATTGCTCCTTTTATACCCGTCACTCTCGCTGTGCTCTCGGGCCTCGGGTCACAGCTCCTTTTATCCCCGTCACTCTCGCTGTGCTCTCGGTCCTCGGGTCATTGCTCCTTTTATCCCCATCACTCTCGCTGTGCTCTCGGTCCTCGGGTCGCTGCTCCTTTTATCCCCGTCACTCTCGCTGTGCTCGGGCCTCGGGTCGTTGCTCCTTTTATCCCCGTCACTCTCGCTGTGCTCTCGGTCCTCGGGTCACAGCTCCTTTTATCCCCATCACTCTCGCTGTGCTCTCGGGCCTCGGGTCATTGCTCCTTTTATCCCCGTCACTCTCGCTGTGCTCTCGGGCCTAGGGTCGTTGCTCCTGTTATCCCCGTCACTCTCGCTGTGCTCTCGGGCCTCGGGTCATTGCTCCTTTTATCCCCGTCACTCTCGCTGTGCTCTCGGTCCTCGGGTCGTTGCTCCTTTTATCCCCGTCACTCTCGTTGAGCAGGATGCAACCAGTGTGCTAGTGCAGCCATCCTGCAGCCACTGGAGTAACACTTCGTAGGAGCACTAGGACAGGCAAAGGCACACTGAAGACAGGCACTGAGGGAATGCACAAGGGTGATTTGTTGAATTTGTTTTGTTGTATTGTTTTGATTGATTTATAAATTTGATTTGGAATATTGTTTTGTGGTTGCTTTCATTTCAGCATTGTGGCCAAAAGGGCACTGTGATGTTCAGTGACAGAGAAATGGTGAGGTGGGGAAGTGTTGAGCAACAGCAATCTGGGGTTTCATTCAGGAGAACCAGTGTCTGATGATGCGCTCACCGACATCCCATCCAGAATGTGGATATGCAGGCTGCCTCATCCCTTCCTCCTCCTCCTCCTCCTTCTGAGGTGGTCGCAGAACCTGTGGTGGCAAGGGCTGCACGCTCATAATGGCCAAGTTGTGGAGGTCCACCACAAATTGGGACACCCACTCTGGCGAGTACTGGAGGGCAACTCCCGAGTGGAACCGTTGCTTCAGCACCCCGATGGTCTGCTCGATGACGTTCCTCGTGGCAGCATGGCGCTCATTATGTAAGTGCTGGCCATGAGTGGTGGGGTTGCGGAGGGAAGTCATCAGCCAGGTGTCGAGCGGATAGCCCTGGTCTCCGAGCAGGCACGTTGGCTGGAAAATTTCTGGCAGAGCGGACTGGTGCAGGGTGCACGCATCATGACAGCTGCCAGGATTGTGGGCATTCACCATAATCATGTGCTAGGCATGGTCGCACACCACCTGTACATTAAGTGACTGGTACCCTTTGCATTTACAATACAATACATTCCACCAGCCTGTTTATGTCCTCTTGAAGTCTATCATTCTCCTCCTCACTGTTCACTATACTTCCAAGTTTTGTGTCATCTGCAAATTTTGAAATTGTGCCCTGTACACCCAAGTCTAAGTCATTAATGGGCCAGAAATTCGGGTCCCCACGGGTGAGTACGCGTTGGGTACTCACCCGTAGGCCCAACGAAAGTGCCGGTTTCGTGCATGTACTGCACATGCACGGGAAACCGGAACTTCCGTTCCCTTAAAGGAAGTGGTTCACAGGCCGAACGTGTGCGCCGGAGAGGCAGCGCGTACGCCTGGAACTTCCGTTTTTTTTGCAGGTTTCTCCAGGAGGGTAAGTTTCCAGGGGCTACACTTTTAAAAAGCAGTTGCAAGGCCTGCTTTTAACAAGGTAAGTGGTGAATTAAGTCAAATTAAAGCATTTTTTCCACAGGTTTATTACTTTTAAATACTTTAAAGGAAGGTAAGTTTATTTTTAGCCCCGTTAGAAGCTGTAATTAATTTTTTCAAAAATTTAAATTATTGTTTAAAATAGTTATTTTATGTAATTTATAGTTATTTTAAAAATGTGATTTAAAAAAAAAATTATTTGAAGTTTTATTTATGTTTTGGGGCTGAATTGTATTCATAGATTTGACAGGTCTTCCTGTCAAATCTATGAATAAAGATTCCCTGCTACCATTGGCTCTCCATGGCCCATGTGATCCCAGGGGACGCTTTGAACTAACTGCGCCCCTGGGATACGCAAGCACTGCATGCTGGCAGTTGGAGCAGGCCCAGGATCTGAATCCCACACGGGCCCACAGCACAAAGGCCGCGCGCTAGGTAAGTGCAGGTCGGAGGCTTGCACCCGCGGGAAGCCTCCGACCCGACTTTCTGGGCCAATATATATCAAGGAAAGCAGTGGTCCTAGTACTGACCCCTGGGGAACACCACTGTATACCCTCCTCCAGTCCGAAAAACAACCGTTCACCACTACTCTCTGTTTCCTGTCACTTAACCAATTTCGTATCCATGCTGCCACTGACCCTTTTGTTCCATGGGCTTCAACTTTGCTGGCAAGCCTATTATGTGACACTTTATCAAATGCCTTTTGGAAGTCCATGTAAACCACATCAACAGCATTGCCCTCATCAACAATCTCTATTACCTCATCAAAAAACACAATCAAGTTAGTTAAACATGATTTGCATTTGACAAATCCATGCTGGCTTTCCTTGATTAATCCACACTTGACCAAGTGACTGTTAATTTTGTCCTGGATTATCGTTTCTAAAATCTTCCCCACAACTGAGGTTAAACTGACTGGTCTGTAATTGCTGGGTTTATCCTTACGCCCTTTTTGCTGAAGATCCCACAATTGACAGTTACAAAAATTCTAAGACATGTCTGTGTACCTGAGCGACACCTCAGAAAAGGATCTTGATAACGGCCCTGAATTTGCGGTTGGAGGCTTTCTGCGGGGCAATGCCTCCGATCCGTAAATAAAATGCCCGCATCCCTGGTGGCCCGGGAGGTGCAGAGACTTGCGATCCTGGGCCTCTCTGGGTACCCGCAGGTAGAGGCCCACGTATCCCGGGTGCACGTGGTTCGCAAGCGCCCCTGGAATCATGTGGGCCGGCCCAACGAATGGCAGAAGGGAATCCCCATTCATCATGCTTATGTATGGAAGCCCCATAAGCATGAATGGGAATACCCAAAAAATACATCTACACATCAAATACATTTTTTAAAATAACATATTTAAAATGAATTAAAATGCCATTTCATTAAATATTTAAAACAAAAATGTATTTTTTTGAAAATAAATTTTAATGTTTTAAAGGGGCTAAAAATAAACTTATACAATAGCAAAATACTGCAGATGCTGGAAATCTGAAATAACAACAGAAAATGCTGGAAATACTCAGCAGGCCAGGCAGCTTCTGTGGAGAGGAAAATAAACTTACCTTATTGTGCAGGTTTTTTAATGTATAAATGATTCATAAAACTTTATTTTTATGTTTTTTTAAAGTCTTACGCTGGTAAAAGCAGGACTTATGCTTTAACCAAGCGTAAGAATTTCACGGGCATTCACTGGGCAGAAGTTGGGCAAATAGCCCAACTCTCCGCCCGCGGATGCCCTTTTCCCAGGGATGCGTGGATCTGTCAAGAAGATTCTTGAACGGTCTTGAAAGCTCTGCTCCATAAAGTGTGAATAGTACAAGTTTCTTAGTGCTAAATAAAGTGTAGTATAACAGTTAACAGAAATAAATGACAGCACCGCCAAGTTAGCTAAACTAGAAAGGAAGAAATGAGTGAAGAAAAAAGATAGTGCTGACTTACTGCAGACAAGTCCCAGAATAATGCTTTGACATGAGAAGCAGTCTCTGCTCTGCAATCCTGTTTGAATAGGATGAATGTTTCCACAATCACACAAAGAACTAAAAAAGATTACGGCCTAGAAATTCAGTTGGGCGCGCCAGCCGTTAGCGCCTTAGGAGGAGTAGATCTCGAGCGCTAGGCGCTTAGCGCCAGGGCGCAGCGCGATCTGCGCCTCGCCCCAACTTCAGTACACATTTAGCGCCGGCGCAAAGTCTTAGCACGCGCCCTGCTGCGCGCGCAGATCATGACGTCATTTCGTCGTGCAACGCCCTTTGTGCGCCCCGAACCGGAACTTCACTCGCGCCGGCCCATTGTGCGCCGGGCGGCCCTAACGACTGTGAAGTGGAACGGTACACAGCCGAGGCGGGCCGCGGGGAGCGCTAATTAAAGGACACTTACCCTGCACTATAAAGGCCAGCCATTTTGCAGCATTCACTCTTGTGCAACGGTTTTTTGGAGAGAGACCAAGGAGGAGAGCTTACTGGTTTGGACCAACACTAGGACAGGTATTTTTGGCTCAGGCCAGAGCTTAGCAATTATCTTTGCCTTCATTGAGAGCTCAGTGTTTGCCAGCATATAATGGGGGCTGCATTGGGTGCCAACGCTGACTTTCAGCCTTATGCCAGAAGGGCTTACAGACGCCGTGAGAGAGTGGCAGCCCTGGCTAGACGCAGAGGGGGCAACAGGCGTCGCCAACTGAGGCCTTACCCACCCAGGGTATACTGCCAGCAGTCCTCCTATCTGACCATGTCTGCCGCGATGTGTGTTAGGAGGCTGCGATTCAGAAGGGAGGTGGTTGCAGACATCTGCCAGCTGCTTCACAGAGATCTGCAGCCACAGCTGATGCGCAGGACGTCTCTGTCGGTGGCAGTGAAGGTGACGGTGGCTCTCAACTTCTATGCCACCGGCTCCTTCCAATCCGCTGCTGGGGACATCGCTAACATCTCCCAGTTCGCCGTGCATTGCTGCATCCGCCAGGTGACCGATGCCCTTTTCAGAAGGAGACATCAATTCATCTCCTTCCCCATGACCCTGGACAAGCAGCAGCAGCGTGCAGTGGGATTGGAAGAATAGCGGGCTTCCCCATGGTGCAGGGTGCCATTGACTGCACGCATGTGGCTTTGCGGGCACCTCTGGAGCATGCCGAGGATTACCGCAACCGGAAGGGCTACCATTCCCTCAACGTGCAGCTGGTGTGTGACCACAGGCAGCGCATCCTAGCTGTCAATGCCCGCTTTCCAGGCAGCAGCCACGATGCCTTTATCCTGCGACAGACAACTGTGGCTGACATGTTCCAGGCACAGCCTCACCCAAGAGGATGGCTTATCGGAGACAAAGGCTATCCTTTGTGTACCTGGCTCATGACTCCGCTCCGCGCGCCCATGACCCCTGCTGAAGAGGCATACAACGAGAGCCATCAAGCGACTAGGAACATCATAGAACAAACAATCGGCGTCCTCAAGCAACGGTTCCGCTGTCTCGATCGCTCCGGGGGAGCCCTCCAGTATTCGCAGGACCGAGTCTCCCAATTCGTCGTCGTTTGCTGCATGCTGCACAACCTGGCTATCTGCAGGACTCAGGCGCTGCCACCTCACGTTGGACCACCACCTCAGGAGGAGGAGCAGGAGGAGCATGAGGAGGAGGAGGACGAGGAGTACCAGCCCAGGAGGGAGGCACAAGGTCCAAGGGCCGCCCGTCGGCGGCTTATTGAACGTCACTTCTAGGCCCCCTGTCAGGGAATGGCTTGTGCCAATGAAAGAACATGATTGCAGCCGCTCCGCAAGCCCTCAGCCGGTTAAGGCAACAAACACTTCAAAGATCAAACATGGACAATGTTAATAAATAAAATGCTTTATTGTACAAACTCAGGGCCCTTCCCACATGAAAACCAAAAACAGACGAAACCCCCAAAAAACACTCAAACACATTACTCGCTCCCACAACCTGGAGAGGCTTAACAAAACAGTGCAACTAAAATGGCCGTCATCCTCGGCCTTCGTAAAAAACAAACATCACATCCTCGGCCTTCAAAAAACAAACATCCAATTCTCGGCCTCAAAAAACAAACACAACTGGCCACACATTCGACTTTTTGGCCCGCTAGGGCGATGCCTTGGCCATCTTTGTGTGGCCCCTGCCCGCCCTGCTGCTCCTCCTCAAAGTAAGGCCATTGGCTGCTGCAAGGCTCCAGAGGGGCACATGTTGTGACGGCAGATGCCCTTGGGGGTCGGCCTAGTCGAGGTCTGGCCGTCGAGCGGGCGGCTGTTGAATGCTGCAGCTGTGGCTGGCCAGCATCAGTCGCTGCAGCAGCTCCTGGCAGCTCCACTGGGGGAGTGACAGTGGCGGCTGGAGGAATGGGGGCAAGCTGGCGGATGGCAGGCGCTCGCTGGTCGCCTGAGACACTGGCACTCGCCCGGGCCAGTGCTGCAGCATGCGCACCAATCTGCCGAGGGACAGACCACTGTGCTGCTGCAGCGCGCCGGGTGCCCTGGTGATGCCTGGCTGACACAGCGAGTGTGGCAGCAGTGAGTGCCCGTGTTGACCTGTTCAGTGACCTCATCAGAGCACCCAGTGACTGCACGGCAGCACTGATCAGCTGGCCACTCGCTGCCTGAGCTGCCCCGAATGCCGCCCGACTCGCTGCCTGCTCTGCCCCGAATTCCGCCAAACTGATGGCCTGTGAGGCCCCGACGTCGGTCACACTCCAAGAGAGGGACTCGATGGCCTCAGGCAACCGTGCTACTACCCCCATGAGCTCCGTGTGCCGGCGCTCCGAGTCCGCGGACAAGTCCTCGAGGCGTTCCATCTCCTCGGCGAAGACCATCTCCGGACTGGAGGCCGGGCTCTCCCTCTGGGGAGAAGGCCGCTGAGCTGGCCGACCCTTCCTGCGTTGCTGGACGCTGCTGGGCCCAGCAATTGGACTCCCCTCCGACCCTTCCCCCCTCTGGGGAGAAGGCCGCTGAGCTTCCACCCCCCTCCCGCGTTTCTGCAGGCCACAGGTCCCATGAGCTCCCCTCCCCTCCGACACTTCCGCCACGCTCCCCTCCAGGGAAGACGTGTCCCCTACATTCGCATGGGTTGCCGCGGCTGAGGGTTCCCCTGATGGGCCGCCTTCCTCTTGCTCCTCCTCCTCCTCCTCTTCTGAGGGGCTGTCACTGGCAAGTTCAGGGACCTCCTCCTCACCATCTGAAAGCAGGAAGGCACAAGAGTAGCTTTAGAGTGAGGAGAGGGCATCAGCGAAGGATGCATGAGTGGTGGCATTCAGCGCATTGGTCGGACAGTGGCAAAGGATGTAGATCTGATGCGCAAGTGGGACGAGAGAGGTCCAAAAGGTGATGTCCTTACCATTGGTGCCCAGAACAGGGTCGGCATCTCCACATGCAACGGGGCCAATCACCCGGCCACCCATGATGCGCTCCACGCGATGTTGCAGCTCGGTGAGCGGCTGGATCTGGGGTCGGCCTCCCCCGGTCGCAGTCCGGCTCTTCTTATTATTGGCCAGCTTGGCCTGCAAGAGAAAGGACGGCCTCTAATTACAGTGTGTAGCCCTGATCTTGTGTGCACTGCCTCCCATGGTGGAATAGCCTGGCCAGTGTGTCGCCCTGATCTTGTGTGCACTGCCTCCCATGGTGGAATAGCCTGGCCAGTGTGTCGCCCTGATCTTGTGTGCACTGCCTCCCATGGTCGAATAGCTTGGCCAGTGTGTTAAGTGCAGAATGTGCAATTGATGTTCATGCCTGTCCCATAGCTGCTGGATGAGGGCTGGCCATTAGGGCTTTCAGGTCCCTTTGTCCATAATGTGAGGTGCACATGCAAGGATGAGGAGGACACTGGAAAGGGTACTCACCCTGACAATCCGAGTGAGGTCATTAAACTTTTTGCGGCATTGGACACCGCTCCTGGGGACCTCGCTGTTGGCTGACACCTTGCTGGCGACATGCCTCCAGGCTCTCCGGTAGACGCATACCGGCGCCTTCCTGCCATTGTCCGGGTACAAAATATGGCGCCTCTTCTCCACAGTACCAACCAGCACGCTCAGATCAAGCTCTGAGAAGTGCTGCGCTCGTTCACGGGCCTTCTGCATGGCTTCAGGCGCTATTTGGGTCCAGCAGCAGTGTTCAGGCCTAGCTGGAGGGCTCCACTATCCAGGGCATGGCAGCAGACCAAGTCGACCCTTCCCCCTTAAGAGCTGGCCGGCGCCAGGGTGTCTGCTGTCAATCACGAGATGGCCGCACCTGCGCTGCGCCCGGCCTCGGCGCTCTCGCTCAGCACCTCCGGCTTAGCACCTAAAGAGAGGCGTGCAGCGCCAGTTTTAGCGCTCGAGCAAACTCTTAGGGCGAAGCTAATGAATATCGGAGAAGTGGCCTCGATTTTGCGCCGGGCGCAAACTTTAGCGGCAGCCCGACTTTACCGCCCCAAAAGTGGCTACAATGAATTTCTAGGCCTACTACTTTCAAAAGTTCATTATTTGAGTTTGTGATTTTGAATGATTCCATTCTATTATTACCTGAACTCAGGCAACCTGTCTTCACTCTGAAGTTGAAATTTAGTTGTGGAGTGTAAGTTATAGAAACAATCTCATTTCTGATTTGTCAAGCTTATATTCAATTGCTATAGCTGTCAAATGATGCACTTTGAATCTCTCATAAGAGCACAACTGTGGATAAACTATAATCTTGTAATCAGAATTTGTAAGTTGCTGGATATTAAAGCTTATTCATGTCATGCAAAGAGAAAGTAAAGTCTGCTTCCGATTCCCATCTGCAATTCCATTAGTGTTTGAGAAGCTACAGATTTACTTTGACCTTCATTTGGAAGTGCTAAAAAGTTTGGGTGAAAGCTGAGTTGAAACAAGTGATTCTAATTTTGTGTAGATCACTGGTGAGTCCATATTTGAAATTTTGGCCAAGGGATTAGCTTTGCGCTCGAATTTGGGCTCAACATCAGTAATATGCCAAAATTGGTGCAGAAGAGCACCATGTGATATTGGTCCTCTTACATCATGAGCATGCAACCGGTGTGCTCGTCACACCCCAAGAGACAAAGCACCAGGTGCAAAGAGGAGGAAAGTTGACCAGCAGGGATATTGATGTACTTTACATTTTGGTGGCAGCCTCCAGCGGTTCCTTTAAGATCACTGGATTGGCTGCTTTGGGCCCAAGTAATCTGATCCCGGCATTCACTGAGCATGTGCACACCGCACACTATATTGGACCCTTCAGCACCCTTTTTTCACCCAAAAGTCACTGGTCTCACACCAGAATTATGGTGGCAGCCCCACAGCATTTTGACCCTCTTATCTTTTGAGTACATTGCTGCATTTGAGAGGATTTAGAGAATAGCAGAAACAATGGCCCTGAGATTCGGGTCTCCACGGGTGAGTACGCATGGGGTACTCACTCGTAGGCCCAATGGAAGTGCTGGTTTACTGCATGCACTGCGCATGCGTGGGAAACCGGCACTTCCGTTCCTCTGAAAGGAGGGGTTAAGAAGTCGAACGCGTGCGCAGTAGAGGCTGCGTATGCGCATCGAACTTCGTTTTTTTTTACAGGTTTTCCCGGAGGGTAAGTCTCCAGAAGTTAGACATGTAAAAAGCAGGCGTAAGGCCTGCTTTTTACAAGGTAAGTGGTGAATTAATTAAAATTAAAACGTTTTTTCCACAGGTTTATTATTTTTAAATACTTTAAAGCATGGTAAGTTTATTTTTAGCCCCGTTAGAAAATAAAATTATTTTTTCAAAAATTTAAATTATTGTTTAAAATAGTTATTTCATGTAATTTATAGTTTATTTAAAAAATGTGATTTAAAAAAAAATTTATTTGAAGATTTAGTGCTGTTTTGGGGCCGTAGTATTTATAAGTCTTGACAGCACTTCCTGTCAGACTTATGAATGGAGCATTCCCTGGTCCCATGGCCCACGTGATCCCAGGGGATGCATCGAACTAACTGCGCCCCTGGGATACGCAAGCAATGCGCGCCAGCAGCTGGACCAGGCCCCGGATCGGAATTCCACGCGGGCCCACAGCTCAACAGTCGGCGCGCAAGGTAAGTGCAGATCGGGGGCTTGCACCCGCGGGAAGCCCCCGACCCGAATTTCTGGGCCATTGGCCCTGAGATTTACTGGGGCAGGGTTTCCAAGCTGGGGGCAGGAATTCTGGTTGCAAACACTGTGTAGCCCAATGGCGTGTGTGTGTTTTTTTAGCTGGTTCCACGCCCGGAAGCCAGCCTGATTGATACTGCTTCAAGATCACGAGGGAGGGTAGAGGGGGCTACAGAGTGGTTTGGAGGGGATAATCGGGGATGATCGTGGAGGGTTGGGGACAGATTGTGGGCAGAGATGGGGGGGGGTCGGTTATCATTGGGCAGGGGTTGGTGATTACGGGGAGGGGTTCGGTGATACCGTGAGGTTATTCTGATCGTGCGGGGAGGGGTGTGGGCCCTATAATGTCAGGGGTTCCAATCGTGGTGGGGTCTGATCGTGGAGGGATTCGATCGCGGGGGGGGTTTCAATCGCGTGAGGGATGGTCTGATCACGGGGGATCCGATCTTGGGACGTGTCCAATCGTGGGGGAGATCCGATCGTTGGAGAGGATGGGTCGTTAATCATGGCGGGGATTTGGTGATCACAGGTGTGGAGCAAATCGAAGTTAAAACTAGCTTCACTCTTAGAAATAGTGTTCCAGTTTAACTTAATACAATGTTTCAAATGATTAGTTGCTTTGGTCTCAAATGTTGTCCAATAATGGGCCTCAGCCCCAAGGCACTATTCTGTGATCTTTTTCAAATGAGACTGGCAATTAATGGGGAATTAAGTGTGCTTTTGTGCCATTGGCCCATAGCCAATGGAAAATAATTGAGACTGCCCAAACTCATTCCACACAAGACCTTGACAGCTCGCAGACAGAGGAGATTTTCAACACATCAATCTGGGCTGGATTTAAACAAAGGTGAAAAGCCAATGGCTAACCTAGCTGCCCCGCAGTAGCTGAGTTTCAAGGCACAATGAAGAGACGTTGAGAGCTGACCTTGTTTTTAGTGAAGGAAGATGGAGAGGAAACATGATCCCACTCTTTAAATTAATGAGAAGCATATCTAATGTAGATGTAATCATGAGCTCCCAATTACTTTATCATTTACACTGTAACAGCACTGGGATCTGGATGGGTGGGGGTGAAAGTTAAGGCAGGGCCTCTTTGTGTCAGATTCCAGGCCCTTTTTTTGCCAGTCAGCAGTTTCTTTTGTGGGTGGGTGTATCATGATGCAATGCACAATCTGTATTTCCTATATTTGTGCCCATAGAAACACTGCTGGATAAGAGACGCCTGTGAAAGCCCTGGTAGCCAGCATGGACCAGTTGGGCCGAATGCCCTGTTTCTGTGCTATATATTCTACATATTTCTATATAATAACAACAGGCATCAGAAGAAACATGATTACGGTCTTACTAATTCTCATCTAAAAACTAATTTTGATATTCTACTGAACTAAGCGAATAGCAGCCAATAAAATTGTATTTGTATTTCATTCCTTTGTCTCATTCTCATTACTATGAATATATGCCAGGAAACTGGGTCAGAAGACATTTCCTCAGTTTCTGTATTGGTGATGTCCAGCTGCTACAAGCAAGGCATTTACCTATGTGGCATTGCCTATGAATGCACCAAAGTCTTGTTGTCGGTGGCTGCTGCATCTCCCACTTTCTTGTCAAAGGAAAATAGAAATTCAAATAATTTGCTTCTTCGGTTTGCTAAAAGTTGTCCATTAAGAATGAGAGAATGTCAAATGGCATGTTTCTGCTTTGATTTAAACACAGCTTGTAATCTGCAATCATGTTGAATAGGATGACTGTTGCACAAACACAAGGGCTAATGAAGATTACAACTTTCAAAAATTCATAGCATTGAAAAAAATCCACCTTTCTTATTAATGTTAGGACTGGGGCAATTTGTATTCATTCCACTGTATATATAACCCTGCAATCATCATTTGTACCTTGCCAAGTGTGAGTAAAATGTGCTTCTGATTTCTAATTGCAGCTGCATTACAATGTGAAAAGTTATGGATGTTGTTCCAGCTAGCATCTGCCAGGATTCTACTCTCTCTGGTTATTGAGCTTACTGGGAAAGCTGTATATCCATAGAATTCTTTATGGATCAGCACAATACAATGACCGATCCACCACCTCCGTACTCTAACCATATATTCACCTTGATTTTATCAGGAATGGAAGAATAGAATGCTGCCATACCCTGTGTCCTCGAGCAAGTGAACACCTCTTAGCACCCTGTTTCACTATCACCCTGTTTCACTACCACCCTGTTTCACTATCACCCTGTTTCACTACCACCTTGTTTCACTACTGTTAAGTCTGTGTGTTCTAGTTGTAATTACTAACACAGACTACAAGATTAAAGTTCAACAGGTCTTTACTGGTTGGAGGTCAGGACTATACTAAATACAATATTACTACACAGTGCTTATATACCAGTGGTCACCACCGGTATTATGTATACAGCAGCCAGAGAAAGTAGTACATCTCTTAAGGTGGAACAGGTTACATACACCACAATCCTCCCTTTTTAGCTTAACAGTCATATCCCATTTAACATAACATAATAACATATATAACTTCAGGTATAAACAGTTCAAAGGTTCAGTCTCTCAGGAGGCCTTCTGATTCGGTTTGGATAACGCCTTTCAGTGGTCTCTGATTCCTGTTGCTGAGGTGACTCCTTTAGTTGGTCTCCCATGCATTGGGTGTTATCATCATCAGGTACATTCCCTGCCGAGGTAGATGCTTCAGGTTCATTAGCGTCTTCCACAGTTGTCTCTGTCGCAACCATGGGTTCGACCCTTGCTCTCGATTCTACCAGTTGATCCGCATGACGCCTTATCACATTGTTACCAATATCTACTGTGTACATCAGAGGTCCTTGTCTGGCCCGAATTGTTCCGGACTGCCATTTTTCGTTTCCATAGCCCCTTGCCAACACTGGTTCTCCTACGTCGAAACTTCGAGTGGTCTTGTTATTAATATGCCGGAACTGTTTGTTTTCCACTTCCCTCCGCACATTTGGTTATAACAAGTCCAACCTGGACCGCAACCTCCTGTTATAAAACATCATGGCAGGACTTTGGTTAGTCACTGCATGAGCGGCGTTTCGATATGCCATTAGGAAATTGTCCACCTTGTGCTGTAGCGGAATCTGATCATCGTTCATGGACTTTATTGCCTTTTTGAATGTTTGGACAAATCTCTCGGCCAACCCGTTTGTCGCCGGATGATATGGGGCAGAGGTATAATGTTTCACCCCATTCTTCTTTAAGAATTTTTGGAATTCTTCCGACACGAACTGTGGTCCGTTGTCCGAACAGATCTGTTCTGGCAATCCGTTCCTTGCGAATATTGTTCTTAACACCGCAATTGTCTTTTCTGAAGTAGTGGTATTCATCTTGATCACTTCTGGCCATTTGGAATGTGCGTCCACCGCAATTAGGAACATGGAGTCCATGAATGGACCAGCAAAGTCAATATGTACGCGTTGCCATGGGGCTGAAGGCCATTCCCATGGGTGTAGTGGTGCGATCGGAGGTGCATTTTGCACTTTTTGGCACCCAGCGCAGATTTTCGTCAACTCCTCTATCTGTTGGTCAATACCCGGCCACCATACATAAGCCCTAGCAAGACTTTTCATCTTAACTCCCCCCAGATGACCTTCATGCAGTTCTTTTAGAACTCTTTCCCTTAACTTGGGAGGAATAATCACTCTTGTCCCGTACATCAAAGTACCATGGCAGACGGACAGCTGGTCTCGCCTTGCCGAGAATGCCGGTAACAGAGGATCACCACGTGTTGGCCATCCTTCCACTGTCACCTCGTAGACTCTGGACAGTGCCGGGTCATTCCTGGTTTCTCTTTCAATACTTGCATTGGTGACTGGTAAACACTCGATGATGGTCGAATGAAATAACTCAACAGGGTCAACTTTCATCGTTTCTTCTTCTTCAGGTAGTGGCAGGCGCGACAGCCCATCAGCATTGCCATGCTGCTTCGTACCTTTGAATTCTATTTGATATTGATGTGCCCCTAGGAAAAGGGACCATCTCTGGAGACGCTGTGCTGTCATTACTGAAACACCCTTCTTAGGGTTAAAAATGGATACCAACGGCTGATGGTCTGTCAGAAGTGTGAATTTTTGGCCCTGCAGGTAATGATTAAACTTCTTCACTCCCCATACAAGGCTGAGAGCCTCCCTATCGATCTGCGCATAGTTGCGCTCAGCGGAGGTCAATGATCTGGATGCAAATGCGACTGGCCTTTCCGTGCCATTTGGCAACTTGTGTGAGAGTACTGCCCCAATACCATATGGAGAAGTATCACAAGCCAACCGAATAGGCAGTGTCGGGTTGAAGTGAGCCAACACTTCCTCTGAGGTGATCAATTCTTTGCTTTTGCGAAATGCCTTCTTACAGTTTTCGCTCCATTCCCATGGTACCCCCTTCTGTAAAAGAGCGTTTAGCGGGTGCAGTACCGTGGATAGATTTGGTAGAAATTTATGGTAATAGTTAATCAATCCTAGAAACGACCTCAACTGAGAGACATTATCCGGAGCGGGAGCCTTTACAACTGCCTCTATCTTGTCAGGAGATTTATGAAGCCCCTCCTGGTCAATGACATGACCACAGTACGAGATCCGCTTCTGGAAGAACTCACATTTCTGCCGATTAACTCTAAGTCCATACTCTTTCAGTCTGTTGAGCACCAGTTCCAAGTTTGCGAGGTGTTCTTCATCACCATCACCTGTAATCAGAATATCATCCAGGTAACATTGTGTGCCTGGAATTCCCTGTAATACCTGCTCCATGGCCCTCTGCCAAATTGCTGGAGATGATGCCACTCCAAAAACCAGCCTATTGCACCGGTACAAACCTCGATGCGTGTTGATCGTGAGGTATTGGCGTGACTCTTCTTCAACCTCCATCTGCAAGTACGCCTGCGCCAGGTCTATCTTGGTGAAGTGTTTCCCGCCAGACAACGAAGCAAAAATATCCTCAATCCGCGGAAGCGGATACTGCACCGCGTGAAGCACCGGATTAACAGTGATTTTGAAATCTCCACAGATGCGAACCTTCCCTGGTTCTCCTGGCTTGTTGCTCGAAGGACGTTTCATAACGGGAACAATGGGTGTAGCCCACTCACTCCAATCTACCTTAGACAGTACACCTGAACGTTCTAGCGCTTCCAGTTCCGCTTCTACAGTAGGTCGTATTGCATAGGGTACCGGTCTGGCTTTAAAAAATTTTGGGTGTGCATGTTCATCAATCTTGATGTTTGCCGTAATTCCTCTCAGTGTTCCCAGTCCCTGCTGGAACACCTCTTTAGCATCATCCAATATTTTGGACAATCGTTTAGGTTTGACATCTGTTTCCCCGGAATCTACCGTTAGTGCCTTCAAGGAGTGCCAGTCCATATTCATTTTCCTAATCCACTCCCGCCCCAGTAGTGGTGGACCTCCTTCAGGTAGCACATATAAGTCCATTACTTGGCTTTCTTTGCCCTTGTGGACCACTTTTACCTCTATCTTTCCGATTGGGTACACTCTTTGCCCCGTGTATGTTTTCAATATAATCTCGGTATCCCGTAGGGGAATATGTTGGTATAACCTTTTGTAATCTTTCTTATTCATGACCGTCAATGCCGATCCAGTGTCCAATTCCATCTTTACTTGGACTCCTGCTATCTGAAGGGTGACCCAAATTGTCTGGAGATCTGCATCCTTACCAACGTTGTGTACTCTTAAGCTACCCAGTTCATTACTGCTAGCGTCTGAATCTGACTTCTGTTCGGTCGAACTGTTCTTTGTCACCTTGTGTACCTTTATGTATTTTCCTTGCGGTGACTTTTTGTTGCTGGTCTTCTTTCCTGACCGGCATACTTTAGCTATGTGGCCAAGCCTGCCACACGTTCTGCATTCTTGGTTTTTAAACCAACACTGGTTCTGATCGTGCGTTGTCTTTCCACAACGATAACATTTTACAGTACTCAAACCCAATTTATTTGTACTGAGTTCTGGTGACCGTAGCTGCATTACTGCCGTGCCTCTCACTGCGGCTTCGTGTGCCGCTGCCATAGTGACCGCTTTCTCAAGCGTCAGCTCATTCGCCTCGAGCAGTCGCTTTTGTGTATCTTCTTTTAATAAACCACACACAAATTTATCTCGTAGCGCCTCTGTCAGTCTCGTTCCAAACTGACAGTACTTTGCTAGCTTACGCAATTCCTTTAAATATTCAGCATTGCTTTCATCCTTCAGCTGCCTTCTGCTGTAAAATTTAAATCATTCCGCTAGCATCAGCGACGTGGGGTTTAGATGATTTATCAGGACAGTAACAATCTCCTTGAACGTCTTATCCGCCGGTTCATCTGGTGATAAAAGGTGTTTCAATTGCTCGTATGTCTTCGCACCCATTAAGTTTAATAATGTTAGTGCTTTCTCTTCATCTGGGATTTTATTTGCTTTACAATAATTTTGTATGCGTTCTACATACATGGCCCAATCTTCGATGTCGCTATCAAAGGTATTAATGTTCCCATGTTTAGGCATCGTTGCAATTTAATTTATTTTTATTTTTATCCAAGCTGGCGGCTTCCCGCTCTTGTCTTCGTCCTCCGCCTACAAAATGGCGGTTTTCCTGCGCTTGGCGGTCTTCACCCGTCCCCCGACGCTGTCTCCGCTTCACCGCGGCTCTCGCGCCTTCAGTTGCCCCAGACGCTGCACCTTTTTAGCCCGAATGCGGCCCGGCCCTTATCACCAGCCGCGATCGATGTCCCCGCGCTGCGCCTTTCGGCCCGAATGCGGCCCGGCCCTTTTCTCCGGTCGCGATCGATCTCACCGCCCTTATTCCTCCGTCTTCCCTCCCCGTCTGTACAGCCAACGTGGCCGACTTTCTGGTTGCGTCGCTGCCCGGCTTACCCACCACCGAGGTAGAAAGAAGATAGCTGACAGCCGCTGATGGAGGCTTCGAGTTCAGGATGTCTTCTGCACTCTGGTTTCTCGATGTCTGCCGCGCGACGTGTCTTCCAGCAGGGTGATGAGGGTGGAAGCCTCTCTTCGACGTCCGTTCTGTGGACGAAGCCGCCGTGGATATAAACTGCCGCAGGGTAAGAATCGGACTCGTCGCCACTGTTAAGTCTGTGTGTTCTAGTTGTAATTACTAACACAGACTACAAGATTAAAGTTCAACAGGTCTTTACTGGTTGGAGGTCAGGACTATACTAAATACAATATTACTACACAGTGCTTATATACCGGTGGTCACCACCGGTATTACGTATACAGCAGCCAGAGAAAGTAGTACATCTCTTAAGGTGGAACAGGCTTAAGTTCTCTTAAGGTGGAACAGGTTACATACACCACAACTACCACCCTGTTTCACTAGCACCCTGTTTCACTATCACCCTGTTTCACTATCACCCTGTTTCACTACCACCCTGTTTCACTATCACCCTGTTTCACTGTCACCCTGTTTCACTACCACCCTGTTTCACTACTGTAGTGTATGTAACTGTTCTACCTTTAAGAGAACTATTGTATGTAACCGTCCACCTTTAAGAGAACTATTTTAGGTGTGGCACTACTTTATCTTGGCTGCTGTATACTGTAATACCGACGGTGACCACACCGGTATATAAGTGCTTTGTCAGGATTTATTGGGCAGATTCGCCCTGACCTTCGAATAGTAAAGTCCTGTTAAAGTTACTCTTGTAGTCTGCGTATTAATTCAACATAATACCCACAGACTTTACAACTACCACCCTGTTTCACTATCACCCTGTTTCACTATCACCCTGTTTCACTATCACCCTGTTTCACTACCACCCTGTTTCACTACCACCCTGTTTCACTATCACCCTGTTTCACTACCACCCTGTTTCACTATCACCCTGTTAGAGATGTAACAGGTAACAAAGGCAGGGAAAGGGGGGAGGGGAAGAAAGAACAAAAGGGGAGGTCTGTGATAGGGTGGAAGGCAGAAGATATTAAATGACAAAAGGGATGATGGTGCAAGGCAAAAGGAGATGGTAATGGGACAAGTAAAGAAACAAAAGATGGGTCTAGAGGAGGTGTAAATGGCAATGGCAGATTCATTACCCGCACCTGCTGTCCAAAAAAATGGGAGCAGTGGTTACAATCTGAAATTGTTGAACTCGCTCTTGAGTCCAGAAGGCTTGTAAAGTACCTAATCGAAAGATGAGGTGCTGTTCCTCAAGCTTCGATTGACCTTCATTAGAACAGTGAACGAGGCCAAGGACAGAGCGGTCAGAGTGGGAGCGGGATGGAGAATTAAAATGACAGGCGACCGGAAGCTCAGGGTCACACTTGCGGACTGAATGGAGGTGTTCTGCAAAGCGATCACCCAATCCACGTTTGTACACCCCAATGTAGAGGAGACCGCATTGTGAGCAGCGAATACAGTATACTAAATTGAAAAAAGTACAAGTAAATCCCTGTTTCACCTGGAAGGAGTGTTGGGGGCCTGAATGCTCTCTTGGCCAGCTTTCCATCATTCACCTCTGAATTCACACCGAATTCACTCGCTTGACCTCCCTGCCCTCACTAACCTACATTATCTCCTGGTTTCCAACGTCTCAAATTTAAAATCCTCATCATTGTGCTTAAATCCCTATGTAGCCTTGTCAATCCATATCTTTGTAACCTCCTCTAGCCTTACAACTTCCTCCCCAACCCTGACCTCTCCATTTCTCTGATCCTAGCCATGTATGCTTTTCTGTTCCTTCTGTTTCACCATTAGCGGCCGTGCCTTTAACTGCCCAGATTTTACGCTCAATTATGTCTCTCCCTAAATCCCTCTCTCTCTCTCTCTCTCTCTCTCCTGCTTTAAGACCATTCTTAAAACCTACCTCATGGACCAGGCTTTTAATCACCCCACTTACTATTTCTTTCTTTGCCTTGGCGTCCATTTTTGATTTGATTACGACTCTATGACATCCCTTGGAACGTTCTTCGACATTAAGTTGTTGTTATTATTGTAGACATAATGTGGAATTTAATATTCACATTTCCTGCCTATGTACAGATTTCTTTTTGTAAGGTAAAGAATTTCAATTTCAATTTCAATTTCAATCTTTAGTTGGAAGAGATGTCAAATGCATCTGCTGAAGCTGTTTATCGAGCCACCTGTCTGTGGCAGATCAGTGGTGTCTTCACTATGGCCCCTACTCTTTGTACAACAACAGTAATGGCCTTACCCGACCTCAAAATTTGGTCTCAGACCTTGTCTGAATAATTATACAGTGGAAAGTGAGTTTTGCATGCCTGCATCGAGATCTACTGTGCCTTCACTAAATTGGCAGAGGGGAAATTGAGCAGAATGCTACTGCAGCACATGAGTCGGCGGCTCCACCATGTGCCGTACGCTCACCACCATCAAGGTCCCATTCTAAGGCTTGGAAAAACGTGCAAATGGAAAAGTCCCGTGCACTCCTGAGAAGTATCAGAATCATGGAAACAGCGTTCACTCTATTCTAAGACAAACAGTAGGGGCCACAGTGCAAGACACCACTAATCTGCCAAAACAATGAAGCTCATGGTAGCACCAGAGTTACCATAGCGCACACACTCTAGGCATGCTCAAGCAGCACTTGTGTGGTTGCAACCGTCAGGATGGGAGCTGCAGCGCACTCCAGCCAAACATTGGCCCGTAATTTCCGATAGGAGGCTTCCTGCGTGCGGATGCCTCCAATCGGAAAAAAACCTACGAACTTACCTGAGGGCTCCCGAGGTGCGTACACTTCCGCTCCTGGGCCTCTCCAAACTCGAAATGCGCAGGGCCCACGTATCTCAGGGGCGCTTCCCTGGGATCACGTGGGCAAGGCCAGCCAATAGCAGAAGGGAATGTCCCTTCATACACTTGACAGATAGACCTGTCAAATATATGAATGGGGATCACCCCAAAAACACAGTAAAACATTAAATAATTTTTTTAAATCACATTTTTAAAATGAGTTAAAATTACAATAAATTTAATATTTTAAACAAAAATGTAATTTTTTGAAAAAAATAATTAAAGTTTTTTACAGGGCTAAAAATAAACTTATCTTTTTTAAAAGTATTTTTAAATTATAAATGAGTGAAAACATTTTTTAAAACTTTTTTCAACTCTTATGCTGGTAAAAGCAAGCCTTATGCCTGCTTTTACCAGTTGTAAGATTTCTAAGGGTTTTCTGTGGGCAGAGGGTCTCTAGAAAGCAGAACTATCCGCCCACATGAGGACTATAACTGCTACAATGGGGCAGTAATTCCTCCCCAAACGCGTGAGTACGGAAGGGGTACTCACGTGTCTGGCCGGAGGAAATGCCAGTTTTCAGCATGCACAGCGCATGCGCTGAAAACCGACATTTCCTCTCCTCTAACCCAAGAGTTGAAGAGGCTAGTGCGTGCGCTGTAGGGGGCAGCGCGTGCGTCTTGGATTTCCTCTGTTTTGGGGGATTTGCGCATGTGTAAAGGCCTCCGGTTTTTACGCTTGTAAAAAGCACACGTAAGTATTTATTTTTACAGGTAAGTGGTGTTTTAGTGCAATTTAGAATTTTTTTTTCCACAGGTTTATTATTTTAAAGAATCTACAATAAGGTAAGTTTAGTTTTAGACCCTTTTTATTAAAAATTTATTTTTTTCAAAAAAAAATTGTTTAAATTTTTTTTTAAACTTATTTATACTTAATTTAATGATTGGGATTTTTTTTTAAATTTTATTTAAAGTTTAAGTAGTGTTTTGGGGTGCAGTACTTCTCATGAGTTTGACAGTTCTTACTCTCAATCTTATGAATGAAGTTTCCCCTCCCCTGATTGGCTGAACAGTGCTCACCTGATCCCAGCCGGCACATCGCACTAACTACGCCGCTGGGTCAGGTTAGCACAGCGCGCCGACATCAGAACCGGGCCACTGACAGGAAATCCACTGCGGGCCAGGTTTCAGATGTCGGCGCGCCGGGTAAGTGCACATCGGGGGCTTGCACGCGCGGCAAGCCCCCGACACCAAGTTCTGGGCCAATATGCTTACTCCCAACAGGAGCTATCTAGTGTTCAGTTAGCAGTATGCAAGTATCATAAATAACGGCCCGGAATTTGTGGTGGGTAATAACAGCCAACGAATAGTGTTCACTGTTGTTACTCCTTTGAAACTGACCGCAACGTCAGGACTTAGTGCATGCGCATCCTAACACAGAAATCCTGAAGCTGTGGTTAGTCATTCACTGCTCCTACACTGGCTGCACTGTGGACCCTCCCCCCACCATAGCCAGCAATCAGTGTAATCAGGGAAATCAATGAAACTGACGAAAACCTCAGCATTTCTGCGGTAATATCGCTGTTAAATACCCCATTAAAAGTTAGACCTTTTCGGATTAGGTGTAACTGGAGTTTTAGAACATAAGAAGATAAGAATTAGAAGCAGGAGTAGGATAAACAGCCCCTCGAGCCTCGAGCAATAAGATCATGGCTGATCTTTGACCTCAACTCCACTTTCCTGCCCTATCCCCATATCCCTTAATTCCTCTAGAGTCCAAAAATCTATCTATCTCAGCCTTAAATATACTCAACGATTCAGCATCCACAGTCCTCTGGGGTAGAGAATTCCAAAGATTCACAACCCTCTGAGTGAAGAAATTTCTCCCCATCTCAGACTTAAAAGGCCGGCCCTTTATCCTGAGACTGTGCCCCCTAGTTCTAGACGCTCCAACCAGGGGAAACAATCTCTCAGCATCTACCCTGTCAATCCCCCACAGAATCGTATGTTTCAATGAGATCACCTCTCATTCTTCTAAACTCCAGAGAGTATAGACCCATTCTACTCAATCTCTCCTCATAAGACAACCTTCTCATCCCAGGAATCAATCTAGAGAACCTTTGTTGCACCGCCTCCAAGGCAAGTATATCCTTCCTTAGATAAGGGGACCAAAACTGTACACAGTACTCCAGGTGTGGTCTCACCAAGGCCCTGTACAATTGTAGTAAGACTTCCTTACTCCAACCCTCTAGCAATAAAGGCCAACATGCCATTTGCCTTCCTAATTGCTTGCTATATCTGCATGCTAACTCTCTGTGTTTCTTGTACTAGGACACCCAAATCTCTCAGGACGCCAACATTTAATCGTTTCTCACCATTAAAAAGTATTCCGTTTTTCTATTCTTCCTACCAAAGTGAATACCTCACATTTCCCCACATTATACTCCATCTGCCGCCTTATTGCCCACTCACTTAACTTGTCTATATCACTTTGCAGGCTCTTAGTGTCTTCCTTACATCTTATTTTTCCACCTAGATTTGTATCATCAGCAAACCTGGACACATTGCACTCGGTCCCTTCATCTAAGGCATTAATATAGATTGTAAATAGCTGAGGCCCAAGCACTGATCCTTGCGGCACCCCACTAGTTACAGCCTGCCAATCTGAAAATGACCTATTTATCCCTACTCCCTGTTTTCTGTCTGTTAACCAATCCTTTATCCATGCTTTGATACCTTACCACCTGTGATGAAATATGCCATTCATCAGGCACTGTATTCTCTGTGTTTAGTTTCAGTTTCATTTCCCCACCTGTACTGTATTGTGTGTAAGGCTCCGCCCATACCTGGCCACTACTTAAGCAGGCTGCACTGTCTCACAGGCAGTGCAGCAGATCTTTGGATGGGAGACACTTCTCCACTGTGTGTTACTTTCTTAGTTAATAAAAGCCTTGCTTTGCTCCGTTAACGTCGAGTCTCGGATTCATTGAGGCACATCACCCCCAACCCCATATGCCCTTATCTTCCTTAACAACCTTTTATGTGGCACCTTATTGAATGCCTTTTGGAAATCCAAATATTCTACATCGACAGGTTCCCCTTTATCTACCCTGCTAGTTACATCCTCCAAAAATCTAATAAATGTATCAAACATGATTTACCCTTCATAAAACCATGTTGACTCTGCCTAATCATATTATGATTTTCTAAGTACCCTGTTACCATTTCCTTATTAATGGATTCCAGTATTTTCCTGATGACTGATGTCAGGCTAACTGCCTGTAGTTCCCAGTTTTCTCTCTCCCTCCTTTCTTGAATAATGGAGTTACATTTCCAATCCGTTGGGACCTTTCCTGAATCCAAGGAATTTTGGACGATCAACATATTTTAACATTGACTGCTAACCAAATGTTATGGCCCTGAAAAACTAATTTTAATTTTGTGGAGTGTCAAATTTATCGATTTTAATAAAAAATAAATTTTTTAAGAAACTTTAAAAAAAAAGACGTTTTTTAGAAGTTTGTTCATTTTTATTTCAGATTTGCCCAGTTTTCTAGCTTGCAGCCAACCAGCTTCCAATCCTGAATCCCTGCACTTTTGTCCTTGCACAGGAATCCTTTAAAATTAAGGGGAGGGGCTTCAGTCAGAATTGGAGCAGGTCGGTCCCATGGTGCAGGTGCTGATGGACACAGCTTCCAGTTGACTGGATCGGAAACTCAGGGCTCTTATGTTAACATTCTGAATTGTAACTTTCCAGTCCTCCCCACAGCTCTGAAATGTCTGCAATTCAATAATATGCTTCACCGTTTAATAATATTTGTTACCAATACTTTAAATCTGCATTTGAAAATTTGGTCTGTGACGTGTTTTCACTTTAGCTGACAGCTTCCCTCTGTTGATCCAGTATGGAGCAGAAAAATTGAGCCAGTTAATTTATTTCTGTCAGTGAGGTAGTAAATGGCATTCAATTTTAACTGTATGCCAATTACATTCCTTCATTTTTTGCTGAAAGACATTTCAATGTTGTTGAGTTATTCCAGTTGCCTATGGAGGATTATTGGTGCCTGAACAAACATATCATCCGAAGCATACCAGCAGACTTGTCCTAACATACTCCCCAGGAGGAGTTTACACTAATATAACCTGCATATAAATTACGCTCGGTTTATCACTGATATAAAAACAGAAAATGCTGGAAATACTCAGCAGGTCAGGCAGCATCTGTGGAGAGAGAAACAAAGTTAACATCTCAGGTTAATGACCTTACAGCTTATTTTGGTACCTTGCTTGTTTGTATCATCTTCTTGTACACTGAAAGAAAGACTCGGACATGTGCAGGTCCAGGGTGCGACTGAAGGATTATCTTCTGACCTTATATGCGGCACCTTATCGAATGCCTTCTGGAAATCCAAATACACTACATCTACTGGTTCCCCTTTATCCACCCTGCTCATTACATCCTCAAAGAACTCTAGTAAATTTGTCATACACGATTTCCCTTTCATAAAACCATGCTGACTCTGCTTGATTGTATTATGATTTTCTAAATGTACTGCTACTACTTCCTTAATAATGGATTCCAGCATTTTCGCAATGACAGATGTTAGGCTAACTGACCTATAGTTTCCTGCTCTCTGTCTCCCTCCTTTCCTGAAAAAGGGCGTTATATTTGCGGTTTTCCAATCCGCTGGGACCATTCCAGAATCCAGGGAATTTTGGTAGATTACAACCAATGCATCCACTATATCTGCAGCCACTTCTTTTAAGACCCTTGGATATAGGCCATCAGGCCCAGGGGACTTGTTAGCCTTTAGTCCCATTAGTTTGCCAAGTACTTTTTCTCTAGTGATAGTGATTGTTTTAAGTTCCTCTCTCCCTTTTGATTCTTGATAATCTACTATTATTGGGATGCTTTTAGTGTCTTCTACCATGAAGGCAGATACAAAGGCCTGGATTTTCATTGAGGAGGCGGGTAGGAGGCGGGACTACAACTTTCGGGGTTGTAGTCCCGCCTCCATCGAGTTCTAGCCAACCCATGCGATTTTGACTTGATTGACTTTGTTGAGCCCACCCCCCACCCAGCGGGCTCAGCAGGCCAATTAAGGGCCACCCGGCAACAGGTGACTTTGTAGATTGATATTTCATCTATCAAGACCTTTTGACAGATGAAATATCAGCGTTCAACAGCTGTTTGAAGCTGTCAAACACTGACAATCTGTACTCCACGTTAATTCCTTCCTCTCAGGATGATTTAGAGATATCCCCAGAACAGAAAGCTGAATGCTGGAACTGTTGACAGCTTGTGGCCATTCTGCTTTCTGTGCCGGTGAGATGAGGGACTCCCGAGACCTGAAGGATGGAAGGCTGTAAAGGTAAGTATATGTAAGTAAAACTTCTTTAAACACTTTACACACACCAAACACACTTACCTCTGCACTCATGCACCCATCACTCACCTGAACACCGGACATCTCGACCCCTCTAAGCCCTTCATCCCGACGGCCCACCTCGCTAACGGTTTGGAGCCGTCGGGAATCCCACATTTCACCAATGAAAATAAGGATTCGGCTAAAAACTGCCTGTTAACTACCTGTTAACAGGGAGTTAATTGGCACTAATCCCCTTCCCGCCTCGGGAGGCGGGTCCAAGTGCGGATCGGGTACCAGCCTCCTTTGAAACTGGCATGGAGGCGGGTTGGGGTGGGATGGGTTTGTGCCCCCCGATTTCGGGATTTTAACCCCCCACACGCCTCCAATCCCACCTCCACGGCCCAATGAAAATCCTGCCCAAAGTATTTGTTCAAAGTCTCTGCCATTTCCCTGTTTCCCATTATTAATTTCCCAGTCTCATTCTCTAAGGGACCAATGTTTACTTTAGGTACTCTCTTCCTTTTTATATACCTGAAGTTATTTTCTGCTGACTTCAAGGGTTCTGCACAAACCAGTTGCTCACAGACATGGGTGCACCAGTAGGCCTTCCTCTTGGCATTGAGCAGGACTGTGAGAATGAGCAGAGGCCACGCAGAGCAGGACAAGCTGCTAGGAGAGGGAGGTGGAGGAGGGGGACATATCCACAGAACATGTTTAGGGAGCAATTCCTACCTGAACTTCAGCAACATCCAATGTTTGAGACGTCTGCTTCACTAATGATGCTGTCACTAAAATCTGCCACCTGCTGCAGCCACAGCTCCAACCTCAGAGCAGAGCAAAAAACGCATTGCCGTGTCTGTGAAGGTGACCGTGGCTATAAACTTTTATGCATCTGGCTCCATTCCAGGCTGGAGATATTAGCTAAATCTCACATTTTGCAGTGCCCTGCTGCATAAGGGAGGTCACTGAGGCTCTCTATGCAAAGAGAGATAGTTTCATCTCATTCCCTCTTGCCAGAAAGAAGCAGGTGGAGCAAGCATGAAGGTTTGCAAGGGTTGCATGCTTCCCCATGGTGCAGGGTGCAATTGACTGCATGCACATGTCAACTCTGCCATGTACCTGAACTGAAAGGGATTCCACTCCCTCAACGTGCAGCTGATGTGTGACCATAGGCAGCGCATCATGCAGGTCAATGCCCGGTATCCTGGCAGCAGTCACACTGCATTCAATCTGCGGCAGTCCTCTGTGCCAGCTGTATTTCAAACTCCAAGGCAAACCAAAGGGTAGCTATTGGGCAACAAGGGTTATCCGCTGAAGACATGGCTCTTGACTCTGGTCCGCAACCAATACACACGTGCGCAGCATGCATACAACGAGAGCCACAAAGAATCTTATAGAGCAGACCATCGGCGTGCTGAAGCAACTCTTCCACTGCCTGGATCGCTCTGGAGGAGCTGCAGTACTCGGTTGAGTCTCAAGATTTGTGGTGGTATGCTGCATGCTGTTCAACCTGGCCATCATGAGGGAACTGCCCTTGCTGTAGTGTATGTACCTTTAAGAGGAGAACTACTTTTACAGCTCCTGTATACTGTAGTACCGACAGTGACCACACCTGTATATAAACCCTGAGTAGGGATCTGCACTGTTAGTTTTTAGAATACCCTCATCCAGTAAACACCTGTTGATTGTTCATCTGCAGTCTCTGTCTATTTATTGAAGAACACCATACATCAAGATTCACGGATTTAACAGTGGCGACGACAAGTGGATTCAAACCTACCTGCAACTCTGCATCACCTCCCAGGGATTCGCTCCTGGAGAACAGTGGAAGAAGAAGGCCGAGTCCAGAAATACGGGCGTCGACCATCCAGAGAAGACTTGAGCATCGCAGAGGAGGCTGTGGAGAGCTGGGCTTGGTTCTCCAGTCACGACGATCCAGCGCAACAGGCTGGCAACAGGTACGGCGCAGACCCTTCCCGGACAGCGGCGGCTGGAGCCGACCGATGGCACAGAAAAGGCCGAGCAGCGTCGACGGGGTAAGAGACAGGGTAAAGCGCACAGGGTGCAGCCGGGGGTCAAAGACCGAGTGGCATCGACGGGAAACAAAAAGAGAGAGAGGGTAAAGCGCAGCCGGGGTTCAGGACCGAGCAGCGTCAACGAGAGAGGTGCGCAGGAAAACGCGCAGAGCGCAGCCAGTGCTCAAAGGCTGAGAAGCGTCCGCGGGAAGAAAGGGAAGCGCGGGAGACGCCATTTAAGCCACAGCAGAGAAGAATGGAGAGCGCAGGAGATGCCATTTTTTTTGGAGCTGCAGCAGAGAAGAAGGGAGAGCGCGGGAAGAAAGGGAAGCGCGGGAGACGCCATTTTGAGCCAGCGGGGAAGAAGGGAGAGCGCGGGAGATGCCATTTATAGCCAGTCTAACCACACCCAGGGATGCCAAAGAGTGGCAGTGTCACAGCGTTCGACAATGAAGTCGAAGATTGGGCGACATATGTAGAATGCATTGAGGTGTACTGCAAGGCGAATGAAGTGCCAGATGCCAGGAAAGCACTGGTATTGCTGAATTCCATGGGTGAAAAAACGTATGGCTTACTGCGAAACCTAGTAACCCCAGAGAAGCCAGTGGATAAGGACTTTGAAAGCATAGTGGCAATCCTACAGGACCAATTAAACCCCACACCGCTGCTGATAACAGAAAGATTTAAGTTTCACAAAAGGAACCAGCATAAAGATGAAAGTAATGCTGACTATTTAATGGAACTGTGCAAGCTATCGAAACACTGCCAGTTTGGAACGGGACCAGCAGATACGTTAAGGGACAAGTTTGTGTGTGGACTTCAAAGTGAAGGAACCCAGAAACGGCTTCTATCAGAAAAGGATCTTACGCTGGACAAGGCTTTCAGCATGGCAGTATCACATGAAGCAGCCGCACGGGGCGCTGAAGAGATACAACGGAGACCGCAAGAATATGGCACAAATGAAATGTCATATGGAGCAGTGAAGTGTTATCGCTGCGGCAGAACACACGACCAGAATGATTGTTGGTTCAAGGACCAAGTGTGCAGACAGTGTGGAAAAGTAGGACACATAGCAAGAGTCTGCAGGTCGGGAAAGAAAACCAGCAGCAAGAAATCTCAACAGGAGAAGTACAAAAAGGTACATAAGGTGATGGAGAGTAGTTCAGACGAACAGAAAAGTGATACAGACTCCGGAAGCAAGGAGCTGGGTTGTCTGAAACTGCATAATGTAATCAAAATGAAGGATCACCAAACTATTTGGGTCACGCTCAAGATAGACGGAGTCCAAGTGAAAATGGAATTTGTTAAGTCTGTGTGTTCCAGTGGTATTAAGATTAATTACTGACACAGACTACAAGAATAAAGTTCAACAGGTCTTTGCTAGTTGGAGGTCAGGACTATACTAAATACAATATCACTACACAGTACTTATATACCGGTGGTCACCACCGGTATTACGTATACAGCAGCCAGAGAAAGTAGTACATCTCTTAAGGTGGAACAGGCTTAAGTTCTCTTAAGGTGGAACAGGTTACATACACCACAATCCTCCCTTTTTAGCTTAACAGTCATATCCCCATTTAACATAACATAATAACATATATACATATATAACTTCAGGTATAAACAGTTCAAAGGTTCAGTCTCTCAGGAGGCCTTCTGATTCGGTTTGGATAACGCCTTTCAGTGGTCTCTGATTCTTGTTGCTGAGGTGACTCTCCTTGTTGGTTTCCTATGTATTGGACGTCATCATCAGGTACAGTCCCTGCCGAGGTAGATGCTTCAGGTTCATTAACGTCTTCCACAGTTGTCTCTGTCGCAACCATGGGTTCGACCCTTGCTCTTGATTCTACCAGTTGATCCACATGACGCCTTATCACATTGTTACCAATATCTACTGTGTACATCAGAGGTCCTTGTCTGGCCCAAATTGTTCCGGACTGCCATTTTTCGTTTCCATAGCCCCTTGCCAACACTGGTTGTCCTACGTCGAAACTTCGAGTGGACTTGTTATTAATATGCCGGAACTGTTTGTTTTCCACTTCCCTCCGCACATTTGGTTTTAACAAGTCCAACCTGGACCGCAACCTCCTGTTATAAAACATCATGGCAGGACTTTGGTTAGTCACTGCATGAGCGCCGTTTCGATATGCCATTAGGAAATTGTCCACCTTGTGTTGTAACGGAATCTGATCATCGTTCATGGCCTTTATTGCCTTTTTGAATGTTTGGACAAATCTCTCGGCCAACCCGTTTGTCGCCGGATGATATGGGGCAGAGGTATAATGTTTCACCCCATTCTTCTTTAAGAGTTCTTGGAATTCTTCCGACACGAACTGTGGTCCGTTGTCCGAACATATCTGTTCTGGCAATCCGTTCCTTGCGAATATTGTTCTTAACACCGCAATTGTCTTTTCTGAAGTAGTGGTATTCACCTTGATCACTTCTGGCCATTTGGAATGTGCATACACCGCAATTAGGAACATGGAGTCCATGAATGGACCAGCAAAGTCAATATGTACGCGTTGCCATGGGGCTGAAGGCCATTCCCATGGGTGTAGCGGTGCGATCGGAGGTGCATTTTGCACTTTTTGGCACCCAGCGCAGCTTTTCGTCAACTCCTCTATCTGTTGGTCAATGCCCGGCCACCATACATAAGCCCAAGCAAGACTTTTCATCTTAACTCCCCCCAGATGACCTTCATGCAGTTCCTTTAGAACTCTTTCCCGTAACTTGGGAGGAATAATCACTCTTGTCCCGTACATCAAAGTACCATGGCAGACGGACAGCTGGTCTCGCCTTGCCGAGAATGCCGGTAACAGAGGATCACCATGTGTTGGCCATCCCTTCACTGTCACCTCGTAAACTCGGGACATTGTCGGGTCGTTCCTGGTTTCTCTTTCAATACTTGCATTGGTGACTGGTAAACACTCGATGATGGTCGAATGAAATAACTCAACAGGGTCAACTTTCGTCGTCTCTTCTGCTTCAGGTAGTGGCAGGCGCGACAGCCCATCAGCATTGCCATGCTGCTTTGTACCTTTGAATTCTATTTGATATTGATGTGCCCCTAGGAAAAGGGACCATCTCTGGAGTCGCTGTGCTGTCATCACCGAAACACCCTTCTTAGGGTTAAAAATGGATACCAACGGCTGATGGTCTGTCAGAAGTGTGAATTTTTGGCCCTGCAGGTAATGATTAAACTTCTTCACTCCCCATACAAGGCTGAGAGCCTCCCTATCGATCTGCGCATAGTTGCGCTCAGTGGAGGTCAATGATCTGGATGCAAACGCGACTGGCCTTTCCGTGCCATTTGGCAACTTGTGTGAGAGTACTGCCCCAATACCATATGGAGAAGCATCACAAGCCAACCGAATAGGCAGTGTCGGGTTGAAGTGAGCCAACACTTCCTCTGAGGTGATCAATTCTTTGCTTTTGCGAAATGCCTTCTTACAGTTTTCGCTCCATTCCCATGGTACCCCCTTCTGTAAAAGAGCGTTCAGCGGGTGCAGTACCGTGGATTGATTCGGTAGAAACTTATGGTAATAGTTAATCAATCCCAGAAACGACCTCAACTGAGAGACATTATCCGGAGCGGGAGCCTTTACAACTGCCTCTATCTTGTCAGGAGACTTATGAAGCCACTCTCGGTCAATGACATGACCACAGTACGAGATCCGCTTCTGAAAGAACTCACATTTCTGCCGATTAACTCGAAGTCCATACTCTTTCAGTCTGTTGAGCACCAGTTCCAAGTTTGCGAGGTGTTCTTCATCACCATCACCTGTAATCAGAATATCGTCCAGGTAACATTGTGTGCCTGGAATTCCCTGTAATACCTGCTCCATGGCCCTCTGCCAAATTGCCGGAGCCGATGCCACTCCAAAAACCAACCTATTATACCGGTACAAACATCTATGCGTGTTGATCGTGAGGTACTGGCGTGACTCTTCTTCAACCTCCATCTGCAAGTACGCCTGCGCCAGGTCTATCTTGGTGAAGTGTTTCCCGCCAGACAACGAAGCAAAAATATCCTCAATCCGCGGAAGCGGATACTGCACCGTGTGAAGCACCGGATTAACGGTGATCTTGAAATCTCCACAGATGCGAACCTTCCCTGGTTCTCCTGGCTTGTTGCTCGAAGGACGTTTCATAACGGGAACAATGGGCGTAGCCCACTCACTCCAATCTACCTTAGACAGTACACCTGAACGTTCTAGCGCTTCCAGTTCCACTTCTACAGTAGGTCGTATTGCATAGGGTACCGGTCTGGCTTTGAAAAATTTTGGTTGTGCATGTTCATCAATCTTGATGTTTGCCGTAATTCCTCTCAGTATTCCCAGTCCTTGCTGGAACACCTCTTTAGCATCATCCAATATTTTGGACAATCGTTTAGGTTTGACATCTGTTTCCCCGGAATCTACCTTTAGTGCTTTTAAGGAGTGCCAGTCCATATTCATTTTCCTAATCCACTCCCGTCCCAGTAGTGGTGGCCCTCCTTCAGGTAGCACATATAAGTCCATTACTTGGCTTTCTTCGCCCTTGTGGACCACTTTTACCTCTATCTTTCCGATGGGGTACACTCTTTGCCCCGTGTATGTTTTCAATATAATCTCCGTATCCCGTAGGGGAATATGTTGGAATAACCTTTTGTAATCTTTCTTATTCATGACCGTCAATGCTGATCCAGTGTCCAATTCCATCTTTACTTGGACTCCTGCTATCTGAAGAGTGATCCAAATTGTCTGGAGATCTGCATCCTTACCAACGTTGTGTACTCTTAAGCTACCCAGTTCATTACTGCTAGCATCTGAATCTGACTTCTGTTCGTTCGAACTGGTCTTTGTCACCTTGTGCACCTTTATGTATTTTCCTTGCGGTGACTTTTTGTTGCTGGTCTTCTTTCCTGACCGGCATACTTTAGCTATGTGGCCAAGCCTGCCACACGTTCTACATTCTTGGTTTTTAAACCAACACTGGTTCTGATCGTGTGTTGTCTTTCCACAACGATAACATTTTGCAGTACTCAAACCCAATTTATTTGTACTGAGTTCCGGTGACCGTAGCTGCATTACTGCCATGCCTCTCGCTGCGGCTTCGTGTGCTGCTGCCATAGTGACCGCTTTCTCAAGCGTCAGCTCATTCTCCTTGAGCAGTCGCTTTTGTGTATCTTCTTTTAATAATCCACACACAAATTTCTCTCTTAGCGCGTCTGTTAGTCCCGTTCCAAACTGACAGTAGTTTGCTAGCTTACGCAATTCCATTAAATATTCAGCATTGCTTTCATCCTTCAGCTGCCTTCTGCTGTAAAATTTAAATCGTTCCGCTAGCATCAGCGGCGTGGGGTTTAGATGATTTTTCAGGACAGTAACAATCTCCTCGAACGTCTTATCCGCCGGTTCATCTGGTGATAAAAGGTGTTTCAATTGCCCGTATGTCTTCGCACCCATTAAGTTTAATAAAGTTAGTGCTTTCTCTGCATCTGGGATTTTATTTGCTTTACAATAATTTTGTATGCGTTCTACATACATGGCCCAATCTTCGATGTCGCTATCAAAGGTATTAATGTTCCCATGTTTAGGCATCGTTGCAATTTATTTTATCCCAAGATGGCGGCTTCCCGCTCTTGTCTTCGTCCTCCGCCTACAAAATGGCAGTTTTCCCGCGCTTGGCGGTCTTCACCCACTGGCTGCAATGGCGTTTGGCGTGCCGCTGCTGCTCCCCTTTCCCAGCGGTTAGTAACTCCCCCGACGCTGTCTCCGCTTCACCGCGGCTCCCTCGGCCTTCAGTCGCCCCAGACGCTGCGCCTTTTTGGCCCGAAAGCGGCCCGGCCCTTATCACCAGCCGCGATCGATGTCCCCGCGCTGCGCCTTTCGGCCCGAATGCGGCCCGGCCCTTATCTCCGGTCGCGATCGATCTTACCGCCCTTATTCCTCCGTCTTCCTCCCCCCGTCTGTACAGCCAACGCGGCCGACTTTCTGCTCGCGTCGCTGACCGGCTTACCCACCACCGAGGTAGAAAGAAGATAGCTGACTGCCGCTGATGGAGGCTTCGAGTTCAGGATGTCTTCTGCACTCCGGGTTCTCGATGCCTGCCGCGCGACGTGTCTTCCAGCAGGATGATGAGGGTGGATGCCTCTCTTCGACGCCTGTTCTGTGGACGAAGCCGCCGTGGATATAAACTGCCGCAGGGTAAGAATCGGACTCGTCGCCACTGTTAAGTCTGTGTGTTCCAGTTGTATTAAGATTAATTACTGACACAGACTACAAGAATAGAAGAATAGAATGCTGCCATATCCTGTGTCCTCGAGCAAGTCAACACCTCTTAGCACCCTGTTTCACTATCACCCTGTTTCACTACCACCCTGTTTCACTATCACCCTGTTTCACTACCACCCTGTTTCACTAGCACCCTGTTTCACTACTGTTAAGTCTGTGTGTTCTAGTTGTAATTACTAACACAGACTACAAGATTGAAGTTCAACAGGTCTTTACTGGTTGGAGGTCAGGACTATACTAAATACAATATTACTACACAGTGCTTATATACCGGTGGTCACCACTGGTATTACGTATACAGCAGCCAGAGAAAGTAGTACATCTCTTAAGGTGGAACAGGCTTAAGTTCTCTTAAGGTGGAACAGGTTACATACACCACAGAATTCGACACAGGATCAGCCCTAACAGTCATAAACCGAAGGGACTACAACCGGCTATTCTCACATATACCCTTGAGAGATACAGAGATTGTCTTGAAGATGTACACGGGGCAAAAAGTCTACCCCAAAGGAAAAATAAGGGTAAACGTGATATACAACGGCAAGGAAACACCAAAAATGGACCTATATGTATTGCCAGATGGAGGACCAGCACTACTAGGACGTGAATGGATCCGGAAGATACAGTTAGATTGGCATTCCATACAAGCACTGCCGGTAGATGCCAAAAAGGATGACGACATCACACCTGGCCGACTGTCAAAAATGCTAACTGACGCACAAGAAGTGTTCCAGGAGGGACTCGGAACACTAAAAGGCATAACAGCGACGATCAAAATAGAGGCCAAAAGTTTTTTAAGGCCAGACCGGTGCCTTATGCGATCCGCCCAGCCGTCGAAGCAGAGCTGGAAGGTTTGGAACGTTCAGGAGTACTGTCCAAAGTGGACTGGAGCGAGTGGGCTACACCCATCGTTCCTGTAATGAAGAGGTCGTTGAGTAATACGCCTGGGGAACCAAAGAAGGTTCGCATTTGTGGGGACTTTAAGGTGACAGTGAACCCAGTCCTTCACACGGTACAATATCCGCTTCCGCGGATTGAAGATATTTTCACCTCGCTATCTGGAGGAAAACGTTTCACTAAGATTGATCTGGCCCAGGCCCACCTGCAAATGGAGGTAGAAGAAGCCTCGAAACAGTACCTCACGATCAACACTCACAATGGTCTCTACCAATACAACCGGCTGGTGTTCGGGGTAGCATCAGCTCCGGCTATTTGGCAAAGGGCAATGGATCAAGTCCTGCAAGGGATTCCAGGGACCCAGTGTTATTTGGATGACATCCTGGTCATGGGCGGAAATGACAGTGATCACCTCGCCAACCTGGAGCAGGTGCTCACTAGATTGAAGGAATATGGGCTCCGAGCTAATCGCCACAAATGCGAGTTTTTCCAGAAGCAGATCTCGTATTGTAGCCACGTTATTGATAAAGAGGGGTTACATAAGTCCCCTGAAAAGATTGAGGCAGTAGTCAAGGCTCCAGCACCGGAAAATGTGTCACAACTGAGGTCGTTCCTCGGGCTGGTGAACTACTACCATAAGTTCTTACCAAATTTGCCTACAGTATTACACCCACTGAACACTCTACTGCAAACGGGGTACCATGGAAGTGGAATGACGAATGTAAGCGAGCTTTCCAGAAGTGCAAAGAATTGATCACATCAAAAGAGGTGTTGGCTCATTTCAACCCAGCACTACCAATTCGGTTGGCGTGTGATGCATCACCCGATGGCATTGGAGCGGTGCTGTCGCACAAATTCCCGGACGGCTTGGAGAGGCCAGTAGTCTTTGCGTCTCGGTCACTAACCTCAGCCGAGCATAACTACGCCCAGATTGACAGGGAGGCCCTCAGCCTAGTGTGGGGAGTGAAAAAGTTCAACCACTATCTGCACGGGCAGAAGTTCACCTTGCTGACTGACCACCAACCACTTGTCTCCATCTTTAATCCAAAGAAGGGCGTTCCGGTGATGACTGCGCAACGGCTACAAAGATGGTCCCTTATTCTAGGGGCGAACCAATATGAAATAGAGTATAAGGGCATGAAACAGCATGGAAACACTGATGGGCTATCACGCCTGCCACTGCCTACTGCGGAGGAAGTACCAGCAGTAGACCCTGTCGAAATATTTTATTCGTCTTTAATTGAACGCTTGCCAGTAACTAACGCGGATATAGAGAAGGAGACCCGAAATGGCCCGACACTGTCTCGGGCATATGATTTGACGGTGAAGGGATGGCCAACACATGGCGACTCACTGTTACCAGCATTCTCATCCAGAAGAGGACAGCTGTAAGTATGCCAGGAGACCTTGATGTGTGGATCCCGAGTGGTAATTCCACCCAAGTTAAGGGAGGGAGTGCTCAATGAGCTTCACGAAGGCCATCTGGGAGGGGTGAAAATGAAAAGCCTTGCTAGGGCTTATGTGTGGTGGCCGGGGATCGATCAGCAAATCGAGGACCTAACAAAGAGCTGCTCAGGATGTCAGAAGTTCCAAAACGCACCACCACATGCCCCTCTATACCCATGGGAGTGGCCCTCCTCTCCATGGCAATGGGTGCATATTGATTTTGCTGGTCCATTCATGGACTCAATGTTCTTAATAGCAGTGGATGCGCACTCGAAATGGCCTGAGGTGATCAAAATGTCCTCCACCACTACGGAGAAAACGATTGCAGTCCTACGGACCATATTTGCCAGGAACGGCTTGCCAGAGCAGATTTGCTCTGATAACGGACCACAGTTTGTGTCCGAAGAGTTTTGGAAATTTATGACAAGGAATGGGGTAAGGCATTACACATCCGCCCCGTATCATCCAGCCACAAATGGATTGGCTGAGAGGTTCATACAAACCTTTAAAAAGGCAGTAAGGGCCATGTGCGATGACGACATTCCACTGCAGCATAAGGAGGACAATTTCCTGTTAGCCTACAGAAATGCGACACATGCAGTTACCAACCAGACCCCGGCCATGATGTTCTTTAACCGAAGGTTGAGATCTCGTCTGGATTTGCTCAGACCAAATGTACGAAGAAATGTTGAGAATAAGCAATTCCAGCACATCAATGAGAAGCCGACAAGGAGCTTCAATGTAGGACAACCAGTCTTGGCCCGCGACTACCGAACAGAGAAATGGCAACCAGGAACGATATGCACACGGCAGGGGCCACTAATGTACACAGTGGATGTTGGGGAGAACATTGTGAGACGCCATGTCGACCAGATCCTAGCGTCACAGGAACGAGTCAACCCCATGCCTCGCGTACCTGGTGATGAACCCGACATACAGGTAGCATCTACCCCAGAAACAGTAGCATCGGAAGCTGATGAGCTAACCGACGACAGGGGGGCAGAATCGCCTCCGCACCAAGAGCAAGACACTCAGGAAAGGCGCTATCCAGAAAGGATCAGGAAGCCGCCCCAAAGACTGAATTTATAAATGGACTATTTCAGATAATGTTGCATGTTAAAAGTGTTAACTGTTAATTGAATGTTATGGTACTGTTAATCTAAAAGGGGAGGAATTGTAGTGTATGTACCTTTAAGAGGAGAACTACTTTTACAGCTCCTGTATACTGTAGTACCGGCAGTGACCACACCTGTATATAAACCCTGACTAGGGATCTATACTGTTAGTTTTTAGAATACCCTCATCCAGTAAACACCTGTTGATTGTTCATCTGCAGTCTCTGTCTATTTATTGAAGAACACCACACATCAAGATTCACGGATTTAACACTTGCCACCACCTATCAGGCGAATAGCTGAGCAGCAGGAGCATGAGGAGGAGGAGGAGGTGTAAGAGGAGAAGGCAGAGGAGGAGGAAGAGGGAGGGAGGCTGCAACCTAGACAGCCCCTGTATGCCCGGGCTATACGTAAACAAATAATTCAAGAGAGATACCAATAACCTCAATGCCAATTCACCATTCACCAATAGTCCCACACTCCATTCCTTTCTTCTGTCACTGACCATCACATTGTCCTCTTGCCCTCAATGCAAAAATAAAAGCCAACACAAAATACACATTCCAATCCAAATTTATAAATTAAATCATGCCATATTGCATACAAACTTAAACTAATCACCCTTGTGCATTCCCTTAGTTCCTCTTCCATGTGCCTTTGCCAGCCCTGGTGCTCCTACGAGGTGCTATCCCAATGACTACAGCATGGCTGGTGGAAGGCTGCTGACTTTCAGTGGAGGAGACTGCAAAAGGCCTTGGAGGGCAAACTCAAGCAGCTCTGGGCCTAGAAGGCCTGGCTTCCAACTGCACCATCTCGGCATTGATGGCATCAATCTGGGTTGGCTGGTTGACAGGAAACAGCAAGGGCACTACCAGAGTGGCAGGGGTCGGAGCATGAATGCCGTCATCCTGAGAGAGGACAGCAGGTTCGTGCTCCGTGGAGCCACTGCCACTCTCCCGTGGTGGCGCCTCAGCAATCCTAGTAATCGGTTGGAGAACAGATTGCTGGCCTGCTGTGACACCCTGGAAGCCCCTTTGAACATTTGCATCCAGAGCTATGATGGCAGCAGTCTGAGCTTCCACTGCAGCACTCAGATGGCTGCTGCTTGTGCTGTAATGGAAGCCGAGTCATTGGTCATCAGACACTGCATCATGGTTGGTTTCACAAGTGTATCTGATGGACTTGGCAACCCGTTCCATGCTGGAAAGGGTGGGCAGCAAGCTCTGCGCAAAACCCTGTGGTAAGTTGGTGCTGGAGTCCTCCATGCTCCTTGACATTGAACTTTCTGGCAGGCTTCATCAACCTTCTTCTGTAGCCAGGCCCATCGAATTCCTCATCTGAGTCCTCTGCAGCAGAATTAGTGTGCGACCTCGCCCTCTGGTGAACTGGCAGCTGCACTCTCCTTTCTCCCTGCCCTGGCTGCAGCGCAGTTGTGCCCGGTGTCTCACCACGTGCAGATCCTGCCTCTATGCTATCTTCTAAATTACACGCAGTGTCAGTATCTGAGCTGGTGGCTGCGACTGTGAAATCGAGTGATGGTGTGTCTTCATCTTCACTGTCCTCCTGCTCTTCCACCACTGACTGAGCAGGTTGCAGTTCTTGAGTATCTGAAATGAAAAAGGGACAAGGGCTGGATAGTGGTGAGGGGAGAGGAGAAAGTAAGAAAAGTATGCTTACACCATCTGGAGCTTTTAAGTCAAAAGAGACTGAGGGATGAGGGAGAAGTGGGATGTGGGAAGAAGGATTAGATCTGAGGATACCGTCATCTTCAATGGCTTCAGCCCCACCACAGCCTCAGCAATGGCCCTTCCCATAGTGGCCAGCACCGTCTCCTCCATGGGGGTTAGAGCATGCGGGCGCGCTTCTCACCCTCCGGTTAGCTCCTGCTGCCTCCGGTTATGCAAGGGAAAGGGAAGTGTGTCAGTGAGTGTCACAGAATCTGTGTGGGTGATATGGCTGTCAAGGTTGAATAGCTGCCAGTATGTGCAAGCTTTGAGATGTGGGTTTGAGGCTTGGAACAGTGCTAAGTGTGTGAGGGTGAGGTGAAGCATATGAATGTTAGATTCGAGTCCTGATTGTTAGAGATTTGATAGGTGAGCGATGGGGGTCTGGTGCATTGAGCAGTGACTGAGGCTAGTGGTGCAGATGGTGGGATATGGCATTTGAAGATGAATTCACTGACCTTGACAATCCGTTTGAGATCATTAAACTTCTTCCGGCACTGCATCCAGGTCCTTGGGGCTTGACTCCTGGCATTGACCTCCACGTCTATCTGTTCCCATGGGTTGGCATCAATGGTTACCGAGATACTTGACAGCTTCCACTTTAGGCACACTGGATTTATTCATCCAGAGAGAGGTGTCAGAAATGATCACGATAATTTCTCATCTTGATATTTCTGACACTTCTTTCTGGATATTTTTCCAGCACCTCTGCATATAAAATGTGGTATTTTATTACAGGAAGATTCTCCTGTAACCAAGGCATCAGCACCTCAGCCTTGATGTCTTTGCCTCCAAGAAGAAAGCGTTTGCATTTAGATATGAATGCTTAACGCGGAGCAGTTTCAAACTGGTCATTAATAACCAGGCTTCATGTTGTGAAAGCTTCTTGCCCTGACCAAAATGATCCCTCAGCCAACACCATCAAAACAGATTAACTGCGGATTTAACTCACTGCTATTTGTGGGACCTGGCTGTGCATAAATTGAGTGCCACATTTATCGATAATAAACAACAGTGATTACACGTCAAAAGTAATTTATTGGTTGTGCAGTGCTTTGGATATCTAGAGGACATGAAAGGCAGTGTGTATATGCAAACTATTTTTTGACCTGTAAATTTTAGTTTACACCTCTTGGGAATAATTTAGACACTGTGCGATAGTGTAAACTGGGCAATAGCGAGTCGGCATCCCGCTTTACAGCTCTCCCAATTTTGCTATCACCCGTTTTACAGTATCACACCAATTCAAAATTACCCGCCTTGTATTTTTGAGTCTTTTTACTAATTTTAAGTTAAAACTTAACATATATTTTCATACTAGTTGTTTAGCTTTGCAAGACTGTCCCTACAGTAAAAAATAGTGCTAAAATAATTATAGAAATTTTTTTTTGGATTATTTAATTAACTCTTCAGAAGTCCCAGACAGACTGTGTTAAAGACTCCAGCTAAAGCATATTTGCCCGGAATTTCAACGGGGGTTGTCCCAATCTCACGGCATAACTTCAGCAGGAGATCCGCAGAACTCCAGGAGAAACAAAGGGGTAGATTTTCAACTTGCTGCCCAGCGATAAAGCTGGCATTGTGGATCAACTGCCTGTTGTAGAACCTGCCCGATTTTTATTCCCTCTGATTTCCATGGAAATGGAAATCAGGCAATTTCTAAAAGGATTTAGCCGATCCGCAACACCAGCTTTACACCTGGACGGCAAATCAAAAATCTACCCTAATGTAAACGGTCATTTTCAGCCGTTTGTGCTTTTTCTCCAAGGGTTCCGCTTATATTCTGCCAAAGTTACATTAGGAAATTAGGACAACTCCCATAGAAACTCAGGGCCAATGATTTCAACAAGGTACAACAACAACAATAACTTGTATTTATATAGCGCCTTTAACATAGTAAAGTGTCCCAAGATGCTTCACAGGAGTATTATAAGACAAAAAATTTGACACTGAGCTACATAAGGAGAAATTAGGGCAGATGACCAAAAGCTTGGTCAAAGAGGTAGGTTTCAAGGATCGTCTTAAAGGAGGAAAGAGAGGTAGAGAGGTTTCGGCAGGGAATTCCAGAGCTTAGGGCCTAGGCAACAGAAGGCATGGCCACCAATGGTTGAGCGATTATAATCAGGGATGCTCAAGAGGGCAGAATTAGAGGAGCGCAGATATCTTGGGGGGGGTTGAAGGAGATTACAGAGATAGTGAGGGGCGAGGCTATGAAGGGATTTGAAAACAAGGATAAGAATTTTGAAATCAAGGCATTGCTTAACCGGGAGCCAATGTAGGTCAGCGAGCACATTGGTGATGGGTGAATGGGACTTGGTGCGAGTTAGGAGACGGGCAGCCGAATTTTGGATGACCTCAAGTTTACGTAGGATAGAATGTGGGAGGCCAGCCAGGAGCGCATTGGAATAGCCAAGTCCAGAGGTAACAAAGGCATAGATGAGGGTTTCAGCAGCGGATGAGCTGAGGCAAGGGCAGAGACAGGCAATGTTACAGAGGTGGAAATAGGCGGTCTTAGTTATGTTCCTGATATGTGGTTGGAGGCTCACCGCAGGGACAAATATGACACCAAGGTTGCAAACAGTGTGGTTCAGCCTCAGACAGATGTTAGGGGGAGGGATGGAGACAGTGGCTAGGGAACAGAGTTTGCGGCGGGGACTGAAGACAATGGCTTTGGTCTTCCTAATATTTAATTGGAGGAAATTTCTGCTCATCCAGAATTGTATGTCGGACAAGCAGTCTGACAATTTAGAGACCGTGGAGGGGTCGAGAGAAGTAGTGGTGAGGTCGAGCTGGGTGTTGTCAGCGTACATGTGGAAACTGATGCTGTGTTTTTGGATGATGTTGCCAACATGTAGATGAGAAATAGGAGGGGGCCAAGGATAGATCCTTGGGGGACACCAGAGGTAATGGGGCCAATTTTCCCGCAGGTGCGGGGAATTGTCGGGTTCCCCGAATGCCGGGTTCCGACACGAATCTAAATGGGTCAGCCAGCTGCACGCAATTTTCCCTCAATTGGCCAATTAATTTCCAGCGTGTGGGCACCCTTGCTAATTGTCCATTTCCAGTCAGAAAGCCCCACAATATAAAGTCTCCAGCAAGCTTTTCAACCTCTGCAGGCTTCCCAACCAGTCGTACAGAATGGCAGAGGAGCCTGCACCAACTGCTGCCAGCGGCAGAGGCTGAGCTGCTGCCAAATTTGATGAGACGTCACTGCACACATTGGTGGATGGGGTTAGGGCCCACAGGGAGGTCCTCTTCCCTAGCTCAGGGAGGAAGAGGCCTCCCAAAGAGACCAGGGCTGCATGGATGGAGGTGTAAGAAGTCACACAACACCAGGTTATAGTCCAACAGTTTTACTTGAAATCACAAGCTTTCGGAGCGCTGCTCCTTCGTCAGGTGAAGTGGAGAGATGCATAAAGACACAGCTTATATAGTCAGAGAATAATGCCAGACATTCAGCCTCCGATCCTCAGGCAAGCATTCTCCAAGGCGGCCCTCCAGACACACGACAACGCAAAACCGCAGAGCAGAAACTGACATCCAAGCTCCGCACCCATGAGGACGGCATCACCCGCCGGACCTGGATGCAGTGCAGGAAGCGCTTCCATGACCTTCGCCGTACAGGAAAAGTAAGTATGAAGTTTCCATCACCCTCAACCTGATCCCCATTGCCTTTCCCCACCAGCACTCAGCTTCAGCAATCTCTTCCTCCACATCCCACTTCACAGTCACATCCATGCACCCTTACCCATTCCCTACCTCTCTATGCTCACATTCACATAACTATTCCACTATGCAGCCCTCACACTGCCTCTCACTCTGATGCTTGGAACACAACTGACAACACACAGGGACGGCCCTTGGTCTTGCAGGCTCACACCATCTTTGGCTCCTTCTAAGTATCTATGCGATGCAATCTCTACACTCACTCCTGCACTCTCACTCAAACTCCACTTGTCTCCCTCATTGCAGGAAAAGAGAGCTCACAACAGGAGAGAGCGAGCCAGGACTGGAGGAGGCGCACCCTCAATCGCACACCTGACGCCCTGGGAGGAAGCAGTGATGGAGATTGTCGGGGCTGACGTGGCTCCGGCAGCTGGGGAAGGAGAGACAGGAGCAAGCCCGCAAGCTGGTGACAGAATAGTTTTCCATCTCTCTCATTGACATAGCATGAGTCGTTGTAACGATTCTGAAGCTACATCATTTGGCCTTATGAGCATCTGCAAAATCCAATGTGCATGTAACCTTGGCATCACATCTCTAACTCTTTCCTTTACTCCCCCACAGGACCATCCAAAGCCCCCGTCCCCACTGCGGAGGAGGAAGAGGCTGAGCAGCCAGACGCCTCAGAGGAAGCTCCAACCTCTGGGGCGCAGCATCAGCAGAATTCAGCGCACCCAGCACCAGCGCAGACACTCACACCTCGGTGGGGCCTTCACGAGATAGAGTAGTGTTGTCACCTGGTGTATCACAGCTCACAAGTGAGCATCAGCAGATTGTGGAGACAGGGACAGCAGTGGAGAGTCCTCGTCGGAGGGCGCAGGCCTCTGCCAGCTAAGCTCAGCTGCATGTCGACCCTATGCCTCTGGGTCCATCCGCAAGAGAGGAGGTGATGGAACTCCATGCACAGATGCAGGAGTCTCTGGCAGGTTTTGTCTCCAGGGTCACTGCAAGTGTGGAGCAAATGGAGGAGTCCATGGCGAGCATGAGCAGAGCCTTATTGGAGTCACTGGCGCATGAAAGCATCACCATGGAAAGGATGGCTACCTCCGTGGTAAGGCTGGCTGCAGCCGAGGAGAGGAGGACTGCAGCCGAGGAGAGGAGGGCTGCGGCCAAGGAGAGGAGGGCTGCAGCCGAAGAGAGGAGGGCTACGGCCATGGAGGAGCTTAGTCGCCAGGGTATCGAAAACATGGTGAGTGCTCAGAATAGAATGACATCTCTTGAGGGGCGATGGGCATCTATTGAGGACCGAAACCAGACCTTCATGGAAGTCCCTCTGAGCAGGACTTCCAGTGCAGATACGGGTCCCCATGGCCCCCCTGATGTGCAGCAAGGTGCTCGCCAGCCACTTGCAGGTGCTGAGGGGGAGCTGACCCATGAGAGGGAGGTTGGTGGCAGACCTCAAGGAAGTGGGGGCTCCTCTCCACATGCTCACACTTCCATGCCACTTCAGAGCCCTCGGTCAGAGCCCCGCCGGAGTCCACACCCAAGTGAGATAGGAGTCTCAACCCCTGCACAGCCGCAGGAGCAGCAGACTGCTGGCGAGCCCTCACAGGCTCGCCACCCCAGAGGACACCCGCCAAAGGTGTTGAGACAGGAGCAGCAGGAAAGTGAGCAAGGGGCCTCCACATCTGCTGAAGCCACAGAGGTACCACTACGTAGGAGCACGCGTAAGAGAAAAATAAAGCACCACTAATCACAAGGGTAGTCACTTGGGTGAAAAGTCTTGCATATAGTTTTAATGCCATCAGTTTCCTGTACATAAAAAATCTGGTGGCAACTGCTGCAGTTGTGGCGTCTGTCATTTGGTAAATGGGGATTTCACATTGAGGCCTTAGGATTATTTGCAGATGTCAGCAAGCTGGTCCAATAGGTAGAAATGCGCAGGGATGGGCCACTGTCCATGGTCAGTTAAGAAGCAGCGAGGCTACAGTGTTTGAGGTACCAGGCTATGCAAATCTGGCCAGGATGAGTGCGTTCCTTGCATTCCGCCCAGCAATGTTCTCGCGCACTGGTGCCGCTGGTTGACGGGCCTCTGCAGGATGCTCGTTTCCGTCCTCCTCCTCCTCCTCCTCAGCATCATTCTTATCCGAGGCGTCTTCATCCTCATCTGAGGCGGCTCTGTGAGGAGCCCCTTGGTCCTGCGGAATCGGCAAGCCACGACGCTGTGCCATGTTGTGAAGCACACAGCATACCATGACGATTTTGGAGACCCTGGCTGATGAGTACTGCAGGGCTCCACCTGATCTATCGAGGCATCTGAAGCGCATCTTTAGCAATCTGATGGCTTGCTCGATAATGCATCTGATGGAAATGTGGCTGGAGTTGTAGCGCTCCTCAGCTTCGTTGGCTGGTCTCCTCAACGGCGTCATTAGCCAAGTCTGCAGGGGATATCCCTTGTCTCCAAGTAGCCATCCCTGAAGTTCGTTTGGCGGACTGAATAGCGGAGGCACAGTAGACTGGCGCAGTATGAGGGAGTCATGGCAGCTGCCAGGGTATTTGGCACAAACATGCAAAATCACCTTCTTGTGGTCACACACCAGCTGAACGTTAAGGGAGTGGAAGCCCTTGCGGTTGACAAAAACCCCTGGATTGCGATGGGGTGCCCTAAGGGCCAGATGTGTACAGTCAATGATGCCCTGCACCCTTGGAAAGTCTGCCAGCTGAGCTAATCCACGCGCTCGCACCCTCACACTTGCGCGATCCCGGGTGAAATGGGTGTGATTGTGTGCGAGGGCAAAGAGGGCATCGGTGACCTGTTTGATGCAAGTGTGTGCGGCCGCCTGGGAGATGCCGCTGATCCCTGGAAGGAGCCTGAGGCATAAAAGTTGAGTGCGGTGGTGACTTTGATGGCCACTGGTAAGGAGTGTCGACCTGGTGCTCTGGGCTCCAGGTCTTGCTGTAGCATTGCGCAGATGTCAGTCACAACCTCTCGCGAAAGTCGGAGCCGCCTTTGGCACTGCTGCTCAGTCATGCTGAGGTAGCTCACCCTGTGTCTGTAGACCCTGCTTGGGGGGTATCTCCTGTGCCAACGGCCTTCCATGCGCTGGCACCTTCTGGCCTGTGCTGCTTCAGGTGGCTGAGCCGCAGCCTGTCGCTCCTGCTGGTGCTGCTGTTGCTGGTGCTGCTGTTGCTGGTGCTGCTGTTGTTGCTGGATCTGCTGCAGCCTCCTCTGCTGTTGGAGATCCTCTAATGCCAAGAAGGGAAGGAACAAAAGGCCTCCCATGCTTCTGGCAGATGCCTCCGTTGAGGAAGCGCTGAGTTAGGGTGCTGAGAGGGGCTTCCCAGGAGCTCACACTGGAGAAGTGTGTGAGGCTCCAACCTTCCACAGCTGTGCCTAAGCCTTCAACAAGTTGCCTCATGCCTGGAGCAACAAGGTCCTGCAGCCTACAAATGCTGTCTGATTAAATCTCTTCATTCCTGATTGACCTGCAGCTGAAAGTAAGCAAGCCGACATTGTTCATGCCAGGTTTCATCAGCGGTGTTCCCACCAGGCGTGGTTTACGTGGGGAAAGGCTGAAAATTGCAAGGGCCCCTTAAAATTGGATTACAGATGCCAATTATTGCTGATTAGGCTCCCGACGACCAGTCCCACCTGCTGCGGGCGGGACCAATTCGGGTCGCGTTGAAACAACGGGGCGAAAATCGGACGGGGCAGGGAATCGGGCGGGGGGGGGGGTCGCGACCCCCTATTTCTGCGATTTTCAACCCCCGCCTGCCTGAAACCCCGCCTGACGGCTCCAGGAAAATCAAGGCCAACGATGTGGGAACGGGAAGAGAAGCCATTGCATGTGATTCTCTGGCTACGATTAGATAGATAAGAATGAAACCAGGCGAGTGCAGTCCCACCCAGCCGGACGATGGTGGAGAGGCATTGGAGAAGGATGCAGACAAGTCAAGAAGGATGAGGAGGGATAGTTTACCTTTGTCACAGTCACAAAGGATGTCATTTGTGACTTTGATGAGAGCCGTTTCGGTACTGTTGCAGGGTAATTATCCCCAAAAACTCAGTGGAGCTTTGCTGCATTCAAATAACAGTGTTAAATTCAAAAGAAGCAGATACTTATCTGAACAAATGACACCACATGCTTGTTTATGAATTTTGTGGTTCCGCCACCTTCCACTTCCACCGGCCCCCCACCCCCAGCAAACTGCCGGGAGACAACCAGATGGTCATCAAAACTTTGAATTGAGTTAAGCTAGGACATCATTTTTGAGTGAAGCTAGCTTTTAATCCCTTATGTACTGTGACCAAAGCTAATTACAAACTAGAACTTAAATGAAAATCCTTTATTGTTCTCTCATCTGTTGCACGTCTTCCTTCAGTTCTAACAAAAACTGAACACTCCACAGTTGGAAAGTCCCACAGTGCACTGTCTGTATCGGTTAAATGGTTATTGACTTAGTTCAGCAAAATTCTGCCACGTGTTTTCCAATTTGCCAATTAGCTGCTTGTTACTTTCAGCAAAATCTCCCCAAGCTTAAAGGAGAAAAGTGTTTTGATTTGAGCTTGAATGCCACAGACCGAAGTTCACCTTTCTCATTGGAATGCATTGTGGCTGGAGTCATCTTAGGTGACATTTTGTTCACACACTGTGTTAAATGTGCTGACAAATTGACAGCTAAACAGCTTCAAAAGAATTACGAGCTGCGGCCCTCGATTTGAAAGAAAGTAATTAAACTATAATGTCAAAAAGAATGAACACGGTGGCCTGGAGTTTCCACTCGGTTGCACTAGTTTTTCGCCGCAATTCGTCTGAAATCGACCAAGCCAACGCAATCGATCGAGGAATTTCAGTCACAAATTACGTCCAGCGCAAATAGAGCTTCCCTGATCTTTTGTGCTTGTTTAAATAATATCGCGCTCGATGTTGGCCCTGCTCACAAAACTGGCTATGCCCACAGATCAAATGAATTACCATCGCGAGTTTCCGCTAATTACACTCGTTCGTGGGCTGTCAAGCCTTCAAATTAAGTTGGGGTTTTTTAGGTGTAAGGACACGAATAGCAACATTTTAAAAGCTTTTAACTATCTTTTTTAAATTTACTAAGAAATTGACTACTGTACACCAATGTAACTAGCAAGTGGTTCTGTATAGTTTGTAAAGTCATTTTCAGTGATTTAAAATCAGGTTACTCACAGGTGGTGGACTAGACATTGATTAAAAATGCTTATTTTTTGGTGATAAACCTATTTTCAGCTGTATTAATCAAACTCTTAAATATATCAAGGAATAATTTTTAATGCAAAATTTTTGTTAAAAAAATTACTCTCTAAAACACTGCCCGATTGCGCTGGTTCATGGCAGATTTTAAGTTCGGTGACATGCAATTGAGTTTGAGCAGAAACTTGAGCAGAAAAAAACTTCTGAAAACTAGCACAATATCGAGCACAATTCGCGCCCGGATCGGCTGTTGTGTATGTACCTTTAAGGGAATAACTGGTCTCAGACTGCAGTACCGGCAGTGACCACCCCTGTATAAAAGGCCCTAGCAGTCTTCTGTGGTTTCAGTTTCCAGGTTGTCTCCATTCAGTAAAGACTTGTTATAATCAACTCCTGCAGTCCGTGTCTCAATTATACACGGACATAATACTGGCAACGAGCAGATACGAACTTACCTACAATCTGCACCACCTCATGGGGATCCATCCCTGAAGCGAAGTTATCAGAGGTCGAGGCCAGAAGGAAGAAAGAAACAGTAGAAACGGGCGTCGACCGTGGGCATCCGCCTCTGAGTCAGCGGAGTTGAAGGTTTGCAGGAGAGGCTGTTGAGAGCAGGGCTTGGTTATCCTGTCGATGGTGCTTCAGCTAATCGGGCTGGTGGCAGGTAGTACACTGATCCTTCCTGGGCTGCGGCGGTCTAGAGTTCGAGCGGGTGGCTTGCAACGGGGCCGAGCAGCGTTGTCGGGAAGAGGAGAGAGAGAGAGAGTGGAGCACACTGGGTGCGGCCGGTGCTACGAAGCCGGGCAGCGTACAGACCCGAGAAGAGGGAAGCAAGAGTCCCACAGTGTTGTTCCGACGACGGGGAAATAAAAAGAAATTAAAATGAATTGCGCAAAAAGCCGCGAGGAGCTGCAGTTTGCCACGGAAACCGCGGAGAGCGGCGTTAGCAGCAGCGCGGGGGGAAGTGCGCGAAGACCATAGGGCATCACCATCAAGGCATAAAACGCCAGCAACAGCGCTAGCAACAGCGGAGAAGACAAAAGCGCGGGAGGCGCCATTTTGTTAAATCGGGGAAGAAGGCAAAGCGCGGGAGGCGCCATCTTAGATTTTCAAGATGCCAAAGACTGGCGATATCACTGCCTTCGATAATGCAATAGAAGACTGGACCACGTATGTGGAAAGAGTCGAGGTATATTGCGAGGCAAACAAAATAGCAGATGAGAAAAAGGTATCGGTATTGCTAAATTAATGGGCGCAAGAACGTATGGCCTATTGCGGGACCTGATTACTCCAGCCAAACCGAAGGTGAAGAGTTTTAACGAAATTGTTGCTATCCTACAGGAACACCTAAATCCTACACCGCTGCTGATAGCAGAAAGATTTAAATTCCACAGGAGAAATCAGCATAAAAATGAGAGCAATGCTGATTACCTTACGGAACTACGTAAGCTATCAAAGCACTGCCAGTTCGGAGCAGGACTGGCAGATACCTTACGGGACAAATTTGTCTGTGGACTCCTGAGTGAAGGAACCCAGAAGAGGTTACTCTCAGAGAAAGAGCTGACGCTAGATAAGGCTTTCAGCGTGGCAGTATCATACGAAGCAGCAGCAAGGGGAGCTGCGGAAATACAACAAAAGCCACAGGAATACGGCACCCACGAAATGACACGGGGATTTGCAAAATATTATCGCTGCGACAGAACAAACCATGACCAGAAGGACTGCTGGTCCAAGGACAAAATATGCAGGCAATGCGGAAAGATGGGACACATTGCACGAGTTTGCGGGTCTGGGAAGAAGACCAACGACAACAAAAAGGCTACTAAGGAACCGTACAGGAAAGTTCAAAAGATGACGGACAGTAGTTCCGAAGACCAGATGAGCGATAGTGAATCCGGGAACAAGAGACTAAGCTGTCTCAAACTTCACAACGTAATCACAAAAGAGGATCACCGAACCATTTGGGTCACCCTCATGATAGCAGGGTCCCAAGTCAAAATGGAATTGGATACAGGATCAGCTCTAACCGTCATGAATCGACGAGACTACGAGCGGCTATTCTCACACATACCCTTGAGAGAGACATCCATTGTCTTGAGGACGTATACGGGGCAAAAAGTATACCCCAGAGGAAAAATAAGGGTGCCTGTCGAATACAACGGCAAGAAAATACGGAAATTGTATCTCTACATTCTGCAAGGTGGTGGACCACCGTTATTGGGATGTGAATGGATCAGAAAGATAAGTTTAGACTGGCACTCCATTCAAGCACTGACGGTGGCTGGTAAAAAGGATGACAACGTCACTCCTGGACGATTGTCAACAATCTTAGCTGACGCCAAAGAGATATTTCAACAAGAACTGGGCACTCTTAAAGGCGTAACCGCCTTGATAAAAATAGAGGAGAATGCAATTCCCAAGTTTTTCAAAGCAAGACCGGTACCATATGCAATTCGCCCAGCCGTCGAGGCAGAGCTGGAGAATCTGGAGAATGCAGGCATGTTATCTAAGGTAGACTGGAGAGAGTGGGTGACACCCATCGTCCCTATCATGAAGAAAACGTTAAACAATAAGTCTGAGGAGCCAAGGAAGGTTCGCATCTGTGGGGACTTCAAGGTGACGGTGAACCCAGTCCTTCACACAGTATAATATCCTCTTCCAAGGATAGAAGATATCTTCGCCTCACTATCTGGAGGGAAGCGTTTTACAAAAATTGACCTAGCACAAGCATATTTGCAGATGGAGGTTGAAGAATCCTCTCGGAAGTATCTCACGATAAACACTCACAAAGGTCTTTACCAGTATAATCGACTGGTATTCGGAGTAGCATCAGCTCCGGCGACATGGCAAAGAGCGATGGAACAAGTCCTGCAAGGGATTCCGGGGACTCAGTGTTACTTGGACGACATCCTATTGACAGGTGAAGATGACAGTGAACACCTTGCCAACCTAGAGCAGGTGCTCACTAGACTACGTGAACATGGGCTACAAGCCAATCGCCCCAAGTGCGAGTTTTTTAAGAAACAGGTATCGTATTGTGGCCACGTGATTGATGAAGAGGGGTTGCATAAGTCCCCTGACAAAATTGAAGCGGTAGTTAAGGCTCCAGCGCCTGAAAATGTGTCGCAACTGAGGTCATTCCTCGGATTGGTGAATTACTACCATAAGTTTTTGCCGAATTTGTCCACAATTCTGCACCCACTGAACGCCCTACTACAAACGGGAGTAGCATGGAAATGGAGCGATGAATGTAAGCGGGCCTTTCAGAAGAGTAAGGACCTAATCACTTCAGGAGAAATATTGGCTCACTACAACCCATCACTACCGATAAGACTGGCGTGTGATGCGTCTCCCTACGGCATTGGGGCGGTACTGTCACATAAATTCCTTGATGGTTCAGAGAGGCCGATAGCTTTTGCGTCACACTCGTTAACTTCAGCCGAGCATAACCACGCCCAGATTGACAGAGAGGCCCTCAGCCTGGTGTGGGGGGTGAAGAAGTTCAATCACTACCTGCACGGTCAGAAATTTACTCTACTAACTGATCATCAACCTCTCGTCTCCATTTTCAACCCTCAGAAGGGCGTACCGATAATGACGGCACAACGGCTACAGAGGTGGTCCCTTTTCCTAGGGGCACACCAATATGACATCGAGTACAAAGGAACTAAACAGCATGGGAATGCTTATGGATTGTCGCGCCTACCGTTGCCGACGGTGGAAGAAGAACTGGCAGTGGATCCAGTGGAGTTATTCCACTCGACTATAGTCGAATGTCTCCCGGTGATGAATGCAAACATAGAAAAGGAAACACGAAAAGACCCGACACGCTCCTGGGTCTATGATTTAACGGTGAAGGGATGGCCAGCACATGGCGAACCACTGCTGCCAGCATTCTCGCCGAGAAGAGAACAGCTGTCAGTGTGCAGAGGAACCTTGATGTGTGGATCCAGAGTAGTAATTCCACCCAAATTGAAGGATAGAGTGCTCAATGAGCTTCATGAGGGTCATCTGGGAGGGGTAAAAATGAAGAACTTAGCCAGAGCGTTTGTGTGGTGGCCGGGAATCGATAGAGAAATCGAAGAGATGACCAAGAGCTGTACAGGATGCCAGAAGGTCCAAAACGCCCCACCACAAGCCCCTCTACATCCATGGGAGTGGCCCTCATCTCCATGGCAAAGGGTGCACATTGATTTTGCTGGTCCCTTTATGGACTCGATGTTTTTAATTGCGGTGGATGCACATTCAAAGTGGCCAGAGGTAATAAAAATGTCCTCAACCACCACAGAAAAAACTATCACAGTCTTACGAACCATATTCGCCAGGAATGTGCTGCCTGAACAGATTTGCTCTGACAATGGACCACAGTTTGTGTCTGAAGAGTTCCGGAGGTTCTTAAAGAACAATGGTGTTAAGCATTACACATCCGCCCCATATCATCCAGCCACTAATGGATTGGCCGAGAGGTTCGTTCAAACATTCAAGAAGGCTATCAAGGCAATGTGTAATGAAGACATACCCCTACAACACAAGGTGGATAACTTCTTGTTTGCCTACCGGAATGCGACACATGCGGTTACCAACCAAACTCCAGCCATGGTGTTCTTCAATCGAAGATTACGATGCCGCTTGGATTTGGTTAAGCCAAACGTCAGAAGAGATGTGGAGAACAGGCAGTTTCAGAATATGAATGAAAGGCCGACCAGGAGTTTTAAGATAGGTCAACCAGTTTTGGCCCGGGACTACCGCACAGAGAAATGGCAGCCAGGAACAATCTGTACACGGCAAAGACCTCTAATGTATACCGTGGACGTTGGAGAGAGCATTGTAAGACGCCATGCTGACCAGCTTCTAGAGTCACTGGAAAACGTCAACTCCACACCAAGATCTGATACACCTGGCGATGAAACCGAAGTACCAATGGCACCTACCGCAGAATCGGTGATACTGGAAGCAGACGAACTAAACAACGACATTGATCCTGCCTCAACCTTGCCAGAAGAACCTGATACCCAAAAGAGGCGTTATCCAGACAGAATCAGGAAGCCTCCTCAAAGACTGAACTTATAATTACTTAACTTCAACCAATGTATCTAGCAACCGTAATTGTAATTGTAATTAGTTATTATTTAGTTGTTAAATGAATGTTATGTACTGTTTATCTAAAAGGGGAGGAACTGTTGTGTATGTACCTTTAAGGGAATAACTGGTCTCAGACTGCAGTACCGGCAGTGACCACCCCTGTATAAAAGGCCCTAGCAGGCTTCTGTAGTTTCAGTTTCCAGCTTGACTCCATTCAGTAAAGACTTGTTATAATCAACTCCTGCAGTCCGTGTCTCAATTATACACGGACATAATATCGGCGATTGCACCCAAAGCAGAAACAAAGGGCCATATTTTGCAACCCCTACGGGTGCATACGAGGTGCGCACATGTCCGTAGGGGCTGCGCAAGTTCCGGATTTAGACGTGCGAAGCACACCCGGCGAAACCCGGCACTTGCGATCTGTCAAGAATCTTCTCGGCAGATCCTCCGCATCCCTGGGAAAAGGGCCTCTGCGGGTGGAGAGTTGCACTATTTGCACAACTTCCACTCGCTGAATGCCTGTCAAATTCTTACGCCTGGTAAAAGCAGGTGTAAGGCCTGCTTTTACCAGCATAAGAGTTTAAAAAAATAGCAAAATAATTTTTTTTCACTCGTATAGACATTAACAACTCCGTCCAATAAGGTAATTTTATATTTAGCCCCGTTAAAACATATAAGGGGAAAAATTCAGTTGGTTGCTGTGGTAAACCACGTTCACTATCGTTAGCACTGTTCACCACTGTTCGTTATAACTGTATCACTGACCACTATTGTATCACGGTACGAGGTCGCCTCTTGCCACACTGCTATACCTGGGATGACCACTGCCGACTCCGCCTTGGCTCCACCCACCAGGCCAGGTATAAAGGTGAGCGACTGGCTGGTATTCCTCCTGCTTGGATCGGATCACCCACGAGAGTGGGCTGTTATTTAGTCAATAAAAACCTTTAGTCACCTTCGTAACTCTTCGCCTTTTATTGGAGGAATTGATAGGTATATCAATTTTATTGACTAAATTTAATGATGTCCGACAACGAGTCACAACCGGCGGAGGAGCCACCAGCGCAGCTCCCAGGAGCACAGCCACACCAGCCAGCTTGGCTGCGAGCCCTCAGACCGCCGTACCTGGACCTGAACCCACGAGCAGCAAACTCAGCCGCAGACTTTAAACACTGGCTGGTCTGCTTCGAATCATACCTGAGAGAATCCAGCGTCCCTCAGGCATCCAAACTAAGTGTCCTGCAGGCACAACTGAGCCCGAGAGTATACACTCTCATCGAGGACATGACTACCTACGAGACCGCCATCAACCTGCTGAAACAGAAGTACCGGACCCCGGTAAACTACATGTACGCTAGGCACCTCCTAAGATCACGGCCGCAACAGCCAGGAGAATCAGTAGCCGAATTCTCACAGGCGCTATATGCACTCGCCAGGAACTGTGACTTTAAATCGGTGTCGGCAGCCGAAAATACTGAAGATAATATCCGCGACGCATTCCTGAAAGGCCTACGGTCCGAGTACTCACGGCAAAGACTGCTGGAAGCTAAAGACCTCAGCATGGAAAAAGCTGAAGCCCTCGCTATCTCCCTGGAAGTGGCCCACCAAGATCAGGAAGCATTCACCAGGTACTGCTCGCGACCCTGGGACTCGGGCCCGACCCCTACCACAGCACCCTTCCCAGCGCCGCCCCCGGGACCTACCTCTGCGTCGGCGTCCCGGACCCGACCGGCCCCGCCACCCCCGGCACCGGCCCCGACATCGGGCATCCGCGATCGGGCCGCCGGCTGTTTTTTTTGTGGCCAGGAGAAGCACCCGAGGTCGCGCTGCCCAGCCAAGAACTCCATATGTAGAACCTGCCTGAAGAAAGGCCACTTCTCCAAGGCCTGCAGGAGCGGATCCTCAGAGGCCAGCAGTGCCGCATGCGAACTATGGGGGCGGCCATCTTCGTTTAGGGCAACTGAGGCCAGCATCCCCACACATGAGTCATGGGGGCGGCCATCTTTGTTTAGGGCAACTGAGGCCAGCATCCCCACACATGAGTCATGGGGGCGGCCATCTTTGATTAAGGCAACCGACCCCAATAGTGCCTCATGGGGCCCTACCTCGTGGGAGACGCCATTTTACTCACCACGCCCGACCGCCTCGCCCGCAGATGACAACGACTCGCTCAGCTACACACTAGCTTCCGTCACCCTGGACCAAGCCCGCCCGCACCATCTGTCCAAGTCAATGATGGACATCAAAGTGAACGGCCACGCCACGACCTGCCTGTTCGACAGCGGAAGCACGGAGAGCTTCATCCACCCAGACACGGTGAGCCACTACTCCCTCTCTGTCCTACCAACGCGCAGCCGAATCTCGATGGCATCGAGGTCCCACGCCACGGACATCAGCGGCTACTGTGTCGTGACCCTGTCGGTTAAGGGCACGGAGTATAAAAACTTTAAACTCCTCGTCCTCCCCCATCTCTGCGCTGCCGTCCTACTAGGGCTGGACTTCCAATCCCACCTCCAAAGCGTAACCCTAGCATACGGTGGACCCCTCCCCCCACTCACAGTCAACAACCAGCAAACGTTAAACCGCCCACCGCGTAACACCTGCAGCCTCTCCACCCTCAAGGTCCCGCCACCCTCTCTGTTTGCTAACCTTACCCCTGACTGCAAACCCGTCGCTACCAAAAGCAGGCGGTATAGCGCCGGGGACAGAGCCTTCATTAGCTCTGAGGTGCGGCGCCTCCTGAAAGAGGGCATTATCGAGGGGAGCAGCAGCCCCTGGCGTGCCCAGGTCGTAGTCGTAAAGACCGGCGATAAAAACCGCCTGGTCATCGACTACAGCCAGACCATAAACAGATATACCCAGCTGGACGCATACCCCCTCCCCCGCATATCTGACATGGTCAATCAGATTGCACAGTATAAAGTATTCTCGACCATCGACCTGAAGTCGGCCTACCACCAACTCCCTATCCACCCTGAGGACCGCCAGTATACCGCCTTCGAGGCGAATGGGCGCCTATACCACTTCCTTAGGGTCCCCTTCGGTGTCACTAATGGGGTCTCGGTCTTCCAAAGGGAGATGGACCAGATGGTTGACCAGAACGAACTGCAGGCTACATTCCCCTACCTAGATAACGTCACTATCTGCGGCCGCGACCAGCAGGAACATGACGCGAATCTGGAGAAATTCCTCCGTACGGCCCAACGGCTGAACCTCACCTACAATAAGGAGAAATGCGTGTTTAACACCACGCGCCTTGCCATCCTCGGCTGCGTAGTGGAGAACGGAATCATCGGCCCCGACCCAGAAAGAATGCGCCCCCTCATGGAGCTACCCCTCCCCCACTGCCCTAAAGCACTTAGGAGAACCCTGGGGCTTTTCGCCTACTATGCCCAATGGGTACCCAATTACGCGGACAAAGCCAGACCCCTCCTGAAAGCCACTTCCTTCCCCCTCACGGAGGAGGCGTGCGCGGCCTTCTCCCTCATTAAGGGAGACATAGCCAAGGCCACGATGCACGCAGTGGACGAGTCCATCCCCTTTCAGGTGGAGAGCGACGCCTCCGACTTCGCCTTAGCCGCCACCCTAAACCAGGAGGGGAGGCCAGTGGCCTTCTTCTCAAGGACCCTACAGGGCCCCGAGATCCGACATTCGTCGGTCGAGAAAGAGGCCCAGGCGATCGTGGAGGCAGTACGGCGCTGGAGGCACTACCTGGCAGGCAAACGATTTACCCTCCTCACCGACCAGCGTTCGGTGGCTTTCATGTTTAATAACAAGCTGAAGGGCAAAATCAAGAATGACAAGATTTTGAGATGGAGAATCGAGCTCTCCACCTACGATTATGAGATCTTGTACCGGCCAGGCAAGCTGAACGAATCCCCTGATGCCCTTTCACGAATGACATGCGCCAGCGCGCATATCGATAGGCTTCAGACCCTCCACGACCAGCTCTGCCACCCCGGAGTCACCAGACTCTACCATTTCATTAAGGCCCGCAACCTGACCTACTCCATCGAGGAGGTCAGGACCATGACCAGGAACTGCCAGACCTGTGCGGAGTGCAAACCGCACTTCTATAGGCCGGACCGAGCAAGCCTGATCAAGGCCACCCGCCCCTTCGAGCGCCTGAGCATCGACTTTAAGGGGCCCCTCCCGTCCTCTGACCGTAATGTGTACTTCCTCAACATCGTTGATGAGTACTCCCGTTTCCCCTTTGCCTTCCCCTGCCCCGACATGACCAGTAGCACGGTCATTAAGTGCCTGAATGCCCTCTTCGCCTTGTTCGGGTTCCCGAACTATATACACAGCGACCGGGGCTCCTCCTTCATGAGCGAGGAACTCCGGCAATTCCTCCTAGAGAGAGGTATTGCAGCAAGCAGGACCACCAGCTACAACCCCAGAGGTAACGGTCAGGTGGAAAGAGAGAACGCGACGGTATGGAAGGCCGTCCTCTTAGCCTTAAAGTCTAAGGGCCTCCCAACCTCCCGCTGGCAAGAAGTCCTCCCGACAGCGCTGCACTCCATCCGGTCATTACTTTGCACGGCCACTAACACCACCCCCCATGAACGAATGTTCGTTTTCCCCAGGAAGTCGACTACGGGAACCACTCTACCAACCTGGCTGACCGCCCCGGGGCCGGTCTGGCTGCGGAAACACGTGAGGACCCATAAAACGGACCCCCTGGTCGAGAGGGTGAACCTCCTGCACGCCAACCCCCAGTACGCCTACGTGGCGTACCCAGACGGGCGGGAGGACACTGTCTCCCTACGAGACCTCGCACCCTCAGCCGATCCGGAAACACCGCCACCACCCCCCCCAACCTCAGTCCAGGTAGACGGCATGCCGGAACCCCACGAGCCCTCGCCGACCACGCAAACACCAGCATCAACACCGGATAAGGCACCAGCACCGGATAAGGCAACACCACCGCTGCGGCGATCGGAGAGGCTTACGAAGCCTCCGGACAGACTGACCTACCAGAATTGGTAGTACACTTCACCCCGCCGGACTTAATTCTAAACAAGGGGTGAATGTGGTAAACCACGTTCACTATCGTTAGCACTGTTCACCACTGTTCGTTATAACTGTATCACTGACCACTATTGTATCACGGTACGAGGTCGCCTCTTGCCACACTGCTATACCTGGGATGACCACTGCCGACTCCGCCTTGGCTCCACCCACCAGGCCAGGTATAAAGGTGAGCGACTGGCTGGTATTCCTCCTGCTTGGATCGGATCACCCACGAGAGTGGGCTGTTATTTAGTCAATAAAAACCTTTAGTCACCTTCGTAACTCTTCGCCTTTTATTGGAGGAATTGATAGGTATATCAGTTGCGCCTCCCGTTAGCGACTTAAGAGGGTGCCAAGTGGGGCGCAAACCAACTAGCGCCCGAGCGCGGCGATATCTGCTCCTCTTGCGGCGGCACTAAACAATACCGCCCGATCTCCTGCGCACGCAGATCTTGACGTCATTCGAGAGTGCAACGCCCTTGTGATGCCCCGGAACGGAAATTGAATGGCGCCCCCCTCCTTTCCGCCTGGCGCACCCAACGACACGTAGACTGGAACGCTTCCCAGTCGCTGTGGGGCTGGGGAGACGCTATTTAAAGGGGGCCTCTTCCTGGCTTCTTTGTGGTAACCATTTTTGCACCACTCGTTCTGAGAGAGAGAGAAAAATTTTGAGAGAGACAAAGAGAGGAAGAGAGACTTCTGCATTGAGTCAATGCTGTCTGAGGTAGTTTTGGCTTCTGACCATAACTTTGCAGGTACTTTGGTTTTTGACCTTCATAACTTTGATTGCCTAGATACTATGGGGGCTGCAATGGATGGGAACGTCGTCCTTTTCCATCACATTCGGAGGGCACAGAGACTCAAAGGGAGCGTGGCAATCATGGCCAGACAGAGGAGGGCCAACAGGCCTCTGTACAGGAGATCTTACCCTCCCAGGGTTTTTCGCCAACAATCCTCCTACATTAATATGTCTGAGGAGCAGTGTTTGCGAAGGCTGCGCTTCAGCAAGGAGGTGGTCACTGAGCTCTGCCACCTGCTTCAGCCAGATCTGCAGCCTCAACTGAGGAGCAGGATGTCTCTGTCGGTGGCAGTGAAGATAACAGTGGCTCTCAACTTTTATGCCACCGGCTCATTTCAATCAGCTACTGAGGACATCGCCAATATCTCCCAGTTCGCGGTGCATTGCTGCATCCGTCAGGTCACAAATGCCCTCTTTAAAAGGAGACGAGAGTACATCTCTTTTCCCATGACCCTGGACAAGCAGCAAGAATGCGCAACGGGCTTTGCGGGCTTCCCCATGGTGCAGGGCACCATTGACTGCACGCATGTGGCTTTGCGTGCGCCGCAAGAGAATGCCGAGGATTTCCGCAACCGAAAGGGCTTCCATTCCTTAAACGTTCAGTTGGTCTGTGACCACAGACAACTGATACTCGCTGTCAAGGCCCATTTTCCTGGCAGCAGCCATGATGCCTTCATCCTACGCCAGGCTTCTGTGGCAGACCTTTTCCAGGCACCGCATCACCCAGGAGGTTGGCTTCTCAGGCACAATCGGCGTGCTCAAGCAATGGTTCCGCTGTCTGGACCATTCTGGAGGGCTCCTTCAGTACTCGCCTGAACGAGTCTCCCACTTCGTTGTTGTGTGCTGCATGCTGCATAACCTTGCAATCCTCAGGGCCCAGTCAATGCCACCAGGCATTGGAGCACCAGAGGAGGAGGAAGAGGAAGAGGATGATCATCAACAGCACCAAGGCGGAAGGGAGGCACAAAGTGGAAGGGCCGTCCGTCAAAGGCTCATAGCAAGTCACTTCTAGGCCCCCTCTGAGGAAATGGCTTCTGCCATTCAAACAACCTGAATGAAACCATCCCGCAACCCATAAGCCAGTCAAGGCAACAATGATTGCAAAGACCAAACATGTACATTTTGAATACAGAAAATTCTTTATTTGACAAACTCTGTGGGGTCGATTTTAACTCAGGTGCAGGGAATTGGCGCGTTCCCCGAATTTAGTGATTCCCACACGATTCTAAATGGGTCTGTGAGATTGATGCAATTTTAGCTCAATTGGCCAATTGATTTCCAATGTGTGGGAAGCCTTGGCAATTGAGTATTTCCAGTCAGAAAGTCGCAGAATATGACATAATAATAATTCAACTATATTGTCATTGCACAAGTACATGAACAACGAAATGTGATCTTACAAGCTCCCATGACTGGGAGAAGCAAAGCTGCTGTGTTGGTGCGCACCGCCATTCCATTTCCACCATTCCTCCTGTCCGACAATCTTCAGCCCAACGCCCAGGCCTGCTCACCAGCCGCTCCTCCTTCTGTGACCTTCTCACCAACCGCCCCTCCTCGGGGCTCCTTTTGTGACCTTCTGCACCTGGTCTTCCCCGATGGTCACCCCTCCAGGGTACTAACCAGGCCTGACTCTGCTCAGCTTCAAGCCTTGCCAGTGACCCTGTCCCTAGTCCCAGGAACATCATTGCTGCTGCTTTTAAGGTCCACAGCAAGCCTTGCATCCTCTGCAGGCTCCCAAACTTCACCATTAAGATGACACAGGAGCTTGCAGGAGCAATGGCCAGCGGGAGGGCCAGATCTGCCCCCAAATTTGATGAGGCTTCACTACAGGCATTGCTGGATGGGGCTAGGACCCACAGGGAGGTCCTGTTCCCTTCTTCAGGGAGGAAGAGGCCTTCCAGTCAGGCCAAGGCTGTGTGGCTACAGGTGGCTGGTCAAGTGAACTCCTTGGGGCTCACACGAAGAACGTGGTTGCAGTGCAGGAAAAGATTCCATGACCTTCTTTGCACTGGAAAAGTAAGCACTGTATGAAGTTTCCATCACCCTCAATCTGATGCCCATTGCCTTTCCCCACCAGCACTCAGCTTTAGCAATCTCTTCCTGCACATCCCACTAGACACTCACATCCATGCACCCTTACCCATTCCCTCTCTCTCTATGCTCACATTCACAAAACTATTCCACCATGCAGCCCTCACACTCCCTCTCACTCTGATGCTTTGAACACAACTGACTACACACAGGGAGGGCCCTTGGTCTTGCAACCTCACTCAACCTTTGTCTCGTTCTAAGTATCTATGCTATGCAATCTCTGCACTCACTCCTTCATTCTCACTCAACCTCCACTTGTCTCCCTCATTGCAGGAAAAGAGAGCTCACAACAGAAGAGAGCGAGCCAGGACAGGAGGAGGGCCGCCCTTAGTAGCCCAGCTCACCCCCTGGGAGGAAGGCGTCCTGGAGATTGCCGGGGCTGACCAAGATGCGGAAGTTTGGACTTATGATCATCTGCAAAATGCAATGTGCATGTAACCTTGGCATCACATCTCTAACTTTTTCCTTGACTCCCCCACAGGACCATCGAGAGCCCCCGTCCCCACTAGCCAGGAGGAAGAGCCTGAGCAGCCAGACTCCTCAGAGGAATCTGCAACCTCTGAGGGCGCAGCGTCAGCAGAATTAAGCGCAGCCAACACCAGCGCAGACACTCACACCTCAGTGGGACCTTTGGGACATAGAGTAGAGTTGTCACCTGGTGTATCACAGCTCACAAGTGAGCATCAGCAGATGTGGAGACAGGGACAGCAGTGGAGAGTCCTCGTCGGAGGGCGCAGGACTATGCCAGCTTGGCTCAGTTGCATGTCGACCCTCTGCCTCTGGGTCCATCCGTAAGATCAGAGGTGATGGAACTCCATGCACAGATGCAGGAGTCTCTGGCAGGTTTTGTCTCTAGGGTCACTGCGAGTGTGGAGCAAATGGAGGAGTCCATAGCGAACATGAGCAGAGCCTTTGTGGAGTCAGTGGCGCATGAACGCATCAACACGGAAAGGATGGCTACCTACGTGCAAATGATCGCTGCCTCCATGGTAAGGCTGGCTACCGTAGAGAAGGGGATGGCTACGGTAGAGGAGAGGAGGGCAACGGTAGAGGAGAGGAGGGATACGGCCATGGAGGAGGTTAGTCGCCAAGATATGGAAAACATGGTGAGTGTTCAGAATAGAATAACATCTCTTGAGGAGCGATGGGCATCTATTGAACAGAGAAACCAGACCTTCATGGAAGTCCTTCTGAGTAGGACTGCCATTGCAGATACGGGTCCCCATGGCCCCCCTGATGTGCAGCAAGCTGCTCTCAAGCCACTTGCAGGCACTGAGGGGGACCTGCCCCATGAGAGGGGGGTTGGTGGCAGACCTTAAGGAAGTGGGGGCTCCTCTCCAAGCGCTCACACTTCCATGCCACTGCAGAGCCCTCGGTCAGAATCCTGCCGGAGTCCACACTCAACGGAGATAGACGTCTCAACTCCTGCAGAGCCGCAGGAGCAGCAGACCGCTGGCAAGCCCTCACATGCTCGCCACCCCAGAGGACGCCCGCCAAAGGTGTCGAGACAGGAGCAGCAGGGAAGTGAGCAAGGGGCCTCCACATCTGCTGAAGCCACAGGGGAACCATTACGTAGTAGCACGCGTAAGAGGAAAATAATGCCGTTGGTTGATGGACCCCTGCTGAGGAAATGGCTTCTGCCATTGAGAACAACATGAATGAAACCAACCCGCAACCTCTAAGCGGGCCAAGGCAGCAATGATTGCAAAGACCAAACATGTACATTTTGAATACAAAAACGTATTTATTTTACAAACTCTGTGTCTGTCATTTCCTCATGACAAACTAATAGAAAGAAACACAAAAAAACAGTCATTAACATAACTGGTTCTCACAAGCTGGAGATAATGTCCAAAACACTAAACAAAAGTTTGACCACGAACCTCGGCCTTTAATAAAAAAATGACCAACATTTTGTCACACCTCCTATTTTTTGCCCTTCGAGGGTGATCTCCTTCCCTTGCGCACTTCCCCCCTTCCCATCCTGCAGCTCCTCCGTAATGGGACCCCAGTGGCTGGAGCAAGGCTGGTGAAAGGCTGCTGATTGTCACAACCTGAGACTGCAGATGCACTTGAAGGACGGCCTGGACCAGCTCTGGGCCTGGAGGGCCCGGCTGCAGACTGCACCAACTCTGCATGGGTGGCAGCAGTTTGGGCTACAGTGGTGGCAAGTGCAGTGGAGAAGTGACAGTGGTGGCAGCAGGAATGCTGTCATCTTGAGAGAGGACAGCAACTCCCTGCTCGACCGACACACTGGCACTCCCACGCGGCAGCACTTCAGCATGCGGAGCAATCTGCTGGAGCACAGATTGCTGGCCTGCTGCGGCGCGGTGAGAGCCCCGGGGAATTGTGCCCAATCCAGCGAGGGTGGCAGCAGTCAGTGCTCGCGTGGCCTCAATCTGTGTCTGCATGAGACCAGCCAGTAACTGCATTGCAGCACTAAGCATTTGCGTGGCAGCCGCCTGTGCTACACCGAAGTGCTCCACACTCCTTGCCAGTGATTCAATGGATTCAGGCACCCTTGCCACTGCAGCCATGAGCTCAGTGTGCCTGCGCTCCGCCTGGGTGCTCATTTCAGCGAGGACCCGCTCTTCCTCTGCATCCAGTGCAGCAGGACTCGATGGCATACTCTCCCTCTGGGGAGAAGGCCCCCGAGCTTCCCTACCCCCATCACGTTGCTGCAGCCCGCTGGGTCCTGGAGCTTCACCCTCATCAGACCATTCCCCCCTGCTCCCCTCCAGGGAAGGTGTGTTCCCAGTGTGGGCATGGGCTTCCTCAGGAGAGGGTGGCGCTGATGCTCCGGCTTCCTCTTCCTCCTCGCCTTCAGCTTCACTCCCACTGGCAGCTTGAGGGCCCGTCTCCTCACCTGGTGAATCACCATCTGAAAGCAGGGAGGTACAAGAGTGGCTTTAGTGTGAGGACAGGGTGGCAGCAAGGGAGGCAGGATTGCAGCAATTTAGTGATTTGGATTGAAAGTGTCAAAGGCTGGTGTTGTGAGGAACAAGTGGAAGGAGAGAAGACAAAAAGGTGATGACCTTATCATTGCTGTCCAGAACGGGGTCGGCGTCTCCAGTGGTGATGGGACCAATCACCCGGCTTGCCACAATCCTCTGGACGCGCACCTCAAGATCGCTGAGGGGTTGCAGTTGAGGCCGCCCTCCACCAGTCCATTGCTGCTGTCTCCTATTATGAGACAGCTTGGCCTGCAAGAAAAAGGACGGTGTCTAAGTGAATATACAACCATGGTCTTGCTTCAAATACCTGCCATAATTGAATAGCCCTTACTGTATGCAGCCATGGTCTTGCCTGATGTGCCTCCCATAGTTGAATAGCCCTTACTGTATGCAGCCATGGTCTTGCCTGATCTGCCTCCCATAGTTGAATCGCCCTTACTGTATGCAGCCATGGTCTTGCCTGGTGTGCCTCCCATAGTTGAATAGCCCTTACTGTATGCAGCCATGGTCTTGCCTGATGTGCCTCCCATAGTTGAATAGCCCTTACTGTATGCAGCCATGGTCTTGCCTGATGTGCCTCCCATAGTTGAATAGCCCTTACCGTATGCAGCCATGGTCTTGCCTGATGTGCCCACCATAGTTGAATAGCTCTTACCGTATGCAGCCATGGTCTTGCCTGATGTGCCTCCCATAGTTGAATAGCCCTTACTGTATGCAGCCATGGTCTTGCCTGATGTGCCTCCCATAGTTGAATAGCCCTTACTGTATGCAGCCATAGTCTTGCCTGATGTGCCTCCCATTGTTGAATAGCCCTTACTGTATGCAGCCATGGTCTTGCCTGATGTGCCTCCTATAGTTGAATAGCCCTTACTGTATGCAGCCATGGTCTTGCCTGATGTGCCTCCTATAGTTGAATAGCCCTTACTGTATGCAGCCATAGTCTTGCCTGATGTGCCTGCCATAGTTGAATAGCCCTTACTGTATGCAAAGTGTGGAATGTGCGTGTGTGTTTGATGAAAGGGCCATAGGTGTTGGATGAGTGTTGGGCATTGGGGCTTTTAAGACCCTCTGGCCATAAAGTGAGGTTGAGATGGAGGGATGGAGAGGTTTTGAAAAAAGCCACTCACCCTGATGACCCAAGTTAGGTTGTTGAACTTTTACCTACATTGGAGATGGGTCCTAGGCACCATGCTGCTTGAGGAGGCTCTCTGAGCCACCTCCCTCCACACTCTTCTGTACTCGCGTGGCAAAGGCCTCCTGCCACTCTGGGTACAGAATAGATCTTCTGCGCTCCACCCCGTGAACCAGAGCCTCCAAGGCCCGCTTGCAGAAGCGCTGTGCTTGCTCCCTGGCCCTCTCCATAGTCCTTGGCTGCAAGATTTAGCCACAGGTCTGCCCAGGCCGAGATTCAAGGCTCCAATGAGCAGGGTGTGGCTGCAGAGCAAGATCGACCCTCCCCTTTAAGAACTGACCGGCGCCAGTGTGTCTGTGTTCAATCGCTAACTGACAGCACCTGCGCTGTGCCCGCCCTCTGAGGTAGTGTGATGAAATAACTGTGTTCTGATATTTGTACTTGCACTTGTAATGTCTGGAATGTTCCACTAGGGGGAACCACTAATGCTCCTCCCTGGCCCCGCCCCTCTTCTGGTTTGTTCTACCAAGGGCTCGGTCGATGATGGACTCTGTTAACTCTGCCATGATTCTTATTTAATAAAAGGCTTCAGTCTTAAGCTTTAACTTCGGATTCGGGCAGTTATTTGGCACATCAATTTTATTTTTGAAACCAGAGCATCTGGATATCGATCCGCATTCGGCAGATGCGTCGAAGAAATTTAGGCATTGGCTCCGATGTTTTGAACACTTCATCGCATCATCGACCGATCCGACGGTTAACAAGTTGGGTCTTCTAACCAACTTGGTAAGTCATCAAACTTACTCTATAATTGAAGATATTACTACATATGAAGAGGCCCTCGCAGCTCTTAAAGCCCAGTACCTTAAGTCGGTTAACGAAGTATACGCCAGGTATCTCCTGTCTACTCGCAGGCAATTACCCGAGGAATCTCTGGACGATTTCCTGCAGGACCTTAAGGCTTTGGCTAAGGGTTGCAACTACAAGGCTGTCTCTGCCATATTGTATCAGGAAGAAGCCATCCGCGATTCTTTAATATCTGGCCTCCGATCTAATTATATTAGACAGAGACTCCTCGAGAACGACTCGTTAGTTTTAAAGACGGTTGTCGCTGCTGCTCGATCGTTAGATGTAGCCCAGAAGAATTCAGAAGTGTATGCATCAGCCCATGCATCTCTCTCAGCCTCGTGTGTTCCGAGTATGGAGGCATCCATAACACCAATGGAGCCCCCACTTAATCCTATTGTTGCGGCTGTGCCCCATGGGTCTAAGTGTTATTTTTGTGGCCAATCTAAACACCCCAGGCAAAGTTGCCCAGCCAGAGAGGCTACCTGTTTTAAATGTAAGAAACGGGGACATTTTAGTAAAGTGTGTAAGGGTAATCCTGTACCCGATGTCTTCTCTGCTGCCGCCTATCGTTTTACTCTAGCCTCGGCTACGGTTGACCAGACCATACCGTGTTCCTTGTCAAAATCTATGATGGACATTAAGATTAATGGTCGTCCTACTGGGTGTTTGATAGACTGTGGCAGTACTGAAAGTTTTATACACCCCAACCTTGTTAACTCCTGTTCATTGAAGGTGTATCCTACTCGAAGTGAAATTGTGATGGCGTCCAAATCCCTTACTTCGGAGGTAACTGGATATTGTAAAGTCACATTGACCGTTAAGGATACGGAGTATAAGGATTTTAAACTCCTCATATTACCTCAGTTGTGTGTGAACTTAATATTAGGTTTGGACTTCCAGTGTCAGCATGAGAGCGTTACCCTTAAGTATGGTGGATCCCAGCCTCCGCTCACAGTCTGCGGCCTTTGTACTTTAAACGTAAGCCCGCCTTCTTTGTTTGCGAACCTTGCTCCTAATTGTAGACCTATAGCGACTAAGATTCGACGGTATAGTTCAGAAGATAAAACATTTATAAAAGAGGAAGTGGAAAGGCTTCAACGGGAGGGAATCATCGAACACAGTGGTAGCCCGTGGCGTGACCAGGTGGTAGTGGTTAAAACTAATGAGAAAAAAAGACTTGTGGTCAATTATAGCCAGACTATAAAGTTGTATACCCAATTAGACGCCTATCCTTTGCCTCGTATTTCTGAGATGGTGAACCAGATAGCTCAGTACCGCGTGTTCTCCACCATTGATTTAAAGTCTGCCTACCATCAACTCCCCATCAAAATAGAAGACCGACCTTATACGGCCTTCGAAGCTAATGGGCGCCTGTTCCAATTCCTTCGGGTGCCCTTTGGAGTGACGAATGGGGTATCCGTCTTCCAACGGGAGATGGATCGTATGGTGGATGAATACGCGTTGGAAGCAACATTCCCGTACCTGGACAATGTTACCATCTGTGGGCGTGACCAACGGGAGCATGATCAAAATCTCGCTAAGTTCCTAGAGACTGCAAAGAGGTTAAACCTGACCTACAACGAAAACAAGTGTACCTTCAATACTACACGTTTGTGTATTCTTGGTTGCGTTGTGGAGAATGGGGTAATCAGGCCAGACCCTGAAAGATTACGCCCACTTAAGGAATTACCTTTACCTCACACTGTAAAAGCCTTAAGAAGGTGTCTGGGATTCTTCTCGTACTATGCCCAGTGGGTGGCTAGCTACTCAGATAAAGTCCGACCTCTTATTAAGTCGACGTCTTTTCCGCTATCGGCGGAAGCTCAGGAAGCTTTCCTTAATATCAAACGGGACATTGAGAAGGCAGTGGTATGTGCCGTGGATGAGAAGATCCCATTTCAAGTGGAAAGTGATGCATCTGATTTTGCGTTGGCAGCAACTCTTAACCAAGCTGGTAGACCAGTAGCCTTCTTCTCTCGTACATTGCAAGGACCAGAAGTTCGACATTCTTCAGTGGAAAAGGAGGCACAGGCAATTATTGAAAAAGTCAGGTATTGGAGACATTATCTCGCTGGCCAACGTTTTACGCTCATTACTGACCAGCGATCTGTGGCCTTTATGTTCAACACTAAGCAGAGAGGCAAGATCAAAAATGATAAGATTTTAAGATGGCGAATAGAACTGTCAACATATGACTATGATATTCAGTACAGGCCTGGAGTATTTAATGAGCCATCGGATGCTTTGTCACGAGGAGTATGTGCTAGTCTAGGTACAGATAAGCTTCAAAGTCTCCACGACGCACTCTGCCACCCTGGGGTTACCAGAATGAACCACTTCATTAAGTCCCACAATCTACCCTACTCTATTGAGGAGGTCCGGACAATGACCAGAACCTGTCATGTTTGTGCTGAATGCAAACCCCGCTTCTATAAGCCGTCCGAGCCAGCTCATCTTATTAAAGCAACTCGACCATTTGAGCGTTTGAGTCTCGATTTTAAAGGTCCCCTTCCATCGAGCGACCGTAATGTCTATTTTCTTAATATTATAGACGAGTACTCTCGGTTCCCTTTTGTTATCCCCTGTCCGGATGTGACTAGTGCTGTTGTAATGAAATGCCTCTGCCAACTGTTTTCCTTGTTCGGCATGCCTAACTATATACATAGTGATAGGGGTTCTTCCTTTATGAGCAAAGAATTACGACAGTTTTTGCTATCGAAGGGGATTGCAACGAGTAGAACTACCAGCTATAACCCTCGTGGTAATGGGCAGGTCGAGAAAGAAAATGCGACAGTGTGGAAGGCTATCGTACTGTCTCTGAAGTCGCGAGGCCTGCCGGCCTCTCGCTGGCAGGATGTCCTGCCAGACGTGCTGCATTCCATAAGGTCTCTTTTGTGTACAGCGACGAATGCCACCCCTCATGAAAGGATGTTTAGTTTTCCAAGAAAAGCTACTAATGGAGTATCGTTACCCACATGGTTGACGACCACGGGCCCTGTGTTGTTGCGCAGACATGTGAGAGGCCACAAGACTGATCCACTGGTGGAGGAAGTACAACTCCTCCATGCTAATCCCCAGTATGCGTATATTCAATATTCAGATGGGCAAGAGGATACGGTCTCTATTAAAGATCTTGCGCCTGCTGGAGCTCGAAAAGAGTTCGACTCTGAGAGTAGAGTTTTCAATCGTGGTATTGGACCTTCAGAGACACAAACCCTCAGTGTGGAAAATACTGATGATTCTGGGAATTCGAATGAACCGGAGTTAGTACTCCGGGAGGAGCCTCAGCAAGAGTTACGTCGTTCCCAGAGGATTATCAGACCACCTGACAGACTGAATCTATAGCAGGGGGTGAATGTGATGAAATAACTGTGTTCTGATATTTGTACTTGCACTTGTAATGTCTGGAATGTTCCACTAGGGGGAACCACTAATGCTCCTCCCTAGCCCCGCCCCTCTTCTGGTATGTTCTACCAAGGGCTCGGTCGATGATGGACTCTGTTAACTCTGCCATGATTCTTATTTAATAAAAGGCTTCTGTCTTAAGCTTTAACTTCGGATTCGGGCAGTTATTTGGCACATCAGGTAGCGCCTCGCCCCTCGGCCTTAACGCCTTAAGAGAGGTGTGTAGCGTCTGATTTAGCACTCCAATCACCTCCAGGGGTGATAAAAGCCAAGTTTGCTGTTGGAGGCGATAATTAGCACCAAGCGCTAAACTTTGCGCACCGCCAATAATGGCACCCCAAATGGGGCGATACCGAATTTCTCCCCCCATAATTTTTTGTCCAAAAATTACATTTTTGTTTAAAATATTTAATTAAATGCCACTTTAATTAATTTTATATATGTAATTTTTTTAAACATTTATTTCATGTGTGCGTGTATTTTTTAAGTCATCTCCATTCATACTTATGACAGTTCCGTACGTACGGAGCTCGCATAAGTATGAATGGGGATTCCCTTCTTGCGAACCACATGCGCCCCTGGGATATGTGGGCCTCTGCCCGCCCAGACCAGGAGAGGCCCCGGATCACAAGCCTCCGTATCTCCCGGACCACCAGGTAAATGCATAGATTTTTTGATTAAAATTCAGGCCCTCAGAAGCTCCTATCTTCTAAGTTTCTATATTTCTTAAGGCTAAAGGGATCAAGGGGTATGGGCAGAAAGCAGGGACAGGGTACTGAATTTGGATGATCAGCCATGATCTCATTGAATGGCGGAGCAGGCTCGAGGGGCCGAAGGGCCTACTCCTGCTCCTATCTCCTATGTTTCTATTACGAGGAAAATACAGACTTTTTACTCTGTAATACTATTTTATTTGTGGTCATTCCGTGCAAGGTAATGAGGTAGTGTCAGCCCACCATCTGGTGACCTTACCTGGTCTAGCTTATATGTGACTCCAGACCCACTCTTAACTGCCCTCTGAAATGGCCTAGCAAGCCATTCAGTTGTACCAAAACCGCTGTAACTGCAGCGATTCAAGAAGGCGGATCACCACCACTTTCTCAATGGCAATTAGGGATGGGCAGTAAATGTTGGCCTTGCCAGCGATACCCACATTCCAGGAACAAAGTAAAAAAAAAGCTGCCAGAAGAGGGAAGAGGTGGAGGAGGGCACTGAACAGAAGGCCGTATCCACAAAGGGTCTTCAGTGAGCAATTCTCCTACACTAACTTAAGTGAGGTGCCTTCGCTTTACCAAGGAGGCTTGCAAGCTATGTCACCTGTTGTAGCCACAACTACAGCCTCAGGCCAGTGCATGGACAGCACAGCCTGTGGCTGTCAAGGTCACCGTGGCCCTCGACTTTTATGCCAAAACAGCAACAACAACAACTTGTATTTATATAACGCCTTTAACATAGTAAAATATCCCAAGGCACTTCACAGGAGTGTTATCAAACAAAATTTTACACCGAGCAATGTAAGGAGCTATTAGGACAGATGAGAGATAGGTTTTATAGGGTGTCTTAGAGGAGGAGAGAGAGGTAGAGAGGCAGAAAGGTTTAGGGAGGGAATTCCAGAGCTTAGGTCCTCGGCAGCTGAAAGCACAGCCACGAATGGTGGAGTGGTTAAAATCAGGGATGCGCAAGGGGCCAGAATTGGGGGAGCGCACGTATCTTGGAGGATTGTAGGGCTGGAGTTGCAGAGCTAGGGAGGGAAGAGGCCATGAAGAAATTTGAAAACAAGGTTAAGGATTTTAAAATCAATGCATTGCTCAACCGGGAGCTAATGTAGGTCAGCGAGCACAGGGGTGATGGGTGAACTTGACTTGGCACAAGTTAGGATATGGGCAGCAGAGTTTTGGATAAGCTTAAGTTTATGGAGGGTGGAAAGATGGGAATCTGACCAGGAGTGCTTTATTGGAATAATGAAGTCTAGAGGTAACAAAGGCATGGATAAGGGTTTCAGTAACAAATGAGCTGAGGCAGGGGCAGAGTCGGGAGATGTTATGGAGGTGGGAGTAGGCGGTCTTCGTGATTTCATGGATTTGTGGTTGGAAGCTCATCACTGAGTCAAATGCGACACCAAGGTTGCAAACAGTCTGGCTCAGCCTCAGACAATTGCCAGGGAGAGGGATAGAATCGGTGACTAGGGAATTGAGTTTGTGGTGGGGCTACAACAGGTGATATCAGCTACCTCTCACAATTTGTAGCACACCAATGTATCAGGGTGGATAGCAAGGCTCTCTACACCAAGAGAATTACTTATATCTCATTCCCTATGGCCAGAGTGAAGCAGGACGAGAGAGCACTTGGTTTCACCCACATGGCAGGCTTCCCCAGGGTGCAGGGTCCCATGGATGGCTCACACCTTGCCTTACATGCTCTTTATCGAAAGGGATTCCACTCCCTCAATGTCCAGCTGGTTTGCGACCACAGCCAAGTCTTTGCCTGCTGTCCCGGCAGCAGTCATGGAACTTAGGAACATAGGAACAGGAGTAGGTCATTCAGCCCCTTGAGCCTGTTCTGCCATTTAATTAGACCTAATTGGCACGGGTAGCCAGTTTTTAGGCGTGATCCAGTTTCTAAGCCAAGATGTAGAGGTGAATCTATATAAAACCTGAGTAAAACCACAGTTGCAGTACTGCGTGCAGTTTTTGGCTGCACATTATAGGAAGGATATTGAGGCAATAGAGAATAAATTCACTAAGATGCTGCCTGTTATGAGAAAATACAAATATGGAGAAATTGCAGGGTCATTTTCACAGAATGATACAGCACAGAAGGAGGCCATTCGGCCCAAGTGCCTGCACTGGCTCTTTGAAGGAGCTATCCAATTAGTCCCACTCACCCGCTCTTACCCATAACCTGCAATTTTTTTTCCTTCAAGTATATATTCAATTCCCTTTTGAAAGCTGCTATTGAATCTGCTTCCACAGCCCTTTCAGGCAGTGCATTCCAGATCATAACAACTCGCTGCGTAAAAACATTTCTCTTCATCTCCCCTCTGGTTCTTTTGCCAATTACTTTAAATCTGTGTCCTCTGGTTGCTGACCATCCTACCAGTGGAAGCAGTTTCTCCATTTTACCACTCATTTATAGAAGTGTTTAAAGTTAAGATGGGATTGCATAAAATTGATAGAAACAGACTGTTGCCAATGATTGAGGGGTCTAAAATGAAGGATATTGTGGCGGAGCCACCAAGGGTCTCAGAACAATTGGTAATAATCCCTTTAACTACAGTGTAGTGCAACCGCGGACTGCACCTTTAAACTGCCTGTTAACTGTACTGTATTGTGTTTTCCTGCACTCCACGTGATGACGTCATGACGCCGATCACGTGACCACCAGTGGCGCGAAGAACGCGATGACGTCATGACGTCAGCTTCCAGAATCTTCCAGTAGTCGTCGAGTGCCCAGCAAGCTGAATAGACCTGTGTGCTGTTTCTCCTGTAGTTTCCCTGTTAACTTCGTTGTTCATTAAAACCTGTTGATTTGATTCATCGAGCCGAATACCTTATTCAGATAGGAACTTCCGTTCCTACATTGGTGACCCCGATCTCGTCGGACAACCTTCGTCGAGGATGAACACGAACGCCGTCGCCCTAAAACTGCCGCAGTTCTGGGAACAGCAGCCAGCAGCATGGTTTTTCCAGGCAGAAGCACAGTTCGCTCTCCGGGAGGTCACAGCGGATGCGACCCGTTATTATTACGTGGTTGCCGCTCTCGACAGTGCCACGGCCTCGCGGGTCGTCAGCATCCTTGGAAGCCCACCGGAGGAGGGCAAGTACGAAGCGCTTAAAGCCCGTTTGCTACAGGTATTTGATCTTAATAAGTCGGAGCGGGCACGCAAGCTTATTTCCATGCCCGGCCTCGGGGACTCAAAACCATCAGAGCTGATGAGTCAAATGCTCACGCTGTTGGGCGCGGAACCCCAATGCTTTTTATTCCGTGAGCTTTTCCTCTGCCAGCTACCCGAACCGGTTCAGGCGGCATTGGCCAACACTGCCATCACAGACGGTGCTGAACTCGCTGCAGAGGCAGACAAGATATTTACTGTTACTCAGCAATGTTGTGCAGCCACGAGGCGCCTTTCCCCCACGCGAGCGAAGCCCAGCCCTCCCCCAGCAGGATGGTGCGCGTACCACGCCCGTTTTGGCGCCAAAGCTCGATGCTGCCGGCCTCCTTGCAGTTTCCCTCAAGAAAAAAACCTCCAACAAGCCCGCGTCCTCCCGGACGGACGACAAGGTCTAAAAAGCACAGCAAGTTAGCTATGGCGGCGGGCTCAGCGGGCAAACTCATTTACGTTACGGATTCCGTTACGGGCCGACGATTCCTGTGCGACACTGGTTCCCAGTGCAGCATCCTCCCTGCTTCAAAGCTGGACCTACTATCCAGTGGCCAGGGGCCTTCCCTCATGGCAATAAATGGCGCTGCCATGCGTACATTCGGTAAACGGACGGTAAACTTAATCTTCGCCGGTCAGCGTTTTGTCTGCGACTTCATTACAGCTAAGGTCTCACAGGCCATCCTGGGTGCTGATTTTTTCTGTGCCAACGGTCTGCTGGTCGACGTCCAACACTGCCGACTCATTAATGCGTCCACTTTCCACGCAGTGCCCTGCCACCACAGCACCGCCATGTCCTGGTCGGTGGCCTGTGCGGTTCCGTCACAAGACGGGTTTACGCGCCTGCTAGGCGAATTCCCGGAGCTCACCAGGCCTACTTTTTTGGCTGCAAGCACACGGCATGGGGTGGAGCACCATATCTCCATGACCGGAGCACCCATTTACGCTCGGGCGCGGCGATTAGAAGCCGGCAAGCTGGCAGCCGCAAAGGCTGAGTTCCAGACCATGGAGCGCCTCGGGATCATCCGGCGTTCAGACAGCCCTTGGTCCTCCCCACTGCATATAGTACCCAAACCAGGCGGCGGATGGCGACCTTGCGGGGATTACAGACGCTTAAACGACGCCACGACACCGGACAGGTATCCTATTCCCCACATCCAAGATTTCTCGGCACATCTGGCTGGCAACGCTATATTTTCTAAAGTGGATCTCGTTCATGGATATCACCAAGTTCCGGTGCACCCTTCAGACGTCCCCAAAATGGCAGTCATCACTCCGTTCGGCCTTTTTGAGTTCCTCCGCATGCCATTCGGTCTGAAAAACGCAGCGCAAGCATTCCAGCGGTTGATGGACTCTGTCTTACGGGACCCGCCCTTCATTTTTGTATATTTGGACGACATCCTAATAGCCAGCAAGGATACGACAGCTCACATGGCCCATTTACGTACACTTTTCGCCCGACTCAGCCAACACGGCCTTATTGTCAATCCGGCCAAATGCACGTTCGGAGTATCCTGCATTGATTTCCTGGGACACAGGATTACCCCAGAAGGCGCCGTCCCACTAGCCACCAAGGTAGAGGCAGTTACCGCATTCCCGCAGCCTCACACGGTCAAACCCCTACAAGAGTTCTTGGGGATGGTAAATTTTTATCATCGTTTTGTCCCCAAGGCGGCCCGGTTAATGTAACCTCTGTACGAAGCACTAAAAGGAAAGTCGGGCAAGGATGTTCTCACTTGGACACCGCAAATGGACCAGGCATCCCGCGATACCAAGGCGGCGTTGGCGGATGCAACTATGCTAGCACACCCACTCCCGGGCGCGACTGTTGCCCTCACTACGGATGCCTCCGACTACGCCATCGGAGCGGTTCAAGAGCAGTGGGTCGACGGGGGTTGGCAGCCGTTAGCTTTTCAGCCGCCAACTACGCAAGAACGAGCGAAAGTATAGCACTTTTGACAGAGAGTTGCTAGCCCTGTTTTTGGCCATCCGGCATTTCCGTTTCCTGCTAGAAGGCCGTCCGTTCACTACATTCATGGACCACAAGCCGCTCACCTTTGCCATGGCCAAAACGGCGGAACCTTGGTCAGCTCAGCAGCAGCGCCACCTCACGTTTATATCCGAATTCACAACGGATTTGAGGCACGTGTCAGGCAAGGATAATCTCATGGCAGATTGCCTTTCCCGGGTTCCAGTCCAGGCAGCCCACCTGGGCATCGATTTTGTCGGACTGGCAGAGGATCAACTGGCAGACCCAGAGGTACAAGCGTTTAGGACCACGCCTTCCAGTTGGCAGGTTGCAGACGTGCCGTTTCAAGCGGCAGGAACCACGCTCTTGTGCGACACATCCATGGGAGTGCCCCGGCCCATTGTGCTGGTCGAATGGCGCAAGAAAGTATTCTAGGCAATCCACGGGTTATCTCACCCGGGGATGCGGGCTTCTCAACGGCTACTGTTCCGCAAATTCGTTTGGAAAGGCATGCATTTGGACGTCTGGGACTGGACAAACAATTGCGTCGATTGTCAAAAATCCAAAGTCCACCATCACGTCAAGGCTCCGGTGGCCAACTTCCCGGTGCCTGAGCACCGTTTCGACCACGTTCACGTGGATTTAGTAGGTCCCTTTCCCGGGTCGCGTGGATTCACACACCTCCTGACGGTGGTAGACCGGACCACCAGGTGGCCAGAGGCGATTCCCTTGGCCGCTACCACCGCAGCAGACGTCGCCAGGGCATTTCTTTCGTCGTGGGTGGCTCGGTTCGGGGTGCCATCGGACATCTCCTCGGACCGCGGTCCGCAATTCACATCAGAGCTGTGGAACGCAGTGGCCAAGGCCTGGGTACCAAGCTGCACCGTACCACCGCGTACCATCCGCAGGCGAATGGCCTGTGCGAAAGGTTCCATCGGTCTCTCAAAGCGTCCCTCCGTGCCAGCTTGAGGGGACCCAACTGGGTGGACAGGCTCCCATGGGTGATGCTAGGCCTCCGGACAGCACCAAAGGAGGATCTTCAGTCTTCATCGGCTGAGCTGGTTTATGGCCAGACACTCAGAGTACCAGGTGACTTTCTCCCTCCACACACCGAACCATGGTCTGCAGCTCAACAGCTCCTACTTCATCAGGAGATGGCTAGGAATTTCCTGCCCATCCCAACCTCGCACCATGACCTGCAGAGGCCTCATGTCCTGACAGAGCTCATGAGTTTGGACTATGTCTTTATTCGACAAGACGGTCACAGAGACCCACTCAAGCCACCGTATACCGGACCTTTTCGTGTCATCTCATCAGGGGAAAAGTTTTTCACAGTCGAAGTCGGTGGAAAGTCTGATACCGTCTCTATCGACCAGCTCAAACCACCTGGATCGGAGTGAGCCTGTCGTGGCTGCCCAACCGCCTCGCCGCGGCCGACCGCTGTTAGCCGCCAGACCAGCCGTGCACCAGCCCACCGTCGAACAGCCCGATTCGGCCTCCGACGCGCCTGCACCTCTGACTACCGTTTCTGCCTCGCCCGGGACGCCGCTTCTGCCGCAATCCGGCACGGGTTCTTCTACTAATGTCCCGTTTCCGCTGCCTGAATTTCGTCGCCGTTCGGCCAGGATCATTAAGCCTCCTACTCGGTTGACAATGTCCATTAAAGTGGATTCTGGGGGGGCGCCTGTGGCGGAGCCACCAAGGGTCTCAGAACAATTGATAATAATCCCTTTAACTACAGTGTAGTGCAACCGCGGACTGCACCTTTAAACTGCCTGTTAACTGTACTGTATTGTGTTTTCCTGCACTCCACGTGATGACGTCATGACGCCGATCACGTGACCACCAGTGGCGTGAAGAACGCGATGACGTCATGACGTCAGCTTCCAGAATCTTCCAGTAGTCGTCGAGTGCCCAGCAAGCTGAATAGACCTGTGTACTGTTTCTCCTGTAGTTTCCCTGTTAACTTCGTTGTTCATTAAAACCTGTTGATTTGATTCATCGAGTCGAATACCTTATTCAGATAGGAACCTCCGTTCCTACAATATAAGATTAAATGTAAGATTTAGGACAGTGAGGAGGAGGAACTTTTTTGCAGAGTGTTGTAAGGTTGTGGAATGCATTACTGGAGTTAATGATTGAAGAATAGACTGTATAAACATAGGAACAGGAATAGGCCATGCAACCCCTCAAGCCTATTCTGCAACATTTAAGAAAAGGTGGGTTAAGGAAAGTGGGATAAAGGATATGGGAATAGGGCAGACACTTAGGGGCCGATTTTCCCGCAGGTGTGGGGAATTGTCAGGTTCCCCGAATGTTGGGGTTCCCACACGAATGTAAATGGGTCTGCCAGACTGATGCAATTTTCCTTCAATTGGCCAATTCATTTCCAGTGTGTGGGAACCCTTGCTAATTGACTACTTCCAGTCAGAAAGTCGCACAGTATGATGTCATCATTCGTGGTGCTTTTAAGGCCCACAGCAAGCATTGCAACCTCTGCAGGCTTCCAGACGAACCACACAGGATGGCAGAGGAGCCTGCAGCAGCTTTGGCCAGTGCCAGACCCCGAGCTGCCTGCAAAATCGACGAGGCTTCACTGTAGGCATTATTGGATGGGGTGAGGGCCCACAGCGAGGTCCTCTTCCCTAGGTCAGGGAGGAAGAGGCCTCCCACTGAGACCAAGGCTGCATGGATGCAGGTGACAGCAGATGTCAACTCGCTGGGAGTCACCAGAAGAACCTGGATACAGTGTCGGAAGCGATTCCATGACCTTCACCGTACAGGAAAAGTAAGTATGAAGTTTACATCACCCGCAAACTGATCCCCATTGCCTTTCCCCACCAGCACTCAGCTTTAGCACTCTCTTCCTCCACATCCCACTTCACAGTCACATCCATGCACCCTTACCCATTCCCTCTCTCTCTATGCTCACATTCACATAACTATTCCACCATGCAGCCCTCACACTCCCTCTCACTCTGATGCTTTGAGCACAACTGACAACACACAGGGAGGGCCCTTGGTCTTGCAGCCTCACACCATCTTTGCCTCCCTCTAAGTATCTATGCTATGCAATCGCTACACTCACTCCTTCATTCTCACTCAAACTCCACTTGTCTCTCTCATTGCAGGAAAAGAGAGCTCACAACAACAGAGAGCGAGCCAGGACTGGAGGAGGCCCACCCTCAGTAGCCCACCTGACCCCCTGGGAGGAAGGAGTGCTGGAAATTGTCGGGGCTGATGTGGCTGCAGAAGCTGGGGAAGGAGAGATAGGGACAGTCCCACAAGCTGGTGACAGAAATATTTCCATCTCTCTCATTGACATAGCATGAGTCGCTGTAATGATTCTGAAGCTACATCATTTGGACTTATGAGCATCTGCAAAATCCAATGTGCATGTAGCCTTGGCACCACATCTCTAACTCTTTCCTTTACTCCCCCACAGGACCATCCAGAGCCCCCGTCCCCACTGCGGAGGAGGAAGAGGCTGAGCAGCCAGACGCCTCAGAGGAAGCTGCAACCTCTGAGGGCGCAGCATCAGTAGAATTCAGCACACCAGCACCAGAGCAGACAGTCACACCTCAGTGGGACCTTCACGAGATAGAGTAGTGTTGTCACCTGGTGTATCACAGCTCACAAGTGAGCATCAGCAGATGGTGGAGACAGGGACAGCAGTGGAGAGTCCTTGTCGGAGGGCGCAGGACTCTGCCAGCTCAGCTCAGCTGCATGTCGACCCGCTGCCTCTGGGTCCATCCGCAAGAGAAGAGGTGATGGATCTCCATGCACAGATGCAGGAGTCTCTGGCAGGTTTTGTCTCCAGGGTTGCTGCGAGTGTGGAGCGAATGGAGGAGTCCATCGCGAACATGAGCAGAGCCTTTGTGGAGTCATTGGCGCATGAACGCATCACCATGGAAAGGATGGCAACCTCCGTGGAAAGTATGGCTACAGCAGAGGAGAGGATGGCTACGGCCATGGAGGAGCTAAGTCGCCAGAGTGTTGAAAACATGGTGAGTGTGTAGGGTTCTCAAAATTCCCACATTCCCCAAAGTTATGGATAAAGGGACCCTGTGTGGACAAGTTATTAAAATAAGGGTACCCAAAATGGCTTCTGTAACCTCGTGACCAAAACCGACAGGATTTTAAAAGCAAGGCCCTGCAAACAGGCAGGCCCTGAAATGAAACCTAACATGCAGGAATCTGTGAAAAGAGTTTGTAAAGCCAGACAGATAAGTAAACACAGAATTCACATTCTTCACCTTGGCACAGATCAAGCCAGGATGGCCCTAATCTGAAAGCCATCTACTCTTTGCATAAATAATCGGTAACAGCTCACAGGTAACTGACAAGTCAGGAAACCCGATTAAGTTTCATAAATGACAAACAGCCAGGATATCGAAGCTATTATACAAGGAGACAACCGCTCCAGAAGTCGTTAAAGTAAATGGCTGTAATCATTTTAAACAAGCCCGCCAAAAGTTAGACAAAGGACTGACCTGATTTGGCGTGCAGGTAAGGGGTGAAGAACCGGGTATAATTGTAGGCCCATCGGGAGTGATCACTCTCTTATCTCTTGTAGCTCTTATCTCTCAGCTCTTGCCGCTTGCCTGCTGCTCCGGGCTCCTGCCTCTCGTTCTCGTGCCTCGTGGCAGGCTCTCTTCTCGCTCCCCGCACCGCTCAACACCAAGGACGCCCATTACTACGCCAAGGGCCAAACGCGGGAGGAGAACGAGACCCGAATTCGAAAACACACAGGACACACAGGCCACAAATGGGCAGACGAGACGAGACGAGATGAAGAATACGGTAAACCGATAAGGTCCGCGGAAAGACGCGTTGGGGGACAAACGCCTAGTTATAAGCTGGTGTTTGATGAATAAGTTGGCGTTGTACGCATGGACAGTAATACCCCAGTTTAAGAATAAGTTGGCGTTCAAAGCATGGGTAGCAGCGTCCATGACGAATAAACTGGCGTTCGAAGCATGGGTAGTAAAATCAGTTTGACAGTGTAAACCGCCAACCGAGCCCCAACCGTTTTAAAAACCCTTCAGTGACTAAACCGCCCGAAGAAGAAGAAGACCCATCGCGACTCGGCGACAACATTGGCTGAGGAAAAGGAGGGTGATTCACATAAACAACTCCATCGCCGCGCCCTGTGACCACGTGACGACGACGAACCCCAAAGGACAACAAGAGTGAACCCCAAAACTCACAACCAGTTAATTCAACAGATTTAGAATTGGTGAGCATGAATTCCTGGCCCCTCATAGCTTAATCTAGTTAGGTATTAGGGGGTGGGATAAGGATAAGGGGATTTTTAATGTATTTGTTTCCCTTGATGTGCCGTGTGTTCCCCATTCCCACATAAGTGTAATTGTTTATGCCTGTAACTATATCAGTAATTCTCAGTAAGATTGTGTTTTATTCTGCCTTCAATAAAATTACGGTTTTCTTGCACCAAACCACTTGTCTACTCGATTTTCTGTATCGCCGTCTGTACCTAAGTCCGGTGTCTAGAACCCAGGGGTGTGGGAGCGATTTGAACCGCTCAGAGACAGTCAGATGTGAAGCTGACTGGGCACACGCCACCCCCTACAAGTGTTCAGAATAGACTGACATCTCTGGAGGAGCGATGGTCAGCTATTGAGCAGAGAAACCAAACCTTCATGGCAGGCCCTCTGAGTAGGACTGCCATTGTAGAAACGGGTCCCCATGGCCCCCCTGATGTGCAGCAAGCTGCTCTCAAGCCACTTGCAGGCACTGAGGGGGACCTGACCCATGAGAGGGAGGTTGGTGGCAGACCTCAAGGAAGTGGGGGCTCCTCTCCAAGCGCTCACACTTCCATGCCACTGCAGAGCCCTCGGTCAGAGCCCCACCGGAGTCCACACCCAACGGAGATAGAGGTCTCAACCCCTGCGCAGCCGCAGGAGCAGCAGACTGCTGGCGAGCCCTCACAGGCTCGCCATCCCAGAGGACGCCCACCAAAGGTGTCGAGACAGGAGCAGCAGGAAAGTGAACAAGGGGCCTCCACATCTGCTGAAGCCACAGGGGAACCAGTACGTAGGAGCACGCGTAAGAGGAAAATAAAGCACTAATAGTCACAAGGGTAGTCACTTGGGTGAAATGTTGTGTTTATTTGAAAAACGCCATCAGCTGGTTATTGTAAATGAAATTTCTGATGGCAACCTCTGCAGTTGTGGTGTGTGTCATTTCGCAAATGGGGCTGGAGGTCCTCTAATGCCAAGAGGGGAAGGAAAAAAAGGCCTCCTATTCTTCTGGTAGGTGCTTCAGTTGAGGAAGCGCTGAGTTAGGGTGGCGAGAGGGGCTTCCCAGGAGCTCACACTGGAGAAGTGCGTGAGGCTCCAACCTCCCACAGCTGTGCCTAAGCCTGGAACAAGTTGCCCCAAGCCTGAAACAACAAGGTCCTGCAACCTACAAATGATGTCTGATTAAATCTCTTCTTTCCTGATTGACCTGCAGCTGATAGTCAGCAATCTGATATTGTTCACGCCAGGTTTCATCAGCGGGGTTCCCACCAGGCGTGTTTAATGTGGGAAAAGGCTGAAAATAGCAAGGGCCCCTTAAAATGGCATTATAGATGCCAATTATTGGTGATTAAGGTGCCTGAAGACCACTCCCGCCTGCTGCGGGCGGGACTGATTCGGGTCGGACAGAAACGCCTGGGTGAAAATCGGACAGGGCGGGGAATCAGGCAGGGGGGGTCGCGACCCCCTATTTTTGTGATTTCCCCCCCCCCCCCACACGCCTGAAAGCCTGCCTGACGGCTCCAGGAAAATCGGCCCCATAGAATTAGGACTACTGCTCGTGTGGAGGATAGACACCAGCATGGACTGGTTGAGCCAAACTGCATGTTTCCATGTTATAATTTCTATGTAATTAATCCATGTCATAGGCCTATAGTCAGGTCTGTTTTTCAGTTGTCAGCTGTTTCAAGAAGTTAGTCAGCTTTTGTTAGTTCCAAAGGCTGTCACGTGTGGGAATATTGCTATAAATGTCTGCGGTATCCATTTCTGTAGTGGTCACATTTCTCGATCCAGTAACGACTGCAAGATTGAGGCCAAATCAAGAATTCCAGTGCTTTCCACAACACCTAAAAGCTTGACCCAATGAAGCCATGGATGAAATGGAACAGAATAGGGAGAAAGGGATTCAGTGCTGTGGTGTGGTATTAACATAAGAACGTAAGAACATAATAAATAGGGGCAGGAGTAGGCCATTCGGCCCCTCGAGCCTGCTCCGCCATTCAATAAGATCATGGCTGATCTGATCTTGGCCTCCACTCCACTTTTCTGCCTGTTCCCCATAACCCTTGACTCCCCTGTAGTTCAAAAATCTGTATCTCCGCCTTGAATATATTCAATAACTCCGCCTCCACAGCGCTCTGGGGTAGAGAATTCCAAAGATTCACGACCCTCTGAGAGAAGAAATTCCTCCTCATCTCCGTCTTAAATGGGCGACCCCTTATTCTGAGACTATGCCCCCTAGTTCTAGATGCCCCCACGAGGGGAAAAATCCTCTCAGCATCTACCCTGTCAAGCCCCCTCAGAATCTTATGGGGGAGAAATTCAGTATCGCCCCGTTTGGGGCGTAAGTATCGAGCGGGCGCGAAATTTAGCGCCCGGCGCAAATTATCACCACCTACTGCTAAATTGACCTGCTTCGCTCCAGTAGGTGCTTGGAGTGCTAAAACAGGCGCTGCACGACTGTCTTAAGGCACTAAGCCGGAGAAGCGAGGCGCTACCACCGAGGGCGGGCGCAGCGCAGGTGCGGCCAGTTAGCGATTGCACGCAGACACGCTGGCACCGGTCAGCTCTTAAAGGGGAGGTTCGATCTTGGATTGCAGCCACACCCTGTGCATCGGAGCCCTGATTCTCGGCCTGGACAGACCTGCTGCCACATTCTAACGCCTAGGACCATGGAGAGGGCCAGGGAGCAAGCGCAGCGGTTCAGTGAGGGGGCCTTGCAGGTTCTGGTGTGCACGGTGGAGCGCAGGCGATCTATCCTGTTCCCGGACAGTGGCAGGAGGCCGCTGCCCAACGACTATCGCAAAGCTTGGAGGGAGGTGGCTCACAGAATGACCTCCAGCAGCATGGTGCCTAAGACCCCTGTGCAATGCAGGAAGAAGTTCAACGACCTCACTCGGGTCGTCAGGGTGAGTACCCTGTTCAGTATCCTCTTCATCCCTGCATGTCCACCTCACTTTATGGCCAAAGGGTCCTGAAAGCCCCAATGCCCAGCCCTCATCCAACACCTATGGGCCTTTCATGAAACTCACACGCACATTCAGCACTTTACACACGGTAAGGGCTATTCCACCATGGGAGGCAGTGCAGCCAAGATCAGGGCTTCACACTGTAAGGGCTATTCCACCATGGGAGGCAGTGCAGCCAAGATCAGGGCTTCACACTGTAAGGGCTATTCCACCATGGGAGGCTGTGCAACCAAGATCAGGGCTTCACACTGTAAGGGCTATTCCACCATGGAAGGCAGTGCAGCCAAGATCAGGGCTTCACACTGTAAGGGCTATTCCACCATGGGAGGCAGTGCAGCCAAGATCAGGGCTTCACACTGTAAGGGCTATTCCACCATGGGAGGCAGTGCAGCCAAGATCAGGGCTTCACGCTGTACTCAGAGCCCATCCTTTCTCTTGCAGGGCGCGCTGGCCCACAATAGAAGGCAGCAGCAACGGACCGGGGGAGGCCAGCCTCACCTTCAAGCCCTCACCGATCTGGAGCAGTGAGTCCAGCGGATTATGGCAGGCCGGATGATTGGCCCCGTCGCCACTGGAGATGCCGACCCCGTTCTGGACAGCAATGGTAAGGTGATCACCTTTTTGACCTCTCTCCTTCCACTTGTGCCTCACACCAGCATCCTTTGCCACTATCGAACCAATACAGTGCATTGCAGCACTCATGCCTCCCTCGCTGCCGCCCTGTCCTCACGCTAAAGCCACTCTTGTACCTCCCTGCTTTCAGATGCTGATTCGCCAGGTGAGGAGGCAGGCCCTCAAGCTGCCACTGTGAGTGACTCTGAAGGCGATGACGAGGAGGAAGCCGGACCATCAGTGCCACCCTCAGCCGAGGCAGCCCATGGCCATAATGGGGACACGTCTTCCCTGGAGGGGAGCAGGGGGGAATTGTCTGAGGAGGGTGAAGCTCCGGGGCCCAGCGGGCTGCAGCAACGCGGGGGGTGTAGGGAAGCTCGGCGGCCTTCTCCCCGGAGGGAGAGTCTGGCCTCGAGTCCTGCTACAGTGGACGCAGAAGAGGTGTGGTTCCTCGCTGAAATGAGCGTCCAGGCAGAGCACAGGCACACTGAGCTCATGGCTGCAGTGGCAAGGATGCCCAAATCCATTGAGTCACTGGCAAGGAGTGTCCAGGACTTTGGTGCAGCACTGGCAAGGAGTCTGCAGGACTTCGGCACAGCACAGGCAAGGAGTCTCCAGGACTTCGGCGCAGCACAGGCGGCTTCCACGTAAGTGCTCAGTGGTGTAATGCAGTCAGTGGCTGGTCTGATGCAGACGCAGATTGAGGCCACACGAGCACTGACTGCTGCCACCCTCGCTGGATCGGGCACGAATCGCCGGGGCCCTTGCCGCGCCGCAGCAGGCCAGCAGTCTGTGCTTCAGCAGATTGTTCCGCATGCTGCAGTGCTGCCCCATGGGAGTGCCAGTGTGTCGTCCGACCAGGGAGTTGCTGTCCTCTGTCAGGATGGCAGCATTCCTGCTGCCAACACTGTCACTTCTCCACTGCAGCTGCCACCACCTGTAGGACACACTGCTGTCGCCCATGCAGAGTTGGAGCAGTCAGCAGCCGGGCCCTCCAGGCCCAGAGCTGGTCCAGGCCGTCCCTCAAGGGCATCTGCAGTCTCAGTTTCTGACACTCAGCAGCCTTCCCCCAGCCTTGCTGCAGCCACTGGGGGTCCCATTGCGGAGGAGCTGCAGGGTGGGAAGGGGCGAATCTCGCAATTGAAGCAGATCACCCTCGAAGGGGAAAAAGTAGGAGGTGTGGCAAAATGCTGTTAAATGTTTTATTGAAGGCCGAGTATCGTGGTCATATTTTGGTTACTGTTTTGTTCATTGTCTCCAGGTTGTGAGAGTTATGTGTCTGACTGCTTTTTTTGGGGTTTCTCTCTATTACTTTGTCATGCGGGAAGGCCACACAGTTTGTTAAATAAAGAAGTGTCTTTATTCAGATTGTGCATGTTTGCTCTTTGAACTATTTGTTGCCTTGACCGGCTTAGGGGTTGCGGAACAGTTCCATTCATGTTCTTTCAATGGCACAAGCCATTCCCTCAGAGGGGGCCTAGAACCAACTTGCAATAAGCCGCTGACGGATGGCCCTTGCACTTTGTGCCTCCCTCCCGTCTTGGTGCTCCTCCTCCTCCTCCTCCTCCTCCTCTGCTGGTGCTCCAATGTCTGGTGGCAGTGGCTGAGTCCTGAGGATTGCCAGATTATGCAGCATGCAGCACACTACAACGAAATGGGAGACACACTCAGGTGAGTACTGAAGGGCTCCCCCGGAATGGTCCAGACAGCGGACCCATTGCTTGGGCACGCCAATTGTGTGCTCAATTATGTTCCTGGTCGCTTGATGGCTCTCATTTTATCATTCTTCAGCAGGGGTGCTGGGCGCATGGAGCGGGGTCATCAGCCAGGTGCAGAGGATAGCCCTTGTCCCCGAGAAGCCAGCCTCCTGGGTGAGCCGGGGCTTCGAAAAGGTCTGCCACAGAAGTCTGGCGCAGGATGAAGGCGTCGTGGCTGCTGCCTGGAAAGCGGGCATTGACAGCTAGTATCAGCTGTCTGTGGTCACAGACCAACTGGACGTTCAATGAATGGAACCCCTTCCGGTTGCGGTAATCTTCAGCATTCTCTTGCGGCGCCCGCAAAGCCACATGCGTGCAGTCAATGGCGCCCTGGACCATGGGGAAGCCCGCTATTCTTGCAAATCCCATTGTGCGCTCTTGCTGCTTGTCCAGGGTCAAGGGGAAGGAAATGTACTGACGTCTCCTTAAAGAGGGCATTCGTGACTTGACGGATGCAGCAATGCACCGCAGACTGGGAGATATTGGCAATGTCCCCAGTAGTGGATTGGAAGGAGCCGGTGGCATAGAAGTTTAGAGCCACTGTGACCTTCACTGCCACCGACAGAGACGTCCAGCTCCTCAGTTAAGGCTGCAGATCTGGCTGAAGCAGGTGGCAGAGCTCAGTGACCACCTCCCTGCTGAATTGCAGCCTCCGAAAACACTGCTCCTCAGACATGTTGAGGTATGAGAACTGTTGGCAGAAAACCCTGGGATGGTAAGGTCTCGTGTGCCAACTCCTGTTGGCCCTCCTCCGTCTGGCCATGATTGGCACTCTCTCTCGGCGTCTCTGAGCCCTCTCAATGTAATGGAGAAGCCCAACGTTTCCACCCATTGCAGCCCCCATAGTATGTGGCCACTCAAGGTTATGCCAGTGAAAAAGCAAACCAACTACAAAGTTCTGGGCCCAAGCCAAAAGTACCTCTGCGAGCGCTGACTCAATGCAGAAAGCTCTCTCCCTTTGTCTCTCTGTAAATCTCTCTCTCTCTCACAGATGGAGTGGTCCAAAAATGGCTACCACAAAGAAGCCAGGAAGAGCCCCCTTTAAATAGCGCCCCCCCAGCCCCACAGCGACTGGGAACCGTTCCAGTCAACCAGTCGCTGGGAGCGACAGGCGGAAAGGAGGGGGGCGCCACTGAATTTCCGGTTCGGGGCGCCCCAAGGGCGTTGCACCATGAAATGATGTCAGGAGCTGCGCACACAGCTGAGCGGGCGTTGTGGTTTTGCGCCGCCGCTAAATGTCCGCTCAATTTCGCGAGAGGCACAGGTCTCGCCGCGCCCGGGCACGATCCGCCTAGTGCCCCACTTATCACCCTCTTAAGGCGCTAACTGGTGGCGCAAACAACTGAATTTCTCCCCCTATATGTTTCAATAAGATCACCTTTCATTCTTCTAAACTCCAATGTGTGTTGGCCTAACCTGCTCAACCTTTCCTCATAAGACAACCCCTTCATCCCAGGAATTAACCTAGTGAACCTTCTCTGTGCTGCTTCCAATGCAATTATATCCCTCCTAAATAAGGAGACCACAAGACCACAGTTGTAGCAAGACTTCTGTACTTTTATACTCCATCCCCCTTGCAATAAAGGCCAACATTCCATTTGCCTTCCTAATTACTTGCTGTACCTGCATGCTAACTTTTTGTGTTTCATGTACGAGAACACCCAGATTCCTCTGTACTGCAGCATTCTGTAGTCGATCTCCATTTAAATAATATTTTGCTTTTCTATTCTTCCTACCAAAGTGGATAACCTCACATTTTCCCACATTATACTCAACCTGCCAAATTTTTGACCACTCATTTAACCTATCTATATCCCTTTGCAGACTCTTTGGGCTGGATTTTGCCAGGCCCGAGGAGGGGGGTTTGGAGGCGTGTGAGGTGCTAAAATTGCAAAAAATGGCGGGCGGCTCAGATCCCACCTCCAGCCCGCCTCTGATCAATTTTCCCAAAAGCAGCAAGAGGTGGGATAGGCCCCTAAGGCCCTTAACAAGCACTTATTTGCCTCTATAATGCCATTTTGAGAGGCCTTTCTAACTTTAACTCATTTCCCCCGTGCTGCACGTCTCCTCTGGAACACGCCAGTTAATCCTGGCGGCCTCACAAGTGGATGGCTTACTAACAGCTGCGGCTCCAGCTCCAGCATTAAAAAGGAATTTTCAACAATGATCATTTGCAGGTGGCAGAACTTTGTTTTCTCAGGTCTGGGAGAACTTTTAGCAGACCTACTCATTGTGGAAGTTCTGAGGCTGAGATCCATCTCCAGTGTGACCTCCTGGGAAACCCCTTTCCCCACCTTGACTGAGCGCTTCCTCAACTGAGGTATATAGCAGAAGCATGGGAACCATTTATTTTCTTTCCTCCTGGACATCAGATTTGGACGAAGACCAGCCGTGGCAGCAGCATCACCTGGAACAACAGAAGCACCAACAGCAGGAGCAACAACAGGAGCGCCAAGCTGCTGCTCACCCACCTGAAGTTGCACAGGCCGGAAGGCACCAGCGCATGGAAGCATGTCGCCACAGCAAATATTCCCAAAACAGAGTTGTGCACAATTACATCAACTTCTCCAAGGATCAAGCAAGTGTAACCGCGCATGCGGTTGGATTTGCTAATCTGGCAGGCTCTCCAAGGGTGCAGGGCATCGTTGACTGCACACATGTGGCCCTTAAGGCACCCCATATTTTTGTCAACCGCAAGGGCTTCCACTCCCTCAACGTGTAGCTGATGTGTGACCACAAGAAGGAAATTTTGTATGTTTGTGCCAAGTACCCTGGCAGTTGCCATGACTCCTTCATCCTGCACCAGTGTGTCTCCACCAGACCAACTTTTTGGGTGGCTACTTGGAGACAAGGGCTATCCCCTGAAGACATGGCTAATGACGCCATTGAGGAGGCCATCCAACGAAGCTGAGGAACACTACAGCTCCAGCCACATTTCCACCAGATCCATTATCAAGTAAACCATCAGCTTGCTGAAGATGTGATTCAGATGCCTTGATAGATCAGGTGGAGCCCTGCAGTACTCAGCAGCCAGGGTCTCCGGATTCGTCGTGGTCTGCTGTGCAATTCACAACATTGCACAGCATCGTGGCTTGCAGATGCCTGAGGTACAAGTGGCTCATTGCGTAGCCCCCTCAGATGAGGATGAGGATGATGATGATGAGGAGGAGGAGGAGGAGGAGAGCAACAAAGAACAGCTTGCGTAGGCGCATCAACCAGCGGCAGCAGCACGCGAGCACATTGCTGCCTGGGATGCAAGGGACGCATTCATCTTGGCCAGATTTGCATAGCCTGCCCAACCAAACACTTTTGCCTCACACCTTCTTACCAGAGCATCAACAATGGCCAAGAACCTGCAGATTTCTATCAGTCTGACTACCATACTGACAATTGTATCGTCAGCAAATTTGGCTACAGTACACTCGGTCCTTTCATCCAAGTCATTAATACAGATTGTAAATAATTGAGGCCCCAGCACTGATCCCTGTTGCACCCCACTAGTTACAGTTTGCCAACCTGAAAATGACCCATTTATCCCGACTCTCTGTTTTCTGTTAGTTAGCCAATCCTCTATCCATGCTAATATATTACCCCCAATACCATGAGCTCTTACCTTGTGCAGTAACCTTTTATGTGGCACCTTATCGAATGCCTTTTGGAAATCCAAATACACGACATCTACTGGTTCCCCTTTATCCACCCTGCTCATTACATCCTCAAAGAACTCTAATAAATTTGTCAAACACGATTTTGTAAAACCATGTTGACTCTGCTTGATTATATTCTGATTTTCTAAATGGCCTGCTATTACTTCCTTAATAATGGATTCCAGCATCTTCCCAATGATAGATGTTAGGCTAACTGGCTTATAGTTTTTAGCTTTCTGTCTCTCTCCTTTCTTGAGTAGGGGGCGTTACATTTGCAGTTTTCCAATCCGCTGGGACCTTTCCAGAGTCTAGGGAATTTTACAACCAATGCATCCACTATCTCTGCAGCCACTTCTTTTAAGCCCCTAGGATGCAGGCCATCGGGTCCAGGGGACTTGTCAGCCTTTAGTCCATTGGTTTGCCTAGTACTTTTTCTCTAGTGATAATGATTGTTTTAAGTTCCCCCCTCCTTTTTTCCCCTTGATTTTCCACTATTATTGGCATGCTTTTAGTGTCTTCTACTGTGAAGACAGATACAAAATATTTGTTCAAAGTCTCTGCCGTTTCCTTGTCTCCCATTATTAATTCTCCAGTTTCATCCTCTAAGGGACCAATGTTTACTTTAGCCACTCTTTTCCTCTTTATATACTTGTATAAGCTCTTACTGTCTGTTTTTATATTTCTTGCTAGTATACTCTCAATCAATTTTCTCCCTCTTTATTATTTTTTTAGTCATCCTTTGCTAGTTTCTAAAAATGTCCCAATCTTCTGGCCTACCACTAATTTTCACAACATTGTATGCCTTTTCTTTCAAATTGATACCCTCCTTAACTCCCTTAGTTAACCACAGATGGTTCATCCTTCTCGTAGAGTCTTTCTTTCTCACTGGAATATATCTTTGTTGAGAGTTATGAAATATCTCCTTAAAAGTCTGCCACTGCTTATTTACCAACATACCTATTAATCTATTTTCCCAGTCCACTTTAGCCAACTCTGTCTTCATACCCTTGTAATTGCCTTTATTTAAATTTAAGACACTAGTTTCAGACCCAAGTTTCTCACCCTCAAACTGAATGTGAAATCTATCATGTTATGATCACTCTTCCCTCGAGGATCCTTTACTATGAGATCATTAATTAATTCTGTCTCATTACACATTACCAGATCTAAAAATAGCCTGTTCCCTGGTTGGTTCCACAACGTATTGTTCTAAGAAACTGTCCTGCATACACTCTATGAACTCATCCTCAAGGCTGCCTTTGCCAATTTGATTTGTCTAATCTATATGAAGATTTAAAAAGCCCACGATTATTGCAGTACCTTTCTTACAAGCCCCCATTATTTCTTGGTTTATACTCTGTCAAACTGTCTGATACAGTGTAGCTACTGTTAGGGGGCCTATAGACTACTCCCACCAGTGACTCCTTTCCCTTATTATTTCTTATCTCCACCCAAACTGATTCTACATCTTGATCTTCCAAGCCAAGATCATTTCTCACTACTGTACTGATCTCATCCTTTATTAACAGAGCTACTCCACCTCCTTTTCCTTTCTGACTATCCATCAAAATGTCAAATACCCCTGAATAATCAGTCCCCAGCATTGGTCACCTTGCAACCATGTCTCTGTAATGACTATCAGATCATACCTATTTATTTCTATTTGTGCCGTCAATTCATCTAACTTGTTATGAATGCGGTATGCATTCAGATAAAGATCCTTTAATTTTGTCTTTTCACCATTTTTCCCTACTCTGACCCTATTTGCTGGTGCACCCTTATGCTTGTATGCTCTTTCCCTTCCTGTCACACTCTGGTTATCAATAGCCCTATCGCTACCCTGCAGTATTGCCTTGTCCTTTCTCTTTAAAATTCAACAAAATAGAATCTGTCAAGTAGATGTGTCTACCCGCCACCCCCCCACCCCCCAACCCGTTAGGGGTGCAGTTTTACTGGCACTGGCATCCTCTGGAACCTTACCAACGTATCCATTCTTCTAGTGTGCACTTAACAGTAAGTGCTGGCAATGTATTCAGTAGTGAGGGACACATAGCCAAGCCCAATCACCTGATGGGCACACATTGAGATACTTTTCAGCATGACTGGGACCTAGTCCAGGTGAGTTGGAATCTAAAATTGGTCGGCAAAACAGTAATTGAACAATGGGAGGCCTTCAAACAAGAGATGGTTTGTGTACAGAATAGACACATTCCTACGAGGGGGAATGGAAGGACATCCAAAGCTTGAGCTCCCTCGATGCCTAAAGGTTATGGGCCAGAAATTCGGGTCGGAGGCTTCCCGCGGGTGCAAGCCCCCGACCTGCACTTACCTAGCGTGCCGGCGCGCAGTGCTTGCGTATCCCAGGGGCACAGTTAGTTCGAAGCGTCCCCTGGGATCATGTGGACCATGGAGAGCCAATCGTAGCAAAACTAAAACTTCAAATACATTTTTTTTTATCACATTTTTAAAATAACTATAAATTACATAAAATAACTATTTTAAACAATAATTTAAATTTTTGAAAAAAATTAATTACAGTTTTTAACGGGGCTAAAAATAAACTTACCTTTCTTTTAAAGTATTTAAAAATATTAAACCTGTGGAAAAAATGTTTTAATTTTACTTAATTCACCACTTACCTTGTTAAAAGCAGGCCTTGCAACTGCTTTTTAAAAGCGTAGCTACTGGAGACTTACCCTCCCGGAGAAACTTGCAAAAAAAGGAAGTTCCAGGCGTACGCACTGCCTCTCCGGTGCACGCGTTCAACCTGTGAACCCCTTCCTTCAAGGGAACGGAAGTTCCGGTTTCCCGCGCATGCGCAGTGCATGCACGAAACCGGCACTTTCGTTGGGCCTACACGTGAGTACCCTCAAAGTAGAATACTCGTTGGGCCTACACGTGAGTACCTAGAAAAGGGAGGCTCATGACAATTTAAGGTTCATAATGCAGTAGAGAAACAAGCTGAATATAGAAAGTACAGAGGAGATCTAAAAAAGGGAATGAGAGGGGCAAAGAGAGAGTATGAGAATAGATTAGCGGCTGATTTAAATGGAACCCAAAAGTCTGTTATAAACATGTACATATTAAAAGAGTAGTCAAAGGAAGGGTGGGGCCAATTAGGGACCATAAAGAGGGTCTTCTTGTGGAAGTAGAAGGCATGGCTGAGGTACTAAATGAGTATTTTGCATCATTAGAGAAGAGGATGTTAACAATGTAGCAGTAGAGGAGGAGGCAGTAGCAAAATTGGATAGGGTAAAAAAGGATGTACTTAAAAGGTTGGCAGTCCTCAAAGTAGAATAGTCACCTAGTCCAGATGGGATGTATCCTAGGGAAGTAAGGGTGGAAATTGCTTACGCTCTGGCCATAATCTTCCAATCCTCCTTGGATATGGGGGTGGTACCATAGGACTGGAGGATTGCAAATGTTAGACCCCTGTTTAAAACAGAGGAGAGGGATAAACCCAACGACTACAAGCCAGTCAGGCTAACGGCAGTGGCGGGAAAACTTTTAGAGACAATGGCCCGTATTTTCCGATGCGGAGGCCTGCGATCTGGAAAAATCTACGTCTTTACCTGAGGGCTCCCGGGATGCACACACTTCCGATCCTGGGCCTCTCCAAACTGCCGGTGCGCAGGGCTGTGCACGTATCCCAGAGGCGCAGGCAGTTCACAGCATCCCTGGGATCACGTGGGCCATGGGGAGCCAATCAAAGAAGGGAATCTCCCTTCATACACTTGACAGGAAGACCTGTCAAATATATGATTGGAGATCAATGAAAAAACATCGTAAAACTTTAAATAACTTTTTTTTTAAATCACATTTTTAAAATGACTTGCAATTACAATAAATTAAAGAAAAAATTTTAAAGAAAAAATTTATTAAAGTTTTTTACAGGGCTAAAAATAAACTTACCTTTTTAAAAGTATTTTTAAATGATAAATCAGAGAAATTAAAAAAAAAATTTAAAACTTTTTTCAACTCTTAACCTGCTTTTACCAGGCGTAAGAATTGTAAGGGTTTTCTGCAGGCGAAGGGTCTCCAAAAAGCGGAACTATCTGCCCGCAGAGGCCCTTCTCCAGGGCAGCTGGAGGATCTGTCAAAACCATTCTTGACAGATCGGAAATGCTGGTTTTCAGCACATGCACAGTGCATGCCTGAAACCAGCATTTCCGATGTCCCTATGGGTGGGTACACAGCACGTACACACCCGTAGGGATTGGAATATCTGGGCCAATAATTCGGGACAAAATTAATTGGAATTGAGAAAAGTATGGGCTAGTAAATGAAAGTCAGCACAGATTTGTTAAAGGCAAATCGTGTTTGACTAACTTGACCAAGTTCTTTGATGAAGAAATGGAGAGGGTTGATAAGGCTGGTGCGGTTGATGTGTGCAAAAGGCATTTGACAAAGTACCACATAATAGACTTGTTAGCAAAATTAAAACCTATGGGATTAAAGCATGGATACAAAATTGCCTAAGAGACAGAAAACAGAGAGTTGTGGTGAATGGTTGTTTTCAGACTGGAGGGCAGTATACAGTTGTGTTCCTCAGGGGTCGGTATTAGGACCACTGCTCTTTTTGATATATATTAATGACCTGGACTTGGGTATACAGGGCATAATTTTAAAGTTTGCAGATGACACGAAACTCAGAAATGTAGTAAACAATGAGGCGGAAAGTAATAGATTTCAGAAGGATGTAGACAGACTGGTGAAATGGGCAGACACATGGCAGATAAAGTTGAATGCAGAGAAGTGTGTAGTGATACATTTTGATAGGAAGAATGAGAAGAGGCAGTATGAACTAAATGGTACAATTTTCAAGCAGGCGCAGAAACACAGAGACCTTTGGGTGTATGTACCCAAATCTTTGAAGGTAGCAGGACAAGTTGAGAAGGCTGTTAAAAAAGGATATGAGATCCTCGGCTTTATTAATGGAGACATAGGGGGAGAAATTGGGTGCCTTTGCACCTCCCAATAGCGCCTCCGGGGGACGTCAAGGGGGCGCTACCAGCTTTGCGACTGGGCATGGTGCGGCCACGAGATTCAGCTGGAGGTTTGTGGTGGCCGTAACCACTAGTGCCACGATCTCTTGCGCCCGGAAATCATGGTGTCATCCGGGTGTGCAGAGCCCCTGCTCAGAAATTCACTCTCGCCCCCTTCCCGAGCGCCTGCCGTTAACAATGACAGGTACAGGGAGGCAGTTTGCAGTCGGATGAGCGCTTGTAAGATTCTCAAAATTCACAGATCCCCCAAAGCTCGGAGAAAACCCCTAAAGCAAAGGACTTTGGACTCTTTTCTAACCATTTCAGGGTGATAAAATATTGGGCCTAACAGAGGGGGGTTCAAGGTCAAGAACCAAGATTTGACATTTTTAAAGGCATGTTTTGGCTTGTAAAGAAAGAAAAGGCTGTAACAGGAAATGGGATCAACCTCTATAATAGACAGTTTGAGTATTGGAGTTAATCAATTAATCAAACTGTCTGGGGAACTGTCTAACGTCACTCAGCCCCTATCAGACAATTTACATTCTAACAATGGACCCATGGAAGAACAGCCTCACCCAAAATACAGGACCCATCCAAAAACATGCATAAAACAGATCACTTTGCCAACCTACAAAGAATCTCAGGCCCCACAGGAAGCTCAAAGCCTGAGGACAATTCACCACAATCAAGTAAGAGTTCAACAGCTCATGAAACCATCCCGAAACCACTTCACACATTCTTAAAACTTCAACAGCTCATGGAACCATCCCAAAACCACTTTAAACAACTTACTATTAACGAGCCCGCCAAAATGTTACAATAAACCGGGATTGATTTGGCGCACAGATTAGGAGGCCCCAATTAGTATAATTGAAGGCCTGTTTTCTCAAGAAGGCAGTAAAGTTCAGCAGTTACAGAGTGCAGCAGTTACACAGTACAACAAGTTCTCAGCAGTTCTCAGGAGTTCATAGAGTTCGAATAAGTTCACAGTTCTGGAAGCAGGTCAACACACAAGAAGAAACCAGAGCAACAGTTTCAGAGACCATCAGGCACCTCGTGGCAACAATGGCCTTACGAAACAACCAACTGAATATTACCACCAACGAACCGTGACCAAAGAAAGCCAACTCGGGAGAAAACCAAAGATTCACAAGTTCTCCACTCTGCAATCTATTCCTGACGTACCCCTGGGCAAGATTTTTACTTAAAAAGACTCTAAACCCTATCTCTAACAGAAGAAAAGTGGGTACTCGCCCGATAAATCCAATACGCACCCTACCACATCAACGGACTCGCGAAGACTGACCAGACATGCAGTCGAAGTCCTCTACCGCATTCGGGGTATGGCAGGCACCAACCAACACATCCAGCGAACCCCGAAACAGCGAACCAGCTCAACTGTCAAGGATTCGTTTGGTGAGCATTATCCCTGGTCCTCTAGAGCCCAACTTAGCTAGTAAAGTGGGATTGGGAGGGGTGAGGTCTTTTTCTACTGTAATTTCCCTCGTGTGTATTGAAGTGTTCCCCATTTTATTAGAGTGTTAAGATTGTTGTGTTATATTTTCTCTCTTGAATAAAGATCAAAGTTTCTTGCACCAAAACCAGTTGTCTGCTGCACATTTGTCACAACCCCCAAATAAGTCCAATGTCTAGAACCAAGGGAGTGGGAGCGATTCGAACCGCTCATAAGTCAGAGGTGAAGCTGACACACACCACCACCCCCTACATGCTGGAGGAGCGCTATATAAAGAGGTCAAATTCTGGGTGTTTTTTTGTCGGCAAACACCGCTGCCTTGTCAGTTTGACACAAGTAGACAGGCGTTTTGACCCATTTGACCATTTTCAACTTGAAGGAGTATTCTGGCTGAGAAACATTTATCACTTTAATTTGGGTTACATTTGATAGAGCAACATTTCCATCATTTAATGGGGGCTGTACTGGCACTGGACCTCGCCCTCCAGCTTCACTGTTGGAGGCAGCAGAGGCAGAGAGAAAGATTGCAAAACGTCGCCAGAGGGAGGAGGGCCAACAGGGCTCTCAACAGGAGACCTTACCCTCCCAGGGTATTCCGGGAGCACTTCTCCTACATTCACCTCTCAGAGGAGCAGTGCCTTAAAAGTCTCTGCTTCAGCAAGGAGGTGGTCACAGAGCTTTGCCACCTCCTGCAGCTAGACCTCCAACCTCAGATCAGGACCAGGACGTCTCTCTCAGTGACAGTGAAGATCACAGCTGCTCTCAATTTCTATGCCAGTGGCTCCTTCCAGGGTTCAACAGGGGATATTGCAAAAATTTCGCAGTCTGTCATCCATTGCTGCATCCGGGAGGTAACAGACGCTTTCTACAAAAAGAGAAGGGAGTACATCTCATTCCCCATGACCAGAATGCTCATGTGGCTTTGCAAGGATAGCGGGCTTCCCCATGGGTCAGGGCACCATTGACTGCACCCACGTGGCATTGCGGGCATATCATCACAATGCAGAGGTGTTCCGTAACCACAAAGGCTACCACTCTCTGAACGTTCAGTTGGTGTGTGAGCACAGACAGCACATCCTCGCTGTCAATGCCCGCTATCCTGGCAGCAGCCACGATGCATTCATCCTGAGACAGACTGTCCCAGCACTGTTCCACCCACCACATGAAACTCGCGGCTGGATGCTCGGAGACAAGGATTATCCACTCGCCTCCTGGCTGATAACACCCCTCCGCAACCCCAACACTCCTGCTCAGCACGCATACAATAACAGCCATAGCGCCACCAGGAACCTGATTGAACAGACGATTGGGGTGGTAAAGTAACGGTTCCGCTGCCTTGACCGCTCTGGAGGAGCCCTGCTGTACTCCCCTGATCGAGTCTCCCTTTTCATTGTTGTGTGCTGCATGCTGCACAACCTGGCCATTCTGAGGACCCAGCCATTGCCACCAGGGATTGCAGGTCCACCTCAGGAGGAGGAAGAGGGACAGGAGGAGGAGGTGGAGGAGGAAGATGAAGAGGAGGAGGAGCAGCAGCAACGGAGGAGGGAGCCACTCAATCTTGCTGCTGCAAGGGTCATTCGTGATTGCCTCATTAGACAGCACTTCCAATAAACGATATATCACATGGCGTTTGCGCAGCACAACCACATCATTACATCCAGCTCGCAGCCCCTATCACCGGGCAAAGGTCAAATGAGAAACATCACAAATGTGCAACGTCAAATTAACAATTTATTATCGAACACAACTCTCTCTTATGAAATACAACTATTCACAAAGAAACACAACAATATATTTACAAACAGATCAATTTATTAACACACACTACCACCATTTGCTGATAAAGTATTCTTTATTCCCCCTTCTTCAATGAGTTCCCTCCCCTTTGGAGTTCCCCCTCCCAACCCCACTGCTCCTCCATAATGTGGCCCCAGTGGCTGCAGCAAGGCTGGTGGAAGGCTGCTGTGCCTGGGAGCCAAAGACTGCAGATGGCCTTGCAGGGCACCCTTGGCCACCTCTGGGCCTGGAAGGCCCGGTTGCAGACTGCACCACCTCAGCATTGACGGCAGCAGTCTGGGATGACTGGGTAACAGGCTGCGGCAAGTGCAATGGCGGATTGGCAGTGGTGGGAGCAGGAATGCTGTCATCCTGAAAGAGGACAGCACCTTCCTGTTCCACCGACACACCGCCACTCCCCTGGGGCAGAACCTCAGCATCCGGAGCAATCTGCTCAAGCACAGATTGCTGGCCTGCTGCAGCACTGTGAGATCCCCAGTGGACTGTGGATGACCCAGCGAGGATGGCAGCAGTCAGCGCTTGCGTGGCATCAATCTGAGACTGCATGAGAGCAGTCTGACATTGGATGCCAGCAACCACTGACTCCATCACTAAGCCATTGTGTTGCTTTGGCCTGTGCTGCAATAGCTGCTGCCACCTCGCCCATGACATGTGGCATGAGGTCTGGCTCCCCACGGTCTCTCTGCGAGTCGACCATCCTTTGCAAACTGCTAAGGATGGGCCCGATGGTGTGCACAGAGATGAGTACAATGCTGGAGGTGGACTCCTCCATGCTCCTAGCCAGTGCATTCATGCTCTCGGGCACCCTTGCTATTGCACCCATGAATTCGGTGTGCATGCCCAAGCCCGTGAGGTCATCGCCTCCACATCGAGGTCCTCATCTGAGTCCTGTGCAGCAGAACTCGCACACGAACTCACCCTCCGAGGAGATGGGCCCCGAGCTTCCCTTTCCCCGGGGTGTTGCTGCAGCCCACTGTGTCCCGGGGCTTCATCCACATCAGACCCATGTACTAGGCTCCCCTCCAGCGACCGCGTCACCCCATTATCGGACGTAGTGCCTTCGGGAGACACAGGCAGTGAAGCTCTGGCTTGTTCTTCCTCCTCCTCTCCCGCGTTGCTGGCACTTGGGGGCTGAGAGATAAGCTGATCATGTGGTGGCTGATTATCGGAAAGCATAAAGGCACAAGAGTGGGTTAAGGTCAGGGGAGAGGGCAAGAAGGAAGCAAGGAATGGAGACAGTATACTTAGATGGAAAGTGGAAAAGGCTTGTGGTGTGAGGGGAAGTGGTATGAGAGAAGAGGGCGAGGTGATGAACATACCGTTGTTGTCCACAAGGGGGTCAACATCTCCGACGGCCACAGCGCCCACGACCTGGGTGGCAATGATACGGCCCACTTGCTCCTCCAGGTCTGTAAGGGGGTGCAGGTCTGCCTCACCTCCTCCTGTTCGTACCTGCTCCCTCCTGTTGTGAGCAAGCTTGGCCTGCAAGAAAAAGGGAAGCGTGTGAGTGAGCGGTCAGCTATGTGTTTGGCATATGTGCCTACCATAGTTGAATGACTGTTAATGTATGCAAGGTGTGAGACGTACATGTCACTTTTAGTAGGTGGGCATAGTTGATGGGTGAGTGATGGGTATGTCGCGGTTTGCACAGTGTGTGCACAGAGTGAGGTTGAGATGGTGGCATGTAGAGGTTTTTGAAGCATGTACTCACCCTGACCATCTGAGTGAAGTCATTGGATTTCTTCCGTCACTGGGTGGGAGTTCTGGGGACCACACTTCTGGCCGACACATGCTGGACGACTTCCCTCCACATCCTCCTAGAGGCCTGTGGCAATGACCACCTGCCAGTGTCCGGGAAGAGCACTGCCCGTCAGCGTTCCATGGCCGCGACCAGAGCCTCCAAGGTGTGGCCGCTGAACCGGCGAGCTCTCTCTCTGGGCCTCTGATCAGCTGTCAGTTGCTTGAATGAAGGCTCCTTGCAGGCCCAGTTCACAAGCAGCAATGATCAGAGTGAGGCTGTGCAGCATGATTGAAGCACCCCTTTAAGAACTGGAAGGCACCAGTATGTCTGAGGACTCTTTAATTGACAGCGCCGGAACTTGAGCAGCGCTCTGAAGGTAGCGCCCCGCTCTGCGACGTTAGCTCCCTAAGAAAAGTGTGTAGCACTTGATTTAGCACTCCACTTCCCTCTTGGGGCTTTTACGTTCTTAGCGCCGGGTTAGCGCCCCAAGATGGTCGATACCAAATTTTTCCCCCATAGAGTACAAAAGCAAGGAATTTATGCCGAACCTTTATAAATCTCTGGTTAGGCTTCAGCTGGAGTATTGTGTCCAGTTCTGGGCACCACACTTTAGGAAGGATGGCAAGGCCTTGGAGAGGGTGCAGAAGAGATTTACTTGAATGGTACCAGGGATGTGGGACTTCAGTTATGTTGAGAGACGAGAAGCTGGGTTTGTTCTCCGTGGAGCAGAGAAGGTTAAGAGGAGATTTGAGAGAGGTGTTCAAAATCATGAATGGTTCTAATAGAGTAAATAACGACAAACTGTTTCCAGGGTCGGCAACCAGAGGACACGGAATTAAAGTGATTGGCAAAAGAACCAGAGGCGACATGAGGAATCATTTTTTTACACAGTGAGTTGATTTGATCTGGAATGCACTGATTTAAAGGGTAGTGGAAGCAGATTCAATAATAACTTTCAAAAGGGAATTCGATAAATACTGGAAAAGGAAAAGAATTGCAGTGCTATGGGGCAAGAGTGGGGTAATGGGATTATTGGATAGCTCTACTTTGTAGCCTCCTTCTGTGTTGTATCATTCTATGATTCTATGATTCCAGGATTCATTGAACAGCAAAGGTGAATGCGAACCCAAGCTGAATTTTTCCCCTCCATTTCCCACTGAAAGAGGCCCATTTTATCGCCATACTGTATTGATTTCTTTGGGGGTTCAATGACGAGACATTTATGAAAGAGAATGACTTTTAATCTAAAGCTTGTTCAACTCTTTATACAGCTTTACAGGAGACACGATGCTTGTGATGCATCTAGAACGAAACTGAAACCAAACTAAACTGCCTTGCTTGTCTCAGTCACATGCCCTCTGCTGGTCAGGCACAAGCAATCAATACCTGCAAACATGCTGTTAAGGCATCATAATCGAACAGGCAAATACCATCTCTATTTGCTGATATCATTACATCTCCTTTTCTTAAAACAAAAGTATTTTACTTTTAACTAACAACATGTTTTCTTTGTATTAATCTGCATTTTAACTGTAACACTTAATGAACTTACATTATCATTATCATGATCAAGGTTTTTTAACCTTGCTTTGAGTGTTCACATGAAATATGTCAATACACTAGAACTTGAAGAAAGAATAAGATAACATTACTTCCTTCTATAACAATAGTCCTTAAATTTGCTCAATGAGTCTCTCAGGAGGCTTCACGTGTCTTGAGGATTTTCTGATTGATTGTCCTTGAATCTGAGTTGTTGCCTCAGATGATGTGTTCTCAGCTGTGTGATCAGGTTGTTCAACAGTATCAGTCTCTTGACCTGCTGTGGCTGGTCCCATGAGAAGATCTCGACGATTTCTTCTCAGAACAGCACCCTCATCTGTCTGAATGGTGTATGATCTTGGTTGAATTTCACTCAGGACAGTTCCCTTCTGAGTCCATGTGTTTGTTTTGTCTTTCAACCTTACTTGGTCACCAGTGTGGAGTTCAGGTAGGTTTTGTGTTCCTCTGTCATAGTAGTACTTTTGCTTTTCTTTCTGTTGTTCTTTGAACTTCCTCACTTTCTCCCCCTCTTTTGTTTTCAGAAGGTTCTCCGGGATGGGTAGGTTTGACCTTAGCCGACGTCCCATAAGGAGTTGGGCTGGTGACATACCACACTCGAGCGGCGTTGTGCGGTATACAAGCATGCTCTGGTAGAAGTCAGTTCCACTGTCTTTTGCCTTGTACATCAGTCTTTTCACTGTGTTTGCAGGCTCTCCTGGGCCAACAGCTCTGGACAACGTGTCTGCTGTATACATCAGCTTACCCGGTGTGTACGCAACATTCAGTTCATCATAGACTGTCTCTCCTTCGCTTTCCACAACGAGGACTCTCTTTACCAGGTTCAGTCTCTCACAGGCTTTTAAACCTAGTATGGCTTGCACATCCTTTGGCACCACGATTAATGCTAGCGTGTGCTCTCTGTCCTTGTGTGTTACTTTGACAATGCATCTTCCTTTCACTGGTATATCAGTACCTGTGTATCCTGTCACTTTCACTTTGATTCCATGTATCTTTGGTCTGGGTCTAATTTTCTTAAAATCAGTCTCTGATATCACATTAACTTGTGCTCCAGTATCCAATTTAAATGGAATGTGTATGTCATTCACTTTTAGTGTCAACATCCAGTCTCTTTCTTCTTTTTTGTTTTCAGACACAACATCTACATTGAACTCCTCTATGTCGCTTTCATCTACTGCATGGACCTTGCTTTGTTGCACTTGGTTCTTGCAGCAACGGGCATAATGGTTGTTTTTGTTGCAACTATTGCATGTTTTACCATATGCTGGACACTTTTTTGGTGGATGCTGTGTACCGCATCGACTACATGACTTTCGATTGTCCCTTTCATTTTCGTTCGCTGGCCATGCCTCTTTTTTCACTTTGGCGCGCTTTTTGTTAAACGGTTTGTGTCCGTTCTTCCTCACTGCATCCATGTTGCAGCTACTGTAACTGAACAGCTCCTTTGCCTGCAACTTCACAGTCTCTGTAGCCCTACACAGTGCTATGGCTTTTCCCAGGTCTAGATCTTGCCCTCTTAGCAGTCTTTCCCTTAGACCATTATCTGGAATACCACACACCAGTCTGTCTTTTATCAGCGAGTCTGTCAGTCCCGCAAATTCACACGATTTGCTTCTGTTTCTCAGTTCAGTCACATACTGATCAATAGTCTCACCCGTTTTCTGTACACGTGAAAAATCTGTGCCTCTCAAACATCACGTTACGTTTAGGTATGCAGTAGGCCTCAAACTGTTCCATTATTTTATCTAGCTTCATTTTGTCTCCATTAGCAGCGAATGTGAAATTATTATACACCTCCAGCGCCTCATCACCCACGACATGTAAGAACAGTGACGATTTATTTTTATTACTTTTCTCGTCAGCTCCGATTGCCGCTAAATACAACTCTACACGTTGTTTGAATCTCCTCCAGTTTTCAGCCACATTACCTGTCAACTGAAGCGTCGCCGGTGGGTGTAAACCTTCCATTTTTTCACTTCGTTATTGATGCGCTATCAATTACTCATAAAAGACTGAGAGTTAAGAGAGTAACTAAAGGCTTTTATTAGCAAAGAACAGAGCATGCCTCTCGTGGTTGACTGGGTTCCAAGAAGGCAGGGGGTTGAAGTTGGAGACGTCCGAGATGGCGGACAAAATGGCGGCACCCATGGTCCCGATCCCCACGCGGCTGGGGGAGCCCAAGGTGGCGGACAAGATGGCTGCCCCCACGGTTCGCACGCGGCGCTGCTGGCGTTAGCGGTTTTACCTTTGCAGGCGCTGACATAGTGTCCTTTCTTCCCGCAGCCGGAGCAGGTAGCGTTTCTCGCCGGGCAGCGTGCTCTGGGGTGTTTTGCCTGGCCACAAAAATAACATTTCTGTGCCTTGGACATCGCAGCAGCAGTTGAAGGTGGCGGTCCCATGACCCAAGGTTGTGGCGTCCACGTTGCGGAGCAGTTAGGGGAGAAGGCGTCCATATTCCTGTGGGCCGCGTCGAGCGAGAGCGCGAGGGACACTGCCTTTCTCAGGTCCATTTCTCCCTTTTCCAACAGTCTCTGCCGGGAGTAGTCGGACCTTAGACCCGCAACGAAAGCATCTCGGATCAGTCCCGCCGTGTGTGCTGCAGCTGATGCTTCTTTGCAGTCGCAGTCTCGGCCGAGTATCCGTAGTGCCCGTAGGAAGGCCTCCACCGATTCCCCGGGCTGCTGTCTGCGGGATCTTAAGAGGTGCCGGGCATAGACCGTATTTACCGGGCGTGCGTATTGCCCTTTTAGCAGACTGATAGCCGCCACGTAGGTCGTCGCGTCCTGGATTATTGTATAAACTTGGTGGCTCACCTTTGAGGCCAGGATTTCCAACTTGTTTTCGTCCAGGGTCACAGTTGAGGCTTGCAGGTAGGCCTCGAAGCAACGCAGCCAATGCGCGAATTTGGTAGCCGAACCCGCCTCTTGGGGGTCTAGGTCCAGGCATGTTGGTCTGAGGGCTCGCAGCAGCTCCTGTTGCTCAGCGTTTGGTGCAGCAGTCTGCTGTTCAGCGTTTGGTGCAGCAGCCTGCTGTTCAGCATTTGGTGCAGCAGCCTGCTGTTCAGCAAATGTCGACATTTTGTTTTTGCTAATAAAATTGATGCGCTATCAATTACTCATAAAAGACTGAGAGTTAAGAGAGTAACTAAAGGCTTTTATTAGCAAAGAACAGAGCATGCCTCTCGTGGTTGACTGGGTTCCAAGAAGGCAGGGGGCTGCAGGTCAATCACCTTTATACCTGGGCCTGTGTGGGTGGAGCCAGCCGAGACATGTTGAGGCATGCATAGGTACAACAGTGTGTAACAACAACAACAACAACAACAACAACAACAGTGGTTTACCACAGTTAGCTATTCTCCAATGGTAAGCAACGATGTTCTCTTTTGGCTTGCTAATTTGTGGAGAGCTGATTTAACTTCAGATTTTTTCTCTTCATCTCTTTCAATCACTTCTGACACCATGTATTGATTTCTTTGTGGGTTCAATGACGAGACATTTATGAAAGAGAATGACTTTTAATTTAAAGCTTGTTCAACTCTTTATACAGCTTTACAGGAGACACGATGCTTGTGATGCATCTAGAACGAAACTGAAACCAAACTAAACTGCCTTGCTTGTCTCGGTCACATGCCCTCTGCTGGTCAGGCACAAGCAATCAATACCTGCAAACATGCTGTTAAGGCATCATAATCGAACAGGCAAATACCATCTCTATTTGCTGATATCATTACACATACCTCTGCCCAGGCTGAAAACAGCAAACTTAGCACAGACCAGGAGATGACTCTGGCTCAGTACCACATAGTGCATTTACTGACTGTGGAATCAGGGCAGCTATCATTCATTTTTAACACAGCTAAATTATAAATAAAATTACATAGAAGTTACAACATGGAAAAAAGCCACTCGGCCAACCAGTCAATACTGCTGTTTATGCTCCACACGAGCAGTGGTCCTAATCCTATGTGCCTGCTCTACTCCCAGATCCTATTATTCTTCATTCCTTCAGCCACCTATCTAACCTATTATTAAATGTTGACATAGGCAGCAATTTCGCCTACCGAGGCGGGCTAAGTGCAGCTGAGGTAGGTGGTGGATGGTGACCTGCTCTCGGTTCCATCCCGCTGTGTGAGAAGAATTTTCCGTTGATTGGGCTTGTTAAGCCTGCCCTGGGAGATTCCTGGCCAATTAAAAAGAAGCAGGTCTAATTGGCGTCCTTAAAGGGACCATGTCCACGTTCATTTTGACAGTTGTGCTGTCAGTGTTCTACAGCATTGAGGTGCTGCAATCACTGACAAGCACTGCACCGAAGTGCCCGGCTGCACCCAGGCTCTCCCATGACTCCCTCCATATGCTTATAAAGGGAGTCACAGCACGCAGGGAGGTTCTCTTCACTTCCAATGGGCAGAAGAGACCTCCACAGGAGACCAACGCAGCCTGGTTGCACATTGCACAGGAGGGCACAAGCAGGGATGTGGTCAGGAGGACCTGGCTACAGTGGCATAAACCTTTCAATGATCCCATTAGATCATGAAACATTACTGCAAAGCCACACTCAACTTCATCCTGCTGTGCCTCTCATCACAGCCCCATCACTCTGCCTTCCCTACCCTACTCCTGCACATCCTTATTCACACCAACTTACCTTGCACTTCCACCCATCCCTCTCTATCTGCATTATCACTTCCACATCTCACTAGCCACCCCTCACACTCAGCCTCATCCTTGTCCAATCATACCAACTAACAACACACAATACAAAAGCAAAATACTGCGGATGCTGGAAATCTGAAATAAAAACAGAAAATGCTGGAAATACTCAGCAGTTCAGGCAGCATCTGTCGAGAGAGAAACAGAGTCAACGTTTCAGATCGATGACCCTTCGGCAGAACCGGAAAAAGTTGGAGATGGAACAGGTTTTTAAGCAAGTGTAGGGGCAGGGAAAGGGGGGAGGGGAGGAAAGAACAAAAGGGAAGGTCTGTGATAGGATGGAAGGCAGGAGAGATTAAGAGGCAAAAGGGACACACAAGGGTAGGCACTTGGGTGTTTTATCCAATGTTCATGTAAAGTTTCTGTTGATGTGTTGCCAAACATTGAAATCTTTATTTTGGACAGATTTGTGTGTACCTTTGGAAGTGGCTTAGTGAGTTGCAGTGAATGGTGAGACATAACGTTACCCCCTGCAATGGTGATGAGTGTGAAAGGAATGGCTTGGGCATTGTAGGGATGCTTTATGATGCTGGTGTGGGGTGGTGCCACCCTGGTGCATCATCTGGCATCCAGGGTGTACAGCGTCAAGTGAAGTAAATCTGGCCATGGTGAGGCCATCCCTGGCCTCCCGGGCAGCAATGTGGTCAGGTGCTGATGCCCTGTGTCCTGTGCAGCATCAGGTGATTGTGGAGATGCTTGGTGTTCTTGTTGGGTAATGCTGGTGTGCCTGGTGATGTTGGTGTTGGGGCTGATCGTGGTGGGATTCTGAGGAGCAAGGTGAGATTTTTTCAAGGGTACTGTGCTGCTGGAATAGATGGCAGCTGAAGTTGAGATGACTGGTGAGAGAGGTTGCTCCAAGGAGGTGACAGTGGATAGAGAGTTTACTCCAAACACTTCCAAACTGCATAAAGCTCAAAAGTGGGTTCCAAATCATGAAGGCTCCAGCTTCTAAGATTGGGAAATGAACAGCCGTGAAATAGTAGGTTTTATACCACTTTTGCATCCGTCACCTATTCACAGCAATGGAGAGTCATTGAGAATACGACATACTTACCTGACGTGATACCCGCTCGCCGAGAACCTGGATATAAACCTGGTAAAATGGTAAGTACATGGGAAAATGGTGCTTAACCTCTTAACAAGCTTTGAAGTATCTAAATTGGCTGACCCGCCACTTGGTGTTGGGTCTGTTCAGGGATGACAGACCCGACACTTGGGAAACTGACATGGAGGCGGGTTTACAGCGGGATACCGACCCGCTGTCAATCTTTGTGATTTTGATAGCAGACCCACCTCCAAACCCGCACTCTGAGCGGCGGTAACATTCCGGCCTCAGTCTCTGCTTCAGTCACTCACTCTGGCAGTGAATGCCACAGCTTCACAGACCACTGTGTAAATAGGTTCCTTCTTCTCTCTGTTCTCAACCTCTTACATTTAATGGTAAATCTATGCCCCTCTTTCTGGCACAGAGACTTGATGATGATTCTTTGGGATATGTTGGGCTAGGTTCCTGATTGCAACACTGGTTCCCCACCATCCACTCGCAATATTTGGACAGATGAAAGCTGTCACTATAATTTACTGCAGACATTAGTTGAGTTAGACAGATGCGTAACGAGAACAATCGTAGTCAACTTTGTCTCAGTTGTTGCCCTCTCACGTCTGAGTCAGAAGATTGCAGGTTTAAGCCACACTCCAAGGCCAGGCGTGTCCTTGGAGCTGCTCCCGTACTGCTACTGTAACTTGGCCAGAAGTATAGTGGAAACTGCCTAAGTGGGGTTTCTGCTGCACTTCTGACGAAGTTACGGTGGCAGAGTGGGAGCAGCTCTGAGGAAATTAAATTCTTCCTCAGAACTTGCACAGATGATCTAGGCTGACACTTCAGTGCAGTACCAAGGGACTGCTGCATGGTCAAAGGCGTTGTCTTTCAGATGAGATGTTAAGCCTAGGTCCTATCTGCTCAGGTGGACGTAAAGGATTCCTGGCCAACATGTATCCCTCAACTAATGCCAACAAAAAAAACAGATTAACATGCCATTTGTGCGATTGCTGTTTGTGGAACCTTGCTCTATGCAAATTGGTTGCCGGTTATGTTTACAAAAAACAAAATCACTATGTATCAAAAGCAATGCATTGGCTGTGAAGCACTAAGTAGCATCCTGGGGATGTGAAAGGTACTATAACCAACTAGGAAACAAGTTATTTTAAATCTAGTATTGTGTAATAAGACAGGGTTAATTAATAATCTTATAGTAAAGGATCCTCTGTGGTAGAGTGAAACTAGTGGGGTGCTGCAAGGATCAGTGCTTGGGCTTCAGCTATTTACAAACTGTTAGATCCGTGTATCTTGATGTTGTGTGTCCTTCAATAATTAGACAAGAGACTGCAGGGAACAATCAACAGGTGTTTACTGGATGAGGGTTACTCAGGGTATATATACAGGTGTGGTCACTGCCGGTACTACAGTATACAGGAGCTGTAAAAAGTAGTTCTCCCATTAAAGGTACATACACTACAATTCCTCCCCTTTTAGATTAACAGTACCATAACATTCATTTAACAATTAAATATCAACTAATTACAATTAACACTTTTAACATGCAACATTAACTGAAAATAGTCTATTTATAAATTCAGTCTTTGGGGAGGCTTCCTGATCCTTTCTGGATAGCGCCTTTCCTGAGTGTCTTGCTCTTGGTGCAGAGGCAATTCTGGCCCCCTGTCGTCGGTTGGTTCATCAGCTTCCGATGCTACTGTTTCTGGGGTAGATGCTACCGGTATGTCGGGTTCATCACCAGGTATGCGAGACATGGAGTTGACTCGATCCTGTGACTCTAGGATCTGGTCAACATGGCGTCTCACAATGTTCTCCCCAACATCCACTGTGTACATTAGTGGGCCCTACCGTGTGCATATCGTTCCTGGTTGCCATTTCTCTGCTCAGTAGTCGCGGGCCAAGACTGGTTGCCCTACATTGAAGCTCCTTGTCGGCTTCTCATTGATGTGCTGGAATTGCTTATTCTCAACATCTCTTCGTACATTTGGTCTGAGCAAATCCAGACGAGATCTCAACCTTCGGTTAAAGAACATCATGGCCGGGGTCTGGTTGGTGACTGCATGTGTCGCATTTCTGTAGGCTAACAGGAAATTGTCCACCTTATGCTGCACTGGAATGTCGTCATCGCACATGGCCCTTACTGCTTTCTTAAAGGTTTGTACGGACCTCTCAGCCAATCCATTTCTGGCTGGATGATACGGGGCGGATGTGTAATGCCTTACCCCATTCCTTTTCATAAATCTTCGAAACTCTTCGGACACAAACTGTGGTCCGTTATCAGAGCAAATCTGCTCTGGCAAGCCGTTCCTGGCAAATATGGTCCGTAGGACTGCAATCGTTTTCTCCGTAGTGGTGGAGCACATTTTGATCACCTCAGGCCATTTTGAATGCGCATCTACTGCTATTAACAACATTGAGTCCATGAAAGAACCAGCAAAATCAATATGCACCCGTTGCCATGAGATGAGGGCCACTCCCATGGGTATAGAGGGGCATGTGGTGGTGCATTTTGGACCTTCTGGCATCCTGAGCAGCTCTTTGTCAGGTCCTCGATTTGCTGATCGATCCCCGGCCACCACACATAAGCCCTAGCAAGGCTTTTCATTCTCACCCATCCCAGATGGCTGTCGTGAAGCTCATTGAGCACTCTCTCCCTTCACTTGGGTGGAATTACCACTCGGGATCCACACATCAAGGTTCCCTGGCATACTGACAGCTGTTCTCTTCTGGATGAGAATGCTGGCAACAGTGAGTCGCCATGTGTTGGCCATCCCTTCACCATCAAATCATATACCCGAGAGAGTGTCGGGTCATTTCGGGTCTCCTTTTCTATATCAGCGTTAGTTACTGGCAAGCATTCAATTATAGTCGAATAAAATATTTCGACAGGGTCCACTGCTGGTGCTTCCTCCGCAGTAGGCAGTGGCAGGCGTGATAGCCCATCAGCGTTTCCATGCTGTTTCGTGCCCTTATACTCGATTTCATATTGGCTCGCCCCTAGAAAAAGGGACCATCTTTGTAGCCGTTGCGCAGTCATCACCGGAACGCCCTTCTTTGGATTAAAGATGGAGACAAGTGGTTGGTGGTCAGTCAGCTAGGTGAACTTCTGCCCATGCAGATAGTGGTTGAACTTTTTCACTCCCCACACTAGGCTGAGGGCCTCCCTGTCAATCTGGGCATAGTTATGTTCGGCTGAGGTTAGTGACCGAGACGCAAAAGCTACTGGCCTCTCCGAGCTGTCCGGGAAATTGTGCGACAGCACCGCTCCAATGCCATAGGGTGATGCTTCACACGCCAACCGAATGGGTAGTGCTGGGTTGAAATGAGCCAACACCTCTTTTGATGTGATCAATTCTTTGCACTTCTGGAAAGCTCGTTTACATTCGTCATTCCACTTCCATGGTACCCCCGTTTGCAGTAAGGTGTTCCGTGGGTGTAGTACTGTAGACAAATTCGGCAAGAACTTATGGTAGTAGTTGACCAGCCCGAGGAACGACCTCAGTTGTGACACATTTTCCGGTGCTGGAGCCTTGACTACAGCCTCAATCTTTTCAGGGGACTTATGTAACCCCTCTTCATCAATAACGTGGCCACAATACGAGATCTGCTTCTGGAAAAACTCGCATTTGTGGCGATTAGCTCGGAGCCCTTATTCCTTCAATCTAGTGAGCACCTGCTCCAGGTTGGCGAGGTGATCACTGTCATTTTCGCCCATGACCAGGATGTCGTCCAAATAACACTGGGTCCCTGGAATCCCTTGCAGGACATGATCCATTTCCCTTTGCCAAATAGCCGGAGCTGATGCTACCCCGAACACCAGCTGGTTGTAATTGTAGAGACCTTCATGAGTGTTGATCGTGAGGTACTGTTTCGAGGCTTCTTCTACCTCCATTTGCAGGTACGCCTGGGCCAGATCAATCTTAGTGAAGCATTTCCCTCCAGATAGCAAGGCGAAAATATCTTCAATCCGCGGAAGCGGATATTGTACAGTGTGAAGGACTGGGTTCACTGTCACCTTAAAGTCCCCACAGATGCGAACCTTCTTTGGTTCCCCAGGCGTATTACTCAACGACCTCTTCATTACAGGAACGATGGGTGTAGCCCACTCACTCCAGTCCACTTTGGACAGTAATCCTGAACGTTCCAAACCTTCCAGCTCTGCTTCGACGGCTGGGCGGATCGCATAAGGTACCGGTCTGGCCTTAAAAAAACTTTGGGCTTGCATTTCCTCTATTTTGATCGTCGCTGTTATGCCTTTTAGTGTTCCGAGTCCCTCCTGGAACACTTCTTGTGCGTCAGTTAGCATTTTTGACAGTCGACCAGGTGTGACGTCGTCATCCTTTTTGGCATCTACAGTCAGTGCTTCTATGGAATGCCAATCTAGCTGTATCTTCTGGATCCATTCATGTCCTAGTAGTGGTGGTCCTCCATCTGGCAATACATATAGGTCAATCTTTGGTGTTTCCTTGCTGTTATATATAACGTTCACCCTTATTTTTCCTTTGGGGTAGACTTTTTGCCCCGTGTACGTCTTCAAGACAATCTCTGTATCTCTCAAGGGCATATGTGAGAATAGCCGGTTGTAGTCCCTTCGGTTTATGACTGTTAGGGCTGATCCTGTGTCCAATTCCATTTTCACTTGGACTCCAGCTATCTTGAGCGTGACCCAGATAGTTTGGTGATCCTCCATTTTGATCACATTATATAGTTTCAGACAACCCAGCTCCTTGCTTCCAGAGTCTGTATCACTCTTCTGTTTGTCTGCACTACTCTCCGTCACCTTATGTACCTTCTTGTACTTCTCCTGTGGGGATTTCTTGCTGCTGGTTTTCTTTTCTGACCTGCAGACTCTTGCTATGTGTCCTACTTTTCCACACTGTCTGCACACTTGGTCCTTGAACCAGCAATCCTTATGGTCGTGTGTTGTTCTGCCGCAGCGATAGCACTTCACTGTTCCGTATGACATTTCATTTGTGCCATATTCTTGTGGTTTCCGTTGTATCTCTGCTGCGCCCCATGCTGCTGCTTCATGTGATACTGCCATGCTGAAAGCCTTGTCCAGCGTAAGATCCTTTTCTGATAGAAGCCGTTTCTGGGTTCCTTTACTTTGAAGCCCACACACAAACTTGTCCCTTAAAGTATCTGCTAGTCCCGTTCCAAACTGGCAGTGTTTCGATAGCTTGCGCAGTTCCGTTAAAAACTCAGCATTACTTTCATCTTTATGCTGGTTCCTTTTGTGAAACTTAAATCTTTCCGCTATCAGCAGCGGTGTGGGGTCTAAATGGTCCTGTAGGATTGACACTATGTTTTCAAAATCCTTTTCCACTGGCTTCTCTGGGGTTACTAGGTTTCGCAGTAAGCCATATGTTTTTGCACCCATTGGATTCAACAATACCAGCGCTTTCCTGTCATCTGGCACTTCATTCGCCTTGCAGTGCATTTCTATGCGTTCGACATATGTCGTCCAATCTTCGACTTCATTGTCGAACGCTGTGACACTGCCACTCTTCGGCATCCCTGGGTGTGGTTAGACTGGCTCAAAATGGCGTCTCCCGCGCTCTCCCTTCTTCTCCGCTGCGGCTCAAAATGGCGTCTCCCGCGCTCTCCCTTCTTCTCCGCTGCGGCTCAAGATGGCGTCTCCCGCACTTTCCTTTCTTCCCCGCTGACGCTGCTCAGCCCTTGAACACCGGCTGTGCTCTGCGCGTTTTCCTGCACGCCTCTCTCTCTCATTGACGCTGCTCGGCCCTGAACACCAGCTGCACCCTGTGTGCTCTACCCTCTCTCTTCTCCCGTCGACGCCGCTCGGTCCTGAACACCGGCTGCGCCCTGTGCTCTCTACCCTCTCTCTTCTCCCGTCGACGCTGCTCGGCCTTTTTCTGTGCTGTCGGTCGGCTCTAGCTGCCGCTGTCCGGGAAGGGTCTGCGCCGTACCTGTTGCCAGCCCGTTTCGCTGGAGTCTCCGCTGGATGGTCGACGCCCGTGCTTCTGGATTCGGCCTTCTTCTTTCACTGTTCTCCAGGAGCGAATCCCTGGGAGGTGATGCAGAGTTGCAGGTAGGTTTTAATCTTCTCGTCGCCAATGTTAGATTCGTGTATCTTGATGTTGTGTGTCCTTCAATAATTAGACAAGAGGCTGCAGGGAACAATCAACAGGTGTTTACTGGATGAGGGTTACTCTAAAACGAACTGTACAGATCCCTACTCAGGGTTTATATACAGGTGTGGTCACTGCCGGTACTACAGTATACAGGAGCTGTAAAAAGTAGTTCTCCCCTTAAAGGTACATACACTACACAAACTATATCAATGACTTAGATGACGGGACTAAGTGTAATATATCCAAGGTTGCTGATGATACAAAGCTAGGTGAGGAAGTAAACTGTGAGGAGGAAGCAAAGAGGAAGCAAAGGGATATAGACAGGTTAACTGATTTGGCAATAAGGTGGCAGATGGAGTATAATGTGAGGAAGTGTGAAATTATCCACTTTGGTAGGAAGAAAGGAAAAACAGAATTTTTATTGACGGTGAGAGGCTAGTAAATGTTGATATTCAGAGAGATTTGTACATGAATCACAGAAAGTTAACATGCAGGTACAGCAAGCAGTTAGGAAGGCAAATAGTATGTTAGCCTTTATTGCAAGGGGATTGGAGTATAAGAGTAAGGAAGTCTTGCTGCAATTATATAAGCTATGGTGAGACCACACCTGGAGTACTGTGTACAGTTTTGGTCTCCGTACCTAAGGAAGGATAAACATGCCTCAGAGGGGTTGCATCGAAGGTTCACTAGATTGATTCTTGGGATGAGAGGTGATTCTTGGGATAAGAACATAAGAACATAAGAAATAGGAGCAAGAGTAGGCCATTTGGCCCTTCGAGCCTGCTCCGCCATTCAGTAAGATCATGGCTGACCTACTACCTCATCTCCACTTTCCTGCACTATCCTCATATCCCTTGATTCCCTTAATATTCAAAAATCTATCGATCTCCATCTTGAATATACTCAACAACTGAGCCTCAACAGCCATCTGGGGTAGAGAATTCCAAGATTCACCACCCTCTGAGTCCTAAATGGCCGACCCCTTATTCTGAGACTGTGACCCCTGGTTTTAGACTCCCCATCCAGGGGAAACATCCTCCCTGCATCTACCCTGTCAAGCCCTATAAGAATGTTGTATGTTTCAATGAGATCACCTCTCATTCTTCAAAACTCTAGAGAATATAGGCTTAGTCTACTCAATCTCTCCTCATAGGACAATCCCCCCATCCCATGAATCAGTCTGGTGAACCTTCGTTGCACTCCCTCGATGGCAAGTATATCCTTCCTTAGGTAAGGAGATGAAAACTGTACACAATATTTCAGGTGTGGTCTCACCAGGACCCTATATAATTGCAGTAAGATGTCTTTACTCTTATACTCAAATCCTCTTATAATAAAGGCCAACATACCATTTGCTTTCCTAATTGCTTGCTCTACCGACATGTTTCAGTGATTCGTGTACAAGGACACCCAGCTTTCGATGAAAAGGAATCAACTTATCCTGGCACGCTGCTGCCGGGGTAGTCACAGACCCTAATGGAGGTGCCACATACCACATTGATTGCTTCCCTGATGCTGCAGCATAAGAGGAGAGTGGACTCCAATGCAACCCCTGTCATCTGGTGTAGATCGTGCAAAGAGACTCGCAGAGCTTGCACATAGTGTGATGTTCATTGAACATCCTTTTTACAGCAGGACCCATAAGATCCGAGTCTACCATCTTCTTAGCCAAGGGAAACGTATCTACAGCCTCTGCTGAGGAACAGCTGAGTACTTATCCACTTCCTCTGTCTCCCTTATACTCAGTGACTCACTATTATCCCCATTTTCTTGTTCCCTCCGGATAGTCTCTAAAATGGTGCATGGGACAGGAAAGGTGGGTGACAAAGAAGGAAATCGAAGGGGCAGTGGCAGCAGAAGTACAAGGCCATCATCACCATCATCATTGTCATAGTCTTCCAAAAATACTGCTATCCTTCCCTACTGTCCTAATCATCATTATCTTCCTTCTCTGCCTACACGTCACAATGTGCTAGTCCTGCAGAAGAAGAGGCAACAAGATAAGAATGGGTGTGTAGAAAGGATGACAAATTTAAACACCGCACAGATTTTTGAGCCGTTTTTAATAACCTTTGTCAACGGTGCTTTGGGAGATCAACTATTAATTTTAAATAAAAATTACATGTTTTACTCTGCTTGCCATGTTCTGATTTGTCACAATTTGTCTCTCTATTCCCATGACCTCTTTTTAATAACTGTGTTTTTAATTTAATTATAGATAACTAGCAGGGGAGCCCGGTGTTGCCAGGGCAATTTTGGGCCGCGCGGTCTCCGTGCCCCTGTGTGTCCCCCCTCTCTGTCCCTCTCCCCCTCTCCCTGTGATGTCCTCTCCGTGCCTCCCTCCCTCCCCCTCTCACCTCCCCCTCCCCCCCTCACCTCCCCCTTCCCCCCTCCCCTCACCTCTCCCTCACCCTCTCCCCTCTCCCTGCCTAGCGCTTGAGGCCCGGTGCCATTGTGATAGCGGCCGTGCGGGGCCTAGTGCTTGAGGCGCGGCCGGGCTGTTGGGCGGAGATGGACCGTGTTGTGTATGTACCCTTAAGAGAAGAACTGATTTCATACTGCAGTACCGGCAGTGACCACACCTGTATAAAAAGCCATAGCAGGCTTCTGTACGTCAGTCTTAAGTTTACCCTCTGTTCAGTAAATACCTGTTTTATTGTTCTCCTGCAGTCCGTGTATTATTGATACTCGGACACTACACTGGCGACGAGCAGGTTCGAACTCACCTGCAGTACTGCATCACCTCACGGGGATCTTTCCCTGAGAAGAAGCTTCTTGGAGGTCGAAGTCAGAGCAACGGGCGTCGACCATGGGCAACCGCCCAAGGATCCATCGGTGTTCGGAGAATTGCAGGAGAGGCTGTGGAGAGCTGGGCTTGGCTCCCCAGTCAAGGTGTTCCAGCAAATCGTGCTGGTAGCAGGTAGTGCGCTGACCCTTCCGGACTGCGGCAGGCTCGAGCTCAATCGAGCGGCTCTGCAAAGGGGCTGCGCAGCGTCGTCGGGAGGAAAGAGAGCGAGAGAGGGTGGAGCGCACAGGGCGCGGTCGGTGCTCAAGAACCGGGCAGCGTAGAGAAAATAAAACGAGGGGAAGGAAAAGTGAGAGGCACCAAAGCCGCGGGTTGCCGCCATTACCCTGTAGAATGCTAGGAGCAGCATAGCAGCAAGGGGAAGAAGGAAAAGCGTGGGAGGTGCCATTTTATTCCATTGGGGAAGAAGGAAAAGCGCGGGAGGCGCCATTTTATCCAATTGGGGAAGAAGAAAAAGCGCGGGAGGCACCATTTTAAATCACCCAAGATGCCGAAGAGTGGCAGTATCACTGCTTTCGACAACGAGGTAGAAGACTGGACCACGTATGTGGAAAGAATTGAAGTGTACTGCAATGCCAATGAGGTGGCCGATGGAAGGAAGGCGTCGCTATTATTAAATTTGATGGGCGCGAGAACGTACGGCCTATTGCGGAATTTAATTACCCCAGCTAAACCAATGGAGAAAAGTTTTGAAGAGATTGTTAATATCTTACAGGAACACCTAAACCCTACACCGCTGCTGATAGCAGAAAGATTCAAGTTCCATCAAAGAAACCAGCACAAAGATGAGAACAATGCTGACTATCTTACGGAACTACGCAAGTTATCGAAGCACTGCCAGTTCGGAGCAGGACTGGCAGACACCTTACGGGATAAGTTTGTCTGCGGGCTCCAGAGTGAAGGAACCCAGAAACGACTACTTTCGGAAAAGGACCTGACGCTAGAACAGGCTTTCAGCGTGGCAGTATCCTACGAAGCAGCAGCACGGGGAGCTGCGGAAATACAACAGAAACCACAAGAATACAGCGCTAACGAAATGGCGTATGGAGCAGAAAAGTGCTATCGCTACAGCAGAACAACCCATGATCAGAAGGACTGCTGGTTTAAGGACAAAGTATGCAGGCAATGCGGGAAAATGGGACATATAGCAAGAGTCTGCAGGTCGGGAAAGAAAACCAACACTACAATAACTACTAAGGAAAAGTACAAGAAAGTAAAAAAATGACAGACAGTAGTTCGGAAGATCAGGAGAGTGATAATGACTCTGGGAGCAGGAGACTAAGTTGTCTAAAGTTACACAACGTGATCGCAAAGGAGGATCACCGAACCATTTGGGTCACCCTCATGATAGCAGGGTCCCAAGTAAAGATAGAATTGGATACAGGATCAGCCCTAACTGTCATGAATCGACGAGACTATGAGCGGCTATTCTCACACATACCCTTAAAGGACACGTCCATTGTATTGAAGACATACACGGGGCAAAAAGTCTACCCCAGAGGAAAAATAAGGGTGCCAGTTAAATACAACGGCAAGGAAACACAGAAACTGTATCTATATATACTACAAGATGGAGGACCACCATTATTGGGACGTGAATGGATCCGAAAAACACAATTCGATTGGCATTCCATTCAGGCGCTAACTGTGACTGACAAAAAGGATGATGACGTCACACCTGGACGACTGTCAAAAATTCTAACTGATGCGAAAGAGGTGTTCCAACAAGGACTTGGGACTCTAAAAGGAGCAAAGGCAATGATAAAAATCGAAGATAATGCAAACCCAAAATTTTTTAAGGCCAGACCGGTACTGTACGCGATCCGCCCAGCCGTTGAAGCAGAACTGGAGAGTCTGGAGCATTCGGGTGTGCTGTCCAAGGTGGACTGGAGCGAGTGGGCCACACCCATCATTCCTGTAATGAAGAAATCATTGAGCAGCACGCCTGGGGAGCCGAAGAAGGTTCGCATCTGTGGGGACTTCAAGGTAACTGTGAACCCAGTCCTGCACACAGTACAATATCCACTTCCACGGATAGAAGATATTTTCGCCTCACTATCTGGAGGGAAACGCTTTACAAAGATTGATCTGGCCCAAGCGTATCTACAAATGGAGGTGGAATAAGCGTCTAGGAAATACCTCATGATAAACACTCACAAAGGCCTTTACCAGTACAATCGACTGGTATTCGGGGTAGCATCAGCCCCGGCTATTTGGCAGAGGGCGATGGAACAAGTCCTGCAAGGGATCCCGGGGACCCAGTGTTATTTGGACGACATCCTGGTTACGGGCGAAAATGACAGTGAACACCTTGCCAACCTGGAGCAGGTGCTCACTAGATTGCAGGAATATGGGCTACGAGCCAACCGCCCCAAATGCGAGTTCTTCAGGAGACAAATCTCGTATTGTGGCCACATGATTGATGAGGAAGGGTTGCATAAGTCGCCAGACAAGATTGAGGCTGTAGTCAAGGCTCCAGCACCGGAAAATGTGTCGCAACTGAGGTTGTTTCTCGGGTTGGTGAACTACTACCATAAGTTCTTGCCGAATTTATCTACAATTCTGCACCCACTGAATGCCCTGCTGCAAACTGGAGTAACATGGAAATGGAGTGATGAGTGTAAGCGTGCAATTCAGAAATGTAAATGCCTAATCACTTCAAAAGAAGTATTGGCTCACTACAACCCAACACTACCGATTCGGCTGGCATGTGATGCGTCTCCCTACAGCATTGGAGCGGTGCTGTCACACAAATTCCTTGACGGTTCAGAGAGGCCAATAGCCTTGGCGTCGCGCTCGTTAACCTCAGCCGAGCGTAACTACGCCCAGATTGACAAGGAGGCCCTCAGCCTGGTGTGGGGGGTGAAGAAGTTCAATCACTATCTGCACGGGCAGAAATTCACCATACTGACTGTTCATCAGCCCCTGGTCTCCATTTTTAACCCAAAGAAGGGCATTCCGGTGATGATGGCGCAACGGCTGCAAAGATGGTCACGTTTTCTAGGGGCACATCAGTACGACATAGAGTACAAGGGTACGAAACAGCATAGTAATGCTGATGGGCTGTCGCGCCTACTGTTGGCTACGGTAGAGGAAGCACCTGCAGTGGACCCTGTTGAGATATTCCATGCGACCATAGTCGAATGTCTACCTGTTACAAACTCAAGTATAGAGAAGGAAACCCGAAATGACCCGACACTCTCTCGGGTCTATGATTTGACGGTGAAGGGATGGCCAGCACATGGCGACTCACTGTTGCCAGCATTCTCGCCAAGGAGAGAACAGCTGTCAATGTGCCGGGGGACCTTGATGTGTGGATCCCGAGTGGTAATTCCACCCAAGTTGAGAGACAGAGTGCTCAATGAGCTTCATGAGGGTCATCTGGAAGGGGTAAAAATGAAAAGCCTAGCCAGGGCTTATGTGTGGTGGCCGGGAATCGATAAAGAAATTGAGGACCTGACCAAGAGCTGCTCAGGATGCCAGAAAGTCCAAAATGCACCACCACAGGCCCCTCTACACTCATGGGCGTGGCCCTCATCTCCATGGCAATGGGTACACATTGATTTTGCTGGTCCATTTATGGACTCAATGTTTCTAATCGCCGTGGATGCCCATTCGAAACGGCCAGAGGTCATCAAAATGTCCTCCACCACCACGGAGAAAACTATTGCAGTCCTACGGACCATCTTCACCAGGAATGGCTTGCCAGAACAGATTTGCTCCAACAATGGGCCACAGTTTGTGTCCGAGGATTTCCGAAGGTTTCTGAGGAATAATGGGGTGAAACATTACACATCTGCCCCATATCATTCAGCCACAAATGGATTGGCTGAGAGGTTTGTTCAGACCTTCAAAAAGGCAATAAAGGCGATGTATAACGACGACATACCACTACAACACAAGGTAGATAATTTCTTGTTTGCTTACCGGAATGCGACACATGCAGTCTGTGATGAAATATTTCCATTCATCACTGCCTGTGACTGAGATCGGTTTCAGTGTCATTTCCCTTCCCCCAGACCTCATTGTATTGTGTACTGGAATGTGCTGTATTGTATACTGGAATGTGCTGTGTGTAGGGCTCCGCCCATACCTGGCCCCGTTTGTAAGCTAGCTTCAGTCTAGCCACAGTCTCCAGAAGGACGACATCTCTCTCGCTTACGTGTTTCATTCTAAGTTAATAAAAGCCTTGTTTTGTTCTGCTACCTTCGAGTCTCGGAATTATTGAGGCACATCACAGTCACCAACCAAGCTCCAGCCATGTTCTTCAACCGAAGGCTAAGATGTCGCCTGGATTTGCTCAAACGAAACATAAGACGAGATGTTGAGGATAAGCAATTCCAGCACATCAACGAAAAGCCAACCAGGAGCTTGAAGATAGGACAACCAGTCTTGGCCCGCGACTACCGAACAGAAAAATGGCAGCCAGGAACGATATGCACACAGCAGGGACCCCTAATGTACACAGTGGACGTTGGAGAGAGCATCGTGAGATGCCATGCTGACCAGATTCTAGAGTCACAGGAACAAGCCAAACCTATACCACGAGCATGTGCACCTGGTAATGAACCCGAAGTACAGATTGCGTCTACCTCAGAAGCAGTGGTATTGGAAGCTGACGAACCAACCAATGACAATGAGCCAGAATCGACTCCACCGCAAGAACAGGATACTTGAGAAAGGCGCTATCCAGTCAGGATCAGGAAGCCTCCTCAAAGACTGAACTGATAAATAATTATTTCAGTTGATGTATATAGTACAGAGACAACTGTAATTGTAATTAGTTATTATTTAGTTGTTAAATGAATGTTATGTACTGTTTATCTAAAAGGGGAGGAATTGTTGTGTATGTACCTTTAAGAGAAGAACTGATTTCATACTGCAGTACCGGCAGTGACCACACCTGTATAAAAAGCCATAGCAGGCTTCTGTACGTCAGTCTTAAGTTTACCCTCTGTTCAGTAAATACCTGTTTTATTGTTCTCCTGCAGTCCATGTATTATTGATACTCGGACACTACAGACCGGAGCTGAGCTCCCTCGCGGATCGCGCGGCTGACTGGCGGCCGCTGCCGCTCCCCCGACTGCTGTGTGTGTCGTGCCGAGAGGTTGCGAGGCACGGCCCGAGTGAGCCCAGCTTACCTGCCGGTGCGACGGGGCAGGAGCGGGATCGGGAGCCGCAATGTGGGGGTTGCTGTGGGGATGGAGCTGCCCCACGGGTGGCGCGGTTGACGGTCGGCCACTGCCGATGACCCACCCGCTGCATGGACACTCACCTGCCGCTGCCGAAGTCAGAATGTGGGGGTTTGTTTGGCTGGTGGTGTCCCTGTGGGGATGAAAAAAATGGCGGAGAAGTTTAGGGAGACTGGAGCATTAGGTCCCACCTGTGAAGCACCGATTGGTCAAGCATCAGGTGAGTGAACTGCAGGATTGGTCAAGCAGCACGTCACTCAACGCTAATGAGAGGTAGGATTGGTCAAGCGCTAATGAGTGGATTTTTGAGTAATTTTGAACGTTTTTTGTACACTGTCCAAACAATTTTTGTGTGACTAAAAAGTAAATACGCCTACAAGAGTCCCCTAATGATGAACTTTCTTTTGATATAACATATGTGTAGGTACGCTCTATAACTTTTGATTGTATAGCCGGACAGAGAGGCAGACAGAGAGACATATCCTTTTATATATATAGAAGCTGGGGGGAGCCCGGCTTTGCCAGGGCTGTTTTGGGCCGGGCGGTTTAAATCGAGTGCGAGGCTTTGGGGCCTCTCTGTGTCCCTCTGTGAATCTGCTGCCGGGCAACATTTTAAATCGAGTCCCAGGCTTTTGGGCCCTGTCTGTGTCCCTCTCTCAATCTGCTGCCAGGCAACATTTCTACCTTTTAATACCTTGAAAGATGAAAGTGAAAGTACTTATAAAACGTTTTTGGTAAATCTTTTAAAAATAACGTAAGAGATACTAACTTTTTCGAAGGTGGATGAGCAGAGTAGTTTGAGCTGGTAGTGAAACAATGGCTGCCCGATGCCTGAGATGAAAACGATTAGTCCCGCCCACACACACACACCGATTGGCCAACCATCAGGGGACCGTACTGTAGGATTGGTCAATCGTGACGGCACAGGATTGGTCGAACCTTGACGTCAGTCAATCAATGCTAAGTAGCAGATAATGAGTTTAATTTTGAAGGTTTTTTGCAAATGGCGCAAACAATTTTGGTCCAACCGAAAAGTAAATATGCTTACGACCGTCCCGGAAGCGTAAGCTTTCTTCGGAGGTAACGCGCGCGTAGGTACGCTCTATAACTTTCGAGCACATAGCCGGACAGACGTACACCCAAGAACAGAAGGACAGACAGACAGATCGACTAGTTTATATATATACTCGCTGAAGTGCCCGGCGGTGCCGAGGCTTTTTCGAGGGCATGTTGTTGTTGGAAGAGAGCGAGAGAGAGCGACTGGGGGGGGGGCGGGGAGAGAGAGAGAGAGAGCGTGACTGGGGGGGGAAGAGAGAGAGCGACTGGGGGGCAGAGAGAGAGCGACTGGGGGGTAGAGAGAGAGCGCGGGTGGGGGGAAGGAGGGCGGGGGGGAAGGGAGGGGGGGAAGGGAGGGCGGGGGGGAAGGGGGGGGCGGGGTGGAAGGGAGGGCAGGGGGGAAGGGAAGGGGGAAGGGGGGCGGGGGGGAAGGGCGGGGGGGAAGGGAGGGGGGAAGGAAGGGGGAGGGAGGGAGGGCGGGGGGGGAGGAAGGGAGGGCTTGAGGCTGAGAGACAGGCACGGCCACGCCCGGTTGCCGTGGTAACCCTGCCGCGCCGCCCCGCACTGCCGAGAGCCCAGCTCTCCGAGCCCCGCACCCCCCCGGCCGAGAGCCGCGCTCTCCGAGCCCCGCCCCCCCCCGGCCGAGAGCCGCGCTCTCCAAGCCCGGCCCCCCCCGGCCGAGAGCCGCGCTCTCCAAGCCCCGCCCCCCCCCGGCTGAGAGCCGCGCTCTCCAAGCCCCGGCCGGCCCGCACTCCCGTTGCCGGGGTAACCCGATCCGCACTCTCGAGAGCCCCGCCCCCCCCGCCCGATCCGAGCGCGGAACAGAGTCTCACCTGCTCCTGCTGCGCGCGCACCCTGACCCTCGTGGCTGACGCCGTTGCCCCGGGTAACGTGACACCGGGGGGCGGTGGTGAGGAGCTTAGCAGCAGCCCAGTTACCTAGCTCGGGCCTGGCTGGGCAAGAAAGGCCCAGGCTTTCAGGCCTATGAAAAAAACGGGCAAAGGTAGGAAAAAGAATGTTCAGGTTAGATAAAATATTTACAAATGAGTGATTTGTTTTAAAAGAATTTAATAAATTGAATTTTATTTTGCTGGAAATGTATATTTGAAAAGAAAGAAGCAGAAAGCAGGAAAAAGAATGGAAGCAAGGTGGCGTCGACTCACCTCGGTTCAGAACGATAAGGCCCGCCCACACACGCACCGATTGGTCGACCTTCAGGTCACCAAAGCGTAGGATTGGTCAATCGTCCCGTCACTCGACCGCAGGAGGGCCTGGCCACACGCGGCAGCAAGCCGCCGTACGATTGGTCGACCTCGAGGTCACTCTGTCGCTAATGAGCGGATAATGAGATGCTAATGAGCGGAATGTTGAAGGTTTTTGGAATACCGCGGGCGCGATTTTAGCCCGGCCGAAACGTAAATACGCTTAAAACCGTCTCGGAAGCGTAAGCTTTCTTTGGAGGTAACGCGCGCGTAGGTACGCCCTGTAACTTCGAGCGCATAGCCCGACAGACGCACAGGCGATGACAGTCAGAATGACAGACAGAATGACAGAATGACAGACAGACAGACAGACAGACAGATGTACCGATTTATATATATAGATATAGATAGATAGCTAGACTAGCTGAAGTGCCCAGTGGTGCTGAGGGTTTTTTGAGGGCATGTTGTTGTTGGAAGAGAGAGAGAGAGCAGCTGGGGGGAAGAGAGAGCGACTGGGGGAAGAGAGAGAGCGAGACTGGGGGGAAGAGAGAGAGACTGGGGGAAAGAGAGAGAGAGACTGGGGAAAGAGAGAGAGAGACTGGGGGAGAGAGAGAGACTGGGAGAGAGAGAGAGACTGGGGGAGAGAGGGAATGACTGGGGGAGAGAGAGAGTGACTGGGGAGAGAGAGAGTGACTGGGGAGAGAGAGAGAGACTGGGGGAGAGAGAGAGAGACTGGGGAGAGAGAGAGAGACTGGGGAGAGAGAGAGAGACTGGGGGAGAGAGAGAGAGAGAGACTGGGGGGAGAGAGAGAGAGAGAGACTGGGGGAGAGAGAGAGAGACTGGGGGAGAGAGAGAGAGACTGGGGAGAGAGAGAGAGACTGGGGGAGAGAGAGAGAGACTGGGGAGGGAGAGAGAGACTGGGGAGAGAGAGAGAATGGGGGAGAGAGAGAGAGAGTGGGGGGGAGAGAGTGGGAGAGAGAGAGAGAGAGTGGGGGAGAGAGAGAGAGAGTGGGGGAGAGAGAGAGAGTGGGGGAGAGAGAGAGAGTGGGGGAGAGAGTGGGGGAGAGAGAGAGAGTGGGGGAGAGAGAGAGAGAGAGAGTGGGGGAGGGAGAGAGAGTGGGGGGGAGAGAGAGAGTGGGGGGAGAGAGAGAGAGTGGGGGAGAGAGAGAGAGTGGGGGAGAGAGAGTGGGAGTGTGTGAGAGAGAGAGAGGGAGTGTGTGAGAGAGGGAGAGAGAGACAGAGAGAGAGAGGGAGAGAGAGACAGAGGGAAAGAGAGAGACAGAGAAGGAAGGAGAGAGAGAGAGAGGGAAGGAGAGAGAGAAGGAAGGAGAGAGAGAGGGAAGGAGAGAAAGGGGAAAGGGGTGGGGGAAAGGGGTGGTGGGGGAAAGGGGTGGTGGGAGGTGGGAAAGGGGGGTGGGAGGGGTGGGAGGGGGGGGAAAGGGGGGTGGAAGGGGGTGTGGGGGGAGGGTGTGGGGGGGAGGAGGTGTGAGGGGGAGGGGGTGTGGGGGGGAAGGGGGTGTGTGGGGGGAAGGGGGGGGTGTTGGGGTAAGGGGAGGTGTGTTGGGGAGGAAGGGAGGGTGTGTTGGGGGGGAAGGGAGGGTGTGGGAGGGGGGAAGGGGGGGTGTGGGAAGGGGGGAAGGGGGCATGTGGGAGGGGGGAAGGGTGTGTGTGTGTGGGGGGAAAGGGGTGTGCGGGAGGGGGGAAGGGGGAAGGGGGGTGTGGGAGGGGTGGGGGGGCTGGGGGGAAGGGGGGTGTGGGAAGGGTGGAAGGGGGGTGTGGGAGGGGGGTGGGGGGGTGTGGGAGGGGTAGGGGGTGTGTGGGAGGGGAAGGGGGTGTGGGGGGAAGGGTGTGTGTGGGAGGGGGAGGGGTGTGTGGGGGGGAAGGGGGTGTGTGGGAGGGGGGAAGGAGGTGTGTGGGAGGGTGGAGGGGAAGTGTGGAGGGGGAGGGGAAGTGGGTGTGTCGGGGGGAAGTGGGTGTGTGGGGGGGGAAGTGGGTGTGTGGGAGGGGGGGAAGTGGGTGTGTGGGGGGGGAAGTGGGTGTGTGGGAGGGGGGAAGGGGGTGTGTGGGAGGGGGGAAGGGGGTGTGGGAGCGGGGGTGAAGGGAGTGTGTGGGAGGGGGGCAAAGGGGGTGTGTGGGAGGGGGGCGAAGGGAGTGTGTGGGAAGGGCGGGTGTGGGAGCGGGGGTGAAGGGGGTGTGTGGGGGGGGGATGTGGGTGTGTGGGAGGGGGTGGGGAAGGGGGGGAAAGGGAGAGGGGGAGCCAGCAGACCCTCTCCCCTCTGCCAGTGTTGGTCCCTGTCTGGGCCGGAAGCCTGGGACTGGAGCTACGCTGCTGGCCGTTGGAGAAGCCTAGGCCTCGGGCCCCTGCACTGACATGGCCCAGCCTACCTTTTAATACCTTGAAACATGAAACTTAAAGTACCTATAAAACATTTTTGGTAAATCTTTCTATAACATACACTTTACAACCTCACCAATCTTTTTATTAAAAAAGGGGGTCCTCACCTGTCAGTGTGTTGTATCACAAACAACAATGGCCGCTGCTTGCTGTTCAGTTGGAAAGATTAGGCCCCGCCCACATACTCGATTGTCTCTCCAGGACCCGATTGGGAGCACTGAAGCCCCACCCACTCTATGTTCCTGTACTAAGATGGCCGCGCATGCACTCTGTTACACACGGAATCAAAATGGCGTTGCACTGAAACTTTTCATCCTCCTTGACAAAGATGGCTGCCATTAACCTGGGGCTGTCAGCAGAAGAAATCCCCTCAGCTGCAAACACGGGACCTTCAGATAATTATTTGGGGCTTGCGACCTACCCCAGTTGCTTATGAAGCCTCCCCACCTACCGACCCCGGGAATGGAGCGGAGGCAGCAGACCCTCTCCCCTCTGCCAGTGTTGGTCCCTGTCTAGGCTGGGAGCCTGGGACTGGAGTTGCGCTGCTGGCGGTTGGAGAAGCCTAGGCCCCGGGCCCCCGCACTGACATGGCCCCGAGAAATAAATCACATACTAGACTCATTTATTACACGCAAATTATATAATGAGCTAGTTGGGATCCTAAGTACCAAATTTGTGCTGGATAAAATCCCCTCCACACACACAGAAAGTGAGAAAAATAAATCAATAGTTACTAGTTAGGAATCAAGATGGCTGACACTCACCTCGGTTCAGAATGATAAGGCCCGCCCACACACGCACCGATTGGTCAACCGTCAGGTCACTGAAGTGTAGGATTGGTCAATGGTCCTGTCACTCGACTGTAGGGTGGCCCGCCCACACGCACAATGAACCCGCCCCCACTCGATGCAAATGAGCGCATAATGAGCGGAATTTTGAACGTTTTTTGGATACCGTCGGCACAATTTTTGTCCGACCAAAAGTAAATATGCCTACAAGAGTCCCCTAATGATGAGCTTTCTTTTGATATAATATATGTGTAGGTACGCTCTATAACTTTTGATTGTATAGCCGGACAGTGAGACAGACAGAGAGACATATTCTTTTATATATATATAGATAGATAGATATACTATTTTCCAAATTTTCTGCATTTTTTTTCAAATTTTTCATTTATCTGTTTTTCTCTGTCTCCATGGTGCCACTATTAACTGTACAGGTGGGAACCCACATTGTGATATTTGTCTCTATCTGGCTGAAAACCAGCTCCAAAGACAGTTCTGCTAGCCATCCAAGGCTCAACAGTACAAATATTGACATGGTGAGATTTTAGCTTTGTTTCCCTTTGCACCACCCTACGCCCTAACCGTGCCCTGATCAGAAAACATGTCCCGGGCAGTGCAAGGATTAACTTTCTCTGTTATGAAGTATCTGTGGTAGCGAGTGTGTAAGTAACAGCAAGGAGTGATGAATAAACTGATAGTTCAGACAGCACTACCCATCAGGCTGTTAGATACCTTTTAAAACAAGGGCTCAATATGCTTTCCCAGCTTTAAAGTAGCTTTTTGTTTCTAAAACAAGACACATTACTTTGTATCCTAGGTATCACTTATTGACACTAGCTACTCAATGGGTTAAAATTGGACTACACATTAAAAATTACTGCAAGGGATTTATTGTTGCTCTGTGTTTTCCAAGTAGAAGAACAAGTTTTCCTTCCCATTGATCTCTGTGAGTTAAGCAACATGGAAACTTCACGGCACTGCTTAGATTACACAGATCAGATGAGTGACTAATTGAACAAGTGTTTAAATTTCACACCGTTGAACAAGAAAAAAGTAAATTAACTGGTAATGTATATGCACTTAGCAATGCCTTTGAATTCTAAACAGTGCAATCTGGTTTTGGTGAAGATTGAAAACCTCCTTCGAAAGAAATACCTTGCATTTATATAAGAACCTAAGAACGTAAGAAATAGGAGCAGGAGTAGGCCATTCGGCCCCTCGAGCTTGCTCCGCCATTCAATGCGATCATGGCTGATCATCCAAGTTCAGTACCCTGTCCCTGCTTTCTCCCCTTACCCCTTGATCCCTTTAGCCTTAAGAAATATATCCAACTCCTTCTTGAATATATTTAACTAGCTGGGGGAGCCCGGCTTTGCCAGGGCTGTTTTGGGCCGGGCGGTTTAAATCGAGTCCCAGGCTTTGGGGCCTCTCTGTGTCCCTCTGTGAATCTGCTGCCGGGCAACATTTTAAATCGAGTCCCAGGCTTTTGGGCCCTGTCTCTGTGTCCCTCTCTCAATCTGCTGCCGGGCAACATTTCTACCTTTCAATATCTTGAAAGATGAAAGTGAAAGTACTTATAAAACGTTTTTGGTAAATCTTATGTTATTTTTAAAAGAGATACTAACTTTTTCGAAGCTGGATTAGCAGATTTTGAGCTGGAAGTAAATGGGGTTTTTAGCTTGAGGCAATGGCTGCCAGATCCCTGAGATGAAAACGATTAGTCCCGCCCACAGACGCAGCGATTGGCCAACCATCAGGCGACTGAACTGTAGGATTGGTCAATCGTGACGGCTTGGTCGAACCTTGATGTCAGTCAATCAATGCTAATTAGCAGATAATGAGTTTAATTTTGAAGGTTTTTGCATAAGGCGCGAACAATTTTCGTCCGACCGAAAAGTAAATATGCTTACGACCGTCCTGGAACCGTAAGCTTTCTTTGGAGGTAACGCACGCGTAGGTACGCTCTATAACCTTCGAGTGCATAGCTGGACAGACGCACACCGAAGGACAGACAGACAGATAGACAGACAGACAGATCGATCCTTTTATATATATAGATAGAAGATGTATTGGCCTCTACTGCCTTCTGTTGTAGAGAATTCCACAGGTTCACCACTCTCTGGGTGAAGAAATTCCTCCTCATTTCTGCCCTAAAAGGCTTACCCCTTATCCTTAGACTGTGACCCCTGGTTCTGGACTCCCCGACCATCGGGAACATCCTCCCTGCATCTAATCTGTCCAGTCCTGCCAGAATTTTATAAGTCTTGCATTCATATAGCACCTTTCATAACCACCATACGTCCCAAACTATTTTACAGCCAATGAAATACTTTTGAAGTGTAGTCACTGTTGTAATGTAGGACACGCAGCAGCCAATTTGCGCATAGTTAGCTCCCACAAACAGCAATGCGATAATCTGTTTTTTTTTGTTAAGTTGATTGAGGGATAAATATCAGCCAGGACACCGGGGATTACTCCCCTGCTCTTCTTTGAAATAGTGCCATGGGATCTTTTATGTCCACTTGAGAGAGCAGTCAGGGCCTTGGTTTAACATCTCATCTGAAAGACGGCACCTCTGACAGTGCAGCACTCCCTCAGCACTGCACTGGAGTGTCACCCTAGATTTTTGTGCTCAAGTCTCCAGAGCAGGACTTGAACCCACAACCTTCTGACTCAGAGGTGAGAGAGCTACCAACTGAGCTATGCATCTCAGTCCTAAATGGCAGACCCCTTATCCTGAGACTATGTCCCCTAGTTTCAGGCCCTCCTGCCAGCGGAAACAACCTCTCAGCATCTACCCTCTCAAGCCCTCTACCCTCTCAAGCCCTCTAAGAATTTTATACATTTCAATAAGATCACCTCTCATTCTTCTAAACTCCAAGAGGATGCAAGGGGATATAGACAGGCTAAGTGAATGGGAAAGAACAGGAGCTTCCACTCTCCCCAAACAAGTTCACTGATACAGAGGGGATGGGGCTGAGGGCAAGAACTCCCTATGTTGGGATCTCCTGTGTCCTCTAACCAGAAGCTAATTAAAAGTATTGCAGCAGTTCAGCTGTCTAAATGGTACTGATGCTTTCTGGGAAGTTCGGTATACTGCACATGCTCAGACTCGAAGCTCTGGGCATTTGGGAGAGGCGAGGAAGTGAGAGCCAAAGAGAAAATCCCCCCGCACCACCACACCCCACCCCCTGCCCCATGCCAATATTGTGCACTTTCTCATGGCTGGTTTTAGAGCAACATTGGCAAAAACATGGGATAAAGTAACCTACCCAACCTCTCAGCTGAGCTTAACATGAGGTACTGGGAGAAAAAGGAAATGGGGTGGCGGGGGGGAAATGTAGAGAAGAAGAAAGTGGTTATTGTACAGGTGAGATCCCATGATGTATCACATTAGGGTAAGCAGCAGAAATCCTCATTAATTAGAACCGTCAAGGTGGCAGTGATAAGCTGGTGGGGGGCAACGTAGGTTTAGACTCTGTTCAATTCAAACAGAACTGAGCTAATGAATTTCACTCAGTTTGTTCATTCACTCCTTATTGTGGACTTATATTAAATTACCTCAAGTGCATTGCGATACATGGTATCCTAGCAACAAAACAAACCTGGTGGAACCTGAAATGTAAATCTTGCTGAGCTGTTTGAAAAGCAGTCACGAGTAATCCAGTGACTCCTAGCCTTAAGGCTATAGCCATAAATTAATCTCTTTGTTTAGTTACAAGGCGTGAATGCAATTTCTATATTCGGCTCTATAATAAAATTAATTGTGCTACTGGACATTTTTAAGAGAGTTAGAGCATAACATTCTATATTCATGTTATTGAAACATACACAAGGAGGTGCACTGGAATGAGATAAACATTAAGATCGAGGGCGAATAATTATATTTTTAAACAATGAGCTTTTACAATTACCAGAGATAATTGCTTTGCTATGAATGGATGACGCTCCCTGTACCGCCAGTAGATTTCTTGATTTCTCATGTACAAGCATAAGGCAAAATATGTTTTATCCTAAATTTGAGTTGCCAATTGCTAGGCTTGTAGTTTCAATAAAACTGTTCCGAACTTGAGTGTGAAAAACGCAAATGCAACAATTGTTAAAATGTTTACATTCTCAGATACAAACAGTGCAGGAAAAGTACCAGAAATTACAAAATGTGTTGAAAGAATCCAGGTCATAGTGGTGAATAGATCCACTAAAGTGTTACTTCTTCTAGGAGTCAAGTCACGTTTGAAAGCAGGTCAGAGGTGAGCGGTTATTGGTCACCAGCATGTTTATGTCAATCAAGGAGGAGAACAAGATGGAACTCAGTCAATATAATTGCACAATACTGCGGATGCTGGAAATCTGAAATAACAACAGAAAATGCTGGAAATACGTGCGTAAACAAAAGACCAGCTAAAACTTAGGCTTATGCTACATAGAGAGAACACAAAACAGACAATAATGAATTAGAAGGCAATTATTCAATCAAGGCTTTCCGATGATGTTATAATCAAGGCCACTGGATTACAGTAACTGAATATAAATTCTGTTCTTACTAAATGGGATTAGAGGATTCTATGAGATTTTTGCTTGTTTTAGGATCACACTCTGTACTTGCATTCCATTTCCCATTAAAACTGCAAATCAGTGGCCTCGATCACAAACCATTAAAGCCAAGCTCTGACGTTTTAGAGGTATTGGAATCCTAACTTTGGCTAATTATCCTCTGCTGCCCAACTCATATTTTTAAATTAAATGATTTATTAAAAAGCTTACTTCAGCTGCTGCTATTTTGCCAGCTCCACCATCAGATTATGTAGAATGAGACAAGATGTCCCAGTGATCAAGTTAGCAACTCAAAATGATGCAGGACCAGTCATGATGTGAATAGATCGGGGGGCTCAAGGAACGTTTAGGCATTATGCAAAAATAAATGGTTATGAGGCAAAATAACGAGAGGCAAAATAACGAGGGACCTCATGGAAATTAAGGCTGTGATGCTGTCTCACAAAATGTTGAGGTTTACTTGGATGGTGAGTCACAAAATAACTCAGTATTGTCAATACTGTGGTCAACCCTAATCAGTGTAGTTCATATATTGTTGCCAGCTCATGCAGTGGGAGAGCCTTACTATTCATACATCTTCGGTTACAAATGCAAGTTCCTGGAACAGTCGAATACTTCAACACATATGTAGGCTAAGGGACAGAAAGCAGAGAGTATTGGTGAACAGTTGTCTTTCAGTCTGGAGGGGATTATACAGTGGTGTTCCCATGGGTCGGTATTAGGACCACTGCTCTTTTTGCTACATACTAAAGACATGAACTTGGGTGTACAGGGCATAATTTCAAAGTTTGCAGAAGACACAGAACTCAGAAATGTCGTAAATAGTGAGGAGGACAGTAGCAGACTTTTGGAGGACATAGATAGACTGGTGAAATGGGCAGACACATGGCAGATAAAATTTAACGTGAGTCTGAAGTGGTCCATTATGGCAGGAAGAATGAGGAGAGGCAACATCAATTAAATGGTCCTATTCTAAAAGGGGTGCAAGAACACAGAGTGGGGGTGTATGTACACAAATCTTTGAAGGTTGCAGGACAAGTTGAGAAGGCTGTTAAAAAAGCATACGGGATCCTTGGCTTTATAAACAGAGGCATAGGGCTGGATTTTGCCAGCACTCAGAGGGTGGGTTTGAAGGCGAGTCCGCTGTCAAAATAGCAAAGATAAACAGCGGGTAGGAAACTCGCTGTCAACCCGCCTCCACGTGAGTCTCCCAGGTGTCAGGTCTGTCAGTGGAGAACTGACCCGACACCAAGCAGCGGGGGAGACAATTTATATAATTAAATGGCTTGTTAACATCCAATTTAATGCTATTTTGAAGCTACCTTGCAATTTTACGTGCTCCCCACGGGGTACCCACTGCTCAGGGAATACACCAGCTCACCCTGGCGTAATTTGAGTCTGCTTGGATGTATCTGATAAGCTGACAGCTGCAGAAGTGGTGTAAAGGATGCCATGTTGCAGATGGTTAGTTTCAGAGCTCAGAAACTGTTGGTTACTGCATTTGTAATACATATAGAGATTTCTTTAGCCTGCAAGTGTTTAGATCCAACTGTATAAACAGTGCCACCTCATTGGAACAACCTCTCTCACCATTGACAGATCGCTTCTGTCATCTCAGAAGCTGCCATCTATTGCAACAACATCAGTGCCCTTGAAAAAAATCAGACCTTGGTCCTCTGAATCCTTCCACAATCAGCCCCAACACCAACATCACCAACAATATCACCAACCTTCTTCGCCATCACCTGATGCTGCACAGGACACAGGGCATCAGCCCCTGACAACATTGCTGCCCGGGAGGCCAGTGATGGCATCACCATGGCCAGACTAACTTCACTTGACGCTGTAAACCCTGGCTGTCACATGATGTGCCAGGTTGACACTATCCCGCACCAGACACTTCTCAAGGTGCGCACAGATCTGTCCAATAAGGTGAAGTGTTGAAAATAAAGATTTCACTGTATGACAACACATTACCAGAAACTTCACACGAACATTGGCTAAACCTCTCAAGTGCCTACCCTTATGTGTTGTTAGTTGGTATGCTTGCATTAGGATGAGGGTGAGTGTGCGGGGTGGCTAGAGAGATGGAGAAGTGATAATGCAGATAGAGAGGAATGGGTGGAGGTGCAAGGTAAATTGGTGTGAGTAATGATGTGCAGGAGTAGGGTATGGAAGGCAGAGTGATAGGGATGCGATGAGTAGCACAGCAGGGTGAGTTTGAGTGTGGCTTTGCAGTAACGTTTCGTGATCTACCGAGATCATTGAAAGGTTGGTGCCACTGCAGCCTGGTCCTCCTGACGACACCCTGCTTGTGTCCTCCTGTGCAATGTGCAACCAGACTGCGTTGATCTTCTGGGGAGGTCTCTCCCGCCCATGGGAAGGGAAGAGAACAGCCCTGCGTGCTGTGACTCCCTCTATAAGCATATGAAGGGAGTCATTGGAGAGCCTGGGTGCAGCCGTGCACCTCTGTGCAGTGCTTGTCAGTGTTTGCAACACCTCAGTGCTGTAGAACACTGACAGCACAACTGTCAAAATCAATGTGGCCGTGGTCCCTTTAAGGAAACAGGCTGATGATGCATCATCAAATTACGTCATCAGACCCACTTCCTGTTAATTGGCCAGGAACCATGCAGGGCGGGCTTAACAAGGCCAATCTATGGAAAATCTTTTTCAGAGAGCAGCTGCAGGCGGGAGTGGGACTGGAATCTGCCATCCAGCTCTCCCACCGCCATCCCGCCTCCGCAGGGAAAATCCAGCCCATAGAGTACAAAAGCAAGGGAGTTATGCTAAACCTTTATTAATCACTAGTTAGGCACCAGCTGGAATATTGTGTCCAATTCTGGGCACCATACATTAGGAAGGCTGTCAAGGCATTATAGAGGGTGTAGAGGAGATTTACTAGAACAGTACCAGGGATGCAGGACTTCAGTTATGTGGAGAGACTGGAGAAGATGGGGTTGTTCTACTTAGAGCAGAGAAGGTTAACAGGAGATTTAATAGAGGTGTTCAAAATCATGAAGGGTTTTGATACAGTAAATAAGAGGCTGTTTCCAATCCAGCCAATTACCGCCCCATCAGTCTACTCTCAATAATCACCAAAGTGATGGAAGGTTGCATCAACAGTGCTATCAAGCAGCACTTACTCACCAATGACCTACTCAGTGATGCCCACTTTGGGTTCTGCCAACACCACTCAGCTCCTGACCTCATTACAGTCTTGGTCCAAACATGGACAAAGGCGCTGAATTGCAGAGGAGAAGTGAGAGTGACTGCCCTTGACATCCAGGCAGCATTTGACCGAGTGTGGCATAAAGGAGCCCTAGTAAAACTGAAGTCAATGGGAATCAGGGGGAAAAGGTCCACTGGCTGGAGTCATACCTAACACAATGAAAGATGGTTGTGGTGATTGTAGGTCAATCATCACAGCCCCAGGACATCACCGCAGGAGTTCCTCAGGGCAGTGTCCTAGGCCCAACCATCTTCAGCTGCTTCATCAATGACCTTCTCTCCAACATAAGGTCAGAAATGGGGATGTTCGCTGATGACTGCACAGTGTTCAGTGCCATTCACAACTCCTCAGATAATGAAGCAGTCCATGCCCACATGCAACAAGATCTGGATGACATTTAGGCTTGGGCTGATAAGTGGCAGGTAACATTTGCGCCACATAAGTGCCAGGCAATGACTATCTCCAACAAGCGAGAGTCTAACCACCACCCCTTGATATTCAATGGCATTACCATCGCCGAATCCTCCCCCCGCAATCAACATCCTGGGGGTCACCATTGACCAGAACTGGACCAGCCACATAAATACTGTGGCAACAAGAGCAGGTCAGAGGCTAGGTATTCTGTGGCGAGTGTCTCACCTCCTGACTCCCCAAAGCTTTTCCACCATCTACAAGGCACAAGTAAGGAGTGTGATGGAATACTCGCCACTTGCCTGGATGAGTGCAACTCCAACAAAACTCAAGAAGCTCGACACCATCCAGAACAAAGTAGCCCGCTTGATTGGTACCCCATCTACCACCTTAAACATCCATTCCCTCCACCACCGGCGTACCGGGGCTGCAGTGTATACCATCTATAAGATGCACTGCAGCAACTCGCCAAGGCTTCTTCGGAAGCACCTCCGAAACCCGTGACCTCTACCACCTAGAAGGACAAGGGCAGCAGGTGCATGGGAACACCACCACCTCCAAGTTCCTCCCCAAGTCTCACACCATCCTGACTTAGAAGTATATGAAGTTCCTTCATCGTTGCTGGATCAAAATCCTGGAACTCCCTAACTAACAGGGTGAGTACCTTCACCACACAGACCACCACCACCTTCTCAAGGGCAATTAGGGGTGGGCAATAAATGCTGGCTTTGCCAGCGATGCCCAGATCCCATAAACAAATAATAAAAAAAGGGTCGGTAACTAGAGGACACAGATTTAAGGTAATTGGCAAAAGAACATAGAAACATAGACATAGAAGATAGCAGCAGGAGTAGGCCATTCAGCCCCTCGAGTCTGTTCCGCCATTTAGTGAGATCATGGCTGATCATCCAAATTCAGTACCCTGTCACTGCTTTCTCCCCATATCCCTTGATCCCTTTAGCCTTAAGAAATATATCAAACTCCTTCTTGAATATGTTTAATGAATTGGCCTCAACTGCCTTCTGTGGTAAAGAATTCCACAGGTTCACCACTCTCGGGGTGAAGAAATTCATCCTCATCTCAGACCTAAATGGCTTACCCCTTATCCTTAGACTGTGACCCCTAGTTCTGGACTCCCCCGCCATCGGGATCATCCTTCCTGCATCTAGCCTGTCTAGTCCTGTTAGAATTTTATAAGTTTCAATGAGATCCCCTCTCATTCTACTAATCTCTAGAGAATATAAGCCTAATCGACACAATCTCTCCTCATACGTCATTACTGCCATCCCAGGTATCAGTCTGGTGAATCTTCGCTGCAATCTCTCCATGGCAAGAACATCCTTCCTCAGATAAGGTGACCAAAACTGCACACAATACTCAAGGTGTGGTCTCACCAAGGCCCTGTACAACTGCAACAAGACATCCTTGCTCCTGTACACAAATCCTCTCCCTATGAAGGCCAACATACCATTTACCTTCTTAACCGCTTGCTGCACCTGCATGCTTACCTTCAGCAACTGGTGCACAAGGACACCCAGGTCTCGTTGCACTTCCCCTTTTCCCAATCTATTGCCGTTCAGATAATAATCTGTCTTCCTGTTTTTGCCACCGAAGTGGAAAACCTCACAAGTATCCACATTATATTGCATTTGCCATGCATCTGCTCAATCACCCAACCTGTCCAAATCATACTGGAGTTTCTCGGCATCCTCCTCACAGCACACACGCCCACCCAGATTTGTGTTGTCTCCAAACTTGGAGATATTACATCTAGTCCCCTCATCTAGATCTTTTATATATATTGTGAATAGCTGGGGTCCAAGCACCGATCCCTGCGGTACCCCACTAGTCACTGCCTGCCACTCGGAAAAAGACCCGTTTATTCCAACTCTTTGCTTCCTGTCTGCCAACCAGTTCTCTATCCAAGACAGTACCTAACCCCCAATCCCGCGTGCATTAACTTTGCATGCTAATCTCTTATGCGGGACCTTATCGAAAGCCTTCTGAAAGTCGAAATACACCACATCCACTGGTGCTTCCTTATCAATTCTACGAGTTACATCCTCAAAAAACTGCAGTAGATTAGTCAAGCATGATTTACCTTTTGTAAATCCATGTTGACTTTGTCCGATCCTGTCACTGTTTTCCAAGTGCTCTGTTATTACATCTTTTATAATGGACTCTAGCATTTTCCCCACTACCGATGTCAGGCTTACCGGTCTATAATTCCCCATTTTCTCTCTACCACCTTTTTTAAATAGTGGGGTTAAATTAGCTATCCTCCAATCCATGGGAACTGTTCCAGAGTCTATAGAATTTTGGAAGATGACCAGCAATGCATCTACTATTTCTAGGGCCACTTCCTTAAGTACCCTAGGATGTAGATTATTGGGCCCTGGGGATTTTTCGGCCTTCAATCCCGTCAATTTCCCTAACACCATTTCCTTACAAATACTGATTTCATTCAATTCCTCCCTCTCATTAGACCCCATGTTCCCTGACATCTCTGGGAGGTTATTTGTGTCCTCCTTTGTGAAGACAGAACCAAAGTATGTATTTAATTGGTCAGCAATTTCTTTGTTCCCCATTATAATTTCCCCTGATTCTGACTGCAAGGGACCTACGCTTGACTTCACCAACCTTTTTCTCTTCACATATCTATAGAAGCTTTTACAGTCAGTTTTTATGTTCCCTGTAAGCTTACTCTCATAATCTTTTTCCCCCTCTTAATTAATCCCTTTGTCCTCTTTTGCTGAATCCTAAACTGCTCCCAATCCTCAGGTATGCTGCTTTTTCTGGCCAAATTATATGACCTCTCCTTGGATCTTATGCTATCGCTAATTTCCCTTGTTAGCCATGGTTGAGTCACCTTTTTTGTTTTATTTTTATGCCAAACAGGGATGAACAAATTCTGTAGTTCATCCATGCGATCTTTTAATGTTTGCCTTTGCCTATCCACCGTGAACCCTTTAAGTAACATTCCCCAATCCATCCTAGCCAAGTCGTGCCTCATACCATCATAGTTTCCTTTATTTAAATTCAGGACCCTAGTCTCTGAGTCAACTACTTCACTCTCCATTTTAATGAAGAATTCTATCATATTATGATCGCTCCTCCCCAAGGGGCCTCGCACAACAAGATTGCTAATTAATCCTTTCTCATTACATAATACCCAGTCTAAGGTGACCTGATCTCTAGTTGGTTCCTCGACATTTTGGTCCAGGAAACCATCCCGTATACACCCTAGGAATTCCTCCTCCACAGTATTGTTACTAATTTGCTTAGCCCAATCTATATGTAGATTAAAGTCACCCATGATAACTGCTGTGCCCTTATTGCATGCGTCTCTAATTTTCCATTTAATGCCATCCCCAACCTCAGCAGTACTGTTTGGGGGTCTGTATACAACTCCCACTAACGTTTTCTGCCCCTCGGTATTTCTCAGCACTGCCCATACAGATTCCACATCATCAGAACTAATATCCTTCCTTATTATTGTGTTAATCTCCTCTTTAACCAGCAATGCTACCCCACCTGCTTTTACTTTTTTCCTGTCCTTCCTGAATATTGAATACCCCTGGATGTTGAATTCCCAGTCTTGGTCACCCTGGAGCCATGTCTCCATAATCCCAATTATATCATATCCGTTTACATCTATTTGTGCAGCTAATTCATCCACCTTATTACAAATGCTCCTCGCATTAAGACACAAAGCATTCAGGCTTGATTTTTTACCCCTCCTAGTCCTTTTAGAATTATTATTTACTGTGGCCCTGTTTGATTTACACCCTTGATTTCTCTGCCTTCCACTTTTGCTTTTCTCCTTCCTGCCTTTTGTTTCTATCCTTGCTTCCCTTTCCACTGTCTCCCTGCACAGGTTCCCAACCCTCTGCCATTTTAGTTTAATCCCTCCCCAACAGCACTAGCAAACACTCCCCCTAGGACATCAGTTCCGGTCCCACCCAGTTGCAAACCATCCAGTTTGTACTGGTCCCAACTCCCCCAGAACCGGTTCCAATGTCCTAGGAATTTGATCCCTCCCACTTGCACCATTCCTCTAGCCACATATTCATCTGAAATATCCTTCTATTTCTACTCTGACTGGCACATGGCACTGGTAGCAATCCAAAGATTACTACCTTTGAGGTCCTATTTTTTAATTTACCTCCTAACTCCCTATATTCAGCTTTTAGGACCTCATCCTGTTTTTTAGCTATATCGTTGGTTCCTATATGCACCACGACAACTGGCTGTTCACCCTCCCCCTCCAGAATGCCCTGCAGCCGCCCCGAGACATACTTGACCCTTGCACCAGGGAGGCAACATACCATCCTGTAGTCTCGTTTGCAGCCGCAAAAACGCCTATCTATTCCCCTTACAATTGAATCCCCTATCACTATAGCTCTCCTGCTCTTTTTCCTCCCGTCCTGTGCAACAGGACGACCCATGGTGTCAGGAAGTTGGCTGCTGCTGCTTTCCCCCGATAAGCCATCTCCCTCAACAATATCCAAATCGGTATATTGAAAGGGGGATGGCTACAGGGGACCCCTGCACTACCTGCCTGTGCCTACTACTCTGCCTGGTGGTCACCCATTCCCTTCCTGGCTGTGCAGCCTTTACCTGCGGTGTGACCATCTCCCTAAACGTGCTATCCACGATGTCCTCAGCATTGTGAATGCTCCAGTATGTATCCATTCGCAGCTCCAGCGCCGCAATGCGGTCTGTCAGTAGTTGCAGCTGGATACACTTCCCACACACACGGTCGTCAGGGACATAAGAAGTGTCCCTGATTTCCCACATAGTGCAAGAGGAGCATGCCACGGGGCCGAGCTGTGCTGCCATGACTTACCCTTTAATTAATTCAAATTAAATTAAATCAAATCAATACCACTAATTACACTACAATTAAATGATATAATCAAGGGCCCTTGTTTACTAGCACTCCCCACTACACAACAGAGACCCTAGAAACTATAAAGCACAAAAATTAAGTTTGGAAAAAAGCAAGAAAGAGAGAAATTCTCACCAACGAATCACTTACCTGCTTTCTGGTGATGTCACACTTCGATTACTTTTTACTTCTCGCTGCTGCCGCCGGTGAGTCTGGGCCACTCTCTTACCCCACTCTAACTCCTCGGTCTCTGCACTCAGCCTCCACCCAGGGCCGCTCTCGCTGCTGCCGCCGGTGAGTCTGGGCCGCTCTCTCTCTCCCCGCTCCTTAACTCCTCCATCTCCGTGCTCAGTCTTCACCCAGGGCCGCTCTCGCTACTGCCGCCGATGAGTCTGGGCCGCTCTCTCTCTCCCTACTCCTTAACTCCTCGGTCTCCACGTTCAATCTCCACCCAGGGCCGCTCGCACTACTGCCGCCAGTGAGTCTGGGCCGCTCTCTCTCTCCCTGCTCCTTAACTCCTCGGTCTCCGCACTCAGTCTCCACCCAGGGCCGCTCTCACTGCTGCCGCCGGTGAGTCTGGGCCACTCTCTCTCTCCCCGCTCCTTAACTCCTCCATCTCCGTGCTCAGTCTTCACCCAGGGCTGCTCTCGCTACTGCCGCCGGTGAGTCTGGGCCGCTCTCTCTCTCCCTACTCCTTAACTCCTCGGTCTCCACGCTCAGTCTCCACCCAGGGCCACTCTCACTACTGCCGCCGGTGAGTCTGGGCCGCTCTCTCTCTCCTCGCTCCTGAACTCCTCGGTCTCCACGCTCAGTCTCCACCCAGGGCCACTCTCACTACTGCCGCCGGTGAGTCTGGGCCGCTCTCTCTCTCCTCGCTCCTGAACTCCTCGATCTCCATGCTCAGTCTCCACCCAGGGCTGCTCTCGCTGCTGCTGCCAGTGAGTCAAGATAAGGAGAATTTTTTATGCAGTGAGTTGTTATGATCTGGAATGTGCTGCCTGAAAGGGCGGTGAAAACAGATTCAATAATAACTTTCAAAAGGGAATTCGATAAATACTGGAAAAGGAAAAGATTGCAGGGCTATGTGCAAAGAGCAAGGGAGTGGGATTAATTGGATAGCTCTACCAAAGTGCCGGCAAAGGCGCGATGGGCCAGTTCCGTGTTGTATCATTCTATGATTCTATGATATGCTGAATTTATTAAAATGGGCGGTGATACTGTAGTATTAAGTGTTTGCAAGATTTTGACCCTGAAATTTCAATCGGCCATTTATGGCAGTGTTGCACCACTGAGCTGGGACTACCTGTCACCACTGCTGTTCAGTGATGACTCTGTAGTACATGGCTGGGTCAACTCAATTAAATATCCATTAGCGCCAATCTGGTGTAACAAGAGAGAAATATACTGGGAGAGGGGAGCTTGCAAATTAGGAAATGCTGCCTTTAAAAAGCCAAGAGCGGCTGAAGATTGCAACAGCAAGTACACAGGAAAATGTTTGGCGCAGTGAGTTACAGTGAGTTAGCTGTCAGATGAGTGCAATGGATGGCTTGTGTGTGATTTTGTGGCATTTTTAAAGCAGGTCTTCAGGTGGAGGACCTGGAAGAGGTCCCCACAGGCATTGTGAGGACACAGAAGAAAAGAGCTCAAAATTACATTGCTGGATGAAACACATAAAAGAAAGACTTGCATTTATATAGCGCCTTTCATGGCCTCAGGATGTCCCAAAGTGCTTTACAACAACAACAAATTGTATTTATATAGTGGCTTTAACATAATAAAACGTCCCAAGGTGCTTCACAGGAGTGTTATAAGACAAAAAAATTGACACCGAGCCAATTAAGGAGAAATTAGGGCAGGTGACCAAAACCTTGGTCAAAGAGGTAGGTTTTAAGGAGCATCTTAAAAGAGGAAAGAGAGGTAGAGAGGCAGAGAGGTTTAGGCAGGGAATTCCAGAGCTTACAGCCAATGGAGTACTTTTTGAAGTGTAGTCACTGTTGTAATGTAGGAAACAATTGCACACAGTAAGCTCCCACAAACAGCAATGTGATAATGGCCAGATAATCTGTTTTAGTGTTGTTGATTAAGGGATAAATATTGGTCAGGATACCAGGGATAACTCCCCTGCTCTTCTTTGAAATTGTGCTATGGGATCTTTTACATCCACCTGAGAGAGCAGACGGGGCCTCGGTTTAACATCTCATCTGAAAGACGGCACCTCCGACAGTGCAGCACTCCCTCAGCACTGCACTGGAGTGTCAGCCTAGATCTTTGTGTTCAAGTCCCTGGAGCGGGACTTGAACACACAACCTCCTGTTTACTACATTTCCGAGTTTCGTATCATCTGCAAACTTTACATTACAACAGTGACTATACTTCAAAAGTACTTAATTGGCTATAATGCACTTTGGGATGTCCTGAGGTCAGGAAAGGTGCTATATAAATGCAAGTCGTTCTATCTTTTTGAAATCATGCGCTGTATACCCAAATCCAGGCCATTAATATAAAGATCAAAAAGAGCAGTGGTCCTAATACTGACCCCTGGGGGAACACCACTGTATACTTCCTTCAAGTCTGATAAACAACTATTCACCACTACTCGCTACTTGCTGACCCTTAGCCAGTTTTGTATCTATGTTGCCATTGTCCCTTTAATCGCATGGGCTTTAATCTTGCTAACAAGTCTATTATGAAGTACTTTGTCAAACGCCTTTAGAAAGTTTATATACACAACATCAACCACACTACCCTCATCAACCCTTTCCATTACTTCATCAAAGAACGCGATCAAGTTAGTCAAACACGATTTGCCTTTAACAAATCCATGCTGACTTTCATTTATTAGCCCATAATTTTCTAAATGTCAGTTAATTTTGTCCCGGCTTATTGTCTCTAAGGGCTGGATTTTGTGAATGGAGGCGAGTTGGAGGCGGGACTGCTGCTTGTTGTGTCAATGTCCCGCCTCCATCCTCGTCTGACCAACCAGAGGGACTTTCCCCTGATTGACCTTGTTAAGCCTGCCCTGCGGGCTCAGCAGGCCAATGAGGGAGGAAGTCACTGACAGAGCACATCAACATTAGACATGTTATCTGTCAAGACTTCTTTTAAGAAGAAATGTCAGCGTTTGATAGCTCTGTAAAGCTGTCAAACACTGACATTCTCTTTAGTTTGATGAGTCCTTGTGTTCAGGACTCATCAAACCTTTCAGCTTTGTAAATTTCACATGGCTGTTGGTTCGGAGGTTCCAACAGCCAGTCTGTGAAATTGACAAGGAGGATGTCCGCTCTCCTGATCCAGCGCGACTGAAGGCTGTAGGAAGAAAACAAGGTAAGTGAACATTTTTTAAAACATATCACTCACCTTGCATACTTACCACTCCACACTTGCACCCATCACTCACCTCTACATCTTACTTCCAGGTGCCTCCGACCGCCGCAGAGCTCCTTCCTGTCCCCTCCAACTTGATGGGGTTCTCCAAGGTTGGGAAGCCTTCACCTGTGAAGGTAAAATGGCACTAATCCTGTTTTCTGCCTGTTAACAGGCAGTTAAAAGGATTAAATGCCTTTCCCACCAGCAGGAGACGAGACCCGAAGCTGCACATCTTTCCGCCTCCTGGCAAAAGGGCATGGAGGTGGGTTTGCCATCCACCCCCACTTTCTCAGAATTTACTGGCTGTCCCGCCTCCATGCCCACCTCTTCCGGGCTTGGAAAATCCAGCCCTAAATGTCTCCCCACCATGTTATGCTGACTGACCTGTAGTCGCCAGGTTTAACCCTCTCCCCTGTAATTCTCCAGTCCTCTGGTTCCACCCCCATATCGAAGGAGGATTGGAAGATTGTGGCCAAAGCCTCCACAATTTCCACCCTTTCTTCCCTCAGTAACCTAGGATGCATTCTGTCCAGAACAAGTGACATTTCTACTTTGAGGACTGGCAACCTTTTAAGCACATCCTCTTTATCTATTGTTATCCTGTCTGTAGTAACCTGGGAGGTTATAAGTAACCTGATCCACCAGGTGGTGCTGTGGCAATTGCTCTCTTGAGTTAAGTCTGATCTGTACTGTTGTACTCTTTGTTTTTGCTGCCTCATGGCAGAAGCTTTTATGTGCAAGAGTTGATTAAACCATGTTACGGAGTTAACCGGTGTCCGTCTCCATCTATGGCCACCTCAAGATACCACATATGGTGACGAGGATAAAGGATGGAAAAGTTTTGGTGGATCAGTCATAGTTAGGGAGTATTCAGAAGAGGTGCTCGGGTTGGTTAGCAAACTAGTCGGAAAAGCACGAGGCTAGGCCGCGGGAGTCGAAACGGAGTTTGATTTTTTGGCTGAAGTGACCGGACTCCAAGGATGGCAGGAACGGTAGGCTCCGTGGCACCTTTTGACAGCAAGTCGCAGTCTTGGGAGGAGTATATTGAAATACTGAGCCATTTCTTTATGGCAAACGAGGTGGACAGTGCTGGAAAGAAAAGGGCCATTTTGCTGAGTTGTGTGGGAGCGCAAACCTATACACGGATGAGGAATCTGCTGAGACGGAGCGGCCAGGAGAAAAATCTTTTGACGAGTTGGTGAGTCTACTAAAGAATCATTTCAATCCGAAACCTAGTGAAATAGTACAGAGATGGAAATTCAATTCGAGGATTAGGAGGCCGGAAGAAAGCGTTACTGAGTATGTGGAGGAGCTTCGGAAGCTCGCACAGGACTGTAATTTTGGAAATGCGCTCACAGTCATGTTAAGGGACAGACTAGTATGTGGAGTTAACGACGACAGTATACAGCAAAGGTTGCTGTCAGAAGAAGGATTAACGTTTGAGACGGCACTTAAAAAAGCACAAGCCATGGAGACGGCTAACAAGGACATTAAGAACTTAAACAGTATGAGCAAGGAGAAATGGAGTAAACCAGTGGGAGGAGCTGTTTTCAAGATGGAAGCTGGCGCGAAAAGTCCACCAGTCGGGGTTGGGGATTGCTACCGATGTGGCGGGACGAGCCATTATGCAAAGGACTGCAGGTTTGCAAAGGCAAAGTGCCACAATTGTGGAAAAATAGGGCACTTAAAGAAAGACTGTAAAAGGGCAGTGAGTGAGAGAAGCAGTGCTAAAGGGGCAAAGCATGCAAAAGGGGGGAGGGAGAAGTACACAAAGCGGGCAAATTACATACAAGAGGAGGAAGAGTCTAGTGAGTCTAGTGAGGAGGTTTTCACTGTATACAGTATAGACACTTCAAGGCCCAGCGTACCCCCTCTCACTCAGTATTTGATAGTGAACGGAGGTCAAGTAAAGTTTGAGATTGACACCGGATGTAGTGTAACCATAATGTCGCAGACTGAGTACGCCAAGCTATGGGGGGAAGCAAAAGTACCAGAGCTAGGTACATGCCCCATTAGTCTCAAAACCTACACAGGACAGAAGGTGGACATTTTGGGGGTGGCCGAAGTACAAGTGGAACACAAAGGAGTCACCAAAGAGTGGTAGTGGTAGCAGGGTCAGGGCCAAACCTGTTAGGGCGAGGGTGGATCAGTGAGTTGAGTGTGTACTGGCAGGCAATGAATAAAATGGAGGACAGTACAGAGGCACTGCAAGAAGTGCTGATGAAGCATGAGTTAGTGTTCAAGGATGAACAGGGCACCTTAAGGGGAGCCACAGCCAAGATTCATGCAGCCAGTGATGCCACGCCTCGTTTCTTTAAACCAAGGTCGGTACCTTTTGCAATGAAAACCAAGGTTGAGGCGGAACTAGGTCGCCTGCTAAGGGACAAAGTAATAGAACCAGTGAAATTTTCAGACTGGGCGGCACCAATAGTCCCGGTATTGAAGCCCGACGGTAACGTAAGGGTGTGTGGTAACTATAAGTTAACAGTGAACAGAGTATCATCACTGGAACAGTACCCCATTCCGAGAATGGAGGACATGTTAACATCGCTCGCTGGGGGAGAAAGATTCAGCAAACTGGACATGAGTCATGCGTATCAGCAGATATTGCTAGATGAAGAATCAAAAAAGTTTGTCACGGTGAACACGCACAAGGGGCTGTTCACGTATGCCAGGTTACCATTTGGTGTCAGTTCTAGCCCAGCAATATTCCAACGGACTATGGAGGGCATTCTGCAGGGCATTCCAAAGGTGGCCGTGTACTTAGATGATATTCTGCTAACAGGAAGTGACGATCAGGACCACTTAAAAACACTGGACAAAGTGCTACAGCGGCTGGAAGAGGCGGGGCTATGCCTGAAACGGAGTAAGTGTAGTTTCATGGAGAAGGAAGTTACATTCCTGGGACATCGGGTGGATGCCACAGGCCTCCATCCATTACCAGGGAAAGTGCGGGCAGTGCAGGATGCACCTGCACCCACCTCAGTGACTGAACTGAAAGCCTATCTAGGGCTCCTGAATTATTATAACCGGTTTCTTCCAAACTTATCGATGCTGCTGGCACCCCTGCACAAACTGCTGAGAAAGGAGGAGCCATGGCGTTGGGGGCAAGAGCAAGCGAAAGCATTTCAGCAGTCAAAGGAGCTACTTCAGTCCAGCAGGGTGTTAGTGCATTACGACGAGAAGAAGGAGCTGATAATGTCCTGCGACGCATCACCCTATGGAGTGGGGGCAGTGTTGGCCCACCGCATGCCAGATGGAGCAGAAAGGCCCATCGGGTTTGTTTCACGCACGCTCACAGCTGCGGAAAAGAACTATTCACAGCTTGATAAAGAGGGGTTGGCCATTATATTTGGAGTAAAGAAATTCCATAAGTACATATATGGGAGGAAGTTTGTAATCAGTACTGACCACAAGCCTCTTATTAGCTTACTGAATGAGATGAAAGCGGTGCCTCAAATGGCATCACAGAGAATAATGAGATGGACAGTAATACTAAGAGCCTATGAATATGTGATCACGTACAGAGCCAGCAAGGAAAACGGGAACGCGGATGCTCTCAGCCGCCTGCCCCTCTCAAAATCTCCTCGCAGTACTTCCCCTGAGGAGCACGCCCTGATGCTGGATCAGGAGATCAGTCCCCTGATGACTTCAGTGCAAATCCAGGGCTGGACAGCCAAGGACCCCGTTCTGTCAAGGGTCCGTGAGTATGTGTTGAAAGGCTGGCCAGATCACCGTGAGGGACCGGAGTTCACGCCGTACAGAGACAGCACGAGCTCAGTGTCCAAGATGGATGTGTGCCATGGGGAGCACGCATCATAGTCCCAGAGCGGGGACGCTCTACTTTGATGGAACAGTTGCATCAATCGCACCCAGGAATGACTAGAATGAAAGGACTGGCTAGGAGCTACCTGTGGTGGCCTAACTTGGATGCTGAAATTGAGTCAAAGGTAAAGTCATGCACTATATGTCAGGAACAGAGGAAAGCACCTGCTGGGGCACCACTCCATCCCTGGGAGTGGCCCAGCAAACCCTGGAGGAGAATTCACATAGACTATGCGGGACCTTTTATGGGCAAAATGTTTTTGGTGCTGGTTGACGCTCACTCAAAGTGGATCGACGTTTATCCAGTGAGCTCTGCAACGACTGATGCCACACTGAATTGTCTCAGGAACAGCTTCAGCATGCATGGTATTCCAGAAATGATTGTATCCGACAATGCACTGTGTTTTGTTAGTGAAGGGAGCAAAGAATTCATGGTAAGGAATGGAATCACACATGTCACCTCGGCTCCATATCACCCAGCCTCAAATGGGTTAGCCGAGCGAGCCGTGCAGACTTTTAAGGAGCTCATGAGGAAGAGCTCAGGTGACACCCTGGAGACCAAGCTCAATAGAGCCTTGTTTAGTTATCGTATAACACCCCAAGCTACCACGGGGCTTTCTCCGGCTGAGTTGATGATGGGGAGAAAGTTGTGGTGCACGTTAGACCTGATACACCCAGATCTCAAAAGCAAGGTTGAGACAAAACAAACAAACCAAAAAGCGTACCATGACAAACATACTAAAGCTCGCCATTTCGCCATAGGGGACTCTGTGTACACCCAGGACTTCGGTTATGGACCTAAATGGATACCAGGACTAATCCAGGACATTACAGGACCTGTGTCGTACTCCGTGTTACTAGGGGATGGTCGAGGGGTTTGTCGGCATGTGGATCAGCTTTTCAGCCGGCAGCAGGGGGAACTACCTCAGATGGAACAAAGGGCAGTAGAGGAGGCTGTTCCAGGACCCAGCACAGCTTATAATGTGCCAGTGGACACTGGTACTGCCAGGCCACAGCAGGACAGAGTAAAACCAACATCAGAGACTACTCCAATCTCAAGTGCGAATGAATCTGAGAATCCACCACAAGTGGAATTAAGACATTCACAAAGGATTCGCAAGCAACCAGAAAGACTTATACAAACCTGTTAAATTAGTCAGGGGTTAACCATGGTTAGAGCATACTGGTTAATTAAAACGTAGTACCTAGTAAGGGTTATTGTTTAAGAATTGCATACGGCAATCTTAAGGGGGGAGGAGTGTAGTAACCTGGGAGGTTATGAGTAACCTGATCCACCAGGTGGTGCTGTGGCAATTGCTCTCTTTAGTTAAGTCTGATCTGTACTGTTGTACTCTTTGTTTTTGCTGCCTCATGGCAGAAGCTTTTATGTGCAAGAGTTGATTAAACCATGTTACGGAGTTAACCGGTGTCCATCTCCATCTATGGCCACCTCAAGATACCACACTGTCCAATATCGCTACTGCCTCCTCCTTTACTGGTACATTGGCAGCATCCTCTTCTCCAGTGAAGACAGATGGAAAGTACTCATTTAGTACCTCAGCCATGCCCTCTGCCTCCACAAGAAGATCTCTTTTTTGGTCCCTACTCGGCCCCACCCTTCCTTTGACTATCCTTTTACTATTTGTATATGTTTATAAAAGACTTCTGGGTTCCCTTTTATGTTAGCTGCTAATCTATTCTCATACTCTCTCTTTGCCCCTCTTATTTCGTTTTTTGGATCTCCTCTGCACTTGCTATATTCAGCTTGGTTATCTACTGTGTGATGAACCTTACAATTTTCTGTCTCATTTTAATCTCTATGGGCTAGAAATTTGGTGCATTTGCGCCTCCCGTTTGCGCCCCATTAGTGCCCCCTGGAGGCACTAATGATTTTTCACCTGGCCGCACCGCCACTAATGACTCCCACTGAATTCAGCTGGAGTTTAACGGCAGCGGTAACCGGCAGCGGTTCGCTCTGCTGTGCAGGCGATGACAATGTCATCACCGTGCACATCGCCCCGTTTTTACCTCGTCTGCAAAACTGGCACCGCACCCCCATAATCTGCGCCAGGTGATGACAGCGACCGATTCAGAAGGCGGGAATGGAGCAGTAGGAGGCTCGCGGGACACTAAGTAAAGGGGAGGCAGCAGGTGGGGGGGGAAAAAAATCATCCGACTTACTTGTCGCAGCCCATTGTGTCTTTCAACACGGGGTCATGCCGCGATCTGGCAGCCCGGCACAGCACGCCGCTCCCCAGTCATCCAGGTAGGGCCCCGTAGAGTTGTGGGCTTGGGCCCTCCCCTTTAATGAAGGGAAGAGCCCTTTCATGCGCCAGCGCTACATGGCCCAGTGTGTAGTGCTGCAGAACGCACCGTCCCGATATTCGGGGTTAGCGCTCTAAGAAGGAAGTGGAGTGCTTGAATTAGTGCTCCACCTCCCTCTTGGGGCGCTAAAACTGAATTTAGCGATCGCCGGCGCTATTTTTTTGCCAGGCGCTAAATTTAGCGCCCAGGCGATGTTAACGACCCAAAGTGGTCGCTAACGAATTTTTCCCCATCTTTAATCATCCAGGGAGCTCTAGCTCTGGGTGCCCTTCCTTTCCCCCTCAGTTTCTGCAGGGTGAGTCGAGTTAAAATTGCTTCCATTGTCTTAATAAAGAGGTACAACGCAAAGAGTGAACTGTAAATGTTTGTTATATAGAGGGTACAGTGCCTGCTGTAACATAAACTTCCCATAACTTACTTTAACTCAGCGAAGCAGTGGTGTTACTCTCAGAATAGACTGTATCTGGCTGCTCCTGGATCTGAGGCTTGTATTAAACAGTCACACCAACAGGGTAAGGGGATCTCACCAAGACAAATTTGGCCATATTCTTCCTTTTTCAAAACTGGCTCTGACAATCTGTGTGCTTTGTGCCTTTGATATCTATTAAACCTAGTTTAGCTCTCACTAATGTATTCAATTAAATATACACAATGGCCCAGAAATTCGGGTCGGAGGCTTCCCGCGGGTGCAAGCCCCCGACCTGCACTTACCTAGCGTGCCGGCTGTTGAGCTGTGGGCCCGCGTGGGATTCCGATCCTGGGCCTCCTCCAACTGCCGGCGCGCAGTGCTTGCGTATCCCAGGGGCGCAGTTAATTCGATGCGTCCCCTGGGATCACGTGGGCCATGGAGAGCCAATGGTAGCAGGGAATGCTTTATTCATAAGTTTGACAGGAAGAGCTGTCAAACCTATAAATACTGTAAGCCCCAAAAATCACGAAAACTTCAAATACATTTTTTAAAAAACATCACATTTTTAAAATAACTATAAATTACAAGAAATAACTATTTTAAACAATAATTTAAATTTTTGAAAAAATTAATTACATTTTCTAACGGGGCCAAAAAAAACTTAGCTTTCTTTAAAGTATTTTAAAATAATAAACCTGTGGAAAAAATGTTTTAATTTTAATTAATTCACCACTTACCTTGTTAAAAGCAGGCCTTGCGCCTGCTTTTTAAAAGTGTAACTGCTGGAGACTTACCCTCCCGGAGAAACCTGCAAAAAAAACGTAAGTTCAATGCGCACGCGCTGCCTCTCTGGCGTACACGTTCGACCTCTGAACCCCTTCCTTTAAGGGAACGGAAGTTCCGGTTTCCCGCACATGCGCAGTGCATGCACGAAACCAGCACTTCCATTGGGCCTACGGGTGAGTACCCCGTGCGTACTCACCCGTGGAGACCCGAATTTCTGGGCCATTAATGGCTTCAAGAAGTGGAAAGTTTTCCTTTAATGTTTCTAACTTTGTGCCACGGAGAACACAATTCATCTGCATGGGATTGGTCCCTAACCTTCAAATATTAGGATTCTTCACTCGATCACTGTCCAACTTCTCTTGCTGAACGTTTGGTGAAGACGAGATTAGGCGCAGCAGCAATGCCTGCTCATGATCAGTAAGCCTGTTGAGACTCACTGTCTAGGCTCACCCATGAAGAATGGTTAGTTTGGCAAAGTACTTGAGGGCACCCAAAACCCATAGAGTTGCACCCCAGTATGAGCAGGAACGGTAGCATAGTGGTTATGTTACTGGACTAATAATTCAGAGGCCTGGACTAATGGCAGCTGGGGAATTTAAATTCAGTTAATTAAATAAATCTGGGAAAACAGCTAGTATCAGTAATGAAACTATCAGATTGTTGTAAAAACCCCATCTGGTTCACTAATGTCCTTTAGGGAAGGAAATCTGCCATCCTTACCCAGTCTGGCCTATATGTGACTCCAGACCCACAGTTGACTCTTAACTGCCCTCTGAAATGGCGGCTTGCTACCACCCTCTCAAGGGAAAATAGCACCTTGCCAGCGACACCCACTATGAATTAAAGAAAATTCACAGAACCTTTCAGCAAATTCCCAAAATCCTCCATCACCATGCCTGGGTATGTCCTGTCCCACAAGCAGGACACAGACCCACCCGGGATGGCAGCACAATGGTATACAGTCGGGAAGGAAGTGGCACTTGAGGAGAGACCTCAACATTGACTCCAGACCCCATGAAGTCTCATGGCTTCAGGTCAAGCATGGGCAAGGAAACGTCCTGCTGATTACCACCTACCGCCCTCCCTCAGTGGATGAATCAGTGCTCCTCCATGTTGAACACCACTTGGAAGAAGCACTGAGAGTAGCAAGGGCACAGAATGTACTCTGGGTGGGGGATTTCAATGTCCATCACCAAGAAGCACCACTACTGACCGAGCTGGCAGAGTCCTGAAGGACATAGCTGCCTGTCTGTGACAGGTGGGAAGAGAACCAATATGAGGGAAAAACCTACTTGACCTCGTCCTCACCAATTTACCTGTCGCAGATACATATGTCCGTGACAGCGTTGGTAGTGGTGACCACCGCACAGTCATTGTGGAGACGAAGTCCCATCTTCACACTGAGGACACCCTCCATTGTGTTGTGTGGCACTACCACCGTGCTAAATGGGATAGATTCAGAACAGATCTAGCAGCTCAAAACTGGGCATCTATGAGGCACTGTGGGCCATCAGCAGCAGCAGACTTGTATTCCAGCACAATCTGTAACCTCAGGCCCGGCATATCCCTCATTCTACCATTACCATCAAGCCAGGGGACCAACCCTGGTTCAACAAGGAGTGTAGAAGAGCATGCCAGGAGCAGCAGGCGTACCTAAAAATGAGGTGCAGCAACACTGAACTACATGCATGCTAAAAAGCAGGAGCAGCATGCTATTGACAGAGCTAAGCGGTCCCACAATCAACCGATCAGATCAAAGCTCTGCAGTCCTGCCACACCCAGTCGTAAATGGTGGTGGACAAGTAAACAACTAATGGGAGGAGGAGGCTCCATGAATATCCTCATCCTCAATGATGGTGGAGCCCAGCACGTGAGTGCGAAAGACAAAGCTGAAGCGTTTGCAACCATCTTCAGCCAGAAGTGCCGAGTGGATGATCCATATCGGCCTCCTCCCGAGGTCCCCACCAACACAGAAGCCAGCCTTCAGCCAATTCGGTTCACTCCACGTGATATCAAGAAATGGCTGAGCGCACTGGATACAGCAAAGGCTATGGGCCCCGACAACATCCCAGCTATCGTGCTGAAGACTTATGCTCCAGAACTAGCCACGCCTCTAGCCAAGCTGTTCCAGTACAGCTATAACATTGGCATCTATCCGACAATGTGGAAAACTGCCCAGGTATGGCCTGTCCACAAAAAGCAGGACAAATCCAATCTGACCAATTACCACCCCATCAGTCTACTCTCAATCATCAGCAAAATGATGGAAGGTGTCATCGACAGTGCTATCAAGCGACACTTACTCACCAATAACCTGCTCACTGATGCCCAGTTTGGGTTCCGCCATCAAGCCAGCATTTGACCAAGTGTGGCATCAAGAAGCCACACTCGGTCAAAAAAAAGAATCACTTACTTGAGGGCAGCCAGAACACATAGAACTGTGCCCCAGGATGAGTCAGCACCTTTAGGAGAGCGGAGCATAAAGTTGGAGGGATAGGAAACTAAAACAAAAGCTTAGGTCTGCAAGGATTGGGAAGCAAAATGTTGTTCAATTTTGTATTAAATGATACCAGGACATTTCTGATTTTAATAAAAATCCCCAAAGTTTAATATAGCAACCCCACTTTTCACAACTCCCACTGTACAAAATATGGAATCGGTAGCTGTAATTCAAAAACATTTCTACTTTATATGTGCCTTCGATTTACTACTATTTTACAAGCTGGAAACATTTATACAATAACATATTAAAAATCTCAGTGGTTGTACCCATTGAAAATTCTAGCAATAGTCCTGTCCCAAAAATAACAATTTTCAGCTTTTCAAGAAAACTATCAGCAGGAGAATTCTCTATGACTGTACATTCCATTCATACTAATTTACAATACAAAGCATTGGAGATATACAAAAAGCAGCATGCCATGTGAAAGGTAAGAGGTTCGAATGTAATAAAGACATCCAGTATTTAAAGGAGTTCACATGTCCAGCACTGTAAGAAGCACTCTAAATCCTGCATTCTAAAGCTATAAAATTAAATTTGATAATCCTAAACTTCTCAAGTTACTTATTTTAAAGCAATCTAAAAATATAGCACCATTCAAACAAAAGAATTTGACTTTCACTATATCTCATACAGCATCATCATTGCATTTTACACATAGGCCTTGAAATTACATGGGATTATGGCGTACTGATGCTTAATGCATTCTTAGCACTATTTTAGTGCAGGTGTTATGTTATATTAAACTTGTTAACATTTGCTAAAATAGCGGCATAAGGAATTTCAGAGGAATGCACTCATATAGTATTATTTCACAATGTAATTTCAAGGCTATAATTCCTTACTTTTTAGTTTTGAATGACCCCACAAACTTTTGCATAAATCTTTCAAACTTGTTTTCATTGTGGGAGGGTGCTTGGCGTGCATGATTTCCTTGAAGCAAGAAGAATTTTGAACTATGGCGTGACTGACTACGGATAAAAGTGTTGTTGCTATCAGTCACTTTTGTTAGCGATGGAGTTTGGACTGTTTCTTCTGGTTTCAATTTACTGCTTTGTGTTGTGCACACTTTTTCAAAACGACTGAAAACTCTCCGTTCTTTAGGTTGGTAATGCGTTTTTGTGGTATTGATCTTGTCTTTCGACTCGTCAGGTTTGGCGTTCTTCACAAGAGAAGAGGAAGATGCTACAGAGGAACTGGAACTCAGTTTCTCTTCTCTGTTGCCCATGTCCAGTTCTTCTGTGGCAAATCTCGGAGCTGATGCATCTCCCCCACTCCTGATATCCTTCTCAAGCAAATAAACATCTGAATTTGATTGTCCTTGCTTATTGGCTCGAGCAAATTTTGGAGTGTTTGTGGAATTTGAAGACATGCTTGCTGTCTTGCCCTTTTGCTCATTCCATGTGTACTTTCTTAATTTTATCCTTTCCCGATGATCATCCTCAGAGGTCAAAGTATCAGTACTGCTCGTCTTTTTATCGGATGAGGCTGACCCTCTACTTCTAGAACCATGATCTCTTTTATCGTGTGAGATGGTGAGTAGAGATTTGATTTTCTCTGAGCTTTTTCTAATGAAATTTGAATGTTGCTCAAGTGCTTTGGCGTCTTTCTCCAAATACCACATCTTGGGAGATTCATTTCCCTTTGTCTCAGTTGGAGAGTGGATTGACAAAGCCCTGCCTGAAGAGGAATTAAATCTTGGTTTAGGTAGTGTGGAGTGTCCTGATTCTTGCCTGTCATTGTAATCTAGCGTTGATTTTTGATCAGTCAGATGTGTTTGGAATCTCTGACTATAATTGTGTTGATGTTGGAGGTTAGGACTTTGAATCAGCTCAGTGTCATTGTGAAAAGAAGATGAATATTTAGATAACTGCTCGATACCTGCCTGAGATGGAGTCTTCAAATCATATGAATGCTGCTTATCTGCATTAAACAGTGAATGTCCAATACTGCTCAGTGAATGGTCTCGGGGAGTCGTTGAGCCTGAAGTTGTACCAATAGTTGAAGCTGTTGATTCAGAGTTATGGCTGCTGAAATCATTCTGTCCTATCACAGATGTCTTGAAAACCAGTGAAGAACGCAACCGAGAATGTGACAAATTAGGGTTGGTTTTAATTTCCGTTCTGCTCATTAATTCTGAATTTCCTTGCATCCTGGGGTCTACTGGGTTGTCAAACCTGTCCATTGTGTTCGGAGTAGTGTTGTCAAGTTGGTCAGTGATAGAATTCATTGGCAGTCCAACATTATCATTTAGGTAGGTTTCAATTCTCCAATTTCGTAAGCCTGTCTTTTTCATATTTTCTAGGGTTGGCAGTTTTTGGGTGGTAGACAGGTGCAGAGTTTTCGGCCCATGATATGTATTCCGAATATTTGAGCTCCGTTCAAAGCTTGGTGTTATTCGGTTATGTTTCAGGTGCTCAAATGTATTTCTAATGGCTCTGGACATAAATTCACCTCTGGATGAAGAAGAAACACTTTCATTTTCTTCCAGTAAATTCTGGTCACTTCTTTGAAATAAGGGTCTGCGGTTTGTTGCCTTATTGAGCAAAAGGTATGGTGATGTTTCTGGCTGCTCCCCAGCATAACTATGTCTCTTCCAGTAATCATTTTTCGCGTAAGTCTGTAGACGACTGATTCTGTTTGTTGCATCCAAACCATTTGCAATGTGAGGTCTAATATGCAAATTCTGTGGATTCAATTTATTACCAATATTGTCATTTAGATGCGAGCTTTGCCTTCCGTGAAACTTTTGATACAATGTGTCAAGTGTATGCCTTGTGGGATTCCTCCTACTGAATGGCTGCCGCTGGCTAGAAGATGAAGCAAACGAAGATACTGAATGTTGGTTAATACCGGTGTTAATACCATTTTGCCACAATAATGAATGTTTTCTTTCTCCCAATAATCCAGAGTTTTCTGTTGAAAACATGCTGGGGATATCTGATCGAGCGTAGATTGTCCGAAATTCTTCATCATAGGATTCTACTAGATGTCCAGAGATCACTTGTACCATACTAAGGTTTATCTTTTCAAAGGACCACATAAAGCTGAAAACCAATAATTCATCTATTTAGTTGCAAAAAGATAAATAAGTCACACATTGAACTTTCAAAATTGATTCCGAAATGAGTTGCCACACTTTATTCTTGCTTTTAGTAACACAGTTGTATTTAAAATAAATCTCAGATCGCTGAGAGTGAGTTGCATGGCTGTGACTTGCTCACAAGTGCAGGTGACATGTCTCTTGAAGGCAAAGCTCATGTTGTTTAAGGATACCATTTGAACTCTGAAACTGTATTAATAGCCTAAACATATGCCCAGCTATTTCTTAATCTTTGTAACAAGGGCAGGATGTGGGTTATTTTAGTGATATTAGGTTGCTTGAGCATCACTGGCGTTCATCTTTGTTACCAATATTAACTATTAATAGAAATACATATATATGACATAGGGCTACATGGAATTTACAGCACAGATACCGGCCATTCTGCCCAATTGCTTTGTGCCGGTGTTTATGCTCCACACGAGCCTCCTCCCACCCTCCACTATCCAGCCCTATCTGCATATCCTTCTATGCCTTTCACCTTAATGTACTTATCTAGCTCCTCCTTAAATGCATCTATGCTATTCTCTTCAACTTCTCCTTGTGGTAGCAAGTTCCACATTCTAACCATTCTTTGGGTAAAGAAGTTTCTCCTGAATGCTTTATTGGGTTTATTAATGACTATCTTATATCCATGGCCCCTAGATTTGGTCTCTCCCACAAGTGTTGTATGTATATATACGTAGAAAGTACGTACTGAAATAGAAAAGTTACCTGTATGTTCCATATACCACTGTCTTACAGTCAACCAGAAGAAACTTCTCCATCATCTTTCCATGGAACTTGCTTCCTGATCTGCAAAGGTAATCTAATCCCTTGACAGTTCGAATTCTAATGTTCTGTTAAAAGAAGGTTGGTTGGAATTAGAAGAAGTTGCTTAAAGCCAACAGTACTAGACATAGGATATCAACAGATTGAAATGAAACTGCATGTTAGTCCAGCTATTAAACCTATTATCATATAGAAGAGAAATATTTTAATTAATATTATTTAGGTATTTGTAAGTACATTGATGGTGCCTATTTGTGAATCATCATACATTATTAAAGAGCTTCCATTATTCTATGAATAAATGAATTGAAGGAAACAAGCATTCCTTTTAACGTCAGCATTATTTCACCCTGATTGGAACTGGTAATAATCAAAACAAACTTGACTATTCCAACACTCTCCTGGTCGGCCTCCCACCTTCCACCCTCCGTAAACTTGAGCTCATCCAAAACTCTGCTGCCCGTCTCCTAACTCGCACCAAGTCCCGTTCACCCATCACCCCTGTGCTCACTGCCCCGTGTCCTAACTCGCACCGAGTCCCGTTCACCCATCACCCCTGTGCTCACTGACCTACATTGGCTCCCAGTCCAGCAACACCTCGATTTTAAAAGTCTCATCCTTGTTTTCAAATCCCTCCATGGCCTCGCACCTCACTATCTCTGTAACCTCCTCCAGCCCTACAAACCTCCGAGATCTCTGCGCCCCTCCAATTCTGGCCTCTTGCACATCACCTATTTTAATTGCTCCACCATTGGCGGTCGTGCCTTCAGCTGCCTAGGCCCTAAACTCTGGAATTCCCTCCCTAAGCCTCTCTGCCTCTCTACCTCTTTTTCTCCGCCTTTAAGAATTTCCTTAAAACCTACCTCTGTAACCAAGCTTTTAGGCATCTGTCCTAATGGCCCAGAAATTCGGGTCTCCACGGGTGAGTACACACGGGGTACTCACCCGTTAGGCCCAATGGAAGTGCCGGTTTCCTGCATGCACTGCGCATGCATGGGAAACCGGCACTTCCGTTCCTCTGAACGAAGGGGTTCAGAGGTCGAACGCGTGCGCGGGAGAGGCTGCGCGTGCGCATCGAACTTGGGTTTATTTGCAGGTTTTCCCGGGAGGGTAAGTCTCCAGAAGTTAGACATGTAAAAAGCAGGCGTAAGGCCTGTTTTTTACAAGGTAAGTGGTGAATTAATTAAAATTAAAACATTTTTTCCACAGGTTTATTATTTTTAAATACTTTAAAGCAAGGTAAGTTTATTTTTAGCCCCGTTAGAAAATAAAATTATTTTTTCAAAAATTTAAATTATTGTTTAAAATAGTTATTTCATGTAATTTATAGTTTATTTTAAAAATGTGATGGTTTTTATTAAATTTATTTGAAGATTTAGTGATGTTATGGGGCCCATAGTATTTCTAAGTTTTGACAGGTCTTCCTGTCAGACTTATGAATGGAGCATTCCCTGCTCCGATTGGCTCCCCATGGCCCACGTGATCCCATGGGACGCATCGAACTAACTGCGCCCCTGGGATATGCAAGCACTGCGTGCCGGCAGCTGGAGCAGGCTCCAGATCGGAATTCCACAGGGGCCCACAGCTCACTGGCCGGCGCGCAAGGTAAGTGCAGGTCGGGGGCTTACACCCGCAGGAAGCCCCTGACCCGAATTTCTGGGCCAATATCTCCTTATGTGGCTCAGTGTCAAATGTTGTTTGATAACGCTCCAGTGCTGCACCTTGGGATGTTTTACTATGCTAAAGGTGCTATATAACTGCAAGTTGGTGTTGTTGTTGGTGCTGTTGTAATAAAAGTAACTAAAATCAGTTAGACATATTAAATATTAAATGTCATCAACCAAGATACAATATTGCACTGATATGCAGATAGAATGTTATACTAAAAGTATGGTTACGGTAGTATAGTGGTTATGTTATTGGATGAGTATTCAGAGACGTGAGTTCAAATCCCACCATGGCAGTTTGTGATTTTAAATTCAGTTAATTAAATAAATCTGGAACAAAAAGCTAGTGTCAGTAATGGTGACTATGAAGCTATCGGATTGTCGTAAAAACCCAACTGGTTCACTAATGTCCTTTAGGGAAGGAAACCTGTCATCCTTACCCGGTCAGGCTATGTGATTCCAGACCCACAGCATTGTGGTTGACTCTTAACTGCCCTCTGAAATCATCTAGCAAGCCACTAAGTTGTATCAAACTGCTATAAAAAAGTATAAGAATAAAACAGGATGGACCACCCGGCATCGACCTAGGCATTGGTTTCGGACACGACAAAGACACACCCAGCCCAATCGACCCTGCAAACTCCTCTTCACTAACATCAGGGAACTTGTGCCAAAATTGAGAGTGCTATCCCATAGATTAGTCAAGCAATAGCCTGATATACTCATATTACAACAGTGACTCCACTTCAAAAAGTACTTCATTGGCGGTAAAGCACTTTGAGACGTCTGGTGGTCATGAAAGGCGCTATATAAATGCAAGACTTGCTTTCTTTCTGTCTTTATTCACTGAATCATACCTATCAGCCAATGTCCCAGGCTCCTCCATCGCCATCCCTGGATAGGTCCTGTCCCACCAGCAGGCAGACCCAACAGAGGTGGTGGCACAGTGGTATACAGGGACGGAATTGCCCTGGGAGTCCTCAAAATTGACTCCCGACCCCATGAAGTCTCTTGGCATCAGGTCAAACATGGGCAAGGAAACCTCCTGCTGATTACCACCTACCGCCCTCACTCAGCTAATGAATCAGTACTCCACCATGTCGAACACCACTTGGAAGAAGCACTGGGGGTAGCAAGGCACAGAATACACTCTGGATGGAGGACTTCAATGTCCATCACCAAGAGTGGCTTGGTAGCACCACCACTGACCAAGCTGGCCAAGGACATAGCTGAAGAACAATATTGGTAGCAGTGACCACCGCACAGTCCTTGTGGAGACAACATCCCGTCTTCATACTGAGGACACTCTCCAGCATGATGTGTGGCATAACCACCGTGCTAAATGGGATAGATTCAGAACAGATGGAGCAGCTCAAAACTGGGCATCCATGAGGTGCTGTGGGCCATCAGCAACAGCAGACTTGTATTCCACTGCAATCTGTAACCTCAGGCCTGGCGTATCCATCACTCTACCATTACCATCAAGCCAGGCAACCAAACCTGGTACAATGAGGAGTTTAGAAAAGCATGCCAGGAGCAGCAGCAGGCGTACCTAAAAATGAGGTGTCAAGCTGGTGAAGCAACAAACCAGGACTACATGCATGCTAAACTGCAGAAACAGCATGCAATAAACAGAGCTAAGTGATCCCACAACCAATGGATCAGATCAATGCTCTGCAGTCCTGCCACTTCCAGTCATAAATGGTGGTGGACAATTAAACAATTAACGGGAGGAGGAGGTTCGATGAACATCCCCATCCTCAATGATGGCGGAGCCCAGCACGAGTGCAGAAGACGAGGCTGAAGCTTTCACAACCATCTTCAGCCAGAAGTGCCGAGCGCACTGGATACAGAAAATTCTATGGGTCCCAACAACATCCCAGCTGTAGTACTGAAGACTTGTGCTCCAGAACTAGCCGCGACTTTAGCCAAGCTGTTCCATTACAGCTACAACACTGGCGCCTGTCCAACAAAGTGGAAAATTGCCCAGGTATGTCCTGTCCACAAAAAGCAGGATAAATCCAATGCAGCCAATTACCGCCCCATCAGTTTACTCTCAATCATCAGCAAAGTGATAGAAGGTGTCGTTGACAGTGGTATCATGACACTTACTCACCAATAACCTGCTCACAGATGCTCAGTTTGGATTCCTTCAAGGTCACTCGGTTCCATACCTCATTACAGCCTTGGTATAAACATGGACAAAGCAGCTGAATTCCAGAGGTGAGATGAGAGTGACTGCCCTTGACATCGAGGCAGCATTTGACCGAGTGTGGCACCAAGGAGCCCTAGTAAAAATGAAGTCAATGGGGATCAGGGGAACGCTCCACTGGCTGGAGTAATACCTAGCACAAAGGAAGATGGTTGTGATTGTTGGAGACCAATCATTTCAGCCCCAGGACTGCAAGAGTTCCTTAAGGCAGTGTTGTCGGCCCAACCATCTTCAGCTGCTTCATCAATGACCTTCCCTCCATCATAGGGTCCGAAATGGAGATGATCGCTGATGATTGCACAGTGTTCAGTTCAATTCACAATTCCTCAGATATTGATGCAGTCCGTGCTTACATACACCAAGACCTGAACAACAGTCAGGCCTGGGCTGATAAGTGGCAAATAACATTTGCGCCACACAAGTGCCAGGCAATGGCCATCTCCAATAAGAGAGATTCTAACCACTTCTCGGTTGACATTCAAGGGAATTACGATCGTCAAATCACCCACCTTCAACATCCTGGGAGTCACAATTGATGAGAAACTTAACTGGACCAGCCACATAAAAACTGTGGCTACAAGAGCATGTCAGAGGCTGAGTATTCTATGGAAAGTGACTCACCTCCTGACGTCCCAAAGCCTTTCCACAACCTACAAAGCACAAGTCAGGAGTATGATGGAATACTCTCCACTTGCCTGGATACAGCTCCAATTACACTCAAGAAGCTCGACATCATCCAGGACGAAGCAGTCCACTTGACTGCCACCCCATCTACCACCTTAAACATTCACTCCCCCCACCACTGGCGCACCGCAGCTGCAGTGTGTACCATCTACAAGATACACTGCAGCAACTTGCAAGGCTTCTTCAACAGAGCCTCCTAAACCCACAACCTCTTCCACCTAGAAGGACAAGGGGAGCAGGTGCATGGAAGCACTGCCACCTCCAACTTCCCTTCTATAGTAATCTGGGATGTAATGTTTAAGTTATCCACCAGATGGAGCCAAATATTAAGGGTTCACATTCACCAGTATTTAAGGTAATAGGTCATGTATTCAATGTCCTGGTACACCAGTTTATACGGTAATGTGGCATTGCATTATGGGTATGACTCAGAGGTTCATCCTCCATCTTGGCTCGTGCAGTAAGAATTATGTGCTTGCCTCCAGCTTGTAAGAGCTATGTCTCTCGGCTACACCGTGTAAATAAACAGTTGGGTTTTGTTCCTAATATCTCACTTTTCTCAGTTTCTGACCTTACCACTCGGATATCACATATTGGCGACGAGGATCAACAGATCACATCTTGACGAAGAAAAAAAAGAAAAGGAACACTGAATAATGGATCATGGCTGCTACGGTAGGAATGATCTCTGCTTTTGATGTTCAGACACAGACCTGGGATGAATACTGTGAGGTGTTGATGCATTTCTTTAAAGCAAATGATATAAATGATGTTGGAAAAAGGAGAGCTATTTTGCTCACTTCCGTGGGAAGTCAGACGTATAGTTTAATGAGAAACTTATGCAGTCCTGAAAAGCCCGGAGACAGATCATTTGCTGACTTAGTGGCCTTGCTAAAGGACCATTTCAATCCCAGACTGAGTGAGATTTTACTGCGTTTCAAATTTAATTCACGGAACAGAAAACCGGGAGAGACTGTATTGGATTATGTAGCGGTGTTGAGAAAATTGGCACACGATTGCAATTACGGCAACAACCTGAAAGACATGCTGAGAGATAGGCTAGTTTGCGGGATAATGGATGATCGAATGCAGCAGAGATTATTGTCTGAGACTGGGCTTACGTATGAAAAAGCATTGGAACTTGCTCAAGCCATAGAGACAGCGAACCGAGATGTAAAAGAATTACAAGGTTCCGACTGGCCTACTATAAAGCAAGTTGCAGGTCAGGTTGTTGTGCACAAGTTAAATATGCGTCAGAAACCACAACGTGAGCATGTAAAGGCATGTTATAGATGCAATGGTGATCACCTGGCGAGGGAATGCAGGTATCTGGAGGAAAAGTGCCACAAGTGTGGGAAAAAAGGACACATAAAATGTGCATGCAGGGCAAAAGCAACCGTGGAGGAATATAAACCAAATGGGGGAGGAAAGCAAAACCTAGGAAGAGAAGTGAAAAAACAGGGAGCACATCACATCAGCGGAGAAGCTGAGAAAGAAGACGACATGTTCATAATGCACAGTATGCTAGAGAACATTTCAAAAGTGGATCCTATCACTTTGCAACTGACAGTAAATGGCTCTAACGTCAACTTTGAAGTGGATACAGGATGCGGTGTGACCATAATGAACAGGGAGGAGTATTAAAAATTGTGGAACCGTGCAAAATTTCCAGAGTTAAAGTCTTGCTCTATGCAGCTTAAAACATATACCGGTGAGCGAGTGGCGACATTGGGTACAGCTACTGTAACTGTGCAACACAGGGACACCGTGGAACAGCTACCTGTTAGGCCAAACCTGTTAGGTCGGGGCTGGATACAAGAACTTAAATTAGATTGGGGAGCAATAAATCAAATAGAGGGAGGCAAACAGTTGTCTTTGCAAGAAGTGTTGATTGAACATGAGAACGTGTTCAAGGAAGAACTTGGCACATTTAATGGCCCCCCAGCTATGATTTATGTAGACAAAGAGGCACTGCCAAGGTTTTTTAAACAACGAACTGTGCCGTATGCCATGAAACCGAAGGTAGAGGCTGAGCTTGACCGTCTTTTGAGAGAGAACATACTGGAACCCGTGAAATGTTCAGAATGGGCAGCTCCCATTGTACCTGTTTTAAAACCGGACAATTCGGTAAGACTCTGTGGAGATTATAAATTGACAGTAAATAGGGTGTCTAAATTAGAACAGTATCCTATTCCCAAAACAGAGGACCTCTTTGCAAACCTGGCTGGAGGGAAGAAATTCACGAAGCTGGATATGAGTCATGTATACTTGCAGATTACACTAGATGAGGAATCCAAGAGGTATGTAACCATAAATACACACAAGGGTTTGTTTACCTATAACCGCTTACCATTCGGTGTCTCATCTAGTCCAGCTATTTTCCAGAGGACTATCGAGGGTGTACTGCAAGGGATCGCACATGTTTCAATCTATCTGGATGACATTCTGGTGACGGGAAGAACCGACCAGGAGCATCTGAGCACTCTGAGAGAGGTACTACAAAGATTGGATAAGGCTGGGTTACGGCTCAAGAGGAGTAAGTACACTTTCCTGGGGAATGAGGCCGTGTTCCTGGGACACAGAGTGGATGCCACCGTGCTCCATTCAATCAAGGAGAAGGTACAAGCACTGCAGGAGGCCCCAGCTCCTACCAATGTGACTGAGTTAAAAGCTTACCTGGGACTGCTAAACTATTATAACAGATTTTTACCAAACTTGGCAACAGTGTTAGCACCTCTTCACAAACTTCTGCGTAAGGAGACACAGTGGCAGTGGGAAGAGGAACAGAGGATTTCATTTGAACAGTCCAAGAAACTGATGCTGTCCTCAGATGTGCTGGTTCACTACAATGCAGAGAAAGACATCATTCTCTCTTGTGATGCTTCACCTTACAGGGTGGGGGTGGTTCTTTCACACAGCTTGGAAGATGGAACAGAAAGACCAATAGGGTTCATGTCTCGAACTCTGACACCAGCGGAAAAAAACTATTCCCAGTTAGATAAAGAGGGGTTAGCAGTAATTTTTGGGTTACAGATGTTTCACAAGTACATATATGGCAGGAAATTCACCATATGCACCGATCATAACCCTCTTCTATCTCTTTTTAATGAAATGAAAGCAGTACCACAGATGGTGTCACCCCGGATCCAGAGGTGGGCAGTGACGTTGAGGGCATATGAGTATGTCATCGTTTACAAGGTGGGCAAGTACCATGGGAACGCAGATGCCTTGAGCCGTCTTCCACTGCCAGGTACACCTATCCGTGCAGCTCCAGAGGACAGAGTTTTGATGTTGGAGGACACGGACACGGCAATTGTGACCGCAGAACAAGTAAGGACATGGACCAGTAAAGATCCAGTACTGTCTAGAGCCGAGAATATGTGATGAGGGGTTGGCCACAGCATCCGGAAGGGACTGATTTCATACCTTATAGTGTCAGCAAGACAGAGCTAGGTGTGCAGGATGGTTGCGTGTTGTGGGGAGCACGAGTGATTATTCCACAGCCAGCACGACAGTCTATCCTAGGGCAACTACATCAGTGTCATCCTGGAGTTTCACATATGAAAGCCTTGGCAAGGAGTTACTTGTGGTGGCCAAAGCTAGATGAGGAGATAGAAAATCTAGTCAAGACATGCAGCACTTGTCAAGTACACAGGAAGGCACCAGCAGCGTCTCCTCTCCACCCCTGGGAGTGGCCGGATAAACCATGGAGAAGATTACATGTAGATTATGCGGGTCCATTCATGGGAAAGATGTTCCTCATAATCATTGATGCCCATTCCAAATGGATGGATGTTTATCCTGTAAATTCTGCTTCATCTACTGTTACTATAGACTGCCTGTGTAGGAGTTTTAGTAATCAAGGGCTACCGGAGATCATAGTAAGTGACAATGCCACGTGTTTTGTGAGCACAGAAACAAACGAGTTCATGAGAAACAATGGCATAGCGCACGTGACCTCAGCTCCATATCATCCATCTTCAAATGGCCTTGTGGAGAGAGCCGTACAAACATTTAAGGAGATGATGAAAAAAAAGTGCAGAAGGGAGTTTGGCAGCCAAGGTGTCACGAGTTCTGTTCAGCTACAGAATAACACCTCAATCTACTACAGGACTCTCTCCTGCTGAGCTGTTGTTAGGACGTCGGCTACGCTCCACTCTTGACCTGGTTCACCCAGACCTAAAAAGGAAGGTGGAAAACCGACAAATCCACCAAAAGGAGCACCATGACAGAAGGACAAAGAGCTGCAGTTTTGGAGAAGGAGATGCGGTCCTTACCAGGAATTTCAGTTATGGTCCAAAATGGATTCCTGGCATCATAGACTCAATGACCGGTCCAGTATCATATACGGTCATGGTGGGAACTGGTCAGGTAGTACGCCAACATGTAGATCAGATACTGACCAGACAAGGGGAAATCGAACTGCAGGTTCCAGAGGAGATGTCGGAGGACAAGTTTGCCCCCAGTTATCCAAATGCATCGGTGGTACCACCACCACGAACAGAGCCAGTTCCACCTGGACCCCTTCGTCAAGAGGAAACCATCGTAGCAGAGTCAGATACTCTGAGTACTGCTCAGGAGCAGCAGGTGGCTCTACCACAACCAAGCAGGGGCTTGACTGTAAGACGTTCACAAAGGCCTCACAAGCCGCCAGAGAGATTGATAACGACCTGCTAGATTTGTTCAGTATGGACTATCGTTAAAGGAGTTTCCTTATGGGACTTTTTAAGAATGTTGTTAAGAAATTAATGTTCAACTTAAGAGGGGAGGAATATAGTAATCTGGGATGTAATGTTTAAGTTATCCACCAGATGGAGCCAAATATTAAGGATTCACATTCACCAGTATTTAAGGTAATAGGTCATGTATTCAATGTCCTGGTACACCAGTTTATATGGTAATGTGGCATTGCATTATGGGTATGACTCAGAGGTTCATCCTCCATCTTGGCTTATGCAGTAAGAATTGTGTGCTTGCCTCCAGCTTGTAAGAGCTATGTCTCTTGGCTACACCGTGTAAATAAACAGTTGGGTTTCATTCCTAATATCTCGCTTTTCTCAGTTTCTGACCTTACCACTCGGATATCACACCCTCCAAGTCACATACCACCCTGACTTAGAAATATATCACCATTCCTTTATCGTCACTGGATCAAAATCCTGGAACTCCCTACCTACAGCACCATGGGAGTACATTCACCACACAGACTGCGTTGGTTCATGAAGGCTGCTCACCACCACCTTCTCAAGGACAATTAGGGATGGGCAATAAATGCTTGCCTTGCCAGTGATGCTCACTTCCCATGAATGAATAACAAAAAAATAGCTGCCCTGGAACAGCTCAATTAATTCTGGTGTGCAGATTTTCAGCACTACTGCTGAGATATTTTCACAGTCTCCGTTGTGTTCAATGAACTCAGCCACTTCTCAATGTCATGTGGAGTGAACCAAATTGGCTAGACACAGACATCAATGATGGTGGGGACCTTGAGAGGTCAATACTGTACAATCATTCGCTCAGCATTTTTATCTGAAGGTGCTGGCAAATACTTCAGCCTTGTGTCTTGCACTCACATACAGGGCTCCACCATGGTTAAGAACGGGGATATTTATCGAGCATCCTTCTCCCATTAGTTGCCAGATTGTCCACCGCCATTCTCAACTGGATGTGACAGGGCTACAAGCATTGCTCAGATTCATCGTTTGTGGGATCGCTTAGCTCTGTCTATAGCCTGCTGTTTTTAACATTTAGCATGCAAGTAGCCCTGTGTTGTAGCTTTGCTAGGATTGTGCTTTATTCTAAGATATGCCTGGTACTGTGTCTGACATGTCTTTCTACACTATTCATTGAACCAGGTGTCCTAGCTGGAGGGAGATGGAGCATAGGAACAGGAATAGGCCATTCAGCCCCTTGAGTCTGTTCTGCCATTCAGTTAGATCATGGCTGATCTGTACCTTAACTCCATCTACCCAACTTGGTTCCATAACCCTTAATACTGTTGCCTAACAAAAATCTATCGATCTCAGCTTTGAAATTTTCAACTGACCTCCAGCCTCAACAACTTTTTGGGGGAGAGCGTTTCAGATTTCCACTACCCTTTGCATGAAGAACTGCTTCCTGATTTCACCCCTGAACGGCCTAGTTCTAATTTTAAGTTTATGCCCCCTTGATCTGGATTCCCTACCCTATCAACTTCTTTAACCACCTTAAACACCTCAATTAGATCACCCCTTAATCTTCTATACTCAAGGGACTACAAGCCAAGTCTATGCAATCTGTCCTCATAATTGAGCCCTTTCAGCCCCATTATCGTTCTGGTAAATCTGCGCAGCCCTCCACTCCCCGTGATGTGCGGTTCCCAGAACTGAATGCAGTATTCCAGATGCAGTCTGACCAGAACTATATATAACTGTAGCGCATGTTCCACCCCTTTATATTCCAGCCCCCTTGAGATAACACTTTTAAATTATTTTTTGTACCTATCCATCTGCATTACTTACTGTGTCACCTAATTTAGTGTTGTCGCTTATTCGGTAATAAAACCACTGCTCTTTTTGATATATATTAGTTACCCGGACTTGGGTATACAGGGCATGATTTCAAAGTTTACAAATCACAACAAACTCAGAAATGTAGTAAACAGTGAGAAGGATAGTAACAGAATTCAGGAGGACATAGACAGACTGATGAAATGGGCAGGCACATGGCAGATGAAATTCAATGCAGAGAACTGTGAAGTGATTCATTTTGGTAGAATGAGGAGAGGCAATATAAATTAAATGGTACAATTTTAAAGGAGGTGCAGAATCAGAGACAACTGGGGGTGTATGTACACAAATCTTTGACGGTGGCCGGACAAGTTGAGAAGGCTGTTAAAAAAACAATACGGGATTCTTGGCTTTATAAACAGGCATAGGGCTGGATTTTGTCATTGGGGCGGGCTGGGGGCGTGTCATCCGCTTTTCGTGTTATCCACCCAATTCCAAATCGATGTGGGAGAATGATGCGATTTTCACCTAATTGGGCAATTGAGTTCCAGCGTGTGGGAACCCATGGCCAAATTCGTTTTTTCAGTCTGAAACTCGCCTCCTATGACGTCATCATTGCTGCTGCATTTAAGGTCTGAAAGAAGCCTTGCTTCTTCTGCAGACTGCCAACCTTTTGACCTTTGCTGTGAGAGGGACTTGGAGGCAATATGAACAGCGGGAGACCTAAGTCTGCTCCCAGATTTGATGATGTCACCCTGCAAGCTTTGGTGGAGGGAGCAAGAGTTAATAAGGAAGTACTCTTCCCTCCTCCAGGGAGGAAGAAGCCTCCCCAGCAAACGAAGGCTGTGTGGATCCAGGTGGCCCAGGAGGTCAACTCTTTGTCAATAACCCGCAGAACCTGGCTTCAGTGCAGGAAGCGGTTTCATGACCTTCTGCGCACTGGAAAAGTGAGTATGAATTTCCCATCACCCTCAATCTGATCCTCATTGCCTCTCCTCACCAGCACTCAGCTTTAGCAACCTCTTCCTCCACATCCCACTTGACACTAACATCCCTGCACCCTTACCCATTCACTCTCTCTCTATGGTCACATTCACCTAACTATTCGACTATGCAGCCCTCACACTCCCTATCACTGTGATGCTATGAAAACAACTTACAAAACACAGGGAGGTCCCTTGGTCTTGCCACCTCACTCCATCTCTGTCTCCTTCTAAGTATCTATGCTATGGAATCTCTACACTCACTCCTTCATTCTCACTCAAACTCCACTTGTCTCCCTCATTGCAGGAAAAGAGAGCTCACAATAAGAGGGAAAGAGCGAGGACAGGAGGAGTTCCACCCTCAGTAGCCCACCTCACCCCTTGGGAGGAGGCGGTCCAGGAGATTGTGGGACTCGAGGATGATGCACAAGTGGGGGACGGACAGACGGGTGCACCAGAGAAAGCTGGTGACAGAATAGTTTTTCATCTCTCTCATTGACATTGCATGAGTCGCTGATAATGATTCTAAAGCTCTAACAGATGGACTTATGATCATTTGCAAAATGCAATGTGCATGTAACCTTGGCCTCACATCTCTGACTCTTTCCTTTACTCCGCCACAGGACAATCGCAAGCACCCGTCCCCATTATCCAGGGGGAACAACCTGAGCCTCCAGACTCCTCAGAGGAAGCTGCAACCTCTGAGGGCGCAGCGTCAGCAGAATTCAGCCAACCCAGCACCAGCGCAGACACTCACACCTCGGTGGGACCATCGCGAGATAGAGTAGTGTTGTCGCCTGGTGTATCACAGCTCACAAGTGAGCATCAGCAAATTGTGGAGACAGGGACAGCAGTGGAGAGTCCTAGTCGGAGGGTGCAGGACTCTGCCAGCTCGGCTCAGCTGCATGTCGACCCTTTGCCTCTGGGTCCATCCAGAAGAACAGATGTGCTGGAACTCCAGGAACAGGTGCAGGAGTCGCTGGCAGGTTTTGTCTCCAGGGTCGCTGCGAGCGTGGAGCGAATGGAGGAGTCCATAGCGAACATGAGCAGAGCCTTTGTGGAGTCACTGGCACATGAATGCAGCACCACGGAAAGGATGGCAACCGCCGTGGAAAGGGTGGCTACAGTAGACGAGAGGATGGCTACGGCCATGGAGCAGCTAAGTCGCCAGAATGTAGAAAACATGGTGAGTGTTCAGAATAGACTGACATCTCTGGAGGAGCGATGGTCAGCTTTTGAACAGAGAAACCAGACCTTCATGGAAGTCCTTCCGAGTAGGACGGCCAGTGCAGATACAGGTCCACATGGCCCCCCTGGGTGTCCTTGTGCACCAGTCGCTGAAGGTAAGCATGCAAATGCAGCAGGCGGTTAAGAAGGCAAATGATATGTTGGCCTTCGTAGCGAGAGGATTCGAGTACATGCACAAGGATGTCTTGCTGCAGTTGTACAGGGCCTTGGTGAGACCACACCTTGCGTATTGTGTGCAGTTTTGCTCGCCTTATCTGAGGAAGGATGTTTTTGCCATGGAGGGAGTGCAGCGAAGATTCACCAGACTGATACCTGGGATGGCAGGAATGACGTGAGGAGAGATTGGGTCGATTGGGCTTATACTCGCTGGAGTTTAGAAGAATGAGAGGGGATCTCATTGAAACTTATAAAATTCTAACAGGGCTAGACAGACTAGATGCAGGAAGGATGTTCCCGATGGCGGGGGAGTCCAGAACCAGGAGTCACAGTCTAAAGATAAGGGGTAAGCCATTTAGGACAGAGATAAGGAGGAATTTCTTCACCCAGAGAGTGGTGAGCCTGTGGAATTCACTACCACAGAAGGCAGTTGAGGCCAATTCATTAAATATATTCAAGATGGAGTTAGATATATTTCTTAAGGCTAAAGGGGTCAAGGGATATGGGGAGAAGGCAGGGACAGGGTACTGAGTTTGGATGATCAGCCATGATCTCATTAAATGGCAGAGCAGGCTCGAGGGGCCGAATGGCCTACTCCTGCTCCTATCTTCTATGTTTCTATGTTTCTATGTGCAGCAAGGTGCTCTCAAGCCACTTGCAAGCTGAGGTGGACCTAACCCATGAGAGGGATGTTGGTGGCAGAGAACAAGGAACTAGGGGCTCCTCTCCAAGTGCTCACACTTCCATGCCACTGCCAAGTCCTCGGTCAGAGCCCCACCAGAATCCCCACCCAACTGAGATCGGCGTCTCAACCCCTGCACAGCCGCAGGAGCAGCAGACTGTTGCCGAGCCCTCACAGGTTTGCAACCCCAGAGGATGCCCACCAAAGTTGTCGAGACACGAGCAGCAAGGAAGTGAGCACGGGGCCTCCACTCTGCTGATGCCAAGGGTGAACCACCACGTAGGAGCACGCATAAGAGAAAGATACTGCACAAATAGTCACAAGGGTAGTCACTTGGGTGAAATGTGATGTTTAATGTTGAAAAGCCATCAGTTGGTTATTGTAAATAAAAATTTTGATGGCAACTGTTGCAGTTGTGGCGTGTGTCATTTCGCTAATGGGACTTCCACATTGAGGGCTTAGCATTACTTGCAATTGTCAGTATGGTGGTCAGAGTGCTAGGAATCCGCAGGTTCTTAGCCATTGTCGATGGTCTGATAAGAAGGTGCGGGACAAAATTGTTTGATTGTGCAGGCTAAGCAAATCTGGTTAAGATGAGTGCGTCCCTTGCATCCCGGGCAGCAATGTAGTCATGCGCTGCTGCCTTCTGGCCTGTGCAGTTTCAGGTGGGTGAGCAGCAACTTGGCACTCCTGTTGTTGCTGTTGCTGTTGCTGTTGGTGGTGCTGTTGTTCATGGTTCTGCTGCTGCCGCGGCTGGTCTTCGTCCGAACCTGATGTCCAGGAGGAAAGGAAATAAATGGTTCCCATGCTTCTGATATAAGACTCAGTTGAGGATGCGCTCAGTCAAGGTGGCAAGAGGGGTTTCCCGGGGGGTCACACTGGAGATGGGTGTCAGGCTCCAAACTTCCACAGCTGTGGTTATTCCTGCTAAAAGTTCCCCCAGACCTGAGACAACAAAGTCCTGCCACCTGCAAATGATGACTGATCAAATCTCCTATTTAATGGTGGAGCTGCAGCTGAAAGCCAGCAATCCAATTGTGCTCCCACCAGGTTTCACCGTCGTGTTTCAGAGGAGGCGTGCATCTTGGAGGCAGGACGGAGACGGGATCAGAAACCACGCATTTGGGAAAATTGCTTGGAGGCGGGATGAAAGCGGGGTCAGGCCCGCCTGCCACTTTTTGCAATTTTAACACCCCACATGCCTCCATTCCCCCCTCCTCGGGCCTGGCAAAATCGAGCCCATAGAGTACAAAAGCAAGGAAATTATGTTAAACTTTTATTAATCACTGGTTAGGTCCCAGCTGGAGTAGTGTGGCTAATTCTTGGCACCACAGTTCAGGAAAGATGTCAAGGCCTTCGAGAGGGTGCAGAGGAGATTTACTAGAATGGTACCAGGGCTAAGGGACTTCAGTTATTTGGAGAGACTGGAAAAGCTGAGGTTGTTCTCTTCAGAGAGAGAAGGATAAGGGGAGACTTAATAGATTTGCTCAAAATCAAGAAGGGTTTTGATAGAGTAAATAAGGAGGAACTATTTCCAGTGCAGAAAGGCTAGTAACTAGAGGACACAGATTTAAGATAATTGGCAAAAGAACCAGAAGTGAGATGAGGAAATTTTTTTTAACACAGCGTATAATAACTTTCATAAGGGAAGTGGTATAAATACTTGAATGGGAATAATTTGCAGGGCTATAGGGAAAGAGCATGGAAATCGGACTCATTGGATAGCTCTTTCAAAGAGCCGGCACAGGCACGATGATGAGTCAAAAGGCCTCCTTCTGTGCTACACTTGTTCATGATTCTATTTTTTATGTTAATTACTTAACTGGTGACTGATGTCATCACCAATTATAAAGGCAGCAAGTGCCCCTTCTTAAAGGGGCACTCCCCATAAACTGTAAATTAAACAAAAGTTTAAAGGAAACTTAACAAAATCAAATGAAAATCCTATTCTGGGGGTTGATGAAGCACTCCAGTCCCTGCGGTGCCCACCAATTGCGGAAGGCCTCAAGCTTGCCGGCGGACACCGCGCACTCCATCTCCAGGGACACCCAGGCACGAACGTAGCCGCGGAAGAGAGGCTGGCTGTCAGGCCGAACGACCCCCTCGACTGCCTGCTGCCTGGACCTGTTTATAGCCACCTTGGCCAGGCCCAGGAGCAGTCCTGTGAGGAGGTCCTCTGATTTTCCCACTGCCCTCTGCACTGGGTGGCCAAAGAACAGGAGCGTGACACTGACGTGCAGCCAAAAATTGAGGAGCAGCCCCTTCAAATCGTGGAACAGGGATTGCAACCTCTCACACTCACTGTATACATGGAACACGGATTCCTCCGGGCCTCAGAAATTGCAGGCGCCCTGGGAATCCGTCAATCTACTTAAAAATTTCTTGCACGGGACTGCTCTGTGTAACACTCTCCACCCCTGATCCCCAATGGAAAAGTGGAGGACTCCTGCGTAGAGAGCCTCCCACTGGGGACCCCCGTCTTCTCCGGACGGTAAGACGGTACACCAGGGCATGTTCGGACGGCGGGTGAGGGTGAGGAAGTGGAGAGTGTGCAGGAGCAGCCCATACAGGAAAACTCTCCACGCAGACTGGAATGGCATGGAGGGAATTCCCGAGAGACGGCTCAATTTGTGAGACGCCAGCTCCTGAGGGAGGTTATTCCATGATTCTATGCTTGATATGATATCTGCATCGTTACCAATTTTTTGTCATTTGTAACTTTGTAGCGATTGGCTCACTAGAAGTCAACCACGTAGTGTGTGACTGGAGTCAGGTGTCGGGCAGACTGGGTAGACTCCCATCCCTGAAGGACATTAGTAAATTACTTGGGTTTCGATGACAATCTGGCCTGTTTCCTCATTCTTTCTCGTTCCAGCCCACGAACTAGCAGCATGTTGAATTCAATTTCACAGCTTGCCGTGATGCAATTTGAATTCATGACGTCTGTGTTGCTAGTCCAGTTACTATGATCACTATGCAAACTAATGTCAAATAATGTAAATGAGCCGATTACAGAGCAAAGTAAGCTCATTCAAGGTGCCAGCACCTCAGGAGAGGGAGTTCTGTCTCTGAGCTAGAAATCGCATTAACGGCCCCTTTATTTGATGTACTTTGAGCAAAGATCTGTGGCCTTGAGGCACTTTACAATGGTTTCTATCAATTGCATTTTGAGGAAATGCTCTGCTGACTTAATTTCTCTTGATTGAAAGGAATCCACATTGCTGACGGGGATGCAGGCTGCCATCAAAGACAGACAGCTCACCTCTGTCTCAGTGGTCTGCTTAGCAAAAGTTAGATGCAAAGTTCACCCAGGTGTTAGCATTGATTACTGTGCTGTAAAATAGAGATAGAGCGAATTGTTTGGGATTGTGGACCCACCAGGGAGGGGGAAGCTATCACTCCCTGTATGAGAGTAGCTTTGTTTCACAGCTGTAAATATTGGAGTAAATTTTCTGAGATTCCATTTCACTGGCAGGGTCTGTGACTTATCAGAATATCTGTGGCTTCCTGAAAACCCAGATATATGGCTCGAAAGACAAGACATCTGAATACTTGCCCCTGTTTGAGGTTTGGTGAAATGAGCAGCTCAATTACATTACAATATACAAATGCTAACCATGCAATCAAAATGGCTCCAAAACGCGCAGCTGGGACGAGTTTCACAAATTCTTCCTCTTTGTAATTGTGCCAGCAATGAAATATATTATGCATTAAACATTCCAAGAACAGACCATTCTCTCTACACTGGTCCAACAATATGGTGACTCCAGTTAGTCAATGAAGTGCCGGTCGCGGGAACGGTAGCATAGTGGTTATGTTGCTGGACTAGTAATCCAGAGGCCTGGACTATCGGATTGTCATAAAAACCTATCTGGTTCACTAATGTCCTTTAGGGAAGGAAATCTGCTGTCTTAACCTGGTCTGGCCTATATGTGACTCCAGACCCACAGCAGTGTGGTTGACTCTTAACTATCCTCTGATATGGCCGAGCAAGCCACTCAGTTGTAACAAACTGCTACAGAAAACAATAATAAGAATAATACTGGACAGACCACCCGGCACCGACCTCAGCACCGACTTCGGACACGACAATGGCACACCCAGCCCAGTCGACCCTGCAAAGTCCTCCTCATAACATCTGGGCACTTGTGTCAAAATTGGGAGAGCTGTCACACAGACTAGTCAAAGCAATAGCCTGACATAGTCATACTCACAGAATCATAACTTGCAGCCAACATCCCAAATCATCCATCACCATCCTTGGGTATGTCCTGTCCCACCGGCAGGACAGACCCACCAGAAGTGGAGGTACAGTGGTATACAGTCGGGAGGGAGTGGCCCTGGGAGCCCTCCACATTGACTCTGGACCACATCATGGCTTCAAGTCAAGCATGGGCAAGGAAAGCTCCTGCTGATTACCACCTACCACCCTCCCTCAGCTTATGAATCAGTACTCCTCCATGTTGAACACCACTTGGAAGAAGCACTGAGAGTAGCAAGGGCACAGAATGTACTCTGGGTAGGGGACTTCAACATCCATCACCAAGAGTGGCTTGGGAGCACAACGACTGACTGAGCTGGCCGAGTCCTGAAGGACATAGCTACCAAACTGGACCTGCGGCAGGTGGTGAGAGAACCAACATGAGGGAAAAACCTACTTGACCTCGTCCTCACCAATCTACCTGTTGCAGATGCATCTGTCCATGACAGCATTGGTAGCAGTCACCACCGCACAGTCCTTGTGGAGACGAAGACCCATTTTCACACTGAGGGCACCCTCCATCATGTTGTGTGGCACTAAAACCATGCTAGATGGGATAGATTCAGAACCGATCTAGCAGCTCAAAACTGGGCATCCATGGGGTGCTGTGGGCCAACAGCAGCAGCAGAATTGTACTCCGCCACAATTTGTAGCCTAATGGCCCGGCTTATTCCTCACAATACCATGAACATCAAACCAGGCAACCAACCCTGGTTCAATGAGGAGTGCAGAAGAGCATGCCATGAGCAGCACCAGGCATACCTAAAAATGAGGTAACAACCTGAGGAAGCTGCAACACAGGACTACATGCATGCTAAACAGCGAAAGCTGCATGCTATAGACAGAGCTAAGCGATCCCATAATCAACGGATCAGATCAAAGCTCTGCAGTCCTGCAACATCCAGTCAGGAATGGTGGTGGACAATTAAACAACTAACAGGAGGAGGCGGCTCCATGAATATCCACATCCTCAATGATGGCGGAGCCCAGCGTGTGAGTGCAAAAGACAAGGCTGAAGCGTTTCCAACCATCTTCAACCAGAAGTGCTGAGTGAATGATCCACATCGGCCTCCTCCTGAGGTTCTCATCATCACAGAAGCTAGTCCTCAACCTATTCGATTCAGTGGATACAGCAAAAGCTATGGGCCCTGACAACATCCCGGCTGTCGTGCTGAAGACTTGTGCTCCAGAACTAGCCGCGCGTCTAGCCAAGCTGTTCCAGTACATTACAACACTGGCATCTACCCAACAATGTGGAGAACTGCCCAGGTATATCCTGTCTACAAAAAGCATTCAAATCCAATCTGACCAATTACCACCCCATCAGTCTACTCTCAATCATCAGCAAAGTGATGGAAGGTGTCGTCGACAGTGCTATCAATAACCTGCTCACCAATGCACAGTTTGAGTTCCACCGAGACCACTCGGCACCAGACCTCACTACAGCCTTCATTCAAACATGAACAAAGGAGCTGAATTCCAGAGGTGAGGTGAGAGTGACTGCCCTTAACATCAAGGCAGCATTTGCCCGAGTGTGGCATCAAGGAGCCCTAGTAAAATTGAAGTCAATGGGAATCAGGGGGAAAACTCTCACTGGCTGGAGTCATACCTAGCACAAAGGAAGATGCCTGTGGTTGTTGGAGGCCAATCACCTCAGCCCCAGGACATCACTGCAGGAGTTCTCAGGGCAGTGTCCTGGGCCCAACTATCTTCAGCTGCTTCATCAATGACCTTCCCTCCATCATAAGGTCAGAAGTGGGGATGCTTGCTGATGATTGCACAGTGTTCAGTTCCATTCGCAACTCCCCAGATAATGAAGCAGTTCATGCCCGCATGCAGCAAGACCTGGACGACATTCAGGCTTGGGCTGATAAGTGGCAAGTAACATTCATGCACTACAACTGCCAGGCAATAACTATCTTCAATAAGAGAGAGTCTAACCACCGCCCATGGACATTCAACGGCATTACCATCTTTGAATCTCCCACCATCAACATCCTGGGGGTTACTATTGACCAGAAACTTAACTGGACCAGCCACATAAATACTGTGGCTACAAGAGCAGGTCAGAGGCTGGGTATTCTGCGGCGAGTGTCTCACCTCCTAACTCCCCAAAGCCTTTCCACCATCTACAAGGGACAATTAAGGAGTGTGATGGAATACTCTCCACTTGCTTGGATGAGTGCAGCTCCAACAACACTCAAGAAGCTCAACACCATCCAGGACAAAGCAACCCACTTGATCGGCACCCCATCCACCACCTTAAACATTCACTCCCTCCACCACCTGTGCACCATGGCTGCAGTGTGTACAATATACAAGATGCACTGCAGCAACTCACCCAGGCTTCTTCGACAGCACCTCACAAACCCGCGACCTCTACCACCTAGAAGGTCAAGGGCAACAGGCGCATGGGAACACCATCACCTGCATGTTCCCCTCCAAGTCACACACCATCCTGACTTGGAAATATATTGCCATTGCTTCATCGTCGCTGGGTCAAAATCCTGGAACTCCCTCCTTAACAGCACTGTGGGAGTACCTTCACCACACGGACTGCAGCGGTTCAAGAAGGCAGCTCACCACCACCTTTTCATGGGCAATTATGGATGGGCACTAAATGCTGGCCTTGCCGGCGCTGCCCACATCCCAGAAACAAATAAAAAAAATTGTATTTCTAACGCAAGCTGATATAACTGCTTCCTTGAGAGATTATCCAACAGTCGACAGCAATTATGCAAAATTTGTTATGTTTTTCGTGAGTCACTTCACAGACTGATCATTATCTTTCTATTATGCAAATTTTTTCTAAATAGAGGTAGTTTTGTTTGTCTTGGCAGCTGGTGTGCAGGAATCCCCGCCACTTATACTGTGAGGCAGATTTCAGAGCACTGACAAGAACATGCATAGAAGTTAAAAGTTACAAGATGGAAACAGCCCACTTGGTCTTGCCAGTCTGTGTCCATGTTTACCCTTCACATGAGCAAATATTGTAGTTCTAATCACATTTACCCACCCTGTTCCCATATCGTTTCAACTTTGTTTCCTTCATCCACCTGAAGTGTTTAAGGCAATTCAAGGAATTGATAGGATAGGTAGTGAGAAACCATTTCCTCTGGTAGAGGAGTCCAGAACAAAGGGGCATAACCTTAAAATTAATGTTAGGACATTCAGGGGTGATGTCAGGAAGCATTTCTTCACACAAAGGCTAGTGGAAATCTGGAACTCTCTCCCCCAAAAAGCAATTGAGGTTGGGGGTCAATTGAAAATTTCAAAACTGATATTGATAGACTATTATTGGCAAGGGTATTAAGGGTTATGGACCCAAGGCGGATAGATGAAGATACAAATCAGCCATCATCTAATTGAATGGCAGCACACGCTCGAGGGGCTGAATGGCCTATTCCTGTTCCTAAGTTCCTATCCAATCCGATGTTGGATGTTGACATTGCTGGCAAACCTGTAACCCAAGTCCTCTACTCTTCCACAGCACTGAGCCTACTTCCATTCAGAGTATAATTACTGCTTTTTTTTTTAACCAAAATGTATCAGCTCGTTGAACTCCATCTGCCACTTTTCATCCCATTCCCCACCTTATCAATATCCCTTTGCAGTTTCCTTTGATCGCCTAAATAATTAATTATACCTCGTATTTTGGTATCACTTGTACCACTCCCTCTAAGCCCATCTTTAAACTGTGCACGTGCAGTTGTTGCAAATTAAAAATTGGAACTTTCCATTTTCTAGACATGAGTCTTCCCCAATGGCTGGGAAAGATGTCTATGGATCAGCAATGGGGAAACTGCATTCCTGGCCTGTATGGATGGAACCCTGAGCCTGCCAGCCAGCAGCAAAACAGGAGCCAGCTGCTGCTCACGTTTGACATCATCACACATTTACATTCTAGGGAAAAGAGCACCTCATTTATACTCAAACACCTACTGTTGAAGCTGCGCTACTATTGGTTGCAGCAATGATGTACTGTAAATGCAGCACGATCTCACCTCCTCAGCTCTCTGTGCCCACTGGACAGCTTCCAACCAACAATACAGCCTGCCGCTCCAACAGCTCCTGCATGCATTCCCTCTCCGTGACTGCCTCCGCACCTGGACATTGGTTTGTCAATGCTCCAAGCTGACTAGAAATTAATTTCATCCCACCACTGAACCTCAGAATTTTAACTGTGGACTCTTGTATTGTCTCCTCACTGTTTGCAACCAGGACATGTCTCTCATAATTCCTACCATACCTGTGCAACCTGAATCCCTCTGTGTTTATTGTGTTCACATTTTGGCTACCGTTCTGGATCTGAGCCTATTACTTCTAACTCCTTTTTTTTTCTCTTGGTCCCTCTCTGGCCTTTCTCTCCTGTCTCCTCCACTTTCTGTCATCCAGTCATGCCATCTTTCATTTCCCTCCTCTTGGGTACTTGGCACCCCCATCTCTAAGACAACCCGTCACTGCCTTCTAACTCTCCTACTGTTAGCCCAGGCTTGAATATTTCTCCGATAAGCTCACAGCTACCCTCTCTGCCTCTCTTGGCATTCTCCATTGCTGATCTATGCTTGGGCTCTTCCTCAAGTACATGCTGTGCCTTGGCAACATCATCCAACGACATGGGGTCAGCTTCCTTGGGTGCACAAACGCCACTCAGCTCTACCTCGCCAACACCTCGCTCGACCCTTCTTCTGCTTCTGTGCTGTCAGCCTGCTGCGCTGCAATTTCCTCCAGTTAAACACTGGGAAGACTGAAGTCATCGTCTTTGGCCCCCACCACAGACTCTGTAGCGTTGCCATTGATTCTATCTCCCTCTGCAGCCATTGCCTTAGGTTGAACCCTAGCTCCTGTGGAGCTGAAGATCCCTTGGAACCACCTTTTCTTCAGACTGGAAAGGACATCTGGGAGTAACTGTGTGCCGCTCTCTTTTCCTGCCAGAAGATCAGGGGGCGCATTGATAATGCACTCTTACAGATGCGATGCTCCTGCCCCGGAAATGCGAATGACCCCGTCCCTGGGATTTGGGACATGGTTGACACCCACTGCTGCAGGTGGGAGGGAAGATATCAGCGGATCTGTGACTTGGTTTGTCCCATAGCTTTCGGGCCTTGGACATGCCTGCCATCGAGAACATGCGTCACAGGAAGCCAGCCGAGCAGAGCTCATGCGCATCAAAGGCAGTGGTCTGAAAAGCTGGGGACGTTAAAAGGCGGTGAGGAGGGTAGGCCTCCTCATGCATGCGCACTGTTAGCTTAACAAAAGTGTTGGGGCAGCGGCAAAGTGTTAAGGGAGTGAGTGACGTGTCGGCCCTCTGAGAAGTGCCGCGTGCTGCAGGCAGAAGCCGTCAAGGAGCTGAGCTCAGCCGGTTCCCATGGTGACGAGGGTAGCGTGTCCCCACTTCACCTTTGTTGCTACGGTTCCGGGGGCTGGAAGCTCCACGGTAACCCCCGAACAAATCTGAGCGGGCCAGAACAGTCTAACCGGCCACCACTATGGGGCTGGACGAAACTTTCAAATCGGTGGGAGAGATCGGTAGATATCAAGTGTACTTCATCTTATTACACCTATTACAGGTGAGTGAGTTGCCGAGTTTAACCCGCAACAGGTGAGTAAGAAGGTACTTTGTTGCTGTCAGATGGTTGTGGCATGTTTTAAGAGAGGAAATGAGAAATGAGAGTTTGTGTGAATTTTGAGCTGTACCCGAATCTGCATTTTAAAATAAAATGATCCTACTGCAGATGAGTTTGTAAGATCAGTCTTTGAATCATTAGGTGAGGCAAGGAAGCATTTTAGCAGAGCGAAGAAGAGTGATTGACACAAAGTTTAACTTACTTTTATTAGCTACTTTTTACGAAGTCCAATATTCCACCAGGGGTGGATTTACGGTTTTAGTCTTGTTTCTGATGAATGTTGATAAAAAAAACCTTAATAACATAAAACGTGGGGAAAATTGGACCTTACTTTTGAAAATCAGAATTCTGGCATCAGGGTTACATTTCACTTTCTCAGGCCAACTCTGAAATAAAAACAGAAAATGCTGAAAATACTCAGCAGGTCAGGCAGCATCTGCTTTTATTTCAGATTTCCAGCATCCACAGTATTTTGCTTTTCCAATTAGCACATCTGTTGGCTGAAGAATTCAAACTGCCTGGGGGAAACAAAGGCTGCCTCGAAAGTCGAGGTAGTATACTAGCATGGATTGAGGATTGGTTGTCAGACAGAAAACAGTGGGTAGGAATAAACGGGTAATTTTCGGATTGGCAGGCTGTAACTAGTGGGGTACCGCATGGATCAGGCTTGGGACTCAGCTATTCACAATCTATATCAGTGATTTGGATGAGGGGATCAAATGTAATATATCCAAGTTTGCTGATGATACAAAGCTAGGTGGGAATGTAAGTTGTGAGGAGGATGCAAGGAGGCTTCAAGGGGATATAGACAGGCTAAGTGAGTGGGCAAGAACATGGCAAATGGAATATAATGTGGAGAAATGTGAAGTTATCCACTTTGGTAGGAAAAATAGAAAGCAGAATAATTTTTAAATGGTGAGAAATTGGAAAATGTTGGTGTTCTTGTACATGAATCACTGAAAGTTAACATGCAGGTACAGCAAGCAATTAAGAAAGCAAATGATATGTTGGCCTTTATTATAAGAGGATTTGAATATGAGTAAAGGCATCTTACTGCAATTATATAGGGCCCTGGAGCGACCACACCTGGAGTATTGTGTGCAGTTTTGGTTTCCTCGGGCCTGCTCTGCCATTCAATTAGATCATGGCTGAGCTGCACCTGAACCCCATTTTCCTTCCTTTGCTCCATATCCCTTGATACCGTTGCCTAACAAAAATCTACCAAAGTCAGTCTTGAAAGCTCCAACTGTCCTAACATCCACTGCCTTTTGGGGGGAGAGAGTTCCAAATTGCTGCTACCCGTTGTGTGAAAAAGTGCTTCCTGATTTAGCTCCTGAATGGATTAGATCTAATTTTTAGATTGTATCCTTTTGTTCTTGATTACCCCACCAAATGAAATTGTTTACCCGTATCTAGCCTATCAAATCCTTTTAACATTTCGAACACCTCAATCAGATCACCCCTCAATCTTCTGTGCTCAAGGGAATACAAGCCAAGATTATGCAACCTGCCTTCAGAATGTAATCCTCTTAGCCTGGTATCATTCTGATAAATCGTCACTGCACCCCCTCCAGAACCATGTCCTTCCTGAAGTGCGGTGTGCAAAAATGAATGGAGTACTGCATGGGAACATTGGCCATTCAGCCCCTCGCGCCTGCTCCGCCATTCAATTAGATCATGGCTGATCTGTACCTTAACTCCATTTACCCGCCTTGGTTCCATATCCTTTCATACTTTTACCTAACAAAAATCTATCAATCTCAGTTTTGAAATTTTCAATTGACCTAATCTCAATAGATTTTTGGGGAGTGAGTTCCAGATTTCCATTACACTCTGTGAGTAAACACTTCCTGACTTCACACCTAAACAGCCTAGCTCTAATTTAAAGACTATGACCCCTTATTCTGGTCTCCCCCACCAGAGGCAATTGTTTCTCTCTCTCTACCCTATCAAATCCTTTAATCATCTTAAACACCTCAACAGATCACCCCTTAATCTTGTATATTCAAGGGAAAACAAGCCTAGACTATGCAAGCTGTCCTCATAATTTAACCATTTTAGACCCGGTATCATTCTGGTGAATCTGCGCTGCACCCACTCCAAGGCCAATATATCCTTCCTGAGATGCAGTGACCAGAACTGAGCCCAGTACTTCAGATGGGGTCTAACTAGAGCTTTATGTAACTGTAACATAACTTCAATCCCTTTGTATTACAGCCCCCTTGAAATAAAGGCCAGCATTCCATTAGCTTTTTTGATTGCTTTTTGTGCCTGCTTACTGGCTTTTAATGATTTGTGCACTTGGCCTCCCAAATCTCTTTGCTCCTCTACAGTTCCTAGTTTCTCACCATTTAGAAGATACTCTGATTTATCTTTCTTGGGACCAAAGTGGATAAGCTCACACTTTCCCACATTGAACGCCATCCGCCATAATTTGGCACACTCACTCAATCTGTTTATGTCCCTTTGCTCCAATCTGCAGTGCTTACTGTCCCTCCTAACTTAGTGTCATTTGTAAACTTGGATATATGACTCTATTCATTCAACCAAGTCATTAATAAATATGGTGAAAAGTTGAGAACCCAGAACAGATCCCTGGGGAACACCACATGTCACATCCTGCTAATCAGAGTACATTCCCTTTAACAAATTAGTAGCAATACTATGGAGGAGGAATTCCTGGAGTGTATACGGGATGGTTTCCTGGACCAATATGTCGAGGAACCAACTAGGGATCAGGCCATCTGAGACTGGGTATTATGCAATGAGAAAGGATTAATTAGCAATCTTGTTGTGCGAGGCCCCTTGGGTCGGAGCGATCATAATATGATAGAATTCTTCATTAAGATGGAGAGAGAAGTAGTTGACTCAGAGACTACGGTCCTGAATTTAAATAAAGGGAACTGTGATGGTATGAGTTGGGTAGGATTGATTGGGTAATGTCACTCAAAGGGTTGACGGTGGAAAGGCAATGGCAAACATTCAAAGATCGCATGGATGAACTACAGAATTTGTTTATCCCAGTTTGGCATAAAAATAAATCAAAAAAGGTAACTCAACTGTGGCTAACAAGGGAAATTAGGGATAACAAAAGATCCAAGGAGAGGACATATAAATTGGCCAAGAAAAGCAGCAAACCTGAGGATTGGGAGCAGTTTAGGATTCAGCAAAGGAGGACAAAGGGATTAATTAAGAGGGGGAAAATAGATTATGAAAGTAAGCTGGCAGGGAACATAAAAACTGACTGTAAAAGCTTTTATAGATATGTGAAGAGAAAAAGATTGGTGAAGTCAAGCGTAGGTCCCTTACAGTCAGAATCAGGGGAATTTATAATGGGGAACAAAGAAATAGCAGACCAATTAAATACATATTTTGGTTCTGTCTTCACAAAGGAGGACACAAATAACCTCCCAGAGAGGTCGGGGAACATAGGGACTAATGAGAGGGAGGAACTGAAAGAAATCAGTATTTGTAGGGAATTGACGGGATTGAAGGCCAATAAATCCCCAGGGCCTGATAATCTACATCCTAGGGTACTTAAGGAAGTGGCCCTGGAGATAGTAGATGCATTGCTGGTCATCTTCCAGAACTCGATAGATTCTGGTACAGTACCCATGGATTGGAGGGTAGCTAATGTTACCCCACTATTCAAAAAAGGTGGTAGAGAAAAAGCGGGGAATTATAGACTGGTAAGCCTGACATAGTGGGGAAAATGCTAGAGTCCATCATAAAAGATGTAATAGCAGAGCACTTGGAAAACAGTGACAGGATCGGACAAAGTCAACATGGATTTACAAAAGGTAAATCTTGCTTGACTAATCTACCGGAATTTTTTGAGGATGTAACTGGTAAAATAGATAAGGGAGAACCAGTGGATGTGGTGTATTTGGACTTTCAGAAGGCTTTCAATAAGGTCCCGCATAAGAGATTAGCGTGTAAAGTTAAGGCAAATGGGATTGGGGGCAAGGTATTGACTTGGATAGAGAACTGGTTGACAGATAGAAAGCAAAGAGTTGGAATAAACGGGTCATTTTCCGACTGGCAGGCAGTGACTAGTGGGGTACTGCAAGGATCGGTCCTAGGACCCCAGCTATTCACAATATATATTAATGATCTGGACGAGGGAATTGGATGTAATATCTCCAAATTTGCAGATGACACAAAGCTGGGTGGGAGGGTATGCTGTGAGGAGGGTGTCGTGAAACTCCAGTATGATTTGGACAGGTTGGGTGATTTGGCAGAAACATGGCAAATGCACCATAATGTGGATAAATGTGAGGTTATCCACTTTGGTGGCAAAAACAGGAAGGCAGATTATTATTTGAAAGGCAATAGATTGGGAGAAGGGGAAGTGCAAAGAGACCTGGGTGTTCTTGTGCACCAGTCGCTGAAGGTAAGCATGCAGGTGCAGCAGGCGGTTAAGAAGGCAAATGGTATGTTGGCCTTCGTAGCAAGAGGGTTCGAGTACAGGAACAAGGATGTCTTGCTACAATTGTACAGGGCCTTGGTGAGACCGCACCTTGAGTATTGTGTGCAGTTTTGGTCGCCTTATCTGAGGAAGGATGTTCTTGCCATGGAAGGAGTGCAGCGAAGATTCACCAGGCTAATACCTGGGATGGCAGGAATGACGTATGAGGAGAGATTGTGTCGATTGGGCTTATACTCACTGGAGTTTAGAAGAGTGAGAGGGGATCTCATCGAAACCTATAAAATTCTGTCAGGCCTGGACAGACTAGATGCAGGAAGGATGTTCCTGGTGGCCGGGGAGTCCAGAACCAGGGGTCACAGTCTAAGGATAAGGGGTAAGCCATTTACGACTGAGATGAGGAGGAATTTCTTCACCCAGAGAGTGGTGAACCTGTGGAATTCTCTGCCAGAGGGCGGTGGAGGCCAGGTCATTGAATATATTCAAGAAGGAGTTGGATATATTTCTTAAGGCTAAAGGGATCAAGGTATATGGGGAGAAGGCAGGGACAGGGTACTGAGTTTGGATGATCAGCCATGATCTCATTGAATGGCGGAGCAGGCTCGAGGGGCTGAATGGCCTACTCCTGCTCCTATCTTCTATGTTTCTATGTAACACCACTGTCTGTCTCCTACCTCCCAACCAATATCCAACCCAAGTCAAAAGGCCACCTCCAACACCGTACGCTCTCATTTTTGCTAATAATCTGTTTATTGGAACCTTATTGAATCGTTCTGGAAATCCATATAGATGACATCCATAGACACTTCCTTATATACCTTATTACTCTAGTGAACTCCACAAAACATTCAACTGGATTAATCAAACATGACTTACCCGTACCATATCCATACTGGCTCTCTCTGATCAGCTCTTATTTGCTCAAGTGCTCAGTAATAATGTGGTAACATTTCCGTGGGAGTTTTTCCAATCTTTCACTGTAACCTCAGCGGAAACGCTGGAAAAATGCCATTGTGCCTCCAGGGTCTCCACCCATCTTTCACGGAACTTATGGCAGCAGATCGGGACAACCCGTGCATTAATTTCTACCCCAACGTTTACAAGATTACAAACATGACAACATTGGGGTGGAAGAAACAAAGTTCCTGTGACTGAAGTAATTTTTGTTAAATGAAAGTTTGTGAAGGAATGAGCCATATAACCTATTCAGAAAAATATACCATTCTATGAAAGAATTCTGGGCTTATTAAAACATGACAAACTGGGTCTGGAAATCTAGAAACCTAACAATGAAAAAGCTGTGAAAGCATTCGGGCTATTGAGATAAGATAAGTTGTTGACACTGAATCAATAACCTTATTGAAACAGAAGGTTAAAGGCTCCGGCAGGCTGAACCTTTGGGAACAAGACAATAGTTCACCCTGTACAAGGTGTTCTAATTTACACCTCGTAAAGAAGCACATAAAAGTAACAAACATCTGCCTTCGTAAAAATGATACCAAGTAAAACGCACCTAATGTTACACCGTTTTTTATGATAAACTTAGAACACCTAGAGGAGAGACATGGTTCTGTAGTGCTACCAGCTGAGGTGACTGTAAGAATTGCAGGGGTCAGCAGAAAAATGACTAGAGATAATTAGCTTACATCAGCAGAAAACCTTAAAGGAAATACCACTGGAAAAGGGTATAAATATTGAACTCTCAAATGGGATAGTAGACTCGCTTTAAAGGGGCCAAGCGTTTCTCAACTTCAGAGGCAGCTCTGTAAGTCTCCAACTCTTTCTACCTCGGGGATCAAAGGTACTGTATTTGATTTTGGTGGATATCCTGTAGAAAACTAAGAACTGTAAAACTGTAGCGAAGTTAAGATTTGAGAGTAGGTTCTCTGATAATAGAATTGCCAATGCTATTCATTGTCGACACGCCTGTTTGAGATGGAGGAGCAGATATCGGACCTCTCTGATGCCACTATAAGGGAAGATGCTTCCTGGTTGCAGAAGGAAGGAGATTCTTGGAAGGAGAGAAATGATTACAGCAAGTATTGAGAGGGTACCTAGTAATAATGTGGTATGTCTGAGTCCTCTGCCACAGAACTAGTATGTGATCTTGCCCTCTGGTGAGCTGGCACCTATCCCACTGCCCTAGCTCCTGAACACTTGGAGCAGGCAGTGGATAGGAGGAGGTAGATCCACTTCTCCATCCCCACCCCCACCCCGGGGTAGAAAACCCCCGAGACAATACCCCTGTCAGCCATAGGAAAAGGTGGCAGAGCAAGTCAATGCCTGGAGCTTAGCTCCAAGGACAAGGCTGCAATGCCGGAAAAAGTTCAAAGGCCTCAACAGAGTTATCAAGGTAAGAATATTACATTCTGGACAAGGCTGCAATGCCGGAAAAAATTCAAAGACCTCAACAGAGTTATCAAGGTAAGAATATTGCTTTCTTACTCTCTGCTGATACCTCCACCAACTCCAGCCTCACTACTCACAATACTCCCCTCACCTGCTTTCCCTAACTTTTCCACAATCACTGCATCACACTTCACTACACCTGCTTCTCAACCTCCACACACACACCACTATTGCAACCTTCCCTTCCCCATACCTCACATCTGACACACCTCACAAAACTTTCACAAACAGACTCCCTTCTTTCAAACAGGAGAAGGTCGCCCAGAACTCCAGACAGGAAACTGCCACCGGAGGAGGCCGAGCCTGCCTGCACACCTTTGAAGAAAATGTGTCGGCCATCATGGGCAGGGGCAGAGTCATGACGGTAGCGAGTGGCAACAGGGGAGGAGACATTGCATATATTTTCTTCACAACTTATCCTCTTTTTCCCTTCTTACTTCTATCTCACTCTACACACTCTGAATGACAAACTGCAGCTGCTTTCACCAGCCACTTCTCTTTCTGCTCTCCCTTCACACTTAAAGGTAACCCTTGTCCCCCTCTTTCTTATTTCAGATGCTGAAGATGCCAGTGGAGGAATAGAAAGCCAGGTTTCCTGAAGATGCAGCATTACTCAATCTCACCCTCACAAGCACCAGCTCAGAAACTGGCATCATGCGTATGTTAGAGGCAAGGCTAGAGGAGATGTCTTCAGGTGGTGAATCACGGGGCACAAGTGTTCAGGAGCTAGGGCAGGAGGATGGGTGCCAGCTCACCGGAGGGCAAGATCACGTACTAGTTCTGCTGCAGAGGACTCAAATGTTGACTCCCAAGAGTCCAGTCTACAGATGAAGGCTGATGGATAATACACCAGGAAATGCTGGATGCACTGGGCAGCCTGCCAGCGAGCTTGTGCACTATGTCACAGAGCATGGAGGCTTTTACGCAGAGTATGGAGATCATTCTATCCAACATGGACCAAAAGGTCAGCTCCATTAACACAACACTGGTGCCATCCATAATGGAGCCCACACAGCTGCCATTGAAGCTCAGACAGCTGCCATCTTGGCTCTGGGGGCCAGTGATGACAGAAGTCTCTAAAACATCGCATCAGTTCTGCACTCTGTTCTCACGCAGAGCCGCAAGAGCGCTGAAGCGCAGTCCCAGGAGAGTGGCCCTGGCTCCAGGAGAGAGGTGCCTGCTGTCCTCTCTCAGAATGACAGAATGCCTGCTACCCCACCACCCACTCTGCCAGTGCCCTTGTTGGTGCCACACAGCCAGCCGGCCCAGCTCACACTGAGATGCTGCCGTCTGCAGCTGGGCCCTCAAAGTCCAGAGGTGCTCGAGGTCGCCTACCACGGCCATTTGAAGTGTCCTCAATGGAAGCTCCACCTCCCAAGCTGTAGCCACTGGGGAAACACTTTGTAGGAGCACGAGGATATGTAAATGACCACAAAAGACAGGCACTAAGGGCTTGCACAAGGGTGATCCGTAATTATTATGTTAGATAGCGATGGAATTGAATTGTTTGATAAATTTGTTTATTGCTCTAGGTTTGCTTTTGGTGTTTATATTTTAGTGAAGTGAGGGAAGACCCATAAGTCTGGATTGAATGAAGGCAATTGGATGGTGATAGTAAGTACGGTGCTAAGAATTGTGGGACTGTTGGTGTATTGGGGAAAGGAGGGATGATTTAGGTGAAGCACTCTTCGAGAGCTACTCTCTGAGAGCTCTGGCAACTAGGGGCACTGGTGGTCGCTGCCTCTCTGTCTCTTCCTCCTCTTCATGCTCCTTGCCCTTCTCTTGCTCCTGCTGCACTTTTCCTTACCCAGGTGATGGTAAGGGCTGGTCCCTCATTACTGCAAAGTTACATTGCATGCAGCAGATGACCACAAATCTGGATACCTGCTCAGGGCTGTACTGCAAAGCTCCACTGGAACAGTGCAGCAGGAGAAGCAATGCCTGAGCACACTGATTGTTTGGTCAATGACATTTCTTGTAGAGGCACAGCTCTTGTTGTAGGCCAGCTATATCCAAGTTCCTGACAGGAGTCAGGAGCCAACGGGGGAAAAATTGGGTTGTTTTGCACCTCTCATTAGCGCCCCCGGGGGCGCTAACAGGGCGTAAATCCCCTAGCACCCGGGCGTAGCGCCACTAACGCTTCCCGTGAAATTCAGCGGGAGGTTAGCGGACAATATGCATGACAGGATCAGGGGGGCGGTTTTGCGGCGCAAGTTAAAGGGCCAGGTGTCGGGCGGCCATTTTTATTTTGGCCGACTGCCAGCACCTACCCCCTTTAACATTTCTATGCGGGGTGCCGGCCGCGATCGCTCAGCCCGGCACCTCACGCCCCGGTGGTCCGGCAGGACCCCGGTGCGTGCAGCGCTAGGCCCCTCCCCTTTAATCAGGGGAGGAGGCCTGCAATGTCGTGGCGCGGCTGCATGTAGCACCACGACATTGAGTAGTAGTGCCCCAGGCAGGAGGTGGAGCACTTTCCAGTAGTGGTCCACCTCCTGCTTGGGCCGCTACTACTGAATTTACGGTGGAGGGGTGCCCCGGCGATGTTAGCGCCCCGCCACCCAATTCTTCCCCCAATGTGTGTAGAGGATATCCCTTGTCACCCAATAGCCAGCCTGTAACATTACGGTCTGGTTGGAATAAAGGTGACACAGAGGACTGGCACAGAATGAATGAGTCGTGACTGCTGCCAAGATACTGGGCACAGACCTGTATGATGCACTGCCTGTGGTCACAAACCAGCTGGACGTTGAGGGAGTGGAATCCCTTATGATTGATATAGATGCCAGGATGGGGAGCACGCAAGGCAATGTGTGAGCAGGCAATGACACCTTGTACCCTGGGGAAGCCTGCCATGTGGGTGAAGCCGAGTGCTCTCTCGTTCTGCTTCGCTCTGTCCGTGGGGCAGGCGATGTAGGTGTTTCTCCTGGTGTAGAGAGCCTCGGTGACCTCCCTGATATATCAGTGTATTGTGAACTGGGATATGTCACTGATGTCACCTGCTGCAGCTTGAAAGGAGCCTGTTGCATAAAAGTTGAGGGCCACGGTGACCTTGACAACCACAGGCAGTGCTGTCCAAGTCATGGTTCGAGGCTCGAGACGTGGCTGCTGCAGGTGACCTAGCTCGATGACAGCCTCCTTTGTGAAATGAAGGTGCCTCATACATTGCTCCCCAGTGACGTTCATGTAGGTGAAGTGTTCCCTGAAGACCCCTGTGAGTGTAGCCTCCTGCGCAGTGCCCTCCTCCCTCTTGTGAAAGTTGCTCCTGCTCTCTTCTCTCTTCCTTGCTGCTCCCCCTCATCCTCCAGCCCCAAAAGCAGCCCTACCAGCCCACCCATGACTGCAGTCAAACTACCTAACAGCAACAACAGTGCAATACCAGCAAAAAATTTTCAGCAGTCAAATTGGCCTATCCAGAATCCAAGAACACATTAAAATACAACCTGAAGTTAACCAGCAACCTGAAATGACAAACCAGCAATTAACCTGTAAGTTTTGCATGATGCCTTTAAATAGAGCTGGTGAGGGGTCCTTCATGCCAGTTAGCTCCACATGTTGCTGGGTGAGTTCAGCACGTGGCGAGTCGGGCACTGGGGCAGACCAAAATTGTAAAAGGGTCCTACCAGAAGCATAGGACCCAAATTTGAATGACATTCATTTTTGAAATAGAGCTGCCAAGCTCGCCTGATGCCAATGGAAAAGCCCAATCCAATATGGCAGGCAACGCACTTCCAGCTGGAAACGTGCCCATCCTTCCTGCCTGCCATATTGGAGGATGAGATGACACTCAAAAAATGGGTGTAGCACCATCGAGTTTCTAGGCCTGTATTGTAAGATTCTCAAAATTCACAGGTCCCCCAAAACTCGGAGAAAAACCCTAAAGAAAAGGACTTGGGGCTTTTTTTCTAACCATTTTCAGGGTGATAAAATATTGAGCCTAACAGAGGGAGATTCAAGGTCGAAAACCAAGATTTGAAATTTTTAAAGGCATGTTTTGGGCTTGTAAAGAAAGAAAAGGCTGCAACAGGAAATGGGATCAACCTCTGTAAAGACAATTTGGATACTGGAGTTAATCAGTTAATCAAGCTGTCTGGGGAACTGTCTAAACGTCACTCAGCCCCTATCAGACAATTTACATTCTAACAATAGACCCACAGAAGAATAGCCACACCCAAAATACAGGGCCCATCCAAAAACATGCATAAAACAAATCACTTTGCCAACCTTCAAAGAATGTCAGGCCCCACAGGAAACTCAAAGCTTGAGGACAATTCACTACAATCAAGTAAGAGTTCAACAGCTCAGGAAACCATCCTGAAACCACTTCACACATTCTTAAAACTTCAACAGCCCATGGAACCATCCCGAAACCGCTTTAAACAACTTAATATTAACAAGCCCGCCAAAATCTAACAATAAACCTAGACTGATTTGGCATGCAGATTAGGAGGCCCCCAATTAGTATAATTGAAGGCCTGTTTTCTCAAGAGGACAGTTCAAACAGTACAGTTCAGCAAGGTGGGAGTTCAAGAAGTAAAGAGGAGTTCCAAGTTCGAGTTCAGAGCAGTTCAAGCATCTCGAGGCAGTTCGCTCTCTCTCTCTCTCTATCTATCTATCTCTCCCACTCTCTCTCTCTCTCTCAAGAAGAAGACGACGAAGTAGTAACACACAAGAAGAAACCAGAGCAACAGTTTCAGTGACCATCGGACACCTCGCGGCAACAAGGGCCTTACGAAACAACCAACCGAACATTACCATCAGTCAACCGGGTAATATTGGGGCACCGCAACCAAAGAAAACCAGCTCGGAAGAAAACCGAAGATTCGCAAGTTTTTCCATTCTACAAACTATTCCTGACTTACTCCTGGGTAAGATTTTACTCAAAAAGACTCTAAGCCCTATTTCTAACGGAAGAAAATTGGGTACTCACCTGATAAATCCAATACGCATCCTACCGCATCAGCGGACTCGCGAAGACTGACCAGATATGCAGGTGAAGTCCTTTACTGCATCCGGGGTATGGCAAGCCCCAACCAACATATCCAGTGAACCCCGAAACCACGAACCAGCTCAACTGTCAAGGATTCGTTTGGTGAGCATTATCCCTGGTCCTCTAGAGCCCAACTTAGCTAGTAAAGTGGGATTGGGAGGGGTGAGGTATTTTTCTACTGTAATTCCCTCGTGTGTATCGAAGTGTTCCCCATTTTATTAGAGTGTTAAGATTGTTGAATAAAGATCAAAGTTTCTTGCACCAAAATCAGTTGTCTGCTGCACTTTTGTCACAACCCCCAAATAAGTCCAAGGTCTAGAACCAAGGGAGTGGGAGCGATTCAAACCACTCATAAGTCAGAGGTGAAGCTGACACACACCACCACCCCCTAGAGTATGGGCCCTATTTCTTTCTGAAGTGATTATCTGCATGAACACTTTTGCGGCCTTCTGCGCATGTGCACTGTACAGTATCCCGGAGCCGCACATGTGCACCCGATCACCTTCTGCACATGCGCGCTGTTTACTGAAGTTGCGCAGGCGCAGTACCCAACAGTTGTGGCCTGCACGGTGGGCCACGCTTTCCTCAGCTCCATAAGGAGAAGGTTACTGGATCCGTTGGTGGCGGGGGGAGGAGAGAGGATCAAAAGGAGAGAGAGAGGGAATCGGAGGAGGGGGAGAGAGAGAGGAGGGGGAGAGAGAGAGGAGGGGGAGAGAGAGAGGAGGGGGAGAGAGAGGAGGGGGAGAGAGAGGATCAGAGGGGGTAGAGAGAGGAGGGGGAGAGAGAGGAGAGGAGGGGGAGAGAGAGGAGAGGAGGGGGGAGAGAGAGGAGGGGGAGAGAGAGGATCAGAGGGGGTAGAGAGAGGAGGGGGAGAGAGAGGAGAGGAGGGGGAGAGAGAGGAGAGGAGGGGAGAGAGAGAGGAGAGGAGGGGAGAGAGAGGAGAGGAGGGGGAGAGAGAGGAGAGGAGGGGGAGAGAGAGGAGAGGAGGGGGAGAGAGAGGGGAGGGGGAGAGAGAGAGGAGGGGGAGAGAGAGAGGAGGGGGAGAGAGAGAGGAGGGGGAGAGAGAGAGGAGGGGAGAGAGAGAGGAGGGGGAGAGAGAGAGGAGGGGGAGAGAGAGGAGAGGAGGGGGAGAGAGAGGAGAGGAGGGGGAGAGAGAGGAGAGGAGGGGGGGAGAGAGAGGAGAGGAGGGGGAGAGAGAGGAGAGGAGGGGAGAGAGAGGAGGGGGAGAGAGGATCGGAGGGGGTAGAGAGGAGGGGGAGAGAGAGAGATCAGAGGGGGGAGAGAGAGGAGGGGGAGAGGGAGCCAGAGAGAGGAGAGGGAGAGAGAGGATTGGAGGGGGTAGAGAGGAGGGGGAGAGAGAAAGAGAATCAGAGAGGGGAGAGAGAGGAGGGGAAGAGGGAGCCAGAGAGAGGAGGGGGAGAGGGAGCCAGAGAGAGGAGGGGGAGAGAGAGAGAGAGAGAGGGAGAGAGAGAGGATCGGAGGAGGAGAGAGAGGAGGGGTAGAGGGAGAGAGACAGGAGGGGGAGAGAGAGAATCAGAGGGGGGGGAGAGAGAGAGGAGGGGGAGAGAGAGGAGGGGGAGAGAGAGGAGGGGGAGAGAGAGAATCAGGGGGAGAGAGAGAATCGGGGGGAGAGAGAGAATCGGGGGGAGAGGAGGTCAGGAACTCGGTGGGGGGCGGTGGGGAGAGAAAGTCAGGAACTTGGGGGGTGGAAAGAGCATGGAGAGCACAGTGGGGGTGGGGGAAGAATGTGATCCAGGTCTAAAGGGGGAGGAATGAGAACGAGAACATGATCCAGATGGTAAGACAGATCACGTTCTTCCAACACCACCCCCTTTACATCCGCACCACGTTCTCCCCTAGACCTGGTTGATTTCATAGAAAGCTCAGTGCCTGTGTGCCAAGTGACACCATTGGACTGGACGAAGCGGGGGGGAGGTGGTCAGGATCTTGGCTAGGGAAGTCAGGAGCTTGGGTGGGGTGGAGGAGGTCAGAAACTTTTTGGGGAGGTCAGGAACTCGGGCAGGGGTAGAAGGACAAGATCTTGGGGGGGAGAGCAGGTCAGGAATTTGAGCAGGGGGAGAAGGTCAGGATCTTGGGGGTAAGGTCAGTGACACGAACTTGTTGGGGAGGGTAAAGGTCAGAAACTCAGGGGTGGGAGGAAGGTTAGGAACTTGTTGGGGTGGGGGCAGGAACTTGTTTGGGGGGGGTGGGAGAAGGTCTTAACCCATGAGGGTGAGCCCTGTCTGTTCTATGTGAGCTCTGTTCTGTCTGGAGCCTGACAGTCAGAATGGCTCAAATTACACTTTGCAAAGTAAGTGATTACTTAGGCAGGCAGGATCTAATTACACATTCCAGAGAAACTGCTGGATGTGTCTTGTCCTCCAAGGGGACCAATCTGAAATCAAGTCTTGTCCTCCGAGGTGAGCAATCGGAGATCTGGTGTTAGAAATAAAAGTGACCCTTTCTTTCAGCATCAGTGATGTGTGTAACATTTTTACTTCACATTAGTCATGGGACATATTACTTTAGTAAGTTTGTTCTATTACAGCATAGGACGGACCTGTGTAGCAGGTTACCTTGTAGCGTTGTAATGTTATGTTGTAGCAGGGCCACGGGAAACATTGGAAGCCATACCCCAGGTCTTGGACTACCCATGATTACTATAACAAGAGATTTACAACTATATACTATTTTGTTATTGTGAATGAGGGCAGAGAATTACATAGGCTATACGGCACAGAAACAGGCCATTCGGCCCAACCAGTCCATGCCAGTGTTTATGCTTCACACGAGCCTCCTCTCGTCTTTCCTCATCTAAATCTATCAGTATAACCCTCTATTCCCTTCTCCCTCATATGCTTATCTAATCGCTCCTTAAATGCATCTATACTATTCGCTTCAACCACTCCCTGTGGTAGCGAGTTCCACATTCTCACCACTCTTTGGGTAAAGAAGTTTCTTCTGAATTCCCTATTGGATTTCTAGGTGACTATCTTATATTGATGGCCTCTAGTTATGCTATTCCCCACAAGGGGAAACATTCTCTCTGTATCCACTCTATCAAAATTTTTCATAACTTTAAAGACCTCTATTAGGTCACCCTTTTTCAAGAGAAAAGAGACCCAGCCTGTTTATCCTTTCCTGATGTGTATACCCTCGCATTTCTGGTATCATCCTTGTAAATCTTCTCTGAACCCTCTCCAGTGCCTCTATATCCTTTTTATAATATGGCGACCAGAACTGTACGTAGTACTCCAAGTGTGGTCCAAGGTGACCGCCCTATTCTTCCTACCAAAATGTAATACCTCACATTTATCTGTGTTGAACCCACATTACAACAGTGACTCTACTTCAAAAAGTACTTCATTGGCTGTAAAGTGCTTTGAGACATCCGGTGGTCATGAAAGGCGCTATATAAATGCAAGTCTTTCAAGCCTTCCTTTTCATTTGCCAATTATATGCCCATTCTGCAAGTTTATTAATGTCCTCCTGTAACTTGTTGCAGTCCTCCTCAGTATTGACTCCCCCCCCGCCCCCCCCCCCCCAATTTGGTGTCATCTGCAAATTTAGAAATTGTGTTTTTGATTCCAAAGTCTAAATTGTTAATGTAAATTGTGAACAGCAGTGGTCCCAGCACTGATCCTTGTGGAACACCACTACCCACCTTCTGCCACTGTGAATAGCTACCCATTACACCTACCCTCTGCTTTCTATCCTGAAGCCAGCCAGCAATCCATTCTGCTACTTGTCCCCTGACTCCGCATTCTCTGACCTTGTTCATCCGTCTATTATGGGGTACCTTATCAAAGGCCTTTTGAAAATCCAGATAAATGACATCTACTGCATTACCATTGTCCACTCTCTCTGTTACCTCTTCAAAAAATTTAGTAAGGTTGGTTAAGCAAGACTTTCCCTTTTGAAATCCATGCTGACTATTCATTATTATATTTTTGGTTTCTGTTCTTCTATTTTCTCCTTTAGGAGGGATTCCATTATTTTCCCTACCAGTATAATGGGCTTTCTTGAACCACTGCAGCCCATGTGGTAACAGTGCTCTCACAATGCTATAGCTGTTTGATACATTTGAGACAGCCCCTCTGACAATGAAGCATTCTGTTAGTACTGCACTGGAAGTGTCACCCTAGTTTATTGAAGCAAACTTACAACCTTCTGACTTGAGAGGAGTGCTAGCACTAATTATCTGCCAGTCTTCAGTTTCAGAAGAACAACATTCTTGTAGTGTATGTACCTTTAAGAGGAACTATGTTTTTGAAGCCCCTGTATACTGTCGTACCAGTAGTGACCACTCGGGTATATAAGCCTGTGTAGCGTCTTGTGTAGTTAGTTCACCTCCAGACTTTGTTCAGTAAACACTTGTTAAATCAACTCCTGCATTCCGTGTCTCCATTAACACACGGATCTAACAGTGGCGACGAGTTAGAAACGAACTTACCTGCAATTCGGCAGCACCTCAAGGGGATCGATTCCTCAGACGAAGGTCGAAGCCAGAAAAAAAAAAAACTGTGGTTTCACCAGCTGAACGGGCTGGTGGCAGGTAGTGCACTGATCCTTCCTGGGCTGCGACGGGCTAGAGCTCGATCGAATGGCTCTGCAACGGGGCCGGGCAGCGAGTCAGGAAGCAGAAGCTGCAAAGCAGGTCGGCGTTCGGACCAAGCAGAGGGAGGGGAAAGTCCCAGAGGGTCCGCTCCACAACGGGAACGGTTCTCCAAGTAACGGAGAAACTATTGAAGCGATATATAAAAAAAAAAATAGAAATACCGCGAAAAGCTGCAGGTCGCAACGGGAACTGCGGAGAACAGCGTTGGCAGCAGCGGCAGCGGCGGGAAAGCGCGGGAGGTGCCATCTTAACTCGGCGGGGAAGAAAGAAAAGTGCAGGAGGTGCCATGTTGATCCATCGGGGACGGAGGAAAAGCGCGGGAAGCGCCATTTTAGATTTTCAAGATGCCGAAGACTGGCAATATTACTGCTTTCGATAGTGATATAGAAGGTTGGACCACATATGTGGAAAGAGTGGAGGTATATTGCAAGGCGAATGAAGTAGCGGATGATAAAAAGGCATCGGTACTTCTAAATCTGATGGGCGCAAGGACATACGGGCTGTTACGAAACTTGATCACTCCAGCCAAACTGATGGACAAGAATTTTAAGGAGATTGTTGATACCTTACAGGAGCACTTAAACCCAACACCGCTGCTGATAGCGGAACGATTCAAATTCTTCAGGAGGAATCAGCACAAGAATGAAAGTAACGCTGATTACCTCACCAAATTAAGAAAGCTGTCAAAGCACTGTCAATTCGGGGCAGGACTGGCAGATTCTCTATGAGACAAATTCGTCTGCGGTCTCCTAAGTGAAGGAACATAGAAAAGACTACTTTCTGAGAAAGATTTGACACTGGACAAGGCTTTCAGTGTGGCTGTATCATACGAAGCAGCAGCAAGAGGAGCTGCAGAGATACAGCAAAAGCCACAGGACTTCGGCACCCATGAAATGACACGGGGTTTCGAGAGATGTAATCGCTGCGGCAGATCCACCCATGACCAGAAGGACTGCTGGTTCAAGGACAAAGCATGCAGGCAATGCAGAAAGATGGGACACATTGCACGTGTATACAGATCTGGAAAGAAATCCGCTGACAGTAAAAAGGTCAATAAGGAAAAGTACAGAAAGGTACAAATGATGACGGACAGTAGCTCCGAAGACCAGAAGAGCGATAGCGACTCCGGAAACAAGAGACTAAGCTGTCTCAAATTACATAATGTAATTGCCAAAGAAGATTACCAGACCATTTGGGTTACCCTCACGATAGCGGGGTGCCCAGTCAAAATGGAGCTAGATACAGGATCAGCTCTGACCGTCATGAGTCGATGGGATTACGAGCGGCTATTTCCGCATATACCTTTGAAAGACACATCCATTATCTTGAAGACATATACGGGACAGAAAGTATACTCCAGAGGGAAAATAAGGGTGCCTGTTGTATACAACGGCAAGGAAATACAGAAGTTGTATTTATACGTTCTGCAAGATGGTGGTCCACCGTTGTTGGGACGTGAATGGATCAGAAAGATACGTTTAGACTGGCACTCCATTCAGGCACTGACGGTAACCAGTAAGAAAAAAAACGATGATGACGTCATACCTGGACGATTAAAAGAAATCTTGGCTAACGCCAAAGAAGTGTTTCAACAGGAACTAGGAACCCTGAAAGGCGCCACCGCCTCAATAAAAGTGGAAGATGCGGCAATTCCCAAGTTTTTTAAGGCAAGGCCAGTGCCATACGCAATTCGTCCAGCCGTCGAGGCAGAGCTGGAGAATTTGGAAAAAGCAGGCGTGTTACCCAAGGTAGATTGGAGCGAGTGGGCAACACCCATCGTCCCGGTCATGAAGAAAACGTTGAATAATGATAAATCTGAAGAACAGAGAAAAGTTCGCATCTGTGGGGACTTCAAGGTGACTGTAAACCCGGTTCTTCACACGGTACAGTATCCTCTTCCGAGGATAGTAGATATTTTTGCCTCACTATCCGGAGGGAAACGTTTCACCAAAATTGACTTAGCACAAGCATATCTACAGATGGAGGTTGAGGAGACCTCTAAAAAGTATCTCATGATAAACACACACAAAGGTCTGTACCAGTACAATCAACTGGTTTTCGGAGTGGCATCAGCTCCGGCTATCTGGCAAAGAGCTATGGAGCAAGTCCTGCAAGGGATTCCGGGGACTCAATGCTACCTAGACGACATCCTTGTAACAGGAGAAAACGACAACGAGCACCTTGCCAACTTGGAGCAGGTGCTCACAAGGCTGAGAGAACGGGGCCTACAAGCAAATCGCCCCAAGTGCGAATTTTTCCAGAAACAAATATCATATTGTGGCCATGTCATTAACGAAGAAGGGTTGCATAAGTCACCTGAAAAAAATTGAAGCGGTCGTAAAGGCCCCAGCGCCTGAAAATGTCTCACAATTAAGGTCGTTCCTGGGATTAGTAAATTACTATCATAAATTTTTACCAAACTTGTCGACGGTTCTGCACCCTCTTAACGCACTGCTACAAACGGGAGTAGTTTGGAAATGGAGCGAAGACTGTAAACGTGCCTTCCATAAATGCAAAGGCTTAATCACGTCCAGGGAAGTGTTGGCTCATTACAACCCATCACTGCCAATCAGACTGGCGTGCGATGCATCCCCTTACGGCGTGGGAGCGGTATTATCGCATAGATTCCCTGATGGCTCGGAGCGGCCGATAGCTTTTGCGTCACGCTCATTGAACTCAGCTGAGCGTAACTATGCCCAGATCGACAGGGAGGCACTCAGCCTGGTGTGGGGGGTGAACAAATTCAACCATTACCTACACGGACAAAAATTTACCTTGTTGACTGACCATCAACCCCTCGTCTCCATATTCAACCCTAAAAAGGGCGTTCCCATTATGACAGCGCAAGGCTACAGAGGTGGTCCCTTTTCCTAGGGGCACACCAATATGACATAGAATGCAAAGGAACAAAACAGCATGGGAATGCTGATGGGTTATCGCGCCTACCGTTACCAACGGTGGAAGAGGCGCCTACAGTGGACCCAGTGGAGATGTTCCACTCGACCATAGTGGAATGTCTACCGGTGACAAATTCTACCATTGAAAAGGAAACGCAAAATGACCCGACTCTCTCACGAGTCTACGATTTAACGGTGAAGGGATAGCCAGCACATGGCGAACCACTGTTGCCAGCATTCTCGCAAAGAAGAGAACAGCTGTCAGTGTGCCGAGGAACTTTGATGTGTGGATCCAGAGTGGTGATTCCACCCAAACTCAAGGATAGAGTGCTAAAGGAGCTTCACGAGGGGCATCTGGGTGGAGTGAAAATGAAGAACTTAGCCAGAGCGTTTGTGTGGTGACCAGGTATCGATGGAGACATCGAAGAAATGACCAAGAGCTGTCTAGGATGCCAGAAGGTCCAAAACGCCCCACCACAAGCCCCTCTACATCCATGGGAGTGGCTCTCATCTCCATGGCAAAGGGTACATATCGACTTTGCTGGTCCATTTATGGTCTCAATGTTCTTAATCGCGGTGGATGCACACTCCAAGTGGCCGGAGGTAATAAAGATGTCCTCCACCACCACGGAAAAAACCATCACAGTATTAAGGACCATATTCGCCAGGAATGGGCTGCCTGAACAGATCTGTTCTGATAATGGACTGCAATTTGTATCCGAAGAATTCAGGAAGTTCTTAAAAAACAATGGGGTTAAGCACTACACGTCCGCCCCATACCATCCCGCCACCAATGGATTGGCTGAAAGGTTTGTCCAGACCTTCAAGAAGGCCATAAAGGCGTTGGGTAATGAAGACATAAATCTACAACATAAGGTAGATAACTTCTTGTTTGCGTACAGGAATGCAACACATGTGGTTACAAACCAAACCCCCGCCATGATGTTTTTCAATAGAAGCCTAAGATGCCGGCTGGATTTAGTCAAGCCAAACGTCAGAAGGGACGTAGAGAACCAGCAATTTCAAAGCATGAATGAAAGGCCAACTAGAACCTTCCCGATAGGTCAACCAGTTTTGGCCCGGGACTACCGTACCGAGAAATGGCAGCCTGGAACTATTTGCACATGACTAGGACCGCTGATGTATACCGTGGACATTGGAGAAAGCATAATAAGGCGCCATGCTGACCAGATCATAGAGTCATCCGAAAAAGGACAACCTACACCACAACTCTATACGCCTAGTGATGAAGCAGAGATACCCATAGTATCTACCTCCGATCCGGTGATACTGGAACCAGATGAACCCGACACTGGCATTGATGCCGAATCGACCTTGTCAAAAGAACCTACTACACCACCGAGGCATTATCCGGACCGAGTCAGGAAGCCTCCAGAGAGACTGAATTTGTAATTGATTAACTTCAGCAAATGTGTATATTATTGTTCTTGTAAAAATGTTATTTAATGATTACTTAAAATGTTATGTACTATTTATCTAAAAGGAGGAACTGTAGTGTATGTACCTTTAAGAGGAACTATGTTTTTGAAGCCCCTGTATACTGTAGTACCAGTAGTGACCACTCGGGTATATAAGCCTGTGTAGCGTCTTGTGTAGTTAGTTCACCTCCAGACTTTGTTCAGTAAACATTTGTTAAATCAACTTCTGCATTCCGTGTCTCCATTAACACACGGATCTAACAATTCTGTTCCACACCCTCTTCAAACCCTGTGCCAAGAATTTCCATAGCTTCTGCAGAACCCCCAGAGAAACAATGTAGAAGGCTAAAAACGGCTGAATGCAAGGCAAGAGATCTGGAGAATCCCATGGAAATTCTTCCCCCAATAATTAGGAAATGTTGATAAAGGAACTGTTGCAGAAAATTTATTACATCTCCTCCCTGCACATGTTCTTAGAAATGTCAGTACACATAAGAACATAAGAAATAGGAGCAGGAGTAGGCCATTTGGCCCCTCGAGCCTGCTCTGCCATTCAATAAGATCATGGCTGATCTGATCTTGGCCTCAACTCCACTTTCCCGCCCGCTCCCCATAACCCTTGACTCCCCTGTAGCTCAGATATGTACACATGGAATATATGATTCCCCAGTGCACAGTTTAGCAGAGTTTTCCCAGTCATTTGTTTCTGAATGCTGCTGTTTTGACAATAAACACATTTCTATTCTTATAGTTATGTGTCACTGACATTGCTCTAATGATGGCCTAAGATTTCACATTACATTTCCTACATTGCAACAGTGACTACACTTCAGAAAAAAAATTACTTCATTGGCTGTAAAGCGCTTTGGGACGTCCGGTGGTCGTGAAAGGCCCTGTATAAATGCTAGTCTTTCTTTTTGATTACCAAGCGAGTTGAAATGGCATACTGAGTCAATACATTACATAGTGTGGCACCTGGTTGTCTAGACCAGAAGGCAATGTTACAGCAACAGTGGGCACAGATGCCTCAACAGATGATCTCGAGAAAAGTTAATTATCAGAAGCTTCTCGGGCAAAATGTCACATTTTTACGGTTAAATAACACTTTTGCTGGAGGTCTGCTGCCTTCAGTGTACTAATATATTTGAGTTTTACTGATTAACATTAAGGTACCTTCCATTCAGACTCTCTGAAGAGGTCTCAATACAGAATTTGCTTTAATGCTGGTCTGTTTTTTTTTACATCCAGGTACTTACTAATCTTGTTATTCCTGGAAGAAAGCTATTTGTTGGTTGGGAAGTAATGTGTGAGCTAGTAATGCAGTTCTTACAATCGGATCTTTGAAATGTTGCCTAAAACCTCTGCCATCCATCCAATGAAACAGAGAGTTAAAACGCATGCTGACACTAACTCTGGGAGAAAACAAGCCCTCGGTGTTATTAACCTGATGAGGTCATTATTTCTGGAATGAAGCCACTTTCAGTTACGGTATCTTCTATGCCGTTGTCCTATAACAAAGATGAAGCTATGTGGTTTGGTGCCATATACCAGGAACTTTGAGCAGTTCTCACTGTGCCGTACTCAACATTCATCACTTTATTGTAGTTTGTGACAACAATGTATGAAATAAAACAAATTACTGAGATTGCTCTTTATCATCAATAGAAAGTCTAATTGCGCCTTACAAGCTGTCCAAATATGTTAAGCAGTCTACTCAGAATTACACTGGGCAGAGATGTTTGATTAGCAGCTTTGGTTTCTGTATTGTAAATATGATGCATATGTATTATTAGCCAGTAGAATAGAATGTGTTGACTTGTCCACGCTAACAATATTTCAGGATGTGTTTCCACTCTCATAGAATATTGAACAGCACCTCTCAAACCTATGACCTCTACCACCTCGAAGGACAAGGGCAGCAGGCGCATGGGAACACCACCACCTGCAAGTTCCCCTCCAAGCCACACACCATCCTGACTTGGAAATATGTCGCAGTTCCTGGGTCAAAGCCCTGGAACTCCCTTCCTAACAGCACTATGGGAGTAACTTTACCACACAGACTGCAGGGGTTCAAGAAAGCGGCTCACCACTACCTTCTTAAAGGCAATTAGGGATGGGCAATAAATACTGGCTTTGCCTGTGACACCCATATTCCAAGAACAAATTTTAAAAAAATTGAACTGAACTACACAGCTTTCAAATCACTGAAACTCAAAGGGCAAATTGGAAGCTAGTTTTTTTTCCCCAGTATTACCCAATATATTTCCTTTACTCATGTCTCCATAACATGTTTGAGCAGGATCAAGCGTACCTGAAAATAAATCTACAACACAGAGCTACATGCATGTTATACAGCAAAACAAGCATGCTATAGATAGAACTAAGCGATTCCACAACCAATGGATCAGGTCAAAGCACTCCAGTCCTGCCACATCCAGTCGCGAATGATGGTGGACAATCAAAAAACAAAATGGGAGGAGGAGGCAACATAAACATCCCCATTCTCAATGCTGGACGAGCCCAGCACGTGAGTGCTAAAGACAAGGCTGAAGCATTTGCAACCACCTCCAGACAGAGTGAATGATCCTTCTTGGCTTCCTCCTGAGGTTCACACCATCACAGTCTTCAGCCAATTCAATTCACTCCATGTGACATCAAGAATCAGCTAAGTGCACTAGACACAGCAAAGTCTATGGGCCCTGAAAATATCCCAGCTGTCGGGCTGAAGACCTGTGCTCCAGAACTAGCTATGCCTCTAGCAAAGCTGTTCCAGTATAGCTACAACACTGGCATTTACCCGACAATGTGAAAAATTTCCCAGGTATGTTCGGACCACAAAAAGCAGGACAAATCCAACCCAGCCAATTACCGCCCGTCAGCCTACACCCAATCATCAGCAAAGTGATAGAAGGTGTCATAGACAGTGCTTTAAAGCAGCACTTACTCACAAATGACCTGCTTGCCAATGCTCAGGTTGGGTTCTGCCAGGACCACTCGGTTCCAGGCTTCATTACAGCTTTGGTCCAAACATGGACACAAGAGCTGAATTCCAGAGGTGAGGTGAGGTGATTGTCCTTAACACCAAGGCAGCATTTGACCAAGTGTAGCAGCAAGGAGTCCTAGTAAAACTGAAGTCAGTGCATCAGGGGAAAACTCTCCAGTGGCTGGAGTCATACCTAGTATAAAGGAAGATGGTTGTGGTTGTTGGAAGCCAATCATCTCAGTCCCAGGACATTGCTGTAGGAGTTCCTCAGGGCAGTGTCCTAAGTCCAACTATCTTCAGCTGCTTCATTAATGAACTTCCCTCCACAAAACGTCAGAAATGGGGATGTTCGCTGATGATTTCAATGTTCAGTTTCATTTGCACTTCCTCAGAAAATGAAACAGTCCATACCTGCTGCAGCAAGATCTGGACAACATCCAGGCTTGGGCTGATAAGTGGCAAATAATGTTTGCGCCACACGAGTGCCAGGCAATAACCATCTCCAACAAGAGAGTGCATAACCATCTTCCATTAAAAAGAAAGAAAGACTTGCATTTATATAGCGCCTTTCACAACCACCGGACATCTCAAAGCGCTTTACAGCCAATGAAGCACTTTTGGAGTGTAGCCACTGTTGTAATTTGGGATACGCGGCAGCCAATTTACACACAGCAAGCTCCCACAAAGAGCAACGTGATAATGACCAGATAATCTGTTTTAGTGATGTTGATTGAGGGATAAATATTGGCCAGGATACCAGGGTAACTCCCCTGCTCTTCTTCGAAATTGTGCCATGGGATTTTTTACGTCCACCTGAGAGAGCAGACGGGGCCTTGGTTTAACATCTCATCCGAAAGGCAGCACCTCCAACAGTGCAGCACTCCTCAGCATTGCACTGGAGTGTCAGCCTAGATTTATGTGCTCAAGTCCCTGGAGTGGGACTTGAACCCACAACCTTCTAGACTCACAGGCACGTGTGCTACCCACTGAGCCACAGCTGACACTACATTGACATACAATGGCATTACCATCGCCAAGTCCCCTACCGTCAACGTCCTAGCCATTGACCTGAAACATGGAAACCCTGCCACCTCCAAGTTCCCTTCCAAGTCATACACCATATATCGCTGTTCCTTCATCATCACTGGCTCAAATGCAGCCCTCCTGAGGGCCACTGCCACCCTACGATCACCCCCCGCCCCCCCCCAGGATATTTCTCCGGGCGGCTGCCAGCAAGGCAAGATTCAGGTGAACAGCCTGTGGAGGGCCGACAGGTGCCAGCAGCTCACCCAGATTATTCAGCTGAGGCCCGAGGCCCAAGTTCTGACTGGCCTTGCACCTCCTGTATTGGGCAAGCTTTGCAGCTGCATCGCCGCCATTGCAAACAAAACCAGGCGGCAACAAATTTCTAACCCAGGATATACTCACTTCAGGTGAGTAAGGACTAAGGTCCTCCAAAGCAAGAAACCCTTACCATGAGCCTCTGAAGGTGAACTCCTTGTTTCTCACACATATTGGTAAAGTGATTGAAGTTGGAGTCATCGAGCACTAGGTAGACTGGAACTCCTCTTGCTGCAGCCTCAAGCACATCCCTGAAGATGTCCACATCAGTGAACATGTCCATAACAATAGCAATGACCTGTTTGAAATTTAAAATAAAGAAAATTAGTTAGTCTTTGGCACTAGAACTGTCAATCATTATATCATTTTTCCAGCAATATATTTTAGAATACAAGAATGATTGAATTTAGCTAAGATGTGGTGTCATTATTACATTATTACATGTGATATAGGAAAATGTAAAAATACAGGGAAGCTGTTTGGGGTATGTTACTAGTATATTCACTAAGTTGTACATATAACACATACGGAGCCATTATGCAGAAACATTGGCCCTGATATTTACGGTGAGGCCTGGAGGGTGCGGGTGAGGCTGAAGACGCCTGAAGAACCCGGCAAGGCCGGGGACACGGAGGTCCTGCTGATCTTAGCAGCAGGACCTCATTAACATTTTGTAGGTCTGTCCCCCGGCCGGCAGCCGGCCAAATGGACAGCGTGGCCGATGGGCGGATGACGAGGACAGTCCCCGGCAATCAGAAGGGGGGAGAGGAGCGAGATCAGGTGGGGGTGGTCGGCAATCGGGGCTGGAGTGGGGAGTTCAGCAATTGGGGATAGGGGGAGGCTGGCAATCAGCGCAGGGGGAGGCCGAAGGCCTCCATGAGGAGCCTGGGGGGGAGCACTCCTGTTCCTCCTGACCCACAAGGAGTGCTGAAAGAGGCACTTACCTTGTGGTTCCAACAGCTCCCGGCTCCCTTTCACGGCCGAGTTTCCAGACCCTGGGAAAACTGGAGCGGCAGCGGTACATTTTAAATCGGGATTCCAATTGCGCTGTGGCAGTCTGATTTAAATATGCTAATTAAACATCCCGCCTCTCCACAGGACATTCAGACGCCCCCGATATACAGTTAAATGAGTGCTTCAATTTTACTATTAAACTAAAAGTCACCTGTACTCCAAAAGCAAACAGGCCTGAACTATAGAAAAATAATTAATGGCACCTGTGTATTCATAGAATCTTAGAAATTACAGCAGTAAAGGAGCCCATTCATTCCATTGAGCCTGTGCCAGTGCTAATTCTTCAGCTGGAGCTATTTATGCTAGGTCGATTTCCTGCCTTTTCCTCATATTTTTATCGTACTTTCTTTCCGAATACTAACCCTTTTGAGCCTTCACCCCCAGTATGTTTCCCCTTGCCCAGGCAACAGAAGTGCACTCTGCCTTTCCAGGCTGTAGTGTGATCGAATTTGGTGCTTTGTGCCACTAGTGTGGCAAAGGTCATACCCACAGTGGAGGCCCACCCCCGGGCAGGGCCTGGCTCTGAGAATTAATGATAGGAACACAGGTGCAGCTGCAGACCTGAGACGCCTGCTGCTGTTTGCTTGACAGTCTTACACGGGGCCTTCTGTCTGCTGCTGGAGAAGGCCTCAAGGCCCAAAGAAAAGGACATTGCAAACTTACCTTGTGGGTCCTCTTCACCCTGATGCCAGGCCGCCTTAGAACCTCTGATGCCAGCATCGTATACATCCTGAGAACTAGTTAAGCAAAAATTGTGTGGTACCTTCGCCCACCTTCTGAAGCAATTCCAGACTACAAACTGACAGTGTAAGTATTCAAATTCCAATTATAATATTAATATGGTGGTTCAGAATTCCAATTTTTTAACGACTTTAAAAAAAAAAAGATCCATTCCAAGGATGGTTCAGCGAGTTCATCCAGTGACTAGTTGAGCCATACAGGTCACAAGTTCAATCCTTGGTCTGTGCTGGATTTGCCATCTGCCCCGCCTGTGACAGAGACTGTAGGTCCCGCATTGGACTAATCAGTCACCTGCGAGCTCATTTTTAACGTGGAAGCAAGTCATCCTCGGTTCCGAGGGACTGCCTAAGAAGAAGAAGAAGGTCTCAGTCTAGGGAGTGTTAGCCTCAATGCTCCTGCATTGGAAAAATGGGCCACAATTCCTACTCCTGATCATGACCCCTGATGGATGTGTGGACATCAAGTGAGGGCAGGATTAGGTTTGGCTTTGATGTCTCTTGTGCCTGAAGAGCCTGCAGACACTCACCATCAAGGTTCACAGATGAAGACTGGGGCCGGAGCGAGGCACCGGAGGCTCCATGGCACTAATGGATCCTTTTCCCAGTTAAGACTTTCAGAAGGGGGTAGAAAATTGGTAGCAAAAAAAAAACTCCTTCAATTTTCCACCTTCCTAAAGGTAAAGCTGATGCTAAGGTAAAGTACCATGGGTGCTGAGTGACCTCTGACACCTTGCTCAGAAGCCCATGTGTGAATTCACGTGTGAATATTGACAGCCAGTTTACTGTGGTGGGGAGGGAGGGGGAAATCACAGCCAAGCCTGATTCTATCCTCACTTTCCAGCGGGAGTCTCTGGTTAACAAGCAGAATGGGAATTATGGTTGATTGGATCCATCCTCCCTAGTCCAGGGTCATTAAGTCTATTTGCAGTACACCTACTACCACCCAAGCCAAAATCAGCAAACTGGGCTTTGGACCTACAACCTGCTGGTCTTTTGGAAAGAGATGTACATCGACTTTTAGCAGCCAAGCCACTGAGGGAACCAACAAAAGACTCTAATTTGTACACTATTGAATGGAACTGCCTTTTAATGCCCCTGCACTCTCCAATATAATTAGCATTTAGCCTACAAAGAAGGCAGATTTCTTTTAAAAGATGTGGGTGATGGTATTCAGTTGCAATCTTATCTGAAGTGTGTTATTCAGCTGGTGGATCGAGGTAGGAGAGGAAGAAACGCGGGCCTAGTATAGCGATACAGGACAGGCACTATTGCATAAGATTGAAACTGGCCTCGATTACAATGAATTCCCTGCGTACAAAGTTGGAGTGTGAGAACAATTCATTCACCAACACAAAGAGCACAATTATATTTTAAATCTGGGCTCCTTTTAGCCCTGATCAGCACACCGCTTTTTAAACAGGGGAGTAGGTGGAGATGTCAACCACTGTTGGCCTGGCCTCCATTAAGGTAATATTTAAATACCGACTATAAGGTGCTGTCGCTTATATGGACGTCCAGAGAAAAGAGAGACAGTGGGTAATACCATCAAAGAGATCAGGTGGTGCTGATACTGCACCGCTTGAAATCCCCTCTTGTGGTATTTGTGACAAAAAGGCACCAAGTGTTGACGTATTTTAACTTAAATCTTGATAAGGAAATAAATAATAATCATGAAAAGAATCAGCATTCAGTAATGCGATAGCAAAATACTGCAGATGCTGGAAATCCGAAATAACAACAGAAAATGCTGGAAAAACTCAGCAGGCCAGGCAACTTCCGTGGAGAGAGAAATAGAGTCAACAGGGTCGATTTTCATTAAGCTGTCAGGAAGGAGGCGGGACTACAACTTTCGGGTTTTAGTCCCACCTACATCGACATCCGGCCAATCCACGCGATTTTCCCTTGATTGACCTTGTTGAGCCTGCCCAGCGGGCTCAGCAGGCCAATTAAGGGTCACCTGGCAACAGGTGACATCACAGACTGAAATTTCATCTGTCAAGAGGTCTTGACAGATGAAATATCAGCGTTTCACAGTTGTTTGAAGCTGTCAAACACTGACAGTCTGACTTCTAACCTGAGTCCTTCTACACAGACTCAGTTAGAACTGTCACCGGCAATGAAAGTTGAAGGCTGTCACTTTTGACAGCTCGCAGCCATTTTGTTTTCAGTGCCGGCTGAGTGATGGACTCCCGAAACCTAGAGGAAGAAAGGCTGTTAAGGTAAGTACAGGTAATTTAAACTTCATTACACACACCAAACACACTTACCTTTGCACTCATGCACCCATCACTCACCTGAACACCAACATCGCGACCCCTCCAAGTCCTTCAACCTGACGACCCGCCTGCACTAACCTGGCGTGGTTTGGAGCCGTCAGGAATCCCACATGACACCCCTCAAAATAAGGATTAGGCTAAAAACTGCCTGTTAACTACCTGTTAACAGGCAGTTAATTTGCACTAATCCCTTCCCGCATCGCGTCGGCGGGTCCCAGTGCGGGGCGGGTACCCGCCTCCTTTGAAACTTACGTGGAGGTGGGTTTTGGACGGGATGGTGTCGGGACCCCCGAATTTGGGACTTTAGCCCCCCGCACGCCTAAAAGCCCGCTTCACGGTGTAGAGTCTGTGGGTTGTACAGTTAATAACGACACAGACTTCAGGAGTAACAAACAAACAGGTCTTTACTATTCAGAGGTCAGGGCGAATCTGCCCCAGTTATCCTGCCACAACACTTATATACTGGTGTGGTCACTGTCGGTATTACAGTATACAGAAGCCAAACAAATAGTGCCACACCTAAAGTAGTTCTCTTAAAGGTGAACGGTTACATTCAATAGTTCCCTTAAAGGTAGACGGGTACATACACTACAATCCTCCCTTTTTAGCTTATTACTTACAGAGTCCCCGTTAAACATACATATCTTCAACTTCATATAAAACAATTTACAGATATAATCTCGGTGGGAACAGTTCATAGATTCAGTCTCTGATCTTGACTCGTTCCAAACAGCATCTCTTTGGTGTAGCCGGTTCACATGGCTAGCGTGACTCCTCCATAGCCTTTTTCTTGATGTAACAGCTTGAACTTTCGTCCTGTTGAACCAGCAGTGCGGACTTTTACAATCAACTGGCTGTCTTGATAATTTCCGGTTTTTCAACTAATTTAGCTCCTTTCGTAGTGTCCCGCCTGAGATGGTAGAAGTGATAATATTTTAGACGGTTATTATCTTCTGCTTCTTCTTTTTCTTTTCTGCCTTTTCGAAACTCTCGGAGCTCCTTTCTCGGCTGCCAGCTGTAGCGCCACCAACTCTCTATGTTCCTTAGACCTTAAGTGCTTCATCCGGATTTCAGCACTTTGGGAGTTTTCATCACAAACTGAGCAGACCAGATCCTCGTAATATTCAGTGTCACTCAGCAGGTCATGGTAATATTCGGGGTCATCCTGAGTTAGGCCAGTGAGAGGCCCTTCTACTTCCTTCTTATCCATCTGGACGTTAGCCGACGGTGGTTCCTTCCCTAACCATCTTTCTTGAAAAGACTTCTTCAAACATTCATATTCATCCCGCTCTTCCTGGGTTGTCTGCCATTCCTTCACTACTGACCTCATTTGTGAGTTCAATACCTTCCCTTCCATCGGGGATTGCGTTATCAGGCTATTTAATCCTTCTACTGAAGCAGCTGTTTCAACATTCTTCTGTTCACATTGACGTGATTCAACGAACTCTTCATAGAGTAAACTGTAATACAAAATCTGTGTTGCCACCTCAGTTATTTCCGTAACTTTTGGGAGCTCCGAATTCCTTCCCTTTGAAGATTGAAGCTCGTGTTCCCATTGTGGAGTCTTGTCTCTCAGCATGTGAAGGAGTTGGCTGACCGTTAACTCTTCCACGGGGACTCTGTGGATCAGAGTCTTCTCCATTTCATCCACCTTTCCCTCCAATGCTTTCACCTTCCTTTCCTCTTGTACTTTGGTTTCAAGCGCTCGAAGAAGTTGCGCCTTGATGCTCCCTAGCTCATGTTCAGGGCCCATTCTTACAGTCTCTGTGTTTCTTACAGTTTCCTTTCCTTCCACTGAAAGGATTCCCAGTTGAATTTGTTCTTCAAGTCGTTGAACCTCGGTCATTGCCGCCTCACATTTGACTTGGGTTTCCTTCAATATTTTTATGAGTTCTTGGACATCTTGTCTTTCATGTTCTGCCATGTCTTTCACCTCTAAATTCTCATCTATGGATGGAACTTCTACCGATGAGTCTGTCTTGGCCTTGAGCTCATCAAGAATTTCCTGCAGCCTTTGGACTTCTTGCTCATGTTCAACCTTTAGTTGTTCATATGCTTCTACTGAAACTAGCTTTTCGGAGGTTGCCGAGTTAATCCCCTCCAGAATTGTAGCCTGGGCCTGTTCATACTGTTCTTTCAACTTCTCACACTCTGCTTGTAAGGAGTCGTAGAGAAGAACTGGAATAAAATCCTGGCTTCCTGAAGATTCCTCTTCATTTGCTTCTTTCGCAATTTCCTGTTGGAGTTCAGCCAAGGCTGCTATGCTATCTGCCTCTTGAAGTCTCACTGCCATCAAATCTTCTTTATTCTTGCAGTCTATCTCAGCCATTTTCCGTTTACTTTCATTTAACTGAGTGAGTAGACCCTTATTCTGGGCTGAGAGATATTGCACCTTCTCATGTAGACCATAGCACTCCTTCTCTGCTCGACATAGCTGGTTACTGCTGATTTGGTTCTGTGTTTCAAGTTCCAACATCCTTTGCTTAGCTTCTTTCAGTTTCGCCCCTATAACCTCCTCTTGCAACATGGCCACATTATTCACATCAGGTAAAGAAGCGTTTCTCTTTTCCATGTCCAAGATTTTTTTCTGCATCTCTTTAAGTGCACACTGCGATTCAGCTTCTCTTAACCTTGCCTGCACTAGCTCCGTCTCCAATTGCAGAACAAAATCCTCAGTGTAGCGTGGTTTGCCTTTATGCTGTATCTCTAGATCATGCAAATATTCTAACTCCTGAACATCATAAGGGAGATGTGATCGGTAATTGGTCACGATGGCTCTATGGTCGCTCTCTGCTTGAGCCAGCAGGTTCTGTTGTCTTTCCAGACTCTCCCATTCGGTGTCATAGAACTTTTTCATTGTTTTCATCTCTTGTACGAGACGGTAACTTAATTGTTCTAATTGTTGTCGTACTTTGAAATAACGTTGAGTTCGAGCCCGGTGTTCCTCCGTAATGCATATGTCTGTAACTTGAACAGACTCAGAATTCTCTGTCTTTATGCACGCCATCGTTTTTCCAACCTTAGTCAGTGAGTTCATGTTAACCTTGTTTTTCATACGTGGGCTGGACTTATCGTCTTCCGGCTCAGAGTCTGAGCTGCTTGTCTGCACCGAGTCCTCACTCGTCATTGCTTGTAGGTAGTGCCATTCCGTGTCTATTTTCTTGATCCACTCCCGTCCTAGAAGTGGTGGTCCTCCCTCAGGTAGTACGTACAAGTTCATTCTTGGGTGTACTTTACCCCTATCTCTCACCTTGACTCTTATTTTTCCCATGGGGTATACTTTATGCCCCGTGTATGTCTGCAATACGAACTTGGTATCTCTTAAGGGTATGTGTGGGAATAGCCGGTGGTAATCCCTTCGATTTATGACTGATACAGCTGATCCAGTGTCCAACTCCATTTTCACTTGGACTCCAGCTATTTTTAGCATGACCCAGATAGTTTGTAGGTCAGCTTCCTTACTCACATGGTGGATACTCAGACGACCCAGCTCCTGGCCGTTTGGATCTGAGTCTGGATTCTGTTCGTCTGAACTCTTCTCAGCCCCCTTGTATACCTTGTTGTACTTTTCTTGTGATGGCTTCCTTTGGTTGTTGGTCTTCCCTGACCGGCATACCTTAGCGATGTGACCCAGTTTGCCACATTTCCTACATTCTTGGTTCTTAAACCAGCATTGATTCTGGTCGTGTGTTGTCTTCCCACAACGATAGCATTTTGTTGTACTCGAGGTAATTTGGTCCACCCCGAGTGCCGCCGCCTTTAGTTGCATTTCCGCCGTTCCTTTCACTGCGGCTTCGTGTGATGCGGCTATAAGGACAGCCCTGTCAAGTGTAAGGTCGTTCTCTTCGAGTAGGCGCTTTTGCGTCCCTTCCTTGGACAATCCGCCTACGAACTTGTCTCGCAGTGCCTCTGTCAGATTCCCTCCGAACTGGCAGTATTTCGCTAGCCTACGCAGTTCGACCAAGTATTCTGCGTTGCTTTCGTCTTTCCGTTGCGTTCTTGCATAGAATTTGAATCGTTCAGCCAACATCAACGGTGTGGGGTTCAAGTGGTCCTTCAGAACAGCCACAATCTCTTCGAAAGACTGATCCGCCGGTTTAGCTGGTGCTAGTAAATCCTTCAAGAGCCCGTATGTCTTTGCGCCCATCGAGTTTAACAATGTTATCGCCTTGTCGTCTTCCTCTATTTTGTTGGCTTCACAATAGATCTCGATGCGTTCCACGTACGTGGCCCAGTCTTCTATCTCAGAATTAAAATCGTTAATATTCCCTCGCTTAGGCATCTTCCTTTCCTTGGAGCAGCACAGTATTTCTTTAAGTATTATTTATTATCTGTTTATTTCTAAAATGGCGGTTTTCCCGCGAAAATGGCAGTTTCCCGCTCTTCCCTTCTCTCTCTCTCTCTCTCTCTCTCTCTGCCCACTTCAATGGCAGTTAAGATGGCGGTTTTTCCCGTGAAAATGGCGGTTTCCCGCTCTTCCTTTCTCTCCCCGCCCACTTCAATGGCGGTTTCCCGCCTCTGTCGTCTTCTCCGCCTAATGGCGGCTTTCCGCGTTTCTTCCTGGTGGAAGGGGTACGCTTTCCCCACAGCGGACAGGTTCAGCCACTGGGCTGGCTCTCGCACAGCTCCCCTTACTCGGCTCTGTCTTTTCCTCCTGCCCGCACGGCTCTACCGGCGCTGGGTACACCCCGTTAACGGAGGACAGTTCAGCCGCTGGACTGGCTCTCGCGCAGTCTCGCTCCCCTTGTTCGGCTGTGTCTCTCTCCCACTCCCGCACGTTCGGTTCTACCGGCTCTGGGTACCCCGTTGGTGGAGAACAGTTCAGCCGCTGGGCTGGCTCTCGCGCAGCCTCCTTTGCTCGGCTCTGCCTCTCCCACACGCTCGGTTTCAGCGCTCCGCGGCTTCGTCGCCGCCCGGATCTTTCCCGCCGATCGCGGTCCGGCTGTCACCCGACGCCGTTGGACCCGACTTCTGACCGGCTCAGCTCCCCCTCGACCGAGGTCGAGTGCTCTGCCCTTATCCTCCGGATACTTCTACACCTTCCCCTACTCACAGTCTCTTCGGCCGCCTTGTTCCCTGCTGATCGGCTCACTCCGTACCGTGGTAGAAGGGTAGTCAGTGCCTGTTGTAGACGGAAGCTTTTGTTGCTAAAGTCTTCCACCTTTCTCCTGCTGCAGCCTCGTGTTTTCTCCCAGCAGAACGACGAGGGCGGTTGCCTCTCTTCGACGCTCTTCTTGCTTTGGTAGTCTTGCCGCAGGGTACGATCGGACTCGTCGCCACTGTAAAGTCTGTGGGTTGTACAGTTAATAACGACACAGACTTCAGGAGTAACAAACAAACAGGTCTTTACTATTCAGAGGTCAGGGCGAATCTGCCCCAGTTATCCTGCCACAACACTTATATACTGGTGTGGTCACTGTCGGTATTACAGTATACAGAAGCCAAACAAATAGTGCCACACCTAAAGTAGTTCTCTTAAAGGTGAACGGTTACATTCAATAGTTCCCTTAAAGGTGGACGGGTACATACACTACACACGGCACACTGAAAATCGACCCCAACATTTCAGGTCAGGCCTTGACAAAGGGTTTCAACCTGAAACGTTGACTCTATTTCTCTCTCCACGGATGTTGCCTGGCCTGCTGAGTTTTTCCAGCATTTTCTGTTGTTATTCTGCATTCAGTAATGTCTTTTTAAAACCAGGTTGCTTCTGACCTCTGCTGCACTATGCGGCAACATTGCTTTTTACTCTTAATCACCATTAGTAAAATACTTTTCCACCTGCCAGTAAGAGGAACCACAGGATATCGATTTATTGTCGTCCCTGTGAGCAGCTACTGTCGAGGTTCATGAAAGTAAGAGGGGAATAGGATCTGTGCTGGCAGCATTGCTGAGTGCTCTGACCAGCTGAAAGACTGCCAGCCTTACTTCTGTCAGCCCCCAAATACACTGCCTTCTGCCTTGACAAAAATGGCTACAATCTGGGCTCTGTCTTCACTGACACAGGCCGCCAGCTATTTAGAGTGGCTAGTTTTTAAACAAAATCATTAGTGGACCTCCCATTGTCATTGCTCATGGGAAGTCAGAAGATATCATCTAGGCGCCATACGTAAAAGGTGCTATATAAATGCAAGCTGGTGTTGTTGTCTATCCCTTAATTGTCGCTGTCATGTCCGTGTTGCAGCTTCTTTGCCTGCCTCTGTTGTGTGTGTCTCTCTGTCTTTCTCTTCCTTGCTGCTTATTTGTCTTTGTTCCTTTCTGCTTGCTTTTGGGTACGGAGGTGATGGGTGATGAGGTGTTGTGTGAAAGGAAGATGGCGAGGTGTCACAGGCTGCTATTTTTGGTGGCGGGGGTGCTAGGCAGGGGAAGGACTGATGTCAGCAGGTTGTGGTGAGGGGTATCGGGTGTGGTGAAGGGCCTGGCACTAGATGCAGGTTGCTTTTCAGTGGTTGGCTATAGGGTTGGTGTGGGTATGAATTCTAACAAGGTACAGGGTGGCTGAGGAAAGAAGTGTGAAGGAAATGGAGTTGCAGCCCCTTTCTTGAAGGCTGCTGTCACATTGTCTATTCGCACACCTTGATATCCTGTTTCTTCCTGTGCAGACCCCGCTCTGATCCTCACAAGAGGCGTGACAATTATCAGCAGAGGAGGTTGAGCTGTTTGCTACATTAAGCACTCACTCCTAGCTCTCCATTAGGAGAAGAACATTTAAGGTATAAATAGGGTACATGTATTCAAACTAAGATCAAAACCAACAATCCTTACAGCTGTGCCGCATAACTAACAGTGCAAATTTAACTCTCCCCAATCGGCAGGAAAGCTGCAGAGAAGCCGTTAAAATGGAGCGGCTACATTTCGTTCCATTGAAGTCAGTGGAGATTAAAATCTGGAAAGAGCTAAAAATGAGCTGCCAACTTGCTATCACCTGTTTTACACTATCACACAAAGCCAAGATCTACCCCATTGTTTGGTGGCAGATGCGGTGCCTGCAGGAATCCAACAGGAATAACAACAGAAAATGCTGGAAAAACTCAGCAGGCCAGGCAACATCTGTGGAGAGAAAATAGAGTCAACGTTTCGGGTGAAAACCCCTTTGTCAAGACTAAAGAAGCACAGGAAATGAAATGGATTAAGAGGCCAGGCTGGGAGAGAACAAAAGAGAAGAAGAGACATTAAGAGGTATTCAAAACGAGACGAGATGGTGATAGGACTTGTGGAGACAAAAGACGGCTCTAGATTAGGTGTGAAATGCACTGGCTGGAATCCAACAGGAACCTCATTAATAAATGCAAATCAGGAGGTCTCATGACGGACTAGGGACAGGGTCACTGGCAAGGCTTGGAAGCTAAGCAGAGCCAGGCCTGGTTAGTACCTGGAGGGAAGATCTAGGTGCAGAAGGTCACGGAAGGAGCCCTGAGAAGGGGCAGTTGGTAAGAAGGTCACAGAAGGAGCCCCGCGAGGGGCGGCTGGTGAGCAGGCCCAGGCGTTGGACTGAAGATTGTCGGAATGGTGGAAATGGAATGGCGGCACGCACAGACGCAGCGGCTTTGCTTCTCCCAGGACGGTGCTATTTATGTTTAATGTTATTTGTACTGGACTCATGGGAGCTTGCAAGATCACATTTCGTTGTTCATGTACTTGTGCATTGTACAATGACAATAAAGTTGAATTATTATTATTATGGGACCCTGATGGAATTTTAACCTGGTCCTGAGTGGGGTGCCCACACCGGCCACCCTGTCAGGTGACCGTGTCGGGAAGCCAGCAGATCCCACTGAGGTAAGTTTAAAAAAAACCTTCCTTAGTGGGGCCTGGAGGAGCAGGAGTGTTTCTCCAGGCCCCACGAGGAAAGTTCAGGCCTCAGCTTTCTTCATTTCCAAACAGCAAGACCCTCGCAACAATCCCCCTCCCTCTCGCACCACCTCCCCACCCCTCCCCTTGTCCTGCAGTTAGCTTGCTGCCAGCAGCCTTTTCTCGGTGCCAGCAGGCAGCCTGAGTTTCGTCTCCCCCCAGCTGGACAGCTGCCACTTGCCACCGGAAACGGCTGAGTGGCCAACATTCAACTGAGGTCCAGCGGTTAAAACCTGCTAGGACTCCGACAAAGACTCCAGTGCGGGATTGCCATCCAGTCCCAGCAGCTTCCTGCTGGGAGTTAACATCAGCCCTTAAATGTTTCACACATGGAATTTTTTGTCACGATTGCAAAAGACATAAATCTCTACAATTGTGCAGTTATGTTTCTGTTTCTCTTAAAAAAAAACTCTGAGCTTGACATGTTTTCCGCCAAAGCCCGTTCCTAACCTTAGCAGTAACCTTGTCACAGCAGTCATTTCATAGAATCATAGGAATTTACGGCACAGAAGCAGGCCATTCGGCCCATCGTGCCTGTGCAGTTCTTGCCTCCAAAGGACCATATACCTTAATTTCAGTGTAACATTTATTTAACTATTAAATTATTTTGGTACCTGCCGTCCATTCTTTATTAGTTTCCTTACTATCTCCTTGATCGTAGGTGAGTCATCTCGAGGCGGATGAAAACATAGATCAATTTTGCTTTGTGTCTCTAAGCCTTTTATAACATAAGGCCATCCCAAGTCTAAATCTGGAGCATCTGTATCAGATTGAACAGGCCAGTAGGTGCCAGAGGATGAGCCATCTCTATCGTTCTCGAGAGTATAGGCTGCGATTGATGGAGAGATTTTTCTAACGTTGTCCTTGATGAAATAAAGCTCTTCCTCAGCCAGGAACTCACACAGTCCTTCCTTTGCTAGAAATTCCTTATAGGCAAGAATTCCTTCATCTGCTAATGTATCAATAGCTAAACGGTACCATTCCTTATAGTGAGGCTCAACATAATCCTCAGATCTGTATTCATCACCCAGGGAAGAGATGCGGGTAGATAAGTTCATATTGGCAGAATGTAATACTAAATGCTATCCAGGGTTGAATTTCTGTACCTACTGGAGGAAGAAAAAGCAGTATTATAATTCTGAACAGCAAGGGAATATACACCAGAAGTATATACAGTGGAAACCCCTTATCATGAAAACTCTTATAAAATCCTTTATAAGAATGAGTTTTTCTCCTCTTGTTTTACCAGAGATAAATGATCATGGTGAAATGACAGCTATTAAGGACCAACTGGCACAATCCTTTCACACCCAGTATAACAAACTTGGCTGCTCTCAGATCTTAAAGATTCAGGGACTACTTGTTAAAGCATGTTTGAAGTTTCAGTACCTGTTTGAAACATACTTGGCATTTCAGTCAGAGGAGTGTATGTTTAATATTCGTCAGTCAATGAGTGTACCAGCTAATAGCTTCATACAGATCATTGGGATACAGATGGCCATCGCAGCGCTGGGTAGGTGGGCTGGGGAACAGCAAAGTGCTGTCAAACGACAAAAAAGTAAAGTAATCCTGATTTAGCAAAAACTGCATATAAAGTAATACTGTCTGTGGCTCCAGTGACCTTGCTATAAGCTGGTTACACTGTACAAAGATCTCTCATTATACTAAAACAATCGTTAACCAAACGACCTATTTTGAACAATTATCTGTAATAATACGATACTGTTTAAACAGAGCAGATGTACTGCGACACAAGAAATGTCTTGTTCCACACCCACGCTTCCAGCCGCACAGAAACTGGAGTTGAGTTTGATCAGACTGCTGTCCTGCCTGCATTATCCTGGCTATCTGTTTGCACCAATGCACCTATTAGTACAAGTTAAAATATCATTTCAGAGCCTTTCACCATTTTGCAAATGAAATAGATGAGATTTGGTTTGGATTTGATCAAAGCAAAGTTAGCTGTCATTTAATCACAGCAATATTCAGAAATAAGTCGGTGGCAAGTGCCAGTCTGAGAGCAGCTACATGACCAGAACTAGCAGGTGAAAGGTTTAAAAGAACAAGTTAGTTGAAATATCTACTTACTTTGTGCGGGAGGCTTGGGAGCACAGCCCTAATGATAGTTTGGTTACAGTTTACTTAATTCTCTCTTCAGGATGTTGAAACAACCAGTCCAACCTTGCTGTGTAAGTGTGCTCAGTGGCGGGCTGCAAGCTGAAAGATTTAGCAGCTACGTAAGCAGGGAACGGCACTGGAGTACAGGGCGTGGAAACCAGTTCCAACATGCAACCGTATGTCAATGTGCCTGTGTGTGTCAACCAGTACCTAATGCTGGGCCAAATATTACGCAAAACCTGCTCCATTCTGTGAACCACCCTTCTTTTTCATTGAAGCCAAGGGCTATGAAGGTATTTTCCGAAATGATCAGGTAAGAATGGGAATCGATACTTGAAGCCAAACAGTTCATGAGATAAAGCTTTATACCAAGTTATATCAAGTAATATTTGCCCAGTTTTACTTCCCACGCAATTAGTGAATCATTGGTGGGACTGTATAGTTGGAGCGCCTGAAATCTGATACCTGCCTTCTGTGTATCAGAGTGCTGCAATACACAAGAGCAATTTACTAGATTTAGACCAGTTTCTGTTCAGCAGGTGCTATATATTCACCATCCCCCAGTCCCACAAGCACTGGTTCAGGTGTGTTTTGCAAGATATCATTTCCTCTGCTCTAGTGTGGAAACCATTGCTTCTGTCAAAATTTGGACACTTTTCCTCCACTGCCAGAATGAATTGCCTTTTTTTATCAAATACTATTCTGAGTTCTGCTGGCGAGTCCCACTGACACACTAACCCGTCTTTCACTTCCAGAGATTTGGATTTTACCTGGGTTGCCTGAGCTGGAGTTTTTAACTTGTAATATTTCTGTAACACTGGATTCAGCTCATCAGGAGTTACTTCCCCAGGTCACATGCAACATTTTTTCTGTTCACCAGGACACCAGCCTGTATCTCGCCCCAACAGTAGTGATTTAGGAGTTTTAATTGGTAAATAAGGTACAGTTGTTATTTACAATCGCAAGCATTTTGTGCCATTGTGAGAAGATGGTTTCCTTATCACATCTGAGGGGGGACGGTGTCATTTCATTCCATTGGCCTCCTGCTCCCATATCAAACTGTAGGCATCTACTCAAGATAGTTCTCCTCCCCGCTTGATTTTACTTTCCAATGGAAAATAAAATTGGGTGGGATATAAAAGGGGCAGCTGATCCGATCCCATCAGTTTCCCGTTGGGTGGGTTAGGCCCATAGAGTGAGCTGTTCTAGCAGGCACCAATTACCTACATCTTAAAAGTCTGAACCAGCTCAACTTTGACTACCTGGCCTACATTTAGAGAGATAGAAAAGTGGCAGCTTTATTATTTTTCGTAACCAAGGAGTGTAGGAAACTTGAGAGAAAGGTATACTGTTCATTCATATACTTTATGTAAAACAAAGCAATTGTTGGTTAGAAGTTGCGCCTTGTCTCAACAGACAGATCAATCACCCCTGCTCCTCTTCGAAATTATGCCATGGGACCTTTTGCACCCACCTGAGAGGGCAGAAAGGGCTTTGGTTTAATGTCTCAACTGAAAGACATATGCAGATTACACGAAAATGTATACTCTATAAAAATAATATAAAATATATACAATAACTCCGAATTAATATACAATTTAATCTACTCTCTATGAATTAATTTATTTTTAATTCACATTCTGTTTATTTCCAAAGCATTAATAATATTTAAATTAATCATATTTCATTTCAATTTGCATATAACTTCATCAATTTCACAAAGCAGCGTCCTAGGCCCAACCATCTTCAGTTACTTCATCAATGACCTCTCCTCCATCATAAGGTCAGAAGTGGGGATGTTTGCTGATGATTGCACAGTGTTCAGTGCCATTCGCAACCCCTCAGATAATGAAGTAGACCATGCTCGCATGCAGCAAGACCTGGACGACGTTCAGGCTTGGGCTGGTAAGTGGCAAGTAACATTCGTGCCACACAAGTGCCAGGCAATGACTATCTTCAACAAGAGAGAGTCTAACTACCGCCCCTTGACATTCAATGGCATAACCATCGCCAAATCCCCCACCGTCAACATCCTGGGGGGGTCGCCATTGACCAGGTACTTAACTGACCAACCACTTAAATACTGTGGCTACAAGAGCAGGTCAGAAGCTGGGTATTCTGCGGTGAGTGACTCACATCCTGACTCATCATGGCTGCAGTGTATACCATCTACAAGATGGTATCCACTTCACCTGACGAAGGAGCAGCGCTCTGAAAGCTTGTGATTTCAAATAAAACTGTTGGGCTATAACCTGGTGTTGTGTGACTTCTTACATCTACAAGATGCACTGCAGCAACTTGCCAAGGCTTCTTCGACAGCACCTCCCAAACCCGTGACCTCTAACACCTGGAAGGACATAGGCAGCAGGAGCATGGAACACCATCACCTGCAAGTTCCCCTCCAAGTCACGCACCATCCTGACTTGGAAATATATCACCATTCCGTCATCGTCGCTGGGTCAAAACCCTGGAACTCCCTCCCTAACAGCACTGTGGGAGTACCTTCACCACAAGGGCTGCAGCGGTTCAAGAAGACGTCTCACCACCACCATCAAAAGGGCAATCAGGGATGGGCAATGAATGCTGACTTTGCCAGCGACGCCCACATCCCGTGAACGAATAAAAAAAAACATTCATTTCTTCATTTTGGACCACCATCACCAAACACATGCCACCACGATGCATTCTGTTACATGTTATAATCCTCCTATACTTGTATCCTACAATTCACTGTGAGCAATACCGCAGGAGAGCCACTGGGATATGTAAAAATACCTTGCATCTTGCAGTCTGTCCAGCTCCAAACGGCCTTTGAAATATCATACTGTAAAAAGGAGAAAGAAAGCCGGTCATTGAATGCTGGCCCTCTGCCAGAAATGTACAAACTGTTACTAATTAACCACTAAGTGACCTGAGGTGTTTACAGGCAGCTACCTTTACCTGGACTTGCCTATTTAGATCACTTTCCCACAGGGAGTACTTGAGCAGTGGCTTTAAAGGGACAGGACAGTTTAAACACAGCTCCATTTTAGTAGTTTAACATCAGCTATGTGCAGGCTAGGCTACCCAGGACAAGCCACCCATCAGCAACACCACGGGAAATCTGCTAGTATTTGTAAGCAATGTAATCATGGTGTTAACAGTATATCTATATTTATAGCCATTAAAATGTGTGGAACATTATTTGTTTCAGTCCTACTCAAGTCCCCTCCCTCACCTCTTTTTCCGGTACATTGATGACTGTATTGGTGCTGTTTCCTGCTCTCGCCCTGCACTAGAAAATTTCATTCACTTTGCTTCCAATTTCCACCCTTCTCTCACCTTCACATGGTCCATCTCCAACTCTTCCCTTCCTTTTCTCGACTTCTCTGTCTCCATCTCTGGGAATAGGCTATTGACAAACATTCACTACAAGCCCACTGACTCCCACAGCTACCTGGACTACACTTCCTCCCAACCCGCTTCCTGTAAGGACTTGATTCCATTCTCCCAGTTTCTCCGTCTCCGCCGCATCTGCTCTGATGATGCTACCTTCCATACTAGTGCTTCCGACATATCTTCCTTTATCCTCAATCGAGGATTCCCCTCTACTGTGGTTGACATGGCCATTGACCATGTCCCTTCTATTTCCCGCACTTCTGCTCTCACCCCTTCCCCTCCCTCCCGGAACCATGACAGGCTTCCCCTTGTCCTCACCTTTCACCCCACCAGCCTCCACATTCAACGGATCATCCTCCACCATTTCCGCCACCTCCAGCATGACCCCACCACCAAACACATCTTCCCCTCACCGCCTTTCAGCATTCCGAAGGGACCGCTCCCTCCGTGACACGTTGGTCCACTCCTCTATCACCCCCAACACCCTTTCCAGATGAAACAGTGATTTACTTGTACTTCTTGCAATTTAGTATACTGTATTCACTGCTCACGATGTGGTCTCCTCTACATTGGGGAGACCAAGCACAGATTGGGTGACCGCTTTGCGGAACACCTCCGTTCAGTCCGTAAGGGTGACCCCGAGCATCCTGTCGCCTGTCACTTTAATTCTCCGCTCCACTCCCACTCTGACCTCACTGTCCTCGGCCTCTTACGCTGTTCCAATGAAGCTCAACGTAAGCTCGAGGAACAGCACCTCATCTTTCGATTAGGCACTTTATAGCCTTCTGGACTCAACATCGAGTTCAACAATTTCAGATCATGACCTCCGCCCCTATCTTTTTTTTCTCATTCTTCTTTTCTCTCTCTCACATGGCAGCTGTCGATCATTCTGCCAGTGCCATTTGCACTTCATCTAGAGCCATCTTTTGTTTCTTAACTTGTCCCATTACCATCTCCTTTTGCCTTGCACCATCACCCCTTTTGTCTCTTAATCTCTCCTGCCTTCCATCCTATCACAGGCCTTCCCTTTTGTTCTTTCACCCCCTCCCCACTTTCCCTGCCCCTGCACTTGCTTAAAAACCTGTTCCATCTCCAGCTTTTTCCAGTTCTGATGAAAGGTCATTGACCTGAAACATTGACTGTTTCTCTCTCCACAGATGCTGCCTGATCTGCTGAGTATTTCCAGCATTTTCTGTTTTTATTTAATGTTATTACTGTTGTTTTGATACTTTGATATCTTCACCCTCTTCCCCTTGGAAAACAGTGTGGAAAGCTTCACAGGCTGATTAACAGTCTGACAGTGAACGTTCCTTCCATGGCCATATCCAGCTGATAGACTGGTTAGTCCTATGCAGTAGGAATGTCTTAAAGGCTCCCACCAACATTCCCGCTCCCACAACCCATATGATAAGGGGGGACACCCACACCCACTGGACATGAGTATCCCACCAGACCTCAATCCAGAATTCAGAGCCAGAGCTCCAGTCTCTGTTCATGAGGACTGTCTTAGGTGGGGTTCCAACGCTATTAGTTAAACACATAAAACATAATTTTGCATAACTTGCATGAATTTAAAATGTCTGTGTTCACCACATTGTCCTTTTTCTTTATTATTTTCTCTATTCTGCCATTTTTTGGTGAAAATAATTTATTCCACCTATTCTAACATTTTCCTTTGTGTTCTAACTATAAAATCTTCCTCGTCTTTTTTCTGCAACCGCACCCACAGATCATACGAACATGAGGGCTGCTAATTGTTACAGTCATTGGGAGCCTATTCAGCCAACAGCATTGGAATGAGTAAACTTAGCCGCACTGTTCAAACAGTCAATAATGAAATATATAAAATATAATGGTACTAAAAATAACAGATATGATTAGTAAGTGAAGAAGATATACTTTAAAAACCTCAGTCAGGGCAGAAAAACCTAGGTGTAATAGTTGATCAGAGGCTAGAAATTATTGTGATGCTAATAGCAAACAATGAACATGGTCATATTGTTAGATTCTTGTATTCTGATGCTGTGTGTCCTTCAATAACTAGACACGAGACTGCAGGGAACAATCAACAGGTGTTTACTGGATGAGGGTTACTCTAAAACTAAACGTACAGATCCCTACTCAGGGTTTATATACAGGTGTGGTCACTGCCGGTACTACAGTATACAGGAACTGTAAAAAGTAGTTCTCCCCTTAAAGGTACATACACTACAATTCCTCCTCTTTTAGATTAACAGTACCATAACATTCATTTAACAATTAACACTTTTAACATGCACATTAACTGAAAATAGTCCATTTATAAATTCAGTCTTTGGGGCGGCTTCCTGATCCTTTCTGGATAGCGCCTTTCCTGAGTGTCTTGCTCTTGGTGCGGAGGCCCCCTGTCGTCAGTTGGTTCATCAGCTTCCGATGCTACTGTTTCTGGGGTAGATGCTACCTGTATGTCGGGTTCATCACCAGGTGCGCGAGACATGGGGTTGACTCGTTCCTGTGACTCTAGGATCTGGTCGACATAGCGTCTCACAATGTTCTCCCCAACATCCACTGTGTACATTTGTGGCCCCTGCCGTGTGCATATCGTTCCTGGTTGCCATTTCTCTGTTCGGTAGTCGCGGGCCAAGACTGGTTGCCCTACATTGATGCTCCTTGTCAGCTTCTCATTGATGTGCTGGAATTGCTTATTCTCAACATCTCTTCGTACATTTGGTCTGAGCAAATCCAGACGAGATCTCAACCTTCGGTTAAAGAACATCATGGCCGGGGTCTGGTTGGTGACTGCATGTGTCACATTTCTGTAGGCTAACTGGAAATTGTCCACCTTATGCTGCAGTGGAATGTCGTCATCGCACATGGCCCTTACTGCTTTCTTAAAGGTTTGTACGAACCTCTCAGCCAATCCATTTGTGGCTGGATGATACGGGGCGGATGTGTAATGCCTTACCCCATTCCTTTTAATGAATCTTCAAAACTCTTTGGACACAAACTGTGGTCCGTTATCAGAGCAAATCTGCTCTGGCAAGCCGTTCCTGGCAAATATGGTCCGTAGGACTGCAATAGTTTTCTGCGTGATGGTGGACGACATTTTGGTCACCTCAGGCCATTTCGAGTGCGCATCCACGGCTATTAAAAACATTGAGTCCATGAATGGACCAGCAAAATCAATATGCACCCGTTGCCATGGAGATGAGGGCCACTCCCACGGGTGTAGAGGGGCATGTGGTGGTGCATTTTGGACCTTCTGGCATCCTGAGCAGCTCCTTGTCAGGTCCTCAATTTGCTGATCGATCCCCGGCCACCACACATAAGCCCTAGCAAGGCTTTTCATTTTTACCCCTCCCAGATGGCCTTCGTGAAGCTCATTTAGCACTCTCTCCCTTAACTTGGGTGGAATTACCACTCGGGATCCACACATCAAGGTCCCCTGGCATACTGACAGCTGTTCTCTTCTGGATGAGAATGCTGGCAACAGTGAGTCACCATGTGTTGGCCATCCCTTCACCGTCAAGTCATATACCCGAGACAGTGTTGGGTCATTTCGGGTCTCCTTCTCTATATCAGTGTTAGTTACTGGCAAGCGTTCAATTATAGTCGAATAAAATATTTCGACAGGGTCCACTGCTGGTGCTTCCTCCGCAGTAGGCAGTGGCAGGCGTGATAGCCCATCAGCGTTTCCATGCTGTTTCGTGCCCTTATACTCGATTTCATATTGGTTCGCCCCGAGAAAAAGGGACCATCTTTGTAGCCGTTGCGCAGTCATCACCGGCACGCCCTTCTTTGGATTAAGGATGGAGACAAGTGGTTGGTGGTCAGTCAGCAAGGTGATCTTCTGCCCGTGCAGATAGTCGTTGAACTTTTTCACTCCCCACACTAGGCTGAGGGCCTCCCTGTCAATCTGGGCGTAGTTACGCTCGGCTGAGGTTAGTGACCGAGACGCAAAGGCTACCGGCCTCTCCGAGCCGTCCGGGAACTTGTGCGACAGCACCGCTCCAATGCCATAGGGTGATGCATCACACGCCAACCGAATTGGTAGTGCTGGGTTGAAATGAGCCTACACCTCTTTTGATGTGATCAATTCTTTGCACTTCTGGAAAGCTCGTTTTCATTCGTCATTCCACTTCCATTGTACCCCCGTTTGCAGTAGGGTGTTCAGTGGGTGTAGTACTGTAGACAAATTCGGCAAGAACTTATGGTAGTAGTTCACCAGCCTGAGGAACGACCTCAGTTGTGACACATTTTCCGGTGCTGGAGCCTTGACTACTGCCTCAATCTTTTCAGGGGACTTATGTAACCCCTCTTCATCAATAACGTGGCCACAATACGAGATCTGCTTCTGGAAAAACTCGCATTTGTGGCGATTTGCTCGGAGCCCATATTCCTTCAATCTGGTGAGCACCTGCTCCAGGTTGGCAAGGTGATCACTGTCATTTTCGCCCGTGACCAGGATGTCGTCCAAATAACACTGGGTCCCTGGAATCCCTTGCAGGACTTGATCCATTGCCCTTTGCCAAATAGCCGGAGCTGATGCTACCCTGAACACCAGCCGGTTGTATTGGTAGAGACCTTTATGAGTGTTGATCGTGAGGTACTGTTTCGAGGCTTCTTCTACCTCCATTTGCAGGTACGCCTGGGCCAGATCAATCTTAGTGAAGCGTTTCCCTCCAGATAACGAGGCGAAAATGTCTTCAATCCGCGGAAGCGGATATTGTACCGTGTGAAGGACTGGGTTCACTGTCACCTTAAAGTCCCCACAGATGCGAACTTTCTTTGGTTCCCCAGGCGTATTACTCAACAACCTCTTCATTACAGGAACGATGGGTGTAGCCCACTCGCTCCAGTCCACTTTGGACAGTACTCCTGAATGTTCCAAACCTTCCAGCTCTGCTTCGACGGCTGGGCAGATCGCATAAGGCACCGGTCTGGCCTTAAAAAACTTTGGGCTTGCATTTTCCTCTATTTTGATCGTCGCTGTTATGCCTTTTAGTGTTCCAAGTCCCTCCAGGAACACTTCTTGTGCGTCAGTTAGCATTTTTGACAGTCGTCCAGGTGTGGCGTCGTCATCCTTTTTGGCATCTACAGTCAGTGCTTGTATGGAATGCCAATCTAGCTGTATCTTCCAGATCCATTCACGTCCTAGTAGTGGTGGTCCTCCATCTGGCAATACATATAGGTCCATTTTTGGTGTTTCCTTGCCATTATATATAACGTTCACCCTTATTTTTCCTTTGGGGTAGACTTTTTGCCCCATGTACATCTTCAAGACAATCTCTGTATCTCTCAAGGGTATATGTGAGAATAGCCGCTTGTAGTCCCTTTGGTTTATGACTGCTGGGGCTGATCCTGTGTCCAATTCCATTTTCACTTGGACTCCGGCTATCTTGAGCGTGACCCAGATAGTTTGATGATCCTCCGTTTTGATCACCTTATGTAGTTTCAGACAACCCAGCTCCTTGCTTCCGGAGTCTGTATCACTTTTCTGTTCGTCTGAACTACTCTCCGTCACCTTATGTACCTTCTTGTACTTCTCCTGTGGAGATTTCTTGTTGCTGGTTTTCTTTCCCGACCTGCAGACTCTTGCTATGTGTCCTACTTTTCCACACTGTCTGCACACTTTGTCCTTGAACCAGCAATCATTATGGTCGTGTGTTATTCTGCCGCAGCGATAGCACTTCACTGTTCCGTATGACATTTCATTTGTGCCATGTTCTTGCAGTCTCCCTTGTATCTCTGCTGCGCCCCGTGCAGCTGCTTCGTGTGATACTGTCATGCTGAAAGCCTTGTCCAGCGTAAGATCCTTTTCTGATAGAAGCCGTTTCTGGGTTCCTTCACTTTGAAGCCCACACACAAACTTGTCCCTTAAAGTATCTGCTAGTCCCGTTCCAAACTGGCAGTGTTTCGATAGCTTGTGCAGTTCCGTTAAATACTCAGCATTACTTTCATCTTTATGCTGGTTCCTTTTGTGAAACTTAAAGCTTTCTGCTATCAGCAGCGGTGTGGGGTTTAAGTGGTCCTGTAGGATTGACACTATGTTTCCAAAATCCTTTTCCACTGGCTTCTCTGGGGCCACTAGGTTTCGCAGTAAGCCATATGTTTTTGCACCCATTGAATTTAACAATACCAGCGCTTTCCTCTCATCTGGCACTTCATTCGCCTTGCAGTACACTTCTATGCGTTCGACATATGTCGTCCAATCTTCGACTTCATTGTCGAACGCTGTGATACTGCCACTCTTCGGCATCCCTGGGTGTGGTTAAACTGGCTCAAAATGGCGTTTTCCCGCGCTCTCCCTTCTTCTCGCGGCTCAAAATGGCGTTTTTCCGCGCTCTCCCTTCTTCTCCGCTGCGGCTCAAAATGGCGTTTTCCCGCGCTCTCCCTTCTTCTCCGCTGTGGCTCAAAATGGCGTTCCCTGCGCTCTCCCTTCTTCTCTGCTGCGGCTGCTCGGCCCTTGAACACCGGCTGCGCTCTGCGCGTTTCCCTTTCTTCCCCACTGACGCTGCTCGTCCCTTGAACACCGGCTGCACTCTGCGCATTTTCCTTCGCGCCTCTCTCTCTTCTCCCGTCGATGCCATTCGGTCCTGAACACCGGCTGCACCCTGTGCGCTCTGCCCTCTCTTTTCTCCCATCGACGCCGCTCGGTCCTGAACACTGGCTGCGCCCTGTGCGCTCTATCCTCTCTCTTCCCCCTTCGACGCTGCTCGGCCTTTTCTGTGACGTCGGTCGGCTCTAGCCGCCGCTGTCCGGGAAGGGTCTGCGCCGTACCTGTTGCCAGCCCGTTTTGCTGGACCACTGTGACTGGAGAACCAAGCCCAGCTCTCAACAGCCTCCCCTGCGATGCTCAACTCTCCGCTGGATGACTGGGCGGTTGCTCGTGGTCGACGCCCGTGCCTCTGGACTCGACCTTCTTCCACTTTCTCCAGGAGCGAATCCCTGGGAGGTGATGCAGAGTTGCAGGTAGGTTCGAATCTGCCTCGTCGCCAATGTTAGATCCGTGTATTCTGATGTTGTGTGTCCTTCAATAACTAGACACGAGACTGCAGGGAACAATCAACAGGTGTTTACTGGATGAGGGTTACTCTAAAACTAAACATACAGATCCCTTCTCAGGGTTTATATACAGGTGTGGTCACTGCCGGTACTACAGTATACAGGAGCTGTAAAAAGTAGTTCTCCCCTTAAAGGTACTTACACTACACATATGACATCCTGCTGTGCGCTATTTTAAGCGAGGTGTTAGCCCATTTATCTTAATGCATTAAACATTTGTCTGCAATTATCACCAACAGTAATTCCAGTTTTCTCCCATCCTCTCCTCAAGATGTTGACATTTGTTTAGATACTGGCACCCTTCCTGCCAACATAGGAAGGCATTGTCCTAAACTGTTATGCATTATTCTGCTTGTTACAATTGCGGCTCTATCTCAAAGCTTCAATCTTGCATTGGCAAAACAAAAGGCAGTTGCCATAAGCAGGCTGGCTTTCTCATGACCTATAGCTTATGCATGCGGTAAATGGGTTAGCGTATTACAGACTAACAATGACACCATGCATTACAGGCTAAAAATGACACTGCGTGTCATAGACTAACAGTGAGCTTGCATACGACAGGCTAACAATGACACCGCGTGTCACAGGCAAACAATGACACCGCGTGTCACAACCTAACAATGACACCGCGTGTCACAAGCAAACAATGACACCGTGTGTCACAGCCTAACAATAGCACCATGTATTACAGGCTAATAATGACACTTTTACCATGGCATTATGCACCAGACACTACATGAGCTATCCACTAGGCCCTTCTGTTCACTGTGGAAGATGATAAATTTCACACTGTCAGACTGTTTGGCTGGAATTTTGTGGGGGGGTGGGGGTCAGCGGGCGCAATCAATGACGGGTCGAGTGGGAAAGTGTATTTTTCTCCCAGCGGGTCGGGACCCCGCTGTGAAGCCGCTGCCATGCACCTTTCCCAATGTCAAGTCTGTCAGCACTGAGCAGACCCGACATACAGCAGCAGGGGACCCAATTATGACCTTGTTTAGACATCATTAAGAATACATTTTATCTTACCTTTTGACTTTATGTGCTCACCAACAGGGTCCTCGCTGTTCGGGGATCATGTCTGTTAAACTGAGGTGGGAGATGAATGGCCATTGAATCATCTGATTACTTGACAGCTTGAAATGTGCTATAAAAGCTCTCACCTCATAGCTGTTCACTTTCCAAGCTCAGAAGCTGTTGCTCACTGCATTTGGAACACAGATTGAGCTTTACGAAGGTTGCAAGTGTTTGGAGCAAACTCTCTCCAGATCCTAACCACTCGCTGTGTAAAAAAGTTTTTCCTCATATCGCCTTTAGTTCTTCTGCCAATCATCTTAAATCTGTGTCCTCTGGTTCTCGACCCTTCCACCAATGGGAACAGATTCTCTCTATCTACTCTGTCTAGACTCCTCATGATTTTCAACACCTCTATCAAATCTCCTCTCAACCTTCCCTGCTCTAAGGAGAACAACCCAGCTTCTCCAGTCTATCCACGTAACTGAAGTCCCTCAACCCTGGAACCATTCTTGTAAATCTTTTCTGCACCCTCGCTAAGGCCTTCACATCCTTCCTAAAGTGCGGTGCTCTGAATTGGACACAATACTTCAGTTGAGGCTGAACCAGTGTTTTATAAAGATTCATCATAACTTCCTTGCTTTTGTACTCTATGCCTCTATTTATGAAGCCCAGGATCCCGTATGCTTTTTTAACTGCTTCCTCAACCTGCCCTGCCACTTTCAACAACTTGTGCACATATACCCCCAGGTCTCTCTGTTCATGCACCTCCTTTAGAATTATAACCTTTAGTTTATATTGCCTCTCTTTGTTCTTCCTAACAAAATGTATCACTTCACACTTTTCTGTGTTAAATTTCATCTGTCACGTGTCCGCCCCTTCCACCAGCCTGACTATGTCCCCTTGAAGTCTATCACTATCATCCTCACTGTTCACTATACTTCCAAGTTTAGTGTCATCTGCAAATTTTGAAATTGTTCCCTGTACACCCAAGTCCAAGTCATTAACATATATCAAGAAAAGCAGTGATCCCAGTACCAACCCCTGGGGAACAGTACTGTATACCTTCCTCCAGTCCGAAAAACAACCATTCACCACTACTCCCTGTTTCCTGTTACTTAGTCAATTTCGTATCCATGCTGCCACTGTCCTTTTTATTCCATGGGTTTCAACTTTGCTGGCAAGCCTATTATGTGGTACTTTATCAAACGCCTTTTGGAAGTCCATGTGCACCACATCAACCACATTGCCCTCATCAACCCTCTCTGTTATCAAAAAACTCAAACAAGTTAGTTAAACACGATTTCAAGTCCCACTCCTGAGACTTGAGCACAAAATCTAGGCTGTCACTCCAGTGCAGTACTGAGGGAGTGCTGCACTGCTAGAGGCCCCGTCTGCTCTCTCAGGTGGACGTAAAAGATCCCATGGCACTATTTCAAAGAAGAGCAGGGGAGTTATCCATGGTGTCCTAGCCAATATTTATCCTTCTATAAACATCACTAAAAACAGATTATCTGGTCATTATCACATTGCTGTTTGTGGGAGCTTGCTGTGCACAATTTGGCTGCCACGTTTCCTACATTACAACCGTGACTACACTCCAAAAAGTACTTCATTGGCTGTAAAGCGCTTTGGGATGTCTGTTGGTCATGAAAGGCACTATAGAAATGCAAGAGGCCGGCATTTATTGCCCATCCCAAGTTGCCCTGAGAAGGTGGTAGTGGACCTTCTTCTTGAACCGCTAAGATATGACACACTCTGCTTCTGTCATATGACTTTCCCTCCAGGAAGACCATTACTTGTTGGTGCTGCTTACGAGAACTGGACTGGTGTCTTGCTTGGATGCACAGCCCAGGGCAATATTGACAAACCATTCCAGTTACTGTGCTCCTTGCAGCTATTGCCTCCTGTATTGTGTACTTCTTATGGTCTCATACACTAAATGGCATGGAATCTGGATGCTGCTTGGCTGGTGGCAGTTTGCCCATATTTTTCTTTCCAATAAATTACCTTGTGTAGACGGATCTTCCCCATGACAATGACTGAAAGCTTGCAACTCCTGTCTGTATGACTGCTGTCTAACTAGAGCAACGCCCATCACTGAGAAACTCGCTCTGCTCCCAGCTAATTCAGCAATGGTGTTACTTCCTGGATCCTTCCTTTGAGTATGTAAGACAGACAAAGCTACCTCATCACAGACAAGGTGTGGTACCCATCTACTATTGTGCTGCATTGGGTGTTTCTGATGATGCAATAACGTATTTCCTGGGTAAAATGACCATGTGAGCTCAGAGCTTAGTGCTCTCCATTTGCCTCCATTAGGTTGCTCACGAAGGGTCAGAATGCTGAACATTCCCACTCCTGCCAGTTCACTCTACCCCAGGCTACCATGGACATCAGTATAATGAGTAACATTCTGTGGGGGACTCTGTCATTCTGCTGTGTTAATTGTGCTGTGCGAGTTAATGCAGCAGATCCCCTCCTTCCAGACAGTCTGGCATCCTGACCTTGGTTCAAGTTGGTGCAGCCCCTGCCGATGGACAGTACCAGGAGCCTCCACTGTGGCTGGCTGCACTGAGCCTGTCCTGGTTTGGCTCTGTTCTTTAGCTTCAGATGCTTCCCTATTAACTGCTCAGGCTAGAGTTACAGCAACATTTAAAACATTTCATTAACAACAACAACTTGCATTTCTATAACGCCTTCAATGTAGTAAAACATCACAGGAGGGTTATCAAACAAAAATTTGACACCGAGCCAAATAAAGAGATATTAGGGCAGGTGACCAAAAGCTTGGTCAAAGAGATAGGTTTTAAGGAGCATTAAGGAGGAGAGAGAGGTAGAGAGGCAGAGACGTTTTGGAAGGGAATTTCAGAGCTTAGAGCCTAGGCAGCAGAAGGCACGGCCACCAAATGGTGGAGTGATTAAAATCAGGGATGCGCAAGAGGCCAGAATTGTTTGCACATTCTCCCTGTGTTGGCGTGGGTTTTCTCCGGGTGCTCCGGTTTCCTCCCACAGTCCAAAGATGTGCAGGTTAGGATGATTGGTTATGATAAATTGACCCTTAGTGTTAGGGGGATTAAATACGTGGGGTTACGGGGATCGGGTGGGATATGTGTCGGTGCAGGCTCGATGGGCTGAAATGGCCTCTATCTGCACTGTGAAAAAAAAAAAAAAAAAATTGGATGAGTGCAGAGATCATGGGAGGGTTGTAGGGCTGAAGGAAATTACAGAGGTAGGGAAGGGTGAGGCCATGGAGGGATTTGAAAATAAAGTGAGAATTTTAAAATCGAGGCGTTGCTGGACCGGGAGCCAATGTGGGTCAGCGAGCACAGAGGTGATGGCTGAACGGGACTTGGTGCGAGTTAGGATCCAGGCCGCAGAGTTTTTGATCAGCTCAAGTTTATGGAGGGTGGAAGATGGGAGGCCAGCCAGCAGATCATTGGAATAATCGAGCCTAGAGATAACAAAGGCATGGATGAGGGTTTCAGCAGTGGATGAGTTGAGGCAAGGGGCAGAGTAGGGTGATATCATGGAGGTGGAAGTAGGCGGTCTTGGTGACAGAGCAGATATGTGTTCGGAAGTGCATCTCAGGGTCAAATAGACACCAAGGCTGTAAACAGTTTTGTTCTGCCTCAGGCAGTTGCCAGGGAGAGGCATGGAGTCAGTGGCTAGGGAACGGAGTTTAATGGCATTCAAACTCTTACTTATTTTTCATCTATCCAAAATGGACACTCTAGCACCACTCTACCATGTGCTTTTGCCTCCTCCTAGCCCTGCCCCACATACCAAAGTTTCCACTTGCTATCTACTGCCCTGTAAAGCGCGCTAAGATGTTTATTTGTACATAATTAATGCTATAGAAATGTAAGATGTTGTTTCTCCTCTTCCTCCATGTCTTTCTTCATAGTCCTGCCATCATAAGGCACACCTGTCATTATCTTCGTGCTAACATAGGGCACTTCAGCTAAGCATTTGAAATGCGATCTGATGATCTTAACCACTCTGGTACCAGGTGGGCATCAGAGAGAGGTGCACCAACTTGAGCGTTACCTGTTTACCTTTGTGAGAAAAGCACCTATTGCCTGTGCGACTAGTTTCCATGCTTCTCATCTACTAACAGGCTGCCAAGATTTCATGCCAAATACTGTTTTGGGGATATTGTATGACAGTAGCTCACTTGACTGAGCACCTAACTTGCTAACAAGGGCAAAAGGAAAATACTGCAGATGCTGGAAATCTGAAATAAAAACAGAAAATGCTGGAAATAATCAGCAAATCAGGCAGCATCTGTAGAGAGAGAAACAAAGTTAACGTTTCAGGTCAATGACCTTTCATCAGAACTGGAAAATGTTACAGATGTAACAGATTTTAAGCAAATTCAGAGGCAGGGAAAGAGGGGGTGGAGGACAGAACAAAAGGGAAGGTCTGTGGTAGGGTGGAAGGCAGGAGTGATTATATGACAAAAGGGATGATGTTGCAAGGCAAAAATTGGGTGGTAATGGGACAAGTAAAGAAACAGAAGATGGGTCTAGAGGAGATGTAAATGGCAATAGCTGAATCATCAGCAGCTGCTGTCTGAGAAAATGGGAGCAGTGGTTACGATCTAAAATTGTTGAACTCATTGTTGAGTCTGGAAGATGAGGTGCTGTTCTTCAAGCTGCCATTGAGCTTCATTGGAACAGTGATGGAGGCCGAGGTCAGAGTGGGAGTGGGGTGGAGAATTAAAATTACAGGCGACCGGAAGCTGAGGGCCCTGCTTGCGGACTGAACGGAGGTGTTCCGCAAAACGATCACCCTATCTACGTTTGGTCTCCTCAATGTAGAGGAGACCGCATCATGAGCAGCGAATACAGTATACTAAATTGAAAGAAGTACAAACAAATCGCTTTTTCACCTGGAATGAGTGTTTGAGGCCCTGGATGGTGGGAAGGGAGGAAATAAAAGAGCAGGTGTTGCATCTCATGCACTTGCACGGGAAGGTGCCATGGGAAGGGTAGCGGCAGTTGAAGAGTGGAACAGGGTGTTGTGGAGGGATCGGTCCCTTTAGAATGCTGAAACGGGAGGGGAAGATTTGTTTGGTGGTGGCATCATGCTAGAGGAGGTGGAAATGGATGATCCATTGAATGTGAAGGCTGGTGGGGTGGAAGGTGAGGACAAAGGGAACCCTATTTTGGTCTTGGAGATGAAGGGAAGGGGTGAGAGCAGAAGTGCAGGAAATGGGGCGGACGTGTCCAAGGGCCCTATTAAGCACGGTGGAGGGGAATCCTTGGTTGAGGAAAAAGGAAGACTTGTCGGAAGCACTAGTATGGAAGGTGGTATCATCAGAACAGATGCGATGGAGACGGAGAAACTGGAAGAATGGAACAGAGTCCTTGCAGGAAGTGGAGTGAGAGGAAGTGTAGTCAAGGTAGCTGTGGGAGTCAGTGTAGATATTGATCAACAGCCTATCCCCAGAAATGGAGATAAAGAAGTTGAGGAAAGGAAGAGAAGAGTCAGAGATGGTCCATGTGAAGGTGAGGGAAGGGTGGAAATTGAGAGCAAAGTTGATGAAGTTCCGAACAAGGCCACCTGCCATTCAGACTGACTTGCCTCAGTGCTTGAAGCTTCTCCGTTCTCAACTGGCTGCCTATAAACAACTGCTGTATAAAAAACTCTCCCTTTTTTTAACTCCTTAAGAGCTGTGAGAGATAGATAAAATGTACCTGCCTTGCAATAAAGATCTCAGTGTGTTTGATTCAACTATACTGTCACATTTTGGGTTTTTCTGACCAATATTTCCAGGGAAAGGATTTAGAAAAAGAGGTGCTTTACAGTGTTGTAGTTTATGGCATGGTGTATTTACACAAGTTAAATATATGAACACATGAAAAGACCCTGAGGCGATAGGTGTTTAATATGCTATTGAAGGTTGTTATCCCCCAAGATTGTAAACAATGAGCAATTCATTGGCTGGTATCAGTAATCACATTCATTGGGCCAGATCTTGTTGGAGCGGGACATCTCATGGCGTGCCCCATCAGTTAGACTTTCTGCACCCTTCAGCTCAAACAATTTTTTGCTTCATTACTTTCTGGAAATGTGAGCTGATAACGGCGTGGCCAGGGCAACAGGGCATCTGAGGCCCCAGTGAATGGCGGGACGAATAGTCTATCTCCTTAACCAATGAGATTTAAGGATTGAGAAAGAAACAGGAACAACTGAGAAGGAGGGTGAATGAGAGTCAAATCAGGTACAGAAAGAGAAATAATTAGATGGAAAGCAAGTTTGGGTTCAGAGAGAAAAATGAGACAAAAAAGGAAAAGTAAGAAAAAAATTAAAATTTGACATTTTAAAAATTTCTAAGAACAACTCTACCACCTGAAGGAATGAGACTCAACAGTTTTCTTTTAATTTCTGGTCTGGAGGGATTACTTGGCCTTGCATTAACAATTATCACGTTAAAAAGTTACTAACGTTGTTATTTACCAGACTAATGAGCAATTAACGTGCAAATCCAGCAAGTTCTTAAAAAGAAAGGGGCGGCTAAGGGTGAGATGCTGTTTGTGTGAAGCACGTTCTGGAGATTCCGAACTCACGGCATATCTCTTCATCCCCTGAACTTGCCAGCCAATTTGAAAAAAAAGAAAGACTTGCATTTCCATAGCGCCTTTCACGACCTCAGGACGTCCCAAAGCGCTTTACAGCCAATGAAATACTTTTTTGAAGTGTAGTCACTTTTGTAATGTAGGAAAAGCGACAGCCAATTTGCGCACAGCAAGCTCCCACAAACAGCAACGTGATAATTTCCTAGAAATCTGATTTTCGGTGATATTGATTGATGGATAAATATTGGCCAGGACACGGGGGATAACTCACCTGCTCTTCTTCAAAATAGTGCCATGGGATCTTTTACATCCACCTGTGAGAGCAGACGGGGCCGCGGTTTAACGTCTCATCCGAAAGACGGCACCGCCGACAGTGCAGCACTCCCTCAGCTCGGCACTAGAATATCAGCCTAGATTTTTGTGCTCAAGTCTGGAGTGGGACTTGAACCCACAACCTTCTGACTCAGAGGCAAGAGTGCTACCCACATTTTTTTAAATGTATTTATTGAACATTAAAAACATTTACAACATCATGATCATTCCATTGTATCATACAAATCCACTCCGCAGCTCTGCACAGCCATTCCTCCACCACATATTAACATCAAATCCTGAAATTTAATTTGTCTCCTGTAACATATATTAATCTATTTTACTTTAAAGAGATCGCAATTAAATTCCTCCATTTTTACCTTTAGCAGTAAAAATCTCCCATCAGTGTCCTTGTCCACCAAGGCAATGTTCTCTTTTATGGACGGACTCATCAAAACAGCCACCCCTCTACAGTTATTGTTTGCACAACTTGCAAAACACCTCTCTCATCCAAACCTGCCGAACGCTTTCTAGGATATCCTCACCCCAAAAGGCTTCTTGCAGACACAACAAGTCTGTGCCTTTAAAACACTGCAACAACTGCTGCAATTTCTTCTCACCCCTCAGTCCTTTCAGATTAATCGAGACCAATGTAATCATGGTTCTGAATAAGGGAAGTGTGCCTGATAAACCCCCTTCATTTACTCTCCGACCCTTCCCTCCTCTCATGCTCCTTCCCAACTTTTCAGGCAGCTGTTGCTTTCTCCTGCAACCTCCAGCTTTTTTCACCTTCTGTTTGAACCTTCCCTGCAGTTTCAGTCTCTTCCTTACATTAGATTTGGGCCAAGGAGCTGCCTCTTCTCCCTCCTTCTGCCCCTCACTAACTTTTCCCTTTCCACACGATGTCACCCCAACCCCCACTTCCATGTCTCTGCCCCCCTCTGACTCCTCACTCTCGAGCTCTTCTGTAACCTCCAATCCTTGCTCCCTGTCAGGTACATAATCTCCCTTAGAGAGTCTTCCTGCTGTCACGGTTTCTCCAACAGTGCCACTCCCTTCGGCCGCATCTCCACTGCTGACCCTTGCTCCCCATTTCTTCTCTCTCTGGGACAATGGCGCATCTGCACCTATCTTGCTCCATACTGGTGTCTTTGTCTCCCTGCTCCCGTCCTGCTGCCCCTTTAAGGCCCCTGCCTCTTGCACCCTCTGCTTGTCTTTCCCCCTCCTGCTCCCCGAGATGTCCGACTCCCCGTCTTTCTTTGGAGTACTTCCCCTTACCCTGCACCCCGCTCCTGCCTCCTCTCCCGCTGGCCCCCCCCCACAGACACCAGATTCTTTAGGGCCTTTGTGACACACCCCGCAGCTCTCCACTTTGCAGCTCCGAGTGATGTGTCCAGACGCACCACAGATATAACAGTACAAGTCTGGACAGCTTCTTGCATGATGGTCGTGTCCAAAACAATAATAACAAACCTTCACCTGGTTATCATGCAGTACCCGGAAGTACTGCACTCCTTCCATTGTCTCGAATTTCATGCTATACAGCAATGACTTCGCCCCCGCTGGGAACCGCACCTTTACATAATGGGTTCCATCTGCTACCCGCGTTCCTTTATTGCTGAGCAAATTTTAATGTCCCACGACTCCAAATATTTTATTAGCACATCGTCCTCAATATAAACCAGCAGGTTTAAGAATGAGACCAGCACCTCTTCAAAATATAGCAGAGATACCTCCAAGAACTTATCTCTAACCTTCAAACTCAGTAAAAGTCTTTCCACCTCCTCTTGGCCACTGACGTCACCTCGAACCCAACATTCGGCTTTGGTCGGCAGGCAAAGCAGCTTCCCTCGCCACACTCCTCATGTACCACCTGGATAATATCCCAAGCTCGTATCTCCTTATCCTCGCACTGAACCACCACCACCACGTTTTCTTTTCCAATCCTGGGGTCCCAGCCCAAATCGTTGAACCTTTTTTTTCTCCCTTCCACAACATTTCTCCCATAATTAAATTCATTCTGGGAACATTGTCCTCTGAGGGGCCTGGCACTTTTTACAAACTTTTTACAAACTCACTCCAACTCCCTGCAGTAATCAAGCACCCAGCAGCACCTGCTCACTCCTAGACCCTCCCACCTAGCGAGTGCTACCCAATGAGCCGCAGCCGACAGTCAGCCACAGCCACAAATCGTGATAACACCTTCAGCAATTTTATTAACTCAGACTGAAGACATTGAAGGAGAGAGTCACATTGGATCCCGATTATTACCACCTTGCCGCAGGTCCAGGCTGGAAAGTCTCTTTGTTTCCTTCCCCACTCCAAGGCCATGTGGCGCCCACGCACTCTCTCCTGTGACAGCGCTCTTTTCAAACGTGCGAGCGCTTCCAACTGGCACATCCAACGCCAGCCTAGCTTGCGGATTTCCCCACCCCCAACTTAGGTTTTAATCCCCTAGAAGAGAAGTTAAAACTTCCATTATTTCATTTAATAGTTAATAGCGGCGAGTGGTTTATGAACATGGCGGCTGGATCAAAATAAAACTTACCAAGATAAATATTGCTGTAAAAGTCAGTGACAGCAAAGGGACTTGTCTAAGCATTCAAATAATGTCCAACAGTAAGAACCTGAATTGACTGCGCATGCACAGTTTTTGTATCGCTGAGACTTTTCTACTCGTCTCAGTATATAGGGGAGACTACTGATGATTATGGCATAAATATTGATGGGACAAACCAACTGGCAGCCCCCTGAAATTATCTTGCAGACCCCTAGAGGGCCGCGGACCCCCGGTTGAGAACCACTGACGTAGGAAACGTGGCAGACAATTTATGCACAGCAAGGTCCCACAAACAGCAATGTGATAATGACCTGATAATCTATTTTAATGATGTTGGTTGAGGGATAAACATTGGTCAGGAAACCAAGGAGAAGTTCCCTGCTCCTCTTCGAAATGGTGCCAAAGGATCTTTTGAAGGGATAATTACTAATCCTAGCCCTTTTCGGGCTACCCCAGATCAGGCGTATTCCCCAGACATTCACCTTCAACTAAAGTTAGAGATATCTGAATTCTATAAGATGCTTAATTGGGTCTAAAGGTCCAGGCTATCTCTCTCTAAAGGAAAGGAATGATGTAAAGATGTTACCGTCCTCCAGATAGCACTTTTAATAAGTTTAACTAGACTGTAACCTTCCGGATATTATGAGAGTCCGGAAACCCCCCCCCCCCAGAATTCTGCAACTCCTTACAAAAGAGTGTACAGAAATTGAGTTTGTGAGTTTGATACAGAAATACTATTTGAGACAATTCTAAAAATATATAGATTCATTTAAGAGCCGACATACAGTTAACAGCTGTTGAGTCAATCGCAACTTTAACAGTTCAAAATACAAATAGCTTACATTTCTTATTCTCAGAGATCTTTATTCTCAAATCTTAACTTCGTACATTTTTACATTTCTATTATTTCTAATCCAGAATATCCACCAAAATCAAATAAGAGTAACTTTTTGATCCCCGAGACTCAAAGAATTAAAATCTTACAGAGCCTGCGTCTGAAGTTGAGAATCGCTTGCCCTTTCCAGCAACTTCTGACTTTCCATCTGAAAAGCTCTATTTTTACACCTTTTTTTTAGTGGTTTATCCTTTGAAGTTTTCTGCTGATATAAGCTAATTATCTCCAGTCATTCTTTCTGTTGACTTTTCTCTATCTTACTGTCAGTTCAGCTGCCAACTCTCACAATCCTGTCTGCTGTATAGGTGTTTCAAAACTTATCATAAAAAAACAATATGACAGTAGTATGTATTTGATGCCATTCTCATTGAAGTTCTTCCATTCAATTCTAAAATCACCTCTGCTGTTTGAAAGCAGACGTTGTGATTACTAACTGTTCCATTTTCAATACAAACACAATGTGATTGCTTGATGCATCTATTGAAGTCATATTTTCAAAGTGTTCTGTAGGTATCTTTTACAACATGTAAATCAAAAACACTTCATCTAGGGTGTTCTTTGCATTTCTTAGCTACTTCAATTGGTTGTATATATAATCGTGTTTCCTGTTTCATTTGATGTTACTTTTACAAAGGCACATGGTTTTTTAATATTCTGTGTTCGTGTTCGAAGTGTTAGTTTTTAACACTTTACTTGGGCATAGCTATTGTGTTGGTTCCAATGTTCAGACATAGAGGAACCTCCAGCCTGCTGTTTCAACAGGGCTATTGTCTCAGTATTAACAATCAATTCCCATTTCAAAAGCTTGTGTGGTGTTTACAACTTTTGTGTTAACACTTCATTGTATCTCAGAAGCCTGTATTGACAGCCTGTGTCGCCGAGGCTTTCCAGACTTTTAAACCCAGTATGTTATGTATTAATAATATCAGAAATCTGTTCATAGGATGGTGTATCTCTTGGAATATGGCTATTTCCTTTACACTTTTACGCCCACCTGAGAGGTCAGATGGGGCCTCGGTTTAACGTCTCATCTGAAAGACAGCACCTCCGACAGTGCAGCACTTCCTTCAGTACTGCACTGGAGTGTCAGCCTCGATTCTCAAAACATGAACCCACAACCTTCTGACTCAGAGGTGAGAATTCTACCAACTGAGCCATGACTGACACTGCCTTGAAGTCTGATATAGAGGGACTATAACAACAAACTTGATAACATAGATAACAATAAGTTGGGGCTACAGGTGGCTTTGAAAATCTAATGTATTGTGCCTGATTTAAAGGGACAGCTACCAGACCAAGAAAAGACAAATAAAAACAGAAAATGCTGGAAACACTCAGCAGGTCATGCTGCATCTGTGGAGAGAGAAACAGAGTTAACGTTTCAGGTCAATTACCTTTCATTAGAACTGGAAAAAAGTTAGAGACTTAAAAGTTTTAAACAAGTAACAAGGTAAAAGAGACAAAGGGAAATCCCGTTGGAGAGAAGAGCAGAACTTCTTCAAGGTGGGCATTCCTGGAAGAGAATGGCAGTGAATTAAACACCAATACAAAAGTAAAATACTGTGACTGCTCGAAATCTGAAATAAAAATAGAAAATGCCAGGAGACAAAACTGCCTCTTATTTGTCAGTGTCCATGTGTCATCTGGATTAGCAGGGTTGGGCAGTCTACAACAGACATTGGAGACTGACTAGGACTGTCACCCATCTGACTTTTGATTTGATTCCCCAGTTTATGAGTGGTCTGTCTGGAAATTGCTGAAATGTGAATTGAAAGTCGAATATCCAGTTTTTTATGACAGAAGTTCACTTTTCTCAGCTTCCTATGATTAGTTAAGTTCTTAAAATTTGCAGTGAATTTCCTTCATGACCAAAGCAAACATCATACAGGAAACTTTGTGATATCCGGCACCGACGGGACCGAGCTGTTGCCGATCTATCAAAACTGCCGGACACTCCAGCGTTAATGTTGAAGCATACGGAGATTTGCAGCTCCGTATCTGGCAACAAACACTGTTGCTTAGCAACAGCTTCTAAACAGTCGGCCGTACCTTGGAAGCGTCTCTGTGGCTTAGCAACAGCTTCAGAGAGACTTTGCAGAGCCTGACTGTTGAAAAAAAAGCCACGAGAAGAAAAAAAACCTAACAAAACGGCTCCTGATTTCTGCCGGTAGATCGAGGTTTCCGGACATACAACCTCCGGATGAACCAAAGTTTCCTGTAATTACTATCATGACCCTACCAGCCACCCTTTCCGCTCAGCCCTGTACCTACACATGTCCCTGCTCAGTTTTGGACATGGTAAAAGGTGGCATCCCTAACTCTGACAGTCATATCCTCCTCCTGTTTAACAAGATGTGAACTCTGATCCCTGCAAAGTTCATGAGCCTTTAAGGTGTGGAGGCAATACAATTATGAAAACATGTTTTCAACAGACTCAGTTATTACCACAACTACACAATTAGCTGTCATCCAGAACAGATGGCAACAAGTCTATCGCAATCCTACTGTAAAAGTTCTGCCTTCCATTGGCAGCTGTAAAACAAAGGGAAACGCCAATGTTCTTCAGAAACATTTCTGCAACATAGATCACAGCGGACTCCACGTTGACTGCCCATGAAAATGTATTTCTAATCAGCAGGTTAGTTATGGAAATTTTAGCTGATTTTTAGCTATAATTCCCCTTTCAGGTGTCCCCGGCATATATGGGAAAAATCCTGGTGTCGGTTTTCAATAGATTCATTTAAATGTCAAATACCTTTGATCTGGAAGAGTATGATATTAGAAAAAAATACACATTTATGCTTAATATCACTAAGGGATAAATACATTTTAATACAAATATGGCTCAGTTTCAAGCAGCTAAGCAAACATTACCTCAAGACAATTTTATCTTCAACAATAAAGAGTTTTGTAGGGGGTGGCGGGTGGCACGTGCGCCCAGTCAGTTATGTCCCTGACTGCCTGTGAGCGGTTCGAATCGCTCCCACGCCCCTGGGTTCTAGACACCGGACTTAGGTAGAGGCGGCGATACAGAAAGACTCGAGTAGACAGGTGGTTTGGTGTAAGAAAACCAAGATTTTATTAAAACAGAAACAAAAACACAGTCTTATGAGAAAATTACTGGTAGAGAACAATTAGAGGCATATAACACTATAATTATACTTATACAGGGAATGGGGAACACATGGCACATCGAGGGAAAAAACAACTACTTTAACAATCCTCTTATCCTTATCCCACACCTATACCTAGCTAGATTAAGCTACGAGGGGCCAGGAATTCATGCTCACCAATCTAAGGCAAAACCTGTTGTTTTAGCAATCACGAGTTTTGAGGTCTGGGCTGCTGTCCTTTGGGGTATTCCATCGCCACGTGGTCTCAGGGCGCGATGCTGGAGCTGCTGCTGCGACACACCTTTCTTCTCCTCAGCTACCGTTGTCGTCTCGTCGTGATGGGTTCTCTTCTTCTCCCTCGGGCGGTCATCGGCGGTAACGTTGCGTCAGCGAGACAGTTGGCAGTTTTCACTGCTTAGATTTTCCTACCCATTCTTTGAACGTCGGTATATTCATTATGGCATGGACACCTGCGTTTAACGCCAGCTTATTTGCAGTGTTCAACTAGCCAACTTAGTCTCATTGTCCTCAGATATTTTCTTCCCCGAGCATCAGCTTATAACTCGGTGCTCAGTCCTTAATTAATACGTCTTCTGATGCCCTTCTCTACTCTTTGTCGGGTCTACCTTACTCTTCGTCTCGGTTCGTCTCGCCTCGTTTCCTCTGCCCTCTCTCGTGGCCTGGGTGTCCTGGGTGACTTTGGACTCGGGTCTCGTTCCCCTCCCCTGCTGTTGGTATGGATGTCCTTGACTGCTGAGAAACCAATGTGGAAAGCGAAAAGAGAACCCGCCATGAGGCCAGGGCTCAAGTGCGAGCGGCGGCAGCCCAAGGCCCAACAAGAGGTCAGAGTCGAGAGCAGAGCAAGAGTCAAGAGACAAGACCAGAGAGCGATTGCTACTAAGGGCCTACAGTTATACTCCTTTCGATGGCCCCTTATCTGCGCGCCAAATCAGGTCAGTCCATTGTTTCACTTTTGGCGGGCTGTTTTAAATGATTATACCAATCTAAAATAACTGGTTTTAGATGGCCGTTTATTGCACCTAATGGCCTGATGTCCAGGCTGTATTGTCATTAATGCATTTTGATCAGCCTGTCCAGCCTTGATGGCTTCCTTAAGCTGTTTCCGATTATTTATGCGGACAAACTAATGGCCTCATGTTTAGGCCTAACTGGGTTGATCTGTTCCAATTTGACGAAAATGCATATTCAATGTTTGCTTAGCTGTCTAGCCCTTCAAACACAAAAGTCCTTTTCACAGAAATGCATTTTAAGTTTCGATTTCCCAAAGCTGCTTGTTCTGAACTGCAGAGTCCAGCCTTTTAAAATCTTACAGGCCTTTGGTCACGAGGTGCAGACGCCATCTTTGGGTACCCTTTTTAAATTGTCCATAGGGTCCCTTTTATTAATAACCTTGGGGAAATGTGGAAATTTTGCGAATCCTACAGTTTACCTTTATTTCTTTAGTTATTCATGGAATTATCACAGTACCTTTATTTACAACCAAAATACAGTTCCACATTCAGACTGCTGATTCATACTTGTCTTTCGCCAGACATTTTAAAGACATGTTAAAGGCTTTAATAATAGTGTTTAACAATTGTTTTTCCCCAGCACTTGTCAAACGCACCGAAACAGATCATTGCATCACAAACAAAAACAGAAACTGTTGGAAATACACAACAGGTCAGGCAGCATCAGGGCAGTTAACATTTCAGGAGTGGACTCTTCATCAGAACTTAGTCCGTTCTCTCCAGAGATAATGCTCGACGGGCTCAGAGTTTCCAGCATTTTCTGTTTTAGTTTCAGATTTCCAGCATCTGCAGTATTTTTGCTGTTTGCTCATAGCATCACAAAACCATTACTGTGTCAATTATGTTGAAGGAAATTAAGCTCGCCAGTCTGGCTGGTCTCTCTTCTCGACAAGACCCCATATATAGAGAAAAAAAACTGCGTGATGTAGGCCTGAGCATTACTGACCAGTAAGCTTCCGGGTTTGAATTCCGGTCTGGACTGAGCTAGCTTACCTTAGATAGGGCAGCAGTTAGAGTGCTACAATTGGCACCAACACCCCTATGCTAGCAAGGGTGGTGGGGGGAGGGGGTTGCGGGGAAATCACCCAGAGTTCCTGGTAGTGTTTGCTATCCAGTTACTGCCTCGCTGGAAGATGTGCTTGTGTGGACATCAGATGAGGACAAGGTTAGGCTTGATTGTGACGCGCTCTATAATTGAATAGCTTGCCAACATCCACCGCCTTGTTCACACATGAGGAATAGCCACTCGTGAAAGCTGCTGGAGAGCACCCATTGTTGTCACAGTATGATAGAAGGGGGAAGAGCAGAGAAAATAAAAAACAACACAATTATTAAACAGGTTTTAGTCAATATTTTAAGTGCTTAGTTCCATTCTTCTGCTTGCCTCAGTAGCACTCTTGCCTCTGGTCAGAAGGTTATGGTATCAAGCTCCCTGTTGTGTCTGTGTATAATAAAACACAGACTGCAGGAGAACGGTATAACAGGTGTTTACTCAACGTGGCTCACACGGGAACTGATCTGTACAGATTACTACTCAGTGCTAGATACAGGTGTGGTCACTGCCGGTACTGCAGTATACATGAGCTGTAAAACATAGTTCCCCCCTTAAAGGTGTATACATTACAATTCCTCCCCTTTTAGATTAACAGTACCATAACACTCATTTAACAATTAAATATAAAACTAATTACAATTAACACTTTTAACATGCAACATTAGCTGAAAATAGTCTATTTATATATTCAGTCTTTGGGGAGGCTTCCTGATCCTTTCTGGATAGCGCCTTTCCCGAGTGTCTTGCTCTTGGTGCGGAGGCGATTCTGGCCCCCTGTCGTTGGTTGCTTCATCAGCTTCCGATGCTACTGTTTCTGGGGTAGATGCGACCTGTACGTCGGGTTCATCACCAGGTACGTATGGGCGAGGCATGGGGTTGACTTGTTCCTGTGACTCTAGGATCTGGTCAGCATGGCATCTCACGATGCTCTCCCCAACGTCCACTGTGTACATTAGTGGGCCCTGCCATGTGCATATCGTTCCTGGCTGCCATTTTTCTGTTCGGTAGTTGCGGGCCAAGACTGGTTGCCCTACATTGAAGCTCCTTGTTGGCTTCTCATGGATGTGCTGGAATTGCTTACTCTCAACATCTCTTTGTACGTTTGGTCTGAGCAAATCCAGGCGAGATCTTAACCTTCGGTTAAAGAACATCATGGCTGGGGCCTGGTTGGGGACTGCATGTGTCGCATTCCGGTAGGCGAACAGGAAATTGTCCACCTTGTGCTGCAGTGGAACGTTGTCATTGTACATAGCTTTTATTGCCTTCTTAAAGGTTTGTACGAACCTCTCAGCCAATCCATTTGTGGCTGGATGATACGGGACGGATGTGTAATGCCTTACCCCATTCTTTTTCAAGAACCTCCGGAACTCTTCGGACACAAACTGTGGTCCGTTGTCGGAGCAAATCTGTTCTGGCAAGCCATTCCTGGCAAAAATGGTCCATAGGACTGCAATAGTTTTCTCCGTGGTGGTGGAGGACATTTTGATGACCTCAGGCCATTTCGAGTGCGCATCCACAGCTATTAAAAACATTGGCCTAGAAATACACTTTGGGCGCGCCAGCTGGCGTGCGCCCAAAAGTTAGCGCTGAGCGCGGAGCCAGTTGCGCCCGTCAGATATTCGGTTTTTGCGCCCCAAGTCGGAACCGGGCGCTATTCCAGGGTGTGCCAGCCCCCGCTTCGGGCACTGAAACTGAATTTCAGCGCTCTAGGCGCCGCTGCACCACCCGCTGTGGAGCGGCAGGCTGCGGTACTGCAGGCCTCCTCCTTCTCTTAAGGGGGAGGTGCCTGCAACGGGGAGATCACCGCTGGATAGTGCCGGCAAATGAGCCCGGCACCACGGAGAAGTGCCGGGTTCGCGGAAAGCAGCCGGCAATGCCGCCGGGGGGGGGGTGGAGGAGGCCGGGGAAGGAGGTGCGGGCAGGCGGCCACCGAAAAAGCGGCCGGCCGCACCTCCACCTTAAAGCGCCCCACTAAGGCTACAGTACGGCCCCGTTTTCTGATCGCTGTTTGCGGCCACTGCGGAAGAGGCGGCCGCAACTAAATATGGCGGTCGGGCCGGTAGCGGGGCGGTAGCGGGGCACTGCGCACACCGATGACGTCATCGGTGGCGGCGCAGCGCTACTGGCTAATGCCGCCATTTCCGCAGCGCTGAATATCGGCGAAAGCTCAGCAAGTGGCGCAAAAGCCCTCTTTGGGCGAAAACTGGGCGCAAAGCCTCCTGAATTCCTAGGCCATTGAATCCATTAATGGACCAGCAAAATCAATATGCACCCATTGCCATGGAGATGAGGGCCACTCCCATGGGTCTAGAGGGGCCTGTGGTGGTGCATTTTGGACCTTCTGGCATCCTGAGCAGCTCTTGGTCAGGTCCTCGATTTGTTTATCGATTCCTGGCCACCACACATAAGCCCTGGCTAGGCTTTTCATTTTTACGCCTCCCAGATGACCCTCATGAAGCTCATTGAGCAATCTATCCCTTAACTTGGGTCGAATTACCACTCAGAATCCACACATCAAGGTCCCCCGGCACACTGGCAGCTGTTCTCTCCTTATCGAGAATGCTGGCAACAGTGAGTCGCCATGTGCTGGCCATCCCTTCACCGTTAAATCATATACCCGAGACAGTGTCGGGTCATTTCGGGTTTCCTTTTCGATACAAGCGTTAGTTACCAGTACGTATTCAACTATAGTCGAATGGAATATTTCGACAGGATCCACTGCTGGTGCTTCCTCCGCAGTAGGCAGTGGCAGGCATGATAGCCCATCAGCATTTCCATGCTGTTTCGTGCCCTTATATTCAATCTCATAGTGGTGCGCCCCTAGAAAAAGTGACCATCTTTGTAGTCGTTGCGCAGTCATCACCGGAACGCCCTTCTTCGGATTAAAAATGGAGACTGGAGGCTGGTGATCAGTCAGCAAGGTGAATTTCTGCCCGTGCAGATAGTGATTGAACTTTTTCACTCCCCACACTAGGCTGAGGACCTCCCTGTCAACCTGGGCGTAGTTACGCTCGGCTGAGGTTAGTGATCGTGATGCAAAGGCTATTGGCCTCTCTGAGCCGTCTGAGAATTTGTGCGACAGCCCCGCTCCAATGCCGTAGGGTGACGCATCACATGCCAACCGAATTGGTAATGCCGGGTTGTAATGGGCCAATACCTCTTTCGATGTGATTAGTGTTTTGCTCTTCTGGAAAGCTCGTCTACATTCGTCACTCCACTTCCATGGCACCCCATGTTTGCAGTAGGGTGTTCAGTGGGTGTAGTATTGTAGACAAATTTGGCAAGAACTTATGGTAGTAGTTTACCAGCCCGAGGAACGACCTCAGTTGTGACACATTTTCCAGTGCTGGAGCCTTGACTACTGCCTCAGTCTTCTCTGGGGACTTATGTAACCCCTCTTTATCGATAACGTGGCCACAATACGAGATCTGTTTTCTAAAAACTCGCATTTGGGGCGGTTAGCTCGGAGACCATATTCCTGCAATCTAGTGAGCACCTGCTCCAGGTTGGCAAGGTGATCACTGTCATTTTCGCCCGTGACCAGGATGTCGTCCAAATAACACTGGGTCCCTGGGATCCCTTGCAGGACTTGTTCCATTGCCCTCTGCCAAATAGCCGGAGCTGATGCCACCCCGAATACCAGCCGGTTGTATTGGTAGAGACCTTTATGGGTGTTGATTGTGAGGTATTTTTTGATGCTTCTTCTACCTCCATTTGCAGATACGCCTGGGCCAGATCAATCTTAGTGAAGCGTTTCCCTCCAGATAGCGAGGTGAAAATTTCTTCAATCCGCGGAAGTGGATATTGTACGGTGTGAAGGAGCGGGTTCACTGTTACCTTAAAGTCCCCACAGATGCGAACCTTCCTTGGTTCCCCAGGTGTGCTGCTCAATGACTTTTTCATCACAGGGATGATGGGTGTAGCCCACTCGCTCCAGTCTACCTTGGACAGTACACCTGAACGTTCCAGACTCTCCAGCTCTGCTTCGACGGCTGGGCGGATCGTATAAGGTACCGGTCTGGCCTTAAAAAATTTTGGTCTTGCATTTTCTTCAATTTTAATCGTCACTGTCATGCCTTTTAGTGATCCGAGTCCTTGCTGGACCACTTCTTTCGCGTCAGTTAGGATCTTTGACAGTCGCCCAGGTATGACGTCATCATCCTTTTTGTCAGCCACAGTCAGTGCCTGTATGGAATGCCAATCCAGTTGTATTTTCCGGATCCATTCACGTCCCAGTAATGGTGGTCCTCCATCTTGCAATACATACAGGTCTAGTTTTGGTGTTTCCTTACCGTTATATATAACGGTCACCCTTATTTTTCCTTTGGGGTAGACTTTTTGCCCCGCGTACGTCTTCAAAATAATTTTTGTGTCTCTCAAGGGTATGTGTGAGAATAGCCGCTCGTAGTCCCATCGGTTTATGACTGTTAGGGCTGATCCTGTGTTCAATTCCATCTTTACCTGGACTCCTGCTATCTTGAGAGTGACCCAAATGTTTCGGTGATCCTCCATTGTGATCACATTATGTAGTTTCAGACAACTCAGTTCCCTGCTTTCGGAGTCGTTATCACTCTTTTGTTCATCTGTACTATTCTCCATCATCTTATGTACCTTCTTATACTTTCCTTTGGTAGGTTTCTTATTGCTGGTTTTCTTTCCCGACCTGCAGACTCATGCTATGTGTCCTACTTTTCACAGAATCACAGAATCACAGAAACCCCACAGTGCAGATAGAGGCCATTTTGGCCCATCGAGCCTGCACCGACACATATCCCACCCGATCCCTGTAACCCCTACACCAACACATATCCCACCCTATCCCCGTAACCCCACGTATTTAATCCCCCTAACACTAAGGGTCAATTTATCATAGCCAATCAACCTAACCCGCACATCTTTTCCACCCTGTCTGCACACTTTGTCTTTGAACCAGCAATCATTCTGGTCGTGTGTTGTTCTGCCGCAGCAATAGCACTTCTCTGTTCTATATGACATTTCGTTTGTGCTATATTCTTGCGGTCTCTGTTGTATCTCTGCAGCGCCCCGTGCTGCTGCTTCATATGATACCGCAATGCTGAAAGCCTTTTCCAGCGTAAGGTCCTTTTCAGATAAAAGCCGTTTCTGGGTTCCTTCACTTTGAAGCCCACACACAAACTTGTCCCTTAAGGTATCTGCCAGTCCCGCTCCAAACTGGCAGTGTTTCGATAGTTTGCGCAGTTCTGTTAAATAATCAGCATTGCTTTCATCCTTATGCTGGTTCTGTTTGTGAAACTTGAATCTTTCTGCTATCAGCAGCGGTGTGGGGTTTAAATGTTCCTGTAGTATCGTTACTATGTCTTCAAAACTCTTTTCCATTGGCTTCGTTGGGGTTACTAGATTTCGTAATAAACCATACGTCTTTGCACCCATTAAATTTAACAATACCGATGCTTTCTTGTCATCTGACACCTCATTTGCCTTGCAGTATACCTCTATTCGTTCGACATATGTAGTCCAATCTTCGACTTCATTGTCAAACACGGTGATACTGCCACTCTTCGGCATTTTGGGTGTGGTTTAAAATGGCGTCTCCCAATGGCTTAAAATGGTGTCTCCCTCGCTTTCCTTCCTCCACCGCTGCTGCCAACGCCGCTCCCGGCGGTTCTCGTGACAATGGCGGCGCCCTGTAGGTTTCGCGTGCTTCTCCTGCGCTGCTGCCAACGCCGCTCTCGGCGGTCCTCATGGCAATGGCGGCGCCTCGCGAGTTCCTGTGCGTCTCTCTTTCCCTCTCTTCGATGCTGCTCGGCCCCCGAACACCGGCTGCACCCTGTGCGCTCTGCCCTCTCTCTCTCCCCCGTCGACGCTGCTCGGCCCTTTGCTGTGCCGCTCGGTCGGGCTCTAGCCCGCCGCTGTCCGGGAAGGGTCAGCGCACTACCTGTTGCCAGCCCGTTTCACTGGACCACCTCGACTGGAAAGCCAAGCCTGGCTCTCGACAGCCTCCCCCGCCATTCTCGAGTCTCTGCTTGATGACTGGGCAGTTGCCCGTGGTCGACGCCCGAGTCTCTGGCCTTGACCTCCAATCCACTGATCTCCAGGAACGAATCCCCGGGAGGTGATGCAGAGTTGCAGGTAGGTTCGAACTTGCCTTGTCGCCAATGTTGTGTCTGTGTATAATAAAACACAGACTGCAGGAGAACGGTATAACAGGTGTTTACTCAACGTGGCTCACACGGGAACTGATCTGTACAGATTACTACTCATTGCTATATACAGGTGTGGTCACTGCCGGTACTGCAGTATACATGAGCTGTAAAAGATAGTTCCCCCCTTAAAGGTATATACATTACACTCCCTGCTGGAACTGGAGCACATGATCTATAAGCTGATATTTGTGAAATACTGAGGGAGTGCTGCATTGTTGGAGGTACTGTCTTTCAGATGGAATGTTAAACTGAGGCCTATTCTGGTGAATATACATGATCCCGTGGCACTATTGGAAGAAGAACAAGGAGTTCTTCTGAACCAAGCCAACAATCTTCCCTCAACTGAGACCATCAAAAATGCATTAAATGACCATTCATTTAATTTGTTGTTTACAGGGCACGAATTGCACTGATAACCAGTCGTAATACTGGTAACACTCAGATTTCACTCATAACCAACAGTAATACGATAACTCACTGATAGTCTGTATGTAGCTGGTAATAATAAATCGAGAATGCCAATGTGATGAAATATTCCATTCATCACTGCCTGTGACTGTGGTTGGTTTCAGGTTTCCCCTCACCATTGTATTGCCTGTGACTGTGGTTGGTTTCAGGTTTCTCCTCACCATTGTATTGTATATTGGAATGTATGGAATGTGTTGTGTGTAGGGCTCCGCCCATACCTGGCCTCTATGTAAGCCAGCTCAGTCTGGCCTCATATCCAGTACTGCGGAGCTCCAGATGGAAGATACCTCTCTCCACTGCATGTTATCTTCTAAGTTAATAAAAGCCTTGTTTTGTTCCGCTAACATCGAGTCTCGGGATTATTGAGGCACATCAATTTTATTAACTTATTTTTCAACACAATGGATCAACTCCTGAAACCCGAACGTTTGGATTTGGATCAGCATGCTCCGGACGCATCAGCATGCTTCGGACACTGGTTTATGTGTATGGAATTCTTCCTGGGCAATTCCGCAGCCGTCAAAGACGCTACGGACGCTGCGAGTATGAAACTCGGAATTCTGCGGAATTGGGTAAGCCACCGGGTTTACCCCCTCATCCAAGACGCCGACACGTACCTGGCCGCGTGCGACATCTTAAAGGCGCATTACCAGCAGCCTACGAATGAGGTGTATGCTAGGCATCTGCTCGCCACTCGCGCACAGCGACCTGGGGAATCGGTGGAGGAGTTCCTAGGCACCCTGAAAATGCTTGGCAAAGACTGCAAGTGCCGAGATGTAAAAGCCGCAGTGTACACCGACGAGCTTGTTCGCGATGCCTTTATCACAGGCCTCAGCTCCACTTACATCCGGCAAAGACTGCTGGAAAAAACGGGATTGGACCTGAAACAGGCTGCGGACACCGCGCGATCCCTGGATGTGGCCCAGAGAAACTCGGACGCCTACTCTTCAGCCCGCGCCGTCCACGCCGCCACGTGTGCACCAAGGGCGCCGCCATCTTGGAAGGCATCTTCCCCGCCCGGCAGCCCGACACCGTCGGAGCCCCGCTCTCCCCCCAGAAGCCCTACGACAGCCGCGACGCGTCGGGGACCCAACTGCTACTTCTGCGGGCAGCCAAAGCACACCAGAAACCTGTGCCCGGCGAAAGGCACCACCTGCTTTAAGTGCAGTAAGAAGGGGCACTTCGGGAAGATGTGCAGAGGGAACCCCGCCGGAAAACCAAAACCCGCCAACGCCGCGTGTGCGCCGTGGGAGCGGCCATCTTGGACGCCATCTTGCCCGACCTCGTGGGGTCCGCCATCTTGTGAGCAGACAGCGTGGACGCCATCTTGTCTCAATCAGGGCCCTACAGTGGCATCGGTCACAGTGGACCAGACCAGGCCCCACCCGCTATCCAAATCAATGGTGGACATCGAGGTAAACGGGTGCCGGGTTAAATGTTTAATTGACAGCGGAAGCACGGAGAGTTTTATCCACCCTGAACTGGCACAACAACTCTCCCTAAAGGTGGTCCCTACTCGGGGTACCATCTCTATGGCTGATAAAACCCAGACATCGACCATTCTGGGTTACTGCACGGTACAATTGTCCGTTAACGGGACTGTATACGATAATTTTAAAGTATTAATCATGAAGAATCTATGCGCGAGCGTGATCTTGGGCCTGGATTTCCAGTGCAACCACCAAAGCATCACGCTCAAGTACGGTGGGTCCCAGCCGCCCCTCACAGTGTGCGGCCTGGCTACCCTGAAGGTAAAGCCGCCTTCGCTATTCGCGAACCTTACCCCTAACTGCCGGCCAATAGCGACCAAAAGCAGGAGGTACAGCTGGGAGGACAGGCAGTTTTTCGCGACCGAGGTAGACAGGCTCCTGAAAGAGCGCATTATTGAATGCAGCAATAGCCCGTGGCGAGCCCAAGTGGTGGTGGTAAGGGGTAGCGAGAAGAAACGGATGGTGATCGACTATAGCCAAACGATCAACAGGTACACCCAACTAGACGCCTACCCGCTACCCCGCATATCAGAAATGGTGAACCAAATCGCCCAATACCGGGTGTTCTCCACCATCGACCTCAAGTCAGCGTACCACCAGCTCCCTATCAGACCAGAGGACCGCCCGTACACCGCCTTCGAGGCGAACGGACGCCTCTACCAATTCCTCAGAGTCCCCTTTGGGGTGACGAATGGGGTCTCGGTCTTCCGGAGGGAGATGGATCGCATGGTCGATGACCACCACTTGCAGGCAACCTTCCCCTACCTCAACAACGTCACCATCTGCGGTCACAATCAGCAGGATCACGACTCGAACCTTGAGAGGTTCCTGAAAACCGCACAAAAACTCAACCTCACCTACAACGAGGACAAGTGCGTTTTCAACACCACGTGCCTCTGCATACTAGGCAGCGTGGTGGAGAATGGGGAAATCGGACCAGACCCCGACCGTTTGCGCCCCCTACGGGAGCTGCCCCTGCCCAACACTCCCAAAGCCCTGAAAAGGTGCCTGGGGTTATTTTCTTATTATTCCCAATGGGTCCCCAACTACTCCGACAAAGCCCGCCCCCTCTTGAAAGCATCCTCTTTTCCGCTCTCTGCTGAGGCCCACGCCGCCTTCAAAAGCATTAAGCAGGATATTGAGCGGGCCACGCTACAGGCAGTGGACGAGAACACTCCATTTCAAGTGGAAAGTTATGCGTCTGACTTTGCCTTGGCGGCCACCCTCAACCAGGCGGGGCAGCCCGTAGCTTTCTTCTCGAGGACCCTCCAAGGGCCCGAGATCAGACACTCCTCCGTGGAAAAGGAGGCCCAAGCCATCGTGGAGGCAGTGCGCCACTGGCGCCACTACCTAGCCGGCAAACGCTTCACCCTACTTACCGACCAGCGGTCGGTAGCGTTTATGTTCAATAATAAACAGAGGGGGAAGATCAAAAATGATAAGATTCTTAGGTGGCGGATCGAGCTCTCCACCTTCGAGTATGACATCATTTACCGGCCAGGGGCCCTTAACAAATCCCCAGATGCCCTCTCACGAGGGATGTGTGCCAGCGCCACCGGGGATCGGCTACAGACCCTCCACAACGACCTCTGCCACCCAGGGGTCACGCGGCTGTTCCACTTCATAAAGTCCCGCAACTTACCCTACTCGATTGAGGAAGTTCGGTCTCTGACCAGGAACTGCCGCACTTGCGCTGAGTGCAAGCCTCGGTTCTACCACCCTGATAGAGCCCACTTAATCAAAGCTACACGGCCCTTTGAGCGGCTCAGCTTAGATTTCAAGGGCCCCCTCCCGTCCGTCGACCGCAATGTTTACTTCCTGAACATTGTGGACGAATACTCCCGGTTCCCATTCGCCTTCCCCTGCCCAGACATGACCAGCGCCACGGTCATTAAATGCCTCAACAGCCTGTTCTGCCTGTTCGGTATGCCGAGCTACATCCACACGGATAGGGGGGCATCCTTCATGAGTGAAGAGCTACGCCAGTACATGCTGTCCAGGGGTATCGCCACGAGCCGTACCACCAGCTACAACCCCCGGGGTAACGGTCAAGTGGAGCGAGAGAACGGGACAGTATGGAAAGCAGTCACTCTAGCTCTAAGGACCAAGGGCCTCCCTATCTCCCGCTGGCAGGAAGTCCTCTCAGATGTGCTCCATTCGATACGGTCGCTATTGTGTACTGCCACTAATGCCACGCCTCATGAACGAATGTTTAGCTTTCCCCAGAAATCCACCTCAGGCGTATCCATGCCGTCATGGCTCTCCACCCCAGGTCCGGTATTCGTGCGAAGGCATGTGAGGGGCCATAAGACGGACCCTCTCGTGGAGCCAGTGCACCTACTCCACGCCAACCCCCAATATGCGTATGTCTGGCACGCCGACGGAAGGGAGGACACCGTGTCAATAAAAGACGTCGCCCCAGCCGGTAACGACAACAACCACGGCAATAGCAGCAACAACGACCACAGCAACTCTTACCCACCCACTACTCTTTCATCACCCCCGGAAGAACATCGACCAACGGCACCCCCACCAACTACCCCTTCAACAACCCTGGCGGCACCCCCGGCAGAGACCCAGGAGGCCACCGGGGACACCCAGCCGACACCCGCGACACCACAACAGCCACGTCGGTCGCAGAGGACTACCAAACCCCCGAACAGACTAAATCTATAGAAGGGGTGAATGTGATGAAATATTCCATTCATCACTGCCTGTGACTGTGGTTGGTTTCAGGTTTCCCCTCACCATTGTATTGCCTGTGACTGTGGTTGGTTTCAGGTTTCTCCTCACCATTGTATTGTATATTGGAATGTATGGAATGTGTTGTGTGTAGGGCTCCGCCCATACCTGGCCTCTATGTAAACCAGCTCAGTCTGGCCTCATATCCAGTACTGCAGAGCTCCAGATGGAAGATACCTCTCTCCACTGCGTGTTATCTTCTAAGTTAATAAAAGCCTTGTTTTGTTCCGCTAACATCGAGTCTCGGGATTATTGAGGCACATCAGCCAATATCTTACCTGTAATGAGTAGTAATCTTATAACCCCCTGATATTCACCTTGAAACCATAACCACGACTCCCCTTGCACTGCACAAGGTTCGATCAGGCTTCTCAATCAATGTCACTTTTAACGGGCCTCTTCTCTCTCCCTATCACCTTAGACTCAGGTTTGGACTCCAGTTCCATGTGAAGGTAACAATTCTGAACTGTGAACCTCAGTCAGAGCTGATCCATAATTGGACTTCACACATCAAAACCGGGTGGTACAGACCAACTGGAACAAAACCGAGAGATCCCACAAAGGGCAGTGGGCTGTGTTTGGGCCACTTCTCACAGGACACATTGTCCTAAACTCAGCCCAGCACCAACATTTCTAAACCACTCCCTGAGCTCAGACTCGATAAAAGGAGAGTTTCTGTAGAATTATAGAAATTACAGCACAGGGGGAGGCCATTCGGCCCCCGTACCCCGTGCTCTCGCTCTCTTATGTAACCCCATTACCCCAGATCCTTATATATCCCTCCTTTTCAAATATTTATCCCCTTCCCTTTTAAACAACGGTCTGGTTTGCCTCAATAGCCATGTGATGACGTATCCCATGGTCCAATAGAATCTTCCATCTTGGTTCTTCCAGTGGGAATCCTCAGCCACCATCCCTATTTACCCACAGTAAGGTCCCCAGGTTTCACTTACCCCATTATTGATGCTCCTCTCTCAGCGTCGCCCCCATTCACTGGATTGCTGCTGCTGTTACAGGCTCTGTGGGAAATACTAGGCCCCACGCCCACCACATTCCCCAGTCCCCCTGTCTAGCCCCCACTCGAGTAGCAAACCCCCTGGCCCCGAGTCTCCCTCTTGCCCCGAACCCCCATTCCCCAGTCTCCATCTCTCCCCAGCCCCATTCCCCAATCTCCATTTCAACCCCAGTCCCCATCCCCAGTCTCCCTCCAAGCCCCCAATCTCCATGTCTCCCCAGCCCCATTCCCCAATCTCCATTTAAACCCCAGCCCCCATCCCCAGTCTCCCACCAAGCCCTCATTCCCCATCTCACCCTGCCAAGTCTTCATCTGTCACCACCCGAGTCCCCATTCCCCAGTCTCCCCTATGTCTCTCCGAGTCCCCATTCCCCAGTCTCCCCTATCTCTCTCCCCGAGTCCCCATTCCCCAGCCTCCCCTATCTCTCTCCCCGAGTCCCCATTCCCCAGTCTCCCCTATCTCCCTCCCTGAGTCCCCATTCCCCAGTCTCCCCTATCTCTCTCCCCGAGTCCCCATTCCCCAGTCTCCCGTATCTCTCTCCCCGAGACCCCATTCCCCAGTCTCCCCTATCTCTCTCCCCGAGTCCCCATTCCCCAGCCTCCCCTATCTCTCTCCCCAAGTCCCCATTCCCCAGCCTCGTCTACCTCTCTCCCCGAGTCCCCATTCCCCAGTCTCCCCTATCTCTCTCCCCGAATCCCCAATCCCCAGTCTCCCCTATCTCTCTCCCCGAGACCCCATTCCCCAGTCTCCCCTATCTCTCTCGCCGAGTCCCCATTCCCCAGTCTCCCCTATCTCTCTCCCCGAGTCCCCATTCCCCAGCCTCCCCTATCTCTCTCCCCGAGTCCTCATTCCCCAGCCTCCTCTACCTCTCTCCCCGAGTCCCCATTCCCCAGTCTCCCCTATCTCTCTCCACGAATCCCCAATCCCCAGTCTCCCCTATCTCTCTCCCCGAGACCCCATTCCCCAGTCTCCCCTATCTCTCTCCCCAAGTCCCCATTCCCCAGTCTCCCCTATGCTCTCCCCAAGTCCCCAGTCTCCCCTATCTCTCTCCCCAAGTCCCCATTCCCCAGTCTCCACTATCTCTCTCCCCTAGTCCCCATTCCCCAGTCTCCCCTAACTCTCTCCCCGAGTCCCCATTCCCCAGTCTCCCCTATCTCTCTCCCCGAGTCCCCATTCCGCAGTCTCCCCTATCTCTCTCCCCGAGTCCCCATTCCCCAGTCTCCCCTATCTCTCTCCCCGAGTCCCCATTCCCCAGTCTCCCCTATCTCTCTCCCTGAGTCCCCATTCCCCAGTCTCCTCTATCTCTCTCCCTGAGTCCACATTCCCCAGTCTCCCCTATCTCTCTCCCCGAGTCCCCATTCCCCAGTCTCCCCTATCTCTCTCCCTGAGTCCCCATTCCCCAGTCTCCCCTATCTCTCTCCCTGAGTCCCCATTCCCCAGTCTCCCCTATCTCTCTCCCTGAGTCCCCATTCCCAAGTCTCCCCAATCTCTCTCCCTGAGTCCCCATTCCCCAGTCTCCCCTATCTCTCTCCCCGAGTCCCCATTCCCCAGTCTCCCCTATCTCTCTCCCCGAGTCCCCATTCCCCAGTCTCCCCTAACTCTCTCCCCGAGTCCCCATTCCCCAGTCTCCCCTATCTCTCTCCCCGAGTCCCCATTCCCCAGCCTCCCCGATCTCTCTCCCCGAGTCCCCATTCCCCAGTCTCCCCTATCTCTCTCCCCAAGTCCCCATTCCCCAGTCTCCCCTATCTCTCTCCCCAAGTCCCCATTCCCCAGTCTCCCCTATCTCTTTCCCCTAGTCCCCATTCCCCAGTCTCCCCTATCTCTCTCCCCGAGTCCCCATTCCCCAGTCTCCCCTATCTCTCTCCCTGAGTCCCCATTCCCCAGTCTCCCCTATCTCTCTCCCCGAGTCCCCATTCCCCAGTCTCCCCTATCTCTCTCCCTGAGTCCCCATTCCCCAGTCTCCCCATCTCTCTCCCCGAGTCCCCATTCCGCAGCCTCCCCTATCTCTCTCCCCGTCCCCATTCCCCAGTCCCCCTATCTCTCTCCCTGAGTCCCCATTCCCCAGTCTCCCCTATCTCTCTCCCTGAGTCCCCATTCCCAAGTCTCCCCTATCTCTCTCCCTGAGTCCCCATTCCCCAGTCTCCCCATCTCTCTCCCCGAGTCCCCATTCCCCGGTCTCCCCTATCTCTCTCCCCAAGTCCCCATTCCGCAGCCTCCCCTATCCCTCTCCCCGTCCCCATTCCCCAGTCTCCCCTATCTCTCTCCCCAAGTCCCCATTCCCCAGTCTCCCCTATCTCTCTCCCCAAGTCCCCATTCCCCAGTCTCCCCTCTCTCTCTCCCCGAGTCCCCATTCCCCAGTCTCCCCTATCTCTCTCCCCGAGTCCCCATTCCCCAGTCTCCCCTAACTCTCTCCCCGAGTCCCCATTCCCCAGTCTCCCCTATCTCTCTCCCCGAGTCCCCATTCCGCAGCCTCCCCTATCTCTCTCCCCGTCCCCATTCCCCAGTCTCCCCTATCTCTCTCCCCAAGTCCCCATTCCCCAGTCTCCCCTATCTCTCTCCCCAAGTCCCCATTCCTCAGTCTCCCCTCTCTCTCTCCCCGAGTCCCCATTCCCCAGTCTCCCCTACCTCTCTCCCCGAGTCCCCATTCCCCAGTCTCCCCTTTCTCTCTCCCCGAGTCCCCATTCCCCAGTCTCCCCTAACTCTCTCCCCGAGTCCCCATTCCCCAGTCTCCCCTATCTCTCTCCACGAGTCCCCATTCCCCAGCCTCCCCTATCTCTCTCCCCGAGTCCCCATTCCCCAGTCTCCCCTATCTCTCTCCCCAAGTCCCCATTCCCCAGTCTCCCCTATCTCTCTCCCCAAGTCCCGATTCCCCCCTATCTCTTTCCCCTAGTCCCCATTCCCCAGTCTCCCCTATCTCTCTCCCCGAGTCCCCATTCCCCAGTCTCCCCTATCTCTCTCCCTGAGTCCCCATTCCCCAGTCTCCCGTATCTCTCTCCCCGAGACCCCATTCCCCAGTCTCCCCTATCTCTCTCCCCGAGTCCCCATTCCCCAGCCTCCCCTATCTCTCTCCCCAAGTCCCCATTCCCCAGCCTCGTCTACCTCTCTCCCCGAGTCCCCATTCCCCAGTCTCCCCTATCTCTCTCCCCGAATCCCCAATCCCCAGTCTCCCCTATCTCTCTCCCCGAGACCCCATTCCCCAGTCTCCCCTATCTCTCTCGCCGAGTCCCCATTCCCCAGTCTCCCCTATCTCTCTCCCCGAGTCCCCATTCCCCAGCCTCCCCTATCTCTCTCCCCGAGTCCTCATTCCCCAGCCTCCTCTACCTCTCTCCCCGAGTCCCCATTCCCCAGTCTCCCCTATCTCTCTCCACGAATCCCCAATCCCCAGTCTCCCCTATCTCTCTCCCCGAGACCCCATTCCCCAGTCTCCCCGATCTCTCTCCCCGAGTCCCAATTCCCCAGTCTCCCCTATCTCTCTCCCCAAGTCCCCATTCCCCAGTCTCCCCTATCTCTCTCCCCGAGTCCCCATTCCCCAGCCTCCCCTATCTCTCTCCCCAAGTCCCCATTCCCCAGCCTCGTCTACCTCTCTCCCCGAGTCCCCATTCCCCAGTCTCCCCTATCTCTCTCCCCGAATCCCCAATCCCCAGTCTCCCCTATCTCTCTCCCCGAGACCCCATTCCCCAGTCTCCCCTATCTCTCTCGCCGAGTCCCCATTCCCCAGTCTCCCCTATCTCTCTCCCCGAGTCCCCATTCCCCAGCCTCCCCTATCTCTCTCCCCGAGTCCTCATTCCCCAGCCTCCTCTACCTCTCTCCCCGAGTCCCCATTCCCCAGTCTCCCCGATCTCTCTCCCCGAGTCCCCATTCCCCAGTCTCCCCTATCTCTCTCCCCAAGTCCCCATTCCCCAGTCTCCCCTATCTCTCTCCCCGAGTCCCCATTCCCCAGCCTCCCCTATCTCTCTCCCCAAGTCCCCATTCCCCAGCCTCGTCTACCTCTCTCCCCGAGTCCCCATTCCCCAGTCTCCCCTATCTCTCTCCCCGAGTCCCCATTCCCCAGTCTCCCCTATCTCTCTCCCTGAGTCCCCATTCCCCAGTCTCCTCTATCTCTCTCCCTGAGTCCACATTCCCCAGTCTCCCCTATCTCTCTCCCCGAGTCCCCATTCCCCAGTCTCCCCTATCTCTCTCCCCGAGTCCCCATTCCCCAGTCTCCCCTATCTCTCTCCCCGAGTCCACATTCCCCAGTCTCCCCTATCTCTCTCCCCGAGTCCCCATTCCCCAGTCTCCCCTATCTCTCTCCCCGAGTCCCCATTCCCCAGTCTCCCCTATCTCTCTGCCCTAGTCCCCATTCCGCAGTCTCCCCTATCTCTCTCCCCGAGTCCCCATTCCCCAGTCTCCCCTATCTCTCTCCCTGAGTCCCCATTCCGCAGTCTCCTCCATCTCTCTCCCTGAGTCCCCATTCCCCAGTCTCCCCTATCTCTCCCCCCGAGTCCCCATTCCCCAGTCTCCCCTATCTCTCTCCCCGATTCCCCATTCCCCAGTCTCCCCTATCTCTGTCCCTGAGTCCCCATTCCCCAGTCTCCTCTATCTCTCTCCCCGAGGCCCCATTCCCCAGTCTCCCCTATCTGTCTCGCCGAGTCCCCATTCCCCAGTCTCCCCTATCTCTCTCCCCGAGTCCCCATTCCCCAGTCTCCCCTATCTCTCTCCCCAATTCCCCATTCCCCCCTATCTCTCTCCCCGAGTCCCCATTCCCCAGTCTCCCCTATCTCTCTCCCCGAGTCCCCATTCCCCAGCCTCCCCTATCTCTCTCCCTGAGCCCCCATTCCTCAGTCTCCCCTATCTCTCTCCCCGAGCCCCCATTCCCCAGTCTCCCCTATCTCTCTCCCCGAGTCCCCATTCCCCAGTCCCCCCTATCTCTCTCCCCGAGTCCCCATTCCCCAGTCTCCCCTATCTCTCTCCCCGAGCCCCCATTCCCCAGTCTCCCCTATCTCTCTCCCCGAGTCCCCATTCCCCAGTCTCCCCTATTCTCACTCCCCGAGTCCCCATTCCCCAGTCTCCCCTATCTCTCTCCCCGAGTCCCCATTCCCCAGTCTCCCCTATCTCTCTCCCCGAGTCCCCATTCCCCAGTCTCCCCTATCTCTCTCCCCAAGTCCCCATTCCCCAGTCTCCCCTATCTCTCTCCCTGAGTCCCCATTCCCCAGTCTCCCCTATCTCTCTCCCCGAGTCCCCATTTCCCAGCCTCCCCTATCTCTCTCCCCAAGTCCCCATTCCCCAGTCTCCCCTATCTCTCTCCCTGAGTCCACATTCCCCAGTCTCCCCTATCTCTCTCCCCGAGTCCCCATTTCCCAGTCTCCCCTATCTCTCTCCCCGAGTCCCCATTCCCCAGTCTCCCCTATCTCTCTCCCCGAGTCCCCATTCCCCAGTCTCCCCCATCTCTCTCCCTGAGTCCCCATTCCCCAGTCTCCCCTATCTCTTTCCCCGAGCCCCCATTCCCCAGTCTCCCCTATCTCTCTCCCCGAGTCCCCATTCCCCAGTCTCCCTTATCTCTCTCCATGAGTCCCCCCATCTCTCTCCCCAACTCCCCATTCCCCAGTCTTCCCTATCTCTCTCCCCGAGTCCCCACTCCCCAGTCTCCCCTATCTCTCTCCCCGAGTCCCCATTATTCAGTCTCCCCTATGTCTCTCCCCGAGTCCCCATTCCCCAGCCTCCCCTACCTCTCTCCCCGAGTCCCCATTCCCCAGCCTCCCCTCTCTCTCTCCCTGAGTCCCCATTCTCCTGGAGTGGGACTTGAACTCCCAACCTTCTAAGCAATGGCTTCCTTCCTGCGGGTGTCCCACTCACCTGCTGAAAAGAGCAGGTTAACATCGGGACACAGCGGGATCAGTGGAGGTAAGTGACTGCCCTCGTTTTAACTTCCCTCTGTCAGGTGGGTAGTGGTAAAATTGGGGCTAAGTGTTCAATGGAAAGGAAAATGGGGCGGGGTGTAACAGGCGGTTGATCCACTGCTGCCAGTGTTCCACCTACTCTGAAGTTGAAAATTACCCCTATTATCTCATTTACCATCAGACATTGCACAGAAATGTAATCCAGCCTCCTGGAATTTAAGCAGTTTTTTTGTGTATTGTCAGAATAACAAGAATCATTACATGCTGAAAGGAATTTGAAAATCACAACCTTACTGGTAACGATTCTTGTGCAAAATGAAAAATCTAATGAGGCTTAAAAAAAAATCAAAGCCAAAGGCAAAATAACATGACTTAAAATTTGGACCAGACGTTTCCAAATCACGTAACAGCAAACTTCTGACATTAGTAGGTTTGTACCCATTATCATTCAGATCCTGATAGCTATAATCAACCCTGCTGAAGTATTTCTCTAATATACAAATGTAGTTATGCTTAAGTAGTTTGTGCATATGTCCCCAATTAGTGTAATTCACTGTACCATCGCCTGACTGATTCACTTTAAATGTTACTTTTGTGGATTAATGTTGTTTAAGCACATTTCAGCTCAGATATTTTACAAAGACTGTTTTTCTTCATAAGGTTCCTAGGACATGCTGAATCTGCTTTTGTCAAAAGCAATGAATGATACATTGACTAAGTTGTTTAAAAAGCAGCTGGTAAATACCTGGTTGGGCTAGAAATTTGGTGCATTTGTGCCTCTCGTTAGCACCCCCGGACTTGGGCCCTCCCCTTTAATGAGGGGAGGAGCCCTTCCATGCGGCAGTGTTTCGTGGCCCAGTGCGTAGCGCTGCAGAAGGCACCACCCCAATATTCGGGATTGACGCTCTAAGAAGGAAGTGGAGCGCTTGAATTAGCCCTCCACCTCCCTCTTGGGACGCTAAAACTGAAGTTAGCGATCGCCGGCGCTATTTTTCGCTGGGCGCTAAGGCGATGTTAGTGACCCAAAATGGTCGCTAAGAAATTTTTCCCCCAAGGGTTTAGAAATTTGTCTCAGGCAGTGGCGCTAAACGGACGGTGTCGGATCGACCGCCCGTTCTACACAGCGTCTGATATTGACTGCAATGGAACTGAATATCAGGTGCTGTGTATAACGGGCGGCCGATCCAATACCGCCGGTGCTGTGCCACCATCCGAGTCAGATTTCTAGGCCATGATTCAAAGTTATAAGTAAAAACAGAGACTCTCCCCTCTGGCTTCTGTCATTCCCACAGAACCAAAACTTTCCTAATAAAAGTCATGACTAGCATTCACTGTGATTGTGTATTATCCCTCCTCACCCTCTCTGTAACCTTTGGCATGATCGACCACAACATCCTCCTCCAATGTTTCTCCACCGCTGTCCAGTTCCATGGCACTTCTTTGCTTGGTGCCACTCTTACCTATCTCATCACGGCCAAAGCATTTTCACAGTGGATTCTATTCCCACCCCTGCATGTCAATCCAGAGTCCCTCAAGGATCTAGCCTTGGCTCCACCCTTTTCCTCATCTATATTCTGCTAGCATTTGCAGATATGGGGTCAGCTTTCACATGTATGTCAATGACACCCAGTTCTACCACTCCACCAGCTTTTTTGACCCCTCTACTGCCTCTGTACTGTTATACTGCTCGCCTGACATCCAGTCTTGGAGGAGCCTTAACTTCCTGCAATTAAACATTCGGAAGACTGAAGCCTTTGGCTCCTGCCATGTATCCGCGCCATTGAATTCAGCCACCACCCCGGCCACTGGGACTGAACCAGACTGAACCAGACTGCTCAGTGACCTGTTTGACCCCAAGCTGAGTTTCCAATCCCAAATCCTCTCCATCACCAAGATCACTTACTTCCACCTCCGTAACATCATCCATCCCCATCGTATCTCAGCCTATTTGCTGCAAAACCCTCATCCATTCCTTTGCAACCTCCAGACTCAACTATTCCAATGCTCTTTTTGCCAGACTCCCAACATCTACCCTTTGTAAACTTCAGCTCATCAAAAACCCTGCTGCTCGTATCCTGTCCCACACTAAGTCCTGCTCACCCATTACCACTGTCCTCTCTGACCTACATTGAATCTCATTCACCCAGTGCCTCAAATTTTAAATTCTTGTCCTTGCCTTTAAATCCCTCCACAGCCTTGCTCCTCTCTATCTCTTTATCTCTATAACCTCCTGGAGAGGAAGGGGCTGAGGACAAAAGGAAGAAGCCAATCACAGGTCATCAGAGGCCTTTGGAAGTGGAGCTGGGAGGAACACTCCTGATGATCCACCTCAACCGTAAACAAATATGTACCTACCTTTTTGTTGGTGGCCACTTGCTAGGCTGTATGTAAACCTGAAAAAGCTGAACAGAGCTGGGCCAACACCTCCTCCATGCAAGGCAGCCCAATTTCTAGGGTAGGGTTAGGCCCTTCATTACCATATGCAAGCAGCTTAACACTTGTTTTAGGCTGCCCCGGATGCCTGAAAAACATCTGAGGCCAATGTGGCATCAGATATTTTTCAGGTGTCCTTGAGGAACAGGGCCATTGATCATTTCTGTCCAGGAAACAGGTGCAATCCTGACCAATTTCTACCCCAAAATCTAGGGGCCTGGAATTCCTGGGATGGGAGAGGGTGCTAAACAGGTAGATTGACATAAGGGGACCAGAATTTGGGACAGAATCCGGATCCACTGAGTTTTTTGACCCTTGTAACTTCCATCCTAAATTGCACCCTGGGGGTGGAGAGCAGCCACTTCTTGCGTTCAATCCCATTATGTCCGTTGAGCATATTGGGGGAATCTTTGCTCCCCTTCTCCTCACTCTGGTCTCCATGTCCTTTGTCCAATAAAGTGAATCCCTGGGCCACTCTGGAAACTTATACTAAAATAATATTTCTTTAGATCTGCTCGGAACAGGGTCAGACTACCCGAAGCTCATTTCACAACCATCTCACCACTCACGTGTAATATAATTAGATGAGTTGATGGTAACAACATATTATTGTCAGGTGCACAAAGGTATCATTATTGGACAGAGTGTTGGCTCCACAATGGTTGAGTAATAGGTTCACCCAAAACTTTTAGCCTGGTTTTTCATTGTTATTTATATATTGGTGTTACATCTACATGGCTAATCTTGTCATTATGAATTACTCAATTAGTTCACTCCTGAGAAAAATATGTACGCTTCGAGTAGCCACAGATTATCTGATCTGAGAGAGATTCGGCAAGAACTGTAGATATTTTTGGTGGAAACTGTAGGAATACTGGGAGGCGGGTGTTTTTGTAAAAAATTTATCTCAAAGTGGACATAAAGTAACAGACTCACTGGGTGACGCAGTCCTTTGTGTGGAACTTGATTCTGCAGTGAGTCACAGAGCAAATCTGAGTCATTGGCTTTGTGGTTCAATGTGGTTGAAACAAAATGAAATATATAATCCCATTTACCATCAGGCATTGCACAAGAAATGAAATTCATGCTGCTCACGTCAGTTCTGTACAGGAGGGTAACTATGCAGAATTCGCACCAATAGGTTACTGAATACATCTGACATGTCCAATTATGAAAAATAATGAGGCACTTCACTTGAGTACCGTGAAACAGATTTACTGATCCACATCTGAGGAAGAAGTGGCTCCCTTCATGATTTTTGGCCCATCCAGTGTGTAAGGATTTTAACTTTACATTATCAGCTAAAGTCTAGAAGACACTGGTGTTACATTAATGAGCTTCAAGAAAGTGTTGAGGTCAGAAAGCTTTTTTATACCAGTCGCTAGTGAATAGATGGAACAGACCCCCAGCAGAATCAGTTGCGACTGAATTTATCAGCTCGTTTAAAAAGAACAGGTGAAATATCTTGTTAGCAGTGAGAAATGGTTCAGTATCGACTCCAAAAGGGCACGATCTTCTGGAAGGCAATAGGCCTGTGTTGAACAGTTGAGATATGAGTGTGGATGAATAATTTGTTTGGTGATGTTTGAGGATCAGTCTGTATTTGTGTAGATGTTTCTTGCATTATATTAATTGGCTGATAATGAGCCCTATGCGCTGTTTCACCTATGCACAAATAGCCAATGGATTAAATGAGGTCAGCTCATTTGCATAATTATGTGACACACTGGGCACATCTCCAGTGACACGCTAGGAGTATCAGGGCCATCAGCAGCCAGTGAAAGGCACATTGTGTGTCAGGCAATTGTCTAGTGGTGGTGGGGGGGAGAGGCACAAAACATGAGGCAAGAGGGCTGCACAGGGCAGAATGGCATAGGGTGGCACTGGGCAAGGATGCCAGCTTGGCAGAAATGGCAAGAATGCAAAAAGGCAGGGATGCCTGAATTTTCTTTTCAAATTTTAATAGCAGCCTTCCCTTCAATATCTGTTCCAAATGGGCTAAATGTGGCTTGATCCCGGCCTAATCAACATTTAACGTAAAGAGCCTATTGTCCTCAGCAGGCTTGTTCACTGATCCCTTTATGTGCACATTCAGCGTTGGGGTGCACTGGGTGACTTACAGACGTCAGGACTCAGCATATGGTTTTCTGGGGTGGTGCCAGCGCATCGGGCACCTGCCATTATATTGCCACCTAAATGTGTGAGGTACAGTCCCCAATAGATCAGTATGAAAGAAAATGAATTTTTTGCCCTGTTAGGACATGTAGATTTTTAATGCATTCTTTTGAAGCTAGTAATAAGTGAGATGGATTCCAAGCACTGTACTGAGAACTGAAATGGCTATTCTAAGACTATTGACAATATTAGCAGACGAATACTTATTGTACTTGCATGACATTCCGATTTGCCCCCTATTCTAATTTGGGGGTTAACTTGTTTATTTTAATTATTTTAAATGGATTAATGTCTTCATTAAAATAACATTAAATAACATTATAAACATTTGTCCACTAATTATCGAAAGTATTTTTTGGCTTGTGTCTTAATTACAGCCTACTAAACCCAATGGTATCTTTCATCCTAGATGTCAATAAGATTGTGTACCTCTAATTATTATCAACTGGAACATGATGTTTGAAATCCAAACATAGTGCTTACTTCTGATGAACATTTCATAGACGCTGTAGTCTACATGAACATTCTATGTGAATTCTTCCTGGTGTTGAGGATAAACTAATATGTAATTTCTGTTTGCTAAGCTGTGTTAAGATGGGTTGTTGAAAATGTGGTTAACTCCCAGAGTTCAGGCTTGAATCCCATACTATCCTCCCAGTGTTTCCCAAGAGCTGTTGATGCTGTTAAAATTCTGCTTGCTTTACCATCTTTTCAAAAAGACTGACTGACAAACTGGTATGCGTTGTGCCCCTTTCTCAGGTGTAAAATGGGCGCAACACTGACCAATTGAGTAGTGGGATAACCTGTGCTAAGCTATGTTTGAGTGGCAAAGAATAAAAGATGCAGCTTTCAGTTTGTAAGAGACACCGTCTGCTTATGGAAACCATCATTACATCATTATGGTGGTAGAAAAAGTGCAATCCCTAATGGATTGTCACTTTAATTCTCCGCTCCACTCCCACTCTGATCTCTCCGTCCTCGGCCTCTTGCATTGTTCCAATGAAGCTCAGCGTAAGCTCGAGGAACAGCACCTCATCTTTCGATTGGGCACTTTACAGCCTTTTGGACTCAACATCGAGTTCAACAATTTCAGACCATAACCTCGGCCCCTATCATTTTTTTTCTCTCTCTCACATGGCAGCTGTCGATCATTCTGCCATTGCCATTTACACCTCATCTAGAGTCATCTTTTGTTTCTTAACTTGTCCCATTATCATCTCCCTTTGCCTTGCACCATCACCCCTCTTGTCTCTTAATCTCTCCTGCCTTCCATCCTATCACAGACCTTCCCTTTTGTTCTTTCCTCTCCTCCCCCCTCTCCCTGTCCCTACACTTGCTTAAAAACCTGTTACATCTCCAATTTTTTCCAGTTCTAATGAAGGGTCATCGCCCTGAAACGTTAACTCTGTTTCTCTCTCTACAGATGTTGCCTGACCTGCTGAGTATTTCCAGCATTTTCTGTTTTTATTTCAGATTTCCAGCATCTGCAGTATTTTGCTTTTGTACGGATAGATTATTCCTGGTCTGTGGAAGAAGCAAGCTTTATGGCAAAATAGCCCTTTTGCGCTCCATGCTTACATTGTCCTTAATTCCCATTATAAAGCTTTCCCAGGTGAAACCTGAAAAAAATCTGATTGCTGATCACCACAGGGAAAGGTAAGACATTTATGCGATCTGGACATTGCAGCATAAAGCAAACAAATCTGGAGAATCATTGATCGCTTGGTCTGTAAGAATGTATACAGGTACAGCTTGACTGAGCACTTGGATAATATGAACTGATCCGAGAGAGGCAGCATGGATTTGTAAAGAGTAAGTCTTGTCTCACAAACCTAGTTGAATTTTTTTGAGGAGGTCACTGATGTGGTGGATAAGGGAATGTCTATGGATGTTATTTATATGAACTTCCTAAAGGCGTTCGATAAGGTTCCACACAAGAGATTGTTAACAAAAATGAGAGCGCAGTCAATATAATGACATGGGTAGGGAATTGGTTAAGAGGTAGGAGACAGAGAGGAGGGATAATGGGTATGTACCCCAATTGGCAGGATGTGACTAGTGGTGTCTCCAGGGATCTGTACTGGGACCTCAGCTTTTCACTATATTTATAAATGACTTAGATAAAGGAATAGAAAGCCTTATATCCAAGTTTGCTGACAACACCAAGTTAGGTGGCACAGTAAATAATGTAGAATCGAGCAGAAGGCTGCAAAGGGATATTGATAGATTAAGTGAGTGGCAAAACTGTGGCAGATGGAGTTCAATGTGGCTAAGTGTGTGGTTATCCACTTTGAACCTAAGAAAGATAAATCAGAGTATTTTCTAAATGGTGACAAGCTAGGAACTGTGGATGTGCAGAGAGAATTAGGGGTCCAATACAGAAATCACTAAAAGCTAGTGGACAGGTACAAAAACTAATTAAACATAGAAACATAGAAGATAGGAGCAGGAGTAGGCCATTCGGCCCTTCGAGCCTGCTCCGCCATTCAATGAGATCATGGCTGATCATCCAAATTCAGTACCCTGTCCCTGCCTTCTCCCCATATCCCTTGATCCCTTTAGCCTCAAGAAACATATCCAACTCTTTCTTGAATATATTTAATGAACTGGCCTCCACCGCCCTCTGTGGCAGAGAATTCCACAGGTTCACCACTCTCTGGGTGAAGAAATTCCTCCTCATTTCTGTCCTAAATGGCTTACCCCTTATCCTTTGACTATGACCCCTGGTTCTGGACTCCCCGGCCATCAGAAACATCCTTTCTGCATCTAGTCTGTCCAGACCTGACAGAATTTTATAGGTTTCTGTAGTGTATGTAACCGTTCCACCTTTAAGAGAACTATTTTAAGGGTTGCACTACTTTATCTTGGCTGCTGTATACTGCAATACCGGTGGTGACCACACCGGTATATAAGTGCTGTGTAATGATTTATTGGGCAGCTCCGCCCTGACCTTCAACTAGTAAAGACCTGTTAAAATTTACTCTTGTGTCTGTGTAATAATTCTCATTATAACACACAGACTTAACAGTGGCGACGAGTACGATCTTACCCTGCGGCAGAGATACATCCAAGGCAGTTTAACGGGCGTCGAGAGGAGGCATCCGCCCTCATCATTCTGCTGAGAAAAGACTCGGGTCTGCAGAGCAAAGGAAGAATTCTGAAACGAAGCCTTCCATCAGCAACAGGCAGTGATCATCCCTTCTATCACGGTGGTGGGTAAGCCGATCAGCGACGAGCAGCAAGTCGGCCACGTTGACTGTGAGTAGGGGAGAAAATTTTAAAAAAAACGGAGGATATAAGGGCAGAGAACTCGACCACGGCCGGGGAAAAGAGCCGGACAGAAGTCGGGGCCAGAGGCGCTGAGACTGGGGCAGCGTAAGGCACGGAAGCCGCGGTGAACGCAAACGCAGCCGGTGCGAAAGACCGGGCTGCAAGCGGGCTGGGAGACGCAACAGCGTCGAGAGAGAGCTCGACCGCGACCGGTGAAAAAGGCCGGGCAGCTACCGAGGCCGCGAGGCGCAGCGACCGGGTCAGCGTAAGGCGCGGGAGAAAATAAAAAAAACCGCGGAGAACTCAGCCGCAGCCGGGGGGGAAAGGACCAGGCTGCAAGAGGGGCTGGGAGGCACGATCTGAAAACCGCTGGGGGAGGGCGAACGCAGCAATATGGCAATCGCCATTACAGCCAGCGGGGGAGAAAGGCAAACGTGGGAAGCCGCCATTTTCGGAGGCGGGGGAAGAAGACAAGCGCGGGAAACCGCCATTTTGTAAAAGAAAAAAAAAGAAAAATAATTCTTTTGTTTCTCAAGAAGATCGCGAGGATGCCTAAGCGTGGTAACATCAACGATTTCGATCCCGATGTTGAAGATTGGGCCACGTATGTAGAACGCATAGAGATATATTGTAAGGCAAATAAAATATCAGATGAAGATAAAGCACTAACCTTACTAAACTCAATGGGTGTGAAGACATACGGGCTATTGAAGCATCTTCTATCACCAGCTAAACCGACGGATCAGACTTTCGCTAAAATTGTTGCTGTCCTGAAGAATCATTTGAACCCCACACCGCTGATGTTAGCGGAACGGTTTAAATTTTATGCGAGAACGCAACTGAAAGAGGAAAGCAACGCGGAGTATTTAATTGAACTGCGTAAGCTAGCGAAATACTGTCAGTTTGGGGAAAGCCTGACAGAGGCACTGAGAGACAAATTCGTGTGTGGGTTGTCGAAAGAAGGAACACAAAAGCGGCTACTTGAAGAGAATGATCTTACACTTGATAAGGCTGTCACTATTGCAGCATCGCACGAAGCCGCAGTGAGAGGCACTGCGGAAATGCAGCTGAAGGCAGCGGTACTCAGCGTAGATCAAATGGCTTTGGGTACAACGAAATGTTATCGTTGTGGAAAGACAACACACGATCAGAACCAATGCTGGTTTAAAAACCAGGAATGTAGAAAATGTGGCAAGCTTGGTCACATAGCTAAAGTATGCCGGTCAGGAGAGAAGACCAGCAACAAAAAGTCACCACAGGAAAAGTGCAGAAAGGTACATAAGGTGGCTGAGAAGAGTTCGGATGAACAGAATTCGGATTCAGACTCCAACAGCAAGGAACTGGGTAGTCTGAGAATTCACAACGTGAGTAAGGAAGCTGACCGACAAACTATCTGGGTCACACTGCAGATAGCAGGAGTCCAAGTGAAGATGGAATTGGACACCGGATCGGCGTTGATGGTCATGAATAAGCAAGATTACAAAAAGTTATTCAAACATATTCCCCTATGGGATACGGAGATAGTATTGCAGACATACACGGGGCAAAGAGTATACCCCATCGGAAAGATAAAAGTCAAGGTGATACACAAGGGCAAAGAACACCAAGGAATGGACTTATATGTACTACCTGAGGGAGGTCCACTACTTCTGGGACGGGAGTGGATCAGGAAAATAAATATGGACTGGCACTCCCTAAACGCAATAACGGTAGATTCCGGAAAAAAAGATGTCAAACCTGAATGATTGTCCAGAATATTGGATGAGGCTAAAGAGGTGTTCCAACAGGGACTGGGAACACTGAGAGGAATTAAGGCAAAAATCAAGATTGCAGAACATGCAAACCCAAAATTTTTCAAAGCCAGACCGGTACCGTATGCGATACGACCTGCTGTGGAAGCTGAGCTGGAAGGGCTGGAACGTTCAGGAGTACTGTCTAAGGTGGACTGGAGTGAGTGGGCCACGCCCATTGTTCCCGTCATGAAGCGTTCATCGAGTAACAAGCCAGGGGAACCGGGGAAGGTCCGCATCTGTGGAGACTTCAAGATCACAGTTAATCCGGTGCTTCACACGGTGCAATATCCGCTTCCGCGGATTGAGGATATCTTTGCTTCATTGTCTGGCGGGAAACGCTTCACCAAGATAGACCTGGCGCAAGCGTACTTACAGATGGAAGTTGAGGAAGAGTCGCGCCAGTATCTCACAATCAGCACGCACAGAGGCTTGTATCGATATAATAGACTGTTTTTTGGAGTGGCTTTGGCTCCAGCAATTTGGCAGAGGGCCATGGAGCAGGTATTACAGGGAATTCCAAGCACTCAATGTTACTTGGACGATATCCTGATTACAGGAGATGACGATGAGGAACACCTTGCAAATTTGAAACTGGTGCTCACCAGGTTGAAGGAATATGGCCTTCGAGTTAATCGCCAGAAATGTGAGTTCTTTCAGAAACGGATCTCGTACTGTGGTCATGTCATTGACCAGGAGGGGCTGCACAAGTCACCTGACAAGATCGAAGCTGTTGTGAAGGCTCCCGCTCCGGAAAATGTATCCCAGTTGAGATCGTTCCTAGGGTTGATTAACTATTACCATAAGATTCTGCCAAATCTATCCACAGTGCTGCACCCGCTGAATGCTCTTTTGCAGAAAGAAGGACCATGGAAGTGGAGCGAGGACTGTAAGAAGGCCTTTCGCAAAAGCAAGACATTGATCACCTCAGAGGAAGTGTTGGCTCACTTCAACCCAACGCTACCTATTCGTTTAGCTTGTGATGCTTCTCCTTATGGTATTGGAGCAGTACTCTCACACAAGTTGCCAAATGGCTCGGAAAGGCCAGTCGCATTTGCATCCAGATCATTGACCTCCGCTGAGCGCAACTATGCTCAGATAGATAGGGAGGCTCTCAGCCTGGTGTGGGGAGTAAAGAAGTTTAATCATTACCTGCAGGGCCAGAAGTTTACACTGCTGACAGACCACCAGCCGTTGGTATCCATATTCAACCCTAAAAAGGGCGTTTCCATTATGACAGCGCAAAGGCTACAGAGGCGGTCCCTTTTCCTAGGGGCACACCAATATGACATAGAATACAAAGGATCAAAACAGCATGGGAATGCTGACGGTTTATCACGCCTACCGTTGCCAACGGTAGAAGAGGCGCTTACAGTGGACCCAGTGGAGATGTTCCACTCAACCATAGTGGAATGTCTACCAGTAACAAATTCTACGATCGAAAAGGAAACAAGAAATGACCCGACTCTCTCACGAGTCTACGATTTAACGGTGAAGGGATGGCCAGCACATGGCGAACCACTGTTGCCAGCATTTTTGCAAAGAAGAGAACAGCTGTCAGTGTGCCGAGGAACGTTGATGTGTGGATCCAGAGTGGTGATTCCACCCAAACTCCAGCATAAAGTGCTAAAGGAGCTTCACGAGGGGCATCTGGGTGGAGTAAAAATGAAGAACCTAGCCAGAGCGTTCGTGTGGTGGCCAGGTATCGATGGAGACATCGAAGAAATGACCAAGAGCTGTCTAGGATGCCAGAAGGTCCAAAACGCCCCACCACAAGCTCCTCTGCATCCATGGGAGTGGCCCTCATCTCCATGGCAAAGGGTACATATCGACTTTGCTGGTCCATTTATGGACTCAATGTTCTTAATCGCGGTGGATGCACACTCCAAGTGGCCGGAGGTAATAAAGATGTCCTCCACCACCACGGAAAAAACCATCACAGTATTAAGGACCATATTTGCCAGGAATGGGCTGCCGGAACAGATCTGTTCTGATAATGGACCGCAATTTGTGTCCGAAGAATTCAGGAAGTTCTTAAAAAACAATGGGGTTAAGCACTACACGTCCGCCCCATACCATCCCGCCACCAATGGATTAGCTGAAAGGTTTGTCCAGACCTTCAAGAAGGCCATAAAGGCCATGGGTAATGAAGACATAAATCTACAACATAAGGTAGATAACTTCTTGTTGGCGTACAGGAATGCAACACATGCGGTCACAAACCAAACTCCCGCCATGATGTTTTTCAATAGAAGACTAAGATGCCGGCTGGATTTGATCAAGCCAAACATCAGAAGGGACGTAGAGAACTGGCAATTTCAAAGCATGAATGAAAGGTCAACTAGAACCTTCCAGATAGGTCAACAAGTTTTGGCCCGGGACTACCGTACCGAGAAATGGCAGCCTGAAACTATTTGCACACGACTAGGGCCGCTGATGTATACCGTGGACATTGGTGAAAGCATAATAAGGCGCCATGCTGACCAGATCATAGCGTCATCCGAAAAGGGACAACCTACACCACAACTCTATACGTCTAATGATGAAGCAGAGATACCCATAGTATCTACCTCCGATCCGGTGATACTGGAACCAGATGAACCCAACACTGACATTCAAGCCGAATCGACCTTGCCAAAAGAACCTACTACACCACCGAAAACTACTACACCACCGAGGCGTTATCCGGACCGAGTCAGGAAGCCTCCAGAGAGACTGAATCTGTGAACTGTTTTTACATGAACTTGTGTATATATGTTATGATGTTATGTTTAATGGGAATATATACTGTTTACCTAAAAAGGGAGGATTGTAGTGTATGTAACCGTTCCACCTTTAAGAGAACTATTTTAAGGGTTGCACTACTTTATCTTGGCTGCTGTATACTGCAATACCGGTGGTGACCACACCGGTATATAAGTGCTGTGTAATGATTTATTGGGCAGTTCCGCCCTGACCTTCGACTAGTAAAGACCTGTTAAAATTTACTCTTGTGGTCTGTGTAATAATTCTCATTATAACACACAGACTTAACAGTTTCGATGAGATCCCCTCTCAATCTTCTAAACTCCAGTGAGTATAAGCCCAATCGACACAATCTCTCCTCGTACATCATTCCTGCCATCCCAGGTATCAGCCTGGTGAATCTTCGCTGCACCCCCTCCATGGCAAGAACGTCCTTCCTCAGGTAAGGTGACCAAAACTGCACACAATACTCAAGGTGTGGTCTCACCAAGGCCCTGTACAACTGCAGCAAGACATCCTTGTTCTTGTACTCGAACCCTCTTGCTACAAAGGCCAACATACCATTTGCCTTCTTAACCGCCTGCTGCACCTGCATGCTTACCTTCAGCGACTGGTGCACAATAACACCCAGGTCTCTTTGCACTTCCCCTTCTCCCAATCTATTGCCATTCAAATAATAATCTGCCTTCCTGTTTTTGCCACCAAAGTGGATAACCTCACATTTACCCACATTATAGTGCATTTGCCATGTTTCTGCCCAATCACCCAACCTGTCCAAATCGTACTGGAGTTTCACGACATCCTCCTCACAGCTTACCCTCCCACCCAGCTTTGTGTCGTCTGCAAATTTGGAGATATTACATCCAATTCCCTCGTCCAGATCATTAATATATATTGTGAACAGCTGGGGTCCTAGGACCAATCCTTGCGGTACCCCACTAGTCACTGCCTGCCACTCGGAAAATGACCCGTTTATTCCAAATCTTTGCTTTCTGTCCACCAACCAGTTCTCTATCCAAGTCAATACCTTGCCCCCAATCCCTTGTGCCTTAATTTTGCATGCTAATCTCTGATGTGGGACCTTATCGAAAGCCTTCTGAAAGTCCAAATACACCACATCCACTGGTTCTCCCTTATCTATTTTACAAGTTACATCTTCAAAAAATTCCGGTAGATTAGTCAAGCATGATTTACCTTTTGTATATCCATGTTGACTTTGTCCGATCCTGTCACTGCTTTCCAAGTGCTCTGCTATTACATCTTTTATAATAGACTCTAGCATTTTCCCCACTACCGATGTCAGGGTTACCGGTCTATAATTCCCCGCTTTTTCTCTACCACCTTTTTTGAATAGTGGGATAACATTAGCTACCCTCCAATCCATGGGTACTGTTCCAGAGTCTATCGAGTTCTGGAAGATGACCAGCAATGCATCTACTATCTCTAGGGCCACTTCCTTAAGTATCCTGGGATGTAGACCATCAGGCCCTGGGGATTTATCGGCCTTCAGTCCCATCAATTTTCCTAACACCATTTCCCTACAGATACTGATTTCTTTCAGTTCCTCCCTCTCATTAGACCCTATGTTCCCCGGCATCTCTGGGAGGTTATTTGTGTCCTCCTTTGTGAAGACAGAACCAAAGTATGTATTTAGTTGGTCTGCCATTTCCTTGTTTCCCATTATAAATTCCCCTGATTCTGACTGTAAGGGACTATGCTTGACTTCACCAATCTTTTTCTCTTCACATATCTATAAAAGCTTTTACAGTCAGTTTTTATGTTCCCTGATAGCTTACTCTCATATTCTATTTTCCCTTACTTAATTAATCCCCTTGTCCTCCTTTGTTGACTCCTAAATTGCTCCCAATCCTCAGGATTATTGCTTTTTCTAGCCAATTTATATGTCCTCTCCTTGGATCTTATGCTATCCCTAATTTCCCTTGTTAGCCACGGTTGAGTCACCTTTTTTGTTTTATTTTTATGCCAAACTGGGATGAACAAATTCTGTAGCTCATCCATTCGATCTTTGAATGTTTGCCATTGCCTATCCACCGTCAACCCTTTGAGTGCCATTCCCCAATCAATCCTACCCAACTCGCTCCTCAGACCATCGTAGTTTCCTTTATTTAAATTCAGGACCCTAGTCTCTGAGTCAAATACTTCATTCTCCATCTTAATGAAGAATTCGATCATATTATGATCGCTCCGACCCAAGGGGCCTCGTACAACAAGATTGCTAATTAATCCTTTCTCGTTACATAATACCCAGTCTAAGATGGCCTGATCTCTGGTTGGTTCCTCGACATATTGGTCCAGGAAGCCATCCCGTAAACACTCCAGGAATTCCTCCTCCACAGTTTTGTTACTAATTTGGTTGGCCCAATCTATATGTAGATTAAAGTCACCCATGATGACTGCTGTGCTCTTATTGCACGCATCTCTAATTTCCCATTTAATGCCATCCCCAACCTCCGCATTACTGTTTGGAGGTCTATATACCACTCCCACTAATGTTTTTTTCCCCTTGGTATTTCTCAATTCTACCCATACAGATTCCACATCATCAGAGCTAATATCCTTCATTACAATTGTATTAATCCCTTCTTTAACCAGTAATGCTACCCCACCTCCCTTTCCTTTTTGCCTATCTTTCCTGAATATCGAATACCCCTGGATGTTGAGTTCCCAGTCTTGGCCATCCTTGAGCCACGTTTCCGTAATCCCAACCAAATCATATTCGTTTACCTCTATTTGCGCAGCTAATGGAATGTTGGCCTTTCTCTCAAGGGGCTGGATTACAAAGGAGTGGAAGTTATGTTACGGTAATAAAGCTCTGCTTAGAACCCATTTAGAGCACTGTACTCAATTCTGGGCACAGCACCTCAGGAAGGATATATTGGCCTTGGAGTGCGGGGGTAGGGGGGGCAGCGTAGATTCACCAGAATGATACCTGGGCTAAATTATGAGGACAGGCTGCATAGACTAGGCACGTATATCCTTGAGTATAGAAGGGGTGATCGAATTGAGGTGTTTAAAATGATTAAAGGAGTTGATAGGGTAGAGTCCAGAACAAGGGGTCATAACCTTAAAATTAGACCTAGACCGTTCAGGGTGATGTCAGGAAGCACTCCTTCACACAAGGGTAGTGGAAATCTGGAACTGTCTCGCCCAAAAAGCTGTTGAGGCTGGGGGGGTCAATTGTAAATTTCAAAACTGAGATTGATAGATTTTTGTTAGGCAAGTGTATTAAGGGTTGCAGAACCAAGGCGGGTAGATTGAATTAAGATACATTTCAGCCATGATCTAATTAAATGGCAAACAGGCTTGAGGGAGCATGGATTAAGGATTGGTTAACGGACAGAAAACAGGGAGTAGGAATAAGCGGGTCATTTTCGGGTTGGCAGGCTGTAACTAGTGGGGTACTGCAAGGATCAGTGCTTGGGTCTCAGCTATATCAATGATATGAATGAGCAGACCAAATGTAAAAGATCCAAGTTTGCTGATGATACAAAGCTAGGTGGGAATGTAAGTTGTGAGGAGGATGCAAGGAGGCTTCAAGGGGATGTAGACAGGGTAAGTGAGTCGGCAAGAACATGGCAAATGGAATATAATGGTATGTTGGCCTTTATTACAAGAGGATTTTAGTATAAGAGTAAAGACGTCCTACTGCAATTATATAGGGCCCTGGTGAGACCACACCTGGAGTATTGTGTACAGTTTTGGTCTCCTTACCTAAGGAAGGATATACTTGCCATAGAGGGAGTGCAAGAACGGTTCACCAGATTAGTTTCTGGAATGGGGGGATTGTCCTATGAGGACATATGGAGTAGACTAGGCCTATATTCTCTATAGTTTAGAAGAATAAGAGCTGATCTCATTGAAACATACAAAATTCTTACAGGGCTTGACAGGGTAGATGCAGGGAGGATGTTTCCCCTCGTTGGGGAATCTAGAACCAGGAGTCACAGGGCTGGATTTTCATTGAGCTGTGGAGGCGGGATTGGAGGTGTGCGGGGGGTTAAAATCGCAAAAACTGGCGGGCGGGACCCCCCCCCCGCCTGGTTCCCGACTCCGAGCAATTTTAACTCAGGCGTGTCTGATGGTCCCGACTCCGTCCCGCATCCAACAGGCGGGACTGGTCGTTAAGGTCCTTAACAACCACTAAATGGCCTCTATAATCCAATTTTGAAAGGCCCTTGCGAATTTAACCCTTTTCCCACATGAAACACGCCTGGTGGGAAACACGAATGTGAAACCTGGCGGGAGCACTATTGGATTGCTGACTGTCAACTGCAGGTCAACCATTAGAGAGGAGATTTGATCAGCCATGATTTGCAGGTGGCAGGACTTAGTGGTCTCAGGTCTAGGGCAACTTTTAGAAGGCTTAACCACACCTGTGGAAGGTTGGAGCCTCACACCCATCTCCAGTGTGACCTCCTGGGAAACCCCTCTCGCCACCTTCACTCAGCGCTTCCTCAATGGAGGCATATACCAGAAGCATGGGAGCCATTTATTTCCTTCCCATCTGGGCATTAGAGGAGCTCGAGCACCAGCCGCAGCACCAGCAGAACCAGGAACAACAGCAGCACCAGCAACAGCAGCAGCAGCAGGAGCGCCAGGCTGCTGCTCACCCACCTGAAGCTGCACAGGCCAGAAGGGGCCAGCACCTGGAAGTGGCTGGAGAGCACCTTTCTGCACATCAGAGGGGCCATGGGGACCCGTATCTGCAATGGCAGTCTTACTCAGAAGGACTTCCATGAAGGTCTGGTTTCTCTGTTCAATAGATGCCCATCGCTCCTCAAGAGATGTCATTCTATTCTGAACAATGACCATGTTTTCCATACCCTGGCGACTAAGCTCCTCCATGGCCGTAGCCATCCTCTCCTCTACGATAGCCAGCCTTACCACGGAGGTAGCAATCCTTTCCATGGATTTAGCCATCCTTTCCGTGGTGATGCGTTCATGCGACAATGACTCCACAAAGGCTCTGCTCATGTTCACTATGGACTCCTCCACTCGCTCCACACTCGCAGTGACCCTAGAGACAAAACCTGCCAGAGACTCCTGCATCTGTGCCTGGAGTTCCATCACCTCTGATCTTATGGATGGATCCAGAGGCAGAGGGTTGACATGCTGCTGAGCCGAGCTGGCAGAGTCCTGCGCCCTCCGACTAGGACTCTCCACTGCTGTCCCTGTCTCCACAATCTGCTGTTGCTCACTTTTGAGCTGTGATACACCAGGTGACAACACTACTCTATGTCCCGAAAGTCCCACCGAGGTGTGAGTGTCTGCGCTGGTGCTGGGTGCGCTGAATTCTGCTGATGCTGCGCCCTCAGAGGTTGCAGCTTCCTCTGAGGAGTCTGGCTGCTCAGCCTCTTCTTCCTGGCTAGGGGGGACGGATGCTTGAGATGGTCCTGTGGGGGAGTAAAGGAAAGAGTTAGAGATGTGATGCAAAGGCTACATGCACATAGCTTTTGGCAGATGCTCATAAGTCCATCTGTTACAGCTTCACAATCATTATCAGCGACTCATGTAATGTCAAAGAGAGAGATGGGAAACTTTTCTGTCACCAGCTTGCTGTGTTACACCCATCTGTCTGTCCCCCACGCGCGAATCATCCTCTATTCCCATAATTTCCAGGACGGCCTCCTCCCAGGGGGTCAGGTGGGCTATTGAGGCTGTCCCTCCTCCTGTCCTGGCTCGCTCTCTTTTGTTGTGAGCTCTCTTTTCCTGCAATGAGGGAGACAAGTGGAGGTTGAGTGAGAATGAAGGAGTGAGTGTAGAGATTGCATAGCATAGATACTTAGAAGGAGACAAAGATGGAGTGAGGTTGCAAGACCAAGGGCCCTCCCTGTGTGTTGTCAGTTGTGTTCAAAGCATCAGCGTGATAGGGAGTGTGAGGGCTGCATGGTCAAATAGTTATGTGAATGTGAGCATAGAGAGAGAGGGAATGGGTAAGGGTGCATGGATGTCAGTGTCAAGTGGGATGTGGAGGAAGAGATTGCTAAAGCTGAGTGCTGGTGAGGAAAGGCAATGGGGGATCAGATTGAGGGTGATGGGAAATTCATACTCACATTCCCAGTGCGCTGAAGGTCATGAAATCTTTTCCTGCACTGTATCCAGGTTCTGCGGGTGGCTCCCAAGGAGTTGACCTCCTCAGCCACCTGCATCCACACAGCCTTGGTCTGAGTGGGAGGCCTCTTCCTCCCTGATGAAGGGAACAGCACCTCCCTGTTGGTCCTAGCCCCATCGACTAATGCCTGCAGTTCCACGTTGTCAAAGCGAGGAGCTGATGTGGCCCTCCCGCTTGTCATATTTGCTGCAGCTCCCTCACACTGCACAGTCAAGCAGCTTGGCAGTCTGCAGAAGAAGCAAGGCTTGCTGTGGACCTTAAATGCAGCAGCAATGATGATGTCATCGGATGGGACTTTCAGTCATGAAAAACCCATTTGCAAAGGCTTCCCACACGTTGGAAATCAATTAGCCAATTGTGTTAAAATTGCATCAATCTCCCACATCCATTTAGATTCATGTGGGAAACACGAAATTTGGATAACACGACACCAACCCGCACCTGAGTTAAAATCACCCCCACAGTCTCAGAATAAGGGGTCGTCCATTTAGGACTGAGATGAGGAGAAATTTCTTCACTCAGAGGGCTGTGAATCTTTGGAATTCTCTACCCCAGAGGGCTGTGGAGGCTCAGTCGTTGAGTATATTGAGAAATGTGAGGTGATGCATTTTGGCAGATGGAACAGGAAGAGGCAATATACACTTAATGGCCCGGTTTTAAAGAGTGTGCAGGGACAGAGGGACCTGGGAGTTAATGTGCATAGGTCCCTGAAGGTGGCAGGACATATTGAGAAAGTGGTTAACAAAGCATATGGAATCTTGGGCTTCATAAATAGAGATATTGAGTACAAAAGTAGAGAAGTTATGCTGAACCTTTATAAAGAGCTGGTTAGGCCACAACTGGAGTATTGCGTCCAGTTCCGGTCACCACACTTTAGGAAGGATGTGAAGGCCCTTAAGAGGGTACAGAGGAAATTTACCAGAATGATCCGGGGATGGGGGATCTTAGTTACAAGGACAGGTTGGAGAAACTGGATTTGTTTTCATTAGAGCAAAGGAGGTTGAGGGGTGATTTGATAGAGGTGTACAAGATTATGATGGGTTTGGATAGGCTAGATGGGGAAAGGCTGTTCCCACTAGTTGATGGTACAAGGACTAGGGGACACAGATTTAAGGTTTTGGGCAAGAGATACAGGGGGGTTGTGAAGAAAAACTTTTTTATGCAGCGAGTGGTGAGGACCTGGAATTCGCTGCCGATGGAAGTGGTGGAAGCAGAGACACTCAATGTTTTCAAGGGGAGACTGGATAGGTACTTTAGGGAAATAAACTTGCAGGGCTACGGGGATAGAGCGGGGGAATGGGACTGACTGGATTGCTCTACAGAGAGCTGCACAGACTCGATGGGCCAAATGGCCTCCTTCTGTGCCATTATGACTCTATATTCAAGACAGAGATCGATAGGTTTTGAATATTAAGGGAATCAAGGGATATGGGGATAGTTCAGGAAAGTGGAGATGAGGTAGAAGATCAGCCATGATCTTATTGAATGGCGGAGCAGGCTCAAAGTGCCAAATGGCCCACTCCTGCTCCTATTTCTTATGTTCTTATATTCTTATGAGGGGATGAATGGTCTACTCCTATTCCTATGTTCATATGCATAAATGTTTCTTCGCAAACCAACTTAAAAGAAGCAGTTTTCTTACCATCGATGACATGCCAAAGCCCCTCCATTGTGTTCACAAGAATAGAAATTTGGAGTGTGGTGTTTCGTATTGCCACCTCACTGGTGTTACCTGCTCCAGTTTGTTAATGCACTATTGCTTTTATTATAACGCTGTAGACATTCATCAAGTTACGTAGAGCAGGCGCATCCATAATCTTCATCTTTATGGGTTTTATGCGTGTCTACCATGGATTATTGGGACCGTACGTAGTTTAAATGCATTAATTTATGTGTATTTCAAGCTGTCCATTAGGGAATTCAACATAATACTTCAACATAATCTGTAGTTATCATCATGAATAAATCACAAATACAAACACCACTGTGCAAAAGTTCATTCTTCATAGTCCAAATCCACCAAGTTTTTTTTATTTGTTCATGGAATGTGGGTGTTGCTGGCCAGCATTTATTGCCCATCCCTAATTGCCCTTGAGAAGGTGGTGGTGAAGAACTGCAGTCCATGCGGTGAAGGTACTCCCATTGTGAGTATACTTCTTTGTAGCGATTGTGTACAACTGAGTGGCTTGCTGGGCCGTTTCAGAGGGCAGTTAAGAGTCAACCACATTGCTGTGGGTCTGGAGTCACATATAGACCAGGTAAGGATGACAGATTTCCGTCCCTAAAGGGTTTCTTTACAACCATCCAATAGTTTCATGGTTACTGATACTTGCATTTCAATTCCAGATTTATTTCATTCACTGAATTTAAATTCCCCAGCTGCTGTGGTGGCATTTGGACTCATGTCTTCGGATCATTAGTCTGGGTCTCTGGATTACTAGTCTAGTAATTACCACTATGCTACCAGACCCGTCAGTTTTATTACAACATTTACTGCAGGAAACCCAAAATGTTTACTATATTGGTGAAACCTCTCTGCGTTATTTGCTGTCGTGCCTTTGCTTATTGAATTTACATAGGTAATTATCTTTTAACTGCAAGACAACAGAAGTGTGCAGTTTCACTTTCACGTAATGTTTCGAAATGCGTTACCAATGAATAATGACTTAATTGCAAGGGAGCCACAGGTAGTTAGTCTTTCAGTATGGGACATCATCATTTAACTGCATAAATCAACTCCTGCTTGTGGTGGAGTAAAATTAGCAAAAGTCTTTAATATCCTGCATTATCTCAGACATATATAATCTGCTTATATGTTAGAGATTCAATACATTCTTAAGGAAATGGGTGATTCTTGATTTTAAATCATTTTGTAAAGTTTTTCCACTACATAAGAGATGCAAAACATATTGGCCATAGATCTTCTGCACATCTACTACAGTCAATTTGCTATAAACTTGTCCACAAAATACCTGACAAACAATGCAGAAAACTGCACTTCAGTAGATCAGCAAAAGCCTTGTGAATAAGAATCATTGGGGGCTTTTCATCTTTTCCACCTAGGCGTTAATCATTGCCTGTGTGGGGCACGCAGAGGAGATTCGTGCGCTCCTAACTCGATCTGCCAAATTATCCTCCCACTCATTTAAATGGAAGGAAAATCCAGCAGATTCTGTTATCAGCCTATGATCCTCCCTAACAGATTTATCGTTCTGCACTCCACCCAGGTGATGCTTAATACACATGTAGTAAAAGCTAAAATCTACCCCATGACCTCTTTTACAGGTTATGTTCTGCCCCTCTTTAGTTCCCCTAATGCCACTGGCCATATCCCAACTAAGACACTTCTTGAGCTAATGCTCAGCGGTGTGGATGACTATGTGGGCTGAATTGTCTATTATTCACATCTCTGAGGATGGACCTCCACTTGGCAACTCTGCCATATGCCCCAGTTGAGATTGGGAACCTGTACGGGGAGAAAATGCTTTGTCGACCAGTCTGTTGGTGCACCAGCATATTTTGCAACCAAACCACCTGCAGTGACAATGGTCATCATAGCTACAGTAGTGGTATCTCATGAATGCTAGCACTATTGGTGCAGATACTTTTGTGGTACTATATCGAAGAAGCGGTCAATAAGAACATAAGAACATAAGAAATAGGAGCAGGAGTAGGCCAATCGGCCCCTCGAGCCTGCTCCGCCATTCAATAAGATCATGGCTGATCTGATCCTAACCGCCAATCCACTATCACAGAACCATCTCCTGAATCTAACAGAATTAGACACACGAAATAGGAGCAGGATCAGGCTACACGGCCCCTGGGCCCGCTCCGCTACCCACAGGGCCATGACCGATCCGAACCTAGACTCATGTCCAAATTCCTGCCCGCTCCCCGTAACCCTTAATTCCCTTTACTTCTAGGAAACTGTCTATTTCTGTTTTAAATTTATGTAATGATGTAGCTTCTACAGCTTTTTGGGGCAGCACATGGAGTTAAAGGCAACCATCAGGTTTCAGATCGTTGGGCCTTGTGCGACAATGGCCTTCAGTAGTGGCTTACCTGAAGCACAGGATCAGTCGATTGATGGTCATGTCATTTCTGTGCCACCACCTTGCTTCCAATGGTATCTGGTAGCACTTAAAAAAATATAGATCTCCCAGCTAATGTTTCCAGGTTATGTTCTGCCCTATATGGACACTCGAACTGGATGATATACAGTTTGCAGATGCAGATAGTGAGCCATCCGGCTCTCAGGCAGCTCACCAGTTGGACCAGTTGTCAACCCCCACTGCTAATCCATCAACTAGGGGAGTATTTCAGAACAGGGCACACAAGAAGTTCACAAGTCACAAAGGGCACTTTAAAGCACTGAAGCACTTCGAAAACTCACACTCGATGGACTGGAAAGTCACATGCACTAAAATATCAGACCCACATATTGGAATGCATGTTATTTGCATTCCTGCAATGTGTGTTGAAAAGGAGTTTTTCCATAACAACCGTAGGAAATTGTTAGGCACAAATAGGTAAAACAATGAGCAGTTCTGTGACTGTAAATATATCCAATCAATTTTAACAGCACCCAATAGCAGAGCACAGTGTTATGCACAGTGCTATGAGGCCCCTGTCACACAGGTCTCCCTGGCTGCAGTGTTTGTGTGCTGCCAATGAACCCAGATTATAATGATGAAAACTCTGCTTACTGTTTATTCAATTCTTCCAATGCCGTGGGGAAACATGGACACCTTGCTAACAGTCAGTGTTTCAAGTCTCATGTTGGCTTGTCAGTAAGTCACTGGAATTGGCGAGGTCGAGGCCCAGGAGTGGCGCAGCGTGGACCAGCAGCGGGGTCGGGAGGACCACACTGCAGCCTATGAAACCCAGGCAGAGAGGACCTGTGGGAAGGAGGGAGGAGGACAGTAGGAGTATGTTTGTGTATGTGTGCTAGGCCGATGTAGCAGAGCCTGGTCTCCAATCATCTTGGATCCCCTTGCCATTGGACCAAGACCTTGCTCTGTCAAGCCTGTGTGGTAGCTGGTGTGCAACGGCCACCTCACATTAAAAAAATTTACGCACAGGCATCTTCCACCCTTTAAAATGAAGTTCGGGACCTGGAACATCAGGACCCTCATGGACAACCCCAACAGCGACAGACCAGAACGCCGTACTGCTATCATTGCCCAGGAGCTCAGACGTTTCGATATAGACATTGCCGCCCTAAGTGAAACCTGGTGGGCAGGGGAAGGCCAGCTCAAGGAGCAAGGCAGTGGTTACACCTTCTTCTGGAAAGGTAAACCTGAAGAAGAACACCGCCTCCATGGGGTAGGCTTCGCCATAAAAAATGATCTACTTGAACGTCTCAGAGACTCCCCTTGTGAAATAAACAAATGCCTCATGACTCTTCGGCTCACCCTAGCCCAGAACCAGTGCGCTATGGTCATCAGTGCGTACGCCCCAACACTGGAAGCCACAGACGAGACCAAAGAAGAATTCTACTCCAGCCTTGAACAATCCCTGTCCCGAGTCCCAACGGGCGACAAGCTGATCCTCCTTGGCGGCTTTAATGCCAGAGTTGGAAAGGACACAGACCTCTGGGGAGTTGTGATCGGCGGAGAGGGGATGGGGAAAGCCAACTCCAATGGTACCCTCCTCCTGTCGAAATGCTTAGAACATGGCCTTGTCATAACCAACACCTTGTTCCGTCAGAGGGACAAATACAAGGCTTCATGGCAACACCCTCGCTCCAAACACTGGCATCTGCTGGACTAAGTCATCATCAGAGCGAGGGACCGCAAGGACGTCCGCATCGCATGCGCCATGACAGGAGCTGATGACTGCTGGATAGACCACCGCTTAATCCGCTCTGTCATCTCCATCAACATAGCCCCAAAACTGTGGTGGCAACAGAAGCAATGCCACAGGAAAATCAAAGCTGGAGCACTCAAAGACCCCGCTAAGAAATCCCTATTCAGCCTGCGCCTCACAACTAACCTGACGACCCCCAGTGATTCAGAGACACAGAGGGCTCGAATTTCACAGGGCCGTGGAGGCAGGAATGGAGGCATGCGGGGTGTTAAAATTGCAGAATCGAGGGGCACGAACCCTTCCCGCCCCCAACCCGCCTCCATGCCCGTTTCCCAGGAGGCGGGTACCCGACCTGTGCTGGGAGCCGCCTCCCCGAGGCGGGAAGGGGATTAGTACCAATTAACTGCCTGTTAACAGGTAGTTAACAGACAGTTTTTGGCCTAATCCCTATTTTTATCCCTGAAGTGTGGGCTTCCCGACGGCTCCAAACCACGCCAAGTTAGCGAGGCGGACAGTCGGGCTGAAGGGCTTGGAGCTTGGAGGGTTCGAGATGTCCGGTGTTCAGGTGAGTGATGGGTGCATGAGTGCAGAGGTAAGTGTGTTTGATGTGTGTAAAGTGTTTAAATAAGTTTTACTTACCTTTACTTACTAACGCAGGCTTCCTTCCTTCAGATCTCGGGAGCCCCTCATCTCACCGGCACAGAAAGCAGAATGGCCGCGAGCTGTCAAAAGTTGCAGCATTCAGCTTTCTGTTCTGGAGAGATTTCTAACTGAGTCTGTGGAGAAGGACTCAAGTTAGAAGACAGATTGTCAGTGTTTGACAGCTTCACAGAGCTGTCAAATGCTGATATTTCATCTGTCAAAAGCTCTTGACAGATGAAATGTCAATCCCTGACGTCACCTGTAACCGGGTGTCCCTTAACTGACGAGCTCAACAAGGTCAATCAAGGGAAAATCACATGGGTTGGCCACAAATCGATGGAGGGGGGACTACAACCCAAAAAGTGGGAGTCCCGCCTCCATCACGTCTCCATTAACAAAATCCAGCCCAGAGTGTCCACAGCGCCTGGTCTGCAGTCAAGGCCTCCAAAATCAGCACCTGGGAAGAGATGTTGGTCATTTGACCAGGAAACACCAAGACTGGTTCGACAAGAACGACCAGGAGATCCAGGAGCTAATAAGCCGCAAGCGCAAGTCATTCCTGATCTGGAAACAGCAACAGAACTCGAGAGCAAGAAAGCAGCTCTACAGATGCCTGAAGGCTGAGGTTCATCAAAAAACTTGCGACCTAAAGAACAGATGGTGGGTGGAGAAGGCACAGGAGATCCAGCAGCTAGCCGACAACCACGATGTGCATGGATTGTTTAGCGCAGTCAAGACCACCTATGGCCCAAGCAGCCAAGGTCCTACCCCACTGCGGGCCAAGAAGAAGGTGCCTAAGAAGAAGAAACATGCTAACGCGGGAAACTCGCAAAAACTGGCCAACATCTTTAAGAGGAGAGCTGACACCACCCCAAGGATGTGATAGCCCTTTTATATATTTGGACAAAGAATACTACAAACTGACATTTTTATAGTTCCTTTATGCTAAAGAAACTGCACAAATAGGTACGAGGAAATGAGAGCTTGGGAGGGATGACCAAAAGTGTGGCTGAAGAGATGGGTTTTCAGAAGGCTTTTAAAGGTGGGGTGAGAGACGGGGAATTGGAGAAGGTTAGGGCGGCAGTTCCAGAGAATGGGACTCAGGTGGCTGAAGGCTCTGCCACCAACTGCGAAAAAAGGAGTGTGCAGCAGGACGTGAGCTTGTTGTACTTAAGTTGCAGGTGTACCCTTATAAATTCTATCAATTTAATTGGAACAAACAAAAACATAGTTTACAGCAGTGGTGGATTTGAAGTTGTTGAAGGGTATGTGAATTCTTAAAGCATGAGGTTTATTTTCTAGGGGCAGGGGTTGTTTGAGGTCATCACCCCACTCAAGAATTTGACAATGATTTGGTGCATTTTCCAGCATTTTGAAGCTTACTGTAAACTCTGAGTGTAAATCTGTGTTCTATTAAAATTAATTAAATTGCAGCACTTTCCATTCCACTCCTCATTTTATTTAGAAACCACAGCAATTACAGAAATGCTGAAATATAAAACCAGTTAGTACAGTCATGTCAGGAACTATCTGCTTTATCTTAAAGAGAAGCAGGTACCAGCCTTGAAAAAAAACTTTCCCCAAAAAACAAAGGGGTCCATGCTCCAGAAAGTTCCTTTGAGAAAAGTGATGGGGCACATTTTCCTGTTCTTGAACCTGGGTGCTTTGAACTTTCTGGGCACAGTGGAAAATTGGGCAGGGAGGAGCACATGCCTGTAAGGAATGGGCAGCATGTCAGGTGGTCTCTATAATGGGCGTGTGATCGCCCTGCCCAATTTTCCTGTGTCCACGGTGCCCAGGTTGTAATGTATGTACCTTTAAGGGGGAGAACTACTTTTTACAGCTCCTGTATCCTGTAGTACCGGCAGTGACCACACCTGTATATAAACCCTGAGTAGTGATCTGTAGTCAGTTGCAGTTTGAACCCTCATTCAGTAAACACCTGTTGATCGTTCCCTGCAGTCTTTTGTCTGATTATTGAAGGACACAACATTAAGATACACGGATCTAACACAGGTGGTCTAATACGTCCATGCATAGGAACAGGAAAATCTGCTGTGAGGAGTTTTTAAGACCTCTATTGTATCAGCTTATTTAAATTATTTGACTTATCTGGTGACAAACACTAAAACAACCTCCTGTAACTGCAGCTTCCAGCAACGATTAGCTCACTTTTAATTTTTCCAATTCACTATTGTGCTCAAGCAACAGCAGGCGATTGTAACATCTGATTGGTTCTAACAGCACCCACTCCTGCCTTACAAATGATTTAAATGGATGATACTGACAATCTCCAATTCCTTCTTCTCCTTCTTCGGCAGTCCCTCGGAACCGAGGATGACTTGCTTCCACATTAAAAAATGAGTTCTCAGGTGACTGATGAGTCCAATGCGGGACCTACAGTCTCTGTCACAGGTGGGGCAGACGGTGGTTGAAGGGGTGGGTGGGTGGGGTGCTTGGGTTGACGTGCGCTCCTTCCGCTGTTTGCGCTTGGCTTCCGGCAAAGAGACTCAAGGTGTTCGGCGCCTTCCCGGATGCTTCGCCTCCACTTTGTGCGGTCTTGGGCCAGGGATTCCCAGGTGTCAGTGGGGATGTTGCACTTTTTCAAGGAGGCTTTAAGGGTGTCCTTGAAATGTTTCCTCTGCCCACCTGGGGCTCTCTTGCCGTGTCGGAGCTCCGAGTAGAGTGCTTGTTTTTGGAGTCTCGTATCGGGCATGCGGGCAATGTGGGCCGTCCGTCGGAGCTGATCGAGCGTGGGCAAAGCTTCGATGTTGGGGATGTTGGCCTAAGCGAAAACACTGATGTTGGTGCGCCTATCCTGCCAATGAATTTGCAGGATCTTGCGGAGGCAGCGTTGGTGGTACCTTTCCGTGGTTTGAGGTGCCTGCTGTACATAGTCCATGTCTCTGAGGCATACAGCAGGGCGGGGATCACTACTGCTCTGTAGACCATGAGCTTAGTGCCGGGTTTGAGGTCCTGGTCTTCAAACACTCTCTTCCTCAGGCGACCGAAGGCTGCACTGGCATAGTGAAGGCAGTGTAGGACCTCGTCATCGACGTCTGCCCTTGTTGACAGTAGGCTGCCGAGGTATGGAAAGTGGTCCGCGTTGTCCAAGGCCTCGTCGTGGATTTTGATAATCGGGGGGCAGTACTGTGTGGTGGGGGCAGGTTGGTAGAGGACCTTTGTCTTACGGATGTTTAGTGTAAGGCCTATGCTCTTGTATGCTTCGGTGAAAGTGTTGCATGTTTACCTTTGCATTATAACTCGTAGGTCTCGATGTGACTATAGAGCGTTGTTAGACTGAGTTGAGTGACTGTAAAAGGTTCTAACCCTTTATCCCTGTAAAATGATCCTTTAGCAAGACTTTAAGAATCCTTAGTAAGAAAAATGGTTGCTTGGTTTATTTTTGTTATCTCATTTCAGCATGGAAGCAAAGCTGTAATCTGCAGTGAATACACTTTCCAATAGTTTTCTCACCGGTTTACTCATACCTGTTTCTCAGTTAAACTTACCTGGAGATTAAATATACTCCTAAATGGCTAAGAGCTATTTTGTTGGCAGTTATGGATTTCCGCCATTGATCAAACTGTTCAACAGTTGAACTAACTGCTGGTGCTTCTCACCTGTCATCTGTGTTGTGGTATCCTAGCTTTAACTAGCTCCACTAATTATAAGCTGAAAGTGTTTTTCTCCCGGTTGTTAAAGTACCCCACCCATCGTGCTTGACGCTAAGAACAGTATTACACAATGCAGTATTCTAAGAACATCAGCAGGTCCACAGATAGCTTTAATGGCTGTTCACTTGCTTTATTTCCAGATTCAATCTCACTGACTGTTTCTTGTTTAGCTTCAGCATACATGCAAACTCTCTACATGAACAGCTGGCATTCCAAAAGTGTTCACTTAGAATCATAGAATGATACAGCACTGCAGGAGGCCATTTGGGCCATCGTGTTTGTGCCGGCTATTTGGTAGAGCTATCCAATTATTAATCCCACTCTCCTGCTCTTTCCCCATAGCCCTGTGTTTTTTTACCCTTCAAGTAATTATCCAATTCTCTTTTGAATGCTACTATTGAATCTGCTTCCACCAGCCTTTCAGGCAGGGCATTCCAGATCACAACAACTCGCTGCGTAAACAAATGTTTTCCTCATGTCACCTCTGGTTCTTTTGCCAATCACCTTCAATCTGTGTCCTCTGGTTACCGGCCCTTCTGTCGCTGGAAACAGTTTCTCATTATTTACTCTATCAAAACCATTCATGATTTGGAACCCCTCTATTAAATCTTCTCTTAACCCTATCTGTTCTAAGGAGAACAACCCCAGCTTCTCCAGGCTCTCCACATAACTGAAGTTCCTCATCCCTGGTACTATTCTAATAAATCTCCTCTGCACTCTCTATAAGGCCTTGACATTCTTCCTAAAGTGTAGTTCCCAGAGTTGGGCACATTACTCCAGCTGTAGCTTAACTAGTGATTTATAAAGGTTCAGCATAACTTCCTTGCTTTTGTACTCTATGGGCTCGATTTTACCAGGCCCGAGGAGGCGGGTTTGGAGGCATGTGAGTGGTCAAAATCACAAAAAATGGCAAGTGGGTCCGATCCCGCCTCCATCCCGCCTCTGAGCAATTTTCCCACATTTGTGGTTTCAGACCCCATTTCCATCCCGCCTCCAAGAGGCGGGATAGGCCCTTAACAACCAGTTGATTAGCTCTATAATCCCATTTTGAGAGGCCTTTCTGATTTTAACACATTTCCCCCGTCCTGCACGTTTCCTCTGGAACATGCCAGGTAATCCTGGCGGCCTCACAATTGGATTGCTTAGTAACAGCTGCAGCTCCACCATTAAAAAGGAGTTTTCACCAATGATCATTTGCAGGCAGCAGAACTTTGTTGTCTCAGGTCTGGGGGATCTTTTAGCGGCCTACTCATTGTTGTGGAAGTTTGGAGCCTGACACCCATCTCCAGTGTGACCTCCTGGGAAACCCCTCTCCCCACCTTGACTGAGCACTTCCTCAACTGAGGAATATACCAGAAGCATGGGAAACATTTATTTCCTTTCCTCCTGGACATCAGACTCGGACGAAGACCAGCCGCGGCAGCAGCAGAACCCTGAACAACAGCACCACCAACAGCAGGAGCAACAACAGGAGCACCAAGCTGCTGCTCACCCAACTGAAGCTGCACAGGCCAGAAGGCGTCAGCGTGCGACCACATTGGCCGGCATGCAAGGGACGCACTCATGTTGGCCAGATTTGCTTAGCCTGCACAATGAAACACTTTTGCCTCGTACCTTCTTACCAGAGCATCGACAATGGACAAGAGCCTGCGGATTCCTATCACTCTGACAATTGCAAGTCGCCCTAAGCCCTCAATGTGTAAGTCCCATTTGCAAAATGACACAGGCCACAACTTCAACAGTTTGCCATCAAATCTGTTTATCATAACAATTCAAGGATGGCTTGTCAAATATCAATACAACAGAACACCCAAGTGACTACCCTTGTGAGTACTTGTGCTTTATCTTCCTCTAAGCGTGCTCCTACATGGTGCTTCCCCTGTGGCTTCAGCAGATGTGGAGGCCCCTTGCTCACTTTCTTGCTGCTCCTGTCCTGACACCTTTGGTGGCCGTCCTCTGGGGTTGCGAACCTACTCCAGAGGACTTCCATGAAGGTCTGGTTTCTCTGCTCAATAGCTGACCATCGCTCCTCAAGAGATGTCAGTCTATTCTGAACAATGACCATGTTTTCAATACCCTGGCGACTAAGCTCCTCCATGGCCGTAGCCATCCTCTCCTCTACCGCAGCCATCCTCTCCTCTACGGTAGCCAGCCTTGCCATGGAGGTTGCCATCCTTTCCGTGGTGATGTGTTCATGCGCCAATGCCTCCACAAAGGCTCTGCTCATGTTAGTGATAGAATCCTTCATTCGCTCCACACTCGCTGCGACCCTGGAGACAAAACCTGCCAGAGACTCCTGTACCTGTTCCTGGAGTTCCAGCACCTCTCTCCTTCTGGATGGACCCGGAGGCACAGGGTCGACATGCAGCTGAGCTCAGCTGGCAGAGTCCTGCACCCTCCGACGAGAACTCTCCACTGCTGTCCCTGTCTCCACCATCTGCTGATGCTCACTTGTGATCTGTGATACACCAGGTGACAACTCTGCTCTATCTTGCGAAGGTCCCACCGAGGTGTGAGTGTCTGCACTGGTGCTGGGTGCGCTGAATTCTGCTGACGCTGCACCCTCAGAGGTTGCAGCTTCCTCTGAGGAGTCTTGAGGCTCAGGCTGTTCCTCTTGGACAGTGGGGATGGGGGCTTTCGATGGTCCTGTGGGGGAGTAAAGGAAACAGTTAGAGATGTTGTGGTAAACCACTGTTGTTCACTGTTGTTCACTCCACTGTTGTTCACTGTTGTTCACTTCACTGTTGTTCACTCTTGCCCATTGTTGTACCTGTCTGTGCATGCCTCAGCTGGCTCCGCCCCTGGCTCCACCCATATGCCCTGGTATAAAGGCGGCTGCTCTGCAGTTCCCCAGGCATTCAGGACCGGTTGACCACTCGAGGCATGCCTTCGTTCTTTAGCTAATAAAAGCCTGTTTGTTACTCTCTTAACTTCCAGTCTTTCTCAGTAATTGATAGCGCATCAGACGTGAGTTAAAGGTTGCATGTACATTGAATTGTGCAGATGATTATAAGTCAATCTGTTAGAGCATCAGAATCATTATCAGTCACTCATGCAATGTCAATGAGAGAGATGCTAAACTATTCTGTCACCAACTTGCTGTGATGCGCCGTCTGTCCATCCCCCACTTGCAAATCGTCCTCCACTCTGGCAATCTCCAGGGCTGCCTCCTCCGAAATGGTGAGCTGGGCTACTGAGGGTGGCCCTCCTCCTGTCCTCACTCTTTCCCTCTTATTGTGGGCTCTCTTTTCCTGCAATGAGGGGCACAAGTGGAGTTTGAGTGAGAATGAAGGAGTGAGTGTAGAGAATCCATAGCATAGATGCTTAGCAGGAGACAAAGGCCCCTCCCTGTGTGTTGTAAGTTGTTGTCATTTCATCACAGTGATAGGAAGTGTGAGGGCTGCATGGTCGAACAGTTAAGTGAATGAGACCATAGAGAGGGAGGGAATGGGTAAGGGTGCAGGGATGTAAGGGTCAAGTGGGATGTGGAGGAAGAGGTTGGCAATGCAGAGTGCTGGTGATGAGAGGCGATGAGGATCAGATTGAGGCTGATGGGAATGTCATACTCGCTTTTCCTGTGCGGAGAAGGTCATGAAACCTCTTCCTGCACTACAGACAGGTTCTGCTGCACATGGAAATTGCATTTACCTCTTGGGCCACTTGTAGCCACACAACTTTAGTCTGCTGGGGAGGCTTTTTCCTCTCTGAAGAAGGGAAGAGCACTTCCTTATTTGACCTTGCTCCCTCCACCAGAGCAGGAGTAGGCCATTCGGCCCCTCGAGCCTGCTCCGCCATTCAATGAGATCATGGCTGATCATCCAATTTCAGTACCCTGTCCCTGCCTTATCCCTTGATCCCTTTTGCCTTAAGAAATATACCCAACTCCTTCTTGAATATATTTAATGAATTGGCCTCAACTGCCTTCTGTGGTAGAGAATTCCACAGGTTCACCACTCTCTGGGTGAAGAAATTCCTCCTCATCTCTGTCCTAAATGGCTTACTCCTTATCCTTACACAGTGACCCCTGGTTCTGGACTCCCCGGCCATTGGGAACATCCTTCCTGCATCCAGTCTGTCCAGTCCTGTTAGAATTTAATAAGTTTCAATGAGATCCCCTCTCATTCTTCTAAACTCCAGCGAGTATAAGCCCAATCGACCCAATCTCTCCTCATACGTCATTCCTGCCATCCCAGGTATCAGTCTGGTGAATCTTCGCTGCACTCCTTCCATGGCAAGAACATCCTTCCTCAGATAAGGCGACCAAAACTGCACACAATACTTAAGGTGTGGTCTCACCAAGGCCCTGTACAACTGCAGCAAGACATCCTTGTTCTTGTACTCGAACCCTCTCGCTATGAAGGCCAACATACCATTCGCCTTCTTAACCGCCTGCTGCACCTGCATGCTTACCTTCAGCGACTGGTGCACAAGGACACCCAGGTCTCATTGCACTTCCCCTTCCCCCAATCTATTGCAGTTCAGATAATAATCTGCCTTCCTGTTTTTGCCACCAAAGTGGATAACCTCACATTTATCCACATTATACTGCATCTGCCATGCTTCTGCCCAATCACCTAACCTATCCAAATCATCCTGGATTTTCTCGGCATCCTCCTCACAGCACACATGCCCACCGAGCTTTGTGTCATCTGCAAACTTGGAGATATTACATCTAGTTCCCTCGTCTAGATCATTTATATATATTGTGAATAGCTGAGGTCCTAGCACTGATCCCTGCGGTACCCCACTAGTCACCGCCCGCCACTCGGAAAACGACCTGTTTATTCCAACTCTTTGCTTCCTGTCTGCCAACCAGTTCTTTATCCAAGTCAGTACCTTGCCCCCAATCCCATTTGCCTTAACTTTACACGCTAATCTCTTATGCGGGACCTTATCGAAAGCCTTCTGAAAGTCCAAATACACCACATCCACTGGTTCTCCCTTATCTATTCTACCAGTTACATCCTCAAAAAATTCCAGTAGATTAGTCAAGCATGATTTACCTTTTGTAAATCCATGTTGACTTTGTCCGATCCTGTCACTGTTTTCCAAGTGCTCTGCTATTACATCTTTTATAATGGACTCTAGCATTTTCCCCACTACCGATGTCAGGCTTACCGGTCTATAATTCCCCGTTTTCTCTCTACCACCTTTTTTGAATAGTGGGGTAACATTAGCTACCCTCCAATCCATGGGAACTGTTCCATATCAAACCTTGGAGCACACTTTGGCCTACTGCTGGACATAGTTGCTGAAGGAAGCGCTAAGGACAATGGGCATAAAGTTTAAAGGCTGAAAAAGAAGCAAGGCTGCTTGCAGGCCTTAAATCCAGCAGCATTGATGATGTCATCGGAGGCGACTTTCTGTATGAAAAGACTCATTGGGCCAGTGGTCCCCACACGCTGGAAATCAAGTGCCCAATTAGGGCAAAATCGCACTTCTATCCCACTTCACATCGGAGTCGGGATCCTGACACGACGACCACCTGACTCGCCCCCAGCCCACCCCCAATGGCAAAATCGAGCCCTATGCCTCTGTTTATAAAGCCGAGGATCCCGTATGCTTTTTTAACAGCCTTCTCAACTTATCCTGCAACCTTCAAAGGTTTGTGTGCATAGACCCGCAGCTCTCTGTGTTCCTGCACCCCCTTTAAATTAGGACCATTTAATGTACATTGCCTCTCCTCATTCTTCCCACCAAAATGCATCACTTCACACCCACGTTAAATTTCATCTGCCGTGTGTCTGTCCATTTTACCAGTCTGTCTATGTCCTCCTGAAGTCTGTTACTGCCTTTTGTTAAGCCATAGCAATAATACCTTTTCATCAGCAATTCAAACCTCTCATACCATAGCTATTCAATAATAAGAGCTTTGATACAGATAGTAGTGCTTCATGTTGTAAAGGAAATAGCCATATTCCAAGAGATACACCATCCTATGAACAGAATTCTGACTTTATTAAAACATGAAAACTGGGTTTAAAAATCTAAAAGGCTGTAAACAGAATACAGGCTTCTGAGATAAGATGAAGTTTTAACACGAGCTATAAACACCATACAAGCTTTTGAAATGGGAATTGGTTGTTTAAACTGGGACAATGGCCCTATTGAAGCAAAGGGTTGGAGTTTCCAAGAAGTCTGCAGTTTGGTAGAAACACAACACCATTACCCAGTTTAAAGTGTTAAAAACTAACACTTCGAACAGAAACACAGAACATTAAAGGAACATGTGCCTTTGTAAAAGTAATATCAAATGAAAGACAGGAGACATAATTCTTAATACAACCAATTGAAGTAGCTAAGAAATGCATAGAACACCCTAGTTGAAGTGTTTTTGATTTACATATTGTAAAAGGTACAAACAGAAGATTTTGCAAATATGACTTCAATAGATGGACCAAGCAATCACATGGTTTTTGTATTGAACTTGGAACAGTTAGGAGACACTAAGTCTGGCTTATAACCAGCTAAGGTGATTTAATAATTGAATGAAAGAACTTCGTAAGAATGGCATCAAATAGATACATCTGTCATAACCATTTTTTATGATAAAATTTGAACACCTAAAGGCAGAGACAGGATTCTGCAGTTAACAGCTGAACTGACAGTAAGGTTAGAAAGAAGTCAACAGAAAGAATGACTAGAGATAATTAGCTTACATCAGCAGAAAACTTCAAAGGATATACCCCCGCAAAAAGAGTATAAAATATGGAACGTTCAGATAGGAAGTCAGAAGTCGCTGGAAGGGGCAAGCAATTCTCAACTTCAGAGGCAGGCTCTGTAAGTTTTTAACTCTTTGAGTCTCGGGGATCAAAAGGTGCTCTTATTTGATTTTGGTGGATATCCTGGATTAGAAATAAGTAGAAATGTAAAATGTAACGAAGTTAAGATTTGAGAATAAGGATCTCTGATAATAAGAAATGTAAGCTATTTGTATTTTGAACTGTTAAAGTTGCGATTGACTCACCAGCTATTAACTACATGTCGGTTCTTTAATAAATCTATATATTTTTTTAGAATTGTCACACGGAGTACTTCTGTATCAAACTCGCGAACTCAATTTCTGTACACTCTTTGGTGAGGAGTTACAGAATTCTGAGGGAGTTTTCCAGACCCTCATAATATCCGGAAGGTTACAGTCTAGTTAAACTTATTAAAAGTGCTATCTGAAGGATGGTAACGTCTTCAAGTCGTTCCTTTCCTTTAGAGAGAGATAGCCTGGACCGTTAGACCCAATTAAGCACCTTATAGAATTCGGCTATCTCTAACTTTAGTTGAAGGTGAACGCCTGGGGAATATGCCTGATCCAGGGTAGCCTGAAAAGGGCTAGGACTAGTAATTATCCCTTCAATGTCTCTTTTGTAACTTTGTTGACGTATCATCATTGTCAAAGTTTCCTTTTGAGCCTTGAAAGTACATAAAGCTAAGAAGTATTGGAATTGAAACTTTTTGCTACTTTTTGCCATCTGTGGGGCTGAAAATCAGGGCTGGGCACTTTACTAGACCCCAAATTCGAATGCCCAGGCTCACGATTGTGTTTTGGGCCTTCCCACAATCTGCCCCGAGTCCCCACAGAACAACCTTAAATATATTTAAATCAAGGCCAGTGGCATTGGTGCACTCAAGTTCTAACAGTTATGCTCTCAATACACCAGAGTCACTTAGAATGATTTTTCAGCTGTACGAGTTACAGAAGTGAGGAATATTTGAGCCTGAAGAATGCAGACACTTTCAGCAAACATTACTGCAGCTGAGAAAGAATCTTTGGCGCATGTTTTTAAAATTATTTTATTAGCCACTGAACATGTCTCTGACTCTCTGTGGGAATGTGTGACCCCTAGGATATGTTAACCTCACCTACAGTGAAAGGTGCACAATTTTCATCCACTACTTTTATTTTTCACTTACATTAGAGTACATAGCTAGAAAAAACCATCAAAGTTAAAACCACATCATTCTAAATGTGTCCCTTTTTTTTTATTCGTCCATGGGATGTGGGCATCGCTGGCAAGGCCAGCATTTATAAACCATCCCTAATTGCCCTTGAGAAGCTGGTGGTGAGACAACTGAGTGGCTTGCTAGGCCATTTCAGAGGGCAATTAAGAGTCAACCACATTGTTGTGGGTCTGGAGTCACATATAGGCCAGACCAGATAAGGAGGGCAGATTTCCTTCCCTGAAGGACATTGGTGAACCAGATGGGTTTTTATAACAATCCAGTAGTTTCATGGTTACCATTACTGATACTAGCTTTTTATTCCAGATTTATTTAATTAACTGAATTTAAATTCCCCAGCCATGGTGGGATTTGAACTTCACATCTCTTGGATTACTAGTCCACTAACATAACCATTATGCTACCATGTGTTGTGTATGCATGTGTATTATGGTGTGTATGTGTGTGTTGTGTGTTATGTTGTGTGCGTATTTTGTGTGTGTGTGTGCACTGTATGTGTACACGCGTGTGAGGAAGTTGCAGTGTGGGAAATGTACGGCAGTAATTTCCACGTGGGTTCTCTTGTGATCATCTCCCGTAACTGTGGTGGAAACTCCTGAGAAACGGCGGAAATAGCAGAAGTTATGGTGGAATTCTACCCCGTCGTTTTTAATCTGATCCTGTGGAACCACAAATGGCAAAGTTCACCAGAGAAAGACCTGCCCAATGACTGAGAGACAGCAAGGCCAGGGGATTCTAGCTCCTGTGTGTCTGTGTCGGAGATGCATTATGGGAGTTGTAGTTTTCATCCCACACCAGCTGTGAGGAAAAGTGCAGAAAATTTACAAATAGCAACAATGAGAGGGGAGTTGCAGAAAAGTAAAACGTTTTTTTTAGCTTTTTATATGATTCAATCATTGGGTAAAAAGTCTGAGTTAATGGTGACGTTTGGGATAAGGTTTTTTTTGTGTTGTTGGGTGGGGGGTGGGGGCAATGATGTTTGTGCCAGGGTCAGACGGGGGTGTTTATGCAGAACTTTACTATAGTCCTTGAACATTGCAGCCAGGCAGTCCATCAGTCAGTCAGGCCCAGACTATGGGAACAATCACCTGTTCAAAATAAATGAAGAAATGAAAGTTAAGGCAATACTACAAAACCACCATGGGAGGTGCAGTGTATGTAACCGTTCCACCTTTAAAAGAACCGTTCCACCTTTAAGAGAACTATTTTAAGAGATGCACTACTTTATCTTGGCTGCTGTATACTGTAATACCGGTGGTGACCACACCGGTATATAAGTGCTGTGTGATGATATATTGGGCAGTTCCGCCCTGACCTTCGACTAGTAAAGACCTGTTAAAATTTACTCTTGTGGTCTGTGTAATAATTCTCATTATAACACACAGACTTAACAGTGGCGACGAGTACGATCTTACCCTGCGGCAGAGATACATCCAAGGCAGTTTAACGGGCGTTGAGAAGAGGCATCCGCCCTCATCATTCTGCTGAGAAAAGACTCGGGTCTGCAGAGCAAAGGAAGAATTCTGACACGAAGCCTTCCATCAGCAACAGGCAGTGATCATCCCTTCTATCACGACGGTGGGTAAGCCGATCAGCGACGAGCAGCCAGTCGGCCACGTTGGCTGTGAAGTAGGGGAGGGAAAAACGGAGGATATAAGGGCGGAGAACTCGACCACGGCCGGGGAAAAGAGCCGGACAGAAGTCGGGGCCAGAGGCGCTGAGACTGGGGCAGCGTAAGGCACGGAAGCCGCGGTGAATGCAAACGCAGCCGGTGTGAGAGACCGGGCTACAAGCGGGCTGGGAGACGCAACAGCGTCGAGAGAGAGCTCGACCGCGACCGGTGAAAAAGGCCGGGCAGCTACCGAGGCCGCGAGGCGCAGCGACCGGGACAGCGTAAGGCGCGGGAGAAAATAGCGGGCTGGGAGACGCAACAGCGTCGAGAGAGAGCTCGACCGCGACCGGTGAAAAAGGCCGGGCAGCTACCGAGGCCGCGAGGCGCAGCGACCGGGACAGCGTAAGCACGGGAGAAAATTTTTTAAAAAACGCGGAGAACTCAGCCGCAGCCGGGGGGGGAAAGGACCGGACTGCAAGAGGGGCTGGGAGGCACGATTTGAAAACCGCTGGGGAGGGCGAACGCAGCAATACGGCAATCGCCATTACAGCCAGCGGGGGAGAAAGACGAGCGCAGGAAGCCGCCATTTTCGTAGGCGGGGGAAGAAGACGAGCGCGGGAAACCGCCATTTTAAAAAAAAATAAAAGAAAAATTTCTTTTTGTCTCTCAAGAAGATTGCGAGGATGCCTAAGCGTGGTAACATCAACGATTTCGATCCCGATGTTGAAGATTGGGCCACGTATGTAGAACGCATAGAGATATATTGTAAGGCAAATAAAATATCAAATGAAGATAAAGCACTAACCTTACTAAACTCAATGGGTGCGAAGACATACGGGCTATTGAAGCATCTTCTATCACCAGCTAAACCGGCGGATCAGACTTTCGCTAATATTGTTGCTGTCCTGAAAAATCATTTGAACCCCACACCGCTGATGTTAGCGGAACGATTTAAATTTTATGCGAGAACGCAACTGAAAGAGGAAAGCAACGCGGAGTATTTAATTGAACTGCGTAAGCTAGCGAAATACTGTCAGTTTGGGGAAAGACTGACAGAGGCACTGAGAGACAAATTCGTGTGTGGATTGTCAAAAGAAGGAACACAAAAGCGGCTGCTTGAAGAGAATGATCTTACACTTGATAAGGCTGTCACTATTGCAGCATCGCACGAAGCCGCAGCGAGAGGCACTGTGGAAATGCAGCTGAAGGCAGCGGTACTCAGCGTAGATCAAATGGCTTTGGGTACAACGAAATGTTATTGTTGTGGGAAGACAACACACGATCAGAACCAATGCTGGTTTAAAAACCAGGAATGTAGAAAATGTGGCAAGCTTGGTCACATAGCTAAAGTATGCCGGTCAGGAAAGAAGACCAGCAACAAAAAGTCACCGCAGGAAAAGTGCAGAAAGGTACATAAGGTGGCTGAGAAGAGTTCGGATGAACAGAATTCGGATTCAGACTCCAACAGCAAGGAACTGGGTAGTCTGAGAATTCACAATGTGAGTAAGGAAGCTGACCGACAAACTATCTGGGCCACACTGCAGATAGCAGGAGTCCAAGTGAAGATGGAATTGGACACCGGATCGGTGTTGACGGTCATGAATAAGCAAGATTACAAAAGGTTATTCACACATATTCCCCTACGGGATACGGAGATAGTATTAAAGACATACACGGGGCAAAGAGTATACCCCATTGGAAAGATAAAAGTCAAGGTGGTACACAAGGGCAAAGAACACCAAGGAATGGACATATATGTATTACCTGAGGGAGGTCCACCACTTCTGGGATGGGAGTGGATCAGGAAAATAAATATGGACTGGCACTCCCTAAAAGCAATAACGGTAGATTCCGGAAAGAAAAAAAATGTCAAACCTGCACGATTGTCCAGAATATTGGATGAGGGCATATGCAGCAGTGACAGTGACAAAGAAGAGATTGAGAACTCGGTGAAGACAATCAGCTCAGACTCTGGAACTGATGATGGTAAGACCAGCCCATGTGCAAAAGACAAGTCTAAAATGGACTTGCAGACTAATGATGGAAAAACGATGGAGTGCATAAATGCTTCAGAAGAGAACAAAGTATCAGAACAGAATTCCACTGAACAACAACAACATAGTTTGACAGAGAATTCTGAGTCTGTCCAGTCTACAGACATGCACATTTCTGAGGAACACCGGGCTCGAACTCAACTCAATCTCAAACTACAACAGCAATTAGAACAAATGATTCGCCATTTTGAGCAAGAGATGAATGCAAAGAAAAAGTTCTTTGACACAGAGTTGGAGAATCTGGGAAGACAGCAGAAGCAGCTGATTGAGAAAATGGAGCAGGAACACACAAACCGTCTGCGCGATGAGGCCAAACGAATCAAAGCTGAGCAAGAAAGGGAATATGTCAAATTCATCGATCAGTTGAAAGCTAAGAAGAACGAGCACCCTTTTGTGAGCAGTGTCAGCAGTAATAAGCCACTCAGGGAATTGGTGGCAGAGGCAAAAGCTGAAGTGATGGAGGAAATAGAAGACAATAGAGAGGAAGCAGAAGATGATGACTCATCTGTACCATTATCACCCCTACCAGGTCACGCACGTGGTCCCTCCGAACTGAGCCAAATCAGTCTGGAAGCAGAAAAACTTCCCAAGGTACTCGAGCCTTTAGAAGTCAGCAATGCTGGTTCTGAAGTTACGAAAGTTCAAGCTGTTAAGTCCAGTGAAGGACTATTAGATGAGTCACCCCAGCAACGAGAACCTACTACACCACCGAAAACTACTACACCACCGAGGCGTTATCCGGACCGAGTCAGGAGGCGCAGGAGGCGCCGCCTCAGAGACTGAATCTGTGAACTGTTTTTACATGAAGTTGTGTATATATATGTTATGATGTTATGTTTAATGGGGAATATATACGGTTAAGCTAAAAAGGGAGGATTGTAGTGTATGTAACCGTTCCACCTTTAAGAGAACCGTTCCACCTTTAAGAGAACTATTTTAAGAGTTGCACTACTTTATCTTGGCTGCTGTATACTGTAATACCGGTGGTGACCACACCGGTATATAAGTGCTGTGTGATGATTTATTGGGCAGTTCTGCCCTGACCTTCGACTAGTAAAGACCTGTTAAAATTTACTCTTGTGGTCTGTGTAATAATTCTCATTATAACACACAGACTTAACAGGAGGTACAACAAAAAAATCCTTTATATAACTAGAAATATGAGGCTTTGAGGAACGAAGAACAATCAAAGTTGTTTACATCTTAAGCGCATATCGTAAAGTGGGCTCAGTTGCCCTCACCTTTGCCTCTACATTGGAAGGTTGTGGTTTCAGGCCCACTCCAGTATTTGGCCCCAAAATTTCAGGCTGAGATTTCAGTACAGTTCTGAGGATGTATCCTTAATCAGTGAAGCCTGTAATATTTTTACTTCAAGTCATTACTTCAATAAATTTGCCTTATTGCAGCGATGGTGAATGGCAATGGTATTTAGACTGCAGTAGCACCATTGTAAACATCAAGGGGATGAGGTTCATGTGGATCGGGGGAGGGGGGCAGTCACCTGGAGGAATCGCTTGCAGCCTGTGCAATTTTCATTGTCAGCCCTGATTTGAATTAGATCCGTGAACTGCCAGCACAAAGCACACTTCCAATTGGCAGTCTGACAATTAAGAGGCTGGGAAATCCAGTAGGGTGGTTGCTTCTTAAAGGCCTGCGGCAGTTCCTTAAAGCGAGGTACCTTTTCTCGTGGGGGACAGAAACAAGCAAGATTGTGCAGCAACAGACAAAATGACTTGTAACAGGGCCCCAAAGTTCTTCAATGCAGTACTGGATTGCTGACTAAACAAATAACCAGCAGGAAACAGATCATGTTCCCAACGGATGGGCCACGGGTGACAAGACAAATCAGTCAAGGCATGTGGAGAGAGAGGTCAGAAAATGTAAATGTGTCCAGCATTGCCCCAGCACCTGGATAAAATGCAGAAAACATTTAATGGTCTGACCAGGACTGCCAAAGTCAGGCTCACCTTCCCATCTCACACACTATGCACAGACCTGCACAACCCTACTTTAGCCTAAGCACTATCATTATCAAGCACTTATCAAACCTGCTACTGCCCTCACAAGTGCATCTCCTTTGTGGCCATCCCTGCCACTCCTTCTTGTCATCATGCACACTATGCAAAGCTGCCTCATACATCTTGAAATTCCTTAAGCAGGCATATATTAATCCACTTCCTCTCTTCCTGCAGGAGAAGTTGACACACAACAGCATGGAGAGTTCCAGCATAGGAGGACATCCTGCCACACTACAGATACTGACCATTGGAAGAGGCCACCATCGGCATTATTGGCAGCATCGGAGTTGGCCAGGCTGAAGGCATGTGGATGCAGTCAGTGACACTATGGACTTGATGTAACCCAGCAACCTGCGCAAACATCAGAACCCTATCCTTCTTCTTCTGAATGTCCATAGCAAAAGGTGATCAATGCCAAGGCATCAGTCACCAGCCCAATGCAAGCATGGACTGCAGACTGACTGATGTTGCTGCTATCCCCTGTGGCAGCCTGGAACGAGCCAGAGGCAAAGAAGCTGAGGTCTGCAGTGACCTTGAAGCAACAGGCAATGCTGTGTTAGCTGTGGCAGTTGGTTGCAGGTCTTGTTGCAGGAGGCGGCACAACTCTGTGACAGCCTCCCGAGGGATGCGCAGCCTCCTTTTGCACTGCTCCTCAGAGGACTGCATGGTATGTTATCCTTAACCTATGATCTCTATTAGGAGTAAATATTCCTGTGAGTACACCTCCTTCTAACTGGTCTCCTGCCAACTGAAGCTCCATATACTTCTTCCTCCTGCTCCTCCTCATCCTTCTCTTGCCAGAGTGGAAATCCCAGAATGACCAGAAGAAAGAAGGGCACTGCCAGAAGTCCCTTAAGAGTTCAAAATGTCCATCAGCGACTATGAACACTTTGAAATTATCCAAGTTTTAAAAAAAATGAATACAATAATAAAATCCAATAAAATGTCTCCCAAAACTTTCTAGAGTTTTACCTGACAGGGTTTGTAACTATGTCATTCGATACTGATTTGTATTTATTACGAGGCTCCTGCCTGATTTTGGCGGCAGCTCTTGCCAGGGGTGGGGACTTGTCAGTAAGTTGACACTTTGGTTGTGCTCTCAATTTTGGTCCCACGACCGCCCCATTCTTCAGCACAACTGAGGTGGCAGGGACATGGAAATCGTCGCCCCAAGAAACCATACTTCAGGTCCTAGAAGGAAAGAAATAGGAAGATAATAAAAGGATTAACATTCCCGAATCCCTCCCAGTTAAAACTGGGACTTGTGTGTCAATAAGCTATCGAGCTGCAGGAAAATCACAGCTGAGTGCAATCTTGTATTGACCTAATGTGCTCACACGTGTACATCCAGCTGGGTGGTTAGTTGGCAATCAGAAGCAGGAACCCTGGCTGATTTTCCCCTCCTTAGCTCAGGGACACTGAAGTCAATTGTGCCTGCACTCTCGGTTTGGCTGAGATCAGTTAGGTCAGCATTGATCAGGGTTCGAACCTTTGGGGGCGATTTTCTGACGTCGGAGGAGGCGGATTTGGAGGCGGGAAAATCAGATTCAATGAGGGTGGGTTCGGAACCCACCTCCAACCCGCCTCCGTGAGATTTTGCCGGTGCCGGTTTTAGAGGTCAGGAAACGGTCCCGCCTCCAGCTGACCATAGCGACACTTATGATCATTAAATGCTCGTTAAGGGCCTCTCTAAGCCTATTTTGAGAGGCCCTTGTGATTTTTCGAGCATTTTGGCATGCTCCACACACCTAAACCATGCCAGGTAAACCTGGCAGGTTGACTCATAGCTGCAGGTCCAACAAGACATCGTTTATTGCATCAAGGATTACTTGCAGGTGCCAGACCTTTGCTTTAAAAGGTCTCTGAGCATTTTAAAAGGCCTTCCAAAGTCAGAGGTGCTGCAGCTTGAATCTATCAACTGTGGGACCTCCTTGGAAGACCCTTTCCCCGTTTGTTATGAGTGCTTCCCCAAAGGAGGCATCTGCAAGCAGCATGGGAACCATTCATTTTCTTTCTGCATGGACCTCAGATGAGGATGAGGAGCATCCACGGCAGCAGCAGAACCAGGCAGCTCAGGAGCAACAGCAGCAGAAGCCCCAACCTCCTGCTCAGGCAGCTCAACAGCAACATCAGCAGGAGCCCCAACCTCCTGCTCAGGCAGCTCAGCAGCAACATCAGCAGGAGCCCCAACCTCCTGCCCAGGCAGCTCAGGAGCAACAGCAGCAGGAGCCCCAACCTCCTGCTCAGGCAGCTCAACAGCAACATCAGCAGGAGCCCCAACCTCCTGCTCAGGCAGCTCAACAGCAACATCAGCAGGAGCCCCAACCTCCTGCCCAGGCAGCTCAGGAGCAACAGCAGCAGGAGCCCCAATCTCCTGCTCAGGCAGCTCAGCAGCAACATCAGCAGGAGCCCCAACCTCCTGCTCAGCCACCTGATGCTGCACAGGGCAGAAGGCACCAGCACATCGAGGAACCTCACCGCAGGAGATACCCCCAACAGAGGGTTTACAGACAGAGGATGAGCTACCTCAACATGTGTGAGCAGCAGTGCCAAAGGAGGCTGAGACTTTCGCTAGAGGTTGTCCGAGAGATCTGCGGCCTGCTGCAGCAAGACCTGGTGCCCAGAGGAACGGGTGGACACCCCTTACCAGTGGCTGTCAAAGTCACCACCGCACACAGCTTCTTTGCCTCAGGCTCCTTCCAGGGATCATCAGCAGACATCAGCGGCATCTCCCAGTCGGCCACCCACAGTTGCATCACCCAGGTTACCGATGCCCTTTTTGCTAAGGCCCACAATTACATCCACTTCTCAAGGGATCAAGCAAGTATAACTGCCCGTTCGGTTGGCTTTGCAAATATGGCAGGCATGCCAATGGTGCAGGATGTCATAGACTGCACAAATGTGGCCCTTAGGGCACCCCATCACAACCCAGCTATCTTTGTCAACCACAAAGGCTTCCACTCCCTCAATGTACAGCTGGTGTGTAACCACAAGAAGGAGTTCTTGCATGTTTGCGCCAAGTTCTGTGGTAGTTGCCATGACTCTTTCATCCTGCAGCACTCTAGTGTTCCTCCGCCTTTCAATCCACCAAACCAACTTAACGGATGGCTCCTTGGTGACAAAGGCTACCCATGAAGAAGTGGCTAATGACGCCGATCAGGAGGCCAGCTAACGAGGCTGTGGAGCGCTACAACGCCAGCCACACTTTGACCAGGTCCATCATAGAGCAAACCATTGGGTTGTTGAAGATGCGCTTCCATTGCCTTGACCAATCAGGTGGAACCCTGCAGTATACACCATACAGGGTCTCCAGAATGGCCGTGGCCTGCTGTACACTGCACAACATCACACAGCGTCGTGGCTTGCAGCTTCCTGATGAGCAAGCGGCTCAGTTCCAGCCCTCCTCGGATGAGGAGGAGGAGGAGGAGGCTGAGGAGGAGGAGGAGGATTTGGAGGAGGAGGAGGAGCAGGAGTAGGAGGAGGAGCAGGAGGAGGTCAGAGCGCCGGTGTATCAACCAACGGCAGCAGCAGCACGCGAGCACATGGCTGCCTGAGATGCAAAGGATGAACTTATCATGGCCAGATTTGCATAGGTTGCCCAAGTTGGCACATGTCCTTGGCTCCATCCTAGGACATCATTGACAATGGACATGGCTCTCTGGCCTCCTTTCACTCAGGCCACCAACTTGACAACGCAAGTGTGGTGGAGCCCGCAATGTGGCGCTGCCTAAGGTGAAAGAACAGATGCCATAACGCCAACATTTTGGCTTCAAATCATTTTAATGCTTTCCAACAGGGATGGCATTTCATCAATACACAGAAACATTCTCCCAATCTGCACACAGATCTGGAGGTTATATCCCTTGCCAGCTGTACCCGCACAGCCTTGGTTTCTTTGGCAGGCCCCTTCCTCCCAGATGAGTGGAAGAGCACCTCCATGCTAGCTGTCACCCCCTCAAACAACATTTGCAGTGCCTCATCCGAGAGCCTCGGGGAGGCCCTTGCCTTGGAATTGGACATAGTGGTTTTTCAGAATATGTTGCAGGTGGTGCAGCATTGACAGAAATGCTGTGGAATGAGCCAAGGCAGCAAGAAACCATTAAATCAGACAGGAAAAGTGATGTCAGCAGAGGCGAGTTTCAGTCCCAAAATATTAATTGACCAAAGGCATCCCACACCTCTGAAATCAAGTGACCAATCAGGGGAAAATCACAAATTTTTGAAAACTATCAGTGGAGGTGGGTTTCAAAGTCATGCAAAATGAAAGCTGCCTCCATCTTGCCTCCAGTGAGAAAATCGCCCCCTTTGACATTCCTGGTCCGAATAGCTGCACTGAATTATATTCCCAAACCATTCGGGGAGCTGTGATATATTTTAATAGGAGAATTAGTCTGTTTATTTTGGATGTGTTAATGCCTCCATTAATGTTATGTTTAGACCCTTGGCTAGCTCTATATTCCATATTATTCTTTGTTAGTTAAGGGTATCTCCAAGCATTGCTAACTACAGTCTATAAACTACTCAGCACATTCTTTCTGTGGATCTTAACGGCTACTGAACTGTTAGCATAAAAAATAAGAACTGTAATTGTGGTCCATTTAAACTAGATTTGAAGGAGTTGGCCTAATACTTTGTAAGCATACATGAGCAAATGGTTGTTGCTGATTAGGAGGCAAGAGGAGGTTAATATTGTTCAGGGTAAGGAAAGAATATACGAAGATAATAAAAGGATTAACCAGGCATAAGAAGGTAATGATGGAAAAGTTCTATTGTTTGATACTTTTGCAAAGAGGATTAGGAATACATTTTTGAAATTAAATTTATATGCGGCAAGTGAAATGTTGACATTATTGGGAGGGCAGAAATATGTTGGTTGGCAGAAAATGGCCCAGTGCTAGAGCTAGGAGGGTGTAGTGTGTTTTACAAAGATATATACTGATTAAATGAAATGTAACAGTGGCTTTATAGAAACATAGAAGATAGGAGCAGGAGTAGGCCATTCGGCCCCTCGAGCCTGCTCCGCCATGCAAAGCGATCATGTGAATTAATAGCAGAGATAGAAATTAATAGGTTTTATCTAATAGCCATAACGAAGACATGGTTGCAAAGTGGCCATGGTTGGGAACTAAATATTCCAGGATACTTAACTTTTAGAAGAGATAGGCTAAATGGAAAAGGAGGAGGGGTAGCCCTGATAATAAAGGGTGGGATAAAGACAGTAGAGAGAAAGGATCTTAGCTCCGAAATTCAAGAAGTAGAATCAATTTGGGTGGAGCTAGAAACAGCAAGGGGCAGAAAACATAGGTGGGAGTTGTTTATAGACCTCTAAACAGTAGTTGTAATGTAGGGCAGTATATAAATCAGGAAATTAGAGACCCATGTAACAAGGGTAATACAGTAATCATGTGGGACTTTAATTTACATATAGACTGGGCAAACCAAATTTGCAGTAATTGTGTGCAGGACGAATTCATGGAATGTATACAAGACTGTTTTCTAGATCAGTAAGTTGAGGAACCAACTAGGGAACAGGCTATTTTAGATCTAGTATTGTGCAATGAGAAAAGGTTAATTAATAACCTTATAGTAAAGGGGATCTTAGGGAAGAATGACCATAATATGATAGAATTTTATATTAAGTTTGAAAGTGATTTAGTTAAATCTGAAACTAGGGCCTTAAATCTAAACAAAGCAAACTACGTAGGTATGAGGGGTGAGTTGGCTAAGGTAGATTGGGAAACTACATTCAAAGATATGATGGTAGACAAGCAATGGATAGCATTTAAAGAATCAATACATAATTTACAACAAATATACATTCCTTTAAGGCACAAAAGCCCCACAGGAAAAGTGGTCCAACCATGGTTAACAAGAGAAGTTAAAGATAGTACTAAATCAAAGGAAGAGACTTATAATGTTGCCAAAAAAGCAGTATGCCTGGGAATTGGGAGGATTTTAGAATTCAGCAAAGGAGGACCAAGAAATTGATAAAGAAATGGAAAATAGAATGAGAGTAAACTAGTGAGAGACATAAAAACAGACTGTAAAAGCTTCTTTAGATATGTAAAATGGAAAAGATTAGCGAAAGTAAATGTGGGTCCCTTACAGGCTGAGACAGGAGAAATTATAATGGGGAATAAGGAAATAGCAGAGAAATTAAACAAATACTTTAGGGGTGATTTTGTCAATGGGGGCGTGTTGGAGGCAGGGCTGCTGCTTGTTGGGTTTCAGTCCCGTCTCCATCGACTTGTGGCCAACCCATGCTATTTTTCCTTGATTGACCAGCGGGCTTAGCAGGCCAATTAAGGGGAAGCCGGTTACAGAGAATGTCAGCGTATGACGTTTCATCTGTCAAAAATGTTTGACAAATGAATTGTCATCATTTGACAGCTCTGTGAAGCTGTCAAACACTGACATTCTATGTTGTTTGATGAGTTCTTGTATTCCAGACTCATCAAATCTCTTTTGTGAGCAGAAATTAGATGGTTGTTGCATTGGAGAATGCAGCAGCCATCTGTCATCTCTGCCAGTGAGATGCGAGACTCTCCGCATCCCCAACTGTTGAAGCCTGCAGGAAGAAACAAAGGTAAGTAAACATTTTCTATCACTTTCCACTCACCTCACATACTTACCTCTCCACACTTGCACCCATCACTTACCTTCACAGTGCACCTTTGCACCCCTCCAACCCCCGCAGACCCACTGCTCGCCTCAATGACCCTGGCAGGGTTTCCCGATGTCAGGAAGCCCGCGCCTCTGTTGGTAAAATGGTGATAATCCTCTTAACTGCCTGTTAACTACCTGTTAACAGGCAGTTAAGTGGCTGTAACCCCCTTCCCGCCTCCAGGAGATGGGACACAGTGCGGGTTGGCTACCCGCCGCCTGGGAAGATGGCACGGAGGCGGGTTGGGGGTGGGTTGGGCACCTGCTCCCAGATCCTGACATTTTCCGGCAGTCCCGCCTCCAAACCCACCTCCCAAGGGCAGGCAAGATCGTGCCCTTTGTGTCTGTCTTCATGGAAGAAGATGCAAAAACAACCGGAAATAGTGGAGAACCAAGGGTCTAGCGAGAATGAGGAACTGAAAGAAATTAGTATTAGTAAAAAAATAGTACTGGAGAAATTAATGGGACTAAAAGCCGATAAATCCCCTGGACCTGATGGCCTACATCCTAGGGTTTTGAAAGAGGTGGCTATAGTGATAGTGGATGCATTGGTTGTCATCTTCCAAAATTCCATTGATTCTAGAACGGTTTCCGTGGATTGGAAGTTAGCAAATGTAACCCCACTATTTAAGAAAGGAGGGAGAGAGAAAACGAGGAACTACAGACCAGTTAGCCTGACATCAGTAGTAGAGAAAAAGCTAGAATCTATTATTAAGGACGTGGTAACAGGGCACTTAGAAAATAATAATAGGATTGGACAGAGTCAACATGGATTTATGAAAGGGAAATCGTGTTTGACGAATTTGTTAGAGTTTTTTGAGGTTGTAACTAGCAGAATAGATAAGGGGGAACCAGTGGATGTGGTGTATTTGGATTTTCAGAAGACATTCGATAAGGTGCCACACAAGACGTTATTAAACAAAATTAGGGCTCATGGGATTGGGGGTAATATACTAGCATGGATTGAGGATTGGTTAACAGACAGAAAACAGAGAGTAGGAATAAACGGGTCATTTTTGGGTTGGCAGGCTGTAACTAGTGGGGTATCGCAAGGATCAGTGCTTGGGCCTCAGTTATTCACAATCTACATCAAAGATTTGGACGAGGGGACCAAATGTAATATATCCAAGTTTGCTGATGATACAAAGCTAGGTGGGAATGTAAGTTGTGAGGAGGATGCAAAGAGGCTTCAAGGGGATATAGACAGGCTAAGTGAATGGGCAAGAACATGGCAAATGGAATATAATGTGGAGAAATGTGAAGTTATCCACTTTGGTAGGAAAAATAGAAAAGCAGAGTATTATTTAAATAGTGAGAGATTGGGGAATGTTGGTGTTCAGAGGGACCTGGGTGTCCTTGTACACGAATCACTGTAAGATAACATTCAGGTACAGCAAGCAATTAAGAAAGCAAATGGTATGTTGGCCTTTATTACAAGAGGATTTGAGTATAAGAGTAAAGACGTCTTACTGTAATTATACAGGGTCCTGGTGAGACCACACCTGGAGTATTGTGTACAGTTTTGGTCTCCTTACCTAAGGAAGGATATACTTGCCATCGAGGGAGTGCAACGAAGGTTCACCAGACTGATTCCTGGGATGGGGGGATTGACTTATGAGGAGAGATTGAGTAGTCTGAGCCTATATTCTCTAGAGTTTAGAAAATTGAGAGGTGATCTCATTGAAATATACAAAATTTTTACAGGGCTTGACAGGGTAGATGCAGGGAGGATGTTTTCCCTGGCTGGGGAGTCTAGAACCAGGGGTCACAGTCTCAGAATAAGGGGTCAACCATTTAGGACTGAAATGAGGAGAAATCTCTTTACTCAGAGGGTGGTGAATCTTTGGAATTCTCTACCCCAGAGGGCTGTGGAGGCTCAGTCATTGAGTATATTCAAGACAGAGATCGATAGATTTTTTAATATTAAGGGAATCAAGGGATATGGGGCTAGTGCAGGAAAGTAGAGATGAGGTAGAAGATCAGCCATGATCTTATTGAATGGTGGAGCAGGCTCGAAGGGCTAAATAGCCTACTCCTGCTCCTATTTCTTATGGAGCAGTATATGTGGGCTCCTCGCACCCACTTCCACTGAAGGTGTGGAGTGCTCTGGCTGGCACACAGTGGCACATTGCAGGATGGCTAAGGGACTGAGGGAGAGGGTGCACAGGTTCTCAAACGTGGCACTGGAGGTCTCTTATTCTTATCTCCTGCAGCAGCTGGTGCTGCTCTGCCTGACTTCATGTCCTCCTCCCATTCCTCATCCAGACCAAGGGAGACCCCTAGTAAGATCCCATGACCAAGCACTCCCTTTCTCCTGGTGACCCCTATAAGGTATCCAATAAGGTGGAGTAGCACAGCACTTACTCTTTTTAGGTGATGTCCTCAGAGAATTTCCTGAATAAAAGTTGCTCAAGTGTTGGTGAAGTCTTGACAAAGTGTCCCAGAAAGTCTCCCAGTGTATTTCAGAGATCCTCTTCACAGCTCCAGCAGCAAGTGAACATTAAAATGTGAGTATCCCTTTAAGTGGTGCATATCCCTTTAAGTAGCACTTGAAATCGACAACAGCACCTTGTTTACTCCCAAACAGTTGGTCACTGTTAGGAGAGGGCGTTAGTTAAAGCATTAGTCTCTAAAATGCCGTTGAGCTCCCGTAGTCTTTTTGAGAGCTGAATGTTAAGCTCTGCAGTTATCCACTTATCCAAGAATGATCTGTGGCTGTCATTATAAAGTTGGAATATGTTCCAGTTTTTTCCTAATTTAATGTGCTCTCACATAAGTAGGATCTGTTTCTGCTACAATGTCCCAAGGAAGGATGCAGTACCGTGCTACCGGGGTCTGAGCCCCCGGCTGTCCTCTTAAATATGAAGAGGAAAGAGAATCCATATTTAACATCCTAGGGAGAATTTTTTTTTTAATTGGAGAGAGCTGTGGGTCAGTTGATAACACTCTCACCTCTTGAGTCAGAAGGTTGTGGGTTCATAGTCCCACCCCAGAGACTTCAGCACAAAATCTAGGCTGACACTCCAGTGCATTACTGAGGGAGCGCTGCACTGTCAGAGGTGCCGTCTCTCGGATAAGATGTTAAACCGAGGCCCCTTCTGTCCTCTCAGGTGGACGTTAAAGATCCCATGGCACTATTTTGAAGAAGAGCAGGAGAGCTCTCCCTGGTGTCCTGGCCAATATTTATTCCCCAACATCATGAAAACAGGTCATTACCTGGTCATTATCACATTGCTGTTTGCGGGATCTTATTTGCCACGTTTCCTACATTATTATAGTTATCACACTTCAAAACTACTTCATTGGCTGTAAAGCGCTTTGGGACATCCTGAGATTGTGAAAGGCGCTATATAAATGCAAGTCTTTCTTTGCTGTTTCAGCTTTATTAGAATGATTAGGAAAGAATGTCTTGTGAAAGCAGCATAGAAAACTCCCACTCACTTACCATCCATAAGCAAGTTATTTTCCACCTTAGGCAAACTGTAAGACTATACACACAGTAGCTTTCAAGTAAGATAAGTAAAGACAGCCCAGTCATTCATATCCTTTTTTCCTTGTTACGCCTAATTTACTGTGACTCCGTTTCACTGACATGCTACATGACCGTGGCAAAGATGTGTTTAAATTCCTTTTTGAAGATTAATTTCCTCTGAATATAATGGGAAGTGAACTGTTCATTTAGGTGAGTTTAGAAATCATAACTGAAAATCAGGAATGCAGGTCCTAAACGTCAGTGGCAGATGCCCAAAATCAAAGACACTTTTATCAATACCTGTGCCTCGGTAAATATACAAATGCACCAATAGTTTCATTTTCTGTAGTGTTATTTATGTGTTTTTAATATGTTTAATGAATTGTTATGCATATCATAAATTAAATATAAATTAAGGCAGTTTCAGTTATAATTTTGCTTAATAGTTTTTTCACACTTCTCAATGACCTGATTGTATTTTGATAGCACATAGTCTGACGCAAGACAAGCTTTTGAATGGTGCAAAGCCAGATCTATTTTATTGTACACATTCATATAATACATTAACACAATGGGGATTTCTAAAAGAAAAACTGAATCTATTGGTAACCCCTCACAAAAAGTGGTGAAAAGATTCCCAGCACAGATACTCAATAAACATACAGCCTGTTAACATCGGTTTTGTCCTGTAACCTTGAAAAGTTGCTGCTCCAATAAAAGTACACAGTCATCCCGAAATGCTGTATGAGTGTAACTACGATTTTTTTGTACAATTGCAAAATACTGCAGATGCTGGAAATCTGAAATAAAAACAGAAAATGCTGGAAATACTCAGCAGGTCAGGCAGCATCTGTGGAGAGAGAAACAGAGTTAACGTTTCAGGTCAATGACCTTTCATCATTTTTGTGTAGCTTTCAAATAATGGGGAAGTGACAGCACCTCAATGACAAACTACTGCATCCTCAGAAAAGGCAAAGAGTGTCACAGGCAGTCCTTGTTATCTTTGATTACTGAATAGAAGAAGACGGTCTCAAGGATGATGCGTATGATATAATATACTGGCTATGATACATTGCAAGACTACAGAACAACAAACATTCCAAACCACACAACTTGGCCTATACACCATTCTATCACGACATTCAACAATTTATAACAACACCACAATGACTTAATATTAAGGAAAAAAGGACATGAATGACTGGGCTGCACTTGGGAGAGCAGTGGTCAAAGGAATGGAGGCCTTGCTCTTGTAGCACCAACCAAAAGTTATTGGGTGAAAAATTCGTGGCCGCCACGGGAGTTGCCGCTGAAAATGGATGAAGCACTACCGGAGAAAAATTCACACTGGGGGGGCTAAAGATTTTTAGCCCCACGCTAACTTACCATGTAATACTCTCCTGGTGGCGTTACTGCAGGCATGGAAGTCGAAGTTCCCATCCAGGACCAGCATTCCAGCTTCTAGCAGACTCTGGGAGCGAGGCTATAGAGTTCACTAGGCATTGTGGGAAATTAAAAGGGCAATGCATTAAAATGCCTTCTGAACTAATAAAAATTAAAATGCAGTGAAAAAAATGCAGCTTTCAGCCCTTACTGCCTTTTTAAAAAAAAATTTACATCGGAAAGAAGTCCCCAATGGGAGTCTTCAGCTCTTAAAGCTGAATTCCCTTCCAAACCTCATAAAATGGGAAAAGTGCTTCAGCACTAACACAAATGGTTCAGCAATCCAGGGAAGAGGCACTCAGGGTCTCCAGCTTTGTGCAGGGGGGCAACACTGCAAGAGAGGTCCTCTACCCACAGGGGCCAAAAGACCCTCCAGATGGGACCGCATTACCGAGGCCGTCACTGCCAGCAGTGTCGTCCCCCCACAACCTGGCTCCAGTGCCCAAAGAAGCTTCATGACCTCAGACCACTGGTCACGGGTCAGTGAATGCATCTTCAAAAGCCGTCTCCTACCAACTGCACCACTAGCCTCACACACTACTCAATGCACAATTCCCCTGCCCCACCCCTCACAATCACTCATCTACCAACAATCTGTACCAATCACGAGGCACATCTCCCATTCCTAGCTTCACCTCACCCCCTTGGAGGAGACGGTGCAGGCCATTCCTGGCAGGGGCATGGCTGAGCCCTTGGCCAGCGGCGGGGCAGAAAGGATACAAGATGCTGGTATTCTCATGCATTATCCTCCTTCTGGCATGCACCTCTTGCTTTCCCACCCTCCCCTCACCACAACTCATCAAAATGCAGATATCTGAGCTATTTTATGTCCCTACCACAAAGCAAAAGAAATTTATGTCTGAGACACACTTAACTGAAACAAATTTTGAAACAAATTACACTACCCACTGTTTTAAAAGTGGTGTTAACTTGCTTCAAATAAACTGGTCGAAGTCTGGACTGAAATGGATGATCAAGTAATATCATACAAGCATGTTAAGTGTTTTCTAATATTGCCAACATTGATTTCTACTGTTGGTTTTACAATGTCTCGTGAAGACACCACAATGATCTAGAAAGCTTAAACATTCGGTAAACTTTCACCTAATCCCTGCCATTCCACGTGGAGGAGGAGCAAAGTCAAAATCTAGGGCCTTTATTCACTGACCCAACTAGCACCAGGGGAAATGCAGGGATTACTACTCATGTAAACATGCTGAAACAGATCAGTCCAGGTAATCAAAAAGTGATGATTAGCGTGATCACTATAACATCTCATTCATGAAAAATTTGCCAAGGTAAGCAAAGCAATCTTTGTCCTGAAGCCACTGTACATCTTTTGTCTCCTGTAACTTGTGAAATCTGTTACTGTGGAAAAAAAATGATAACTTGGCCCAGTATTGGCTGGAAACGTTTTGTATAATTATCCAGGTATAAGACGGCAGTCTGTGAACCTTCCTTTATTCAAAAATGGCCAGAAACATTCAAGATACATTCGGGGAACATCCTAATGGCTCACATGCCAAATACACAGCTTGGTCCAGAACAGACCCATACCAATCAGGGACATCTTTAGAAATAACAACAGAAAATGCTGGAAAAACTCAGCAAGTCAGGCAACATCCGTGGAGAGAAATTTGAGTTGACGTTTCGGGTCGAACCGTTCTTCAAAACTGGAAAGAAAAGAAACTAGATCGAAGGCAGGGCTGCGATCGGACAAAAGAATAAAAGAAACAAAAGAAGTAAAAGAGTTTAGAAGCTAGACGAGATGGTAATAGGCTGAGATTAGGTGTAAAGTGTACTGGCAGGGCAGAAGATAGCTGCCAGGTGTGAGAGAGAAACAAAAGGAAAGGGGCGGGGGGGGGGAAAGGAGTGGAACAATTACAAGAGAAAATGAAATGGGGGCCGAGCTTATGATCTGAAATTGTTGAACTCGATATGGAGTCCGGAAGGCTGCAGAGTGCTGTGCTGAGTTTGTTGATCTCCAGGTCACCTGTCCTAATATCTCGTCATGTTTGCTCAGTGTCAAAGTTTGTTTGATAATGCTCTTGCGGTCAATTCAGGAAAAATTGTGAGAAATTCTTCTCTATCACTGCCTAAGGCCAAAAGCCCATAACTCTTCACAATCACAGCTAACTAGCAACTTATCCTCTTTAACTGGAAATGTCCTTTCCACTCAGGAATTTATCAAGTTCCCTGTTAAAAGACAGTAGTAAATTCCATTACAGTCGGTTCCAGCGGGCGATGACTTTGTGAAAAGAAATACTTCCGGGCATCCAAACTAGCTCTCTGCCTACCGATTTTATATGCATGCCCTCTAATCATGCCATCCCTACGCATTGTACTTCATTGGTTGTAAAGCACTTTGGGACGTCGTGAGGTCGTGAAAGGTGCTATAGAAATGCAAGTCTTTCTTTCTTATTTCAAATAAGCTATCCTGCAGCCGGGCAGAATGTGAAGACAAAAATAGAAAGAAACAGGTAAATGGAAGGAAAAGAAGTGAGGAAAAGAAAAATATGAAAGAAAGAGAAAAAGTAGAGAAACAGAAGAGGCAAAAGTATTAATATTATACTGATAGAAGTGGAAGCCATGCTTTCATTACCTACTCACATCATTGTGAAGCTGGGGAGGCAGAGCACTACATGTATTGAAACTCACACAAGTTGTGTTCCTTAAAATAGCCTGTTTCTGTGCTGTAATACTGCATGATTCTATGAGATCAGCCATTAGTGTGAGGTCTTGGATCTAGTGTATGAGATCATCCATTAGTGTGAGGTCTTGGATCTAGTGTATGAGATCATCCATTAGTGTGAGGTCTTTTGAAACGGAGTTAGAATGTGGAATAAGATGGAAAATTAAAGGATATAGGGAGCAGGCAGGAGAGTGGCATTAGACTGGGTGACTCTTTTTTGTGGTTGACATCAATGATTTAGACTTCAATGTAGGGAGCATGATTAAGAAGTTTTCAGATGATACGAAAATTGGCCGTGTAGTTGATAGTGAGGAAGAAAGCTGTGGACTGCAGGAAGATATCAATGGACTGGTCAGGTGGGCAGATAAGTGGCAAATGGAATTCAATCTGGAGAAGTGTGAGGTAATACATTTGGGGAGGGCAAACAAGGCAAGGGAATACACAATAAATGGTAGGGTACTGAGAAGTGTAGAGGAACAGGGAGACCATGGAGAGCATGTCTACAGATCCCTGAAGGTAGCAGGACAGGTAGATAAGGTGGTTAAGATGACATACGGGATACTTTCTTTTATTAGCCGAGGCATAGAATATAAGAGCAGGGAGGTTATGCTAGAACTGTATACAACACTGGTTAGGCCACAGCTAGAGTACTGCGTACAGTTCTGGTCACCACATTACAGGAAGGATGTGATTGCACTAGAGAGGGTACAGAGGAGATTTATGAGGATGTTGCCAGGACTGGAGAATTTTAGCTATGAGGAAAGATTGGATAGGCTGGGGTTGTTTTCTGTGGAACAGAAGAGGCTGAGGGGAGGCTTGATTGAAGGGTATAAAATGATGAGGGGTCTAGATAGAGTGGATAGGAAGGACCTATTTCCCTTAGCAGTGAGGTCAATAACCAGGGGCATAGATTTAAAGTAATTGGTAGAAAGATTAGAGGGGCATTGAGGAGAAAGTTTTCACCCAGAGGGTGTTGGGGGTCTGGAACTCACTGCCTGAAGGGGTGGTAGAGGCAGAAACCCTCTTTGCATTTAAAAACTACTTGGATATGCACTTGAAGTGTCATAACCTACAAGGCTACGGACCAAGAGCTGGAAAGTGGGATTAGGCTGGGTAGCTCTTTTTCAGCCGGCACAGACAGAATGGGCCGAATGGCCTCCTTCTGTGCCGTAAATCTCTATGATTCTATAATGCTATGACTCATGTAGAGAATAACTTCACTGGCTGTATTTCATTGGCTGCAAGGCGCTTTGGGACATCCTGAGGTCGTAAAAGGCACTATATTAATGCAAGTCTTTCTTTTTTTTAAAACAGAGACTTAATGGGATCAGTGGATTGCCTCTGTGCTGTAATGCTCTATGATTTTACAATTCTAATGTTGTAAGAATAAGCCACTTGCTGTAAGAATTTGCTATAACTTGACCAAACTTAAAAAGTTGACCTGTGGCGGTACCACTGGGTTAATCTAGCTAACTGTATATAATTCCCTTTAACAATGTTCTAACACCAGCCTTAACCTGTACCATTGTGTGGGGCATTACTGGGTTTTGTATACAGAGTTTACATGTACGGGGCGTGGCCCCTTTAAGAGCGCGGGCAAACACGATGACGTCACGTCGCAAATCACGTGACCGCCCAAACGCGGGCAAACGCGATGACGTCACGTCGCAAATCACGTGACCACCCAAACCCAGGCAAACGCGATGACGTCACGTCGCAAATCACGTGACCGCCCAAACGCGGGCAAACGCGATGACGTCACGTCGCAAATCACGTGACCGCCCAAACGCAGGCAAACGCGATGACGTCACGTCGCAAATCACGTGACCACCCAAGCACGGGAAAACGCGGGCAAACGCGATGACGTCACGACGCGAACCACGGGACTGCTTAGCCAGTCCTTGTGGCATTCCCGTTCGGTAAAGACCTGCTCCATGGCTCTCCTGCATCGATCTTTGTTGTTTTCTGGAATTCGTCAAATCCAACATTAAAGACCTGTTTGATTGTTCTCCTGAGTCGACCTCAGTTATTAGTTAGGAATACATCAATTCCTACATTGGTGACCCCGTTTTTCGTGAACGTTTTTCACGAAAGCAGCGCAGCCGGACCCCGATTTTTGTGAACGTTTTTCACAAAAGAAGCACGCCATGGAAGCAAGTGCCGTTTCACAAAAGCTACCGCATTTCAGGGAGCAGCAAGCGCCATCGTGCTTTATTTTGGTAGAAGCCCCGTTCGCCTTGTGCAACATCGATGCGGCGCAGACCAAACACCGGTGCGTGGTCTCCGCACTCGACAGCTCTACCGCCTCTCGGATCGTCCACCTCCTCGACATCCCCCAACAGAACAGCAAGTATGAATCCCTCGAAACGCGGGTACTGCAGGTTTTCGGGCCCACAAGATCGGAGCGCGCCCCCGCGGAGATGCCATGGGGACTCACCCCTCACAACCCACGAGGACTCACCCCTCGTAACCCATGAGGACTCACCCCTCGCAACCCACGAGGACTCACCCCTCGCAACCCACGAGGACTCACCCCTCACAACCCGCGAGGACGCACCCCTCGCAAACCACGAGGACTCATCCCTTGCGAACCACGACGACTCATCCCCCACAGACACCGCCCCAGCTCCTCAGCCTGCTGGGTTGTGTAATCTACCACGTGCAGTCCGGCGCGAAAGCGAAGCGTTGCCGCCCTCCCGGCAGTTTTCCCCAAGAACGAAACAACAACCAACACTGTGACGAACGAGGTACGGGTCTAACGGGCCTCCTGCGGCCGCGATGGCAATCGGCCACGCGGGAAAATTGCTGTCATCACTGATCACGGCCTCACCCTTGAACCGGCGACTGATCAACGCAGCAACTGTTAATTCTTCTGTGTTACTGCACACACCGTTTGTGCGTTCCCGACTCCTGAAGAGTTTGCTTGCCTGCTCGGCGAGTTCCCCGACCTGACAAGACTCACGTTCATTTCCTCCTGGATCGCCTGTTTTGGCATTGCCACAGATATTTTGTTCGACAGGGGACTTTCTAACAGCATCGACAGAGCCATGGTCCATGTCTACCCAACCTGCCAGTCACTACGAGGCGGCCAGCTGTTTCACACTGGTGCCTGTTTCGAACCACGGGCTGCAGAGGCCTCATGTTTCTACGGTCCTTCACAAGGCTGAATACGTTTTATTCGCCATGCCGCACGTAAGGATCCGCTCAAGACCACCACATTTCGGTCGACTGCTTGGGACCAGCACCTTTGGACCTCAACCGCCACGTCGAGAAAGCACAACCGCCGCGATGAGGTTGGACACCCATCGTCGTTACGGCAGACCAAGTGCGACCGCCCGCCAGACCGCCAGCCGCCCAGCAACCTCCGCCTCGAGACTACAGGAGTCGTTCGGACAGGCTCGTCAGACCACCTCACCGTTTGACTTTGTCCGTTAAAGCGAATTCTGAGGGGGCGCATGTGGTGGTACCACTGGGTTAAGCTAGCTAACTGTATATAATTCCCTTTAATGATGTTCTAACACCAGCCTTAACCTGTACCATTCAGTTGGGCATTACTGGGTTTTGTATACAGAGTTTGCATGTACGGGGCGTGGCCCCTTTAAGAGTGCGGGCAAACGCGATGATGTCACATCGCAAATCACGTGACCGCCCAAATGCGGGCAAACGCGATGACGTCACGTCGCAAATCATGTGACCGCCCAAACGCGATGACGTCACGTCGCAAATCACGTTACCACCCAAGCGTGGGAAAATGCGGGCAAACGCGATGACGTCACGACGTGAACCACGGGACTGCCTTGCCATGCTCCATGGCTCTCCTGCATCGATCTTTGTTGTTTTCTGGAATTTGTCAAATCCAACATTAAAGACCTGTTTGATTGTTCTCCTGAGTCGACCGCAGTTATTAGTTAGGAATACATCAATTCCTACAGACCAAATTTAATATCCCAGCATGCTTCGGGAGGCTGAGAGATTGGTTCCTGTGGGAACTTTGTACGAAAGCTGTTAATCAAATAAGGAAGCGACAGACCCTGAGCAGGAACAAATGGTTGGGCATTACAAAGACAGGAACATCTTCAGGCAAGTGGTGTGAAGGGCCTTGGGACCCATTGATAAGAGGAAAACAACTGCCGACCATTTGTCACACAGTTTGGGACACATACGCATTGAGGAACCTGCCCACTGTTTTTAGGGTATAAGAGATGCTGTTTTAAGACACTCAGGGCTGCAGTCGGGGGAGGCGACCTGGTCAGTTGCCAGTTAAAGCTATACGTCTAGCCATCACCGAACTGACCACTCGCTGGTGTTAGTATGTATGTAGTGTTGGCTTATTATCGCTTGATCTTAAAGTAAGGGAATGAACCTGTGTATGCTTAGATATAATCAGGAGTATTATATGCAACAGTTTTGTGTGAGCTTACTTGTAACCTCTTGCTGAATTTAAGTAAAAAGAAAGTTATTCTCGAATCCTTGTGTTTTGTGTTGTCTGCTCCACGGGTCTGAACTTTGGAAACTGTTGGACGGGTTAAAGGGCAAGGGTGAATTTAAACATCTTACAATGTCTGGAAGGGCGGCATCATTATTCAAGGTTGGAAGGAATTCTGAATAAAAGTTCTGAACTTCAAAAGTTTTTAACAACAGTTTCTGTTTAAATAGACTAATTACTGTTAGTGATATTTGTTAAAAGAAAAGATGTAAATAATAAATATTTTTTATATTTCTTAGCCTTCGCTTTAAAAAGCTACAACCTAAACAGACTGATAGTAAATAGCTACTCCCATACATTACATGCAGAAATGTATTTAATTAACTGTGATATTTATTTAACTACTTACAATAGATACTGAAAACACTATTTTCTAGAACTGATTTAAAATACCTACTTCAGTGTTTCAGGAACAGTGGGGAGGGTGGGGGGTGGGGGGGGAGGGGCGGTGGAATATGGCGAGTGAATTTTGTATAAACTTCTTTCCAAATTCTTTCAGCGATGATGTCCAACTTTTTCCACTTGCACACTCAAGCACCCCTTCCTTTGCAAAAATGTAGCCTCTGACTCATTGCCAGCAACAGCATGGGATCTTTGCTTGTATTAAGGAAACATACATAGTCACCTTGACATTTAACATGTTAGTCATAAGTTCTCCCTGGATACATCTGTAATCTATATTAGCTGTCTCAGCATGTTGAACACAATTACGCAATTGCTCCGTATTTGTTCCTAAGCCAGTTGGGCTGGTGGCAGCAATCGAAATAAAGCAACAGTTACTGTCATAGAACTGTAGTTCACGCAACAATTCGCATTTGAGCGGATAATTTATGAGTAAAGATTTTTCTTGGAATATAATGTAAATGTCAATATTTTATGCAATTTTACATCTAAAATGATGACTAATGCTAAATACTGAGTGTCATTATTTAGACCCAAGATCAGCCATGATCTCATTGAATGGCGGAGCAGGCTCGAAGGGCCGAATGGCCTACTCCTGTTCCTATCTCTATGTTTCTATGTTTATGTTGGTAATTTCCCTCAGAATTTTCTCCTCTAAGTTTATGCCTGGAAAATTGGGATGAAAGGTCAGTGACCTGAAACGTTAACTCTGTTTCTCTCTCCACAGATGCTGCCTGACCTGCTGAGTATTTCCAGCATTCTCTGTTTTTGTTTCAGATTTCCAGCATCCGCAGCATTTTGCTTTATGTAAACTTTGATCTTCCTGATTCTGATTCCTGACCTGGACCCAACACCGCCACGTTCAAATGCAGCTTCGGGCAGATGGATCAAGATTACGCTGAGGTAACAGAGGGAAATTGTGCCCCACTTTACATGCAAGACTGCCTCTATATTATCCAAATATGGGTAATTACATCATGGAAAATCCAGGCCAGGCTTTGCTTATCAAATTTCATGCCTGAGGTATGACATCCAAGGTGTGACATAGGAGATATGAAGCACAAAGTGTGACAGACCAAACATGCACTCGACTCAACACTATACTGTACTAACCAATCTCTCATGGCATTGCACATGTAAGTCAGAGCAGGCATGGCCTAAAACACAATGGCCTAGATTTTCAGTATAGACAGTTTTGGGGCGCTAACCTTAGCGCCCGCCCGAAGTTAGCGCCCGCTCCAAAGTAGCGCCCCGTTGCCGGAAATTCAGTGGCTTCACCCTAAGAGATTGGTGGAGCGGTAAAAGAGGCGTTCCACTCCTACCTTTAGGCGCTAAGCCGGCGGTGCAGAGCGCAGCACCCGAGCTCGGGCGCAGCGCACGGCAGACACTCTGGTGCCAGTGAGCTCTTAAAGGGGAAGGGTGCATGTGTTTTTTTCAAAGGCAGAGTCTGGGGGACAAAACAGAACAGCAGGAGGAGGAGGAGGAGGAGGAGGAGGAGGAGGAGGAGGAGGAGGAGGAGGAAAACATAAATACACCGTTCACAACAACACACTGGATCCTTCCACACAACACATGCAAACTGCCGTTTATAGTGCAGGAGGAGTGCCCTTTAATTTGCGCTCCCCAGGGTGTGTTGCGTTCCATTTTACAAACGCTCTGGATGCCAGCCGCACAATGGGGCGGTCCGACTGAAGTTTGGAATCGGGGCGGCCAAAGGGCGTTGCACGAGGATGTGACATCATTTTCTGCGCGCGCATCCGGGCGGCCGCTAAACTTTGCGCCGGCGCTAACGGCCAACTTAATTTGGGGCGGGGCGCAAACTGCGCTGCGCCCGGGCGCTACACGAATAGCGCCCAAAAATCACTTCTCTTAAGGCGCTAACTGCTGGCGCAAGCAACTGAAAATCTAGCCCATAGACCCCAAAATTCTTGGGCTGGAGAAGAAGGAAAGCCTGATTTTTAACCAGGGGAGGGCAGGTTGGGGGGGTGGTGTGGTTTGTGGAACCAGTTTTGTTGGAACGCTGCTCCTCTAAGACCATCCCTTTAAATTCGGGTCTGGGGAGCATGGGCAGATCTTCCACCTGACCTCCTACATCAAGTAGTTCATGCTGGGAGTTACTGGACTTCCGTGGGAAATTCTGCTCTCCATGGCCTTGAAGGGCCTCAATGGAACTCGCTAGCTGAATTACTTTAATGGGAGCCTTCAAGCAACTCGGTTTAAATTGGGCAACTGAAGCAGTTTTGAGTCAGCTAAATATAACTGCTTCTTGACTCAGTGCGTAAGGGAAGCCACAAGCGGCAGTGCACACCTTAACCTGGTATTGATAAATTACCCAGACAACACACAAGAAGTGGAAGTCATAGCACCCCTGAGGGACCGTGACCACAGAATGATCAAGTTTAACATGATCTGGGACCCAATTACAGCAAAGACCAGAAGCTAGGTATATAACGTTAGAAGAGTTAAATTCAAAGAGATGAGGGAAGAATTGACAAAAATAGATTGGAGGTGGATGACAAATGGAACATCTTTAAAGTAATAATGCTCGATTGCAGAACAAACACCTAACTAAGGTCAACAAGTTTGGACTAAACAAATGCGACCCCAAATGGATTAACAAACAAATTAAAAATGAAATAAAGAGGAAAAATGACCTGCAGAAATCCTGCAGGAAGGAGAAGGGGCTCACTGGGATAAATATAGGATCACACAGAAACAAGTTAAAAGGATAATCTAAGAGGATAAGCGAGGCCCAGAAAAAAGGTTAGGCCTAGAAATTGGAGCAGGTTGGAAACCCGCTGGTGCCACTGTCGGCTGCAGTTAATGGCCGCCCGCAATAATAGCGCTGACAGCACCGGTATTTTGGTGAGTCGCCTTCTTGAACTGCTGCAGTCCGTGTGGTGAAGGTACTCCCACAGTGTTGTTAGGTAGGAAGTTCCAGGATTTTGACCCAGCGACGATGAAGGATCGGCGATATACTTCTAAGTCAGGATGGTGTGTGACTTGGAGGGGAATTTGGAGGTGGTGGTGTTCCCATGCGCCTGCTGCCCTTGTCCTTCTAGGTGGAAGAGGTCGCGGGTTTGAGAGGTGCTGCCGAAGAAGCCTTGGCGAGTTGCTGCAGTGCATCTTGTAGATGGTACATAATGCAGCCACGGTACACCGGTGGTGGAGGAAGTGAATGTTTAAGGTGGTGGGTGGGGTGCCAATCAAGCGGGCTGCTTTGTCCTGGATGTGTCAAGCTTCTTGAGTGTTGTTGGAGCTGCACTCATCCAGGCAAGTGGAGAGTATTCCATCACATTCCTTACTTGTGCCTTGTAGATGGTGGAAAGGCTTTGGGGAGTCAGGAGGTGAGACACTTGCCGCAGAATACCTAGCCTCTGACCTGCTCTTGTGGCTACAGTATTTATGTGGCTTGTTCAGTTAAGTTTCTGGTTAATGGTAACCCCCAGGATGTTGATGGTGGGACATTTGGCGATGGTAATACTGTTGAATGTCAAGGGGTGGTGGTTAGACTCTCGCTTGTTGGAGATAGTCATTGCCTGGCACTTGTGTGGCGCAAATGTTACCTGCCACTTATCAGCCCAAGCCTAAACATTGTCCAGGTCTTGTTGCATGCAGGCATGTACAGCTTCATTATCAGAGGAGTTGTGAATGGCACTGAACACTGTGCAGTCATCAGTGAACATCCCCATTTCTGACCTTATGTTGGAGGAAAGGGCATTGATGAAGCAGCTGAAGATGGTTGGGCCTAGGACACTGCCCTGAGGAATTCCTGCAGCGATGTCCTGGGGCTGTGATGATTGACCTTCAACCACCACAACCATCTTCCTTTGTGCTAGGTATGACTCCAGCCAGTGGAGAGTTTCCCCCCCGATTCCCATTGACTTCAGTTTTATTAGGGCTCCTTGGTGCCACACTCGAAATGCTGCCTTAATGTCAAGGTCAGTCACTCTCACCTCACCTCTGGAATTCAGCTCCTTTGTCTATGTTCGGACCAAGGCTGTAATGAGGTCGGGAGCCGAGTGGTCTTGTGTAGGCAAAAGGACTTGCCTTGTTCACTCGGTTTCGACTGGCATAAATATTGACGACAAGGGCACTTGTCCGGCAATCCAGAACAGTTTATTGTACGCACACAACATGCACTAACAAACTTGGACAGTAATTAGCTGGTTAAAAATACAGGTTTTACTTCCCGTACAACCAGGGACGACGGAGCGCGTTGGCTCAGTAGTTGTAACTACTGGCTGCTCACTTCTTTCTCCTTCTCCATGTGTTTCTTCTTCTTTATAGCCGCCCAAGAGTCCGGCAGGTCTTTCCTTTATACCATTCACAGAACGTGATCATCATGTTCTCGATCTATGTTTCATAACATGATTACATGATTACAGTAGTATAGTTTGTACAGTCATTCAAAACATACATGCTTCATATCGAGATTACAGTAGTCTAGTTTGTACAGCCATTAACGTGATTACAGGCGTATACTTGGTACAGCCTTTAACATGATTACAGTAGCATAGTTTGTACAGCCATTAACCCTTACAGAGTCCCCACCTTGAGGATGAGGTTTCATACCGATTCCTCACTTTCTTACTGGAGGCGATGCTTTAATGTTTGATATAATGGCGGATGTGGGTTTACAGTGGTAGCGATGATCAGTTTAATTTTTACTTCCTTGACCATAGTTTTTAGGCGACATATAATAATTAATAATACAACCAACACAAGCACCTGCAGGATAACCAAGGTGTGTGAAATCATATGTATCCAGGGGGGAATGTCAATATCCAATCCTACATCCCGCCATGGTCTTTCATCGCCTACACCTGGAATCTCTTTAGACACGTCACCATTTTCCTGATGTAGAGTATAATATTCATTTTTCACAGTTTTTAGCTGATTTATATATGTAGCCAAGTGGGAAAATGCAGTGAATATTTAAGTCCACTAGATGGCGCGGTTCATTTTCCCCTTTAGAATTTGAAAAAAGGAGAAAAGGGTTATGGGAAGGGCCATGTGATGCCAAAGGAACCTCCCCTTTCTTCACAGCCTCCATTTTCTAGATCCAGCGTGAGGGGTGTGCTCTGAGGAGAGTTGGGCAAGCCACTGCCGTACTTTGTCGACTGTGTTTTATGTATTTACAATTTCATCCTAAACCTAGACCCAAGTTATTAATACAGAATAAAAAACCCCAAAAACGAAAGTTCGTGTCCTGTGCTGCTCCATTTCGCCAGGCTACACATTTTGGTACCAGGAGTGGGGTCTGTTAGCTTGGAGTTTCTCAGGTTTGGGAAAGTTACATAAAATACGGCAGTGGGGGAAGAGCGGTGTGGTGCCAAGTGGACCTGGAGACGGATGGAGAGTGCTGCCTGGGGTTGCTAAGGAGGACCAGACCAGACAGACGGGATCCAGAGGGCGCCAGGACCAATCTGGGAGAGGACCCATCAAGGCACCGAGGAGGGACACCATTGGAGAAGAATCGTCACAGCGGCCATCCCATTCAGTGACTGTCAGGGACTTGTGAACTGAGTCAAAATGTTAGACCCTCCTGAGGAGGCGGGTGGAGCTCACAATTCGGATAGTGAGGACAATACCTCGAGTGTGGGTGAGGGCAACCAGATAGATCAACTCAAGGCACAGATTTCAGAGTTGAAAAAAAACCATGACCAAGCAATGGCAATTATTGCCACTCTAGGTAATGGGGCAACCAAGTCATATGTGTATGTACCCAGAGAGCGTCAGATCCAACCATTCAGTGGTGAGGTATCTAAAGATAGTCGTTCAGTTGATGAGTTCATTGAAGAGGTTGAAAGTGTACTACGAGCTAGAGATCAGACTCCTGCAGAGCAGGTAGATTTCATTCGATCTTTGTTGAGGGGGGCAGCCCTACAGGAAATTAGGTTGCGGTTGGGTGGAGAGTCTAAGCAGCCCAGTGACCTGTTCAGTTACCTAAGGGGGGCTTTCACCGAAAAACGCAGTGAGTCCCAGCTGTTAGAAACTTTCTATGGACGCAAGCAAGAAGAGGGTGAAGGTTTCCAAGAATACTCACATGCACTCTCTCAGATTATTAGAACTTTGGTAAAGCAATCACCTGATGCTGTGCCGGACACAAAACGGGTTGTCAGAAACAGATTTGTTGATGGTGTTAGAGATCCCTCACTTCGGAGAGAGTTGCGCAAGTTTGTACGAGACAACCCCCAGTCTACCCTGTTCGATGTACGTGAGGAAGCTGTCTTATGGTCCTTAGAAGACCAGCCCTGTAGCACTAAAGTTGCAAAGAGCAAGAATGTAGTGTGTGACAGTACGGGGAGGGATCTTCAGTGTTCTGCCATTGGGGTACCAGGCAGCCAGGCTGTCACTTTACAGGATGTTCTTAAAGTGGTGGCGGAACAGGGTAAAGCTATCGGGGAACTAACAGAGGCAGTACGGGGTCTTGCTCTACAGAAGGAAAACACGGGTAGTGACAAGGTTGGGAAATCTAGAGCCAAGCCAAAGTTCACTGATGAAGGTCAGCCTATTTGCTTTAAGTGCAACGGGGCGGGGCACATTGCCAAACAGTGTCCTCAGAAGCACGAGGTAGCAAACACATCCACCAATGCTGGCTGGGGTGCAGGAAAACTAACTCCCGCGATTGCCATGAGCCGGGCAATGCGAGGAAAACCTGCAGGCTCTCAGAACAGTACTGGTATTCGTGACAGATTTCTTGACCGTGCAGTAGGTAAATGTCCAGTAGTAGATCTCAAGATTGGGGGGGTTACTGCTAACTGTTTACTGGATACCGGGAGCCAAGTCAGCACTATTACTGAAGTTTTTTTCAGAGAGCACTTACTTGGGAGGGATGAGGATATGCTGCCTACAACCGGGTGGCTTAAGATCACTGCCGCCAACGGGTTGGACATTCCCTACTTGGGCTACCTTGAGTTAGACGTTGAAACTATGGGCATAACCTTACCCGAATGTGGTTTCCTGGTAGTCAAAGAGCATCAGCAGTCACAGCCTGCAGCACCAGGTCTTATTGGTATGAACATCATCAGCCGATGCAGACAACTAGTTCATGCTGAGTTTGACACTACTCTAGGGGGAAAGTTGGATTCAGATTGGAGGGAAGCATTTCAGCAAGTACAACAGTGTAACATCACTCCAAAGTCATCTTCTGTCCGTGTAGCTGGTAGGGGTGCTGTACATGTGCCTGCGTCTTCCATAGCTACAGTCTATGTAAAGGGACTTAAAACTCAGTCAGGCGGCAGCACTAAAATGCTGTTGGAGCCAGGTAACACACCATTGCCAGGTGGCCTGGTAGTTGTCCCCACTCTAGTTGAATCAAAGGGACATTTATTTCCAGTGCAGGTGGTAAATTTCTCTGAGGAGGATGTGTGGTTAAACCCCAGGACCAGGCTTGGTATTCCGACTCAGGCAGAGTGTGTAGACAAGGACTTCTGTGAGGTGCGATTTCAACGCATCTCCGCTGACACAGAGGAAGTAACTGTTGGCAGACAAGAAGGACAGATGACAGACCAAGACATTCAGTTGCTTTTGGACAAACTACACATAGGTGGCACACAGGGCCAACAAGCAGAGTTAGGTGCACTTTTAGCCAGGTATTCGGAAGTATTTGCTTTTAAGGATGAGGACCTAGGCTACACTGATAAAGTTGAGCATGAGATTAACTTGGTAGATGACGCACCAGTTACAGAGCCATACCGTCGTATCCCACCTACACTGTACAAAGAGGTGAGGGACCACATCACTAAGCTTTTAAGAAAGCGTGTCATCCAGGAGAGCAATAGTTCATACGCTTCACCCATAGTGGTAGTTCGTAAGACTGATGGAGACATACGACTATGTGTTGACTTTAGGAAACTAAACTCAAAAACCAGACGTAACGCATTTCCTTTGCCCCGCATTGACGAGAGTTTTGATGCCCTTCATGGTGCAAAGTTCTTCTCGACCATTGATCTTGCAAGTGGGTACCACCAGGTTGCTGTTCGTGAAAGTGACAGGCCTAAGACTGCTTTTACAACTCCTTTTGGCCTTTTTGAGTACCTCAGAATGCCTTTTGGTGTCTGTAATGGACCTGCGACTTTTCAACGACTTATGCAAGCGACTATGAGCGACTTAGTGTTCCACATCCTATTAGTGTATTTAGATGACATCCTTGTGTTCTCTCAGACCTTCCCGGACCATTTAGAGAGGCTTGAGACAGCTCTAAGACGACTGAAAGAGACAGGTTTGAAAGTAAAGCTTGAAAAGTGTCACTTCCTGCAGCAGGAAGTCAGGTTCCTTGGGCATCAAATTTCAGGGGAGGGTATAGGGACAGATCCAGAGAAAATTGCCGCCGTAAAGAAGTGGCCGGTCCCCAGTACAGTCAAAGATCTGAGGTCATTTCTTGGTTTCTGTAGTTATTACAGGAGGTTCATTGAGGATTTTTCTAAACGAGCTGGCCCTCTCCATGACGCAGTCAATGCATGCCTTAGGGAAGACAGCCCAGCAAAAGCAAAACGGTTGTTTGAAGGTTCATGGACAGCGGCGTGCCAAGCTGCTTTCGAACAGCTGAAAGAAAAGCTGATCAGTGCTCCAGTGTTAGGTTACGCAGATTTCACTCAGCCTTTTATTGTAGAGACGGATGCCAGTAACCTAGGATTAGGTGCCATCCTCCACCAGCAGCAGGGAGATAGGAAGAGAGTGATAGCATATGCCAGTAGGAGGCTCCATAATGCTGAAAGAAATGACAGAAACTACAGCAGTATGAAACTAGAGCTCCTCGCCCTCAAATGGGCTGTTTCAGAGAAATTTCGAGGTTATCTTCTAGGTTCCAAGTTCACTGTCATAACAGATAACAACCCCCTGTGTCACCTTTCTACAGCTAAGTTAGGTGCTGTTGAGCAAAGATGGGTGGCTCAGTTAGCTGTTTTTGACTTTGACGTCAAGTACCGCCCAGGCCGCTGTAATGCAGCAGCAGATGCCCTCTCTAGGCAGCCGTTAGCAGGGGAGCCCGAGTCAGACAGTGGGGATGCGGACTATGATGGTTGTGTGGCCATATGTAATGTCACTCACAAGGGAACAGCTCTAGGACCAGACTTAGGGACAGCAGGAGTCAAGTGCTGTAAAGTCAGACAGATCCGTGTTTCGGACGCAGAAGAAAGTACTGAGCGTAGTGAGTTGCAGGGTAATACACCAACACTTCCCGGTTACTCTAAAGAGGAACTACGTAAGTTTCAAGACACAGACCCCACCCTCAGCGTGTTTAGGAAGTTTTGGGGTGAGCAGCGAAGGCCAACTTACAAGGAGAGGTCGCAGTTATCCAAGCTAGTATTATCCACGTTAAAGCAGTGGCCCCGTATTTGTGAGCAAGATGGTTTGTTGTACCGTGTAATCAAGGATGTCCATGTTGGTGAGTGTCACCAGCTACTACTGCCCTCTTGTTTGAAAGAAGTCGTGCTTGAAGGTGTGCATGATCGTATGGGCCATCAGGGAATAGAGCGCACACAGAACCTTTTGAGACAGAGATGTTTTTGGGTTGGGATGTATGGGGATGTGGAACAGTGGGTCAAGAAATGCGAGAGGTGTGTTTTGACAAAAATGCCCCACCCCAAGATACATGCCCCTATGAAATCATTTCTAGCCTCCCGGCCCCTTGAAGTAGTTGCTGTAGATTTCACCATGCTGGAACCGGCCTCCGATGGTCGTGAGAATGTGTTAGTGGTGACCGATGTTTTCACTAAATTCACACAAGCCTTCCCTACTCGGGACCAAAAGGCTGATACCACGGCAAAAGTCCTTCTCAAAGAGTGGTTCATGAAGTATGGGGTCCCAGAAAGATTGCATTCAGACAGAGGTCGAAATTTTGAGAGTGAAATCATTGCCGAGCTGTGTAAGCTTTATGGTGTAAAGAAAACCCGCACTACCCCACACCACCCAGAAGGAAATGCTCAATGTGAGAGATTCAACAGATCTTTACATGATCTTTTGCGTACACTGCCTCCAGAAAAGAAGCGCCGCTGGCCTGAGCACTTATCTGAGTTGGTGTATGCCTACAATGTAACACCCCATGCTAAGACTGGCTACTCACCGTACTATCTGCTTTTCGGGGTTCATCCACACCTTCCTGTAGATGCTTTATTAGGTCAGGAGCAAGTGTTAGACAAGAAACATGAGTGGTTGGTTGTCCACCAAGAGCGTTTGAAGGAGGCACATGCAAGGGCAAGAGAGTACACTGAAAAGAAATCAGCTCAAAGAATTGAACTTAACAAAGACAAAGTGTACTGTCCAACCATTGAGGTGGGTCAGTTGGTATACTTACGACACATGCCTTTGGGTAGGAACAAAATTCAGGATGCTTGGGGTCCTACTGTGTACAGAGTGGTGGAGGTACAGGGTACTACACATGCAGTTGAGCCTGTAGAGGGCGGTCCTTTAAAAAGGGTCCATAGAGTTAATCTTAGGCCATGTGTTACCCCTGTCCCTGAGCCTAGGCGGACGAGAACCAAGTCCCCTGTCACCGTACCCCCTGTCACTCTTTTGACAGAATCGTTGCCAGAGCCCTCTGATACTGAGTTTGTTGTGGTAGAGGAAGTCACCTATCCAGAGTTAACTCAGGAGGAAAAAGTAAACAATGATCCTGTTGGTAACGCCCAAGATGTACAGGAATCAGAGGCTGTTTCTGAGCCAGAGCATTCAGATCCTTCTGAGTGTGGGACTGAGGTTGAGGTACCCATTCCGGCTCCTCGCAGAACTAAAAGAGCCAATGCTGGGGTAAACCCTAACCCATACCATTTGCCTCAGTCAGCCTGTAATGCAGTCTCACTCAGTCCTGAGGTGTTCTCTCATGTTTTATCGAGTCTGGGTACTGCATTTTTTCGAGAAGCTGTAAAAGAAGTGAAAAACGGGTGCTAAGTCACCGAGGACGTTGACTTTAAAGCAGGGGAGAATGTAGCCAAGTGGGAAAATGCAGTGAATATTTAAGTCCACTAGATGGCGCGGTTCATTTTCCCCTTTAGAATTTGAAAAAAGGAGAAAAGGGTTATGGGAAGGGCCATGTGATGCCAAAGGAACCTCCCCTTTCTTCACAGCCTCCATTTTCTAGATCCAGCGTGAGGGGTGTGCTCTGAGGAGAGTTGGGCAAGCCACTGCCGTATTTTGTCGACTGTGTTTTATGTATTTACAATTTCATCCGAAACCTAGACCCAAGTTATTAATACAGAATAAAAAACCCCAAAAACGAAAGTTCGTGTCCTGTGCTGCTCCATTTCGCCAGGCTACATATATAATACCACTTCCTTGCTTTTATCCCCTTCTGGTAATTAGATCAGATAGACTGCTGAGTTCAACCTGTCCACAATTGGGTAGGGTCCCCTCCATTTGGGCTCAAAGGCATTCTCCTTCTTCCCATAATTTAAAACACCATGACAGTATCTCCCACCTGATATTCAAAAGGCCATACTCTCTTGTCAGAGTACTTTTTAATCTGTTTCTTTGACGTTCCTAGATTTTGGGCCACAAACATTTGGTTGGTGTATTCCACCACCTGTTCCAACCACTTAGAACTACACAGTTCCTGAGTTAGGGGGCTTGTCCCGGTTAGGGTTAGGTGGCCTGGGGTTCTCATAAGCCTACCTGTTATGGCTTGGTATGGTGAGACACCCGTTGTTTTGTGCAGTGTTGACCGTATGGCCATTAAGAACATAAGAACATAAGAACATAAGAAATAGGAGCAGGAGTAGGCCAATCGGCCCCTCGAGCCTGCGCCGCCATTCAATAAGATCATGGCTGATCTGATCCTAACCGCCAATCCACTATCACAGAACCATCTCCTGAATCTAACAGAATTAGACACATGAAATAGGAGCAGGATCAGGCTACACGGCCCCTGGGCCCGCTCCGCTACCCACAGGGCCATGACCGATCCGAACCTAGACTCATGTCCAAATTCCTGCCCGCTCCCCGTAACCCTTAATTCCCTTTACTTCTAGGAAACTGTCTATTTCTGTTTTAAATTTATGGAATGATGTAGCTTCTACAGTTTTTTGGGGCAGCATATTCCATGGACCTACCACCCTCTGAGTGAAGTAGTTCCTCCTCATCTCAGTTTTGAAAGAGCAGCCCCTTATTCTAAGACTATGCCCCCTAGTTCTAGTTTCACCCATCATCGGGAACATCTTCCCTGCATCCACCCGATCCAACCCCTTCACAATCTTATATGTTTCAATAAGATCGCCTCTCATTCTTCTGAACTTCAATGAGTAGAGTCCCAATCTACTCAACCTCTCCTCATATGTCCATCCCCTCATCCCCGGGATTAACCGAGTGAACCTTCTTTGTACTGACTCAAGAGCAAGTATGTCCTTTCTTAAGTATGGACACCAAAACTGTACGTAGTATTCCAGGTGCGGTCTCACCAATACCTTGTACAACTGAAGCAATACCTCCCTATTTTTATATTCTATCCCCCTAGCAATGAAAGCCAACATTCCATTGGCCTTCTTAATCACTTGCTGCACCTGCATGCTAACCTTTTGAGTTTCGTGCACCAGGACCCCCAGATCCCTTTGTACTTCAGTACTTTCCAGTTTCTTGCCATTAAGGTAATAACTGGCTCTACGATTTTTCCTGCCAAAGTGCATAACCTCACACTTTCCAGTATTGTATTCCATCTGCCAAATCTCTGCCCACTTACTTAGCCTGTCTATGTCCCCTTGAAGGTTTTTTATGTCCTCCTCACTCACTACTTTCCCCCCCATCTTAGTATCATCTGCAAACTTTGATATGTTACACTCGGTCCCCTCCTCCAAATCATTAATATAGATTGTAAAAAGTTGGGGACCCAGCACTGACCCCTGCGGAACACCACTAGTTACTGATTGCCAGTCTGAGAATGAACCATTTATCCCAACTCTCTGCCTTCTGTTAGATAGCCAATCCTCTATCCATGCCAGAATATTACCCCCAATCCCGTGATTTTTTATCTTAAGCAATAATCTTTTGTGTGGCACCTTGTCAAATGCCTTTTGGAAGTCTAAATACACTACGTCCACTGGTTCCCCTTTATCCACCCTATATGTTACTTCCTCAAAGAACTCCAGCAAATTTGTCAAACATGACTTCCCCTTCATAAAACCATGCTGACTTTGTCCTATTAAATTATGATTATCCAAATGTCCTGTTACTGTCTCCTTAATAATGGACTCCAAAATTTTACCTACCACAGATGTTAGGCTAACCGGTCTATAGTTTCCAGCCTTCTGTCTACTGCCCTTTTTAAATAAGGGTGTTACATTAGCAGTTTTCCAGTCTGCCGGGACCATTGCCGAGTCCAGGGAGTTTTGGAAAATTATTAACAATGCATCCACAATCCCTACCGCCACATCCCTCAAGACCCTAGGATGTAAGCCATCGGGTCCAGGTGATTTATCCACCTTGAGTCCCATTATTTTATCGAGTACCACTTCCTTAGTGATTTTGATCGTGTTTAGCTCCTCCCCCCCTTTAGCCCCCTGTTTGTCCAGTGTTGGGATATTCTTAGTGTCTTCTACTGTAAAGACTGATGTAAAATATTCATTCAGTGTTTTTGCCATCTCCATATTTCCCACCACTAATTTCCCGGTCTCATCCTCTAAGGGACCAACATTTACTTTAGCCACCCTTTTTCTTTTTATATAACTATAAAAACTCTTACTATCTGTTTTTATATTTTTTGCTAATTTACTTCATAATCTATCTTCCCTTTCTTAATCAATCTTTTTGTTATTTTTTGCTGTCTTTTAAAGTTTTCCCAATCCTCTATCCTCCCACTAGATTTGGCTACCTTATATGCCCTTGTTTTTAGTCGAATACTATCCTTAATTTCTTTACTTAGCCACGGATGGCTGTCTTTTCTTTTACACCCTTTTCTTCTCAGTGGAATATATATTTTTTGGAAGTTGTAAAATAACTCCTTAAATGTACACCACTGATCATGTATCGTCTTACCCTTTAATCTATTTTCCCAATCCACTCTACTCAATTCCACTCTCATACCTTCATAGTCTCCTTTTTTTCAAGCTTAGCACGCTTGTTTGAGATCCAACCTTCTCACCCTCTAATTGAATATGGAATTCAACCATGTTATGGTCACTCATTCCAAGGGGATCCGTTACTAGGACATTTTTAATTAATCCTGTCTCGTTACACAGGACCAGATCTAAGGTTGCCTGCCCCCTGGTCGGTTCAGTTACAAACTGCTCAAGAAACCCATCCCTAATACACTCAATGAACTCATCCTCAAGGCAGCCCTGCCCAATTTGATTTGTCCAATTAATATGATAGTTAAAATCCCCCATAATTATAGATGTTCCCTTATTACAAGCCTCAACTATTTCCTGATTGATACTCCGTCCAATAGAGTTGCCACAGTTCGGAGGCCTATAGACTACGCCCACTAGTGTTTTTTTCCCCTTATTATTCCTTACCTCCACCCAAACTGTTTCATTGTCCTGATCTTTTGACCCAATATCATTTCTCTGTATTACAGTGATTCCTTCCTTTATTAACATAGCCACCCCACCTCCCCTTCCTTCCTGCCTGCCCTTCCTGATCGTTAAATAACCTGGTATGTTTAATTGCCAGGCATTGTCACCCTGCAGCCATGTTTCTGTAATGGCCACAAGATCATACCCATATGTAGTTATTTGTGCCATTAACTCATCTATTTTGTTACGAATGCTACATGCATTCAGATAGAGAACTTTCAAAGATGTTTTGTGACACTTAGTTCCTGCTTTTGCCCTTTTTATTACTTTACCTTTTACTCCATACCTTCTGCCCCTTCCTGACATGCTCTGGTTTTTAATTTCCCCACTGCTACCTAAGTCTATGACCTTCTCTGTTGTCATTTGTATTATTTGCTCTCTAGGAACCTCCCCCCCACTAGTTAGTTTAAAGCCCTCTCTACAGCCCTAGTTATATGATCCGCCAGGACTCTAGTCCCAGCACTGGCCAAGTGAAGCCCGTCCCAACGGAACAGCTCCCTCCTGCCCCAGTACTGGTGCCAGTGTCCCAGGAAGCAAAACCCATTTCTCCCACACCAGTCTTTGAGCCACGCATTTAACTCTCTAATTTTATTTGTCCTAGCCAAATTCGCTCGTGGCTCAGGTAATAATCCAGAGATTATTACCCTTGTGGTTCTGCTTTTTAATTTGGCCCCTAGCTGCTCAAACTCCCTCAGCAGAACCTCCTTCCTTGTCCTATCTATGTCGTTGGTACCAACATGGACCACAACTGGATCCTCCCCCTCCCACTCCAAGTTTCTCTCCAGTCCAGAGGAGATGTCCTTAACCCTGGCACCGGGCAGGCAACACAGCCTTCGGGACTCTCGCTCTCGGCTGTAGAGAACTCTATCTATCCCCCTAACGATACTATCCCCTACCACTACAACATTTCTTTTAACTCCCCCCACTTGAATGGCCCCCCACTCCACGGTGCTGTGGCCAGGTTGCTCACCCTCCCCGCAGTCCCTGTTCCCATCCTCACAGGGAGTAAGAGCCTCGAACCTGTTGGACAAGTGCAAGGGCTGCGGCTCCTCCAACACTACCTCCTGGATCCCCGTACCTGCCTCACTTCTAGTCACACCATCCTGACCCTGGCCACGGACTACATCTGAATTAATTAATCTAATTGGTGTGACTACCTCCTGATACACAGAGTCCAGGTAACTCTCCCCCTCCCTGATGTGCCTCAGTGTTTGAAGCTCGGACTCCAGCTCTTCAACACGGAGCCGGAATTCCTCGAGCAGCCAACACTTACTGCAAATGTGATCACCGTGAGCATCAATGGTGTCCACCAGCTCCCACATATTGCAGCAGCAACACATCGCCTGATCTCCCATTCTATGTAATTAATTAAATTTATTAATATTATTCTTAAATACCCTCTGCCTCGATTCTAGATGGTGAATATCACACCTTAGAAACTATAAAGCAAGGAGATTTAAGCTTAAAAAGGGAGAAATACTTACCAACCAATCACTTACCCGCTTTGTGGTGACGTCACACCTTGAATACTTTTTACCTCTCTCCTTCCCTGAGATTGCAGATTGGTAAACCTACCTGACCCTCTGGGGCCTCTTGTAGCCGCTCTGCCGCTCAGCTCCGCCTCCACCCGCTGCCGATGCCACACTGGGGCCTACCTGAGCCTCTGGGGCCTCTTGTAGTCGCTCTGCCGCGCTGCTCCGCCTCTACCCACTGCCGATGCTGCACTGGGGCCTACCTGAGCCTCTGGGGCCTCTTGTAGTCGTTCTGCCGCTCAGCTCCGCCTCCACCCGCTGCCGATGCCGCACTGGGGCCTACCTGAGCCTCTGGGGCCTCTTGCAGTCGCTCTGCCGCACTGCTCCGCCTCCACCCGCTGCCGATGCTGCACTGGGGCCTACCTGAGCCTCTGGGGCCTCTTGTAGTCGCTCTGCCGCTCAGCTCCGCCTCCACCCGCTGCCGATGCCGCACTGGGGCCTACCTGAGCCTCTGGGGCCTCTTGTAGTCGCTCTGCCGCGCTGCTCCGCCTCCACCCGCTGCCGATGCTGCACTGGGGCCTACCTGAGCCTCTGGGGCCTCTTGTAGTCGCTCTGCCGCTCAGCTCCGCCTCCACCCGCTGCCGATGCCGCACATGGGCAACATATTAGCCCATTGCGTGGGGTGGTCTGCACATAACTTTTTTAACATGGTCTTCAGGGTTCGATTTCCTCTTTCTACTACTCCAGGTGACTGTGGATGGTGAGAAATATGTAATTAATGTCTAATTCCCATCATTTCCTGCAAACGGGTGAATATTTTTCCCGTGAAGTGTAACCCTTGATCGCTGTCTACCTGTAATGGCAGTCCCCACCTGCAGAACACCTTACTCAATAGAATCTTAGCGGCAGTGAGCGCCGTGTTGGTGCAGCACGGGAATGCCTCTATCCATTTAGTAAACTGGCCAACCACCACCAAGCCATACGAGTAGTTGCCCTGTGTTTTAGGAAGTGGGCCAATAAAATCAATCTGAAGGTGGGCCCACGGTCCCTCTGGAGGAGGGGCGCTCCTGAGGAGGGCTCAATTAGTATGTGCAGGAGGGTTGTATTGCAAACAGGGTAGGCACCATGATACGTATAGCTTTACTGTGTTTTGCATATCAGGCCACCTTGCCGTTGCAGCTATTTTATCTAACATTGAAGCCGAATAGTGCCCGCCTAGCGGGTGGGAATGGAACAGGGAGAGTAGTTCCTCGCCCACCACTGGTGTCACACACACACCGCCGGCCAGGCGTCAGCTGTTCTCTGGAACATTAGCAAGCTGGAGTTACTGAATTCAATTTTCGATAGTCAATGGTTAGCCTCCAGCTTCCGTCTGGCTTCTTTACAGGCCAGGCAGGTGAATTGGTTGTGAAAGTGCCAGGTCTAAGAACACCCTGCTGAACAAGAGTCTGAATCGTGTCTCAAATGTACAGGTGGCTTTCTCTCGGGATAGGGGACTGTTTGGTGAAGGCGTGAAGGGGCCCCTCTATTGATTCTTCCCCCTCCATTTTCCCACAGTTAAGCGTGCTAGTGGCAAAAACTGCCAGGTGAAAAATTCACCGTTTGCGCTCCAAGAAGGAAGTGGAGCGCAAAATCAAGCGCTTCACTTCCTTCTTGGAGCACAATCAGCAGCAGGCGGGGCAGGAGGTGTGTAGCACTGCACAATGGGCCGTGCAGCGCTGCCGCGTTCAAAGGCTCCTTCCCTCCCTTTGGGACGTCCTGAGGTCATGAAAGGCACTATATAAATGCAAAGTCTTTTGAGGGTGAAATTGGGTGCTTTTATATATATAAAAAGTCGGCAGAGTGCCGGGATGATCGATCGCAGGCAGGAAACTGTGAAAAAAACTTGAACAAGAAATGTAAGTATTTTTTTACTTACCTCGGCCACCTTGCCTTTAATCATCGCCCCCAAAGCGGCCGGCCGCCCGATGCACGCCTTCTGCAGCTGTCGGTGCTGCAGGGGGCGGAAGTCAATTTTGGGTCCGGGGTGATGCGCAGGCCGATGACGTCACGATCTCTGGGCGAAGGAGATTAGGGCACAACGCCGTAGCACCGCCGCAAAACTCCCGCTGAATATGGCGGGAGTCAGTGTCAGTGCCGCGCCCGGTCGCAAAGCCATTTGCTGCCCGTTAGTGCCCCCCAGGGGTGCTAACGGGAAGCACAAAGGTACCCAACTTCACCCCCAAAGACTTTGCATTTATATGGCGCCTTTCATGATCTCAGGACGTCCCAAAGTGCTTTACAGCCAACTAAGTACTTTTGGTGTGTAGTCACTGTTGTAATGTAGGAAACACGGCATCCAATGGCCTCGAATTTTCTGGAGCTGTCAGGCGGGGTTTCAGGCGGGCGGGGGTTGAAAATCGCAGAAATAGGGGGTCGCGACCCCCCCCCCCACCGCCCGATTCCCCACCCCATCCGACTTTCGCCCTGGTGTTTCAAAGTGACCTGAATCAGTTCGCCCGCAGCAGGCAGGACTGGTCGCCCGCAGCAGGTGGGACTGGTCATCGGGAGCCTAATCAGCAATAATTGGCATCTGTAATCCAATTTTAAGGGGCCCTTGCAATTTTCAGCCTTTCCCCACGTAAACCACGCCTGGTGGGAACACCACTGATGAAACCTGGCGTGAAAAATGTCGGCTTGCTTACTTTTAGCTGCAGGTCAATCAGGAATGAAGAGATTTAATCAGACAGCATTTGTAGGCTGCAGGACCTTGTTGCTCCAGGCTTGGGGCAACTTGTTCAAGGCTTAGGCACAGCTGTGGAAGGTTGGAGCCTCACACACTGCTCCAGTGTGAGCTCCTGGGAAGCCCCTCTCACCACCCTAACTCAGCGCTTCCTCAACGGAGGCATCTGCCAGAAGCATGGGAGGCCTTTTGTTCCTTCCCTTCTTGGCATTAGAGGATCTTCAACAGCAGAGGAGGCTGCAGCAGACCCAGCAACAACAGCAGCACCAGCAACAGCAGCACCAACAACAGCAGCACCAGCAACAGCAGCACCAGCAACAGCAGCACCAGCAGGAGCGATAGGCTGCGGCTCAGCCACCTGAGGCAGCACAGGCCAGAAGGGGCCAGCGCATGGAAGGCCGTCGGCGCAGGTGATACCCCCCAAACAGGGTCTACAGACACCGGGTGAGCTACCTCAACATGACTGAGCAGCAGTACCAAAGGCGGCTCTGACTTTCGCGAGAGGTAGTGACTGACATCTGCGCAATGCTACAGCAAGACCTGGAGCCCAGAGCACCAGGTCGACACTCCTTACCAGTGGCCATCAAAGTCACCACCGCACTCAACTTTTATGCCTCAGGCTCCTTCCAGGGATCAGCAGCAGACATCAGCGGCATCTCCCAGGCAGCCACGCACACTTGCATCAAACAAGTCACCGATGCCCTCTTTGCCCTCGTGCGCAATCACATCCATTTCACCCGGGATCGCGCAAGTGTGAGGGCGCGAGAGATTGGATTAGCTCAGCTGGCAGACTTTCCAAGGGTGCAGGGCGTCATTGACTGCACACATGTGGCCCTTAGGGCACCCCACCGCAATTCAGGAGTTTTTGTCAACCGCAAGGGCTTCCACTCCCTTAACGTTCAGCTGGTGTGTGACCACAAGAAGGTGATTTTGCATGTTTGTGCCAAGTACCCTGGCAGCTGCCATGATTCTCTCATACTGCGCCAGTCTACTGTGCCTCTGCTATTCAGTCCACCAAACGAACTTCAGGGATGGCTACTTGGAGACAAGGGATATCCCCTGCGGACTTGGCTAATGACACCGTTGAGGAGACCAGCCAACGAAGCTGAGGAGCGCTACAACTCCAGCCACATTTCCACCAGGTGCATTATCGAGCAAGCCATCGGATTGCTAAAGATGCGCTTCAGATGCCTCGATAGATCAGGTGGAGCCCTACAGTACTCAGCAGCCAGGATCTTCAAAATTGTCGTGGTTTGCTGTGTGCTTCACAACATGGCACAGCGTCATGGCTTGCCGATTCCGCAGGATCAAGAGGCTCCTCACAGAGCCGCCTCGGATGAGGATGATGCTGAGGAGGAGGAGGAGGAGGAGGAGGAGGAGGACAGAAATGAGCATCCTGCAGAGGCCTGTCAACCAGCGGCACCAGTGCGCGAGAACATTGCTGGGCGGAATGCAAGGAACGCACTCATCCTGGCCAGATTTGCGTAGCCTGGTACATCAAACACTGTAGCCTCGCTGCTTCTTAACTGACCATGGACAGTGGCCCATCCCTGCGCATTTCTACCTATTTGACCAGCTTGCTGACATCTGCAAGTAATCCTAAGGCCTCAATGTGAAATCCCCATTCGCCAAATGACAGACGCCACAACTGCAGCAGTTGCCACCAGATTTTTTATGTACAACAAACTGATGGCATTAAAACTATATACACAAGACTTTTCACCCAAGTGACTACCCTTGTGATTAGTGGTGCTTTATTTTTCTCTTACGCGTGCTCCTACGTAGTGGTACCCCTGTGGCTTCAGCAGATGTGGAGGCCCCTTGCTCACTTTCCTGCTGCTCCGGTCTTGACACCTTTGGCGGGCGTCCTCTGGGGTGGCGAGCCTGTGAGGGCTCGCCAGCAGTCTGCTGCTCCTGCGGCTGTGCAGGGGTTGAGACTCCTATCTCACTTGGGTGTGGACTCCGGTGGGGCTCTGACCGAGGGCTCTGAAGTGGCATGGAAGTGTGAGCGCGTGGAGAGGAGCCCCCACTTCCTTGAGGTGTGCCAACAACCTCCCTCTCATGGGTCAGCTCCCCCTCAGCACCTGCAAGTGGCTGGAGAGCACCTTGCTGCACATCAGGAGGGCCATGGAGACCTGTATCTGCACTGGAAGTCCTGTTCAGAGGGACTTCCGTGAAGGTCTGGTTTCGGTGCTCAATAGATGCCCATCGCTTCTCAAGAGATGTCATTCTATTCTGAGCACTCACCAAGTTTTCAATACGCTGGCGACTAAGCTCCTCCATGGCTGCAGCCCTCCTCTCCTCGGCCGCAGCCCTCCTCTCCTCGGCCGCAGCCCTCCTCTCCTCGGTGGTAGCCAGCCTTACCACGGAGGTAGCCATCCTTTCCGTGGTGATGCTTTCATGCGCCAATGACTCCAATAAGGCTCTGCTCATGCTCGCCATGGACTCCTCCATTCGCTCCACACTTGCAGCGACCCTGGAGACAAAACCTGCCAGAGACTCCTGCATCTGTGCATGGAGATCCATCACCTTCGCTCTTGCGGATGGACCCAGAGGCATAGGGTCGACATGCAGCTGAGCTGAGCTGGCAGAGGCCTGCGCCCTCCAACGAGGACTCTCCACTGCTGTCCCTGTCTCCACAATCTGCTGATGCTCACTTGTGAGCTGTGAAACACCAGGTGACAACACTACTCTATGTCCCGAAGGCCCCCCCGCGGTGTGAGTGTCTGTGCTGGTGCTGGGTGCGCTTACTTCTGCTGACGCTGTGCCCTCAGAGGCTGGAGCTTCCTCTGAGGAGTCTGGCTGCACAGCCTCTTCCTCCTCGACAGTGGGGACGGGGGCTCTGGATGGTCCTGTGGGGGAGTAAAGGAAAGAGTTAGAGATCTGATGCCAAGGCTACTTGCACATTGAATTTGGCAGATGCTCATAAGTCCAAATGATGTAGCTTCAGAATCATATCAGCGACTCATGCTGTGTCAATGAGAGAGATGGGGAACTATTCTGTCACCAGCTTGCGGGCTTGCTCCTGTCTCTCCTTCCCCAGCTTCCGCAGCCACGTCAGCCCCAACAATCTACATCACTGCTTCCTCCCAAGGGGTCAGGTGGGCGATTGAGGGTGGTCCTCCTCCAGTCCTCGCTCGCTCTCTCCTATTGTGAGCTCTCTTTTCCTGCAATGAGGGAGACAAGTGGAGTTTGAGTGAGAGTGCAGGAGTGAGAGTAGAGATTGCATAGCATAGATACTTAGAAGGAGACAAAGATGGTGTGAGGCTGCAAGACCAAGGGCCCTCCCTGTGTGTTGTCAGTTGTGTTCCAAGCATCAGAGTGAGAGGCAGTGTGAGGGCTGCATGTTGGAATAGTTATGTGAATGTGAGCATAGAGAGGGAATGGGTAAGGGTGCATGGATGTGACTGTGAAGTGGGATGTGGAGGAAGAGAGTGCTGAAGCTGAGTGCTGTTGGGGAAAGGGAATGTGGATCAGGTTGAGGGTGATGGAAACTTCATACTTACTTTTCCTGTACGGTGAAGGTCATGGAAGCGCTTCCTGCACTGCATCCAGGTCCGGCGGGTGACTCCCTGAGAGTTCACCTCTGCAGCCACCTCCATCCAAGCAGCCCTGGTATCTTTGGGAGGCCTTTTCCTCCCTGAGCTAGGGAAGAGGGCCTCCCTGTGGGCCCTAACCCCATCCACCAATGTCTGCAGTGACGTCTCATCAAATTTGGCGGCAGCTCGGCCTCTGCTGCTGGCAGCAGCTGGTGCAGGCTCCTCTGCCATTCTGTACGACTGGTTGGGAAGCCTGCAGAGGTTGAAAAGCTTGCTGGAGACTTTAAAAGCACCACAAATGATGACATCATACTGTGGGGCTTTCTGACTGGAAATGGACAATTAGCAAGGGTGCCCACACGCTGGAAATTAATTGGCCAATTGAGGGAAAATTGCGTCCAGCTGGCAGACCCATTTAGATTCGTGTCGGAACCCGACAATTCCCCGCACCTGCGGGAAAATCGGCCCCAATATGTGCACAGCAAGTTCCCACAAACAGCAATGTGGTAATGACCAGATAATCATTTTTTTTTAGTGATATTGTTTGAAGGATAAATATTGGCCTGAACACCGGGAGAATTCCCCTGCTCTGCTTCGAATATTGCCATGGGATCTATTCTGCTACTTGTCCCTGACTCCACATGCTCTGGCCTTAGTCATGATGTTATGTCGAAGGCCTTTTGAAAGTCCAAATATATTACATCCATTACATTAACCTTGTTTACTCTTTCTGTTACTTCTGCCCACTGCTTCCTCGTCATATATTTTGAGGGCCTCCTGCCCCTGGTTGATTCAGGATGTCTCTCCTTCTCTCCACCTCCTGCACTAAGGCCTTCAGTGCCGCACCAGATAACCTTGGTGCATGCGTTCTCCCAGCTTCAGCCATTCTTCAAAATATTAGAGTACAAGTTCACTTCACAAACGACTCCCCCCCCTTCTTGCAGCCACAGCGCATCTCCCCTTTAAGAGGCTGCCTTTAAGTAGCGCTGGCTACTCACAATATCAGGCTCCCTGCTGACACCTGCAGCCAATGAACAGCGTAGGTATGACTGGCTGCATGCAGTATTCATTTAAATCATCAGGCAGCACGAGTTTAATGTCCTGCCTGCAGCGCATTGAAAGGGCGTACCGCAATCCCCGAGCCCGTTTTCAGAGGTTATCCAATTGAACCCCCTAAGGGCTACTAAGCCTGGAAAGGAGGGATCTGAGTGGTGTTCTTATAGAGATTTGTAAGTTAATAAATGGTATGGATAAGGTTAATCCAGAATACTGTTTTAAATTAAACTATGAGAGTAGGACAAGAGCATACAGGTTGAAATGAGTAAAAAGTGACTTTGTGAGGGTCTTCTTCCTCTAGAGAGCGATCAACACTTGGAACAGACTTACAGACGGAGCGCTGCAGTTGATCGGCCCGTTCGGTGCCCGCAGCCCTCCGACAAAATGTTAATGAGGTGCAAACCTGAAAGTGGTTTGGGACTCCCAACTGACGCATTGGGCGGGCACCACGGGCACATCGCCAATATCAAGCTTGTTCAGCACCCAAACCGCAAATCTCCCCCAGTGAGTCTATTGAGCTGAAATGGAGGGAGAGGATGCTTCAACTGGGCCTACTCCTTCCATCAGAAGACCTTGGGGCCATTACCATCGATAACCTAGGCCTGTTACCACCTTCTACCAGGCAATCCTGTGGAGCAATGATAAGAAGGACAGACAGGAGGAAATACTGCTGGGACACCGGTGCGGAACTGCCTCGAGGGGCTAAATGGCCTACTCTTGTTCCTATATTTCTATGTTCCCTGCATTCCTGCTGAGATTTATATGTGGTGGGCAGGAAAGTTGGGAGGAAAATCAGAATGGTAAGTAGAGGTGGAGTCGGCCTCATTGTCTTGTTCCTGTTTTTTGACAGCATCACATTTCTTAATGTAATCTGTTAGTATGCATTCATCCTAGAACAATAAACACATTTTTATGCTCTTCTCAAGCAACCTTTTACTCCATTGTGGGAAGATTGGATGTGTTGCATCAAGGCCAATATCAATGTTTGCAGTATGGCTGCTAAGTCTCTAAAGTGAAAGAATGGATTGACTGGAGTCACAATACCTTACATAAGAACATAAGAACATAAGAAATAGGAGCAGGAGTAGGCCAATCGGCCCCTCGAGCCTGCTCCGCCATTCAATAAGATCATGGCTGATCTGATCCTAACCGCCAATCCACTATCACAGAACCATCTCCTGAATCTAACAGAATTAGACACACGAAATAGGAGCAGGATCAGGCTACACGGCCCCTGGGCCCGCTCCGCTACCCACAGGGCCATGACCGATCCCAACCTAGACTCATGTCCAAATTCCTGCCCGCTCCCCGTAACCCTTAATTCCCTTTACTTCTAGGAAACTGTCTATTTCTGTTTTAAATTTATGTAATGATGTAGCTTCTACAGCTTTTTGGGGCAGCATATTCCATGGACCTACCACCCTCTGAGTGAAGTAGTTCCTCCTCATCTCAGTTTTGAAAGAGCAGCCCCTTATTCTAAGACTATGCCCCCTAGTTCTAGTTTCACCCATCATCGGGAACATCTTCCATGCATCCACCTGATCCAACCCCTTCACAATCTTATATGTTTCAATAAGATCGCCTCTCATTCTTCTGAACTCCAATGAGTAGAGTCCCAATCTACTCAACCTCTCCTCATATGTCCATCCCCTCATCCCAGGGATTAACCGAGTGAACCTTCTTTGTACTGACTCGAGAGCAAGTATGTATTTTCTTAAGTATGGACACCAAAACTGTATGCAGTATTCCAGGTGCGGTCTCACCAATACCTTGTACAACTGAAGCAATACCTCCCTATTTTTATATTCTATCCCCCTAGCAATGAAAGCCAACATTCCATTGGCCTTCTTAATCACTTGCTGCACCTGCATACTAACCTTTTGAGTTTCGTGTACCAGGACCCCCAGATCCCTTTGTACTTCAGTACTTTTCAGTTTCTTGCCATTAAGGTAATAACTTGCTCTACGATTTTTCCTGCCAAAGTGCATAACCTCACACTTTCCAGTATTGTATTCCATCTGCCAAATCTCTGCCCACTTACTTAGCCTGTCTATGTCCCCTTGAAGGTTTTTTATGTCCTCCTCACTCACTACTTTCCCCCCATCTTAGTATCATCTGCAAACTTTGATATGTTACACTCGGTCCCCTCCTCCAAATCGTTAATATAGATTGTAAAGAGTTGGGGACCCAGCACTGACCCCTGCGGAACACCACTAGTTACTGATTGCCAGTCTGAGAATGAACCATCTATCCCAACTCTCTGCCTTCTGTTAGATAGCCAATCCTCTATCCATGCCAGAATATTACCCCGAATCCCGTGATTTTTTATCTTGAGCAATAATCTTTTGTGTGGCACCTTGTCAAATGCCTTTTGGAAGTCTAAATACACTACGTCCACTGGCTCCCCTTTATCCACCCTATACGTTACTTCCTCAAAGAACTCCAGCAAATTTGTCAAACATGACTTCCCCTTCATAAAACCATGCACTCACTTCAAGCTCACCTCAGAATTCATACCAATGAGAAGCCTTATAAATATTCGCAGTGTGACTACGCCAGCACCATCAAGGCCAACCTTATCATTCATTTACTTTAGCCACCCTTTTTCTTTTTATATAACTATAAAAACTCTTACTATCTGTTTTTATATTTTTTGCTAATTTACTTTCATAATCTATCTTCCCTTTCTTAATCAATCTTTTTGTTATTTTTTGCTGTCTTTTAAAGTTTTCCCAATCCTCTATCCTCCCACTAGATTTGGCTACCTTATATGCCCTTGTTTTTAGTCGAATACTATCCTTAATTTCTTTACTTAGCCACGGATGGCTCTTTTCTTTTACACCCCTTTCTTCTCAGTGGAATATATATTTTTTGGAAGTTGTAAAATAACTCCTTAAATGTACACCACTGATCATGTATCGTCTTACCCTTTAATCTATTTTCCCAATCCACTCTACTCAATTCCGCTCTCATACCTTCATAGTCTCCTTTATTCAAGCTTAGCACGCTTGTTTGAGATCCAACCTTCTCACCCTCTAATTGAATGTGGAATTCAACCATGTTATGGTCACTCATTCCAAGGGGATCCTTTACTAGGACATTTTTAATTAATCCTGTCTCATTACACAGGACCAGATCTAAGGTTGCCTGCCCCCTGGTCGGTTCAGTTACATACTGCTCAAGAAACCCATCCCTAATACACTCAATGAACTCATCCTCAAGGCAGCCCTGCCCAATTTGATTTGTCCAATTAATATGATAGTTAAAATCCCCCATAATTATAGATGTTCCCTTATTACAAGCCTCAACTATTTCCTGATTGATACTCCGTCCACCAGAGTTGCCACAGCTCGGAGGCCTATAGACTACGCCCACTAGTGTTTTTTTCCCCTTATTATTCCTTACCTCCACCCAAACTGTTTCATTATCCTGATCTTTTGACCCAATATCATTTCTCTGTATTACAGTGATTCCTTCCTTTATTAACATAGCCATCCCACCTCCCCTTCCTTCCTGCCTGTCCTTCCTGATCGTTAAATAACCTGGTATGTTTAATTGCCAGGCATTGTCACCCTGCAGCCATGTTTCTGTAGTGGCGACAAGATCATACCCATATGTAGTTATTTGTGCCATTAACTCATCTATTTTGTTACGAATGCTACGTGCATTCAGATAGAGAACTTTCAAAGATGTTTTGTGACACTTAGTTCCTGCTTTTGCCCTTTTTATTACTTTACCTTTTACTCCATACCTTCTGCCCCTTCCTGACATGCTCTGGTTTTTAATTTCCCCACTGCTACCTAAGTCTATGACCTTCTCTGTTGTCATTTGTATTATTTGCTCTCTAGGAACCTCCCCCCCACTAGTTAGTTTAAAGCCCTCTCTACAGCCCTAGTTATATGATCCGCCAGGACTCTAGTCCCAGCACTGGCCAAGTGAAGCCCGTCCCAATGGAACAGCTCCCTCCTGCCCCAGTACTGGTGCCAGTGACCCAGGAAGCAAAACCCATTTCTCCCACACCAGTCTTTGAGCCACGCATTTAACTCTCTAATTTTATTTGTCCTAGCCAAATTCGCTCGTGGCTCAGGTAATAATCCAGAGATTATTACCCTTGTGGTTCTGCTTTTTAATTTGGCCCCTAGCTGCTCAAACTCCCTCAGCAGAACCTCCTTCCTTGTCCTATCTATGTCGTTGGTACCAACATGGACCACGACAACTGGATCCTCCCCCTCCCACTCCAAGTTTCTCTCCAGCCCAGAGGAGATGTCCTTAACCCTGGCACCGGGCAGGCAACACAGCCTTCGGGACTCTCGCTCTCGGCTGCAGAGAACTCTATCTATCCCCCTGACGATACTATCCCCTACCACTACAACATTTCTTTTAACTCCCCCCACTTGAATGGCCCCCCGCTCCACGGTGCTGTGGCCAGGTTGCTCATCCTCCCCGCAGTCCCTGTTCCCATCCTCACAGGGAGTAAGAGCCTCAAACCTGTTGGACAAGTGCAAGGGCTGCGGCTCCTCCAACACTACCTCCTGGATCCCCGTACCTGCCTCACTTCTAGTCACACCATCCTGACCCTGGCCACGGACTACATCTGAATTAATTAATCTAATTGGTGTGACTACCTCCTGATACACAGTGTCCAGGTAACTCTCCCCCTCCCTGATGTGTCTCAGTGTTTGAAGCTCGGTCTCCAGCTCTTCAACACCTTCTTTGTTCTGTGAGAAACCACAAGGTATATTTTCAACTTGCTCCCTGCGTGCAAAGCTAGAGTTGCGGATCAACCTCCAGTCATGAAATGAAAATTGGGTGGTTTCTATATCGGGCAGCCAATCCGCAAAGCAACTTTTATGTCTAGCTGGCAAGTTGAAAATCGACTGCCACGTATCTGAAGTGGGGGTGATTTTCCCCTTCATCGCCTGGGCAACAATGTGGCGGCATGGATTGGCCGCCATGTTTTATAACACGCCCAATTCTCAACCCATTGAAATCCGCTCTGCCAGATTACTCGCCAGGTGGTAAGGTGAAAATTACCCCTGTGATGTCAAAGAATAGGAAGGAGACAGCGTAAGGAGTCAATGGCATTGTTTTACCAGTGGTCAAAAGTTGGAATTGACTCTTTTCTCTTTCATAGATCACAGAAATTTACGACACAGGAGGCCACTCGGCCTATCCTGTCTGTGCCGGCCGAAAAAGAGTTATCTCACCTAATCCCACTTTCCAGCTCTCGGTCTGTAGCCTTGTAGGTTACGGCACTTAGAATCATAGAAATTTGCGGCACAGAAGGAGGTCATTTGACCCATCATGTCTGTGCCAGCTGAAAAAGACATATCTGAATTTCTGTTTCCTTCCAAGTACACGAGTCAGTGTTGGGATCTTCTTTGGTTCCTGGTGAGAAGCAATTACCTGTAAAGATCTTGCTTGCAGTAAAATTGGACACAGTACAAGGAGTAGTTCAATTTTTTTGTAACTCATACCATGGGATTTTCAACCAGCACAAACAGATTTTATAATGCCTGTGCACATATATGCCTTCTATAGAGATGGATTAATAAACTACGCAGCAGTTGCAATTTACAGAGGTTGGATCTTTTACTTCCTGGTTCTCTATGCACATGCTGCATCTGATTTGATGCTGTTCTCCTGGTTATGTTCTTATGTATAAGCAAGACATCGCTGCAGGAGTTCCTCAGGGCAGTGTCCTAGGCCCAACCATCTTCAGCTGCTTCATCAATGACCTTCCCTCCGTCATAAGGTCAGAAGTGGGGATGTTCGCTGATGATTGCACAGTGTTCAGTTCCAGTCACAGCTCCTCAGATAACAAAGCAGTCCGTGTCCGCATGCAACAAGACCTGGATGACATTCAGGCTTGGGCTGATAAGTGGCGAGTAACATTCGCACCACACAAGTGCCAGGCAATGACTATCTTCATCAAGCAAGAGTCTAACCACCACCCAGCATTACCATCGCCAAATCCCCCACCATCAACATCCTGAGGGTCACCATTGACCAGAATCTTAACTGGACCAGCCACATAAATACTGTGGCAACAAGAGCAGGTCAGAGGCTGGGTATTCTGTGGCGAGTGTCTCACCTCCTGACTCCCCAAAAGCCTTTCCACCATCTACAAGGCACAAGTAAGGAGTGTGATGGAATACTCTTCATTTGCCTGGATGAGTGCAGCTCCAACAACACTCAAGAAGCTCAACACCATCCAGGACAAAGCAGCCCACTTTATTGGCACCCCATCCACCACCTTAAACATTCACTCCCTCCACCGTGGCTGCAGTGTGTACCATATACAAGATGCACTGCAGCAACTCGCCAAAGCTTCTTCGGCAACACCTCCCAAACTCACTACCTCTACCACCTAGAAGGATAAGGGCAGCAGGCGCATGGGAACACCATCACCTGCAAGTTCCCCTCCAAGTCACATACCATCCTGACTTGGAAATATGTCGCTGTTCTTTCATCGTCGCTGGGTCAACATCCTGGAACTCTCTCCCTAACAGCACTGTGGGAGTACTTCACCACACGGACTGCAGCGGTTCAAGAAGGCAGCTCACCACCACCTTCTCAAGGGCAATTAGGGATGGGCAATAAATACTGGCCTCGCATCCCTCACATCCCAGAACAAATAAAAAAAATGTAAAAACAATGGCCTAGAAATTGGGTTTTGGCGCAGCGACGGCTTTAGCGCCGGAAGTTAGTGCCGGAGCTAAGTCGCGCTGGGCGGGCCAAAAATTCACTACTTCTGCGCCCAAACGGCTGCCGGCGCTGCTGAAAGCTGTTAGCGCCTGAAAACTGGCACTATGCGCTGAATTTCGGCGCTATTCCGGCGCTGCGGCGCCCGCTGCGGTGCGGCAGGTTCGGGAAGTGCAGGCCTCCTCCTTCCCTTAAGGAGGAGCTGCCTGCACCCGGCCGCGGCCCGCGATAATCTTTTTAAAAATGAGCCCGGCACCTCGGACAAGTGCCGGGCTTGCTTCTGTTCCGGGGGGGGGGGGGGGGAAGTCCGGGGAGGGAGCTGCGGCCAGGCGGGCGGCGGGAAAGCGGCCGGCCGCCGCGGGGCCTTTAATGCGCCGGCGCAACGTTCTGTAAGGCACCTCTGCCAGAACGTTGCTTGCGGCTGCCACGGGCGAGGCGGCCGCAACTCAATTTCCGAGTTCGGGCGGGTTACCATGGCAACCGGGACGCTGCGCACACCGATGACGTCATCGGTGCCGGCGCAGCGCTACCGGCCTAACGCCGATTTAGGGCCCCTGTCAATTTCAAAACTGGCCATAACTTCGCCGCTAGGCCCTCTAGCGCCTCAAAAGCGGCGCTAAGGCCAGTGAATTTCTAGGCCATAATGTTGCTCTGATTTTGCTGGCGGGAGTGGGAGGTAGCAGGGGGTGCAACAGCAGTCTGCATTTATCACAAAGCACTGTAAGAGCCCACCAATTTACTAGACCCCTTAATTTACATGAACTAGACACGGGACGCACAGTAACTCCAGGAAATTGCAGTTCCACTGCAGCTCTTAAAGACCCATGTCACCTTACAGAGGCAGTGTTGGCTTCACTGTGTGGTCTCTAATGGCATTAGAGGACATTATGCTTGTCTTTACATTCTTCCTGAATGCTCAGGCTGAAGCCATGAAGGCCTTAGGCAGCAGTATAATGTATGCCTTGAACAGGTTGTCAAATGAGCTTGGCTGAATGGGGAAAGCTATGGATAGTGGTTTCAATACTGTCATTGCTTTAATGGACTCTGCTCCCACACAAAGCCTAAGGCACAATGACACACAGACCCCCAGCAAGGGATGGGTAGAACTGCAGGCAGATGAGATTTTTGTCTCTCATGGTTGAAACACTACCGGTGCAGTCCTTCCTCGCACCTCTCATGACTTCACTGGATCCAGTAAGCAAGGAGGGCCAGGCTGAACCGACATCAGTAACCTTTGCCACGGTTGACCACTCCATCCTCCTCCAACGTCTCTCCACCGTCGTCCAGCTGGGCGGGACTGCACTCGCATGGTTCCATTCTTATCTATCTAATCGTAGCCAGAGAATCACCTGCAACAGCTTCTCTTCCCGCTCCCGTATCATTACCACTGATGTCGCCCAAGGATCTATCCTGGGCCCCCTCCTATTTCTCATCTACATGTTGCCCCTTGGCAACATCATCTGAAAACACAGCCTCAGTTTCCACATTTGCACTGATGACACCCAGCTCTACCTCACTTCCACTTCTCTCGACTCCCCCACTGGCTCGAAATTGTCAGACTGCTTGTCTGACATCCAGTACTGGTGGAGCAGATATTTTCTCCAATTAAATATTGGAAAGATCGAAGCCATTGTTTTCGGTCCCCGCCACAAACTCCGTTCCCTAGCCACTGACTCCATCCCTCTCCCTAGCATCTGTCTGAGGCTGAACCACACTGTTCGTAACCATGGTGTCAGATTTGACCCTGAAATGAGCTTCCGACCACATACTAAGACCGCCTATTTCCACCTCTGTAACATCGCCCATCTCCGCCCCTGCCTCAGCCCATCTGCTGCTGAAACCCTCATCCATGCCTTTGTTACCTCTAGACTTGACTATTGTAGGGGTTTCGCAAAATTTCCCTAATTTCCCTGAAAACAAGAGAAACATTGGTCCACATCGTGGATGAAGATTTATGGCCTAGAAATTGGGTATAGCCCCGCTTGAGGCGTTAGAACTGGCGATGCGCAAAGTTTATAGCCAGATGAAACTTATCACCGCCTGGCGCAATATTGGGTTGCATCGCCCCCAAAGGGGATTGAGGCGCTAAATCAGCCGTTGCACGGTGCTCTTAAGGCGCAAAAGGTCAGGCGCTACTCAATTTCGACGCGGACGGGCGCAGCGCAGGTGAACTCAATTACGGGAAAGCACGAGACCTACAGGCGCCGGCCGGCTCTTAAAGGGGTGGGTCAGTCAGACTGAGCTTCAACACCCAACGCCCTGTAGGCCTCAGATTTGGCGCTCGTCCTTGTCTGGCGTTAGAAACTTGTGCATTATGGAGAAGGTTAGGCAGAGAGCAGAGCGCTTCAGCACTGAGTCTCTGGACCACTTGGAGGCTGCAGTTGAACACCGTCGAGAGGTCCTGTATCCGGATAATGGCAAGAGGCCAAATCAGAAGGCTTATCGACGATCTTGGAGGGAGGTTGCTGTGAGGGTGAATTCCAGCAGCATGGCGACCAGGACCCCTGTTCAGTGCAGGAAGAAATTCAACGACCTCACACGGATCGTTAGGGTGAGTGATGGTTTACCAAACTTGTGCTTCCCTCCATCTGCAGCTGACTTCGGGCACCCTGCTGCAATGATGTGCCAATGGCCATCTGTCAGTATGCACCCATGGCCCTTTCTGGCCACGCACATGGACAGATGTCTCAAGGCCTCATGTAAGGGCTCTTGCACCATGGGGGGCATGCGATGATGTCTCAAGGCCTCATGTAAGGGCTCTTGCACCATGGGGGGCATGCGATGATGTCTCAAGGCCTCATGTAAGGGCTCTTGCACCATGGGGGGCATGCGATGATGTCTCAAGGCCTCATGTAAGGGCTCTTGCACCATGGGGGGCATGCGATGATCTCTCAAGGCCTCATGTAACAGAACCTCCCCTTCTTTCCCCTGCAGTCCAAGATGGCGCAGATTAGAAAGGAGCAGCGTCGAACCGGTGGCAGACCTGCACAAGTGGTCACTCTCACGGATCTGGAGGAGAGAGTGCACCAGATACTTGGAGGACGTCTGTCTGGTCCAGTGACCACTGCATCTGCCGACCCCATTACCGACAGTGAGGGTAAGACTCTCACCTTTTCCACCTGTTGCCTTCCACTTGGTCCCCCCGCCAGCATGCATCCTCAGTGTGCAGCCATGTCAGAGCCTTACCGCAATCTGGCATGCCTTTCAGCAAACCTGTCCTTTAGCTAAAGCCACTCTTCCACCTCCCACTTTCAGAAGAAGCAGCACCAACTCGGGCTCAACGCGCTGAAGCTGCCAGTGCCAGTGCCACCGGAGGCGAGGACCAGGAGGAATCCGGACCAGCCATTGCAGAATCCGGGGAGCGGAGACATCTGCAGACTGGGGATAGTAGTCCCCTGGAGGGGAGGGGGGGTGGCTCTGAGGATGAACCAGTTGCCGGACCAAGCGGCATGGAGCAACACAGGGGGGATAGGCAAGTTCGGCCACCGTCTCCCCGCAGGGCAAGGCAGGTCGTCATGACTGCTGCACAGAGTGCAGATGAGGTCCGTCGCCTGGCAGAGATGAGCAAACAGGCCTGGGTCAGACACACGGAGCTGATGGCTGCAGTGGAGAAGATACCTGAGTCAATAGACTCATTGGCTAGGATTATGTTGGACTTCGGGGCAACAATGGAGAGGACTCTGCAGGGCTTTGGGGCAACAATGGAGAGGACTCTCCAGGTGTTCGGGGAAACAATGGACAGGGCTATCCAGGGCTTCGGGGCCACAATGGACAGGACTATCCAGGGCTTCGGCCCAACAATGGAGAGGACTGTCCATGGCTTTGAGTCAGCAATGGAAAGGACTGTTCAGGGCTTCGGACAATCCCTGGAAAAGTCTGTGCAGGGCTTGTCCGAGGCAGTGGAGCGGTCGGCTCCTGCCTTGTCCGAAGCCATGGGAAGAACTGTCCAGGCGTTCTCCGAGGCACTGGCACCTGGCACACAGGTCCTCACTGTTGCCACGCAGTCACTTGCTGGGCTCCTCCACAGCCAGATTGACGCAACGCGATCTCTCACTGCAGCCACCCTCTCTGCATCAGATAGGATCACCCCGGGCCCTTCCACTCCCGTACAAGGCCAGGAATCTGTGGAGCCTGCGATTGTGGCAGATGAGCCGAGCCACTCCCCTCAGATAGCCAGTGTGTCGTCCGACCATGGTGCAGGTGTCCTCTCTCGTCAGGAGACCATTGCACATGCCAGCGCTGGGACGTCTGCATTGCAGGTGCCACCACCTGCAGGCCACACTGCTTCCAGCCATGCTCACAGCAAGCATCCTGCATCCGCACCCTCCAAGCCCAGAGGTCAGCCAGGCCGTACCTCAGGGGCTTCTGCGCTTCCAGACAGTCAGCAAGCATCCCCCAGCCTTGAGCCCGCCACTGGGGTGCAATTACATAGGAGCAGCAGGGAGGGAAGGGGCCGGGCGCGAAAGAGAAGTCGTTCTCCCTCAAGGGGCCAGTTGTAGAGGGAGGTGCTGAGACGTTTGTTTGTCCAAATTCAAGGACACCCTCACCTGCTGTTATAGTTGCAGAAGGGTTGTTGAATTTTGCGGCTTTGCCGAACAGGTCACAGTTATTTTGAAAGTTATGGTTTCTGGTCATATTACGTTGTTTAGCTGTAATTAAAGACTTTTGTGTCAATAAACAGAAGTTTCAATGTTGCTTGGTGCATGTGACTACTTTCAGTGATGCTGGCATGCAGAGGCCCTCAAACATCCAAAGTGCGCATGAGTTAAGACTCTCATCATTCCGCCACAGGGGTGTCGATACGAGTCCAGAGGAGCCTCTGACGTATGGACCTTGCACTTTCAGCAGCCCTTCCATCTACCTCCTCCTCCTCCTCCTCCTCTGCCTGCTCTTCCTCCTCCTCCTCCTCATACTCCTCCTCCTCATACTCCTCCTCCTCCGCCTGCTTGTGCAGGGTCCGAGGGAAGGTAATGAATGGACGCGTTCGCCTATAAAGGGCATCTGTCACTTGCCGGATGCAACAGCGGACTGCAGCCTGAGCGACAGTCGCATTGTCCCCAATGGCTGACTGAAAGGATCCGTTGGCATAAAAATGGAGGCCATCAATCAGTGTAGCCATCACGGACAGAGAGGTTCTGCAGCGTTCACGCGGCTGCGGATCCTGACCAAGCAGGTGGCACAGATCAGTAACAATGTCCCTCCAGATTCGGAACCTTCCCAAACACTGCTCCTCCGACATGTCAAGGCTTGTCACCTGCTGCCTAAAGACCCTCGCAGCATCCCGTCGGATTGGCCGACCTCCATTGCCCCTCCTCCTTCTTGCCAATCCCGGCCCTCTCTCCCGCCGTCTCTCTGCCCCTTCACAGTGTTGGGCGATGAGGCCATCGCCCTCCAAACAAGCTCCCATTCCGATGCCAGTTGGTCAAAAGGCTTTTAGGTGTAGTGCTGCAAGTGCTTCGGACAGGGTTGAAGGTCCCAAGTACTGTAAAGCTAAATTCCCAGAACTCCGCTCCACATTAGCTCGCCAACTCTCTCTAGCAACGATCGCAATGAGCAGGCCAAGTGGCAGAAGATTCTGCACTAGAGCTGTCCCCTTTAAATAGCGCCACCCTACTCCGAGAAGGGCCTGTTAGCCCTCCCTCGAACTGTCACTAATAGCGCTGGGCGCTAAGGCTCCGGGCGCCACCCAATATGCGCTCAGGCGCTCCTAAAAGGCGTTGCACACTGAAATGACATCATGAGCTGCTTGCGCTCGCGGGCGCGCGCAAACACTTAGCGCAGGCGCTAAATGTATAGTCAATTTCTGAGTCGGCGCTATCCTCATAGCGTTCGCCCCAACATAGGGCTTCGCCCCAATTCTAGGTCTCTTTAGGCGCTCAGCGCCGGCGCTACCAACCCAATTTCCAGGCCTATGTGTTTTGAATTGCCTCTGGGTCAGATCAATGTTTTAAAGCATGCTCAGAACCACGAAAGACTGCTGAGCTGGGCTGAGCTGGACTACAACGGAATCAAGGAAATTCGTGGAAGTATTCACACACATTGAGAAAGAACATCTTGATTAAAATTTGTTCTTTTGAGCCCGGTCAAACACAGAGGTTTACAGCTTGTAATGTGTTTGTGTGAAAGACCTGTCAATCAAACCAGGGAGGTCAGGAGTTGCCCACTTGACCCGAGGCCACAGAGACAGGTTGTTATGGCTGGCTATGTTCAGCAACCAATCACAGTCAGCTAGGCAGCTTGTAATGTGTCTGTGTGAAAGACCTGTCAATCAAACCAGGGAGGTCAGGAGTTGCCCACTTGACCCGAGGCCGATTATGGCTGGCTATGTTTAAACAAGCAATTCAGCAACCAATCATAGTCCTTTTGTTTGTGTACTGGAACTTTAGGTGGGAACTTTTCCAGACAGAGCGGCAGCAGCACACAGGTATAAAGATAGCTGCTGAGAAGCTATCTTTCTCTCTCTTTTTACTTCGCTGGACCACAGGTGAGCAGGGTGTTCTGACTCCTCAACAAGACAACCTAGCAAGGAGTTTGGGGTGGTGATTTAAGGGAATTGCTAAGATTGTTTAAATAACATTGTAGTCATTGTATCCCTCGTTTTTGCCGTCTGTACCCCCTCTTCTGTTATACACTTTTACTGCATTTACTGTGTTCGTGTGGTATAGTTTATATTTGATTATGGTTTCTTTAGTTTAATAAATTTTGACTTGTCTCATATCCAAACCAATTGTCCGCTTTAACATCATTCATTATAAGTCCTCCAGTCAGAACTGAAAGGTGGGGTAGCGATTCGGAACCGCTGTTAAAATTGGTTTACAGTGCAGCAGGCAAAAAGGCTGCTGGCCAGGTATGTTACCATAAACCAGTTAATAGATGCTCCCCCTACACTAGTCCAATGTACTCCTGGCTGGCCTCCCACGTTCTACCCTACGAAAACTTAAAGTCATCCAAAACTCGGCTGCCCATGTCCTAACTCACACCAAGTCCCGTTCACCCATCACCACTGTGCTCGCTGACCTACATTGGCTCTCGGTTAAGCAATGTCTCGATTTCAAAATTCTCATCCTTGTTTTCAAATCCCTCCATGGCCTTGCCCCTCCCTATCTCTGTAATCTCCTCCAGCCCCACAATCACTCGAGATATTTGCGCTCCTCTAATTCTGCCCTCTTGAGCATCCCTGATTATAATCACTCAATCATTGATGGCCGTGCCTTCAGTTGCCTAGGCCCTAAACTCTGGAATTCCCTCCCTAAATCTTTCCGCCTCTCTACCTCTTTTTCTCCTTTAAGATGCTCCTTAAAACCTACCTCTTCGACCAAGCTTTTGGTCATCTGCCCTAATTTCTCCTTATGTGGCTCGGTGTCAAATTTTTGTCTTATAACACTCCTGTGAAGAGCCTTGGGACGTTTTACTACATTAAAGGCACTATATAAATACAAGTTGGTGTTGTTGTTGTAGATGTGTCACAGCCTGAAGCTGGTACCTCAGGGGGCTTGGCTGACGGAGATCCAGAACCTCATCAATCCTAAATGCCTCTTGTGGAAATGCAGCTGCCAGCTTCGGGGCAGAACCCTCTGCTGCTCTCATGGCCACAGACACACACGGCCCTCTCTCAGACATACGGTGCAGGGGAGGGGCGGTGCAAGCCCACCCTCTGCTCTCACAGACATGAGCCGTGGTGGGTGTCAACCCGGCTAGAAGGAAAAATAAAGCAGCAGTAACGTGGAAGTGAGTAAGACTGAGAATTCTGGGATTGATACAAACAGCATGAACAGAGGCTGCAATAGCTGATCCTCTCCTCTAAAAGTGGATGGTTGGCAACGGCATTTTAATGGCATTTCGAAGAGACCTTTTCTGCAGATTTTTGCAAAGTTGAAAGATTGTCATCCACATATTGAGACCCACATCCCAGTCTGAAATACACAGTAGTGCAGAAAGCCTCTCAGTTCCAGCCCATCACTGTACAAGCCATAACCCTATGAGCAAATGGACCTTAAAGTTTCATAGATTATAATGGTAGCCAAATTGTGAATAGAAAGTGCTTTGACACATTAGAATTCAGTGCTTAAGCTTATCTGATGAGACTACATAATAAACTATGGAAAAACAGACTTTCAATATACCAAACTACTCCTAATGCACTCCCATTATGTAAATTCCCCGTCAAGGGACAACATTTAAATCCATTGGATTGAACTGTATGAATTAGCAGTACACTGGTGTGGCATTCATTAAATTGCTTATTATTCAGTGCCATGAAGTGTTTGACAATGATTAATAAATATTAATGAAACTATGAGAAACAGTTTCTGGAGTGTCTTACACTGGTATAATCAGACTGCAGCCTTTTGCCTTCATAAAGATATTAGTCGCACAGAAGGTTTGTTTCAGAAGGATACTGGAATTAAGTATTGTTACAGGCATGGGAATCAACCACGATTTTTATTTTTATTAAATGATGTCGTCTCTGACAGTGTCTACCATGTGGTATTTAGAAGAGAAATAATTCAGTTCGAGATTTCCCCTCCCATAGCAGCAAACAGAAAACGGCACAAAATCGAGAGCTGCAAAGCTGCAATCCTGTACATTGAGGTTATTTTCCATTTCAGCTCCTGCGAAGGAGATAATTATGGGGATGGATTTCCTTGCGGCTTCTCCCACTACACCGGTATAACTTCGGCGAAAGTTCACATAAGTGTGTAAACAGGATTTCCAGTGAAGTTATGGCGGCGGAGCGGGAAAACCCCCCCATATTGAAGTTATGTTAACATACCTGTCGGTCCTCGTTCACACTGCTCATAGGTCAGAAAAACAGCCTTTCTGGCTCTGGCTGAACCTGCCCCCATAATGCATAGGGACTCGCCTCTTCTGTGCATGGACGACATTTCCGCACATGAGCAGAAGAAAGAATCCCTGTGGAATATTGTGCGAGTTCAGCCAGGAATAGAAAAAAACTGTTTTTAGGGAACCAGCACAAACAGGGACTAGAAAAGCTGACTGTTGAAGAGCTCCAAAAGCAGTTAGCAACTATGGTTACTACATAAGGATGTTAAGTTAGAAACTCCAAGAGAATAAATTAATTGGGGAGTATTCTAGTCAACCCAGGAAACTCTGGTGTTGAGACCAAGACAAGGTTTTAGACAGAAGAACACCTCAGAGATTTAGGGGGAAACATTGGGCTGCTTTGTGCCCTAGGGGGGGCGCTAACAGGGCGCAAAGCCCCTAGCACCCTTGCGTGGTGCCGCTAACGCCTCCCGCAAAATTCATCAGGAGGTTAGCGACGGTGGTGGCTGGTAGTGCCCCGTGGTGCTGCGCCACCGGCGATGATGTCATTGCGGTGCACAGCGCCCCGCTCATGCCCCGGCCGCAAACTTCGGTAGCGCCCCCTGACCTATCGCCAGACGCTATGTCCGACAGGGTCAGGGTGCCACTTTTGCAGCCGCGGCGGCGCAAGTTAAAGGGTAGGTGTCGGGCGGCCTTTTTTTTAGACCAACTGCCAGCACCTGCCCCCTTCCCCTTTTCTATTTGGGGTGCCGGCCGCGATCGCTCAGCCCGGCACTCCTCTTGAGTGCCAGGCTGTTTTCACGGCACCCCGCTCCCCGGTTGTCTAGCAGGGCCCCGGTGCGCGCAGCGCTAGACCCCTCCCCTTTAATCAGGGGAGGGAGGCCTGCAATACCGCGGTGCTGTTGCACGTAGCGCTGAGGTGTTCAGTTGTAGCACCCCAGGAAGGAGGTGGAGAGCTTCCAGTAGCACCCCGCCTCCTGCCTGGGGCACTACCACTGAATTTACAGCGCAGGGGCACTAACTTTTTCGGGGCGCTAAAAGTAGTGCCCCAAAGTGGGCGCCACCGAATTTCTCCCCTTCTAACTGTGACTCCCTCCACCACCACCACCTCCAACCCTCCCCACCCTCCCTGAGTATGTTTTCCCCGAGGAGTGCTGAACAGGTGGAACAAGTAAAGGTAAATGTCATAATTCTGCCAGGGAAACTAGAACATCTGCTCACAGTAGGGACTGTGCAGCTGCCTAGTGACCATGCCCAACGTTGACAGTGATAGTTTATAATAAGTCACAAGTGTCATTGTTGTAATTTGCCGAGAGCATCAACATGCCATTTTTCAGAAAACCCAAGATACAATAGGAAAGTAGAATGATTTAACCAGTAGTTACCAGCAGATGGAAGAATGCTACTAAATAGCATCAAAAGAGCATCAATACCAGAGCATAATGACCAGAAGGTAAAAGGTGTCTCAATAGAAGGGATTAAATACTTCTTGCTAATAGAAAGGAATGTAGAAAAGGGTGAACTAGCAGTCAATGGGTATCCCTTTATACCAAATAGCTGCAAATCACACAGTTCAATGAGAAGACAGTAGACTTGAGCTGAAGAAGGTGGAGCAATGTGACCCGGCCAGGTGAGCAGCCATTCCAACACTTTGGAACTTCCAGAGATGACGCATTAAACAAACTCCAGTACAGACTACAGCAGCAATAAGGTTCAGTCAGATGAGGCAGAAGTCTGCAGCAATGGAGCTCAGAGTGACTCTGAATCTGACTGAGAAACGGAATCTTTGTCATTGGCAACATCTGATATTGCTGATATAAGGATAGGGATTTTGTTCGGGGTATGGGGGGGCGGTGCTGAAACTGGGTGTGCAATCCTGGCAGGATTTGCAATTTGGGGCAGACCACAGATCCACCCCTAATATTTAAAAGACCCCAATCCCTGGATTTGGCACAGACTCGATGACATGCCATGGTGGTGGCGGGATTCAAAAGAGTCCGCCAAATTTTTAAGCTATAACCTTTGACGTGAAAGTTCTGAGCAACAAACCAGAGCTCAGTTGTTATAAAATTAATGGGCAAGATACAATGTAAATCCACCTTATAATGTTAACAGAAAACATAAGAACATAAGAACATAAGAAATAGGAGCAGGAGTAGACCAATCGGCCCCTCGAGCCTGCTCCGCCATTCAATAAGATCATGGCTGATCTGATCCTAACCGCCAATCTACTATCACAGAACCATCTCCTGAATCTAACAGAATTAGACACACGAAATAGGAGCAGGATCAGGCTACACGGCCCCTGGGCCCGCTCCGCCACCCACAGGGCCATGACCGATCCGAAACTAGACTCATGTCCAAATTCCTGCCCGCTCCCCATAACTCTTAATTCCCTTTACTTCTAGGAAAATGTCTATTTTTGTTTTAAATTTATGTAATGATGTAGCTTCTACAGCTTTTTGGGGCAGCATATTCCATGGACCTACCACCCTCTGAGTGAAGTAGTTCCTCCTCATCTCAGTTTTGAAAGAGCAGCCCCTTATTCTAAGACTATGCCCCCTAGTTCTAGTTTCACCCATCATCGGGAACATCCTCCCCGCATCCACCCGATCCAGCCCCTTCACAATCTTATATGTTTCAATAAGATCGCCTCTCATTCTTCTGAACTCCAATGAGTAGAGTCCCAATCTACTCAACCTCTCCTCATATGTCCATCCCCTCATCCCCGGGATTAACCGAGTGAACCTTCTTTGTACTGACTCGAGAGCAAGTATGTCTTTTCTTAAGTATGGACACCAAAACTGTATGCAGTATTCCAGGTGCGGTCTCACCAATACCTTGTACAACTGAAGCAATACCTCCCTATTTTTATATTCTATCCCCCTAGCAATGAAAGCCAACATTCAATTGGCCTTCTTAATCACTTGCTGCACCTGCATACTAACCTTTTGAGTTTCGTGCACCAGGACCCCCAGATCCCTTTGTACTTCAGTACTTTCCAGTTTCTTGCCATTAAGATAATAACTTGCTCTATGATTTTTCCTGCCAAAGTGCATAACCTCACACTTTCCAGTATTGTATTCCATCTGCCAAATCTCTGCCCACTTACTTAGCCTGCCGTTGCCCCCTTGCAGGTTTTTTATGTCCTCCTCACTCACTACTTTCCCTCCCATCTTAGTATCATCTGCAAACTTTGATATGTTACACTCGGTCCCCTCCTCCAAATCGTTAATATAGATTGTAAAGAGTTGGGGACCCAGCACTGACCCCTGCGGAACACCACTAGTTACTGATTGCCAGTCTGAGAATGAACCATTTATCCCAACTCTCTGCCTTCTGTTTCATAGCCAATCCTCTATCCATGCCAGAATATTACCCCCAATCCTGTGATTTTTTATCTTAAGCAATAATCTTTTGTGTGGCACCTTGTCAAATGCCTTTTGGAAGTCTAAATACACTACGTCCACTGGTTCCCCTTTATCCACCCTATATGTTACTTCCTCAAAGAACTCCAGCAAATTTGTCAAACATGACTTCCCCTTCATAAAACCATGCTGACTTTGTCCTATTAAATTATGTTTATCCAAATGTCCTGTTACTGTCTCCTTAATAATGGACTCCAAAATTTTACCTACCACAGATGTTAGGCTAACCGGTCTATAGTTTCCAGCCTTCTGTCTACTGCCCTTTTTAAATAAGGGTGTTACATTCGCAGTTTTCCAGTCTGCCGGGATCTTTGCTGAGTCCGGGGAGTTTTGGAAAATTATTACCAATGCATCCACAATCCCTACCGTCACTTCCCTCAAGACCCTAGGATGTAAGCCATCAGGTCCAGGTGATTTATCCGCCTTGAGTTCCATTATTTTACCGAGTACCACTTCCTTAGTGATTTTGATCGTGTTTAGCTCCTCCCCCCCATAGCCCCCTGTTTGTCCAGTGTTGGGATATTCTTAGTGTCCTCTACTGTAAAGACTGATACAAAATATTCATTCAGTGTTTTGGGTGTACTATTAAAGAAGACTGATCAGATCAGATTTTATCGCATGTTAAAGAGGAGGTGAGATGTAACAATTGAACCTTTGCATGTGAAATTTTGCATTGCTTTTCATTTTGTAGTATGCTCTGAGTGGCTGGGGCAGTTGAGTGTCTCATTTAAATGCATTTGTGTGTATCTGAGTGGGCAAACAGGAACAGCAAAGTTAACTTAAAGAAGGGAAATTGTGGAAAGATTGCACCCTCATCTGAGTAAGATGGGGAGGTTGGGACAAAGGTCCTTGGTTTGGACCTGGTGTACAAGCAGGACTGCTCTGGTAACATGTGAGAACATTTTGTGTCCCCTATCGAGCCATTTGCACTTAATAACTGAGCAGTAATGGGACCAAAGTAGCGCATGGAATGGAAGCAACAACTTATCGTTGCATTCTTGCCTGTTCCGATTCTCAAGCAGACTTCGATCTGGGCCAGAGCTCTCACCAGAGACAGACGTGAACCTCATCAATATATCTAATGGGGGTCACATGATTTCCTTCCAAGCCCCAATGCCATTTTTGTCTCTCCCTACGGTGCTACCGCCACTTCCTGCTCCCGCCCACAAACCATGGCTGGTACAAGTCAGGAGGCGGCCATTTCCCACCAGGTTTAAAGAGATCCTCAGCTGCTGTCGGGTAAAACTCTAGAAAGTTTGGGGAAATATTTTGCTTGAATTAGATAGTTTTTTTCCTACTGAAACAATTTCAAAGTGCTTGTGGTTGCTGTAGAACTTCTGGAGGGTTCTACTCCTCAGTTTGTGTGACTGCAACACCCGAGTTACCTGAAGGACCGAAAAAAAGGGAGGGACAAGGGCTAGCACGTAGTGACAAGGGTGCTCAGTGCGTGACTGTGGGAGTGAGACAGTTAAGCAGAAGGGAAGATGCCCAAACAACCTGCTGTGTATTGTCTCCAGCCTTGGCCACCTGCAATGCAGCGTGCCTTCTCTCTACCAATAATATCAATGGCAGCCTCGTCTAATTAACTACACTCGGCTGATTCGCATGTTTAATTGAAGTAAAGTGACAAAGAATACATGGAGTAAGGAATGCAGAAACACAACACGGAGAATCAATTAGGACTGAACAGTTTTGTAGCAGAAAAAAGAAGTGTCTTTTCCCCCTTCGTGACCGAGGCAAGATGTAAGGAACAAGGCAGACAGGAGCTTAATAGAACAGCAAGGTGGCCCGCAATGCAGCTGGTTTGTAGAGCTGCTGTTGGTAATGCAGCTTTTAAGGCCATGATTAAATCTCTGGCAATTTCAAAAATAATGTGATAAAATGAAATACGTACTCAGTTTAAGTGAAGGACATTGGGTGTTTAGTTTGATCAAAAGAACTGCCTCTACAGAAATTGTTTAACTGGTTATTCAAAGGTGTTTTGAAACTGCAACTGGAATTTAATCAAAAATTAAAGGCACAATTATAATTTGTCCTTTCAGCTGACTACTGACACATTCCTGGGCCAAAGTGACCGAAGGCTGCTGTGATTCATGGAAATGGAGAAAATCACAATTTTGCTTCACAAAAGCACAAAGATGTCCAAAAAAAAAGCTCGTGCTCTCCCCGTTTAAACAGATGTTGGTGTCAGTTTCATCAGGCAGGCGGTAAGTAGAGCAAGCCCGGCACCCACCCAATCAACGTTACCGGAAGCAGAAACTATTTTCATGGTCAGACCTCATTAAAATATTCTCGGCGAGCTACCTTCGAATTTGGAGCTTGTCGATTGTGAGGGGGGAGAAAAATCCGGCAGCTTATCCATGGAACCGAGCCGGCGGTATTTAACTAAAGGGAGACACAGAGGGTTCAACAATAAGCAGGATGATTTTAGTGGGACCAGAGAAGAATTATTAAAAGAAATAACTGGAGCGGGACACTTGACGTTGAGTTCTATTGTGTGGGGGTTGCACAGCACATGCCGTGCGTTGTAGCTTTAAAATTGCCTCGGGGCCTATGTACGTCGTCATAGGAGCCTGATTTGTATAAATTAGTGATGCCTCTCCCCTGTTTCAAGCTGGCCCGGTCCAAAACCACGACGGGCCGAACCTTGGTGGGAGCGGGGCAATAAATGTTGCACTGTGATTTTGGTCTCACTACTACCCCACTCCCTGCCGAAAAACAGGACAATAACAAGACCAAAATCAGGCACCGCCGACAGTGCAACACTTGTTCAGCGCTGCACTTAAGTGTCAGCCTAGATTATGTCCTCAAGTCTCTTGACTCGAACCCACAACCTTCTGACTCAGAAGCAAGAGTCAGAATAAAGTTGCATTGGTGCCAACTCGTAGCAAGGCTGGTTTATGGAATGACAGCAAAAGATGCCCCTCATATTGCAACCTTCCTTCGCTCTCAAGGATTTTCATGACAGCACAAAAGCCCACTCTCCAAACGAGCCTTTCTCTTTCAGCAGGTTGCAGCTAGAGACAGGTGAGGGCTGCTGCCCAGGTGGTCTGCACTTTGCTCAGGAAATTCCAGAAGCTTTATGACTGGGAGCTTTTACCAGCAACAAGTTAGCACATTGCAATATAGACATTTATAGAAGGAATTAGGCTTCAGAATCAGCCTGACATTCAGAATCATCACATTCAACAAGATATCTATAGGACGAACAACCATAAATGTTATTTTTTTTAAAAGAGGCCACAACCTGCATATCTATGGAGGAACCGGAGACTATGAAAATGTATTTTTCCATCCATTTAATTGTTTTGCTTTGTAGTTGAGTGCTGTAGGTGATGAGTGCCACCTTGCTATATCCTGTAAATGACGACACCTCTGCTTGGGGCATATTGGTGTGTCAGTGCAGATTTCAAGATACTCCTGCGCAGGTCTCTGCTGGATGTGAGTCATCCCAGCAGCCAAAGGATAGGCACAAGGCTACCAAGCCTTGGATTATCCATTGTGTGTCAGGAACTCACACACACCTAAGAGAACCGCACTCATTTATTCCTTACATTTTGAGGCCCTCAGTCACTAATTCCGGGTGATCTTTAACTTCTTCAGGGATAAATACAAAGATATAAACAGATGAAAATTAATGTTTCTTTTTTAAGAACTTATTTTTCACCTTTGCAGTTCTAATATATCTGCATGCTGCCTGGAAAAACATCTACAATAATGACAAGGAAAACTGTCATAACAGTATCAGAAATTTATCGGGAGTCCTAAAGGCTATGGTGCATGGTATCGCAGATTTAACCTTTATAGGCCCACCCAGCGGGACCAATAATAAGTAGTTAATAGGTGACTGGAACCACATAAGTAATAGGGCCCTGAAAATCCACAGGGGTTCTTCCGGTCAGGGCCAAGAATTGTAGCCTGGAGAAATTCAAGAGGTCACTGTGTTCAAGCAGGCGAGGAAAAGCAAGAACAAATGGTTGAAGTACTAGTGCAGACTGGAGATAATGAATAATGCTGGGAAATAAAGTAAGGAACTGAGTGAAGAAAATGTATCACTCTGTACTAACATTTGGGATTCTGCTGTTTACGTCAGTTGTGCATATGGAGACAACCTGGTTTATCTACATGCGCATAGTAACAAGAGTTCGAGTATCAAACTAAACACAATTTTTGTGTTCGAGACCAGAAAAGATTCAAGCTCTCTTCTAGCACTGCAAGGCCTGGTACTTCTGCGAGTTGATTTACTCTAATGCACAGATTCCAAAAGCTGAATTTTTAAAAATTGATTCTGGAAGACTCAAGCATTCTTCCTTTTCAGGAATCATAAGCAACAATATTACCAAGGAGCACCAGCCTAGTGCTCGCTCACAATAGTCAGGGAAATGTTGGGATCCAGAATCTGAGATAAACAATCACAAATATAAATGAGGAACTACTGGTCACCAAGGGAACAAGTAGTACCAAAGGATCATGAGCCAATAATAATGTAAGACCTACTTTGCAAAGTTGGACTGCAAATTGTGAAGGAATAGCCATGATTCAGATAAATACACGATACCATGAATAGATTTCTAATATTATTAATAAAAGACTTACTGGGTTTAAAAGACACAAGTCTCAGCAGACACAGGCTGTAAACAGAAATACAGGCTTCTGAGATAAGATCAGTTGATAACAAAGTTGCAAACAAGCTTTGAAATGGGAATTAGTTAAATATTCTAAAACAATGAAAGATTGAAGCAAACCATTGGTGGTTCCGAAAGGTCTATGGTTTGCAACGAACACAATGAGAGACACAGTTTAAAGTGTGAAAAACTAACACGATAAAACAGAAATACAAACATTAAAAGAGGCATGTGCCTTTGAAGCATGACATCAAGAAAATAAACATCTGCTGGTCAATGGGCGCAAGGACATACGGGCTGTTACGAAACTTAATCACTCCAGCCAAACCGATGGACAAGAATTTTAAGGAGATTGTTGATACCCTACAGGAGCACTTAAACCCAACACCGCTGCTGATAGCGGAACGATTCAAATTCTTCAGGAGGAATCAGCACAAGAATGAAAGTAACGCTGATTACCTCACCGAATTAAGAAAGCTGTCAAAGCACTGCCAATTCGGGGCAGGACTGGCAGATTCTCTTTGAGACAAATTTGTCTGCCGTCTCCTAAGTGAAGGAACACAGAAAAGGCTACTTTCTGAGAAAGATTTAACACTGGACAAGGCTTTCAGTGTGGCTGTATCATACGAAGCAGCAGCAAGAGGAGCTGCAGAGATACAGCAAAAGCCACAGGACTTCGGCACCCATGAAATGACACAGGGTTTCAAGAGATGTTATCGCTGCGGCAGATCCACCCATGACCAGAGGGACTGCTGGTTCAAGGACAAAGCATGCAGGCAATGCGGAAAGATGGGACACATTGCACGTGTATGCCGATCTGGAAACAAAAAATCTACTGACAAAAAAAAAATCAATAAGGAAAAGTACAGAAAAGTACAAATGATGACGGACAGTAGCTCCGAAGACCAGAAGAGCGATAGCGACTCCGGAAACAAGAGACTAAGCTGTCTCAAATTACATAATGTAATTGCCAAAGAAGATTACCAGACCATTTGGGTTACCCTCACGATAGCGGGGTCCCCAGTTAAAATGGAGCTAGATACAGGATCAGCTCTGACCGTCATAAGTCGATGGGATTACGAGCGGCTATTTCCGCATATACCTTTGAAAGACACATCCATTATCTTGAAAACATATACGGGGCAGAAAGTATACCCCAGAGGGAAAATAAGGGTGCCTGTTGTATACAACGGCAAGGAAATACAGAAGTTGTATTTATACGTTCTGCAAGATGGTGGTCCACCGCTGTTGGGACGTGAATGGATCAGGAAGATACGTTTAGACTGGCACTCCATTCAGGCACTGACGGTGACCAGTAAGAAAAAAAGTGATGATGACGTCATACCTGAATGAAATAAAGACATCTTGGCCAACGCCAAAGAAGTGTTTCAACAGGAACTAGGAACCTTGATAGGCGTCACCGCCTCAATAAAAGTGGAAGATACGGCAATTCCCAAGTTTTTTAAGGCAAGGCCGGTGCCATACGCACTTCGTCCAGCAGTCGAGGCAGAGCTGGAGAATTTGGAAAAGGCAGGCGTGTTATCCAAGATAGATTGGAGCGAGTGGGCAACACCCATCGTCCCGGTCATGAAGAAAACGTTGAATAATGATAAAGCTGAAGAACAGAGAAAAATTCGCATCTGTGGGGACTTCAAGGTGACTGTAAACCCAGTCCTTCACATGGTACAGTATCCTCTTCCGAGGATAGAAGATATTTTCGCCTCACTATCCGGAGGGAAACGTTTCACCAAAATTGACTTGGCACAGGCATATCTACAGATGGAGGTTGAGGAGGCCTCTAAAAAGTATCTCACGATAAACACACACAAAGGCCTGTACCAGTACAATCGACTGGTTTTCGGAGTCGCATCAGCTCCAGCTATCTGGCAAAGAGCTATGGAGCAAGTCCTGCAAGGGATTCCGGGGACTCAATGCTACCTAGACGACATCCTTGTAACAGGAGAAAACGACAACGAGCACCTTGCCAATTTGGAGCAGGTGCTCACCAGGCTGAGAGAACGGGGCCTATGAGCAAATCGCCCCAAGTGCGAATTTTTCCAGAAACAAATATCATATTGTGGCCACATAATTAACGAAGAAGGGTTGCATAAGTCACCTGAAAAAATTGAAGCGGTCATAAAAGCCCCAGCACCTGAAAATGTCTCACAATTAAGGTCATTCCTGGGATTGATAAATTACTATCATAAATTTTTACCGAACTTGTCAACTGTTCTGCACCCTCTTAACAAACTGCTACAAACGGGAGTAAATTGGAAATGGAGCGAAGACTGTAAACGTGCCTTCCATAAATGCAAAGGCTTGATCACGTCCAAGGAAGTTTTGGCTCATTACAACCCATCACTGCCAATCAGACTGGCGTGCGATGCATCCCCTTACGGCGTAGGAGCGGTATTATCGCATAGATTCCCTGATGGCTCGGAGCGGCCGATAGCTTTTGCGTCACGCTCATTAAACTCAGCTGAGCGTAACTATGCCCAGATCGACAGGGAAGCACTCAGCCTGGTATGGGGAGTGAAGAAATTCAACCATTACCTACACGGAAAAAAATTTACCTTGTTGACTGACCATCAACCCCTCGTCTCCATATTCAACCCTAAAAAGGGCGTTCCCATTATGACAGCGCAAAGGCTACAGAGGTGGACCCTTTTCCTAGGGGCACACCAATATGACATATAATACAAAGGATCAAAACAGCATGGAAATGCTGATGGTTTATCGCGTCTACCGTTGCCAACAGTAGAAGAGGCACCTACAGTTGACCCAGTGGAGATGTTCCACTCAACCATAGTGGAATGTCTACCAGTAACAAATTCTACCATTGAAAAGGAAACAAGAAATGACCCGACTCTCTCACGAGTCTACGATTTAACGGTGAAGGGATGGCCAGCACATGGCAAACCACTGTTGCCAGCATTCTCGCAAAGAAGAGAACAGCTGTCAGTGTGCCGAGGAACCTTGATGTGTGGATCCAGAGTGGTGATTCCACCCAAACTCCAGGATAAAGTGCTAAAGGAGCTTCACGAGGGGCATCTGGGTGGAGTGAAAATGAAGAACCCAGCCAGAGCGTTTGTGTGGTGGCCAGGTATCGATGGAGACATCGAAGAAATGACCAAGGGCTGTCTAGGATGCCAGAAGGTCCAAAACGCCCCACCACAAGCCCCTCTACATCCATGGGAGTGGCCCTCATCTCCATGGCAAAGGGTACACATTGACTTTGCTGGTCCATTTATGGACTTAATGTTCTTAATCGCGGTTGATGCACACTCCAAGTGGCCGGAGGTAATAAAGATGTCCTCCACCACCACGGAAAAAACCATCACAGTATTAAGGACCATATTTGCCAGGAATGGGCTGCCTGAACAGATCTGTTCTGATAATGGACCGCAATTTGTGTCCGAAGAATTCAGGAAGTTCTTAAAAAACAATGGGGTAAAGCACTACACGTCCGCCCCATACCATCCCACCACCAATGGATTGGCTGAAAGGTTTGTCCAGACCTTCAAGAAGGTGCAGGCTCGATGGGCCGAAATGGCCTCTATCTGCACTGTGGGGTTTCTGTGATTCTGTGATTCTGTGAAGGCCATAAAGGCCATGGGTAATGAAGACATAAATCTACAGCATAAGGTAGATAACTTCTTGTTTGCATACAGGAATGCAACACATGTGGTTACAAACCAAACTCCCGCCATGATGTTTTTCAATAGAAGACTAAGATGCCGGCTGGATTTGATCAAGCCAAATATCAGAAGGGATGTAGAGAACCGGCAATTTCAAGGCATGAATGAAAGGCCAACTAGCACCTTCCAGATAGGTCAACAAGTTTTGGCCCGGGACTACCGTACCGAGAAATGGCAGCCTGGAACGATTTGCACACGACTAGGACCGCTGATGTATACCGTGGACATTGGAGAAAGCATAATAAGGCGCCATGCTGACCAGATCATAGAGTCATCCAAAAAGGGACAACCTACACCACAACTCTATACGCCTAATGATGAAGCAGAGATACCCATAGTATCTACCTCCAATCCGGTGATACTGGAACCAGATGAACCCCACACTGGCATTCAAGCCGAATTGACCTTGCCAAAAGAACATACTACACCACTGAAAACTACTACACCACCGAGGCGTTATCTGGACCGAGTCAGGAAGCCTCCAGAGAGACTGACTTATAATTGATTAACTGCAGCAAATGTGTAGATTATTGTTCTTGTAAACATGTTAATTAATGATTACTTAAAATGTTATGTACTGGTTGTCTAAAAGGGGAGGAATTGTGGTGTATGTGCCTTTAAGTGCCCCTGTGTACTGTAATGCCAGTAGTGGCCACTCGGACTATATAAGCCTGTATAGTGTCTTGTATCTGTTAGTTCACCTCCAGACTTTGTTCAGTAAACACCTGTTAAACCAGCTCCTGCATTCCGTGTCTCCATTAACACACGGATACAACAACTGTTAGGGCTGATCCTGTGTCCAATTCCATCTTTACCTGGACTCCTGCTAACTTGAGAGTGACCCAAATGGTTCAGTGATCCTCCATTGTGATCACATTATGTAGTTTCAGACAACTCAGTTCCCTGCTTTCGGAGTCATTATCACTCTTTTGTTCGTCTGAACTATTCTCCGTCATCTTATGTACCTTCTTGTACTTTCCTTTGGTAGGTTTCTTATTGCTGGTTTTCTTTCCCGACCTGCAAACTCGTGCTATGTGTCCTACTTTTCCACACTGTCTGCACACTTTGTCTTTGAACCAGCAATCATTCTGGTCGTGTGTTTTTCTGCCGCAGCGATAGCACTTCTCTGTTCCATATGACATTTCGTTTGTGCCATATTCTTGCGGTCTCTGTTGTATCTCTGCAGCGCCCCGTGCTGCTGCTTCATATGATACCGCAATGCTGAAAGCCTTTTCCAGCGTAAGGTCCTTTTCAGATAAAAGCCGTTTCTGGGTTCCTTCACTTTGAAGCCCACACACAAACTTGTCCCTTAAGGTATCTGCCAGTCCCGCTCCAAACTGGCAGTGTTTCGATAGTTTGCGCAGTTCTGTTAAATAATCAGCATTGCTTTCATCCTTATGCTGGTTCCGTTTGTGAAACTTGAATCTTTCTGCTATCAGCAGCAGTGTGGGTTTTAAATGTTCCTTTAGTATCGTTACTATGTCTTCAAAACTCTTTTCCATTGGCTTCGTTGGGGTTACTAGATTTCGTAATAAACCATACGTCTTTGCACCCATTAAATTTAACAATACCGACGCTTTCTTGTCATCTGACACCTCATTTGCCTTGCAGTACACCTCCATTCGTTCGACATATGTAGTCCAATCTTCGACTTCATTGTCAAATGCGGTGATACTGCCACTCTTCGGCATTTTGGGTGTGGTTTAAAATGGAGTCTCCCAATGGCTTAAAATGGCGTCTCCCGCGCTTTCCTTCCTCCCCCGCTGCTGCCAACGCTGCTTTCAGCGGTCCTCGTGGCAATGGCGGTGCCGCGCGGGTTTCTGCGTGTCTCTCTCTCCCTCTCTCCGACGCTGCTCGGCCCCTGAACACCGGCTGCGCCCTGTGAGCTCTGCCCTCTCTCTCTCTCCCCCGTCGACGCTGCTTGGCCCTTTGCTGTGCCGCTCAGTCGGGCTCTAGCCCGCCGCTGTCCGGGAAGGGTCTGCGCACTACCTGTTGCCAGCCCATTTCGCTGAACCACCTCGACTGGAAAGCCAAGCCTGGCTCTCGACAGCCTCCCCAGCAATTCTCGAGTCTCTGCTGGATGACTGGGCGGTTGCCCGTGGTCGACGCCCGAGTCTCTGGCCTTGACCTCCAATCCACTGATCTCCAGGAATGAATCCCCGGGAGGTGATGCAGAGTTGCAGATAGGTTCGAACCTGCCTCGTCGCCAATGTTGCATCCGTGTATAATAAGACACAGACTGCGGCGAACGGTACAACAGGTGTTTACTCAACGTGGCTCACACTGCAACTGATCTGTACAGATTACTACTCAGTGCTATATACAGGTGTGGTCACTGCTGGTACTGCAGTATACATGAGCTGTAAAACATAGTTCCCCCCTTAAATACATTATATACATTACAGTCTGCATTGAGTCAATGCTGTGTGAAGCAGTTTTGGCTTCTGACCATAACTTTGCAGGTACTTTGGTTTTTGACCTTCATTACTTTGATTGCCAAGAAACTATGGAGGCTGCACTAATTGGGGGCGTCGTCCTGCGCGAGCAGATTCGGAGGCCACAGAGACGCAGAGAGAGAGTGGCAATCATGGCCAGATGGAGGAGGGCCAACAGGTCTCTGTACAGGAGACCTTACCTTCCTAGTGTATTTCGCCAACAATTCTCATACATTAATATGTCTGAGGAGCAATGTTTGCAAAGGCTGCGCTTCAGCAAGGAGGTGGTCACTGAGTTCTGCCACCTGCTGCAGCCAGATCTGCAGCCTCAACTGAGGAGCAGGACGTCTCTGTCGGTGGCAGTGAAGATAACAGTGGCTCTCAACTTTTATGTCAATCAGCTACTGGGGACATCGCCAATATCTCCCAGTTCGTAGTCCATTGCTGCATCCGTCAGGTCACAAATACCCTCTATAAAAGGAGACAGGAGTACATCTCTTTCCCCATGACCCCAGCCAAGCAGCATGAACGCGCAATGGGCTTTGCGGTAATAGCGGCTTTCCCCATGGTGCAGGGCGCCATTGACTGCACGCATGTGGCTTTGCGTGCGCCGCAAGAGAATGCCCAGGATTTCCGCAACCGAAGGGGGTTCCATTCCTTAAACATACAGTTGGTCTGTGACCACAGATAGCTGATACTCGCTGTCAATGCCTGCAATCCTGGCAGCAGACACGATGCATACATCCTGCGCCAGACTACCGTGGCAGAACTTTTCCAGGCACCGCATCACCCAGGTGGTTGGCGTCTCGGGGACAAAGGATATCCACTGTGCACCTGGCTGATGACACCGCTCCGTACGCCCAACACCCCCGCTGAGCTGCGGTACAACGAGAGCCATCAAGCTACCAGGAACCTCGTTGAGCACACAATCGGCGTGCTCAAGCAGCGGTTCCGCTGTCTGGACCATTCTGGAGGAGCCCTGCAGTACTCACCTGAGCGAGTCTCCCACTTCGTTGTTGTGTGCTGCATGCTGCATAACCTGGCAATCCTCAGGACCCAGCCAATGCCACCAGGCCTTGGAGCACCACCAGAGGAGGAGGAGGAAGAGGAGGAGGAGGATGATCATCAGCCGCACCAAGGCAGGAGGGAGGCCCACAATGTAGAAACTGGAAGGGCCGTCCATCAACATCTGATAGCAAGCCGGTTCTAGGCCCCTGCTGAGGAAATGGCTTCTGCCATTGAGAACAACATGAATGAAACCAGCCCGCAACCCCTAAGCCGGCCAAGGCAGCAATGATTCCAAAGACCAAACATGTACATTTTGAATACAAAAACTTACTTATTTTACAAACTCTGTGTGTGTCATTTCCTCATGACAAACTATTAGAAAGAAACACAAAAAAACAGTTATTAACATAACTGGTTCTCACAACCTGGAGATAATGTCCAAAACACTAAACAAAAATTTGACCACGAACCTCGGCCTTTAATAAAAAAATGAACAACATTTTGTCACACCTCCTACTTTTTGCCCTTCGAGGGTGATCTCCTTCCCTTGCGCACTTCCCCCCTTTCCACCCTACTGCTCCTCCGTAATGGGTCCCCAGTGGCTGCAGCAAGGCTGCTGGAAGGCTGCTGATTGTCAGAACCTGAGACTGCAGATGCACTTGAAGGACGGCCTCGACCAGCTCTGGGCCTGGAGGGCCCGACAGCACCAACTTTGCATGGGCAGCAGCAGCCTGTCCTACAGGCGGTGGCAAGTGCAGTGGAGAAGTGACAGTGGTGGCAGCAGGAATGCTGTCATCTTGAGAGAGGACAGCAACTCCCTGCTCGACCGACACACTGGCACTCCCACGAGGCAACACTTCAGCATCCGTAGCAATCTGCTGGAGCACAGATTGCTGGCCTGCTGCAGCGTGGTGAGAGCCCCGGGGAAATGTGTCCGACGAGGATGGCAGCAGTCAGTGCTCGCGTGGCCTCAATCTGAGTCTGCATGAGAACAGTCAGAGATGGGGTCATGGCAGCCAGTGACTGAATTGCAGCACTAAACATTTGCGTGGCATCCGCCTGTGCTACAGCGAAGTGCTCCACCTCCTTGCCAGTGATTCAATGCATTCGGGCACCCTTCCCACTGCACCCATGAGCTCAGTGTGCATGTCCAATGCCTGGTTGTTCATTTCAGCGATCAGCCGCTCCTCCTCTGCATCCAGTGCAGTAGGACTCGCTGGCATACTCTCCCTCTGTGGAGAAGGCCCCTGAGCTTCCCTACCCCCATCGCGTTGCTGCAGCCTGCTGGGTTCTGGAGCTTCACCCTCATCAGACCCTTCCTCCCTGCTCCCCTCCAGGGAAGGCATGTTCCCAGTGTGGGCATGAGTTTCCTCGGGAGAGGGCGGCGCTGATGCTCCGGATTCCTCTTCCTCCTCGCCTGCAGCTTCACTCCCACTGGCAGCTTGAGGGCCCGTCTCCTCACCTGGTGAATCACCATCTGAAAGCAGGGAGGTACAAGAGTGACTTTAGCGTGAGGACAGGGTGGCAGTAAGGGAGGAATGAGTGCAGCGATTTAGTAAGTTGGATTGAAATTGTCAAAGGCTGGTGTTCTGAGGGACAAGTGGAAGGAGAGAGGACAAAAAGGTGATGACCTTACCATTGCTGTCCAGAACGGGGTCGGCCTCTCCAGTGGCGACAGGACCGATCACCCGGCTTGCCACAATCCTATGGACACGCTCCTCAAGATCGCTGACGGGTTGCAGTCAAGGCTGCCCTCCACCCGTCCATTGCTGCTGTCTCCTATTATGAGATAGCTTGGCCTGCAAGAAAAAGGACGGCGTCTGAGTAAATATACAGCCATGGTCTTGCCTAATGTGCCTCCCATAGTTGAATAGCCCTTACTGTATGCAGCCATGGTCTTGCCTGATGTGCCTCCCATAGGTGAACAGCCCTTACTGTATGCAGCCATGGTCTTGCCTGATGTGCCTCCCATAGGTGACTAGCCCTTACTGTATGCAGCCATGGTCTTGCCTGATGTGCCTCCCATAGGTGAATAGCCCTTACTGTATGCAGCCATGGTCTTGCCTGATGTGCCTCCCATAGGTGAATAGCCCTTTCTGTATGCAAAGTGTGGAATGTGCGTGTGTGTTTCATGAGAGGGCCATAGGTGTTGGATGAGTGTTGGGCATTGGGGTTTTAAGACTCTCTGGCCATAGAGTGAGGTTGAGATGGAGAGATGGAGAGGTATTGAAAAAAAGCCACTCACCCTGACGACCCAAGTGAGGTCGTTGAACTTTTTTCTACATTGTATATGGGTCCTGGGCACCATGCTCCTGGAGGAGACACTCTGTACCACTTCCCTCCACACTCTTCAGTAATCGCGCGGCAAAGGACTCCTGCCACTCTCTGGAGTATTGATCTTCTGTGCTCCACCACGCCAACCAGAGCCTCCAAGGTCCGCTCGCTGAAGCGCTGTGCTCGCTCCCTGGCCCTCTCCATAGTCCTTGGCTGCAAGATTTAGGCACAGGTCTCTCCAGGCCGAGATTCAAGGCTCCAATGAGCAGGGTGTGGCTGCAGAGCAAGATCGACCCTCCCCTTTAAGAACTGTCCAGCGCCAGTGTGCCTGTGTTCCATGGCTAACTGACAGCACCTGCACTGCGCCCGCGCTCTGAGATAGCGCCTCGCTCCTCGGCCTTTGCGCCTTAAGAGAGGTGTGTAGCGCTTGATTTAGTGCTCCAATCACCTCCAGCGGCGATAAAAGCCAAGCTTGCCGTCGGAGGTGATAATTAGCGCCAGGCGCTAAATTTTGCGTACGGCCGATAATCGTGCCCCAAACGGTGCGATACTGAATTTTCCCCCACTATATCTAACACTTCTAGATTTTCTTCCTCGCTGCTTGTTGCAATCAGCACATCGTGTTGATTGCATGAGCAATTTGGAATTCCTTGCAAAATCTTATCCACCGTAGCCTGGAAGATTTTGGGGGAGGACTTTACACCATACGGCAGCTTGATGTATCAGTACAGTCCCTTGTGTGTGTTGATGGTGAGATACTGTTGATTCTCTTTGTCAACATTCAGCTGAGCGTAAGCACACGACAGGTCAAGCTTGGAGAAAACCTTTGTCCCAGAGAGTGCTGCATACAAATCTTGTGATGTCGGTAACGGGTACTGCTCATCGTCAACTGCTTGGTTGATAGTAACTTTGTAGTCACCGCACAGCGTACAGTGTTGTCTGCTTTGGGCACTACCACGATCGGGGTAGCCCATTCATTTTTGTCAGTTTTTACTAGCACTCCGTTCTCTCTGAGCTTCGCTAGCTCTTCCTCCACCTGACTCTTCAACACATAGGGGACCGACCTTGCATTACAATAGACAGGCTTCACGTTGGACTTGATGCGGATATGCGCGTCATACTCAGTGATGTCCTCATAACTGTCTGAGAACATGCTGTTATAGTTGTTCAGCATTGTGTCAAGCCACTTCTTTGAATCATCTACACTGAAGATGTTTTTCCAGTCTAATTTTAACTTTTGTAAGGAGACATGGCAGGATTGTATGAAATAATATATTTTTTTAAAAATCATAAGCCTACGAGGCTGGCGAAAACCCTGAAGCTATGCAAACAAGCTGGCCTAATTGAACTTGGTGGACACAACAAACAAGGCAGTTAATCAAGGAACCAGAACACAATGTAAGGTGACCTAAGGGTTTGCTAACCAAATCATCTCTGAGCAGATCAGTGAGTGATCATGCACACAGAGACCCTATAAAAAGTAATTAATTCTGAACACAAACGGGAAACACAGCCAAGAGGAAGACAGGATCCTGCCGGGTGAATCGGACCCATTGGCCTACAACCAACTCGGACTGATCAACTGAGGGTGATTATATGTATTGGCCAAATGCATGTAAGGGCACAGATATTGCATGTGAGGGCATAGATATTGCGTGTAAGCATATAGATATTGCAAAATAATCCATAGTTAAGTGCATAGTTATTGCAAATATTATTGATCGAATTCAATAAAGTACCATTTGATCGGATCTTGTTTGACCTTGTAGTATCTCAATCAGTCTCGGGTTCGGAACACAAAAGTGAAGTCTTACAGATTTCCTGGCGACCGTGGCAGGACACTGAGTGGTGATTTTACAATGTCGGACAAGAAGGGGAAAACTATGGAGAATTTAGTAATTGAGTATGTTACAAAAAAATTGCGGGTTTCGGACCCGTGGATGAAAGATATAGCTGGTAGTAAGGAACCAGTGGAAAAGGCACGGGAGTGGACAGAGGACTCGCTCTGCCGGCGGAGGATGGGGAAGGCAATCTGGTTAATTGCATACCAGAAGCAAGTGAGCCTACAGTGGCAGACAGTTGAACTACTTGAAAAGGAAAAAGAGGAACTTTGTAGAAATGCCAGTGACCGAGAAGCCGTAGTGAATCGGTTGCTGAAAGAAGTGCAGGAGGAAAGAGAGAATAGAGAAGCAGATAGATTGAAATCTGCAAGTACCAGAGAATAATTACAGTGTCAAGTGACGGAGTGCTCCTGTCGGTGTGATACATGGGAGTGTGAAAGTGGTAGAAATGAGAGGAGGGCCGAGGGAGCCGAGGAGAGAGCTCAGGATGTTAAAACAGTATTTAAAGTGCTACAGCAACAGAAGTATGAGGAAGGAGATCATACCCAATGCCAGATAGACATAAATAAATTAAAACAACAATTGGGAAAAACTAAGGGTATGGCGTGTTTAATAAGTCCGGGATTAAAATTTAACAAGGAAGCTGAGGACGATGATGTCGAAACGGGATTAGGAAAAGACTCGGGAGATGGCCCGCAGCATGCGGATCGTCCACAGTTACCGGAGGCTCCGAGGCCTCCGGCCACAGCGCCCCCTATGTATCCCCTATGCCAACAGAGGTTTAATCCATCCGCGGATGGTCAGCAGCAGGGGGCCCTACAGAGTGACTACGTAAATCCCTATACCAACAGTCAGCTAAAGGAAATGGTATCGGATATTTAAAAACTGGCTTTTGGGGGAGACCCGCAGGCTACGTTTGCAGCGATATCACAGCAGGCACAACTCAACGGGTGCGACGATACAGATCACAAAAAGTTGATACTGTTCACACTAACCCCAGAAGTCTATGGTAACCTCCCTACCGCCACTAAACTAGGAAATGGCACCTTACAAGGTGTGAGGGACCAAGTTTTGCAGGCATTGGGTTGTAACAGTGGGAGCCCATTTATGCAAGTGGAGAAAACTAAACAGAAACTGTTGTGTATGTACCTTTAAGAGAAGAACTGATTTTATACTGCAGTACCGGCAGTGACCACCCCTGTATAAAAGGCCCCAGCAGGCTTCTGTACTTCAGTCTGACGTTACCCTCTGTTCAGTAAAATACCTGTTTAATTGTTCTCCCGAAGTCCGTATATTATTGAGGCGCGGACTTTACAGAAACCTGGAGGCTCATGTATGAAAGGGCGTGTGGACAATTATTGCGGCGAGCCGAATTGCAGCGAGGCCCCTTGAATCATTGGCTGCGTACAGTGATTGCTAATAGTTTACCCCAAATCCCAGCTAAGGCAGAATCTTGGTTTGATCTGGAAAACGAGGCCAATATGGAAACTATGGCCCTGCGAAAGTTTACCCTAGCCTTTGAGGCAGACCAGGGTGCAGCCGTCTGAAGGGGATGGGTCGGAAAAGCCTCAACAAAAAGGGAAGGTGTGTGAGACTAGGGGCTACCCCTCTCAAACAGGTGGGCAGAATAAGCAGAAATGGCAACAAGAAGGAGGTACTTTAGGCCAGGATCAGACAGGGCCTGTTATAGCTGTGGAGGAAGGGGACATTTTGCTAGAGAATGCAAGAAACCTAAAAAGAACTCCTCAGGCTTTGGTCCCAAACCAATAACAGCCCCACAGGAGAATCAGGAAAGTGAGACAGAGCAAAAGCTCATGCAGATCTTGGTCAAAGTTTTGCAACAAGCTGCCAATAAAGGATTGGTAAAGGTAGTCACCGGCGAAAGTCAGGATAACTTGTCCCAGTCGCAGTGAAGGGGCCGCGCCCAGCCCGAGTATCTGTGCCCAGTCAGATACGATGAGTGAGGCAGACCATGTGTTGATATTGTAGTGGAGGGTAGAAAAGGAGAGTGCCGAGTGAATACCGGAGCCTCGAGCACTGTAATCCACTCGGACAATCCCACCACCTCCCCATTGTCAAATGGCACCCCATTCACTTTGACGGGTTTTACGGGAAATGAACAGGATGGAGCGGAATCGAGACCCTTAAGTTTTAAAATAGGCCCCTTACAGGCTAAGTGGTCATGTATTTTAATGAGGTGGGATCAACCTGGTTTAGGTGTCCTTGGGTCAGACTGGATGTTGGCCCATAATGTCATAGTGGACATGAAGAATAATTGTAAGTGGGGAGCAGCGGATACGGATAGGTCCGAAAAGGTGATGGTGATCCCGAAAGGCAGGTGAATATGCATGTATGATGCAGCCTCGAGGTCCCTATGACCTGGACCAGCTAGTAAAGAGTATGTCCGAGAGGTATCAATCGTTTGCTACCCACAAACATGATTGTGGGAGGGTTAACAGCAGAGAGGTTCAAGTAGACGGGGAGCCCATATTGAAACCCCAGAAGCAGTACAGCTTCCCGAAAGAGGCCGCGAAGGACCTAGTAAAGGCAGTAGCCTCTCTGGTCGAACAGGGGGTGCTGAGGTCACCAGCCACCAAAGAAACTGGATGGGTCATGGAGGATGACCATCGATTATAGAGCCCTGAACAAAAACATCCCGGCCTGCGCTCCCACCGTGGCAGCTGTAGCCGATTTAATGGGGTGAATCCCCCTCCTCAGCGAAAGTCTTTACCGTGTTAGATATTTCAAATGGGTTCTGGTCGATACCGGTAAGGAGAGAAGACCAGTATAAGTTTGCTTTCACTTTTAAAAGCCATGGACCAGCTTGCCCCAGGGGTTTCACAATAGCCCCTCCATCTTTCACCAGAGCATGGTGAATATCCTGGAGGATTTCAGTCAGCCAGATAGTCTCGTTCAGTATGTAGATGACCTGCTGCTATTCTCAGATAATGAGGAGAGTCACCAGGAACTGTTACATGAACTGCTGGCATCGTTGGCAGAATCCGGTTTAAGGGTAAACCCAAAGAAGGCCCAAATTGGAAGGGAAGAGGTGCCGTTTTTAGGGTTGACTATCAGACCCAGAGAAAGGGCAATAGATGAGGCTAAGAGAAAGGCAGTTCAAGAGCTTCCTATTCCCACAGATGGAACAGGGGTAAGGTCTTTTTTGGGACTGACAGGATACTGTAGAGAGTTCATTGAAAACTATGCTGCCACAGTAGTCCCGTTGTTTAGACTCCTGAAGAAAGGGGTAGAATGGGAGTGGGACAAAAACTGTGATGAGGCTTTCGTGCAGTTGAAGAAAGATCTACAAACAGCGCCTGCGCTAGGGGCTATAGACTCGGCAAAGGAATTCTTTTTAGAGGTAGCTGTCACTGAGGCAAGCTTCAGTGCAGCATTGCTCCAGGAGAGACACAGTAGATTAAGGCCAGTGGCGTATGCTTCTCGAGGTAGAGGAGGGATTTTCTGGCTGCGAAAGGCACTTGTTAGCAACCTGCTGGGTGGTGAAGCATTATCGGACGTTTACAGGGTTAGCACCTATTACCTTGTTGACATGTCACACCCCGACTAAGCTGTTGTTAGACGGCCGCATAAAGGACGGAACTGTAAGTAGTACCGGGATAGCTAGGTGGACAGTGCAACTGTTACAGTTAGATTTGGTGGTGACACTGGAGGAACCCAAATTGGCCCAGAACACGACTTATGCGGGAACAGCACACACATGCTCAATAGCTGGGGCTTGGGACGCGAATATTGGATTTAGAACAGGGCAGCACCCCCATAGGAAGGGGCATCTACACAGATGGGTCCAGCTCTGTGAAAGATGGAGAACGGAGAACGGGGTGTAGGATATACGACCCCCAGATGGGAATAGAACTGGCAGTTAAATTGCCAAATACCCTCAGCACCCAACAAGCAGAGCTGGCGGCAGTGGCCTATGTAGTGACACATCCCACGGAATTCACACTGCCATACACAATAGAGGGAATTTTGTCAGCGCTCAGGGGGCGGGTTTGGAGGTGGGACATCAGGCAAAATCGCAAAAATTGATAGCGGGCAGGAAACCCGCTGTCAATCTGCCTCCAATCAATCTTCCCAGGTGTTGGGTCCCCTAGTGGCGGGAAGAAGATTATAGGTACTTAACTGCTTGTTAACAGTTTGTTAACAGGCAGTTAAGAGGCTTTTGCAATTTTGACAGGTCTACTGGGGGCTTCCGACATCCGGACACCTCGCCAGGTACGTGTGGCGTGCTGTGGGTCTCCTGTAATGTTTGTGCATTGATGACAGATGCAGGAGTGGTGTGAAGAATCCAATGGTACACTGGCGAATTTCAGAGGTAAGAAAATGTTGGGAAAATCATTTTTAATGTATTTAGACTTTTCTGTAGGTGACAAGTTTTGAATTGTTTGTGCAGTCCCACCTCATTGGGAGAACCTCTCTCACCAGTGACAGATCGCTTCTGTTACCTCACCTGCAGCTGACATCTGTTCTAGCCTAAGGAGGGAGTCACTGGAGAGTCTGGGTGAAAGGGCTCACCTTTGTACAGTGATTGTCAGTGTTTGCAGCACCTCCATGCTGTCAAACACTGAAAAATCAGCTGTCAAAAAAAAATTGTGTGCGTCCCCTTTAAGAAAACTGGCAGGTGACGCATCATCAAAAGACGTCATCTGACACCGGCTTTCACTTAATTGGCCAGCAAGCCCACAGGGCGGGCTTAACAAGGCCAGTTAACACAAAATTGCGTCTGTGCGTCGGACGTTGTAGGGGGGGCAGTATTGGAACCTGGAAAGCAGCTGTCCCGCCTCCAAGCCGCATCGAGAGGCCAATATGTTCAGACTCCATGTTCACATGCAACTCGTGCACAGAATACCTAGGCATTTGGTCAAGAAGAGGGTTTAAATCAACAGATTGAAGACCGCTAGTAACAGCCCCGCTGTTGGCTGCAATTTTAAAGGTAACAGGGAAAAATAGGGCGGATTATTATACAGGTAGACTATCCTTTATCCGCACTTCCGAAAACCGAAAACCTCTAAAAACCGAAAGTTTTTTCGTGGAGCGTAAGTCGTGCGCACAACATGACCCGAGTGGCGCCAAACATGACAGGAGTGGTGCGGGAGCTCTGCCTTTCCCTGTGAGCAGGGCAGAGGGTCACAGAGTTCCCTCCTGGGTAGGAGATTGCAGGCCGAGCCGGGCAGTGTGAAGGAGGTACCGGGAGAGTGAACCCAACAATACAGCGGCCCGTCCGATAGCTGCAGCAGCCCGTCCGATAGTCTTTTCTCCCCCACCCCCCCACCCCCACCTGATTTGCGGGCCAGCTTAGTGTAGGAGTCAGCCGATATCCGGCTTTCCCACAACTGGCGGTGGCAGTCGAGCCCCAGACCCCCGCTAAGTCAAGGAATTCAGATACGGAGCAGGGGGAGCCGGAAACCTCGATCTAATGGCAGAAATCAGCAGCCGTTTTGTTAGGTTTTTTTCCTTCCCCTAGCATTTTTTTTCTTCCCCTGGCATTTTTTTAAACAGTCAGGCTGTGGAAAGAGTCTCTGTAGCTTAGCAACAGCTTCAGAGACACTTCCAAGGCAGGGCCCGAGTGTTTACAAGCTGTTGCTAAGCAACAGTGTTTCTTGTCAGATACGGAGATTGAAACCTTCTGAAATCTGAAAAATTCCAAAAACCGAAACACAGCTGGTCCCAAGGTTTTCGGATAAAGGATAGTCTACCTGTATTCAAAAGGTGAAGGCTGACTCTAAGACAGAACAAAGGTGGGAAGGCAACAGAAAAGCCAACGAATTAGCGAAATCAGGAGCAGACGGAGGAGTCCTACCAGTCTGGAGTGGCAGTTGCCACTGCACCAAAAGTGACGGGAGCACAAGATCTGGTAACGTTACCACCGGATCTGGAAAAGGTACAAATGCAAGATGTGGTGTTGAAGGCAGTTATTATAGAAAAGAGAGAAGGGTCACACATAGAGGAACCATTTGGAGCAAGTGAGGTGCAAATGAAATCGGGAGTGCTGTTAAAAGGAGACCAGTGGGTGGTTCCTGAAGGGTACCGAGAAGAGTTTATGCATATGGCCCATGGAGGACAGGGGACCAGATACCCGGGACCTGAAACCACGTGGAAGCGAGTGGAGGAGGTTGGATCGTAGGTTCTTGTGCGGGAAGATGTAAGGGAATATTGTGATAATTGTTTAATATGTGCTGCTAACAATCCAGATCCTCACAGGAAGAAGGCACCGTTGGGTAGAAGCTTTCCCTTGTAGGGCTGCCACAGCCCTGAATACGGTAAAAATCTTAGTGAAAGAAGTCTTCTCCAGATGGGGTTGCCTAGAATAGTAGAGTCAGATCAGGGAAGTCACTTCACTGGACAGGTGATGCAGATTACCCTGAAACTATGGAGCACTGAAGGAAAATGGCATGTGGCTCATAACCCCAGTCATCAGGGATTGTAAAAAGGTTGAACCGAACTCTTAAGGAGAGACTGAGAAAGGAAGCGGGGAACAACCCCAAAATTTGGGATGAGGTACTTCCATTGGTGCTCATGAATATTCGGACCAACATTTCTAAAGGAACAGGGTATTCACCACACGCATTGGTGACAGGGAGATTAATGAGAACTCCGACCCACTTACTGATCCCAATTCTAATGGAAACTCAAATCAAGAAAGTAAACAGGAATAAGTTTGTGAAGGATTTGTGGGATACACTTAAGGCACTCCATTGGAAACATCACGCTAGTAACAAGTTGCTGTTAGAACCGCATAAGCCTGAAGAATGGGATATAGGGGACCAGGTAATGGTGTGTAACTACGCCCGAGTAGGGGTGTTTGAACCATTATATAAAGGACCCTATAGTATTGTGGAGAAGGCCAGTCCAATGTTTTATGCGGTACAACTGCCAAAAAGGGTCAAATGGTTCCACATTAGTAAGTGTAAGCGATACTACCCGGGAGAGAATGTTAAACAACCAAAACCAGTGGGAACGGTGATGAGTCTGATCGGGTGCCCAGGGTTGCCACCTATGTTATGGGATGATGATGACCCTCTTCCTGGGCCACGACGCTCATCAAGGACACCAGTGCTGGTGCCAGGGAATCGGAATCCACCAGCTCCCCCGCTGCCTCCACCTGAAGCTTCCCCTCCGGCTTTGTTACCGAGAAGAAGCAGGCAGCGACCTAAGCCAAAGAAACCATGGACTACATAGTCTATGTATACATGTGATCCATAAATTGTGTTTGTGTTATTGTGTTTTTTTAGGAGAATGTGGACACTCACAGTTACCTGGACGCTGGTGGGAGCGGTGACAGCCTTAACTGACATTGGTCTGAGCCAGATCTCCCAGGAAGGAGGAAGGGAAATGGGAACCCGAGAGGTAACAGTACAGTCACGGGAGGGTAGGTGGAAAGGGGTTACATTAAATCCATGTGGTAACAACAGTACCATGGAAGTCGATGAGGTAGAGGTCAGGGAAGGTCGTGAATTCTGTTTGACATGTGCCCCAAATACTGACGAGGTCTTCTCTTCTGATCTAATCTACTTCAATGATTCGTCCCCTCATCTGAATAAGGGAGATTACATTGTTTGGTGAATAAGATTAACCCAAGTAGATTATGCTCGAGAAGGAATTAAGAACAAAACTAGAGGTAAAGATAAGCGATATTGTTGGAAAAACTTTTGGGGAAGGGATGAGGGGGTGTATGTATGTGAAAGTCCTAAACAGGAATGAGAGTGTTATGGCCTAAGAGGAGTGGGGTTAGGGGCCTGGAATTAAAGCTGAAAGAAAAGCAACCTACACCAAACCACACTAGAGAAGATGTAAGCTGTCCTGTTCATGAGCCAGGACCATCAAATGGATTGGTGTTGATTCCAATGCATAAGGTGTTGTATCCTGATGTTGAATTTGACAGATTTAGGTTTGCCTGAGTGGTACAAACCTGAAACTAAATGCCTTTATTCCAACTTATTACAAAAGGTGGTAGCAAATATTGATTTAGGAGCCTTTAACAGTTATGGCCATGAAAGTGGACGTAATATATATGGTGATCCTGATTCAACAGCACCTACTATTCCCTCCCAGCGAAGGAAGAGAGGATTGATTAATGATGTAGCTATGGTGTTCAACACGGGAACCTCATTGGTAAATAGCCTTGATTTGGCAGAGTTAGAACATAGGATGGGTGAGCCAAAAAGTGAACGCAAAAGGGTATTACAAGAGACCAATTCTAATCAGGAACAAGGGAGAACCAAATTATGACCATACATCCAAGCGCACCCAGCATCAGCGCAGACACTCACACCTCGGGGGGACCTTCGGGACATAGAGTAGTGTTGTCACCTGGTGTTTCACAGCTCACAAGTGAGCATCAGCAGATTGTGGAGACAGGGACAGCAGTGGAGAGTCCTTGTCGGAGGGTGCAGGACTCTGCCAGCTCAGCTCAGCTGCATGTCGACCCTCTGCCTCTGGGCCTATCCGCAAGAGAAGAGGTGATGGATCTCCATGCACAGATGCAGGAGTCTCTGGCAGGTTTTGTCTCCAGGGTCGCTGCGAGTGTGGAGCAAATGGAGGAGTCCATAGCGAAGATGAGCTGAGCCTTTGCGTAGTCATTGGCGCATGAACGCATCACCATGGAAAGGTTGGCACCCTCCATGGAGGAGATAAGTCGCCAGGATATGGAAAACATGGTGAGTGTTCATAATAGAATGACATCTCTTGAGGAGCGATGGGCATCCATTGAACAGAGAAACCAAACCTTCATGGAAGTCCTTCTGAGTAGGACTGCCAGTACAGATACGGGTCCCCATGGCCCCCTGATGCACAGCAAGGTGCTCTCAAGCCACATCCAAGCACTGGCCCCTTCTGTACAGCTTCAGGTGAGTGAGCAGCAGCCTGGCGCTCCTGCTGATGATACTGCTGTTCCTGGTTCTGCTGCTGCCGCCTCTGCTGCTGGAGATCCTCTAAAGGCATGAAGGGAAGGGAAAAAAGGCCTCCCATGCTTCTGGTAGATGCCTCCGCTGAGGAGGCGCTGAGTGAGGGTGGCGAGAGCGGCTTCCCAGGAGCTCACATTGGAGAAGTGTGTGAGGCTCCAACCTTCCACAGCTATGCCTATGCCTGGAACAAGTTGCCCCAAGCCTGAAACAACAAGGTCCTGCAACCTACAAATGATGTCTGATTAAATCTCTTCTTTCCTGATTGACCTGCAGCTGATAGTAAGCAAGCCGATATTGTTCCCGCCAGGTTTCATCAGCGGGGTTCCCACCAGGCATGTTTAACGTGGGGAAAGGCTGAAAATAGCAAGGGCCCCTTAAAATGGCATTATAGATGCCAATTATTGGTGATTAGGGTCAGATTGAAACGCCGGGGTGAAAGTCGGTGTAGGGGGTGGTGCGTGAGCCCAGTCAGTTATACCTCTGACTGCCCGTGAGCGGTTCGAATCGCTCCCACACCCCTGAGATTCTCGACACCGGACTTAGGTACAGGTAGCGATACAGAAAAGACTTGAGTAGACAAATGGTTTGGATGTAAGCAAAACTCAAGATTTTATTAAACAGAAAATTAATAGTCTTAAGAGAAGTTACCAGTATATAAAATTACAGGCAAATACAAATAACTATACTTATATGGGGAATGGGGAACACACGGCACATCGAGGGAAAACAACTATCTTAACAATCCCCTTATCCTTATCCCACCCCCTATACCTAACTAGATTAAGCTATGAGGGGCCAGAATTTATGCTCACCAATCAAAAGGGTTTGCTGAACTCAAAACAGCGGTGGGGTTCGAGGTTCGCTCTTGGTGCTCTCTGGTCTCCAGCTGCTGCAAGGGCGTTGTCCAGGTTCGAGTGCCCCAAAGTTAAAGTCTCTGTTAGGGCACTTTACCTTGCAGGGATGATTCCTCTTCTTTGGCCGACAGTTTGAGTTTATGAAGATAGTCGCAGGTTGGCTGAGGCTGAAGGCCCGATGATTCGAAGCCTACCCTCAGTTGGTCCTCCTCAGTTGGTCTTCCTCAGTTGGTCTTCCTCAGTTGGTCTTCCCTCCTCCCCTCGTCGCGTCCCGCCTCGCCTGGCCTGAATTGTCCGTGTCCGCCCGATGCAGTGTCTGGGCAATTTCCAGATGGAGTGGGGAAAGGCACAGGCAAAGGCCAGGGGGTAAGCGCGGGACGGGGAAAGAGTGACCGCCACGAGGGCGAGGGGCAGAAGAGCCAAGCAGAGAGGGAGAGAAGAGAAGAGAGCGATTGCTACCCGGGGCCTTCAATTATACTCTTTTCGAAAACCCTTATCTGCGCGCCAAATCAGGTTAGTTCTTTGTCTTAATCTTGGCGGGCTATTTTAAATAATGGTAGCAATCCATACTAACTTTTTAGATGGCCGGTAATCGCATCTACCGGCCCGATAATTGACTTGTTTTGTCATTAATGTTCCTTGATGGGCCTGTCCAGCCTCGATGGCTGTTAATCTGTTTTCGATTATATATGTAAACTGCTTGATGGCCTTAACTATAGGCCTAACTGAACTTAGACTTGTCTCCAATTCGGTCTAATACATAATTCAAAGTCCTGTCTGGTTTCAAAATACAAAGTCTCTCTTCACAGAAACTGCAGCTTTGGTTTCGATCCACAAGCTGTCTGCGTTGCAGAGTCCATTTTAAAATCTCACAGGCTTTCTGCCACGAGGCACGGACGCCATCTTGGGCACCCTTTTTGATTTAAAATGTCCACGCAGGGTCCCGTTTACTAATAACAACCTTCGGGGAAATGTAGAAATTTTGCAAATCTTACATCGGACGGGGCGGGGAATCAGGCGGGGGGGGTGTGTCGCGACCCCCTATTTTTGCGATTATCCCCCCCCCCACACGCCTGAAACCCTGCCTGACTGCTCCAGGAAAATCGGCCCCATTATTTCCAGATACAAAGCAAACTTGGTTAACTTGGACAAGGATCAGCAACCTTAAAACAGACCTATCGTGGTGGGACTTCGGACTACATATACAAATCCACCCTTGGATTGGCATCATATCCTATGTCCTCATAGTGATTCAACTATTATGTATTATCTATCTTCTGTGCAATCTGGCATGACGGAAAAGGAAGCAAATGTGTAAGAGGATGGCGAAGTTGGTGAAAGAAGTCCAAATTCAATTGCCATTACTTTAAGTGTCTCATTTAATAAAATGAAGGAGAGACTTGAGAGAGGACTGTATGGAGACGTGGCAGGGTTGTATGAAATAATATTTTTCTTTAAAAATCATAAGCCTACAAGGCTGGCGAAAACCCTGAAGCTATGCAAACACTCTGGCCTAATTGAACTTTGTGGACACAACAAACAAGGCAGTTAATCAAGGAACCAGAACACAATGTAAGGTGACCTAAGGGTTTGCTAACCAAATCATCTCTGAACAGATCAGTGAGTGATCATGCACACAGAGACCCTATAAAAAGTAATGAACTCTGGACACAGACGATAAACATAGCCAAGAGAAAGACAGAATCCTGCCAGGTGCATCGGACCCATTGACCTACAACCAACTCGGATTGATCAACTGAGGGTGATTGTAAGTATTGGCCAAACACGTGTAAGGGCACAGATATTGCGTGTAAGTGCATAGATGTTGCATGTGAGGGCATAGATATTGCATGTAAGTATATAGATATTGCAAAATAATCCATGGTTAAGTACATAGTTATTGCAAATATTATTGATCGAATTCAATAAAGTACAATTTGATTGGATCTTGTTTGACCTTGTAGTATCTCAATAAGTCTCGGGGTCGGAACACAAAAGTGAAGTCTTACACTTTCTCAACCAGCCTTTGCCCATGAGAGTTGGCCTGCTGTTGTAGCTCACTACAATAATAGGCAGCTTTACTGACTGGCCATTGTGTTGAACTGTACATTCTGAAGGGTTGGGATTTGAGTCAGTTGAATGTTGCAGTCAAATGACACAGCATGACAACCTAGTTTCGGTTGAAACCACAAATGGAGCAGATGGTCAGAAACTGAACTACAAAAGTGATTATACATGTGGAGATATGAGAAGCTGCAATAACAAGGCTAACATTTGCAGAACAATCGGATGACGAAGTAACAACTGTCACGCGGATGTATGTAAGGTATATTTGATTAACCTTTAAGCCATGTCCAATCACGAGTCACTGACTCAGATCGGCCGACGCCACGATGAAGCAAGAATGGACCCTGCGATCCAGATAACTGGACAAACTTAGATAAAAGGCAGAACTGAAGGAAGGGGCTTAGCTAACGATGTAAATTTATAATTAGGTTGTTTTTGAAGGAATATAATTGGGCCGGATTGGCCAAGGAATAAGTAATGTAATAACAGCTATCGGTGTGCTCCAGTCTTGTACTGTATATAAGCTTGTGAATTTTGTTGATCGGGGAGAAGGTGCTCGCACAGACCGCGGGGTCTGAGACGCTTCTCCCAGAGCTCTGTTTTCAATAAACTGCACCTTTTACTTTACCACAGATTAGATGTGAATTTATTTTCACCCAACAATTCCATTTGTCCACATGTCTCTAGGATTTCTCCGGAGTAGGTTTTTAACTCTACGGTACTCTTTGTAAGTGGTATTTGATTAAACTTACTCTCATATGTGTCCTTACTCATGATAGAGCAGTCCGCCATTGTGTCAATACACATATTAATATATTGGTCATTGATCAAAAGTTTTGTATGGAAGTCTTTCTCACGATTGCTAGCATTGCCGTTAGTGGCATAGATACTGTAGATGCCTAGTTCTTCAACATCAGGCGTGTTCACTTCAATATTGTGAATTCCTCCCTTTTATTGTCGCTGTTTTGTATTGCCACTAGAATGGTTCTTATTTCCTGCTCTGCAAGCTGTTCAAATATGGCCTTGCTTCTGACAGTGAAAGCACTTCACATTTCTGCATTGGCAGGTCTATGATGAGTGATTTCCATTGCAGCGATAACAATTCACTGAACTGCTCTCACCGATGTGCTTTTGACTCGGTCTCACAACTTTAGATTTGGCGGTGGCTTTGTGACTTTGACCTCAGCTGCTCTAGTCACTTGAGTTGGACGGAGCTCCCTAGCATTCTTAGATGCCAGCTCCATAGATAGGGCAATTTTGCATGCTATGTCAAACGTTAAGTTCGGAGTGTTCAGTAACTTGGACTGTGTGCGCTCATCCACCAGTCCACACACAAATTTATCTCACAATGCACGATCCAAAAATTTGCCAAAGTTACAATGCAAAGACAGGTTTTTAAGAGCTACAATGTACTCACTCATGGTTTCACTTTGTTTTTGGTTTCTGGTGCCAAACTTATAGTTCTCTGCTATTTCCAATGGCTTTGGGTTGAAATGGTCCTTGAGTTTCTCGACAATGTCTTGAAACGACACATCTTTCACTTTCCCTGGTGCAAGTAGGTTTGTCAACGTTCCGTAGACATCTGGCTCAATCTCCGTTAGAAAAATTGCTTTATTACATTCACGAATTACTTTATTTTGAGCTTGAGCATTCTCATCTTTTTTTTTAAATTCTTTCATGGGATGTGGGCATTACTGGCAAGGCCAGCATTTATTGCCCATCCCTAATTGCCCTTGAGAAGGTGGCGGTGAGCCGCCTTCTTGAACCGCTGCAGTCCGTGTGGTAATGGTTCTCCCACAGTGCTGTTAGGGAGGGAGTTCCAGGATTTTGATCCAGTGACAATGAAGGAATGGCAATATACTTCCAAGTCAGGATGGTGTATGACTTGGAAGGGAACTTGGAGGTGGTGGTGTTCCCATGCGCCTGCTGCCCTTGTCCTTCTAGGTAGAAGAGGTCGCAGGTTTGGGAGGTGCTGTCAAAGAAGCCTAGGGGAGTTGCTGCAGTGCATCTTATAGATGGTACACACCGCAGCCACAGTGCACCGGTGGTGGAGGGAGTGAATGTTTAAGGTTGTGGATCTGCACCTTCGGTCTCAATAATGTTATTGTCCTTAAAAAACATTTTCATCCGCTCAATCTCAGAACTGAATAGTTTGCGAGCTTGGTCATACATGCCGGGGCTTCCGATGAATCCCATAGGTGCGGCCATGATTGTCCCATTCCCGTCGAACAGTGACTCAGCACGCTACTTGTGTACCTGTGAGAGTCAACGCTGCTGTTGTTGTGTATACATACACATGAAGGTGAAGCACAGACGATTCTGCAGGAGCATTAACAATAAAATATCACAAAAATTCAGCTTAGGTGTCACAAATTCACCTTAAACTTTTCCACTCGAAGGTTGAACACAGTGGCCTAGAAATTGGGTTTTGGCGCAGCGACGGCTTTAGCGCCGGAAGTTAGTGCCGGAGCTAAGTCGCGCTGGTCGGGCCAAAAATTCACTACTTCTGCGCCCAAACGGCTGCCGGCGCTGCTGAAAGCTGTTAGCGCCTGAAAACTGGCGCTATGCGCTGAATTTCGGCGCTATTCCGGCGCTGCGGCGCCCGCCGCGGTGCGGCAGGTTCGGGAAGTGCAGGCCTCCTCCTTCCCTTAAGGAGGACCTGCCTGCACCCGGCCGCGGCCCGCGAAAATCTTTTTAAAAATGAGCCCGGCACCTCGGACAAGTGCCGGGCTTGCTTCTGTTCCGGGGGGGGTGGGGGGGAAGTCCGGGGAGGGAGCTGCGGCCAGGCGGGCGGCGGGAAAGCGGCCGGCCGCCGCGGGGCCTTTAATGCGCCGGCGCAAACTTGTGCAAGGCACCTCTGCCAGAACGTTGCTTGCGGCTGCCACGGGTGAGGCGGCCGCAAGTCAATTTCCCAGTTCGGGCGGGTTACCATGGCAACCGGGACGCTGCGCACACCGATGACGTCATCGGTGCCGGCGCAGCGCTACCGGTCTACCGCGGCGGAAGGGCCCCAGGCAATTTAGGCGCCGGCGCCAATTGCAGCGCTAGGCCCTCTAGCGCCGCAAAATCGGCGCTAAGGGCACTGAATTTCTAGGCCAAGGTCCTTCCATGATCCCTAAAAATGGCTTTGGGATCCCATTCTCATCGCCAAAAATTTAATATATGTGGGTAGAACAAATAAAGGACAGAGACACGATGAGTTGCTAGTCCATGTGCTTGCTCTACTAGGCCTGAGCGAACTGAGCATGCTCATACCAAACCATGTGACAAACCTTGTGATAATACATTACAGTCCCAAATGTTTAATATTTTTGGTTAGTGAGGAATTCAGGACAGCAAAGGACTTGGGGAGTAATCTGGAAGAATGAACACTTTCAATGGTTAACCAACCAACCCAGCTCATTGGTGAGACCTGCCACTAGAAACCAGGATTCTTCCCATGAGCTCCAGATAAACTGTAAGGCAATGGCCTAACAGGTAGGAAGGTCCTGGTTGGGCATCAGCGAGAAGCTTAGCAGGGCTCCATGGTGGCACACAATATGGCTTTATCCAGTAAAACTGTTGTAGTATAATACAGATAATATTAACTACTGCAGATAATATTAACTACTAGCAGTACCCTACATACTAAGAGGTCCCAAAGCCATGCCTCTTCCCATTTGTACTTAAGTTCTCTAAGTTTGCTTTGGAGATTCTCAAGTTTGGTGATGTGTTTCTGTGTGTCAGATACCTGGCTGACAAAAAATAATTTTCCTTGCCTGGAATACAATTTTTTTGTTGATGTTTCAAAAAATTAAGTAGAACATGATTCTTGCCATGGACAAATATATTATTTTCATATTAGACAAATTTGCTGAAATGCTAGCCCCGAATGGCAAATATTACAATCAATAGTCTCCAGTAGAGAAACAGATAAACACAAAGAGGAGAAAGCAGCAAGCTTTCAGGCTTCAGAAGAATAAATATGTCACTGCATCACACTGCCGACAGTTCCATTATATACCTTCAGTAATCAGCCAAGTGTTTGATGATTTAAAACAGGAGTAAAGAAGAAATTTACGCAAAATATTGAAATCTTCTTACCACTTTTCCTATACAGTAATTAGATATGGTTTGGCACAAATCAATATTTTCCGTATCTTGATCTTTCGTGCTGACTTGCAGGTTTGCAAAGGGATTAAAAATTATGCATTTCAATTCAAGCTCAATACTGAGCAAGCTAGTTTCTAAAATGGAAGTGCCAAGGAAAGCACAATACCTCTTTGGATAGCATAGTGACTATCACTTCAAAAAGTCATTGGAAAATCTGTCATTTTAATTGAAGTGGACAAGTATTGTAAATGTGGAGAATTATTCTGGTATTCTGTGATGGAAGTTAGATTAAATGGGGCCAATTGTACTGGGTCCCCTTCTTCCCCAGCCCCGGCACTGAATCTGATTGTACTGTTCCGGTCAAGGCCAAGTTAATGCTGATTTTAGTGGGCCAAGCCATTAACATGGTCAGATTATACTAGCATATCTTTTTAATGCAGTTCCACTTCAAAAATGGTATACCGTGCTTCCAAAGAACTATACAGCATTATGGTTAGTCAGGGACTTCCATCAGGTCTAATGTCATAGCCTCCCTTGTAGATAAGAGCCTCCTCGTGCACTAGGTCTCTTCCAAAGTGAGAGATGCACACATCTGTCTGTAGATGCGGGTGTGAGTGGGAGCAGAGCACCTCAGCTGCATCTTGACCTGCCTGGCATCCTTCCCTTGGTCCTCGTCATCTTCCTTCAAAAAGCTCAGTTAGATGGGAATTTCCATTGGGAATCCCATTGGTGGCATTAATGGGGCTGTATGAAAACAGAAGCAGCAGAATAATTATAACAAAGGCTCCAGCAACAGATAAAAACAAAAACAAAATGCAGAAATAACCTTAATATTCATACCATGTCACTATCCCACATCAAGTCGCCCATCACCCTGTCCTCACTAACCAACATTGACTTCAGGTACCTCAATGCCTCAAATTTTAAAATCCCGTGCTTAAATCTCTCCATGGTCTCACCTCTGCCTATCTCTATAACCATCGCCCTCTTCCCCCGCCCCCTCCCAAGAAGTCTCTGTTCCTCTATCTGTGCCCCTTGTGCATCTCCTCCTCCCTTCAGCAGTTGAGTTCCCGCTCTCTGCAATTCTCTCCTAAACCCACCTGCCTCTAAATCTTCCTCTCTTCCTTTAAGATCCCCCTTAAAGATCTCTTTGACCAAGAATTTGATCACCCTTCCTAATCTCTCCTCCTTTGGCTTGGTGTTCATTGTTCCTCATAACTCTGTGCAGCACCTTGGAACGTTTTACTAGTTAAAGGTGCTATATCATTACAAATTATTGTTGTTGTCCTTTAAATACCGTTGAATCTCCTAGCAACCCTAGGTGCCAGTTAATTTGAGCATGAATTACACTCAGATTCCTGCACTCAGACTACACTATTTTCTTCTCCCCAGCATTGACGACCTTGCCTTCAGCTGCCTAGGCTCTAAGCTCTGGAATTCCTTCCCTAAACGTCTCTGTCTTTCTACCTCGCGTCTCATTTAAGATGCTCCTTAAAACTTATCACTTTGACCAAACTTTTGGACACCTGTCCTATTATCTCCTTATGTGGCTCAGCGTGACATTTTGTCTGATTATACCCCTATATAAAACAAGTTGTTGTTGCCCAGTTTAAAATCAGAAAATCACATGTAGGTTGATATAACATCATCCTGCCCTAATTAGTTTACTATAAAGCTCCATGTTTGTTTTGAACTATTGAAAATATGCAGATAGCGCAATTGGATGGCGATCCCATGGAACACATCACCATCAAACTTTCCTCTTCATCTGGTGCACACAGGACATAACAGAGACAAAAATTGCCCTGGAGCCTATATACGGAACAGGGCAAGTCTTGTCCCAGTTTTTACTAGGTGTGTCTCAACAGTACAAGATTGACCATGATTTTACACTAATTAAACTAAGTTGTTAAACTCAGTTATATCATTCATATTTATAGCTAGCATGGTGAGTAAAGATATCAGACTAATCTAATTAAGGGTTCTTCCAGAAGCTGTGGTTTGCTCTGCACCTGGGCCACACTATGTCTGGCATTTGAGTACTTGGAGGTGACATTGGTTGGAAACAGAGAAAAGGTGTTCCCTCCCATATAAACACCCCTCATCTAAAAATGTTCTGACATCACTGTTCTTCTCCACCACCTAAAATAGAGCATTTCAACATTCAGGTTCATTGTGTGCACATTACAGAAAAGTTGCTGATTCCATTGTTTTTTTTATTGAGTGAGGTAATTTTCAAAAACAAGCTTGTCAAATTACTGGGAAGGAACCTGGGGGCAAGTAACACTGTGATTTTTATTTTGTCAGGTACATGTCATTTCCCTTTGGAATGTAGACTTTGTTGAGCAGGGAACAATTTCAACTGAATAAATGTTATGGTTTAGCAAAGCGAAGAGCAAACAAAGCCTTCAGAGAGCAAAGAAACAGTCAAAGAATCACACTGAAAAATATAAAACAGGCACACAGGAAGATGTTCTCTCTCTAATCCCTGTGCCATCAAAACCAATCCTTTATTTTAATCTCTTTAAAAAAACAAATTGTATCTAAAAGATAAAGGTTAAATCAGATGCCTTTCATGTTTTGTTATCATCAACATACTATACAAAAGCACTAAAGAAGATGAAGAAAAAAGTTCCCTTCATAAATATTAAGATTCAGTCTTTCAATGGGATTAATGCTACTTCATCCTTTTCTGCTGTCAACATTTCTAATGGAGATGGAGTAGGTAATGCACCTAGTAGATAGCCTTTCATGTTGGTAACACAATGAAATTCAGATCCAATCAGTCCTTCTTGTCTACAAAACCTTAATTCCTGCTGTCAACCTTTCCCATTAAAAATTCCTACATCCACATTTATAATGGGAACTGCCTGTTTAAATGTGTCACCTAGGAACATAGGAATAGGAGTAGGCCATTCAGCCCCTCGAGCCTGCTCTGCCAGTCAATGAAATCACGGCTGATCTGTGACCTAACTCCATATACTGCCTTTGCCCCATATCCCTTAATACCTTTGGTTAACAAAAATCTATCAATTTCAGATTTAAAATTAACAGTTGATCTAGCATCAATTGCCGTTTGCAGAAGAGAGTTCCAAACTTCTACCACTCTTTATGTGTAGAAGTAGTGATGCGCTATCAATTACTCATAAAAGACAGAGAGTTAAGAGAGTAACTAAAGGCTTTTATTAACAAAAGAATGAAGGTCTGCCTCGAGTGGTCGACCGGTCCAGAAATACAAAGGGCTGGGGAGCAGTCACCTTTATACTAGGACTTGTGGGAGGAGTCAGCCGAGGCATGTCCAGGCATGTACACAGTGGGATACAAACAGTGGTTTACCACATTCACCCCTTGTTTAAAATTGAGTCCGGCGGGGTGAAGTGTATTAAAAGTTAGTGTATTGGAGTCTCTCCGGAGGTCTTGTCTGGCGCTGTGATCGGCGTGGCGACGGCAGGGGTAGTGGAGCTTCCGGCGTCAAGTCCTGCGTGGGCTGTGGCACAGGCGTGTCGTCCTCGTAGATGTCGAGCGGGTTGCGGGGCCCATGCCTGCCGTCTGCTGGGGCTGGATATTGGATCGTGGGGAGGGGGGGGTGGTAGTGGGTAGTGGATTACTGCAGCCCCCGAGGGTGCAAGGTCTCTTATGGAGACTGTGTCCTCCCGCCCATCCGGGTATGCAATGTAAGCATACTGGGGGTTGGCGTGGAGGAGGTCGACCCTCTCGACCAGGGGGTCCGTTTTATGGGTCCTCACGTGCCTTCTCAGTAGGACCGGCCCTGGGGACGTCAGCCATGGTGGTAGCGATGTCCCCGATGTGGACTTCCTTGGGAAGACAAACATTTTCTCATGAGGGGTGGCGTTAGTGGCAGTGCAGAGCAGTGACCGAATAGAGTGGAGCGCATCGGGGAGCACATCCTGCCAGCGGGAGGTTGGAAGGCCCCTAGACTTTAAGGCTAGCAGGGCGGCCTTCCAAACTGTCGCATTTTCTCTTTCCACCTGTCCGTTCCCCCGGGGGTTGTAACTGGTGGTCCTGCTTGTGGCAATACCCTTAGTTAGCAGGTACTGACGGAGTTCGTCGCTCATAAACGATGAGCCCCGGTCGCTATGGATATAGCTGGGGAAACCGAACAGGGTGAAGAGGTCGTTCAGACGTTTAATGACCGTGGCACTGGTCATGTCCGGGCAGGGGATGGCGAACGGGAAACGGGAGTACTCATCAATAATATTGAGGAAGTACACATTGCGGTCGGAGGAGGGGAGAGGCCCTTTAAAATCAACGCTCAGGCGCTCGAAGGGGCGAGTGGCTTTTATCAGGTGGGCCCTGTCTGGTCTATAAAAGTGCGGTTTGCACTCAGCGCAGACTTGGCAGTTCCTGGTCATGGTCCTGACCTCCTCAATAGACTAAGGCAGGTTGCGGGCCTTGATGAAGTGGAAGAACCTGGTGACCCCCGGGTGGCAGAGGTCATTGTGGAGGGCCCGCAGTCTATCGATCTGCGCGCTGGCGCAGGTGCCACGCGATAGCGCATCCGGGGGTTCATTGAGCTTCCCGGGCCGGTACAAGATCTCGTAATTGTAGGTGGAAAGTTCGATTCTCCACCTCAAGATCTTGTCATTTTTGATTTTGCCCCTCTGCTTGTTGTTAAACATGAAAGCAACTGAACGTTGGTCAGTGAGCAGGGTAAATCATTTTCCGGCCAGGTAGTGCCTCCAATGACGCACAGCCTCCACAATCGCCTGGGCCTCCTTCTCAACAGCGGAGTGTCTGGTCTCCGGGCCTTGGAGGGTTCGTGAAAAGAAGGCCACGGGTCTCCCCGCTTGATTGAGGGTAGCGGCCAGGGCAAAGTCGGACGCGTCGCTTTCCACCTGGAAGGGGATGGATTCGTCCACTGCGTGCATGGTGGCTTTGGCAATGTCTTCCTTGATACGGTGGAAGGCTAAGCGGGCCTCTGCCGTCAAGGGAAAAGAGGTGGACTTGATCAGCGGATGGGCCTTGTCCGCATAGTAGGGGACCCACTGGGCATAATAGGAGAAAAACCCTAGGCACCTCTTCAGGGCCTTGAGGCAGTGGGGCAGTGGGAGTTCCATAAGGGGACGCATCCGGTCGGGGTCGGGGCCGATGACTCCGTGTTCCACAACACAGCCAAGGATGGCGAGGCGGTTTGTGCGGAATATGCACTTCTCCTTGTTATATGTCAGGTTCAGGAGTTGGGCGGTGCGGAGGAATTTTTCGAGGTTTGCGTCATGGTCCTGCAAGTCACGGCCGCAGATGGTCACATTGTCCAGATATGGGAAAGTGGCCTGCAACGCATTTTGATCTACCATCCGGTCCATCTCCCTTTGGAAGACGGAGACCCCGTTGGTGACGCCAAAGGGAACCCTAAGGAAGTGGTAGAGGCGGCCGTTTGCCTCAAAGGCAGTATACTGGCGGTCCTCAGGGCGGATAGGGAGCTGGTGGTACGCTGATTTCAGGTCAATGGTCGAGAAGACGCGGTACTGCGCGATCTGGTTGACCATATCAGCTATGCGGGGGAGTGGGTAGGCGTCCAGCAGGGTGTAGCGATTTATTGTCTGGCTGTAGTCGATGACCAGGCGCTGCTTCTCGCCGGTCTTAACGACCACAACCTGGGCTCGCCAGGGGCCGGTGCTGCCCTCAATAATCCCTTCCTTCAGGAGCCGCTCCACTTCGGTTTTAATGAAAACCCTGTCCCCGGCACTGTATCGCCTGCTCTTTGTGGCGATGGGCTTACAGTCGGGGGTGAGGTTAGCAAACAGTGGGGGGGGGGGGGTGACTCTGAGTGTGGAGAGGTTGCACCTGGTGCGCGGCAGGCAATTTGGGAGCTGCTGGCTGCGGACTGTGAGTGGGGGTAGGGGTCCACCGTACGCCATCGTAACACTTTTAAGGTGGCACTGAAAATCTAACCCCAGCAGGACGGCAGCGCAGAGGTCGGGCAGGACCAGAAGTTTAAAATGATCGTACACGGTCCCGTCTACTACGAGTGTCACTACGCAGTAGCCGCCGATGTCCGCCGACTGGGACTCGGAGGCCATAGAAATCCGCTGGTGCGCAGGCAGGGCTGGGAGAGAGCAACGCCGCACCGTGTCGGGGTGGATGAAGCTCTCCGTGCTCCCAGAGTCAAAAAGGCAGATTGTATCGTGGCCATTTACCTTAATGTCCATTGTGGAACTGGCCAGCTGGTGCGGTCTCGCTTGGTCCAGTGTAACGGATGCCAGCGTAGGGGTCGGTGTGTCGCTGCGGGTATCAGATGAGGCGGTGTTGGGGGCCTGCTGCGTTCCGGCTGTCGTCCAAGATGGCGGCGTCCATGATCCCCATGTGGCTGGAGGCGTCCAAAATGGCTGCTGTACCGGTGGTTCGCACATGGCCGGGGAGGCCCAAGATGGTGGCCCGCATGGCCCACACGCGGCGCTGCTGGGGTTCAGGGTGGCTTTGGCCCTGCAGACGTTAGCGTAGTGTCCCTTCTTCCCGCAGCCCGAGCAGATCGCGTTTTTCGCCGGGCAGCGCGCTCTGGGGTGTTTTGCCTGGCCACAGAAGTAGCATTTCTGGCCTTGGGGCACTGCTGTCTGGCCTTGGGACACTGCTGCGGTAGTTGGGCCGTTGCTGGGGTGTGGCTGGGGTGGCACGGCGCTATGAGGCGGTCCTACCGTGTCCCAGGCTGTCATTCCCCCGCGGCGTCCACGGTGCAGAGGAGTAGGCATCCATGCCCCGGTAGGCTGCATCCAATGATAGTGCGAGTTCAGAGGCCTTGTTGAGGTCGAGGTCACTCTGCTCCAACAGTCGCTGTCGGGTGTAATTGGATCTGTGGCCCGCTACAAAAGCGTCCCGGATAAGTTCCTCTGTGTACACGGTGGCCTTTACATCCTTACAACCACAGGCCCGGCCAAGCACAGTCAGTGCCTGAAGGTATTCCATGGTCGATTCCCCAGGTTGTTGTTTACGACTCCCCAGAAGGTGCCTGGCGTACACTTCGTTCACTGGGCGCGTGTACTGGTCCTTGAGGAGCTTGATAGCGTCCGCGTACGAGGTCGCGTCTTGGATGACCGAGTACACTCGGTGGTTCACTTTGGAGGTCAGGACATCCAGTTTGTCCTCGTCCGATTTGATTGCTGCGGAGGCGGTCAGGAATTTTTCGAAACACTTAAGCCAGTGAGTAAACTTGGTGGATGAGTCCGCCTCCCGATGATCTAAGTCCAGGCATGCTGGTGTGAGGATCTTCTCCATTATAAAAATTTTGTTAATAAAATTGATGCGCTATCAATTACTCATAAAAAACAGAGAGTTAAGAGAGTAACTAAAGGCTTTTATTAACAAAAGAATGAAGGTCTGCCTCGAGTGGTCGACCGGTCCAGAAATACAAAGGGCTGGGGAGCAGTCACCTTTATACTAGGACTTGTGGGAGGAGTCAGCCGAGGCATGTCCAGGCATGTACACAGTGGGATACAAACAGTGGTTTACCACAAGTAGTTCCTAATTTCACTCCTGAAAGGTCTGGCTCTAATTTTTAGACTATGCCCCCTAGTCCTAGACTCCGCAACCAGCAAAAATAGTTTCTCTTTATCTCCCCTATCTGTTCCCCTTAATATCTTGAAAACTTCAATCAAATCACCCCTTAACCTTCTAAATTCTAGGGAAGACAACCCTAATTTGTGTAATCTCTCCTTGTAACTTAACCCTTGTAGTCCGGGTATCATTTTGGTAAACCTACACTGCACTCCCTCCAAGGCCAATATATCCTTCCTAAGGTGTGGTGCCCAGAACGGCTCATAGTATTCCAGGTGTGGTCTAACCAGGGTTTTGTATAGCTGCAGCATAACTTCTGCCCCCTTGTAATCTAGTCCTCTAGATATAAAGGCCAGCATTCCATTAGCTTTTTTGATTATTTTCTGTACCTGTTCATGACATTTTAATGATCTACGTACAGTACCTGAACCCCCAAGTCTTTTTGGACCACCACTGTTTTTAGCTTTTCACCATTTAGAAAGTACCCTGTTATATCCTTTTTAGGTCCAAAGTGGATGGCCTCACATTTGCCTGCATTGAAATCCATTTGCCACAGTTTTGCCCATTCACTTAATCTATCAATAACCCTTTGTAATTTTATGCTTTCATCTACACTGCCTACAATGCCACCTATCTTTGTGCCATCAGTAAATTTGGATAAACATAATTTAATAGGACCGAGTCAGCATGGTTTTATGAAGAGGAAGTCATGTTTGACAAATTTGCTCGAATTCTTTGAGGACGTAACATACAGGGTGGATAAAGGGGAACCAGTGGATGTAGTGTATTTGGACTTCCAAAAGGCATTTGACAAGGTTCCACACAAAAGATTACTGATCAAGATAAAAAATCACGGGATTGGGGGTAATATACTGGCATGGGTGGAAGATTGGCTATCTAACAGAAAACAAAGAGTTGGGATAAGTGGTTCGTTCTCGGGCTGGCAATCAGTAACTAGTGGTGTTCCGCAGGGGTCAGTGCTGGGACCCCAACACTTTACAATCTATATTAACGATCTGGAGGAAGGGACCGAGTGCAACATATCCAAGTTTGCCGACGATACAAAGATGGGAGGGAAAGCAGTGAGTGAGGAGGACATAAAAAACTTGCAAAAGGACATAGACAGGCTAAGTGAGTGGGCAGAGGTTTGGCAGATGCAATATAATGTTGGAAAGTGTGAGGTTATGCACTTTGGCAGAAAAAATCAAAGAGCAAGTTATTATCTAAATGGAGAGAAACTGCAAAGTGCTACAGTACAAAGGGATCTGGGGGTCCTGGTGCATGAAACACAAAAAGTTAGTATGCAGGTGCAGCAGGTGATCAGGAAGGCTTTTATTGCAAGGGGGATGGAGTATAAAAACAGGGAAGTCTTGCTGCAGTTATACAGGGTATTGGTGAGGCCACACCTGGAATACCGCGTGCAGTTTTGGTTTCCATATTTAAGAAAAGATATACTTGCTCTCGAGGCGGTTCAGAGAAGGTTCACTCGGTTGATTCCGGAGATGAGGGGGTTGATGTATGAGGAAAGGTTGAGTAGGTTGGGACTCTACTCATTGGAGTTCAGAAGAATGAGAGGCGATCTAGGGGGAATAATCTTAGAATAAGGGGCTGCCCTTTCAAAACTGAGATGAGGAGAAACTTCTTCACTCAGAGGGTAGTAAATCTATGGAATTTGCTACCCCAGAGGGCTGTGGAGGCTGCAACATTAAATACATTTAAAATGGAGATAGACAGTTCCCTAGCAGATAAGGGAATTAGGGGTTATGGGGAGAGGGCAGGGAAGTGGACGTGAGTCTAGATTCGGATCAGCCATGATCCTATTGAATGGCGGAGCAGGCAGGAGGGGCCGTATGGCCCACTCCTGCTCCTACTTCTTATGTTCTTATGTCCTTATATGTGACTTTCTATCCCATCATCTTAATCGTTAATAAATATGGTGAATATTTGAGGCCCTACGGGACACCACTAATCACATCCTGCCAATTAGAGTACCTGCCCATTATCCCTACTCTCCGTCTCCTGACGCTTAGCCAATTTACTAATCAGGTCAATAATTTGCCTTCTATTCCATGGGCTTCAACCTTAGTTAACAGTCTCTTATGAGGGACTTTGTCAAATGCCTTACCAGTCACACTGTAGTTACACCCTCCTACCAGTGATGGCACTGTTTTTGCATCTCCCATTTTCTCAGCCTGCAATACAGAAAAATCCGATGTTTCAAACTGTAAAGTCTGTGGGTTGTTTAGTTAATTAATACACAGACTACCAGAGTAACTTAAAACAAGACTTTACTATTCGAAGGTCAGGGCGAATCTGCCCAATAAATCCTGACACAGCACTTATATACCGGTGTGGTCACCGTCGGTATTACAGTATACAGAAGCCAACAAAGTAGTGCAACACCTAAAGTAGTTCTCTTAAAGGTGGACAGTTACATACAATAGTTCTCTTAAAGGTAGACGGGTACATACACTACAATCCTCCCTTTTTAGCTTACAACATACTGATTCCCCATTAAACATACATTATAACATATATACAACTTTATGCAAGACAGTTCACAGATTCAGTCTCTCTGGAGGCTTCCGGACTCTGTCCGGATAACACCTCGGTGGTGTCGTAACTCCCGGCGGGGTAGTAGGTGCTTTTGGCAAGGTCGATTCGGCTTGAAGGACAGTGTCAGGTTCATCTGATTCCAGTATTACCAGATCGGAGGTAGGTGTTCTGGGTATCTCTGTCTCAACATTAACCGTGTAAGGTGGTGGAGTAGGTTGGCCATTTGTGGCTGACCCTATGATCTGGTCAACATGGCGCCTTATTATACTGTCCCCAATGTCCACCGTATACATCAACGGCCCTAGCCTTTTTCCAATAGTTCCAGGCTGCCATTTCTCGGTACGGTAGTCCCGGGCCAAAACTTGTTGACCTATCTGAAAAGATCTAGTTGGCCTTTCATTCATGCCCTGGAATTGTCGGTTCTCTACGTCCCTTCTGACGTTTGGCTTAAGCAAATCCAGCCGGCATCTTAGTCGTCTATTAAAAAACATCATGGCGGGAGTTTGATTTGTGACCGCATGTGTTGCATTCCTGTACGCCAACAAGAAGCTATCCACCTTATGTTGTAAGGTAATGGCTTCATTACCCATGGCCTTTATGGCTTTCTTGAAGGTCTGGACAAACCTTTCAGCCAATCCATTGGAGGCGGGATGGTATGGGGCTGACGTGTAGTGCTTAACCCCATTGCTCTTTAAGAATTTCTTGAATTCTTCGGACACAAATTGCGGTCCATTATCAGAACAGATCTGTTCCGGCAGCCCATTCCTAGCAAACATGGTCCTTAACACTGTGATGGTTTTTTCCGTAGTGGTGGTGGACATCTTTATTACCTCCGGCCACTTGGAGTGTGCATCCACCGCTATTAGAAACATTGAGTCCATAAATGGACCAGCAAAGTCGATGTGTACCCTTTGCCAAGGAGATGAGGGCCACTCCCATGGATGCAGAGGAGCCTGTGGTGGCGCGTTTTGGACCTTCTGGCATCCTAGACAGCTCTTAGTGATTTCTTCGATGTCCCCATCAATGCCTGGCCACCACACAAACGCTCTTGCTAGGTTCTTCATTTTCACTCCACCCAGATGTCCCTCGTGCAGCTCCTTTAACACCTTCTGTTGCAGTTTGGGTGGAATCACCACTCTAGATCCACACATCAGGGTTCCTCGACACACTGAAAGCTGTTCTTTTCTCTGCGAAAATGCTGGCAGCGTTGGTTCGCCCTGTGCTGGCCATCCCTCCACCGTTAAATCATAGACTCGTGAGAGTCGGGTCATTTCTTGTTTCGTTTTCGATCATCGAATTTGTTACTGGTAGACATTCCACTATGGATGAGTGGAACATCTCTACCGGGTCCACTGTAGTCGCTTCTTCTACTATCGGCAATGGCAAGCGCGATAACCCATCAGCATTTCCATGCTGTTTGGACCTTTTGTATTCGATGTCATATTGGTGTGCCCCAAGTAACACGGACCACCTCTGTAACCTTTGCGCTGTCATGGTGGAAACGGCCTTGTTAGGGTTGAATATGGACACCAACGGCTGGTGGTCTGTCAGTAATGTGAACTTCTTGCCCTGCAGGTAATGATTGAATTTCTTTATGCCCCACACAAGGCTGAGGGCCTCCCTATCTATTTGAGCATAATTTCGCTCCGCGGAGGTCAATGATCGGGATGCGAATGCCACTGGCCTTTCCGAGCCATTTGGTAACTTGTGTGAAAGTACTGCTCCAATTCCATAGGGGGAAGCATCACAAGCTAGACGAAGAGGTAACGTTGGGTTGAAATGAGCCAACACTTCTTCAGAGGTAATCAACGCCTTGCTTCTGCGAAAGGCCTTTTTACATTCCTCACTCCACTTCCATGGTACTTCTTTCCGCAACAGAGCATTCAGCGGATGCAGCACCGTGGATAGATTCGGCAGAAACTTGTGATAATAATTAATCAACCCCAAGAATGATCTTAACTGTGATACGTTTTCCGGAGCGGGGGCCTTCACGACAGCTTCTATCTTGTCAGGTGACTTGTGCAGCCCCTCTCGGTCAATGACATGACCGCAGTACGAGATCCGTTTTTGGAAGAACTCACATTTCTTGCGATTAACTCGAAGGCCATATTCCTTCAACCTAGTGAGCACCAGTTTCAAATTTGTGAGGTGTTCTTCCTCGTCCTCTCCCGTAATCAGGATATCGTCTAAGTAACACTGCGTGCTTGGAATTCCTTGTAATACCTGCTCCATGGCCCTCTGCCAAATTGCTGGAGCCGAAGCTACCCCAAAAACCAGTCTATTATAACGATACAAGCCTCTGTGTGTGTTGATGGTGAGGTACTGACGCGACTCTTCCTCGACTTCCATTTGTAAGTATGCCTGTGCCAGGTCTATCTTGGTGAAGTGTTTCCCTCCAGCCAACGAAGCAAAGATATCTTCAATCCGCGGAAGCGGGTATTGTACCGTGTGAAGCACCGGATTCACTGTGATCTTGAAGTCTCCACAGATGCGGACCTTCCCCGGTCCCCCTGGCTTGTTACTTGGTGAAGACTTCATGACGGGAACAGTGGGCGTGGCCCACTCACTCCAGTCCACTTTTGACAGTACCCCTGATCGTTCAAGTTCTTCCAGTTCTGCCTCCACAGCAGGTCGTATCGCGTAAGGTACCGATCTGGCTTTGAAAAATTTTGGGCTTGCATGTTCTGCAATCTTAACCTTTGCTTTAATTCCTCGCAGTGTTCCCAGTCCTTGCTGGAATACCTCTTTAGCTTCGTCCAATATTCTGGACAACTGTTCAGGTTTGACATCTCCCTTTCCGGAATCTACCGTCATGGTGTTTAGTGAATGCCAGTCTATCTTTATTTTCCTGATCCACTCCCGTCCCAGAAGTGGTGGACCTCCCTCAGGCAACACATACAGGTCCATCCTTTGGTGATCTTTGTCCTTGTATCTCACCTTGACTTCTATCTTTCCGATGGGGTATACTTTGTGCCCCGTGTATGTCTGCAATACTAGTTCCGTATCCCGTAGGGGAATATGCTTGAATAACTTTTTATAATCATGCTTATTCATGACCGTCAACGCCGATCCGGTGTCCACTTCCATTTTCACTTGGACTTTTGCAATCTGTAGTGCGATCCAGATAGCTTGTCGGTCAGCTTCATTACTCACATTGTGAATTCTCAGACTATCCAGTTCCTTGCAGTTGGAGTGTGAGTCCGAATTCTGTTCTTCCGGACTCTTCCTAGTCACCTCATGTACCTTTCTGTACCTCTTTTGTGGTGACTCATTATTGTTGGTCTTCTTTCCTGACCGGCATACCTTAGCTATGTGACCGAGCTTGCCACATTTCCTACATTCCTGGCTTTTAAACCAGCATTGGTTCTGGTCGTGTGTTGTCTTCCCACAACGATAGCATTTTGTTGTACTCGAGGTAATTTGATCCACACTGAGTGCCGCTGCCTTTAGCTGCATTTCCGCAGTTCCCTTCGCTGCGGCTTCGTGCGATGCTGCAATAAGGACAGCCCTGTCAAGTGTAAGGTCGTTCTCTTCGAGTAGTCGCTTTTGCGTTCCTTCCTTTGACAACCCGCACACGAACTTGTCTCGCAATGCCTCTGTCAGATTCCCTCCAAACTGGCAGTGTTTCGCTAGTCTACGCAGTTCGACCAAGTATTTTGCGTTTCTTTCGTCTTTCCTTTGCGTTCTCGCATAGAATTTGAATCGTTCCGCCAACATCAACGGTGTGGGGTTCAAGTGATCCTTCAGAACAGTCACAATATCATCGAAAGTCTGATCCGCCGGTTTAGCTGGTGCTAGTAGATGCTTCAAGAGCCCGTATGTCTTCGCGCCCATCGAGTTTAGCAAGGTTATAGCTTTGTCATCTTCTTCTATTTTATTGGCCTCACAATAGATCTCAATGCGTTCCACATACGTGGCCCAGTCTTCTACCTCGGAATTAACATCGTTGATGTTACCACGCTTAGGCATCTTCCTCTCTTCCTGATAACACCACGAATTATTTCTTTAAATTTTCTTTTATTTTTTTTTTCCAAGATGGCGGTTCCCGCGAAAATGGCGGTTTCCCGCGCTTATCTTCTCTCCCCGCCCACTTCAATGGCGGTTTCCCGCTTCTGTCTTCTTCCCCGCCTAATGGCGGCTTCCCGCGTTTCTTCCCTAGCGGGAGGGGTACACTTTCCCCACGGGCGACGGCCGCTGGCTTTCAGGTTCACAGCCTGCGCGTCGGCTTCAGTGCTTTCCCTTTTCTCGGCAGGGCAACCGGCGCTGGGTACACCCCGTTGACGGCGAACAGTTTCAGCCGCTGGGCTGGCTCTCGCTCAGTTCCCCTTGCTCGGGCTCTGTCTCTCTCCCGCTCGCTCGGCTCTACCGGCGCTGGGTGCACCCCGTTGACGGCGAACAGTTTCAGCCGCTGGACTGGCTCTCGCTCAGTCTCCCTTGGTCGGCTCTGCCTCTCCCGCTCGCTCGGCTCCCAATCGCGCCTCCCAGCCCTCTCGCAGTCCGGTGCTTCCCTCCCCGGCTGCGGCTGAGTTTTTATATCTTCCCGCGCCTATGCTCCCGGTCGCAGCGCTTCGTGGCTTCGGTCGCTGCCCGGCCTTTTTCACCGGTCGCGGTTTAGCTGTCTCACGACGCCGTTGCGTCCCCAGCCTGTCTGTACCGCGGCTTCCTTGCTCCACGCTGCCCCAGTCTCAGCGCCTCTGGGCCCGACTTCTGTCCGGCTCCTTTCCCCCTCGACCGTGGTCGAGTGCACCGCCCTTATCCTCCGGTTATTCTTTTTACTTTTCCCTTACTCACAGTCACCGTGGCCGGCTTGCTTCTCGTGCTGATCGGCTCACTCCTCACCGTGGCAGAAGGGACAGTCAGTGCCTGTTGCTGATGGAAGTCTTTGTCTCTGAATTCTTCCTCCTTTCCAGCTCTGCAGACTCGAGTTTTCTCCCAGCAGAATGACGAGGGCAGTTGCCTCTTCTTGACGCTCGTTAACTGCTTCGGAAGTATTGTTGCCGCAGGGTACGATCGGACTCGTCGCCACTGTAAAGTCTGTGGGTTGTTTAGTTAATTAATACACAGACTACCAGAGTAACTTAAAACAGGACTTTACTATTCGAAGGTCAGGGTAAATCTGCCCAATAAATCCTGACACAGCACTTATATACCAGTGTGGTCACCGTCGGTATTACAGTATACAGAAGCCAACAAAGTAGTGCAACACCTAAAGTAGTTCTCTTAAAGGTGGACGGTTACATACAATAGTTCTCTTAAAGGTAGACGGGTACATACACTACACAAACCACCACCAATTGTGGCAGGGTCGGCACCAGAAGTCACCAACAGGCTGATTCCACATTTATACTGGGATTGATAGCCTGCGGATTTTAGGGCCCAAGCCTTGAACAGCACCATGGATCATCAACACACGTACATACATACGTTAAAATGGCCGAGTGGGTTGCAACATTCCATTTCAGAATGCATTGAAGGTAGGGTTGCCAACTCTAGCTCGACGTATTCCTGGAGATTACATCAACTGATTTCCTGCCTCCAAGCCCCACCCTCCCCCGCCTAGTCATACAGCCTTTTTTCCCATCTCCAATATTTCTAGAACTAATAAACAAAAGTGTTCAAAGAAGATGAAAAAAAATACCTTTTTTTTTATGCCACTGTGATTTTTCTCCCGGGCTGCTCGCAGCAGTGTCCAGGTCATTCATCTTCAATTCCTGGAGACTCCAGGACAATCCTGGTGGGTTGGCAACCGTAAATGAAGGGGAAAACTCATAATGAAAGTGTAACATTTAACTTCAGTACCTGTTATGGCTTTAGGTGATGCTGTGATAGGGTAACGTAAACTGCTTAATATCATATTGGCAGTTACTACCAAAAAACTGCATTTACCAAGTGTCACAGTGGAGGAGCCATGTTGACATAAGAAAGTACAGGAGATAAGTTGTGAGGTTTATAAGTGAAATCAAAACTTTCAATATTTTTAGTGCCTCCTCATATTTTCCCTGGACTTCCTCCCACCTCAACCCCGCACCCCCCTCCCCCCCTCCATGTGATGTCTCCCATAACCCCTCTTCTTCATTCCCTCAGCCTTCTATAAGTGTCTGGTAGCCAAATCACAAGCTCCCGGTACATCTTCCTGCAGCAGTGCCCCGGAAAGCTGCTTTATCCCTCAGGGGAGATTCTTCCCAAATCTGCCGACACAGCCTTCCCAATGGCCGTCAACCAATGTTCCCCGTAATTTGTTTTGGGTGCGTGGCCTCTTTAAGGGGTTGCACAGCTCACTCACAGACTTTAACACTGCAAAAGTCGGCCGCGGGCGGTGTGGGACCGGCAGAGAGTTGTGCAGCCACGCAGACACGCAGCTTCTAGGAAACATTGCCGTCAACATACTAGACCTTCGTTGGGTGCCCACTCAGCCTCTCCACCACCTGCCCACTTGCTCGGCCACTCGCACACCACCACCTTAACTTCCTGCCCACTCGACCACTTACCCACTCAGCCACTCGCCCTCCTACCCACCTGCCCACTTGGCTGATTACCCTCCTCCATTCTTTGGGGACTCAGGCCAAATCGCTAATTTAGACCCCCAAGATGGTCCCCATGTGCCTCTTTCTTCCAGCCTCCGATCTCCCAACATATGGAGTCCCTGGCCCTACCCCAAGCCCTGCCCCTTCCACATCACTGACATTGTAAAGGGAGGGCAGAGGCTCTGCTCCCTTACAAGGCTCTGCAGAAAGTCCCAACGCTGACCCTCCTGACCCATTCCCTCGGGAGTGCACTGAGGGTCGGGCGATAGGTTAAAATCGCAGAAATAGCAATCCCGCCCCCAACCCACTGCGTTCCCGGCCGCCACAATATTAACAGCAGCGAGTAGTCTCGAGGAGTCTCCCACTGTAGCTCATGAATATATGTAAATCAGGATCCTGTGATACAATTAGGACCTCGATCTGTTTTTAACGAGTGAAGCACAGGTTTCACGCAGGTCGCAAGGTCGTCAGGGGAACCCTGGTGGGATTGGGTGCTACATGATCAGTGTGCTAAAACTAAAGGAGACTCGATCTGAATCAAGCTGCTGCACTCACAGGTGCTCTTTGAGTTCATTGTGGGCTGTGATTCTGTGAGCAGTTTGCTTTGTGTTATGATTTTGATACTGTTTGTTGAAATAAATGAGAATTTGATTATGGGTGCTATTCAAGCTTCACTCTATTGGAGTGAAGAAGAGGAGGAGGATGAGGAGCACCAGCAGCAAGGGCGTGCTGAAGAAGGGGCTGCAGATGGGAATCAGAGAAGGCAGCAACAGAGGGGACAGGCTCGCAGAAGGCCTTACACACCTCACGGAATGTACAGACAGGGCTCGGCTCCTTGACCATGGAAAAGGACAAGGATGGACCGGAAATAAAGGTTCTAAATTGGGGGAAGGCCGATTTTAATATGACAAGGCAGGATCTGGCCAATGTGGACTGGGATCAGCTACTTGAAGGAAAATCCACATCGGAGCAATGGGAGTCTTTCAGAAAGGAAATTGAGAGAGTGCAATGGCAACATGTTCCCGTAAAGGTCAAGGGTGGGACCAACAAGCCCAGGGAACCTTGGATGTCAAGGGATATACGAGAATGGATTAGGAAAAAAAGGGGGGCTTTTGGCAGATACAAAGGACTAAAGACAGAGGAAGCCCTAGAGGAGTATAAAAAGTGCAGGGGGATACTTAAAAAAGAAATTAGGAGAGCGAGGAGGGGCCATGAAATAACACTGGCGAGCAAAATAAAGGAAAATCCTAAGGTGTTTTATAAGTATATTAAGGGCAAGAGGATAACTAGGGAAAGAGTAGGGCCCATTAGGGACCAAAGTGGCAAACTGTGTGTAGAGCCAGAGGATGTAGGTGGGGTTTTTAATGAATTTTTTGCATCTGTGTTCACTATGGAGAAGGACGATGTGGACATAGATATCGGGCAGGGGGACTGTGATATACTTGAACATATTAGCATCGAGAGGGAGGAGGTACTAGCAGTTTTAGCAGGCTTAAAAGTGGATAAATCCCCAGGCCCGGACGAGATGTATCCCAGGCTACTATGTGAGGCAAAGGAGGAGATTGCAGGGGCTCTGACACAAATTTTCAGAACCTCTCTTGCCACAGGGGATGTGCCAGAGGACTGGAGAACAGCTAATGTAGTACCATTATTCAAGAAGGGTAGTAGGGATAAACCAGGGAATTACAGGCCAGTGAGCCTAACATCAGTGGTAGGGAAATTATTGGAAAAAGTTCTGAGGGACAGAATTGGTCTCCACTTGGAGAGGCAGGGATTAATTAGGGATAGCCAGCATGGCTTTGTCAAGGGAAGATCATGTCTGACCAATTTGATTGAATTTTTCGAGGGGGTGACTAGGTGTGTGGATGAGGGTAGTGCAGTGGATGTGGTTTACATGGATTTCAGTAAGGCTTTTGATAAAGTCCCGCATAGGAGACTGGTCAGGAAGGTAAGAGCCCATGGGATCCAGAGTGCCTTGGCACATTGGATCCAAAACTGGCTTAGTGGCAGAAGGCAGAGGGTGATGGTCGAAGGTTGTTTTTGTGACTGGAAGCCTGTGTCCAGTGGGGTGCCGCAGGGATCGGTGCTGGGTCCCTTGCTGTTTGTGGTCTACATTAATGATTTGGATGTGAATGTAAAAGGTATGATCAGTAAGTTCGCAGATGACACAAAAATTGGTGAGGTGGTAAATAGCGAGGCGGGAAGCTTCAGGCTACAGGACGATATAGATGGGTTGGTCAGATGGGCGGAACAGTGGCAAATGGAATTTAACCCTGAAAAGTGTGAGGTGATGCATTTTGGACGGACTAACAAGGCAAGGGAATACACAATGAATGGTAAGACCCTAGGAAAGACAGAGGATCAGAGGGACCCTGGTGTGCATGTACATAGATCCCTGAAGGCAGCAGAACAGGTGGATAAGGTGGTTAAAAAGGCATATGGGATACTTGCCTTCATTAGCTGAGGCATAGAATATAAGAGCAGGGACTCTATTCCATTCTCCCAGTTTCTCCGTCTCTGCCGCGTCTGTTCTGACGATGCCACCTTCCATACTAGTGCTTCTGACATGTCTTCCTTTTTCCTCAACCGAGGATTCCCCTCTACCGTGGTTGACACGGCCCTTGAACATGTCCGTTCTATTTCCCGCACTTCTGCTCTCACCCCTGCCCCTCCCTCCCAGAACCACGATAGAGTTCCCCTTGTCCTCACCTTTCACCCCACCAGCCTCCACATTCAACGGATCATCCTCCGCCATTTCCGCCACCTCCAACGTGATCCCACCACCAAACACATCTTCCCCTCACCTCCCTTTTCAGCATTCCGAAGGGACCGCTCCCTCCGCGACACCCTGGTCCACTCCTCAATCACCCCCAACAGCCCTGCTCCTTCACCTGGCACCCTCCCGTGCAAGCACAGGAGATGCAACACATGCCCTTTTACCTCCTCCCTTCCCACTGTCCAGGGCCCCAAACACCCCTTCCAGGTAAAACAGCGATTTACTTGTACTTCTTGCAATTTAATATACCGTATTCGCTGCTCACGATGCGGTCTCCTCTACATTGGGGAGACCAAACGCAGATTGGGTGACCGCTTTGCGGAACACCTCCGTTCAGTCCGTACGGGTGACCCTGAGCTTCCGGTCGCCTGTCACTTTAATTCACCGCTTCACTCCCACTCTGATCTCTCTGTCCTCGGGCTATTGCATTGTTCCAATGAAGCTCAACGTAAGCTCGAGGAACAGCACCTCATCTTTCGATTGGGCACTTTGCAGCCTGCCGGACTCAACATCGAGTTCAACAATTTCAGATAATTATCCCTGCCCCCATTTTTCATGCAGTATGATTTTTGCCATTCCCATTTGCAACATTTTATCTTTCCTGCCTCTTACAAAAGTACAGGATGTTCTTTCTATTTCTTCCTCCCCTCCTAAACCCCCCCCCCCTGTCTCTGCACCTGCTTAGTATCTGTTACATCTCCAGCTTTTTCCAGTTCTGATGAAGGGTCCCAGACCTGAAACGTTAACTCTGTTTCTCTCTCCACGGATGCTGCCTGGCCTGCTGAGTATTTCCAGCATTTTCTGTTGTTATTTGAGGTTATGATGGAGCTGTACAAAACGTTGGTAAGGCCACAGCTGGAGTATTGTGTGCAGTTCTGGTCGCCACACAATAGGAAGGATGTGATTGCTTTGGAGAGGGTGCAGAGGAGATTTGCCAGGATGTTACCTGGGCTGGAGCACTTCAGCTATGAAGAAAAACTGGACAGGCTGGGGTTGTTTTCCTTGAAGCAGAGAAGGCTGAGGGGGGACCTGATTGAGGTAAACAAAATTGTGAGGGGCATAGATAGGGTGGATAGAAAGGAACTTTTCCCCTCAGTAGAGGGGTCAATAACAAGGGGGCATAGATTCAAGGTAAGGGGCAGGAGGTTTAGAGGGGATTTGAGGAAAAACTTTTTCACCCAGAGGGTGGTTGGAATCTGGAACTCACTGCCTGAAAGGCTGGTAGAGGCAGGAACCCTCACAACATTCAAGAAGCATTTGGATGAGTACTTGAAATGCCATAGCATACAAGGCTATGGAATAAATGCTGGAAAATGGGATTAGATTAGATAGGGCTTGATGGCCGGCGCGGACACGATGGGCTGAAGGGCCTCTTTCTGTGCTGTATAACTCTATGACTCTATGGGGGAGAAATTGGGTATAGCCCCGTTTGGGGCGCTAGTTCTGGTGAAGCGCAAAGCCTAGCGCCAGTTGTGATTTAGCGCCACCTGGCACGATATTGGGTTGCAGCACCCCTAAAGGTGATTGCAGCGCTAAATCAGGCGCTGCACGCTACTCTTAAGGCGCTAACCCGGCGGTGCAACCCAATTTCGCGGTGGCGGGGCGCAGCGAGGGTGCTGTCAATAATCACTTTCCCTGAGACACAGTGGCGCCGGCCAGCTCTTAAAGCGGCAGGTCAATTGGCATCACCAGACACACTCACTGCCTTGTAGGCCTTCAAAGCGGTGGGAGCCTACCTGTGGTGCACCAGCCTAGCAAGACATGGAAAGGGTGAGGCAGAGGGCGGAACGACTCACTGATGGGGCATTGGATGCTTTGGTTGGTGCAGTGGAATCAAGGCCAAGGAAGATGGTCAGAATGTGATTTATGTTTTGGACAGTCTCCCGGGTGTGAGAGGCTGTTATGTGTCAGTGTATTAGTTTTACTTTCTGTTGCCATAGCTTTCTCATGTTTGAAGGAACCACATTTTGTTTAATGAAAGACTTTCTTCATTTACAATGGCCATGCCTGCTATTTACATGCATCTCACCCTTCACAGGCTTGGGGGTATCAGACCGGTTCCATTCCTGTTCTTGGAATGGCAGCAAGCATTCCGTGAGAGGGGCCTAGAAGCTACTTCTGATCAGCCTCTGACGCGCAGCCTGAGAAGAGCCGCTCGCGTAGAAGTTCAGGCCAGCAACCATCTTCTCAGCCACCGACAGAGATGTCCTGCACCTTATCTGAGGCTGCAGATCTGGCTGAAGCAGCTGGCACAGCTCAGTCACCACCTCCTTTCTAAATCGCAGCCTTCTGACACACTGCTCCTCCGGCATGTTCATGTAGGAAAACTGCTGTCGGAAAACCCTGCCAGCGTAAGGTCTGCTGTGGCGACGTCTGTTGGCCCTCCTCCGTCTGGCCATGCCCGCCCCCCTCTCCCAGCGTCTCAGTGCCCTTTGCAGATGATTCAGCAGCAGGATGTTCCCCTCCAATGCAGCCCCCATAATAAGTGCCCACAGGAAGGTTCCCCATTGTCAAGGCTCACTAACAGCAAGGTGATGGTCAGAAGGCTGAAGATCATCTGCCTGTGCTGGCTCAGTGGTCAAATGGCTCTCAGTGTGCAGCTCAGCAACTCTTTGTAGCTCTCGAGGAAGTTGTGCTCCAAAAATGGCTGCCGCTTTTAAACCACACCCGTCCCCTTTAAATAACGCTCCTCCAGCCCGAGAGCGACTTGGTAAGGTCCAGGTAAGCTGTCACTATTAGCGCCAGGCGCTACGGAGGGGGGCGCCACTGAATTTCCGGTCCGGGGCGCCCAAAAGACGTTGCACACTCAAATGACGTCATAATCAGCCTGCGGCCATGAGCGGGTGCTAAGATTTAGTGCCGGTGCTAAATGCATGCTCAATATGGGGCGAGGCACTGGGCGCCTTGCGCCCACCCGGAAATTGGCTAGCGCCCCACTTCTAGGCCTCTTTAGGCGTTAATCGGTGGCGCTAACAACTGAATTTCTCCCCCTATGACTCTAGGAGCAGTGCTTCAGGACACTCCAATCGTCAAGGCAGGTGGTCATGGACCTCTGCCTCCTCTTGGTTGTTGCAGCAGGTTGCTTTGTCCTGTTTGTGAGGAACAACACATCCCTCCTTGCCCTTTCTGCACCCAGCATTACCACCAGGGAGGCATCGCCTAACCACTCCAGGCAGACATCTTTCCTACTGGCAACAATTATTTTGAGTTTCCACAGTCCTCTCCCTCAGCCTCCCTTGAGCGGTGGAATGAGCCTTTAAATACTGGGCAGGGTATTGCACCATGTGGGTGAGTGGCACATTTTCAGACATGACATTCCATCGAGGAACCTGGAAGCTTTATTTAGATGATGGAATCAGCCAGTCTTACAATGCTGCGGGTTTGTCACCCACTAACACCCTTGCACGCCACGTTCCCACCGGGATCCACTTTTCATCAAGGTGGCAGAAGGAACAGCAGCGTCAGCAGTCTCAGCAGCTGGAAGAGACCCTAAATTCTCCAATGTGTTGGTGGAGATGCTGCTGGCAGGTGAGGTCAAGCAGCAACCACCTGATGGGCACTGAGAGCAGCCTGACTGTAGAGAGGCAGCAAAGGCAGTCAGTGCAATGCCACCACCCCAAGAACTGAAAAACAATGCAGGAAGAGGTTCAATAACCTCAAGGCTGGCCAAGGCAATCAAAGCCATGGTGCCAATACACATCCTCTGCCAGTCAGACAGCTTCCCACACCTCCTTATCTTTAATTCTGTTCGAAGCACAACCTCTCCAAACACTCAACTACCTTTTTTCAAAACCACTCTCTCAACTCACATTGCCTGCCGCAGGGCTTTCGTTAGTCTTCAAAGATACTTCATGTAAAGGAACAAGGCTCCTTCACCTTTCATTATCATGGCATATGGAGGAAGTCTCCATGACATTCACAGGTCTGCAACATTGTCCCCTCTCCTGTGGAGAAAAATTACATACAACTAGCGCCACAGACAGACAACAGAGGGATGCCCACTATCACTGAAAGAGGAGGCAAATGTAAAAGGGAGCCTGGAGGAGAGAACGAGGTTAAAGGCAAGATTTTTCATATTTAGTTTTACCTTCATGCACTTTCTTAAAGTATTGCAATGTGTTTATATTCATCTACTATTTCTTGAAGGTCAAATGTCACTGTGCCAACAGCTAAACAAGCACTGTTATCTTTCACATCATAAGGGGCACCTTGGAGGAAGAGGCCAGCTACCCCATGAATACTCCGGCACTTCCAGATCCGCAGCTACTGCCACATCCTCACCAACTCCATCCTGACATCTTACTTATGCAAGCACCTGCAGAGAGCCACCCACTAACAAGTCATTAGTGACAGTCAGAAATAGTATCACCAGATGAGTCTTTGAGCACTAATGAGAATGAAGACTTGGGAGTGGAAGAAAGGGAGAGTGCCATTACTTAACAGAGGCAAGAGAAATGACCAACCTTGGCTGAAGATCCTAGGGTCCCAGATTTCAGGGGCCTAGTCTTCAAATGAATTATAATTCGGGAGCATAGATCTCATGTTGAAGAAGTTTCCATGCATATGGTGGAGATGATGGAGGAATTCCCCATCCACATATTCAACACATTGCAGGAAGTTTCTCATGACCTGCAAAACACCCTGGAGACTGCGACAGCTCTGAAGATTTCTGTAACATCAAGATTCCGGAAAGAGCTTCTAAAGACATTTGTCACTTCTGGAGTGGCAGCTACCAATGCATCAATACATGCCTCGAGGGTCATCCTAAATGCTACACTTGTGTGGGACTTACAGGACCTCATTGAGGCTATTTGGTCTGTAATGATACAGACCAGTAGCACCTCTGTAGGGTAGAGAACAGGCAGCTGTAAATTGACTTTATTTGGTCAGTCACTCATCACTTATTGAATGTTCTGGGCCATCAGTTGTGCTCTCCTTGCTCTGGTAGTTGGCTCCTGTTCCACTTCCTCTCCTACTGGTACACCCTCTTCATGCTGTGGCGATGCCTAACTAAGATTTTTTTGGTCTGTAGACCAAGGTGAATGAATGTCTACATGTAGGGAAGAGACACCTTCAGTGATGCAGGACTCTTGTGCCTCCAATTTACCCTCTTCCATGTCTTCACCCTCCTCCTCTTCATAATATAAAATAATTGTATGCCCGTGGAGAAATCCATGTCAAAAGTGCAAAAAGTACTTTAAGTAGAGCTGATTAAAGGTGACAGCAAAAATCCTGACTCAACCCCTAAAGTACTAAAGAAAGATTCATATGCAAGCAAAGAAACACCAACCTTTCAGTAGCAGCACATAAAATGGCCCCTCAGGGTAATATCCACCGCATGGATGCCTTGCAACAGCTTTATTGTGACTGATGGAGTGGCAGTAATTATTTGGGTGGAAATGGAGGGGTTAACCACATCCCTTGACTCAATTTAAGTACGGCAGAGTAGGTTGTTGGCAAGCCTCAAATGAAACTGCTGGTTCACTTGGGAGATTAATGCAGGTGCAATTGCTTTTGTGGCAGATTGAAGTGGTACCTTTTTTAATAACAACAACAACAACAACTTGTATTTATATAGTGCCTTTAACATAGTAAAACATCCCAAGGCTCTTCAAAGGAGCGTAATTATTGTCTTAAAACAGTGTTCTTTTGGTCACTTGAGTAGTAATAAATTCAGTCTTCTGGTTATAATCATTTATTTATTTAACTTCAGCATAAAAAGCAATTTACAGGTGGAGTATAGTCACAGATCGAGCACACGAACCTAGACACGGGTCCCACCTCGTGCTGCTTGAACACTGTTTTCTTGCCAAATTGGAACTGGCAATATGGTAGTCTCTGGCTACTGCATAGTCCACAGACACAAGTCTATATTTTCTTCAACATACATCAACAATGTTAGATGCACATAAAAACACCGTGGCCTTGCTGTGGTAAACATAACCCTTCTTGTCTCTAGACATTTTCTCGATATTCTTATGCTATTTCTAATCTAAGCATTCTATTATGAAAGTATCCAAGGCCGGTTGGTTGTGAACATCGGCTGTTGCTAAGTGAAATCTGTATCTCTCTCTCTCTCTAATGATACCAACCACACTTATTCCTTATATTGAATGAACTAAACATGAACACCTTTCTATTTGAAAACAAGGATGCAAATATTAAAACTGAGGCATTGATGGACCGAGAGCCAATATAGGTTAGCGAGCACAGGGGTGATGGGTGAACGGGACTCGGTGCGAGTTAGGACACGGGCAGCAGAGTTTTGGATGAGCTCAAGTTTACGAAGGGTGGAAGGTGGGAGACTGACCAGGAGAGCCTTGGAATAGTCCCATCTTGAGGTAACAAAGTCATCATTGAGGGTTTCAGCAACAGATGAGCTGAGGCAGGGGCAGAGTTGGCGATGTTATGGAGGTAGAAGTAGGCAGACTTGGTGATGGAGTGGTTATGGGATCGGAAGCTCATCTCAGCGTCAAGTAGGACACCAACGTACAGAAAATGTTTCCACTTGTGGGGAGACCAGAACTAGGGATTACCTTATATTTATGAAATAGTCATCAATAAATCCAATAGGGAATTCAGGAGAAACTCCTTTACCCAGAGAGTGGTGAGAATGTGGAACTTGCTACCACAAGGACTGGTTGAGGCAAATAGCATGTAAGGGGAAGCTAGATAAGTACCTGAGGGAGAAAAGAACAGAAGGATGAGATTAAGAGGGGTGGGAGGAGATTCATGTGGACCATAAATGCTGGCATAGACCAGATGGAGCAAATGGCCTGCTTCTGTCCTGTAAATTCTATGTCTATGTAATTCTATGTAAATTCACCTGGAGGACTTACTTGTCGACAATTCATCCCCTTTCCATAGGTCTTGATTTTACCTGCTCTTCTGAGCAGGTGAGAAGGATGCCAACCGGAACCCAGCAGATCGGGTTCCAATGACATCATCGGGCCTGAGTGGCGAAGAGGTTGTGGCTTTCCCGCCAGGACAACCTAGTGGGAGGAGGAGCCGGGGACAGAAGAGGCCAAAAGAGGTAAGTCTTTTTAACTTTTTTTTAACTTTCCTTGTGGGGCCAGGAGAAACAGGAAAGGGCCTTGGATTAACATCTCAGATAATGCAAAGCGCTGACCTTTACTGGTGGGTATGATTGAGGCAAGTTTATGGTCTGGTAAACAACAACTGAAAATTGTTCTAATGTGTTGTATCTTGTTGAAGACAATTACGCATAGTCAACCAGTTGATTTGTCACTGTGTGATTGACAGGATTGGATTGGTCCATCACTCCCGCCACAGAAATGCTAGCTAACAGCAGGGGCTGGATTCCTACAGGGTAGCAATGTGGGCAGGATTTCTGACAACTCTTTCATGATCCCAACCCATTTTCTGGATTGGGGGATCATTTATGTAAGGGGTTTTCAGATCGCAGAGGTTTCTCTCTCTAAAGGCCTCGCTCTCATTTGCACAGTAAAACCTTGAGTTGTTCGACCCACTCGCCCCTTAGGTCGTAGACACTGGACTTGGATGCAGGAACTACAATGTAGAGAATACTCTATAGGCCAGGTTTAATGAAAAAAAAATGAAACTTTATTGCATAAAGGAACAAATCAAACTGCAAACCAATAAGGTACATGGGAGGGAAAAACAAATCATAATACAGTACTGGCTAGGATATATACAGGCATATTATACTTCACAAAAGTCATCACGAAATGGGGAAACACACGGAACATCGAGGGACAACAACTCATTGTTAAAATTACCCCTTAAATGCCCACCCCCTAAGCCTATCTAGATCAGATTGTGAGGGGCCAGAAACATGCTCACCAATCCAGTTGGGAAGTACAGAGTTTTGAAAACAGGTCTGCGTTTTGATCCTTTCAGGCGTCCTGTCTCCACGTGGTCAGCGCTGCGGGCTGCGACACTCTCTCTTCTTCCTCAAGGTGAAGGTCACGGACAGGCTGGACACTGGCAGGCCTGGACGTCGGCGGGGACGGAGACCATCTGTTTGACCACGGTTGGAGAGGTCTCTAGCTGGTTACCATTTTCAGCTAGATTTCTTCTGTAGGGCTGCTGTCCTTTGTCTCGTCAATGGCCCGGGGTTTGTCGATGATCTCCCGATGGTTACCCTGGGGCGGGACGCAGACTCGAATCACCTTCTTGGTCTCTGGATCGACGTTTCTCCACGGCTCTCAAAAGGACAAGCTCAAAAGTGCGTCTGGCTGATCGCTACTGATGGCTACCCCGGGACTCCAAATATACTTCTCAAGAGAAGCCTTTATCTCCCGCCAAATCAAGGTTAGTCTTTGTTTAACTTTTGGTGGACTTGTAGTTATTATATTTAAACTGCTTTCGGGATGGCCAGTGATGGCCATCTCTGGTCTGGAATGACCTTGTATTGTTTTGAATGTCTTCCTGATGTCTTTGATGGGTCCTTGATGCTCCCCTTATGAATATAGAACAGTTTCCCTTTGTCTGGGTAAACGTTTAGATGGCCTTTATCTACAGGCCGATCTGACTGGATCTGCATCCAATCCATATGTATGTGTTCTATCTGGTTTCGTTTTCTCCGAAACGGCCTTCCAGAACTTACTGTGGGCTGAATCCACAAAGGCTATCTGGGGACTGCAGGAACCATTTTAAAGTGTCCCAAAAGCTGGCCACGGGGTCTGGCGGCCATTTTATATGCCGCTTTTCCTGGGCTTCTTTTAAAACAGTCTTTAAAAACAAGGCCTCTTCTGCCAATAGACACTTATGTAATAATATTCAATTTTGCGAATCTTATATTTAGTACATCGGACAGGCTCCTGACAGAATTCCTGCCACCAACAGGGAGCCCATCATTGCCAAAGAAGAAAATCTTGGCAGTCCGGCAACAAGATCATCGCTGCAGCGCCAGAAGAGGTGGGGGAAGATGTAAACAAGCAGAAGAGACCCGACGAAGAATTCAACGGTGAGAAAAGTACCTTTTGCAGGCTTTTCAGTAGAATAGGCCTTTTAGATTTAAAGTTGTTATTGTCAGCAGTTTTTGTAACTGTCCTGTACACCTATGTCAGAAGACATTGTCTACTGTGGTTATCATGTTTATGGGATGTTGGCATGGGAAGCGTTATTATCTGTTTCTGACCTTCTTGTGGAATGTGTAGGAGACATCAGATGGGTGCTGGGCTTGAGACAATGAAATTGATTGACATACAGGCACAAAAGCAGGATCAAGTTCCCATAATATAATGAGTGGCTTAATGTAGATAAGGCAGACGTAAAGCCTAGATTATTAGAACGTTCTCGGAGCGAGTCTGGACCGCTCACCTATTGCCATAAGGCCATTCGAGACTGATCACCTCGAAACCTTGTAGATGTTAACAGGTATCTCAATGTCTTACTTTATTATGTTGTAAGTATAACATTTGCATTTGAATGTCTTTACTTCTTGTATTAGCTTCTTTTATAACTGTAATAAACACTTTGGAACAAGGCTCCCTCTTGTCTCTGAGTATCAAAGAGCGAATCTAATATAAATTACACAAATCAACCTTTGCTGAGACCTTTATGTATTTACGTGTCCCCAGGAGAAACACAATGTTCCCAGCACTGACCCCATTACCAACAGATAAATCATACTTGGAGCAACAATTAACACTTTCACCCCAGGAGGGATTAGAAATAAAATGATCTAAAATTGTCTCTATTCAGCATAAAGGGCAACTGATTCATGTAAAGATTCCTTTGTTACATTTGCCATTTGCTAAATTTGTTTACTCGGGTGTATAATCCATAGATATTGAAAAATCATACCTGATTTTCTGTAACTAATACAATAAATATTGAAGTTATGCTTTCTGCCATTTCTGTATCTTAATTTTTTGTGCTTTTATAATAAATATTTGACATTCGGTAACCCTTGAATATGAATCCATTTTCAAAACTGCACTCTGCTGGGGCAATTACTTGTTCTTTCGCCTGTGCTCCATTAAATGATTTCCACAGTTTCAAAGCTCTTACACTTCTGTGATGTGATGGCTCTTCGTGGTAATTATGCCTACAAAAAAAGGTAGTCTTTTTATGATTGCCCTCTTGCAGTAATCTCACTTAAGCAGCTTTCCATCGTGGAACTGTAGTTATTGAGGATCGAAAAATAGCTTTTCTTCTTCAAGCTGTCTTGTACACCAGTTTGAAATGGATGATGTCTCAGTAAAAACAGAATCATGCCATAGATAAAGCTCTAAGAGCATAACCTTCGGTGACTTTCTGAAATGCAAGTTGTGGAATAATCAGTTTTCTGATCTTGAAGTAAACCAAAGATCTGAAACTCGCAACTGGAATAATACATTTACCAATGTCTGTGACCATCCTTCCTAAATCCTTCAAAGAGAACAGAATATGCCACCCAATAGAAAACCAGTGGTCAGGACTGATTGCAGACTGCAATCAGATCGTGTCTCAATAATTTTCTAGGAGAGATTTTCCTGGAACTGTGCGCAGATACAGTGGCTTGGATTCTCTGTTGAGTTACTGCTCGTTTTGAGGTGGTAAATGGAATAAAATTGGTTCTCCAGCACTGCAACCCTCTGAGATATCTACGCTCCACCAATCCTGGCCTCTTGCGCATCCCCGGTTTTAATCACTCCACCATTGGCAACCGTGCCTTCAGCTGTTTAGGCCCTAAGCTCTGGAATTCCCTTCCAAAACCTCTCTGCCTCTTTACCTCTCTTTCCTCCTTTAAGACGCTCAGTAAAACCTACCAGGCACTGGGAGGGTGATTTCAAAACCCCGATTGTCCTCTCCACCACTTGCCGTGTGGACACGTGTGCCTGGTTGCATCTTTCCTGAGCCTCATTATTGGTCTTGCAGTAGGGAGTCATCAGCCATGGTCTTAGCGGGTAGCCCTTGTCGCCCAATATCTATGTGGATCCTGGAGGCAATGTGCTGAGGGTGCCATATAAGTCCGAGTTACAGAGGACGAAGGAGTCATGAGCACTTTCCCGGTGCTCTGCATTCACGTTTAGGCTCCTGAGGTGCGCATCACAGACTATCTTGACATTCAATGAATGAAACCCCTTCCTGTTGATGTATGTTCCAGTGGTGCCTTCAATGCAACATGGGTTCCATCGACGGCCCCAATCACTTTGGGAAATCCAGCAATTCTATAAAATGCAAGGGCCATCTCCTTTTGATGGTGAGGGGACAAGTAAAAGTCTATGAACTCTGAAGCCCTACGGAAAATGGCATCTGTGACCTGGTGAATGCAGGCCAACGCAGCAATCTGGGAGATGTTGGAAATGTCACCAGTGCCTGCCTGAAATGACCCACTTGCAAAGAAGTTCAGTGCTGTGGTTACCTTCATGTTCACTGACAAGGCAATGTGGGTCTTCGAGCGTGTTTGAAGATCCTCCTTTTACATGTCACATAGTCGGCCGATTGCCTCTTTACTGAAGCGCAGCCTCCTCACACACAACTCCTCTGACAGCATCTCAAATGACAGCCTCTCCCTGTACACTCGCTGGGGTGGGTAGTAGTTCCTCCTGATCAGGAGACGATGATGGTTCCTCAGTCTTCTTTCTCGTTCCCTGGCGTTTCCAATTCTCTGATGCACAATTGCACCGAAGATCAGGGCAGCAATCTCAAAGGGCATGTTTCTCCCTCACAGGCTTCTTCTTTAAACAGATGAAGTACTTGTAAGGAAAAAATGGAATGAGTTGTAAAAGTAATTTTAATAAAGTGAGGCCTAGAAATTCATTGATGCCACTTTTGGGCACTAAAGTGGGGCGTCCGCTAAAGTTTGCGGCCGCCGCCAAATCGATGCCACTTCTCCGATATTCATTAGCTTCGCCCTAGGAGTTCGGGCGAGCGCTAAAACTGCTGCTGGATGCCTCTCTTTGGGCGCTAAGCCGGAGGTGGTGATCGATAGCGCCGAGGCCGGGCGCAGCGCAGGTGCGGCCATCTCGTGATTGACAGCAGACACCCTGGCGCCGGCCAGCTCTTAAGGGGGAAGGGTCGACTGTGTCTGCTGCCACGCCCTGGATAGTGGAGCCCTCCAGCTAGGCCTGAACACTACTGCTGGACCCAAATAGTGCCTGAAGACATGGAGAAGGCCCGTGAACGTGCGCAGTGCTTCTCAGAGCGTGATCTGAGTGTGCTGCTTGCTGCTGTGGAGAAGAGGCGCCATGTTTTGTACCCGGACAATGGCAAGAAGGCGACGGTCCGCGTCTACAGGAGAGCCTGGAGGCATGTCGCCAGCAAGCTGTCAGCCAACAGCGACGTCCCCAGGACCGGTGCCCAATGCTGCAAAAAGTTAAATGACCTCACACGCATTGTCAGGGTGAGTACCCTTTCCAGTGACCTCCTCATCCTTGCATGTGCACCTCACATTATGGGCAAAGGGACCTGAAAGCTCTAATGGCCAGCCTTCATCCAGCAGCTATGGGACAGGCATGAGCATCAATTGCACATTCTGCACTTAACACACTGGCCAAGCTATTCCACCATGGGAGGCATTACACACCAGATCATGGCGACACACTGGCCAGGCTATTCCACCATGGGAGGCAGTGCACACAAGATCATGGCGACACACTGGCCAGGCTATTCCACCATGGGAGGCAGTGCACACAAGATCACGGCGACACACTGTACTTAGAGGCCGTCCTTTCTCTTGCAGGCCAAGCTGGCGAATAATCGCAAGAGCCGGACTGCGACCGGGGGAGGCCGACCCCATATCCAGCCACTCACCGACCTGCAACATCGCGTGGAGCGCCTCATGGGTGGCCGGGTGATTGGGCCCGTTGCATGTGGAGATGCCGACCCTGTTCTGGGCACCAATGGTAAGGACATCACCTTTTGCACCTCTCTCGTCCCACTTGCGCATCAGATCTACATCCTTTGCCACTGTCCGACCAATGCGCTGAATGCCACCACTCATGCATCCCGCACTGACGCCCTCTCCTCACTCTAAAGCTACTCTTGTGCCTTCCTGCTTTCAGATGGTGAAGAGGAGGTCCCTGAACTTGCCAGTGACAGACCCTCCGAAGAGGAGCAGGAGGAGGAGCAAGAGGAAGGCGGCCCATCAGGGGAACCCTCAGCCGCGGCCACCCAGGCCAATGTAGGGGACACGTCTTCCCTGGAGGGCAGCGTGGCGGAAGTGTCGAAGGGGAGGGGAGCTCCTGGGACCTGCGGGCTGCAGAAAGGCGGGAGGGGGGTGGAAGCTCGGCGGCCTTCTCCCCAGAGGGGGGATGCGTCGGAGGGGAGTCCAATTGCTGGGCCCAGCGGCCTCCAGCAATGCAGGAAGGGTCGGCCAGCTCGGCGGCCTTCTCCCCTGAGGGAGAGTCCGGCCTCCAGTCAGGAGATGCTCTTCGCCGAGGAGATGGAACGCCTCGAAGACTTGTCCGCGGACTCGGAGCGCCGGCACACGGAGCTCATGGCGGCAGTGGCACGGTTGCCTGAGTCCATCGATTCCCTCTCTCGGAGTGTGGCCGAGTTCGGGCCCTCAGAGGCCACCAGTCGGGCGGAATACCGGGCAGATCAGGCAGCGAGTCGAGCGGAATTCGGGGCAGCTCTGTCAGCGACTGGCCAGGTGATCAGTGGTGCCGTCCAGTCACTGGCTGCTCTGATGCGGTCAGTGAACAGGTCAACACGGGCACTCACTGCTGCCACACTCGCTGTGTCAGCCAGGCATCGCCAGGGCACCCGGCGCGCTGCAGCAGCACAGCGGTCTGTCCCTCGGCAGATTGGTGCGCATGCTGCAGTGCTGGCCCGGGCGAGTGCCAGTGTCTCAGGCGACCAGCGAGCGCCTGCCATCCGCCAGCTTGCCGCCATTCCTCCAGCCGCCACTGCCACTCCCCCAGTGGAGCTGCCAGGAGCTGCTGCAGCGACTGATGCTGGCCAGCCACAGCTGCAGCAATCAACAGCCGCCCGCTTGACGGCCAGACCTCGACTAGGCCGACCCCCAAGGGCATCTGCCGTCACGACATGTGCCCCTCAGGAGCCTGCCCCCAGCCTTGCAGCAGCCAATGGCCTTACTTTGAGGCGGAGCAGCAGGGCGGGCAGGGGCCACCCAAAGATGGCCAAGGCATCGCCCTAGCGGGTCAAATAGTCGAATGTGTGGCCATTTGTGTTTGTTTCTTGAGGCCGAGAATTGGATGTTTGTTTTTTGAAGGCCGATGATGTGATGTTTGTTTTGGACGAAGGCTGAGAATGACGGCCATTTTAGTTGCCCTATTTTGTTAATCCTCTCCAGGTTGTGGGAGCGAGTAATGTGTTTGAGTGTTTTTTGGGGGTTTCGTCTGTTTTTGGTTTTCATGTGGGAAGTGCCCAGAGTTTGTACAATAAAGCATTTTATTTATTCACATTGTCCATGTTTGATCTTTGAAGTGTTTGTTGCCTTAACCGGCTGAGGGCTTGCGGAGCGGCTGCAATCATGTTCTATCATTGGCACAAGCCATTCCCTGACAGGGGGCCTAGAAGTGACGTTCAATAAGCCGCCGACGGGCGGCCCTTGGACCTTGTGCGTCCCTCCTGGGCTGGTACTCCTCGTCCTCGTCGTCCTCATGCTCCTCCTGCTCCTCCTCCTGAGGTGGTGGTCCAACGTGAGGTGGCAGTGCCTGAGTCCTGCGGATAGCCAGGTTGTGCAGCATGCAGCAAACGATGACGAATTGGGAGACTCGATCCTGCGAATACTGGAGGGCTCCCCCGGAGCGATCGAGACAGCGGAACCGTTGCTTGAGCACGCCGATTGTTTGTTCTATGAGGTTCCTCGTCGCTTGATGGCTCTCGTTGTATGCCTCCTCAGCAGTGGTCGTGGGCGCGCGGAGCGGGGTCATGAGCCAGGTACACAAAGGATAGCCTTTGTCCCCGATAAGCCATCCTCTTGGGGGAGGCTGTGCCTGGAACATGTCAGCCACAGTTGTCTGTCGCAGGATAAAGGCATCGTGGCTGCTGCCTGGAAAGCGGGCATTGACAGCTAGGATGCGCTGCCTGTGGTCACACACCAGCTGTACATTGAGGGAATGGTAGCCCTTCCGGTTGCGGTAATCCTCGGCATGCTCAAGAGGTGCCCGCAAAGCCACATGTGTGCAGTCAATGGCGCCCTGCACCATGGGGAAGCCCGCTATTCTTGCAAACCCCACTGCACGCTGCTGCTGCTTGTCCAGGGTCATGGGGAAGGAGATGAATTGATGTCTCCTTCTGAAAAGGGCTTCGGTCACCTGGCGGATGCAGCAATGCACGGCGAACTGGGAGATGTTAGCAATGTCCCCAGTAGCGGATTGGAAGGAGCCGGAGGCATAGAAGTTGAGAGCCACCGTCACCTTCACTGCCACCGACAGAGACGTCCTGCGCATCAGCTGTGGCTGCAGATCTCTCTGAAGCAGCCGGCAGATGTCTGCAACCACCTCCCTTCGGAATCGCAGCCTCCTAACACACATCGCGGCAGACATGGTCAGATAGGAGGTCTGCTGGCGGTATACCCTGCGTGGGTAAGGCCTCAGTTGGCGACGCCTGTTGCCCCCTCTGCGTCTAGCCAGGGCTGCCACTCTCTCACGGCGTCTGTAAGCCCTTCTGGCATAAGGCTGAAATTCAGCGTTGCCACCCAATGCAGCCCCCATTATATGCTGGCAAACACTGAGCTCTGAATGAAGGCAAAGATAATTGGTAAGCTCTGGCCTGAGCCAAAAATACCTGTCCAAGTGTTGGTCCAAACCAGTAAACTCTCCTCCTTGGTCTCTGTCCAAAAAACCGTTGCACAAGAGTGAATGCTGCAAAATGGCTGGCCTTTATACTGCTGGGTAAGTGCCCTTTAATTTGCGCTCCCCCCGGCCCGGCTGGGCTGTGTACCGTTCCACTTCACAGTCGCTCGGGCCGCCCGGCGCACAATGGGCCGGCGCGAGTGAAGTTCCGGTTTGGGGCGCACAAAGGGCGTTGCACTATTAAATGACGTCATGATCTGCGCGCGCAGCAGGGCGCGCTAAGACTTTGCGCCGGCGCTAAATGTGTCCTGAAGTTGGGGAGAGGCGCAGATCGCGCTGCGCCTGGGCGATAAGCGCCTAGCGCTCGAGATCTACTCCTCCTAAGGTGCTAACGGCTGGCGTGCCTGTAAGGGGGGTTATCTTACACCCAGGTAGTCCTGGGTACCTCAGGCTGATGTACAGTCCCTGAGGAGTTTGGGGCTTTTGACTGTTTATAGCAAATCACAGTCCTCAGAGAATTTCTCTGAGTAAGTGCTTCTTGGTTGTTTATACCAGATACAACCCCAGGCAGAGTTTCAGCCTGTCCCACTTAATCTAACTGCTCATTCCCAATTGCAGCTCATCCCCCAAATTACTGGCGTGAGGTTTTGAATCCCACTTCCCCCACTACTCTACAACGCGAATTACAGCTTGGACATTTGTGACAGATTCAAATTGCAGTAACCAGAAGCAGACACCGGATAAAAGATACAACTCACTTTATTTGGACACGTGAAACACAAGCAAGGCAATAATCTCAGTACCGAACTCCACACAGCACTTCCCACTGAAAGTTCCTTGATGTCTTTAAACCTGAACAAGTTCTTAAAACAGCACCTTAAACATAGAACTTTAAACTTAACCAATCGTTCTGGGAAGGGAAAACATAGGGTGAAACCGAACTAAAATGACCTTAAACCCTATTCCTATTACCACAAGCCTCCCATCCTCCTATCACTAAGTGGGGTGATCCTCATTGAGGAAAGCTCATACTCACAGTCCCCTTCCGTACGGTTTTGAAAACGCTTTCGGTCCGGAACAGCGCGCTTTTCTCCCCCCTCGCTCTCCGGTCTCTGGTTCCGATGCCTCCGTGGTCCGCGGGCTTCTTCTTCCTTCCTTCTCGTCGGGCGTTCCTTCGACTCTGCCTCCACACGCACATGCTGTCTGTGAGATTCTCACCCCAGTTATACTGTATCTGGGCTTGAGAGTCCTTTGTCTTTAGATACCAATAATGGTCCGGTGATGGCTGTCCCTTTGTGTCCGGTCCGGTGCTCAAAGTGTGAGTAGGTGCGAAGTGTAGACTAGATTGTCCGTTAATCCTTTTCCTTTGTCTTGTTTGGCTTTGGAAGCTCCTGGCTCTGACCAGTCTGTTCCCTCTTTGTGAGGTTTGTTTTGGGTTGAGCTCTTGCCCTGTAGAGGTGTTGCATCTGGTGTTTTGGGTTGGGGTGACCAGGGCCTTTAGATGCTAATGGCCCCCAGTTCACCCTTCCTTCTGGAATGTTCTGTCGGTTGAGAATGATGTGTTGCCTTTTTAAAGAAAATGTTTTTCATGGGATCCAAAAATTCCTCCTTTCCGGGGTCCGGGGACCCCTTCCAACTCTGGGTAGAGGTTCTCGTATGGCCTCTCCCCAACTGGGAGACCCCCACCTTCCCCTCAGCTTAAACTAGAAATTACCACGCACACACAATTCAAAATCACACAGTTTAAACAGGTTTCTGGGGAAATGCCCCCTTCTTAGCTCGGGCAATCCGCAGCTTTCTGGGACCCTGCTGTGTCCTTGTGATCCTTGTGACCCTTACATGCCCAACTGAATTTCTAGGCCTGAGTGTCTAGAAAATCACGTCGGGCTATGGTGGGAAACGTGCGGTATCAGATTGGGAACTCACAATGACTATCACGGCCCGAGATGATTTTCTAAGAACTTTAACATTTTCACAAAGTCATACATACAATTTTTAAAGGGCATGGAAAAGTTAACATATAACTAATTGATATTTTCTGGCATAATCTTTTAAAGCTTCAGTAAATGTTAAATAATTCATTTTTAAACAGTCATTTTCACATTTAAGAAAATGAAATCTAATTCAATAGAATGATTACCTTGCACACAGCAAGAGTTGCTCTTTATAACTACACTACTTGAAACAAGATCCAAAACAATTTTTATCAAATTAAAGTTGATAAAAACTTACCTCAGGCTTTCTACAAAGAACTTTGCTCACTTTCACAATAAAAAATGTTCCGTTTCCAAGCCCACTGCTGAAAGAGTTCTTCTTCCTGCAGCTTCCTCGGTAGAATGCAGGCTGTACGCCTACTTTTACTCGGCGCAGCTGTTTCGAACGTACCTGGGCTGAAGCATTTGAGAAAAAATCAGAACTTTGAGCCGTAGCGCTGCCTATCCTATGCACGCGTTTAATCTGTCAAGTCCAGTTGAGTATTTTCACCTTTGATTGTTCCTTTCCTTGTCCTTTTCCATAACAGGGAACAAGTGCCCATTTCCAGCGCATGCGCTGTGCATGCCTGAAACCGGCATTTCCGATGTCCCTACAGGTGAGTACACAGTGCGTACCCACCCGTAGGGATCGGAATATCTGGGCCAATGCTCTTTTGAAGCGCCTTGGGATGTTTTATTATGTTAAAGGCACTATATAACTGCAAGTTGTTGTTGTTCTTGTCTACCCTATCGAATACCTTCATAATTATCAGTTTACGTAGAAGAGGGCAGATTAGAGGCCACTATAAGATTCAGAAGCGGCGGAGAAATGGATTTCAGCCCAGGGAAAATGGATTTCTGGCTAGGACCCAAACAGCAGAAAAATAAACCTGTAGAACATAAGCTCAGCAGGTAATAGCAGCACACAGTGGATGGGCTGTAGGCTAGACAAAGTTACCCTAAAATTTGAAGCAACTAAATAGCAGATCAGAGTCACAGTGACTGAGTCTTACACTGTAGTCTCTAATTTTGGATGCTCTTCCTTTCCCAACTCCCCCCCCCCCCCATAGGAATATGTATAGTCTGTACCTGAACTATCTCATCTTTGAAGGCCTCCCATTGCTCATTTACTGGTTTACCTGCCAATCTTGGTTTCCAATCCATCTGGGACAGATCCCTTTTCAACTCACTGAAATTAGCCCTCTTCCAGTTAAGTATTTTCACCTTTGATTGTTCCTTTCCTTGTCCTTTTCCATAACTACTCAAAACCTAATGATATTGTGATCACTGTTTCCCCATTGCTCTTCCACTGAAACATACTCCACTTGCCCCACTTCATTCCCCAGAACTAGATTCAGCACTGCTCCCTTCCTCGTTGGGCTCAGAACATGCTGATCAAGCAAGTCCTCTTGTACACATGTTTGGAATTCCTCCCCCTCTTTGCTATGTACACTGTTGTTTTCCCCAGTCTATATTAGGATAATTGAAGTCCCCCATTATCACTACTCTATAACTATTGCATCTTTCTGTTTACAAATTTACTCCTCCATCTCCTTCCCACTATTTGGTGGTCTATATTATGCAGCCAGCAACTCTCCTGCTCCTTAACTCTAACCAAATAGATTCTGTCTTAGAACCCTCAAGCACATCATCCCTTTCGAGGACTACAACAGTATCTTTGATCAATATTGGCACCTCCCTCCTTTTTTCTTTCCCTGTTCCTCATGAATATGTTGAAGCCAGGAATGTTAAGTTTCCATTCCTGCCCTTGTTTGAGTCAGGTCTCCATTATTGCCACTATATCATAAGCCCATGTGGCAACTTGTGGCTACAGCTCATCAAAGGTGGAAATGTAAGTGGCTCAAGAAGACATTTTGTTATAGTAATTAAACTAAACTTTATGATTATTAATTATTAATGGCCTGAAGCTTAATTCTATTCTTTTTGCAACTGCACAATATGTGATTGATTTGAGAATGTCAATTGTGTATAAATTGTACATGCAATTCAATTCAATGTATTAAGTTTATGTCCCCTTGTTCTGGCCACTCCCACCAGAGGAAATAGTTTCTCTTTGTCTACCCTATCAATTCCTTTAATCATTTTAAACACCCCAATTAGATTACCCCTTAATCTTCCATACTCAAGGGAATACAAGCCTAGTCTATACAACCTGTCCTCATAATTTAACCCTTTTTGCCCTGGTATTATTCTGGCGAATCTGCACTGCACCCCCTCCAAGGCCAATATATCCTTCCTGAGATGCAGTATCCAGAACTGAACGCAGTGCTCTAAATGGGGGCTAACCAGAGCTTCTAGTGATTTCTGTACATGTATCCCTAAATCCCTCTGCTCCTCCATAGTTCCTAGTTTCTCACCATTTAGAAAATAATCTGATCTATTTTTCTTAGGTCCAAAGTGGATAACCTCACATTTCCCCACACTGAACTCCATCTGCCACAATTTTGCCCATCACTTAATCTATCAATGTCCCTTTGCAACTTTCTGCTCCCATCTACACTATTTGCTGTGCCAACTAACTTGGTGTTGTCAGCAAAATTAGATATAAGACTCTCTATTCCTTCATCTAAGTCATTGACAAATATAGTGAAAAGCTGAGGTCCCAGTACAGATCCCTGGGGGACACCACTAGTCACCCTCTGCCAATTGGAGTACATGTCCATTATCCCTACTCTCTGTCTCCTACCTCCGAACCAATTCCCTACCCATGTCAATAGGCTGCCTCCAATTCCATGCGCTCTCATTTTTGTTGACAGACTCTAATGTGGAACCTGTAATATATGTGGGTAGAACAAATGAAGGACAGAGACACCATGAGTTGCTCGTCCATGTGCTTGCTTTACTAGGCAAGAGTGAACTGAGCATGCTCATACTAAACCATGTGATAAACCATGTGCACTGCTTTCCCCTTAAAAACATGTACATATTCCCCTCTCAAATACAACAAAACTATGGTCCCACCTTTCCCAGCATTACATGTACCACATAACAAAAACTCCTGGCTTTTTTTCTTTTAAATCAACTACAAATGTTATAAATGAACTACAAATCCTACAACTGAATGACAAATCCAGTTTACTAACAGGTTTGCTGAGCCTTCCTGATCTCCTTAAAGAAGGTTTTGCTGTTGAACCAGTTTGCAGGCTGTTTTGTTCTGGTTCCGAACTCAAATATTATCCTGTTTCTATCTCAGACTTGGTTGAAATTTGTGCTTCAGTTATTGAAGTCTGACCTGAGTCAAACTCATGCATGTATTCATGATCAAGTGGTTCAAGATCACGGTCCAATCCAGGCCAGTAAACAAAGCTTCTTGCAATTGATTTCATACTGACAATCCCTGTATGTTCAGTATGAAGTTCAGCCAGAATTCTATCTCTCAAAGAAGTAGGTACCACCACTCTGTTTCCCCACTTGATACAACCTTGCTCATAAGGCAATTCAGTATGACGGTTATGGAATGGTTTCAATACTGTGTCCATACACTGATCAGTCCATCCATTCAAGGTGTTTTCATACACTCTTTTCAGTACTGAGTCTTTTTGAGTTTCATCTGCAATCTCAGTTGCATTCAAGGGAAAGTCTTTGTCAACTGCACCTAGTGTGAAAATCTCACCTTCGCTCCCAACACGAGTCCTCACGAGGCAACCTGAAATTGTGTTTTACTTTGAAGTGCGATATTCAATCGTGTAGTCATATTGTGACAACAACACTGCCCAACTCTGCATTCTTGATGTGGCCATTGCAGGGATGGCAGATTTGGGCCCCAATATTGCTAGGAGCAGTTTGTGATTAGTTATCAGGGTAAACTTTCTGCCGATCAGGAACTGTTGTAATTTCTTGATTCCAAACACTATGGCGAGTGCATCCTTTTCAAATTGCGCGTAGTTTCTTTCACTCTTTGTGAGGGTTCGCGATGCGAATACGATTGGTTTCTCTTGGCCATCAACCACTACGTGGCTTATGACAGCTCCCACACCATACCTGGAAGCATCACAAGCTAACTTAAGCTCATGCTCTGTGTCGTAGTGCACAAGTAGAGCTAGAGAGACTTCTCTTACAAGCATTGTAAGCTTCCTATTGCTCTTTCATCCACTTCCACTGGACATCCTTCTTGAGGAGCTCGTACAATGGAGCTAACATGCTCACTAACTCAGGTAAGAAACGTGCGTAGTACTAGACCATTCCAAGGAAAAATCTTAACTCAGACATGTTCTGTGGCTTTGGAGCATTGATGACAGCATCAACCTTTTCCTTCACTGGTTGCAAGCATTTGCATCAACTTTCAGACCAAGGTACACAACCTCGGGCTACACAAAAGCACATTTGCTCCTTTTCAATTTGACATTGTGGGCATTCAACCTTTGAAGTGCTATGTCTAACACTTCTAAATTTTCTTCCGCGCTGCTTGTTGCGATCAGCACATCGTTTTGATTGCATAAGCAATTTGGAACTCCTTGCAAAATCTTATCCATTGTAGCCTGGAAGATTTTGGGGGAGGACTTTACATCATACAACAGCTTAGTGTATGAGTACAGTCCCTTGTGTGTGTTGATGGTGAGATACTGTTAACTCTCTTTGTCAACAATCAGCTGAGCGTAATCGTACGACAGGTCAAACTTGGAGAAAACCTTTGACCCAGAGAGTGCTGCATACAAATCTTGGGATGTAGATAACAGGTACTGCTCATTGTCAACTGCTTGGTTGATAGTAACTTTGTAGTCACCACACAAGCGTAGAGTTTTGTCTGCTTTGGGCACTACCACAATCAGGGTAACCTGTTCACTTTTGTTAGTTTTTACTAGCACTCCGTTCTCTCTGAGCACCATTAGCTCTTCCTCTACCTGCCTTTTCAATGCATAGGGGACTGGCCTTACCTTACAATAGACAAGCTTCGTGTTGGACTTAATGCAGATATGTGCGTCATAGCCAGTGATGCCCTCATAACTGTCTGTGAATATGCTTTTGTATTTCTTCAGCATTGTGTCAAGTCGCTTCTTTGAAGCATCTACACTGAGGACGTTTTCCCAGTCTAGTTTTAACTTTCTCAACCAGTCTTTGTCTTTGAGAGCTGGCCTGTTGTTGTAGCTCATTACAATAACAGGCAGCTTTACTGACTGGCCATTATGCTGAACTGTACATTCAATTTATCCACATGTCTCTAGGATTTCTCCGGAGTAGCAAGCTGTTGAAATATGGCCTTGCTTCTGGCAGTGAAAACACTTCACATTTCTACACATTACCTGGACTACACTTCCTCCCACCCCGCTTCCTGTAAGGACTCTATTCCATTCTCCCAGTTTCTCCGTCTCCGCCGTATCTGCTCCGACGATGCCACCTTCCACACCAGTGCTTCAGACATGTCTTCCTTTTTCCGCAACCGAGGATTCCCCTCTACCGTGATTGACACTGCCCTCGACCGTGTCGGTTCTATCTCCCGCACTTCTGCCCTCACCCCTGCCCCTCCCTCCCGGAACCACGATAGGGTTCCCCTTGTCCTCACCTTTCACCCCACCAGCCTCCACATTCAATGGATCATCCTCCGGCATTTCCGCTACCTCCAAAGTGATCCCACCACCAAACGTATCTTCCCCTCCCCTCCCCTTTCAGCATTCCGCAGGGACCGCTCTTTCCGAGACACCTTAGTCCACTCCTCTATCACCCCAAACAGCCCTTCCCCTTTGCCCGGCACCTTCCCGTGCAAGCGGAGGAGATGTAACACCTGCCCCTATACCTCCCCCCTTCCCACTGTCCAGGGCCCCAAACACCCCTTCCAGGTGAAACAGCGATTTACTTGTACTTCTCGCAATCTAGTATACTGTATTCGCTGCTCACGATGCGGTCTCCTCTACATTGGGGAGACCAAACGCAGATTGGGTGACCGCTTTGCGGAACACCTCCGTTCAGTCCGTAAGGGTGACCCCGAGCTTCCGGTCGCCTGTCATTTTAATTCACCGCTCCATTCCCACTCGGACCTCACCGTCCTTGGCCTCTTGTATTGTTCCACGGAAGCTCAACGTAAACTCGAGGAACAGCACCTCATCTTCCGATTAGGCACTCTGCAGCCTTCCGGACTCAATATTGAGTTCAACAATTTCAGATCATAACCTCGGCCCCTATTTCATTTTTTCTTGTAATTTTTCCACTCCTTTTCCCCCCCCCCCCACCCCCTTTCCTTTTGTTTCTCTCTCACACCTGGCAGCTATCTCTTGCCCTGCCAGTACACTTTACACCTAATCACAGCCTATTACCATCTCGTCTAGCTTCTAATACCTTTTATTGTCTCTTTTTACTTCTTTTGTTTCTTTTATTCTTTTGTCCGATCGCAGCCCTGCCTCCGATCTATCTTTTCTTTCCAGTTTTGAAGAAGGGCTCGACCCGAAACGTCAACTCAAATTTCTGTCCACGGATGTTGCCTGATCTGCTGAGTTTTTCCAGCATTTTCTGTTGTTATTTCACATTTCTGTATTGGCAGGACTGTGGTGAATGATTTCCATTGCAGCGATAACAATTCACTGAACTACTCTCACCGACATGCTTTTGACTCGGTCTCACATCTTTAGGCTCGGCGGTGGCTTTGTGACTGTATACCTCAGCTGCACTAGTGACTTGAGTTGGACGGAGCTCCCTAGCATTCTTAGACGCCATCTCTAGAGATAGGGCAATTTTGCATGCTATGTCAAACGTTAGGTTCGGAGTGTTCAGTAACTTGGACTGTGTGCGCTCATCCGCCAGTCCACACACAAATGTATCTCGCAACGCACGATCCTAAAATGTACCAAAGTTACAGTAAGTTCTTAAGAGCTACAATGTACTCACTCATGGTTTCATTTTGTTTTTGGTTTCTGGTACCAAAGCTCTCTGCTATATCAAATGGCTTTGGGTCGAAATGGTCCTCAAGTTTCTCGACAATGTCTTCAAACGACGGATCCTTCACTTTCCCTAGCGTGAGTAGGTTTGTCAATGTTTCGTAGACATCTGTACATGTCTTGTATTCTACCAAATATGTCCTTGAACACCTGCCACTGCTCATCTGTAGTTTTATCCATTAATTGTTCTGCCCAGTCTACTATGGTCAATGTAGTGTCCGCGTATAAATAACACACGGACTGCAGGAGAACGGTAATAACAGGTGTTTACTGAACAGAGGGTATGCTGGAACTAACTGTACAAATTACTACACGGTGTTATATACAGGTGTGGTCACTACTGGTACTGCAGTATACAGGGGCTGTAAAAGATAGTTCCTCTCTTAAAGGTACATACATTACAATTCCTCCCCTTTTAGATAAACAGTACATAACATTCATTTAACAATTAAATAATAACTAATTACAATTACAATTTTCTTTGTACTATATACATCAGCTGAAAGTAATCATTTATAAATTCAGTCTTTGAGGAGGCTTCCTGATCCTGTCTGGATAGCGCCTTTCTCGAGTATCCTGTTCTTGCAGCGGAGTCGATTCTGGCTCATTGTCATTGGTTGGTTCGTCAGCTTCCAATACCACTGATTCTGAGGTAGATGCAATCTATACTTCGGGTTCATCACCAGGTGCGTATGATCGTGGCATGGGTTTGACTTGTTCCTGTGACTCTAGAATCTGGTCAACATGGCGTCTCACGATGCTCTCTCCAACATCCACTGTGTACATTAGTGGTCCCTGCCGTGTGCATATCGTTCCTGGCTGCCATTTTTCTGTTCGGTAGTTGCAGGCCAAGACTGGTTGCCCTATCTTGAAGCTCCTGGTTGGCTTCTCATTGATGTGCTGGAATTGCTTATTCTCAACATCTCGTCTTATGTTTGGTTTGAGCAAATCCAGGCGACATCTTAACCTTCGGTTAAAGAACATCATGGCTGGAGCTTGGTTGGTGACTGCATGTGTCGCATTCCGGTAAGCAAACAAGAAATTATCCACCTTGTGTTGCAGTGGTATGTTGTCGTTATACATCGCCTTTATTGCTTTTTTAAAGGTTTGAACAAACCTCTCAGCTAATCCATTTGTGGCTGGATGATATGGGGCGGATGTGTAATGCTTTACCCCATTATTCCTCAAAAAACCTCCGGAAATCCTCGGACACAAACTGTGGTCCATTGTCGGAGCAAATCTGTTCTGGCAAGCCATTCCTGGCGAAGATGGTCCACAGGACTGCAATAGTTTTCTCCGTGGTGGTGGAGGACATTTTGATGACCTCTGGCCATTTCGAATGTGCATCCACGGCGATTAAAAATATTGAGTCCATAAATGGACCAGCAAAATCAATGTGTACCCATTGCCATGGAGATGAGGGCCACTCCCATGGGTGTAGCGGGGCCTGTGGTGGAGCGTTTTGGACTTTCTGGCATCCTGTGCAGCTCTTGGTCATTTCCTCGATTTCTTTATCGATTCCCGGCCACCACACAAACGCCCTGGCTAGGCTCTTCATTTTTACCCCTCCCAGATGACCCTCATGAAGCTCATTGAGCACTCTATCTCTCAACTTGGGTGGAATTACCACTCGGGATCCACACATCAAGGTCCCCCCGGCACACTGACAGCTGTTCTCTCCTTGGCGAGAATGCTGGCAACAGTGAGTCGCCATGTGCTGGCCATCCCTTCACCGTCAAATCATAGACCCGAGAGAGTGTCAGGTCATTTCGGGTTTCCTTCTCTATACTTGAGTTTGTAACAGGTAGACATTCGACTATGGTCAAATGGAATATCTCAACAGGGTCCACTGCAGGTTCTTCCTCCACCGTAGGCAGCGGCAGGCGTGACAGCCCATCAGCATTTCCATGCTGTTTCATGCCCTTGTACTCTATTTCGTATTGATGTGCCCCTAGAAAAAGGGACCATCTTTGCAGCCGTTGCGCCGTCATCACCGGAACGCCCTTCTTTGGGTTAAAAATGGAGACAAGAGGCTGGTGATCAGTCAGTAAGGTGAATTTCTGCCCGTGCAGATAGTGATTGAACTTCTTCACCCCCCACACCAGGCTGAGGGCCTCCCTGTCAATCTGGGTGTAGTTACGCTTGGCTGAGGTTAACGTGCATGACGCGAAGGCTATTGGCCTCTCTGAACCGTCAAGGAATTTGTGCAACAGCACCGCTCCAATGCTGTAGGGAGACGCATCACATGCCAACCGAATTGGTAGTGTTGGATTGTAATGGGCCAATACTTCTTTTGAAGTGATTAGGCATTTACATTTCTGAAAGGCACGCTTACACTCATCACTCCATTTCCATGCTACTCCAGTTTGCAGCAGGGCGTTCAGTGGGTGCAGAATTGTAGACAAATTTGGCAAGAACTTACGGTAGTAGTTCACCAACCCGAGGAACGACCTCAGTTGTGACACATTTTCTGGTGCTGGAGCCTTGGCTACTGCCTCAATCTTGTCTGGGGACTTATGTAACCCCTCTTCATCAATCACGTGGCCACAATACGAGATTTGTTTCCTGAAAAACTCGCATTTGGGGCGGTTGGCTCGTAGCCCATATTCTTGTAATCTAGTGAGCACCTGCTCCAGGTTGGCAAGGTGTTCACTGTCATTTTCGCCCATAACCAGGATGTCGTCCAAATAACACTGGGTCCCCGGGATCCCTTGCAGGACTTGTTCCATCGCCCTCTGCCAAATAGCCGGAGCTGATGCTACCCCGAATACCAGTCAGTTGTACTGGTAAAGACCTTTGTGAGTGTTTATCGTGGGGTATTTTCTAGATGCTTCTTCTACCTCCATTTGTAGATACGCTTGGGCCAGATCAATCTTCGTAAAGCGTTTCCCTCCAGATAGTGAGGAGAAAATATCTTCTATCCGCGGAAGTGGATATTGTACTGTATGAAGGACTGGGTTCACAGTTACCTTAAAGTCCCCACAGATGCGAACCTTCTTCGGCTCCCCAGGCGTGCTGCTCAATGATTTCTTCATTACAGGAACGATGGGCGTGGCCCACTCGCTCCAGTCCACCCGAACGCTCCAGACTCTCCAGCTCTGCTTCGACGGCTGGGCGGATCGCATACAGTACCGGTCTGGCCTTAAAAAATTTTGGGTTTGCGTTATCTTCAATTTTTATCGTTGCCGTTACACCTTTTAGAGTCCCAAGTCCTTGCTGGAACACCTCTTTTGCGTCAATTAGAATTTTTGACAGTCATCCAGGTATGACGTCGTCATCCATTTTGTCAGCCACAGTTAGCGCCTGAATGGAATACCAATCCAATTGTATTTTTTGGATCCATTCACGTCCCAATAATGGTGGTCCTCCATCTTGTAGTATATATAGATACAGTTTGTGTGTTTCCTTGCTGTTGTATTTAACGGGCACCCTTATTTTTCCTCTGGGGTAGACTTTTTGCCCCGTATATGTCTTCAAGACAATGGACATGTCCTTCAAGGGTATGTGTGAGAATAGCGGCTCATAGTCTCATCGATTCATGACTGTTAGGGCTGATCCTGTGTCCAATTCCATCTTTACTTGGGACCCTGCTATCATGAGGGTGACCCAAATGGTTCGGTGATCCTCCTTTGCGATCACATTGTATAACTTTAGACAACTTAGTCTCCTGCTCCCGGAGTCATTATCACTCTTCTGATCTTCTGAACTACTGTCCGTCATCTTTTGTACTTTCTTGTACTTTTCCTTAGTAGTTCTTTTAGTGTTGATTTTCTTTCCCGACCTGCAGACTCGTGCTATGTGTCCCACTTTTCCACATTGCCTGCATACTTTGTCCTTAAACCAGCAATCCTTCTGGTCATGGGTTGTTCTGCCGCAGCGATAGCACTTTTCTGCTCCATATGCCATTTCATTGGTGCTATATTCTTGCGGTTTCTGTTGTATTTCTGCAGCTCCCTGTGCTGCTGCTTCGTAGGATACTGTAACGCTGAAAGCCTTTTCTAGCGTAAGGTCCTTTTCCGAAAGTAGTCGTCTCTGGGTTCCTTCACTCTGGAGCCCGCAGACAAACTTATCCCTTAAGGTATCTGCCAGTCCTGCTCCGAACTGGCAGTGTTTCGATAACTTGCGTAGTTCCGTAAGATAGTCAGCATTACTTTCGTCTTTGTGCTGATTTCTTTTATGGAACTTGAATCTTTCTGCTGTCAGCAGCGGTGTAGGGTTTAGATGTTCCTGTAAGATATTGACAATCTCTTCAAAGCTTTTCTCCATTGGTTTAGCTGGGGTAATTAAATTCCGCAATAGGCCGTACGTTCTCGCGCCCATTAAATTCAATAATACCGACGCCTTCTTTTCATCGGCCACCTCATTTGCCTTGCAGTACACTTCAATTCTTTCCACATATGTGGTCCAGTCTTCTATTTCGTTGTCGAAAGCAGTGATGCTGCCACTCTTCGGCATCTTGGGTGGTTTAAAATGGCGCCTCCCGCGCTTTTCCTTCTTCCCCAATGGATTAAAATGGCGCCTCCCGCGCTTTTCCTTCTTCCCCAATGGATTAAAATGGCACCTCCCGTGCTTTTCTTTCTTCCCCCGCTGCTGCCAATGCTGCTCCTAGCGTTCTAAATAGTAATGGCAGCGCCCCGCGGCTTTCTGCGCGTCTCTCTTTTGTTAATTAATTTTCTTAGTTTTATTCTTCTTCGACGCTGTCCACTGCGCGTCTCTTTTCCTTCCCCCTTTTTTATTTTCTTTAACGCTGCCCGGCTCTTGAGCACCGTCCGCGCCCTGTGCGCTCCACCCTCTCCCTCTCTTTTCCTTCCCGACGACGCTGCTCGGCCCCCTTGCAGAGCCGCTCGATCGAGCTCTAGCCCGCCGCAGTCCGGGAAGGGTCAGCGCAGTACCTGCTACCAGCCCGATTTGCTGGAACACCTTGACTGGAGAGCCAAGCCCAACTCTCCACAGCCTCCCCTGTGATTCTCTGAACTCCGATGGATCACTGGGCGGTTGCCCGCGGTCGACGCCCATTGCTCTGGCTTCGACCTCCAAGAAGCTTCTTTTCAGGGATGGATCCCCGTGAGGTGATGCAGCACTGCAGGTGTGTTTGAACCTGCTCGTCGCCACTGTAGTGTCCGCGTATAAATAACACACGGACTGCAGGAGAACGGTAATAACAGGTGTTTACTGAACAGAGGGTATGCTGGAACTAACTGTACAAATTACTACACGGTGTTATATACAGGTGTGGTCACTACTGGTACTGTAGTATACAGGGGCTGTAAAAGATAGTTCCTCTCTTAAAGGTACATACATTACAGTCAATTTCTGTCTCATCCTTCAAAGTCTCCCTTACCTAAATTTAAAACCTTGGTTCATGACACACCCTTTGCCCTCTCAACCCTAATGTCAGGTTCAATCAGGTTATGGTCACTGTAAGCTAAGTGCTCCCTTACCATAATATTATTGACTAATTCAGGCTCATTACTCATCACTAAATCTAATATGGTTCCCTTCACTCCACCAACACCCAGCCGACATAGTTTTTTAAGGTCAGGGCACTTTGCCTATTTTTGTCAGGGTTTTCAGTGTCTCTCAGGGAAGGGAGCAGCGAATAGCTGCGACATACCTCAGAGGCCAGCCATAGTGTAGCACAACAGGCAGCCTTTGCACTAGGCCAGCAGTTTGAATTTTTAACAAAATTTTTTAAAGAGAACTAATTCAGCTTGGCCAATTAATTGCTCCCCCCCCCCCCACTCAATGGTCCTTTAATTTTAAATCCTTCTCTCACCAAAGCAATGCCGTCACACCAAAAATACACAGGCATTCCTTGCTTCCAGTGTTGCTGGGGAGAAAACCGATGTCTTTTAATGTATTTCTATCATTTGTATGGTATTCAAATAGGCCAGCCCATATTTGGATGAATATTCTACGTCCCACACCACTTCTGGTGGAAAATCCCAGAATTTGTGGGGAGAGGGGGGAATGGGTTGTCAGCGGTTACCAGGGAAAATCCGGCATGCAAGTTTCTACAAGCAGGCATGAGTGAAAAGGTGCCAAGGCATATTAATAAATATCCGAGATCGGTAAAGCTAATGGATCACAGAAAACATGGATTCAGAAAGAGAGAGAGATCCACTGCAACAGTTGGTAAAAGATTTCTGTATCTAGGAGAAAGGCTCAGTCTGCACAATTGATATATTAGTTTGATAGATTGGGTATTCCTGGCGTGATGGCATTATTTTAGGGAGATTTAGATTTAATGTAATCCCATTCTTTAAAACTTATTTAAGAAGTCAACAGAGGACGATAGGCTCCTGCTCACTGTGAGTGCCAGTAGGGGTAACTATAGCACTCATATTCTATGCAGCAAAACCTGGTCAAAGCAACTGTGCGATCAGTTAACAACGTTTTTTTACATAGAAACTAGGAGCAGGAGTAGGCCATTCGGCCTCTCGAGCCTGCTCCGCCATTCAATACAATCATGGCTGATCACCCAAACTCAGTACGCTGTCCCTGCTTTCTCCCCATACCCCTTGATCCCTTTAGCCTTAATAGAAGTCAGAAGTGGGATTTGAACCCACGTCCCTAGAAAGGGACCAGAATTCACCAACCTTTGGTAAGGTAAGGATTAACAGTCCTTAAGTGCGGCACCTTAGACCACTCGGCCATCCTGACAGCTGTTGTTCAAGCATTGCTTCATTGCTCAGATGGACACAACAACAACAACTTGCATTTTTTCATTTATATTACACCTTTAGCATAGCGAAACATCCCAAGGCTCTTCACAGGAGGATAATCAGACAAACATTGCTGTTATACACCACGCCCATTATTCACCCCGCCCATTAAACCCTGCAGGGGCGCCAAAATTCCCCTGATCTTCAGCGCCTCCTCCTCTGCATTTGTGAGCCGGGAAATATGTGGAGGGCCACCTCCAGTTCTCTCCCTCCCCCCTGGTGTTCTGTGCTCTCTTCTCCTGCAATGAGGGAACGAACAGACCTATGAGTGAGAGTAATGGCACTAAATAACACCACAATATACAAAGTCCCACAACCATATCAAAAAAACACTTAAGACTTCAAATAAACTACTTTTAACCAGAACCCGAAAACTTCTTCAATAAACAAGTAATACCAGTTCAACGCCAGTCCTATTGGCACTCTAATAACTCCTCGTCTTCACTTGATGTTATCCAACCATATAATGTCATAATCCTTATCCACAGTCTTCAACACAGTAATGGCATGTGTTCACCCAATGGATGGAGAGCATTTGGTGAGGGTGACTATCAGGGAGAGGCATGACATTATATAAGGATGAGGGTGAGTGGCAATGGTGGATGGATAGATGGGGGTGTGAGGAAGTGCATAGAATGAGAAGGATGGGTGCGTGTGTTAGGTAAGTGGGTCTGCATTGATATTTTGTGTCTGAGACATAGGGGTAGAAATTTGGGCAGGCCCAGTTTTGAGTGCAGGGTGGGAACAGGGTAGATTCCCTCACTTGAATGGTGAGGACCAAGGCCCCCCAATACTTGGCCTCAGGTCTCATTTCAATGTAGCTGGAGTGGTGCCAATGAAATCAGTGGAAATAAAAATCGTGAGATGGTAAATGGCCTGCCAATTCACTATCACCCATTTTATACTGTTGCCCAAGGTCAAATTCTACCCCGTTGTCTCCAAACTATGCCATAATTCTTTACACAGATGCTTGCTGCTTTTTAAATTGCATTCAAATGGCATTTCCTGCTTGCTTAGCTTTCAGAATCCTAACAACCTAATATAACCCATATGTTAGCCTGTATCACACAGAGTAAATTCATCGTACTATCTGTATTGTTAAGCTATTTTTCCTCATTTCACACCAAATGTTCTAAACCTTCTGCCAATTCATGACCAATTTGTCTGCAGTTTCTACAGTTCCTCCTTTACTGCAGCCCACTATGCTAACCATCCCATGATATCCTTTATCCAAACCAAGCTGGTCACTTATATAGTACACTATCCCACACTCGTGATGCTGAGCTCCTGGTTGTTCAGCATCATCAGAATCTGTGTGTGGCCACGCCCCTGCTGCCATTCCATGGCCAGTCCTTTCTCAATTTGGCATTGGTCAGCAGGATTTGTTGCAGTTGGTAATTGACTATCTGCATATTGAGTGAGTGGAACCCCTTTCTATTCAGGATATTCAAGGGCACAACAGTAGGAGCCCACAGTGCTATGTGGGTGCCATCTATTGCCCAAAAACATGATACAACTGAATAGCCCTGTTGTAGAATCATAGACTAATACAGCACAGAAGGAGGCTATTCGGCCCATCCTGCCTGTGCCAGCTCTTTGAAAGAGCCATTCAAATAGGTCAACTCCCCTGCCCTATCCCCATAGTCCTGCAAGTTTTTTCCCCTTTAAGTATTTATCCAATTCCTTTTTGAAAGTTACTATTGACTCTGCTTCCACCGCCCTTTCAGGCAGTGCAATCCAGATCATAACAACTCGCTGCATAAAAAAATTCTCCTCATCTCGCCTCTGGTTCTTTTGCCAATTACCTTTTTTTTTCCCTGTGTCCTCTGGTTTCCGACCCTTCTGCCACTGGAAACAGTTTCTCCTTATTTACTCTATCAAAACCCTTCATGACTTTGAACACTTCTATTAAATCTCCCCTTAACCTTCTCTGTACTAAGTCATGCTGCTGCCTAGAAGTAATCCCACAATGAATGAATTCCACAATTCTACTGAACATGGTGTCAGTAATCTGTCGCATGCATAGCATGCTGGCTTATGCTATATAAGTCCCTAGTTGCAGCTTGGAAGGCTGCTATAGCATAGGAGGTGAGACCTAATGGAGGAATTGATAGCTAATGGAGAGAGCTGTTCTGTTACTTAATCGGGGCTGCTGGTCATCATGCAGAAGGTGGCATAGCTCCTCCAGGGCTTCCTTACTGAAGGCAGAGGTCCCACTCATTCCCTTATAAGATCCATGGCTCCTATATTTTCATTATCTGGGTGGGGGTTGTTAAGTCTGTGGGTTGTATTATAAATAATCACAGACTCCACTGTTAACAAAATAAAACACGTCTTTACTATTCAGAGGCTCGGGCGATTCTGCCCTAGTTAACGTATCACAACCCTTATATACTGGTGTGGTCACTATCGGTATTACAGTATACATGAGCCAATAGATAGTGCCACCCTAAAGTAGTGCTCTTAAAGGCGAACGGTTACATTCTATAGTTCCCTTAAAGGTAAACGGTTACATACACAACACTCCTCCCTTCCTAGCTTATTACTTACAGAATCCCGTTAAACATACAATCTTCAACTTTATATAAACAGTTTGCAGATATACTCTCGATGGAGTCAACGTCATATAACAATTTACAGATATACTCTCAATGGAGTCAACGTCATATAACAGTTTACAAACATACTCTCAGTGGAATCAGTTTACAGGTTCAGTCTCTGTGGGAACAGTTCATAAATTCAGTCTCTGGTATTAATTCGTTCCAGACAGCATCCTCCATAGCCTTTTTTTTTTTTTTAACAGCTTTTACTTTCGTCCTGTTGAACCAGCAGTGCGGACTTATACAACCCACTGGCTGTCTTGATAATGTCCCTGGATTTTTTTTACAAATTTAGCACCTTTCGTAGTGTTCGGACTGAGGTAGTAGAAGTAATAATATTTTAAACAGTTATTATTTTCTGCTTCTTCTTTTTCTTTTCTGCCTTTTTGAAACTCTCCGAGCTCTTTTCCCGGCTGCCATCTGTAGCGCCACCAACTCTCTATGTTCCTTAGACCTTAAGTGCTTCCTCAGGATTTCAGCACTTTGGGAGTTCCCATCACAATTTGGGCAGACCACATCCTCATAACATTCGGTGTCACTCAACAGGTCAAAACCCTTCTTCAAGCAATCATATTCATCCTGCTCTTCCTCGGATGTCTGCCCTTCCTTCCCTCCTGGCCTCATTTGTGCGTTCAATCCTTTCCCTTCCTTCAGGGATTTCGTTATCAGGCTATTTAATCCTTCTACTGAAGTAGCTGTTTCCCCATTCTCCTGTTCCCCTGGACGTAATTCAGCGTACTCCTCCATTTCATCCATCATTTTCTCCAATGCTTTCATCTTCTCTTCCTCTTGTACTTTGGCTTCCAGTGCTTGGAGAAGTTGCGCCTCGATGCTCTCTAGCTCATGTTCAGGGCCCATTCCCAGTTGAAACTGTTCTTCAAGTCGGTCAACCTCGGTAATTGCCACCTCATATTTGTCTTCGGCTTCCTTCCATATTTTTATGAGTTCTGCCATGTCTTTCACCTCTACATCCTCATCTATGTATGGAACTTCTACCGATGAGTCTGTCTTGGCCCTGAGCTCCTCAAGAATTTCCTGCAGCCTTTGGACTTCTTGCTCATGTTCAACCTTTAGTTGCTCATATACTTCCAACGAAACTAGCTTTTCGGAGGTTGCTGAGTTAACCCCCTCCAGAATTGTAGTCTGGGCCTGTTCATACTGTTTTTTCAACTTCTCGCACTCTGCTTGTAAGGAGTCGTAGAGAAGAACTGGAATAAAATCCTGGCTTCCTGAAGATTCCTCTTCATTTGTTTCTTTCGCAATTTCCTGTTGGAGTTCAGCCAAGGCTGCTATGCTATCTGCCTCTCGAAGTCTCACTGCCATCAACTCTTCTTTATTCTTGCAGTCCATCTCAGCCATTTCCCGTTTACTTTCATTTAACTGAGTGAGTAGTCCCTTATTTTGGGCTGAGAGATATTGCACCTTCTCATGTAGACCCTTGCACTCCTTCTCTGCTTGACATAGCTGATTACCGCTGATTTGGTTCTGCGTTTCAAGTTCCAACATCCTTTGCTTAGCTTCTTTCAGTTTCGCCCCTATAAGCTCCTCTTGCAACATGGCCACATTATTCTCATCAGGTAAAGAAGCGTTTCTCTTTTCCATGTCCAAGATTTGTTTCTGCATCTCCTTAAGAGCACCCTGTGATTCAACTTCTCTTAACTTTGCCTGCACTAGCTCCGTCTCTAATTGCAGAACAAAATCCTCAGTGCAGCGTGATTTGCCCTTCTGCTGTATCTCTAGATCATGCAAATATTCTAACCCCTGAACATCATCAGGGAGATGTGATCGGTAATTGGTCACGATGGCTCTATGGTCGCTCTCTGCTTGAGCCAGTAGGTTCTGTTGTCTTTCCAGACTCTCCCATTCGGTGTCATAGAACTTTTTCATTGTTTTCATCTCTTGTACGAGGCGGTAACTTAATTGTTCTAATTGTTGTTGTACTTTGAAATAGCGTTGAGTTCGAGCCCGGTGTTCCTCCGTAATGCATATGTCTGTAGCTTGAACAGACTCAGAATTCTCTGTCTTTATGCACGCCATCGATTTTCCAACCTTAGTCTGTGAGTTAATGTTAACCTTGTTTTTCATACATAAGCTGGACTTATCGTCTTCCGGCTCAGAGTCTGAGCTGCTTGTCTGCACCGAGTCCTCACTCGTCATTGCTTGTCGGTAGTGCCATTCCATGTCTATTTTCTTGATCCACTCCCGTCCTAGAAGTGGTGGTCCTCCCTCAGGTAGTACGTACAAATTCATTCTTGGGTGTACTTTACCCCTATCTCTCACCTTGACTCTTATTTTCCCCATGGGGTATACGCGATGCCCCGTGTATGTCTGTAATACGAACTTGGTATTTCTTAAGGGTATGTGAGAGAATAGTCGGTGGTAGTCCTTTTGGTTGATGACTGATACAGCTGATCCCGTGTCCAGCTCCATTCGTACTTGGACTCCAGCTATTTTTAGTGTGACCCAGATCGTCTGTAGATCAGTTACTTTACCCACATTGTGGATTCTCAGACTATCCAACTCCTGGCTGTTTGGGTCTGAGTCTGAATTTTGTTCGTCTGAACTCTTTTCAGCCACCTGATGCACCTTGTTGTACTTTTCTTGTGGTGGTGGCTTCCTTTGTTTGTTGGTCTTCTTTCTGGACCTGCATACCTTCGCGATGTGACCCAGTTTGCCACATTTCCTGCACTCTTGATTCTTAAACCAGCACTGATTCTGGTCGTGCGTTGTCTTTCCACAACGGTAGCATTTGGAAATGCTTGCAGTCATTTGGTCCACCCCGAGTGCCGCCGCCTTTAGCTGCATTTCCGCCGTTCCTTTCACTGCGGCTTCGTGCGATGAAGCTATGAGGACAGCCCTGTCCAGTGTGAGGTCGTTTTCCTCCAGGAGTCGCTTCTGCGTTCCTTCTTTGGCCAAGCCGCATACGAACTTGTCCCGCAGCGCCTCTGTCAAATTCCCTCCAAGCTGGCAGTATTTCGCTAGCTTACGCAGTTCGACTAAGTATTCCGCATTGCTTTCATCTTGCCTCTGGGTTCTGGCGTAAAATTTAAATCGTTCAGCCAGTATCAACGGTGTGGGGTTCAAGTGATCCTTCAGCACTGCTACGATCTCTTCGAAGGTCTGGTCCACTGGTTTAACTGGTGCTATTAGATGTTTCAAAAGCCCGTATGTTTTTGCTCCCATCGAATTTAACAAAGTTATTGCCTTGTCGTCATCCTCAATGTCGTTGGCTACGCAATATATTTCTATGCGTTCCACATACGTGGCCCAGTCTTCTATTCCAGCATTAAAGTCATTAATATTTCCTCGCTTAGGCATCTTCTTCTCTTTTCGAGTACAGTACAAGTATTACTTTACTTATTATTAATTTCCTTCTCTCTTCTTGAGAACACCACAAGTATTGCTGTACTTATACTTATTTTCCCTCTCTTCTTGAGAACACACCAGCCTTTCTGAAAAATCTTATTACTTTCCTGAAATTCTTAATAATTTCCAAGATGGCGGTTTCCCGCTTCTTCCTTCTTCTTCAGCGGTTTCCCCGCGAAAAATGGCGGCTTTCCCGCGCTTCTCGCTCTCCCCGCCCACTTCGATGGCGGTTTTCCCGCGCTTCTCGGCGCTCTCCGCCCACTTCAATGGCGGTTATCACCCGTTCCCCGACGCTGACTTTCAGCCCGAGTGCGGCTCTTATCAGCGGATGCGATCGATGGCCCGGCTGCGCCTCGCACTTGAAAGCGGGCCCCGGCCTCTGGCTCACCCGCTCGCGCGGATCTTGCTCGCTCCCTCCCGGGCTCTGGCTTACCCGCTCGCGCGTTTCACCGCGGCTCTTATCAGGGATTGCGATCGCCCTTATCTCCCGATCGGTGGCACTGTCTTTGCAGCCAACGCTGCGGCTTACCCACGAGGTTATGGAGGCTTCAGGGTCCTAATGCCTGTCGCTTCCAGCCTGTCGGTTCCAGACTGGTGAGGATTGAAACCTCTCTTCAACGTCCTGTCTTCGGACGAAGCCGCCGTGGAACAACTGCCGCAGGGTTCGAATCCTGACTCGTCGCCAATGTTAAGTCTGTGGGTTGTATTATAAATAATCACAGACTCCACTGTTAACAAAATAAAACACGTCTTTACTATTCAGAGGCTCGGGCGATTCTGCCCTAGTTAACGTATCACAACCCTTATATACTGGTGTGGTCACTATCGGTATTACAGTATACATGAGCCAATAGATAGTGCCACCCTAAAGTAGTGCTCTTAAAGGCGAACGGTTACATTCTATAGTTCCCTTAAAGGTAAACGGTTACATACACAACAGGGGTGGTAAAAGAGGGTGGGCCTCATCCCTCCTGATCTCTTCTTCCTCCTCCATTAGAGTTGCAAACAGGGGAATCCTCATTGGGAACGTCATTCCAGTCAATAGTATCCCTTACTTTGGTTAGTGTCGAAAATGGGCAGTAAACCAGAGAGACTATCACATTGGCAGTTAGAAATACAGTTCAGTAGCTCGCCAAGGCAAATCAAAAATCTGCAAAGATGCTGGCAAATGTGTAAAACAGGCAGATCTTCAGGATGCTGGAAGCATCTTTAAAGCATTCACTTCTGACAGTTGGGCCAGCTGCTATCAAGGCTGCATTTCACTTCTATGTGTCTAACTTTCCCTGACAAAAATTATGTGCAATGGGGCCGCCTATCCTTCTAACAAAGTACTCATGAGCATGTGTGTACCAGTGAACTTTAATCTTGCAGTCAGGACCTCGGGAACCAATGGAACTTCACAGGCTTCCCCCATTCCTCTGCTGTAAGGAGGAAGAAGAGGTCAATCACAGGGATGCTAGGCTGAACAGGCACTGTCTGTGGCCTCTGGCTCCTACCTGCTGGTACCCAGTCGTGAATGGTGGTGGACCATTAAACAACTAACTGGAGGAGGAGGCTCCAAGAATATCCCCATCCTCAATGATGGTGGAGCCCAGCACTTGATTGCAAAAGACAAGGCTGAAGCATTTGCAACCAACTTCAGCCAGAAGTGCCGAGTGGATGATCCATATCGGCCTACTCCCGAGGTCCCCACCATCACAGAAGCCATTCTTCAGCCAATTCGATTCACTCCACATGATATAAAGAAACGGCTGAGTGCACTGGATACAGAAAAGGCTATGGGCCCCGACAACATCCCGACTATCGTGCTGAAGACCTGTGCTCCAGAACTAGCCGCACCTCTAGCTAAGCTGTTCCAGTACAGCTACAACACTGGCATCTAACCGACAATGTGGAAAACTGTCCAGGTATGTCCTGTCTACAAAAAGCAGGACAAATACAACCCGGCCAATTACCGTCCCGTCAGTCTACTCTCAATCATCAGCAAAGTGATGGAAGGTGTCATTGACAATGCTATCAAGCAGCACTTACTCACCAATAACCTGCTCACTGATGCCCAGTTTGGGTTCCGCCAAGGCCACTCAGCTCCTGACCTCATTACAGCCTTGGTCCAAACATGGACAAAGGAGCTGAATTCCAGAGGTGAGGTGAGAGTGAATGACCTTGACATCAAGGCAGCATTTGACCGAGTCTGGCATCAAGGAGCCCTAGTAAAACTGAAGTCAATGGGAATCAGGGGGAAAACTCCCCACTGGCTGGAGTCATACCTAGCACAAAGGAAGATGGTTGTGGTGGCTGAAGGTCAATCATCACAGCCCCAGGACATCGCTGCAGGAGTTCCTCAGGGCAGTGTCCTAGGCCCAACCATCTTCAGCTGCTTCATCAATGACCTTCCCTCCAACATAAGGTCAGAAATGGGGATGTTCGCTGATGACTGCACAGTGTTCAGTGCCATTTGCAACTCCACCAATAATGAAGCAGTCCATGCCCGCATGCAACAAGACCTGGACGACGTTCAGGCTTGGGCTGATAAGTGGCAGGTAACACTCGTGCCACAGAAGTGCCAGGCAATGACTATCTCCAACAAGTGAGAGTCTAACCACCTCCCCTTGACATTCAATGACATTACCATCGCCGAATCCCCCACTATCAACATCCTGGGGGTCACCAATGACCAGAAACTTAACTGGACCAGCCACAGAAATACTGTGGCAACAAGAGCAGGTCAGAGGCTAGGTATTCTGCGGCGAGTATCTCACCTCCTGACTCCCCAAAGCCTTTCCACCATCTACAAGGCACAAGTAAGGAGTGTGATGGATTACTCTTCACTTGCCTGGATGAGTGCAGCTCCAACAACATTCAAGAAGCTCGACACCATCCAGGACAAAGCAGCCCACTTGATTGGTACCCCATCCACCACCTTAAACATTCACTCCCTCCACCACCAGCGTACCGTGGCTGCAGTGTGCACCATCTACAAGATGCACTGCAGCAACTCGCCAAGGCTTCTTCGGCAGCACCTCCCAAACCCATGACCTCTTCCACCTAGAAGGGCAAGGGCAGCAGGTGCATGGGAACACCACCACCTCCAAGTTCCCCTCCAAGTCACACACCATCCTGACTTGGAAGTATATCGGCGATCCTTCATCGTCGCTGGGTCAAAATCCTGGAACTCCCTACCTAACAGCACTGTGGGAGTATCTTCACCACACGGACTGCAGCGGTTCAAGAAGGTGGCTCACCACCACCTTCTCAAGGGCAACTAGGGATGAGCAATAAATGCAATAAACGAATAAAAAGAACCACTTCTCCTGTCAGCCGATCCAGGCAGGGTTACTTCACCACGACCCCCTTGGCAATGCTTCAGAAGGCTGCAGCTCCCTCACAAAGTAATGGCTGAATTGTGCCAGCTTCTTAAAAGCTTAAGAGCGCATAAGGGAGACCTTAACCTGACTAAGATCCAAGCCCACTGGCAAATGCATTCTGCCATTATGCTATGACAACAAAATCAACTCAGTCACTTGCTGACGTCCAGCTGGTCTCCGCATCTACCGAGGGTCCCTTGTGGAGATCATCCTCTGCTCATGCGCACAAGCATTCCCACACTGTGCCTCAAGCTGTTCCACCCATATCCCATCAGCGAAAAAAACATTTTGCTAAAAACAATCGGACAATTTTCATACTGTTTATGACCAGCATGCCTCTCCTTGGAGCCAACTGATGTGCCCTTTCGATCCTAGCCTTCTACCACTCCTACTGCAATTTCTAAGCTGTCTGGCTGATGATTTCCAGCAGAAGCCTTTGGAGATTAAAGTGATACTTCCTGCCATTGTCGGTGGCCTGCACCCCCTTTAAGAAAAAAGTAGACAGGGTGAAGGCAATCTACATGCTAACATATGGAATGTAACTCAGGCAGAGCCGCATTAAGAATTCTTAGGGCCTGGATATTAAGAACATCCCCTGCACAGCCCCCCTTCCCAATCCATTAAAACACAATCGTGTATGAAGAAATAGACCCATAGAATGTTTACCCACTGCATTCATAACAAAGCAAATCATATTACAATATACTGTGCCTAAATTAAACTGACCCAGTGGTTGTATGTCGTTTATCTGATGAGTTTTACTGGGGCAGATGTAGTGAGGCAAGATGGCTGAAACTGGGAAAGATGTTTATTGCAGTGTGCTGCTGCATGGTATGAGTGCCTCCTACTACCTTGGCTGGAGAGGTCTGTGAACTTCTGACGGCATTGAGCAGCCATGTGGGACAGTTGGAGGTACCACTCACTACCAAGACCATCTCCTTCCATCGATCTGGATCCTGCTTTAACGGCTTTCCTTCCCCTCAGGGCCAAAAGCTGGATCCTCCTCTGCTGGATTACAGACAGTAACACCTCAGCTGAAGGGAACGCATTTGTGGACGCAGGATCCTGCAGAAACAGTAGCCTCAGACAGTGCAGTGATCCTAAATGGACGCCTCATCCCATTCAGCTGCTCTGGCAGCACTGGGTATTCCACCCCGCAGAGACCAAGGGGGCGATTTTGCCAGCCCTGTGGAGGCGGGTTTGGAGGCAGGACTGCCGGGAAGATGGCAGAATCCGGGGGCGGGTACCCATCCCGCCCCCAACCAGCCTCCATGCCATCCTCCCAGGAGGCGGGTAGCCGACCCGCGCCGGGACCCATCTCCTCGAGGCGGGAAAGGGATTACAGCCACTTAACTGCCTGTTAACAGGTATTTAACAGGCAGTTAAGAGGATTATCCCCATTTTTCCAACAAAAGTTTTGGCTTCCCGACATCGGGAAACCCCGCCAGGGGCAGCGAGGTGAGCAGTGGGTCTGCGGGGGTGAGAGGGGCCGAAAAGTGCGCTGTGGAGGTGAGTGATGGGTGCAAGTGTGGGGAGGTAAGTATGTGAGGTGAGTGAAAAGTCTTAGAAAAAGTTTCCTTACCTTTGTTTCTTCCTGCAGGCTTCAATCTTTGGGATCTGGAGGCTCCGGCATCGCCATGGCAGAGGTGACAGAATGGCTGCTGCATTCTCCGATGCAATTGCCATCTGCTTTCTGCTCAGGAAATAGATTTGGTGAGTCTTGAGTACAAGAACTCACCAAACAACAGAGAATGTCAGTGTTTGACAGCTTCTCAAAGCTGTCAAACGATGACAATTCATCTGTCAAAATTTTTTGACAGATGAAACGTCATACGCTGATGTTCTCTGTCACCGGCTTTCCCTTAATTGGCCTGCTAAGCCCGCTGGGTGGGCTTAACAAGGTCAATCAAGGGAAAATAGCGTGGGTTAGCCGGACATCGATGGAGGCAGGACTAAAACCCGACAAGCAGCAGTCCCGCCTCCAACGCGCCCCCATTGTCAAAATCACCCCCCAAGGGGTAGAAATTGGACCGCAATGTGCCCATTTCCCAAAGGCATCTGAAATACTTCAGACCTCATAATGGTCGGGCTATTTTTCAGGCATCCCTGGCCGCTGCCTAAAACAGATTGTATACATTAACAAGGGGCCTGTTTTAAGACCCCTTCCTGAAGTTGGGATTCAGCAGAACAGGTGTTTTATGTCTTCCTGCCGTGAATGCGGCCTAACAAGCGGCCATGGACAAAAAAAAGTAATTTTTTTAACAAACTTTTATGTGGAGCCAGGAGAAGCATCAGAGCACCTCCCAGCACAGCGGCACTCCTGAGGGTCACTGCTAGCTGCGATTGTCCCCTCCCCGGGCCGCAGTCAGCAAGGCAAGCGGCCCAAATTATCTCGTGGAAAAGCGGCGCGCTGCCTCTGGAGGCAGTCAAGCTTCAGCAGCTCATCGCAATTATTAAAATGAGGCATAAGGCCTAATTTACGGCAAGTCTCCAGCCTCCCAGGCCATGCGCATCATCAGTTATCCGCCTGAAAACAGCCCCTTACAAACACTCAGCTGACAGTAACACCTTGGAGTTGATCAATTTCTTTGATCTCTTCTAGTCTTTGAAGAGAGGCTTTTTAAAAATGAACAGAGACAGCAGAATCAGGAAAGCAGAAAGACTTCAAAGTGAGTCAAGGTTGCAAAAAGGACTCTGGGAGAGAAGCAAACTATGCTCTTGTTGTTGGAACAGATAGCAGAGAGAGAGAGAGATATAAAGAGAGAAAGACTACTCTTTTTCTTATAAATTAAATTGAAATGCTCCTGTATCATGAACTGAGGTTTCTTGAATAATTCGTACACTTATCAGCAAACCTCATTTGCATAAACTCATCTGTGACATTTCAAAAAGAAAACACCATGAAGCATGGTGCTCTAATTTATTTGTCCTTGCTGTTCTTACAGTGTATATTATGGGACTAATACTGCGATGCCAACATAGCAGGACTCCTGCTCCCTAGATGCTCTGGACTCAGTGCGGGAATCAGCTGGCTTTGTATCTCAATGCAAGGCCAGCTCCTTTAAATCTTTTACTGGTGCTCCCAGCATGCAACACATGATGTGTTGGAATGTCTCGGGGAGTTTCCACTGGTGGGAGGGTCGGTAACCAGAGGACACAGATTTAAGATCGTTGGCAAAAGAACCAGAGGGGAGATGAGGAGAATTTTTTAATGCAGCGAGTTGTTATGATCTGGAATGCACTGCCTGAAAGGGTGGTGAAAGCAGATTAAATAGTAATTTTCAAAAGGAAATTGGATATATAGATGAAAAGGAATAAACCACAGGGCTCACGGGGAAAAAGCAGGGGAGTGGGACTAATTGGATAGCTCTTTCAAAGAGACATGATGGGCTGAATGGCCTCCTTCTGTGCTGTATGATTCTATAATTCTGATTCTTTAACCCTCAACAAATTTACTTATACGTACATATAGGGCTGGATTTTAATTACCAAGATGAGTTGGGGGCGGGATTGCTGCCTTCCGGGTTCTAGTCCCGCCCCCAGCGACGTCCGATGCTCAGACGCTATTTACCCCTGATTGGCCTTGTTAAGCCCACCTTGTGGGCTTGCTGGCCAATTAAGGGAAAGCCGGTGTCAGATGACATCCGTTGATGACGCTACATCTGCCGGTTTCCTTCAAGGGACATGAAACATTTATTTTTGACAGATGATTTGACAGTGTTTGACAGCATTGAGGTGCTGTCAAACACTGACAATCACTGTACAAAGGTGAGCCCTTGCACCCAGGCTCTCCAATGACTCTCTCCTTAGGATAAAACAGATGGCAGCTGCAGGTGAGGGTACAAAAGCGATCTGTCACTTCTCCCAATGAGGTGAGGCCACACAAACACTTCAAAGCTTGTCACCTACAGAAAAATCTAAATAAATTAAAAATTACTTTCCCAACATTTCCTTACCTCTGATACTCACCAGTGTCCTATTGCATCCTTCACTGTAGGTCTTGTTTCTTTTCCACACTAGCTTTTCCATTAAAAACAGGAACAGCGCACAAAAAGTGTATCATTACTCAGAATGATTGGAGGTGTAACCTTTGGATGGGCTACAAGGTTACATGTCAATTTAAAATAGCTCCCCATTTAATGCATTGTAATTGGCTTCCAAGATGACAGATAAGCACTAAAGCATTACTGCACCTTTGCAAGGTTCTTGGAATTGATGAATTGAAAGGAGGTGCCCTTTTGAAAACCGACACACATTGTATTGATCATCCACTATCTTTACCTTCATTTTTACCTTAAAAACAAACAGCTAAAAATACAAATTTTATAAATCTTTCAACCCTTCAACAAGATTACGAAATCTGCAGTACATAAAGAGCATGAACCAGTTCGTAGAGCAGTAAATTGTCCATCCTCGACCTGTCTGATTATTTTAAATTACATGGCTGCTAAAACAGCTTTGATTGCAGTGGGATGTATTTCTTACAGCAACACAATTTATATTTCTCATTTTACATTTGAAGGCTTTTGCTATTGAATAAATCATCAGAATCATTTATAGTTATAGATTATTTCTCCATTTGTGATTGGGGGGGCAACGTCATACCACCACCGCAAACCTCCCGCCGAATATAACGGGAGTCGATCTTCTCACCGCGCCCGGTCGGTAAGTGATTAATGCCCTGTTATCACCCCCCAGAGGCGATAATGGGAGGCGCAAAGGTGCCCAATTTCTAGCCCTATATAATCTATAATATGCCAACATGTCCTACTTTTTTATTTTTTTTATATGGGTTACGTTACCTCTTAGCAAAGTGTTATATATCCTTCTTTGCCTTTAATAATCCTGGCTTCCTCTTAGTGCCTTATATTTTCTATGTCCCTTATCGACTTCCTTACAGAATATAATGCAATGACCAGAATCCCTAAAGCTATTATCTGTGCTACCACCAATCACATTTGGAACAGTCTAGCCCAAGCATGTAGTGCCACGCTAGATACTACTTCCCACCATTCAGGATTCCCAAGTCTCGGGATTGCCTGTTCTGTCTCTCTATTAGTCTGTATCATTTGCACTATTGTTTCTGGGATGTCCTAGTTTGCTCAATTATGGCCTTTAAAGCCAGAGACAGGGGAGCTATGTAGTGTCCCATATGTGGAATGGCTCAAATGGCTTCATCCTCCAGAGGCAGTCTGATCTGTAGATAAGTGGTGTTATGGTGATGTACCGGTACCAACGTTTTAGCACCAATACGAGTGTTTCCCGTTGGAGTCAAACAAAACTGGCGTTTTAGTATGGGGCATTGGGTTGAACCCACAGTCATATGAGAGGCCGTGGTAGTCACACAATACTGTCCTTTTCCTTTATACACGGTATTAGTTTGGTCTTCGCCCCACTTACTTATCCCAATCTGGCATTTTGGTGATTCTTTGTCGAGGGTGAACCCAAAAGCTAGAGCAGTATGTTGATGGACTACGTCACATCTACAAAACCACATTGTCCCTTTCAGAGTACAACACTGCATATGTGGTGCTATCTAAGTTCCTCTTAATCAGATATCTTGGATATTCCTCATACTGTTAATGGATTGGACCTAACTCAGAGTCTTCCCCCATTACAATCGATTCTACCCTATACACCTTCCAAGGTTTTGTTTCATTTCCATTTTTCCTTAACAAAGGCAAGACCAATCCCACTGGTCCAATATCTTCATTTCAATCCCCTTCCCTAGGGGCCAAAAACGCCATTTCCATTTTCTGCCTCAAATCATAGTGCCATTCATCCTCTGAATTCTTCGAGTTGTTAAACCACCTTTCCCATTTGTTTCTCATGAATAAACAGAGGCACCTCACATCCCTTTATTTGATCCATTCCTTTCTGGATTATGTTCATCTCAAAAGCCGCATACAGACTACACATAATAGCTCTCGTTGTCTCCTGTTTTTCATTGGCCTCGTTATTATTATCTATTAACTGATTAATACTCTTCTGTATTTTGCCCAATTCTCTCACTAACTCCTCAGTAGATAATAAGGTGTTTTGTTGTTCCACTAAATCCTCTCCCCCTTCTTGGTTCATTTTGGATAAAATGTCTTTCAATTGCTTCCTCATCACCTCATCATGTTCCCACATTCCCTTTATATCGGCTCGGTTCACTCCAGACAAGCCTGCTGTTGCTCCTATACCCATCCATTCCATTGCCCCCTCTTCCTTCGTTTCTTACCCTCCTTATGCAAGATATCTGGATAATTACAATAACAACGTTTTTTGGATATGTCCAATTTCATATTCAGTAACACTGGTACAATCTCAAAGCGGACATCATTATATAGTACAGTCCCGGATTCGATTACTTCGAGTCCGTTTTTATTTGGGTTTGGTTGTTGAGGTGGGCAGGTATAATCTTGTGAGCTTGAGTTGAACACATGCTCAAGCTTTTCCTCAACATCTGTTACATGAATATAAACAAAGTTTCCAGATACTGCAGTTAAATGGCTAGCACTGTCCACGACGGCGTGTCCCACTCCTAGTGCGTCTTTGGGAAAGCTGTGTTTCCAGATTCTCAGCCAGTTCAATGTTTGTTTCAACTCACTGTAATTAGCATTAATTATTAAGACTACTATATACGGGATCCCCAAGCCCCCAAATTTTGCTGCTGATATGTCCTTCAGTTCTGATCCACTTAAAAGTGATCTTAGTTACACCGAAAGTATTATTTCCCATATGACGTATGAGGAGAGATTGTGTCGATTGGGCTTATACTCACTAGAGTTTAGAAGATTGAGAGGGGATCTCATCGAAACCTATAAAATTCTGTCAGGTCTGGACAGACTAGATGCAGGAAGGATGTTTCTGATGGCTGGGGAGTCCAGAACCAGGGGTCATAGTCTAAGGATAAGGGGTAAGCCATTTAGGACTGAAATGAGGAGGAATTTCTTCACCCAGAGAGTGGTGAACCTGTGGAATTCTCTGCCACAGAGGGCGGTGGAGGCCAGTTCATTAAATATATTCAAGAAAGAGTTGGATATATTTCTTGAGGCTAAAGGGATCAAGGGATATGGGAAGAAGGCAGGGACAGGGTACTGAAATTGGATGATCAGCCATGATCTCATTGAATGGTGGAGCAGGCTCGAAGGGCCGAATGGCCTACTCCTGCTCCTATCTTCTATGTTTCTATGTTTCTATCTACAACTGCATCGTATTTGTAACCCATCCCCTTCGGGTACTTGTACCCTCCAGTTGCTTTCATCACTGGATCCGTCCGGGCCGACCTGGCTTGTTACACAATTCCATCTTCTTTCCAGTTGTTGTTTCATGCTGGTAGAGTTCAGCAGTCGTGCAATGACTCTCCACATCCTGTTCATGTTAAAATCAAATCAAATGCAGCATTTATTCTCCATCGAGTTATCTGACCTCTTTTTCTTGTACAGTTTACACAGATCTCCATGATACCACGCACATTGTGATTTCTTCCCTCGTTTCCGAATGGCCAAGTTAAGGTTTGTTTCTCCCAATTTGTCCATGATTTCATACGGACCTTCCCAATTAGCCTCCGAGGCCCCCCCTTTTAAAAAATGTTTAAGCTTGATCGCCAATCATGTAGTTAATGCAATGGGTGGGGTGGTCCTCCCTGGTGGTGTTGAAATGGGTAGCACCACCATCTCCCCTGAACGGAGCAGAGTGGACTCTGGAGATTGTTGGAGGTTCTGGAGGAACTGGTCATGGATCTGGCGAGTAGCGATGGGAGTGGAACCCCATTTGGATGTGAAATTTGCATCTGTCGGCCTGTCATCAGCTCCAATGGGCTGTAGCCCGTAGAGCTCACCGGTGTGGCACGGATGGCCATCAGAGTACCAGGCAAAGCCGTAACCTAATCAGTATTGGTCTTAACCAGATCATCAGTTCCCTGCATGACAGCTTTTTTCAGCCCTGCTCTCAGAGTGCGATTAAAGCGTTCCACCATCCCACTAGACTGCGGGTGGTAGAGGATGTGGAAATGTTGTTCCACACCGATGAGGCGGCACAGGTGTTACATCACTTCTGCCATAAAATGTGACCCATTATCACTTTCTATCCTTTTTGGAAAACCCCATCTGGTAAAAATTTGCTCCCACAAAATCTTTGCCGTGGTAACTGCATCATTTTTACGAGCTGGGAAGGCTTCAATCCAACGGGTGAACATGTCTATAACAACTGAAATAAACCGATACCCCCCTTTTGCTGTGGGTAATGGGCCTGTATAGTCAATCTGCAATGTTTCCCATGGACCGTTATTCAGGTGGGAGGTACCCATCGGGACCTTTCATTTAGTTGGGGCTGGATTCATTTGGCCACAAATAAGACACAAAGCTAGGTGATGTTGAACATCCTGGCGCATCATTGGCCACCAGTAACAACTGTGTAGCATATCCATAACCCGAGAAACGGAGGCATGTTCCCCCAATTTGATGCATATACAGAATCAATTCTTATCTGAGACAGAGAGGGGTGACCAATATCAGTTTGGGGCCATCCTCATAATACAAAACCTCTTCATGTAGGACAAGCGAGTCCTTAATACGAAGGGCAGGAGAAGATCCTTCCCGTGGCGTATGGCCTCTTTAGCCTTTACCACATCGGGGTCAGTATCCTGATGGATTTTCAAATCAGGTATGACCGGAGTCTGTCGCACTGCTGCCAGTGGTTGTGAGGTAGGTGGTTTCCATGGAACCCCTTTTATAGCTGCTTCTCGGGCCAATTGATCAGCCACATTATGATGGTCGCCTTCTTGGCTAATTCCCGCCCACTGATGGGCTTTCACTTTACAAATGGCAATTTGCCCTGGTCGCTCACTGGCGATGTCCCAAATCATTTGGAGTTCCGAAAGATGGGCGAGTGATTTACCTTCCGCACTGCAGAAGCCACGCTTTTGCCAGATAGGCAAATACTCTGTGAGGGAATTGCACACCAATGAACTGTCAGAGAATATAGTGACCTTCCCCCGTAATTGTCTGGAGAGCTGTAACTACAGCAATAACTTCGGCCTTTTGGGCAGAGTGCTGAGGCGGACATTTAATGAGGACACTTTGAGTATCCTGTGGAATCCAGCATGCAACACCTGTATGGTATTGTCCCTGTTCATAAAACCTAGAACCATCCACGCAAACACTGGCGGAGCCCACCAGTGGTATGGTTTTAATAGGTCCACTAGATACGACCTCTTCCACTTTACAGGCATGGGGTGATCCTTCATACTGCAACATATGAGCCAATTGGTAGGTGTGGGAGTGTCGGACCGTAATATCTTTACTGCCCAATTCCAAGATCCACCTTCCCCACCGCGCGGGGGACACTCCTTTCACCTGGCCCTTCACTAATAACACCACTGGGGTATGAGGGGTGTGTAAAATTAACTAATTAAATCCTACCAGATATTCCATGTGCTTGACTAACCATTGGACCCCCCCCAGGATCTTCTTAGTATATTGGTTGTATGATCTCTCCACAGGGGGGAGTGTTCGTGAGAAATATCCTACTGGGATGCACCTTCCGTGCACCTCTTGCATTATCACGGCAGATATATATTGCTCTGAAACTGCAACTTCCGTAGGGAAGGGCTGAGAGGGATCGGGGCTCCGCAAGGCTGGAGCTCATGTGAGTGCCTCTTTAACATTTTTGAATGCCTGATGTGATTCCCAGTTCGAATCCTCAAGGGTGTCCTCTTTACTAGGGTTGCCCTGTAGATGCCGATACCACAGGGCTGCTATCTCACTGAATCCTTCAATAAACTCCCTACAAAATCCCACAAAACTCAGGAATGACCGCAAAGCCGTAACCGTGTGTGGCCTTGGTAGTTCCACGACCAATCGTATCCTGGCTGGATCTGGGGTTTTTCTTCCCTATTCAATTTTAACACCCCAAAAAGTTACAGTTTTCTGCGCAAGTGCAGTTTTTTTCAGATTAATTTTAAATCTAGCCTCTTCTAAGAGGTTCAAGACTTCCTCCAAGAGGAGGTAATGCTTCTCCATTGACTGACTGCAATAATAAATTATCAACATACTGAATCACATCGTCAGGTCGTGAACATGACCGCAATATGTCTGACCTACGCTGATGAAATAAAGTGGGTGAGTTGTGAAATCCCTGGGGTAACGCTACCCAAGTGTACTGTTGTCCCCTGAAGGTAAATACAAATTTGTACTGACTGTCTGGATGCAATGGAATGCTCCAGAATCCATTTGAAATGTCCAAGGTTGAATAAACGGTGGCAGTGCCCCGTAACTTGGACATTACGTCAGGGTGACTGACTACTAACGGGGCAGCAGACGGGGTATGTTTATTTAGCTGACGGTAATCGATAGTCATTCTCCACGAGCCATCAGGCTTCGTTACAGGCCGTACAGGTGCATTGTTCCGGGAGACACATTCCCGTAGTATCTCCTGGCCTAAAAGGAACTTAATGACATCCCCAGTTACCTATTCTGCATCTTCCGCTGCTACCACCATATTTGTCACCTTCCCACAATCATGTTTATGCTGTGCTCATACTTTCTGATGTTTCCAAATTATGTCTGCTAAACACTGATTGGAAATCTGTAATAGTAGGTGAACATCATAAACCCCTATCCCTTTTACTGTATATACACTGAGTGTACATCATGTATTACAGTTGGCACATGCGTGTCATGGGGTGGATCGGGTCCCTGCCAAATCATATGGTTTGCAACATCAATAATCAATTGCCCTTTTGCGATCCCGTCTGACCCTAAAATTGACCCTTCAGGTGTGGAGGCCATACACAATGATAATTCAAACTCAATACTGCCAATTTGTAATTGAAGGGGAAAGGTCATCTCCGCCGAGATACCTCTTCCTCCTACACCCAATAACTGCAGGCAATGCCCGCTGGAGGGGAAATCTTCATGGTGAGTGAGGGAACAGGACGTCCCCATGTCCACTGGAACATGGTCTCGGCGGTGTTGTGTATGTACCTTTAAGGGAATAACTGGTCTTAGACTGCAGTACCGGCAGTGACCACCCCTGTATAAAAGGCCCTAGCAGGCTTCTGTAGTTTCAGTTTCAAGCTGCCTCTTGTTCAGTAAAGTACCTGTTAAACTGTTCTCCCGAAGTCCGTGTATTATTGAGGCGCGGACTTTACAGTGGCGACGATTAAGTTCGAACTCACCTGCAGTGTGGCATCATCTCACGGGGATCTCGCCTGAAAGGAAGGTCCTGGAAGGTCGTAGTCTGAGCAACGGGCGTCAACCGAGGGCAACCGCCCAAAGAATCCATCGGTGTTTGGAGAATTGCGGGAGAGACTGTGGTTCCAGCGAATCGTGCTGGTAGCAGGTAGCGCGCTGACCTTTCCGGACTGCGGCGGGCTCAAGCTCGATCGAGTGGCTCTACAAATCGGGCCGCGCAGCGTCGCCGGGAAAAGAAAACAAGAGAGAGAGGGTGGAGCGCACAGGGCGCGGTCGGTGCTCGAGAACAGGACAGCGGAGAAAAACCAAACGGGGGGGAGGAAAGCGAGACGCACTGAAGCTGCGGGTCACTGCCATTACCCCGTAGAATGCTAGGAGCAGCGTGGCAGTAAGGGGAAGAAGCAAAAGCGTGGGAGGCGCCATTTTAAATCGCCCAAGATGCCGAAAAGCGGCAGTATCACTGCTTTCGACAACGAGGTAGAAGACTGGACCACGTATGTAGAAAGAATCGAAGTGTACTGCAAGGCAAATGAGGTGGCCGATGGAAAGAGGGCGTCGGTATTATTAAATCTGATGGGTGCAAATACGTACGGCCTATTGCGGAATTTAATTACCCCAGCTAAACCAATGGAGAAACCTTTTGAGGAGATTGTTCATATCTTACAGGAACACCTAAGCCTTACACCACTGCTGATAGCAGAAAGATTCAAGTTCCATAAAAGAAACCAGCACAAAGATGAGAGCAATGCTGACTATCTTACGGAACTACGCAAGTTATCGAAGCACTGCCAGTTCGGAGCAGGACTGGCAGACACCTTACGGGATAAGTTTGTCTGCGGGCTCCAGAGTGAAGGAACCCAGAAACGACTACTTTCAAAAAAGGACCTGACGCTAGAACAGGCTTTCAGCGTGGCAGTATCCTACGAAGCAGCAGCATGGGGAGCTGCGGAAATACAACAGAAACCACAAGAATACAGCGCTAACGAAGTGGCGTATGGAGCCGAAAAGTGCTATCGCTGCAGCAGAACAACCCATGAGCAGAAGGACTGCTGGTTTAAAGACAAAATATGCAGGTAATGCGGGAAGGTGGGACATATAGCAAGAGTCTGCAGGTCGGGAAAGAAGACCAACATGACAAGAACTACTAAGGAACAGTACAGGAAAGTAAAGAAACTGACAGATAGTAGTTCCGAAGATCAGGAGAATGATAAGGACTCCGGGAGCAGGCGACTAAGTTGTTTAAAATTACACAACGTGATCGCAAAAGAAGATCACCGAACCATTTGGGTTACCCTCATGATAGCAGGGTCCCCAGTGAAGATGGAATTGGACACAGGATCAGCCCTAACTGTCATGAATCAACGAGACTATGAGCAGCTATTCTCACACATACCCTTAAAGGACACATCCATTGTATTGAAGACATACACGGGGCAAAAGGTCTACCCCAGAGGAAAAATAAGGGTGCCAGTTGAATATAACGGAAAGGAAACACAGAAACTATACATGTATATACTACGAGATGGAGGACCACCATTATTGGGACGTGAATGGATCCGAAGACTACAATTGGATTGGCATTCCATTCTGGCACTAACTGTGACTGACAAAAAAGATGATGACGTCGCACCTGGACGTCTGTCACAAATTCTATCTGACGCGGAAGAGGTGTTCCAACAAGGACTTAGGACTCTAAAAGGAGTAAAGGCAACCATAACGATTGAGGATAACGCAACCCCAAAATTTTTCAAGGCCAGACCGGTGCCATACATGATACGCCCAGCTGTGGAAGCTGAACTGGAGAGTCTGGAGCATTCGGGGGTGCTGTCTAAGGTGGACTGGAGCGAGTGGGCCACACCCATCATACCTGTAATGAAGAAAGCATTGAGCAGCATGCCCGGGGAGCCAAGGAAGGTTCGCATCTGTGGGGACTTCAAGGTGACTGTGAACCCAGTCCTGCACACAGTACAGTATCCGCTTCCGCAGATAGAAGATATTTTCACCTCACTATCTGGAGGGAAACGTTTTACAAAGATTGACCTGGCTCAAGCGTATCTACAAATGGAGGTGGAAGAAGCATCTAGGAAATACCTCACGATAAACACTCACAAAGGCCTTTACCAGTACAATCGACTGGTATTTGGGGTAGCATCGGCCCCGGCTTTTTTGTGGCAGAGGGCAATGGAACAAGTCCTGCAAGGGATCCCGGGGACCCAGTGTTATTTGGATGACATCCTGGTTACGGGCGAAAATGACAATGAACACCTTGCCAACCTGGAACAGGTGCTCACGAGATTGCAGGAATATGGGCTATGAGCCAACCGTCCCAAATGCGAGTTCTTCAGGAGACAAATCTCGTATTGTGGCCACATGATTGATGAGGAAGGGTTGCATAAGTCGCCGGACAAGATTGAGGCTGTAGTGAAGGCTCCAGCACCAGAAAATGTGTCGCAACTGAGGTCGTTCCTCGGGTTGGTGAACTACTACCATAAGTTCTTGCTGAATTTATCTACAATTCTGCACCCACTGAATGCCCTCCTTCAAACTGGTGTAACATGGAAATGGAGTGATGAGTGTAAGCGTGCCTTTCAGGAATGTAAATGCCAAATCACTTCAAAAGAAGTATTGGCCCACTATAACCCAACACTACCGATTCGGTTGGTATGTGATGCGTCACCTTACGGCATTGGAGTGATGCTGTCACACAAATTCCGTGACGGTTCAGAGAGGCCAATAGCCTTTGCATCGCGCTCGCTAACCTCAGCCGAGCGTAACTACGCCCAGATTGACAGGGAGGCCCTCAGCCTGGTGTGGGGGGTGAAGACGTTCAATCACTATCTGCACGGGCAGAAATTCACCCTACTGACTGATCATCAACCCCTGGTCTCAATTTTTAACCCAAAGAAGGGCGTTCCAGTGATGACGGCGCAACGGCTGCAGAGATGGTCACTTTTTATAGGGGCACATCAGTATGACATAGAGTACAAAGGTACGAAACAACATGGAAACGCTGATGGGCTGTCGCGCCTACCATTGCCTACGGCGGAAGAAGCATCTGCAGTGGACCCTGTGGAGATATTCCATGCGACCATAGTCGAATGTTTGCCTGTTACAAACGCAAGTATTGAGAAGGAAACCCGAAATGACCCGACACTCTCTCGGGTCTATGATTTGACGGTGAAGGGATGGCCAGCATATGGCGACTCACTGTTGCCAGCATTCTCGCCAAGGAGGGAACAGCTGTCAGTGTGCCGGGGAACCTTGATGTGTGGATCCCAAGTGGTAATTCCACCCTGGAGAGATAGAGTACTCAATGAGCTTCATGAGGGTTATCTGGGAGGAGTAAAAATGAAGAGCCTAGCCAGGACGTTTGTGTGGTGGCCGGGAATCGATAAAGAAATCGAGGATATGACCAAGAGATGCACAGGATGCCAGAAGGTCCAAAACGCTCCACCACAGGCCCCGCTACATCCATGGGAGTGGCCCTCATCTCCATGGCAACGGGTACACATTGATTTCACTGGTCCATTTATGGACTTAATGTTTCTAATCGCTGTGGACGCCCATTCGAAATGGCCAGAGGTCATTAAAATGTCCTCCACCACCACGGAAAAAAGTATTGCAGTCCTAAGGACCATCTTCGCCAGGAATGGGTTACCAGAACAGATCTGTTCCGACAATGGCCCACAGTTTGTGTCTGAGGATTTCCGGAGGTTCCTGAAGAATAATGGGGTGAAACATTACACATCTGCCCCATATCATCCAGCCACAAATGGATTGGCTGAGAGGTTTGTTCAGACCTTTAAAAAGGCCATAAAGGCAATGTATAATGACGACATACCACTGCAACACAAGGTGGATAACTTCCTGTTTGCTTACCGGAATGCGACACATGCAGTAACCAATCAAACTCCAGCCGTACTGTTTTTCAACCGGAGACTAAGATGTCGCTTGGATTTGCTCAAACCAAACATAAGACGAGATGTTGAGGATAAGCAGTTCCAGCACATAAATGAGAAGCCAACCAGGAGCTTCAAGATAGGGCAACCAGTCTTGGCCCATGACTACCGAACAGAAAAATGGCAGCCAGGCACGATATGCACACAGCAGGGACCACTAATGTACACAGTGGACGTTGGAGAGAGCATCGTGAGACGCCATGCTGACCAGATTCTAGAGTCACAGGAACAAGCCAAACCTGTACCACAAGCATGTGCACCTGGTAATGAGCCCGAAGTACAGATTGCGTCTACCTCAGAAGCAAGGGTATTGGAAGCTGACGAACCAACCAATGACAATGAGCCAGAATTGACTCCACCGCCAGAACAGGATACTCGAGAAAGGCGCTATCCAGTCCGGATCAGGAAGCCTCCTCAAAGACTGAACTTATAAATGACTATTTCAGTTGATGTATATATTACTGAGGAAATTGTAATTGTAATTAGTTATTATTTAGTTGTTAAATGAATGTTATGTACTGTTTATCTAAAAGGGGAGGAATTGTTGTGTATGTACCTTTAAGGGAATAACTGGTCTTAGGCTGCAGTACCGGCAGTGACCACCCCTGTATAAAATGCCCTAGCAGGCTTCTGTAGTTTCAGTTTCAAGCTGCCTCTTGTTCAGTAAAGTACCTGTTAAACTGTTCTCCCGAAGTCCGTGTATTATTGAGGCGCGGACTTTACAGTGGCGACGATTAAGTTCGAACTCACCTGCAGTGTGGCATCATCTCACGGGGATCTCGCCTGAAAGGAAGGTCCTGGAAGGTCGTAGTCTGAGCAACGGGCGTCAACCGAGGGCAACCGCCCAAAGAATCCATCGGTGTTTGGAGAATTGCGGGAGAGACTGTGGTTCCAGCGAATCGTGCTGGTAGCAGGTAGCGCGCTGACCTTTCCGGACTGCGGCGGGCTCAAGCTCGATCGAGTGGCTCTACAAATCGGGCCGCGCAGCGTCGCCGGGAAAAGAAAACAAGAGAGAGAGGGTGGAGCGCACAGGGCGCGGTCGGTGCTCGAGAACAGGACAGCGGAGAAAAACCAAACGGGGGGGAGGAAAGCGAGACGCACTGAAGCTGCGGGTCACTGCCATTACCCCGTAGAATGCTAGGAGCAGCGTGGCAGTAAGGGGAAGAAGCAAAAGCGTGGGAGGCGCCATTTTAAATCGCCCAAGATGCCGAAAAGCGGCAGTATCACTGCTTTCGACAACGAGGTAGAAGACTGGACCACGTATGTAGAAAGAATCGAAGTGTACTGCAAGGCAAATGAGGTGGCCGATGGAAAGAGGGCGTCGGTATTATTAAATCTGATGGGTGCAAATACGTACGGCCTATTGCGGAATTTAATTACCCCAGCTAAACCAATGGAGAAACCTTTTGAGGAGATTGTTCATATCTTACAGGAACACCTAAGCCTTACACCACTGCTGATAGCAGAAAGATTCAAGTTCCATAAAAGAAACCAGCACAAAGATGAGAGCAATGCTGACTATCTTACGGAACTACGCAAGTTATCGAAGCACTGCCAGTTCGGAGCAGGACTGGCAGACACCTTACGGGATAAGTTTGTCTGCGGGCTCCAGAGTGAAGGAACCCAGAAACGACTACTTTCAAAAAAGGACCTGACGCTAGAACAGGCTTTCAGCGTGGCAGTATCCTACGAAGCAGCAGCATGGGGAGCTGCGGAAATACAACAGAAACCACAAGAATACAGCGCTAACGAAGTGGCGTATGGAGCCGAAAAGTGCTATCGCTGCAGCAGAACAACCCATGAGCAGAAGGACTGCTGGTTTAAAGACAAAATATGCAGGTAATGCGGGAAGGTGGGACATATAGCAAGAGTCTGCAGGTCGGGAAAGAAGACCAACATGACAAGAACTACTAAGGAACAGTACAGGAAAGTAAAGAAACTGACAGATAGTAGTTCCGAAGATCAGGAGAATGATAAGGACTCCGGGAGCAGGCGACTAAGTTGTTTAAAATTACACAACGTGATCGCAAAAGAAGATCACCGAACCATTTGGGTTACCCTCATGATAGCAGGGTCCCCAGTGAAGATGGAATTGGACACAGGATCAGCCCTAACTGTCATGAATCAACGAGACTATGAGCGGCTATTCTCACACATACCCTTAAAGGACACATCCATTGTATTGAAGACATACACGGGGCAAAAGGTCTACCCCAGAGGAAAAATAAGGGTGCCAGTTGAATATAACGGAAAGGAAACACAGAAACTATACATGTATATACTACGAGATGGAGGACCACCATTATTGGGACGTGAATGGATCCGAAGACTACAATTGGATTGGCATTCCATTCTGGCACTAACTGTGACTGACAAAAAAGATGATGACGTCGCACCTGGACGTCTGTCACAAATTCTATCTGACGCGGAAGAGGTGTTCCAACAAGGACTTAGGACTCTAAAAGGAGTAAAGGCAACCATAACGATTGAGGATAACGCAACCCCAAAATTTTTCAAGGCCAGACCGGTGCCATACGTGATACGCCCAGCTGTGGAAGCTGAACTGGAGAGTCTGGAGCATTCGGGGGTGCTGTCTAAGGTGGACTGGAGCGAGTGGGCCACACCCATCATACCTGTAATGAAGAAAGCATTGAGCAGCATGCCCGGGGAGCCAAGGAAGGTTCGCATCTGTGGGGACTTCAAGGTGACTGTGAACCCAGTCCTGCACACAGTACAGTATCCGCTTCCGCAGATAGAAGATATTTTCACCTCACTATCTGGAGGGAAACGTTTTACAAAGATTGACCTGGCTCAAGCGTATCTACAAATGGAGGTGGAAGAAGCATCTAGGAAATACCTCACGATAAACACTCACAAAGGCCTTTACCAGTACAATCGACTGGTATTTGGGGTAGCATCGGCCCCGGCTTTTTTGTGGCAGAGGGCAATGGAACAAGTCCTGCAAGGGATCCCGGGGACCCAGTGTTATTTGGATGACATCCTGGTTACGGGCGAAAATGACAATGAACACCTTGCCAACCTGGAACAGGTGCTCACGAGATTGCAGGAATATGGGCTATGAGCCAACCGTCCCAAATGCGAGTTCTTCAGGAGACAAATCTCGTATTGTGGCCACATGATTGATGAGGAAGGGTTGCATAAGTCGCCGGACAAGATTGAGGCTGTAGTGAAGGCTCCAGCACCAGAAAATGTGTCGCAACTGAGGTCGTTCCTCGGGTTGGTGAACTACTACCATAAGTTCTTGCCGAATTTATCTACAATTCTGCACCCACTGAATGCCCTCCTTCAAACTGGTGTAACATGGAAATGGAGTGATGAGTGTAAGCGTGCCTTTCAGGAATGTAAATGCCAAATCACTTCAAAAGAAGTATTGGCCCACTATAACCCAACACTACCGATTCGGTTGGTATGTGATGCGTCACCTTACGGCATTGGAGTGATGCTGTCACACAAATTCCGTGACGGTTCAGAGAGGCCAATAGCCTTTGCATCGCGCTCGCTAACCTCAGCCGAGCGTAACTACGCCCAGATTGACAGGGAGGCCCTCAGCCTGGTGTGGGGGGTGAAGACGTTCAATCACTATCTGCACGGGCAGAAATTCACCCTACTGACTGATCATCAACCCCTGGTCTCAATTTTTAACCCAAAGAAGGGCGTTCCGGTGATGACGGCGCAACGGCTGCAGAGATGGTCACTTTTTATAGGGGCACATCAGTATGACATAGAGTACAAAGGTACGAAACAACATGGAAACGCTGATGGGCTGTCGCGCCTACCATTGCCTACGGCGGAAGAAGCATCTGCAGTGGACCCTGTGGAGATATTCCATGCGACCATAGTCGAATGTTTGCCTGTTACAAACGCAAGTATTGAGAAGGAAACCCGAAATGACCCGACACTCTCTCGGGTCTATGATTTGACGGTGAAGGGATGGCCAGCATATGGCGACTCACTGTTGCCAGCATTCTCGCCAAGGAGGGAACAGCTGTCAGTGTGCCGGGGAACCTTGATGTGTGGATCCCAAGTGGTAATTCCACCCTGGAGAGATAGAGTACTCAATGAGCTTCATGAGGGTTATCTGGGAGGAGTAAAAATGAAGAGCCTAGCCAGGACGTTTGTGTGGTGGCCGGGAATCGATAAAGAAATCGAGGATATGACCAAGAGATGCACAGGATGCCAGAAGGTCCAAAACGCTCCACCACAGGCCCCGCTACATCCATGGGAGTGGCCCTCATCTCCATGGCAATGGGTACACATTGATTTCACTGGTCCATTTATGGACTTAATGTTTCTAATCGCTGTGGACGCCCATTCGAAATGGCCAGAGGTCATTAAAATGTCCTCCACCACCACGGAAAAAAGTATTGCAGTCCTAAGGACCATCTTCGCCAGGAATGGGTTACCAGAACAGATCTGTTCCGACAATGGCCCACAGTTTGTGTCTGAGGATTTCCGGAGGTTCCTGAAGAATAATGGGGTGAAACATTACACATCTGCCCCATATCATCCAGCCACAAATGGATTGGCTGAGAGGTTTGTTCAGACCTTTAAAAAGGCCATAAAGGCAATGTATAATGACGACATACCACTGCAACACAAGGTGGATAACTTCCTGTTTGCTTACCGGAATGCGACACATGCAGTAACCAATCAAACTCCAGCCGTACTGTTTTTCAACCGGAGACTAAGATGTCGCTTGGATTTGCTCAAACCAAACATAAGACGAGATGTTGAGGATAAGCAGTTCCAGCACATAAATGAGAAGCCAACCAGGAGCTTCAAGATAGGGCAACCAGTCTTGGCCCATGACTACCGAACAGAAAAATGGCAGCCAGGCACGATATGCACACAGCAGGGACCACTAATGTACACAGTGGACGTTGGAGAGAGCATCGTGAGACGCCATGCTGACCAGATTCTAGAGTCACAGGAACAAGCCAAACCTGTACCACAAGCATGTGCACCTGGTAATGAGCCCGAAGTACAGATTGCGTCTACCTCAGAAGCAAGGGTATTGGAAGCTGACGAACCAACCAATGACAATGAGCCAGAATTGACTCCACCGCCAGAACAGGATACTCGAGAAAGGCGCTATCCAGTCCGGATCAGGAAGCCTCCTCAAAGACTGAACTTATAAATGACTATTTCAGTTGATGTATATATTACTGAGGAAATTGTAATTGTAATTAGTTATTATTTAGTTGTTAAATGAATGTTATGTACTGTTTATCTAAAAGGGGAGGAATTGTTGTGTATGTACCTTTAAGGGAATAACTGGTCTTAGGCTGCAGTACCGGCAGTGACCACCCCTGTATAAAATGCCCTAGCAGGCTTCTGTAGTTTCAGTTTCAAGCTGCCTCTTGTTCAGTAAAGTACCTGTTAAACTGTTCTCCCGAAGTCCGTGTATTATTGAGGCGCGGACTTTACAGGCGGCCTCTTACCAAGACTGAGAAACTGTGTCTACCCTCGTCATCATATCGAAGCTGGCTCACTGCAGCTACTGAGGCCTGTCCCTGTCAATCCTTTCTAAAAGGATTTGGGTTCGTGGTTTTACCCTGATTCTTTCTCTTCCCCAATTTCTGTAGGACCCAAATTGTCTCCAAATACACATTCTGTTCGTCTGGAAGAGGTTGAACTGATACTCTGCCCTCCTTTTTGTTTGAGTCCCTGCCCGTGGGCTCCTCCTTCCTTAGACCAGCACTTTCCTTTAGTATGTCCTGACTTGCCCCGGTTACCACAGGTGTTTTGTGTATGACACTCCTTGGCAAAGTGTCCCTGGCTCCCACAGTTAAAGCAAGGTTTCCCACCTTTTGCCCCTTCAGTAGTCACAACTGACTGTTTTTTTTAGTTTTTAAGATTGTCGGGGTTTTATGCTCGAGTCAGGATACATGCCAGGCCTGAAAGGCTGTCTGAATATCCCTCCCTATCCCTTCTCGTGGCTTCATCGCCTTCAGTTCCGTGGCGTATTGATGAAGTATATGCTCACAAGCAGGATTTACTAGGGTCTTGTACTTATTAATCACTGAACTCCAAAAAGTGGGATCGTCCTCGAACAATTCTGCTCTATCACCATGGGGTCCACGGTTCTGATTATACACTTCCACAAAGTCCCTCAAATACTGGATTGGGTGCTCATTCCTGGGCTTATGGCCCATAATCTTTCCCATATCTGCCACTATCCTATACCCCACTGCCTCACACACTATGGTCTTATGCTCTTCGTGGTCTGGGAATTGGCCCTCTTTCCCCAGTACAAACTCATCAGGCAATGTCACGCTTGCAGGTAAGAAAGCCTGCAGCAATCGACAAGCATCCTTGTCTGTCAAGGTAGACCTGGTATAATTGCAACAGTCCCTACATTAGTACTGCTACTAGATCATAAGAACATAAGATATAAGACCATAAGAAATAGGAGCAGGAGTAGGCCATTCGGCCCCTCGAGCCTGCTCCACCATTCAATGAGATCATGGCTGATCTGATCTTCTACCTCAACTCCACTTTTCTGCCTGTTCCCCATAACCATTGACTCCCCTGTAATTCAAAAATCTGTCTCTCTCAGCCCTGAATATATTCAATGACCCAACCTCCACAGCTCTCTGGGGTAGAGAATTCCAAAGATTCACGAGAGAAGAAATTCCTCCTCATCTCCGTCTTAAATGGGCGACCCCTTATTCTGAAACTATGCCCCCTAGTTCTAGATTCCCCCACGAGGGGAAACATCCTCTCAGCATCTACTCTGTCAAGCCCCCTCAGAATCTTATATGTTTCAATAAGATCACCTCTCATTCTTCTAAACTCCAATGAATATAGGCCCAACCTGCTCAACCATTCCTCATAAGACAACCCCTTCATCCCAGGGATGAACCTAGTGAACCTACCCTGAACTGCCTCCAATGAAAGTATATCCCTCCTTAAATAAAGAGACCAAAGGGGAAAAGTTCGGTTGATTAGCGCCTCCCATTTGCACCCTAACAGGGCGCTAACGGGGTGCAAAGCAACTAGCGCCTGGGCGTGGAATGTCTGCGCCTCTCGCGAAATTGACCAGAGTTTTTATGGCGGCGCTAAACACTACCGCTACATCTCCTGCGCCCACAGATCATGACCTCAGTCGAGTGTGCAACACCCCGGTAGCGCTCCGGGCCGGATATTGAGTGGCGCCCCCTTCCTTTCCGCCTGCTGTTAGCAACGACAGGTAGAGGGGAACGTTTTGCAGTCAGGAAGGGGCTGGGGGAGCGCTATTTAAAGGCGGCCTATTCCTGCCTTTTTTTGTCAGAGACATTTTTACACCACGCATTCTGGGAGAGAGAGAGAGATTCTGAGAGAGAGAGAGACTTCTGGAGAGATTCAGGGGGGAAAATTCAGTTGGTAGTGCCACCCGTTAGCACCTTAAGAGGCTAGCGCCCGGGCACAGCAATATCTGCGCCTCTCACGAAATTGACCGGACATTTTGCGGCGGCGCTAAACAATACCGCCCGATCTCCTGGGCACACAGATCTTGACATAATTCGAGAGTGCAACGCCCTTGGGGCGCCCTGGACCGGAAATTCAGTGGCGCCCCCCTCCTTTCCACCTGGCGCTACCAATGACAGGTAGACTGGAACGCATCCCAGTTGCTGTGTGGCTGGGGGGGGGGCGCTATTTAAAGGGGGCCTCTTCCTGGCTTTTGTGTGGTAGCCATTTTTGCACCACTTGTTCTGAGAGAGAGAGAGAGAGAGATTTGGAGAGAGACAAAGAGAGAAAGAGAAACTTCTGCATTGAGTCAACGCTGTCTGAGGTAGTTTTGGCTTCTGACCATAACTTTGCAGGTACTTTGCTTTTTGACCGTCATAACTTTGATTGCCCAGATACTATGGGGCTGCAATGGATGGGAACGTCGTCCTTCTCCATCACATTCAGAGGGCACAGAGACGCAGAGAGAGAGTGGCAATCATGGCCAGACAGTGGAGGGCCAACAGGAGTCGGAACAGGAGACCTTACCCTCCCAGGGTTTTTCGCCAACAGTTCTCATACATTAACATGTCTGAGGAGCAGTGTTTGTGAAGGCTGCGATTCAGCAAGGAGGTGGTCACTGAGCTCTGCCATCTGCTTCAGCCAGATCTGCAGCCTCAACTGAGGAGCAGGACGTCTTTGTCGGTGGCAGTGAAGATAACAGTGGCTCTCAACTTTTATGCCACCGGCTCCTTTCAATCCGTTACTGGGGACAGCGCCAATATCTCCCAGTTCGCGGTACATTGCTGCATCCGTCAGGTCACAAATGCCCTCTTTAAAAGGAGACGAGAGTACATCTCTTTCCCCATGACCCCGGACAAGCAGCAAGAACGCGCAACGGGCTTTGCGATGATAGCGGGCTTCCCCATGGTGCAGGGCGCCATTGACTGCACCCATGTGGCTTTGCGGGTGCCACAAGAGAATGCCGAGGATTTCCGCAACCGAAAGGACTTCCATTCCTTAAACGTCCAGTTGATCTGTGACCACAGACAGCTGCTACTCGCTGTCAATGCCCACTTTCCAGGCAGCAGCCACGATGCCTTCATCCTGCGCCAGACTTCTGTGGCAGACCTTTTTGAGGCACCACTTCACCCAGGAGGTTGGCTTCTCGGGGACAAGGGATATCCTGTGTGCACCTGGCTGATGACCCCGCTCCGTTCGCCCAGCACCCCTGCTGAGCTATGATACAACGAGAGCCATCAAGCTACCAAGAACATCATTGAGCACACAATCGGCATGCTCAAGCAACGGTTCTGCTGTCTGGACCATTCTGGAGGAGCCCTGCAGTACTCGCCTGAGCGAGTCTCTCACTTCGTTGTGTGCTGCATGCTGCATAACCTGGCAATCCTCAGGACCCAGCCAATGCTACCAGACATTGGAGCACCAGCAGAGGAGGAGGAGGAGGAGGAGGATGAGGAGGATGGTCATCAGCAGCACCAAGGCGGGAGGGAGGCACAAAGTGGAAGGGCCGTCCGTCAAAGGCTCATAGCAAGTCGCTTCTAGGCCCCCTCTGAGGGAATGGCTTCTGCCATTCAAACAACCTGAATGAAACCATTCCGCAACCCCTAAGCCGGTCAAGGCAACAATGAGTGCAAAGGCCAAACATGCACATTTTGAATACAGACACTTCTTGATTTCCCAAACTGTGTCTCATTTCCACATGACAAAGTAACAGAAAGAAACACCAAAAAAACCACTCATTCACATAACTGGCTCTCACAACCTGGAGACAATGTCCAAAACAGTAACAAAAATTTGACCACGACCCTCGACCTTCAATAAAACAATGAAATACATTTTGCGACACCTCCTACTTTTTGCCCTTCGAGGGTGATCTGCCTCCCTTGCGAAATTGCCCCCTTGCCACCCTGCAGCTCCTCCGTAATAGGACCCCAATGGCTGCAGCAAGGCTGGGGGAAGGCTGCTGAGTGTCAGAAACTGAGACTGCAGATGCCCTTGAGGGACGGCCTGGACCAGCTCTGGGCCTGGAGGGCCCGGCTGCTGACTGCTCCAACTCTGCTTGGGTGGCAGCAGTCTGTCCTACAGGTGGTGGCAGCTGCAGTGGAGAAGTGACAGTGTTGACAGCAGGAATGCTGTCATCTTGAGCGAGGACAGCAACTCCCTGCTCGACCGACACACTGGCACTCTGACGGGGCAGCACCTCAGCATGCGGAGCAATCTGCTGGAGCACAGATTGCTGACCTGCTGCGGCGCGGTGAGAGCCCCAGGGAAATCTGCCTGATCCAGCGAGGGTGGCAGCAGTCAGTGCTCGCGTGACCTCAATCTGTGTCTGCATGAGACCAGCCACTGACTGCATTGCAGCACTTAGCATTTGCGTGGCAGCCGCCTGTGCTCCAGCGAAGTGCTCCACACTCCTTGCCAGTGATTCAATGGATTCGGGCATCCTTGTCACTGAAGCCATGAGCTAAGTGTGCCTTTGCTCCGCCTGGGCGCTCATTTCAGCAAGGACCCGCTCCTCATCTGCATTCAGTGCAGCAGGACTCGAGGCCACACTCTCCGTCCGGGGAGAAGGCCCCCGAGCTTCTCTACCCCCCTCGCGTTGCTGCAGCCTGCTGGGTCCTGGAGCTTCACCCTCATCAGACCATTCCTCCCCGCTCCCCTCCAGGGAATTCATGTTCCCAGTATGGGCATGGGCTGCCTCGGCAGAGGTTTGCACTGATGGTCCGGCTTCCTCTTTCTCCTCGCCTTCAGCTTCACTCCCAATGGCAGCTTGAGGGCCCGTCTCCTCACCTGGTGAATCACCATCTGAAAGCAGGAAGGTACAAGAGTGGCTTTAGCATGAGGACAGGGTGGCAGCAAGGGAGACATGAGTGCAGCAATGTACTGATTTGGATTGAAAGTGTCAAAGGCTGCTGTTGTGAGGAACAAGTGGAAGGAGAGAGGACAAAAAGGTGATGACCTTACCATTGCTGGCCAGAACGGGGTCGGCGTCTCCAGTGGTGACGGGACCAAGCATCCGGCTTGCCACAATCCTGTGGACGTGCTGCTCAAGATCGCTGAGGGCTTGAAGGTGAGGCCACCCTCCACTGGTCCGATGCTGCTGCCTCCTATTATGAGCCAGCTTGGCCTGCAAGAAAAAGGACGGCGTCTGAGTAAATATGCACCCATGATCTTGCCTGAAATGCCTCCCATGGTTGAATAGCCCTTACTGTATGCAGCCATGATCTTGCCTGAAATGCCTCCCATGGTTGAATAGCCCTTACTGTATGCAGCCATGATCTTGCCTGAAATGCCTCCAATGGTTGAATAGCCCTTACTGTATGCAAAGTGTGGAATGTGTGTGTGTGATTCATGAAAGGGCCATAGGTGTTGGATGAGTGCTAGGCATTGGGGCTTTCAAGACCCTCTGGCCATAAAGTGAGGTGGAGATGGTGGGATGAGGAGGTTTTGAAAAAAGGCACTCACCCTGACGACCCGAGTGAGGTCGTTGAACTTTTTCCTGCATTGCACAGGTGTCCTAGGCACCATGCTGCTTGAGGTCACTCTGTGAGCCACCTCCCTCCACGCTTTTCTGTATTCGCTTGGCAAAGGCCTCCTGTCACTCTCTGGGTACAGTATTGATCTTCTGCGCTCCACCGCGCCAACCAGAGCCTCCAAGGCACGCTCGCTGAAGCACTGTGCTCGCTCCCTGGCCCTCTCCATAGTCCCTGGCTGGAAGATTTTGCCACAGGCCTGTTCAGGCCGAGATTCAAGGCTCCAGTGAGCAGGGCATGGCTGCAGAGCAAGATTGACTCTCCCCTTTAAGAACTGACCGACGCCAGTGTGTCTGTGTTCAGTCGCTAACTGACAGCACCTGCGCTGCGCCCGCCCTCTGAGGTAGCGCCTCGCTCCTCAGGCTTAGCGCCTTAAGAGAGTTGTGTAGCACCTGATTTAGCGCTCCAATCACCTCCAGGGGCGAGAGAGGCGAATTTTGCAGCCGGCGGCGATAATTTGCGCCAGGCGCTAAACTTTGCGCCTGGCCGATATTCGCGCCTCAAAATGGGCGATACCGAATTTCTCCCCCTCAATGCTGTGTGAAGGAGTTTTGGGTACTGAGCAGCACTTTGCAGGTTCTTTTTGAGCTGACCTTCCTTGCATCGGTTTAGAAGAGACTGTGAGGGCTGCACTGATTCAGGGCATCGTCCTGCAGCTGCAGAATTGGAGGCACCAGAGACGCAGAGAGAGAGTGGCAAACATGGCCAGAGGGAGGAGGGCCAACAGGCCTCTGTACAGGAGAGCTTACCCTCCCAGGGTATTCCAGGAGCAATTCTCCTACATTCACTTGTCTGAGGAGCAGTGTTTTGCGCAGACTGCGCTTCAGCAAGGAGGTGATCACTGAGCTCTGCCACCTGCTGCAACCAGATCTGCAGCCTCTACTGAGGACCAGGACGTCTCTGTCGGTGGCTGTGAAGGTGACAGTGGCTCTGAATTTTTATGTCACTGGCTCCTTTCAAGCAGCTACTGGGGACATCACCAATATCTCCCAGTTCGCGGTCCATTGCCGTATCCGTCAGGTCACAAATGCCCTCTATAAAAGGAGATGCCAGTACATCTCTTTCCCATGACCCGGGCCAAACAGCATGAACGCGGATGGGGCTTTGCTAGGATAGCGGGTTTCCTAATGGTGCAGGGTGCCATTGACTGCACGCATGTGGCATTGTGGGCACCGCATGAAAATGCAGAGATTTTCCGAAACTGCAAGGGATTCCACTCCTTAAATGTCAAGTTGGTCTGTGACCACAGACAGCTGATACTCGCCGTCAATGCCCGCTATCCTGGCAGCAGCCACGATGCTTTCATTCTGCGCCAGACTGGTGTGCCAGACCTTTTCCAGGCACCGTATCAGCCAAGTGGTTGGCTCCTCGGGGACAAGGGTTATCCACTCTGCACCTGGCTGATGACACCGCTCCGAAACCCCAACACCCCTGCCAAGCTGCGGCATAATGAGAGCCATATCGCTACCAGGAACATAATTGGGCAGACGATCGGCGTGCTCAAGCAACGGTTTCGCTGTCTGGAACACTCAGGAGGAGCTCTGCAGTACTCTCCTGAGCGAGTCTCCCTCTTCATAGTTGTATGCTGCATGCTTCGCAACCAGGCAATCCTCAGGGCCTAGCCAATGCCACCAGGGATTGGTGCACCACCGGAGGAGGAGGAGGAAGAGGAGGAGGAGGATGAGGAGGATGAGGAGGATGATCAGCAGCAGCGCCAAGGCGGGAGGGAGGGCCACAATGTTCAAACTGCAAGGGCCGTCCATCAACAGCTGATAACAAGCCACTTCTAGGCCCCTACTCAGAAGATGGCTTCTGGCATGGAGAACATCATGGAAACCAACCAGCAACCCCTGTAGGTGGCCAAAGCTGCAATGATTCCAAAGGCCAAACATGTACATTTTGAATACAACAACTTTTTTATTTAACAAACTCTGTATTTGTCATTTATTCAGGACAAACAAATAGAAACAAACACAACAAATCATTATTTAACAGAACTGGTTCTCACAAGCTGGAGATAAACGCCAGAACACTAAACAAATGTTATCAGACGAACCTTGACCTTTACTACAAACATTCCCACCATTTATTTAGACCTCCTACTGTTTGCCCTTCGAGGGTGATCTCCTTCCCTTGCGCACTTCCCCCCTTCCCACCCTACTGCTCCTCCGTAATGGGGCCTCAGTGGCTGCAGCAAGACTGGTGGAAGGCTGGATCCAGACACTGCAGATGCCCTTGAAGGACAGCCTCGACCAGCTCTGGGCCTGGAGGCCCCAGCTGCAGACTGCACCAACTCTGCATGGGCGGCAGCAGTCTGTGGCAAGTGCAATGGGGAAGTGCCAGTGGTGGGAGCAGGAATGCTGTTATCCTGAGAGAGGACAGCACCTTCCTGCTCGAGCGATACACTGGCACTCCCACGGGGCAGCACCTCAGCATCCGGAGCAATCTGCTCGAGCACAGATTGCTGGCCTGTTGCAGCGCGGTGAGAGCCCCGGGGAAATGTGGCTGAACCAGCAATGATGGCAGCAGTCAGTGCTTGCGTGACATCAATCTGAGATTGCATGAGAGCAGTCTGAGATTGGATGGCACCAGCCAGCGACTGAATTGCAGCACTAAGCCATTGTGTTGCATCAGCCTGTGCTGCAGCGGACTGCTCCACACTCCTAGTCAGTCCATCAATGCTTTCGGGCACCCTTGCCATTACACCCATGAGCTCAGTGTGCATGCTCAAGGCCTGGCTATTCATTTCCGCGATGAGGTGCTCCTCCTCTGAGTCCAGTGCAGCAGGACTCGCTGGCCTACTCTTCCTCCGGGGAGCTGGCCCCCGAGCTTCCCTACCCCCATTGCGTTGCTGCAGCCCCTGGGTCCCGGAGCTTCACCCTCATCAGAGCCTTCCCCCCTGCTCCCGTCCAGGGAAGGTGTGGTCCCAGCGTGGCCATGGGCTCCCTCGGGAGATGCAGGCACTGAGGCTCCAGCTTCCTCTTCCTCTTCGCCTGGGGCGTCGCTGCCACTGGTAGGTTGAGGCTGGTCAGCTGGTGGTTCGCTATCTGAAAGCAGGGAGGTACAAGAGTGGCTTTAGCATCAGGACAGGAGGGCAGTAAGGGAGCAACGACTGGAGACATTTAGTACGTTGGATTGAAACTGTAAAAGGCTGGTGTTGTGTGGGGCAAGTGGAATGAGAGAGGAGAGAAAGCTGATGAACTTACCATTGCTGTCTCCAAGGGGGTCGACCTCTCCAGCGGCCACGGCACCTATCACCTGGCTGGCAACGACCTTGTGCACGCGCGCCTTCAAATCGGTGAGGGTCTGCAGCTCAGCTGGCCCTCTACCAGTCCATTGCTGCTGGTGCCTGTTGTGAGATAGCTTGGCCTGCAAGAAAAAGGAAGGCGTCTGAGTAAATGTGCAGCCATGTGCTTGCCTGATGTGCCTCCCATAGTTGAATAGCCCTTAATGTATGTGTGATATCCAAGTAGTAAGGTCAGAAACTGACAGAAGCGAAATGTAAGGAACAAAACCCAACTGTTTATTACACGGTGTAGCATGTCTTGACTAGATTTTCTATCTCCTCATCTAGCTTTGGCCACCACAAGTAACTCCTTGCCAAGGCTTTCATACACAAAACTCCAGGATGACACTGATGTAGTTGCCCTAGGATAGACTGTTGTGCTGGCTGTGGAATAATCACTCGTGCTCCCCACAACACGCAACCATCCTGCACACTCAGCTCTGTCTTCCTGACACTGTAAGGTGTGAAATCAGTCCCTTCCGGATGCTGTGGCCAACCCCTCATCACATATTCTCGGACTCTAGACAGTACTGGATCTTTACCTGTCCATGTCCTTACTTGTTCTGCGGTCACAATTGCCATGTCCGTGTCCTCCAACATCAAAACTCTGTCCTCTGGAGCTGCACGAATAGGTGTACCTGACAGTGGAAGACGGCTCAAGGCATCTGCATTCCCATGGTACTTGCCCGCCTTGCAAACGATGACATACTCATATGCCCTTAACGTCACTGCCCACCTCTGGATCCGGGGTGACACCATCTGTGGTATTGCTTTCATTTCATTAAAAAGAGATAGAAGAGGTTTATGATTGGTGCATATGGTGAATTTCCTGACATATATGTACTTGTGAAACCTCTGTAACCCAAACATTACTGCTAACCCCTCTTTATCTAACTGGGAATAGTTTTTTTCCGCTGGTGTCAGAGTTCGAGACATAAACCCTATTGGACTTTCTGTTCCATCTTCCAAGCTGTGTGAAAGAACCGCCCCCACCCCGTAAGGTGAAGCATCACAAGAGAGAATAATGTCTTTCTCTGCATTGTAGTGAACCAGCACATCCGAGGACAGCATCAGTTTCTTGGACTGTTCAAATGAAACCCTCTGTTCCTCTTCCCACTGCCACTGTGTCTCCATGCGCAGAAGTTTGTGAAGAGGTGCTAACACTGTTGCCAAGTTTGGTAAAAATCTGTTATAATAGTTTAGCAGTCCCAGGTAAGCTTTTAACTCAGTCACATTGGTAGGAGCTGGGGCCTCCTGCAGTGCTTGCACCTTCTCCTTGATTGGATGGAGCCCGGTGGCATCCACTGTGTGTCCCAGGAACATGGCCTCATTCCCCAGGAAAGTGCACTTACTCCTCTTGAGCTGTAACCCAGCCTTATCCAATCTTTGTAGTACCTCTCTCAGAGTGCTCAGATGCTCCTGGTCGGTTCTTCCCGTCACCAGAATGTCATCCAGATAGATTGAAACATGTGGGATCCCTTGCAGTACACCCTCGATAGTCCTCTGGAAAATAGCTGGACTAGATGAGACACCGAATGGTAAGCGGTTATAGGTAAACAAACACTTGTGTGTATTTACGGTTACATACTTCTTGGATTCCTCATCTAGTGTAATCTGCAAGTATGCATGACTCATATCCAGCTTTGTGAATTTCTTCCCTCCAGCCAGGTTTGCAAAGAGATCCTCTGTTTTAGGAATAGGGTACTGTTCTAGTTTAGACACCCTATTTACTGTCAATTTATAATCTCCACAGAGTCTTACCGAATTGTTCGGTTTTAAAACAGGTACAATGGGAGCTGCCCATTCTGAACATTTCACGGGTTCCAGAATGTTCTCTCTCAAAAGATGGTCAAGCTCAGCCTCTACCTCCAGTTTCATGGCATACGGCACAGGTCGTTGTTTAAAAAACCTTGGCAGTGCCTCCTTGTCTACATAAATCTTAGCTGGGGGGCCATTAAATGTGCCAAGTTCTTCCTTGAACACGTTCTCATGTTCAAGCAACACTTCTTGCAAAGACAACTGTTTGCCTCCCTCTATTTGATTTATTGCTCCCCAATCTAATTTAAGTTCTCGTATCCAGCCCCGACCTAACAAGTTTGGTCCAGAACCCGATACTACAACTACAGGTAGCTGTTCCACGGTGTCCCTGTGTTGCACAGTTACAGTAGCTGTACCCAATATCACCACTTGTTCACCGGTATATGTTTTAAGCTGCATAGAGCAAGACTTTAACCCTGGAACTTTTGCACGGTTCCACAATTTTGAGTACTCCTCCCTATTCATTATGGTTATGCCGCATCCTGTATCCACCTCAAAGTTGACCTTAGAGTCATTTACTGTCAGTTGCAAAGTGATAGGATCCACTTTTGGAATGTTCTCTACCATAGTATGCATTATGAACATGTCATCTTCTTGCTCAGCTTCTCCACTGATGTGATGTGCTCCCTGTTTTTTCACTTCTCTTCCTAGGTTTTGCTTTCCTCCGCCTTTTGGTTTGTATTCCTCCATGGTTGCTTTTGCCCTGCATGTACATTTTATATGTCCTTATTTCCCACACTTGTGGCACTTTTCCTCCAGAAACCTGCATTCCCTCGCCAGGTGATCACCATTGCATCTATAACATGCTTTTATATGCTCACATTGTGGTTTCTGACGCATATTTAACTTGTGCACAACCACTTGACCTCCAACTTGCTTTGTAGTAGCCCAGTCTGAACCTTGTATTTCTTTTACATCTCGGTTCGCTGTCTCTATGGCTTGAGCAAGTTCCAACGCTTTCTCATACATAAGCCCAGTCTCGGACAATAATCTCCTCTGCTTTCGATCATCCATTATCCCGCAAACTAGCCGATCTCTCAGCATGTCTTTCAAGTTGTTGCCGTAATTGCAATCATGTGCCAATTTTCTCAATACCGCTACATAATCCAATACAGTCTCTCCTGGTTTTCTGTTCCGTGAATTAAATTTGAAATGCTGTACAATCTCACTCGGTCTGGGATTGAAATGGTCCTTCAGCAAGGCCACTAAGTTAGCAAATGTTATGTCTCCAGGCTTTTCAGGACTGCATAAGTTTCTCATTAACCTATACGTCTGACTTCCCACGGAAGTGAGCAAAATAGCTCTCCTTTTTCCGACATCATCTATATCATTTGCTTCAAAGAAATGCATCAGCAACTCGCAGTATTCATCCTGGGCCTGCGTCTGAACATCAAAAGCAGAGATCTTTCCTACCATAGTAGCCATGATCCTCTATTCAGTGCTCTTTTTTGTTTCTTCTTCAAGATGTGATCTGTTGATCCTCGTCGCCAATATGTGATATCCGAGTAGTAAGGTCAGAAACTGAGAGAAGCGAGATATAAGGAACAAAACCCAACTGTTTATTACACAGTGTAGCAGAGAGACATAGCTCTTACAGGCTGGAAGCAAAGCACACAATTTCTTACTGCACGATGGCAAGATGGAGGATTCACCTCTGAGTCATACCCATAATGCAATGCCACATTACCTTAATAACTGGTGTACCAGGACATTGAGTGCATGACCCATGACCTTAAATACTGGTGAATGTGAAACCTTACTCTTTGGCTCCATCTGGTGGATAACTTAAACATTACATCCCAGATTACTATAGTATGCAAGGTGTGGAATGTGCGTGTGTGTTTTATGAGATGGCCATAGGTCTTGGATGAGTGTTGGGCATTTTGGATTTTTAAACCCTCTGGGCACAGAGTGAAGTTGAGATGGAGGGATGTAGAGGTATTGAAAAGCAGCCACTAACCCTGACCACCCTAGTGAGGTCATTGAACTTCTTCTGACATTGGGTGTGGGTCCTCGGCACCAGGCTCCTGGAGGAGACGTGCTGAGCCACCTCCCTCCAGACTCTTCTATAATCGCGGGGCAATGGCCTCCTGCCACTCTGTGGGTAGAGTACTGACCTTTGGCGCTCCACTGCGCCAACCATTGCCACCAAGGCCCGGTCGCTGAAGCGCTGAGCTCGTTCCCTGGGCTTGTTTGCAGCAGAATTCAAGTTCAGGTCTGTTCAGGCCGAGATTCAAGGCTGCAATGAGCAAGGTGTGGCTGGAGAGCAAGATCGACCCTCCCTTTTAAGAACTGGCCGGCGCCAGTGTGTCTGTGGTCCATTGCTGACTGACATCACCTGAGCTTCGCCAGCGCTCTGAGGTAGCGCCTCGCTCCTTGGCATTAGCGGCTTAAGAGAGGTGTGTAGTGCCTGATTTAGTGCTCCAATCACCTCCAGGAGCAATAGAAGCCAAATTTGCAGTCGGAGGCGATAATTAGCGGCAGGCGCTAAACTTTGCGCCCGGCCGATAATTGCGCCCCAAACGGGGCGATACCGAACTTCTCCCCCAAAAACTGTACGCAGTATTCTAGGTGTGGTCCCACCAACACTGTACAGTTGTAGCAAGGCTCCCCTGCTTTTATACTCCATCCCCCTTGCAATAAAGGCTAACATTCCATTTGCCTTCCTAATTACTTGCTGTACCTGCATGCTAACTTTTTGTGTTTCATGCACGAGGTCACCCAGATCCCTCTGTACCACAGCATTCTGTAGTCTCTCTCCATTTAAATAATATTTTGTTTTTCTATTCTTCCTACCAAAGTGAATAACCTCACATATTCCCACATTATACTCCATTTATCAAATTTTTGCCCACTCACTTAACCTATCTATATCCCTTTGCAGAATCTTTGGGGGAGAAATTCGGTATCGCCCCGTTTGGGGCGCAATTATCGGCCGGGCGCAAAGTTTAGCGCCTGGCGCTAATTATCGCTTCCGACTGCAAACTTGGCTTCTATTGCCCTGGAGGTGATTGGAGCGCTAAATCAGATGCTACACACCTCTCTTAAGGCACTAACGCCGAGGAGCGAGGCGCTACCTCAGAGCGTTGGCGAAGCTCATGTGATGTCAGTCAGCAATGGAACACAGACATACTGGCGATGGCCAGTTCTTAAAGGGGAGGGTCAATCTTGCTCTCCATCCACACCTTGCTTATTGCAGCCTGTACATCAAATCTGCTGGAAAGAACAATGGAGAGGCCCAGGGAAAGAGCTCAGAGTGCAGCCCCCATAGTCTCTTCTAAATCAATACAAGGAAGATCAAATCAAAATGAACCTGCAAAGTGCTGCTCAGTACCCAAAACTCCTCAACACAGCGTTGAATATCTCCAGAAGTCTCTCTCTCACACTCAGAATGCGTGGTGCAAAAATGTCGATGACAAAAAAGGCAGGAAGCGGTCGCCTTTAAATAGTGCTCTCCCAGTCCCTTCCCGACTGTAAAACGCTCCCCTCAACCAGTCATTGCTAGCAGCAGGCGGTAAGGCAGGGGGCGCCACTCAATATCCGGTCCGGGGTGATACTGGGGCGTTGCACGCTCGACTGACATCACGATCTGCGGGCGCAGGAGATCATGGCGGCAGTGTTTAGCGCTGCCACAAAATGTCATCAATTTCACGAGCGACGCAAACATTGCTGCGCCCGGGCGCTAGTTGCTTTTCGCCCCATTAGTGCCCTCTTAAGACGCTAACGGGAAGCGCAAACCAACCAAATTTTTCCCCCCGACACACTGGCGCCGGCCAGTCCTTAAAGGAGAGGGTCGATCTTGATTTCCAGCCACAGCCTGCTCATTGGAGCCTTGAATCTCGGCCTGGAGAGACCTGTGCCTAAATTTTCCAGCCAAGGACTATGGAGAGGGTGAGAGAATGAGCTCAGCGCTTCAGCGAGTGGGCCTTGGAGGCTCTGGTTGGTGTGGTGGAGCGCAGAAGAGCTATACTGTACCCTGAGAGTGGCAGGGGGCCTTTGCCATGCGACTACAGAAGAGTGTGGAGGGAGGTGGCTCAGAACGTCTCCTCCAGGAGCATGGTGCCCAGGATCCACACTCAATGTCGCAAAAAGTTCAACGACCTCACTCGATCGTCAGGGTGAGTGGCTGTTTTTCAATACCTCTCCATCCCTCCATCTCAACCTCACTCTAAGGCCAGAGGGCCTTAAAACCCCAATGCCCAACACTCATCCAAGACCTATGGCCCTCTCATAAAACACACACGCACATTCCATACCTTACGCACAGCAGGGCTATTCAATTATGGGAGACACATCAGGCAAGACCGTGGCTGCATACAGTAAGGGCTATTCAACTATGGGAGGCACATCAGGCAAGACCATGGCTGTATATTTACTCAAAGGCTGTCCTTTTTCTTGCAGGCCAAGCTATCTCATAACAGGAGATGTAAGCGGTTCTTGATCCTAGCCCAATTGCTACACAGACGGTTCGAATCGCCCCCGTCTTACGAAAGTTCTACACCCGGGAATTATTATTCAGAGTGTAAATGGAATAAGTCACAGACAGGAATGCTTCGGTGAAAAATCAAACTTGTATTTATTTGGTCTAGCATACACTGTCTAAAACATGCACTACTAAACGAAATCACTGTCTCAGTGGAGAATAAAATCCAGGTTACAAACAACATACATACAGTATACAACTGGGGACTATAACAAGCAGTAATTCCCTTGTTGCTATGGTGGACTCTAATTCCACCCCTACCAATGAATTACCCAGTCGCATAAACCCCTTCACCTGGCTGAACCAAACGAAGCTCCCACACCAGAATAGCCCAAAAGCTTCACTTCTGAGAAAAACCCTGAGCCCCTTACACCTCACCCAGCTTGCCTGGGATATCTGGTTACCGGCTTGGGACACTCGAAACTATGCTTACCACCACACACAGTCGGTCTCGATCACTCCGCTCAGCGGCTTCTTCCTCTGGTACTTCTTGTTAGGTCGATCTTGGTGGAGCAAGAGAGCGAGAGAATGGTGGGAAAAGAATCTATCTTTATAGGTGTCTGGCTACCCCTATCTTTCCCGCCAATCTTTAAAATCCTTTTGTTTCTAAGCACCCCGGTGCTTAATCAGTGATGGGTCATCATCGGACCCATGAGTATTCCGTGATTGGATTAATGGCCCTAAGTCTGGGACACATCTTTCGCTCTTTGTGTTGGGAAAAACTGGCTCCTCTTTGGCTGGCTGAGGCTAGTGGGCTCATTGTTCTGCTTCTCTTCTGAGATGGAGGTGAGAAGTGCTTTTGCATATTAGAGTGGCTTTCTAATAAGTTCAAGTTCAATGGCCCCCTTCCTTTTTCCAGGACTGTCGGGCGAACCCATACATTCTGGATGACTGACAGTTCTTTTGTCACAGCCAACTGCCATGCGTTTTCTGGAGTTTTAATAAACCAGTCCCCTACGCATCTGCACAGGGTGATCCCACCACAGGGAAAACACCCTCAGCCCATAAAGTCCACAAAAATATTCTCGACTGAATCCATTCTTCAAACAGAGACTTTGAGATCTCTTCAGAGACAGCAGCAACGGACGGGTGGAGGGCGGCCTCAGCTGCAACCCCTCAACGATCTTGAGGCATGCATCCACAGGATTGTTGCAAGGCAGGTGAACGGTCCCGTCGCCCCTGGAGAGGTCGACACCATTCGGGGACAGTAATGGTAAGGTCATCAGCTTTCTCTCCTCTCTCATTCCACTTGTCCCTCACCACACCAGCCTTTTACACTTTCAATCCAACTTACTAAATCGCTGCACTCCTTCCTCCCTTACTGCCCCCCTGTCCTCACGCTGAAGCCTCTCTTGTACCTCCCTGCTTTCAGATGGTGATTCACCAGCTGAGGAGACAGGCCCTGAAGCTGCCAGTGGGAGCGAAGCCGCAGGTGAGGAGGAAGAGGAAGCCGAAGCATCAGCGCCACCCTCTCCCGAGGAAGCCCATGCTCACACTGGGAACACGCCTTCCCTGGAGGGGAGTAGGGGGGGAAGGGTCTGATGAAGATGAAGCTCCGGGACCCAGCGGGCTGCAGCAACGCGATGGGGGTAGGGAAGCTCGGGGGTCTTCTCCCCGGAGGGAGAGTAGGCCAGCGAGTCCTGCTGCACTGGACGCAGAGGAGGAGCGGCTCATCGCTGAAATGAACACCCAGGTGGTGGACATGCACACTCAGCTCATGAGTGCAGTGGGAAGGGTGCCCAAAAGCATTGCTACACTGGCAAGGAGTGTGCAGCACAGGTTGATGCCACGCAAATACTTACTGCTGCAATTCAGTCACTGGTTGCCGTGATCCAATCTCAAGTTGAGGCCACGCAAGCACTGACTGCTGCCATCGTCTCTGGTTCGGACACATTTCCCCAGGGCTCTCATGGCGCCGCAGCAGGCCAGCAATCTGTGCTCCAGCAGATTGCTCCGGATGCTGGGATGCTGTCCCGTGGGAGTGCCAGTGTGTCGGTCGAGCAGGGAGGTGTTGTCCTCTCTCAAGATGACAGCATTCCTGCTGCCACCACTGTCACTTCCCCATTGCACTTGCCACCGCCTGTAGCCCAGACTGCTGCCACCCATGCAGAGTTGGTGCAGTCTGCAGCCGGGCCCTCCAGGCCCAGAGCTGGTCGAGGCCGTCCTTCAAGGGCATCTGTAGTCTCAGGTTCTGACAATCAGCAGCCTTCCAGCAGCCTTGCTGCAACCACTGGAGCTCCATTATGGAGGAGCAGTAGGGTGGGAAGGAGGGAAGTGCGCAGGGGAAGGAGATCACCCTCGAAGGGCAAAAAGTAGGAGGTGTGACAAAATGTTGGGAATGTTTTTATTAAAGACCGAGGTTCGTGTAATAACCTCTGTTTAGTGTTTTGGACATTATCTCCAGGTTGTGAGAACCAATTATGTTAATTCATGATTTTTTGTGTTTGTTTCTATTAGTTTGTCATGAAGGAATGATACACATAGAGTTTGTAAAATAAAATAGTTCTTGTATTGAAAATGTACCTGTTTGGCCTTTGGAATCATTGCTGCCTTGGCCGGCTATAGGGGTTGCGAGTTGCTTTCCATCATGTTCTTCTCCATGCCAGACACCATTTCCTGAGTAGGGGCCTAGAAGCGGCTTGTTATCAGTCTCTGAGGGACCACCCTTGCAGTCTCAACATTGTGGGCCTCCCGCACGCCTTGGTGCTGCTGCTGATCATCCTCCTCTTCCTCCTCCTCTTCCTCCTCCTCCTCATCCGGTGGTGCTCCAAGGCCTGGTGGCATTGGCTGGGTCCTGAGGATTACAAGGTTATGAAGAATGCAGCACACAACTATGAAGAGGGAGACTCGCTCAGGCGAGTACTGCAGGGCTCCTCCAGTGTGGTCCAGACAGCGGAACCGTTGCTTGAGCATGCTGATCATCTGCTCAATGATGTTCCTGGTGGCGAGATGGCTCTCATTGTATTGCAGCTCAGCCAGGTGCAGAGTGGATAACCCTTGTCCCCGAGGATCCAACCACTTGGATGATGTGGTGCCTGGAAAAGCTCTCGCACACCAGTCTGGTGCAGGAGGAAAGCATCCTGGCTGCTGCCAGGATAGCAGGCATTGACAGCGAGTATCAGCTGTCTGTGGTCACAGACCAACTGGACATTTAAGGAGTAGAACCCCTTGCGGTTTCGGAAAACCTCTGCATTCTCATGCGGTGCCCGCAATGCCAGATGTGTGCAGTCAATGGCGCCCTGCACCATGAGGAAGCCCACTATCCTCGCAAAGCCCAATGCACGTTCATGCTGTTTGGCCCAGGTCATCGGGAAAAGATGTACTGGTGTCCCCTTTTCTAGAGGGCATTTGTGACCTGCAGGATACAGCAATGGACCGCGAACTGGGAGATATTGGTGATGTCCCCAGTAACTGCTTGAAAGGAGCTGGTGGCATAAAAATTCAGAACCACTGTGACCTTCACTGCCACCGACAGAGACGTCCTGGTCCTTAGTAGAGGCTGCAGATCTGGTTGCAGCAGGTGGCAGAGCTCAGTGACCACCTCCTTGCTGAAGCACAGCCTGCGCAGACACTGCTCCTCAGACAAATTAATGTAGGAAAATTGTTCCCGGAATACCCTGGGAGGGTAAGGTCTCCTGTACAGAGGCCTGTTGGCCCTCCTCCGTCTGGCCATGTTTGCCACTCTCTCTCTGCATCTCTGTTGCCTCTGATTCTGCAGGCACAGGACGATGCCCCAAATCAGTGCAGCCCCCGTAGTCTCTTGGCAATTGAAGTAATGTAGGTCAAATCCAAAAGTACCTGCAAAGTGATGCTTAGTAGCCAAAACTACTTCACACAGCGTTGACTCTATGCAGAAGTCTCGCTCACTCTCTCAGAATCTCTCTCTCTGTCAGAATGAGTGGTGCAAAATGTCTCCCACAAAAAAAGGCAGGAAGAGGGCACCTTTAAATAGCAACCCCCCAGCCCCTCTCCGAATGGAAAACATTCCAGTCTCCCTGTCGTTGCTGGCGGCAGGCGGAAAGGAGGGGGGCGCCAATCAATATCCGGTCCGGGGCGTCACCGGGGCATTGCATGCTCGACTGACATCATGATCTGCGGGCGCAGGAGATCGGGGCGGTAGAGTTTTGTGCCGCCGCAAAAACTGGTCAATTTCACGAGCAGCGCAAACATCGCCGCGCCCAGGCACTAGTTGCTTTGCGCCCCATTAGTGCCCTCTTAGGGCGCTAACGAGAGGCGCAAAGCAACCGAATTTTTCCCCCTTTGTGTCCTCCTCACAACTTGCTTTCCCACCTATCTTTGTACCGTCAGCAAATTTGGCTACAGTACACACGGTCGACTCATCCAAGTCATTAATATAGATTGTAAATAGTTGAGGCCCCAGCACTGATCCCCGTGGCACCCCACTAGTTACAGTTTGCCTCTTGGTGAAGGGGATGGTGTCGGCACTGGTAGCCTGCGCCGGAGGTATGTAGAGTAAGCAGATCGTGACATCAATCAACGTGCAACACTGATTTGACGTCAGCACTGCCATTTTCATCCTCAACGCTGGAAGTAATGCCCTGTGTTAACCTTGCACAGTTGAACATGCGTTCAGGAGCTGCAAGAACCCCCTATCAGTGATATTTAAAGGGCTCATCAACCACTCTCAGGTGAGTTGCTGATTAATTTCTATTGGCTCTGTGTAAGCTTGTAGAAGTGTTTGGAGCTTCCTAGAGTTGTTTAAAGTTGGTGAGGTGACAGGGAGTGGTGCTGCAAGTGGAGAAGGCCTTGGTTCTGACTTCAAGGGTTCTGGTCAGACCACGTGCTCCCAGTCATGGGGGCTCTAGTTGTCATCCCCCTTGGCCTGCAGCATGACAGGGAGATGGAGCAGAGGCAGCGAAGAAGAGGACAAGCTGTTCGCAGAACAAGGAGGAGGGGGAGAAGGGCTCTCAGCAGAAGGCCTTACCCAGCTAGGATCTTCCGAGAGCAATTCTCTTACCTCAGCCTGAGCCAGGAGCAGTGTGTGAGGCGTCTGCGCTTTGCAAAGGAGGTGCTCACAGAATTCTGCAACCAGACCTGCAGCCACACTCCAGGGCAAGGACAGCACTGCCATTGGCTGTGAAGGTGACCGTGGCCCTGACTTTCTTCACGTCGGGATCCTTTCAGGCTGGAGCAGACGACATCTGTAACATCTCCCAGTTCGCCGGCCACTGCTGCATAAGACAGGTGACAGGCACTCTATATGCCAGGAGAGGGGACTTCATTGTCTTCACTCTGACACAGAGAGAAGCATTCGGAGCACACACGTGTCTTTGCCAGGATAGTGGGCTTCCCCAGGGTGCAGGGTGCCATTGACTGCACACACATAGCTTTGTGGGCACCGCATCTAAATGCTGAGATGTACCACAACCACAAAGGTTTCCACTTGCTGAGTTTGCAGTTGGTGTGCGAGCATGCTCAGCACATCATGATGGTGAATGCCCGGTATCCTGGCAGCAGTCATGATGCTTTTATTCTGTGCCAGTCAACGGGTTCCCTCAGTCTTTGAGCCACCACTACAAACCAGAGGGTGGCTACTGGGTGACAAGGGCCATCCACTGACCACATGCTTCATGACTCTGCTCCACAACCCAACCACACGAGGGCAGGATGCATACAATGAGAGCTATTAAGCCGCATGGAATCTGATAGAGCAGACCACTGGCATCCTTAAACAACTCTTCTGCTGCCTGGACCACTCTGGAGGAGCCCTGTAGTACTCACCCAGAGCGCATCTCAAGATTCCTCATGGTCTGTTGCATGCTCCACAACCTTACCATCATGAGGGCACAGCTGTGAACTGCACCACCTCGGCATGGTCGGCAGCAGTCTGGGCTGGCTGACGGGCAACAGCAAGGGCATTGGTGGAGTGGCAATGGTGGGAGGACGATTGCTGACATCCTGAGAGAGGACAGGAGGTTTGTGCTCCATGGAGCCACTGCCTCTCCCCCAGGGTGGCGTCTGTGCATTCCTAGCCATTTGTTGGAGGACAGATTGCTGGAATGATGGGACAACCTGCAAGCCCCTTTTCACACCAGTAAACCCAGCCTTAATGGCAGCAATCTGAGCTTGCATGACTTAAGCCTGAGCTTCCGCTGCAGCACTCAGACATTGGGTGGCTTCTGCTTATGCTGCAATGGAAGCTGAGACATCGGCCATCAAACACTGCATGATGGTTGGGTCCACAAGTGCGCTAATAGAGTTACCCATCACTTCCATGCTGGAAAGGATGGGTTCCAAGCTCTGCACAAAGCCTTGTGCAAGGTTGGTGCAGATCTTCTCCATGCTCCTTGACATTGCACTCAGGCTTTCTGGCAGGCCTGCCAATGCACCAAGCATTTTATTGTGCATACCCATCAGTATTCTTCTGTAGGCCACCCCATCAAAGTCCTCATCTGAGTCCTCTGCAGCAGAATTTGTGTGCAACCTCGCCCTCTGGGAAGCTGGCACCTGCGCTACCCTTTCCGCCTGCCCTGTCTGCAGCCCACTCATACCCGGTGACTCACCATGTGCCGATCCTGCCTCTAAGCTGTAGTGTATCTAACCTGTACCACCTTAAGAGACTACCTTAAAGTGATGAACTACTTTCTGATGGCTCCTGTATATTGTAGTACCGGTGGTGACCACACCGGTATATAAACCCTGTGGAGCAGTTTGTATTTCAGTTCAGCCCTGACCCTCAATTACTAAAGACCTGTTTAAGTATTCTGTTGTCTGTGTCCAGTTATTCAGCATAACTACATTTGGAAAACGCAGACTCAACATAAGCTACCCTAGAAACTCCGCGCAATGCCAGTATCTGAGCTGGTGGCTGCAAGTGTCAGATCGAGTGACAGTATTTCTTCTTCTTCATCACTCTCCTCTCCCTCTTCATCCACTGACTGGGCAGGTTGGATTTCTTGAGAATCTGAAATGAGAAAGGCGTAAGTGTAGAGTTGTGGTGAGGGGAGGGGATGAGGTGGAAGGGAGATGTGAGAAAGAGGATAACTTATGAGGACTCTTTCAGCCCCACTGCTGGCCACAGGCACAGCGATGCCCCTCTCAGGAATGGCCAGCATCGTCTCCACAAAGGGGGTGACGTGATGCAGGCGAGCCTTTCCACACCCACCCCCGGTTAAGTTCTGCTGTCGTCAGTTGTGGGCCACCTTTTCCTGCAAGAGAAAGGGAAGTGTGTCAGTGAGTGTGGTGCAATGTGTTTGGGTGATGTGCCTGTCATAGTTGAATACCTGACAGTGTGTGCGAGCTGTTAGAGTTGGGTGTGGGGCATGCAGCAGTGGCAAGTGTGTGAGAGTGAGATGGAGCATGCGATTGTGAGGTATCAGTCGTGATTGATAGAGATTGTTGGCAGGTGAGTGATGGGAGTGTGGTGCATTGAGCAGTGTGTGAGGCTAGTGGTGCAGATGGTGGGATATAACATTTGAAGTTGAATTCACTGACCTTGACCAGGCGTGTGAGGTCATTAAACTTCCTGCACTGCATCCACGTCCTTGGGGCTACACTGCTAGCATTCACCACAGCAGCTATCTGCTCCCACTGCACTTTGGTCTGTTGCCTGGAGGGCCTCCTGGTCCCCTGTGGAAAGAGGACTTCTCTCCTGTACCAAGGCCTCCAGTGCCACATCCCAGAACCTTGGTGCACACTCTCTCCCCTGTTGTGCCATCATTAATTGATTTTTTGCACAGTTGAATGATCTGCTGCAGGCAGAATGCACCTCCCCTTTAAGAGGTGCAGACTGCCTTTAAGTAGTGCAGGCTAGCTTTAATTGGAGCTAGACGCACACGAACTTCGGTCCCCTGCTGAGCATTCAGCCACTCAGCCATGCATTCAGCTGGACCAGCAACCACAGCCTTTTGGGGGGGAGAGTTCCAGATTTCTACTACACTTTGTGTGAAGACGTGCTTCCTGATTTTACTCCTGAATGGCCTGGATCTAATTTTTAGGTTATTTCCCCTCGTTCTGGATTCCCCCACCAGAGGAAATATTTTCTCTGTAGTTCCCCTGTCGAATCCTTTGAGCATTTTAAGCACCACATTGTTAGCAGATTGTTAGCCTGACTTAAAACCCCTATCGTAGTATTAACTGGCTAGATGCAATAGATTTGTTTGGTTTCCGAGTTGGTCATTAGTACAAGTAGAAATGTTAATAAAGAGATTTAGCAATTCATTCAGAGACAGCAGGGTAGGGCCTACTTGGGGTGGAAGTCAGGTGTCCCAGGAGGGGGGGAGTCAGAAATTGGTGCAGAACCTTTCTCTGCCAGGTTTCTGCCCTTGAAAACTGTCAGAGCAAATTCTGATGGAAGGAGAAAAAGCACTTCATCCATTCCCCACCCAATCCCAACATCATTTTGGAGGCATTTATGTGTTCCTGAGCACCCCCGCCCAAACCCAGAATTCCCATCAGATATGCCATCAATGCAACCAGCAGGAAGCAGGCATGCATGCCATTCTGGGCTGCATATGGCCAATAAGAGGAATATTGCTGCTTGACCCTGGGCTCACCAGCAATGAAGCAAGAGAAGAAAAGTTGTCACTCTGCAACTCTGCAGCCAGACCAGACTGTGCTGTCACTCCCTTGAAGTGACATGGTGCCACTCCGATATCCTGCCACTTCCCCTGGGTGGGTGCTCCCGTTGGCACAAGCACCCACTACTAATATTTTAATGATACTGTCCCTGGGATTTGAGACAAGCTCATGGTGGGAACAAAGTGATGAACAAATATCATCACTGTATTTTTGCCAATGCGCCACCAGAATTTCTACTCTTGTAGTTTCTGATTGTTTTATTTGAGCCAATCAATATTGTTCATTAATAGATAATAGTTTGTAATTCATTGTTTTATCAATGGGACATTTGAAAAATACCAGCATTTTAAGCTCCTGGACCATGCAGACAGTTATTGTCCTGTGGACGTTTTTTGCCCCATGAATACATATCAGATGCATGGTTTTAATATATATGTATCCAGCGGGACAGAAAGATGGATTGTACAAAATGTTACCTAGCAACATGTTATTTGTGTTGGCCTCTAATGAGTTTATGACAACCTCTCCTTCAAAATCAATGGGATTCTTCAGCTCCACACTGTTTGAAAAAGATAACAATGCTATCTGGTATGTAGTGTCAGCTGTGGCTCAGTTGGTCGCACACTCGTGCTCTGACTCAGAAGGTTATGGGTTCACGTCTAACTCCAGGGACTTGAACACAAAAATCTGGACTGATACTCCAGGGGAGTGCTGCACTATTGGAGGTGATGTCTTTTGGATGAGACGTTAAACCAGTCTGCTCTCTCAGATGGATGTAAAAGATCCCATGGCACTATTTTGAAGAAGAGCAGGGGAGTTTTCCCCGGTGTCCTGGCCAATACTTATCCCTCAATCAACATAACAAAAACAGATTATCTGGTCATTATCACATTGCTGTTTGTGGGAGCTTGCTGTGCACAAATTGGCTGCCGCGTTTCCCACATTACAACAGCGACTACACTTCAAAAGTACTTCATTGGCTGTAAAGCGCTTTGAGACGTCCGGTGGTCGTGAAAGGCGCTATATAAATGCAAGTCTTTCTTTCTCTGTACTGTTAAGATTTTACTTTACCGATAATTGCTACGTGGCTAAGAAAGCACTGTCTTGTACAACAATAGACGTCAGGTGCTGTCAGCCTACGGAGAACTTTGAAACTTTGGCAGAATAACATGAGATAATGTAATGTAATTACACCAGATAATGCAATTGCCTGGGCACAGTTGGCAGAGCATGTTGGCTCACTATTAATGGACTTGTTTAGATACCAGTGGCGTTTTCCGCACAGCACTAAAACCCTGCAATTCAGATCTGCTTGTAGTACTCTGTGTGTCAGTCTGCAGGTGGCTGATGTGATGTTCTATCCAGAGTGCAATCGTGTGGAGAATGCTTTGAGTAATGGATTTGCCCCAAAGCTCTTTGTCAATACTGTGCTGCTAACAAACAATATGTGGGTAGTTTGAAGTCAAAAAAGTTACTTTTGAAATTTGTTCCTAAAACACACTCCATTTTTACATATTTGTGTCGCGCTATAAAATTAAACTGAGGTTGGTCTTGGTTTCCCACTGATTTATTGACTAGAATGGTCATTTACTCTTTGTGCGCTAAGTGTTTACCTTGAACCTTAGTTTCATATTTAGAAATTAATTTATAACTACAGGTAATGTTAAATTATATCAGCAATTACACGTTAAATTTGTTAGTTTGGCTTTTGTACATATAGGCCGGAGTTTTGCCCACCTGGGCGGGTCCGTTGCGGGCGGTGTCAGTGGTGGGTCGCAACCCTGCTGCTGAAAATGACTTTCCCTTAATAGGGCCTATTACGCCTTGCCCTGCACGTTACCCGGCCCAATTAAATGGTGCGGGTCTGGTGATGTCATCGATTAAGTGTTTTCAGCCGGGATCTTTAAAGGTGCCATGGCCACATTGGATTTCAATGTCAATGTAACATGGTGCTGTCAGTGCATTGGAGTGCTGCAAACATTAACAATGACTGCACAGAGGCAGAGGGCTGCACCCAGATTCTCCGCTGACTCCCTCCACGTGCTTATGGAGGGAGTCAGAGCACACAGGGAGGTCCTCTTCCCTTCCAATGGGCGGAAGTGACCTCCCCAGGACACCAAAACAGCCTGCTTGGAGATTCCAGAGGAGGACAAAAGCAGGGATGTGTTCAGGAGGACCTAGGTGCAGTGCCGCAAATGTTTCAATGATCTCATTAGATCAGGAAACGTTAGTACAAAGCCACACTCACCTTCATCCTGCTTTGCCACTCATCACATCCCCATCACACTGCCTTCCTAACCCTACCCCTGCACATCCTTACTCACACCAACATACCTTGCACCTCCACCCATCCCTCTCTCTCTATCTACGTTATCACATCTCCATCTGACTAGCCACCCCTCACACTTACCCTCATCCTAGTGCAATCATACCAACTAACAACACACAAGGAGGCCACTTGGCTTTGGCACCTCAGTCCATCATAGTCACCCTCTAAAGATCAAACCCATCAATTCCTTACACTCATTCCATCACTCTCACTCAACCTTCTCTTTGTTTCCTCCTTGCAGGAAAAGAAAGCCCAAAATAAGAGGGAGAGGGGGAGAACCGGCGGTGGCCCTCCATCATTTGTAAACCTTACAACTGCAGAGGAGGCTGCTTTAGAAATATCTGGAATCACCGAGCAGCTGGAGGTGGGAGACGGAGAGAGGGGGACATCTCAGCAACCTGGTGACAGAATTACATATCATATAGCTACATGGCATACACCAATCACTCATATGGGGACTGATGTCATCAGCCACTGAATGGTCATCATGTGCATAATGGTATCTGTACTCATTCTTCATATGATATATCTAACCCACCACTTAACTCTCCCACAGGTCCATCAAGAAGCCCCCGCCACTGTCTAGCAGGAATCGGAAGACGACTCCTCAGAGGAGCCGCCACCCTTGAAGAACAGCACCTCATCTTTCGATTAGGCACTTTACAGCCTTCTGGACTCAACATCGAGTTCAACAATTTCAGACCATAACCTCTGCCCCTATTTTTTTTCACATGGCAGCTGTTGATGATTCTGCCATTGCCATTTGCACTTCATCTAGACTCATCCTTTGTTTCATAACTTGTCCCACTACCATCCCTTTTGTCTTTTAATCTCATCTGCCTTCCATCCTATCACAGACCTTCCCATTTGTTCTTTCCTCTCCTCCCTGCCCCTACACTTGCTTAAAAACCTTTTACATCTCCAACTTTTTCCAGTTCTGACGAAGGGTCATCGACCTGAAACGTTAACTCTGTTTCTCTCTCTCTATAGATGCTGCCTAAGCTGCTGAGTATTTCCAGCATTTTCTGTTTTTATTACTAATAATCTAAATTGAGTTGCCCGTCTCTGCCAGTAGGGTCGGGTCCATGCTAACAGACGTGGAAAGGTGCGTGGGAGCGGGATGACACTGGGTTCCCGACTCGCTCCCAAAAATACCAACTTTCCCACACAACCCCGATTTCCAAAGCTCCAGTAAAAGAGCTGACCTGGATTCAGTGCGCATGGCCTCATCATGATGCAGTGTCATGACATTGGGGGGAAATCCGACTGGTACTGCTTCCAACGCGAAATGGACGGCATGATTCGAATGCGCACTGAAGATGGCGGCAAGAGACTTGAGCTAAATTCAGCGTCGGCCTCACGTGAATTAAACCAATGGGTTGCGGATGCCAATATGGGCATCCGGGTGCAGCTTGGGCCTGAGGCGCCAACGCGAACCAGCCTGCCGATAGGTCCTGGGACAGGGGAGGCACCAATGAAACCAAATAAAAAGTTTGCTTACCATTTTTGTGAGTGGGTTAGGCTGCTGAAGACCCAAAAATACCGAGTAGGGTTTGTGTCATGCAGGCTCCGGCCATTTCCTCACCACTTTTGCATTGGGATTCGAAAACTGGTATTAGGACCCTGACTAACATATTAAAGGCAACTGGTGCCTGTTTCAAGCGGGCACCCTCCAATTTGGCAGCTGGCGCACTTCCACCAGCAGCCGGGACCCGAAGCCCATCCCTCCAACCTTAACTTTTTCACCAAAACACGGGAGAAACGAGGTTGAACTTCTCCCCCAGAGCACTTCATTAAAGAAACAGTAAGTTCTCATTTGTTGTTACTTGTAGTTGAATTTTCTCAGCTAAATTAGTTTGAAATTTATGTTATATTGAGCTAGGTGGATTAAGTGGAAAGCCTACACAGATTTGTTGCTGTGGAGTTTAATCTTGCTGTATATGATTTAATAAAGGTCATTCTGTAATTTACTTCTGTTTTCAGAATTTATCAAGGGAGAATGGGGCTGATTTTCAACCTTTACCGGGCATGAACAGGCCAATATTGTGATCAAAATGTCAGTGCCGGGTTTACTGCCGATGTCCAAGTCTCCACCATTTTGTTGGGGGCCTTGAAATGGGCAGAACAGGTGCCCACTGGAAACAGGTGGGCGCCAAATTATCCATGCAAATCGGGGTGCTATGATATTAGTAAGATGCAATTTTCTAGTACAAATGGGTGGACCGTGCACCACACACACTCCACTCATTGGTACTTGTCATTAAGCGGCTTAACCAGCAATTCTGAAAGGGACATTTGCAAGCTGCTCCAGAGATCGCCTCCCCGCTCCCTTTAACGGTTGTGCTCTGTGGTGTAGTCGCCATATTTCCTGCCCCTTCTGATCAGCGAGCTGCTTCAAAAGCGCGAGCAGCTCCCGGACAGAATGCTCGGGAGGGCCTGACTATGAAAATGGTGCAGGTCTCCAACCGTTCCATTCAGGCGGGCAGTGGGCGCCGAAATAACAACAGAAAATGTAAGTTGCAGGGTTCTCAAAATTCCCGCACTCCCCGAATTATGGATCAAGGGACCCTGTTTTTGGACAAGTCATTAAAAGCAGGGTACTCAAAATGGCTTCTGTAAACCTCGTGACCAAAACTGACAGGATTTTTAAAGCAAGGCTCTGCAGTCAAGCAGGCCCGGAAAACGAAACTTAAAATGCAGGAATCTGTGAGACCGGGACTCTCTGGAGCCAGCCAGCCAAAGTAAACACAGAATACGCATTCATTTGACTTGAATCTAATCAAGCTAGAATGGGCCTATAATCGTGGCCATTCGGTTTCTGCATGTTTAATCGGTAACAGCTCACAGTAGCCATCAAGTTAGGATGGGGACAATTAAGTCTTATCCATGACAAACAACCAGGACATCGGGGCCATTAGGCCCGGAGACAACCACTCCAAAAGTCGTTAAATAAATGGTTGTAATCATTTAAAACAAGCCCGCCAAAAGTTAAACAATGGACTGACCTGATTTGGCGCACAGATAAGGAGTTGAAGAAGGCCCATCAGTGGTAATCGGGGCTAGCTCTTAGGTCTGGTAGCTCTTAGCTCGCTTGCTGCCGCTCGTGCTCGCACCCTGGCCTCGTGGCGGGTTCTCTTCTCGCTCCCCGCACCGCTCAACAACCAAGGACGCCCATTACACCGGGGCCAAACGTGGGAGGAGAATGAGACCCGAGTTCAAAAGCCACATGGGACACATGGGCCACAAAAGGGGCAGACGAGATGAGACGAGATGAGACGAGACAAAGAAGAAGGTAAACTAATAAGAGCAGAGAAGGGCAGCGAAAGATGCATTGGTAAAAAAAACCAAATGCCTAGTTATAAGCTGGTGCTTGGTGAAGAAATTAGCAGTGTGTGTATGGACAGTGAGAATGAGTTGGTGTTTGAACACTGCGAATAAGCAGGCGTTAAACGCGGGTGGCAGCGCCCGTGACGAATATATTGGCATTCAAAGCTTGGGTAGTAAAATCTTCCAAGCGGTAAAGACCACCAACCGACTCTAACCATGCCATTATCGCCAACGACCGCCCGAGGGAGAAGAAGAAGAAAACCCATCGCGACGAGACGCCGATGGTAGCTGAGGAAAAAGGAGGGTGCTTCGCAGCAACAACTTCAGCGCCGCGCCCTGAGACCACGTGGCGATGGGTACCCCAAAGGACAGGGAGGACAGACCTCAAAATATCACAACCGCTAAAGCAACAGGCTTTGGACTGGTGAGCATGAATTCCTGGCCCCTCATAGCTTAATCTAGTTAGGTACAGGGGGTGGGATAAGGGTAAGGGGATTGTTAATGTAATTGTTTTCCCTCGATGTGCCGTGTGTTCCCCATTCCCATATAAATGTAATTGTTTTATGCCTGTATTTCATACCAGTAATTCTCATAAGATTGTGTTTTTATCTGCTTTAATAAAATCTTGGTTTTCTTACACTAAACCACTTGCCTACTCGATTTTCTGTATCGGCCTGTACCTAAGTCCGGTGTCTAGAACCCAGGGGTGTGGGAGCGATTCGAACCGCTCAGAGGACAGTCAGGGGCAGAGCTGACTGGGCACACGCCACCCCCTACAAGAATGCTGGAAAAACTCAGCAGGCCAGGCAACATCCATGGAGAGAGAAATAGAGTCAACGTTTCGGGTCGAAACCCTTCTACAGAACTGAGAGAAAAGGCAGGAAATGAAACAAAAGGCAGTTTGGGGGCTGGGAAATGGGGGAGGGGATGAAAGAAGAGACATTAAGAGATATTCAAGATGAGACGAGATAGTAATAGGACAGGTAAAGAAACAAACAATGGCTCTGGATGAAGTGTGACATGCGCTGGCAGAGTGAGAGACAGCTGCCATGAGGGAGAGAGAAAAAAAGGGAAAAGTCACCCATTAAAAAATCGATCCCATTGATCCCACTTGTTACTGACCTTGAGCATGTACAGTAGCTAACAATCTCAGCACAATGCTGGGGTGATGTCTACAGCTGGTCTATATGGTGACCAGTTGCCCTGTCCCAGCATTTCTTTGTCACCTTTCTCAAAAGGAAGCAACTTTTTACCACATATTATAGGGAGCTTAATTTTAACTTTATTTCACCATATTTAAATCAAGCCAATTTATTTATTACTGATATTTTGTACTTTTTAATTTAAAGAGAAAAGTAGCAAAATGAATTACTTTTATGTTTAAATGACATATAAAGCAAAAATGATTTATTGTTGTGTTACTTTTACATGGCCACTTGACTAAACCTTTTCTCTTAATCATTTCTTTACCTTTTTATTGTTGACTATCCATTGCTACAGCTTAAAAACGTGCACAATAGTAGACCTTGACGCTCCTGTTTACAGCTCTTGCAGTTTCTAGAACTTCCAATTGCTTGGTGCTTTTCTACTCTCTGTGTCCTCCTACACACTAACACATTCATGTAAATGCTGGCTTGCCATTTCCTTAATGACTTAGTGGGCAAGTACATTTATTGTGTGGCAATTGAGCCACATAGACCAGCAAGGGCCCCAGTCCCATTCCTGGTCGGGCTGAAATCGTCAATGTTAGTCAGCGACCATAGCATTAACTAAAGTAAATCATTGGATAAATTGATGTTCTGAGTTACACTAAAATTACACTGCTATATTTAACTCAGCAATCCATCTGTCTATTGTGATCCATGGGCAGGTGCCAACTCAAGTCTCACGAGATTCTTGAGCCATTTACTAGGGAAGAGTAGCTGAGGTGGTTTCCCATTGTCTTCCTCACCATTTTATCTTTGGAGTACCTTCTACTGGTGGACTGCAACTAAGGGTAAAGAGCTCTACATACCCTTTAAGATGGGGAAGGGGGGCACACCTGCACCCATCAGACGCAAGTAACCCGCTGGACGTCGTCACTCTGTTTGCCTGGACTATCTGGAGTGCGGCCCGAACCCAACTGTCTAGAACAGGGGTTCTCAACCGGGGATCCTCAGCCCCCGAGCGTGAAGATTTCAAGGGGTCCACGCCACGAGAGATCCATTACTTTTAGCAGGTGGCTTTGGGTGGTCTTGCCTCGCTGCTGCCACCTGCAGGTGGTGCCCTGTACACCCATCAACCTTATTTCAGATTTCCAACATCCGCAGTATTTTGCTTTTGTACCTTATTTTGTAGCCTGGCCCATCGACGTCCTCATCTGATTCCTCTGCAGCAGGTGCGCTTGTCCTCCTCCAATTCTTATCTGCTACCTCCTTTTATGTGCCACCTTCTGCTGCAAGAAAAAGGGAAGTGTGTCAGTGAATATCCTGCAATATGTTTGAGGGATGTGGCTGTCATGGTTGAATAGCTACCAGCGTGTGTGAGCTGTGAGTTGTGGGTGCGAGGCTTGCAACAGTGCTAAGTGTGTGAGGGTGAGGTAAAACATATGAATTGAGCAGTTGAACACTGATTGTTTGTTGGTATGTGGGTGATGGGGGTGTAGTGAATTGAGCAGCGGATGAGGCTAGTGGTGCAGTTGGTAGGATATGTCGTTTGAAGATTGAATTCACTCACCTTGAAAACTCGTGTCAGATCATCAAACTTCTTTACAACATTACAACAGCGACTACACTCCAATGAAGTATTTCATTGGCTGTAAAGTGCTTTGAAACATCCGGTGGTCGTGAAAGGCTATATAAATGTCTTTCTTTCTTTCTTTCTTTCTTTCTTTCTCTCTCTCTCTCTCTTTCTTTCTTTCTTTCTTTCTTTCTTTCTTTCTTTCTTTCCTGCATCCATGTTCTTGGAGCTATACTCCTGGCATTGACTTCTGCCATTACTTCCTCCCTCTGCCCCTTGAGCATATGTCTGGAGAGGCTCCTGCCCCCCTGCAGAAACAGGATGTCCCTCTTTTGCTCCACCTCCTGCATCAAGGCCGCCAGCGCATCATCACACGCTCTCTCACAGGTTGAGCTACCCTGACAAAAATTGTTCAAAATCAATTCACTTTTTAACACCACTTCCAGCAGCCACAATGCACCTTTCTTTTAATAGGTACCGACTACCTTTAAGTAGCGCTAGCCACCCATGATATCGGGCCCCCTGCTGATGCGTGCAGCCAGTGACCAATGTGGGTAATGCTGGCTGCAGCAGCTATCATGGATATCAGCAAGCAGCATGAATTTAATGTCCTGCCTGCAGTGCAATGACCGGGCGAGGGTTAATGGCGCACCGCGTTAACCACACCCATTTTCGGGACTTATTCAGTTTAACCGGGATGTGTCTTGCGTGTCAAGAGAAGGATGCGGTGGTCCAATAAATGCTGACCGACTTGCTGAGTGTTTCCCGCATGTTCTGTTTTTGTCTCGGATTTCTAGCGTCTGCAGTATTTTGCTATTTATTAAGATGGATTTTCTCTTTGGAGACTTTAATTACAGAGAGGAGAAGACACCAGAATTCAATGAATGCTTAATCCTGTGTTGCTAGTTTAAGTTATTTACATTTGTGAGCTCCTTTTATCTCTAGATTTTCCCACCGTAAGGAGTAATCCCAAGTGGGTTTGTTCTGATTAATGGAGAAGAATGCCATGCTTTACTGCTCCCTATTCTGCTGTGTCACCACAAGGGTTGAACACCAATATGAACACTGTATGGTTCATTTTTCACTACTTCTCCTATTGGCTCACGTAGGGTCAAAGCCCAAGAGTGAGCCCAAGGGTGAACAGAGGCTGGAAAGAGTGAGTAAAATGCCGATAGACAGGATTAATAGATGGCGGGGGTGGGTGGGGCGGTGGGGGGGGGGGGGGCGGTGGGGGTGGGGGAGCAGAGAAAATTATCATGGAATCTGAAAAATGAGGTCATTTTCTTTTCCAATAATTTGAGTGGTCTATGGTGTCACATAGCTAGCAGCGACCAATCAGCTATGATAGAAGTTAATTAATATTTAAATTTTACAATCTTATATCTTTCAATATGCTATTACAGACACAAAACTTTTAATAATGTAACTGCTTGTTAATAGGAAACTTTAGGAGCCTATGGTTATTAATACAGCTGTTGATTTACTGAAATTCTTTGAGGAAGTGACTAAATTAGATTCTGAAGACTATCCCACGGATATAAGTTACTTGTATTTTCAAACAACATTTGATAAATTTCTGCATTTGTGGTATTTGAAGATGATTTCAGCTCATAAAATTATATTATTAATATCAGATTAGTTAATGGATTCAAAATTGGCTTAGCAATATAAAGTAAAAGGTGTTGATAAAGGACTTGGTCTGAAATAATGTGATTAGTGGAGCTCCACAGGGGCCTATTGTGGGTTCCAGCTGTATTCATGATTCATAAAGAAGCAGGAATAGGAAAGGGAAATACAGCTTAAAGGATGAGGCTTTAAGTGGAGTAAGGACACCTTGGTGTGCAGGCATACAGGCCATTAAAGATGGCAGTACAAGATAAGAACCCTTAGTTCTGTAGCTAGAGGACAGAATACAACAGCAAGGACATATTAGCCCAAATTTTGCTCAGCGGGAAACAAATGGCACCAGCCATTCATTACACTTACACTTGCCCACAGATTTTCTACAGGATTTTGCACTGGATCATGCTGTGATTAGAAAGCCATTTTGGCACGGCACACTCTACAAGGAATCTGGGACCTGTGTGAATGGGGAAAGCAACTTTGCATCTCCTTAACAAATTAGATTGAAGAATCCTTACTGAGGCATGCAGAGTCTGAACCAGGAAGTGTCAGTTAGAATATTAAATTCAATGCTAAATAATGAGAGGGAAATAAAGATTAAGAGAGAGAGATAAAAGAGACAAAGAAAACATTTAAAAAAATTATATACATTTTGTAAATGTTTTAAATCTCCAACAATAATTAAAATATGAAGGAATGAGGCTCCACACTTGTAAAAGTTAATTTTCATTGTCAGAGAGGTTGTTTGGCATTGAAATTTACTTACACTTGCATGGATAAGCCCTAACTTTTTCTGGCGAGTTTAGTGTGTATCTATCACGTAAGTACAGCAACTTCACACCCTGCCATATATTTCAATGCCGGGTCTCTCGGCGAGATACCGGTGGAGCGCAGCTTCTGGAGGAGCAGAGCAACTCAGAAAGCAACTTCCTGATTTCCGCATTTAATTACACATGTGCGGTCGCTGGAAGTTGCTGTCTGATTTTCACTTTAATAACAGCGAGTCCTGAGAGGCTCACCGCTATTTCTGCTGCAAAATCCGGGCCAATGTTGAAGTTGTACAACAACAACAACAACTTACATTTATATAGTGCCTTTAACGTAGTCAAACCTCCCAATGCGCTTCACAGGAGCGATTATCAAACAAAATTTTATACTGAGCCACATTAGGAGATATTAGGAGAGGTGATCAAAAGCTTGGTCAAAGAGGAAGGTTTAGTTAGGCTACAGTTGGAGCATAGTGCACAGTGTTAGACACTTCGTTGTAGGAAGGAAATAAACTGATGGAAAAGATGCAACATAAATTTAATAGGATGTTACCTAAGATGAAGGGTGCAGTAAGAGGAGACTTGCAAAGTTAAGGCTTTTTTTTCTGGAACTGAGAAGGCGAGTGATGACCTGTTAAGAGGTCTTCAAGATTATGAGGGATTATCATATGATAATTAGCGATGCATTATTTCTACTGGTCAGCAAGACAGTAACAACAAGGCACCAATTTATGTAAATACATTGCAAAATGAATTAAAGGGAAGGTTTGAAAAAATTCAGAGAGTGGTAAGAATGTGGAATATTCTGCTTAAGCTGTTTTTGAAGCAGAGTTCATAAATTATTTTAAAAGGAGTTATATAGTTACTTGACAAAGAGCAATTTTAAACAAGAGTCTCATGTGGAGAAAACACCAGCACAAACTTGATGAGGCAAATGTGCAGTAATACTCTATGATTCTGGTCCCAAAACCCCATGGTAATGCCAGGATTGTGGCTCCTGGTGCCCTTCAGCGCTACCCCACTGGGGTTTGCGGGTCAGTGGGCGAGCACCTCATTTGGATCAGGTTGGTGGGACAGTGCCCCATGCAGCTGAAATATCTGACAGCTGCCCACCATTGGGAGGGAATGGCCCAGACCCCTCCCCAGACCTTAGCCATGTCTCCTTTGGATCCTGATTCATTCTTGCTTCTATATAATTCTACACTTGAATAAATATTAATTAGTAGCTTTTCACCTGTAGTCTGATCTTTTTATTGGTTTAGTGTGATCAGAAGCATACTGTGTGTAGGCTATATTACGTCTGGCGGGTATCCGAAGGCAGAAACGTTCCTTGTTAGTTTACCCGAATGTGTCTATAAATTGCAGCTTTGGTTCATATAATTGCAGGCTTGCCTAAGGAAGTTAATTTTTGTATTGAGCACAAGTAAACAGTATTGGGAAGAAATCCGAATTAAGTTTCTAATGTGTGCAGGCTGGCCAATGTACCAACTGGGCACTTTTAAAATGTAGCTTTACTCTCTTCTTCTTAGGCAGTCCCTCGGGACTGAGGATGACTTGCTTCCACAATAAAAATGAGCTCTCAGGTGACTGATTAGTCCAATGCGGGACCTACAGTCTCTGTCACAGGTGGGGCAGATGGTGGTTGAAGGGGCAGGTGGGTGGGGTGCTTGGGTTGACGTGCACTCCTTGCGCTGCCTGCGCTTGGCTTCCGCTTGCTCCCGGCGAAGAGACTCGAGGTGTTCGGCGCCTTCCCGGATGCTTCTTCGCCACTTTGTGCGGTCGTGGGCCAGGGATTCCCAGGTGTCAGTGGGGATGTTACACTTTTTCAAGGAGGCTTTGAGGGCTCCGAGTAGAGTGCTTATTTTGGGAGTCTCGTATCGGGCATGCGGACAATGTGACCCGTCCATCGGAGCTGATTGAGCGTGGTCAAAGCTTCGATGCTGGGGATGTTGGCCTGAGCGAGAACACTGACGTTGGTGCACCTATCCTGCCAATGGATTTGCAGGATCTTGTGGAGGCAGCATTGGTGGTACCTCTCCAGTGCTTTGAGGTGTCTACTGTACATGGTCCACGTCTCTGAGGCATACAGCAGGGCGGGTATCACTGCTGCTCTGTAGACCATGAGCTTAGTGCCGGGTTTGAGGTCCTGGCCCTGGCTTTACTCTAGAATGGTGTTATATTACACATTGTACATTGGCCCAGAAATTCGGGTCCCAACGCGTGAGTACGCACGGGGGTACTCACGCGTGGGCCCGATGGAAGTGCCGGTTTCTTGCATGCACTGTGCATGCGCGGGAAACCGGCACTTCCGTTCCTCTGAACGAAGGGGTTCAGAGGTTGAACACGTGCGTGTGGGAGTCTGCGTGTGTGCTTTGAACTTACATTTTTTTTACAGGTTTTTCCGTGAGGGTAAGTCTTTAGATTTTAGAAATGTAAAAACCAGGTGTAAGGCCAGCATTTTAAAAGGTAAGTGGTCAATTAATTGCGGGAAGCCCCCGAACCAAATTTCTGGGCCAATTGTGTCGCTGATGTTGTGTATGTCCCTTTAAGGGAATAACTGGTCTCAGACTGCAGTACCAGCAGTGACCATCCCTGTATAAAAGGCCCTGGCAGGCTTCTGTAGTTTCAGTTTCCAGATTGTCTCCATTCAGTAAAGACTTGTTAAACCAACTCCTGCATTCCGTGTCTCCATTAACACACGGATTTAATACTGGCGACGAGTAAGAAACGAACTTACCTGCAACTCGGCAGCACCTCAGACGACGTTATTGAAGGTCGAAGCCAGAAAAGAAAAAAAAAGAATCCAAAGAAACTCGAGAAATGGGCGTCGACCGTGGGCAACCGCCCACCAAATCATCGGATTGAAAACTTGCAGGGGAGACTGTCAAGAGCCAGGCTTGGCTCCCCAGTCTGTGGTTTCCCAGCTAATCGGGCTGGTGGCAGGTAGTGCACTGATTCTTCCTGGGCTGCGGTGGGCTAGAGCTCGATCGGGTGGCTCTGCAACGGGGCCGGGCAGCGAGTCGGGAAGCAAAGAGAGAGAGAGAGGGTGGAGCACACAGGGCGCAGCCGGTGCTTCGCAGCCGGGCAGCGTTCGGACCTAAGAAGGGGGAGGGAAGTGTCCCAGAGGGTCCGCTCCACGACGGGAACGGTTAAAAATAAAAATACCGCGGAGAGCGGTGTTGACAGCAGCGGCAGCGGCGGGAAAGCGCGGGAGGCGCCATCTTAACTCGGCGGGGAAGAAGGAAAAGCACGGGAGGCGCCATTTTGATCCATCGGGGACGGAGGAAAAGCGCGGGAGACGCCATCTTAGATTTTCAAGATGCCAAAGACTGGCGATATCACTGCCTTCGATAATGCAATAGAAGACTGGACCACGTATGTGGAAAGAGTCGAGGTATATTGCGAGGCAAACAAAATAGCCGAGGGGAAAAAGGCATCGGTATTGCTAAATTTAATGGGCGCAAGAACGTACGGCCTATTGTGGGACCTGATTACTCCAGCCAAACCGAAGGCGAAGAGTTTTAACGAAATTGTTGCTATCCTACAGGAACACCTAAGTCCTACACCGCTGCTGATAGCAGAAAGATTTAAATTCCACAGGAGAAATCAGCATAAAAATGAGAGCAATGCTGATTACCTTACGGAACTACGCAAGCTATCAAAGCACTGCCAGTTCGGAGCAGGACTGGCAGATACCTTACAGGACAAATTTGTCTGTGGACTCCTGAGTGAAGGAACCCAGAAGAGGTTACTCTCAGAGAAAGAGCTGACGCTAGATAAGGCTTTCAGCATGGCAGTATCGTACGAAGCAGCAGCAAGGGGAGCTGCGGAAATACAACAAAAGCCACAGGAATATGGCACCCACGAAATGACACGGGGATTTGCAAAATGTTATCGCTGTGGCAGAACAAACCATGACCAGAAGGACTGCTGGTCCAAGGACAAAATATGCAGGCAATGCGGAAAGATGGGACACATTGCACGAGTTTGCAGGTCTAAGAAGAAGACCAACGACAATAAAAAGGCTACTAAGGAACCGTACAGGAAAGTACAAAAGATGATGGACAGTAGTTCCGAAGACCAGATGAGCGATAGTGAATCCGGGAACAAGAGACTAAGCTGTCTCAAACTTCACAACGTAATCGCAAAAGAGGATCACCGAACCATTTGGGTCACCCTCACGATAGCAGGGTCTCAAGTCAAAATGGAATGGGATACAGGATCAGCTCTAACCGTCATGAATCGACGAGACTACGAGCGGCTATTCTCACACATACCCTTGAGAGAGACATCCATTGTCTTGAGGACGTATACGGGGCAAAAAGTATACCCCAGAGGCAAAATAAGGGTGCCTGTCGAATACAACGGCAAGAAAATACAGAAATTGTATCTCTACATTCTGCAAGATGGTGGACCACCGTTATTGGGGCGTGAATGAATCAGAAAGATAAGTTTAGACTGGCACTCCATTCAGGCACTGGCGGTGGCTGGTAAAAAGGATGACGACGTCACTCCTGGACGATTGTCAACAATCTTAGCTGACGCCAAAGAGGTATTTCAACAAGAACTGGGCACTCTTAAAGGCGTAACCGCCTCGATAAAAATAGAGGAGAATGCAATTCCCAAGTTTTTCAAAGCAAGACCGGTACCATATGCAATTCGCCCAGCCGTCGAGGCAGAGCTGGAGAATCTGGAGAACGCAGGCATGTTATCTAAGGTAGACTGGAGCGAGTGGGTGACACCCATCGTTCCTGTCATGAAGAAAATGTTAAACAATAAGTCTGAGGAGCCAAGGAAGGTTTGCATCTGTGGGGACTTCAAGGTGACAGTGAACCCAATCCTTCACACAGTACAATATCCTCTTCCAAGGATAGAAGATATCTTCGCCTCACTATCCGGAGGGAAGCGTTTTACAAAAATTGACCTAGCGCAAGCATATTTGCAGATGGAGGTTGAAGAATCCTCTAGGAAGTATCTCACGATAAACACTCACAAAGGTCTTTGCCAGTATAATCGCCTGGTATTCGGAGTAGCATCAGCTCCGGCGATATGGCAAAGAGCGATGGAACAAGTCCTGCAAGGGATTCCGAGGACTCAGTGTTACTTGGCCGACATCCTAGTGACAGGTGAAGATGACAGTGAACACCTTGCCAACCTAGAGCAGGTGCTCACTAGACTACGTGAACATGGGCTACGAGCCAGTCGCCCCAAGTGCGAGTTTTTTAAGAAACAGATATCGTATTGTGGCCACGTGATTGATGAAGAGGGGTTGCATAAGTCCCCTGACAAAATTGAAGCGGTAGTTAAGGCTTCAGCACCTGAAAATGTGTCACAACTGAGGTAATTCCTCAGATTGGTGAATTACTACCATAAGATTTTGCCGAATTTGTCCACAATTCTGCATCCACTGAACGCCCTACTACAAACGGGAGTAGCATGGAAATGGAGCAATGAATGTAAGCGGGCCTTTCAGAAGAGTAAGGACCTAATCACTTCAAGAGAAGTATTGGCTCACTACAACCCATCACTACCGATAAGACTGGCGTGTGATGCGTCTCCCTACGGCATTGGGGCGGTACTGTCACATAAATTCCTTGATGGTTCTGAGAGGCCGATAGCTTTTGCGTCACGCTCGTTAACTTCAGCCGAGCGTAACTACGCCCAGATTGACAGGGAGGCCCTCAGCCTGGTGTGGGGGGTGAAGAAGTTCAATCACTACCTGCACGGTCAGAAATTTACTCTACTAACTGATCATCAACCTCGCGTCTCCATTTTCAACCCTCAGAAGGGCGTACCGATAATGACGGCACAACGGCTACAGAGGTGGTCCCTTTTCCTAGGGGCACACCAATATGACATCGAGAAGGAACTAAACAGCATGGGAATGCTGATGGATTGTCACGCCTACCGTTGCCGATGGTGGAAGAAGAACTGGCAGTGGATCCAGTGGGGTTATTCCACTCGACTATTGTCGAATGTCTCCCTGTGACGAATGCAAACATAGAAAAGGAAACACGAAATGACCCGACACTCTCCAGGGTCTATGATTTAACGGTGAAGGGATGGCCAGCACATGGCGAACCACTGCTGCCAGCATTCTCACAGAGAAGAGAACAGCTGTCAGTGTGCAGAGGAACCTTGATGTGTGGATCCAGAGTAGTAATTCCACCCAAATTGAAGGATAGAGTGCTCAATGAGCTTCATGAGGGTCATCTGGGAGGGGTAAAAATGAAGAACTTAGCCAGAGCGTTTGTGTGGTGGCCGGGAATCGATAGAGAAATCGAAGAGATGACCAAGAGCTGTACAGGATGCCAGAAGGTCCAAAACGCCCCACCACAAGCCCCTCTACATCCATGGGAGTGGCCCTCATCTCCATGGCAAAGGGTGCACATTGATTTTGCTGGTCCCTTTATGGACTCGATGTTTTTAATTGCGGTGGATGCACATTCAAAGTGGCCAGAGGTAATAAAAATGTCCTCAACCACCACAGAAAAAACTATCACAGTCTTACGAACCATATTCGCCAGGAATGGGCTGCCTGAACAGATTTGCTCTGACAATGGACCACAGTTTGTGTCTGAAGAGTTCCGGAGGTTCTTAAAGAACAATGGTGTTAAGCATTACACATCCGCCCCATATCATCCAGTCACTAATGGATTGGCCGAGAGGTTTGTTCAAACATTCAAGAAGGCTATCAAGGCAATGTGTAATGAAGATATACCCCTACAACACAAGGTGGATAACTTCTTGTTTGCCTACCGGAATGCGACACATGCGGTTACCAACCAAACTCCAGCCATGATGTTCTTCAATCGAAGACTACGATGCCACTTGGATTTGGTTAAGCCAAACATCAGAAGAGATGTGGAGAACAGGCAGTTTCAGAATATGAATGAAAGGCCGACCAGGAGTTTTAAGATAGGTCAACTAGTTTTGGCCCGGGACTACCGCACAGAGAAATGGCAGCCAGGAACGATCTGTACACGGCAAGGACCTCTAATGTATACCGTGGACGTTGGAGAAAGCATTGTAAGACGCCATGCTGACCAGATTCTAGAGTCACTGGAAAACCTCAACTCCACACCACGATCTGATACACCTGGCGATGAAACCGAAGTACCAATTGCATCTACCGCAGAATCGGTGATATTGGGAGCAGACGAACCAAACAACGACATTGATCCCGACTCAACCTTGCCAGAAGAACCTGATATCCCAAAGAGGCGTTATCCAGACAGAATCAGGAAGCCTCCTCAAAGACTGAACTTATAATTGCTTAACTTCAACTAATGTGTCTAGCAACCGTAATTGTAATTGTAATTAGTTATTATTTAGTTGTTAAATTAATGTTATGTACTGTTTATCTAAAAGGGGAGGAATTGTTGTGTATGTCCCTTTAAGGGAATAACTGGTCTCAGACTGCCGTACCGGCAGTGACCATCCCTGTATAAAAGGCCGTGGCAGGCTTCTGTAGTTTCAGTTTCCAGATTGTCTCCATTCAGTAAAGACTTGTTAAACCAATTCCTGCATTCCGTGTCTCCATTAACACACGGATTTAATAGCTGAGGTGGCCTCACACATTGACCAATATTCTCAGGAGTCAGTTCAGGATCTAGCTCAAGTTAAACTGCCAGTTTGGCATTGTTGCACATAAACTGCTTTGCACTGATGTGGAAATGGCCGTGGGCCATCAGCCTGTATCGGCAGTTCTTCATTAAAAAATCTAGCTGGCATGTGACTATGACCCTGCACACCAACCTGCAGCTCCACAGTTCCATTGTCCTTGGACAGAGTGAGATGGGAGACTGCTGTGTAATTGGAGCTGAGACCTGCAGCTGTGATACAACAAAGTCCTAATTGATCCATCCAGGTGCCCCAGCATCAACCAACCAAATAAATTGCAGTCATTTGACTAAAATACTCAGCTATAAGTGAGTTCAGATAAAGAAAAGCTGCAAAACCAAAAAGATTGCAATATCCATCGATCAATTTATTTCGTTATCTGTTATAATGTTGCAAATCAAACCACCTTCTCTAGTAGATTATGTACTGAACCCTTCAATCAAGGGGAATACAATGCAAAATCTAATTCACTTAACAATGCTAAGAAATAACGACAGCACCATAGTAATATTAATCAGTGGGACACAAACAGAACATTGAGCTTTCATTCTCCTGCCTTCATGTGGGTTTTCCGTGTTATAGAGGAATAGGGATAGGCAAATCATAAAGTCATAGAGTACAACGGCACAGAAGGAGGCTATTCGGCCCATTGAGTCCATGCCGGCTCTCTGTAGAGCAATCCAGTCAGTCCCATTCCCCCGCTCTATCTCCATAGCCCTGCAAGTTTATTTCCCTCAAGCGCCTATCCAGTCTCCCCTTAAGCATTGGGGGGAAAAATTCAGTTGATTAGCGCCTCCTGTTAGCACCCTAACGGGGCGCAAAGCAACTAGCGCCTGGGCGCAGCGATGTTTGCGCTGCTCGCGAAATTGACCAGACATTTTGCGGCGGCGCTAAATACTACCACCACGATCTCCTGCGCTCGCAGATCGTGACATCACTCGAGCGTGCAACGCCCCGGTAGTGCCCCAGACTGGATACTGAGTGTTCCTAGAGGGTAACGTTTTGCAGTCAGAAAAGGAACTGGTTGAGCGCTATTTAAAGGCAGCCGCTTCCTGCCTTTTTTTGTCAGCGACATTTTTGCACCACGCATTCTGAGAGAGAGAGACTTCTGGAGAGATTCAACGCTGTGTGAAGGAGTTTTGGGTACTGAGCGGCACTTTGCAGGTTCATTTTGATTTGACCTTCCTAGCATCGATTAAGAAGAGACTATGGGGGCTGCACTCTGAACTCTTTCCCTGGGTCTCTCCATTGTTCTTTCCAGCAAAATTGATGTACAGGTCTCTCCAGACCGAGATTCAAGGCTGTAATGAGCAGGGTGTGGCTGGAGAGCAAGATCAACCCTCCCCTTTAAGAACTGGCCAGCGCCAGTGTGTCTGTGTTCCATTGCTGACTAACATAACATGAGCTTCGCCAGCGCTCTGAGGTAGCGCCTCGCTCCTTGGTGTTAGCGCCTTAAGAGAAGTGTGTAGCGCCTGATTTAGCGCTCCAATCATCTCCAGGGCGATAGAAGCCAAGTTTGCAGTCGGAGGTGATAATTAGCGCCAGGCGCTAAACTTTCAGCCCAGCCAATAATTGTGCCCCAAACGGGGCGATACCAAATTTCTCCCCCTGAGTATCTCCACTCCCACCACTTCTGTCAGCAGCGAATTCCAGGTCATCACCACTCACTGCATAAAAAAGTTTTCTTCACATCCCCCTGTATCTCTTGCCCAAAACCTTAAATCTATGTCCCCTAGTCCTTGTACCATCAGCTAGTGGGAACAGACTTTCCCCGTCTAGCCTATCCAAACCTGTCATAATCTTGTATACCGCTATCAAATGACCCCTCAACCTCCTTTGCTCTAATGAAAACAAATCCAGCTTCTCCAACCTGTCCTTGTAGCTAAGATCCCCCATCCCCAGAACCATTCTGGTAAATCTCCTCTACACCCTCTCAAGGGCCTTCACATCCTTCCTATAGTGTGGTGACCAGAACTGGACGCAATACTCCAGTTGTGGCCTAACCAGCACTTTATAACGGTTCAGCATAACTTACCTACTTTTGTACTCAATACCTCTATTTATGAAACCCAAGATCCCATATGCTTTATTAACCACTCCCTCAATATGTCCTGCCACCTTCAGGAACCTATGCACATTAACTCCCAGGTCTCGCTGTCCCTGCACACTCTTTAAAACTGTGCCATTAGGTGTATATTGCCTCTCTCTGTTCCTTCTGCCAAAATGCATCACTTCACACTTCTCTGTATTAAATTCCATCTGCTACTTGTCTGCCCATTCTGCTAGCCTTTCTATGTCCTGTTGCAGTCGATTGATATCATCGTCACTGTTTGCCAGCCCCCCCAAGTTTGGTGTCATCAGCAAATGTAGAAATTCTACTCTATTCCAATACGTATTCAGGTCATTTATATATATATATCAAAAAAAGCAGTGGCCCCAGCACTGACCCTTGGGGAATACCACTGTCTACCATCCTCCAGTCTGAAAAACAGCCATTTACCACAACTCACTGTTTTCTGCCCTTAAGCCAATTCCTTATCCAAGCTGCCACTGATCCACCTATTCCATGAGCCTCAATTTTGATAACCAGCCTTTTATGTGGTACTTTGTCAAACGCCTTCCGAAAATCCACGTCGACAACATCCATTGCATTCCCTTCATCAATCCTCCCTGTTACTTCATCAAAAAATTCAATTAGATTAGTCAAACACGATCTGCCTTTTACAAATCCGTGTTGGCTCTCCTTAATTAGCTTAAACCTCTCCAAGTGCCCGTTAATTTTTTCCTTGATTATTGTTGCTAAAACTTTACCCACCACTGATGTTAAACTGACCGGCCTGTAATTACTAGGATTGTCCTTATACCCTTTCTTGAACAATGGTGCCACATTTGCCAGTTTCCAATCCTCAGGCACCTCCCCTGCATCTAGAGAAGATTGGAAAATTATGGCAAGCCCTTTCGCTATCTCCTCCCCTAATTCCCTTAGCAACCTGGGATGCAGGCTATCTGGACCAGGTGACTTGTCCACTCTAAGCATAGCCAGCCTTTCTACTACATCCTGTCTATCAATTTTCACCCCTTCCATTGCTTCTACCTTTTCCAATTCTACCGATATTTTGTCAGCATCCACATCCTTAGTAAACACCGATACAAAGTACTCATTGAGTAATCTAGCCTTACCTTGCGCCTCTAAGCATATATCACCTTCTTTGTCGCTAATAGGCCCCACCCTGCCTCTTACTACCCACTTACTGTTTACATGAAGGTTTTTGGGTTCCCTTTTATGTTAACCACCATTCTACTCTCATAGTCTCTCTTTGCCAATCTTATTTTCATCATCACCTCCCCTCTCAACTTATTGTATTTGGTCTGGTTCTCCCTTGAAGAATTCACCTGACATGCATCATACACCCTTTTTTTTTGTTTCATCATCTTCTCTATCTCCCTCGTCATCCAAGGAGCCCTTGCTTTCGTTCCCTTACCCTTCTCTCTTGTTAGAATGTACCTAGCCTATACTTGGAACATCTCCTCCTTAAAGATCACCCATTGTTCCGTTACAGTTTTTCCTGTCGGTTTTTGGTTCCATTTTACCCTGGCTAGATCCTTTTGCATCCCATTGAAGTTAGCCCTATTCCAGTTTAGAAGTTCCACTCTAGATTGTTCCTTTCTCTTCTCCATTGCTAATCTAAATCTTATGATACGATGATCACTCATACCCAAGTATTCTCCTACAGACACTTGGTCGACCTGGCCCACCTCATTCCCCAGCACCAGATCCAGAAATGCCTCATTTCTAGTTGGGCCAAGAACATATTGGTCAAGGAAATTTTCCTGAACACATTTCAGAAATTCCTCCCCCTCCTTTCCCTTTACCCTAGCATTATCCCAAGTAATATTTGGGTAATTAAAGTCCCCCAATATCACCACTCTAAATCTCCTCAAATATATCATGAAACGTGCTCTCAATAGTTCTTTAATTTTTTCAGTTCACCGATAATGCCAATAATGAGTGTGTCATCATAAAAATATTTTTAGCTTCCAATGGATTGGGGCTTCAAAATAGGCTTTGTGTTATTTTACTTAGTAAGATTCCTGCTGCCGTGTGTGTTTTTTGCTCCAGGAAGCCGTAGCAAAATAATGATGCAACTGCTTGTCATAATTATATTTAAATTGGAATAGAAATGTCCTTATTCCACGTATCATTCTGAATTTCTATTAGTATGACAGAAATGGGGACCTATCCTTGTTTCAAGTTATGCATTTCTATGTTGTATTTTTGGCAAATTTTAACTAGTCTGTTGTCTGCTCTCTGGAAGAGGTGTATTGTGCTGTTTGAACAAACAGGCTTCATTCTATCTAGGGCCATTACATATTAATGACAGCAGAAATTCCTCCTGGACTATGGAACATTTTCTCAGTATCTCGCAGCCCTATAGCTTGACCGAAAGGCTAAATCAAAAGTCACCGTAAAATCTGATATTCTTCCCTTCTCTGTATTTTTAACCATGTAACTCCTTCTCTTGCTTTTCCCTAAACAACCACATCCTGCGATACCCGATGCAGAACTGTCTGTCAGCTCCAAATTCTATCAGCTTCCATTGCCTGAAGAACATAATGTTCTCTGTTACCAAGTATTTTCAACAATCTGTTTAGTAACTTATTTCAGCTTACAGCTGCGAGGGAGTAGTCCACAAATCTGTCAAAAACCAATTAGATGATTCATTTACAATAATTGTACTTAAAAATGTCCTCACCGGGGTTAAGCCAGAGATGCTGCAAAGAAAATACAATTGTAATTGTGCTTCCCATAAAACCCCAGCCTATGGTTGCAGGACATTTAAAACCCACAGACGTTGAGCAGCTGCTCCAGAGATGAAAGTGGCTGGGAGTAGACGCAACATCTGGTTAAAAGGCCACTAAAAATACGTCAACATTTAACTGGGAGATTGCGCCCCAGGCAGAGGTACATTCATGCCATCTGTAAACTGTATCCATGGCACACTTCAAAAATTCCCCTCTCCAATATCTGCTGTACTATGGACATTGAAAAGTGCATTATAGATCTTCCTGATGAGCTCCTGGGCAATACACTTCAAGTGAGTGTCTCTCACAACTAAACGTTCAATTGATAGAGAAGGCCACCACATTGCTATCAAAACTCATGAATGATGTTACACTATTTAACAAGTTCAAGCCTTTTCTTTTTTTTAATTTAAGTTTATGTATATGAATCCGTGCACATTTCAGGGGATTATTTTTATACAATTCACTGACAATTGCAAAATAAGACATTCACTCAGAAGTAAGCTGCAATTATTGACTATTATCACCTCTGCATAGATGATAAGGAGGAGAAATGAGATGCACTGTAGTAATTTGAATTTGTACTCAACTTCTAATTTCCTACCTGCTAGAAAATAAAGATTTTGTCCAACGCCCTGGAAGATCATAATTACTTCATCTGTCTAAGTTTAATGACAAAGGCCCCCTCCTATTTCTCATCTATTTCTACATGCTGCTTCTCAGTGACATCATCTGGAAACACAACATCAGGTTCCACATGTACGCTGATGACACCCAGCTCTACCTCACCACCACCTTTCTCGACCCCTCCACTGTCTCTAATTTGTCACACTGTTTGTCCGACATTCAGTAATGGATGGGATGAGCAGAAATTTCCTCCAACTAAATATTAGGAAGACCGAAGCCATTGTCTCTGGTCCCCACCACAAACTCTGTTCCCTCGCCACCGACTCCATCCCTCTCCCTGGCAACTGTCTGAGGCTGAACCAGACCGTTCGCAACCTTGGTGTCGCATTTGACGCCGAGATGAGCTTCCGACCACATATCTGTGCCATCACAAAGACCGTCTACTTCCATCTTCATGACATCGTTCGATTCCTCCCCTGCCTCAGCTCATCTGCTGCTGAAAGCCTCAGCTGCTTTCTTCACTCAGAGGGTTGTGAATCTTTGGAATTCTCTACTCCAAAGGGCTGTGAATGCTGAGTCACTGAGTATATTCAAGGCTGAGATAGATACATTTTTGGACTCATGGGGAATCAAGGGATATGGTGATCAGGCAAGAAAGTGGAACTGAGGTCAAAGATCAGCCATGATCTTATTGAACGGTGGAGCAGGCTCGAGGGACCGTATGGCCTACTCCTGCTCCTAATTCTTATGTTCTTATGTGTAACTCTCATCCATGTCTTTGTTGCCTCAAGACTTGACTATTCCAACACTCTCCTGACCGGCTTCCCATCTTCCACCCTCCATAACCTTGACCTCATCCAAAACTATACGGCCCATATCTTGACTCGCACCAAGCCCCGTTCATCTGTGTTCGCTGACCTACATTGGCTCCCGGTGGGGCAACGCCTCAATTTTAAAAGTCTCATCCTTGTTTTCAAATCCCTCCATGGCCTCGCACCTCACTATCTCTGTAACCTCCTCCAGCCCTAAAAACCTTCAAGATCTCTGCGCTCCTCCAATTCTGGCCTCTTGCGCATCTCCAATTTTAATCGCTCCACCATTGGTGGCCGTGCCTTCAGATGCCTAGGGCTAAGCACTGGAATTTCCTGCTTAAACCTCTCCGCCTCTCTACCTCTCCTTCATCCTTAAAACCTACCTCTTGGTCCAAGCTTTTGGTCACCTGCCCTAATAACTCCTATGTGGCTCGGTGTCAAATTTTGTTTGATAATGCTCCTGTGAAGCACCTTGGGATGTTTTACTACATTATAGGCACTATATAAAATGCAAGTTGTTGTTGTTGTAGTAGATCATTTTCCCTCAATTTCCTTGTCACTTTCCTGTCCTATTCAATTGCATTTCCTGAGTACACAATGATCTCTCTTGCTGTTTAACAGTGCCCTTCCTTTCAGTGAAACTTTGGACCAGCTATCTTCAGGTAACATATTAAACTCATTCATTAGCTCATTACATTTTAATTGCATTCTTGTCTGCTCGACTCCAGCTCTAATGAGTAAGAATTCTTGCGTCTGCAATTAAGATGAAGACACTTGTTTTAGATAATTACATAATAAATAAATGGGGCCCAGAATTTGCAGGAGTGGGGTATTTCACAGTGTGCCTGGTTAGTTAGACATTTTCCTGCAACTTTCAACTCAAATTTTTTTTGTCCTGTAAGTTGCTGGAAGTGCGAGCTTATAACAGCGTGGCAAGAGCAACAGGGCATCTGGGACTTTGGTGAACAACAGGATCAACAGGGTATCTCCTTAACCAATGAGATTTAAGGACTGAGAAATAAGCAGCGGAAGGGCTGAGAAGAAGGGTGAATTAGAGTGGGTGAATTCAATGTCAAATCAGGTACAGGAAAAAAGAAAGACTTGCATTTTATATCACACCTTTCATGACCACCAGACGTCTCAAAGCGCTTTACAGCAATGAAGTACTTTTTGGAGTGTAGTCACTGTTGTAATGAGAAATAAAGAGAGGGAAAAAAGATTGAATTAAGAGAGAGAGAAAGGAAAAGTACGATATTTTTGACATTTCACGACATGCAGTAATAAGACTCCTCACTTTTAATGGTTCACTTTCTGAGCCAGAGAGGTTGATTGGCAGTCATTAACAATTATCACGTTGTTAAAAGGGTACTAACGCTGTTAGTTACTAGATTTAACTTTCTGCGGCGAGAGTAATGGGCAATTAATGTGCAAATGCAGCAACTTAATGAAACACACAGGGAGGTTAAGGGCGAGATGCTATTTTCATGAAGCTAATGATGGAATAGCGCAAATTATATAACGATTTACAATCATGGAGATTCACAATTCACGGGGTATCTCTTCCTCATCACAGGTTGCTGGGTGATTTGCACGTTAATAACTGTGTGCATCGTTCAGCAAATTCTCAGCCAATATTAATCTACTTGAAGCAGCACTTAACCAAGACTGTGGAAACAACTGAACTATTAAGACTGTCAGAAAAATCATAGCAAGAAATTGAGACAAAATTGAAGGATTTGCTTTTTCCTGACATTTCAATTTATTGAACATTTGATCAGTAGATTTAATGCTTAGGAAACAAGAATTAAAAATCTGTCATTGGCAGGTTTAACATTCATAATTTAAGGATGCAAGCTGCCAAACAGAGCATTAGTTGCAATCTGAGTTTGTAAAACCTGAAAACAGGTTAGACAGGTAATGGAAGTCTGAAATAACAACAGAAAATGCTGGAAACACTCAGCAGGTCAGGCAGCATCCGTGGAGAGAGAAACAGAGTTAACGTTTCAGGTCGATGACCCTTGGTCATAATCTGTTCTGATGAAAGGTCATCGGCCTGAAATGTTAACACTGTTTCTCTCTCCATGATGCTGCCTGACCTACTGAGTGTTTCCAGACAGGTTAATGTGTTGAGTCTGTGTTTTTAAATGTAGTTATGCTGAATAACGGATCACAGACTACAGAAATAATTAAACAGGTCTTTAGTGATTGAGGGTCAAGGCTGAACTGGGATACAACTTTGCTCCGCAGGATTTATATACCGGTGTGGTCACCACCGGTACTACAATGTACAGGAGCCATCAAAAAGTAGTCCATCACCTTAAGGTATCCTCTTAAGGTGGTACAGGTTACATACACTACAATTCCTCCCCTTTTAGCTTAACAGTGTACACCCCAAATTAAACATTACATGGATAACATATATACAATTTTCACACAAACTGTTCAAAGATTCAGTCTCTGAGGAGGCCTCCTGATCCGGGCCGGATAACGCCTTTCAGGGGTCTCTGGTTCTCGTTGCTGGGGTGACTCATCCATTTGATCTCCTATGGATTGAACATCATCATGTACGTTCGAGTCTGAGGTAGATGCTACAGGCTCAATAACTTCTTCAACTGGTGTCTCTGCCATAGACATGGAGTCGACCCTTGTTCTCGATTCCACGAGTTGGTCAGCATGACGTCGTATTACGTTCTCTCCAACGTCTACCATGTACATCAAGGGTCCTTGTCGGGCACGAATTGTTCCGGATTGCCATTTATCATCCCTATAGTCCCTGGCCAACATTGGTTGTCCTATTTCGAAACTCCGAGTGGCCTTGTTATTTACGTGCTGGAATTGCTTGTTTTCGACTTCCCTTCGCACATTGGGTTTTAACAAATCCAACCGGGACCGCAACCTCCTGTTATAGAACATTATGGCAGGGCTTTGATTTGTCACTGCATGCATGGCGTTTCGATATGCCATCAGGAAATTGTCCACCTTGTGTTGTAGTGGAATATGGTCTTCGCTCATGGCCTTTATCGCCTTTTTGAATGTTTGTACAAATCTCTCGGCCAACCCATTTGTAGCCGGATGATATGGGGCAGATGTATAGTGTTTCACCCCATTCTTTTTCATGAATTTCTGGAATTCTTCTGACACGAACTGTGGTCTGTTGTCTGAAAATATTTGTTCCGGCAACCCATTCCTTGCAAATATGGTTCTTAGAACTGCGATCGTCTTCTCAGAGGTAGTGGTCGACATCTTAATCACTTCTGGCCATTTAGAATGTGCGTCTACTGCTATCAAAAACATGGAATCCATGAATGGACCTGCAAAGTCGATATGCACACGTTGCCATGGGGTTGAAGGCCATTCCCACGGATGCAGCGGTGCAATTGGAGGTGCATTTTGAACTTTTTGGCACCCTGAGCAGCTTTTAGTCAGATCCTCTATTTGTTTGTCGATACCTGGCCACCACACATAAGCCCTAGCAAGGCTTTTCATCTTGACTCCCCCCAGATGACCTTCATGCAATTCCTTCAGAACTCGCTCCCTTAATTTAGGAGGAATAATCACCCTTGTTCCATACATCAATGTTCCTTGACATACGGACAGCTGTTCTCGTCTGGCTGAGAATGCTAGTAACAGTGGGTCGCCATGTGCTGGCCATCCCTTCACTGTCAAGTCGTAGACCCGAGACAGTGTCGGGTCGTTTCGGGTCTCTCTCTCAATACCCGCATTGGTGACTGGTAAGCATTCGATGATGGTCGAGTGAAATATCTCGACAGGGTCAACTGCCGGTGCCTCTTCCGCTGTAGGTAGTGGCAGGCACGACAGCCCATCAACATTACCATGTTGCTTTGTACCTTTGAATTCGATATCATATTGATGTGCCCCTAGGAAAAGGGACCATCTCTGAAGCCTCTGCGCCGTCATTACCGGAACACCCTTCTTAGGGTTGAAAATGGAAACCAACGGCTGGTGATCTGTCAGCAGCGTAAACTTTTGGCCTTGCAGGTAATGGTTAAATTTCTTAACCCCCCACGCGAGGCTGAGAGCCTCCCTATCTATCTGAGCATAGTTGCGCTCTGCGGAGGTCAATGATCTGGATGCGAACGCGACTGGCCTTTCCGAGCCATTTGGAAACTTATGTGAGAGCACTGCCCCGATACCATATGGAGAAGCATCACAAGCTAAGTGAATAGGCAGCGTTGGGTTAAAGTGAGCCAACACTTCCTTAGAGGTGATCAGTACCTTGCTCTTTTGAAAAGCCCGCTTACAATCATCGCTCCACTTCCATGGTATTCCCATTTGCAAAAGAGTGTTCAGCGGGTGTAACACCGTGGATAAATTTGGAAGAAATTTGTGGTAATAGTTAACCAAACCAAGGAACGACCTCAACTGGGATACATTTTCTGGAGCAGGAGCCTTCACAACAGCTTCGATTTTGTCAGGTGACTTATGGAGCCCCTCCTTGTCAATGACGTGGCCGCAGTACGAGATTCGCTTTTGAAAGAACTCGCATTTCTGTCGATTAACTCTGAGCCCATATTCTTTCAATCTGGTGAGCACCTGCTCCAAATTCGCGAGGTGATCCTTATCATCATCTCCTGTAATCAGGATGTCGTCCAGGTAGCATTGTGTGCCTGGAATTCCCTGCAATACTTGCTCCATGGCCCTTTGCCAAATCGCTGGAGCCGATGCCACTCCAAAAACCAGTCTATTATACCGATATAAGCCCTGATGTGTGTTGATCGTGAGATACTGGCGTGACGCTTCATCCACTTCCATCTGTAGGTACGCCTGCGCCAGGTCTATCTTGGTGAAGTGTTTCCCACCAGACAGCGAAGCGAAGATATCTTCAATCCGCGGAAGCGGATATTGCACCGTGTGAAGAACCGGATTAACAGTGATCTTGAAATCGCCACAGATGCGAACCTTCCCAGGTTCCCCCGGCTTGTTGCTCAACGCACGCTTCATGACAGGAACAATGGGTGTGGCCCATTCGCTCCAGTCCACCTTGGACAGTACTCCTGAACATTCTAGCCCTTCCAGCTCTGCTTCCACAGCAGGTCGTATCGCATAAGGTACCGGCCTGGCTTTGAAAAATTTTGGGTTTGCATGTTCTTCAACCTTGATGTTTGCCGTAATTCCTTTCAGTGTTCCCAGTCCCTGTTGGAACACCTCCTTAGCATCGTCTAATATTTTGGACAGTCGTTTAGGTTTGACGTCATCCTCTTTACAGGCATCTACAGTCAGTGCTTGTATGGAATGCCAGTCCACATTTATTCTCCGGATCCATTCCCGTCCCAGTAGCGGCGGACCTCCATCATGTTCTGACTTTCTTTACCTTTGTAGACCACATTTACTTTTATCTTTCCTTTGGGGTATACTATTTGCCCCGTGTATGTTTTCAATACAATCTCCGTATCCCTCAGGGGAATGTGCGAGAATAACCTTTTGTAATCTTGCTTATTCATGACCGTTAATGCCGATCCAGTGTCCAATTCCATCTTCACTTGGACTCCTGCTATCCGAAGCATGACCCAGGTAGTTTGGTGGTCTGCTGTGTTACCCACATTATGTATTTTTAGACCACCCAGTTCCTTACTGCTGGAGTCTGAATCCATCTTCTGTTCATCCGAACTGTTCTCTGTCACCTTGTGTACTTTTTTGAACTTCTCCTGCGGTGACTTTTTGCTGCTGGTCTTCTTTCCTGACCGGCATACTCTCGCTATGTGACCAAGTTTGCCACATTGCCTGCATTCTTTATCTTTGAACCAGCACTGGTTCTGGTCATGTGTTGTCCTTCCGCAACGATAGCACTTTACTGCGCCCAATGCCATTTCATTGGTGCTGAATTCCAATGGCCTTTGCTGTATCTCTGCAGCACCTCGTGCTGCTGCCTCGTGCGATGCTGCAATGCTGAAAGCTTTGTCCAGCGTAAGATCCTTTTCCTCTAGCAGTCGCTTCTGGGTTCCTTCCCTTAGGAGCCCACACACAAACTTATCTCTCAGTGCGTCTGCTAGTCCTGTACCGAACTGACAGTACTTTGATAACTTGCGCAGTTCGGTTAAGAATTCAGCGTTGCTTTCTTCTTTAAGCTGAATTCTTTTGTAGAATTTAAATCGTTCCGCTATCAGCAGCGGCGTGGGGTTTAAATGCTCTTGCAGGATCGTAACAATATCCGCAAAACTCTTTCCTACCGGTTTATCTGGTGTTACAAGGTTCCTTAATAACCCGTACGTCTTCGCACCCATCGAGTTTAATAGGGTTAGTGCTTTCTTACCCTCCGGTACCTCATTCGTTGTACAGTAAACTTCGATGCGTTCCACATAAGTGGCCCAATCTTCTACATCGCTATCAAAAGCAGTGATGTTACCTGTTTTTGGCATCCTTTTTGAGTTTCCTTTCCTTCGGATATGATTATTATTTTATTTTATTTTTATTTTTTTCAAAATGGCGGCTTCCCACGCTTGGCGGCTTTTCCCGCGCTTGTCTTCTTCCCCCGCCGACTCAAAATGGCGATTACCGCGCTGTTGCCGTTCTCGCCTCCCAGCGGTCCTTTATTTTCCCCTACGCTGCTGCTCTTGTTCCCCGCCGCTCCCGCAGTCCTTGTGGTCATAAACGCTTTCTTGGCTGCTGCGCGTCTCTGCCCCGATTGCAGTCTGACCCCTGACACCGGCTGCGGTCGTGTTCTCCGCCTTTTTCGTCGTTACCCTCCCCTTCTCTTACTGACAACTCGGCCAACTTCCCCCCCGTGCCGCTCGATCGGGCTTACCCGCCGCTGTCGTTGAAGGGATGTTCACTGATGTTTGACTTCGTGGCCAGAACCCAACCCGGGTTCCTGATGGCCTCCCGTGCGATGCAGTGCCCAGCAGGATGTTGAGGGTGGATGTCCTTGTTCGACGCCCGTTTCAGAGGGCGAAGCTTCCTTTGATGCAACTGCCGCTAGGTAAGATTAGACTCGTCGCCACTGTTGAGTCTGTGTTTTTAAATGTAGTTATGCTGAATAACGGAACACAGACTACAGAAATAATTAAACAGGTCTTTAGTGATTGAGGGTCAAGGCTGAACTGGGATACAACTTTGCTCCGCAGGGTTTATATACCGGTGTGGTCACCACCGGTACTACAATGTACAGGAGCCATCAAAAAGTAGTCCATCACCTTAAGGTATCCTCTTAAGGTGGTACAGGTTACATACACTACATAATGGAAGTCATTTTCCCTGCCCCACAAACAAATACACAACCACACTCACTAGTGGACTGCTGTTGAGCAGGCCCATAGCAAGTGGCCTTTGCAATTCAAAATTTATGTTACACAGAGAAATACTCCAGAGCACAAAATCACATTACAAAAGTATCTTGCAAGCTGTACAAAGAATACAGTTTACTAAAGAAGTCGGAGAAAAGCATAAAAAAAAGATTTAAACACCATAACCAATTAAAAACAACAGAGAGAAAAGAAATACAGTAAAAAAGCTGGTAACACTCAACAGGTCAAGCAGCATCCGGGGCGAAAGAGAAGTCAGCTCGTCTACATTTCAGGTCTAAAGAGCCTTCCTCAGGACTGGACAGTGTTACAGATCTACAGCATTTAAAAAGGAACAGAACAAGGAAAAGGGAGAAAAACAAAACACACACAGAAATTGGAAACAAGATAATGACAGAAGTAAAGAAAAAAATAAAGAGAAACGGAAAACATGGGATCGGAGCAAAGTGAAATCCTAGCATGATCTGAACTAGGTGGTTTTATGTTGACGGGAAACTATGTTCATGAAAAGAGTTTTCCCATTTGTATCTAAACACACAATGGGCTGGTGTAAATTGCATTGCATACTTTACATTTTGGAACAAAACTGATGCATGGTTTCTTGACTCAAAAGCATGCAACCAACTGAGGTACTCAAGTTTGATTGTAAATCAATTTACATAAACTAGGCATGGGCAATAAATGACAGCCTTGTCCGTGATGACCACATCACCAGAATTAGTTAAATTTTTTTTTAAAAAGACCTAAAAAATTAACAGTAAACCCAATCAGTAAGCAGTAAACTTAATAGTAAATCCATTTTGTAATTTCTACAGAATCATAGGCCTGTATATTAACAGGGGTGGGTTACATAGGCGAGGGGGTGTGGAGTTTCAGACGGGAATTCCCCTCATGCTGTGGCATTTTAACTCCAAAGCGTACGTCTTTTGTCATTGACAGGTTCCCCGCCCAGAAGTCAGTCTGATTGACAGGCCTGCTTTCCAGTCAGGCGGGGAGGGCTCTGAAGCAGGCCGCAGGACAGGACCAGGTAGGTCCGATCCACGACCCAGGAGTCTTTGTATGGGGGGTGTCCGATTGGGGTGGGAGTAGCTTGGGGAGCTGGGGGGTGGGAGGAAGCAATCCTGCTCCTCCTGGCTCACAAGCAGTGCTGTAAAGGCACTTACCTTCTCTGTGAAGCTGTCCTCGCCTTCCTTCAGCTGTCGGGTTTCCCGAGGACTGGGAAACCCGGCAGGCCACAGTTAAATCTGTAAAACAGGTTAAATCAGAGGTTGCCAGTCTCTTTAAAATATTTAAATTGCCAACCCGCCAGGTGGGAGATGGTTGGTTGCCCGCCCCTTGTCCCGCTTGCGTTAAACCCGGAAGTGGGCGGGTTGGGGTCAAGTTTGAGATTTAAAAAATTTTAAACTCTGACCCGACCCCAACCAGCCCATAGAATCACACAGCACTGAAGAAGGCCATTGGCCAATCGTGCCTGTGCTGGCTTTTTGAGTGGGCTGTCCAATTAGTCCCACTCCTCTGCTCATTCCCCTAGCCCTGCAAATTTTCCCCCTTCAAGTATATATCCAATATCCTTTTGAAAGTTACCTTATGTCTCCATTACAATTTAATTCTTTGAAAGGGTTAGAGCATCATGGTGAATTTCATCTTTAATGTGTAAAATAAGAAGCAAATTTATTACCCAAATAATGTACAAACAAATAATCTGAGTAATATAAAATACCTATGTTGACAGTAGACATTCTTTTAGCTAACTCCTCAAGCTCAGCTTGCTGCCACGCAGTAGAAATCAATCAACAACTAACCTGCAAGTAGTTGATAATCCCTTTAAATAGCGCTGGTGGGGGGGGATCCTTCCTGCTGCTGAAAGCTGTGTGAGCTTAAGAGAGGGCGTTAGTTGGAGCGTTGAGCTCCAAAATGGCATCACTGGTGTCAAATTAGCATTGCATGCTGATTGACATCACAATCTGCCTACTCTGCATACATCAGGCGCAGACTCCCTGCGCCCATGCTAACGCCCTACCCAAGATGACGAACGGCGCAACCCGCACAAGAAGTGTGCGCACGTGCCACGGACGCCATTTTGGACCCAAAACAGCACTCGTAGGCCCAAACAATGGGCACTATGGAGCCACATTTTCCGGCCAGAGAGTCTATACCTTGACAGGATCCTACAGTGAATCTTCCACAGAAGAAAGAAGACCATTGTTGACATAGTACCTGACACAGAGATAATCACAGTGTCCCATTGGCAGGGTTGCCTCATAGCATCAACGTAGTGCAATGTCCTCTTTCTGCTATGGTCATGTTGCTGCTTTGGTACTTGAAGTTTGTCATGAATAATGATTACATTGATTTTTAAATATATGTGTCTGATTTGACAGGCCTGAACCCAAATTATATTGAGACATGGTACATTTCATTTGGCTAACAGTATCTATAAAATATACTGTTTTATTACTTTGCATGCTGTTAGTCTGGCACTTTCAATTTTAATATCACTACATAAACAGTTTGTTCCAGTTAATAAATTCCTGCAAGCCCATCCACTCTTTATCTCAATGCAGCAAAGAACGCTGCTGTAATTTTTTCCGAGATCATCTGTGGAATGACCATTCTAGCTTAGTGTAGGCTTCAACTGCCCTCCTCAACATATTCAGATGCAGTGACATACCAGCAAGTCCAGAGCCCTCCCCTGCCCCATGGATATAGTTCCACGTTCCACTGCCTTCCATGACAACACCTCTACCCCCTGCCGCCCACACCCCAGCTAAAAGAGCATTTGAAGACCCAAACCCTAGTGAGAGCGTTCTGGAGGACACAAGAAGCCCTCTCATCTTTGTGTTGCTGGGGCCCTTCACCTCTCACCATGGCTGAGTTTTCCTGACTCACTTGGACAATGGTGCAACTGAGCGTGGTTGTCAGGCAGTCATCGCAACGTGGGATACTTCCCCCACAATACACCCCCAGACAGACACTCCCCAGTCATAGAATGGAATCTGTTTCAATGACTGTCATGTGTTAGTATTAAAATTAAATAGGCTTTCTCATTACATTCCAACATGAAAGAAAAATTCCAAGGGGAGGACCCACCATCCGTGGTTAACTAAAAAAGTCAAAGATAGTATTAAACTTAAAGAAAATGCATATAATTGTGCAAAGATGGGTGGCAGGTCAGAAGATTGGACAGAATATAAAAAACAGCAAAGAATGACTAAAAGATTAATGAGAGAAAAATTAGAGTACAAGAGAAAGCTAGCTAGAAATATTAAAAACATAGTAAGAGTTTCTATAGATATTTAAAAAAGAACAGAGTTAACAAAGTGAGCGTTGGTCCTATAAAAAGTGAGTCTGGGGAATTAATAATGGAAAATAAGGAGATGGCAGTTGAATTGAACAGGTATTTTGCATTAGTCTTCACTATAGAGGATACAAGTAACATCCCAGAAATAGCTGTAAATCAGGAAATTGAAGGGAGGGAGGAACTCAAGAAAATTATAATCACCAGGGAAGTGGTACTGAGCAAATTGTTGGAGCTGCGGGCTGACAAGTCCTCGGGTCCTGATGGACTTCATCCTAGGGTCTTAAAAGAAGTGGCTAGTGAGACAGTTGATGCGTTGGTTTTAATTTTCCAAAATTCCCTAGATTCGGGGAAGGTTCCATTAGATTGGAAAATAGCAAAAAGGGAGGGAAACAGAAAGCAGGAAACTACAGGCCAGTTAGCTTAACATCTGTCATAGGAAAGATGTTAGAAGCTATTATTAAAGACATTATAGCAGGGCACTTAGAAAAGTTTAAAGTAATCAGGCAGTGTCAACATGGTTTTGTGCAAGGGAAATCATGTTTAATCAATTTATTGGAGTTCTTTGAGGGAGTAACGTGTGCTGTGGATAAAGGGGAACCGGTGGATTAACAGTACTTAGGCCTAGAAATTCAGTTGGTTGCGCCAGCCGTTAGCGCCTTAGGAGGAGTAGATGTCGGGCGCTAGGCGGCTAGCGCCCGGGCGCAGCGTGATCTGCGCCTCGCCCCAACTTCACTAGAGATTTAGCGGCGGCGCAAAGTCTTTGCGCGCGCAGCAGATCATGACGTCATTTCCTCGTGCAATGCCCTTTGTGCGCCCCCAACCGGAACTTCAGTCGCGCCGCCCCATTGTGCGCCTGGCGCCCCTAGCGACTGTTAGAGTGGAACGGTGCTCAGCCGATGCGGGGCGCGGGGGGCGCAAATTAAAGGGCACTCCTCCTGCACTATAAAAGGCTGCCATTTCGCAGCACTCCTTCTTGTGAAACGGATCTTTGGAGAGAGACCAAGGTAGAGAGCTTTCTGCTTTGGCCCAACACTCGGACAGGTACTTGTGGCTTCAGGCACAGCTTTCCACTAGTCTTTGCCTTCATTGACATCTCATTGTTTGCCAGCATATTATGGGGGCTGCAATGGGTGTCTCAATTACATCCAAAGGGCTCACAGACGCCGTGAGAGAGTGGCAGCCCTGGCTAGACGGAGAGGGGGCAACAGGCGTCGGGAAAGGAGGCCTTACCCACCCAGGGTATACCGCCAGCAGTTCTCCTATCTCAACATGTCTGACGCGCAGTGTGTTCGGAGGCTGCGATTCTGAAGGGACGTGGTCACAGAGATCTGCCACCTGCTTGGTGGTGATCTGCAGCCACAGCTGAGGAGCAGGACGTCTCTGTCGGTGGAAGTGAAGGTGACGGTGGCTCTCAACTTCTATGCCACCGGCTCCTTCCAATCTGCTACTGGGGACATTGCCAACATCTCCCAGTTCGCCGTGCATTGCTGCAGCCGCCAGGTGACCAATGCCCTTTTCAAAAGGAGACGTCAGTTCATCTCCTTCTCCATGGCCCTTGCCAAGCAGCAACAGCGTGCAATGGGCTTTGCAGCATTCGCGGGCTTCCCCATGGTGCAGGGCGCCATTGACTGCACGCATGTGGCTTTGTGGGCACCTCTGGAGAATGCCGAGGATTACCGCAACCGGAAGGGCTACCATTCGCTCAACGTCCAGCTGGTGTGTGACCACAGGCAGCTCATCCTAGCTGTCAATGCCCGCTTTCCAGGCAGCAGCCACGATGCCTTCATCCTGCGACAGACTTCTGTGGCAGACATGTTCCAGGCCCAGTCTCACCCACGAGGATGGCTTATCGGGGACAAAGGCTATCCTTTGTGTACCTGGCTGATGACCCCGCTCCGTGCGCCCAGCACCCCTGCTGAAGAGGGATACAACGAGAGCCATCAAGCGACCAGGAACATCATCGAACAAACAATTGGCGTCCTGAAGCAACGGTTCCGCTGTCTGGATCGTTCCGGTGGAGCCCTACAGTATTCGCCGGAGCGAGTCTCCCATTTCGTGGTCGTTTGCTGCATGCTGCACAACCTGGCTATCCGCAGGACTCAGGCACTGCCACCAGAGATTGGAGGACCACCTCAGGAGGAGGAGCAGGAGGAGGAGGAGGAGGACCAGCACAGGAGGGAGGCACAAAGTGCAAGGGCCGCCCGTCGCCGGCTTATAGAACGTCGGTTCTAGGCCCCCTCTCAGGGAATGGCTTGTGCCAATGTCAGCAGATGAATGTAGCCGCTCCACAAGCCCTCAGCCGAGCAGGGCAACCAGGACTTAACCAAAAAACCATGCACACTGCAATTTAACAACAATAATTTATTGAAAACCTCTGCCCTTCCCACATTACATGCTCATGTGGAGAAGCCCCCTCCAAAAACACAAAACTACCAGTCTCGGCCTTACAAAAAGAAAGAAAGACACCAGTCTCGGTCTTACACAAAAACAACTGCACCAGTCTCGGCCTTACAACAAGCACCAGGCATTTGTGCATACCTCTACTTTTTGCCCTGCGAGGGCGATGCCTTGCGCATCCTTGCCTGGCCCCTGCCCGCCCTGCTGCTCCTCCTCAATGGGAGCCCAGTGGCTGCAGCAAGGCTGGGGGAAGGCTGCTGAGGGGCAGATGGCGAGACGGCAGATGCCCTTGGGGGTCGGCCTGCACCAGCTCTGGCCTTGGAGTGGCCGGCTGCTGACTGCTCCAACTCTGGCTGGGCGGCAGCAGTCTGTCCAGCAGCTCGTGGCAGCTGCAATGGCGGAGTGGCAGTGTCGGCTGCAGGAATGGTGGCAACCTTGCAGATCGCAGGTGCTCGCTGGTCGCCTGAGACATTGGCACTCGCACGGGCCAGCACTGCAGCATGCGCAGCAAACAGCTGAAGAACAGACTGCTGGGCTGCTGCTGCGCGGCGAGTGCCCTGGCGATGCCTGGCTGATCCAGCGAGGGTGGCAGCAGTTAGTGCCCGTGTGGCCCTGGTCTGTGTCCGCATGACACCAGCCAGTGAATGGACGGCACGACTGAGCACTTGGCTAGAAGCCGACTGTGCTGCCGTGAAGTCCTGCAGACTCGTGGCCTGTGCTGCCGCGATGTCCTGCAGACTCGTTGCCTGTGCTGCCGTGAAGTCCTGCAGACTCCTGGCCTGTGCTGCACTGAATTGTTCCAGACTCCTGGCCTGTGCTGCACTGAATTGTTGCAGACTCCTGGCCTGTGCTGCTCCGAATTGCTGCACACTCCTTGCCAGTGACTCTATGGAGTCAGGCATCCTTGCCACTGCAGCCATGAGCTCAGTGTGCCTGCGCTCAGCCTGGACGGCCATTTCCTCTAGGAGGCGCACCTCCTCTGCGCTGACCGTCGCAGGACTGGAGGCCGCACTCACCCTCTGGGGAGAAGTCCGCTGAGCTTCCCCACCCCTCCCGCGTTGCTGCAGGCTGCTGGGCCCCGGAGCTTCACTCTCCTCCGACCCTTCCCCCCCGGCTCCCCTCCAGGGAAGACGTGTCCCCTACATCGCCATGGGCTGGCGCGGCTGAGGGTGGCACTGATGGGCCGGCTTCCTCTTCCTCCTCCTCGTCTTCCGAAGGGCTGACAGTGGCAACTTGAGGGCCCGCCTCCTCACCTGGCGATTCACCATCTGAAAGCAGGAAGGCACAAGAGTAGCTTTAGAGTGAGGACAGGGCGGCAGCGAGGGAGGCATGAGTGCTGCCATTCACTGCATTGGTCGGACAGTGGCAAAGGATGCTGATCTGAGGCGCAAGTGGAACGAGAGAGGTCAAAAAGGTGATGCCCTTACCATTGGTGCCCAGAACAGGGTCGGCATCTCCACTGGTGATGGGGCCAATCAGCCGGCCTGCCATAATGCGCTCCACACGCTGGTCGAGGTCGGAGAGCTCTTTGAGATCAGGACGGCCTCCCCCTGTCTCAGTTCGGTTGCGCCGATTGTGCGCCACCTTGGCCTGCAAGAGAAAGGACAGCCTCTAAGTACAGTGTGAAGCCCTGATCTTGTCTGCACTGCCTCCCATGGTCGAATAGCTTGTACAGTGTGAAGCCCTGATCTTGTCTGCAATGTCTCCCATGGTGGACTGGCCCTGACAGTGTGAAGCCCTGATCTTGTCTGCACTGCCTCCCATGTTCGAATAGCTTGTACAGTGTGAAGCCCTGATCTTGTCTGCAATGTCTCCCATGGTGGACTGGCCCTGACAGTGTGTAGCCCTGATCTTGTCTGCAATGCCTCCCATGGTCGAATAGCTTGTACAGTGTGTAAAGTGCTGAATGTGCAAGTGATTTGCATGCCAGTCCCATAGCTGCTGGATGAGGGCTGGCCATTAGGGCTTTCAGGTCCCTTTGCCCATAAAGTGAGGTGCACATGCAGGGATGAGGAGGACACTGGAAAGGGTACTCACCCTGACAACCCGAGTGAGGTCGTTGAACTTCTTCCGGCATTGCACAGGAGTCCTGGCAACCACGCTGTTGGAAGACACCCTGTTGGAGACCTCCCTCCAGGCTTTCCGGTAGGCGCTGGGCAGCGGCCTCTTGCCACCTTCTGGGAACAGAACATGGCGCCTGCGCTCCACTCCGCCAACCAGCAGCCTCAGGTCACCGTCGCTGAAGCGCTGCGCTCTCTCCCTGGCCTTCTCCATTGCCCTGGGCGTTGTGCAGGTGAAGCTGAAGTGGTCAGGCCTAGGTTGAGGGCTGCAGTGTGCAGGGCGTGGCAGGCAAACAAATCAACCCTCCCCCTTTAAGAGCTGACCGGCGCCAGAGTGTCTGCCGTCAATCAAGAAGTCGCCGCACCTGCGCTGCGCCCGGCCTCGGGGGTATCGCTCAGCACCGCTGGCTTAGCGCCTAAAGATAGTCATGCATCGCCTGTTTAAGCGCAGCAGCAACCTCTTGGGGCGATGCGACTGAATATCGGCGAAGGGGGCGCGACTTTGCGCCGGGTGCAAACTTTAGCGGCCGCCCGACTTTAGCGCCCCAAAAGTGGCTATACTGAATTTCTAGGCCTTAGATTTCCAGAAGGCATTTCATAAGGTGCCACGTCAAAGGTTATTGCGGAAAATAAAAGCTCATGGTGTAGGGGGTAACATACTGGCATGGATAGAAGATTGGCTAGCTGACAGGAAACAGAGATTAGGCATAAATGGGTTATTTTTTGATTGGCAAGATGTAACGAGTGGTGTGCCACAGGCCTCAGCTTTTTACAATTTATATAAATGACTTGGATGAAGGGACCAAAGGTATGGTTGCTAAATTTGCTGATGACACAAAGATAGGTAGGAAAATAAATTGTGAAGAGGACATAAGGAGGCTACAAAGGGATTTAGATAGGTTAAGTGAGTGGGCAAAGATCTGGCAAATGGAGTATAATGTGGGAAAATGTGAAGTTGTCCATTTTGGCAGGAAGAATAAAAAAGAAGCATATTATCTAAATGGTGAGCGATTGCAGAGCTCTGAGATGCAGAGGGATCTGGGTGTGCTCGTGCATGAATCGCAAAAGGTTACTATGCAGGTACAGCAAGTAATTAGGAAAGCTAATAGAATGTTATCATTTATTGCAAGGGGAATTGAATACAAAAGTAGGGAGGTTATGCTTCAGTTATACAGGGCATTGGTGAGACCACATCTGGAGGACTGTGTACAGTATTGGTCTCCTTATTTAAGGAAGGATGTAAATGCATTGGAAATAATAACAGAAGATGCTGAAAAAACTCAGCAGGCCAGGCAACATCCGTAGAGAGAGAAATAGAGTCATCATTTCAGGTCTGTGGTAAACCACTGTTTGTATTCCTGTTTGTCCTGTTTGTATTCCACTGTGTACATGCCTGGACATGCCTCGGCTGACTCCTCCCACAGGTCCTAGTATAAAGGTGACTGCTCCCCAGCCCTTGTATCCTGGACCGGTCGACCACTCGAGGCAGACCTCCATTCTGTTGTTAATAAAAGCCTTTAGTTACTCTTCTAACTCTCAGTCTTTTATGAGTAATTGATAGCGCATCAATTTTATTAACAACATTTTTATAATGGAGAAGATCCTCACACCAGCATGCCTGGACTTAGATCATCGGGAGGCGGACTCATCCACCAAGTTTACTCACTGGCTTAAGTGTTTCGAAAAATTCCTGACCGCCTCCGAAGCAATCAAATCGGACGAGGACAAACTGGATGTCCTGACCTCCAAAGTGAACCACCGAGTGTACTCGGTCATCCAAGACGCGACCTCGTACGCGGATGCTATCAAGCTCCTCAAGGACCAGTACACGCGCCCAGTGAACGAAGTGTACGCCAGGCACCTCCTGGGGAGTCGTAAACAACAACCTGGGGAATCGACCGTGGAATACCTTCAGGCACTGTCTGTGCTTGGCCGGGCCTGTGGTTGTAAGGATGTAAAGGCCGCTGTGTACACAGAGGAACTTATCCGGGACGCTTTTGTAGCGGGCCACAGATCCAATTACACACGACAGCGACTGTTGGAGCAGAGTAACCTCGACCTCAACAAGGCCTCTGAACTCGCACTATCGTTGGATGCAGCCTACCAGGGCATGGATGCCTACTCCTCTGCACCGTGGACGCCGCGGGGAATGACAGCCTGGGACACGGTAGGACCGCCTCATAGCGCCGTGCCACCCCAGCCACACCCCAACAACGGCCCAACTACCGCAGCAGTGTCCCAAGGCCAGACAGCAGTGCCCCAAGGCCAGAAATGCTACTTCTGTGGCCAGGCAAAACACCCCAGAGCGCGCTGCCCGGCGAAAAACGCGATCTGCTCGGGCTGCGGGAAGAAGGGACACTACGCTAACGTCTGCAGGGCCAAAGCCACCCCGAACCCCAGCAGCGCCGCGTGTGGGCCATGCGGGCCGCCATTTTGGACCTCCCCGGCCGTGTGCGAATCACCGGTACAGCAGCCATTTTGGACGCCTCCAGCCACATGGGGATCATGGACGCTGCCATCTTGGACGACAGCCGGGACGCAGCAGGCCCCCGACACCGCCTCATCTGATACCCGCAGCCACACACCGACCCCTACGCTGGCATCCGTTACACTGGACCAAGCGAGACCGCACCAACTGGCCAGTTCCACAATGGACATTAAGGTAAATGGTCACGATACAATCTGCCTTTTTGACTCTGGGAGCACGGAGAGCTTCATCCACCCCGACACGGTGCGGCGTTGCTCTCTCCCAGTCCTGCCTGCGCAACAGCGGATTTCTATGGCCTCCGAGTCCCAGTCGGCGGACATCGGCGGCTACTGCGTGGTGACACTCGTAGTAGACGGGACCGTGTACGATCATTTTAAACTTCTGGTCCTGCCTGACCTCTGCGCTGCCGTCCTGCTGGGGTTAGATTTTCAGTGCCACCTTAAAAGTGTTACGATGGCGTACGGTGGACCCCTACCCCCACTCACAGTCCGCAGCCAGCAGCTTCCAAATTGCCCGCCGCGCACCAGGTGCAACCTCTCCACACTCAGAGTCACCCCCCCACCACTGTTTGCTAACCTCACCCCCGACTGTAAGCCCATCGCCACAAAGAGCAGGCGACACAGTGCCGGGGACAGGGTTTTCATTAAAACCGAAGTGGAGCGGCTCCTGAAAGAAGGGATTATTGAGGGCAGCACCAGCCCCTGGCGAGCCCAGGTTGTGGTCGTTAAGACCAGCGAGAAGCAGCGCCTGGTCATCGACTACAGCCAGACAATAAATCGCTACACCCTGCTGGACGCCTACCCACTCCCCCGTATAGCTGATATGGTCAACCAGATCGCGCAGTACCGCGCCTTCTCGACCATTGACCTGAAATCAGCGTACCACCAGCTCCCCATCCGCCCTGAGGACCGCCAGTACACTGCCTTTGAGGCAAACGGCCGCCTCTATCACTTCCTTAGGGTTCCCTTTGGCGTCACCAACGGGGTCTCCATCTTCCAAAGGGAGATGGACCGGATGGTAGATCAAAATGCGTTGCAGGCCACTTTCCCATATCTGGACAATGTGACCATCTGCGGCCGTGACTTGCAGGACCATGACGCAAACCTCGAAAAATTCCTCCGCACCGCCCAACTCCTAAACCTGACATATAACGAGAAGTGCATATTCCGCACAAACCGCCTCGCCATCCTTGGCTGTGTTGTGGAACACGGAGTCATCGGCCCCGACCCCGACCGGATGCGTCCCCTTATGGAACTTCCACTGCCCCACTGCCTCAAGGCCCTGAAGAGGTGCCTAGGGTTTTTCTCCTATTATGCCCAGTGGGTCCCCTACTATGCGGACAAGGCCCGTCCGCTGATCAAGTCCACCTCTTTTCCCTTGACGGCAGAGGCCCGCTTAGCCTTCCACCGTATCAAGGAGGACATTGCCAAAGCCACCATGCACGCAGTGGACGAATCCATCCCCTTCCAGGTGGAAAGCGACGCGTCCGACTTTGCCCTGGCCGCTACCCTCAATCAGGCGGGGAGACCCGTGGCCTTCTTTTCACGAACCCTCCAAGGCCCGGAGACCAGACACTCCGCTGTTGAGAAGGAGGCCCAGGCGATTGTGGAGGCTGTGCGTCATTGGAGGCACTACCTGGCCGGAAAACGATTTACCCTGCTCACTGACCAGCGTTCAGTTGCTTTTATGTTTAACAACAAGCAGAGGGGCAAAATCAAAAATGACAAGATCTTGAGGTGGAGAATCGAACTTTCCACCTACAACTACGAGATCTTGTACCGGCCCGGGAAGCTAAATGAACCCCCGGATGCGCTATCGCGTGGCACCTGCGCCAGCGCGCAGATCGATAGACTACGGGTCCTCCACAATGACCTCTGCCACCCGGGGGTCACCAGGTTCTTCCACCTCATCAAGGCCCGCAACCTGCCTTACTCTATTGAGGAGGTCAGGACCATGACCAGGAACTGCCAAGTCTGCGCTGAGTGCAAACCACACTTTTATAGACTAGACAGGGCCCACCTGATAAAAGCCACTCGCCCCTTCGAGCGCCTGAGCGTTGATTTTAAAGGGCCTCTCCCCTCCTCCGACCGCAATGTGTACTTCCTCAATATTATTGATGAGTACTCCCGTTTCCCGTTCACCTTCCCCTGCCCGGACATGACCAGTGCCACGGTCATTAAATGTCTGAACAACCTCTTCACCCTGTTCGGCTTCCCCAGCTATATCCATAGCGACCGGGGCTCATCGTTTATGAGCGACGAACTCCGTCAGTACCTGCTAACTAGGGGTATTGCAACAAGCAGGACCACCAGTTACAACCCCCGGGGGAACGGACAGGTGGAAAGAGAAAATGCGACAGTTTGGAAGGCCGTCCTGCTAGCCTTAAAGTCTAGGGGCCTTCCAACCTCCCGCTGGCAGGATGTGCTCCCCGATGCGCTCCACTCTATTCGGTCACTGCTCTGCACTGCCACTAACGCCACCCCTCATGAGAAAATGTTTGTCTTCCCAAGGAAGTCCACATCAGGGACATCGCTACCGCCATGGCTGACGTCCCCAGGGCCGGTCCTACTGAGAAGACACGTGAGGACCCATAAAACGGACCCCCTGGTCGAGAGGGTCGACCTCCTCCACGCCAACCCCCAGTATGCTTACATCGCATACCCGGACGGGCGGGAGGACACAGTCTCCATAAGAGACCTTGCACCCTCGGGGACCACAGTAACCCACTACCCACTACCACCCGCCCCCACGATCCGATATCCAGCCCCAGCAGACGGCAGGCCTGGGCCCCGCGACCCGCTCGACATCTACGAGGACGACACGCCTGTGCCACAGCCTACGCTGGACTCGACGCCGGAAGCTTCACTACCCCTGCCGTCGCCACGCCGATCACAGCGGCAGACAAGACCTCCGGAGAGACTCCAATACACTAACTTTTAATACACTTCACCCCGCCGGACTCAATTTTAAACAAGGGGTGAATGTGGTAAAGCACTGTTTGTATTCCTGTTTGTCCTGTTTGTATTCCACTGTGTACATGCCTGGACATGCCTCGGCTGACTCCTCCCACAGGTCCTAGTATAAAGGTGACTGCTCCCCAGCCCTTGTATCCTGGACCGGTCGACCACTCGAGGCAGACCTCCATTCTGTTGTTAATAAAAGCCTTTAGTTACTCTTCTAACTCTCAGTCTTTTATGAGTAATTGATAGCGCATCAAGGTCGAAACCCTTCTTCAGAACTGAGATAAAAAGGCAGGAAATGAAACAGATTAAAAGGCAGTTTGGGGGCTGGGAAATGGGGGAAGGGATGAAAGAAGAGACATTAATCCCAGCAGGGAAGCTCGGGGGCCTTCTCCCCGGAGGGAGAGTATGCCAGCGAGTCCTGCTGCACTGGACGCAGAGGAGGAGCGGCTCATCGCTGAAATGAACACCCAGGTGGTGGACATGCGCACTGAGCTCATGGGTGCAGTGGGAAGGGTGCCCGAATGCATTGAATCACTGGCAAGGAGTGTGGAGCACTTCGCTGTAGCACAGGCAGATGCCACGCTAATGCTTAGTGCTGCAATTCAGTCACTGGCTGCCATGACCCCATCTCAGACTGCTCTCATGCAGACTCAGATTGAGGCCACGCAAGCACTGACTGCTGCCATCCTCGCTGGTTCGGACACATTTCCCTGGGGCTCTCACCGCGCCGCAGCAGGCCAGCAATCTGTGCTGCAGCAGATTGCTCCGGATACCGAAGTGCTGCCCCGTGGGAGTGCCAGTGTGTCGGTCGAGCAGGGAGTTGCTGTCCTCTCTCAAGATGGCAGCATTCCTGCTGCCACCACTGTCACTGCTCCATTGCACTTGCCACCGCCTGTAGGACAGACTGCTGCCGCCCATGCAGAGTTGGTGCAGTCTGCAGCCGGGCCATCCAGGCTCAGGCCATTCTTCAAGGGCACCTGCAGTCTCAGGTTCTGACAATCAGCAGCCTGCCAGCAGCTTTGCTGCATCCACTGGGGTCCCATTACGGAGGAGCAGTAGGGTGGGAAGGGGGGAAGTGTGCAAGGGAAGGAGATCACCCTCGAAGGGCAAAAAGTAGGAGGTGTGACAAAATGTTGGTCAATTTTTTATTGAAGGCCGAGGTTCGTGGTCAAACTTTTGTTTATAGTGTTTTGGACATTATCTCCAGGTAGTGAGAACCAGTTATGTTAATGACATTTTTTGTGTTTCTTTCTATTAGTTTGTCATGAGGAAATGAGGAAATTGTAAAATAAATAAGTTTTTGTATTCAAAATGTACATGTTTGGTCTTTGGAATCATTGCTGCCTTGGCCGGCTTAGGGGTTGCGGGTTGGTTTCATTCATGTTGTTCTCAATGGCAGAAGCCATTTCATCAGCAGGGGCCTAGAAGCGGCTTGCTATCAGATGTTGATGGACGGCCCTTCCAGTTTTAACATTGTGGGCCTCCCTCCCGCCTTGGTGCTGCTGATGATCATTCTCCTCCTCTTCCTCCTCCTCCTCTGGTGGTGCTCCAATGCCTGGTGGTATTGGCTGGGTCCTGAGGGTTGCCAGGTTATGCAGCATGCAGCACACAACAACGAAGAGGGAGACTCGCTCAGGCAAGTACTGCAGGGCTCCTCCTGAGTGGTCCAGACAGCGGAACCGTTGCTTGAGCGCGCCGATTGTGTGCTCAACGATGTTCCTGGTAGCGAGATGGCTCTCATTGTACCGCAGCTCAGCAGGGGTGTTGGGGGTACAGAGCGGTGTCATCAGCCAGGTGCACAGTGGATATCCCTTGTCCCCGAGAAGTCAACCACTTGGGTGATGCAGTGCCTGGAAAAGTTCTGCCACAGTAGTCTGGCGCAGGATGAATGCATCGTGGCTGCTGCCAGGATAGCAGGCATTGACAGCGATTATCAGTTGTCTGTGGTCACAGACCAACTGGATGTTTAAGGAGTGCGGAAATCCTCGGTTGCGGAAATCCTCTGCATTCTCATGCGGTGCACGCAATGCCGCATCCATCCAGTCAATGGCGCCCTGGGGGAAGCCCGCTATCCTCACAAAGCCCAATTCGCTTTCATGCTGTTTGGCCCGGATCATGGGGAAAGAGATGTACTGGCCTCTCCTTTTATAGAGGGCATTTGTGACCTGACGGATGCAGCAATGGACTGCGAACTGGGAGATATTGGTGATGTCCCCAGTAGCTGCTTGAAAGGAGCTGGTGGCATAAAAGTTCAGAGCCACTGTTATCTTCACTGCCACCAACAGAGACATCCTGGTCCTCAGTAGAGGCTGTAGATCTGGCTGCAGCAGGTGGCAGAGCTCAGTGACCACCTCCTTGCTGAAGCGCAGCCTGCCAAAACACTGCTCCTCAGACATATTAATGTAAGAGAATTGTTGGCGAAATATCCTGGGAGGGTAAGGTCTCCTGTACAGAGGCCTGTTGGCCCTCCTCCATCTGGCCATGATTGCCACTCTCTCTCTGCGTCTCTGTGGCCTCCGATTCTGCAGGCGCAGGGCGACGCCTCCAATCAGTGCAGCCCCCATAGTCTCTTGGCAATCAAAGTAATGAAGGTCAAAAACCAAAGTACATGCAAAGTGATGCTCAGTAGCCAAAACTACTTCACACAGCATTGACTCTATACAGAAGTCTCTCCTTCTCTCTCTCAGAATCTCTCTCTCTGTCAGAACGAGTGGTGCAAAAATGTCTACCACAGAAAAAGCCAGGAAGAGGCCGCCTTTAAATAGCGCCCTCCTCCAGCCCCACAGCGACTGGGAAGCGTTCCAGTCAACCTGTCATTGCTTGCGCTAGGCGGAAAGGAGGGGGGTGCCACTAAATATCCGTTCTGGGGCACCACCAATGCGTTGTACGTTCAAATGACGTCAAGATCTGCGTACGCAGGAGATTGAGCGGTATTGTTTAGTGTCGCCGCAAAATGTCTGGCCAATTTCGCGAGAGGCGCAGATATCGCCATGCCCGGGCGCTAGTTGTTTGCACCCCATTAGCGCCCTCTTAAGGCGCTAACGGGAGGTGCAAACCAACTGAATTTTTCCCCCTAGTTGTTTTATTACATTTGTTTTGTTTAAACCTAGTTTGGATGGGCCAATCCCTTACTGAAATTTTTACGGTGTCACCCCTTTAAAGAGTGGCACTTGTTCAATCACATTGGGACTGTGATTTAACTCAAAACCACAGTTCCCACCAGCCTACATAAAATAACACACTTTCATGGTATTGTAATTTTGATGGTGATCTCCCCTTTAAGGGAGGTACTTGTTGAAGCCAGGATTTGGGTTTAGCTCAATTCCTCAATTACTCAATTTACTGACCTGCTTAAAATAGTATTCATCGTTGTATAATTTTAATTGTTTTTAGTTAATTTGTTTGCTTCCATCTGTTTTAGGTGAGCCAGCCCACCCTGAGCTTTTAGTGGGGTTACCATTTAAATGGGAAGCACTTGAAGGATTGGATGAGAATGAAACAAGTTCTCCGAGCCTACTTAAAAATAGGACTCGACATTGTCTACACACAACCTTTGCTTCCTGTACCAATATGGATTAACCTCCAGTTCCCTTCGCCTTTGTTTTTGTCTCTAAAATTGATGGGGTTGCCTTGAATTTCTGACATTAATGTTATTAGGAACAGGAGGGGCCCCAATGCCAATGTAATATTACTACTGCTTTCAGTCCCTCCCCCTTTGTTCGGGGGAGTCGGAGGGGAGGAAAATAACAGAAAAAAATAAAAACCAGGATCACAATAGTTCAACAATACACCACCAGTAACGGAATTTGGATTCCTCACACAACACTGTTAAAAATTGGGCTCCATCTTTTTAATCCACCTTTCAGAAAATAATCATTTAAATGAACTACAAACATTCGGGACCATAGAGGGAAGCCGTTGACAGGTCACTGACAGCACAAATACAAACCAGCCTTTTACACATGTACACTGCTGCCATTCACAGAGCTAAGTCAGACCTGCATTTACCTTGACATTCTTCCCAACTAAACACTCTCTACCTCAGCATTGCACAGGTACTTTCCTTTCTGCCTCATTGTTAGCTGCTCTTCATTTATGTTCTTGGCAGTTTCAGCCCATGTTCCTATTGTGCTCTGGTTCACAACATCCATTCTCAGGCTTGTACAGCCTCTTACTGATTTTTTTGTTTATTTACTCATCTGCTCCTTTTTGATTATGTTCAAAACCTTCAGTGCTTTTGTTGAACTCTTTCAATTGAATTAATCTTGTTTCTGAAACAGAGCAAAGCTAAGAGTCTCTGAAATGCCAAGGCAATCAGGATGAGTCACCTAGTCATGACTCAGCCCTTAGTTCTCAATCTCCAGCCTGACAGAAAATCATTAATCTAGAACAACCTTTATCTTTGTTCACTGGGGTTTTGATATGGAGTTTCAGATTAGCAACTATGGTTGTGAAATTCAAAGGTGTAGCACCAGACATTAAGGCCGGCTTTGCTGCAGGTCTTCCTGTCAAATCTATGAATGGAGATTCCCTGTTCCGATTGGCTCCCCATGGCCCACGTGATCCTAGGGACGCTGCGAACTAGTTGTGCCCCTGGGATACGCATGCCCTGCACACCGGCAGCTGTAGGAGGCCCAGGATCGGAATTCCACGCGGGCCCACAGCACAACGGCAGGCGCGCTATGTAAGTGCAGGTTGGGGGCTTGTGCCAGCGGGAAACCTCTGACCCGAATTTCTGGGCCATTATATTGGAGTAGTGGCTTGGTGCAATACATTTAAAAAGTTGTTAAAGTATGCAGGGATTGCTCCTAAAACAATGCTGCAATAAAAGCCGCCACAAAGTAAATTTTTCAGTCCAACTTTATCTATATATGCATCCAATATTACATCAATAAATCAACTAATCACCCTTGTGCATTCCCTTAGTGAGTGTCTTACATGTGTCTTTGCCTATCCTAGTGCTCTTACACAGTGCTACCCCAGTGGCTGCAGCATGGCTGGCAGAAGGTGGCTGACTTTCAGTGTGGGACACTGCAGATGGCCTTGCAGGATGATCTCGAGGAGCTGGTGGCTGGGAGTGTGAAATTGAGTGATGGTGTTGCTTCTTCTTCTTCTTCACTCTTCTCTCCCTCTTCTTGGTCAACCACTGGCTGGGCAGGCTGGATTTCTTGGGAGTCTGAAATGATGAAGGCACAAGGGGAGGGTTGTGGTGAGGGGAGGGGGGCATGCATACACCATGTGCACCTTGAGTGTGCAGAGAAGATTATGGGATGAGGGGGAAGTGGGATGTGAGGAGGATAACGTATGAGGATACCGGCATCTTGTATTCTTTCAGCCCCGCCGCTGGCTCAGCCATGCCCCTGCCAAGAATGGCCAGCACCATCTCCTCCAAGGGGGTGAGATGAAGCTAGGAATGTGAGGTGTGGCTCCTGTTTGGTACAGATTATTGGTAGGTGAGTGATGGCGGTGGGGGGGGGAGGGGTGGGGGGATCGTGCATTGAGCAGTGTGTGATGCTAGTGGTGCAGTTGGTAGGAGACGATTTTTGAAGGTGCATTCACTGACCTTGACCACTGGTCTGAGGCCATGAAACTTCTTTGGGTACTGGAGCCAGGTTGTGGGGGAGACACTGCTGGCAGTGACGGCCTCGGTGATCTGGTCCCACATCCTTCTTTCTGGAGGGCCTCCTGACCCCTTGTGGGCAGAGGACCTCTCTTCCAGTGTTCACCCCTGCACAAAGCTCTGATGCTACATCCAAGACACTGGGTGCCCTTTTCCTGGCCTATCGAGCCATTTGTGTTAGTGCTGAAGCACTTTTACCATTTTTAATGTGCCGAAGGCAGTTCAGCTTTAAGAGCTGCAGACTGCCTTTAATAGAAGCAGTCTAGCTTTAAGTAAAGCTAGCCTCGCTCCAGCAATGCGAACTTCAGCCCCCTGCTAAGCGCACAGCCTGTCAGCAGCGCGTTCCTTGCTAGGCTGTGCGCTACAATCACAGTAACTAGCAGGGAGCATGAAGTTGATGTGCTGCCTGAGCTTTTTGAACGGACGCGGGCATATCTCGCATCACGGCACCCGACCCCATTTTCCAGCGGTGTCAAATTTCCCGGCATTGGGCCTTTCAGCTTAGAAGCGAGAGCCCAGATGTTACCGAATCCATCTAGTGGGAATGGAGCGGGTTCGAGTCGAATGCCCATATTACATTCCGTCTGATTTAACTCTCCATTGAAGTCAACGAAGAATAAAATCGGGCAGAGTGTAATGTGGGCGTCCGACCCAAACCGTGCTGGGTAGGTTAAATTGGGCTGCCTCGGATCTTATAGAAAAGAAATTAACCTGGAATATTACAGTACTTTAAATTAAACTGTGGAAAACATCTAACTTATACTTACTGCTTCATACTGCCTGGTTTAGGCTCTGCGTGGCTCAGTGAGGATTCTTCAATCTGATTGGTTGAAGAGCCTCGCTGTTACTTGTCCTGTAGAGGGCGCCATGTTGGATCCGACAGTGGATTAATACAAATCTACGCTGAGAAGCTTGAGAAATCGGTGTGGGCACCTGTCAGCGAGGCGACTTGCAAGCACAGTTCCTTCGCCACTGAGAAAAATATCCCAGCCAATAGTCAAGGTGAAGTTGACAAGGGCACTAAAAAGTTTGCTAATTACTTCCTCTGATTTATATCCTAATTTTTTGGCTTATGTAGCTCAACATCCTGTTGTCTTTGATGATTGCTGCTCCACTTTGGTTGAACATGTTTAGTGCTGAATCGACTGCGACTTCAAGGTCTCATTTAGCTTCCTCCTTAGCTATTTCAACACCATTCATGAAGTGCATGCCTTTCCTACTTTTTCCTTCCCATGTGCAAGTTTACACTTTTCTACATTAAATTTTATCTGCCATTGTTCTGCCCACTTGAATATTTTGTCCCACTGATTCTGTAATTTCTGGGCTGCCTCCTCCAATTCCACTGCCCCTCTTTTGTAGTTCCCAACCTTTGTAGTGATTAAAAATGTTCATCTATTTAAACTTCAGAGAGTCATCACATTCATTCCCTTTCATTCCTTTCGGCTGCCCAATCTAGTACAATACAGTAAGTATAATGGCCCCATTAAAAAATGTTCACTAAAGAGTCCCTGTCACACAGACTCCACAGGATCAATGGGCTGGATTTTCACGGGGAAGGCGGGTTGCGGGTTGGGGGTGGGGGGTGGGGCGGGCTCCGATTGGGAAATGCGGGAGAACAGGTTTCCCGCAGGACCTGCCGACTTTAGCGGCAGGGCCTGATTTGCATCTGAAGCCTCTGTTTCCTGCCCGCAGCCAGCCAGATGGAGAGGCTGGCTGGCTGCGGGCGGGTAGGCCTGCGGCACCAGACCACACAGAGGAAGGGGGGGAAGGATCGGGTGGGGGCCGGAGCCAACCGGCGAGGGCTGAGGGGGGAGGTGAGGATGATCGCGGCCTCCGGGGTACCCGGGGAGGGGGGGGGGAGGAGAATCAGATCGCGGCTGGCCGCCAGAGGATCATGGTAGGCTATCATCAGTGGGGGGGAGGTGGAGGAGGATCAGATTGGGGCCGGCCACCAGAGGGTCATGGCTGGCCTCAAGGTGATCATGGTGGGGGGGGACTAGGAAGGCTGTCAGAGGCCTCATGAGAAGCTCTCCAATCGTGGGGGGAGGGGGGAATGGGGTTAGGCAGGGACCCTGGATCCAGGAGTTGGTATAAAGGCACTTACCTCCTGGATGCAATGTCCTCATCTTGCTGTAACTGCCGGGTTTTACTAAATGTGTAAAACCCGACCAGATAGAATTAAAACCAAAATGGTGGTTAAAGCAGTGGCTTCCAGCTTCATTGTAATATTTAAATTGACGTCCTTCCTCCTGGGAGCGGGTTGGTCACCCTCCCCCATCCTGCTTCCCAGCCCGCCTCCATTAAAACTTGAAGTGGGTGGATTGGAGGCAGGTTCAGGTCAGGAATCTGATTTTTAACAATTTAACTACCCCCACCCATTTTTTCAGGTAAAAATTCCCCCCAATATTTCCACACTGTTCTCCACAGAATGTACACAATCTCTGCTTTCACAATGCTTTAGTAATTAATCAATATATTGAACCACACAGATTGCCAATGAACAAGATATTTTCTGTTGTTAGGATCGAACAGTCTTCAGTAACATGGCTGTGCAGTTGATATAAAGTATAAAGTATGAAACTAATTGCAAGATGCAAGAACTACAGAGTAGTGATAATGGGGGATTTCAATGATCCTAATATAGACTGGGATAGTAACAGTGTAAAGGGCAAAGAGGAGCAGGGATTCCTGAAATGTGTACAAGAGAATTTTAGTGATCAGCGTGTTTCCAGTCCAACGAGGAAGGTGTAAAATTCTCAAAATTCAGCAGATCCCCCAAAACCAAGAAGATTACTCTAAAGAAGGGATTTTTTTGGACTGTTAATAAACCATGTCAGAATGGTATAAGAATATTGGGCCTAAGGGAGATTTAAAATCAAAGACCCCAGGATTTTGGTTTTATATTTAAAAGCATGTTCGAGCCTGTGGAAGGAAAAGGGCTGCAACAAAAGAATTGGGATTGGCCTCTGTAAATGGACAGTTTTGGGTATTGGCATTAACCGAGCTGTCTGGGGACTATCTATACTGTCTCAGTCATTTTACATACTGACAATAGACCAACGGAAAAGCAGTTCCCGCCACAATTACAGAACCATCCAAAACCTTGCATAATGCGAAACATGCCACCAACCTTGGCCCCCACAGGAAAAGACAACTTTACTGCAATTAAACAAGAGGTTAAACAATCGATGGGACCATCCCGAAACCACTTCACACATTCTTAAAACAACTTAAGATCGATAGGACCATTCCGAAACCAATTAAACAATTCAAACCAATCAAAATTAACGAGCCCGCCAAAACTAACAATAAGCCAGAACTGATTTGGCACACAGATTAGCAGGCCTCAATCTGTATAATTGAAGGTCTGTTTCTCACAGAAAGAGAGTTTCAAGAAAGAGAGTTCAAGAAAGCAGTCCAAGAGGAAGTTAGTTCGAGTTCAAGTTCGAGTAAGAAGATTCGTCGACACAGAAGAGATCCACCAACATCGGGAAGTCCATCTCGAAGCAGTTCTCCCTCTCGAAGAAGTAACACACCATTGCGGCAGACCAGGGCCCCACGAAACAAACAACCAAAAATATTACCAGCAACCGGGTAATATTGGGCCACCGCGACCAACAAGAAACCAACTTGGAAGAAACCGAAGATCCACAAGTTTTTTTCCACTCTACAAATTATCCTGATTTACCCCTGGGTAAGATTTTACTGAAAAGACTCTAAACCCTACTTCTAACCAAAAGAAATTGGGTACTCACCTGATGAATCCAATACACACCCGACCGCATCAGCGCACAGGCAAAGACTGACCAGCAACGCAGGTGAAGTCCTCTACCGCGTCCGGGGTATGGCAGGCCCCAACCACCACATCTAGAGAACCCCGAAATCGCGAACCTCTACAACTGTCAAAAGAAGTCGTTTTGGTGAGCATTATCCCTGGTCCTCTGGAGCCCAACTTAGCTAGTGAAGTGGGATTGGGAGGGGTTGAAGTATTCTGTCTATTGTTATTTTCCCGCATATATCCTGAAGTGTTCCCCCAATTTAGAGTGTTAAGATTATTGTGTTGTGTATTTTCTTTCTCAAATAAAGATCAAAGTTTTTTCACCAAAATTCAGTTGTCTGCTGCAATTTCATTACAACCCCCAAATAAGTCCAAGGTCTAGAACCAAGAGAGTGGGAGCGATTCGAACCGCTCATAAGTCAAAGGCGAAGCTGACCCCAAACACCACCCCCTACAGAAGGAAGCAGTGCTGGATTAAGTTCTGGAGAATGAAGTGGGCCAAGTGGAACATGTTTCAGTGGGAATAGTGATCATAATATCATCAGGTTTAGAATAGTTATGGAAAAGGACATGATATAATCAAGCATGAGTAAACGCATTCCTATGATGGGGAAAGGAAGGGCATCCAAAGCTAAAGCTCCCTGGATGACTAAAGATATAAAGGTTAAAATGAGACAGAAAAAGGAGGCTTATGATAAATGTCAGGTTCATAATACAGTAGAGAAACAAGCTGAATATAGAAAGTACAGAGGAGATTTAAAAAAGGGAATGGGGGGGGGCAAAGAGAGAGTATGAGAATAGATTAGCGGCTAACATAAAAGGGAACCCAAAATTCTTTTATAAACATATAAATAGTGAAAGGGTAGTTAAAGGAAGGGTGGGACCAATTAAGGGCCAAAAAAGAGATCTTCTTGTGGAGACAGTGGGCATGGCTGAGGAACTAAATGAGTACTTTGCATCTGTCTTCACTAGAGAAGAGGATGCTGCCAATGTACCAGTAAAGGAGGAGGCAGTAGCGATATTGGATAGGATAAAAATAGGTAAAGGGGATGTACTTAAAAGGTTGGCAGTCCTCAAAGTAGAAAAGTCACCCAGTTCGGATGGGATGCATCCTAGGTTACTGCGGAAAGTAAGGGTGGAATTTGCAGAGCCTCTGACCACAATTTTTCAATCCTCCTTGGATATGGGGGTGGTGCCAGAGGACTGGAGGATTGCAAATGTTACACCACTGTTCAATAAACGGGAGAGGGATAAACTCGGCAACTACAAGCCATTCAGCTTTATGTCAGTGGTGGGGAAACTTTTAGAGACAATAAACCGGGACAAAATTAATAGGCATTTGGAAAAGTATGGGCTAATAAATGGAAGTCAGCACGGATTTGTTAAATGATCAAGTTCTTTGATGAAGTAATGGAAAGGGTTGATGAGGGCAATGCGGTTGATGTGTATCTGGATATTCAAAAGGTGTTTGACAAAGTACCACATAATAGACTTGTTAGTAAAATTCCAGCCCATGGGATTAAAGGGACAGTGGCAGCATGGATATGAAACTGGATAAGGGACAGAAAGCAGAGAGTGGTGGTGAACTACTCAGACAGGAGGGAAGTACACAACGGTGTTCCCCAGGTATCGGTGTTAACACCACTGCTCTTTTTGATGTATATTAATGACCTTGACTTGGGTATGCAGGGCATAATTTCAAAGTCTGCAGATAACACGAAACTTGTAACTGTAATAAACAATGAGGAGGATAATAACAGACTTCAAGAGGCCATAGACAGACTGGCAAAATAGGCAGACACATGGCGGATGAAAATTAACGCAGAGAAGTGTGAAATGATACATTTTGGTAGGAAGAATGAGGAGAGGGAATATAAACTTAATAGTATAATTTTAATGGGGGTGCAGGAACAGAGAGGCCTTTGGGTGTATGTACACAAATCATTGAAAGTGGCAGGACAAGGTGAGAAGACTGTTAAAAAACATATGGAATCCTTGGCTTTATTAACAGAGACATTGGGCTGGACTTTGTGAATGGAGACGGGTTGGAGGCGGGACTGCTGCTTGTCAGGCCAATGTCCCGCCTCCATCATCTTCTGACCAACCATTGGGGTTTTCCCCTGATTGACCTTGTTAAGTCCGCCCTGCCGGCTCAGCAGGCCAATTAGGGAGGAAGTCACTGACAGAGCACGTCAACGTCTGACGTGTTATCTGTCACGACTTCTTCAAAGAAGAAATGTTAGTGTTTGACAGCTCTGTGAAGCTGTCAAACACTGACATTCTCTGTAGTTTAATGAGTCCTTGTGTTCAGGACTCATCAAACCTTTCAACTTTGTCAATTTCAGATGGCTGTTGGGTCGGAAGATCCAACAAACAGTCTGTGAAATCGACAAGGAAGATGTCGGGTCTCCCGATCCAGGGTGGATGAAGGCTGTAGGACGAAAACAAGGTAAGTAAACATTTTTTAACACTTATCACTCACCTTACATACTTACCACTCCACACTTGCACCCATCACTCACCTCTACATCTTACTTCCAGGTGCCTCCGACCCCCACAGACCTCTTTCACATCTCCTCCAACTCAACGGGGTTCTCCGAGGTCGGGAAATCTTCACCTGAGAAGGCAAAATGGCACTAATCCTTTTTCCTGCCTGTTAACTACCTGTTAACAGGCAGTTAAAAGGATTAAATGCCTCCAGGAGACAGGACCCAAAGCAGCACATCTTCCCGCCTCCTGGCAAAAGGGCACAGAGGCAGGATGGGGGTGGGTTTGCCATCCGTAGACCATCTACGGCCCAAGCACCCAAGGCCCTTCCCCACTGCGGGCCAAGAACGGAGAGGTACTCATCAAGGACAGGGAAGCAGTCAGTGCCTGCTGGAAGGAGCACTTCGAAGATGTCCTTAACCACGACTCTGGCTTCGACACGAGTGTCCTCAACTTCATCTCACAGCATGCTGCAGCTTTAGCGACTATCCCGCCTCCATGCCTGCCTCCTCGGGGCAGGGAAAACCCAGCCCATAGACTAAAACAATAAAAAGTTATGCTAAATATTTATAAAACACTGGTTAGGCCTAAGTTGGAGTAATGTGTTTAAATCTGGGCATCACACATTGGGGAGGATGTCTAGGATGCCCATGAGTGATCACAGTTTCCCTAAGTGGTCACTGTCTCCCCGAGTGAACAATGTCTACCCGAGTGGTCACTGTCTCCCCGAGTGGTCACTGTCTCCCCGAGTGATCAATGTCTCCACGAGTGGTCACTGTCTTCCTGAGTGGTCACTGTCACCCCGGGTGATCACTGTCTCCCCGAGTGATCACTGTCTCCCCGAGTGATCAATGTCACCCCGAGTGATCACTGTCTCCCCGAGTGGTCACTGTCTCCCCAAGTGATCTCTGTTTCCCCGAGTGGTCACTGTCTTCCCGAGTGGTCACTGTCTCCCCGAGTGATCACTGTCTCCCCGAGTGGTCACTGTCTTCCTGAGTGGTCACTGTCTCCCCGAGTGATCACTGACTCCCCGAGTGGTCACTGTCTCCCCGAGTGATCACTGTCTCCCCGAGTGATCAATGTCTCCCCGAGTGGTCACTGTCTCCCCGAGTGGTCACTGTCTCCCCGAGTGGTCACTGTCTCACCGAGTGAACACTGTCACACCGAGTGGTCACTGTCTCCCCGAGCGGTCACTGTCTCCCCGAGTGATCACTGTCTCCCCGAGTGGTCACTGTCTCCCTGAGTGGTCACTGCCTCCCCGAGTGATCACTGTCTCCCCGAGTGGTCACTGTCTCCCCGAGAGAACACTGTCACCCCGAGTGGTCACTGTTTCCCCGAGTGGTCACTGTCTCCCCGAGTGGTCACTGTCTCCCCGAGTGATCACTGTCTCCCCGAGTGGTCACTGTTTCCCCGAGTGGTCACTGCCTCCTCGAGTGATCACTGTCTCCCTGAGTGGTCACTGTCACCGAGTGATCACTGTCTTCCCAAGTGATCACTGTCTCCCCGAGTGGTCACTGTCTCCCCAAGTGAGCACTGTCTCCCCGAGTGATCACTGTCTCCCCTAGTGGTCCCTGTCTCCCCGAGTGGTCAATGTCTCCCCGAGTGGTCACTGTCTCCCTGAGTGATCACTGTCTCCCCGAGTGATCACTGTCTCCCCGAGTGATCAGTGTCTCCCTGAGAGATCACTCTCACCCCCAGTGATCACTGTCTCCCCGAGTGATCACTGTCTGCCCGAGTGGTCACTGTTTCCCCGAGTATTCACTGTCTCCCGGAGTGTTCACTGTCTCCCCAAGTGGTCACTGTCTCCTCGAGTGGTCACTGACTCCCCGAGTGATCACTGTCTCCCCGAGTGGTCACTGTCTCCCCGAATGGTCACTGTCTCCCCGAGTGGTCACTGTCTCCCCAAGTGGTCACTGTCTCCTGGAGTGGTCGCTGTCTCCCCGTTTGGTCACTGTCTCCCCGAGTGGTCACTGTCTCCCAGAGTGGTCATTGTCTCCCCGAGTGATCAATGTCTCCTCAAGTGGTCACTGTCTCCTCAAGTGGTCACTGTCTCCCCGAGTGGTCACTGTCTCCCTGAGTGGTCACTGTCTCCTCGAGTGGTCTCTGTCTCCCCGAGTGGTCACTGTCTCCCCGAGTGGTCACTGACCCCTCGAGTGGTCACTGACTCCCCGAGTGGTCACTGTCTCCCGGAGTGGTCACTGTCTCCTCGAGTGGTCACTGTCTCCCCGAGTGGTCACTGTCTCCCCGAGTGGTCACTGTCTCCTTGAGTGGTCACTGTCTCCCCGAGTGGTCACTGTCTCCCTGAGTGGTCACTGTCTCCCCGAGTGGTCACTGTCTCGCCGAGTGGTCACTGTCTCCCCAAGTGGTCACTGTCTCCCCAAGTGGTTACTGTCTCCACATGTGGTCACTGTATCCTCGAGTGGTCACTGTCTCCCTGAGTGGTCACTGTCTCCCTGAGTGGTCACTGTCTCCCCGAGTGGTCACTTTCTTCCCGAGTGGTCACTGTCTCCTCGAGTGGACACTGTCTCCCCAAGTGGTCACTGTCTCTCCGAGTGATCACCGTTTCTCCGAGGGTTCACTGTCTCCCCGAGTGATCACTGTCTCCTCGAGTGGTCACTGTCTCCCCGAGTGGTCACTGTCTCCCGAGTGGTCACTGTCTCTCCGAGGGATCACCGTCTCTCCGAGTGATGACTGCCTCCCTGATTGATCACTGCCTCCTCAAGTGGTCACTGTCTCCTTGCGTGGTCACTGTCTCCCCGAGTGGTCAATGTCTCCCTGAGTGATCACTGTCTCCTTGAGTGGTCACTGCCTCCCCGAGTGATCACTGTCTCCCCAAGTGGTCACTGTCTCCTCCAGTGGTCACCGTCTCCCCGAGTCGTCACTGTCTCCCCGAGTGGTCACTGTCTCCCCGAGTGGTCACTGTCTCCCCGAGTGGTCACTGTCTCCCCGAGTGGTCACTGTCTCCCCGAGTGATCACTGTCTCCTCGAGTGGTCACTGTCTCCCCGAGTGGTCACTGTCTCCCGAAGTGGTTACTGTCTCCTCGAGTGGTCACTGTCTCCCCGAGTGATCACTGTCTCCTTGAGTGGTCACAGTCTCCCCAAGTGGTCACTGTCTCCTCCAGTGGTCACTGTCTCCCCGAGTGTTCATTGTCTCCCCGAGTGGTCACTGTCTCCCTGAGTGGTCATTGTCTCCCCAAGTGGTCACTGTCTCCGCAAGTGGTCACTGTCTCCTCCAGTGTTCACCGTCTCCCTGAGTCGTCACTGTCTCCCCAAGTGGTCACTTTCTCCTCGAGTGGTCACTGTCTTCCCGAGTGATCACTGTCTCCTCGAGTGGTCACTGTCTCCTCGAGTGGTCACTGTCCCCCGAGTGATCACTGTCTCCCTGAGTGGTCACTGTCTCCCCAAGTGGTCACTGACTCCCTGAGTGGTCACTGTCTTCCCAAGTGGTCACTGTCTCCTCGAGTGGTCACTGTCTCCCAGAGTGGTCACTGTCTCCCCCAGTGGTCACTCTCTCCCCGAGTGGTCACTGTCTCCCCGAGTGGAAACCACCTCCCCGAGTGGACACTGTCTCCCCGAGTGGTCACTGTCTCCCCGAGTGATCACTGTTTCCCCGAGTGGTCACTGTCTCTTCGAGTGATCACTGACTCCCCGAGAGTTCACTGTCTCCTCGAGTGGTCACTGTCTCCCCGAGTGGGCACTGTCTCCCCGAGTGGTCACTGTCTCCCCGAGTGGTCAATGTCTCCTCGAGTGGTCACTGTCTCCCCGATTGGTCACTGTCTCCTCGAGTGGTCACTGTCTCCCTGAGTGGGCACTGTCTCCCTGAGTGGTCACTGTCTCCCCGAGTGGTCACTTTCTCTCCGAGTGTTCACTGTCTCCCCGAGTGGTCACTGTCTCCTCGAGTGGTCACTGTCTCCCTGAGTGGGCACTGTCTCCCCGAGTGGTCACTGTCTCCCCGAGTGGTCACTGTCTCCCCGAGTGATCACGGTCTCCCTGAGTGGTCACTGTCTCCCCAAGTGGTCACTGACCTCCCTGAGTGGTCACTGTCTCCCCAAGTGGTCACTGTCTCCTCGAGTGGTCACTGTCTCCCCGAGTGGTCACTGTCTCCCCCAGTGGTCACTCTCTCACCGAGTGGTCACTGTCTCCCCAAGTGGAAACCATCTCCCCGAGTGGTCACTGTCGCCCCGAGTCGTCACTGTCTCCCCGAGTGATCATTGTTTCCCCGAGTGGTCACTGTCTCCTCGCATGGTTACTGTCTCCTCGCGTGGTCACTGTCTCCCCGAGTGGTCACCGTCTCCCCGAGTGATCACTGTCTCCCCGAGTGATCAATGACTCGTTGAGTGGTCACTGTCTCCCCGAGGGCTCACTGTCTCCCCGAGTGGTCACTTTCTCCCCGAGTGGTCACTGTCTCCCCGAGTGATCACTTTCTCCCCGAGTGATCACTGTCTGCTCGAGTGGTCACTGCCTCTCCGAGTCGTCACTGTCTCCCTGAGTCGTCACTGTCTCCCCGAGTGGTCACTGTCTTTTCGAGAGGTCACTGTCTCCCCGAGTGATCACCGTCTCCCCGAGTGGTCACTGTCTCCTCGAGTGGTCACTGTCTCCCGGAGTGGTCACTGTCTCCCCGAGTGGTCACTGTCTCCCTGAGTGGGCACTGTCCCCCCGAGTGGTCACAGTCTCCCCGAGTGGTCACTGTCTCCCCGAGTGGTCACTGTCTCCCCAAGTGGTCACTGTCTCCCCAAGTGGTCACTGACTCCTCGAGTGGTCACCGTCTCCGTGAGTGGTCGCTGTCTCCCCAAGTGGTCACTGTCTCCTCAAGTGGTCACCGTCTCCCTAAGTGATCACTGTCTCCCCGAGTGGTCACTGTCTCCTCGAGAGGTCACTGTCTCCCCGAGTGATCACTGTCTCTCCGAGTGGTCACTGTCTCCTCGAGAGGTCACTGTCTCCCGTAGTGGTCACTGTCTCCCCGAGTGGTCACTGTCTCCCTGAGTGGGCACTGTCCCCCCGAGTGGTCACACTCTCCCCGAGTGGTCACTGTCTCCCCAAGTGGTCACTGTCTCCCCAAGTGGTCACTGTCTCCCCAAGTGGTTACTGTCTCCACATGTGTTCACTGTCTCCTCGAGTGGTCACTGTCTCCCTGAGTGGTCACTGTCTCCCTGAGTGTTCACTGTCTCCCCGAGTGGTCACTTTCTCCCCGAGTGGTCACTGTCTCCTCGAGTGGTCACTATCTCCCCAAGTGGTCACTGTCTCTCTGAGTGGTCACTTTCTCCTCGAGTGGTCACTGTCTCCCCGAGTGGTCACTGTCTCCCCAAGTGGTCACTGTCTCCCCGAGTGGTCACTGTCTCCTTGAGTGGTCACTGTCTCCCCGAGTGGTCACTTTCTCCCCGAGTGGTCACTGTCTCCTTGAGTGGTCACTGTCTCCCCGAGTGGTCACTGTCTCCCCGAGTGGTCACTGTCTCGCCGAGTGGTCACTGTCTCCCCAAGTGGCCACTGTCTCCCCGAGTGGTCACTGTCTCTCCGAGTGTTCACTGCCTCGCCGAGCGATCACTGACTCCTCGAGTGGTCACTGTCTCCTCGAGTGGTCACTGTCTCTCCGAGTGTTCACTGCCTCGCCGAGCGATCACTGACTCCTCGAGTGGTCACTGTCTCCCCGAGTGGTCACTGTCTCCCGAGTGGTCACTGTCTCTCCGAGTGATCACCGTCTCTCCGAGTGATGACTGCCTCCCCGAGTGATCACTGTCTCCTCAAGTGGTCACTGTCTCCTTGAGTGGTCACTGTCTCCCCAAGTGGTCAATGTCTCCCTGAATGATCACTGTATCCCCTAGTGATCACTGTCTCCTCGAGTGGTCACTGTCTCCCCGAGTGATCGCTCTCTCCCCGAGTGGTCACTGTCTCCCCGACTGGTCACTGTCTCCCCGACTGGTCACTGTCTCCTCGAGTGGTCACTGACTCCCCGAGTGGTCACTGTCTCCCCGAGTGGTCAATTGCTCCCCGAGTGGTCACTGTCTCCCTGAGTGGTCACTGTCTCCCCGAGTGGTCACTGTCTCACCGAGTGGTCACTGTCTCCCCGAGTGGTCACTGTCTCCCAGAGTGGTCATTGTCTCCCCGAGTGATCAATGTCTCCTCAAGTGGTCACTGTCTCCTCAAGTGGTCACTGTCTCCTCGAGTGGTCACTGTCTCCCCGAGTGGTCACTGTCTCCCTGAGTGGTCACTGTCTCCTCGAGTGGTCTCTGTCTCCCCGAGTGGTCACTGTCTCCCCGAGTGGTCAGTTTCTCCCCGAGTGGTCACCATCTGCCCGAGTGGTCACTGTCTCCCCGAGGGGTCACTGTCTCCCCGAGTGGTCACTGTCTCCCCGAGTGGTCACTGTCCCCTCGAGTGGTCACTGACTCCCCAAGTGGTCACTGTCTCCCGGAGTGGTCACTGTCTCCTCGAGTGGTCACTGTCTCCCCGAGTGGTCAGTGTCTCCCCGAGTGGTCACTGTCTCCTTGAGTGGTCACTGTCTACCCGAGTGGTCACTGTCTCCCTGAGTGGTCACTGTCTCCCCGAGTGGTCACTGTCTCGCCGAGTGGTCACTGTCTCCCCAAGTGGTCACTGTCTCCCCAAATGGTTAGTGTCTCCACATGTGGTCACTGTATCCTCGAGTGGTCACTGTCTCCCTGAGTGGTCACTGTCTCCCTGAGTGGTCACTGTCTCCTCGAGTGGTCACTGTCACCCTGAGTGGTCACTGTCTCCTCGAGTGGACACTGTCTCCCCAAGTGGTCACTGTCTCTCCGAGTGATCACCGTCTCTCCGAGGGTTCACTGTCTCCCCGAGTGATCACTGTCTCCTCGAGTGGTCACTGTCTCCCCGAGTGGTCACTGTCTCCCGAGTGGTCACTGTCTCTCCGAGTGATCACCGTCTCTCCGAGTGATGACTGCCTCCCTGATTGATCACTGCCTCCTCAAGTGGTCACTGTCTCCTTGCGTGGTCACTGTCTCCCCGAGTGGTCACTGTCTCCCTGAATGGTCACTGTATCCCCTAGTGATCACTGTCTCCACGAGTGATCACTCTCTCCCTGAGTGATCACTGTCTCCTCGAGTGGTCACTGCCTCCCCGAGTGATCACTGTCTCCCCAAGTGGTCACTGTCTCTCCGAGTGGTCACTGTCTCCCGAGTGGTCACTGTCTCTCCGAGTGATCACCGTCTCTCCGAGTGATGACTGCCTCCCCGAGTGATCACTGTCTCCTCAAGTGGTCACTGTCTCCTTGAGTGGTCACTGTCTCCCCAAGTGGTCAATGTCTCCCTGAATGATCACTGTATCCCCTAGTGATCACTGTCTCCCGGAGTGATCACTCTCTCCCCGAGTGATCACTGTCTCCTCGAGTGGTCACTGTCTCCCCGAGTGATCACTCTCTCCCCGAGTGGTCACTGTCTCCCCGACTGGTCACTGTCTCCCCGACTGGTCACTGTCTCCTCGAGTGGTCACTGACTCCCCGAGTGGTCACTGTCTCCCCGAGTGGTCAATTGCTCCCCGAGTGGTCACTGTCTCCCTGAGTGGTCACTGTCTCCCCGAGTGGTCACTGTCTCACCGAGTGGTCACTGTCTCCCCGAGTGGTCACTGTCTCCCAGAGTGGTCATTGTCTCCCCGAGTGATCAATGTCTCCTCAAGTGGTCACTGTCTCCCCGAGTGGTCACTGTCTCCCTGAGTGGTCACTGTCTCCTCGAGTGGTCTCTGTCTCCCCGAGTGGTCACTGTCGCCCCGAGTGGTCAGTTTCTCCCCGAGTGGTCACTGTCTCCCCGAGGGGTCACTGTCTCCCTGAGTCGTCACTGTCTCCCCGAGTGGTCACTGTCCCCTCGAGTGGTCACTGACTCCCCGAGAGGTCACTGTCTCCCGGAGTGGTCACTGTCTCCTCGAGTGGTCAGTGTCTCCCCGAGTGGTCACTCTCTCCCCGAGTGGTCACTGTCTCCTTGAGTGGTCACTGTCTACCCGAGTGGTCACTGTCTCCCTGAGTGGTCACTGTCTCCCCGAGTGGTCACTGTCTCGCCGAGTGGTCACTGTCTCCCCAAGTGGTCACTGTCTCCCCAAGTGGTTAGTGTCTCCACATGTGGTCACTGTATCCTCGAGTGGTCACTGTCTCCCTGAGTGGTCACTGTCTCCCTGAGTGGTCACTGTCTCCTCGAGTGGTCACTGTCACCCTGAGTGGTCACTGTCTCCTCGAGTGGACACTGTCTCCCCAAGTGGTCACTGTCTCTCCGAGTGATCACTGTCTCTCCGAGGGTTCACTGTCTCCCCGAGTGATCACTGTCTCCTCGAGTGGTCACTGTCTCCCCGAGTGGTCACTGTCTCCCGAGTGGTCACTGTCTCTCCGAGTGATCACCGTCTCTCCGAGTGATGACTGCCTCCCTGATTGATCACTGCCTCCTCAAGTGGTCACTGTCTCCTTGCGTGGTCACTGTCTCCCCGAGTGGTCACTGTCTCCCTGAATGGTCACTGTATCCCCTAGTGATCACTGTCTCCACGAGTGATCACTCTCTCCCTGAGTGATCACTGTCTCCTCGAGTGGTCACTGCCTCCCCGAGTGATCACTGTCTCCCCAAGTGGTCACTGTCTCTCCGAGTCGGCACTGTCTGCCCGAGTGGTCACTGCCTCCTCGAGTGGTCACTGTCTCCCCGAGTGATCACTGTCTCCCCGAGTGATCACTGTCTCCCCGAGTGGTCACTGTCTCCCCGAGTGGTCACTGTATCCCCGAGTGGTCACTGTCTCCCCAAGTGGTCACTGTCTCCTCCAGTGGTCACCGTCTCCCCGAGTCGTCACTGTCTCCCCGAGTGGTCACTGTCTCCCCGAGTGGTCACTGTCTCCCCGAGTGGTCACTGTCTCCACGAGTGGTCACTGACTCCCCGAGTGGTCACTGTCTCCCCAAGTGGTCACTGTCTCCCCGAGTGATCACTCTCTCCTCGAGTGGTCACTGTCTCCCCGAGTGGTCACTGTCTCGCCGAGTGGTCACTGTCTCCCCAAGTGGTCACTGTCTCCCCAAGTGGTTACTGTCTCCACATGTGGTCACTTTATCCTCGAGTGGTCACTGTCTCCCTGAGTGGTCACTGTCTCCCTGAGTGGTCACTGTCTCCTCGAGTGGTCACTGTCTCCCCGAGTGGTCACTGTCTCCCTGAGTGGTCACTGTCTCCCCGAGTGGTCACTGTCTCACCGAGTGGTCACTGTCTCCCCGAGTGGTCACTGTCTCCCAGCGTGGTCATTGTCTCCCCGAGTGATCAATGTCTCCTCAAGTGGTCACTGTCTCCTCAAGTGGTCACTGTCTCCTCGAGTGGTCACTGTCTCCCCGAGTGGTCACTGTCTCCCTGAGTGGTCACTGTCTCCTCGAGTGGTCTCTGTCTCCCCGAGTGGTCACTGTCTCCCCGAGTGGTCAGTTTCTCCCCGAGTGGTCACCATCTGCCCGAGTGGTCACTGTCTCCCCGAGGGGTCACTGTCTCCCCGAGTGGTCACTGTCTCCCCGAGTGGTCACTGTCCCCTCGAGTGGTCACTGACTCCCCAAGTGGTCACTGTCTCCCGGAGTGGTCACTGTCTCCTCGAGTGGTCACTGTCTCCCCGAGTGGTCAGTGTCTCCCCGAGTGGTCACTGTCTCCTTGAGTGGTCACTGTCTACCCGAGTGGTCACTGTCTCCCTGAGTGGTCACTGTCTCCCCGAGTGGTCACTGTCTCGCCGAGTGGTCACTGTCTCCCCAAGTGGTCACTGTCTCCCCAAATGGTTAGTGTCTCCACATGTGGTCACTGTATCCTCGAGTGGTCACTGTCTCCCTGAGTGGTCACTGTCTCCCTGAGTGGTCACTGTCTCCTCGAGTGGTCACTGTCACCCTGAGTGGTCACTGTCTCCTCGAGTGGACACTGTCTCTCCGAGTGATCACCGTCTCTCCGAGGGTTCACTGTCTCCCCGAGTGATCACTGTCTCCTCGAGTGGTCACTGTCTCCCCGAGTGGTCACTGTCTCCCGAGTGGTCACTGTCTCTCCGAGTGATCACCGTCTCTCCGAGTGATGACTGCCTCCCTGATTGATCACTGCCTCCTCAAGTGGTCACTGTCTCCTTGCGTGGTCACTGTCTCCCCGAGTGGTCACTGTCTCCCTGAATGGTCACTGTATCCCCTAGTGATCACTGTCTCCACGAGTGATCACTCTCTCCCTGAGTGATCACTGTCTCCTCGAGTGGTCACTGCCTCCCCGAGTGATCACTGTCTCCCCAAGTGGTCACTGTCTCTCCGAGTGGTCACTGTCTCCCGAGTGGTCACTGTCTCTCCGAGTGATCACCGTCTCTCCGAGTGATGACTGCCTCCCCGAGTGATCACTGTCTCCTCAAGTGGTCACTGTCTCCTTGAGTGGTCACTGTCTCCCCAAGTGGTCAATGTCTCCCTGAATGATCACTGTATCCCCTAGTGATCACTGTCTCCCGGAGTGATCACTCTCTCCCCGAGTGATCACTGCCTCCTCGAGTGGTCACTGTCTCCCCGAGTGATCACTCTCTCCCCGAGTGGTCACTGTCTCCCCGACTGGTCACTGTCTCCCCGACTGGTCACTGTCTCCTCGAGTGGTCACTGACTCCCCGAGTGGTCACTGTCTCCCCGAGTGGTCAATTGCTCCCCGAGTGGTCACTGTCTCCCTGAGTGGTCACTGTCTCCCCGAGTGGTCACTGTCTCACCGAGTGGTCACTGTCTCCCGGAGTGGTCACTGTCTCCCAGAGTGGTCATTGTCTCCCCGAGTGATCAATGTCTCCTCAAGTGGTCACTGTCTCCTCAAGTGGTCACTGTCTCCCCGAGTGGTCACTGTCTCCCTGAGTGGTCACTGTCTCCTCGAGTGGTCTCTGTCTCCCCGAGTGGTCACTGTCGCCCCGAGTGGTCAGTTTCTCCCCGAGTGGTCACTGTCTCCCCGAGGGGTCACTGTCTCCCTGAGTCGTCACTGTCTCCCCGAGTGGTCACTGTCCCCTCGAGTGGTCACTGACTCCCCGAGAGGTCACTGTCTCCCGGAGTGGTCACTGTCTCCTCGAGTGGTCAGTGTCTCCCCGAGTGGTCACTCTCTCCCCGAGTGGTCACTGTCTCCTTGAGTGGTCACTGTCTACCCGAGTGGTCACTGTCTCCCTGAGTGGTCACTGTCTCCCCGAGTGGTCACTGTCTCGCCGAGTGGTCACTGTCTCCCCAAGTGGTCACTGTCTCCCCAAGTGGTTAGTGTCTCCACATGTGGTCACTGTATCCTCGAGTGGTCACTGTCTCCCTGAGTGGTCACTGTCTCCCTGAGTGGTCACTGTCTCCTCGAGTGGTCACTGTCACCCTGAGTGGTCACTGTCTCCTCGAGTGGACACTGTCTCCCCAAGTGGTCACTGTCTCTCCGAGTGATCACTGTCTCTCCGAGGGTTCACTGTCTCCCCGAGTGATCACTGTCTCCTCGAGTGGTCACTGTCTCCCCGAGTGGTCACTGTCTCCCGAGTGGTCACTGTCTCTCCGAGTGATCACCGTCTCTCCGAGTGATGACTGCCTCCCTGATTGATCACTGCCTCCTCAAGTGGTCACTGTCTCCTTGCGTGGTCACTGTCTCCCCGAGTGGTCACTGTCTCCCTGAATGGTCACTGTATCCCCTAGTGATCACTGTCTCCACGAGTGATCACTCTCTCCCTGAGTGATCACTGTCTCCTCGAGTGGTCACTGCCTCCCCGAGTGATCACTGTCTCCCCAAGTGGTCACTGTCTCTCCGAGTCGGCACTGTCTGCCCGAGTGGTCACTGCCTCCTCGAGTGGTCACTGTCTCCCCGAGTGATCACTGTCTCCCCGAGTGATCACTGTCTCCCCGAGTGGTCACTGTCTCCCCGAGTGGTCACTGTATCCCCGAGTGGTCACTGTCTCCCCAAGTGGTCACTGTCTCCTCCAGTGGTCACCGTCTCCCCGAGTCGTCACTGTCTCCCCGAGTGGTCACTGTCTCCCCGAGTGGTCACTGTCTCCCCGAGTGGTCACTGTCTCCACGAGTGGTCACTGACTCCCCGAGTGGTCACTGTCTCCCCAAGTGGTCACTGTCTCCCCGAGTGATCACTATCTCCTCGAGTGGTCACTGTCTCCCCGAGTGGTCACTGTCTCGCCGAGTGGTCACTGTCTCCCCAAGTGGTCACTGTCTCCCCAAGTGGTTACTGTCTCCACATGTGGTCACTTTATCCTCGAGTGGTCACTGTCTCCCTGAGTGGTCACTGTCTCCCTGAGTGGTCACTGTCTCCTCGAGTGGTCACTGTCACCCTGAGTGGTCACTGTCTCCCTGAGTGGTCACTGTCTCGCCGAGTGCTCACTTTCTCCCCGAGTGGTCACTGTCTCCTCGAGTGGACACTGTCTCCCCAAGTGGTCACTTTCTCACCGAGTGATCACCATCTCTCCGAGGGTTCACTGTCTCCCCGAGTGATCACTGTCTCCTCGAGTGGTCACTGTCTCCCCGAGTGGTCACTGTCTCCCGAGTGGTCACTGTCTCTCCAAGTGATCACCGTCTCTCCGAGTGATGACTGCCTCCCTGATTGATCACTGCCTCCTCAAGTGGTCACTGTCTCCTTGCGTGGTCACTGTCTCCCCGAGTGGTCACTGTCTCCCTGAATTGTCACTGTATCCCCTAGTGATCACTGTCTCCACGAGTGATCACTCTCTCCCTGAGTGATCACTGTCTCCTCGAGTGGTCACTGCCTCCCCGAGTGATCACTGTCTCCCCAAGTGGTCACTGTCTCTCCGAGTCTGCACTGTCTGCCCGAGTGGTCACTGTCTCCTCGAGTGGTCACTGTCTCCCCGAGTGGTCACTGTCTCCCCGAGTGGTCACTGTCCCCCTGAGTGGTCACTGTATCCCCGAATGGTCACTGTCTCCCCGAGTGGTCACTGTCTCCTCCAGTGGTCACCGTCTCCCCGAGTCGTCACTGTCTCCCCGAGTGGTCAGTGTCTCCCCGAGTGGTCACTGTCTCCCCGAGTGGTCACTGTCTCCCCAAGTGGTCACAGTCTCCCCGAGTGGTCACTGTCTCCCCGAGTGGTCACTGTCTCCCCGAGTGGTCACTGTCTCCCCAAGTGGTCACTGTCTCCCCGAGTGATCACTGTCTCCTCGAGTGGTCACTGTCTCCCCGAGTGGTCACTGTCTCCCCAAGTGGTCACTGTCTCCTCGAGTGGTCACTGTCTCCCCGAGTGATCACTGTCTCCTCGAGTGGTCACTGTCTCCCCAAGTGGTCACTGTCTCCTCCAGTGGTCACTGTCTCCCTGAGTGTTCATTGTCTGCCCGAGTGGTCACTGTCTCCCCAAGTGGTCACTGTCTCCTCCAGTGTTCACCGTCTCCCTGAGTCGTCACTGTCTCCCCAAGCGGTCACTTTCTCCTCGAGTGATCACTGTCTTCCCGAGTGATCACTGTCTCCTCGAGTGGTCACTGTCTCCTCGAGTGGTCACTGTCTCCCCGAGTGATCACTGTCTCCCTGAGTGGTCACTGTCTCCCCAAGTGGTCACTGACTCCCTGAGCGGTCACTGTCTTCCCAAGTGGTCACTGTCTCCTCGAGTGGTCACTGTCTCCCTGAGTGGTCACTGTCTCTCCCAGTGGTCACTCTCTCCCCGAGTGGCCACTGTCTCCCCGAGTGGTCACTGTCTCGCCGAGTGGTCACTGTCTCCCCAAGTGGTCACTGTCTCCCCAAGTGGTTACTGTCTCCACATGTGGTCACTGTATCTTCGAGTGGTCACTGTCTCCCTGAGTGGTCACTGTCTCCCTGAGTGGTCACTGTCTCCTCGAGTGGTCACTGTCACCCTGAGTGGTCACTGTCTCCCTGAGTGGTCACTGTCTCCCCGAGTGCTCACTTTCTCCCCGAGTGGTCACTGTCTCCTAGAGTGGACACTGTCTCCCCAAGTGGTCACTGTCTCTCCGAATGATCACCGTCTCTCCGAGGGTTCACTGTCTCCCCGAGTGATCACTGTCTCCTCGAGTGGTCACTGTCTCCCCGAGTGGTCACTGTCTCCCGAGTGGTCACTGTCTCTCCGAGTGATCACCGTCTCTCCGAGTGATGACTGCCTCCCTGATTGATCACTGCCTCCTCAAGTGGTCACTGTCTCCTTGCGTGGTCACTGTCTCCCCGAGTGGTCACTGTCTCCCTGAATGGTCACTGTATCCCCTAGTGATCACTGTCTCCACGAGTGATCACTCTCTCCCTGAGTGATCACTGTCTCCTCGAGTGGTCACTGCCTCCCCGAGTGATCACTGTCTCCCCAAGTGGTCACTGTCTCTCCGAGTGGTCACTGTCTCCCGAGTGGTCACTGTCTCTCCGAGTGATCACCGTCTCTCCGAGTGATGACTGCCTCCCCGAGTGATCACTGTCTCCTCAAGTGGTCACTGTCTCCTTGAGTGGTCACTGTCTCCCCAAGTGGTCAATGTCTCCCTGAATGATCACTGTATCCCCTAGTGATCACTGTCTCCCGGAGTGATCACTCTCTCCCCGAGTGATCACTGTCTCCTCGAGTGGTCACTGTCTCCCCGAGTGATCACTCTCTCCCCGAGTGGTCACTGTCTCCCCGACTGGTCACTGTCTCCCCGACTGGTCACTGTCTCCTCGAGTGGTCACTGACGCCCCGAGTGGTCACTGTCTCCCCGAGTGGTCAATTGCTCCCCGAGTGGTCACTGTCTCACTGAGTGGTCACTGTCTCCCCGAGTGGTCACTGTCTCACCGAGTGGTCACTGTCTCCCCGAGTGGTCACTGTCTCCCAGAGTGGTCATTGTCTCCCCGAGTGATCAATGTCTCCTCAAGTGGTCACTGTCTCCTCAAGTGGTCACTGTCTCCCCGAGTGGTCACTGTCTCCCTGAGTGGTCACTGTCTCCTCGAGTGGTCTCTGTCTCCCCGAGTGGTCACTGTCGCCCCGAGTGGTCAGTTTCTCCCCGAGTGGTCACTGTCTCCCCGAGGGGTCACTGTCTCCCTGAGTCGTCACTGTCTCCCCGAGTGGTCACTGTCCCCTCGAGTGGTCACTGACTCCCCGAGAGGTCACTGTCTCCCGGAGTGGTCACTGTCTCCTCGAGTGGTCAGTGTCTCCCCGAGTGGTCACTCTCTCCCCGAGTGGTCACTGTCTCCTTGAGTGGTCACTGTCTACCCGAGTGGTCACTGTCTCCCTGAGTGGTCACTGTCTCCCCGAGTGGTCACTGTCTCGCCGAGTGGTCACTGTCTCCCCAAGTGGTCACTGTCTCCCCAAGTGGTTAGTGTCTCCACATGTGGTCACTGTATCCTCGAGTGGTCACTGTCTCCCTGAGTGGTCACTGTCTCCCTGAGTGGTCACTGTCTCCTCGAGTGGTCACTGTCACCCTGAGTGGTCACTGTCTCCTCGAGTGGACACTGTCTCCCCAAGTGGTCACTGTCTCTCCGAGTGATCACTGTCTCTCCGAGGGTTCACTGTCTCCCCGAGTGATCACTGTCTCCTCGAGTGGTCACTGTCTCCCCGAGTGGTCACTGTCTCCCGAGTGGTCACTGTCTCTCCGAGTGATCACCGTCTCTCCGAGTGATGACTGCCTCCCTGATTGATCACTGCCTCCTCAAGTGGTCACTGTCTCCTTGCGTGGTCACTGTCTCCCCGAGTGGTCACTGTCTCCCTGAATGGTCACTGTATCCCCTAGTGATCACTGTCTCCACGAGTGATCACTCTCTCCCTGAGTGATCACTGTCTCCTCGAGTGGTCACTGCCTCCCCGAGTGATCACTGTCTCCCCAAGTGGTCACTGTCTCTCCGAGTCGGCACTGTCTGCCCGAGTGGTCACTGCCTCCTCGAGTGGTCACTGTCTCCCCGAGTGATCACTGTCTCCCCGAGTGATCACTGTCTCCCCGAGTGGTCACTGTCTCCCCGAGTGGTCACTGTATCCCCGAGTGGTCACTGTCTCCCCAAGTGGTCACTGTCTCCTCCAGTGGTCACCGTCTCCCCGAGTCGTCACTGTCTCCCCGAGTGGTCACTGTCTCCCCGAGTGGTCACTGTCTCCCCGAGTGGTCACTGTCTCCACGAGTGGTCACTGACTCCCCGAGTGGTCACTGTCTCCCCAAGTGGTCACTGTCTCCCCGAGTGATCACTCTCTCCTCGAGTGGTCACTGTCTCCCCGAGTGGTCACTGTCTCGCCGAGTGGTCACTGTCTCCCCAAGTGGTCACTGTCTCCCCAAGTGGTTACTGTCTCCACATGTGGTCACTTTATCCTCGAGTGGTCACTGTCTCCCTGAGTGGTCACTGTCTCCCTGAGTGGTCACTGTCTCCTCGAGTGGTCACTGTCACCCTGAGTGGTCACTGTCTCCCTGAGTGGTCACTGTCTCGCCGAGTGCTCACTTTCTCCCCGAGTGGTCACTGTCTCCTCGAGTGGACACTGTCTCCCCAAGTGGTCACTTTCTCACCGAGTGATCACCATCTCTCCGAGGGTTCACTGTCTCCCCGAGTGATCACTGTCTCCTCGAGTGGTCACTGTCTCCCCGAGTGGTCACTGTCTCCCGAGTGGTCACTGTCTCTCCAAGTGATCACCGTCTCTCCGAGTGATGACTGCCTCCCTGATTGATCACTGCCTCCTCAAGTGGTCACTGTCTCCTTGCGTGGTCACTGTCTCCCCGAGTGGTCACTGTCTCCCTGAATTGTCACTGTATCCCCTAGTGATCACTGTCTCCACGAGTGATCACTCTCTCCCTGAGTGATCACTGTCTCCTCGAGTGGTCACTGCCTCCCCGAGTGATCACTGTCTCCCCAAGTGGTCACTGTCTCTCCGAGTCTGCACTGTCTGCCCGAGTGGTCACTGTCTCCTCGAGTGGTCACTGTCTCCCCGAGTGGTCACTGTCTCCCCGAGTGGTCACTGTCCCCCTGAGTGGTCACTGTATCCCCGAATGGTCACTGTCTCCCCGAGTGGTCACTGTCTCCTCCAGTGGTCACCGTCTCCCCGAGTCGTCACTGTCTCCCCGAGTGGTCAGTGTCTCCCCGAGTGGTCACTGTCTCCCCGAGTGGTCACTGTCTCCCCAAGTGGTCACAGTCTCCCCGAGTGGTCACTGTCTCCCCGAGTGGTCACTGTCTCCCCGAGTGGTCACTGTCTCCCCAAGTGGTCACTGTCTCCCCGAGTGATCACTGTCTCCTCGAGTGGTCACTGTCTCCCCGAGTGGTCACTGTCTCCCCAAGTGGTCACTGTCTCCTCGAGTGGTCACTGTCTCCCCGAGTGATCACTGTCTCCTCGAGTGGTCACTGTCTCCCCAAGTGGTCACTGTCTCCTCCAGTGGTCACTGTCTCCCTGAGTGTTCATTGTCTCCCCGAGTGGTCACTGTCTCCCCAAGTGGTCACTGTCTCCTCCAGTGTTCACCGTCTCCCTGAGTCGTCACTGTCTCCCCAAGCGGTCACTTTCTCCTCGAGTGGTCACTGTCTTCCCGAGTGATCACTGTCTCCTCGAGTGGTCACTGTCTCCTCGAGTGGTCACTGTCTCCCCGAGTGATCACTGTCTCCCTGAGTGGTCACTGTCTCCCCAAGTGGTCACTGACTCCCTGAGCGGTCACTGTCTTCCCAAGTGGTCACTGTCTCCTCGAGTGGTCACTGTCTCCCTGAGTGGTCACTGTCTCTCCCAGTGGTCACTCTCTCCCCGAGTGGCCACTGTCTCCCCGAGTGGTCACTGTCTCGCCGAGTGGTCACTGTCTCCCCAAGTGGTCACTGTCTCCCCAAGTGGTTACTGTCTCCACATGTGGTCACTGTATCTTCGAGTGGTCACTGTCTCCCTGAGTGGTCACTGTCTCCCTGAGTGGTCACTGTCTCCTCGAGTGGTCACTGTCACCCTGAGTGGTCACTGTCTCCCTGAGTGGTCACTGTCTCGCCGAGTGCTCACTTTCTCCCCGAGTGGTCACTGTCTCCTCGAGTGGACACTGTCTCCCCAAGTGGTCACTTTCTCACCGAGTGATCACCATCTCTCCGAGGGTTCACTGTCTCCCCGAGTGATCACTGTCTCCTCGAGTGGTCACTGTCTCCCCGAGTGGTCACTGTCTCCCGAGTGGTCACTGTCTCTCCAAGTGATCACCGTCTCTCCGAGTGATGACTGCCTCCCTGATTGATCACTGCCTCCTCAAGTGGTCACTGTCTCCTTGCGTGGTCACTGTCTCCCCGAGTGGTCACTGTCTCCCTGAATTGTCACTGTATCCCCTAGTGATCACTGTCTCCACGAGTGATCACTCTCTCCCTGAGTGATCACTGTCTCCTCGAGTGGTCACTGCCTCCCCGAGTGATCACTGTCTCCCCAAGTGGTCACTGTCTCTCCGAGTCTGCACTGTCTGCCCGAGTGGTCACTGTCTCCTCGAGTGGTCACTGTCTCCCCGAGTGGTCACTGTCTCCCCGAGTGGTCACTGTCCCCCTGAGTGGTCACTGTATCCCCGAATGGTCACTGTCTCCCCGAGTGGTCACTGTCTCCTCCAGTGGTCACCGTCTCCCCGAGTCGTCACTGTCTCCCCGAGTGGTCAGTGTCTCCCCGAGTGGTCACTGTCTCCCCGAGTGGTCACTGTCTCCCCAAGTGGTCACAGTCTCCCCGAGTGGTCACTGTCTCCCCGAGTGGTCACTGTCTCCCCGAGTGGTCACTGTCTCCCCAAGTGGTCACTGTCTCCCCGAGTGATCACTGTCTCCTCGAGTGGTCACTGTCTCCCCGAGTGGTCACTGTCTCCCCAAGTGGTCACTGTCTCCTCGAGTGGTCACTGTCTCCCCGAGTGATCACTGTCTCCTCGAGTGGTCACTGTCTCCCCAAGTGGTCACTGTCTCCTCCAGTGGTCACTGTCTCCCTGAGTGTTCATTGTCTGCCCGAGTGGTCACTGTCTCCCCAAGTGGTCACTGTCTCCTCCAGTGTTCACCGTCTCCCTGAGTCGTCACTGTCTCCCCAAGCGGTCACTTTCTCCTCGAGTGATCACTGTCTTCCCGAGTGATCACTGTCTCCTCGAGTGGTCACTGTCTCCTCGAGTGGTCACTGTCTCCCCGAGTGATCACTGTCTCCCTGAGTGGTCACTGTCTCCCCAAGTGGTCACTGACTCCCTGAGCGGTCACTGTCTTCCCAAGTGGTCACTGTCTCCTCGAGTGGTCACTGTCTCCCTGAGTGGTCACTGTCTCTCCCAGTGGTCACTCTCTCCCCGAGTGGCCACTGTCTCCCCGAGTGGTCACTGTCTCGCCGAGTGGTCACTGTCTCCCCAAGTGGTCACTGTCTCCCCAAGTGGTTACTGTCTCCACATGTGGTCACTGTATCTTCGAGTGGTCACTGTCTCCCTGAGTGGTCACTGTCTCCCTGAGTGGTCACTGTCTCCTCGAGTGGTCACTGTCACCCTGAGTGGTCACTGTCTCCCTGAGTGGTCACTGTCTCCCCGAGTGCTCACTTTCTCCCCGAGTGGTCACTGTCTCCTAGAGTGGACACTGTCTCCCCAAGTGGTCACTGTCTCTCCGAATGATCACCGTCTCTCCGAGGGTTCACTGTCTCCCCGAGTGATCACTGTCTCCTCGAGTGGTCACTGTCTCCCCGAGTGGTCACTGTCTCCCGAGTGGTCACTGTCTCTCCGAGTGATCACCGTCTCTCCGAGTGATGACTGCCTCCCTGATTGATCACTGCCTCCTCAAGTGGTCACTGTCTCCTTGCGTGGTCACTGTCTCCCCGAGTGGTCACTGTCTCCCTGAATGGTCACTGTATCCCCTAGTGATCACTGTCTCCACGAGTGATCACTCTCTCCCTGAGTGATCACTGTCTCCTCGAGTGGTCACTGCCTCCCCGAGTGATCACTGTCTCCCCAAGTGGTCACTGTCTCTCCGAGTGGTCACTGTCTCCCGAGTGGTCACTGTCTCTCCGAGTGATCACCGCCTCTCCGAGTGATGACTGCCTCCCCGAGTGATCACTGTCTCCTCAAGTGGTCACTGTCTCCTTGAGTGGTCACTGTCTCCCCAAGTGGTCAATGTCTCCCTGAATGATCACTGTATCCCCTAGTGATCACTGTCTCCCGGAGTGATCACTCTCTCCCCGAGTGATCACTGTCTCCTCGAGTGGTCACTGTCTCCCCGAGTGATCACTCTCTCCCCGAGTGGTCACTGTCTCCCCGACTGGTCACTGTCTCCCCGACTGGTCACTGTCTCCTCGAGTGGTCACTGACGCCCCGAGTGGTCACTGTCTCCCCGAGTGGTCAATTGCTCCCCGAGTGGTCACTGTCTCCCTGAGTGGTCACTGTCTCCCCGAGTGGTCACTGTCTCACCGAGTGGTCACTGTCTCCCCGAGTGGTCACTGTCTCCCAGAGTGGTCATTGTCTCCCCGAGTGATCAATGTCTCCTCAAGTGGTCACTGTCTCCTCAAGTGGTCACTGTCTCCCCGAGTGGTCACTGTCTCCCTGAGTGGTCACTGTCTCCTCGAGTGGTCTCTGTCTCCCCGAGTGGTCACTGTCGCCCCGAGTGGTCAGTTTCTCCCCGAGTGGTCACTGTCTCCCCGAGGGGTCACTGTCTCCCTGAGTCGTCACTGTCTCCCCGAGTGGTCACTGTCCCCTCGAGTGGTCACTGACTCCCCGAGAGGTCACTGTCTCCCGGAGTGGTCACTGTCTCCTCGAGTGGTCAGTGTCTCCCCGAGTGGTCACTCTCTCCCCGAGTGGTCACTGTCTCCTTGAGTGGTCACTGTCTACCCGAGTGGTCACTGTCTCCCTGAGTGGTCACTGTCTCCCCGAGTGGTCACTGTCTCGCCGAGTGGTCACTGTCTCCCCAAGTGGTCACTGTCTCCCCAAGTGGTTAGTGTCTCCACATGTGGTCACTGTATCCTCGAGTGGTCACTGTCTCCCTGAGTGGTCACTGTCTCCCTGAGTGGTCACTGTCTCCTCGAGTGGTCACTGTCACCCTGAGTGGTCACTGTCTCCTCGAGTGGACACTGTCTCCCCAAGTGGTCACTGTCTCTCCGAGTGATCACTGTCTCTCCGAGGGTTCACTGTCTCCCCGAGTGATCACTGTCTCCTCGAGTGGTCACTGTCTCCCCGAGTGGTCACTGTCTCCCGAGTGGTCACTGTCTCTCCGAGTGATCACCGTCTCTCCGAGTGATGACTGCCTCCCTGATTGATCACTGCCTCCTCAAGTGGTCACTGTCTCCTTGCGTGGTCACTGTCTCCCCGAGTGGTCACTGTCTCCCTGAATGGTCACTGTATCCCCTAGTGATCACTGTCTCCACGAGTGATCACTCTCTCCCTGAGTGATCACTGTCTCCTCGAGTGGTCACTGCCTCCCCGAGTGATCACTGTCTCCCCAAGTGGTCACTGTCTCTCCGAGTCGGCACTGTCTGCCCGAGTGGTCACTGCCTCCTCGAGTGGTCACTGTCTCCCCGAGTGATCACTGTCTCCCCGAGTGATCACTGTCTCCCCGAGTGGTCACTGTCTCCCCGAGTGGTCACTGTATCCCCGAGTGGTCACTGTCTCCCCAAGTGGTCACTGTCTCCTCCAGTGGTCACCGTCTCCCCGAGTCGTCACTGTCTCCCCGAGTGGTCACTGTCTCCCCGAGTGGTCACTGTCTCCCCGAGTGGTCACTGTCTCCACGAGTGGTCACTGACTCCCCGAGTGGTCACTGTCTCCCCAAGTGGTCACTGTCTCCCCGAGTGATCACTCTCTCCTCGAGTGGTCACTGTCTCCCCGAGTGGTCACTGTCTCGCCGAGTGGTCACTGTCTCCCCAAGTGGTCACTGTCTCCCCAAGTGGTTACTGTCTCCACATGTGGTCACTTTATCCTCGAGTGGTCACTGTCTCCCTGAGTGGTCACTGTCTCCCTGAGTGGTCACTGTCTCCTCGAGTGGTCACTGTCACCCTGAGTGGTCACTGTCTCCCTGAGTGGTCACTGTCTCGCCGAGTGCTCACTTTCTCCCCGAGTGGTCACTGTCTCCTCGAGTGGACACTGTCTCCCCAAGTGGTCACTTTCTCACCGAGTGATCACCATCTCTCCGAGGGTTCACTGTCTCCCCGAGTGATCACTGTCTCCTCGAGTGGTCACTGTCTCCCCGAGTGGTCACTGTCTCCCGAGTGGTCACTGTCTCTCCAAGTGATCACCGTCTCTCCGAGTGATGACTGCCTCCCTGATTGATCACTGCCTCCTCAAGTGGTCACTGTCTCCTTGCGTGGTCACTGTCTCCCCGAGTGGTCACTGTCTCCCTGAATTGTCACTGTATCCCCTAGTGATCACTGTCTCCACGAGTGATCACTCTCTCCCTGAGTGATCACTGTCTCCTCGAGTGGTCACTGCCTCCCCGAGTGATCACTGTCTCCCCAAGTGGTCACTGTCTCTCCGAGTCTGCACTGTCTGCCCGAGTGGTCACTGTCTCCTCGAGTGGTCACTGTCTCCCCGAGTGGTCACTGTCTCCCCGAGTGGTCACTGTCCCCCTGAGTGGTCACTGTATCCCCGAATGGTCACTGTCTCCCCGAGTGGTCACTGTCTCCTCCAGTGGTCACCGTCTCCCCGAGTCGTCACTGTCTCCCCGAGTGGTCAGTGTCTCCCCGAGTGGTCACTGTCTCCCCGAGTGGTCACTGTCTCCCCAAGTGGTCACAGTCTCCCCGAGTGGTCACTGTCTCCCCGAGTGGTCACTGTCTCCCCGAGTGGTCACTGTCTCCCCAAGTGGTCACTGTCTCCCCGAGTGATCACTGTCTCCTCGAGTGGTCACTGTCTCCCCGAGTGGTCACTGTCTCCCCAAGTGGTCACTGTCTCCTCGAGTGGTCACTGTCTCCCCGAGTGATCACTGTCTCCTCGAGTGGTCACTGTCTCCCCAAGTGGTCACTGTCTCCTCCAGTGGTCACTGTCTCCCTGAGTGTTCATTGTCTCCCCGAGTGGTCACTGTCTCCCCAAGTGGTCACTGTCTCCTCCAGTGTTCACCGTCTCCCTGAGTCGTCACTGTCTCCCCAAGCGGTCACTTTCTCCTCGAGTGGTCACTGTCTTCCCGAGTGATCACTGTCTCCTCGAGTGGTCACTGTCTCCTCGAGTGGTCACTGTCTCCCCGAGTGATCACTGTCTCCCTGAGTGGTCACTGTCTCCCCAAGTGGTCACTGACTCCCTGAGCGGTCACTGTCTTCCCAAGTGGTCACTGTCTCCTCGAGTGGTCACTGTCTCCCTGAGTGGTCACTGTCTCTCCCAGTGGTCACTCTCTCCCCGAGTGGCCACTGTCTCCCCGAGTGGTCACTGTCTCGCCGAGTGGTCACTGTCTCCCCAAGTGGTCACTGTCTCCCCAAGTGGTTACTGTCTCCACATGTGGTCACTGTATCTTCGAGTGGTCACTGTCTCCCTGAGTGGTCACTGTCTCCCTGAGTGGTCACTGTCTCCTCGAGTGGTCACTGTCACCCTGAGTGGTCACTGTCTCCCTGAGTGGTCACTGTCTCCCCGAGTGCTCACTTTCTCCCCGAGTGGTCACTGTCTCCTAGAGTGGACACTGTCTCCCCAAGTGGTCACTGTCTCTCCGAATGATCACCGTCTCTCCGAGGGTTCACTGTCTCCCCGAGTGATCACTGTCTCCTCGAGTGGTCACTGTCTCCCCGAGTGGTCACTGTCTCCCGAGTGGTCACTGTCTCTCCGAGTGATCACCGTCTCTCCGAGTGATGACTGCCTCCCTGATTGATCACTGCCTCCTCAAGTGGTCACTGTCTCCTTGCGTGGTCACTGTCTCCCCGAGTGGTCACTGTCTCCCTGAATGGTCACTGTATCCCCTAGTGATCACTGTCTCCACGAGTGATCACTCTCTCCCTGAGTGATCACTGTCTCCTCGAGTGGTCACTGCCTCCCCGAGTGATCACTGTCTCCCCAAGTGGTCACTGTCTCTCCGAGTGGTCACTGTCTCCCGAGTGGTCACTGTCTCTCCGAGTGATCACCGTCTCTCCGAGTGATGACTGCCTCCCCGAGTGATCACTGTCTCCTCAAGTGGTCACTGTCTCCTCCAATGGTCACCGTCTCCCCGAGTCGTCACTGTCTCCCCGAGTGGTCACTGTCTCCCCGAGTGGTCACTGTCTCCCCGAGTGGTCACTGTCTCCCCAAGTGGTCACTGTCTCCCCGAGTGATCACTGTCTCCTCGAGTGGTCACTGTCTCCCCGAGTGGTCACTGTCTCCTCGAGTGGTCACTGTCTCCCCGAGTGATCACTGTCTCCTCGAGTGGTCACTGTCTCCCCAAGTGGTCACTGTCTCCTCCAGTGGTCACTGTCTCCCCGAGTGTTTATTGTCTCCCCGAGTGGTCACTGTCTCCCTGAGTGGTCATTGTCTCCCCAAGTGGTCACTGTCTCCCCAAGTGGTCACTGTCTCCTCCAGTGTTCACCGTCTCCCTGAGTCGTCACTGTCTCCCCAAGCGGTCACTTTCTCCTCGAGTGGTCACTGTCTTCCCGAGTGATCACTGTCTCCTCGAGTAGTCACTGTCTCCTCAAGTGGTCACTGTCTCCCCGAGTGATCACTGTCTCCCTGAGTGGTCACTGTCTCCCCAAGTGGTCACTGACTCCCTGAGTGGTCACTGTCTTCCCAAGTGGTCACTGTCTCCTCGAGTGGTCACTGTCTCCCTGAGTGGTCACTGTCTCTCCCAGTGGTCACTCTCTCCCCGAGTGGTCACTTTCTCCCCGAGTGGAAACCATCTCCCCGAGTGGACACTGTCTCCCCGAGTGGTCACTGTCTCCCCGAGTGATCACTGTTTCCCCGAGTGGTCACTGTCTCTTCGAGTGATCACTGACTCCCCGAGAGTTCACTGTCTCCTCGAGTGGTCAATGTCTCCCCGAGTGGGCACTGTCCCCCCGAGTGGTCACTGTCTCCCCGAGTGGTCAATGTCTCCTCGAGTGGTCACTGTCTCCCTGAGTGGGCACTGTCTCCCCGAGTGGTCACTGTCTCCTCGAGTGGTCACTGTCTCCCTGAGTGGGCACTGTCTCCCTGAGTGGTCACTGTCTCACCGAGTGGTCACTTTCTCTCCGAGTGTTCACTGTCTCCCCGAGTGGTCACTGTCCCCTCGAGTGTTCACTGTCTCCCTGAGTGGGCACTGTCTCCCCGAGTGGTCACTGTCGCCCTGAGTGGTCACTGTCGCCCCGAGTGGTCACTGACTCCCTGAGTGGTCACTGTCTCCCCAAGTGGTCAATGTCTCCTCGAGTGGTCACTGTCTCCCGGAGTGGTCACTGTCTCCCCCAGTGGTCACTCTCTCACCGAGTGGTCACTGTCTCCCCAAGTGGAAATCATCTCCCCGAGTGGTCACTGTCTCCCCGAGTGGTCACTGTCTCCCCGAGTGATCACTGTTTCCCCGAGTGGTCACTGTCTCCTCGAGTGATCACTGTCTCCCTGAGTGGGCACTGTTTCCCCGAGTGTTCACTGTCTCCTCGAGTGGTCACTGTCTCCCTGAGTGGGCACTGTCTCCCCAAGTGGGCACTGTATCCCCGAGTGGTCACTTTCTCTCCGAGTGTTCACTGTCTCACCGAGTGGTCACTGTCTCCTCGAGTGGTCACTGTCTCCTCGAGTGGTCACTGTCTCCCTGAGTGGGCACTGTCTCCCCGAGTGGTCACTGTCTCCTCGAGTGGTCACTGTCTCCCTGAGTGGGCACTGTCTCCCCGAGTAGTCACTGTCTCCCTGAATGGTCACTTTCTCTCCGAGTGTTCACTGTCTCCCCGAGTGGTCACTGTCTCCTCGAGTGGTCACTGTCTCCTCGCATGGTTACTGTCTCCTCGCGTGGTCACTGTCTCCCCGAGTGGTCACCGTCTCCCCGAGTGATCACTGTCTCCCCGAGTGGTCAATGACTCCTTGAGTGGTCACTGTCTCCCCGAGGGCTCACTGTCTCCCCGAGTGGTCACTTTCTCCCCGAGTGGTCACTGTCTGCCCGAGTGATCACTTTCTCCCCGAGTGATCACTGTCTGCTCGAGTGGTCACTGCCTCTCCGAGTCGTCACTGTCTCCCTGAGTCGTCACTGTCTCCCCGAGTGGTCACTGTCTCCTCGAGAGGTCACTGTCTCCCCGAGTGATCACTGTCTCCCCGAGTGGTCACTGTCTCCTCGAGTGGTCAATGTCTCCCGGAGTGGTCACTGTCTCCCCGAGTGGTCATTTTCTCCCTGAGTGGGCACTGTCCCCCCGAGTGGTCACAGTCTCCCCGAGTGGTCACTGTCTCCCCGAGTGGTCACTGTCTCCCCAAGTGGTCACTGTCTCCCCAAGTGGTCACTGTCTCCTCAAGTGGTCACCGTCTCCCTGAGTGATCACTGTCTCCCCGAGTGGTCACTGTCTCCTCGAGAGGTCACTGTCTCCCCGAGTGATCACTGTCTCTCCGAGTGGTCACTGTCTCCTCCAGTGTTCACCGTCTCCCTGAGTCGTCACTGTCTCCCCAAGCGGTCACTTTCTCCTCGAGTGGTCACTGTCTTCCCGAGTGATCACTGTCTCCTCGAGTGGTCACTGTCTCCTCGAGTGGTCACTGTCTCCCCGAGTGATCACTGTCTCCCTGAGTGGTCACTGTCTCCCCAAGTGGTCACTGACTCCCTGAGTGGTCACTGTCTTCCCAAGTGGTCACTGTCTCCTCGAGTGGTCACTGTCAACCTGAATGGTCACTGACTCCCCCAGTGGTCACTCTCTCCCCGAGTGGTCACTGTCTCCCTGAGTGGTCACTGTCTCTCCCAGTGGTCACTCTCTCCCCGAGTGGTCACTGTCTCCCCGAGTGGTCACTGTCTCGCCGAGTGGTCACTGTCTCCCCAAGTGGTTACTGTCTCCACATGTGGTCACTGTATCTTCGAGTGGTCACTGTCTCCCTGAGTGGTCATTGTCTCCCTGAGTGGTCACTGTCTCATCGAGTGGTCACTGTCACCCTGAGTGGTCACTGTCTCCCTGAGTGGTCACTGTCTCCCCGAGTGCTCACTTTCTCCCCGAATGGTCACTGTCTCCTCGAGTGGACACTGTCTCCCCAAGTGGTCACTGTCTCTCCGAATGATCACCGTCTCTCCGAGGGTTCACTGTCTCACCGAGTGATCACTGTCTCCTCGAGTGGTCACTGTCTCCCCGAGTGGTCACAGTCTCCCGAGTGGTCACTGTCTCTCCGAGTGATCACCGTCTCTCCGAGTGATGACTGCCTCCCTGATTGATCACTGCCTCCTCAAGTGGTCACTGTCTCCTTGCGTGGTCACTGTCTCCCCGAGTGGTCACTGTCTCCCTGAATGGTCACTGTATCCCCTAGTGATCACTGTCTCCACGAGTGATCACTCTCCCTGAGTGATCACTGTCTCCTCGAGTGGTCACTGCCTCCCCGAGTGATCACTGTCTCCCCAAGTGGTCACTGTCTCTCCGAGTCGGCACTGTCTGCCCGAGTGGTCACTGCTTCCTCGAGTTGTCACTGTCTCCCCGAGTGGTCACTGTCTCCCCGAGTGGTCACTGTCTCCCTGAGTGGTCACTGTATCCCCGAGTGGTCACTGTCTCCCCAAGTGGTCACTGTCTCCTCCAGTGGTCACCGTCTCCCCGAGTCGTCACTGTCTCCCCGAGTGGTCACTGTCTCCCCGAGTGGTCACTGTCTCCCCGAGTGGTCACTGTCTCCCCAAGTGGTCACTGTCTCCCCGAGTGATCACTGTCTCCTCGAGTGGTCACTGTCTCCCCGAGTGGTCACTGCCTCCTCGAGTGGTCACTGTCTCCCCGAGTGATCACTGTCTCCTCGAGTGGTCACTGTCTCCCCAAGTGGTCACTGTCTCCTCCAGTGGTCACTGTCTCCCCAAGTGTTCATTGTCTCCCCGAGTGGTCACTGTCTCCCTGAGTGGTCATTGTCTCCCCAAGTGGTCACTGTCTCCCCAAGTGGTCACTGTCTCCTCCAGTGTTCACCGTCTCCCTGAGTCGTCACTGTCTCCCCAAGCGGTCACTTTCTCCTCGAGTGGTCACTGTCTTCCCGAGTGATCACTGTCTCCTCGAGTGGTCACTGTCTCCTCGAGTGGTCACTGTCTGCCCGAGTGATCACTGTCTCCCTGAGTGGTCACTGTCTCCCCAAGTGGTCACTGACTCCCTGAGTGGTCACTGTCTTCCCAAGTGGTCACTGTCTCCTCGAGTGGTCACTGTCTCCCTGAGTGGTCACTGTCTCTCCCAGTGGTCACTCTCTCCCCGAGTGGTCACTGCCTCCTCGAGTGGTCACTGTCTCCCCGAGTGGTCACTGCCTCCTCGAGTGGTCACTGTCTCCCCGAGTGATCACTGTCTCCTCGAGTGGTCACTGTCTCCCCAAGTGGTCACTGTCTCCTCCAGTGGTCACTGTCTCCCCGAGTGTTCATTGTCTCCCCGAGTGGTCACTGTCTCCCTGAGTGGTCATTGTCTCCCCAAGTGGTCACTGTCTCCCCAAGTGGTCACTGTCTCCTCCAGTGTTCACTGTCTCCCTGAGTCGTCACTGTCTCCCCAAGCGGTCACTTTCTCCTCGAGTGGTCACTGTCTTCCCGAGTGATCACTGTCTCCTCGAGTGGTCACTGTCTCCTCGAGTGGTCACTGTCTGCCCGAGTGATCACTGTCTCCCTGAGTGGTCACTGTCTCCCCAAGTGGTCACTGACTCCCTGAGTGGTCACTGTCTTCCCAAGTGGTCACTGTCTCCTCGAGTGGTCACTGTCTCCCTGAGTGGTCACTGTCTCTCCCAGTGGTCACTCTCTCCCCGAGTGGTCATTGTCTCCCCGAGTGGAAACCATCTCCCCGAGTGGACACTGTCTCCCTGAGTGGTCACTGTCTCCCCGAGTGATCACTGTTTCCCCGAGTGGTCACTGTCTCTTCGAGTGATCACTGACTCCCCGAGAGTTCACTGTCTCCTCGAGTGGTCACTGTCTCCCCGAGTGGGCACTGTCTCCCCGAGTGGTCACTGTCTCCCCGAGTGGTCAATGTCTCCTCGAGTGGTCACTGTCTCCCTGAGTGGGCACTGTCTCCCCGAGTGGTCACTGTCTCCTCGAGTGGTCACTGTCTCCCTGAGTGGGCACTCTCTCCCTGAGTGGTCACTGTCTCCCCGAGTGGTCACTTTCTCTCCGAGTGTTCACTGTCTCCCCGAGTGGTCACTGTCTCCTCGAGTGGTCACTGTCTCCCTGAGTGGTCACTGTCGCCCTGAGTGGTCACTGTCGCCCCGAGTGGTCACTGACTCCCTGAGTGGTCACTGTCTCCCCAAGTGGTCACTGTCTCCTCGAGTGGTCACTGTCTCCCTGAGTGGTCACTGTCTCCCCCAGTGGTCACTCTCTCATCGAGTGGTCACTGTCTCCCCAAGTGGAAACCATCTCCCCGAGTGGTCACTGTCTCCCCGAGTGGTCACTGTCTCCCCGAGTGATCACTGTTTCCCCGAGTGGTCACTGTCTCCTCGAGTGATCACTGTCTCCCTGAGTGGGCACTGTTTCCCCGAGTGTTCACTGTCTCCTCGAGTGGTCACTGTCTCCCTGAGTGGTCACTGTCTCTCCCAGTGGTCACTCTCTCCCCGAGTGGTCACTGTCTCCCCGAGTGGAAACCATCTCCCCGAGTGCACACTGTCTCCCCGAGTGGTCACTGTCTCCCCGAGTGATCACTGTTTCCCCGAGTGGTCACTGTCTCTTCGAGTGATCACTGACTCCCCGAGAGTTCACTGTCTCCTCGAGTGGTCCCTGTCTCCCCGAGTGGGCACTGTCTCCCCGAGAGGTCACTGTCTCCCCGAGTGGTCAATGTCTCCTCGAGTGGTCACTGTCTCCCTGAGTGGGCACTGTCTCCCCGAGTGGTCACTGTCTCCTCGAGTGGTCACTGTCTCCCTGAGTGGGCACTGTCTCCCTGAGTGGTCACTGTCTCCCAGAGTGGTCACTTTCTCTCCGAGTGTTCACTGTCTCCCCGAGTGGTCACTGTCTCCTCGAGTGGTCACTGTCTCCCTGAGTGGGCACTGTCTCCCCGAGTGGTCACTGTCGCTCTCAGTGGTCACTGTCGCCCCGAGTGGTCACTGACTCCCTGAGTGGTCACTGTCTCCCCAAGTGGTCACTGTCTCCCCGAGTGGTCACTGTCTCCCGAGTGGTCACTGTCTCTCCGAGTGATCACTGTCTCTCCGAGTGATCACTGTCTCCTCGAGTGGTCACTGTCTCCCCGAGTAGTCACTGTCTCCCGAGTGGTCACTGTCTCTCCGAGTGATCACCGTCTCTCCGAGTGATGACTGCCTCCCTGATTGATCACTGCCTCCTCAAGTGGTCACTGTCTCCTTGCGTGGTCACTGTCTCCCCGAGTGGTCACTGTCTCCCTGAATGGTCACTGTATCCCCTAGTGATCACTGTCTCCACGAGTGATCACTCTCTCCCTGAGTGATCACTGTCTCCTCGAGTGGTCACTGCCTCCCCGAGTGATCACTGTCTCCCCAAGTGGTCACTGTCTCTCCGAGTCGGCACTGTCTGCCCGAGTGTTCATTGCCTCCTCGAGTTGTCACTGTCTCCCCGAGTGGTCACTGTCTCCCCGAGTGGTCACTGTCTCCCTGAGTGGTCACTGTATCCCCGAGTGGTCACTGTCTCCCCAAGTGGTCACTGTCTCCTCCAGTGGTCACCGTCTCCCCGAGTCGTCACTGTCTCCCCGAGTGGTCACTGTCTCCCCGAGTGGTCACTGTCTCCCCGAGTGGTCACTGTCTCCCCAAGTGTTCACTGTCTCCCCGAGTGATCACTGTCTCCTCGAGTGGTCACCGTCTCCCCGAGTGGTCACTGTCTCCCCAAGTGGTCACTGTCTCCTCGAGTGGTCACTGTCTCCCCGAGTGATCACTGTCTCCTCGAGTGGTCACTGTCTCCCCAAGTGGTCACTGTCTCCTCCAGTGGTCACTGTCTCCCCGAGTGTTCATTGCCTCCCCGAGTGGTCACTGTCTCCCTGAGTGGTCATTGTCTCCCCAAGTGGTCACTGTCTCCCCAAGTGGTCACTGTCTCCTCCAGTGTTCACCGTCTCCCTGAGTCGTCACTGTCTCCCCAAGCGGTCACTTTCTCCTCGAGTGGTCACTGTCTTCCCGAGTGATCACTGTCTCCTCGAGTGGTCACTGTCTCCTCGAGTGGTCACTGTCTCCCCGAGTGATCACTGTCTCCCTGAGTGGTCACTGTCTCCCCAAGTGGTCACTGACTCCCTGAGTGGTCACTGTCTTCCCAAGTGGTCACTGTCTCCTGGAGTGGTCACTGTCTCCCTGAGTGGTCACTGTCTCTCCCAGTGGTCACTCTCTCCCCGAGTGGTCACTGTCTCCCCGAGTGGAAACCATCTCCCCAAGTGGACACTGTCTCCCCGAGTGGTCACTGTCTCCCCGAGTGATCACTGTTTCCCCGAGTGGTCACTGTCTCTTCGAGTGATCACTGACTCCCCGAGAGTTCACTGTCTCCTCGAGTGGTCACTGTCTCCCCGAGTGGGCACTGTCTCCCCGAGTGGTCACTGTCTCCCCGAGTGGTCAATGTCTCCTCGAGTGGTCACTGTCTCCCTGAGTGGGCACTGTCTCCCCGAGTGGTCACTGTCTCCTCGAGTGGTCACTGTCTCCCTGAGTGGGCACTGTCTCCCCGAGTGGTCACTGTCGCCCTGAGTGGTCACTGTCGCCCCGAGTGGTCACTGACTCCCTGAGTGGTCACTGTCTCCCCAAGTGGTCACTGTCTCCTCGAGTGGTCACTGTCTCCCTGAGTGGTCACTGTCTCCCCCAGTGGTCACTCTCTCACCGAGTGGTCACTGTCTCCCCAAGTGGAAACCATCTCCCCGAGTGGTCACTGTCTCCCCGAGTGGTCACTGTCTCCCCGAGTGATCACTGTTTCCCCGAGTGGTCACTGTCTCCTCGAGTGATCACTGTCTCCCTGAGTGGGCACTGTTTCCCCGAGTGGTCACTCTCTCCTCGAGTGGTCACTGTCTCCCTGAGTGGGCACTGTCTCCCCAAGTGGGCACTGTATCCCCGAGTGGTCACTTTCTCTCCGAGTGTTCACTGTCTCCCCGAGTGGTCACTGTCTCCTCGAGTGGTCACTGTCTTCCTGAGTGGGCACTGTCTCCCCGAGTGGTCACTGTCTCCTCGAGTGGTCACTGTCTCCCTGAGTGGGCACTGTCTCCCCGAGTAGTCACTGTCTCCCTGAATGGTCACTTTCTCTCCGAGTGTTCACTGTCTCCCCGAGTGGTCACTGTCTCCTCGAGTGGTCACTGTCTCCTCGCATGGTTACTGTCTCCTCGCGTGGTCACTGTCTCCCCGAGTGGTCACCGTCTCCCCGAGTGATCACTGTCTCCCCGAGTGGTCAATGACTCCTTGAGTGGTCACTGTCTCCCCGAGGGCTCACTGTCTCCCTGAGTGGTCACTTTCTCCCCGAGTGGTCACTGTCTCCGCGAGTGATCACTTTCTCCCCGAGTGATCACTGTCTGCTCGAGTGGTCACTGCCTCTCCGAGTCGTCACTGTCTCCCTGAGTCGTCACTGTCTCCCCGAGTGGTCACTGTCTCCTCGAGAGGTCACTGTCTCCCCGAGTGATCACTGTCTCCCCGAGTGGTCACTGTCTCCTCGAGTGGTCACTGTCTCCCGGAGTGGTCACTGTCTCCCCGAGTGGTCACTGTCTCCCTGAGTGGGCACTGTCCCCCCGAGTGGTCACAGTCTCCCCGAGTGGTCACTGTCTACCCGAGTGGTCACTGTCTCCCCGAGTGGTCACTGTCTCCCCAAGTGGTCACTGTCTCCTCAAGTGGTCACCGTCTCCCTGAGTGATCACTGTCTCCCCGAGTGGTCACTGTCTCCTCGAGAGGTCACTGTCTCCCCGAGTGTTCACTGTCTCTCCGAGTGGTCACTGTCTCCTCGAGTGGTCACTGTCTCCCGTAGTGGTCACTGTCTCCCCGAGTGGTCACTGTCTCCCTGAGTGGGCACTGTCCCCCCGAGTGGTCACACTCTCCCCGAGTGGTCACCGTCTCCCTGAGAGGTCACTGTCTCCCCAAGTGGTCACTGTCTCCTCAAGTGGTCACCGTCTCCCTGAGTGGTCACTGTCTCCCCCAGTGGTCACTGTCTCCCCGAGTGATCACTGTCTCCCCGAGTGAGTACTGTCTTCCCGACTGGTCACCACCTCCCCGAGTGGTCACTGTCTCCCCGAGTGGTCACTGACTCCCTGAGTGGTCACTGTCTCCTCGAGTGGTCACTGTTTCCCCGAGTGGTCACCATCTCCCCAAGTGGTCACTGTCTCCCCGAGTTGTCACTGTCTCCCCGAGTGATCACTGTCTCCCCGAGTGGTCACTGCCTCCTCGAGTGATCACTGTCTCCCCGATTCGTCACTGTCTCCTCGTGTGGTCACTGTCTCCCTGAGTGGTCACTGTCCTCCCGAGTGGTCACTGTCTCCCCGAGTGGTCATGTCTCTCCGAGTGATCACTGTCTCCCCGAGCTGACACTGCCTCCTCGAGTGGTCACTGTCTCCTCAAGTGGTCACTGTCTCCTCGCATGGTCACTGTCTCCCCGAGTGCTCACTGTCTCCCCGAGTGGTCACTGCCTCCCCGAGTGGTCACAGTCTCCCCGAGTGGTCACTGTCTCCTCAAGTGGTCACTGTCTCCCGGAGTGGTCACTGTCTCCCCGAGTGGTCACTGTCTCCCCGAGTGGTCACTGTCTCCTCGAGTGGTCACTGTCTCCCTGAGTGGGCATTGTCTCCCTGAGTGGTCACTGTCTCCCCGAGTGGTCACTTTCTCTCCGAGTGATCACTGACTCCCTGAGTGGTCACTGTCTCCCCAAGTGGTCACTGACTCCCTGAGTGGTCACTTTCTCCCCAAGTGGTCACTGTCTCCTCGAGTGGTCACTGCCTCCCTGAGTGGTCACTGTCTCCCCCAGGGGTCACTCTCTCCTCGAGTGGTCACTGTCTCCCCGAGTGGAAACCATCTCCCCGAGTGGTCACTCTCTCCCCGAGTGGTCACTGTCTCCCCGAGTGATCACTGTTTCCCCGAGTGGTCACTGTCTCCTCGAGTGATCACTGTCTCCCCGAGAGGTCACTGTCTCCTCGAGTGGTCACTGTCTCCTCGAGTGGTCACTGTCTCCCTGATTGGGCACTGCTTCCCCGAGTGGTCACTGTCTCCTCGAGTGGTCACTGTCTCCCTGAGTGGGCACTGTCTCCCCAAGTGGGCACTGTATCCCCGAGTGGTCACTTCCTCTCCGAGTGTTCACTGTCTCCCCGAGTGTTCACTGTCTCCTCGAGTGGTCACTGTCTCCTCGAGTGGTCACTGTCTCCCTGAGTGGGCACTGTCTCCCCGAGTAGTCACTGTCTCCCTGAATGGTCACTTTCTATCCGAGTGTTCACTGTCTCCCCGAGTGGTCACTGTTTACTCGAGTGGTCACTGTCTCCTCGCATGGTTACTGTCTCCTCGCGTGGTCACTGTCTCCCCGAGTGGTCACCGTCTCCCCGAGTGATCACTGTCTCCCCGAGTGGTCAATGACTCCTTGAGTGGTCACTGTCTCCCCGAGGGCTCACTGTCTCCCCGAGTGGTCACTTTCTCCCCGAGTGGTCACTGTCTCCCCGAGTGATCACTTTCTCCCCGAGTGATCACTGTCTGCTCGAGTGATCACTGCCTCTCCGAGTCGTCACTGTCTCCCTGAGTCGTCACTGTCTCCCCGAGTGGTCACTGTCTCCTCGAGAGGTCACTGTCCCCCCGAGTGGTCACAGTCTCCCCGAGTGGTCACTGTCTCCCCGAGTGGTCACTGTCTCCCCAAGTGGTCACTGTCTCCCCAAGTGGTCACTGACTCCTCGAGTGGTCACCGTCTCCGTGAGTGGTTACTGTCTCCCCAAGTGGTCACTGTCTCCTCAAGTGGTCACCGTCTCCCTGAGTGATCACTGTCTCCCCGAGTGGTCACTGTCTCCTCGAGAGGTCACTGTCTCCCCGAGTGATCACTGTCTCTCTGAGTGGTCACTGTCTCTCTGAGTGGTCACTGTCTCCTCGAGTGGTCACTGTCTCCCGTAGTGGTCACTGTCTCCCCGAGTGGTCACTGTCTCCCTGAGTGGGCACTGTCCCCCCGAGTGGTCACACTCTCCCCGAGTGGTCACTGTCTCCCCAAGGGGTCACTGTCTCCCCAAGTGGTCACTGACTCCTCGAGTGGTCACCGTCTCCCTGAGTGGTCACTGTCTCCCCAAGTGGTCACTGTCTTCTCAAGTGGTCACCGTCTCCCTGAGTGGTCACTGTCTCCCCCAGTGGTCACTGTCTCCCCGAGTGATCACTGTCTCCCCGAGTGAGCACTGTCTTCCCGAGTGGTCACCATCTCCCCGAGTGGTCACAGTCTCCCCGAGTGGTCACTGACTCCCCGAGTGGTCACTGTCTCCTCGAGTGGTCACTGTTTCCCCGAGTGGTCACCATCTCCCCAAGTGGTCACTGTCTCCACGAGTTGTCACTGTCTCCCCGAGTGATCACTGTCTCCCCGAGTGGTGACTGTCTCCTCGAGAGGTCACCTTCTCCCGGAGTGGTCACTGTCTCCCCGAGTGGTCACTGTCTCCCTGAGTGGGCACTGTCTCCCCAAGTGGTCACTGTCTCCCCGAGTGGTCACTGTCTCCCTGAGTGGTCATTGTCGCCCCAAGTGGTCACTGTCTCCCCAAGTGGTCACTGACTCCCTGAGTGGTCACTGTCGCCCCAAGTGGTCACTGTCTCCCCAAGTGGTCACTGACTCCTCGTGTGGTCACCGTCTCCCTGAGTGGTCACTGTCGCCCCAAGTGGTCACTGTCTCCCCAAGTGGTCACTGACTCCTCGTGTGGTCACCGTCTCCCTGAGTGGTCACTGTCTCCCCAAGTGGTCACTGTCTCCTCAAGTGGTGACCGTCTCCCTGAGTGGTCATTGTCTCCCCCAGTGATCACTGTCTCCCCGAGTGATCACTGTCTCCCCGAGTGGGCACTGTCTTCCCGGGTGGTCGGCATCTCCCCGAGTGGTCACTGTCTCCCCGAGTGGTCACTGTCTCCCCGAGTGATCACTGTCTCCCCGAGTGGGCACTGTCTCCTCGAGTGGTCACTGTTTCCCCGAGTGGTCACCACCTCCCCGAATGGTCACTGCCTCCCCGAGTGGTCACTGTCTCCCCGAGTGATCATTGTCTCCCCGAGTGGTCACTGTCTCCCCGAGTGATCACTGTCTCCCCAAGTGGTTACTGTCTCCCCGAGTGGTCACTGTCTCCCCGAGTGATCACTGTCTCCCCGAGTGTTCACTGTCTCCCCGAGTGATCACCGTCTCCTCGAGTGGTCACTGTCTCCCTGAGTGGTCACTGTCTCCCCAAGTGGTCACTGTCTCCCCAAGTGGTCAATATCTCCCCCAGTGGTCACCGTCTCCCTGAGTCGTCACTGTCTCCCCAAGTGGTCACTTTCTCCTCGAGTGGTCACTGTCTTCCCGAGTGATCACTGTCTCCTCGAGTGGTCACTGTCTCCTCGAGTGGTCACTGTCTCCCCGAGTGATCACTGTCTCCCTGAGTGGTCACTGTCTCCCCCAGTGGTCACTCTCTCCCCGAGTGGTCACTGTCTCCCCGAGTGGAAACCATCTCCCCGAGTGGTCACTTTCTCCCCGAGTGGTCACTGTCTCCCCGAGTGATCACTGTTTCCCCGAGTGGTCACTGTCTCCTCGAGTGATCACTGTCTCCCCGAGTGGTCACTGTCTCCCTGAGTGGTCACTGTCGCCCCAAGTGGTCACTGTCTCCCCAAGTGGTCACTGACTCCTCGTGTGGTCACCGTCTCCCTGATTGGTCACTGTCTCCCCAAGTGGTCACTGTCTCCTCAAGTGGTGACCGTCTCCCTGAGTGGTCACTGTCTCCCCCAGTGATCACTGTCTCCCCGAGTGGGCACTGTCTTCCCGAGTGGTCAGCATCTCCCCGAGTGGTCACTGTCTCCCCGAGTGGTCACTGTCTCCCCGAGTGATCACTGTCTCCCCGAGTGGTCAGTGTCTCCGCGAGTGATCACTGTCTCCCCGAGTGGTCAGTTTCCTCGAGTGGTCACTGTTTCCCCGAGTGGTCACCACCTCCCCGAATGGTCACTGTCTCCCCGAGTGGTCACTGTCTCCCTGAGTGATCATTGTCTCACCGAGTGGTCACTGTCTCCTCGAGTGATCACTGTCTCCCCGAGTGGTCACTGTCTCCTCGTGTGGTCACTGTCTCCCTGAGTGGGCACTGTCTTCCCGAGTGGTCACTGTCTCCCCGAGTGGTCACTGTCTCCCTGAGTGGGCACTGTCTTCCCGAGTGGTCACTGTCTCCCCGAGTGGGCACTGTCTTCCCGAGTGGTCACTGTCTCCTCGTGTGGTCACTGTCTCCCTGAGTGGGCACTGTCTTCCCGAGTGGTCACTGTCTCCCTGAGTGGTCACTGTCTTCCCGAGTGGTCACTGTCTCCCCGAGTGATCACTGTTTCCCCGAGTGGTCACTGTCTCCTCGAGTGATCACTGTCTCCCCGAGAGGTCACTGTCTCCTTGAGTGGTCACTGTCTCCTCGAGTGGTCACTGTCTCCCTGAGTGGGGACTGTCTCCCCGAGTGGTCACTGTCTCCTCGAGTGGTCACTGTCTCCCTGAGTGGGCACTTTCTCCCCGAGTAGTCACTGTCTCCCTGAATGGTCACTTTCTCTCCGAGTGTTCACTGTCTCCTCGAGTGGTCACTGTCTCCTCGCGTGGTCACTGACTCCCCGAGTGGTCACCGTCTCCCCGAGTGATCACTGTCTCCCCGAGTGGTCAATGTCTCCTTGAGTGGTCATTGTCTCTCCGAGGGCTCACTGTCTCCCCGAGTGGTCACTTTCTCCCCGAGTGGTCACTGTCTCCCCGAGTGATCACTTTCTCCCCGAGTGGTCACTGTCTCCCCGAGTGGTCACTGTCTCTCCGAGTGATCACTGTCTCCTCGAGTGGTCACTGTCTCCCTGAGTGGTCACTGTCTCCCCCAGTGGTCACTCCTCTCCCCGAGTGGTCACTGTCTCCCCGAGTGGTCACCATCTCCCCAAGTGGTCACTGTCTCCCCGAGTGGTCATTGACTCCTCGAGTGGTCACTGTTTCCCCGAGTGGTCACCATCTCCCCGAATGGTCACTGTCTCCCCGAGTGGTCACTGTCTCCCCGAGTGATCACTGTCTCCCCAAGTGGTCACTGTCTCCTCGAGTGGTCACTTTCTCCCGGAGTGGTCACTGTCTCCCCGAGTGGTCACTGTCTCCCTGAGTGGGCTCTGTCTCCCCGAGTGGTCACTGTCTCCCCGAGTGGTCACTGTCTCCCTGAGTGGTCACTGTCGCCCCAAGTGGTCACTGTCTCCCCAAGTGGTCACTGACTCCTCGTGTGCTCACCGTCTCCCTGATTGGGCACTGTCTCCCCAAGTGGTCACTGTCTCCTCAAGTGGTGACCGTCTCCCTGAGTGGTCACTGTCTCCCCCAGTAATCACTGTCTCCCCGAGTGATCACTGTCTCCCCGAGTGGGCACTGTCTTCCCGAGTGGTCAGCATCTCCCCGAGTGGTCATTGTCTCCCCGAGTGGTCACTGTCTCCCCGAGTGATCACTGTCTCCCCGAGTGGTCAGTGTCTCCTCGAGTGATCACTGTCTCCCCGAGTGGTCACTGTCTCCTCGAGTGGTCACTGCCTCCCCGAGTGGTCACCGTCTCCCCGAGTGGTCACTGTCTCCTCAAGTGGTCATTGTCTCCCCAAGTGGTCACTGTCTCCCCGAGTGTTCACTGTCTCCCCGAGTGGTCACTGTCTCCTCGAGTGGCAACTGTCTCCTCGAGTGGTCACTGTCTCCCTGAGTGGGCACTGTCTCCCCGAGTGGTCACTGTCTCCTCGAGTGGTCACTGTCTCCCTGAGTGGGCACTGGCTCCCCGAGTAGTCACTGTCACCCCGAGTGGTCACTTTCTCTTCGAGTGTTCACTGTCTCCCCGAGTGGTCACTGTCTCCTTGAGTGGTCACTGTCTCCTCGAGTGGTCACTGTCTCCCTGAGTGGGCACTGTCTCCCCGAGTGGTCACTGTCTCCTCGAGTGGTCACTGTCTCCCTGAGTGGGCACTGTCTCCCCGAGTAGTCACTGTCTCCCTGAATGGTCACTTTCTCTCCGAGTGTTCACTGTCTCCCCGAGTGGTCACTGTCTCGCCGAGTGGTCACTTTCTCCCCAAGTGGTCACTGTCTCCCCAAGTGGTTACTGTCTCCACATGTGGTCACTGTCTCCTCGAGTGGTCACTGTCACCCTGAGTGGTCACTGTCTCCCTGAGTGGTCACTTTCTCCCTGAGTGGTAACTTTCTCCCCGAATGGTCACTGTCTCCTCGAGTGTTCACTATCTCCCCAAGTGGTCACTGTCTCTCCGAGTGATCACCGTCTCTCCGAGTGTTCACTGTCTCCCCGAGTGATCACTGTCTCCTCGAGTGGTCACTGTCTCCCCGAGTGGTCACTGTCTCCCAAGTGGTCACTGTCTCTCCGAGTGATCACCGTCTCTCCGAGTGTTCACTGTCTCCCCGAGTGATCACCGTCTCCTCGAGTGGTCACTGTCTCCCTGAGTGGTCACTGTCTCCCCAAGTGGTCACTGTCTCCCCAAGTGGTCAATATCTCCCCCAGTGGTCACCGTCTCCCTGAGTCGTCACTGTCTCCCCAAGTGGTCACTTTCTCCTCGAGTGGTCACTGTCTTCCCGAGTGATCACTGTCTCCTCGAGTGGTCACTGTCTCCTCGAGTGGTCACTGTCTCCCCGAGTGATCACTGTCTCCCTGAGTGGTCACTGTCTCCCCCAGTGGTCACTCTCTCCCCGAGTGGTCACTGTCTCCCCGAGTGGAAACCATCTCCCCGAGTGGTCACTTTCTCCCCGAGTGGTCACTGTCTCCCCGAGTGATCACTGTTTCCCCGAGTGGTCACTGTCTCCTCGAGTGATCACTGTCTCCCCGAGTGGTCACTGTCTCCCTGAGTGGTCACTGTCGCCCCAAGTGGTCACTGTCTCCCCAAGTGGTCACTGACTCCTCGTGTGGTCACCGTCTCCCTGATTGGTCACTGTCTCCCCAAGTGGTCACTGTCTCCTCAAGTGGTGACCGTCTCCCTGAGTGGTCACTGTCTCCCCCAGTGATCACTGTCTCCCCGAGTGGGCACTGTCTTCCCGAGTGGTCAGCATCTCCCCGAGTGGTCACTGTCTCCCCGAGTGGTCACTGTCTCCCCGAGTGATCACTGTCTCCCCGAGTGGTCAGTGTCTCCGCGAGTGATCACTGTCTCCCCGAGTGGTCAGTTTCCTCGAGTGGTCACTGTTTCCCCGAGTGGTCACCACCTCCCCGAATGGTCACTGTCTCCCCGAGTGGTCACTGTCTCCCTGAGTGATCATTGTCTCACCGAGTGGTCACTGTCTCCTCGAGTGATCACTGTCTCCCCGAGTGGTCACTGTCTCCTCGTGTGGTCACTGTCTCCCTGAGTGGGCACTGTCTTCCCGAGTGGTCACTGTCTCCCCGAGTGGTCACTGTCTCCCTGAGTGGGCACTGTCTTCCCGAGTGGTCACTGTCTCCCCGAGTGGGCACTGTCTTCCCGAGTGGTCACTGTCTCCTCGTGTGGTCACTGTCTCCCTGAGTGGGCACTGTCTTCCCGAGTGGTCACTGTCTCCCTGAGTGGTCACTGTCTTCCCGAGTGGTCACTGTCTCCCCGAGTGATCACTGTTTCCCCGAGTGGTCACTGTCTCCTCGAGTGATCACTGTCTCCCCGAGAGGTCACTGTCTCCTTGAGTGGTCACTGTCTCCTCGAGTGGTCACTGTCTCCCTGAGTGGGGACTGTCTCCCCGAGTGGTCACTGTCTCCTCGAGTGGTCACTGTCTCCCTGAGTGGGCACTTTCTCCCCGAGTAGTCACTGTCTCCCTGAATGGTCACTTTCTCTCCGAGTGTTCACTGTCTCCTCGAGTGGTCACTGTCTCCTCGCGTGGTCACTGACTCCCCGAGTGGTCACCGTCTCCCCGAGTGATCACTGTCTCCCCGAGTGGTCAATGTCTCCTTGAGTGGTCATTGTCTCTCCGAGGGCTCACTGTCTCCCCGAGTGGTCACTTTCTCCCCGAGTGGTCACTGTCTCCCCGAGTGATCACTTTCTCCCCGAGTGGTCACTGTCTCCCCGAGTGGTCACTGTCTCTCCGAGTGATCACTGTCTCCTCGAGTGGTCACTGTCTCCCTGAGTGGTCACTGTCTCCCCCAGTGGTCACTCCTCTCCCCGAGTGGTCACTGTCTCCCCGAGTGGTCACCATCTCCCCAAGTGGTCACTGTCTCCCCGAGTGGTCATTGACTCCTCGAGTGGTCACTGTTTCCCCGAGTGGTCACCATCTCCCCGAATGGTCACTGTCTCCCCGAGTGGTCACTGTCTCCCCGAGTGATCACTGTCTCCCCAAGTGGTCACTGTCTCCTCGAGTGGTCACTTTCTCCCGGAGTGGTCACTGTCTCCCCGAGTGGTCACTGTCTCCCTGAGTGGGCTCTGTCTCCCCGAGTGGTCACTGTCTCCCCGAGTGGTCACTGTCTCCCTGAGTGGTCACTGTCGCCCCAAGTGGTCACTGTCTCCCCAAGTGGTCACTGACTCCTCGTGTGCTCACCGTCTCCCTGATTGGGCACTGTCTCCCCAAGTGGTCACTGTCTCCTCAAGTGGTGACCGTCTCCCTGAGTGGTCACTGTCTCCCCCAGTAATCACTGTCTCCCCGAGTGATCACTGTCTCCCCGAGTGGGCACTGTCTTCCCGAGTGGTCAGCATCTCCCCGAGTGGTCACTGTCTCCCCGAGTGGTCACTGTCTCCCCGAGTGATCACTGTCTCCCCGAGTGGTCAGTGTCTCCTCGAGTGATCACTGTCTCCCCGAGTGGTCACTGTCTCCTCGAGTGGTCACTGCCTCCCCGAGTGGTCACCGTCTCCCCGAGTGGTCACTGTCTCCTCAAGTGGTCATTGTCTCCCCAAGTGGTCACTGTCTCCCCGAGTGTTCACTGTCTCCCCGAGTGGTCACTGTCTCCTCGAGTGGCAACTGTCTCCTCGAGTGGTCACTGTCTCCCTGAGTGGGCACTGTCTCCCCGAGTGGTCACTGTCTCCTCGAGTGGTCACTGTCTCCCTGAGTGGGCACTGGCTCCCCGAGTAGTCACTGTCACCCCGAGTGGTCACTTTCTCTTCGAGTGTTCACTGTCTCCCCGAGTGGTCACTGTCTCCTTGAGTGGTCACTGTCTCCTCGAGTGGTCACTGTCTCCCTGAGTGGGCACTGTCTCCCCGAGTGGTCACTGTCTCCTCGAGTGGTCACTGTCTCCCTGAGTGGGCACTGTCTCCCCGAGTAGTCACTGTCTCCCTGAATGGTCACTTTCTCTCCGAGTGTTCACTGTCTCCCCGAGTGGTCACTGTCTCGCCGAGTGGTCACTTTCTCCCCAAGTGGTCACTGTCTCCCCAAGTGGTTACTGTCTCCACATGTGGTCACTGTCTCCTCGAGTGGTCACTGTCACCCTGAGTGGTCACTGTCTCCCTGAGTGGTCACTTTCTCCCTGAGTGGTAACTTTCTCCCCGAATGGTCACTGTCTCCTCGAGTGTTCACTATCTCCCCAAGTGGTCACTGTCTCTCCGAGTGATCACCGTCTCTCCGAGTGTTCACTGTCTCCCCGAGTGATCACTGTCTCCTCGAGTGGTCACTGTCTCCCCGAGTGGTCACTGTCTCCCAAGTGGTCACTGTCTCTCCGAGTGATCACCGTCTCTCCGAGTGATGACTGCCTCCCTGAGTGATCACTGTCTCCTCAAGTGGTCACTGTCTCCTTGAGTGGTCACTGTCTCCCCGAGTGCTCACTGTCTCCCCAAGTGGTCACTGTCTCTCCGAGTCGGCACTGTCTCCCCGAGTGGTCACTGCCTCCTCGAGTGATCACTGTCTCCCCGAGTGGTCACTGTCTCCTCGTGTGGTCACTGTCTCCCTGAGTGGGCACTGTCTTCCCGAGTGGTCACTGTCGCCCCGAGTGGTCACTGTCTCTCCGAGTGATCAATGTCTCCCCGAGTGGTCACTGCCTCCTCGAGTGGTCACTGTCTGCTCAAGCCGTCACTGTCTCCTCGCTTGGTCACTGTCTCCCCGAGTGGTCACTTTTTCACCGAGTGGTCACTGCCTCCCCGAGTGGTCACCGTCTCCCCGAGGGGTCACTGTCTCCTCGAGTGGTCACTGTCTCCCTGAGTGGGCACTGTCTCCCCGAGTGGTCACTGTCTCCCCGAGTGGTCACTGTCTCCCCGAGTGATCACTGTCTCCCTGAGTGCTCACTGTCTCCCCAAGTAGTCACTGACTCCCTGAGTGGTCACTGTCTCCCCAAGTGGTCACTGTCTCCTCGAGTGGTCACTGTCTCGCTGAGTGGTCACTGTCTCCCCCAGTGGTCACTCCTCTCCCCGAGTGGTCACTGTCTCCCCGAGTGGAAACCATATGCCCGAGTGGTCACTGTCTCCCCGAGTTGTCACTGTCTCCCCGAGTGATCACTGTTTCCCCGAGTGGTCACTGTCTCCTCGAGTGATCACTGTCTCCCCGAGAGGTCACTGTCTCCTTGAGTGGTCACTGTCTCCTCGAGTGGTCACTGTCTCCCTGAGTGGGCACTGTTTCCCCGAGTGGTCACTGTCTCCTCGAGTGGTCACTGTCTCCCTGAGTGGGCACTGTCTCCCCAAGTGGGCACTGTCTCCCCGAGTGGTCACTTTCTCTTCGAGTGTTCACTGTCTCCCCGAGTGGTCACTGTCTACTCGAGTGGTCACTGTCTCCTCGAGTGGTCACTGTCTCCCTGAGTGGGCACTGTCTCCCCGAGTGGTCACTCTCTCCTCGAGTGGTCACTGTCTCCCTGAGTGGGCACTTTCTCCCCGAGTAGTCACTGTCTCCCTGAATGGTCACTTTCTCTCCGAGTGTTCACTGTCTCCCCGAGTGGTCACTGTCTCCTCGAGTGGTCACTGTCTCCTCGCATGGTTACTGTCTCCTCGCGTGGTCACTGTCTCCCCGAGTGGTCACCGTCTCCCCGAGTGATCACTGTCTCCCCGAGTGGTCAATGTCTCCTTGAGTGGTCACTGTCTCTCCGAGGGCTCACTGTCTCCCCGAGTGGTCACTTTCTCCCCGAGTGGTCACTGTCTCCCCGAGTGATCACTTACTCCCCGAGTGGTCACTGTCTCCCCGAGTGGTCACTGTCTCTCCGAGTGATCACTGTCTCCTCGAGTGGTCACTGTCTCCCTGAGTGGTCACTGTCTCCCCCAGTGGTCACTCCTCTCCCCGAGTGGTCCCTGTCTCCCCGAGTGGTCACCATCTCCCCGAATGGTCACTGTCTCCCCGAGTGGTCACTGTCTCCCCGAGTGATCACTGTCTCCCCGAGTGGTCACTGCCTCCTCGAGTGATCACTGTCTCCCCGATTGGTCACTGTCTCCTCGTGTGGTCACTGTCTTCCTGAGTGGGCACTGTCTTCCCGAGTGGTCACTGTCTCCCCGAGTGGTCACTGTCTCTCCGAGAGATCACTGTCTCCCTGAGTGGTCACTGCCTCCTCGAGTGGTCACTGTCTCCTCAAGTGGTCACTGTCTCCTCGCGTGGTCACTGTCTCCCCGAGTGGTCACTGTTTCACCGAGTGGTCTCTGCCTCCCCGAGTGGTCACCGTCTCCCCGAGTGGTCACTGTCTCCTCAAGTGGTCATTGTCTCCCCGAGTGGTCACTGTCTCCCCGAGTGGTCACTGTCTCCCCGAGTGGTCACTCTCTCCCCGAGTGGTCACTGTCTCCCCGAGTGATCACTTTCTCCCCGAGTGATCACTGTCTGCTCGAGTGGTCACTGTCTCTCCGAGTCATCACTGTCTCCCCGAGTGGTCACTGTCTCCTCGAGTGGTCACTGTCTCCCCGAGTGATCACTGTATCCCCAAGTGGTCACTGTCTCCTCGAGTGATCACTTTCTCCCGGAGTGGTCACTGTCTCCCCGAGTGGTCACTGTCTCCCTGAGTGGGCACTGTCTCCCCGAGTGGTCACTGTCTCCCCGAGTGGTCACTGTCTCCCTGAGTGGTCACTGTCGCCCCAAGTGGTCACTGACTCCTCGTGTGGTCACCGTCTCCCTGATTGGTCACTGTCTCCCCAAGTGGTCACTGTCTCCTCAAGTGGTGACCGTCTCCCTGCGTGGTCACTGTCTCCCCCAGTAATCACTGTCTCCCCGAGTGATCACTGTCTCCCCGAGTGGGCACTGTCTTCCCGAGTGGTCGGCATCTCCCCGAGTGGTCACTGTCTCCCCGAGTGGTCACTGTCTCCCCGAGTGATCACTGTCTCCCCGAGTGGTCAGTGTCTCCTCGAGGGATCACTGTCTCCCCGAGTGGTCACTGTCTCCTCGAGTGGTCACTGTTTCCCCGAGTGGTCACCACCTCCCCAAATGGTCACTGTCTCCCCGAGTGGTCACTGTCTCCCCGAGTGATCATTGTCTCCCCGAGTGGTCACTGTCTCCTCGAGTGATCACTGTCTCCCCGAGTGGTCACTGTCTCCTCGTGTGGTCACTGTCTCCCTGAGTGGGCACTGTCTTCCCGAGTGGTCACTGTCTCCCCGAGTGGTCACTGTCTCTCCGAGTGATCATTGTCTCCCCGAGTGGTCACTGCCTCCTCGAGTGGTCACTGTCTGCTCAAGCCGTTACTGTCTCCTCGCTTGGTCACTGTCTCCCCGAGTGGTCACTGTCTCCCCGAGTGGTCACTGCCTCCCCGAGTGGTCACCGTCTCCCCGAGTGGTCATTGTCTCCCTGAGTGGGCACTGTCTCCCCGAGTGGTCACTTTCTCTTCGAGTGTTCACTGTCTCCCCGAGTGGTCACTGTCTACTCGAGTGGTCACTGTCTCCTCGAGTGGTCACTGTCTCCCTGAGTGGGCACTGTCTCCCCGAGTGGTCACTGTCTCCTCGAGTGGTCACTGTCTCCCTGAGTGGGCACTTTCTCCCCGAGTAGTCACTGTCTCCCTGAATGGTCACTTTCTCTCCGAGTGTTCACTGTCTCCCCGAGTGGTCACTGTCTCCTCGAGTGGTCACTGTCTCCTCGCATGGTTACTGTCTCCTCGCGTGGTCACTGTCTCCCCGAGTGGTCAATGTCTCCTTGAGTGGTCACTGTCTCTCCGAGGGCTCACTGTCTCCCCGAGTGGTCACTTTCTCCCCGAGTGGTCACTGTCTCCCCGAGTGATCACTTTCTCCCCGAGTGGTCACTGTCTCCCCGAGTGGTCACTGTCTCTCCGAGTGATCACTGTCTCCTCGAGTGGTCACTGTCTCCCTGAGTGGTCACTGTCTCCCCCAGTGGTCACTCCTCTCCCCGAGTGGTCACTGTCTCCCCGAGTGGTCACCATCTCCCCGAATGGTCACTGTCTCCCCGAGTGGTCACTGTCTCACCGAGTGATCACTGTCTCCCCGAGTGGTCACTGCCTCCTCGAGTGATCACTGTCTCCCCGATTGGTCACTGTCTCCTCGTGTGGTCACTGTCTTCCTGAGTGGGCACTGTCTTCCCGAGTGGTCACTGTCTCCCCGAGTGGTCACTGTCTCTCCGAGAGATCACTGTCTCCCTGAGTGGTCACTGCCTCCTCGAGTGGTCACTGTCTCCTCAAGTGGTCACTGTCTCCTCGCGTGGTCACTGTCTCCCCGAGTGGTCACTGTTTCACCGAGTGGTCTCTGCCTCCCCGAGTGGTCACCGTCTCCCCGAGTGGTCACTGTCTCCTCAAGTGGTCATTGTCTCCCCGAATGGTCACTGTCTCCCCGAGTGGTCACTGTCTCCCCGAGTGGTCACTGTCTCCCCGAGTGGTCACTGTCTCCCCGAGTGATCACTTTCTCCCCGAGTGATCACTGTCTGCTCGAGTGGTCACTGTCTCTCCGAGTCATCACCGTCTCCCCGAGTGATGACTGCCTCCCTGAGTGATCACTGTCTCCTCAAGTGGTCACTGTCTCCTCGCGTGGTCACTGTCTCCCCGAGTGGTCACTGTTTCACCGAGTGGTCTCTGCCTCCCCGAGTGGTCACCGTCTCCCCGAGTGGTCACTGTCTCCTCAAGTGGTCATTGTCTCCCCGAGTGGTCACTGTCTCCCCGAGTGGTTACTGTCTCCCCGAGTGGTCACTCTCTCCCCGAGTGGTCACTGTCTCCCCGAGTGATCACTTTCTCCCCGAGTGATCACTGTCTGCTCGAGTGGTCACTGTCTCTCCGAGTCATCACTGTCTCCCCGAGTGGTCACTGTCTCCTCGAGTGGTCACTGTCTCCCCGAGTGATCACTGTATCCCCAAGTGGTCACTGTCTCCTCGAGTGATCACTTTCTCCCGGAGTGGTCACTGTCTCCCCGAGTGGTCACTGTCTCCCTGAGTGGGCACTGTCTCCCCGAGTGGTCACTGTCTCCCCGAGTGGTCACTGTCTCCCTGAGTGGTCACTGTCGCCCCAAGTGGTCAATGTCTCCCCAAGTGGTCACTGACTCCTCGTGTGGTCACCGTCTCCCTGATTGGTCACTGTCTCCCCAAGTGGTCACTGTCTCCTCAAGTGGTGACCGTCTCCCTGAGTGGTCACTGTCTCCCCCAGTAATCACTGTCTCCCCGAGTGATCACTGTCTCCCCGAGTGGGCACTGTCTTCCCGAGTGGTCGGCATCTCCCCGAGTGGTCACTGTCTCCCCGAGTGGTCACTGTCTCCCCGAGTGATCACTGTCTCCCCGAGTGGTCAGTGTCTCCTCGAGTGATCACTGTCTCCCCGAGTGGTCACTGTCTCCTCGAGTGGTCACTGTTTCCCCGAGTGGTCACCACCTCACCAAATGGTCACTGTCTCCCCGAGTGGTCACTGTCTCCCCGAGTGATCATTGTCTCCCCGAGTGGTCACTGTCTCCTCGAGTGATCACTGTCTCCCCGAGTGGTCACTGTCTCCTCGTGTGGTCACTGTCTCCCCGAGTGGTCACTGTCTCTCCGAGTGATCATTGTCTCCCCGAGTGGTCACTGCCTCCTCGAGTGGTCACTGTCTGCTCAAGCCGTTACTGTCTCCTCGCTTGGTCACTGTCTCCCCGAGTGGTCACTGTCTCCCCGAGTGGTCACTGCCTCCCCGAGTGGTCACCGTCTCCCCGAGTGGTCACTGTCTCCTCAAGTGGTCACTGTCTCCCCAAGTGGTCACTGACTCCCCGAGTGGTCACTGTCTCCCCGAGTGGTCACTGTATCCCCAAGTGTTCACTGTCTCCCCGAGTGGTCACTGTCTCCTCGAGTGGTCACTGTCTCCTCGAGTGGTCACTGTCTCCCTGAGTGGGCACTGTCTCCCCGAGTGGTCACTGTCTCCTCGAGTGGTCACTGTCTCCCTGAGTGGGCACTGGCTCCCCGAGTAGTCACTGTCTCCCCGAGTGGTCACTTTCTCTTCGAGTGTTCACTGTCTCCCCGAGTGGTCACTGTCTCCTCGAGTGGTCACTGTCTCCTCGAGTGGTCACTGTCTCCCTGAGTGGGCACTGTCTCCTCGAGTGGTCACTGTCTCCTCGAGTGGTCACTGTCTCCCTGAGTGGGCACTGTCTCCCCGAGTAGTCACTGTCTCCCCGAGTGGTCACTGTCTTGCCGAGTGGTCACTTTCTCCCCAAGTGGTCACTGTCTCCCCAAGTGGTTACTGTCTCCACATGTGGTCACTGTCTCCTCGAGTGGTCACTGTCACCCTGAGTGGTCACTGTCTCCCTCAGTGGTCACTTTCTCCCTGAGTGGTAACTTTCTCCCCGAGTGGTCACTGTCTCCTCGAGTGTTCACTATCTCCCCAAGTGGTCACTGTCTCTCCGAGTGATCACCGTCTCTCCGAGTGTTCACTGTCTCCCCGAGTGATCACTGTCTCCTCGAGTGGTCACTGTCTCCCCGAGTGGTCACTGTCTCCCGAGTGGTCACTGTCTCTCCGAGTGATCACCGTCTCTCCGAGTGATGACTGCCTCCCTGAGTGATCACTGTCTCCTCAAGTGGTCACTGTCTCCTTGAGTGGTCACTGTCTCCCCGAGTGGTCACTGTCTCCCTGAATGGTCACTGTATCCCCTAGTGATCACTGTCTCCACGAGTGATCACTCTCCCCGAGTGATCACTGTCTCCTCGAGTGGTCACTGCCTCCCCGAGTGATCACTGTCTCCCCAAGTGGTCACTGTCTCTCCGAGTCGGCACTGTCTCCCCGAGTGGTCACTGCCTCCTCGAGTGATCACTGTCTCCCCGAGTGGTCACTGTCTCCCCGAGTGGTCACTGTCTCCCCGAGTGGTCTCTGTGTCCCCGAGTGGTCACTGTCTCCCTGAGTGATCACTGTCTCCTCGAGTGGTCACTGTCTCCCCGAGTGGTCACTGTCTCCCCAAGTGGTCACTGTCTCCTCGAGTGGTCACTGTCTCCCCGAGTGATCACTGTCTCCTCGAGTGGTCACTGTCTCCCCAAGTGGTCACTGTCTCCTCTGTGGTCACTGTCTCCCCGAGTGATCATTGTCTCCCCGAGTAGTCACTGTCTCCCTGAGTGGTCACTGTCTCCCCAAGTGGTCACTGTCTCCCCAAGTGGTCACTGTCTCCTCCAGTGGTCACCGTCTCCCTGTGTCGTCACTGTCTCCCCAAGTGGTCACTTTCTCCTCGAGTGGTCACTGTCTTCCCGAGTGATCACTGTCACCTCGAGTAGTCACTGTCTCCTCGAGTGGTCACTGTCTCCCCAAGTGATCACTGTCTCCCTGAGTGGTCACTGTCTCCCCAAGTGGTCACTGACTCCCTGAGTGGTCACTGTCTTCCCAAGTGGTCACTGTCTCCTCGAGTGGTCACTGTCTCCCTGAATGGTCACTGACTCCCCCAGAGGTCACTCTCTCCTCGAGTGGTCACTGTCTCCCCGAGTGGAAACCATCTCCACGAGTGGTCACTGTCTCCCCGAGTGGTCACTGTCTCCCTGAGTGGTCACTGTCTCCCCAAGTGGTCACTGTCTCCCCAAGTGGTCACTGTCTCCTCCAGTGGTCACCGTCTCCCTGTGTCGTCACTGTCTCCCCAAGTGGTCACTTTCTCCTCGAGTGGTCACTGTCTTCCCGAGTGATCACTGTCACCTCGAGTAGTCACTGTCTCCTCGAGTGGTCACTGTCTCCCCAAGTGATCACTGTCTCCCTGAGTGGTCACTGTCTCCCCAAGTGGTCACTGACTCCCTGAGTGGTCACTGTCTTCCCAAGTGGTCACTGTCTCCTCGAGTGGTCACTGTCTCCCTGAATGGTCACTGACTCCCCCAGAGGTCACTCTCTCCTCGAGTGGTCACTGTCTCCCCGAGTGGAAACCATCTCCACGAGTGGTCACTGTCTCCCCGAGTGGTCACTGTCTCCCCGAGTGATCACTGTTTCCCCGAGTGGTCACTGTCTCCTCGAGTGATCACTGTCTCCCCGAGAGGTCGCTGTCTCCTCGAGTGGTCACTGTCTCCCTGAGTGGGCACTGGCTCCCCGAGTGGTCACTGTCTCCTCGAGTGGTCACTGTCTCCCTGAGTGGGCACTGTCTCCCCGAGTGGTCACTGTCTCCTCGAGTGGTCACTGTCTCCTCGAGTGGTCACTGTCTCCCTGAGTGGGCACTGTCTCCCCGAGTGGTCACTGCCTCCTTGAGTGGTCACTGTCTCCCTGAGTGGGCACTGTCTCCCCGAGTGGTCACTGTCTCCCCGAGTGGTCACTTTCTCTCTAAGTGTTCACTGTCTCCCCGAGTGGTCACCGTCTCCTCGAGTGATCACTGTCTCCCCGAGTGGTCAATGTCTCCTTGAGTGGTCACTGTCTCCCCGAGAGCTCACTGTCTCCCCGAGTGGTGACTTTCACCCCGAGTAGTCACTGTCTCCCCGAGTGATCACTTTCTCCCCGAGTGACCACTGTCTGCTCGAGTGGTCACTGTCTCTCCAAGTCGTCACTGTCTCCCTGAGTCGTCACTGTCTCCCCGAGTGGTCACTGTCTCCTGGAGAGGTCACTGTCTCCCCGAGTGATCACTGTCTCCCCGAGTGGTCACTGTCTCCTCGAGTGGTCACTGTCTCCCGGAGTGGTCACTGTCTCCCTGAGTGGTCACTGTCTCCCTGAGTGGGCACTGTCCCCCCGAGTGGTCACAGTCTCCCTGAGTGGTCACTGTCTCCCCAAGTGGTCACTGTCTCCCCAAGTGGTCACTGACTCATCGAGTGGTCACCGTCTCCCTGAGTGGTCACTGTCTCCCCAAGTGGTCACTGTCTCCTCAAGTGGTCACCGTCTCCCTGAGTGGTCACTGTCTCCCCCAGTGGTCACTGTCTCCCCAATTGGTCACTGTCTCCTCGTGTGGTCACTGTCTCCCTGAGTGGGCACTGTCTTCCCGAGTGGTCACTGTCTCCCCGAGTGGTCACTGTATCCCCGAGTAGTCACTGTCTCCCCGAGTGATCACTGTCTCCTCGAGTGGTCACTGTCTCCCCGAGTGGTCACTGTCTCCCCGAGTGGTCACTGTCTCCCCGAGTGGTCACTGTCTCCCCGAGTGGTCACTGTCTCCCCGAGTGGTCACTGTCTCCCCGAGTGATCACTGTCTCCCCGAGTGGTTACTGTCTCCCCGAGTGGTCACTGTCTCCCCGAGTGATCACTGTCTCCCCAGTGGTCACTGTCTCCCTGAGTGAGCACTGTCTCCCCGAGTGGTCACTGTCTCCCCAAGTGGTCACTTTCTCTCCGAGTGTTCACTGTCTCCCCGAGTGGTCACTGTCTCCTCGAGTGGTCACTGTCTCCTCGAGTGGTCACTGTCTCCCTGAGTGGGCACTGTCTCCCCGAGTGGTCACTGACTCCTCGAGTGGTCACTGTCTCCCTGAGTGGGCACTGTCTCCCCAAGTGGTCACTGACTCCCTGAGTGGTCACTGTCTCCCCGAGTGGTCACTGTCTCCTCGAGTGGTCACTGTCTCCCTGAGTGGTCACTGTCTCCCCCAGTGGCCACTCTCTCCCCGAGTGGTCACTGTCTCCCCGAGTGGAAACCATCTCCCCGAGTGGTCACTGTCTCCTCGAGTGATCACTGTCTCTCCGAGAGGTCACTGTCTCCTCGAGTGTTCACTGTCTCCTCGAGTGGTCACTGTCTCCCTGAGTGGGCACTGTTTCCCCGAGTGGTCACTGTCTCCTCGAGTGGTCACTGTCTCCCTGAGTGGGCACTGTCTCCGCAAGGGCGCACTGTCTCCCCGAGTGATCACTGTCTCCCCGAGTGGTCACTGCCTCCTCGAGTGATCACTGTCTCCCCGATTGGTCACTTTCTCCTCGTGTGGTCACTGTCTTCCTGAGTGGGCACTGTCTTCCCGAGTGGTCACTGTCTCCCCCAGTGGTCACTGTCTCTCCGAGTGATCACAGTCTCCCCGAGTGGTCACTGCCTCCTCGAGTGGTCACTGTCTCCTGAAGTGGTCACTGTCTCCTTGCGTGGTCACTGTCTCCCCGAGTGGTCACTGTCTCCCCGAGTGGTCACTGCCTCCCCGAGTGGTCACCGTCTCCCCGAGTGGTCACTGACTCATCGAGTGGTCACCGTCTCCCTGAGTGGTCACTGTCTCCCCAAGTGGTCACTGTCTCCTCAAGTGGTCACCGTCTCCCTGAGTGGTCACTGTCTCCCCGAGTGGTCACTGTCTCCCCGAGTGGTCACTGTCTCCCCGAGTGATCACTTTCTCCCCGAGTGATCACTGTCTGCTCGAGTAGTCACTGTCTCTCCGAGTCATCACTGTCTCCCCGAGTGGTCACTGTCTCCTCGAGTGGTCACTGTCTCCCCGAGTGATCACTGTATCCCCAAGTGGTCACTGTCTCCTCGAGTGATCACTTTCTCCCGGAGTGGTCACTGTCTCCCCGAGTGGTCACTGTCTCCCTGAGTGGGCACTGTCTCCCCGAGTGGTCACTGTCTCCCCGAGTGGTCACTGTCTCCCTGAGTGGTCACTGTCGCCCCAAGTGGTCACTGTCTCCCCAAGTGGTCACTGACTCCTCGTGTGGTCACCGTCTCCCTGATTGGTCACTGTCTCCCCAAGTGGTCACTGTCTCCTCAAGTGGTGACCGTCTCCCTGAGTGGTCACTGTCTCCCCCAGTAATCACTGTCTCCCCGAGTGATCACTGTCTCCCCGAGTGGGCACTGTCTTCCCGAGTGGTCGGCATCTCCCCGAGTGGTCACTGTCTCCCCGAGTGGTCACTGTCTCCCCGAGTGATCACTGTCTCCCCGAGTGGTCAGTGTCTCCTCGAGTGATCACTGTCTCCCCGAGTGGTCACTGTCTCCTCGAGTGGTCACTGTTTCCCCGAGTGGTCACCACCTCCCCGAATGGTCACTGTCTCCCCGAGTGGTCACTGTCTCCCCGAGTGATCATTGTCTCCCCGAGTGGTCACTGTCTCCTCGAGTGATCACTGTCTCCCCGAGTGGTCACTGTCTCCTCGTGTGGTCACTGTCTCCCTGAGTGGGCACTGTCTTCCCGAGTGGTCACTGTCTCCCCGAGTGGTCACTGTCTGTCCGAGTGATCATTGTCTCCCCGAGTGGTCACTGCCTCCTCGAGTGGTCACTGTCTGCTCAAGCCGTTACTGTCTCCTCGCTTGGTCACTGTCTCCCCGAGTGGTCACTGTCTCCCCGAGTGGTCACTGCCTCCCCGAGTGGTCACCGTCTCCCCGAGTGGTCACTGTCTCCTCAAGTGGTCACTGTCTCCCCAAGTGGTCACTGTCTCCCCGAGTGGTCACTGTCTCCCCGAGTGGTCACTGTATCCCCGAGTGTTCACTGTCTCCCCGAGTGGTCACTGTCTCCTCGAGTGGTCACTGTCTCCTCGAGTGGTCACTGTCTCCCTGAGTGGGCACTGTCTCCCCGAGTGGTCACTGTCTCCTCGAGTGGTCACTGTCTCCCTGAGTGGGCACTGGCTCCCCGAGTAGTCACTGGCTCCCTGAGTGGTCACTTTCTCTTCGAGTGTTCACTGTCTCCCCGAGTGGTCACTGTCTCCTCGAGTAGTCACTGTCTCCTCGAGTCGTCACTGTCTCCCTGAGTGGGCACTGACTCCTCGAGTGGTCACTGTCTCCTCCAGTGATCACTGTCTCCCTGAGTGGGCACTGTCTCCCCGAGTAGTCACTGTCTCCCTGAATGGTCACTTTCTCTCCGAGTGTTCACTGTCTCCCCGAGTGGTCACTGTCTCGCCGAGTGGTCACTGTCTCCACATGTGGTCACTGTTTCCTCGAGTGGTCACTGTCACCCTGAGTGGTCACTCTCTCCCTGAGTGGTCACTTTCTCCCTGAGTGGTAACTTTCTCCCCGAGTGGTCACTGTCTCCTCGAGTGTTCACTATCTCCCCAAGTGGTCACTGTCTCTCCGAGTGATCACCGTCTCTCCGAGTGTTCACTGTCTCCCCGAGTGATCACTGTCTCCTCAAGTGGTCACTGTCTCCCCGAGTGGTCACTGTCTCCCGAGTGGTCACTGTCTCTCCGAGTGATCACCGTCTCTCCGAGTGATGACTGCCTCCCTGAGTGATCACTGTCTCCTCAAGTGGTCACTGTCTCCTTGAGTGGTCACTGTCTCCCCGAGTGGTCACTGTCTCCCTGAATGGTCACTGTATCCCCTAGTGATCACTGTCTCCACGAGTGATCACTCTCTCCCCGAGTGATCACTGTCTCCTCGAGTGGTCACTGCCTCCCCGAGTGATCACTGTCTCCCCAAGTGGTCACTGTCTCTCCGAGTCGGCACTGTCTCCCCGAGTGGTCACTGCCTCCTCGAGTGATCACTGTCTCCCCGAGTGGTCACTGTCTCCCCGAGTGGTCACTGTCTCCCCGAGTGGTCACTGTGTCCCCGAGTGGTCACTGTCTCCCTGAGTGATCACTGTCTCCTCGAGTGGTCACTGTCTCCCCGAGTGGTCACTGTCTCCCCAAGTGGTCACTGTCTCCTCGAGTGGTCACTGTCTCCCCGAGTGATCACTGTCTCCTCGAGTGGTCACTGTCTCCCTGAGTGATCACTGTCTCCTCGAGTGGTCACTGTCTCCCCGAGTGGTCACTGTCTCCCCAGTGGTCACTGTCTCCTCTGTGGTCACTGTCTCCCCGAGTGATCATTGTCTCCCCGAGTAGTCACTGTCTCCCTGAGTGGTCACTGTCTCCCCAAGTGATCACTGTCTCCCCAAGTGGTCACTGTCTCCTCCAGTGGTCACCGTCTCCCTGTGTCGTCACTGTCTCCCCAAGTGGTCACTTTCTCCTCGAGTGGTCACTGTCTTCCCGAGTGATCACTGTCACCTCGAGTAGTCACTGTCTCCTCGAGTGGTCACTGTCTCCCCAAGTGATCACTGTCTCCCTGAGTGGTCACTGTCTCCCCAAGTGGTCACTGACTCCCTGAGTGGTCACTGTCTTCCCAAGTGGTCACTGTCTCCTCGAGTGGTCACTGTCAAGCTGAATGGTCACTGACTCCCCCAGTGGTCACTCTCTCCCCGAGTGGTCACTGTCTCCCCGAGTGGAAACCATCTCCCCGAATGGTCACTGTCTCCCCGAGTGGTCACTGTCTCCCCGAGTGATCACTGTTTCCCCGAGTGGTCACTGTCTCCTCGAGTGATCACTGTCTCCCCGAGAGGTCGCTGTCTCCTCGAGTGGTCACTGTCTCCCTGAGTGGGCACTGGCTCCCCGAGTGGTCACTGTCTCCTCGAGTGGTCACTGTCTCCCTGAGTGGGCACTGTCTCCCCGAGTGGTCACTGTCTCCTCGAGTGGTCACTGTCTCCTCGAGTGGTCACTGTCTCCCTGAGTGGGCACTGTCTCCCCGAGTGGTCACTGTCTCCTCGAGTGGTCACTGTCTCCCTGAGTGGGCACTGTCTCCCCGAGTGGTCACTGTCTCCCCGAGTGGTCACTTTCTCTCTAAGTGCTCACTGTCTCCCCGAGTGGTCACCGTCTCCTCGAGTGATCACTGTCTCCCCGAGTGGTCAATGTCTCCTTGAGTGGTCACTGTCTCCCCGAGGGCTCACTGTCTCCCCGAGTGGTGACTTTCACCCCGAGTGGTCACTGTCTCCCCGAGTGATCACTTTCTCCCCGAGTGACCACTGTCTGCTCGAGTGGTCACTGTCTCTCCAAGTCGTCACTGTCTCCCTGAGTCGTCACTGTCTCCCCGAGTGGTCACTGTCTCCTGGAGAGGTCACTGTCTCCCCGAGTGATCACTGTCTCCCCGAGTGGTCACTGTCTCCTCGAGTGGTCACTGTCTCCCGGAGTGGTCACTGTCTCCCGGAGTGGTCACTGTCTCCCTGAGTGGTCACTGTCTCCCTGAGTGGGCACTGTCCCCCCGAGTGGTCACCGTCTCTCTGAGTGGTCACTGTCTCCCCAAGTGGTCACTGTCTCCTCAAGTGGTCACCGTCTCCCTGAGTGGTCACTGTCTCCCCCAGTGGTCACTGTCTCCCCAATTGGTCACTGTCTCCTCGTGTGGTCACTGTCTCCCTGAGTGGGCACTGTCTTCCCGAGTGGTCACTGTCTCCCCGAGTGGTCACTGTATCCCCGAGTAGTCACTGTCTCCCCGAGTGATCACTGTCTCCTCGAGTGGTCACTGTCTCCCCGAGTGGTCACTGTCTCCCCGAGTGGTCACTGTCTCCCCGAGTGGTCACTGTCTCCCCGAGTGGTCACTGTCTCCCCGAGTGGTCACTGTCTCCCCGAGTGATCACTGTCTCCCCGAGTGGTTACTGTCTCCCCGAGTGGTCACTGTCTCCCCGAGTGATCACTGTCTCCCCAGTGGTCACTGTCTCCCTGAGTGAGCACTGTCTCCCCGAGTGGTCACTGTCTCCCCGAGTGGTCACTTTCTCTCCGAGTGTTCACTGTCTCCCCGAGTGGTCACTGTCTCCTCGAGTGGTCACTGTCTCCTCGAGTGGTCACTGTCTCCTCGAGTGGTCACTGTCTCCCTGAGTGGGCACTGTCTCCCCGAGTGGTCACTGACTCCTCGAGTGGTCACTGTCTCCCTGAGTGGGCACTGTCTCCCCAAGTGGTCACTGACTCCCTGAGTGGTCACTGTCTCCCCGAGTGGTCACTGTCTCCTCGAGTGGTCACTGTCTCCCTGAGTGGTCACTGTCTCCCCCAGTGGCCACTCTCTCCCCGAGTGGTCACTGTCTCCCCGAGTGGAAACCATCTCCCCGAGTGGTCACTGTCTCCTCGAGTGATCACTGTCTCTCCGAGAGGTCACTGTCTCCTCGAGTGTTCACTGTCTCCTCGAGTGGTCACTGTCTCCCTGAGTGGGCACTGTTTCCCCGAGTGGTCACTGTCTCCTCGAGTGGTCACTGTCTCCCTGAGTGGGCACTGTCTCCGCAAGGGCGCACTGTCTCCCCGAGTGGTCACTGTCTGCCCGAGTGGTCACTGCCTCCTCGAGTGATCACTGTCTCCCCGATTGGTCACTTTCTCCTCGTGTGGTCACTGTCTTCCTGAGTGGGCACTGTCTTCCCGAGTGGTCACTGTCTCCCCGAGTGGTCACTGTCTCTCCGAGTGATCACAGTCTCCCCGAGTGGTCACTGCCTCCTCGAGTGGTCACTGTCTCCTGAAGTGGTCACTGTCTCCTTGCGTGGTCACTGTCTCCCCGAGTGGTCACTGTCTCCCCGAGTGGTCACTGCCTCCCCGAGTGGTCACCGTCTCCCCGAGTGGTCACTGACTCATCGAGTGGTCACCGTCTCCCTGAGTGGTCACTGTCTCCCCAAGTGGTCACTGTCTCCTCAAGTGGTCACCGTCTCCCTGCGTGGTCACTGTCTCCCCCAGTGGTCACTGTCTCCCCGAGTGATCACTGTCTCCCCGAGTGAGCACTGTCTTCCCGAGTGGTCACCATCTCCCCGAGTGGTCACTGTCTCCCCGAGTGGTCACTGTCTCCCCGAGTGGTCACTGTCTCCTCGAGTGGTCACTGTTTCCCCGAGTGGTCACCATCTCCCCGAGTGGTCACTGTCTCCCCGAGTGGTCACTGTCTCCCCGAGTGATCACTGTCTCCCCGAGTGGTCACTGCCTCCTCGAGTGATCACTGTCTCCCCGATTGGTCACTTTCTCCTCGTGTGGTCACTGTCTTCCTGAGTGGGCGCTGTCTTCCCGAGTGGTCACTGTCTCCCCGAGTGGTCACTGTCTCTCCGAGTGATCACAGTCTCCCCGAGTGGTCACTGCCTCCTCGAGTGGTCACTGTCTCCTGAAGTGGTCACTGTCTCCTTGCGTGGTCACTGTCTCCCCGAGTGGTCACTGTCTCCCCGAGTGGTCACTGCCTCCCCGAGTGGTCACCGTCTCCCCGAGTGGTCACTGTCTCCCCGAGTGGTCACTGTCTCCCCGAGTGGTCACTGTCTCCCCGAGTGATCACTTTCTCCCCGAGTGATCACTGTCTGCTCGAGTGGTCACTGTCTCTCCGAGTCATCACTGTCTCCCCGAGTGGTCACTCTCTCCTCGAGTGGTCACTGTCTCCCCGAGTGATCACTGTCTCCCCGAGTGGTCACTGTCTCCCCGAGTGGTCACTGTCTCCTCGAGTGGTCACTTTCTCCCGGAGTGGTCACTGTCTCCCCGAGTGGTCACTGTCTCCTCGAGTGGTCACTGTCTCCCTGAGTGGGCACTGTCTCCCCGAGTGGTCACTGTCTCCCCGAGTGGTCACTGTCGCCCTGAGTGGTCACTGTCTCCCCAAGTGGTCACTGACTCATCGAGTGGTCACCGTCTCCCTGAGTGGTCACTGTCTCCCCAAGTGGTCACTGTCTCCTCAAGTGGTCACCGTCTCCCTGCGTGGTCACTGTCTCCCCCAGTGGTCACTGTCTCCCCGAGTGATCACTGTCTCCCCGAGTGGTCACTGCCTCCTCGAGTGGTCACTGTCTCCCCGAGTGGTCACTGTCTCCCCGAGTGGTCACTGTGTCCCCGAGTGGTCACTGTCTCCCTGAGTGATCACTGTCTCCTCGAGTGGTCACTGTCTCCCCGAGTGGTCACGGTCTCCCCAAGTGGTCACTGTCTCCTCGAGTGGTCACTGTCTCCCCGAGTGATCACTGTCTCCTCGAGTGGTCACTGTCTCCCCAAGTGGTCACTGTCTCCTCTGTGGTCACTGTCTCCCCAAGTGATCATTGTCTCCCCGAGTAGTCACTGTCTCCCTGAGTGGTCACTGTCTCCCCAAGTGGTCACTGTCTCCCCAAGTGGTCACTGTCTCCACCAGTGGTCACCGTCTCCCTGTGTCGTCACTGTCTCCCCAAGTGGTCACTTTCTCCTCGAGTGGTCACTGTCTTCCCGAGTGATCACTGTCACCTCGAGTAGTCACTGTCTCCTCGAGTGGTCACTGTCTCCCCAAGTGATCACTGTCTCTCCGAGAGGTCACTGTCTCCTCGAGTGTTCACTGTCTCCTCGAGTGGTCACTGTCTCCCTGAGTGGGCACTGTTTCCCCGAGTGGTCACTGTCTCCTCGAGTGGTCACTGTCTCCCTGAGTGGGCACTGTCTCCGCAAGGGCGCACTGTCTCCCCGAGTGGTCACTGTCTCCCCGAGTGGTCACTGCCTCCTCGAGTGATCACTGTCTCCCCGATTGGTCACTTTCTCCTCGTGTGGTCACTGTCTTCCTGAGTGGGCACTGTCTTCCCGAGTGGTCACTGTCTCCCCGAGTGGTCACTGTCTCTCCGAGTGATCACAGTCTCCCCGAGTGGTCACTGCCTCCTCGAGTGGTCACTGTCTCCTGAAGTGGTCACTGTCTCCTTGCGTGGTCACTGTCTCCCCGAGTGGTCACTGTCTCCCCGAGTGGTCACTGCCTCCCCGAGTGGTCACCGTCTCACCGAGTGGTCACTGACTCATCGAGTGGTCACCGTCTCCCTGAGTGGTCACTGTCTCCCCAAGTGGTCACTGTCTCCTCAAGTGGTCACCGTCTCCCTGCGTGGTCACTGTCTCCCCCAGTGGTCACTGTCTCCCCGAGTGATCACTGTCTCCCCGAGTGAGCACTGTCTTCCCGAGTGGTCACCATCTCCCCGAGTGGTCACTGTCTCCCCGAGTGGTCACTGTCTCCCCGAGTGGTCACTGTCTCCTCGAGTGGTCACTGTTTCCCCGAGTGGTCACCATCTCCCCGAGTGGTCACTGTCTCCCCGAGTGGTCACTGTCTCCCCGAGTGATCACTGTCTCCCCGAGTGGTCACTGCCTCCTCGAGTGATCACTGTCTCCCCGATTGGTCACTTTCTCCTCGTGTGGTCACTGTCTTCCTGAGTGGGCACTGTCTTCCCGAGTGGTCACTGGCTCCCCGAGTGGTCACTGTCTCTCCGAGTGATCACAGTCTCCCCGAGTGGTCACTGCCTCCTCGAGTGGTCACTGTCTCCTGAAGTGGTCACTGTCTCCTTGCGTGGTCACTGTCTCCCCGAGTGGTCACTGTCTCCCCGAGTGGTCACTGCCTCCCCGAGTGGTCACCGTCTCCCCGAGTGGTCACTGTCTCCCCGAGTGGTCACTGTCTCCCCGAGTGGTCACTGTCTCCCCGAGTGATCACTTTCTCCCCGAGTGATCACTGTCTGCTCGAGTGGTCACTGTCTCTCCGAGTCATCACTGTCTCCCCGAGTGGTCACTCTCTCCTCGAGTGGTCACTGTCTCCCCGAGTGATCACTGTCTCCCCGAGTGGTCACTGTCTCCCCGAGTGGTCACTGTCTCCTCGAGTGGTCACTTTCTCCCGGAGTGGTCACTGTCTCCCCGAGTGGTCACTGTCTCCTCGAGTGGTCACTGTCTCCCTGAGTGGGCACTGTCTCCCCGAGTGGTCACTGTCTCCCCGAGTGGTCACTGTCGCCCTGAGTGGTCACTGTCTCCCCAAGTGGTCACTGACTCATCGAGTGGTCACCGTCTCCCTGAGTGGTCACTGTCTCCCCAAGTGGTCACTGTCTCCTCAAGTGGTCACCGTCTCCCTGCGTGGGCACTGTCTCCCCCAGTGGTCACTGTCTCCCCGAGTGATCACTGTCTCCCCGAGTGGTCACTGCCTCCTCGAGTGATCACTGTCTCCCCGAGTGGTCACTGTCTCCCCGAGTGGTCACTGTCTCCCCGAGTGGTCACTGTGTCCCCGAGTGGTCACTGTCTCCCTGAGTGATCACTGTCTCCTCGAGTGGTCACTGTCTCCCCGAGTGGTCACGGTCTCCCCAAGTGGTCACTGTCTCCTCGAGTGGTCACTGTCTCCCCGAGTGATCACTGTCTCCTCGAGTGGTCACTGTCTCCCCAAGTGGTCACTGTCTCCTCTGTGGTCACTGTCTCCCCAAGTGATCATTGTCTCCCCGAGTAGTCACTGTCTCCCTGAGTGGTCACTGTCTCCCCAAGTGGTCACTGTCTCCCCAAGTGGTCACTGTCTCCTCCAGTGGTCACCGTCTCCCTGTGTCGTCACTGTCTCCCCAAGTGGTCACTTTCTCCTCGAGTGGTCACTGTCTTCCCGAGTGATCACTGTCACCTCGAGTAGTCACTGTCTCCTCGAGTGGTCACTGTCTCCCCAAGTGATCACTGTCTCCCTGAGTGGTCACTGTCTCCCCAAGTGGTCACTGACTCCCTGAGTGGTCACTGTCTTCCCAAGTGGTCACTGTCTCCTCCAGTGGTCACTGTCTCCCTGAATGGTCACTGACTCCCCCAGTGGTCACTCTCTCCCCGAGTGGTCACTGTCTCCCCGAGTGGAAACCATCTCCCTGAATGGTCACTGTCTCCCCGAGTGGTCACTGTCTCCCCGAGTGATCACTGTTTCCCCGAGTGGTCTCTGTCTCCTCGAGTGATCACTGTCTCCCCGAGAGGTCGCTGTCTCCTCGAGTGGTCACTGTCTCCCTGAGTGGGCACTGGCTCCCCGAGTGGTCACTGTCTCCTCGAGTGGTCACTGTCTCCCTGAGTGGGCACTGTCTCCCCGAGTGGTCACTGTCTCCTCGAGTGGTCACTGTCTCCTCGAGTGGTCACTGTCTCCCTGAGTGGGCACTGTCTCCCCGAGTGGTCACCGTCTCCTCGAGTGGTCACTGTCTCCCTGAGTGGGCACTGTCTCCCCGAGTGGTCACTGTCTCCTCGAGTGGTCACTTTCTCTCTAAGTGTTCACTGTCTCCCCGAGTGGTCACCGTCTCCTCGAGTGATCACTGTCTCCCCGAGTGGTCAATGTCTCCTTGAGTGGTCACTGCCTCCCCGAGGGCTCACTGTCTCCCCGAGTGGTGACTTTCACCCCGAGTGGTCACTGTCTCCCCGAGTGATCACTTTCTCCCCGAGTGACCACTGTCTGCTCGAGTGGTCACTGTCTCTCCAAGTCGTCACTGTCTCCCTGAGTCGTCACTGTCTCCCCGAGTGGTCACTGTCTCCTGGAGAGGTCACTGTCTCCCCGAGTGATCACTGTCTCCCCGAGTGGTCACTGTCTCCCCGAGTGGTCACTGTCTCCTGGAGAGGTCACTGTCTCCCCGAGTGATCACTGTCTCCCCGAGTGGTCACTGTCTCCTCGAGTGGTCACTGTCTCCTGGAGAGGTCACTGTCTCCCCGAGTGATCACTGTCTCCCCGAGTGGTCACTGTCTCCTCGAGTGGTCACTGTCTCCCTGAGTGGTCACTGTCTCCCTGAGTGGGCACTGTCCCCCCGAGTGGTCACCGTCTCCCTGAGTGGTCACTGTCTCCCCAAGTGGTCACTGTCTCCTCAAGTGGTCACCGTCTCCCTGAGTGGTCACTGTCTCCCCCAGTGGTCACTGTCTCCCCAATTGGTCACTGTCTCCTCGTGTGGTCACTGTCTCCCTGAGTGATCACTGTCTCCTCGAGTGGTCACTGTCTCCCCGAGTAGTCACTGTCTCCCCGAGTGATCACTGTCTCCTCGAGTGGTCACTGTCTCCCCGAGTGGTCACTGTCTCCCCGAGTGGTCACTGTCTCCCCGAGTGGTCACTGTCTCCCCGAGTGGTCACTGTCTCCCCGAGTGGTCACTGTCTCCCCGAGTGATCACTGTCTCCCCGAGTGGTTACTGTCTCCCCGAGTGGTCACTGTCTCCCCGAGTGATCACTGTCTCCCCAGTGGTCACTGTCTCCCTGAGTGAGTACTGTCTCCCCGAGTGGTCACTGTCTCCCCGAGTGGTCACTTTCTCTCCGAGTGTTCACTGTCTCCCCGAGTGGTCACTGTCTCCTCGAGTGGTCACTGTCTCCTCGAGTGGTCACTGTCTCCCTGAGTGGGCACTGTCTCCCCGAGTGGTCACTGACTCCTCGAGTGGTCACTGTCTCCCTGAGTGGGCACTGTCTCCCCAAGTGGTCACTGACTCCCTGAGTGGTCACTGTCTCCCCGAGTGGTCACTGTCTCCTCGAGTGGTCACTGTCTCCCTGAGTGGTCACTGTCTCCCCCAGTGGCCACTCTCTCCCCGAGTGGTCACTGTCTCCCCGAGTGGAAACCATCTCCCCGAGTGGTCACTGTCTCCTCGAGTGATCACTGTCTCTCCGAGAGGTCACTGTCTCCTCGAGTGTTCACTGTCTCCTCGAGTGGTCACTGTCTCCCTGAGTGGGCACTGTTTCCCCGAGTGGTCACTGTCTCCTCGAGTGGTCACTGTCTCCCTGAGTGGGCACTGTCTCCGCAAGGGCGCACTGTCTCCCCGAGTGGTCACTGTCTCCCCGAGTGGTCACTGCCTCCTCGAGTGATCACTGTCTCCCCGATTGGTCACTTTCTCCTCGTGTGGTCACTGTCTTCCTGAGTGGGCACTGTCTTCCCGAGTGGTCACTGTCTCCCCGAGTGGTCACTGTCTCTCCGAGTGATCACAGTCTCCCCGAGTGGTCACTGCCTCCTCGAGTGGTCACTGTCTCCTGAAGTGGTCACTGTCTCCTTGCGTGGTCACTGTCTCCCCGAGTGGTCACTGTCTCCCCGAGTGGTCACTGCCTCCCCGAGTGGTCACCGTCTCCCCGAGTGGTCACTGACTCATCGAGTGGTCACCGTCTCCCTGAGTGGTCACTGTCTCCCCAAGTGGTCACTGTCTCCTCAAGTGGTCACCGTCTCCCTGCGTGGTCACTGTCTCCCCCAGTGGTCACTGTCTCCCCGAGTGATCACTGTCTCCCCGAGTGAGCACTGTCTTCCCGAGTGGTCACCATCTCCCCGAGTGGTCACTGTCTCCCCGAGTGGTCACTGTCTCCCCGAGTGGTCACTGTCTCCTCGAGTGGTCACTGTTTCCCCGAGTGGTCACCATCTCCCCGAGTGGTCACTGTCTCCCCGAGTGGTCACTGTCTCCCCGAGTGATCACTGTCTCCCCGAGTGGTCACTGCCTCCTCGAGTGATCACTGTCTCCCCGATTGGTCACTTTCTCCTCGTGTGGTCACTGTCTTCCTGAGTGGGCACTGTGTTCCCGAGTGGTCACTGTCTCCCCGAGTGGTCACTGTCTCTCCGAGTGATCACAGTCTCCCCGAGTGGTCACTGCCTCCTCGAGTGGTCACTGTCTCCTGAAGTGGTCACTGTCTCCTTGCGTGGTCACTGTCTCCCCGAGTGGTCACTGTCTCCCCGAGTGGTCACTGCCTCCCCGAGTGGTCACCGTCTCCCCGAGTGGTCACTTTCTCCCCGAGTGGTCACTGTCTCCCCGAGTGGTCACTGTCTCCCCGAGTGATCACTTTCTCCCCGAGTGATCACTGTCTGCTCGAGTGGTCACTGTCTCTCCGAGTCATCACTGTCTCCCCGAGTGGTCACTCTCTCCTCGAGTGGTCAATGTCTCCCCGAGTGATCACTGTCTCCCCGAGTGGTCACTGTCTCCTCGAGTGGTCACTTTCTCCCGGAGTGGTCACTGTCTCCCCGAGTGGTCACTGTCTCCTCGAGTGGTCACTGTCTCCCTGAGTGGGCACTGTCTCCCCGAGTGGTCACTGTCTCCCCGAGTGGTCACTGTCTCCCTGAGTGGTCACTGTCGCCCCAAGTGGTCACTGTCTCCCCAAGTGGTCACTGACTCATCGAGTGGTCACCGTCTCCCTGAGTGGTCACTGTCTCCCCAAGTGGTCACTGTCTCAAGTGGTCACCGTCTCCCTGCGTGGTCACTGTCTCCCCCAGTGGTCACTGTCTCCCCGAGTGATCACTGTCTCCCCGAGTGAGCACTGTCTTCCCGAGTGGTCACCATCTCCCCGAGTGGTCACTGTCTCCCCGAGTGGTCACTGTCTCCCCGAGTGGTCACTGTCTCCTCGAGTGGTCACTGTTTCCCCGAGTGGTCACCATCTCCCCGAGTGGTCACCGTCTCCCCGAGTGGTCACTGTCTCCCCGAGTGATCACTGTCTCCCCGAGTGGTCACTGCCTCCTCGAGTGATCACTGTCTCCCCGATTGGTCACTTTCTCCTCGTGTGGTCACTGTCTTCCTGAGTGGGCACTGTCTTCCCGAGTGGTCACTGTCTCCCCGAGTGGTCACTGTCTCTCCGAGTGATCACAGTCTCCCCGAGTGGTCACTGCCTCCTCGAGTGGTCACTGTCTCCTGAAGTGGTCACTGTCTCCTTGCGTGGTCACTGTCTCCCCGAGTGGTCACTGTCTCCCCGAGTGGTCACTGCCTCCCCGAGTGGTCACCGTCTCCCCGAGTGGTCACTGTCTCCCCGAGTGGTCACTGTCTCCCCGAGTGGTCACTGTCTCCCCGAGTGATCACTTTCTCCCCGAGTGATCACTGTCTGCTCGAGTGGTCACTGTCTCTCCGAGTCATCACTGTCTCCCCGAGTGGTCACTCTCTCCTCGAGTGGTCACTGTCTCCCCGAGTGATCACTGTCTCCCCGAGTGGTCACTGTCTCCTCGAGTGGTCACTTTCTCCCTGAGTGGGCACTGTCTCCCCGAGTGGTCACTGTCTCCCCGAGTGGTCACTGTCTCCCTGAGTGGTCACTGTCGCCCCAAGTGGTCACTGTCTCCCCAAGTGGTCACTGACTCCTCGTGTGGTCACCGTCTCCCTGAGTGGTCACTGTCTCCCCAAGTGGTCACTGGCTCCTCAAGTGGTGACCGTCTCCCTGAGTGGTCACTGTCTCCCCCCAGTGATCACTGTCTCCCCGAGTGATCACTGTCTCCCCGAGTGGGCACTGTCTTCCCGAGTGGTCAGCATCTCCCCAAGTGGTCACTGTCTCCCCGAGTGGTCACTGTCTCCCCGAGTGGTCACTGTCTCCCCGAGTGGTCAGTGTCTCCTCGAGTGATCACTGTCTCCCCGAGTGGTCACTGTCTCCTCGAGTGGTCACTGTTTCCCCGAGTGGTCACCACCTCCCCGAGTGGTCACTGTCTCCCCGAGTGGTCACTGTCTCCCCGAGTGATCACTTTCTCCCTGAGTGGTCACTGTCTCCCCGAGTGGGCACTGTCTTCCCGAGTGGTCACTGTCTCCCCGAGTCGTCACTGTCTCTCCGAGTGATAATTGTCTCCCCGAGTGGTCACTGCCTCCTCGAGTGGTCACTGTCTGCTCAAGCGGTTACTGTCTCCTCGCGTGGTCACTCTCTCCCCGAGTGGTCACTGTCTCCCCGAGTGGTCACTGCCTCCCCGAGTGGTCACCGTCTCCCCGAGTGGTCACTGTCTCCTCAAGTGGTCACTGTCTCCCCGAGTGGTCACTGTCTCCCCGAGTGGTCACTGTCTCCCCGAGTGGTCACTGTCTCCCCGAGTGGTCACTGTCTCCCCGAGTGCTCACTGTCTCCCCGAGTGGTCACTGTCTCCTCGAGTGGTCACTGTCTCCCCGAGTGGTCACTGTCTCCCCGAGTGATCACTGTCTCCCCGAGTGGTTACTGTCTCCCCGAGTGATCACCGTCTCCTCAAGTGGTCACCGTCTCCCCGAGTGGGCACCGTCTCCCCGAGTGGTCACGGTCTCCCCGAGTGGTCACCGTCTCCCCGAGTGATCACTGTCTCCCCGAGTGGTCACTGTGTCCCCGAGTGGTCACTGTCTCCCCGAGTGGTCACTGTCTCCCCGAGTGATCACTGTCTCTCCGAGTGATCACTGTCTCCCCGAGTGGTCACCGTCTCCTCGAGTGGTCACTGCCTCCTCGAGTGGTCACTGTCTCCTCGAGTGGTCACTGCCTCCCCGAGTGGTCACTGTCTCTCCGAGTGATCACTGTCTCCCTGAGTGGTCGCTGTCTCCTCGAGTGGTCACTGTCAGTACTACAATGAAATGCCAGCCTGGTTTCTGTGCTCCAATCTCTGGAGTGAGGCTTGAATCCGCAGCTGTCTGACTCAGAGATGAGAATGGAATCACTGAGCCTTGGCTGACAATGAATATAATACTGAATGGCTGTAGGATTGTAACACTCTCAAGGTTGTTTATAAACTACGTCAATGGAAAATAATGACTATTGAATTGTCGCACTTAAGAGATAAAATGCCAGAAATTGAAGCAAAGCTGGAGTTCTTCCAAATTGTGATATTTTTTCAGAAGAAGGTTTTCACCTCTACCCTGCTTGCAGTCAACAATGCTTTTCAGTACAGTACGCTGATGCAGGAAGGTTTAGAAGAATATAAAAGATCTGACTTCACTGTGTCAGATCCCAAACTTTGGGGATGAAATCCTCGCAACCTTCAGCAGTTACACCATTGCTTTACATCTCTGTCCTCTGGTTACTGAACCTCCTGCCACTGGAAACAGTTTCTCCTTATTTACTCTATCAAAACCCTTGATGATTTTGAACACCTCTATTAAATCGTCGCTGGGTCAAAATCCTGGAACTTCCTCCCTAACAGCACTGTGGGAGTACCTTCACCACACGGACTGCAGCGGTTCAAGAAGGCAGCTCACCACCACCTTCTCAAGGGCAATTAGGGATGGGCGATAAATGCTAGCCTTGCCAGCGACGCCCACATCCCGGGAACGAATAAATAAAAATCTCCCCTTAACTTTCTCTGCACGGAGGAAAACAACCCCAGCTTCTCTAGTCTCTCCTCATAACTGAAGTTCCTCATCCCTGGTTCTATTCTAGTAAATCTCTTCTGCACCCTCTCCAAGGCCTTGACATCCTTCCTAAAGTGTGGCGCTCAGAATTAGACACATGGGCCTAGAAATTCATCCCGCGCGGTGGCACAAAACGGGCAGTATCAGATCGGCTGCTCGCAGTCACTGGAATGGAATATCAGGTGCTGTGTATAACGGGCAGCCGATCTGACACCACCTGCTTTGCGCCACCGCCCGAGACGAATTTCTAGGCCACTACTTCAGGTGAGGCTGAACCAGTGACTTATAAAAGTTTAGCAGAACTTCCTTGCTTTCGTAGTCTATGGGCTGGATTTTCTCAGTCCCGAGGAGGCGGGTATGGAGGCGGGACAGCTGGTAAAATCAGAGAAAGTGGGGGCGGATGGCCAACCTACCGCATCCCGCCTCCGTACCCCTTCGCCAGGAGGCAGGACGATGTGCTGCTTCGGGTCCCGTCTCCTGGAGGCGGGAAAGGCATTAAATAATTTTAACTGCCTGTTAACAGGTAGTTAACAGGCAGAAAAAAGGATTAGTGCCATTTTACCTTCACAGGTGAAGGCTTCCCTACCCCTGAGAACCCCATCGGGTTGGAGGAGACGTGAAGGAGGTCTGCGGCGGTCGGAGGCACCTGGAAGTAAGGTGTAGAGGTGAATGATGGGTGCAAGTGTGGAGTGGTAAGTATATAAGGTGAGTGATAAGTGTAAAAAAATGTTCACTTACCTTGTTTTCTTCCTATAGCTTTCATCCTCTCTGGATCGGGAGACCCGACATCCTCTTTGTCGATTTCACAGACTGGCTGTTGGACCCTCCGAACTATCAACTTGTCTGGCCACCTTCAAAGATGTGTGTACGTACACCCCCAGGTCTCTCTATTCCTGCACCCCCTTTAAAATTATACCATTTAGTTTCCATTGCCTCTCCTCATTCTGCCAAAATGTATCACCTCACACTTCTCTGTGTTAAATTTCATCTGCAACATGTCTGTCCATTTCCCCAGTCTATCTATGTCCTCCTGAAGTCTGTTACTATCCTCCTCACTGTTTACTATATTTCTGAGTTTAGTGCCATCTGAAAACTTTGAAATGATGTCCTGTATACCCAAGTCCAGGTCATTAATGTATATCCAAAAGAGCAGTGGACCCCTGGGGGTACCACTGTGTACTTCCCCCCAGTCTGGAAAACAACCGTTCACCGCTACTCCCTGCTTTCTGTCCCTTAGCCAAATTCATATCCACACTGCCACTGCCCCTTCAATCCAATGGGATACTTTTAACAGGGTCAATACATTTTTGAGAATAACTTTCTGGAAAGGTAGTCAGCTGTAAATTATAACTTGATTTTAAGGAGTCAGTGGCTGATAAGGTAAGTATAATTTAGAATGACATTTTAATTACAGTGGAAACCTTCTCATTATCATAGCCAAATTTGATGCGAAAGCCTAGTCTTTGCAATCGATGCAATATTTAGAGGTTAACTCCAAGTTACTAAAGTTTGTTGGGAGAATTCTTGTTGGCCCGTTAACAGCTGATGTCACTGTTTCTAGCTGTGCTTATAAACTGTGCAACCTTCTGCCTGCAAAAACAGCCATCAATGATTAACACACAAGAGCAGCAGTTAAATGGCTGCGTCAGGCATTTGAACCCATTCACTGGTGCATGGTGAAGCAGGCCAAGTAGTCCTTGCTGTTAATTTTAATGGATGGAGAATTAAAGGTTGTGTGCCCACATTTTTCCAAGATGCCCTCTGACATGAATCTTGTCATTCATGTGGAAATGACTTATGAAATAATACTGGGCGGCCTGCTGGTGGCGCTGTCCAGGGAGAGTATAAAAACTCGGGCATGGGCCCAGCTTGCTCAGGACATTCTTTAACAGGAACTAGTGAAGGACACAACTAGATCTCCATGTTGAAAAACAGTTGATTAAAGCCTTGTTTAATACTCAGACCGAGTGCCTAGTAGTTTTCTTACGTCACCCTCCCTGCGAGCATCGATCCGACACTGGCAGTTCCAGATTGTGGAATCACCCCTAATGAAGTTGAAGAAGCTGCAGTCACAGTTCACAACTGAGGAGCAACAAGTGATGGCGGCAGGTGAGGAAAAAGCATCTGCTGCCCAGAGCATCCAACACATAACAGGGATTCAGGCTTCACTGGGCCTGCTTCTACAAAAAGACTGCTGTCTGAGCTGTGGCATCTATTGGAGTCACTTGCGTCTGGGCAAAATTGCCTACAAGGAGCTTTGAGCAGTCTACTAGCCAGATCTGTGTAGACATGGTTAAACAGCTGGCATAACAATAATCCTGGTCCTTGTATCTGATTATGTCCATGGGTACCACATCAATGGTATTACCCAGGGCTGAATAGATTAGCTTTGGTCTCTGAGAAGTCGTCCCTCCAGTTTCTCTTTGCTTTCAGATAACCCCGGCAGATGACTGATATTGAAGGTACTACCTGAATAGTAGTCATTTACCTCCATGGTCTTGGCACAGGGGGTCTCAGACAGACATGAAGCCCTTTACCTGCATATGCAAAGAGACTAACACTTGTTTCAGGCGCAAGCTCTGGATGCCTATTTTTTTGCCTATACCTATATGGCGGGCGGCGCACTTTTGGCTCGTGATGGACGCGCTTCCTGACCACCCTTTTGGAAGCTTGGCTGCCTGTTTAGAGCCACAAAAACAGGCGCGTTGTCATTGAATTTCTAGATCTGCGTGTACTTTCAGAACGTCAGCAGTCTTCTGGAACTGGGCAGCTCTGTCATGCTGCTCTTACTTGTCAGTGAGAGTGCAACTAGAAGCATAGGCCCATAATAGTTTACAGCACAGAAAGAGGCCGTTTGGCTCATGGGGAAAATTTAAATTCCCGGACGGGAAAGCGGCCCAATGAGCAGCTGGCCTGTCTGAGAGCGGTAGTGGGAGGCCCAGTCGATTTTACCAGCCGGGCCTCATTAACAGCTGGGCCAAATTAACGTGTCGCTGGCATAACTTCCTGACAAAAACGGCCAGGAAGTCGGTGGGAAGTGGCTGCCCAGCTGTTAAGATCAGGCTTCTCGGAGGCTGCCAGCCGGGCCCAAGGTAAGTACGAGGACAGGCTGGACGGGGGTTCCTGGGCGCTCCATGGTTTGTGAAGGGGGTGAAGTTCGGACAGAGGAGGCATACACTTCCCTTGTGGGGCCTGAATGAGTACTCCTGCTCCTCCTGGGCCAACAAAAGAGAAGAATAAACTTACCTAATGGGGCCTCTTCTGCTGATCCTCCTCCCACTAGCTTCAACCTGTCAGGAAAGTTGCAGCCACTTCCCCTCTCAGGTAACGGTATGATGCATATTTAAAGAAGGACTCCACCGGCTTCAGAGTTTCCTTGGCACCTTCAATTTAAAATTGTAGTCGGCGGATTTGGGGCAGTTAAGCCTCCAGCTCCAGTTTAGTGGCCCCCGCCCAGTGACGGAGGTGTGATCAAAGAGGTAGGTATTGAGGAGGCTTTTGAAAGAGGGGAGGATTAGATGTAAAGGAGGCCTGAGTCAGAAAACCAGAGCTGGAACTTGGGCTGGAGGAGGTTGTAGAGATAGGGAGGGGGCAAGGCCACAGAGGGACTTGTACATAAGGACAAGAGTTTGATATCTATGAGTTGGGGAATGGGGCCAATAACGTTTGGTGAGGGTAGGGGCAATTGGGAGCAGGACTTATTGTAGGCTTCTCCGACAGCACCTCCCAAACTGGTGACCTCTACCACCTAAAAGGACAAGGGCAGCAGCAGGCACATGGAAATAACACCACCTTCAAGCTCCGCGAAGTCACATACCATCCTGACTTGGAAATATATCGCCGTTCCTTCATCGTCGCTGGGTCAAAATCCTGTAACTCCCTCCCTAACAGCACTGTGGGAGCACCTTCACCACACGGACTGCAGCAGTTCAAGGTGGCGGCTCACCACCACCTTCTCAAGGGCAATTAGGGATGGGCAATAAATGCTGACCTGGCCAGCGAAGCCCACATTCCATGAATTAATTTTTAAAAAGGATAGGAGGGTGACAGAGGATTTTTGGATGTTGCAATTTGTGAAGGACAGAATTTAGGTGGCTGGCAAGGAGAGTTTGGAGATGGCAAAGGGTTGCAGCAGCAGTGGGGGGAAAGATGTAGTGTAAGGACGTAAAATTGAAAAGGAAAGGTTTGCAAAGAGACTGTAGAATAGTTAAGAAGCAATTCAAATATTATTTCAATGGTGAGGGGCAGTTTGATTAATGAAGCTGGCACGTCTTAAATTAAAACAATAATGAAAATGTTATGGTGTATTCAATATTATAGTCAGGTTCATTGTCGTTAGCTGAGGCCCACTAATACAAAAGGTGTATGGCATTAAGTGGTCTGATACGATGGATTAAAAAGCAAATTATACCAAACTGGCATAAAATTATTAATCTTTATAATTTCTATGCAAATAAGAAAATCATCATACAGCCAGGTACAATGATTAGAAGGCTACACTGTAAGACTTTCAACAACTCACAATAAAAAGTGATGAGGATATATCTATTGTCCTTTGATACATCCAACCTGACAGAACCAGTGGGCTGGATTCAGACACGATCTCAACTCCAGCATTTAAAGGGACAATCCAAAGATGGAAGTTGAAGGAGTTGGAGTTGGGAAGAAGAGAGAAAGAAGGTCAGAAATGGAAGTGAAATGCTCAAAGGCTGTGGCCTGCTTCACAGACATCTCCGTGGATGTACTGCTGGGGGATGTGAGGACCTGGAGGGAGATACTCTTCCCTAGCAATAGGAGGAAGAAGCCTGCTGGGGAAACCAAGAAGGCATGGCTGAAGGTGGAAGGAGAGGTCAGCAGCAGGAGTGTGGTGCCATGCTCCTGGATCCAAGGCAGGAAGTGGTTCAATGGCCTAACCAGGGCAGCAAAGGTGAGAGCTGTGGCACATTCACCTGTATCCTGATGTACGTATCACCCCAACCCACTCACTCTGCCTTCTCAAACCTACTGCAGCACATCATTCCTCACACCAACTTACCTTGCAGGTGCACCCATCTCTCTCTGCCTATGCACTTATGCACATCCCCATCTATCCATCCACCACTGACATTCACCCTCATCCTTATGCAATGTCATGTCTCTCCCTCAAAGTCACCCTCAACAAATGCTCTCCAACCATCAGGTGAACACATGCCATTACTCTCACTCATAGGTCTCTTCTTTCTCTCCTTGCAGGAGAAGAGAGCAGAGAACATCAGGAAGAGGCAGAGAACCGAAGGTGGCCATCCAGCCATCTTGCAATTAACAACTGCAGAGGAGGAGAAGGTGCTAGAGATCAATGGAGTCTCGGCGTGCCTGGCCGTTGGAGATGAGGAAATGGGGGCATCGCAGCTACCTGCTGACAGAATTAAATATCAGACAGCCACATGGCATATAACACTCAGTCATGTTGACTTGATGTCAACAGCAGTGAAATATGATGCTGTTCATAATGATAACTTCAAACATTCTTACTTTGACAGTACTCATTCATGTATTTAATCTCCCACAGGGCCTTCACGCATCCAATTGGAGTTGGTTGAGGTCACCGATGATGGTGGGATGTAAAGGTATTTCAAGCATCTACTCACCCTAACCACCCGAGTGCTTGTTGATTCCAAAAGCCATCTCCTCTGTCATTCATCAAACGCGTTGTATAATGAGGCGTTCACGAATGGTCCGTGCAGAAGCAACATTGAACGCCTCCCTCCCACATTGTTGCTGCTCATCCTCCTCTTCATTCTCCTCCTCCTCTCCCTCTTCCTCCTCCTGAGGTGGTCCACCAACCCCTGGTGGCAATGGCTGGGTCCTCAGAATTGCGAGGTTGTGAAGCATGCAGCACACAACAAAGAAAACAGTCTGTTAAATGAGGTTCCTAGTGGCACTATGGCTCTCATTGTATGCGAGCTTAGCAGGAGTGTTGGGGTTATGGAGCGGTGTCATCAGCCAGGAGCAGAGTGGATAACCCTTGTCCCCAAGGAGCCAGCCACGAGGTTGATGCAATGGTTGGAACAGGTCTAGGACACCAGTCTGTCACAGGATGAATGCATCGTGGCTGCTGCCAGGATAGCAGGCATTGACAGCGAGGATGCATTGTCTATGGTCGCATACCAACTGGACATTCAGAGAGTGGTAGCCTTTGCGGTTGCAGAAAACCTCTGCATTTTCATGAGGTGCCCCAGTGCCACATGGGTGCAGTCAATGGTGCCCTGAACCATGGGGAAGCATGTTATCCTAGCGAAGCCACATGCACGTTCAAGCTGTTTGTCTCGGGTCATGGGGAATGAGATGTACTCCCTTCTCCTTTTGTACAGAGCATTTGTGACCTCCCAGATGCAGCAATGGACAGCGAACTGGGAGATGTTCGCAATATCCTCCGTTGAAGCCTGGAAGGAGCCACTGGTGTAGAAATTGAGAGCCATTGTCACCTTCACTGCCATCGACAGAGACGTCCTGGTCCTGAGCTGAGGCTGGAGCTCTGGCTGCAGGAAGTGGCAGAGCTCTGTGACCACCTACTTGCTGAAGCAGAGCCTTCTAAAACACTGCTCCTCGGACAGATGAATGTATGAGAATTGCTCCCAGAATACCCTGGGAGGGTAAGGTCTCCTGTGCAGAGGCCTGTTGGCCCTCCTCCCTCTGGCCACGTTTTCCACTCTCTCTCTCCGCCTCCGCTGCCTCTGATGGTGAAGCTGGAGGACGACGCCCCTGCTAGTACAGCCCCCATTAAATCTTCTAAATGTGGTAGTAATAAAACTGACAGAAATGGGAACCTGAAAAGTCTTGCTGACGAAGAAAACTCCTTCAAGTAGGATAGCGTTAAATGTCTCTAGACGTCTCTCTCCCTCTCTCAACCGGCATATGCAGAATTAATTGCCGAAAAAACAGGAAGCGCGCGCCTTTAAATAGCGCTCCCCCAGCTCCCAGCCGACTGCAAACCGTCCCCCTCTAGCTGTCGTTCCTAGCGGCAGGCGCTGAGGCAGGGGGCGAGAATCAATTTCCAGTCCGGGGTGATGCGCGCTTGGATGACGTCACGATCTCCGGGCGCAGGAGATCGTGGCGGTAGTGTTTAGCGCCACCGCAAACCACCAGGTCAATTTCGCTGGTGGCGCTAAAATCGCCGTGCTCGGGCGGTAAGTTGTTAGCGTCCAGTTAGCACCCCCCAGTGGCGCTAACGGGAGGCGCTAACCAACCGAATTTTTCCCCCTAAGTTTCTTGCCGCATTGCTATTGGGTCCTAGGTACACTGTTGCTGGCATTGATGTGCTCTGCCACCTCTCCCCATTGCTGTTGGCTAGTTTGCCAGGCATCCTGTGCCCATCAGAGGGAAAGTGCTGTTCACTTGCTGTCCACGGCACCATCAGAAAACCTGGGGCTCCTGAGTGAAGTCATTTTGCCAGTGGATTCAGAACACTGATTGCCACTGACCAGGACTGAAAAGTGCTCCTCCCCTTTTCCCGTCCTCCCAATCAGCGAGCTGCCTACAGGAAGCATGATCAGCACGGGCAGCTTTCTGATTACACTTAACTGAGGCCTGACCACAAACGTGCATTAGGGTTCCCACAAACATCATTGATGGGTGTTGGGGGTGAGGGGAGGAAGAGCAGACACCCCAGCCATTGCTTGCCAAATCTGCACGCCACACCAAAATCGACTCCCTTATTTCTAAAACTTGTATTCATGAGCTGCTAAATAATATTGAAGCACTAGTGTTTACGGAGGATGCAGGTGTTTGTAATGATCAAACTGATAACAATCTAAAGATGAGAAAGAGAAGGAACGAGAGCTCAGAGTGTAAAAAGGGGTATAAATAATCCACGCTCAGATAATTGTATAGGAATTAATAACATACCTGATATAAATAAAACAGGAATGTTGAAAAATATGACAAAGTGTGATAAGTTAACAACTGTGAGAAACAGACCATCATCACATACAGGCAGGGTGGGGACTGTTAACCAAACATAATTCTCTACACAAATGCACATAGCAGAAGAAATAAAATATGCAAGTTAGAAGCATAGATTCAGCTCAAAGTGTACGACGCAGTAGCCATTACAGAGACCTGGCTATAAGCTGGGCAGTAATGGGAGCTTAATATTCCAGGCTATAAGGTCCTTCGAAAGGAAAGACAGGAGAAATAAGGGCTCTTTGAAAAGAGGTGGCACAGGTGGCAGTATAGAAATATACAAGATATTAAATGTCATTGACAAGGTAAATCAGTGCAGTATTTCACCAGGTATCCCAACCATGTATTACATAGAATTACATAGAAATTACAACACAGAAACAGGCCATTGGGCCCTACTGCTCGATGCCGGTGTTTATGCTCCACAAGAGCCTCCTCCCACCCCTCTTCATCTCAGCCTATCAGTATATTCTTCTATTCCTTGTAGTTTACAAAGTTACAAAGGGCTAAAAATTCATGTACTCACCGCCACACATGAAATGGAGATAAAATGGCGGCCGCTGTTCTTTTGCCAGCTGGTGGCGGTTCCCACGGTGACTACCATATGCCTCTTCCCCTTTGCACTGCCGGTAACTGGCAGCGCCCTGCAAAAACAAATTGCGGCGTGGTGACATCAATTGGTGTACAACGCAAACTTAACATCGCCAATGCGAACTTTGATCCTAGCGCTGAATTCAGTGCTGGGTCCTAACATGCCAGGTTAACCTGGCATGCAAGCAGGCTGACAGTGGCGATATCTGCAGCTCTTAAAGGGACACACACATCATTCAGGTAAGTTTGAATTTAAGGGTTTGGACTTTTATTTTTATTTTATTGAAGTGGTGGTTTGCTGCAATAGCTGTGAAACATTTTATAAGTGTGTATGGAGTGCTGCTGGATGCTTGCAAGGGCTCAGATGGTAAATGAAGGTCTTTGAGAAGACAGAACATGCTGCGAATATTCAACAGGTCATGCAACATCCGTGGAGAGAAAAACCAGAGTTCACGTCTCAGGCCGACATGCTGTCTGACCAACTGAGTATTTCCAACATTTTATGCTGTCATTTCACATTTACAGCATCCGCTTGCAGATGGAAGAGGAAAACACAGAAGAGGAAGACGTTGAAGAGGAGGAATCAGCCGGAAGGATGCATCCCAGACAGCCCCTTTGTGGCCGGAATATCCAGGATGGAATCATCCACCTGCGGTCCCAGTGGTTGGGCAGGCTGCCTCTTCTTGTTGACCCACTGACTAGGTATTTCTTGGGTGTGTGAAATGAGGAAGGCACAAGGGTGGAGTTGTGCTGACAGGAGGGCGGGAAAGCAAGAGGTGCAACAAGGGGATAACATACGCGGATACCTGCACCTTGCAACCTTTCAGCCCTACCGTTGGCCAAGGGCTCAACCATGCCCCTGCCAAGAATGGCCTGCACTGTCTCATTCAAGGGGTGAGGTGAGGCTAGGAATGGGAGATGTGCCTCATTATTGGTGCAGATTGTTGGTAGGTGTGCGATTGCGGGTTGTGCATTGAGCAGTGTATGAGGCTAGTGGTGCAGTTGGTAGGAGACGGCTTTTGAAGATGCATTCACTGACCTTGACTAATGGTCTGAGGTCATGAAGCTTCTTTGGGCACTGGAGTCAAGTGGTGGAGGCGACACTGCTGGCAGTGACGGCCTTAGTGAAGTACTCCCACATCGTTCTTTCTGGAGGGCCTCCTGGCCTCTGTGGGTAGAGGGTCACTCTTGCAGTTTTGATGCCCTGCACAAAGCTGGAGTGTTGCATGTGAGACCCTCGGTGCCCCTTCCCTGACTTGCTGAGCCATTTGTGTTAGTGCTGAGGCAGTTTTCCCATTTGTTGCAGTTAGGAAGGTAATTCAGCTTTAACAGCTGAATATTCACATTTGAAACTTCTTTTAAATATTGAATATTTCTTAAAAGGCAGAAAAGGCTGAAAAATGTATTGATTCACTGCATTTTATTTTGCATTGCTTCAGTGTGCATGGCCCCTTTAAATCTCAGACCTCTTCATTTCCCACAATTCCCTGTGAGCTCCACAGCTTCACTCACAGAAGCTGTGGGAAGCTGCAACGCCGGACCTGGACAGAAACTTCATCCCGGATCCCTCCAGCAACGCCACCAGGATGACATTGCACAAAAGGTGAGCACTCGCCACCTATCTTCATGCCCCCCAGACCAATTGCACTCAGTTAGCATTGCGGCCATTTCCAGCGGCCGTTAACTGCCATTGCCGGTGACACCAGCAACTTCGTTGGCGAATGCAAAGTTTTCCCCCAAAGTTTATATAGCACAGAAACAGGCCATTCAGCCCAACAGGACCATGCCAGTGTTTATGCTCCACATGAGCCTCCTCCCACCCCTCTTCATCTAATCCCCTCAACATATCCTTCTACTCCATTCTCCCTCTTGTGCTTATCTAGCTTCCCCTTGAATGTATCTATGCTGTTCACCTCAATCACTCCCTTGTGAAGGAATGAGCCATATAACCTATTCAGAAAAATACACCATTCTATGAAAGAATTCTGGCTTTATTAAAACATGACAAACTGGGTCTGGAAACCTAGAAACCTAACTATAAAAAAGCTGTGATAGCATTCTGGCTATTGAGATAAGATAGTTGTTGGCACTGAATCACTAACCTTATTGAAACAGAAGGTTAAAGGCTCCTGATAGTCTGAATCTTTGGGAACAAGACAATAGTTCACCCTGTACAAGGTGTTCTAATTTACACTTCGTAAAGAAGCACAAACATCTGCCTTTGTAAAAATGACATCAAGTAAAACGCACCTGGTGTTACACCGTTTTTTATGATAAACTTAGAACACGTAGAGGAGAAATTCTGTAATACTACCAGCTGAGGTGACTGTAAGAATTGCAGGGGTCAGCAGAAAAATGACTAGAGATAATTAGCTTACATCAGCAGAAAACCTTACAGGAAATACCACTGGAAAAGGGTATAAATATTGAACTCTCAAATGGGATAGACTCGCTTTAAAGGGGCAAAGCGATTCTTGGCTTCAGAGGTGGCTCTGTAAGTCTCCAACTCTTTGTACCTCGGCGATAAAAGGTATTTGATTTTGGTGGATATCCTGTAGAAAACAAAGAACTATAAAACTGTAGCGAAGTTAAGATTTGAGCGTAGGCTCTCTGATAATAGAATTGTAAGCTTTCTCTTTTTGGAACTGTTAATATTGCGATTGACTCACCAACTGTAAATTACATGTCGGTTCTTTAATAAATCTATATATTTTTAGAATTGTCTCACATAATACTTCTGTATCAAACTCGATCTCTGTACACTCTTTGGTGAGGAGTTGCAGAATTCTGGGGGAGTTTTCCGGACCCTCATAATATCCGGAACGTTACAGTCTAGCTAAACTTATTAAAAGTGCTATCTGGAGGACGGTAACATTTTCAGGTTGTTCCTTTCCTTTAGGGAGAGATGGTCCGACCTTTAGACCCAATTAAGCATCTGTTATGTTCATTAATAACTAGACATTCTTATTATGAACAGTTAGCTTCTAGCTAGTCATTTATTCAGTACACGTTCTCTAGGTACAGCATCTGTAGAGATTCAGCATGTGTACTTCTGTGTGCAGGCTTCCATCTTGACTACTGCCTTCTGGGTAGCCTAGTGCATTGTGGGTAGTGTAGTCTTAAACACATACAACTAAATATACAGCTCTACGGCTCCATCTAGTGTACCACTCTAGAATGACATGTTATTGATCATTACAGCGTCTTTAGGATTCTGCTACCTCAAACTTTAGTTAAAACTGAACGTTTGAGGAATACGCCTGATCTGGGGTAGCCCTAAAGGGGCTAGGACTAGTAATTATCCCTTCACCCTGTGATAGTGAGTTCCATATTCTAATCACTCTCTGGGTAAAGAGGTTTCTTCTGAATTCTTTATTGGATTTATTAGTGATTATCTTATATTATGGCCCCTCATTCTGGTCTCGCATGCAATTGGAAACAGCTTCTCTACATCTACCATATCAAACCCTTTCATAATCTTGAAGACCTTTATCTGGTCACCCCTTAGTCTTCTCTTTTCTACGGAATAGAGTCCCAGTCTGTTCAATCTTCCCTAATAAGTATAACCTCTCAGTTCTGGTATAATTCTAGTAAATCTTTTTTTCACCTTCTCCCGTGCCTGTATACCCTTTTTTATACTAGAGCTTTTATTTTTCCTTATGACCAAAACTGAGCACAATCTTCAAGGTATAGTTTAGGTAGTTTTAGCATGGGATTTTCCATTGATTTAGTAATATAATTCAGCATTTGATTCACTTTGTTTATTGTTGCTCACTTGTTTGGTGCTAGACCTCAATCACCATCCAATACTTGGAACTTCATGTTTAGTAATTTCTCCACCACTCATCGTAAACAGACACCATCCATCTTTCAATGTACGTAGCTTGCACTGGCTGTGCTGAATTTCATCTCTACCATCACTCTTTACTCATATATGTTTGTAGTTTGATTTTGTGTTGTGATCGTAAGTTAAGAATATATATTTTTATCCAAAAAAATAGCCCTTTAATCAAAACCCTCTAATCAAAACAAGCTAGGATTCGACTGAATTCCAGAGTGCTGGTAAAGCACCTGACAGGAAGTCCATTTCAATTTTCACCTGGAATGTGTGAAGTGCAGTGAATGGGTCCTGGAAGGGGTCCAATTAGACCGCATATCCATGGTAACAGAGAGAACAGAAGGAAAAGCAATCATTACAGTGCAGTGTGTGGGAACATGCTGAACAGCCAGTAAAGTGTAGACCCAGGGGTGATTTGACTGAGGTCTATTAAATAATGTAGGGACTGGACTGTGTGCACTCTGACAAATTATTTCAATTTGATAAGGTGTGGAGGACCAGGGGTCATCCATATAAATTACGCAAGGGAAGAAATAGGTTAGATGTTAGGCGGTTCTTCTTTTCCCAGAGAATAGTAGATCTGTGGAACAGGCTTGTGTGGTGAGTGCTAATTCAGTGTGTACCTTTATGAGAGAGCCAGACCGGTTCCTGGCAAGGGCAGCGGTAGAAGCTAACGAATATAAGTCATGGTCAATGTGATCTTCTGGACTAGTTTCGAAAAGGGAAAGTAATTTTCAAGATTTATTTTCGCTAATTAGCCTTAGGTTTTTGATCTGGTTTTTCAACTGTCCCAGAAGACTACATGGCACCTGAGGGGTAGGGAGTCATTTGATTTGATGCATAAGGCATCAAAAATTAGAACTAGGACATTCAGGGGTGATGTCAGGAGCACTTCTTCACACAAAGGTTAGTGGAAATCTGGCACACTCTCCCCCAAAAAGCTGTCGAGTCTGGGGGTCAATTGAAAATTTCAAAAACTGAGATTGATAGATTTTTATTAGGCAAGGGTATTAAGGATTACGTAACCAAGGCGGATAGTTGGAGTTAAGATACAGATCAGACATAATCTAATTAAATGGCAGAGTAGGCTCGAGGGATTGAATGGCCTACTCCTGTTCCTATGTTCCAATGTATGGGGCCGGCTAGATGGACCAGCTGGTCATTTTTGTATGTCAGTAAAGTTAACTTTTTAATAGTTTGAATCTGTGTTGCCGAGTTCTACTCCTGCAGTTTAATTTAAGTAATATTCTGAGTTAACTTATATGCCTCTATAAGATCACCTATCCGATGCTCCCTTTCTTGGCTGAAAAGCTCAAGTTTCTCCAGTCTTTCCTCATAATTCAACTCCTGACAGTAGCAATCAGCCTTGTGGCTCTTCTCTGTACTACCTCCAGCACTTAAGAACGTAAGAACATAAGAATAAGGAGCATTAGTAGGCCATATAGTCCCTCAAGCCTGCTCCGCCATTCAATAACGTCATGGCTGATCTTTGACCTCAACTCCACTTTCCCACCCGATCTCCAGACCTCTTGATTCCCCCAGAGTCCAAAAATCTATCTATCTCAGCCTTGAATATACTCAACTTGAATGATTCCCTTGTTTCTCAGCAACTAGAACTGGCTGCAAAATTCAAGGTACAGTCTGACCAGAGCACTATAGAGTTTTATCACAACTTTCTCTGACTTATAGCCCAGAATTTCCTAGAATGGTGACGGGCACCGTAAATTACACCATTTCACACGTCAATGTTCCCGTTGCGAAATTTCCTGGAAAAGATCGGATAGGCCTGTAACATTAGAAAACTTGCAGACTGGGCAATTAAGTGGCAAATGAACTTTAACAAAGATAAAAATGAGGTGATGCACTTTGGTAGGAAAAATAGAAACATCACCTACACCCTAGAAAATAAGAAACTGAATGGGACCAAAGGTATCTAGGGATACAGGTGAACAAATCATTACAAGCAGCATCTCAGGTTAGCAAAGCAATTAGCAATGCCAGGGCTGGCAATTATGTGAACTTTACCTGTGATAATGCCAGTCAGAATGAGTGGGCATCGGGTATGTGGTTCTGGTTGGCTTCCACAGGTGCAGGGTATCATCGACTTCACACACATGGTAATCCGGGCACCCCCAGAAAACCAGGAGTATTCATAAACTCCATCAATGTGCAGTTGGTGTACAACCACAAAAAGATCTTATGCAGGTGTGCGCATGATTCCCGGGCAGCTTCCATGATGCTTTCATCCTGTGGCAGTCCAACCTCTTTGATGTCTTCGCACCTGGAAGCAGACTTAAGGGGTGGCTGCTAGGTGACAAGGGATACCCACTTCAAACTTGCTTTAATGGTCACTGTTAGACCTACTGGCACCAGTAACAAAAGGGGAGGGATTGGCACTCAGTGAAGATGCTCTTGTTCAGTGGCCAACAAAGGCCCAAAGGGCAGGTTTATCATTAGTGCCAGTGACTCTGGTCTTACCGTATGATTAATCACTAAGGCCAGTATCACACTGCCTCATGCTCGCTGTGAGGGTCAGGGAAGCTTTGGCCTGTTTCTGTGCTGTATATTCAATGTAATTCTATGTTACTGTCCGCATCTCACTGACTCAATGGTAATGAGGTCCGAGACCCAATATCGGAAGAGCCTCAGGCCTCACCATTCAAGTGCAGGAATTGTTCCTTGTTAACCTTCTCTGAAACCAGTCCAATGTATCAATGTCCTTTGAAAGTTATAATTCCCAGGACTGAATTAATATTCCAAATGTGACCCAAGCAATGATTTATGCAAGTTTAAAATAGACTGTCTTAAGGTGCACCAAATCACTTGATTTTGTGCTGACCAGATATTTTCAGCGATTGTTATCAATATACCCTACACTACTTACCTGGACAGGCAGTTTGGTGCCATGAGCAAATGTTCCAATACTAGCAGTTCACCTGTGGCATTGCTCATGGTAAATCTGAGCCAGTGAAGTATGACTTTTGATTGATGCGAGACACTAAACCAAGACCCACGGAAAAGATCCCATGGCACTGTTTCGAAGAAGAGCAGGGGAGTTATCCCCGGTGTCCTGGCCAATATTTATTCCTCAACTAACATCACTAAAAACAGATTATCTGGTCATTATAACATCGCTGTTTGTGGGAGCTTGCTGTGCGCAAATTGGCTGCCGCGTTTCCTACATTACAACAGTGACTACGCTTCAAAAAGTACTTCATTGGCTGTAAAGCGCTTTGGGATGTCTAGAGGTTGTGAAAGGCGCTATATAAATGCAAGTATTTATTTCTTCCTTTCTTTTAACTGCTGCAAGTTGATAAATCAATATGTTTGTTCCTCCTGTATATGCCGAGAATTTCTTTAGGGCTTTGTCCATTCTGCTTCCGTAACTTCGGCAGAAGTTCGGTACAAACCCCATTTATATGCGTAAATGGAGAGTCCGCCAAACTTCCAGCGATGGAACGGAAGAAGCCCCAAAGAAAATCAACCCCATTAGTAAATACATTTGCTCATGACTCACAGGGGAATAATTCTTTGCATAAAATATCGAATGGAAACTCAGTTCCATCTGTGTAGAGTGTGGGCGTCTATAGTGGGCCCAGAAATATAAAACAGTACTTAATGTTAATGAAAGGTTTTGCTTTAACAAATCAGTTTAAATTCAGGACATTTATTCAGAAACTCGCTGCAAACTCAAATATTCATACAAGCCCTTCCAAAAATTTAACATGTTAATTATTTTCTTATTTTCAAAATTGCTTTGAGCCCTCTTTCAAACACGCGTAAGTGAAATAAATGCAACCTTCAGAATTCATTATAAAATATAAATAAAAAATTTTCCACGACAAATTGGATGTGGAGCATAACTAGAGGCCATCAATATAAAATAGTCACCAAGAAATCCAATAGGGAATTCAGAAGAAACTTCTTTACCCAAAGAGTGCTGAGAATGTGGAACTCGCTGCCACAGGGAGTGGTTGAAGCGAATAGTACAGATACATTTAAGGGGAGGCTAGACAAGCATATGAGGGAGAAGGGAATAGAGGGTTATGCTGATAGTGTTAGATGAGGAAAGACGGAAGGAGGCTCGAGTGGAGCATAAACGTCGGCATGGACTGGTTGGGCCGAATGGCCTGTTTCTGTGCCGTATATCCTATGTAATCCTATGTAAATTGCAAGGTTTCTTTTGTTGTGCATAGTATATCCTATGTAATCCTATGTAAATTGCAAGGTTTCTTTTGTTGTGCATATAAGATGCTGTATTTGCAATGTAAAAAAGAAAGATGTGCTGATGGGGTTAGATGAAGTAGAGTGGGAGGAGGTTCATGTGGAGCATAAAAACCGGCACAGGCTAGCTGGGCCGAATTGCCTGTTACTGTGCTGTGAATTCTATACAATTGTATGTAATTCTATGTAAATGACTCTTGAATACAATACCCTAAACTTTTTTCAGCATAGTTATCACAAAAAGTTGAAAGAGTTTGTGCTTTTCATGCTTTGATATTTTATACCAAAAAAAGAGAAAATTCCCATCACTTTTACTGTTCCTAAAGGTGATTTCCTGAGGGAATTATGTGCTTCTTAATTTCCAGCAATAGGGAAGAGTAGAGTAGGAATGGGGCTAGCAAACAGCAAGTCTTGGCACACACTATAAAAGTTGTCAATGATTTAAACAAATTCTGGGGGTTATAGGTACAGATGCCTATTGGGACTGCAACTTGCGACCTAGTTGAGTTTCTTCAGTTGACTGTGACAGCTCGGGGAAGCTCCCTGAATTAAAGCCTCAGGCTTCTGAGAGACACAAGCTTCTGGACAAAAATACTATTAGAGACAAGTCAAACACGGAAAATCCTATTGTATAAGTAACTAATCATTTTCTTGTAAAGTGTCTTTGCAGGTTAAGGTTTACCAGAGTTGTGCTAGCTGCTGCAAGCTGGCCTGTAGACAACCTCAACCACAGGGAGAGCATTACCAATGGCAGTCAAGGATGCTACTATGTTCAACTTATAGGCCAGAATTTTCCCCTAAAAAAAAATGTGTGGATTTGGAACATGGGGGCAGTTAAATTGTTAAAAATGAGATTCCTGACCAGATCCCGCCTCCAACCCGCCCACTTCCAGTTTTGCCGGTGGCGGGACAGGGTGGGTCGGGGGTGGGGTGGTGCGGGCGACCAACCCACTCCCGGGGACGTTACCTCAATTTTAATATTGTAATGAGGCTGGAAGCCTCTTTTTCCCCGTCTATTTTGTGAAACCCGGCAGTTAAACAGAGGTGGGGATTGCTGCATCCAGGAACAGCAAAATTGATGGGAGTATACAGGACAGACTTTATTGATACACAGTAAAGGTGATCAGCCTAACTGTATACAGAGAGCGGCCTTTCTGTTTCTCTATCTTTCAAGCCCTCTGAATTACGGTTGAAAACCATGCACCTTTATGCACTATATGTTGACTACATCAAACGAAAATGTCATAGAGATGTCGTGGACTTCATAAATAGAACATAAGAACATAAGACTTAGGAGCAGGAGTAGGTAATTTGGCCCCTCAAGCCTGCTCCACCATTCGATATCATCATGGCTGATCTGATCTTGCCTCAACTCCACTTCCCTGCCTGCTCCCCATAACCCTTGACTCCCTTACCTTTCAAAAATCTGTCAATCTCCACCTTAAATATATTCAATGACCCAGCCTCCACAGCTCTCTGGGGAAGAGAATTCCAAAGATTCACGACCCTCAGAGAAAAAATTCCTCCTCATTTCCGATTTAAATGGGTGCCCCCTTATTCTGAAATTATGCCCCCTAGTTCTAGGTTCCCCCACGAGGGGAAACATCCTCTCTGCATCTACCCTGTCAAGCCCCTTCAGAATCTTATATGTTTCAATAAGATCCCCTCTCATTCTTCTAAACTCCAATGAGTATAGGCCCAACCTGCTCAACCTTTCTTCATAAGACAACCCCTTCATCTCCGGAATCAACCTCGTGAACCTTCTCTGAACTGCCTCCAATGCAAGTATATCCTTCCTTAAATAAGGAGACCAGAACTGTACACAGTACTCCAGGTGTGGTCTCACCAACGCCCTGTACAGTTGTAACAGGACTTCCCTACTTTTATACTCCATTCCCTTTGCAATAAAGGCCAACACTCCATTTGCCTTCCTAGTTACTTGTTGTACCTGCATGCTAACTTTTTGTGATTCATGTACAAGGACCCCCAGATCCCTCTGTACGTCAGCATTTTGTAATCTCTCCTCATTTAAATAACAATTTGCTTTTTTATTTTTCCTACCAAAGTGGATAACCTCACATTTTCCCACATTAAACTCCATCTGCCAGATTTTTGCCCACTCACTTAACCTATCTTTATCCCTTTGGAGATTCTTTGCATCCTCCACACAATTTGCTTTCCCACCATCTTTGTATTATCAGCAAATTTGGCTACATTACATTTGCTCCCTTCATCCAAGCCATTATTATAGATTGTAAATAGTTGAGGTCCCAACACTGATCCCTGCGGCTCCCCATTAGTTACAGTTTGCCAACCTGAAAATGACCCATTTATCCTGACTCTCTGGGGGCGATTTTGCCAGCCCTGGGGAAGCGAGTTTGGAGGCGGGACTGCCGGGAAAATGGCAGAATTTGGGGGCAGGTGCCCAACCCGCCCCTAACCCACCTCCATGCCATCTTGCCAGGAGGCGGGTAGCCGTCCTGCGCCGGGTCCCATCTCCTTGGAGGCGGGAAGGGGTTACATCCACTTAACTGCCTGTTAACAGGTAGTTAACAGGCAGAAAATAGGATTATCCTCATTTTGCCCACACAAGTGCGGGCTCTCTAAAGGCTCCAAAACCCGCCAGGGTCACCGAGGCGAGTAGTGGGTCTGCGGGGGTCGGAGGGGCCCAAAAGTGTGCTGTGGAGGTGAGTGATGGGTGTAAGCGTGGTGAGGTGAGTATCTGAGGCAAGTGCAAAGTGTTAGCAAAAGTGTACTCTCAGATCCAACCCAAACATTGTCATTAAACCTGCTGACAAGGGTGGTGCTGTTGTTGTTTGGCGAACTGACTTCTACCTAGCGGAGGCTGAATGCCAACTCTCCGACACCTCCTCCTACCTCCGCCTGGACCATGACCCCAATACCGAACATCAAGCCACCGTTTCCCAGACCATCACTGACCTCATCTCCTCTGGAGATCTTCCATCCATGGCCGCCAACCTCATAGTTCCCCAAACACACACAGCCTGCTTCTACCTCCTTCCCAAGATCCACAAACAGGACTGCCCTGGTAGACCCATCATTTCAGCCTGTTCTTCCTCACGGAACTTATCTCTTCCTATCTTGACTCAATTTTTTTCTCTCCTTGTCCAGTCTCTTCCCACCTACATTCGCAACTCTTCCGACGCCCTCCGCCACTTTAACAGTTTCCAGTTTCCTGGTCCCAACTGTCTCCTTTTCACTATGGACGTCCAATCCCTCTACACCTCCATCCCTCACCAGGATAGCCTGAGGGTGCACCACTTCTGCCTTGAACAGAGGCCCAACCAATCCCCATCCACCACCACCCTCCTCTGCCTGGCTGAACTTGTTGTCACATTGAACAACTTCTCCTTTGACTCCACTCGCTTCCTCCAAATTAAAAATGTTGCTATGGGAACCCGCATGGGTCCCAGCTATGCCTGCCTTTTCATGGGATATGTGGAACAATCTTTGTTCCAATGAAGCTCAACATAAGCTTGAGGAACAGCATCTCTTCTTTCGATTAGGCACTTTACAGCCTTCTGAACTCAACATAGAGTTCAACAAATTTAGACCATAAACTCTGCCCCTATCCTTTTTTCCCATTTATTTTATTTAATTTATTTTTTTCTCCCTCCCACATGGCAGCTATCTTTCATTCTGCCTGTACCATTTACAATTTATCTCGAGCCATCTTTTGTTTCATAAATTGTCCCATTACCATCTCCTTTTGCCTTGCACCATCTCTTAATCTCTCTTAATCTCTCCTGCCTTCCATCCTATCACAGACCGTCCCTTTTGTTCTTTCCTCCCCTCCCCCCTTTCCCTGCCCCTACACTTGTTTAAAATCTGTTACATCTCCAGCTTTTTCCAGTTCTGACAAAGGGTCATCAACCTGAAACATTAACTCTGTTTCTCTCTCCACAGATGCTGCCTGACCTGCTGAGTATTTTCAGCATTTTTTGTTTTTATTTCAGATTTCCAGCACCTGCAGTATTTTGCTTTTGTATTTGTTGTAGTAAGGCTGAGAGGAGATTTGATAGAGGTGTTCAAGATCATGAGGGGTCTTGACAGAGTAGATAGAGAGAAACTGTTCCCACTAGGGGGCATAGCTTCAGAATAAGGGGTCGCCCATTTAAGACGGAGATGAGGAGGAATTTCTTCTCTGAGGGTCGTGAATCTTTGGAATTCTCTACCCCAGAGCGCTGTGGAGGCGGAGTCATTGAATATATTCAAGGCTGAGATAGACAGATTTTTGAACTACAGGGGAGTCAAGGGTTATGGGGAACAGGCAGAAAAGTGGAGTTGAGGCCAAGATCAAATCAGCCATGATCTTATTGAATGGTGGAGCAGGCTCAAGGGGCCGAATGGCCTACTCCTGCTCCTATTTCTTATGTTCTTATTGGCAGAAGGGTTGAGAACCAGGGGACACAGATTTAAGGTGATTGGCAGAAGAACCAAAGGCGATATGAGGAAAAACTTTTTTATGCAGCGAGTGGTTAGGATCTGGAATGCACTGCCTGAAAGGGTGGTGGAGGCAGATTCAATTGTGGCTTTCAAAAGGGAATTGGATAAGTCCCTGAAGGAAAAAAAATTGCAGGGCTATGGGGAAAGGGCAGAGAGCCGGCACAGGCTCGACAGGCCGAATGGCCTCCTTCTGTGCTGTAACCATTCTATGATTCTATAAGGCTGCATGACGTATCTATTCCCAAATTCATTGAAAACAGACTATTCATATAAACAGTTGTACAGGAAACTTTGTGTTATCCGGAGGCTAACTGTCCGGAATGCTCGAGCCACCGGCAAAAATCGGGTGCCGTTTTCGTTAGGTATTTTTTTCTCGTTACTTTTTTCCTCAACAGTCAAGCTCTGCAAGGTCTGCTGAAGCTGTTGCTAAGCTACAGAGATGCTACAGAGACGCTTGGACTGTTTAGAAGCTGTTGCTAAGCAACAGGGTTTGTTGACAGATACGGAGCTCAGAAGCTTCCGTATCTTTTAACATTAGCGCTGGAGTGTCCGGCAGTTTTGAGGGAACGGCAACAGCTCGGTCCCGTCGGTGCCGGATAGCACAAAGTTTCCTGTAGGTGTTTACTCCAGAACTACTTCCCTTAAACAAGACTCCCTAATTAACTGTTACAACATCTTTGAAGAAAAAGCTTTACAACTGTTATCTTTCCATACCACAGCTAATGGATCCTCTACCCATGTTTTATTAGCCTAGAGTTACACTTTATTACTAACACTTATTTCCTTACACAAGTATCTTACATATCAGAAGACAAGCCATGCTTTCTCCTCACGACACTTCAAAGCCATCCTGTTTATATTGGAAAGCCTGTAAAGCCTGTTGCTCCAAGGTACAAAGAAGTTCGACTGTTAACCCTTAACTCCCCAAGATGTCCAACATATATCTCTCCAGGATGTCCAGCATAAACCTGAAAAAATGAACTTTAACTTTAAGCAGCTTCTGCAGCCCTTTAACTAGGTGCTGCAATGCAGTAAGATCCATGTGACTGGCAGATTCCCCACCAGAAACTCACCTTGAATGGGTGGTGAGGAAGGAAACTATAAATTAGTAGTTAAGGCCACGTAGACACACCTTTTGATGCCTATACCAATATGGTGGGCAGCGCACTTCTGGCTCAAAATGTGTACGTATGGCACCCACCATATTAGACACTTTAATGCCTGTTTTGCACCTGTGAAACGTATGTAGCTTCACTGTATTTCTAGGCCAGTGTCTGAACCAGCATCCTAAAGACAATGAAAGGTAGTTTGATTGCAGTGATCAGGCTTACTCATTGCTGCTGCAAAAATTCTTTAATTTAAAACCAGTAGGACTCATTTCCAAGTTAGGCTAGTGGATTCCAATCTGGGGGCTATTCAGGTTGATGAAAAGCTGACACTCGAGTCAGGTATTTTAAAATAACAGAGAGAGAGTTGTAAAAGCTGGTGACAGCCAAGCATCAAAGGGAAGTGTAAAAGATGGAATACAGGAGAGAGGAGGTAATAAGTTAGCTTTATGCAAGACAACCCACTGAAGTGAGGTAGTGTATGGAGTTCATTATTTTTATATGATTATGTTAAAACAAATTGTATTGATGGAACTAAGTGAATCCAATCATAACTGTTTTTCTTTATCAAGTCTCGTCTGACCAACTGTTCACTCAGTCTGCCTTTCAAGAGATTTAAGAAATACACATAAAAAAGATCTGAAGTTCAGATCACAAGGGGATGCTATAGTTACATCTCTGGGTTATACTATCACACAAGTAGATACAAGGCAGTGTAAGGCAACATTCAGACTGCGTAAGGGAATAATTTGCACCACTGAACCCAAGAAGGTATCTACGGCAGGCCTGAACTTGTAACAAGAATATTTTATTAATTTATTCTCTGCATTTTGACAGTTCAGATAAATAATTAAAATCTACTGACAGCTTCCTAGTGTAACTATTCATGTCATGTCTTACTTAGTTTTACTTGTAACTAAATACTGCATAAAGCTTATGTAGAGTCAGAATCTAATAAACTCAGCCTGGATGTGTACAGACAAGATAAGTCTAGAGGCTTCAATTCGTTAAATCTAAGATCTCAGTTGTATACAGAGTCACTGGAGAGCACAGGACGGGATTCCCTCTGCTCTACTGCAGTACAGCCGTGAAAAATAAAGGGAAATGGGACAGGAGGCCATCACTGGATCCCTACACCCGCCAGCACTGCAGTAACTTCTCCCCAACTTTATCCCAGCAGGCATCTCAGCCACCCAATCCTTGACTGCTGCATTCAAATAAGGATGCGGTGGGGTGAGAAAAACTGGATAATTTCCCTGCGTTGCACGTCAAATATTGCCAGGAGAAGGTGGTGATACATCCTGGGGCTGCAGTGGGAATCCCGCTGATGTCAACAGTGGCAGGTTAAGAGCCTAGTAATGAGCCCCGAGAGCGGAGAGGCGGCGGACCTGCGAGGGAGCACCAGAGGCGGCGGAGGATAAAAGGAGCAGCCCGAGGCAGCGAGGCCCAGAGCCCCGAGAGCGGAGAGGCGGCGGACCTGCGAGGGAGCACCAGAGGCGGCTTACCAATCCAAGTTCTGGGAGAGGGAAACAAAAAGTAATCGAAGTGTGACGTCACCAAGAAGCAGGTAAGTGATTGGTTGGTGAGTATTTTCCTTCTAAATTTTTCTAAACTTAAATTTTGTGGTTTCTAAGGTCTCTGTTGTGTAGCGGGGACTACTATTAAGCAAGAGTCTTTGAGTATATCATTTAATTGAAGTGAAATTGGTGGGATTCATTTAATTTTAGTGAATTAATTAAAGGGTAAGTCATGGCGGGACAGCCCAGCCCCGTAGTATGCTCCTCCTGCTCTATGTGGGAAATCAGGGACGCTTCCTGCATCCCTGATGACCATGTGTGCGGGAAGTGTGTCCAGCTGCAGCTACTGACAGATGGCATTGCGGCACTGGAGTTGCGGATGGATTCATTTTGGAGCATTCGCGATGCTGAGGACATCGTGAATATCACATTTAGTGAGTTGGTCACACCGCAGGTAAAGGGTGTACAGGCAGGAAGGGAATGGGTGACCAGTAGGCAGAGTAAGAGGTGCAGGCAGGTAGTGCAGGAATCCCCTGTGGCCATCCCCCTCTCAAACAGATATAACACTTTGAATGCTGTTGGGGGGGATGACTCATCAGGGGAAGGCAGCAGCAGCCAACTTCCTGGCACCATGGGTGGCTCTGCTGCACAGGCTGGGAGGAAAAAGAGTGGTAGAGCTATAGTGATAGGGGACTCAATTGTAAGGGGAATAGGCGTTTTTGCGGCCGCAATCGAGACTCCAGGATGGTGTGTTGCCTCCCTGGTGCAAGGGTCAAGGACGTCTTGGAGCAGCTGCAGAACATTTTGGAGGGGGAGGGCAAACAGCCAGTTGTCATAGTGCACATAGGCACCAACGATATTGGTAAAAAACGGGATGAGGTCCTAAAAGCAGAATATAGGGAGTTAGGAGGTAAATTAAAAATTAGGACCTCAAAGGTAGTAATCTCAGGATTGCTATCAGTGCCACGTGCTAGTCAGAGTAGAAATAGGAGGATATTTCAAATGAATACGTGGCTAGAGGAATGGTGCAAGGGGGAGGGATTCAAATTCCTTGGACATTGGAACCGGTTCTGGGAGAGGTGGGACCAGTACAAACGGGACGGTTTGCACCTGGGCAGGGCCGGGACCGATGTCCTAGGGGGAGTGTTTGCTAGTGCTGTTGGGGAGGGTTTAAACTAAAGTGGCAGGGGGTTGGGAACCTGAGCAGGGAGACAGAGGAAAGGGAAACAAGGAAAAAAGCAAAAGACAGGAAGGAGAAAAACAAAATTAGAAGGCAAAGAACTCAACAGTTTAAATCAAACATGGTCACAGTAAATAATAATTCATATAGGTCTGAGAGCGTTAAAAAAACAAGCCTGAAGGTTTTGTGTCTTAATGCAAGGAGCATTCGGAACAAGTTGGATGAATTAGCTGTGCAAATAGAGGTAAACGAATATGATTTGATTGGGATTACAGAAACATGGCTCCAGGGTGGCCAAGGCTGGGAACTCAACATCCAGGGATATTCAATATTTAGGAAGGATAGGCAAAAAAGAAAGGGAGGTGGGTAGCATTGCTGGTTAAAGAGGGGATTAACGCAATTGAAAGGAAGGATATTAACTCTGATGATACGGAATCTGTATGGGTAGAACTGAGAAATATCAAGGGGCAGAAAACGTTAGTGGGAGTGGTATATAGACCTCCAAACAGTAATACGGAGGTTGGGGATGGCATTAAAAGGGAAATTAGAGAAGCATGCAGTAAAGGCACAGCAGTCATCATGGGTGACTTTAATTTACATATAGATTGGGCTAACCAAATTAGTAAAAATACTGTGGAGGAGGAATTCCTAGAATGTTTACGGGATGGTTTTCTGGAACAATATATTGAGGAACCAACCAGAGATCAGGCCATTTTAGACTGGGTATTATGTAATGAGAGAGGATTAATTAGCAATCTTGTTGTATGAGGCCCCTTGGGTCAGAGCGATCATAATATGATAGAATTCTTCATTAGGATGGAGAGTGAAGTAGTTGACTCAGAGACTAGGGTCCTGAATTTAAATAAAGGAAACTACGATGGTATGAGGTGCGAATTGGGTAGGATTGATTGGGGAATGTCACTCAAAGGGTTGACGGTGGATAGGCAATGGCAAACATTCAAAGACCGCATGGATGAACTACAGAAGTTGTTCATCCCAGTTTGGGATAAGAATAAAACAAAAAGGGTGACTCAACCGTGGCTAACAAGGGAAATTAGGGATAGCATAAGATCCAAGGAGAGGGCATATAAATTAGCCAGAAAAAGCAGTAATCCTGAGGATTGGGAGCAGTTTAGGATTCAACAAAGGAGGACAAAGGGATTAATTAAGAAGGGGAAAATAGAATATGAAAGTAAGCTTGCAGGTAACATAAAAACTGACTGTAAGAGCTTTTATAGATATGTGAAGAGAAAAAGATTAGTGAAATCAAGTGTAGGTCCCTTGCAGTCAGAAGCAGGGGAAGTTATGATGGGGAACAAAGAAATGGCAGACCAATTAAATGCATATTTTGGTTCTGTCTTCACAAAGGAGGACACAAATAACCTCCCAGAGATGTTGGAGAACATAGGGTCTGATGAGTGGGAGGAACTGAAAGAAATCAGTATTTGTAGGGAAATTGTGTTAGGGAAATTGATGGGATTGAAGGCCGATAAATCCCCAGGGCCTGATAATCTACATCCTAGGGTACTTAAGGAGGTGGCCCTAGAAATAGTAGATGCATTGCTGATCATCTTCCAAAATTCGCTGGAATCTGGAACTGTACCCATGGATTGGAGGGTAGCTAATGTTACCCCACTATTCAAAAAGGGTGGTAGAGAGAAAGCAGGGAATTACAGACTGGTAAGCCTGACATCGGTAGTGGGGAAAATACTAGAGTCCATTATAAAGGATGTAATAGCTGAGCACTTGGAAAACAGTGACAGGATCGGACAAAGTCAACATGGATTTACAAAAGGTAAATCGTGCTTGACTAATCTACTGGAATTTTTTGAGGATGTAACTGGGAAAATAGATAAGGGAGAACCAGTAGATGTGGTGTATTTGGACTTTCAAAAGGCTTTCGATAAGGTCCCGCATAAGAGATTAGCGTGTAAAGTTAAGGCACATGGGATTGGGGGCAAGGTATTGACTTGGATAGAGAACTGGTTGGCGGACAGAAAGCAGAGAGTAGGAATTAACGGGTCTTTTTCCGAGTGGCAGGCAGTGACTAGTGGGGTACCGCAGGGATCGGTCCTTGGACCTCGGCTATTCACAATATACATTAATGATCTAGATAAGGGAACTAGATGTAATATCTCCAAGTTTGCAGACGACACAAAGCTGGGTGGGCGTGTGTGCTGCGAGGAGGATACCGAGAAACTCCAGGATGATTTGGACAGGTTGGGTGATTGGGCAGAAGCGTGGCAGATGCAATATAATGTGGATAAATGCGAGGTTATCCACTTTGGTGTCAAAAACAGAAAGGCAGACTATTATCTGAATGGCAATAGATTGGGAGAAGGGGAAGTGCAACGAGGCCTGGGTGTCCTTGTGCACCAGTCACTGAAGGTAAGCGTGCAGGTGCAGCAGATGGTGACGAAGGCAAATGGTATGTTGGCCTTCATAGCGAAAGGATTTGAGTACAGGAGCAAGGATGTCCTGCTGCAGTTGTACAGGGCCTTGGTGAGACCACACCTTGAGTACTGTGTGCAGTTTTGGTCGCCTTATCTGAGGAAGGATGTTCTTGCCATGGAAGGAGTTCAGCGAAGATTCACAAGGCTGATCCCTGGGATGGCAGGAATGACATATGAGGAGAGATTGGGTCGATTGGGCTTATACTCGCTGGAGTTTAGAAGAATGAGAGGGGATCTCATCGAAACTTATAAAATTCTGACAGGTCTGGACAAACTAGATGCAGGTAGAATGTTCCCGATGGTCGGAGAGTCCAGAACCAGGGGTCATAGTCTAAGGATAAGGGGTAAGCCATTTAGGACAGAGATGAGGAAGAATTTCTTCACCCAGAGAGTGGTGAACCTGTGGAATTCTCTACCACAGAAGGCAGTTGAGGCCAAGTCTTTAAATATATTCAAGAAGGAGTTAGATATATTTCTTAGAGCTAAAGGTATCAAGGGATATGGGGAGAAGGCAGGTACGGGGTACTGAGTTTGGATGATCAGCCATGATCTCATCGAATGGCGGAGCAGGCTCGAGGGGCCGAATGGCCTACCCCTGCTCCTATCTTCTATGTTTCTATGTTTCTATCTCTGCATTTCTTCAGGCCCCTCGCCACTTCAATGGGCCCGCGGGTCATGGACAGCCTCTCTTTCAAACATTATCAATAATCTTTGAGGAGTTCTGTCCCTTTACTCCATCCTCTTGCTCTGTCTGACATGCAGTGGTGGGCTCCCTCCACACGGTGAAGATCCAATCTGGAGCCCATCCTATATGAAGAATGGGACCCAACCAAGGAAAATGGGTCAGATTTCCACCAGCTGGGAGTGGCCCAGCTCCCACCCACCTTTGGCAGTGGCACTTCACCTCAGAGGAACATCCATCTCCGTGACTTCCAGGTCCCTGTAAAATTTCTGCCCTTTTCACAGGTTGGGCAGAAAAAATGGAATATGGTCACACTCCCACCAGTATAAATGTTGATGAATGTAGAGAGAAATCATCAGCAAGAGTGGGCAGGATCAGATGATGAATGAAGGAAATCATTGATTTGGAGAAGGAACAAAGTGGAAGAAAGAACTGAACCTTGAAGGCCCTCTGAATTGTTAGGAAGAGAGTCTAAGGATAAAGTATCACTGACAGCACAGATAGAGCAATCTGAGGGGATGCTAGATAGCCACAGACATAGCTTTAGTGAAAGACATTGTAACGGTAACTGATTCAGAAGCCATTAGGAGATGTCCAAAACGATAACGAATGAATCACCAGCATTCAACAGCAGAGTATTAGTGGTGCGTAACTTAAACAAGAAGATCATCAGTGTGAGGGAGAGTGACAGAGATATAGGCCAGGAATTTACTTGAGCTGCTTCCATTCTGCTGCTATAACTTTGCCATGTTATGGGGAAGGGGGGGGTGGGGGGGTGGCGGGGGAGCAGGTTGCATTTTCTGGCGGCTTTCTGGGAGACCTACAGTGTTTGTGGGTCAGTAGATCAATGGGTGAAACCATGTGGAACAAACTTTTAGTTCAGAACTGAACACCTGTACAAAACTGTAAATCCCTCGGTGGATTCCCAGCAAATAAGAAAGACAAATTCCTAAAAAGCATCAGATTGCCTAGAACTCTATTGCAACGTTTGAAGATCATCTCTGATAAGATCGCTTTTATCTTTATGACAGCGTCCCCAGAACGTCACCCCCTAGCAAACCTGGACTCAACTGCTTAACATTTTAAGGGGGAGAAATTCGGTATCGCCCCGTTTGGGGCGCAATTATCGGCTGGGCGCAAAGTTTAGCTCCTGGCGCTAATTATCGCTTCCGACTGCAAACTTGGCTTCTATCGCCCCTGGAGGTGATTGGAGTGTTAAATCAGGCGCTAACGCCGATGAGCGAGGCGCTACCTCAGAGCGCTGGCGAAGCTCATGCGATGTCAGTCAGCAATGGAACACAGACACACCAGCCAGGTCTTAAAGGGGAGGGTCGATCTTGCTTTCCACCCACACCCTGCTCATTGCAGCCTTGAATCTCGGCCTGCAGAGACCTGTACATCAATTCTGCTGGAAAGAACAATGGAGAGGACCAGGGAAAGAGCTCAGAGTGCAGTCCCCATAGTCTCTTCTAAATTGATGCAAGGAAGGCCAAATCAAAATGAACCTGCCAAGTGCTGCTCAGTACCCAAAACTCCTTCACACAGCGTTGAATCTCTCCAGAAGTCTCTCTCTCTCTCTCTCTCTCTCAGAAAGCGTGGTGCAAAGATGTCACGGACAAAAAAAGGCAGGAAGCGGCCGCCTTTAAATAGCGTTCCCCCAGTCCCTCCCTGACTGCAAAACGCTCCCCTCTACCTGTCGTTGTTAGTGGCAGGCGGAAAGGCAGGGGGCGCCACTCAATATCTGGTCTGGGGCGATACCGGGCATTGCACACTTGACTGACGTCACGATCTGCGGGCGCAGGAGACCGTGGCGGTAGTGTTTAGTGCCACCGCAAAATGTCTGGTCAATGTCGCGAGTGGTGCAAACATCACCGCGCCCAGGCGCTAGTTGCTTTGCACCTCGTTAGTAGGGCGCTAACAGGAGGCGCTAAGCAACCAAGTTTTTCCCCCTAAGGAATTATAATTAATTTATTCAAAATATCATAACCAATTATTTATCAAATAATTATTTTGTGTCGAGTATGCAAGACCCATTAAAAGCTGGCACAATTACTACACATTTAAACATTTTGAAGAGTAACCATTGGGGGAAGATTAGTGTTACAGAGAACACAGATGCATTCATTTAATGAACTTTAAAAAATCAACTAACAAAGTTAATAATCAGGTGGCAGGTAATATTGTTGTAGCAGGTATGAGAACTGTTCTATACATGGCCTACAGGTTTGCTCCCTTCTTCCCCGTTCTCCTTCGCTGCAAGCAGGAGACAGACACGGCCTTCGGCCTCCTACTGAGCTTAGCGCTGGAAAGAGTGCGTTACACCACAAATTCTCCGCACCGCTGATGTTAATTAGCAGCAGCCTGTGCTCTCTCGATGGGCGGCCGTTAGCCTAGGCCGGCGCTGTTACCGTCAGGTTTCCAGCGTACTGGAATTTTTAGCCCCCCATCTCTAACCAACCCTCTAAAGTACGTGTGGTGCCAGTTTCTGAGATAGTGTTTGCTAGGGTCAGATCGAGCGATGCTGCATCTTCAGTAAAGCTGGCCTCCTCTCCCAAAGTGGCAGAGGGGCGTCGACATTTTCAGCATCTTACATGAAAGCGAAGGACAAGAGGAGAGCCGATATACTTTTCCTGCATTGCACCCATGTCCTGGGAGCTAATCTCTTGGCATTGACTTCCTCTGCAACCACTTCCCAATGTCAATAGAGAATGTTGCCTGGAGGGATTTCTCACAGATTCTCCTCATCCAACTGACAACCTGGACTAAGGACTTCAAAGCTGCACCCAAGAACGTTGGTGCCCTCTCTCTACCTCTTCCAGCCATTTTAGACCATCACAACGTTTCCCTGCTGTCTGTAGCCAGAGTGCACCTCCCCTTTAAGAAGTGTTGTCTGCCTTTAAGTGGCGTCAGTGAAGCCCAACTAGGCGTTCAGCCAATGAATAGTGCAGGTAGCTCTGGCTGCACATCTGAGTCATTATGATGAGCTGCCAACACAAATTTAACTTGGTCCTTGTGACCACGTGAGCAGGCAAGAGCAGCTCCTGCCCCCTGCACACTCGTTTCCTGGCGCAATTGAATTTCTGGGCCAGTGTGTGAAGGAGAGAATGATAGAGAGAGATGGTGTGCAGCAAAAAGAGGGAGAGAGGCAACTAGAGTGAGGGAGAGAGAGGCAACTAGAGTGAGGGAGAGACATATAGAGGGTGATTTTCAGCATTGATTTCAATGGAATGAAAATCAGATGGGTTCTGTAACAGGCCTGCGAGTCACTCCACCAGATTACTGCACGTGCGGTGAAGATGAAAAGCTACTCAGGTTGCTGACCTAAGTATTCCTATTATTGAGTGTGCCAGTCAGCAATTGGTTTCAGGGTCTTCCCCTATGGTTTTCTATAGGCACTTTTACATCAGAGGCTGACAACAGGTACACAGTTCTCCCAGTGTTGGCTGCATTTCCTAGTTTAAGTAAATCAATGTTCAAGGATCCAACAACCTCTCGAGCAATTGGTTCTTCATCAGAGCCCAGCACGCGACAACAAATGTAAGAGAGAAAGAGCAGTGAACAGAGATTGCTCTCATAGGACAGTACAGTAATAAGAAATGCACCTCTAGCTCCTTATCCTGCTGGCTCTGGAGAACTGGACTGAAATGAAGAGATCAAACGAAAGTTCAACTTCTTAAATCCGTTTCCCACTAACAGACTTTGTACAAGGCAGAGGCAGCACTTCCTCCAATATTCCACCCCTCACAGCCATCAGTTAACACTACTGAAGTCACGTGCCTAGTCAGCCCCCTTCCGAAGGTACCACCATATCAAGTTGCAAGGTGTGCACAAGACCCAGTGGAACAAGGGAAAAATCTGCACTCACTCCCTATCTCCTTCAATGTATAAACCTATACTCAGAAACACTTCAGAGGCGCAGGGGGCAATCGCACTGTCACATTCACCTCTGAGGCCTTAGTTGATATCCGGCCTAGTCCGGAGTATCTCCACTGTCTCTGTTGGCTATATGGTTTTATGTGAAATGAGTTTGGTCAATCTCAACCTACAAGCCCCTGAGAGAGGAATGTGTCGATATCCCTTTCTTTTGCCATTGTACAAATGAGCATTTATTTTAATTGGCGCTTTGGGCTGGATAAATCTGGTTCTCATGGCAAAAGCATTCAGTTTTGCTTTGGAGAAATTCCTTGAACTCTTACACTGTCGGTACACATTTCATAGCATTTTCGAATATCATAACATCAAACTTATGTACAGAAGCAACATCACAATGTAAATATTTCTCCTTCAGGCATGTTTCTATTTCAGCAACTTTGGATTAAACAAATGAAAGCTTCTTTGAAAAAGATCATGAAAATGTACCAGATTGGATTAAGATGGCAATCTCTCACACCACCGTGTGCATAACAAGGAGCCATGTTACGTCAGGTAACAAGCAGAGGGCTCAGTAATACTTTCATTAAGCATGTTCACCAATCCACTGGAATTAGCAATGAAATGTTAAGCTACTCTCCAATTCAGAAATGGGTGAACTTTAATCATTTTTTTTAAAGGACAAAAACATGTGCCTATTTATTTAAAATACAAATGAGAAAATGCTGAAAAAACCCTGCAGGACAGGCAGCATCCAATCCGGCCAATTACTGCCCCATTAGTCTACTCTCAATCATCAGCAAAGTGATGGAAGGTGTCATCGACAGCGCTATCAAGCAGCACTTACTCACCAATAACCTGCTCAAGGGTGCTCAGTTTGGGTTCCGCCAAGACCACTCAGCTCCCGACCTCATTACAGCCTTGGTCCAAACATGGACAAAGGAGCTGAATTCCAGAGAAGAAGTGAGAGCGACTGCCCTTGACATCAAGGCAGCATTTGACTGAGTGTGGCATCAAGGAGCCCTAGTAAAACTGAAGTCAATGGGAATCGGGGGGAAAACTCTCCACTGGCTGGAGTCATACCTAGCACAAAGGAAGATGGTTGTGGTGATTGATGGTCAATCATCACAGCCCCAGGACATTGCTGCAGGAGTTCCTCAGGGCAGTGTCCTAGGCCAAACCATCCTCAGCTGCTTCATCAATGACCTTCCCTCCAACATAAGGTCAGAAATGGGGATGTTCGCTGATGACTGCACAGCGTTCAGTGCCATTCACAACTACTCAGATAATGAAGCAGTCCATGCCCACATGCAACAAGACCTGGACAACGTTCCGGCTTGGGCTGATAAGTGGCAGGTAACATTCGTGCCACAGAAGTGCCAGGCAATGACTATCTACAACAAGCGAGAGTCTAAACACCGCCCCTTGACATTCAATGGCATTATCATCATCGAATCCCCCACCATCAACATCCTGGGGATCACCATTGACCAGAAACTTAACTGGACCAGCCACATAAATACTCTGGCAACAAGAACAGGTCAGAGGCTAGGTATTCTGCGGCGAGTCTCTCACTTTCTGACTCCCCAAAGCCATTCAACCATCTACAAAGCACAAGTAAGGAGTGTGATGGAATATTCTCCACTTGCCTGGATGAGTGCAGCTCCAACAACACTCAAGGAGCTCAACACCATCCAGGACAAAGCAGCCCACTTGATTGGCAACCCCTCTACCACCTTAAACATTCACTCCCTCCACCACCGGCGTACCGTGGCTGCAGTGTGTACCATCTACAAGATGCACCGCAGCAATTCGCCAAGGCTTCTTCAGCAGCACCTCCCAAACCCGCGACCTCTTTCACCTAGAAGGACAAGGGCAGCAGATACATGGGAACACGACCCCCTCCAAGCTCCCCTCCAAGTCACACATCATCCTGACTTAGAAGTATATCGCTGATCCTTCATCATCGCTGGGTCAAAATCGTGGAAATCCCTCCCTAACAGCACTGTGGGAGTATCTTCACCTCACGGACTGCAGCGGTTCAAGAAGGCAGCTCACCACCACCTTCTCAAGGGCAATTAGGGATGGGCAATAAATGCTGGCCTTGCCAGCGACGCCGACATCCCATAAAAACAAATAAAAAAAACAAAAAAATCTGTGGAGACAGAAACCAGGAGAATTTTAACCCCCAAAAATGAGAGGGTTTGAGTTGTGTGGGATGAGCCCAATCCCCCCTTGAACCTGCCTAAATCCGGTTTTAACGGATGCGGGACAGGGGCCGGGCGATCAACCTGCTCTCAGGAAGCGGGTTGATCATTTAAATAATTTAATGATTTATAATTCAGATTTTATTTACATTTTAGGTTTAACACTGGTCGGCCAGGTTTCCCAGGCTTCAGGAAACCCGGCAGCTAAAGGGAGGTGAGGACTGCAGCATGCAAGAGGTAATTGCCCTTACAGCACTGCTTGTGGGTCAGAAGGAGCAGGAATGCAGGCCCACCAAGAAAACCTGTTAACTTTCCCTGGTTATTGCCCCGCCCCTCGATCTGATCTCCCGCGAGCCATGATCTCCCACTGACCCGGTGTTTCTGATCTTCCTCCATCCCCCCGGTCTTTCCAATTCCTCCGCTCCCTGGCTACAGCCTCTGATCTCCCTCGACCCTTCCAATCTCCCCCTGACCCTTCTGATCTCCCCCAATACTTTTGATCTCCCCCATGACCCATCCAATCTCCCCCTGACCCTTCCAACCCCCAAGCCCCCCGACACTTCCGATCTCTCCCTCACTCGTCTCTGATCCCCTGCTGTGGTCTGGTGCCAAAAGCCTACCAGCCTCTCAATCTGGCTGGCTGCGGCAGGGAAATGGATTCCATTAATGGTAATCAGGTCCTGACATTAAGTTCGGCAGCACCTGAGGAAAACTGTTCCTCCAGCTTTCCCGACAGCTAAACTGCGTCCCCCCACCCCACTCCCTCCCCACCGCCTCGTAAATATGTGTTTTCCAGCATTTTCTGTTTTTAATTCAGATTTCCAGCATACACAATATTTTGCTTTTGCCGATTTATTTACTTCAGCATTGCTGCTGTCTGCTGACCTAGAAGAATGGGAAGAGGATCGAGACAGACCTGTTTGGAGGGAAGAGAGGGTGAATGGCAAGTGGAGAGAAAGAAGAGAAAAGAGACGCCTGAAGAGGGAGATTGTTGGTGGTCTGTTTGAGAGGGACGAAAGGAGAGAGACACACACACCGTGTTGGGATGGAGAGGTAGAGAGAGATACTATTGGTGTAAGAGAGAGAGAGATCTTGCTATGCATGCGGAGAGAAGGAGAGGGAGATATACTTGTGGACAATGGAGAGAGAATTGTTTGAGGGGGTGAAACATAGAAACATAGAAACATAGGAGATAGGAGCAGGAGTAGGCCATTCGGCCCCTTGAGCCTGCGCCGCCATTCAATGCGATCATGGCTGATCATCCAAATTCAGTATCCTGTCCCTGCTTTCTCCCCATATCCCTTGATCTTTTTAGCCTTAAGAAATATATCCAACTCCTTCTTGAATATATTTAATGAATTAGCCTCTACTGCCTTCTGTGGTAGAGAATTCCACAGGTTCACCACTCTCTGGGTAAAGAAATTCCTCCTCATTTCTGTCCTAAATGGCTTACCCCTTATCCTTAGACTGTGACCCCTGGTTCTGGACTCCCCGACCATCGGGAACATCCTTCCTGCATCTAGTTTGTCCAGTCCTGTCAGAATTTTATAAGTTTCAATGAGATCCCCTCTCATTCTTCTAAGCTCCAGCGAGTATAAGCCCAATCGACCCAATCTCTCCTCATACGTCATTCCTGCCATCTCAGGTATCAGCCTGGTGAATCTTCACTGAAATCCTTCCATGGCAAGAATATCCTTCCTCAGATAAGGCGACCAAAACTCCACACAATACTCAAGATGTGGTCTCACCAAGGCCCTGTACAACTGCAGCAAGACATCCTTGTTCCTGTACTCGAACCCTCTCGCTACGTAGGCCAACAAACCATTTGCCTTCTTAACCGCCTGCTGCACCTGCATGCTTACCTTCAGCGACGGGTGCACAAGGATACCCAGGTCTCGTTGCATTTCCCCTTCTCCCAATCTATTGCCTTCCTGTTTTTGACACCAAAGTGGATAACCTCGCATTTATTCACGTTATATTGCATCTGCCAAGCTTCTGCCCAATCACCCAACCTGTCCAAATCATCCTGGAGTTTCTCGGCATCCTCCTCACAGCACACACGCCCACCCAGCTTTGTGTCGTCTGCAAACTTGGAGATATTACATCTAGTTCCCTTGTCTAGATCATTAATATATTATGGCCCAGAAATTCGGGTCGGGGGCTTCCCACGGGTGCAAGCCCCCGACCAACACTTACCTAGCGCGCCGGCAGTTGATCTCTTGGCCTGCGTGGAATTCCTCTCCGAGGCCTGTCCCAGAGGCCGGCGCGCTATGCTGGCGTGTCCCAGGGGCGTAGTTAGTGCGAAGCGTCCCCTGGGATCACGTGAGCAACAGGCAGCCAATCGGAGCAGGGAATGCTCCATTCATAAGTCTTGACAGATAGACCTGTCAAAACGTATAAATGCTGAGGCTGTAAAACTGTACTTTACCTTCAAATAATTTTTTAAAAAACATCACACTTTCTAAATAAACTATAAATGACATTAAATAACTATTTTAAACAAAAATTTAAATTTTTGAAAAAAATAATTTTGTAAAAAACGGGGCTAAATATAAACTTACCTTGCTTTAAAGTATTTAAAAGTAAAAAACCTGTGGAAAAAATGTTTTAATTTTAAATAATTGACCACTTACCTTTGAAAATGAAGTCCTTACGGCTGCTTTTTACATTTCTAAAATGTACAGACTTACCCGCACGTTAAAACCTGAAAAAGGAAAGGAAGTTCAACGCGCACGCACAGACTCTCGCGCGCACGCGTTCGACCTCTGAACCCCTTGGTTCAGAGGATCGGAAGTGCCGGTTTCCCGCGCATGCGTAGTGCATGCAAGATTCCGGCACTTCCATCGGGTCCACGCGTGAGTACTCCGTCCGTACTCACGTGTTGGGACCCGAACTTCTGGGTCATTGTGAATAGCTAGGGTCCAAGGACCGTTCCCTGCGGTACCCCACTAGTCACTGCCTGCCACTCAGAAAAAGACCCGTTTATTCCAACTCTTTGCTTTCTGTCTGCCAACCAGTTCTCTATCCAAGTCAATACCTTTCCCCCAATCCCATGTGCCTTAACTTTACACGCTAATCTCTTATGCGGGACCTTATCGAAAGCCTTTTGAAAGTCCAAATACACCACATCCACTGGTTCTCCCTTATCTATTCTACCAGTTACATCCTCAAAAAATTCCAGTAGATTAGTCAAGCACGATTTACCTTTTGTAAATCCATGTTGACTTTGTCCGATCCTGTCACTGTTTTCCAAGTGCTCTGCTATTACATCTTTTATAATGGACTCTATCATTTTCCCCACTACCGATGTCAGGCTTACCGGTCTGTAATACCCCGTTTTCTCTCTACCACCTTTTTGAATAGTGGGGTAACATTAGCTACCCTCCAATCCATGGGTACTGTTCCAGATTCCATCGAATGTTGGAAGATGATCAGCAATGCATCTACTATTTCTAGGGCCACTCCTTAAGTACCCTAGGATGTAGATTATCAGGCCCTGGGGATTTATCGGCCTTCAATCCTGTCAATTTCCCTAACACCATTTCCCTACAAATACTGATTTCTTTCAGTTCCTCCCTTTCATCAGACCCTATGTTCCCCTGTGAGACCCTGTTGAGGCTAAGTGGAGGAAGAGGGAGAGAAACCTTGTTGAATGGTGGTGTTACCTCTAACTGGGAGCAGGAGACCTAGTTGCTGTCAGAGCTTAGGAGACTATATAAAACAGCATGTCCTCCAATTCGCAGCAAGCAACACCACATGAGATCTACTAGTTTTAAATTTAAAATTGTAAATATTATGGAACGATCCCTGCGCCAGACTGATCGAAATTGGGCCTCATCTAATTGAGACCGGCGAGCTGCAGATGCCTACTGTGGTTCCCAGGCAGCTCGCTGGCGAAGCAGACACCAATGCTGGGTCACTGTGACACTGGCAGTGGCCCTCAGCTAACTTCTGGGGGCGGGGGGGTGGGGGTATTGGAGTAGGTTGGGGGTGGGGGTTGGGGTGGGGGCGTTGTGATGCCTGTGGATTCGGGGGAGCTCTCCTGATCCTCCTGGTTCTCCAGGAAGGGTTTCATAAAATAATTCTGTTCATAACCTCACCTTTCGTTGGCGGCTGCGGGGCCACCGAAGAATCCTCATCGCTGACTCATTTTGAAAAGGGGTCCTTTAACAGGCGTTAGGCTCCTACTTTACATATTCAAGAGGCCTAACGTCTGGGACACCTAAAAAATGGGCCCCACAAATTTAGCGGTGGGAACAATGACTGCGCAGATTGGGCGCAGGCTATCCCACTGCTAAATTGGTATGCTTTGCACAAGTTTTATGCCAAAAAAATATGCACAGCGCATTACAATTTCTACTCCTATAAGCAGGAGATTGCATAATGTGCATAATTGGGACTGGGACAGTTTGCAGCGTGACATCCAAGCGGCATAATGCACATTTCTGTTTCCACCTGAAGTTCTAGGTTCAGCCCTCATTGGACATTGATAGCAGGCTTCCACCCATGCAGAGTGCTGCCTCTGGAACATCAATGCTGCAACTATTTAAAGGGCTGCAGTAGTCATTTAAAGCGAAGCAGCCATTTAAAGGAAAGTGACCAATCAGAACACAATCAGCCACCAGATGGAGTCTCCGCTTAATTGATAGAGTGCTGCAAGAATCCTCCTTCTCACACCTGGGAGTTGGCAGTTGGGGTCAACGCTGTCTTCAGTGGAGCCTCTTCAGCCAAGACCATATATTGGAAAATCCAGCAACACCTGTGCAGAACGTTCTGACCTGCTGGTTGTGAGATGATCCTGTCGAGGACCCGGAGGTTTCAGCCCCAGGCTTTCTATTTTGTTGCTTCCGTTCAACCATTTTGACATTAGATAGCATCCCACAATACCAGTGGTGTCATCCCCACCTCCCGAAATTCCTCTCCTGTTTCTCCCTTCTTATCTTCACACTCCTCTTTAGACAATATAACTGTAATGAACGAACCATGGTTCAAAACATTGATAAATAAACTATGTACATATAGAGTTCTGACAAAGGGTCATCAACCTGACAGGTTAACTCTGTTTCTCTCTCCACAGATACTTTGTATTTCCAGCATTTTCTGTTTTTATTTCAGATTTCCAGCAGCTGCAGTGTTTGCTTTTGTTTAGATATAAAAATATGAACAAAAGGCTTTGGATTGCGAATCATCCAAAGAGTTAGTTTTGCCAGAATCCAAGGAGTTGGAGTGTGAAATTACCCCATGTTGATAATTTTTTGCAAAATAAAAAATCAGTGTGAGTGCATTTTCCATGAAGCATGGTCTGTCTCTCATTGGTGTTCGTAAGCTATTGTGCTTCAGTTACTGCCGATGCAATCAAAGTCAAGACTCATTAACAAAAGCCAAGTAGATTATCTCAGGTTCTTATGCTGCTTAATGTGCATAATATTTTATTAATGTTGGTAATGGTAGGATTAGAAATAGCTCTCAGACTGAACAGGAAGAGTATGGAGCACGCTTCACGGTAATAATAGTTCCTGGTGAAATTTAAAAAGTTACAGAAGTTTTAAAACCGTACCCACGAGACCAGTCTAAGCATGCACTTGGGAGTTATTCATTCAGGGGAAAAAAATTATACCACAGGATTCCATCAATTATCTTTCATATTTTATTACAACTGTAATATTTCATTAATGGCTTAATTTATTGCCAGCAATAAATGTGTAAGTTACAATGCATAAACTTAGTCATTATCCCTTCAGCACTGAGATTATGCATTTATTTCATTGTCACCGCATAAACAACATTCAGCAGCTGCACACAGGAGAGTGGTTCTGCTCTGTCTGGTGCAGTGATTCTCACTTACATCCAAGTTAGCTGAAGCAACATGTGGTTAATGAGCCTAACATGGCTGCCACTGTACCACTCGGGAAATAAGGTCAGAGTTCATGTGGGTGTTAGTGCATCAACTGTGGTCTGCTCAGCTCACCCAACAAAAAAATGGCAGCCATATTAAGTAGCAAAAACTGAAAAACATATATTTGCAAAATGGGCAAATACATTAATGGGCTAAAATTCATTATAGCCAAGGAATGGACGCTGTGAGCAGAAAAGTTGGAGAATTAGTGCCAGGCGCAAATGCTTTAGACAGCACGCACAATTCATCCTCACTGCTCAATAAAATGATTGGAGTCTTAAAACAAATCTTAAAACCCAATCTCATTGGTGTTAGACTTAAAGGGTGGACCAATATCGGGTGCAGTCTAATCGCAACTCATTGCCATAGGCTCTCTTCACTACTTAAAGGGGAGGTTCAGTGATGCTGTGCCACCTCATTCTCAGCATTGCTGGCTGTGCAGCTGCCTCAGCAAGCAAAAGCAAAACAAGGAGAAGGAGCCAGAGGACTGAACCAGGTGTGCTCATGGCAGGTCCACACCCCAGGGAGAGAGCCCGCAGATTCTCCTATGAAGCATTGGAGACATTGGTTTTCACTGTGGAGAGAGTGGGAGGGCGGTGCTCTACCCAGCAAGTAGCAGGAGGCTCGTGCCACAAGTCTTCCACACCATGTGGAGGGAGGTAGCGCAGCATGTCTCGGGCAGCACTGTGGTCCTCAGGACCCACACACAGTGCAGGAAGAAATTTAACGACCTCACTCGGGTGGTCAGGGTGAGTGAGTACTTCAACAAATGCTACATACCACCATCTGAACCACACTCTTCACACACTGCCCAAAGAACCAAACCCCAGCGCTCACCCACCAACAACCTCTACCTACCAACACTCACACCCACATTTCACACCTTGCACACAATGACAGCTATTCAACTATGGCAGTCACATGAGTCATTAGTTATTCAAATCATGTGATATGAGTGATATGTTTTTCAATAAATTTAGTAATGGTCTTTGGAATATTTTGTGATCTCTCTCATTTCACCTTTGTGCCCAGGAGGACACTGTGATACGCCATCAGACAGGGATTGGGTGATGGGGATGTGGTGAGCTACGGGGATCATGTGAATCAGAATCTGATGAGCTGGTCATGAACAGCCCGTCCAGAAGGCTGATTGAGTGACTGCCTCCTGACTTCCTCCTGTTCCTCCTCCTCCTTGTCTTCCTCCTCATCCACCACGTCCTCATCCTCCTCTGCCTCGTCCTCCTCCTGAGGTGATTCCGCAATCCCTGCTGGCAAGGGCTGCGCCCTCGTGATGGCTAAATTGTGGAGCATGCAGCAGACCACCATGAAATGGGACACCCACTCTGGTGAGTGCTGGAGGGCTCCTCCCGAGCGGTCAAGGCAGTGGAACCGTTTCTTCAATAGGCCGATGGTCTGCTCGATGATGTTCCTGGTGGCAGCATGGCTCTCAGTATATGAGTGCTGGGCAGGAGTGTTGGGGTTGCGGAGGGGAGTCATGAGCCAGGTGGAGAGCAGATAGCTCTTGTTTCTAAGCAGCCACCCTTGAGCTTGGCATGGTGGCTGGAAGAGTGCAGGCACAGGATGAACACATTGTGGCTGTTGCCACGATAGCAGGCATTGACAGTCAGGATTCACTGTGTGTTGCATACTAAGTGAGTGGCAGCAGTTACGGAAGATCTCAGGATTGTTATGCAGTTCCCGCAAAGCTACGTGGGTGCAGTCGATGGCGCCCTGCACCATGGGGAGGCCTGCTATCCTGGTAAAGCCACATACACGCTCGTCCTGCTTCTCTCTGGTGATCGGGAATTCAATGTAGTCCCTTCTCCTGCTGTAGAGAGCCTCAGTGACCTCCTGGATGCAGCGAGATGTTAGCTGTGTCTCCTGTTGCAGATTGGAAGGATCCACTGGCGAAGAAATTGAGGGTCACAGTGACCTTGACTGCCACTGGGAGAGCCGTGGTCGCCCTGATCTGAGGCTGAAGGTCTGTTTGGAGGAGGTGGCAGAGTTCTGTGACCACCTCCTTGCTGAAATGGAGCCTTCTAATACACTGCTTCTCGCTTAATTGAAGGTAGGAGAAGTGCTCTCGGAATACCCTCGGAGGGTAAGGCCTCCTGTTGAGAGCCCTGATGGTCCTCCTCCTCCCTCTGTGCACATGTACCTGTATTTCTCACTGCCTCTGCTCCCTCCGCTGTAGATCCTGGAGGGTGAGGTGGCATGCCAGTACAGCCCCCATTAATGTAACCAAGTGTAGCAGTTTGAATCGTTAAAGAAGAAATGTAGCTATCATTTTAGTTGCCAGAAGACTCTTGATATAAAAGAACCTTTACATTACTGAATGAAGCTGTTGCAGTGGGTGAAACTAACAAAAAGCCACTGAAACGGTACTAACCTGACAGCTGCAAGTGATTACTCATGATCCCTGTAAATAACGTCCCTGGAGCTGGCTTCCTGATGCCGCAAACCAGCTCTACCCGTCGGTGTTTACTCCAATTTTGCAAATCAGGCCGTCAGTGAGTGTTCCACACTCACTGAAATCACGATCTACCTGGTGTTGACGTTACCAGCTGTTACGTCCATGTATAATAAGACACAGACTGCGGAGAACGGTACAACAGGTGTTTACTCAACGTGGCTCACACTGCAACTGATCCGTACAGATTACTACTCAGTGTTATATACAGGTGTGGTCACTGCCGGTACTGCAGTATACATGAGCTGTAAAACATAGTTCCCCCCCTTAAAGGTATATACATTACACCAGCGAAACCTTTTACCAGCGGCGCTACGGGCGGGGGGGGGGGGGTGCAGATTTGGAGATTTGGCGTGCGGCGCTGTACTTGCCTCACCCCGGCGATACTGGACTAGCGCCCCATTACTGTCGCTAATCGGAGGTGCTAAGGGGACACTTTTTTCCCCTGTTGTGTTTCATATTTAAAAAATAATTATTTTAGGTAGCTATTAGGTGACAGAGTCACAATATGACACCATTACAATATTACAACATTACAATATTACAAGATTCCTACATTACAAAAGTGACTACACTTCATAGAAACATAGAAACATAGAAGATAGGAGCAGGAGTAGGCCATTCGGCCCCTCGAGCCTGCTCCGCCATTCAATGAGATCATGGCTGATCATCCAAATTCAATACCCTGTCCCTGCCTTCTCCCCATATCCCTTGATTCCCTTTAGCCTTAAGAAATATATCCAACTCTTTCTTGAATATATTTAATGAATTGGCCTCAACTGCCTTCTGTGGTAGAGAATTCCACAGGTTCACCACTCTCTGGGTGAAGAAATTCCTCCTCATCTCTGTCCTAAATGGCTTACCCCTTATCCTTAGACTGTGGCCCCTGGTTCTGGACTCCCTGGCCATCGGGAAGATCCTTCCTGGATCCAGTCTGTCCAGTCCTGTCAGAATTTTATAAGTTTCAATGAGATCCCCTCTCATTCTTCTAAACTCCAGCGAGTATAAGCCCAATCGACCCAATCTCTCCTCATACATCATTCCTGCCATCAAAAAATACTGCATTGGATGTAAAGCGCTTTGGGATGTCCAGTGGTCATAAAAGACGCTATATAAATGCAAATCTTTCTTTCTTTCTTTATCTTAGGTCAAGATAACATGACGCTTCTTTAAGTCACCATATCCTAACGATTAAAAAATCAAAGGGGGAAAAATTCGTCCCCTTTGTGCCTCCAGTTAGCGCCAGCAGATGGCGCTAACAGGGCACAAGAGCAGTATCGCCGGGGTGAGGCAAATCCAGCACCACACGCCAAAACCCGCCCGCCCGTAGCGCCACCGGTAACAGTTATCACTGGAAGCCTCAATGCCAGATGGATTGTGAAGTTAGTGAGTGTGCAAAGCTCACTGAGCACCCAATCTACGAAATTGATTGTTGCCACCTACCTTAGCGCCTGGAGTAAACAGCGACAGGGAGAGCTGGCATGAAGCAGCAGAAAGCCGACTCCAGGGATGTTATTTAAAGGGATCATCAGTAATGACATGCAGCTGTCAGGTTAGTGGAATTTCAGTGGTTTCTTGTCACTTTCACATAGTCCAACAGTTTCATTCAGTACTTCCAAGGTTATTTTGCAACAGGAGTGTTGTGGCAACTAAAAAGTAGCTACACTTATTCTTTAAAAAATCAAACTGCTACACTTGGTTACATGAATGGGGGCTGTACTGGAAGTCAACCTCGCCCTCCAGGATCTATGGCGGGGGGAGCAGAGGCAGCGAGAAAGACTGGAACTGTGCCCAGAGGGGGGAGGAGGGCCATCAGGACTCTGAACAGGAGGCCTTACCCTCCGAGGGTATTCTGAAAACACATCTCCTACCTCCAATTAAACGAGGAGCAGTGTATTAGAAGGCTCCACTTCACCAAGGAGGTGGTCACAGAACTCTGCCACCTCCTGCAACCAGACCTCGAGCCTCAGATCAGGGCGACCACGGCTCTCTCAGTGGCAGTCAAGGTCACCGTCGCCCTCAATTTCTTCACCAGTGGATCCTTCCAGTCTGCAACAGGAGACATAGCTAACATCTCACAGTTCGCCGTCCATCGCTGCACCCGGGAGGTCACAGAGGCTCTCTACAGTAGGAGAAGGGAATGGATTTCCTTCCCCATCACCAGAGAGAAGCAGGAAGAGTGTGCATGTAGCTTTGCCAGATAACGGGATTCCCCATGGTGCAGGGCGCTTTTGAGTGCACCCATGTGGCTTTGCGGGCAGCGCATAACAAACCCGAGATCTACCGTAAACTGCAAAGGCTACCACTCACTTAATGTAAAGTTGGTGTACGACCACAGACAGCGAATCCTCAATGTCAATGCCTGCTATCAAGGCAGCAGCCACGATGCCTTCATTCTGTGCCAGACCAGTGTGCCAGCACTCTTCCAGCCACCACGTCAAGCTCGCGACTGGCTGGTCGGAGACAAGGGGTATCCGCTCTCCACCTGGCTCATGGCCCCTCCGCAACCCCAACACTCCTGCCCAGCATTCATATAATGAGAGTCATGCTGCCACCAGGAACATCATCGAGCAGACCATCGGCCTGCTGAAGCAATGGTTCCACTGCCTTAACCGCTGGGGAGGAACCCTCCAGTACTCGGCTGAGCGGGTGTCCCATTTCATGGTGCTCTGCTGCATGCTGCACAACTTGGCCATCATGAGGGCACAGCCCTTGCCAGCAGGGATTGTGGGACCACCTCAGGAGGACGAGGGAGAGGAGGATGAGGAGGAGGGCGAGGAGGAAGAGGAAGGCAAGGAAGAGGAGGAGGAGGAGGAGGAACAGGAACAAGGGAGGAGGCAGTCACTCAATCGACCTTCCGGAATGGTGCATGACCGCCTCACCAGACTGCAGTTCAAATGAATTAAACCCCAGATCCCCATTGTTCACCACATTCCCATCATTCCATCCTTGTCACAGGCCATATCACAGCGCAAATCTGAAATGAGACACACCACGAAAGAATCCAAACTGAATTAATATATTTATCAAGAATCAGTGAACACATATTTACAACAAAATATTAACTATTCACCTTTGTGCAATCCCTTAGTGCCTGTCGTTGCTGTGCGCCTTTGCCTACTCTAGTGCTCCTACGAAGTGTTAGCCCAGTGGCTGCAGCACAGCTGGTGGAAGGCTGTTGAGTGTCTGTGCAGGAGACTTCAGATGGCCTTGTATGACGCCCTCTACCAGCTTCGGGCCTGGAAGGCCCGACTGTGAACTGCACCACCTCAGCATGGGCGGATGACAGGCAGCAGCAAGGGCAATGGCGGCGTGCCAGTGATGGGAGCAGGAATGCTGTCATCCTGAGAGAGGACAGCAGGTTCCCGCTCCACTGACCCACTGCCACTCCCCCAGGGCAGCACCTCAGCATCCCTAGCAATCTGTTGGACCACAGATTGCTGGCCTGCTGCAACAACATGAAAGCCCCGGTCGACAGTGGTAGATCCAGCCATGATGGCAGCAGTCGGAGCTTGCATGGCAAAAGCTGAGACTGCATGAGAGCGGTCTGAGATTGGATGGCACCAAGCATAGACTGCATTATAGCACTAAGACATTGCGTCGCTTCCGCCTGTGCTGCAATGGAAGCTGCCAGGTCGCACATCACATGTAGCATCAGGTCTGGGTCGCCACGGTCTTTCTGGGAGTCTACCATCTTTAGTAGACTGGAAATGATGGGCTCCATGGTGTGCGCTGAGCTTTATGCAATGTTGGAGGCGGACTCCTCCACACTCCTTACCCTTGCCGAGAGGCTCTCGGGCACTCTTGCCATTGCACCTATCAGCTCCATGTGCATGCCCATTACCTTTCTTCTAAAGGCCTCCCCATCGAGGTCCTCATCTGAGTTCTGTGCAGCAGAACTCGCGCGCGAACTCGATCTCCGGAGAGCTGTCTCCCGAGCTACCCTTTCCCTCTGGCCTTGCTGCAGCCCACTCGTTCCCAGTGCCTCACCCTGTGCCGATCCCGCTACTATACTAGCCTCTAAAGAATGCATAGTGCCAGTATCTGAGCTGGTGCCTACAGGTGAGACATGCAGTGACACGGTGTGTTCTTCCTCCTCCTCTCCTTTCACCTCGCTCTCTATGGTACCTCAGGGAGAGGCTGCTTAGGTGCTTGCTGATTATCTGAAAGCATAAAGGCACAAGAGTTGGGTTAAGGTGAGGGGAGGGGGACAGGAAGGGAGAAATGCATGCATGCAGCATGATTAGCTGGAAAGTGAGAAACGCTTGAGGGGTCAGGGGCAGTGGGATGTGAGAAGAAGGAGTAGGGATGAACAGACCATTGTTGTCCCCGAGGGGGTCAAAATCACCAGTGGCCACGGCGCCCACTACCTGGCGCCCAATAATCTGCAGCACATACAGTGGTTGGGTGACGGCTTGTCTCCCCAGCTGTGCACTCCTGCTCCCTCCTGGTATGAGCCACCTTGGCCTGCAAGAGAAAGGAAAGTGTGTGAGTGAGTGTGGAGCAACGTGTTTGGGTGATGTGCCTACCATAGTTGAATAGCTGTCATATGGCAGCATGGCTTTCGTTGTATACATGCTGCCCACATTTGCGTGTGTTGCGTACCAGAGACATGAGCCATGTCGTTAACGGCTAGCACTTGTTGCCCAGTAGCCACCCTTTGGTTGTCGTGGTGACTCAAAAGCAGATGGCACAGTGGACTGCCGTAGAATGCACCAAGCATTTCATTGTGCATACCCATCAGCCATCTTCTGTAGCCTGCCCTATCGAAGAGCTCATCTGAGTCCTCTGCAGCAGAATTTGTGTGCAACCTCACCCTCCGGCAAGCTGGCACCTGCACTACCCTTTCCCCCTGCCCTGGCTGCAGCCCACTTGTGCCCAGTATCTCACAACGTGCTGATCCCGTGTCTAAGTTATCCTCTAAATTATGTGGTGTGAGTATCTGAGCTGGTGGCTATGAGTGTGAAATCGAGTGACGGTGTTTCTTCTTCATCACTGGATACCTGCTCTTCCACCTGTTGCTCTTCCTGCACTGCCTGGCCAGGTTGTGATTCTTGGGTATCTGAAAGGAGAAAGGCGCAAAGGTCGGGTTGTGGTGAGGGGAGGGACGGAAAGCAAGAGGTGCGAGCTTCCACCATCTGCAGCTTCTAAATCAGAAGAGATTGTGGGATGAGGGGGAAGTGGGATGTGAGAAGGAGGATTAGATACGAGAATACCGTCATCTTCTTTAGTTTCAGCCCAGCCGCTGGCCAAGGCCTCAGCGATGGCCGCTCCAGTGATGGCAATCACTGTCTCCTCCATCGTGGTAAGGACATGCAGCCATGCCTCTACCTGCCAGTTAGGTCCTGCTGGATTTAAAGGAACTGGCGACCTTAAACACAGCTGAATTAATTGAACTTGTCTGAATCCCAGTATGGGAGCTATAAGAACATAACAATGAGGAGCAAGAGTAGGCCATAATGCTCCTCGAGCCTGCTCCACCATTCACTAAGATCATGGCTGATCTTCGACCTCAACTCCACTTTCCCGGCCAATCTCCATACCCCTTGATTCCCCTAGAGTCCAAAAATCTATCTATCTCAGCCTTGAATACACTCAACGATTCAGCATCCACAGACATTTGGGGTAGTGAATTCCAAAGATTCACAACCCTCTGAGTGAAGAAATTCCTCCTCATCAGTCTTAAATGGCCGACCCCTTATCCTAATACTATGACCCCTAGTTCTAGACTCTCCAGCCAGGGGAAGCAATCTCTCAGCATCTATCCTGACAATCCCCTTCAGGTACTTATACGTTTCAATGAGATCACCTCTCATTCTTCTAAACTCCAGAGAGCATAGGCCCAATCTACTCAATCTCTCCTCATAGGCATCAATCTAGTAAACCATTGTTGCACCACCTCCAAGACAAGTGTACCCTTCCTCAGATAAGGAGACCAGAACTGTGCACAGTACTCCAGGTGTGGTCTCACCAAAGCCCTGTGCAATTGTAGCAAGTCTTCCTTACTCTTGTACTCCAACCCCCGTGCAATAAAAGTCAACATGCCACTTGCCTTCCTTATTGCTTGCTGTACCTGCAGGGTAACTCTCTGTTTCCTGTACGATCTGTAAACCTTTCTGAACACCAATATTTAATAGTTTTTCACCATTTAAAGAATGTTCTGCTTTTCTATTCTTCCTACCAAAGTGAATAACCTCACAATTCCCCACATTATACTCCATCTGCACCTTATTGCCCACTCACTTAACCTGTTTATATCCCTTTGCAGGGCTGATAAGTGGCAGGTAATATTCGCTCCACATAAGTGCCAGGCAATGACTATCTACAACAAGCGAGAGTCTAACCACCACCCCTTGACATTCAAAGGTAAAGTATTACCATCGCCGAAACCCCCACCATCAACATCCTGGGGGTCACCATTGACCAGAAACTTAACTGGACCAGCCACATAAATACTGTGGCAACAAGAGCAGGTCAGAGGCTGGGTATTCTGCGGCGAGTGTCTCACCTCCTGACTCCCCAAAGCCTTTCCACCATCTACAAGGCACAAGTCAGGAGTGTGATGGAATACTCTCCACTTGCCTGGATGAGTGCAGCTCCAACAACACTCAAGAAGCTCGACACCATCCAGGACAAAGCAGCCCACTTGATTGGCACCACATCCACCACCTTAAACATTCACTCCCTCCACCACCAGCGTACCGTGGTTGCAGTGTGTACCATCAACAAGATGCACTGCAGCAACTCGCCAAGGCTTCTTCGGCAGCATATCCTAAACCCACGACCTCTTCCACCTAGAAGAATAAGGGCAGCAGGCACGTGGGAACACCACCACCTCCAAGTTCCCCTCCAAGTCACACACCATCCTGATTTAGAAGTATATCGCCGATCCTTCATCGTCACTGGGTCAAAATCCTGGAACTCCCTCTCTAACAGCACTGTGGGAGTTCCTTTACCACACGGACTGCAGTGGTTCAAGAAGGCGGCTCACCAGTACCTTCGCAAGGGCAATTAGGAATGGACAATAAATGCTGGCCTTGCCAGTGACGCCCATATCCCATATACGAATTTAAAAAAGGCTTTGTGTCCTCCTCACAGCTTACTTTCCCACCAAGCTTTGTATCATAAGCAAACTTGGCTACATTAAACTCAGTCCCTTCATCTAGGTCATTAAAATAAATTGTAAATAGCTGAGGCCTAAGCACTGATCCTTGCGGCAACCCACTAGTTACAGCCTGCCAACCTGAAAATGACCCATTTATCCCTACCCTCTGTTTTCTGTCCCCAACCCCATGGGCCCTTATCTTGCGTAACAACCTTTTATGTGGCAGCTTGTCACATGCCTTTTGGAAATCCAAATATACTACATCCACTGGTTCCCCTTTATCTACCCTGCTAGTTACATCCTCAAAAAACTCTAAAGGGGAAAAATTCTGTATCAACCATTTTGGGTCGCTAACATTGCCTGGGCACTAACTTTAGCAACCGGTGCTAATTAGCGCTGGTGACTGCGAAATACAGTTTTAGCGCCCCAAGAGGGAGGTGGAGCACTAATTCAAGCACTCAACTTCCTTCTTAGAGCGCTAACCCTGAATATCAGGGCGGTGTATTCTGCAGCACTACGTACTGGGCCACGTAGCGCTGTCGCATAAAGGGCTCCTCCCCTCATTAAAGGGGAGGGCCTAAGCACAGAACTCTGCGGGGCCCTACCTGGACCACTGGGGAGCGGGGTGCCGTGCCAGCAGCCCGGCACACAAGAGGAGTGCCGGGCTGCCAGATTGCAGCACAGAACCCGCGTTCAAAGACACAACGGGCCGCGACAAGTAAGTCGGACGATTTCTTTTTCCCCGCCTGCCACCTCCCCTTTACTTATTGCCCCACAAACCTCTTGCCGCTCCGTTCCCATCCCCTGAATCGGTCGCTGTCATCTCCCGGCGGAGATTCAGGGGGCGTGGGGCAATTTTGCAGGTGGGGTGAAAACGGGGCGCTGCGCACGGTGATGATTTTGTCATTGCCTGCACAGCGGAGCGGGGTGGTGCCACTTACCGCCACCACTAAACTCCCGCTGAATTTAGCGGAAGTCGTCAGTAGCACCACACCCGGGCGGTAAGTTGTTAGCGCCCCCGGAGGCGCTAATGGGAGGCGCTAAGGTACCCAATTTCTCCCCCTAAGAAGTTTGTTAAACATGATTTTCCTTTCGTAAAAGCATGTTAACTCTGCCTAATCATATTATGATTTTTTAACTGTCCTGTTACCACTTTCTTAATGGATTCCAGCATTTTCCCGACAACTAATGTGAGGCTAACTGGCCTGTAGTTCCCTGTTTTCTCTCCCTCCTTTCTTGAATAGCAGGGTTCCATTTGCTAGCTTCCAATCTGCTGGAACCATTCCAGAATCTAGGGAATTTTGGTAGATTACACATAACCAATGCATCCACTATCTCTGCAGCCATCTCTTTTAGAACTGTAGGATGTAGGCCATCAGGTCATGGGGATTTTTCAGCTTTTATTCCAATTCGTTTCTCAAGTTCTTTTTCTCTACTGATATTAATTACTTTAAGTTCCTCACTCTCATTAGCCCCTTGGTTCCCCATTATTTTTCATATGCTTTTTGTGTCTTCTACTGCGAAGACAGATACAAAGGCCTAGAAATTCAGTATAGCCACTTTTGGGGCGGTAAAGTCGGGCGGCCGCTAAAGTTTGCGCCCGGCGCAAAGTCGCGCCCCCTTCGCCGATATTCAGTCGCAACGCTCCAAGAGGTTGCTGCTGCGCTAAAACAGGTGATGCACGACTATCTTTAGGCACTAAGCCGGCGGTGCTGAGCGATACCACCAAGGCCGGGCGCAGCACAGGTGCGGCGAGTTTTTGATTGACGGCAGACACTCTGGCGCCGGTCAGCTCTTAAAGGGGGAGGGTCGATTTGTTTGCCCGCCACGCCCTGCACACTGCAGCCCTCAACCTAGGCCTGACCACTTCAGCTTCACCTGTACAACGCCCAGGACTATGGAGAAGGCCAGGGAGAGAGCGCAGCGCTTTAGCGACGGTGACCTGAGGGTGCTGGTTGACGGAGTGGAGCGCAGGCGCCATGTTTTGTACCCAGAAGGTGGCAAGAGGCCGCTGCCCAGCGCCTACCGGAAAGCCTGGAGGGATGTGTCCAACAGGGTCTCTTCCAACAGCGTGGTTGCCAGGACTGCTATGCAATGCCGGAAGAAGTTCAACGACCTCACTCGGGTTGTCAGGGTGAGTACCCTTTCCAGTGTCCTCCTCATCCTTGTATGTGCACCTCACATTATGGACAAAGGGACCTGAAAGCCCTAATGGCCAGCCCTCATCCAGCAGCTATGGGACTGGCATGAAAATCACTTGCACATTCAGCACTTTACACACTGTCCAAGCTATTCGACCATGGGAGGGAGTGCAGACAAGATCAGGGCTACACACTGTCCAAGCTATTCGACCATGGGAGGCAGTGCAGACAAGATCAGGGCTACACACTGTCCAAGCTATTCGACCATGGGAGGCAGTGCAGACAAGATCAGGGCTACACACTGTACAAGCTATTCAACCATGGGAGGCAGTGCAGACAAGATCAGGGCTACACACTGTACTTAGAGGCCGTCCTTTCTCTTGCAGGCCAAGGTTGCGCACAACCGGCGCAACCAAACTGAGACCGGGGGAGGTCGTCCTGACATCAAAGAGCTCTCCGACCTCGACCAGCGTGTGGAGCACATTATGGGAGGCTGGCTGATTGGCCCCGTCGCCACTGGAGATGCCGACCCTGTTCTGGGCACCAATGGTAAGGGCATGACCATTTGGACCTCTCTCGTTCCACTTGCGCATCAGATCAGCATCCTTTGCCACTGTCCGACCAATGCGGTGAATGGCACCACTCATGCCTCCCTCGCTGCTGCCCTGTCCTCACTCTAAAGCTACTCTTGTGCCTTCCTGCTTTCAGATGGTGAATCGCCAGGTGAGGAGGCGGGCCCTCAAGCTGCCACTGTCAGCCCTTCGGAAGACGAGGAGGAGGAAGAGGAAGCCGGCCCATCAGTGCCACCCTCAGCCGCGCCAGCCCATGCCGATGTAGGGGACACGTCTTCCCTGGAGGGGAGCCGGGGGGAAGGGTCGGAGGAGAGTGAAGCTCCGGGGCCCAGCGGCCTATAGCAACGCGGGAGGGGTGGGGAAGCTCGGCGGACTTCTCCCCAGAGGGTGAGTGCGGCCTCCAGTCCTGCGACGGTCAGCGCAGAGGAGGTGCGCCTCCTAGAGGAAATGGCCGTCCAGGCTGAGCGCAGGCACACTGAGCTCATGGCTGCAGTGGCACGGATGCCTGACTCCATAGAGTCACTGGCAAGGAGTGTGCAGGAATTCGGGTCAGCACAGGCCAGGAGTCTGCAACAATTCAGTGCAGCACAGGCCAGGAGTCTGGAACAATTCAATGCAGCACAGGCCAGGAGTGTGCAGGACATCAATGCAGCACAGGCCAGGAGTCTGCAGGACATCGCGGCAGCACAGGCCACGAGTCTGCAGGACTTCACGGCAGCACAGTCGGCTTCTAGCCAAGTGCTCAGTCGTGCCGTCCATTCACTGGCTGGTGTATTGCGGACACAGACCAGGGCCACATGGGCACTAACTGCTGCCACCCTCGCTGGATCAGCCAGGCCTCGTCAGGGCACTCGCCGCGCAGCAGCAGCCCAGCAATCTGTCCTTCAGCTGGTTGCTGCGCATGCTGCACTGCTGGCCCGTGCGAGTGCCAATGTGTCAGGCGACCAGCGAGCACCTGCGATCTGCCAGGTTGCCACCATTCCTGCAGCCGACACTGCCACTCCGCCATTGCAGCTGCCACGAGCTGCTGGACAGACTGCTGCCGCCCAGCCACAGTTGGAGCAGTCAGCAGCCGGCCCCTCCAAGGCCAGAGCTGGTGCAGGCCGACCCCCAAGGGCATCTGCCGTCTCGCCATCTGCCCCTCAGCAGCCTTCCCCCAGCCTTGCTGCAGCCACTGGGCTCCCATTGAGGAGGAGCAGCAGGGCGGGCAGGGGCCAGGCAAGGATGCGCAAGGCATCGCCCTTGAAGGGCAAAAAGTAGAGGTATGCACAAATGCCTGGTGCTTGTTGGAAGGCCGACACTTGTGCAGTTGTTTGGGTGTAAGGCCGAGACTGGTGTCTATCTTTATTTGTGTAAGGCCGAGACTGGTGTCTTTCTTTATTTGTGTAAGGCCGAGACTGGTGCCTTTCTTTCTTTTTGTCAGGCCGAGACTGGTATTTTTGTGTTTTTGGAGGGGGCTTCTCCACATGAGCATGTAATGTGGGAAGAGCAGAGGTTTTCAATAAATTTTTGTTGTTAAATTGCAGTGTGCATGGTTTTTTGGTTAAGTCCTGGTTGCCCTGCTCGGCTGAGGGCTTGTGGAGCGGCTACATTCATCTGCTGACATTGGCACAAGCCAGTCCCTGAGAGGGGGCCTAGAACCGACGTTCAATAAGCCGGCGACGGGCGGCCCTTGCACTTTGTGCCTCCCTCCTGTGCTGGTCCTCCTCCTCCTCCTCCTGCTCCTCCTCCTCAAGTGGTCCTCCAATGTGTGGTGGCAGTGGCTGAGTCCTGCGGATAGCCAGGTTGTGCAGCATGCAGCAAACGACGACGAAATGGGAGACTCGCTCCAGCGAATACTGCAGTGCTCCCCCGGAACGATCGAGACAGCGGAACCGTTGCTTCAGGACGCCGATTGTTTGTTCGATGATGTTCCTGGTCGATTGATGGCTCTCGTTGTATCGCTCTTCAGCAGGGGTGCTGGGCGCACGGAGCGGGGTCATCAGCCAGGTACACAAAGGATAGCCTTTGTCCCCGATAAGCCATCCTCGTGGGTGAGGCTGGGCCTGGAACATGTCTGCCACAGAAGTCTGTCGCAGGATGAAGGCATCATGGCTGCTGCCTGGAAAGCGGGCATTGACAGCTAGGATGAGCTGCCTGTGATCACACACCAGCTGGACGTTCAGCGAATGGTAGCCCTTCCGGTTGCGGTAATCCTCGGCATTCTCCAGAGGTGCCCGCAAAGCCACATGCGTACAGTCAATGGCGCCCTGCACCATGGGGAAGCCCGCGAATGCTGCAAAGCCCATTGCACGCTGTTGCTGCTTGTCAAGGGCCATGGAGAAGGAGATGAACTGACGTCTCCTTTTGAAAAGGGCATTGGTCACCTGGCGGATGCAGCAATGCACGGCGAACTGGGAGATGTTGGCAATGTCGCCAGTAGCGGCTTGGAAGGAGCCGGTGGCATAAAAGTTGAGAGCCACCGTCACCTTCACTGCCACCGACAGAGACGTCCTGCACCTCAGCTGTGGCTGCAGATCACCGGCAAGCAGCTGGCAGATCTCTGTGACCACGTCCCTTCTGAATCGCAGCCTCCGAACACACTGCTCCTCAGACATCTGGAGATAGGAGAACTGCTGGCGGTATACCCTGGGTGGGTAAGGCCTCCTTTGCCGACGCCTGTTGCCCCCTCTCCGTCTAGCCAGGGCTGCCAGTCTCTCATGGCGTCTCTGAGCCCTTTGGATGTAATTGAGAAAGCCAGCGTTTACACCCATTGCAGCCCCCATAATATGCTGGCAAACAATGAGATGTCAATGAAGGCAAAACCTTTTTGAAAGCTGTGGCCTGAAGCCAGAAGTACCTGTCCGAGTGTTGGGCCAAAGCAGAAAGCTATCTACCTTGGTCTCTCTCCAAAGATTCGTTTCGCAAGAAGGTGTGTTGCAAAATGGCAGCGTTTTATATTGCAGGATGAGTGCCCTTTAATTTGCGCCCCCCCGCGCCCCGCATCGGCTGAGCACCGTTCCACTTCACAGTCGCTAGGGGTGCCAGGCGCACAATGGGGCGGCGCGACTGAAGTTCCGGTTGGGGGCGCACAAAGGGCGTTGCACAAGGAAATGACGTCATGATCTGCGCGCGCAGCTGAGCACGCGCAAAGACTTTGCGCCACCGCTAAATCTCTAGTGGAGTTGGGGCGAGGCGCAGTTCGCGCTTCGCCCGGGCGCAAGCCGCCTCGCGCCCGGAATCTACTCCTCCTAAGGCACTAACGGCTGGCGCAACCAACTGAATTTCTAGGCCAAAATATTTGTTTAAAGTCTCTGCCATTTCCTTATTTCCCATTATAATCCTGTCTCACCCTCTAAGGGACAAACGATTACTTTTGCTACTCTCTTCCTGTTTACATACTTGTAGAAGCTCTTACATTCTGTTTTTATATTTCTTGCTAGTTTGCTCTCATATTCTATTTCTCCCTTTGTATCAATATTCAAGTCATCTTTGCTGCTTTCTAAAGCTCTCCCAATCCTCAGGCTTACTACTATTCTTTGCAACATTATAAGCCTCTTCTTTTAATCTAATACTATCCTTAACTTCTTTAGTTAGCCACGGATGGATCACTTTTCCTGTGGAGTTTTTATTTATCAATGGAATGTATATTCGTTGAGAATTTTGGAATATTTCTTTAAATGTTTGCCACTGCTTAAGACTATTCTCCAGGAGGGATAAGACTATTCTCCAGGGGGATAAGACTATTCTCCAGGGGGATAAGGCTATTCTCCAGGGGGATAAGGCTATTCTCCAGGGGGATAAGACTATTCTCCAGGAAGATAAGACTATTCTCCAGGGGGATAAGGCCTAGAAATTCAGTTGTTAGCACCAGCCGCTAGCGCCTTAGGAGGAGGAGAAGTGGGGCGCTAAGCGGCTAGCGCCCGGGCGCGGCGCGAACTGCGCCTCTCGCGAACTTCACTCAAGATTTAGCGGCGGCGCAAAACTGCAGTGCCCGCTCAGCTGCACGTGCAGATCCTGACGTCATTTCATGGTGCAACGCCCTTGGTGCGCCCCGAACCGGAACTTCAGTGGCGCCGCCCTTCTGTGCGCCTGGCGCCCCCAGCAACTGGTAGAGGGGAATGGTTCCCAGTCGCTGCGGGGCACGGGAGGCGCTATTTAAAGGGGACTCCTCCTGCATTATAAGTGGCAGCCATTTTGTGGCAATCCTTCTGTGTGAGAGACGGATATTTGGAGAGAGACAAAGGGAGAGAGCTTTCTGCTTTGACTCAGCGCTCGCACAGGTACTTCTGGCTTCAGGCCAGAGCTTTACACTTGGATTTAACTTTCAGTGCCATAGCCTTGAGTCACCACATATAATGGGGGCTGCAATGGGTGGAAATGTTGACTTACTGCATTGCATTCAAAGGGCTCAGAGACACCGTGAGAGAGTGCCAGTCATGGCCAGATGGAGAAGGGCCAACAGGCGTCGGCACAGGAGGCCTTACCCACCCAGGGTATACCGCCAGCAGTTCTCATATCTGAACATGTCTGAGGAACAGTGTGTTCGGAGGCTGCGATTCAGAAGGGAGGTGGTCACTGAGATCTGCCACCTGCTTCGCAGAGATCTGCAGCCACAGCTGAGGAGCAGGACGTCTCTGTCGGTGGCAGTGAAGGTGACGGTGGCGCTCAAATTCTATGCCACCGGCTCCTTCCAATCCGCTACTGGGGACATTGCCAACATCTCCCAGTTCGCGGTACATTGCTGCATCCGCCAGGTGACCAATGCCCTTTTCAGAAGGAGACGTCAGTACATCTCCTTCCCCATGACCCTGGACAAGCAGCAAGAGCATGCAATGGGATTTGGAGGAATAGCGGGCTTCCCCATGGTCCAGGGCGCCATTGACTGCACGCATGTGGCTTTGCGGGCACCTCTAGAGAATGCCGAGGATTACCGCAACCGGAAGGCTAACCATTCGCTCAACGTCCAGTTGGTGTGTGACCACAGGCAGCTCATACTAGCTGTCAATGCCCGCTTTCCAGGCAGTAGCCACGATGCCTACATCCTGCACCAGACTTCTGTGGCAGACATTTTCAAAGCACAGGCTCACCCACGAGGATGGCTTCTCGGGGACAAAGGCTATCCTTTGTGCACCTGGCTGATGACCCTGCTTCGTGCACCCAGCACCCCTGCTGAAGAGCGATACAATGACAGCCATCAAGCTACCAGGAACATCATTGAGCACACAATCGGCGTGCTCAAGCAACGGTTCCACTGTCTGGACCGTTCCGGAGGAGCCCTACAGTACTCGCCTGAGCGAATCTCCCATTTCGTTGTAGTGTGCTGCATGCTGCACAACCTGGCTATCCTCAGGACTCAGCCACTGCCAGCAGACATTGGAGGACCACCAGAGGAGGAGAAGGAGGAGGAGGAGGAGCACCAAGATGGGAGGGAGGCACAAAGTGCAAGGGCCGTCCGTCGGCGGCTTATTGCAACTTGGTTCTAGGCCCCCTCTCAGGGAATGGCTTGTGCCAATGAAAGAACATGAATGGAGCCGCTCCGCAAGCCCTCAGCCGGTCAAGGCAACAAATAGTTCAAAGTGCAAACATGGACAATGTGATTAAAGAAAATGTTTTACTTTGCAAACTGTGTGCCCTTCCTGCATGACAAACTAATTCAGATAAACCCCCCAAAAAACAGTCAGAGACATAACTGGCTCTCACAACCTTCAGAAAATGAAAAAAACAGTTAAACAAAAATGACCATGATCCTTGGCCTTCATATAAAAAACAAACTCAACAGTCTCGGCCTTCATATATAAAAAAAACATTCTCGGCCTTCATATATAAACATTACATTTGGCCACACCTTCTACTTTTTCCCCTGTGAGAGTGATCCGCCTCGCTTCCGCGAATGGCCCCTTCCCGCCCTGCAGCTCCTCCTCAATGGGACCCCAGTGGCTGCAGCAAGGCTGGGGGAAAGCTGCTGAGGGTCAGATGGTGAGACGCCAGATGCCCTTGGGGGACAGCCTGGACCAGCTCTGGGCCTGGAGGGCCCGGCTGCTGACTGCTCCAACACTGCTTGGGCAGCAGCAGTCTGTCCTACGGGTGGTGGCAGCTGCAGTGGAATAGTGACAGTGTTGGCTGCAGGAATGCTGCCAACCTGACAGAGCACAGGCACTCCCTGGTCGGCTGATACACTGGCACTCGCACGGGCCAGCAGTGCAGCATGCATAGCAATCTGCTGAAGCACAGACTGCTGGGCTACTGTGGCGCGGCGAGGGCCCCAGCGATGCCTGGCCGATCCAGCGAGGGTGGCAGCAGTTAGTGTCCGTGTGGCCCTGATCTGTGTCTGCATCAGACCAGCCAGTGAATGCATGGCACAACTGAGCACTTGGCTGAAAGCCACCTGTGCTGCCGCGAAGTCCTGCAGACTCCTTACCTGTGCTGCACTGAATTCTTGCAGACTCCTGGCCTGTGCTGCCCTGAATTCCTGAGCACTCCTTGCCAGTGACTCTATGGAGTCAGGCATCCTTGTCACTGCAGCCATGAGCTCAGTGTGCCTGTGCTCAGCCTGGGCGGCCATTTCACCAAGGAGCCGCACCTCCTCTGCGCTCACCGTAGCAGGACTGGAGGCCGCACTCACCCTCCGGGAGAAGGCCGCTGAGCTTCCCCACCCCTCCCACATTGCTGCAGCCCGCTGGGCCCCGGAGCTTCACTCTCCTCAGACCCTTCCCCCCTGCTCCCCTCCAGGGAAGACGTGTCCCCATCATGGCCATGGGCTGCCTCGGCTGAGGGTGGCACTGATGGGCGGCTTCCTCTTCCTCGAATTCAGAATCACTGACAGTGGCAGCTTGAGGGCCCGCCTCCTCACCTGGTGAATCAGCATCTGAAAGCAGGGAGGCACAAGAGTTGCTTTAGAGTGAGGACAGGGCGGCAGCGAGGGAGGCATGAGTGCTGCTATGCATTGCATTGGTTCGATAGTGGCAAAGGATGCTGGTGTGAGGCACAAGTGGAAAGAGAGAGGTCAAAAAGGTGATGACCTTACCATTGCTGTCCAGAACAGGGTCGGCATCTCCACTGGCCACGGGGCCAATCAGCCGGCCTGCCATAATGCACTCCACACGCTGCTCCAGGTCGCTGAGATTGAGAGGTCAGGGCAGCCTCTCCCGGTCCATCGCTGCTGCCTGCGATTGTGGGCCAGCTTGCCCTGCAAGAGAAAGGACGGCCTCTAAGTACAGTGTCAAGCCCTGATCTTGCCTGCACTGCCTCCCATGGTGGAATAGCCCTGACAGTGTCAAGCTCTGATCTTGCCTGCACTCCCTCCCATGGAGGAATAGCCCTGACAGTGTCAAGCCCTGATCTTGCCTGCACTGCCTCCCATGGTGGAATAGCCCTGACAGTGTCAAGCCCTGATCTTGCCTGCACTGCCTCCCATGGTGGAATAGCCCTGACAGTGTGTAAAGTGCTGAATGTGCAAGTGGTTTTCATGAGACTCCCATAGCTCTTGGATGAGGGCTTTCAGGCTATAGCACTGCAAACGTGGCGATACTGAATTTCTAGGCCTAACACTATTCTCCAGGGGCGATCAGACTATTCTCCAGGAGGGATAAGACTATTCTCCGGGGGATAAGACTATTCTCCAGGGGGATAAGAATATTCTCCAGGGGGGATAAGACTATTCTCCAGAGGGATAAGACTATTCTCCAGGGGGATAAGACTATTCTCCAGGGGGATAAGACTATTCTCCAGGGGGGATAAGACTATTCTCCAGGGGGGATAAGACTATTCTCCAGGGGGGATAACACTATTCTCCAGGGGGGATAAGACTATTCTCCAGGGGGATAAGACTATTCTCCAGGGGGATAAGACTATTCTCCAGAGGGATAAGACTATTCTCCAGGGGGGATAAGACTATTCTCCAGGGGGATAAGACTATTCTCCAGGGGGATAAGACTATTCTCCAGAGGGATAAGACTATTCTCCAGGGGGATAAGACTATTCTCCAGGGGGATAAGACTATTCTCCAGGAGGGATAAGACTATTTTCCAGGAGGGATAAGACTATTCTCCAGGGCAGATAAGACTATTCTCCAGGAGGGATTAGACTATTCTCCCGGAGGGATAAGACTATTCTCCAGGAGGGATAAGACTATTCTCCAGCGGGATTAGACTATTCTCCAAGGGGATAAGACTATTCTCCAGGAGGGATAAGACTATTCTCCAGGGGGATAAGACTATTCTCCAGGAGGGATAAGACTATTCTCCAGGAGGGATAAGACTATTCTCCAGGGGGGATAACACTATTCACCCAGGGGGATACGTTTATTTTCCAAGGGGTATGGCTATTCTCCAGGAATATAAGGCTTTTCTCCTTGCTGGAAAAGGATTGTACAGTTTCCACTGATACTGGGAATGCTGGGGAACTCCACCACCAGGTGCTCCCTATCTTTCTGCAAGAATACGAATGAAATAGAGTGGTGACAGTGAAAACAAACTTACCATGCAAGAGAGACAAATCTGAAGTGGGTAAGAAATAGGTGGGGAGGGTTTGTAAGGAGACGTGGCAAGATTGTATGAATTAATATTTTTTTAAAATCATAGGACTACAAGTTTGGTGAAAACCTTGAAGCTATGCAAACACTCTGGCCCAATTGAATTTTGTGGGCACAGCAAACAAGGCAGTTAATCAAGGAATCAGAACACAATGTGAGGTGGCCTAAGGGTTTGCTAACCAAATCATCTCTGAGATCAAGGAACCAGAACACAATGTCATTCGCCCTTCGGCCCATCGTTTCCGCACCGGCTAGAAGCCCTGTCTATTCTAATCCCATTTTCGAGCACTTGGTCCATAGCCTTGTATGTTATGGCGTTTCAATTGCTCATCTAAATGCTTCTTGAATGTTGTGAGGGTTTCTGCCTCTACCACCTTTTCAGGCAGTGAGTTCCAGATTCCAACCACCCTCTGGGTGAAAAAGTTTTTCCTCAAACCCCCTCTAAACCTCCTGCCCCTTACCTTGAAACTATGCCCCCTGGTTATTGACCCCTCTACTAAGGGGAAAAGTTCCTTTCTATCTACCCTCTCTATGCCCCTCATAAATTTGTACACCTCAATCAGGTCCCCCATCAGCCTTCTCTGCTCTAAGGAAAACAACCCCAGCCTGTCCAGTCTCTCTTCATAGCTGAAGCGCTACAGCCCAGGTAACATCCTGGTGAATCTCCTCTGCACTGTCTCCAAAGGAATCACATCCCTCCTATAGTATGGCGACCAGAACTGCACACAGTATTCCAGCTGTGGCCTCACTAGCGTTTTGTACAGCTCCGTCATAACCTCCCTGCTCTTATATTCTATGCCTCGGCTAATGAAGACAAGTATCCCATATGCCTTTTTAACCACCTTATCTACCTGTCCTGCTGCCTTCAGGGATCTATGTACATGCACACTGTGGTGATTATTTCCTATGTTTAATAAGAAGTATTGTGATTGGTGAATGGGGTGGTTGTTCTCTGTATTAGTAAGAAGTATTGTAATTGGTTGTTTGTTTCTACCTTGAGATATATGTTGTAAACTCATTGGTAGTGGATGTCAGGTGATTTGTGGTGGCCATCTTAAATTCAGTTCTCTCTAGTCATTGTTGGAGACTGGTGTTGAAAGATGTGCTACTGGGTTTTTAAAGTTAATAAAGCCTAGATTAGAAAGGCAAATCTATTCTTTATTTCAATTTATTAACTTTTTATCAGAATGGAGCGATATCTTCAACCGGAACGATTCAATGCTGACCCTAATTCTGCAGGAGTGGATGATAAATGGAAACATTGGTATTGTACATTTACAAACTTTTTGGGTGTGTTGGAACAAGAGTCTCTGAATAAGCTGAATATGCTGATCAACTACATTGCTCCGGATGTGTATAAGTATATTTTGGACTGTAAAACTTACGAATTGGCTATTTCTACATTGGAGAAGATTTTTGTTAAACCAAAGAATGAGGTATTTGCACGTTACCTTCTATCTGCCCATAGGCAGCAGGTGGGAGAATCTTTGGATACTTATTTACAAGCACTTTGGCACCTTGGTGCTAACTGTAATTATAAAGCCGTGATGGCCGAAGAATATAAGGAAGAATCGGTACGGGATGCTTTTATTAATGGACTACTATCTAGATCAATTCGTCAGCGGTTGTTAGAAAATAAGACTTTGGATCTCAAGAGTGCTTTTGAGCAAGCTTCTACATTGGATATGGCTCAGAGAAGTTCGGATTCTTATGCTCTTTCTAATCGGCCTGTGACTGTGGTTTTGGCAGTTCCGGACGAAAAGGAATTAGGTGGACTTAATGGGAGTGGTTTACTAGATTCTGAAATAGTTTCTACTCCAACAGCTCCACCTTTTACTTCGGCGGCTGTTGCCTCTAGGATTCAGAAGTGTTATTTTTGTGGGAACGTCCGGCATCCTCGTTTGAAGTGTCCTGCCCGGGAGGCTGTATGTAGTAAATGCGGTAAGAGAGGTCATTATGCACGTGTTTGTAAATCATTAGGTTCAATTACTTCCTCTTCTGCGACTATTCAACCTGTAGAGAGGGCGTTTATTGCATCAATTTCTGCTGCATTTGCTCATGGCCTAAATAAAGCTATAGTTATGGCCCAAGTTAATGGGTTAGAAGTGAAGGCTCTCATAGATACGGGCAGTACCGAGAGTTTTATAAGTCTTCAGTTTGTGAAGGAAAAGTGTTTGAAAATCTTGCCTGTTACTTATCAGGTGTGTATGGCTCAGACGACCCTTACTTCACAAGTAGCTGGTTGTTGCCTTGTGAAATTGATTCTTCTAGGTAATACGTATACTGATATACGCCTATCTGTTTTGCCTAATCTTTGTGCGGATATTTTGATTGGTCATGATGTGCTTAAATTACACGAGAGTCTTAGTCTTTCATTTGGAGGGACTAAGCCACCCTTATCCATTTGTGGATTAACTTCTGTATCCATTTCTCCATTATCACTTTTTTCCAATTTGATGCCGGAATGTAAGCCAATTGCTACCAAGTCAAGAAGGTATAGCAGTCAGGATAGAGAATTTATTAATTCTGAAGTCCAACGTCTTTTATTGGAAGGAATCATTGAACCTAGTTGTTCGCCTTGGCGGGCTCAGGTAGTTGTCACCACTAACGAGAGGCATAAGAAACGAATGGTGATAGACTACTCTCAAACTATTAATAGGTATACTCAATTAGATGCGTACCCTTTGCCTAAGATTGATGAGCTTATCAACAAAGTATCTCAGTATAAGTTTTTTAGCACTATTGATTTAAAGAGTGCTTATCATCAGATTCCTGTTGTTAAGAGGGATCAACCATATACAGCCTTTGAGGCTGGTGGAAAGCTGTATCAGTTTTGCCGAATACCATTTGGTGTTACTAATGTTGTTGCTTGTTTTCAACGGGCAATGGATGCTTTTATAAGTGATAACTCTCTCTCTGACACCTTTTCATATTTAGATGATATCACGGTGTGTGGTAAATCAAGGGTGGAGCATGATTCTAATTTAGAAAGATTCCTTCAAGCTGCGGAAAAAGTTGGTTTAACTTTTAATAAAGAGAAGTGTATCTTTTCGACTACTGAGGTAAATCTACTGGGGTATATTATCTCGGGAAATAAGATTAAACCAGATCCAGAACGTCTGCGACCATTGATTGATTTACCTTATCCTACTAATTCTAAGGCTTTGCAACGAGTTGTTGGACTGTTTTCTTACTATTCTAATTGGATTGCAAACTTTTCACAGAAGATCCGGCCCCTTATACGGGTTACGACATATCCTCTATCATGGGAGGCCAGGACATGTTTTGATAAATTTAAAAAGGATATCCTAGGAGCAGTTGTGCATTCTATTGATGAGCAGGTTCCCTTTGTGATTGAGACGGATGCTTCTGATTTTGCAATTGGGGCTACTCTGAACCAAAATGGAAGACCTGTGGCCTTTTTCTCACGTACTTTGAACAATAGTGAAAAAAGGCATTCTTCAATAGAGAAAGAGGCATATGCAATAGTAGAAGCACTGCGTAAATGGAGACATTATTTATTGGGGCGACATTTCACATTGGTAACCGATCAAAAATCTGTGTCCTTTACGTTTGATGTTAAACATTTTGGAAAGATTAAAAATGATAAAATAATGAGGTGGAGGATTGAGTTGGCATGTTACCATTTTGATATAGTTTATCATCCGGGGAAGGATAATGTTGCTGCTGATGCACTGTCGAGGACTTATTGTTCTGTGATTCATGGAGATACGCTTATTAATCTTCACAATGCTTTATGTCATCCTGGGGTTACGAGGATGATACACTTCGTACGCAGTAAGAATTTACCCTTTTCAGTTGAGGACGTCAAGCGGATGACTTCATCATGTTCTATCTGTGCTCGGTGTAAACCGAATTTCTTTAAGCCTCAACGAGCTCATCTTATAAAGGCTACTTCTCCTTTTGAACGTTTGAGCATTGATTTTAAGGGGCCTCTTCCTTCAACAACTCAAAATCGATACATATTTACTGTTGTGGATGAGTTTTCAAGGTTTCCTTTTGCTTTTCCTTGCGCAGATGTATCAGCTGCTACAGTTATCAAATGTCTGACTCAACTTTTTGTCATCTTTGGGATGCCTGCGTATATCCATTCGGATCAAGGAAGTTCTTTTATGTCTTCCCAGTTGAAGGAATACCTTCAGAGTCGGGGAATTTCTACTAGTAGAACTACCTCATAAAACCCCCAGGGTAACGGACAGTGCGAACGATACAATGGGGTGATCTGGAAGGCAGTTATGTTGGCTTTGACATCCCGGAATCTTAAGAATACACAGTGGGAAATGGTACTGCCTGATGCCCTGCATTCCATTAGATCATTGCTTTCAACGGCTACTAATGTGACCCCCCATGAAAGGCTCTTTAATTACCCACGGAGATCTACTACGGGATATTCGGTACCTTCATGGCTTACTATGCAGGGACCTGTGTTGCTTCGACGCCATGTTAGATTGTCAAAATATGATCCTTTAGTGGAGGAGGTGGAGCTGTTGGAGGCAAATTCCCAATATGCTCATATTCGATTCCAAGATGGGAAAGAAAGTATTGTTTCAATTAAAGATTTGGCTCCTTGTGGTTGCCAGCCCTCTTCCGAGGATACTAATAATAGTCATGATTCAGATAATGTGGATGTTGTTATAGATACTACGAATGTTTCCAATCCTATTGCAGATAATTATACTTCTATTAGTCAGCCTTTGATGGATGTTCATGACCGTCCTAGTTTACTTCCTGATGGGATTTCCAATCCGGAAACCGTTGATAATCGGGATATGGATAGCCTGTCTGCAGAAGATACTTCGGTGCCTCCGGGTGTGGGAGGGCAAGGAATTTCACCAAGGTTAAGAAGGTCGACACGAACAAGATATCCAGTCGACCGATTGAAAATGGACTTTTAAATTGATAGTAATGTTTTAAAGTTGTTGAAATATTATATTTGTATTTTAGTTGTAAATAAATTAATTATAAATTGTAAAGGTTATTTAGGTTGGAGTATGTTTTAAAAGGAGGGGTGAATGTGGTGATTATTTCCTATGTTTAATAAGAAGTATTGTGATTGGTGAATGGGGTGGTTGTTCTCTGTATTAGTAAGAAGTATTGTAATTGGTTGTTTGTTTCTACCTTGAGATATATGTTGTAAACTCATTGGTAGTGGATGTCAGGTGATTTGTGGTGGCCATCTTAAATTCAGTTCTCTCTAGTCATTGTTGGAGACTGGTGTTGAAAGATGTGCTACTGGGTTTTTAAAGTTAATAAAGCCTAGATTAGAAAGGCAAATCTATTCTTTATTTCACACACCAAGGTCCCTCTGATCCTCTGTCCTTCCTAGGGTCCTACCATTCATTGTGTATTCCCTTGCCTTGTTAGTCCTCCCTAAAAATCACACTTTTCAGGGTTAAATTCCATTTGCCACTGTTCTGCCAATCTAACCATCCTGTCTATATCATCCTGTAGCCTGAGGCTTCCCTCCTCGCTATTTACCACTCCACCAATTTTCGTGTCATCTGCAAACTTACTGATCACAACTCCTACATTCATATCTAAATCATTAATGTACACTACAAACAGCAAAGGACCCAGCACCGATCCCTGCGGTACCCCACTGGACACAGGCTTCCAGTCACAAAAAAAACCTTTGACCATCACCTTCTGCCTCCTGCCACTTAGCCAATTTTGGATCCAATGTGCCAAATTGCCCTGGATCCCATGAGTTCTTACCTTCTTGACCAGGCTCCCACATGGGACTTTGTCAAAAGCCTTACTGAAGTCCATGTAGACTACACTACAACTGCACTACCCTCATCCACACACCTAGTCACCCCCTCAAAAAATTCAATCAAATTGGTTAGACACGATCGCCCCCTGACAAAGCCATGCTGACTATCCTTGAATAATCCTTGCCTCTCCATGTGAAGACTAATTCTGTCCCTCAGAATTTTTTCCAATAATTTCCCTACCACTGATGTTAGGCTCACTGGCCTGTAGTTCCCTGGTTTATCCCTACTACCCTTCTTGAATAATGGTACTACATTAGCTATCCTCCAGTCCTCTGGCACCTCCCCTGTGGCCAGAGAGGTTCTGAAAATTTGTGTCAGAGCCCCTGCAATCTCCTCACTTGCCTCACACAGCAGCCTGCGATACATCTCGTCTGGGCCTGGGGATTTATCCACTTATAAGCCCACTAAAACCGCTAGTACCTTCTTCCTCTCAATACTAATTTGTTCAAGTATATCACAATCCCCCTGACTGATTTCTATGCCTACATCATCCTTCTCCATAGTGAACACAGATGCAAAATATTCATTTAAAACCTCACCTACATCTTTCGGCTCTACACACAGATTGCCACTTTGGTCCCTAATGGGCCCTACTCTTTCCCTGGTTATCCTCTTGCCCTTAATATACTTATAAAACACCTTGGGATTTTCCTTTATTTTGCCTGCCAGTGTTTTTTCATGCCCCCTCCTCGCTCTCCTAATTTCTTTTTTAAGTACCCCGCTGCACTTTCTATACTCCTCTAGGGCTTCCACTGTTTTTAGTCCTTTGTATCTGCCAAAAGCCTCCCTTTTTTTCCTAATCCATTCTTGTATATCCCTTGACATCCAGGGTTCCCTGGGCTTGTTGGTCCCACCCTTGACCTTTACGGGAACATGTTGATGTTGTACTCTCACTATTTCCTTTCTGAAAGACTCTGATGTGGATTTTCCTACAAGTAGCTGATCCCAGTCAACTTTGTTCAGGTCCCACCTTCCCCAGAAACAGACCCAGTGATCCAGGAAACTGAAGCCCTCCCTCCTACACCAACTCTTTGGCCACGCATTCATCTGCTCTATCCTCCTGAGGTGAGGTGACCTAAGGGTTTGCTAACCAAATCAGTGAGTGATCATGCACACAGAGACCCTATAAAAAGTAATGAATTCTGAACTCTGGACACAGATGGGAAACACAGCCAAGAGGAAGGCAGGATCCTGCCGGGTGAATTGGACCCACTGGCCTACAACCAACTCGGATTGATCAACTAAGGTTGATTGTATGTATTGGCCAAATGCACAAGTAAGGGCACAAATATTGTGCATAAGTGCATAGATATTGCATGTAACAGCATAGATATTGCGTGTAATTGCATAGGTATTGCAAAATAATCCATAGTTAAGTACATAGCTATTGCAAAATTTATTGATCAATTTCAATAAAGTACCATTTCATCGGATCATGTTTGACCTTGTAGTATTTCAATATGTCTCAGGATCAGCATCACCAAGTTGGTGGTCACAGAGCTCTGCCACCTCCTCCAAACAGACCTCCAGCCTCACACCAGGATGACTTAAACCCCAGATCCCGTTTGCTCACCACATCCCCATCATACCTTCCCTGTGTAAAGCCATATCACAGCACCCTCCTGGGTGCAAGGGTGAAATGAGAGAGACCACAAAATATTGCAAACTCCATTAATAAATTTATGCATAAACTTATCACACATAGCACATTCATTCTAATAACTAATGACCCTTGTGCCTCCCTTAGTTGAATAGCTGTCATGACGTGCAAGGTGTGAGAGGTGGGTGTGAGTATTGGTAGATAGAGTTTGTTGGTGTGTGAGTGCTGGGGGTGTTGTGCTTTGGGCAGTGTGTGAAGCTTGTGGTACAGATGGTGGTACGTAGCATTTGTTGAAGCATTGAATCACCCTGACTACCCGACTGAGGTGGATCTGCCATCAGCACACCTGCTTCAGTCCTTCTCCTTGTTGTGCTTCTCCTTGCTGAGGCAGCTGCACAGCCAGCAATGCTGAGAATGAAGTGCTGCAGTATCAATGAACCTCCCCTTTAAGTACTGGGAAAAGCCTGTGGCAATAATGAGTTGTGATTAGACTGCACCCAATATTGGTCCACCCTTTGAGTGTAATGCCACTGAGCTTGAGCTTTAAGACTTGATTTAGGGCCCCAATCATTTCTTTCAGCAGTGAGAATGAATTTTGTGTGCAGTCTAAAGCATTAGCGCCTGGCACTAACTCTCAAACTTTTCTAATGATCCTACCCATTACTGGGCTATAATGAATTTCTAGCCCTGAAAATCCAAGCTCATTGGTGTTGGGTGGACCAATATCGGGTGCAGTCTAATCACAACTCATCATTGCCACAGGCTTTTTTCACTTCTTAAAGGGGAGGTACATTGATGCTGAACCAGGTGTGCTCACGGCAGATCCACGCCCCAGGCAGAGAGCTCGCAGATTCTCCAATGAAGCATTGGCGGCATTGGTTTTCGCTATGGAGAGAGTGGGAGGGCGGTGCTTTACTCGGCAAGTGGCAGGAGGCTCGTGCCACAAGTCTTCCACACGTGTGGAGGGAGGTAGCGCAGCATGTCTCGGGCAGCACTGTGGTCCCCAGGACCCACACACAGTGCAGGAAGAAATTTAACAAACTCATTCAGCTGGTCAGGGTGAGTGAGTACTTCAACAAATGCTACATGCCACCATCTGAACCATAATCTTGACACACTGCCCAAAGCACCATACCCCAGCACTCACCCACCAACAAACTCTACCTACCAACACTCACACCCACATCTCACACCTTGCACACAGTGACAACTATTCAACTATGGCAGGCACATCAGCCAAACACATTGCTCCACACTCACTCACACACTTTCCTTTCTTTTGCAGGCCAAGGTGGCTCACAACAGGAGGGAGCAGGAGCACACAGGCAGGGGACAAGCCAACACCCAACCACTGTCTGCGCTGGAGTGCTGCAAATCATTGGCTGGCAGGTGGTGGGGACCGTGGCCACCGGTGACATTGACCCCCTTGGGGACAACAACGGTGTGTTCATCCCTACTCCTTCTTACATCCCACTTCCCCCTCACCACACAAGTGTTTCGCACTTTCCAGCTAATCATGCTGTATGCATGCATTTCTCCCTTTCTGCCCCCCTCCTCTCACCTTAACCCAACTCTTGTGCCTTAATGCTTTCAGATAATGAGCAAGCACCTGAGCAGCCTGTCCCTGAGGGCACCGTAGAGAGCGAGGCGGGAGAAGAGGAGGAGGAAGAAGACACCGCGACACTGCATTTCTCACCCGTAGGCACCAGCTCAGATACTGGCACTACGCATTCTTTAGAGGGTAGTATAATAGTGGGATCTGCACAGCATGATGCACCGGGAACTAGTGGGCTGCAGCAAGGCCAGGGGAAAAGGGTAGCTCGGGAGACAGCTCCCCAGAGGGTGAGTTCGTGCGCGTGTCCTGCTGCACAGGACTCGATGGGAAGACCTTCAGCAGAGGGTGATGGGTGTGGTAAACCACTGTTTGTATTCCACTGTGTACATGCCTGGACATGCCTCGGCTGACTCCTCCCACAAGTCCTAGTATAAAGGTGACTGCTCCCCAGCCCTTTGTATTTCTGGACCGGTCGACCACTCGAGGCAGACCTTCATTCTTTTGTTAATAAAAGCCTTTAGTTACTCTCTTAACTCTCAGTCTTTTATGAGTAATTGATAGCGCATCAATTTTATTAACAAAAGTTTTATAATGGAGAAGATCCTCACACCAGCATGCCTGGACTTAGATCATCGGGAGGCGGACTCATCCACCAAGTCTACTCACTGGCTTAAGTGTTTCAAAAAATTCCTGACCGCCTCCGCAGCAATCAAATCGGACGAGGACAAACTGGATGTCCTGACCTCCAAAGTGAACCACCGAGTGTACTCGGTCATCCAAGACGCGACCTCGTACGCGGACGCTATCAAGCTCCTCAAGGACCAGTACACGCGCCCAGTGAACGAAGTGTACGCCAGGCACCTTCTGGGGAGTCGTAAACAACAACCTGGGGAATCGACCGTGGAATACCTTCAGGCACTATCTGTGCTTGGCCGGGCCTGTGGTTGTAAGGATGTAAAGGCCGCCACGTACACAGAGGAACTTATCCGGGACGCTTTTGTAGCGGGCCACAGATCCAATTACACCCGACAGCGACTGTTGGAGCAGAGTGACCTCGACCTCAACAAGGCCTCTGAACTCGCACTATCATTGGATGCAGCCTACCGGGGCATGGATGCCTACTCCTCTGCACCGTGGATGCCGCGGGGAATGACAGCCTGGGACACGGTAGGACCGCCTCATAGCGCCGTGCCACCCCAGCCACACCCCAGCAACGGCCCAACTACCGCAGCAGTGTCCCAAGGCCAGACAGCAGTGCCCCAAGGCCAGAAATGCTACTTCTGTGGCCAGGCAAAACACCCCAGAGTGCGCTGCCCGGCGAAAAACGCGATCTGCTCGGGCTGCGGGAAGAAGGGACACTACGCTAACGTCTGCAGGGCCAAAGCCACCCCGAACCCCAGCAGCGCCGTGTGTGGGCCATGCGGGCCACCATCTTGGGCCTCCCCGGCCATGTGCGAACCACCGGTACAGCAGCCATTTTGGATGCCTCCAGCCACATGGGGATCATGGACGCCGCCATCTTGGACGACAGCCGGAATGCAGCAGGCCCCCAACACCACCTCATCTGATACCCGCAGCGACACACCGACCCCTACGCTGGCACCCGTTTCGCTGGCATCCGTTACACTGGACCAAGCGAGACCGCACCAGCGGGCCAGTTCCACAATGGACATTAAGGTAAATGGCCATGATACAATCTGCCTTTTTGACTCTGGGAGCACGGAGAGCTTCATCCACCCCGACACGGTGCGGCGTTGCTCTCTCCCAGTCCTGCCTGCGCACCAGCGGATTTCTATGGCCTCCGAGTCCCAGTCGGCGGACATCGGCGGCTACTGCGTAGTGACACTCGTAGTAGACGGGACCGTGTATGATCATTTTAAACTTCTGGTCCTGCCCGACCTCTGCGCTGCCGTCCTGCTGGGGTTAGATTTTCAGTGCCACCTTAAAAGTGTTACGATGGCGTACGGTGGACCCCTACCCCCACTCACAGTCCGCAGCCAGCAGCTCCCAAATTGCCCGCCGCGCACCAGGTGCAACCTCTCCACACTCAGAGTCACCCCCCCCGCCACTGTTTGCTAACCTCACCCCCGACTGTAAGCCCATCGCCACAAAGAGCAGGCGATACAGTGCCGGGGACAGGGTGTTTATTAAAACCGAAGTGGAGCGGCTCCTGAAGGAAGGAATTATTGAGGGCAGCACCAGCCCCTGGCGAGCCCAGGTTGTGGTCGTTAAGACCGGCGAGAAGCAGCGCCTGGTCATCGACTACAGCCAGACAATAAATCGCTACACCCTGCTGGACGCCTACCCACTCCCCCGCATAGCTGATATGGTCAACCAGATCGCGCAGTACCACGTCTTCTCGGCCATTGACCTGAAATCAGCGTACCACCAGCTCCCTATCCACCCTGAGGACCGCCAGTATACTGCCTTTGAGGCAAACGGCCGCCTCTACCACTTCCTTAGGGTTCCCTTTGACGTCACCAACGGGGTCTCCGTCTTCCAAAGGGAGATGGACCGGATGGTAGATCAAAATGCGTTGCAGGCCACTTTCCCATATCTGGACAATGTGACCATCTGCGGCCGTGACTTGCAGGACCATGACGCAAACCTCGAAAAATTCCTCCGCACCGCCCAACTCCTGAACCTGACATATAACAAGGAGAAGTGCATATTCCGCACAAACCGCCTCGCCATCCTTGGCTGTGTTGTGGAACACGGAGTCATCGGCCCTGACCCCGACCGGATGCGTCCCCTTATGGAACTCCCACTGCCCCACTGCCTCAAGGCCCTGAAGAGGTGCCTAGGGTTTTTCTCCTATTATGCCCAGTGGGTCCCCTACTATGCGGACAAGGCCCATCCGCTGATCAAGTCCACCTTTTTTCCCTTGACGGCAGAGGCCCGCTTAGCCTTCCACCGTATCAAGGAAGACATTGCCAAAGCCACCATGCACGCAGTGGACGAATCCATCCCCTTCCAGGTGGAAAGCGACGCGTCCGACTTTGCCCTGGCCGCTACCCTCAATCAGGCGGGGAGACCCGTGGCCTTCTTTTCACGAACCCTCCAAGGCCCGGAGACCAGACACTCCGCTGTTGAGAAGGAGGCCCAGGCGATTGTGGAGGCTGTGCGTCATTGGAGGCACTACCTGGCCGGAAAACTATTTACCCTGCTCACTGACCAACGTTCAGTTGCTTTCATGTTTAACAACAAGCAGAGGGGCAAAATCAAAAATGACAAGATCTTGAGGTGGAGAATCGAACTTTCCACCTACAATTACGAGATCTTGTACCGGCCCGGGAAGCTCAATGAACCCCCGGATGCGCTATCGCGTGGCACCTGCGCCAGCGCGCAGATCGATAGACTGCGGGCCCTCCACAATGACCTCTGCCACCCGGGGGTCACCAGGTTCTTCCACTTCATCAAGGCCCGCAACCTGCCTTACTCTATTGAGGAGGCCAGGACCATGACCAGGAACTGCCAAGTCTGCGCTGAGTGCAAACCGCACTTTTATAGACCAGACAGGGCCCACCTGATAAAAGCCACTCGCCCCTTCGCGCGCCTGAGCGTTGATTTTAAAGGGCCTCTCCCCTCCTCCGACCGCAATGTGTACTTCCTCAATATTATTGATGAGTACTCCCGTTTCCCGTTCGCCATCCCCTGCCCGGACATGACCAGTGCCACGGTCATTAAATGTCTGAACGACCTCTTCACCCTGTTCGGTTTCCCCAGCTATATCCATAGCGACCGGGACTCATCGTTTATGAGCGACGAACTCCGTCAGTACCTGCTAACTAGGGGTATTGCCACAAGCAGGACCACCAGTTACAACCCCCGGGGGAACGGACAGGTGGAAAGAGAAAATGCGACAGTTTGGAAGGCTGCCCTGCTAGCCTTAAAGTCTAGGGGCCTTCCAACCTCCCGCTGGCAGGATGTGCTCCCCGATGCGCTCCACTCTATTCGGTCACTGCTCTGCACTGCCACTAACGCCACCCCTCATGAGAAAATGTTTGTCTTCCCAAGGAAGTCCACATCGGGGACATCGCTACCGCCATGGCTGACGTCCCCAGGGCCGGTCCTACTGAGAAGGCACGTGAGGACCCATAAAATGGACCCCCTGGTCGAGAGGGTCGACCTCCTCCACGCCAACCCCCAGTATGCTTACATTGCATACCCGGACGGGCGGGAGGACACAGTCTCCATAAGAGACCTTGCACCCTCGGGGGCCGCAGTAACCCACTACTCACTACCACCCCCCCCCCACGATCCGATATCCAGCCCCAGCAGACGGCAGGCCTGGGCCCTGTGACCCGCTCGACATCTACGAGGACGACACGCCTGTGCCACAGTCCACGCAGGACTCGACGCCGGAAGCTCCACTACCCCTGCCGTCGCCACGCCGATCACAGCGGCAGACAAGACCTCCGGAGAGACTCCAATACACTAACTTTTAATACACTTCACCCCGCCGGACTCAATTTTAAACAAGGGGTGAATGTGGTAAACCACTGTTTGCATTCCACTGTGTACATGCCTGGACATGCCTCGGCTGACTCCTCCCACAAGTCCTAGTATAAAGGTGACTGCTCCCCAGCCCTTTGTATTTCTGGACCGGTCGACCACTCGAGGCAGACCTTCATTCTTTTGTTAATAAAAGCCTTTAGTTACTCTCTTAACTCTCAGTCTTTTATGAGTAATTGATAGCGCATCAATGGGCATACACATGGAGATGATAGGTGCAGTGGAAAGGGTACCCGAGAGCCTCTCAGCAATGGTAAGGAGCATGGAGGAGTCCGCCTCCAACATTGCACAAGTCTCTGCACACACCATGGAGCCCATCATTTCCAGTCTGCAAAGGATGGCAGTCTCCCAGAGAGACCGTAGCAACCCAGACCTGATGCCGCATGTGATGGGCGATCTGCCAGCTTCCATTGCAGCACAGGCGGAAACGACGCAACATCTTAGTGCTGTAATGCAGTCTATGCTTGGTGCCATCCAATTTCAGACTGCTCTCATGCAGTCTCAGCTTGATGCCACGCTAGCTCTGACTGCTGCCATCATGGCTGGGTCTACTACCATCGACCGGGGCTTTCATGGTGTCGCAGCAGGCCAGCAATCTGTGGTCCAACAGATTGCTTGGGATGCTGAGGTGCTGCCCCGGGAGCAGTGGGTCCATGGAGCAGGAACCTGTTGTCCTCTCTAAATGGCCGACCCCTTATTCTGAGACTGTGACCCCTGGTTCTAGACTCCCCAGCCAGGGGAAACATATTCCCTGCATCTACCCCGTCAAGCCCTGTAAGAATTTTGTATGTTTCAATGCGATCACCTCTCATTCTTCGAAACTCCAGAGAATATAGGCCTAGTCTACTCAATCTCTCCTCATAGGACAATCCCCCCATCCCAGAAACCAGTCTGGTGAACCTTTGTTGCACTCCCTCTATGGCAAGTATATCCTTCCTTCGGTAAGGAGACCAAAACTGTACACAATACTCCAGGTGTGGTCTCACCAGGGCCCTATATAACTGCAGTAAGATGTCTTTACTCTTATGCTCAAATCCTCTTGTAATAAAGGCCAACATACCATTTGCTTTCCTAATTGCTTGCTGTACCTGCATGTTAACTTTCAGTGATTCGTGTACAAGGACACCCAGGTCCCTCTGAACACCAACATTTCCCAATCTTTCACCATTTAAAGAATACTCTACTTTTCAATTTTTCCTACCAAAGTGAATAACTTCACATTTCTCCACATTATATTCCATTTGCCGTGATCTTGCCCATTCACTTAGCCTGTCTATGTCCAGTTGAAGCCTCCTTGCATCCTCCTCACAACTTACATTCCCACCCAGCTTTGTATCATCAGCAAACTTGGATATATTACATTTGGTCCCCTCTTCCAAATCATTGATGTAGATTGTGAATAACTGAGGCCCAAGCATTGATCCTTGTGGTACCCCACTAGTTACAGCCTGCCAACCTGAAAATGACCCGTTTATTCCTACTCTGTGTTTTCTGTCCGTTAACCAATCCCCAATCCATGTTAGTATATTACCCCCAATCCCATGAGCCCTAATTTTGTTTAATAGCCTTTTGTGCGGCACCTTATCGAATGCCTTCTGAAAATCCAAATACTCTACATCCACTGGTTCCCTCTTATCTATTCTGCTAGTTACAACTGCAAAAAATTCTAACGGATTTGTCAAACACGATTTCCCTTTCATAAATCTGTGTTGACTCTGCCCATTCCTATTATTATTTTCTAAGTGCCCTGTTACCACGTCCTTAATAATAGATTCTAGCATTTTCCCTACTACTGATGTCAGGCTAACTGGTCTTTGGTTCCCCGTTTTCTCTCTCCCTCCTTTCTTAAATAGTGGGGTTACATTTGCTACCTTCCAATCCACGGGAACTGTTCTAGAATCTAACAACTAATTCTAATGCTACAACAGCTAAGCATTTGAATCAAATGTCAGAAAAGCAAACCAATTTCAGTACAAACCACAAATTAAATGAAAAAACTCCCCAGTGACTGCATCTATGATCTTGTGAAAGAATTCAATTCAAAAGCTTCAAGTGTCATGCTGTTAGCATCGTAATTCACTCGACCTTTTTATTTATTTTCTCTCCTTTGCCTCTTCAGGTGATGATTCATGCTGATGTATGGTGCTATGAGCATTAGTGTTTATCTAAGTAGCCATTTCTCATGTGTTAGCCTAGACAGTTAAGCACTGATTTTGTGAGAATGGCAAAAACAAACTTGAGTTCCCCACTAAGTCTCACCGCATCCTGACTTGGACATATATCACCTTTCCTTCATCGTCGCTGGGTCCACATCCTGGAATTCCTTGCTTAACACCATTGTGGAATCACCATCACCACAAGTATCGCATTGATTCAAGGAGAAGGCAATTGGGATGGCCAATAAATGCAGCCTAGTCGGCATCACCTACAACCCAAGAACAAATTAAAAAACACTGCCCTGATGGTATAGAAACATAGAAACATAGAAGATAGAAGCAGGAGTAGGCCATTCGGCCCTTCGAGCCTGCTCCGCCATTCAATGAGATCATGGCTGATCATCCAAATTCAGTACCCTGTCCCTGCCTTCTCCCCATATCCCTTGATCCCTTTAGCCTCAAGAAATATATCCAACTCTTTCTTGAATATATTTAATGAACTGGCCTCCACCGCCTTCTGTGGCAGAGAATTCCACAGGTTCACCACTCTCTGGGTGAAGAAATTCCTCCTCATTTCAGTCCTAAATGGCTTACCCCTTATCCTTAGACTATGGACAAAGTCAACATGAACCCCTGGTTCTGGACTCCCCGGCCATCAGAAACATCCTTTCTGCATCTAGTCTGTCCAGACCTGACAGAATGTTATAGGTTTCGATGAGATCCCCTCTCAATCTTCTAAACTCCAGTGAGTATAAGCCCAATTGACACAATCTCTCCTCGTACGTCATTCCTGCCATCCCAGGTATCAGCCTGGTGAATCTTCGCTGCACTCCCTCCATGGCAAGAACGTCCTTCCTCAGGTAAGGTGACCAAAACTGCACACAATACTCAAGGTGCGGTCTCACCAAGGCCCTGTACAACTGCAGCAAGACATCCTTGTTCTTGTACTCGAAGCCTCTTGCTACGAAGGCCAACATACCATTTGCCTTCTTAACCGCCTGCTGCACCTGCATGCTTACCTTCAGCGGCTGGTGCACAAGAACACCCAGGTCTCTTTGCACTTCCACTTCTCCCAATCTATTGCCATTCAAATAATAATCTGCCTTCCTGTTTTTGCCACCAAAGTGGATAACCTCACATTTATCCACATTATAGTGCATTTGCCATGTTTCTGCCCAATCACCCAACCTGTCCAAATCGTACTGGAGTTTCATGACATCCTCCTCACAGCATACCCTCCCACCCAGCTTTGTGTCGTCTGCAAATTTGGAGATATTACATCCAATTCCCTCGTCCAGATCATTAATATATATTGTGAACAGCTGGGGTCCTAAGACCGATCCTTGCGGTACCCCACTAGTCACTGCCTGCCACTCGGAAAACGATCCGTTTATTCCAACTCTTTGCTTTCTGTCCGCCAACCAGTTCTCTATCCAAGTCAATACCTTGCCCCCAATCCCATGTGCCTTAATTTTGCACGCTAATCTCTTATGCGGGACCTTATCGAAAGCCTTCTGAAAGTCCAAATACACCACATCCACTGGTTTTCCCTTATCTATTTTACCAGTTACATCCTCAAAAAATTCCAGTAGATTAGTCAAGCATGATTTATCTTTTGTAAATCCATGTTGACTTTGTCCGATCCTGTCACTGCTTTCCAAGTGCTCTGCTATTACATCTTTTATAATGGACTCTAGCATTTTCCCCACTACCGATGTCAGGCTTACCAGCCTATAATTCCCCGCTTTTTCTCTGCCGCCTTTTTTGAATAGTGGGGTAACATTAGCTACCCTCCAATCCACGGGTACTGTTCCAGAGTCTATCGAGTTCTGGAAGATGACCAGCAATGCATCTACTATTTCTAGGGCCACTTCCTTAAGTACCCTGGGATGTAGATTATCAGGCCCTGGGGATTTATCGGCCTTCAGTCCTATCAATTTTCCGAACACCATTTCCCTACAAATACTGATTTCTTTCAGTTCCACCCTTTCATCAGACCCTATGTTCCGCGGTATTTCTGGGAGGTTATTTGTGCCCTCCTTTGTGAAGACAGAACCAAAATATGTATTTAGTTGGTCTGCCATTTCTTTGCTCCCCATTATAAATTCCACCAATTCTGACTGCAAGGGACCTACGCTTGACTTCACCAATCTTTTTCTCTTTACATATCTATAAAAGCTTTTACAGTCAGTTTTTATGTTCCCTGCAAGCTTACTCTCATATTCTATTTTCCCTTTCTTAATTAATCCCTTTGTCCTCCTTTGTTGAACCCTAAACTGCTCCCAATCCTCAGGAGTATTGCTTTTTCTGGCCAATTTGTATGTCCTCTCCTTGGATCTTATGCTATCCCTAATTTCCCTTGTTAGCCACGGTTGAGTCACGTTTTTTGTTTTATTTTTATCCCAAACTGGGATGAATAACTTCTGTAGTTCACCCATTCGGTCTTTGAATGTTTGCCATTGCCTATCCACCGTCAACCCTTTGAGTGCCATTCCCCAATCAATCCAACCCAACTCGCTCCTCAGACCATCATAGTTTCCTTTACTTAAATTGAGGACCCTAGTTTCTGAGTCAAATACTTCATTCTCCATCTTAATGAAGAATTCGATCATATTATGATCGCTCCGACCCAAGGGGCCTCGTACAACAAGATTGCTAATTAATCCTTTCTCGTTACATAATACCCAGCCTAAGATGGCCTGATCTCTGGTTGGTTCCTCGACATATTGGTCCAGGAAACCATCCCGTAAACACTCCAGGAATTCCTCCTCCACAGTATTGTTACTAATTTGGTTAGCCCAATCTATATGCAGATTAAAGTCACCCATGATGACTGCTGTGCCCTTATTGCACGCTTCTTTAATTTCCCTTTTAATGCCATCCCAACCTCCGCCTTACTGTTTGGAGGTCTATATACGACTCCCACTAATGTATTTTCCCCTTAGTATTTCTCAATTCTACCGATACAGATTCCACATCATCAGAGCTAATATCCTTCATTACAATTGTGTTAATCCCTTCTTTAAACAGTAATGCTACCCCTCCTCCCTTTCCTTTTTGCCTATCTTTCCTGAATATCGAATACCCCTGGATGTTGAGTTTCCAGTCTTGGCCATCCTTGAGCCACGTTTCCGTAATCCCAACCAAATCATATTTGTTTACCTCTATTTGTGCAGCCAATTCATCCACCTTATTACAAATGCTCCTCGCATTAAGACACAAAGCCTTCAGGCTTGTTTTTTTAACACTCTTAGACCTATTAGAATTATTATTTACTGTGGCCACATTTGATTTAAACCGTTGATTTCTCTGACTGCCACTTTTGTTTTTCTCCTTCCTATCTTTTGCTTTTATCCTTGTTTCCCTTTCCTCTGTCTCCCTGCTCAGGTTCCCAACCCCCTTCCATTTTAGTTTAAACCCTCCCCCACAGCACTAGCAAACACTCCCCCTAGGACATCGGTTCCAGCACTGCCCAGGTGCAGACCGTCCGGTTTGAACTGGTCCCACCTCCCCCAGAACCGGTTCCAATGCCCCTGGAACTTGAATCCCTCCCCGGCACCATTCCTCTAGCCACATATTCATCTGAAGTATCCTTCTATTTCTACTCTGACTAGCACATGGCACTGGTAGCAATCCTGAGATTACTACCTTTGAGGTCCTGTTTTTTAATTTACCTCCTAACTCCCTATATTCCGCTTTTAGGACCTCATCCCGCTTTTTACCTATATCGTTGGTGCCTATATGCACCACGACAACTGGCTGTTCGCCCTCCCCTTCCAAGATGTTCTGCAGCCGCTCGGAGACATCCTTGACCCTTGCACCAGGGAGGCAACACACCATCCTGGAGTCTTGTTTGCGGCCGCAGAAATGCCTATCTATTCCCCTTACAATTGAATCCCCTATTACTATAGCTCTACCATTCTTTTTCCTCCCATTCTGTGCAGCAGAGCCACCCCTGGTGCCAGGAAGTTGGCTGCTGCTGCCTTCCTCTGATAAGCCATCCCCCCCAACAGTACTCAAAGTGGTGTATCTGTTGGAGAGGAGGATGGCCACAGGGGACCCCTGCACTACCTGCCTGCGCCTACTACTCTGCCTGTTGGTCACCCGTTCCCTTTCTTCCTGTCCAACCTCTACCTTTGGTGTGTCCAACTCCCTAAACATGCTATTCACGATGTCCCGAGCATCGTGAATGCTCCAGTATGCATCCAATCGCAGCTCCAGTGCCACAATGCGGTCTGTCAGTAGCTGCAGCTGGGTGCACTTCCTGCACACGTAGTTGTCAGGGACACAGGAAGTGTCCCTGAGTTCCCACATTTCGCAGGAGGAGCAGATCACAGGGCCGGGCTGTCCTGCCATGACTTACCCTTTAATTAATTGAGTTTAAATTAAATCAATCAATCCCGCTAATTACACTACAGTTAAATAGTTTACCAACAGTCACCGCTACACCAGAGAGACCTTAGAAACTATAAAACAGAGTTAAAGTTTAAAAAAGAGAGAAATACTCACCAACCAATCACTTACCTGCTTCCTGCTGATGTCACACTTGGATTACTTTTTACCTCTCTCACGGAACCTGGATTGGTCGGGCCTCTGGTGATCCCTCGCAGGTCTGCTGCCTCTCCGGTCTCGGGGCTCTGGGCCTCGCTGCCTCGGGCTGCTCTTTAAGTAGCTCCGCCGCCTCTGGTGCTCCCTCGCAGGTCCGCTGCCTCTCCAGTCTCGAGGCTCTGGGCCTCGCTGCCTCGGGCTGCTCTTTAAGTAGCTTCGCTGCCTCTGGTGCTCCCTCGCAGGTCTGCTGCATCTCCGGTCTCGGGGCTCTGGGCCTCGCTGCCTCGGGCTGCTCTTTAAGTAGCTCCGCCGCCTCAGGTGCTCCCTCGCAGGTCCGCTGCCTCTCCGGTCTCGGGTCTCATGAATGGCCAGCAACTCAGTGCACAGGCTACAACCAATTTTCTGATGGGAGTCCATCCCCTAATGTGAATAGGGTACTAAAACATGGAAGAATTGCCCAGGGAGCACTTGGCGCGGGAGTGGAAAATTAAGTGAGGAAGATTTTATTTAACGGCTGCAGCTCTGTGTAGTTGAAGGTTCTGCTGCAGGAGATACACCGAGGAGGCCACCCTCCAGTAAAAGCACAAGTACGCGCTGCAAGGAGGGATGTTGCTGGCCAAGTCAACGTATTCATCCTGGTCCCTTGTTCCTGGCTGCAAATGAGGGAGAAGTTTGCTGGTTTCAAGAGCGAGGTGAAAGTCAATGTGCTCCTTTCTTACGAGGACCATCAACCATGCCACAAACCTAAGCTAGAAGCTGCAGCACCCTCTGGGAGGTATCATCTGATGCACTGTACACAATCTTGCACACACCTTCATTGTGCCGAAGCTGTACGGTTGGTGCCTCTTAAAGGTAGAGGTGGCATGTGTGAAATTGCAAACAGGTGCTGAGGCTTTTGTATGGTCCCAATAAAATGTCAGAAGGAACCTGGAATAATGAAACAAAGTATTGACAAGAAAAAAAAATGCAGAAATGGAGGAACGCCCAGCAAAACCAACTAATACCCAGAATCAAATGCAGCAAAATGTACGTGAAACCAAATTTTAAAAATGATCTGCAACATAAAGCTCTACATGTAATGATCAATAACATGTCATTCTATAGTGGACACTAGGTGGAGCCGTAGAGCTGTGTAGAGCTGTATATAGCTGTATGTATAAGACTACACTACCCAGCTGTTTGTATATTAAGACTACATTACCCATGAGGCACTAGGCTACCCACAAGGCAACAGTCAAGATGGAAGCCTCTACAGATACTGTACCTAGTCCACATGTGCTCAATAAAAGTGTCCAGCAAAAGCTAGCTGTGTTCATAATAAGAATGTCTATTTATTAATGAACATAAGATGGTACCAGGATGGTGAAGATCTGCTGAAAATTGTGAAAAGCGACATGGGGAATTTGAAGCCACCAGAGCGTTTGAAACTCACAGGAAAAATCGACTACAATTGGCAGACTTTTAAACAACAATTCAAACTCTACATTGCAGCCATCGGATTCGGTACGAAGCCAGACGCAAGGAAGATAGCATTGCTGCTTACGGTTGCAGGCCCACAGGCGATAGAGGTATTTAATACATTTGTATTTATTCCAGAGGAGAACAGAGAAAAATTAGAAGATGTGCTAAAAAAATTTGATGCACATTGCTCTCCCAAAAAGAATGAGACCTATGAAAGATACATGTTCTGTTCAAGGACACAGCAACAAAATGAGACTTTTGATAGCTTTATAACTGATCTGAAACTGAAAGCACAGACATGTAATTTCTCTGAGCTGAAATCATCCATGATTCGTGACCAGATTGTGTTTGGTATTCATGATAAAAAAGTCAGGGAACGTCTGTTGAGAGAAACCGAACTAAATTTGGACAATGCAGTGAAAATATGCCAAGCCAGCGAGCTAGCTCGGAAGCACATGAAGACTTTCAGTGAAATCAATAATGATGTAATTGTAATGAGTGATAATGCTGCTGTCAGTGCTGTGTCCTACAAGGTGAAGAAACGTGGGCAGAACAGAAATGATCTGGTGTTGATAAACACATGGGAGTATGATATTGTTGCTATCACGGAGACATGGTTGAGGGAAGGGCAAGATTGGCAGCTCAATATTCCGGGGTACAGAATCTTCAGGCGAGACAGAGGGGGAGGTATAAGAGGAGGGGGTGTCGCAATATTAATTAAGGAGTCAATTACTGCAGTAAGGAGGGATGATATATTAGCAGGGTCCTCTAAGGAGGCCATATGGGTGGAGCTTAAAAACAAAAAGGGGGCAAGCACTTTGCTGGGAGTGTGCTATAGGCCTCCAAACAGTCAGGGGGAGATAGGGGAACAGATATGTAGGCAAATCTCAGAGAAATGTGCAAATAATAGGGTAATAATAATGGGGGATTTCAACTTCCCCAATATTAACTGGGATAGTCAGAGTGTGAAAGGCTCAGAGGGTGTAGAATTCTTAAAGTGCATCCAGGAGAGCTTTTTGAGCCAGCATGTAGAAAGTCCTACAAGAGAGGGGGTGGTACTGGACCTAATTCTAGGGAATGTGGCCGGCCAAGTGGAAAAAGTGCTAGTAGGTGAGCACTTTGGTGATAGTGACCATAATATGGTAAGATTTAAGGTGGTCATGGAAAAGGACAGGGATGGGCCGGAAATAAAGGTTCTAAATTGGGGGAAGGCCGATTTTAATAGGATAAGGCAGGATCTGGCCAAAATGGACTGGGATCAGCTACTTGTAGGAAAATCCGCATCGGAGCAATGGGAGGCTTTCAGAAGGGAGATTGAGATCATACAATGGCAACATGTTCCCGTAAAGGTCAAGGGTGGTTCCAAAAACCACAGGGAACCTTGGATGTCAGGGGATATACGAGAATGGATTAGGAAAAAAAGGAGGGCTTTTGGTAGATACAAAAGGCTAAAGACGGAGGAAGCCCTAGAGGAGTACAGAAAGTGCAGGGGGATACTTAAAAAAGAAATTAGGAGATCAAGGAGGGGCCATGAAATAACACTGGCGAGCAAAATAAAGGAAAATCCGAAGATGTTTTATAAGTATATTAAGGGTAAGAGGATAACTAGGGAAAAAATAGGGCCCATTAGGGACAAAAGTGGCAATCTGTGTGTGGAGCCGGAAGATGTAGGAGGGGTTCTAAATGAATTTTTTGCATCTGTTTTCACTATGGAGAAGGACGATGTAGACATAGAAATAGGGCAGGGGGACTGTGATATGCTCGAACATATTAACATCGAGAGGGAGGAGGTATTGGCGGTTTTAGCTGGCCTAAAAATGGATAAATCCCCAGGTCTGGATGGAATGTATCCCAGGCTGCTGTGTGAGGCAAAGGAGGAGATTGCGGGGGCTCTAACACATATATTCAGGACCTCTCTGGCCACAGGGGATGTGCCAGAGGACTGGAGAACCGCTAATGTAGTACCATTATTCAAGAAGGGTAGTAGGGAAAAACCGGGGAACTACAGGCCAGTGAGCCTAACATCAGTGGTAGGAAAATTATTGGAAAAAATCCTGAGGGACAAAATTTGTCTCCACTTGGAGAGGCAAGGATTAATCAGGGATAGTCAACATGGCTTTGTCAAGGGAAGATCATGTCTGACTAATTTGATTGAATTTTTTGAGGGGGTGACTAGGTGTGTGGATGAGGGTAACGCAGTGGATGTGGTATACATGGATTTCAGTAAGGCCTTCGATAAAGTCCCGCACAGGAGACTGGTCAAGAAGGTAAGAGCCCATGGAATCCAGGGTGCCTTGGCACATTGGATACAAAACTGGCTTAGTGGCAGAAGGCAGAGGGTGATGGTTGAAGGTTGTTTTTGTGACTGGAAGCCTGTGGCCAGTGGGGTACCACAGGGATCAGTGCTGGGTCCCTTGCTGTTTGTGGTCTACATTAATGACTTGGATATGAATGTAAAGGGTATGATCAGTAAGTTCGCGGATGATACAAAAATTGGTAGGGTGGTAAATAGCGAGGAGGGTAGCCTCAGTCTGCAGGACGATATAGATGGGTTGGTCAGATGTGCGGAACAGTGGCAAATGGAATTTAACCCGGAAAAGTGCGAGGTGATGCACTTTGGGGGGACTAACAAGGCAAAGGACTACACAATGAATGGAAAGACCCTAGGCAAGACGGAGGGTCAGAGGGATCTGGGTGTGCAAGTGCACAGATCCCTGAAGGCGGCGGAACAGGTAGATAAGGTGGTAAAAAAGGCATATGGGATACTTGCCTTCATTAGCCGAGGCATTGAATATAAGAGCAAGGAGGTTATGATGGAGCTGTATAAAACACTGGTTAGGCCACAGCTGGAATACTGTGTGCAGTTCTGGTCGCCACACTACAGGAAGGATGTGATCGCTTTAGAGAGGGTGCAGAAGAGGTTCACCAGGATGTTACCAGGGCTGGAGCACTTCAGCTATGAAGAGAGACTGGGCAGATTGGGTTTGTTTTCCTTGGAGCAGAGGAGGCTGAGGGGGGACATGATTGAGGTGTACAAAATTATGAGGGGCATAGATAGGATGGATGCTGTGGAGCTTTTTCCCTTAGTAGAGGGGTCAATAACTAGGGGGCATAGATTCAAGGTAAAGGGCGGGAGGTTTAGAGGGGATTTGAGAAAGAACTTTTTCACCCAGAGGGTGGTTGGAGTCTGGAACTCACTGCCTGAAAGGGTTGTGGAGGCAGAAACCCTCACAACATTTAAGAAGCATTTGGATGTGCACTTGAAATGCCATAGCATACAAGGCTACGGGCCAAATGCTGGAATATGGGATTAGATTAGGCAGGGCTTGATGGCCGGCGCGGACACGATGGGCCGAAGGGCCTCTATCCGTGCTGTATTACTCTATGACTCTATGGCCTAGAAATTCACTGGCCTTAGCGCCGCTTTTGAGGCGCTAGAGGGCCTAGCGCCGAAGTTATGGCCAATTTAGAAATTGACAGGGGCCCTAAATCGGCGTTAGGCCGGTAGCGCTGCGCCGGCACCGATGACGTCATTGGTGTGCGCAGCGTCCCGGTTGCCATGGTAACCCGCCCGAACTCGGAAATTGAGTTGCGGCCGCCTCGCCCGTGGCAGCCGCAAGCAACGTTCTGGCAGAGGTGCCTTACAGAACTTTGCGCCGGCGCATTAAAGGCCCCGCGGCGGCTGGCCGCTTTCCCGCCGGCCGCCTGGCCGCAGCTCCCTCCCCGGACTTCCCCCACCCCCCCCCGGAACAGAAGCAAGCCCGGCACTTGTCCGAGGTGCCGGGCTCATTTTTAAAAAGATTATCGCGGGCCGCGGCCGGGTGCAGGCAGCTCCTCCTTAACGGAAGGAGGAGGCCTGCACTTCCCGAGCCTGCCGCACCGCAGCGGGCGCCGCAGCGCCAGAATAGCGCCGCAATGCGGCGCGTGGCGCCAGTTTTGAGGCGCTGAGACCCCTCAGTAGCGCCGGCAGCCGTTTGGGCGCGGCGCTACTGAATTTTTGGCGTGCGCAGGGGGACTTAGCGCCGGCACTAACTTCCGGCGCTAAAGCCCTCGCTGCGCCAAAACCGAATTTCTAGGCCGATGACTCTAAAAGCAATCGGAGGATGAAATTTTTAATTGTAAACGCTGTGGTTGCAAACACCAGTTAAGACAATGCCCAGCGTTTGGAAAAATGTGCACAAAGTGTAATGGAAAGAATCACTTTGCCAAACAATGCTTTTCAAAAGTAAAAGCAACGAAAGGGCAACAAGTTAATGTGATTGAGGACACTGATTTAAGTGAGGCATTTTTTGTAGGAATGGTGTCATGTGACGATATCAAAAAAGATACAGAAAATGTGCAGCCCTCAGAAATGGACAATGCTGAACATAAAGTCAATGCAGTAAAAGTGGACAAATGGATGATCCCACTGCAGATAAATGGAGCATTAGTTACATTGAAACTGGACACTGGGGCAAAAGCAAACTTAATCAGTATGAGTGACATAAAAAATATGAAAGAAAAGCCCAAAATACAGAAAAAGTCAGTACTACTGAAGAGCTATAATGGACAGAAAATAGATAGCTTAGGTGTATGCAGACTTAAAGTGACAGTCAAAGACAAAGTGCATCATCTCATGTTTTCTGTTGTGGCTGAAAGACTTGATTCGATACTAGGTGACAAAGCTTGTGAAGACTTAGAACTGGTCAAGAGAGTCTACCGTATAAACTGTGCCATAAGCAGACCAGATGACTCAGGTGCTGAAGCAGAGAGCCCATCAAGGATGAAAAGGCCAAAGGGTATCCTTGTCTTCAAAAAGCATAGTTTCTCCAAGAAGAAAGAAAAAGACTTTAAGGTCAAAGAGAAGCCAAAGGAAGAAAAGCACAAAGACGAAAAACACAAGGAGAAAAAGTCCAAAGATATAACCGCAGCAGATGTTGTTAAGCAGTGGAAAGAGAAAAAGAAAATGAAGAAGCCTGCACCAGAGCAGGAAGCAGTTCCGGTGGATACTCCTTCTTCCCTCAGGCCAATCTTTGGTGTTCCATTAGCCGAGGCTGCTGAGAGGACTATGCTGTATGATGGGATCCAGCTGCCAGCAGTTTTTCGAGAGTGCATTGACTACATTGAGAGTTATGGCATGAAAGAGTGAAGGAAACACTGAAACCCTCTCCAAGCAAAGATCGCAAGGAGACCTCGATCTATTCAAGACCAGATTGATGACAATGCCGCAACTGCATCTTGTCATTCACTGCCAGAACAATCTCATGAAGACACATCAGACTTACCCATGTTGAGAAGATCCACACGTGAAGTAAAAAAGCCGGATAGACTTAATCTTTGAGTACAATGTAAAGCTTTGAAAATGTGTTGACTGTTTTGAAAATGTTTATGTTTATAGAGCACTAACAAAAGTGTTACTGATATTATCTTCATTGTTTTCTTGAAAGTTGATTGATATTGATTTTGTTAAACCTCAAAGAAAGGGGGATGTAATGATCAATAACATGTCATTCTATAGTGGACACTAGGTGGAGCCATAGAGCTGTGTAGAGCTGTATATAGCTGTATGTATAAGACTACACTACCCAGCTGTATGTATATTAAGACTACATTACCCATGAGGCACTAGGCTACCCACAAGGCAACAGTCAAGATGGAAGCCTCTACAGATACTGTACCTAGTCCACATGTGCTCAATAAAAGTGTCTAGCAAAAGCTAGCTGTGTTCATAATAAGAATGTCTATTTATTAATGAACATAAGACATCCCTCTAAGAGAGACCTACTTGAACAGGCCAAATTCCCAGACTCCCCATTCGTCCAGTTTTTATGGGCAAGGTTTGTGCTGTGGGCAAAGGCCAAAGACATGGGCCACCAATATTAACGTGGAGACGGGAAAGGAGCGGGGGTGGGGAGGTGGTGCGATGGCGTGCGACAAACACACAACAGCGTGGGATGCGTGGGAATGTCTGATTTCAATGGAGAAGCCTCATATTCATATTCATGGATGTCCTGCTGGGTGCAGTGTGGGTCACAAAGGAGGTCCTGTTTTCCAGCAATGGGTGAAAGAAACCTGCAGCCACTACAAAGACTCCCGAGGCCCGGGAAACCCGGCTGGCAACAGTTAAACCTGTGCAGCAGGTTAAATCCGAGGCTTCCAGCCTTGTTATCATATTTAAAGTGTCAACCTGCCTCCTGGGAGCGGGTTGGCTGGCTGTTCCCCCGTCCCGCCTCCGTTAAAACCGGAGGTAGGTGGGTTGGAGGTGGGTTGGGGTCAAGATTCAGGTTTTAAACATTTTAACCTCCTACCTGGCCCCAACCTGTTAAATCCGTGAATTTTGATGTATGGTGTCCTTCAATAATTTGACAGAGACTGCAGAGGAACAATCAACAGGTGTTTACTGGATGAAGGTTACTCTAAAACTAAAGTACAGATCCCTACTCAGGGTTTATATACAGGTGTGGTCACTGCCGGTACTACAGTATACAGGAGCTGTAAAAAGTAGTTCTCCCCTTAAAGGTACATACACTACACAACCCACCCATTCTTTGGGATTAAAATTCCACTCCATGCCTCTAGTTATAAAGCCCAGGACCCCATATGCTTTTTAACAGGTTTATCAACTTGTTCTGCCACCTTCAAAGATTTGTGCAGGTGAACCCCCAGGTCTCTTTGTTCCTGCACCCCCTTTAAAATTGTACCATTTAATTTATATTGCCTCTTGTAGCGGTACCACCGAGTGTCCCTTACTTACCGTACATAATTCCCTTTAACGTAACGATGTAGCCGGTGCGAGGCTTTCCTCCTTTGGGAGCGCAGGCGAACGCGATGACGCGGGTTAACGCGATGACATCACGTCGCACATCACGTGACCGTCCCAAGCGTGGGCAAACGCGATGACGTCATCGCGCAAGTCACGTGACTACCCAAGCGCGGGAGGAACACGATGACGTCATCACGCAATCCACGGGACTGCCTAGTCAGTCCTCGTGGCGTCTCCGTCTGGCGAAGACCTATTTTATGGCTCTCCTGTACCTTGCTCTGCAACCTGTTAGAATTCCTCTGTTCCTGTATTAAAAACCATATTGATTGTTCTCCTGGAATCGAACTCGATTATTAAGTAGGCATTCGTCCAATACCTACATCGGTAACCACAAATACCTACAATTGATGACCCCGTCTCCGTGAACGTTTTTCACGGAGGAAGCGCACAGCCTGAACCCCGTCTCTGTGAACGTTTTCACAGAAGAACGGCACGACGAACAACAACCGACGAACAACAACCGACGAACAACAACCGACGAACAACAACCGACGAACACCAATTCCTACAATTGGTGACCAACGACGTGAGGATGGGAGCTCATCAATACCTACAATGGTGACCCCGTTTTTCGTGAACGCTTTTTCACGAAAGCAGCGCAGCCGGACCCCGATTTTTCATGGACGTCTTTCACGAAAGAAGCACGCCTGGAAGCTACAGCCGTTTCGCTCAGCTACCGCAACACTGGAAGCAACAACCGCCCTCGTGCTTTATCCTGGTAGAAGCCCCGTTCGCCTTGTGCAACATCGATACGGCGCAGACCACGTATCTGGATACGGTCTCCGTTTTCGACAGCTCTACCGACTTTCGGAGCGTCAGCCTCTTCAACAACCCCACGGCAGAACAGCAAGTATAACACCCTCACAGCGCGGGTACAGCACGTTTACGGGCTCACAGGATTGGAGCGCGCCCCGGCGGAGAGGCCACGAGGACTCAGTCCTCGCAAACCACCCCTCGTAACCCACGAGGACTCGCCCCTCACAATCCATGAGGATTCGCCCCTCGCAATCCACGAGGACTCACCCCTCGCAATCCACGAGGACTCACCCCTCGCAACCCACGAGGACTCGCCCCTGGCAAACCATGAGGACCCATCCCCCGCCGACGCTGCACCAGCCCGTCAGCCTGCTAGTCTGTCTTTTCTACCATGCTTTTCGGCGCAACGGCGAAGCGTTGCCGCCCTCCCAGCAGTTTTTTCCCCTACCAAAATCAACAACAACTAGAAGCGTTGCCGCCCTCCCGGCAGTTTTTCCCCCTACCGAAAGCAACAACAACTAGAAGCGTTGCCGCCCTCCCGGCAGTTTTTCCCCCTACCGAAAGCAACAACAACTAGAAGCGTTGCCGCCCTCCTGGCAGTTTTTCCCCTTACCGAAATCAACAACAACTAGAAGCGTTGCCGCCCTCCCAGCAGTTTTTCCCCCTACCGCAATCAACAACAACTAGAAGCGTTGCCGCCCTCTCTACAGTTTTCCCCTCAACAAAAGCAAACATCTACTGATACTGCGACCATCGAGGACGGGTCCAATGGGCATCCCGCGGCCGTGATCGGCCACGCGAAAATTGCTGTCATCACCGATCACTGATCAACGCAGCAATGGTTCATTCTCTTCTGTGTTACCGTAGTAGCACTACGGCACGCATCGTTCCGTGCGTTCCCGACTGCCGAAGAGTTCGCTTGCCTGTCGGTGAGTTCACCAACCTGCCCAGACCCACGTTTTTTTCCTCCTGGATCACCCGTTCGGCATTCCTGCAGATTTCGTCAGACTGGGGACCTTTTCCCAACAATGACAGAGCCATGGTCCGCGTCTGCCCAACCTGCCAGTCACTATGACGCGGCCAGCTGTTTCGCCCCGGCGCCCGTTTCGAACCACGGGCTACAGAGGTCCCACGCTTCCACGGTCCTTCACAGGGCTGAATACGTTTTATTCACCCTTACACGCATCGGGATCTGCTCAAGACCCCGTCTACCGGACCACATATTTCGACCTCGCCCGCCACGTCGAGACAGCACGACCGCCCGCCTGACCATCAGCCACCCATCGTCGTTACGGCACACCTGGTACGATCATCCGCCTGACCACCAGCCACCCATCGTCGTTACGCCAACCCAAGTACGACCGCCCACCAGACCGCCAACCACCCAGCAGTCTCCGCCTCGAGACTTCAGGAGTCGTTCGGACAGGCTCGTCCGGCCACCTCACCATTCGACGTCCGTTAAAGCGAATTCTGCGGGGGCGCATGTAGCGGTACCACCGAGTGTCCCTTACTTACCGTACATAATTCCCTTTAACGTAACGATGTAGCCGGTGCGAGGCTTTCCCCCTTTGGGAGCGCAGGCGAACGCGATGACGCGAATTAACGCGATGACGTCACGTCGCACATCACGTGACCGTCCCACATCACGTGACCATCCCAAGCGCGGGCAAACGTGATGACGTCATCGCACAAGTCACATGACTACCCAAGCGCGGGAGGAACGCGATGACGTCATCACGCAATCCACAGGACTGCCTAGTCAGTCCTCGTGGTGTCTCTGTCTGGTGAAGACCTATTTTATGGCTCTCCTGTACCTTGCTCTGCAACCTGTTAGAATTCCTCTGTTCCTGCATTAAAAACCTTTTTGATTGTTCTCCTGGAGTCGAACTCGATTATTAAGTAGGCATTCGTCCAACACCTACATCGGTGACCACGAATACCTACACTCTCCTCATTTTTCCTTCCAAAATGCATCTCTTCACACTTCTAAAGTTCATCTGCCATGTGTCTGCCCATTTCACCAGTCTGTCTATGTCCTTCTGAAGTCTGTTGCTATCCTCCGCACAGTCTACTACATTTCCAAGTTTTGTGTGATCTGAAAACTTTGAAATTTTGTATATCCAAGTCCAGGTTATTCATATATATCTTAGAAGTAGATATTTGGCATATAAGCGGAATGGAATCCACTTATGGGAGTGACTAACACTATTGCACCCAAGAAGGTATCTGCAGCAGACTCGAATGTGCATGAGAGGGGTATGAGTGATCATTGCATGTAATATTTCCGAGATACTGAGACCGATCAGATGGACCATAGTCCTGTACATTTCTATGTTCCTATATCATTTCTTTAACTACTCTTGAATTTGTTCCATCTACATATATGAATATTCAAGAACTCCAGGTTTTAATAACCATTTTACAATGGGTGTGGCTTCAGGAGCAATATAGTAATACCATGGTGAGAGCTCTCACCCTTGTGAAGTAAACTATATGGCAAGGTATCACATTGCTCCTGCTCACTCTTTCACATTCAAATTTCTGACTAAAATAAATAATCCCAATAACGAAATGCATTAGCATAAACATTTGCCTCCCTTTTTAAGAGTTCTGGAGCAAGTATACTCAAGTATAAGGCAGAGTTAGTCTGCTTTTATTATTTAATTTATCTCATTGTGTTTCCAGCTTAGCAGTACATGATATCAATGTTAATGTGCAGAGCTGTTAAGGCTGGGACACTGTGTTCCCTGATGTATTGAGTTGTTTTGAAATGTGCACAGCTGGCTAAGGAAGGCCCAGGGTTTGTTACCCCTTTCACAACCCTTTTATATCTGATGCTCTGGAATTTGTAACAGTCTATTCTGATGGGTTTGTGGATTTAAATGGCTCAGCTGACCCCCATAATAAAATTCTCTCTGAGTGGATGTTGGCGAGTGTCTATCACCTACTGCAGGCCCACGGGTGGCGCAGTGTTGTAAATGTACTGGGACTGCTTTCTGTCCTTCTTCCTCTATCAATAGTGACAATGATGGATGAGTGTTTTCCTTGTACAGACACTTGTGCTGGAGTCTCCAGCTTAATCTGGCAGTGGAGGGGGGATATGCCAATCCCTCTCTTGCAATTGGAGAGAGTCCTTGCAGGGGTGGAGTAGAGAAGCAATAAAATCCGCTCCCAGTCATTTTTAGCTGGACGAATTAGTCTGCTGCGTGCTCTACATACAGAAGCGAGTCTGCGAGACAGTCAGTTGACAAGACCGTCTTCAGTTGACTTTTCTCAGTTATGTGGGTGAATTACATTCTTGTCTATAGGTAGACTGAAGTATGTTAGGGAAGGAAATACCTATGTGGTTTCCATTGTAAATAACTTTTATTTGGTTGTTTAAAGAAAACCCACTTCGAAATGTTGTTATTCACTTTGCACCATCAGGATCATTGGTGAAGCTTGTCCTAAGTGTATTCTTCATACAGGGAATACCTCAGCTGAGGTTGGTTCTATTATTCATTTTCATGTTCCTCCCTAAATCGGCAGTGAGCCACTTCTTCAGTGTACAAGAGTAGTCATCCTACTTAGTCTTTAAGACCTCAATAGACCTTTGGACCCGAAAGCTGTCAAAAACACACCCCTGCATACTTCATTAAAAAAAATTGGTCCTATGCGGTTTGTGGATTTTCCAAAACAAAAGAAACTACAACATAGCAACATAAAGGCATTTCTTCAGTAACTGCTTATCTGCATGGGTCTGCTCTGGCTGCTGGTTGGTTGTGCATTCAGCTCTGCTTATTGTTTTGCACTGAATGTCTTCTCCAACTGACTTCCTTCTAGTCAGTCATACGAGGGGAGATCTTCCATCATTGCATGTTCAGTGACGAGCCTCAACTCCCAGAAGTACATATCAGTAACTTCAGTGTGTACACTTCATGCTTTTCTGGTCAAATGGTCTGGAAATTGTGTGCAGAAGGCATTCAAATTTCCAAAATGTTCCAGCAATAGTTGAGGCTCCCAGGTTTTTAAAATTCTCATGCTTATGTTCAAATCCCTCCATGGCCTCGTGCCCTCCCTCCCCGCCGCCACCCCTCCCACCCCATCTCTGTAACCCCCCTCCAGCCCTGCAACTCTCCAAGATCTTGGCGCTCCTCCAATTCTGGCCTGTTGAGCATCCCTGATTTTATTCAGTCCACCAATGCCAGCTGTGCCTTCAATTGCCAAGCCCTAAGTTCTGGAGTTCCCTCCCTAAACCTCTCAGCCTCTCTACTTCACTCTCCTCCTTTAAGACGCTACTTAGAACCTGCCTCTTTGACCAGGCTTTTGGCCACCTGTCCTAATAGCTCTTGATATGGCTCGGTGCCAAATTTTGTTTGATAATCGCTCCTGTGAAGCACCTTGGGACGTTTTACTACGTTAAAGGCGCTTTATAAATACAAGTTGTTGTTGTCACCGTCATCACGCAAAGTCAGAAAATTACCGTTTATACACACGCAGGCAAACAGGAAACTTATTGTTACAAACTACTGATTCCCAATTAACACCATAAGCTGTCCTTTTGTTGCCATAGTAATAAACTACAGAGGACAGCTGTGATTTTAGTAAGATTCTCTGGCAGAGTCACCTGACTAAAGTCTCCTTGGTATAAGCTAATGCCACTATGGCCGAGTTACACCACAACCTGCTGAGTCACCTCAATAATAAGCTCATCAGACAAGAACTTGGGTTCTGTTGAAGGATCCGCACCTCAAACATTAACTTACCTGCTCTCTCCACAGATGTTGCCTGATCTGATGACAGTTTTTAAAGATTTCTGTTTTTATTTTAGATTTCCAGCATTTTGCTTTTTGTTCAAGAACTTTGCTTTTGCTGCCGCCTTTGGGCATTTTCCTAACAATTATTGTTGTATTATATTCGAGCACGTGTATTTAAAGTGGCAGAGAACAGTAATTTACAAAACGCACAGCCGGTCAGTCATTATCTGAATGAGTCAGGTTAACAATTCAAGTGTTCTTTAGACCCTTCAGGTATTCCGGTGCTAACGGACCTGCTGTGCTTTTCTGGCATGTTCTATTTTTTTTTTTAATTTAAATTTTGAACATTTTACAGTAAATGACATTTACAGAGCTCAAGTCTCAGCTCTTTGTACAGTCACACGCCCTCATGCCTACAAGGCAGGGGTCCCAGTCTCTGCAAGTTGGTGATGTGATCTCCAAGCTTCTTGGTCGTCTTCACTTTTTTTTTATTCATTGATGGGATGTGGGCGTCGCTGGCTAGGCCCGCATTTAGTGCCCATCCCTAATTGCCCTTGAGAAGATGGTGGTGAGCCGCCTTCTTGAACCGCTGCAGTCCATATGGTGTAGGTACACCCACAATGCTGTTAGGAAGGGAGTTCCAGGATTTTGGCCCAGCGACAGTGAAGGAACGGCGATACAGGTCCAAGTCAGGATGGTGTGTGGCTTGGAGGGGAACTTGTAGGTGGTGATGTTCCCATGCGTCTGCTGCCCTTGTCCTTCTAAGTGGTAGAGGTCGCGGGTTTGGAAGGTGCTGTTGAAGGAGCTTTGGCGAGTTGCTGCAGTGCATCTTGTAGATGGTACACACTGCAGCCACAGTGTGCCGGTGGTGGAGGGAGTGAATGTTGAAGGTGGTGGATGGAGTGCCAGTCAAACGGGCTGCTTTATCCTGAATGGTGTCGAGCTTCTTGAGTGTTGTTGGAGCTGCACTCATCCAGGCAAGTGGAGAGTATTCCATCACACTCCTGACTTGTGCCTTGTAGATGGTGGAAAGGCTTTGGGGAGTCAGGAGGTGAGACACTCGCCGCAGAATTCCCAGCCTCTGGCCTGCTCTTGTAGCCACAGTATTTATATAGCTGGTCCAGCTCAGTTTCTGATCAATGGTAACCCCCAGGATGTTGATAGTGGGGGATTCAGCGATGGTAATGCCATTGAATGTCAAGGGGAGATGGTTAGAGTCTCGCTTGTTGGAGATGGTCATTGCCTGGCACTTGTGTGGTGCGAATGTTACTTGCCACTTGTCAGCCCAAGTCTGAATGTTGTCCAGGTCTTGCTGCATATGGACACGGACTGCGTCAGTATCTGACGAGTCTCGAATGGTGCTGAACAGTGTGCAATCATCAGCGAACATCCCCACTTCTGACCTTATGATGGAGGGAAGGTCATTGATGAAACAGCTGAAGATGGTTGGGCCTAGGACACTGCCCTGAGGAACTCCTGCAGTGATGTCATGTGATTGAGATGAATGACCTCCAACAACCACAGCCAACTTCCTTTGTGCTAGGTATGATTCCAACCAATGGAGAGTTTTCCCCTTGATTCCCATTGACTTCAGCTTTGCTAGGGCTCCTTGATGCCACACTCGATCAAATGCTGCCTTGATGTCAAGGGCAGTCACTCTCACCTCACCTCTTGAGTTCAGCTCTTTTGTCCATGTTTGGACCAAGGCTGGAATGAGGTCAGGAGCTGAGTGGCCCTGGCGGACCCAAACTGGGCGTCAGTTAGCAGGTTATTGCTGAGTAAGTGCCGCTTGATAGCACTGTCGACGGCACCTTCCATCACTTTGCTGATGATTGAGAGTAGACTGACGGGACGGTAATTGGCCGGGTCGGATTTGTCCTGCTTTTTGTAGACAGGACATACTTGGGCAATTTTCCACATTGCCGGGTAGATGCCAGTGTTGTAGCTGTACTGGAACAGCTTGGCTAGGGGCGCAGCTAGTTCTGGAGCACAAGTCTTCAGTACTATTGCCGGAATGTTGTCAGGGCCCATAGCCTTTGCAGTATCCAGTGTCTTCAGCCGTTTCTTGACATCACTTGTTCATCCGGATAGTGGATCGCCAGGAATTTACACAGATGAGGGTCGGCGCTCCCAGTGGAGAGTTTGTGCAGATCCGGCAGACTCTGGTTGACATTCTTCTCCATCCACAGAGCTCTCTGTATCTTTGCCAGCAATTTTTCGGATTGCCTGCATTTGCTGGCTTTTCACTTTATCTTCTCATCTCCACACGGGATTATTTAAGGGCTATTTAATCCTTAGTTCCACGTGCTTGCTGATCTGCAGGGAGTTTTTTTTCCAATAAAAATCTGCTGAATAGAAGTTCTATATTTAACACAAACTAAAAGCTTCTAGGCCAGTTGACATGCAAAACTGAGTGTAAGGAGGCAGCTGCAATGCCGAGAAAATACAGAAAATAGTGGAGGGAGTGACTTCCCATCTGAACAGTAATAAAGAACTACTGCACACCTTCTCGCATAAAAAGAAAGAAAGACTTGCATTTATATAGCGCCTTTTACAACCACCAGACATCCCAAAGTGCTTTACAACCAATGAAGCACTTTTTGAAGTGGAATCACTGTTGTAATGTAGGAAACGCGGCAGCCAATTTGCGCACAGAAAGCTCCCACAAACAGCAATGTGATAATGACCAGATAATCTGTTTTAGGGATGTTGATTGAGGGATAAATATTGGCCAGGGCACCGGGGATAACTCCCCTGCTCTTCTTCGAAATAGCGCCATGGGATCTTTTACGTCCACCTGAGAGAGCAGACGGGGCCTCGGTTTAACGTCTCATCCGAAAGAAGGCACCTCCGACAGTGCAGCTCTCCCTCAGCACTGCACTGGAGTGTCAGCCTAGTTTATTGAGTTCAAGTCTCTGGAGTTGGACATGAACCCACAACCTTCTAACTCAGACAGTGTTACCCACTGAGCCACAGCATGACAAAACTCAATACATGGCCGTTTATCTGAATGTGGTATAGACAAACAGGGTTTTCCAGTATTTGACTTTGGAACAAGTAAGAAAGACTTGCATTTATATAGCGCCTTTCATGACCACAGGACTTTATAGCCAATGAAGTACTTTTGAAGTATTGTTTTAATGTAGCAAATGCGGCAGCCAATTTGCTACAGCAAGCTCCCACAAACAGCAATGTGATCATGACCAGATAATCTGTTTTAGTAAATGTTGGTTGAGGGATAAATATTAGCCAGGACACTGGGGAGAACGTCCTTGCTTTTCTTCGAAATAGTGCCATGGGATCATTTATGTCCACCTGAGAGGTCAAACGGGGCCTCAACCAAAAGACAGACGTAAACAAATTGCGAATAAGCCATGTGATGCGTTCGAAACTATAGTATCAGACACTAAAAATATATTGGCATTTAATAGAACCTGAGTAAGACTGTAGCACAAAACTCAGGCAGTTGGTAGAATTTGCAACTGGAGTTCAACACCTTAAGTGCTCTGTCATTTATCTGAATGTTCACCATTTGCTGCAGCACTTTAAAGGCTGAATGAAAACTATGGGGGTGATTTTCATTCAGAAGTCGGGAAGGAGGCAGGACTACAACTTTCGGGGTTGTAGTCCCGCCTCCATCGAGATGCAGCTAATCCACACGATTTTAACTTGATTGACCTTGTTGAGCCCACCCAGCGGGCTCAGCAGGCCAATTAAGGGCCACCCGGCAACATGTGACATCACAGACTGAAATTTCATCTGTCAAGATGTTTTGACAGATGAAATATCAGTGTTTCACAGCTGTTTGAAGCTGTCAAACACTGACAGTCTGACTTCTAACCTGAGTCCTTCTACACAGACTCAGTTAGAAATCTCACCGGCACAGAAAGCTGCAGGCTGTCACTTTTGACAGATCACAGCCATTCTGCTTTCTGTGCCGGTTAGATGATGGACTCCCGAAACCTAAAGGAAGGAAGGCTGTAAAGGTAAGTACAGGTAATTTAAACTTCTTTACACACTTTAGACACACCAAGCACACTTACCTTTGCACTCATGAACACATCACTCACCTGAACACCGACATCTCGACCCCTCCAAGTCCTTCAACCCGACGGCCCAACTCCTCGAACTTGGCGTGGTTTGGAGCCATCGGGAATCCCACACTTCAAGTTTTAAAATAGGAATTAGCCTAAAAACTGCCTGTTAACTACCTGTTAACAGGCAGGTAATTGGCACTAATCCCTTCCCGCCTCAGGTAGGTGGGTCCCAGTGCGGGGCGGATACCCGCCTCCTTTGAAACTTACATGGAGGCGGGTTGGGGACGGGATGGTGTCAGGACCCCCGAATTCGGGACATTAACCCCCCGCACGCCTCTAATCCCGACTCCACAGGTCAATGAAAATCGACCCCTATGTGTCAGCCTTATATTACACTGTGTTTTATTTTTAAAATGAGTTTATGGTTAAAGTAGCTGAGCAAAAGAATGGTTTACCAAAGTGTTTAACGGCAGCACTGTTAGCCAGTCCTCCATTAATCTACCTGCAAATAATTTTAACTCATGACACATCTAAGATATAAAGATCACAATATTATCCTTGTCACGCTTGAAGGATCCAGCTGGTTCCCAATGAATTCTGGGATACTTGACTATGTAAGCTGTTAAAGACAAAGATGGGTTTTCAATTCTTAGAACGGAGACTGACAAAATGCTGCTGGGAACAGATAGCAGGCTTGCAGCAAGGTCGAATATCAAACATCAAAGACACAGAGAAGTGATAAGGGCATGGGAATATGTGATTCACAGCACCTCAGTACAGCCTTTGTCTAAACACTGCCCTGTCCTCCTAGGAGATAAGAGTACAATTAACAAACAAATTTGAATAGTCGCAGAACACATGAATCACTGTGGCCTTGCAATTACCCGCCTTGTTCGACAGTTAAGAATAAAAACATGTTTTCTCAAACTATAAACAAGGCCTGCAAAGGGGAAAAGATAACAACAGAAATGCAGGGAGTAAAATTACAATCCACATCTGTGGCTAACATGGTCCAAGGGTACCTGAGTTCAAGGGGGTGGGTCCAACAGTTGAAGGGTGGACCCGACAGTTGAGTGACTAACCACATAAACCAATAAAGAGCAACTGTTATGACACTGTTTGTATGTATATGCCCCATTCTGTAATAAGTGGGCGTTGCTTATAGAATTGTATAACTTGAATGAACAACTGTTTTTCCCTTGTGAGTGCACCTCTTGTTTGAGGAAGCAGGGTGACTCTCCCTTGTTAACAAGCTTCTCTTAGTTGCTTTAATAAATTCTGTACTTATCCTCAATTCCATCTCCGTCTAGAGTTTCTCCAAATTCGAATGTAACAGTTGGTGTCAGAAGTGGGCTACTGCAGGTAAGGACCACACGAGTTGAAAGACACTGGGAGTGACGGCTAAGGCGAGTCCACGTCATGCCCTAAGCAGAGAAGCCGGCAGAGGGCTTTTAGGAGGAACACGGACTCGCTCATCACCGGTGGGGCTAAAACCATGTATGGGCAAGTCAGTATTAAATTACCCACATAGTAAAATTATTCCTCATGGAGACCGCAGACTGACTGAATTGATTAGACATAAGTGTAATTTCTGATAAGTGTATATTTCTGATTTAGAGTATAAGGTGATACGTTTGTGCTGATAAAGTATAAGATAGAGTATAAAAATATATGTAACAAATGTGTAATAGATCCAACCTCGAAAGTAGCTTCCTGATCAGCTGCTGCTCTTGAGGAGGGATAAACCCCGTGGGGAGTGCCCGTGAATTGATCATTGACGGAATGTTTAATCAAAGGAGACTGAGTCCCCTTTGGAAAAAAAATGATAAACTTTTTTTCAGAAAGTCTGTCTCAAAAAAATAACAGAGATTTGGAAAGCCAGGAAAAGCTGCTGAGACACCGATGTAAAAAGAGAAAAAAAAAGAAACTTAAAGCTTTACCGACATGGAAGTTATTAACATCTGTGCCGAGGCAAATAAAACTACTGAATGAAAGGAACCTTAAAAAAATGCTGGAATTTCATTTTGTATGAGAATGTGTGTTAAAGTGTGAAAGTTTTCCTGACTATGAATGTGGAAGAAGTTACAGTATTTCTTTCATCTGAAAAGTCTGTCTTTAAAAGAAAGATTCTGTCATGTTTGTTTTAGCTCCACCCACTTCTCTGTGTTAAAAGCGTTTAACTCTTTTGTCTTGTCTTGGATTTTGGAAGTTTTAAGAATGTGCGAATAAGATTGTGCCCCCAGTATTGAAAAAAAAACTTTGAACTAATTTAAGTTAAGCTGGTGTGTAAAAACTGAGAAGAAGAAAAAAAAGTTTGTTTAGCAAAAGATTGTTTCAGTCTAAGATTTAACCTTGGAGTCGCAGTTGCTATGGTGAAATCTTCTAAAGCAGTTTGATTTGATTTGTTTAAATGTGAAAAACTAATTTTTCTCCAGTTATATTCAATGTTTTTACAGTATTTTGGAAAGACATCTGGAGAAAGGACAATAAGAAATATGACGTAATTTACTGTTTTCTGCAAGAATGTGCTATTTTGTTTTGTTTTATCTGTTCACTGTTTTACAAAAGATAAGCTTCAGCCTTGAAGTTACAGTTGCCAATTTGCTTGGAAGAAAATTAATTTGAATGTTTACAAGGCATGAGTGATTGTTTCTTTGTTAATGTGGCTTCTTTCTTTTCCAAGTGAAACTGGTTAGTTTAAAAAAAATTGATCTGGATTAAATTGGAGTTATGAGATTAATTAACCTATTAAAACCAGACTTTCATTGTGGCCACGGTGAAATTCTGGTTGGTGTAAATTTGTGTAGACAGCACTGAATAAGATAACTCCGCTCTGCAAGAACATCCGATAGTGGCAGGTCCCGCTACAATATTTAATTGACTACGGTACTGGGAGCCCTACAGAATGCAGGACTAAAGGTAAACCCGAGAAAGGTACAGGTAGGGAAGGACAAAGTAATCTACCTAGGATACATAATAACACAAGGGAAGAGACAAATGCCTGATGACAAAAAGGTGGGTTAATAAAGAGCAGTACCTTGAGAGCCAGGTGATAAATAATCAGAATGGCATTATCTAGAGGTGGAACAAGTGGCTGGTTTGAACAACTTGGATGAGGAAGAGAAAAAGCACTTCCTGCTATTCACTCTAGGTCCTGGTGTTTATGCAGGCCTCCCACCGGGAGACTATGAGGAGCTGAAACTGAGGATTGCCCAGGTGATGGGACAGGGAAGAGGGGATCCTTTTAAAAGCTATAGCAGACGTAGAGCAGCGTGCAAATGAGACTCCGGCAGCATATGCCGACAGACTGTGGCCCACATATCAAGTGGCGATGGGAGGGGCACTAGGACCAAGAGGACAGCTAGCAGGAGCAGCACGCAACCACTGGCTGCGTGCTTTGATTTTTCACAGTCTCCCGTACTTACAAGCAGCTATATCAGATTTTGATCCGGAAGATGGGGTAAATACAAAGGCTAAAGTTGTGAGGAAAATAACCCTAATAAATTAAAGCACACAAGAAGATTACTGACCGACACCAACAAGGCAATGCATGGGCAGACGAGGCAGCCAAGTGGGCAGTTGAGAAAGGGAATCTGACCAATGAAGCCCAAGTGTTTGTGTTTAGTTAAAGTGTGAAAACACAACTGTCTTTTCGATTGGGAAAGTTTTTTTTTAATTTATGTGAAGTGATGCAATTGCATGTGCCTGATAATGTTTCGCTCCACCTTCTTAAAACCTGCAAAGGAGTTAACCCTTTCCACTGACAGCTGTTTAAGTTCACCAATCAACAGCTTTAGTATTGCTGAATTAAATTTAAAGATATTGGACATTATTAAATTTAAGTTTCTTAATTTTAAGTTAATATTTCCCCACAATGACAGAAGGAAAATTATGCTTTGATAAATTAACCCCTGGGCTTTAAGCAGAGTCACAATGGATTATCTTCTTTCTTTTGTTATATGGAAGTTATCTTGTAAACTAATTGCAGCACTTCTGTCTCTAATGTTAAAACACTATGTAAGCCACCTAGCCTGAGAATCACTTGTTTCTGAAATTGGAAATGGAAGATAAATTGATAGAAATGAAATTGAACATTGACAAAACCTGTCAGTACAACTGTACTGCTGTTTGGATTTTGGGATAATTTTGTAATAACAAAATGGACTCAGGCACTATATATTTGGTTACTTTTCAGAAAATAAAAAATCCTCTAAAATAATGATAAATAAAAAGGGTGTTAATAACTTGGATCAAGTGAGAATGTTTGATCTATGTTTTCTATCTTAAATATTGTACTGGACAGTAAAGTTCCTCCAAGACTCATGAATGAGATATGACTGGTAATTAAAGGGAAGTGATTGAGGGTGTGAGATAGAAACAGGAGAATTACACTACTGAATGGGAATTTTCAAAATGTTCTAGTGAAAATCAGGAAAGTGTAGTTAAGAATAGTAAATTGATAGCTTTCTCTTGAAGACATTTGTGTCCCTGCTTCTAATGAACCTTTAAGAAAACTGAATTTGAAAGTCCAGCTACTACCCAAGACATCGGGACCATGCAGAGGAAGATGAGCAAAAATCTCCAGACGACTACAATCTTTTGATAAGACACCTGAAAGCTCGAGAAAGGCGTGTATCGGATGGCACATGTGGCACGATACTGAGATACCGGTATGAGTCTGCAAATGTGATTTATTACGTATGAGGTAATTACCATCCAGGAATGTATGGTGAATCTGCACTGAAGAACGGGTCTCAGACATGCTCAGTTACTTGACAACAGCAAGACATGAAATGGTTAATGTGGCTCAGGAGAGCGAGGCAACCTTTAAAGCATTAACACATACTCCATAGAGAAACTATCTAATTAATGAAACAATCAGAATAGAGTTAAACACACTGGTACCTGTTAGAGGGATTGAAATTGAAGTTGAAGTGGAGAGTTACACGGAATTTGGATTGGGACAATTGAGGCTAAGGAGAAATCATGATTAGTAAGAATTAACCACAAGATGGATACGAGTAAAAAAGATCTGGAGAATCTTTTAAGTCCATGATTTGTTGATTAGATGTTAAACTGCAATGCTGCTTGAAATGATTGTAAGACTGAATTTAACTGTGACTGTAATAATTGTGTTTTGTAGGTAACAGAGCGTGGGAAAAACCAGTATCAATCCAATATGAGGTGATTTTGGTGGTGCCTCCTGTGTCATTACTACTGCAATTACCATGCTTTACAGGTCTAACAGGACCTGTCCCATCAACCAACACATTTTTAAGTATGAGCTACACAATTATGTGGCACAATTCAGATACTCAGATATGGCATTCCCCTGTTGTTTGAGGGTTTCAGTGAGCTCATGATGTGACTGAACTCCTCCCTAAAGCATTTTTATGTTTTGCAGCAGGACAACTCGAGAATAGATATTGAAATTGACAGCATAGAGGACAACTCACACTGGTGGGATATTGGGCTTCATATATAGCAGCACACCCTTAGGTTTGTATTATTTCACACGCTCTGGTAGTTATCCAACTTGTAATGATAGTGTATTTGATATATGTATACACTATGTAGTAAGACTTTGATACATAAGCCAATTGGGTACTCATACCCATGACTAACCGGCACTAACAAATTCATTGAGCACAACAAAAGAGAAGATCCGAAGTGATGTAGAGGAGACCCCAGGTGGGGTAACATCAGGAAAGATAGAAGAAACAGAGGAAACCCCAGGCGCAGCAGAATTGGAACACCGGAACAGTGAATTGAATTTAAGTAAGGGATCAGATCAGGGCCATTACTGCCAGATCATATGATGCAGCAATTGGAGCAGTGGGCGGAGGAGAAAGGATAGACTGGGAACTAAATATACAGATCCCTCCATGGATCCGACTGATTTCACATGTATTAGTCATGGTACAGTTAGTAATTGTCCTGACCCTGTTATGTATGACATGCAGGAAATGTAAACGGACTTGGGCAAAACAAATTGCAAAACAAGTAGTTAAAACTGTTAATGCTTGTACTGCTGTTACTCCAAGCGTTTCAGATGATGACTTTAACAACTTGTTGGAAAAAGCAAGTGTATGAATAATGAAGCAATCGTATAATGAATTGGGGAATGCCTAAATATTAACTTTACTCATCTGATGCATATCTGGTGCCTCGACGGGTAGACACCCCAACAGGATTCACACCAGACCATATGCAACAAATGTGCAGCCTACCTGGAATAGCCAGAGGCCTGGGTGGGGGGGGGGAGTATAGAACAAATTGGGGGGGGGGGTGTTTCAGGAAAACCTTCATCATTCATGCTATTTGATCTGGAAAACCTATATGCGTTTCTGCAATACAATAAACCCACCAGCTCATCACACTATCATAGCGTAGAGAGCACATTTTCCAACCCCGCTTCAAGGGTACTTTCCGGGGGTTGGAAGGGGAGACTGAAGGATCCAGCTTGTTCCCAATGAATTCTGGGATACTTGACTATGTTAGCTGTTAAAGACAAAGATGGGTTTTCAATTCTTAGAATGGAGACTGACAAAATGCAGCTGGGAACAGATAGCAGGGATGCAGCAAGGTCAAATATCAAACATCAAAGACACAGAGAAGTGATAAGGGCATGGGAATGTGTGATTCACAGCGCCTCAGTAGAGCCTTTGTCTAAACACTGCCCTGTCCTCCTAGGAGATAAGAGTACAATTAACAACCAAATTTGAATAGTCGCAGAACACATGAATCACTGTGGCCTTGCAATTACCCGCCTTGTTCGACAGTTAAGAATAAAAACATGTAGTAAGGGGGCGTTGCTTATAGAATTGTATCGGCTGAAAATTCAGTAGCCTTAGCGCCTCATTTGAGGCGCTAGAGGGCCTTGCGGCGGAGTTATGGCCAGTAGTGAAATTCCCTGGGGCCCTAAATCGGCGTTGCTCCGGTAGCGCTGCGCCGGCACCGATGACGTCATCGGTGTGCGCAGCGTCCCGGTTGCCGTGGTAACCCACCCGAACTCCGAAATTGAGTTGCGGCCGCCTCGCCCGTGGCAGCCGCAACCAGCGTTTTGTCAGAGGTGCCTTACTGCAGTTAGCGCCGGCGCATTAAAGGCCCCGCGGCGGCCGGCCGCTTTCCCGCCGGCCACCTGCCCGCAGCTCCCTCCCCGGACTTCTCTCCCCGCCCCCCCCCCGGAACAGATGCAAGCCCGGCACTTGTCCGAGGTGCCGGGCTCATTTTTAAGCAGATTTGCGCGGGCCGCGGCCGGGTGCAGGCAGCTCCTCCTTAACGGAAGGAGGAGGCCTGCACTTCCCCAGCCTGCCGCACCGCATCGGGTGCCACAGCGCCGGAATTGCGGCGCGAAACGGCAGTTAGCGCCCTTTTCCAGGCGCTAAGACCCTTCAGTAGCGCCGGCAGCCGTTTGGGCGCGGCGCCACTGAATTTTTGGCGCGCGCAGGGGACTTAGTGCCGGCACTAATTTCCGGCGCTAAAGCCCTGGCTAAGCCAAAACCCAATTTCTAGGCCGATAACTTGAATGAACATCTGTTTTTCCTTTGTGAGTGCACCTCTTGTTTGAGGAAGCAGGGTGACTCTCCCTTGTTAACAAGCTTCTCTTAGTTGCTTTAATAAATTCTGTACTTGTCCTCAATTCCGTCTCCGTCTAGAGTTTCACCAAATTCAAATCTAACACGCTACTTAATGCTAAAGCACTCTCTGCTACTGCAGCTTGGAATGGCTGTATAAGCCTATCGGCTGAAAATTCAGTAGCCTTAGCGCCTCATTTGAGGCGCTAGAGGGCCTTGCGCCAGAGTTATGGCCAGTAGTGAAATTCCCTGGGGCCCTAAATCGGCATTGCTCCGGTAGCGCTGCGCCGGCACCGATGACGTCATCGGTGTGCGCAGCGTCCCGGTTGCCGTGGTAACCTGCCCGAACTCCGAAATTGAGTTGCGGCCGCCTCGCCCGTGGCAGCCGCAACCAGCGTTTTGTCAGAGGTGCCTTACTGCAGTTAGCGCCGGCGCATTAAAGGCCCCGCGGCGGCCGGCCGCTTTCCCGCCGGCCGCCTGCCCGCAGCTCCCTCCCCGGACTTCTCTCCCCCCCCCCAGAACAGATGCAAGCCCGGCACTTGTCCGAGGTGCCGGGCTCATTTTTAAGCAGATTTGCGCGGGCCGCGGCCGGGTGCAGGCAGCTCCTCCTTAACGGAAGGAGGAGGCCTGCACTTCCCCAGCCTGCCGCACCGCATCGGGTGCCGCAGCGCCGGAATTCCGGCGCAAAACGGCAGTTAGTGCCCTTTTCCAGGCGCTAAGACCCTTCAGTAGCGCCGGCAGCCGTTTGGGCGCGGCGCCACTGAATTTTTGGCGCGCGCAGGGGACTTAGCGCCGGCACTAATTTCCGGCGCTAAAGCCCTGGCTAAGCCAAAACCCAATTTCTAGGCCTATATTTCAATGTGTTGGAAAAGGCTGCAAGAAGTCATGTCTATGGTTTCATTGGATTTGCCTTAACATGAATTTTAGATTTTTGCAAGTGTATTAATAATAGAAAACAACTTGCATTTATGCAGCATCCTGAAGACATCCCAAAGCACTTCACAACCAATGAATTACTTTTGAAGTGCAATTAAATAATAACTTCAATGTTAAGAGCGGTTCTGTTATATTTTAATTGTTATTTAATCCACACAGCCGAGTGGTTATTGAGATCGCAGCACAGAGAGAAAGGTGACCTTTCCACCATTACAACTTTCAGCGTAGGAAAAGCTATTCTCGATTCTGAGACTAAGAGGAAATGTCAGTCCTTCTTAACCTTGCAAAAACAGCTAAGTTTGGATCATTTCTACCACGTAAAGTACCATTGGTGGCTGGTAACCTTTTGATAGGTGAGGCATAGCTAACCAAGCCAGCTTGTTACCATGGCAACACATCCTTCCTGTGAAATCCCACCACCAACCTTGTAAAGTGTATATTATCTTTTTCGAACTGCATTGTTCAGCAGTTCCTTTCTTTTAAACTTTTACATCCAGGATTGGACTTTAAAAATGCAACTGAAAAGTTGGGGATAAAAACAAACCGGAGTATCACCAGACTATTTTGCAAACTCTAGCTGCTCGGGGGTGTCTAAAGTATAGTGAGCATTACAGATCAGTGGCAATTTTTTTCAACTTCCTGAAGTAAAATGGAGCATTACAACAACTTACATTTACAACAGAGGTGCTCGCTGTATGTGCTGTATGATTCTAGTCATTTTCTACTATTACCCCGAAAACAATGAGGTCAATGCCAAGTGCTTAGCTCTCAGGACATGGCTGCAATGCCAAAAAAAAGGTCAACAACCTCACCAGAGTTGTCAAGGTAAGAATACTGCTCTTGTACTCTCTGCTCGCATCTTTACCACCTCCAGCCTCACTACTCACAATACACACCTCCCCTGCTCCCTTCACTCTCCTGCAATCACTGCACCACACTTGACTCCACCTCCTGCTCAACCTCCTCACACGCTCACCACTATTTCAACCTATACTTCCCCACACCTCACATCTTACACACAACTTAGGAATTATTGGACCATGACAGTAGATCACACATAACTTGCGACAGGAGGGCACGACTGGAGTAGAACTTATCCTCTGTTTCTCTTTTTACTTCGAGCTCACCCTACACACTCTCACCAGCCACTTCTTTCGCTGCTCTTCCTTCAACACTAAAGGTTAACCCTTATCCCTCTCTTTCATTTCAGGTGCTGAAGATGTGGAGATAACTCTGCCACTTCAGGAAGAGGAGGCCAACTTTCCTGATGATGCAGCATCACATGATCGGACCTTGCCAAGCACCAGCTCAGATACTCGCACCACACGTATTTTAGAGTCTGAGATAGAGGAGGGTGAATCACTGGCATGAATCACAGGAGCAAGGGCAGGAGAGATAGAATGTCGCAGGTACTAGCTCGCCAGAGGATGAGATCACAAACTAGCTCTACAGCAGAGGGCTCAGATACTGACTTTGAAGTCCCAGCCTACTGAAAAAGGCCAATAGACATACAACAGTAAATGCTCGGTGCACTGGGCAGCCTGCCAGCGAGCTTGCATGCAATGGCTTGAAGGGATAATTACAATCCTAGCCCTTTTGGGCTATTCCAATCAGGCGTATTCCCCAGACGTTCACCCTCAACTTAAGTTAGAGATAGCCGAATTCCATAAGACGCTTAAATGGGTCTAAAGGTTTAGGCTATCTCTCCCTAAAGGAAAGGAATGACTAAAGATGTTACTGTCCTCCGGATAGTATTTTTAATAAGTTGAACTAGACTGTAACCTTCCGGATATTATAAGGGTCCGGAAAACCCCCCAGAATTCTGCAACTCCTTACAAAAGAGTGTACAGAACTTGTGGGTTCACGAGTCTATACAGAATTACTCTTTGAGACAATTCTAAAATTATATCATTTTATTTAAGAGCCGACATTCAGTTAACATCTGTTGAATCAGTCGCAACATTAACAATTCAAAATACAATTAGCTTACATTCCTTATTTCTCAGAGATCCTTATTCTCAAATCTTTACTTTGTTACATTTCTTATTTCTTACTTATTTCTAAATCCAGAACATCCACCAAAATCAATCTGACTTCCCGAGACTCATAGTTAAAGACTTAGGGCTAGATTTTGAGTTGCTTGCGCCAGCAGTTAGCGCCTTAAGAGAAGTGATTTTCGGGCGCTATGCGTGTAGCGCCTGGGCGCAGCGCAGTTTGCGCCCCGCCCCAAATTAAGTTGCCCGTTAGCGCCGGCGCAAAGTTTAGCGGCCGCCCGGATGCGCGCGCAGAAAATGACGTCACATCCTCGTGCAACGCCCTTTGGCCGCCCCGAATCCAAACTTCAGTCGGACCGCCCCATTGTGCGGCTGGCGTCCAGAGCGTTTGTAAAATGGAATGCAACACACCCTGGGGAGCGCAAATTAAAGGGCACTCGTACAAAAGGCACTCTGCATGTGTTGTGTGGAAGTAAGCAGTGTGCTGTTGTGAACGGTCTGTTTATGTTTCCGGCCACCTCCACCTCCTCCTCCTCCTCCTCCTCCTCCTCCTCCTCCTCCTCCTCCTCCTCCTCCCGTTTCCCCCCAACATGCACCCTTCCCCTTTAAGAGCTCACTGGCACCAGAGTGTCTGCCGTGCGCTGCGCCCGAGCTCGGGTGTTGCGCTCTCCACCGCCGGCTTAGCGCCTAAAGATACTAGTGGAACGCCTCTTTTAGCGCTCCACCAACCTCTTAGGGCGAAGCCACTGAATTTCCGGCAACGGGGCGCTACTTTGGGGCGGGCGATAACTTCGGGCGGGCGCTAAGCTTAGCGCCCCAAAACTGTCTATACTGAAAATCTAGCCCTTACAGAGATGCCTCTGGAAAGTTGAGAAATGCCCTGCCCGTTCAGCGTGTTCTGACTTCTGTTAAAAAGGTCTTATTTTTATACCCTTTTGGCAGTGGTTTCTTCCTTGATGTTCTCTGCTGATGTTAGCTAATTGTCTTTATTGATACCTCTTTCGAATGCTTTCTATCTTACTATCAATTCAACTATTGCATGCATAATTATTTCTCTACCTTTAAGTGTTCCAAAAACCATCATAAAAACAATGACAGCTATAGTTTTTGTTTGATGCCATTCTTATCAAAGATTCTTCATTCAATTTCTATTATTGGCTTTACTCGTTTTTAGCAGACATTGGGGGAGAAATTGGGTGAGTAGCGCCACCTGTTAGCACCTAAAGAGGCAGTCAGTGGCTGTAGCGCCACTGGCTGCGTCTCCTGCGATATTCAGTAGGGGCGCTAATGGTGGCGTTAGGCTTTTGCGCTGTGCCGCCACCGATGATGTCATCGGTGTGCGCAGCGCCCCATTCGTGCCCCGTTCACGATATTTGGTAGCGAACGCCGCAGTTGCGCCGCTCGCTACCCGCGCCCGGTTCACGGGGCCTTACTGTGCCAGCAGCGGCGCAAGTTAAGGTGGAGGTGCAGGGCGGCCACTTTTTCGGCGGCCGCCTGCCAGCACCTCCGTCCCCGGCCTCCTAACCACCCCCCCCCCGCGGCATTGCCAGCTGTTTCCCGAGAGCCCGGCACTTCTCCTTGGTGCCGGGCTCATTTGCCGGCACTCGCGATTGGGGATCGCACTGTTGCAGGCACCTCCCCCTTAACAGTGGGAGGAAGGCCTGCAGTACCGCAGCGTGCCGTGCCGCAGCGTGTGGCGCTGCGGCACGTTGCGCTGCGATAATCAGTTTCAGCGCCCTAAGAGGGACGTGGAGCGCCTTGAGCCTCGCCCCGTGTCCCTCGAGCGGCACTGAAACTGAATTTCTGGCGATTGGAATTACTCCGATCGCTGCGCTAAATCCTGCGCTCAGGCGACTTTTGCGCCACTTTGGCGCCCCAACCCAATTTCTAGGCCAGGCTGTCTCTTTCCTTATTCTCCAAGTTCAATACAAACACAATGCAATTGCTTGGTGTATCTATTGAAGTCATATCTTCAAAGTTTTGTTGGTATGGTTTTTACTATGTCTATAAATTAAAGACACTTTGACCAGAGTGGTTCATGCATTTCTAGCTATCTCAATTGGTTGCATATTTAATCTTATGGTTCCTGTTTTCCAAGTTTAACATAAAACTATTTGACCAGCAGTTGTTTCTTTTACTTGATGTCATGTTTTCAAAGGCACATGCCTCTTTTAATGTTTGTATTTCTGTTCCAACGTGTTAGCTCTTAACACTTAAACTGGGCATTCTCATTGTGTTCGTTCCAAACGCTACACTCTTCGGAAGCAAGTCTTTGCTTTTTAATAGGGTCTTAGGCCTAGAAATTCAGTGGCCTGCGCCACCAGTTTGCGCCCAAAGAGGGCTTTTGCGCCACTGTGCAAATCTACCGCGATATTTAGCGGGGCGCTAATGGCGGCGTTAGCCATTAGCGCTGCGCCGCCACCGATGACGTCATCGGTGTGCGCAGCGCCCCGCTATCGCCCCGCTGGCCATATTTAGTTGCTGCCGCCTCGCCCACACCGGCCACAAACAGCGACCGGTACACGGGGCCTACCTGGGGCGAGTTAAGGTGGAGGTGCAGCCGGACGCTTTTTCGGCGGCCGCCTGCCCGCACCTCCTTCCCCGGCCTCCTACACCCCCCCCCCGCGGCATTGCCGGCTGTTTCCAGAGAGCCCGGCACTTCTCCTTGGTGCCGGGCTCATTTGCCGGCACGCGCGAGCGGGGATCGCGCTGTTGCAGGCACCTCCCCCTTAAGAATTAGAGGAAGGCCTGCAGTACCGCAGGCTGCCGTGCCGCAGCGGGTGGCGCTGCGGCACTTTACACGCCGATGTTCAGTTTCAGCGCCCCAAGCGGGGCGCCGAAACCCTTGTTTAGCGGCCGGCTTCAACTTGGGGCGCTGAAACTGAATTTCCCGCTGGCGCAAGTGACTCCGCGCGCAGCGGTAATTCCGGTGCCCAGGCGAGCTGGGCGCCCCTAACTGAATTTTTAGCCCATAGTTTCTTGGTCAATATCCCTTTCCCATTTCAAAGCCTGTTTACAACTTTGTTATCAATTGATCTTATCTCAGGACCCTGTATTTCTGTTCACAGCCTGTCTGCTGAGACTTGTGTCTTTTAAACCCAGTATGTCTTTTATTAATAATATTAGAAATCTGTTCATGGTATCGTGTATTTCTCTGAATCATGGCTATTCCTTCACAGGCTCAGAGCATAGCTACAACTAGTGTTGGGGCTTCGTGCAAACCATTCTGTTCAACATAGGGACGGTGAACACGAACTCCCTGAACATTTCAGTGGCACCCACCATAATGGAACCTCTGTGAACAGCTTCCATGGCTGTTCACACTGCTGCCATGAAAGCTCAGATGGCTCTGGGGGCCATTGTTGACAGGACCTTTTAGAGCATCATGTCATTCCTGCACTCACACAGAGCTGTAGGCACAGTCCTTTGAAGAGTGGCCTTGGCTCCATGGGAGAGGCACCTGCTGTCCTTTCTCAGGATGACAGCATGCCTGCTCCCCCACCACCCACTCCGCCAGTATGACGCTTGATGTAGGCCAGCTGTGCACAGGTTCCTACCAGGAGTCATGATCAACGTTCCCTCTAAGCTGCGCAGCCATGTGTCCGCATCGCCGTTTGCCGGTGCTACGCAGCGCGGCTTTTTCAATGTTACGTGAAACTGTGAATGGACTGCGCAGCCCCTTAAAGGGGCCATGCACCCAAAACAAAAATTAGGGGGAACATTGGTCATGAGCCATGTCTGGAGGGGTACAGTAGCATAGTGGTTATGTTACTGGAACTAGTAATCCAGAGGCCTGGACTAATGATCCAGAGATGTGAGTTCAAATCCCACCCTGGCAGCTGGGAATTTAAATTCAGTTAATTAAATAAATCTGGAATTAAAAAGCAAGTATCAGTAATGGTAACTATGAAACAGATTGCTGGAAAAAAACCATCTGCTGCCCTTGCCTGGTCTGGCCTATATGTGACTCCAGACCCACAACAATGTGGTTGACTCTTAGCTGCCCTCTGAAATGGCCGAGTAAGACACTCAATTGTACCAAACTGCTACAACAAAATCAGCACTGTGGAAGTACCTTCACCACGCGGACTGCAGTGGATCAAGAAGGTGGCTCACTATCGTCTTCTCAAGGGCAATTAGGGATGGGCAATAAATGCCAGCATTGCCAGCAACACTCACATCCCATGAATGAATAAAAAAAATGTAATCTTCTCGCCCAGTATCTAGCCTATGGCCTGCTTGGAATAAAGGTGGCACAGAGGAATGGTGCTGGATGATTGAATCATTACTGCTGCCAAGAAACCGGACATAGACCTGCATTGCATGATGCGCTGCCTGTGATGACATACAAGCTGGATGTTGAAAGAGTGAAATCCCGTTCTATTCAGGAAGGTGATGGGGAGCATGAAAAGCAATGTGGGTGCAGACTGGAGAAGCCTGCAATACTGGTGAAAGCTGTTGTGCTGCTTCACTCTGTCCTTTGGGAAAGAGATGTAGCTGTTCCCCTTGGTGTAGAGAGTCTCGGTGACCTCCTTTATATGGTGGTGGACTGCAAACTGGGAGATGTTATAGAGTCATAACAGCACAGAAGGAGGCCATTCAGCCAATCGAGTGTAAACGTGCGAGTTTGGTGAGTCAGAGTGTAAACGTGCGAGTTTGGTGAGTAAGGGAGTGAATCTTAAGGGTTAATTAAAAAAAAAATCTAGTCTTGCGTGCTTGCAATTAGCATTTAATTTAAAATTACTATTTTTAAGTTTAGTTTCTTCCAGGCTTGGGCAGGGCAAAGCAAGCTCTGCTGGAGAGTGGGTGGGGCGAGTTAATTAATTAACTGGTCTGGATCTGCAACTGCCAGAGAGGTGACTCATAAATCTCAGCAGTATAAATAAGGAAGGCTAGAGTGCAGTTTGTCACAGAGTGCAGCTTGGAACAGAGTGTAAACGTGTGAGTTTGGTGAGTAAGGCCATTCGGTGAGGAGGGGAGGGAGGTGCTCCTTTCTTCTTTTTCTATCTTTGTCAGCCTCCAGGAGAGCAGGAGTTAAAAATCTGCACGAGAGGGGACAAAGAACCAGCAGGAGTTTGGCATTGTGAAACTCCCCAACCGCATTTAGAGAAAAATAAAAGGTGAAATCACAGAGAAAAGGCAGAGGCAGCGGACTTGAGTGGAAGTGAGAGCAGAGGCAGAGCAAATAAACAGCGCGGCAGAGCAAGGCCCAAGAGCAGAGGCAGCAGACCTGACAACAAAAACAAGGAGTGACGTCACAGGAAAGTAGGGAAGTGATTGGTTGGTCATAGTTCTCTCTTTTCTTGGTCATTGGTTTAAATTAAGAGCCGGGATTAAAAACTAAACATTCAAAACTTAAACGCTTACTTAATTAAATACATTAGAGATGGCAGGGCAGGCAATGTGTTACTGCTGCAACATGTGGGAGCTGGTGGACACCAGTAAGGTCCATGACGACCACATTTGCAATAAGTGTTGGTTGCTCGAGGAACTTCGGCTCCGTGTTGATGAGCTGGAGTCCGAGCTTCAAATACTGCAACACATCAGGGAGGGGGAGAGTTACCAGGATGCTGTGTTCCAGGAGGCAGTCACACCCCTTAGATTAATTAATTCAAATTTGGTCCATGGTCAGGGACAGGTGGGTGTGACTACGAGCGAGGTAGGTATGGAGAACCAGGAGGTCATGGTGGAGGAACCTCAGCCCTTGCTCTTGTCCAACTGTTATGAGGTTCTTACTCTCTGTGTGGGCGAGAGCAGGGACTGCGGTGAGGATGAGCAAACTGACCACAGCACTGTGGTACAGGGAGCCATTCAAGTGGAGGGAGCAAAAAGAAATGTAGTTGTGGTAGGGGACAGTATAGTTAGGGGGATAGATTCTGTTCTCTGCAGCCGAGAGTGTGAGTCCCGAAGGCTGTGTTGCCTGCCAGGGTAAAGGACATCTCCTCTGGGCTGGAGAGGAACTTAGAGTGTGAGGGGAAAGATCCAGTTGTCGTGGTCCATGTAGGTACCAATGACATAGGTAGGACAAAGAAAGAGGTTCTGCTGAGGGAGTATGAGCAGCTAGGGGCAGAACCACAAAGGTAATAATCTCTGGATTACTACCTGAGCCATGTGCAAATTTGCATAGGGTAAATAAGATCAGAGAGATGAATTAGTGGCTCAAAGATTGGTGTGGGAGAAATGGGTTTCGATTCCTGGGGCACTGGCACCAGTACTGGGATAAGAGGGAGCTGTTCCGTCTGGACGGGCTTCATTTGAACCAGGCTGGCGAATTGAATAACTAGGGCTGTAGGGCTGTAGATAGGGCTTTAAACTAAATAGTGGGGGGGGGAGGGATACACTGAGCGGAAATTAAAAAAGTCAAAGAAAAATGAGAAGGCAAAAGTGCAGGGTAGCGATAGGGGTAATGATAACCAGAGTGTGACAGGAAGGGACAGAGCATATACACATAAGAGTGCATCAGAAAGAGGGGTCAGAGTAGGGAAAAATGGTAAAAAGACAAATTTAAAAGCTCTATATCTGAATGCACGCAGCATTCGTAACAAGATAGATGAGTTGACAGCACAAATAGAAATAAATGGGTATGATCTGATAGCCATTACAGAGACGTGGTTGCAAGGTGACCAAGGCTGGAAACTGAATAGCCAGGGGTATTTGCCATTTTGTAAGGATAGGCAGAAAGGAAAAGGAGGTGGTGTAGATCTATTAATAAGGGATGAGATCAGTGCAGTAATGAGAAATGATATTGACCTAGAAGATCAAGATGTAGAATCAATTTGGGTAGAAATAAGAAATAATAAGGGTAAAAAGTCACTGATGGGAGTGGTCTACAGGCCCCCAAACAGTAGCCACACTGTAGGACAGAGGATAAATCAAGAAATAATAGAGGCTTGTAAGAAAGGTACGGCTATAATCATGGGAGATTTTAATCTTCATATTGATTGGACAAAGCAAATTGGCAAAGGTAGACTTGAGGAAGAGTTCTTAGTGTATATACAGGATGGTTTCTTGGAACAATATGTTGTGGAACCAACCAGGGAGAAAACTATTTTAGATCTGGTAATGTGTAACGATGCTGGATTAATTAATGATCTCGAAGTGAAGGATCCTCTTGGGAAGAGTGATCATAGCATGGTAGAATTTCAAATTCAGTTTGAGGGTGAGAAAGCTTGGTCTCAAACTAGTGTCCTGAACTTAAACAAAGGTAATTACAAAGGTATGAAGGCAGACTTGGTTAAAGTGGACTGGGAAAATATATTACAGGGTAAGACTAGAAAAGCAGTGGCAAACATTTAAGAAGATATTTCATAACTCTCAGCAAAGATATATTCCAGTGAGAAAGAAAGACTCTAAGAGAAGGATGAACCATCCATGGCTAACTAAGGAAGTAAAGGATGGTATCAAATTGAAAACAAAAGCATACAATGTTGCGAAGAATAGTGAAAGGCCAGCGGATTGGGAAATTTTTAAAAACCAGCAAGGACGACTGAAAAAATGATAAAGAGAGAGAAGATAGCTTATGAGAGTAAGCTAGCAAGAAATATAAAAACAGACAGTATCAGCTTCTACAGGTATATAAAAAGGAAGAGTAGCTAAAGTAAACGTTGGTCCCCCAGAGGATGAGTCTGGGGAATTACTAATGGGAAACGGAAATGGCGGAAACTTCAAACAAATGTTTTGTATCGGTCTTCACGGTAGAAGACACTAAAAGCATCCCAATAATGGATAATCAAGGGGCTATTGGGGTGGGGGGGGTTACTTTAAACAATCACTATCACTAGAGAAAAAGTACTAGGCAAACTAATGGGACTAAGGGTGAACAAGTCTCCTGGACCCAATGGCCTGCATCCTAGAGTCTTAAAAGAGGTGGCTGCAGAGATAGTGGATGCATTGGTTGTAATCTACCAAAATTCCCTGGATTCTGGAGAGGTCCCAGCGGACTGGAAAACCGCAAATGTAACGCCACTATTTGAGAACGGAGGGAGACAGAAAGCAGGAAACTATAGACCAGTTAGCCTAACATCTGTCATTGGGAAAATGCTGGAGTTCATCATTAAGGAAGTGGTAGCAGGACATTTAGAAAATCATAATATAGTCAAGCAGAGTCAGCGTGGTTTTATGAAAGGGAAATCATGTTTGACAAATTTGCTGGAGTTCTTTGAGGATGTAACGAGCAAGGTGGATAAAGGGGAACCAGTAGATGTCATGTATTTGGATTTCCAGAAGGCATTTGATAAGGTGCCACATAAAAGGTTACTACACAAGATAAGAGCTCACGGGGTTGGGGGTAATATATCAGCATGGATAGAGGATTGACTAACTAACAGAAAACAGAGAGTCGGGTAAATGGGTAATTTTCAGGTTGGCAAACTGTAACTAGTGGGGTGCCGCAGGGATCAGTGCTGGGGCCTCAACTATTTACAATCTATTAATGACTTGGATGAAGGGACTGAGTGTAATGTAGCCAAATTTGCTGATGAAACAAAGATAGGTGGGAAAGCAAATTGTGTGGAGGACGCAAAGAATCTCCAAAGGGATATAGATAGGCTAAGTGAGTGGGCAAACATCTGGCAGATGGAGTTTAATGTGGGAAAATGCAAGGTTATCCACTTTGGTAGGAAAAATAAAAAAGCAAATTGGAGCTTAGACGAATGAGAGGGGATCTTATTGAAACATATAAGATTCTGAAGGGGCTTGACAGGGTAGATGCAGAGGGGATGTTTCCTCTTGTGGGGGAATCTAGAACTAGGGGGCATAATTTCAGAATAAGAGGGCACCCTTTTAAATTGGAAATGAGGAGGAATTTCTTCTCTGAGGGTCGTGAATCTTTGGAATTCTCTTCCCCAGAGCGCTATGGAGGCTGGGTCATTGAATATATTTAAGGTGGAGATAGACAGATTTTTGAACGATAAGGGAGTCAAGAGTTACGGGGAGCGGGCCGGGAAGTGAAGTTGAGGCCAAGATCAGATCAGTCATGATCTCATTGAATGGCGGAGCAGGCTCGAGGGGCCAAATGACCTACTCCTGCTCCTACGTCTTACGTTCTTATGTATGTTCTTATGAGTCTGTGCCAGCTCTCTGTAGAGCAATCCAGTCAGTCTCATACCCCCGCTCTATCTCAGTAGCCCTGCAAGTTTATTTCCTCAAGTGCCTATCTAGTCTCCCCTTGAAAACATTGAGTGTCTCCACTTCCACCACTTCCATCGGCAGCAGAGTTCATGGTCCTCACCACTTGTTGCGTAAAAAAATTTTCCTCACGTCCCCCCATATCTCTTGCCCAGAACCTTAAATCTGTGTCCCCTAGTCCTTGTACCATCAACTAGTGGGAACAGCCTTTCTCCATCTAGCCTATCCAAACCCGTCATAATCTTGTACATCTCTATCAAATCACCCCTCAACCTCCTTTGCTCTAATGAAAACAAATCCAGCTTCTCCAACCTGTCCCCCATTGCCGGAACCATTCTGGCAAATCTCCTCTGCACCTTCTCAAGGGCCTTCACATCCTTCCTAAAGTGTGGAGACCAGAACTGGATGCAATACTCCAGTTGTGGCCTAACCAGCGCTTTATAAAGGTTCAGCATAACTGTCCCGGATGTCACCTACTGCAGCCTGAAAGGAGCCTATTGCATAAAGTTGAGGGCCACCGTGTCCTTGACAGCTGCAGCAAATGACATAGCTCAGTGCCTGTCTCCGTTGTGAAGTGAAGGAGCCTGAGACATTGCACATCAATGAAGTCCATGTAGGAGAAGTGCTCCCTGAAGACGCACTGTGGGTACGGCTCCTGCGCAGTGCCCTCCTTCTCCTCTCTCTTCTCCCGGCTGTTCCTGCTCTCTGCAGTCTTCTTGGCTCTCCCTAAGACAGACTCCAAAGACAGACCTACCAAGACTGCATTAAAACTGTTTTGAAGGCAGCCAAAAGCGGTCCAGCACCTGCAGAAAGGCCTCATCAGAATTCAGAATTCCATTGTAGAAGTCAGAAAATGGGCCAGAAACAGACAGAATTAAAGCAGCAGCCTAAAAGGACGAACCAGCAACTAACCTGTATGTAGTGGATGAGCCCTTTAAATAGCGCTGCTGAAGGGTCCTCGCTGCCTGTTAGCGTCTCAAGTTGCTGAACAAGTTGCTGAACGAGTTTATCACGTGAAGAGTCAGTTTTACAAAAGGTTCCTACAACCAGCATAGGGTCCTTATTTCAATACTATAATGAGCTTCCGCATTTGTTCCGGCACCTGCCCTGGGCAGCTATGGTGGAGCCCGATCCAATATGGCGGGTGATGCGCCTCTGCCATGAGATATTGGATGATATGGGGCTCATTTAATGCCTGTAAAATGGGTGCGGCACCAATTAATTTCTAGGCCAAGATGTAATTGATAGAGCAATGATAAGTGAAATTTAATGCCGGCAACTGTAAAATATTGCAAGTATCATAGAATTAGACAGCACAGGAGGAGACCACATTGTCTCTGTGCCTGTTCTTTGAAAGAGCTAGCCAATTAATCCCATTCCCCTGCTCCTTTCCCACAGACCTACAAATTTCTCCTTTTCATGTATATATCCAATTCCCTTTGAAAGTTACTATTGAATCTGCTTCCAGCATCCTTTCAGGCAGTGCATTCCAGATCATAGCAACTCGCTGAGTAAAAAAATGTCTTCTCATCTCCCCTCTGGTTCTTTTGCCAATTATCTTCAAGCTCAGTCCTCTGAATACCGGCCCTCCTGCCAGTGGAAACAGTTTCTCCATATTTACTCTATCAAAACCCTTCATGATTTTGAACAGCTCTATTAATCTCCCCTTAACCTTCTCTGCTCTAAGGAGAACAATCCCAGTTTCTCTCATCTCTCCACATGACTGAAGTCGCTCATCCCTGATACCATTCTGGTCATTCTCCTCTGCATTGTCTCCAAGGCCTTGAGATCCTGCTGAAGTGAGATGCCCATAATTGGACACAATACTCTAGCTGAGGCCTAACCAGGGATTTATAAAGGTTTAGCCTAATTTCCTTGCTTTTGTATTCTATGCCTCTATTTATAAAACCAAGGATGCCATATGCTTTTTTAACAGCCCTATCAACTTGTCCTGCCACCTTCAAAGAATTGTGTATGTGAACCCCTAGGTCTCTCTATTCCTGCATCCCCTTTAAAATTATACCATTTAATTTATATTGCCTCTCCTCATTTTTCCTTTCAAAATGCATCACTTCACATTTCTCTGCATTAAAGTTCATCTGCCATATGTCTGCCCATTTCACTGGTCTGTCTATGTCCTCCTGAAGTCTGTAACTATCCTGCTCACTGTTTACTACATTTCCAAAATTTGTTTCATCTGCAAACTTTGAAATTATGAACTGTATACCAATGTCCAGGACCGCAATATATATCAAAAAGAGCAATGGTCCGTGTGCCGGCCCCTGGGGAACACAACTGTATAATTTCCTCCAGTCTGATAAACAACCTATCGCCATTACTCTTTGCTTTCTGTCTCTTAACTCATTTCATATCCACGCTGCCACTGCCCTGTTAAGCCCATGGGCTTCAAATTTTGCTAACAAGGAATGTAGGAAGGGAAAATGTGCAGTGTACATACTTCATGTATGGTGTTGAAATAGCTAAGGGTGAAGTTAAAAAAGACCTATCAGTCTTAGTAGGCTCAACGCTTAACATTCCAATCAATACAGAGCAGGAAAGTCAATAGAATGTTTAGCTACAAAAGCAAAAATGTTGAACACATGTCAGAGAAAGTCATGATTAAACTGTATAATGCCCTGAGTACTTGTTTGGTTCTGGTCAATACAACACAAGGTAAACTTTCAAGTTTTGGAGATCGTGCAGAGAAGATACACAATGAGTTATAAGAAAAATTTGAAAGGGGTTGTCTGAAAAGTGATCTTATAGAAGTACATAAGATAGCAATGAAGGGATCATTACTAGTCCTAGCCCCTTTAGGGCTACCCTGGATCAGGAGTATTTCTCAGACGTTCACTTTCAACTAAAGTTTGAGGTAGCCGAATCCTAAAGACACTTAATTGGGTCTAAAGGCCTTGACTACCTCTCCCTAAAGGAAAGGAACAACCTGAAAATGTTACCGTCCTCCAGGTAGCACTTTTAATAAGTTTAGCTAAACTGTAACATTCCAGATATTATGAGGGTCCGGAAAACTCCCCCAGAATTCTGCAACTCCTCACCAAAGAGTGTACAGAAATTGAGTTTGGGAGTTTGATACAGAAGTCTTATGTGAGACAATTCTAAAAATATATAGATTTATTAAAGAACCAACATGCAGTTTACAGTTGGTGAGTCAATCGCAATATTAACAGTTCCAAAAAGAAAAAGCTTACAATTCTATTATCAGAGAACCTTACACTCAAATCTTAACTTTGCTACAGTTTTGCAGTTCTTAGTTTTCTACAGGACATCCACCAAAATCAAATACCCTTGATCCCCGAGGTACAAAGTGTTGGAGACTTACAGAGCCACCTCTGAAGCCGAGAATCGCTTTGCCCCTTTAAAGCGAGTCTACTATCCCATTTGAGAGTTCAATATTTATACCCTTTTCCAGTGGTATTTCCTTTAAGGTTTTCTGCTGATGTAAGCTAATTATCTCTAGTCATTTTTCTGCTGACCCCTGCAATTCTTACAGTCACCTCAGCTGGTAGCATTACAGAATTATGCCTCTTTAGGTGTTCTAAGTTTACCATAAAAAACGGTGTAACGGCAGGTGTGTTTTACTCGATGTCATTTTTACGAAGGCAGATGTTTGTGCTTCTTTACGAGGTGTAAATTAGAACACCTTGTCCAGGGTGAACCATTGTTTTGTTCCCAAAGGTCAACCTGTTGGGAGCTTTTAACCTTCTGTTTCAATAAGATTAGTGATTCAGTGTCAACAACTATCTTATCTCAATAGCCAGAATGCTTTCACAGCTTTTTCATCGTTCGGTTTCTAGATTTCCAGACCCAGTTTGTCATGTTTTAATAAGGCCAGAGTTCTTTCATAGAATGGTGTATTTTTCTGAATAGGTTATATGGCTCATTCCTTCACAGTGAATAGCATGGAAAAGGCAGATCCTGTAAATTATTTTTTTTTGCGAGGACAAGGGGACATAGGTTCAAACCAGCTAAAGGAAAATTTAGCAATGATATCAGCAAATCTTTCTTCACACAAAGACTGATCAATAGTTAGAATGCACTTCCAGATAGAGTTGTGGAGGCAGAAACCCTGGAATCACGTAAGACTCGATTGATTGTTGCAATAGGGGGATTTTAGGATCTTTCAAGATTGGTGAACCAAGATTGGCCAACTGGCTTTCATCTCTAATTATCCTGTGATATAAATATAAGTATTATTATTGGTATTCAATAGCCCATTAGCAGGATATGCAGCCAAAGCAGCAGTCCTGTCAAACGCACCAACCGTCTCCAGGACAACAGCCTATGCTGACAGAATTTGATTGACAAGTTGTCGCACATCCCACATCCTATGTATAAACAGGAGGTGGAACGTCTCTCTCTTTACTTCTGACCCATAGCGCAATAGATCGTTCTCCCTTCTTTCTCTAACTCTCCAGCAGTTATTCGGTACTTGAAACTTACCAGTTTCAATGATGTATAGCTTCTGCCACAATTAGTTTCCTGTCAGTAAATTAAAATGTCACTCGTCATTAAATAGGAGTATTTATTTGATTCAAAGTTACCTGGCCCAGCTGCATGCACAGTGGCACCTGCTGAATAGAAACATTCAATGCGATCATGGCTGATCATCCAAATTCAGTAGCCGGTTCCTGCTTTCTCCCCATACCCTTGATCCCTTTAGCCTTAAGAAATATATCCAACTCCTTCTTGAATATATTTAATGAATTGGCCTCTACTGCCTTCTGTGGTAGAGAATTTCACAGGTTCACCACTCTCTGGGTGAAAAAATTCCTCCTCATTTCTGTCCTAAATGGCCTACCCCTTATCCTTAGACTGTGACCCCTGGTTCTGGACTCCCCGACCATCCTTCCTGCATCTAGTTTGTCCAGCCCTGTCAGAATGTTATAAGTTTCAATGAGATCCCCTCTCATTCTTCTAAACTCCAGCGAGTACAAGCCCAATCGACCCAATCTCTCCTCATACGTCATTCCTGCCATCCCAGGTATCAGCCTGGTGAATCTTCGCTGAATTCCTTCCATGGCAAGAACATCCTTCCTCAGAATCTCGAATAGTTATGCCTATTGCTGAGATTTCTTCCAGCATGACATGTGCCCTGGCTTACAGTTGATAACTTGTTTCCTGCATCTCAATAAATGTTTTATTTATTTTTTCCAACTGTGTCCAGGACTCCATCCAAATTTGGTAATGGAGGTGAGTCAGGGCCTGCACTGTGGGAGTTGGACAGTGAGGTCTCGAGGAACAGCTAGACCGGGAACATTGTCTAATTTACCATTCATGAACAGAGACAAATTGCGCACAATTGTTTCCTGCTTTAATGTGGACGCTCTCTCAAAGCTGATACTACAATTACAATCAAATTAGAGAGCGGCAGATTTTGTAGGGTTAGTGAAAAAATTGACAATTGTACTTAATATTTAGCATCAGTATAGAGGATTTAGATGAGCTCTAACTGTAAATTTAGAAGATTTGCATATCATGGCAGATTCCAGGAAAGTGAGCCAGCAAATGATGTGAATTCCCCATTATCCTGTCTATACAGGCAATTTATTTCCGCTGAGAGGCAGATTTCGTGCCAGTATCATTTCAAAGACATCGGTAGGCAGACACAGCAGGGATCTTGAGTCAGCCTCTCCATCTCAGCAGACACATTGCTGGACAACATTAGCCAGGCCTTTGATAAACCATCCATATCTCATTAATAGATTTTCTGGCCAGCTCTTTCACATCTTTGAACTCCCAGATAGAATAACAAAATCAGTTCATGCCAAATTACACTTGGACGCTTCTCTTCATTTGTTATACTAATTAATGCTTTGCAGGTCAAAACTACAGCCTTTCCAATTAGTGCTTGTAGAAGTCAACCCTGCTCCATATAAATATGCTGCAGGTTATAAAGTAACAACAAGGGAAGTAGTTTGCATCCTTAATTCTCATTAAATGGGCCAGAAATTCGGGTTGGAGGCTTCCCGCGGGCGCAAGCCCCCGACCTGCATTTACCTAGCGCGTCATTGTGCTGTGGGCCCGCGTGGGATTCCGATCCTGGGCCTCCTTCAGCTGCTGGTGTGCAGGGCACGTGTATCCCAGTGGCGCAGTTAGTTCGCAGCATCCCCTGGGATCACGTGGGCCATGGGGAGCCAATCGGAGCAGGGAATCTCCATTCATAGATTTGACAGGAAAACCTGTCAAATCTATGAATAGAGATCAGCCCCAAAACCTAAGTAAAACTTCAAATAATTTTTTTTTTTAATCACATTTTTAAAATAACTATAAATTACATAAATTAACTAGTTTAAACAAAAATTTAAATTTTTGAAAAAATTTATTTAAGTTTTTAACGGGGCTAAAAATAAATTTACCTTTCTTTAAAGTATTTTAAAATGATAAACCTGTGGAAAAAATGTTTAAATTTTACTTAATTCACCTCTTACCTTGTTAAAAGCAGGCCTTGCGACTGCTTTTTTCACACGCAGCTGCTAGGGACTTACCCACACGGAGAAACCTGTAAAAAGATCGGAAGTTCCAGGTCTACGCGCTGCCTCTGGTGCACACGTTTGACCTCCGAACACCTTCCTTCAAGGGAACGGAAGTTTCGGTTTCCAGCGTTTGCGAAGTGCATGAGCAAAACCAGCACTTCCGTTGGCCCTACGGGTGAGTACCCAGCGTGTACACACCGTGGGGACCCGAATTTCTGGCCCATGGCCCAGAAATTCGGGTCTCCACAGGTGAGTACGCACAGGGTACTCACCCGTAGGCCCGATGGAAGTGCCGGCTTCCTGCATGCACTGCGCATGCGCTGGAAACCGAAACTTCCGTTCCCCTGAACGAAGGAGTTCAGAGGTCGAACGCGTGCGCGGGAGAGGCTGTGCGTGCACATGGAACTTACGTTTTTTTTGCAGGTTTTCCCGGGAGAGTAAGTCTCCAGAAGTTACACATATAAAAAGCAATCGCAAGGCCTGCTTTTTGCAAGGTAAGTGGTGAATTAATTAAAATTAAAACATTTTTTCCACAGGTTTATTATTTTGAAATACTTTAAAGCAAGGTAAGTTTATTTTTAGCCCCGTTAGAAAATAAAATTATTTTTTTCAAAATTTAAATTATTGTTTAAAATAGTTATTTCATGTAATTTATAGTTTATTTAAAAAATGTGATTTAAAAAAATTTATTTGAAGATTTAGTGATGTTTTGGGGCCGTAGTATTTATAAGTTTTGATAGCTCTTCCTGTCAATCTTATGAATGGAGCATTCCCTGCTCCGATTGGCTCCCCATGGCCCACGTGATCCCAGGGGACGCATCAAACTAACTGCGCCCCTGGGATATGCAAGCACTGCGCGCCGGCAGTTGGAGCAGGTCCAGGATCGAAATTCCACGGGGGCCCACAGCACAACGGCCGGCGCGCAAGGTAAGTGCATGTCGGAGGCTTGCACCCGCGGGAAACCCCTGACCCAAATTTCTGGGCCAATGCCTTTCAGGACGTTCCAAAGCATGTCACAGCCATTGAAGCATTTTGGAAGGGCATTCACTGTTGTAATGTAGAGAAATACGGCAGACAATTTGTGCACAACAAGGCCCTAAAATCAGAAATTAGATAAATGGACAGGTACCCTTTCAGTGATGGTGGTTGAGGGATAAACCAGGAGAAACCCCTGCTGTTCTGCAAATACTGCCATGGGATTGTTCACTGCAGCCAGAGAGGGCAGGCAGGGCCTCAGTTTAATGTCGAATCCAAAAAGTGGCTGCTGCTCAGGTACACCCTGCGGGGGAAGTGGTGTAAATAGCTCCTCGGGTCAATCAAAGGCAAATTATAATTGTTCCTGCAACACTCCCTCAGTAGAGCACTGAAATGCCAACCCAGATTATGTGTTCAAGTCCTGGGGTGAGCATTGAAGCCACAGCTTTCAGACTAAGAGGCACCAGTGCCACCACAGAGCCAAGGCTGACAGTGGATAGATGCAAAAAATCTCACGGCACTATTCAAAGAAGAGCAGGAGAGTTCGCCAGATGTCCTGCCCAACATTTATCCCTCAACCAATACCACCAAAACGGATTCAGTACCTCCAAATGCCTCATCCACCTCTCTTACCTTCCTACCCGCCTAGCGCACCATCTTGGGGGTCAAGCACAGCAACCTTCTGCCCATCCCATTCACCCAAGCACCACTGATCCCTGGGATCCTGCCAGCAAATCATCAGTCACTATCCCTCTGCACGTTTCTCCTGAATGTCTTCTCATTCACGGACAAGGGTCTTACCACGGCTTTCCCCGTAACAAAACTGTTAAGTCTGTGTGTCCCAGTTATGCTTATTATAAATCACTGGACACAGACCACAAGAATAACTTTAACAGGTCTTTACTATTCGGAGGTCAGGGCTGAACTGCCCAGTAAATCACTACACAATGCTTATATACCGGTGTGGTCACCACCGGTACTACAGTATACAGCAGCCAAGAGAAAGTAGTACATCTCTCAAGGTAGTTCTCTTAAGGTGGAACAGGTTACATACGCCACAATCCTCCCTTTTTAGCTTAACAGTTATATCCCCATTTAACATAACATAATAACATATAGATATATATATATATACAACTTCATGCAAAACAGTTCAAAGATTCAGTCTCTGAGGAGGCCTCCTGATTCGAGATGGATAACGCCTTTCAGGGGTCTCTGATTCTCGTTGCTGGGGTGACTCATCTAGTTGATCTCTTATGGATTGGACATCATCATCAGGTACATTCACTTCTGAGGTAGATGCTTCAGGTTCACTAACTTCTTCCACGGTTGTCTCTGCCGTAACCCTGGGTTCGACCCTTGTTCTCGATTCTACCAGTTGGTCAGCATGACGCCGTATTACATTTTCACCAATATCTACCGTGTACATCAGGGGTCCTTGTCTGGCCCGAATTGTTCCAGATTGCCATTTCTCGTTTTTATAGTCCCGGGCTAACACTGGTTGTCCTATTTCGAAACTCTGAGTGGTCTTGTTATTTATATGCTGGAACTGTTTGTTTTCAACTTCCCTCCGCACATTTGGTTTTAACAAGCCCAACCTGGAACGCAACCTCCTGTTATAGAACATCATGGCAGGACTTTGGTTTGTCACTGCATGAGTGGCGTTTCGATATGCCAGTAGGAATTTGTCCACCTTGTGTTGTAGTGGAATCTGATCTTCGCTCATGGCCTTTATTGCTTTTTTGAACGTTTGTACAAATCTCTCGGCCAACCCGTTTGTAGCCGGATGATATGGGGCAGAGGTATAATGTTTCACCCCATTCTTCTTCATGAATTTCTGGAATTCTTCTGACACGAACTGCGGTCCGTTGTCTGAACATATTTGTTCTGGCAATCCATTTCTTGCAAATATCGTTCTTAGCACCGCGATCGTCTTTTCCGAGGTAGTGGTAGTCATCTTAATCACTTCTGGCCATTTAGAATGTGCGTCCACCGCAATTAAAAACATGGAGTCCATGAATGGACCAGCAAAGTCAATATGTACACGTTGCCATGGGGTTGAAGGCCATTCCCATGGATGCAGCGGTGCAATCGGAGGTGCATTTTGCACTTTTTGGCACCCTGAGCAGCTTTTCGTCAGATCCTCTATCTGTTGGTCGATACCCGGCCACCACACATAAGCCCTAGCAAGGCTTTTCATCTTGACTCCCCCCAGATGACCTTCATGCAGTTCCTTTAGAACTCTCTCTCTTAACTTAGGAGGAATAATCACCCTTGTTCCATACATCAATGTTCCTTGACAGACGGGCAGCTGTTCTCGTCTTGCTGAAAATGCCGGTAACAGTGGATCACCATGTGCTGGCCATCCCTTCACTGTCACTTCGTAGACCCGGGACAGTATCGGGTCGTTCCTGGTTTCTCTTTCAATACTTGCATTGGTGACTGGTAAACATTCGATGATGGTCGAGTGAAATAACTCCACTGGGTCAACCGTCGGTGCCTCCTCCTCTGTAGGTAGTGGCAGGCGCGACAGCCCATCAGCATTACCATGCTGCTTTGTACCTTTGAATTCGATCTGATATTGATGTGCCCCTAGGAAAAGGGACCATCTCTGGAGTCTCTGTGCTGTCATCACCGAAACACCCTTCTTAGGGTTAAAAATGGATACCAACGGCTGGTGGTCTGTCAGAAGCGTAAACTTTTGGCCCTGCAGGTAATGATTAAACTTCTTTACTCCCCACACAAGGCTGAGAGCCTCCCTATCTATCTGAGCATAGTTGCGCTCAGCGGAGGTCAATGATCTGGATGTGAACGCAACTGGCCTCTCCAGGCCATTTGGCAACTTGTGTGAGAGTACTGCCCCAATACCATATGGAGAAGCATCACAAGCCAAACGAATAGGCAGCGTTGGGTTGAAGTGAGCCAACACTTCCTCTGAGGTGATCAATGCCTTGCTTTTGTGAAAGGCCCTCTTACAGTCCTCGCTCCACTTCCATGGTACTCCCTTCTGCAAAAGAGCGTTCAGCGGGTGCAGCACCGTGGATAAATTTGGCAGAAACTTATGGTAATAGTTAATCAACCCTAGGAACGACCTCAACTGGGATACATTATCCGGAGCGGGAGCCTTCACAACAGCTTCGATCTTGTCAGGAGACTTATGAAGCCCCTCCTGGTCAATGACATGACCACAGTACGAGATCCGCTTCTGAAAGAACTCACATTTCTGGCGATTAACTCGAAGTCCATATTCTTTCAATCTGGTGAGCACCAGTTCCAAATTTGCAAGGTGTTCCTCGTCATAATCTCCTGTAATCAGAATATCGTCCAGGTAACATTGTGTGCCTGGAATTCCCTGTGATACCTGTTCCATGGCCCTCTGCCAAATTGCTGGAGCCGATGCCACTCCAAAAACCAGTCTATTATACCGGTACAAGCCTCTATGCGTGTTGATCGTGAGATACTGGCGTGACTCTTCCTCAACTTCCATCTGTAAGTACGCCTGCGCCAGGTCTATCTTGGTGAAGTGTTTCCCGCCAGACAACGAAGCGAAGATATCCTCAATCCGCGGAAGCGGATACTGCACCGTGTGAAGCACCGGATTAACAGTGATCTTGAAATCTCCACAGATGCGAACCTTCCCCGGTTCCCCCGGCTTGTTGGTCGATGAACGCTTCATGACGGGGACAATGGGCGTGGCCCACTCACTCCAGTCTACCTTAGACAGTACTCCTGAACGTTCTAGCCCTTCCAGCTCAGCTTCCACAGCAGGTCGTATCGCATAAGGTACTGGTCTGGCTTTGAAAAATTTCGGCTTTGCATGTTCTTCAACCTTGATGTTTGCCGCAATTCCTCTCAGTGTTCGCAGTCCCTGTTGGAACACCTCTTTAGCATCGTCCAATATTCTGGACAATCGTTTAGGTTTGACATCTTTTTTACCGGAATCTACCGTTAGTGCTTTTAAGGAATGCCAGTCCATATTTATTTTCCTAATCCACTCCCGTCCCAGTAGTGGTGGACCTCCCTCAGGTAGCACATATAAGTCCATTCCTCGGCTTTCTTTGCCCTTGTGGACCACCTTTACCTCTATCTTCCCGATGGGGTATACTCTTTGCCTCGTGTATGTTTTCAATACAATCTCCGTATCCCGTAGGGGAATATGTGGGAATAACCTTTTGTAATCTTGCTTATTCATGACCGTCAATGCCGATCCAGTGTCCAATTCCATCTTCACTTGGACTCCTGCTATCTGAAGTGTGACCCAGATTGTTTGGAGGTCTGCTTCATTACCAACATTGTGTACTCTTAGACTACCCAGTTCATTACTGCTGGAGTCTGAATTTGACTTCTGTTCGTTCGAACTGTTCTCTGTCACCTTGTGTACCTTTCTGTACTTTTCCTGCGGTGACTTTTTGTTGCTGGTCTTCTTTCCTGACCGGCATACTTTAGCTATGTGACCAAGCCTGCCACATTTTCTGCATTCCTGGTTTTTGAACCAGCACTGGTTCTGATCGTGCGTTGTCTTTCCACAACGATAACATTTTACTGCACCCAAGACCATTTGATTGGTGCTGAGTTCCGGTGACCGTAGCTGCATTTCCGCAGTGCCTCTCGCTGCGGCTTCGTGCGATGCTGCAATAGTGACAGCTTTATCAAGCGTAAGATCATTCTCCTCAAGCAGTCGCTTTTGTGTTCCTTCTTTTAACAATCCACACACAAATTTATCTCTCAGCGCATCTGCTAGTCCTGTTCCAAACTGACAGTACTTTGATAGCTTACGCAGTTCAATTAAAAATTCAGCATTGCTTTCGTCTTTCAGCTGCATTCTTCTGTAAAATTTAAATCATTCCGCTATCATCAGCGGCGTGGGGTTTAAATGATTTTTCAGGACAGTAACAATATTCGCGAAAGTCTGATCCGCCGGTTTATCTGGTGATAGAAGGTGCTTCAATAGCCCGTATGTCTTCGCACCCATTGAGCTTAATAAGGTTAGTGCTTTCTCATCATCTGGTACCTTATTTGCTTTACAATAAACTTCCATGCATTCTACATACGTGGTCCAATCTTCGATATCGCTATCAAAGGTATTAATGTTCCCATGTTTAGGCATCCTTGCAAGTTTTTAAATTTTTCTTTTTCTCAAAATGGCGGCTTCCCGCGCTTGTCTTCTTCCCCCACCTACTAAAATGGTGGCTTCCCATGCTCGGCGGTCTTTCCCGCGCTCGTCTTCTTCCCCCACCGACTACAATGGCGGATTCCCGCGTTTGCCTTCTTCCCCCGCTGGCTGCAATGGCGATTGCCGTGCTGCTGCCGTTCTCACCTCCCCAGCGGTTCTCAATACCCCGACGCTGCTTTTACTCCCCCGCGGTTCCCGTGGGCATTCACGCTTCCCCTGCTGTTGCGCCTCTCAGCCCCGCATGCAGCCCGGTCCTTTACACTGGCTGCGTTTGAGTTCTCCGCGGCTCTCGTGCCTTAAGCTGCCCCAGTCGCTGCGCTTCTCGGCCTCGATTGCAGCCCGGCCCTTTTCACCGGCCGTGGTCGAGTTCTCCGCCCTTTTTCCTCCGTTTTCCCTCCCCCACTCCACAGTCAACGCGGCTGACTTTCTGCTCGTGTCGCTGATCGGCTTACCCACCACCGTGGTAGAAGGGATGATCACTGCCTGTCGCTGATGGAGGGCTTCGTGGTCAGAATTTTTCTTTTTAACCCGGGTTCTCGATGCCTCCCGTGCGATGGTGCTCAGCAGGATGATGAGGGCGGATGCCTCTTCTCGACGCCCGTTCTGAGGACGAAGCTGCCTTGGATGTAAAACTGCCGCAGGGTAAGATCGGACTTGTCGCCACTGTTAAGTCTGTGTGTCCCAGTTATGCTTATTATAAATCACTGGACACAGACCACAAGAATAACTTTAACAGGTCTTTACTATTCGGAGGTGTGACGGGGTGGGGAGCCACGGGGCCGTGTAGACATGGGGCCGTGCTCTCCGGGTAATGTAGGTTCTGGGCCCAAGTGCAGAAACGAGGCGAGAGGCAAATATACAGTACTTTGTTTGAACTTTACTAGATTCACACATAACTAGATTCATACAAGGAACACAACAACATACATAAGAACTCAAGACAAGTTACAAAATGGCTAGTCAAGATAGGAACTCAGGACAGCTTCCATGAGGCAACCTACTTGTCCATACTGAGCTGGGATAAGCTTACCACAGGCGCAACCAGCTTGCCGAGACGAGACTCGAGACAAGCTATCACAAGGGGCTACCACAGGGGTAAAGGCTTATCAATACAGAGCTCAAGACAAGCGCCAACATGGCAACACGCTAGTCCAGCCCAGCACCGTATCAAGACTAAGAACAACAAGAACACAGACTTAGATACATCTTAAATACAGAGCTCGAGAACCATGGCAGCCAGCTAGTCAAAGCCAGCAGCCACAGAGCGCAGGCTAGTCCCCGGTTAGGACTGAGCACAGAGGAAAGCAACCACAGAACTTATATACCAAGAAAACCAGGTGAAACCCATGAACAGCTAACAGGCCATTAAGAATTAACACAGGAGGCTAGGAACAATTAACAAAGGGCTAGAAACAAACAAGTGAAGGTGCCATCTAGAGGTTACAGAAGGAACTGACTGGCACCCTCACAGGAGGTCAGGGCTGAGCTGCCCAGTAAATCACTACACAACGCTTATATACCGGTGTGGCCACCACCGGTACTACAGTATACAGCAGCCAAGAGAAAGTAGTACATCTCTTAAGGTAGTTCTCTTAAGGTGGAACAGGTTACATACACCACAAAAACCTCCCCACCTGGCTATATTTTCCACCTCCTGTTCCACCCAAACTGCTGCGGTGGCGGTGTGATCCTTATCACCAAGTCGTACTTGGTTTCTCCACCATTCCTCTAGCATGTTCTCCTTTTCAGAGCACCTCACTCTGTTCAACCCCCTTTGCCTGTCCTTTAAAATCCTCATTGTCTTCCACCCACCCCATGTTTCTCACCGAGATATCCTCACTCCTTTCCTCCCTCACTATCTGCACGGAGCCATTGCTCATTCCTGTTGATTTCAATCTCCACCTCAGCTCAGAATTCACCATTCTTCTGTCCTGCCTTAACCTCTCCTCAATATAAACGCTCCGATCCATATTCATGGCCAAATGCCTGACTCTACCATCTCTTATGGCCTCTGTATTCCTGTGGTCTTGAACACTGACAAGGCTATCAGCAAACATTTCCTCCTTTCTCTCACCACCCACACCCCCCCAACCCTTTTCCAACCCCACTTCCTTCTGCATTCACCCTATGAAAAAAGTCACTTACAACTGCACTTTAAAACTCCCAACTGCTTAGCCTCTGGCCCGCCAGTCACCATAATACCTCTGCTGCTGATCTTCTCAACATCTTCTCAGCTTTATCTTTGATGTCCTTTTCTTCACTGTCACCCAGTCCGATCATTCCCACTGGTCCAGCCACATCTTCACTCCCTCAAGCCCAAGGAACTGACCCTTAATTGTATCTTGTGCATAATTAGCCATCATCACCAAATGATATCAAGTTCTACTGAGCCTCATTCTCCTCTGCCAAAATCGCCCATTACTCTAGCCTCATGCCAGAAGGCAAAGGTAACCCCCGGCTTCTTTTCTCCACTGCCAATTGCCTACTTTAACCCTTCTCCCCTGTCCCGTCCACCCTCACCTCTAACAAGAAGTGCAAGGACGTCATAGGTTTCTTTTTCACCAATTTAGAAACCATCCGTTCAGCTGCCTCTGCTGCTTCCACCTAATAAAAACCCCCTCTCATTAGCGCGGAATCCCCATTTATCTCTGAGTTCTTTCTCATATCCCCCTTGCCCACTCTGAGCTCATCTCGTCCATGAGACCCACTGCCTGCACAGACCACTTCGACCCTGAGCTGAACTATCAAACCCATAGCCTCTCCATCTCAAAGACCGCCTTCTTCCACCTCCGTCACATCATCCACCCTTACCTCAGCCCATCATCATAGAATCATAGAAAAATTACGACACAGAAGGAGGCCATTCGGTCCATCATGTCCGTGCCGGTCGGAAAAGAGCTATCCAGCCTAATCGTACCTTCCAGCACTGGGTCCGTAGCCCTGTAGGTTACGGCTCTTCAAGTGCACATCCAAGTACTTTTTAAATGTGATGCGGGTTTCTGCCTCTACCAGCCTTTCAGGCAGTGAGTTCCAGACCCCCACCACCCTCTGGGTGAGAAAAACATTTCCTCATCTCCCCTTTAATCCTTCTACCAAATACTTTAAATCTATACCCCCCTGGTTCTTGACCCCTCTGCTAAGGGAAATAGGTCTTTCCTATCCACTCTATCTAGACACCTCATAATTTTATACATCTCAATTAAATCTCCCCTCAGCTTCGTCTGTTCCAAGGAAAAAAAAACCCAGCCTATCCAAATTTTCCTCATAGCTAAAGTTTTCCAGTCCTGGTCCTCGTCAATCTCCTCTGCACCCTCTCCAGTGCAATCACATCCTTCCTGTAATGTGGTGACCAGAACTGCACGCAGTAGTCAAGCTGTGTCCTAACCAGTGTTGTATACAGTTCTAGCATAACTTCCCTGCTCTTATATTCTATGCCTCTACTAATAAAGGAAAGCATTCCGTATGCCTTTTTAACTCCTTTATTGACCAGTCCTGCTACCGTTAAGGATCTGTGGACACACACTCCAAGGTCTCTCTGTTCCTCCACACCTCTCAGTGTGCTCCCATTAATTGTGTATTCCCTTGCCTTGTTGCCCCTCCTCAAATACATTACCTCACACTTTTCCGGATTGAATTCCATTTGCCAATTTCTGGCCAACTGACCAGTTCATCGATATCTTCCTGCAGTCTAAAGCTTTCCTCCTCACTGTCAACCACACGGCCAATTTTTGTATCATTTGCAAATGTCTTTATCATGCCCCCTACATTTAAGTCTAAATTATTAATATATACTACAAAAAGTAAGGGATCGAGTACTGAGCCCTGTGGAACCCCACTGGAAACAGTCTTCCAGTCGCAAAAACTCCCCTCAACCATCACCCTTTGCTTCCTGCCACTGAGCCAATTTTGGATCCAATTTGCCACTCTCCCTAGGATCCCATGGGCTTTTACCTTTTTGATCAGCCTGCCATGTGGGACCTTGTCAAAAGCCTTGCTAAAGCCCATGTAGACTACATCAAACATAAGAACATAAGAACATAAGAAATAGGAGCAGGAGTAGGCCAATCGGCCCCTCGAGCCTACTCTGCCATTCAATAAGATCATGGCTGATCTGATCCTAACCGCCAATCCACTATTACAGAACCATCTCCTGAATCTAACAGAATTAGACACACGACATAGGAGCAGGATCAGGCTACACGGCCCCTGGGCCCGCTCCGCTACCCACAGGGCCATGACTGATCCGAACCTAGACTCATGTCCAAATTCCTGCCCGCTCCCCGTAACCCTTAATTCCCTTTACTTCTAGGAAACTGTCTATTTCTGTTTTAAATTTATGTAATGATGTAGCTTCTACAGCTTTTTGGGGCAGCATATTCCATGGACCTACCACCCTCTGAGTGAAGTAGTTCCTCCTCATCTTAGTTTTGAAAGAGCAGCCCCTTATTCTAAGACTATGCCCTCATCGACCCTCCTTGTTACCTCCTCAAAGAATTCAATCAATTTAGTCAGACACAACCTTCCCTTACCAAAACTATGCTGACTGTCCTTGATTAATCTGTGTCTTTCTAAATGAATTGTGAGAAGTCACACAACACCTGGTTATAGTCCAACAGCTTTATTTGAAATCACAAGCTTTTGGAGCGCTGCTCCTTCGTCAGGTGAAGTCACCAGGCTCAGTTTACCCCTTCCTCCCTTCCTCCCTTTTTTCACCCGCTGAACCTCTCATCCATGCCTTTGGCCGGCCACCCATCCTCCACCTTCTATAAACTTTGGTGGATCCAAAACTTTGCTGGCCGTATCCGATCCTGCACCAAGTCCTGTTCACCATCACTCCTCTCCTCGCTGACCTTGGTCCCCCTAACACCTCAAATTTAAAATTCTCCCCCTTGTGTTTAAATCCCCGCACGGGCACACCCCTCCCTGGCAACTGTAACCACCTCCAAACAACTCCTTCCCCCGAACTCTCCGTTCCTCTGATTCTGGACTCTTGTGCAACCTCTGTGTTGTGTATGTAATATGTGTGCTACTTTGAACCTATGGACAGGACTGCACTACTTGTTGGGCGTAGTGATACGCACCTCTATTGGTGGCTGTGCATTTAGCCGCTTAAGCCCATGCCCATGGAATTCCCTCCCTAAATCCCTCCACCGCCCTCTCCTCATTTAAAACCCTCATTAGAAGCCCACCTCTTTGACCAAGCTTTTGGTCACTCCTCCTAACATCTCCTTCTTTGGCTCCTTAAGCAGAAATAGAACTGACTGCACAAAAGTACTCACTCCGAAGCGGGAAAGGCATTTTCTGTTTCATTTAATTCAATCTGGTAATATATACGCTACTGTCCAGCTATGGGTCCTCTTTGCAAAATGACATCTCAAGCAGTGTATGTTGTTCTTTTCTTTGCATAAGGAGATGACCTTCAACAGGCTGGGACTGGCAATGGCACATAATAGGTAAAACCCCTTGGGGGCTAAATTCGGTCGATTTGCACCTTCCGTTAGCGCCCTAAGAAGGTGCTAATGGAGCGCAAATCAACTAGCGCCTGGGCGCGGCGCCTCTAACGCCACCCGCGAAATTCAGCGGGAGGTTAGCGGCGGCGTAGTGCCCCGCTCGTGCCTCGGCTGTAACATTGGGTGGCGCCCCCCGACTTACCACCGGACACTATGTCCGACGGGGTCAGGGGGGCCTACCTGTGGCCGGGGCGGCGCTAGTTAAAGGGGAGGTGGCGGGCGGCCATTTTTGTTGCTGGTCATCTGCCAACACCTGCCCCCATTGCTGTCCCTGGCCCCCGTGAAATCCCCCCGTGGGGTGCCAGCTGCTCTCCGTGAGCCCGGCACTCCTCTTGAGAGCCGGGCTCGTTTGCCGGCACTCCCGATCCCTGGTGGCCCAGCTGGGCGCCGGGATGCGCTGTGCCAGGCCCCTCCCCTTTAATAAGAGGAGGAAGGCCTGCAGTACCGCGGCGTGATGTGCTGCAGTGTCATAGCGCCGCGATATTGTCTCACAGCACCCCAAGAGGGACGCGAGGTGCTTCCAGTAGTGCCCCTCCTCCCTTTCAGGGCACTACCTGGGAAAATCGGCCACGGGGGCGCTAACCTTTTCAGGGCGCTAAAATTAGCGCTCTGGCGAAGGTAGCGCTCAATTTTTACCCCCTTACCTATTGCTAGATGGCCACTATGCATTTCATATGTTGGGAAGATGTACATGGCCTGGGAATGCTGAAATTTGTGGACAGGACAGCAGTCCTCATTTGTGCAGTGATCATCTTACACACTCGTTGCTCTGCTCTGGGGCAGCTGTCTTGTGAGGCAGAGGCAGCAAAGCCAGGACTCCGCTGACATGTCCAGGTATAGATCGCCGAGTCGTGTGGATGTGGCCCAGACATCTCATGGGATTACTTCAGCTGCATGTGCTGGCCCCTCATGGACTCCTCTTCTCCACTCTGTAATGCAGTGAGTATGGAGCCCCCACAGGACTATCCATCCTCACCTCTTGGTCTTGGTCTGGTGTGACGTCAAAGCCAGCAGCACATAAGGATACCGAAGAAAATCACTGGCAGGGGAAGTAGCTTCAATATGCAAAGATGGAGGACTGCCCAGCCAAACCAACTAATGATTGAGCAAAATGCAGCAAAGGGAACGTGAAACCACAAAATAAAAACCAGCCAAAACCCTACCTTGGCCCTTTAAGGCACCTGCTTCAACAGACCAGCTCCTGTGCTCCCAGTTTTTATGCACAAGACTAATACTAATTTTATGGGCAAAGCTGAACACCAATAATCCAGAAGGTCATAGTTTATGATAGCAAAATACTGCGGATGCTGGAAATCCGAAATAACAACAGAAAACGCTGGAAAAACTCAGCAGGCCAGGGCAGCATCCGTGGAGAGAGAAACAGAGTTAACGTTTCAGGTCGATGACCCTTCGTCAGAACTAAAAAAAAGCAGGAAAGGGAATAGATTTTAAAGCAAATTGGGGGCTGGGAAAAGGGGGAGGGGATGAAAGAACAAAAGGGAAGGTCAGTGATAGGATAGAAAGCAGGAGAGATAAAGAGACATTGAGAGATATTGAACGCCAGAGGAGGTGGTGATGGGACAGGAAAAGGAACAAAGGATGGCCCAAGATGAAGTGTGAATGGCGCTGGCAGAATGATGGACAGCTGTCATGTGGGAGGGAAGAAAAAAGGCCAGACGAAAGTGTGGATTAAAAATTTTTTTTTATTATATAATGGCCCAGAAATTCGGGTCTCCACGGGTGAGTACGCGCTGGGTACTCACCCGTAGGCCCGCTGGAAGTGCCGGTTTCCTGCATGCACTGCGCATGCGCGGGAAACCAGCACTTCCGTTCCTCTGAAAGCAGGGGTTCAGAGGTCGAACGCGTGCGCGGGGGAGGCAGCGCGTGCGCATCAAACTTAGGTTTTTTTTACAGGTTTTTCCGTGAGGGTAAGTCTTTAGAATTTAGAAATGTAAAAAGCAGGCATAAGGCCTGCTTTTTACAAGGTAAGTGGTCAATTAATTAAAATTAAAACATTTTTTCCACAGGTTTATTATTTTTTAATACTTTAAAGCAAGGTAAGTTTATTTTTAGCCCCGTTAGAATATAAAAAGAAATTTCAAAAATTTAAATTATTGTTTAAAATAGTTATTTAATGTAATTTATAGTTTATTTAAAAAATGTGATGTTTTTTTTTAATTTATTTGAAGGTTTAGTGCTATTTTGGGGCCGTAGTATTTATGTCTTGACAGCACTTCCTGTCAAGATTTATGAATGGAGCATTCCCTGCTCCAATTGGCTGCCCATGGCCCACGTGATCCCAGGGGACGCTTCGAACTAACTGCGCCCCTGGGACACGCAAGCACTGCGCGCCGGCAGCTGGGCCAGGCCCCGGATCGGAATTCCACGGGGCCCTACAGCTCAACTGCTGGCGCGCAAGGTAAGTGCAGGTCGGGGGCTTGCACCCGCGGGAAGCCCCCGACCTGAATTTCTGGGCAATATATATATATATGTGATAGAGGCCGAGGTTATGATCTGAAATTGTTGAACTCTATGTTGAGTCCAGAGGGCTGTAGCGTGCCTAATCGAAAGATGAGGTGCTGTTCCTCAAGCTTACGCTGAGCTTCCGTGGAACAATGCAAGAGGCTGAGGACGGTGAGGTCGTAGTTTATGGTGGTATTTTGGTATTTCAGTGAGCGCAACCTTATTATTCGCCCCCAAAGAACGCCTCATAAAATAGGGCGCTCAACAAAGCAGGCATCCAATTTTATAACCTATATCTGTTCTGTATGGCTCTGTGGTAATGATGTGGTAGATCATCAAATTACTCTTGTACACCACGGCTTTATCAATGGTTTGTTTCTTTCACCAAAAAAAAAGTATTTTAAACCTTGACCATTAATCAGCGGCTGTTTTCCTGTCTCAATTTGTAACCCATTTGTTTGTTAATGATTGGCCTTATTGAAATCAGTTTTTTTTATATAAAAGAAAATAAATATATACCAAAATTCAACTAATCAGATGTCAAATTGCTCAGCACAAGTTAAACAAACATTGCAGAGGAATCACTGTGTCCCACATTCACATAGTCAAATTACTCACCATTTGTAAGGGCTCCTTTAATAAAAAACAAAAGGAGATGAAAACAATAGCCAAAGATTAAAATATACAAAAATCAAATTGTAACAAATGATAAACAAAACCTGTTTTCTGAAAGAAAAACATTTTTTTGTTGGAAACAATAATTTCGAAAACAATTCATTGCTCACAGGAGCTGGTGGTCTCCCTGCATTCAGCAACTGCAGCACCTGTATGGCATACAGCTGCCGCCATCAGTCTAACATCCTCTCAGAGACATCCAAATCCAGAAGGAGCATCAGATATCATGGCTATAAAGACAACAATTAATAAACTTTTAAAATATAAGTTGGATTTTTCTCTTTTTTTTCTTTAATGTCTGTGTATCTATTGATGAACACAAACTCCATCGTGGTACATGTAGTCAAGGGTCACATAACCCCAGACTCCTGTGATTAGCTGCTCAATATCACATTCATTCCCTCCTGAAACAGCCAGTTTCTCCCCGTGACTCTCCCCGCCAGTTTGCAGTGACCTGGAAGATAAGGAAAGTCCAAATGTGCACATTACTACACACTGCCACCTGTTGGCACATTAGACACACTGCAAGGAAACATCAACATAGAAATAAAAGCAGTACTGGCGAAAGGTCATCGACCTGAAACGCTAACCCTACCTTCCTCTCCTCACAGATGCAGCCTGACCTGCTGAGCATTTCCAGTGTGTTTTATTTTTATTTCAGATTTCCAGCATCTGCAGTATTTTGCTTTTTGTATTAACATTTACAGTTCACATTGAGGTAAAACACTTAAGCACATAAATCAGGGATGAGAAAGAGCCATTTGGAACACTGAAACTCATCCGTGAATATTAAGACATGAACATTTAAAACAAGGTCACCTACAAAAGCTTGTGTTTTTAACATTCTTAACTAGTGCTGTATAACTCCACTGGGTACATAACAGGTTTACGATACGATTAATGATTATAAATGTGCACTCCCCTTGGAATCCTACTTTAACTTTACACACATCTATTTAACAATACCTGGTTGAAGGAGAATGTCACAGTGAGCGTAATCATGAACCAGACTTCAGCAGCCAATGACTTACCCCACCTGTATCAATATTGGCACGATCTGTGTCATAGAACTCTGAATTGCAAATTCTTTCACTGTACTGAACATGATCAGACAATTCTTTGCGTTATGGGCACACTCAACTGCTGTATTCGGTTTTCAGGAACATTCTAAGCTACAGATTTTTTATTAACCATTTATTTGGAAGATGTTGCTCATGTTGAGTCAGAGGATATGTGCCTGGAATTTCCACAGGGGCTCTCCTGATCTCCGAAGTTATCTGCTGATCTCCTGTCACAACTTTGGAGGAAACCCTGGAGAAGTGGCATAAATGGGATATCAGGAGAACTGCGGATATTGTCCTCCATGGTGCTTTATACCAATAGGGACACTCTAAACAAAGTGTGATGGTGAAGTAATTGTGTTATAGGAAGTAGTTATGATGGTATATGTAAGACTTTCAATATATTATAGATTCGGAATTTATAGCGTGGCAATATCATAAAAATGTAACACTAGTTTCTGTCACTAGTTGTTCAGAAGGAGTAAAGCCACCTTTGCGTGTGTAGGTTTAATACATAACATGTTATCTAGGTTGGGACTCCAGCAAAAGAACTTATGGCTATTTAAACTCTAACTTTTGAAAGGTGAGTGATTTTTTTCTGACACTTGTAGTCACATTGAGGAGATGTCTCTTTGAACGATGCTAGATGGAAGTTTCCTCAAGCCTACTTTCTACAAGGTGATATTGGGGTCATGCACTTGGCAGGATGCATAGTGCATGGTGCATGGTGCATTTGGCAGGTCAGCCAACTATCTCCAAGGCTCGTCCATGGTCTAATTGGATAATCAGATTGGCCATGATCTAATTGGATAATCAGATTGGCCATGATCTAATTGGATAATCAGATTGGCCATGATCTAATTGAATGGCGGAACAGGCTCGAGAGGCTGAATAGCCTACTCCTGCTCTTACGTTCCTTCCTATGTTTCCTTTTTTTTTTATTCGTTCCTGGGATGTGGGCATCGCTGTCAAGGCCAGCATTTATTGCCCATCCCTAGTTGCCCTTGAGAAGTTGGTGGTGAGCCGCCTTCTTGAACCGCTGCAGTCCGTGTGGTGAAGGTGCTCCCACAGTGCTGTTAGGGAGGGAGTTCCAGGATTTTGACCCAGCAACGATGAAGGAACGGCGATACATTTCCAAGTCAGCACAGTGTGAGACTTGGAAGGGAACTTGGAGGTGATAGTGTTCTGTTGCACCTGCTGCCCTTGTCCTTCTAGGTGGTAGAGTTCGTGGTTTTGGGAGGTGCTGTCGAAGAAGTCTTGGCGAATTGCTGCAAAGCATCTTGTAGATGCTACACAATGCAGCCACGGTAAGCCGGTGGTGGAGGGAGTGAATGTTTAAGGTGGTAGATGGGGTGCCAATCAAGCGGGCTGCTTTGTCCTGGATGGTGTTGAGCTTCTTGAGTGTTGTTGGAGCTGCACTCATCCAGGCAAGTGGAGAGTATTCCATCACACTCCTTACTTGTGCCTTGTAGATGGTGGAAAGGCTTTGAGGAGTCAGGAGATGAGACACTCACCGCAGAATACCCAGCCTCTGACCTGCTCTTGTAGCCACAGTATTTATGTGGCTGGTCCAGTTAAGTTTCTGGTCAGTGGTGACCTCCCAGGATGTTGATGTGGGGGATTCAGCGATGGTAATGCTGTTGAATGTCAAGAGGCGGTGGTTAGACTCTCACTTGTTGGAGATAGTCATTGCCTGGCACTTGTGTGGCACGAATGTTACCTGCCACTTATCAGCCCAAGCCTGAACGTCATCTGGGTCTTGCTGCATGCGGGCACGGACTGCTTCATTATCTGAGACGTTGCGAATGGAACTGAACACTGTGCAATCATCAGCGAACATCCCCACTTCTGACCTTATGATGGAGGAAAGGTCATTGATGGAGCAGCTGAAGATGGTTGGGCCTAGGACATTGTCCTGAGGAACTCCTGCAGCGATGTCCTGGGGCTGAGATGATTGGTCTCCAACAATCACAACCATCTTCCTTTGTGCTAGATATGACTCCAGCCAGAGGAGTGTTTTTCCCCCCTGATTCCCATTGACTTCAGTTTTACTAGGGCTCCTTGATGCCACACTCGGTCAAATGCTGCCTTGATGTCAAGGGCAGTCACTCTCACCTCACCTCAGGAACGGTAGCATAGTGGCTATGTTACTGGACTAGTAATCCTAGAGGTCTGGCTTAATGACGCAGTGACGTGAGATCACAAGCCCCCTCGGCCGCTCCCTCCATGGTTGTGCTATCGGATGCCTGGAAGCAGATTGCTTGGATGTCCTCGCTATTATTTACCAGGAAAGACTGGAGAGAAAATAGAGGGATTTTAGGATTTGATAGCTTCACCAAAAAAAAAATAATCAAAATCTGCAGAGAACTATTAAACAAAGCAAATACTAACTCTGAAAGCAAGGATGGGCACCTAAGCTCTAAAATGACTAGAATACTGGCGCATGAAAGCTCATCGTGTCTGTCTGAAAGTCCTACCTCCGCTACCATAGCAGAGGCATTAATGAGGTCAGGCCAACTTTATAAGAGAAGAAATCTTCATGCATGTGGAAAATAGCCAAAATCTGTTAAAGTAATATATTAATGAATTTCACAGAAGGAAATAAACATTGTACACTAGCAACCCAGTGAGTAATTTCAGGGGCCAGGACGTTCTATAATACAGCACTTACAAAATGAATAGTTTTCCCATTTAAAATACTGAATAGAAAATAGATTTACAGGAACAAACAGAATGTCCAATGCCCCCTAAATATATGGGAACATTCTTAACTTTCTGTATTGTATCTTTGGAGCAGCAATGTTAACATGTGTCCCAGAGCGTTAACAATATATCTCAACATATTCCTGAATAAAAATTGTTATCACTTCAATTTGAAACTTAATACTGCAGGACAAATTACCACTGACACAATACACAGCTCTGAGGCTGCTCTTGTCTTAGTAGCCAGACAGCAAAGGAACATCACTCCCCTACATAAATAATAATCACATTCTGTCATAAACAAGAACTGACAAAGTATCATGGCATGGTAAATAATAATTCTATCGGTCACATAATTAAGTGCAATATTAAGGTGAAGTCATGTTAATTGCATGTGATAACAATTAATTCTTTGATGATTTGAAATTCCACTGTGTGATACCCGTGAAGAAAATGTTAGTGTATTAGTATGAAATTTTGCTGTCCACTATTTTAATGAAGCAATAAAGGAAATAAAGACTTGCATTTGAATAGCGCCTTTCACGACCACCAGCCGCCCCAAAGCGCTTTACAGCCAATGAAGTACTTTTTGAAGTATAGTCACTGTTGTAATGTAGGAAATGCGGCATCCAATTTGCACACAGCAAGCTCCCACAAACAGCAATGTGATAATGGTCAGACAATCTGTTTTTTAGTGATGTTGATTGAGGGATAAATATTGACTAGGACACCAGGGAGAACTCCCCTGCTCTTCTTCAAAATAGTGCCATGGGATCTTTTACATCCACCTGAGAAGGCAGACAGGACCTCAGTTTAACATCTCATATGAAAGACAACGGGCTGGATTTTGTCAGCCCCGAGGAGGTGGGCATGGAGGCGGGACTGCCGGTAAAGTTGCAGAAAGTGGGGGCTGATGGCAAAGCTGCCCCCATCCCACCTCCGTACACTTTAGCCAAGAGGCGGGACGCTGTCCTGCCCCAGGTCCCGTCTCCTCGAGGTGGGAAATGGATTAAATCCTTTTAACTGCCTGTTAACAGGTAGTTAACAGGCAGAAAAAAGGATTAGTCCCATTTTACCTTTTCAGGTGAAGACTTCCCGACCTCGGAGAACCCCACCGGCTTGGAGGAGTCGAGTAGGAGGTCTGCGGGGGTCGGAGGGCCTGAAAGTGAGATGTTGAGGTGAGTGATGGGTGCAAGTGTGGAGTGGTAAGTGTGTGAGGTGAGTGTTAAGTGTTATAAAATGTTCACTTACCTTTGTTTCTGCCTACAGCCTTCAGCCGCGGTGGTTCCAGAGTCCCGACATCTTCGTTGTAGATTTCACAGACTAGCTGTTGGATCCTCCAAACCAACAGTCATCTGCTTTCTACAAAGTTAAAGGTTTGATGAGTCCTGAACACAAGGGATCATCAAACTACACAGAATGTCAGTGTTTGACAGCTTCACAGAGCTGTCTAACGCTGACATTTCTTCTTTCAAGAAGTCTTGACAGATGGCACGTCAGTGATTTCTCCCTAATTGGCCTGCTGAGCCCGCAGGGCGGGCTTAACAAGATCAATCAGGGGAAAATCCCGCTGGTTGGCCAGAACATAATGGAGGCGGGACTGAGACCTGACAAGCAGCAGCAGTCCCGCCTCCAGCACATCTCCATTCACAAAATCCAGCCCGACATCTCCAACAGTGCAGCACTCCCTCAGTACTGCATTGGAGTGCCAACCTAGATTTTGTGCTCAAGTTTCCTCAAATGGGACTTGAACCCACAACCTACTGACATCAGAGGTGGGAATGCTACCAACTGAGCCACAGCTGACACCAAACTTTTCCAAATTAAAATAAATGACGTAGCACCTTCAAGTTCACAGGCAGCTGAGTTCCACGTGTCCATCATTAATAATACAATTTCAACTCCTAAGACTATTTTGGCTCCTTTGCATTTTAAACTACATTACATGAATTGTTCTTGTGTTATCCTTTGTTCTAAACCTTAATACTTAAATTGTTCTGATGCAAGGTCATCGACCTGAAACATTAACTTTATTTCTCTCTCCACGGATGCTGTCAGACCTGTTGAGTGTTTCCAGCATTTTCTGTTTTTATTTCAGATTTCCAGCATCCGCAGTATTTTGATTTTGTATACTTAAATTGTTCTTGTGGGACCCTGCGTGACAATTAATTTTGTACATTTGGCTGACAAAATACATTAATTTTGGTGACTGTACTAAGTCATATTTTTCCTGCCCAGTAACATGGGAACGAACTATTGGTAAGATGACAGTAGAGTATCTCCCTGCAGCTAAGTTACTAGTCAATCATCTGTGCTGCATGATGTTTCCACATGACCTCTCAGAATACGGAAATGAAACATTGCATTACTGATGTCAAGTCCCATCACAAGCCCCTCATATCTTATTCAATGAGTTCTTATAATACCTGCCATTTCAGTTATTTCCAACACTCGCTTAGGTCATATATTGAGAATCTAATAATCAATTTATTTCCCTTTAAATAAATGTCAAATTACCCTTGTTCCAATAAAGCAAAAGGAAAATAAACTTATTATCAAAGAGTTTTCTTTCATTACAAAACCTGGTCGAGGTCCAAGGCACATAGTGCAACACAACTACAAGGCTGAAAGAACCAAAAGAGAAGAGGGGCTAGAAATCCAATCGTGCTCGAAACAGGCCGCAGGGGGTGGGGCGCACAGGGGGTGGGACGCTTAGTGTGGGGCACACAGGGGGATGGGGCACACAGGGTGTGGGGTGCACAGCGAGTGGGGTGCACAGGGTGGGGCGCAAGAGGGGTGGGGCGCACAGGGGGTGGGGCGCAAGAGGGGTGGGGCGCACAGGGGGTGGGGCGCACAGGGTGGGGCGCACAGGGGTTGGGGCGCACAGGGGGTGGGGCGCACGGGTGGGGCGCACAGGGGGTAGGGCGCACAGGGTGGAGCACACGGGGGTGTGGTGCGCACAGGGGGTGGGGCGCACAGGATGGGGCACACAGCGGGTGAGGTGTACAGGGTGGGGCGAAAGGAGGTGGGGAGCACAGGGGGTGGGGTGCAGAGGGGGTGGGGCGCACAGGGAGTGGGGCGCAGAGGTGGAGGGGCGCACAGGAGGTGGGGCGCACAGGGAGTGGGGCTCAAAGTAGGTGGGGCGCACAGGGGGTGGGGCACACAGGGGGTGGGCGCACAGTGTGGGGCAGACAGGGGGTATGCACACACTGTGGGGCGCCCAGGGGATGGGGTGCTGAGGGTATACCTATCAGGAAAGACTGAACAGGCTGGAGTTCTTTTCTCTAGAAAAGAGAAGACTGAGAGGTGACATAGAAACATAGAAGATAGGAGCAGGAGTAGGCCATTCGGCCCCTCAAACCGGTTCCGCCATTTAATGAGATCATGGCTGCTCATCCAAATTCAGTACCGTGTCTCTGCTTTCTCCCCACATCCCTTGATCCCTTTAGCCTTAAGAAATATATCTAACTCCTTCTTGAATATATTTAATGAATTGGCCTCAACTGCCTTTTGTGGTAGAGAATTCCACAGGTTCACCACTCTCTGGGTGAATAAATTCCTCCTCATCTCAGCCCTAAATGGCTTACCCCTTATCATTAGACTGTGACCCCTGGTTCTGGACTCCCCCACCATCGGGAACATCCTTCCTGCATCTAGTCTGTCTAGTCCTGTTAGAATTTTATAAGTTTCAATGAGATCCCGTCTCATTCTTCTAAACTCCAGCGAATATAAACCTAATCGACCCAATCTCTCCTCATACATCATTCCTGCCATCCCAGGTATCAGTCTGGTGAATGTTCGCTGCACTCTCCCCATGGCAAGAACATCCTTCCTCAGATAAGGCGACCAAAACTGTACACAATACTCCAGGTGTGGTCTCACTAAGGCCCTGTACAACTGCAGCAAGACATCCTTGCTCCTGTACTCGAATCCTCTCGCTATGAAGGCCAACATACCATTTGCCTTCTTAACCGCCTGCTGCACCTGTATGCTTACCTTCAGCGACTGGTGCACAAGGACACCCAGGTCTTGTTGCACTTCCCCTTTTCCCAACCTATTGTCGTTCAGATAATAATCTGTCTTCCTGTTTTTGCCACTGAAGTGGATAACCTCACATTTATCCATATTATACTGCATTTGCCATGCATCTGCCCAATCACCCAACCTGTCCAAATCATACTGGAGTTTCTCTGCATCCTCCTCACAGCACACACGCCCACCCAGCTTTGTGTCATCTGCAAACTTGGAGATATTACATCCAATTCCCTCGTCTAGATCATTTATATATATTGTGAATAGCTGGGGTCCTAGCACCGATCCCTGTGGTACTCCACTAATCATTGCCTGCCACTCGGAAAAAGACCCGTTTATTCTAACTCTTTGCTTCCTGTCTGCCAACCAGTTCTCTGTCCAAGACAGTACCTTACCCCCAATCCCATGTGCTTTAACTTTGCACGCTAATCTCGTATGTGGAATTTATCGAAAGCCTTCTGAGAGTCCAAATGCACCAAATCCACTGGTTCTCCCTTATCTATTCTAGCTGTTACATCCTCAAAAAATTCCAGTAGATTAGTCAAGCATGATTTACCTTTTGTAAATCCATGTTGACTTTGTCCGATCTTGTCACTGTTTTCCAAGTGCTCTGCTTTACATCTTTTATAATGGACTCTAGCATTTTCCCCACTACCGATGTCAGACTTACCGGTCTATACATAGATACATAGAAGATAGGAGCAGGAGTAGGCCATTCGGCCATTCGAGCCTGTTCCGCCATTTAATGAGATCATGGCTGATAAGCCTAATCGACCCAATATTACTAATATGTTAATTCCCCGTTTTCTCTCTACCACCTTTTTTAAATAGCGGGGTTACATTAGCTGTCCTCCAAACGGGCAGCACGGTGGCATAGTGGTTAGCACTGTTGCCTCACAGCGCCAGGGACCCGGGTTCAAATCTGGCCTCGGGTGACTGTCTGTGTGGAGTTTGCACATTCTCCCCGTGTTTGCGTGGGTTTCCTCCGGGTGCTCCGGTTTCCTCCCACAGTCCAAAGATGTGCGGGTTAGGTTGATTGGCTATGATAAATTGACCCTTAGTGTTAGGGGGATTAAATACGTGGGGTTACGGGGATAGGGTGGGATATGTGTTGGTGTAGGGGTTACGGGGATCGGGTGGGATATGTGTTGGTGCAGGCTCGATGGGCCGAAATGGCCTCTATCTGCATTGTGGGGTTTCTGTGATCTGTGAATCCATGGGAACTGTTCCAGAGTCTATAGAATTTTGGAAGATGACCAGCAATGCATCTATTATTTCTAGGGCCACTTCCTTAAGTACCCTAGGATGTACATTATCAGGCCCTGGGGATTTATTGGCCTTCAATCCCGTCAATTTCCCTAACACCATTTCCCTACAAATACTGATTTCATTCAATTTCTCCCTCTCATTAGACCCTATGTTCCCCGACATCTCTGGGAGGTTATTTGTGTCCTCCTTTGTGAAGACAGAACCAAAGTATGTATTTAATTAGTCTGCTATTTCTTTGTTCCCCATTATAAATTCCCCTGATTCTGACTGCAAGGGACCTACGCTTGACTTCACCAAGCTTTTTCTCTTCACATATCTATAAAAGCTTTTACAGTCAGTTTTTATGTTCCCTGCAAGCTTAGTCTCATAATTTATTTTCCCTTTCTTAATTAATCCCTTTGTCCTCCTTTGCTGAATGCTAAACTGCTCCCAATCCTCAGGTTTGCTGCTTTTTCGGGCCAAATTATATGTCGTCTCCATTGGATCTTATTCTATCCTTAATTTCCCTTGTTAGCCATGGTTGAGTCACCTTTTTTGTTTTATTTTTATGCCAAACAGGGATGAACAAATTCTGTAGTTCATCCATGCGATCTTTAAATGTTTGCCATTGCCTATCCATCGTCAACCCTTTAAGTAACTTTCCCCAATCCATCCTAGCCAACTCGTGCCTCATACCATCGTAGTTTCCTTTATTTAAATTCAGGACCCTAGTCTCTGAGTCAACTACTTCACTCTCCATTCTAATGAAGAATTCTATCATATTATGATTGCTCTTCCCCAAGGGGCCTCACACAACAAGATTGCTAATTAAACCTTTCTCATTACATAATACCCAGTCTAAGATGGCCTCATCTCTAGTTGGTTCCTCGACATATTGGTCAGGAAACCATCCCATATATACTCTAGGAATTCCTCCTCCACAGTATTGTTACTAATTTGGTTAGCCCAATCTATATGTAGATTAAAGTCACCCATGATAAGTCACCATGCTGTGCCCTTATTGTACGCATCTCTAATTTCCCATTTAATGCCACCCCCAACCTCAGCCTTTTTGCTTGGGGGTCTGTATACAACTCCCACTAACGTTTTCTGCCCCTTGGTATTTCTTAGCTCTGCCCATACAGATTCCACATCATCAGAGCTAATATCCTTCCTTACTATTGTGTTAATCTCCTCTTTAACCAGCAATGCTACCCCACCTGATTTTCCTTTTTTCCTGTCCTTCTTGAATATTGAATAACCCTGGATGTTGAATTCCCAATCTTGGTCACCCTGGAGCCATGTCTCCATAATCCCAATTATATCACATCCATTTGCATCTATTTGCGCAGCTAATTCATCCACCTTATTACAAATGCTCCTCGCATTAAGACACAAAGGGGGAAAAATTCTGTATCACCCCGTTTGGGGCGCCATTATCGGCTGTGTGCAAAGTTTAGCGCCTGGCACTAATTATCGCCTCCGACGGCAAACTTGGCTTTTATCGCCTCTGGAGGCAATTGGAGCGCTAAATCAGGCGCTTTACACCTGTCTTAAGGCGCAAAGGCTGAGGAGCGAGGCGCTACCTCAGAGCGCTGGCGAAGCTCATGTGATGTCAGTCAGCAATGGAACACAGACACACTGGCTCCGGCCAGTTCTTAAAGGGGAGTTCTGACGAAAGGTCATCGACCTGAAACGTTAACTCTGTTTCTCTCTTCACAGATGCTGCTTGACCTGCTGAGTTTCTCCAGCATTTTCTGTTTTTATCTTAAAGGGGAGACTTGATTTTGCCCTCCATCCACATCCTGCTCATTGCAGCCTTGAATCTCGGCCAGGAGAGACCTGTACATCAAATCTGCTGGAAAGAACAATGGAGGGACCCAGGGAAAGAGCTCAGAGTGCAGCCCCCACAGTCTCTTCTAAATATATACAAGGAAGGGCAAATCAAAATGAACCTGCAAAGTGCTGCTCAGTACCCAAAACTCCTTCACACAGTGTTGAATCTCTCCAGAAGTCTCTCTCTCTCTCTCAGAATGCGTGGTGCAAAAATGTCACCAACAAAAAAAGGCAGGAAGCAGTCGCCTTTAAATAGCGCTCCCCCAGTTCCTTCCTGACTGCAAAACGCTCCCCTCAACCTGTCGTTGCTAGCAGCAGGCAGTAAGGCAGGGGGCGCCGCTCAATATCCAGTCTGGGGCGTTACCGGGGCATTGCACACTTGACTAACGTCATGATCTGCTGGCGCAGGAGATCGTGGCGGTAGTGTTTAGCGCCGCCGCAAAATGTCTAGTTAATTTCATGAGCGGCACAAACATCACCGCGCCCGGGTGCTAGTTGCTTTGTGCCCCATTAGCATCCTCTTAAGGCGCTAACGGGAGGCGCACACAACTGAATTTTTCCCCCAAAGCCTTCAGGTTTGATTTTTTAACAGTCTTAATCCTTTAGAATTATTATTTACTGTGGCCCTGTTTGATTTACACCCTTGATTTCTCTCCCTTCCACTTTTGCTTTTCTCCTTCCTGTCTTTTGTTTCTATCCTTGCTTCCCTTTCCTCTGTCTCCCTGCACAGGTTCCCAACCCCCTGCCATTTTAGTTTAAACCCTCCGCAACAGCACTAGCAAACACTCCCCCTAAGACATCGGTTCCGGTCCCGCCCAGGTGCAAACTGTCCAGTTTGTACTGGTCCCACCTCCCCCAGAACCGGTTCCAATGTCCCAGGAATTTGAATCCCTCCCCCTTGCACCATTCCTCTAGCCGCGTATTCATCAGAAATATCCTTCTATTTCTACTCTGACTAGCACGTGGCACTGGTAGCAATCCTGAGATTACTACCTTTGAGGTCCTATTTTTTAATTTACCTCCTAACTCCCTATATTCAGCTTTTAGGACCTCATCCCATTTTTTACCTATATCGTTGGTACCATTATGCACCACAACAACTGGCTGTTCACCCTCCCCCTCCAGAATGCCCCGCAGCCACCCTGAGACATCCTTGACCCTTGCATCAGGGAGGCAACATACCATCCTGGAGTCTTGTTTGCGGCCGCAGAAATGCCTATCTATTCCCCTTAAAATAGAATACCCTATCACTATAGCTCTCCCGCTCTTTTTCCTCCCGTCTTGTGCAGCAGGACCACCCATGGTGCCAGGAAGTTGGCTGCTGCTGCCTTCCCCCAATAAGCCATCTCCCTCAACAATATCCAAAGTGGTATAGCTGTTTGAAAGGGGGATGGCCACAGGGGACCCTTGCACTACCTGCCTGCGCCTACTACTCTGCCATTGTGGTTACCCATTCCCTTCCTGCCTGTGCAGCCTTTACCTGCGGTGTGACCAACTCCCTAAACGTGCTATCCACGATGTCCTCAGCATCGCGAATGCTCCAGTATGTATCCATTCGCAGCTCCAGCACCGCAATGCGGTCTGTCAGTAGCTGCAGCTGGATACAATTCCCGCACACATGGTCGTCAGGGACATAGGAAATGTCTCTGATTTCCCACATAGTGCAGGAGGAGCATACCACGGGGCCGAGCTTTGCTGCCATGACTTACCCTTTAATTAATTCAAATTAAATTAAATCAAATCAATACCACTAATTACACTACAATTAAATGATATACTCAAGGGCCCTTGTTTACTAGCACTCCCCGCTACACAACAGAGACCCTAGAAACCATAAACCACAAAAATTAAGTTTGGAAAAAAGCGAGAAAGAGAGAAATACTCACCAACCAATCACTTACCTGCTTCCTGGTGACGTCACACTTCAATTACTTTTGACTTCTCGCTGCTGCCGCCGGTGAGTCTGGGCTGCTCTCTCTCTCCCCGCTCCTTAACTCCTCGGTCTCCGTGCTCAGTCTCTACCCAGGGCCGCTCTCGCTGCTGCCACCACTGAGTCTGGGCCACTCTCTCTCTCCCCGCTCCTTAACACCTCGGTCTCCGTGCTCAGTCTCCACCCAGGGCCGCTCTCACTGCTGCCGCTGGTGAGTCTGGGCCGCTCTCTCTCTCCCCGCTCCTTAACTCCTCGGTCTCCGTGCTCAGTCTCCACCCAGGGCCGCTCTCGCTGCTGCCGCCAGTGAATCTGGGCCGCTCTCTCTCTCCCGCTCCTTAACTCCTTGGTCTCCGCACTCAGTCTCCATTCAGGGCTGCTCTCACTGCTGCCGCCGGTGAGTCTGGGCCGCTCTCTCTCTCCCCGCTCCTTAAATCCTCGGTCTCCTCACTCAGTCTCCACCCAGGGCCGCCCTCGCTGCTGCCGCCGGTGAGTCTGGGCCGCTCTCTCGCTCCCTGCTCCTTAACTCCTCGGCCTCCGCACTCACTCTCCACCCAGGGCCGCCCTCGCTGCTGCCGCCGGTGAGTCTGGGCCGCTCTCTCGCTCCCTGCTCCTTAACTCCTCGGCCTCCGCACTCACTCTCCACCCAGGGCCACCCTCGCTGCTGCCGCCGGTGACCTGATAGAGGTCTTTAAAATTATGAAGGGGTTCGATAGGGTAAACATAGAGAAGATGTTTCCACTTGTAGGGAATCAAAAACTGGGGGGCCATAAATATAAGACAGTCACTAATAAATCCAATAGGGAATTCAGGTGAAACTTCTTTACCCAAAGAGTGGTAGAATGTGGAACTCGCTCCACAAGCAGTAGTTGAGATGAACAGCATAGATGCATTTCAGGGGAAGCTAGATAAGCATGAGGAAGAAAAGAATAGAAGGTTATGCTGACAGGGTTAAATGACGAGGGGCGGGAGGAGGCTCGTGTGGAGCATAAACATCAGCATAGACCAGTTGGGCTGAATAGCCTGTTTCTGTGCTGTAGACTCGGTATAAGGTAAGTATACTACTTTCTTAATCTCTGCACATATCTCCACCACCTACAGCCTCAATAATCTCAAGACTCACAGCACTCACAAGAATTTCCTTCTCCTGCTTCCCTTCACTCATTTACAATCACTGCACCACACTTCACCACACCGCCTTTTCCTCACACCCATCACTATCACAAGCCTCACTTATCCGCAGCTCACATCATAGAATCATACAGCACTGGAGGTCATTCAGCCCATCGTGCCTGTGCCGGCTCTTTGAAAGAGCTCTCCAATTAAAGTCACTCACCTTTTCTTTCCCCATAGTCCAACAAATTTTTCCTTTTCATATATATATCCAATTCCTTTTTGAAAGTTACTACTGAATCTGCTTCCACCACCCTTTCAGGCCGTGCATTCCAGATCATAACAACTCGCTACATAAAAAAAATTCACCTCATCTCCCCTCTGATTCTTTTGCCAATTACCTTAAGTCTGTGTCCTCTCGTTACTGACCCACCTGCCAGTGGAAACAGTTTCTCCTTTTTTCTCTATCAAAATCCTTCATAATTTTGAACACCTCCATTAAATCTCCACTTAACCTTCTCTGCTCTAAGGACAACAATCCCTGCTTCTCTAGTCTCTCCACATAACTGAAATCCCTCCTCCCTGGTACTATCCTGGTCACTCTCCTCAGCGCCCTCTCCACACCATGGCATCCTTCCTGAAGTGTGATGCCCAGAATTGGACACAATACTCCAGCTGAGGTCTAACCAGTGATTTATAAAGGTTTAGCATAAGTTCCTTGCTTTTGTACTCTATGGGCTAGAAATTCATTATAGCCCAGGAAGAAACGATTGGGGTGCTAACTCAAGCCTTAAAGTCCAAGCTCATTGAAATTACACTCAAAGGGTGAACCAATATCAGGTGCAGTCTAATCGCTAGTCATCATTGCCACAGGCTTTTTCCAGTTCTTAAAGGGGAGGTTCATTGATGCTGCAGAACCTCATTCTCAGCATTGCTGGCTGTGCAGCCATCTCAGCCAGCAGCAGCAGGACAAGGAGAAGGAGCCGGATGACTCAAGCAGCTGTACTGATGGCAGATCATCCTGGTGGCGCAACGGGGGGGGGGGGCGCGGATTTGCCATGTGTTGCTGGATTCGCCTCACCCCGGCGCTACTAAATCAGCACCCCATTAGTGCCAGCTGCTGGTGCTAATGGGAGGCGCTAACCAACTGAACTTTTCCCCCATGCCTCTATTTATAAAGCCAAGGATCCCAGACACTTTTTTTAACAGCCTCATCAACTTGTCTTGCCACCTTCACACGTTGCCTAACAGCTATTTACCGTGACAGGCACATTCTCTCACTAAAACACTCTATTCTTTCTTGCAGGAGAAAGTAGTGCAGTACCCAAGACAGCAGGCTGGCACCAGGGGAGGAATAGCTCGCCTGCACACTCTCTCCCCCCTTGAAGAAAACGTGCTGGTCATCATGGGAAGGGGAAGAGTTAAGGCCATGGCGATTGGCAAGGCTGGAGGAGACGTCAAGCAGGGTATCTTCATAACTAATCCTCTTTGTCTCTCCTGATTTCTCTCTTACCATACTTATGCTGCATGACAATCTGAAGGTGCATTCATCAGCTTCTCTCCCTCTCTTCTCTCCCTTTACACCATAAGATAACCCTTGACCCTCTCTTTTCATTGCAGGTGCTGAAAATGTGGAAGCCCCTCTACCAGTGGAGGAAGAGAAGTGCAGTGTTCCTGAAGATGCACCATTACTGTGTCTGAATCGCGCAAGCACCAGCTCAGATACTGACACCACACGGACTTTCGAGGTTAGGTTAGAGGAGGGGCCTGCATATGCTGACTCACCGACCAAGTGTGCAGGGGGATAGGACGCCATAGGTGACAGCGTGCTGGAGGGACAGGTCACACATTAGTTCGACTGCAGAGGACTCAGATGCTGGTTTCAAGGGCCCAGGTTACTGAAGAAGACTCATGGACATACATCAGGAAATTCTAGATGCACTGGGCAGCCTACCAGGGAGTTTGTACAGCATGTTGTGGAGCGTGGAGGAGTCCAGCTCCAACTTGACTCAAGGCTTGGCACAGAGTATTCTGTCCCACATAGAGCAAGCAGTCAGCTCCATCCACACCACCGTGGAACACTCTATGATGGAACCTCTGCTGATGGCTCTAACATCTTCTATGGCAGTGCAGCCATCAATAAGTCACGGTTCTGTAAGTAACAGAAGGATCATCTCAAGCAATAAGAGAAAGGAATTTTCAAACTGTACTTTACACATTTCTCATTTTCTTTTCCTTTTCAGAAAATTACTATGTGAAGCAACAATATAAATAGTGACTGCAAATATTTACAGTTACTAACAAGGCATTTTCTCTCACTGACATTAACAGTAGCATTGACAAGTCAGATTATAGCCAATCTTATTAATGAATAGGTCTAAGAGTCTAGTGTCAGCAGTGTTAATACTTCATTAAGTACTATAAGCTTAGCGGATTGTCTGACCTTTGTCTTATCTTATATCGATACATCAAGCATAGTAAACACATGAGTGGTATGCCTCCGCACTATTACATGTAGTTGGATGGAGCCTTAGAAGCCCTGAACTTGAACTCAGGTGTCTTGAGGTTCAGCTGACTCCAGATCACTGGAATAAACCAACCTTCATACCTCCTTCTAAAGTACACCTACTTTTGGTCACAGGATATGATGTAACCACGTGCTATTCTCTTTGTCAGAAAAATGGTAGAAATCGGTTTTGTCCAGTCCTGTAGATTTTAATGACTACCAATCAAACAGATGGGTGAGAGCGACTTTGATTTCATGCAACTTAAATTTGTTCATGGGAGCAACAGCAGGCCAGCCAATCACTAATGATGTTCCTGGTGCACTGCTCAGGCAGCTAACAACCAATCTAACCAGTGTAAATGATCATAATGTCATTCACCCAGTACACAGAGCTTTACATTTACGGCATAGCGCCACAACCATTGGCCAGAATGTGGAGGTCCTGGTACATTACATCACTGTGGAACGGGGAAACCTTTATCGTGCAGCAGAGTACCCACAAACACGCTCCAAAGTAAAAGTGTGTGACAATACATCTTGGAGCACGTGAGCTCAAATTCAACAACTGTGAGGAATCGCGGAGCAGAGCAGCGGCTGTATAAAAGGCTCCCAGAGACCAGGTAGGCCTCAGTGCGGAGCGAGAGTCGGCGGGAATCGCAGAGCAGAGTGGCGGCTGTATAAAAGGCTCCCAGTGACCAGGTAGGCCTCAGTGCGGAGCGAGAGTCAGCGGGAATCGCGGAGCAGAGCGGCGGCTGTATAAAAGGCTCCCAGAGACCAGGTAGGCTTACCGAACTCCGAACTCCGAACTCGGAGGGAAGGAGAGAAGTAAAAAGTAATCGAAGTGTGACGTCACCAGAAAACAGGTAAGTGATTGGTTGGTGAGTATTTCTCTCTTATTTAAACTTAAACTCTGTGGGTTATAGTTTCTAAAGTCTCTGTGGTGTAGCGGGGACTGTTTATAAACCAGGGCCCTTAAATATACCATTTAACTGTAGTGTAATTAGTGGGATTGATTTGATTTAATTTAATTGCAATTAATTAAAGGGTAAGTCATGACAGGAGAGCCCGGCCCCGTGGTATGCTCCTCCTGCGATATGTGGGAACTCAGGGACACTTCCTGTGTCCCTGACAACCATGTGTGCAGGAAGTGTGTCCAGATGCAGCTATTGGCAGACCGCATTGCGGTGCTGGAGCAGCGATTGGATACATACTGGACCATTCGCGATGCTGAGGACGTCGTGAATAGCACATTTAATCAGTTGGTCACACTGCAGGTAAAGGTGGCACAGGCAGAAAGGGAACGGGTGACCAACAGGCAGAGTAGTAGGCGCAGGCAGGTAGTGCAGGGGTCCCCTGTGGCCAACCCCCTCTCAAACAGATATACCGCTTTGGAAACTGATGGGGGGGGTGGCTTACAAGGGGAAGGCAGCAGCACCCAACTTCCTGGCACCAGGGGTGGCTCTGCTGTACAGGACGGGAGGAAAAAGAGGGGTAGAGCTATAGTAATAGGGGATTCTATTGTAAGGGGAATAGACAGGCGTTTCTGCGGCCGCAAACGAGACTCCAGGATGGTGTGTTGCCTCCCTGGTGCAAGGGTCAAGGATGTCTCAGAGCGGCTGCAGAACATCTTGGAAGGGGAGGGTGAACAGCCAGTTGTCATGGTGCATATAGGTACCAACGATATAGGTAAAAAACGGGTTGAGGTCCTAAAAGCGGAATATAGGGAGTTAGGGGGTAAATTAAAAAATACGACCTCAAAGGTAGTAATCTCAGGATTGCTACCAGTGCCACATGCTAGTCAGAGTAGAAATAGAAGAATATTTAAGATGAATACGTGGCTAGAGGAATGGTGCCAGGGGGAGGGATTCAAATTCCTGGGACATTGGAACTGGTTCTGGGGGAGGTGGGACCAGTTCAAACCGGACGATTTGCACCTGGGCAGGGCCGGGACTGATGTCCTAGGGGGAGTGTTTGCTATAGCTCTGGGGGATGTTGTATCCATGTGTTAATGAAGACACGGAATGCAGGAGTTGATTTACAGGTGTTTACTGAACAAAGTCTGGAGGTGAACTAACAGATACAAGACAATATACAGGCTTATATAGCCCGAGTGGCCATTACCGGCATTACAGTACACAGGGGGCTCTTAAAGGCACATACACCACAATTCCTCCCCTTTTAGACAACCAGTACATAATATTTTAAGTAATCATTAATTAACATGTTACAAGAACAATAATCTACACATTTGCTGCAGTTAATCAATTATAAGTCAGTCTCTCTGGAGGCTTCCTGACTCGGTCCGGATAACGCCTCGGTGGTGTAGTAGTTTCTGGTGGTGTAGTAGGTTCTTTTGGCAAGGCTGATTCGGCTTGCATGCCAGTGTCGGGTTCATCTGGTTCCAGTATCACTGGATCGGAGGTAGATACTATGGGTATCTCTACTTCATCATTAGGCGTATAGAGTTGTGGTGTAGGTTGTCCCTTTTCGGATGACTCTATGATCTGGTCAGCATGGCGCCTTATTATGCTTTCTCCAATGTCCACGGTATACATCAGCGGTCCTAGTCGTGTGCAAATAGTTCCAGGCTGCCATTTCTCGGTACGGTAGTCCTGGGCCAAAACTTGTTGACCTATCTGGAAGGTTCTAGTTGGCCTTTCATTCATGCCTTGAAATTGCCGGTTCTCCACGTCCCTTCTGATGTTTGGCTTGATCAAATCCAGCCGGCATCTTAGGCTTCTATTGAAGAACATCATGGCGGGAGTTTGGTTTGTAACCACATGTGTTGCATTCCTGTATGCAAACAAGAAGTTATCTACCTTATGCTGAAGTTTTATGTCTTCATTACCCATGGCCTTTATGGCCTTCTTGAAGGTCTGGACAAACCTTTCAGCCAATCCATTGGTGGCGGGATGGTATGGGGCGGACGTGTAGTGCTTAACCCCATTGTTTTTTAAGAACTTCCTGAATTCTTCGGACACAAATTGCGGTCCATTATCAGAACAGATCTGTTCAGGCAGCCCATTCCTGGCAAATATGGTCCTTAATACTGTGATGGTTTTTTCCGTGGTGGTGGAGGACATCTTTATTACCTCCAGCCACTTGGAGTGTGCATCAACCGCGATTAAGAACATTGAGTCCATAAATGGACCAGCAAAGTCGATGTGTACCCTTTGCCATGGAGATGAGGGCCACTCCCATGGATGTAGAGGGGCTTGTGGTGGGGCGTTTTGGACCTTCTGGCATCCTAGGCAGCTCTTGGTCATTTCTTCGATGTCTCCATCGATACCTGGCCACCACACAAACGCTCTGGCTAGGTTCTTCATTTTCACTCCACCCAGATGCCCCTTGTGAAGCTCCTTTAGCACTTTATCCTGGAGTTTGGGTGGAATCACCACTCTGGATCCACACATCAAGGTTCCTCGGCACACTGACAGCTGTTCTCTTCTTTGCGAGAATGCTGGCAACAGTGGTTCGCCATGTGCTGGCCATCCCTTCACCGTTAAATCGTAGACTCGTGAGAGAGTCGGGTCATTTCTCGTTTCCTTTTCAATGACAGAATTTGTTACTGGTAGACATTCCACTATGGTTGAGTGGAACATCTCCACTGGGTCTACTGTAGGTGCCTCTTCTACCATTGGCAACGGTAGGCGCGATAAACCGTCAGCATTCCCATGCTGTTTTGATCCTTTGTATTCTATGTCATATTGGTGTGCCCCTAGGAAAAGGGACCACCTCTGTAGCCTTTGCGCTGTCATAATGGGAACACCCTTTTAAAGGTTGAATATGGAGACGAGGGGTTGATGGTCAGTCAACAAGGTAAATTTTTGTCCGTGTAGGTAAAGGTTGAATTTCTTCACTCCCCATACCAGGCTGAGTGCTTCCCTGTTGATCTGGGCATAGTTACGCTCAGCTGAGTTCAATGAGCGTGACGCAAAAGCTATCGGCCGCTCCGAGCCATCAGGGAATCTATTCGATAATACCGCTCCTACACCGTAAGGGGATGCATCGCACGCCAGTCTGATTGGCAGTGATGGGTTGTAATGAGCCAAAACTTCCTTGGACGTGATCAAGCTTTTGCATTTATGGAAGGCACGTTTACAGTCTTCGCTCCATTTCCAAATTACTCCCGTTTGTAGCAGTTCGTTAAGAGGGTGCAGAACAGTTGACAAGTTCGGTAAAAATTTATGATAGTAATTTATCAATCCCAGGAACGACTTTAATTGTGAGACATTTTCAGGTGCTGGGGCTTTTATGACCGCTTCAATTTTTTCAGGTGACTTATGCAACCCTTCCTCGTTAATTATGTGGCCACAATATGATATTTGTTTCTGGAAAAATTCGCACTTGGGGCGATTTGCTCGTAGGCCCCGTTCTCTCAGCCTAGTGAGCACCTGCTCCAAATTGGCAAGGTGCTCGTTGTCGTTTTCTCCTGTTACAAGGATGTCGTCTAGGTAGCATTGAGTCCCCGGAATCCCTTGGAGGACTTGCTCCATAGCTCTTTGCCAGATAGCTGGAGCTGATGCTACTCCGAAAACCAGTCGATTGTACTGGTACGGGCCTTTGTGTGTGTTTATCGTGAGATACTTTTTAGAGGCCTCTTCAACTTCCATCTGTAGATATGCCTGTGCCAAGTCAATTTTGGTGAAACGTTTCCCTCCGGATAGTGAGGCGAAAATATCTTCTATCCTCGGAAGAGGATACTGTACCATGTGAAGGATCGGGTTTACAGTCACCTTGAAGTCCCCACAGATGCGAATTTTTCTCTGTTCTTCAGATTTATCATTATTCAATGTTTTCTTCATGACCGGGACGATGGGTGTTGCCCACTCGCTCCAATCTATCTTGGATAATACGCCTGCCTTTTCCAAATTCTCCAGCTCTGTCTCGACTGCTGGACGAATTGCGTATGGCACCGGCCTTGCCTTAAAAAACTTGGGAATTGCCGCATCTTCCACTTTTATTGAGGCGGTGATGCCTTTCAAGGTTCCTAGTTCCTGTTGAAACACTTCCTTGGCGTTGGCCAAGATGTCTTTTAATCGTTCAGGTATGACGTCATCATCATTTTTTTTCTTACTGGTCACCGTCAGTGCCTGAATGGAGTGCCAGTCTAAATGTATCTTCCTGATCCATTCACGTCCCAACAGCGGTGGACCACCATCTTGCAGAACGTATAAATACAACTTCTGTATTTCCTTGCCATTGTATACAACAGGCACCTTTATTTTCCCTTTTGGGTATACTTTCTGCCCCGTATATGTTTTCAAGATAATGGATGTGTCTTTCAAAGGTATATGCGGAAATAGCCGTCCGTAATCCCGTCGACTTATGACGGTTAGGGCTGATCCTGTATCTAGCTCCATTTTAACTGGGGACCCCGCTATCGTGAGGGTAACCCAAATGGTCTGGTAATCTTCTTTGGCAATTACATTATGTAATTTGAGAGAGCTTAGTCTCTTGTTTCCGGAGTCGCTATTGCTCTTCTGGTCTTTGGAGCTACTGTCCGTCATCATTTGTACCTTTCTGTACTTTTCCTTATTGATTTTTTCCTGTCCGTGGATTTTTTGTGTCCAGATCGGCATACACGTGTAATGTGTCCCATCTTTCCGCATTGCCTGCATGCTTTGTCCTTGAACCAGCAGTCCCTCTGGTCATGGGTGGATCTGCTGCAGCGATAACATCTCTCGAAACCCCGTGTCATTTCATGGGTGCCGAAGTCCTGTGGCTTTTGCTGTATCTTTGCAGCTCCTCTTGCTGCTGCTTCGTATGATACAGCCACACTGAAAGCCTTGTCCAGTGTCAAATCTTTCTCAGAAAGTAGCTTTTTTTGTGTTCCTTCACTTAGGAGACCGCAGACGAATTTGTCTCGTAGAGAATCTGCCAGTCCTGTCCCGAATTGGCAGTGTAGGGTATCAACAATCTCCTTAAAATTCTTGTCCATCGGTTTGGCTGGAGTGATTAAGTTTCGTAACAGCCCGTATGTCCTTGCGCCCATTAGATTTAGAAGTACCGATGCCTTTTTATCACCTTTTATTTCATTCGCTGTGCAATATTTCGCCACTCTTTCCACATATGTGGTCCAATTCTCTACATTACTATCGAAAACAGTAATATTGCCAGTCTTAGGCATCCTGGAAAAAAAATGGCGCCTCCCACGCTTTCCTTTCTTCCCCGCAGAAAAAAATGGCGCCTCCCGCGCTTTCCCGCTGCTGACAACGCTGTTCTCCGCGTTTTTTTTTTTTTTTTTTTACACAGGTATTTTTAATAGGTGGAGACTCGTTCCCGCCGGACTCTCTGGGACTTTTCCCTCCCTCTGCTTGGTCCGAATGCCGAACTGCTTATCAGCGCCGGCCGTCTCCCGAGTGCTCCACCCTCCGTCTCTGTTTGCCTCCGCCTTCGCTGCTCGGCCCCGCTGCTGAGCCAGCCGATTGAGCCCCAGCCCGCCGCCCAGGAAGGATTATTGCAGTACCTGCCACCAGCTCGGCTAGCTGGTGAAACCAAAGCTTTTTCCTTTCTTTCTTGTTTTTCTTCGACTTTCGTCTGAGGAATCGATCTCCTTGAGGTGCTGCCGAATTGCAGGTAAGTCCGTTTCCAATTCGTCACCACTGTTGTATCTGTGTGTAATGAAGACACGGAATGCAGGAGTTGGTTTACAGGTGTTTACTGAACAAAGTCTGGAGGTGAACTAACAGATACAAGACAATATACAGGCTTATATAGCCCGAGTGGCCATTACCGGCATTACAGTACACAGGGGGCTCTTAAAGGCACATACACCACAGGGGAGGGTTTAAACTAAAATGGCAGGGGGTTGGGAACCTGAGCAGGGGGACAGAGGAAAGGGAAACAAGGATAAAAGCAAAAGATAGGAAGGAGAAAAACAAAAGCGGCAGTCAGAGAAATCAACAGTTTAAATCAAACATGGCCACAGTAAATAATAATTCTAATAGGTCTAAGAGCGTTAAAAAAACAAGCCTGAAGGCTTTGTGTCTTAATGCGAGGAGCATTCGTAAAAAGGTGGATGCATTAGCTGCGCAAATAGAGGTAAACGAATATGATTTGATTGGGATTACGGAAACATGGCTCCAGGGTGGCGAAGGCTGGGAACTCAACATCCAGGGGTATTCAATATTCAGGACAGATAGGCAAAAAGGAAGGGGAGGTGGGGTAGCATTACTGGTTAAAGAAGGGATTAACACAATTGTAAGGAAGGATATTAGCTCTGATGATGTGGAATCTGTATGGGTGGAACTGAGAAATACCAAGGGGCAGAAAATGTTAGTGGGAGTGGTATATAGACCTCCAAACAGTAATGCGGAGTTTGGGGGTGGCATTAAAAGGGAAATTAGAGAAGCGTGCAAAAAGGGCACAGCAGTCATCATGGGTGACTTTAATCTACATATAGATTGGGCTAACCAAATTAGTAACACTACTATGGAGGAGGAATTCCTGGAGTGTTTACGGGATGGTTTCCTGGACCAATATGTTGAGGAACCAACCAGAGATCAGGCCATCTTCGACTGGGTATTATGTAACGAGAAAGGATTTATTAGCAATCTTGTTGTACGAGGCCCCTTGTGTCGGAACAATCATAATATGATCGAATTCTTCATTAAGATGGAGAATGAAGTAGTTGACTCAGAGACTAGGGTCCTGAATTTAAATAAAGGAAACTACGATGGTCTGAGGCACGAATTGGGTAGGATTGATTGGGGAATGTCACTCAAAGGGTTAACGGTGGATAGGCAATGGCAAAAATTCAAAGACCGCATGGATGAACTACAGAATTTGTTCATCCCAGTTTGACATAACAATAAAACAAAAAAGGTGACTCAACCATGGCTAACGAGGGAAATTAGGGATAGCATAAGATCCAAGGAGAGGACATATAAATTGGCCAAAAAAAGCAGTAATCCAGAGGATTGGGAGCAGTTTAGGATTCAACAAAGGAGGACAAAGGGATTAATTAAGAAAGGGAAAATAGAATACGAGATTAAGCTTTCAGGGAACATAAAAATTGACTGTAAAAGCTTTTATAGATATGTGAAGAGAAAAAGATTGGTGAAGTCAAGCGTAGGTCCCTTGCAGTCAGAATCAGGGGAATTTATAATGGGGAACAAAGAAATTCCTGACCAATTAAATACATATTTTGATTCTGTCTTCGCAAAGGAGGACACAAATTACCTTCCGGAAATGTCGGGGAACATAGGGTCTGATGAAAGGGAGGAACTGAAAGAAATCAGTATTTGTAGGGAAATGGTGTTAGGGAAATTGATGGGATTGAAGGCCGATAAATCCCCAGGGCCTGATAATCTACATCCTAGGGTACTTAAGGAAGTGGCCCTAGGAATAGTAGATGCATTGCTGATCATCTTCCAACATTCGATGGAATCTGGAACAGTACCCATGGATTGGAGGGTAGCTAATGTTACCCCACTATTCAAAAAAGGTGGTAGAGAGAAAACGGGGAATTACAGACCGGTAAGCCTGACATCGGTAGTGGGGAAAATACTAGAGTCCATTATAAAAGATGTAATAGCAGAGCACTTGGAAAGCAGTGACAGGATCGGAAAATGTCAACATGGATTTACAAAATGTAAATCGTGTTTGACTAATCTACTGGAATTTTTTGAGGATGTAACTCGTAAAACAGATAAGGGAGAACCAGTGGATGTGGTGTATTTGGACGTTCAGAAGGCTTTCGATAAGGTCCCACATAAGAGATTAGCGTGTAAAGTTAAGGCACATGGGATTGGGGGCAAGGTATTGACTTGGATAGAGAACTGGTTGGCAGATAGAAAGCAAAGAGTTGGAATAAACGGATCTTTTTCCAAGTGGCAGGCAGTGACTAGTGGGGTACCGCAGGGATCGGTCCTTGGACCCCAGCTATTCACAATATATATTAATGATCTAGACAAGGGAACTAGATGTAATATCTCCAAATTTGCAGACGACACAAAGCTGGGTGGGCGTGTGTGCTGTGAGGAGGATGCCGAGAAACTACAGGATGATTTGGACAGGTTGGGTGATTGGGCAGAAGCATGGCAGATGCAATATAACGTGGATAAATGTGAGGTTATCCACTTTGGTGTCAAAAACAGGAAGGCAGATTATTATCTGAATGGCAATAGATTGGGAGAAGGGGAAGTGCAACGAAACCTGGGTGTCCTTCTGTACCAGTCGCTGAAGGTAAGCATGCAGGTGCTGCTGGCGGTTAAGAAGGCAAATGGTATGTTGGCCTTCATAGCGAGAGGGTTTGAGTACAAGAACAAGGATGTCTTGCTGCAGTTGTACAGGGCCTTGGTGAGACCACATCTTGAGTATTGTGTGCAATTTTGGTCGCCTTTGTTATATCCGTGTGTCTTAATGTTGTGTCCTTCAATAATCAGACAAAGACTGCAGGGAACGATCAACAGGTGTTTACTGAATGAGGGTTAAAACTGCAACTGACTGTACAGATCACTACTCAGGGTTTATATGCAGGTGTGGTCACTGCCGGTATTACAGTATACAGGAGCTGTAAAATGTAGTTCTCCCCCTTAAAGGTACATACATTACAATTCCTCCCCTTTTAGATTAACGGTACCATAACACTCATTTAACAATTAAATATCAACTAATTACAATTTATACTTTTAACATGCAACATTAACTGAAAATAGTCTATTTATAAATTCAGTCTTTGGGGAGGCTTCCTGATTCTTTCTGGATAACGCCTTTCCCGAGTGTCTCGCTCTTGGTGCGGAGGCGATTCTAACACCCTGTCGTCAGTTGACTCATCAGCTTCCAATGCTATTGTTTCTGAGGTAGATGTGACCTGTATGTCGGGTTCCTCACCAGGTACGTATGGCCGAGACATGGGGTTGACTCGTTCCTGTGACTCTAGGATCTGGTCAGCATGGCATCTCACAATGTTCTCCCCAACATCCACTGTGTACGTTAGTGGCCCCTGCCGTGTGCATATCGTTCCTGGTTGCCATTTCTCTGTTCGGTAGTCACGGGCCAAGACTGGTTGCCCTACCTTGAAGCTCCTTGTCGGATTCTCATTGATGTGCTGGAATTGCTTACTCTCAACATCTCTTCGTACATTTGGTCTGAGCAAATCCAGACGAGATCTCAACCTTCGGTTAAAGAACATCATGGCCAGGGCCTGGTTGGTGACTGCATGTGTCGCATTTCTGTAGGCTAGCAGGAAATTGTCCACCTTATGCTGCAGTGGAATGTCGTCATCGCACATGGCCTTTACTGCTTTTTTAAAGGTTTGTACGAACTTCTCATCCAATCCATTTGTGGCTGGATGGTACGGGGTGGATGTGTAATGCCTTACCCCATTCCTTTTCATAAATCTTCGAAACTCTTCGGACACAAACTGTGGTCCATTATCAGAGCAAATCTGCTCTGGCAAGCCATTCCTGGCAAAAATGGTCCGTAGGACTGCAATAGTTTTCTCCGTGGTGGTGGAGGACATTTTGATCACCTCAGGCCATTTCGAGTGCGCATCCACGGCTATTAAAAACATTGAGTCCATGAATGGACCAGCAAAATCAATATGCACCCATTGCCATGGAGTTGAGGGCCACTCCCATGGGTGTAGAGGTGCATGTGGTGGTGCATTTTGGACCTTCTGGCATCCTGAGCAGCTCTTTGTCAGGTCTTCGATTTGCTGATCGATCCCCGGCCACCACACATAAGCCCTAGCAAGGCTTTTCATTTTCACCCCTCCCAGATGACCTTCGTGAAGCTCATTGAGCACTCTCTCCCTTAACTTGGGTGGAATTACCACTCGGGATCCACACATCAAGGTCTCCTGGCATACTGACAGCTGTTCTCTTCTGGATGAGAATGCTGGCAACAGTGAGTCGCCATGTGCTGGCCATCCCTTCATCCTCAAATCATATACCCGAGACAGTGTCGGGTCATTTCGGGTCTCCTTCTCTATACCAGCGTTAGTTACTGGCAAGCATTCAATTATAGTCGAATGAAATATTTCGACAGGATCCACTGCTGGTGCTTCCTCCGCAGTAGGCACTGGCATGCGTGATAGCCCATCAGCATTTCCATGCTGTTTCGTGCCCTTATACTCGATTTCATATTGGTGCGCCCCTAGAAAAAGGGACCATCTTTGTAGCCGTTGTGCAGTCATCACCGGAACGCCCTTCTTTGGATTAAAGATGGAGACAAGTAGTTGGTGGTCAGTCAGCAAGGTGAACTTCTGCCCGTGCAGATAGTGATTGAACTTTTTCACTCCCCAGACTAGGCTGAGGGCCTCCCTGTCAATCTGGGTGTAGTTACGCTCGGCTGAGGTTAGTGACCGAGACGCAAAGGCTACTGGCCTCTCCGAGCCATCCGGGAATTTGTGCGACAGCACCACTCCAATGCCATAAGGTGATGCATCACACGCCAACCGAATTGGTAGTGCTGGGTTGAAATGAGCCAACACCTCTTTTGATGTGATCAATGCTTTGCTCTTCTGGAAAGCTCGTTTACATTCGTCACTCCACTTCCATGGTACCCCCGTTTGCAGTAGGGTGTTCAGTGGGTGTAGTACGGTAGACAAATTCAGCAAGAACTTATGGTAGTAGTTCACCAGCCCGAGGAACGACCTCAGTTGTGATACATTTTCCGGTGCTGGAGCCTTGACTACTGCCTCAATCTTTTCAGGGGACTTATGTAACCCCTCTTTATCAATAACGTGGCCACAATATGAGATCTGCTTCTGGAAAAACTCGCATTTGTGGCGATTAGCTCGGAGCCCATATTCCTTCAATCTAGTGAGCACCTGCTCCAGGTTGGCGAGGTGATCACTGTCATTTTCGCCCGTGACCAGAATGTCATCCAAATAACACTGGGTCCCTGGAATCCCTTGCAGGACTTGTTCCATTGCCCTTTGCCAAATAGCCGGAGCTGATGCTACCCCGAACACCAGCCGGTTGTATTGGTGGAGACCTTTATGAGTGTTGATCGTGAGGTACTGTTTCCAGGCTTCTTCTATCTCCATTTGCAGGTACGCCTGGGCCAGATCAACCTTAGTGAAGCGTTTCCCTCCAGATAACGAGGCGAAAATATCTTCAATCCGCGGAAGCGGATATTGTACAGTATGAAGGACTGGGTTCACTGTCACCTTAAAGTCCCCATGGATGTGAACCTTCTTTGGTTCCCCAGGCGTATTACTCAACGACCTCTTCATTACAGGAATGATGGGTGTTGCCCACTCGCTCCAGTCCACTTTGGACAGTACTCCTGAACGTTCCTAACCTTCCAGCTCTGCTTCGACGGCTGGGCGGATTGCATAAGGTACCGGTCTGGCCTTAAAAAAATTTGGGCTTGCATTTTCCTCTATTTTGATTGTCGCTGTTATGCCTTTTAGTGTTCTGAGTCCCTGCTGGAACACTTCTTGTGCGTCAGTTAGCATTTTTGACAGTCGTCCAGGTGTGACGTCGTCATCCTTTTTGGCATCTACAGTCAGTGCTTGTATGGAATGCCAATCTAGCTGTATCTTCTGGATCCATTCACGCCCTAGTAGTGGTGGTCCTCCATCTGGCAATACATATAGGTCCAATTTTGGTGTTTCCTTGCCGTTATATATAACGTTCACCCTTATTTTTCCTTTGGGGTAGACTTTTTGCCCCGTGTATGTCTTCAAGACAATCTTTGTATCTCTCAAGGGTATATGTGAGAATAGCCGCTTGTAGTCCCTTCGGTTTATGACTGTTAGGGCTGATCCTGTGTCCAATTCCATTTTCACTTGGACTCCTGCTATTTTGAGCGTGACCCAGATAGTTTGGTGATCCTCCATTTTGATCACATTATGTAGTTTCAGACAACCCAGCTCCTTGCTTCTGGAGTCTGTATCACTCTTCTGTTCGTCTGAACTACTCTCCGTCACCTTATGTACCTTCTTGTACTTCTCCTGTGGAGATTTCTTGCTGCTGGTTTTCTTTCCCGACCTGCAGACTCTTGCTATGTGTCCTACTTTTCCACACTGTCTGCACACTTGGTCCTTTAATCAGCAATCCTTATGGTCGTGTGTTGTTCTGCCGCAGCGATAGCACTTCACTGTTCCGTATGACATTTCATTTGTGCCATATTCTTGCGGTCTCCGTTGTATCTCTGCAGTGCCCCGTGCTGCTGCTTCGTGTAATACTGCAATGCTGAAAGCCTTGTCCAGCGTAAGATCCTTTTCTGATAGAAGCCGTTTCTGGGTTCCTTCACTTTGAAGCCCACACACAAACTTGTCCCTTAAAGTATCTGCTAGTCCCGTTCCAAACTGGCAGTGTTTCGATAGCTTGCGCAGTTCCATTAAATACTCAGCATTACTTTTATCTTTATGCTGGTTCCTTTTGTGAAACTTAAATCTTTCTGCTATCAGCAGCGGTGTGGGGTTTAAGTGGTCCTGTAGGATTGACACTATGTTTTCAAAATCCTTTTCTACTGGCTTCTCTGGGGTTACTAGGTTTCGTAGTAAGCCATACATTTTTGCACCCATTGAATTCAACAACACCAGCGCTTTCTTGTCATCTGGCACTTCATTCGCCTTGCAGTATACTTCTATGCGTTCGACATATGTTGTCCAATCTTCGACTTCATTGTCGAACGCTGTGATACTGCCACTCTTCGGCATTTTTGGGTGTGGTTAGACTGGCTTAAAATGGCGTCTCCCGCGCTTTCCTTTCTTCCCCGCTGCGGCTTAAAATGGCATCTCCCGCGCTTTCCTTTCTTCCCCGCTGCGGCTTAAAATGGCGTCTCCCGCGCTGCTGTCAACGCCGCTCTCGGCGGTCCTCGTGGCAAATGGCGACGCCCTGTGGGTTTCGTGCGCTGCTCCTGCGCTGCTGCCAATGCCGCTCTCTGCGGTCCTCGTGGCAATGGCAGCGCCTCGCGTTTTCCTGCGCGCCTCTCTCCCCCGTTGACGCTGCTCGGCCCTTGAACACCGGCTGCGCTCTGCTCTCTCTCGTCTCTCTCCCCATTGATGCCACTCGGTCCTGAACACCGGCTGCACCCTATGCGCTCTGCCCTCTCTCTCTCCCCCGTCGACGCTGCTCGGCCTTTTTCTGTGCCGCTCGGTCGGCTCTAGCCGCCGCTGTCCGGGAAGGGTCTGCGCAGTACCTGTTGCCAGCCCGTTTCGCTGGACCACCGTGACTGGAAAGCCAAGCCTGGCTCTCGACAGCCTCCCCTGCGATGCTCAAATCTCTGCTGGATGACTGGGCGGTTGCCCGTGGTCGACGCCCGTGCTTCTGGACTCGACCTCCTTCCACTGTTCTCCAGGAGCGAATCCCTGGGAGGTGATGCAGAGTTGCAGGTAGGTTCGAATCTGCGTCGTCGCCAATGTTATATCCGTGTATCTTAATGTTGTGTCCTTCAATAATCAGACAAAGACTGCAGGGAACGATCAACAGGTGTTTACTGAATATGGGTTCAAACTGCAACTGACTGTACAGATCACTACTCAGGGTTTATATACAGGTGTGGTCACTGCCGGTACTACAGCATACAGGAGCTGTAAAAAGTAGTTCTCCCCCTTAAAAAGGTACATACATTACAGCCTTATCTGAGGAAGGATATTCTTGCCATGGTAGGAGTTCAGCGAAGGTTCACCAGGCTGCTACCTGGGATGGCAGGAATGACGTATGAGGAGAGATTGGTACGATTGGGCTTGTACTCGCTGGAGTTTAGAAGAATGAGAGGGGATCTCATTGAAACTTATAAAATTCTGGCAGGACTGGACAGACTAGATGCAGGGAGGATGTTCCCGATGATCGGGGAATCCAGAACCAGGGGTCACAGTCTAAGGATAAGGGGTAGGCCTTTTAGGACAGAAATGAGGAGGAATTTCTTCACCCAGAGAGTGGTGAACCTGTGGAATTCTCTACCACAGAAGGCAGTAGAGGCCAATTCATTAAATATATTCAAGAAGGAGTTGGATATATTTCTTAAGGCTAAAGGGATCAAGGGGTATGGGGAGAAAGCAGGGACCGGGTACTGAACTTGGATGATCAGCCATGACCGCATTGAGTGGCGGAGCAGGCTGGAGTGGCCGAATGGCCTACTCCTGCTATCTTCTATGTTTCTATGTTTCAATGGAGACGGCCAGCAGACAGAGTTCGCCCCATCACGCTAGGCTAGATTTGAGTCCAGACCCCAGAACTGGAGGACCATTGTGCCACGTTCCCAGTATTTGGACAGTCTCAATGTTGGCAGACCCTTTGGGCATAAGCCTACAGTACAAACCGTCCCTAATTCAACAAGCGAGGACAGGATGGTTTGTCTGGAAAAGGAAAAAATGTCATACTGATGCAGCTGTGGCACGTTGGGCAAAGGTTATTAAGGATATACCGATGCTCAGCTTCCATTTTGGGATTGGCTAAAGTTATTATTTACACATGGTTTCAGGCTATAGCAATGGGTCTCCAAAAGTCAGACGTACAGTTGGCATTTGATTTCAAATAACTGGGGAACACTTCCAATTCATACTGGCACTTATAATTTAGCATTCAATAGGAGCATTACTTGTTCAGCATCACAAACCACTTTCAGTGAAGGAATGAAAGGCTTTGGCCAAACCATGCATTGCTGGGGCTTAGTGAATGAATCATTTTGTTTTGAGTTTGACAGGTCATTTTTTTTTTAGAGCCAGTAGGTTTTTTGCGATAATGTACTGTAATTGCCCAAGATGGCCCTGTAATGTAATGTTCCCCAAGTGTAAGGAGGCACAAGGGAACCCCACTTCTGAAGCACTTGTGTTGGTTGCAATTTTTTGAAAGCTACTTAAGTCTTTACAGGAAGATTGATTTTGGTACTGGACCTTTTATTCCTGTACTGCCCAACGGTTCCCACCAATCAACAGAGCCAGGATCCAGGGTCAAGGGGTGAAGGACAATGGCAAACTTCTTTCACTCCTGCCCATTCTGTGAGGAGAATCTAGTTAAGAGGCAGCTGCGGGGGACACTGCAGCTTTAAATAGGATTGTATCTCTGGTATTGAACTGTAAAGCTATGGAAATAAAACTACCCAAGGGTAAAAGCAAAGTACTGTGGATGCTGGAAATCTGAAGGGCTTTCATTCACTACAGTTTCCAGTAAGTGGCAGAACGTGACACCTTCCTTTATCGTGCTTTTGCTTCATTGATGTGATAAATTGCAATACTGAGATGATTTTTTTTCCTACTTTGTATTCAGTGGTGGCTCTCAATTCACCCAAGGCCATCCTGAAAGATCGTCGTCTCCTTTATGCTTCCCTGCGCATTTCTCTCTCTTAAATCGTTCTGAATCTCTCAAAGCCTTGAACTCATGCTGTTCAGTATAGGTAATGCCTTAGTTTAACTGGCAGTCAAAAGAATTTTATATTACTATCACATAATGGAATTGAAATCCCTGGGTATTTTGAAAAGTAATAATGAACTATCAGAAGTGTAGGAATTCACTGTTATTTTACGTGTGTCCATCACTGCAGAGGAAGGTGGTATAGTTCCCAGAATGAATTGGATGCCATCAACCAGGCTCATTCCCCAAAAATGACTGGAGCTTCCAGCCTACAAGCTGAAAATAAAAATGTATGTAAATGCTGCTCATAAAATATCAGCGCACGTGAGGATCAGTTCAAGTAATGGAAAGAATCAGCTGTCAACAAAGATGGGACAAACCTGGAGAACTGTTTGATTCAGTCATGGTGACTGTGGTGTAGTTGGACAGATGAGGAGGAGATTTGCCTGAATCTGTGCCCAGGTGCACTGGATTACCTGGGCAAAACAAATTTGAGTGGGTCGGAGCATAGGCCTGTAAAGAAACCACCCCCGCCCACCAATTTCCCTTCCATAACAATAAAATAAATCATAGATTTCTTGTGTAGTTCTCAAACTGAGTACAAAAGTTAAAAGAGGATATGCAAAGGCTCTTGTAAATAATGGCTTCAATTATAAGGTAAAATTGAGAAAATGAATTCCACTTAATAAGGATACTTTAAGAAGGCCAGTGGGATTGCCACAAATAAATGGCCTAATAATTCCTAATTGAAAAAGTTACAAGTGAGCTAGGGGCACCACAATGAGTAATGAGCAAAGCATAAATTAACTGTGATTCACTATCTGCCTCGAAGGTTATAGACATGGGAAAGGCTTCACAGACAATGAAAAACAAATATTAAGATATCAGACAGAATATATTATGATGGGAAAGTATTTCAGAAACTCGCTAAAGAACATGAAAATATACCCTAGTATAAAGGCTCCAACTTGGGTCGTGACCCAGTGGTTGTATAGATAAGAATCACAATCAAGATTGTCAGCCAAAGCACAAATTATGGATTAACGCTAATGGTTTTAAATCTCAGAGTGTAAAGAAATGCTCTGTGGAAGTGAGAACAGATGTGAGGATTTTGAATGGGATACCAATAGTACATTTGAGGTTTCCTTACTTTTTTACTTTAAATAATTTGGCTTCTATGTTTGAGGCTATTCTCATAGGTGAGCCCCACCCTCTGTCTCAAAAGGGTTTCACCTGCCCAGATATCTTGGTGAATTTGTACTGTGTCCAGGGATCGAACAAAGATTCCACCTTTCAGCTACTGGTTTTATCGTGTGATGTCACATGATCTTCCTTGTCTTTGGAACATATGAAACATATACAAACATACAAAAAATGACAGACAGGAAAAGATGTTCTGGTCTATCCAGCCTCTCCCATATAATTATGATGATGCCTTATGCATCACAACATTTGCACTCCCCTTCCATGTACTCTAGTGGGAGAGGCAAAAAAACAGATAAAAACCTAGGCCAATTAGGGACAAAAATCTGGAAAATTCCGCTTCGACCCACTTCGATGATCGAATTAGTCCAAGACACCACTTTGGCCCTAATTAATGTAATACTGTACCTACATCTTGTATGAGGTGATCTCCACCACAATTAGAAACAGATACAGCCCACACGTAAAGGAATTCAATGGGCAAGATTTTCATTGGGCCATGGAGGCGGGATTGGAGGTGTGTGGGGGGTTAAAATTGCAAAAACTGGCAGGCGGGCTCGACCCCGCCTCCATCCCGCCTCCACGCAATTTTCAAAAATTCATGTCTGATGGTCCCGTCTCCGTCCCACCTCCAAGAAGCGGGATAGGCCGTTAAGGCCCTTAACAAGCACTAAATTGTCTCTATAATGCCATTTTGAATGGCCATTGCGATTTTAACCCTTTTCCCACGTGAAACACGCCTGTTCTGAAACACGACGGTGAAACCTGGCGGGAGCACAATTGGATTGCTGACTATCAGCTGCAGCTCAACCATTAAAGAGGAGATTTGATCAGCCATCATTTGCAGGTGGCAGGACTTTGTAGTCTCAGGTCTGGGAGAACTTTTAGAAGGCTTAACCACAGCTGTGGAAGTTTGGAGCCTGACACCCATCTCCAGTGTGACCTCCTGGGAAACCACTCTCGCCACCTTCACTCAGCGCTTCCTCAACTGAGGCATCTACCAGAAGAATGGGAGCCAATTATTTCCTTCCCTTCTGGATATTAGATGAGGCCGAACAACAGCAGCAACAACAACAGCAGCCCCAACAGCAGCAGCAACAACAACAGCAGCCCCAACAGCAGCAGCGACAACAGGAGCGCCAAGCTGCTGTTCACCCACCTGAAGATGCACAAGCCAGAAGGGGCCAGCGCCTGGAAGCCCGTCGGAGCAGGAGATACCCCCCAAACAGGGTCTACAGACACAGGGTCAGCTACCTCAACATGTCTGAGCAGCAGTGCCAAAGGTGGCTCCGACTTTCGTGAGAGGTAGTGGGTGACATCTGCGCAATGCTGCAACAAGACCTGCAGGCCAGAGGACCAGGTGGACAACCCTTACCAGTGGCCATCAAAGTCACCACCGCACTCAACTTTTTTGCCTCAGGCTCATTCCAGGGATCAGCAGCAGACATCAGTGCCATCTCCCAGGCGGCCGCACACAATTGCATCACGCAGGTAACTGATGCCCTCTTTGCCCTCACGCACAATCACATCCATTTCACCAAAGATCGAGCAAGTGTCACGGTGCGTGTGGTTGGATTAGCTCATCTGGCAGGCTTTCCAAGGGTGCAGGGCGTCGTTGACTGCACACATGTGGCCCTTAAGGCACCCCATCGCAATCCAGGTATTTTTGTCAATCGCAAGGGCTTCCACTCCCTTAATGTTCAGCTGGTGTGTGACCACAAGACGGAAATTTTGCATGTTTGTGCCAAGTACCCTGGCAGTTGCCATTACTCCTTCATACTGCGCCAGTCTAGTGTGCCTCCGCTATTCAGTCCGCCAGACCAACTTAACAGATGGCTACTTGGAGACGTGGCTAATGATGCCGTTGAGGAGCCCATCCAACGAAGCTGAGGAGAGCTACAACTCCAGCCATATGTCCACCAGGGCCATAATCGAGCAAACCATCGGTTTGCTGAAGATGCGCTTCAGATGCCTGGATAAATCAGGTGGAGCCCTGCAGTACTTAGCAGCCAGAGACTCCAGAATCATCGTGGTTTGCTGTGCACTTCACAACATGGCACGGCGTCGTGGGTTGCAGATTCCTGAGAACCAAGTGGCTCCTAACATATCCTCCTCAGATGAGGAGGAGAGCGAAAACGAACATCCTGCAGAGGCCCATCAATCAGCGGCAGCAGCACACGAGAACATAGCTGCCCGGGATGCAAGGAACGCATTCATCTTGGCCAGATTTGCTTAGCCTCGCCACTCAAGCACTTTTGCCTCGCATCTTCTTACCTGAGCATCGACAATGGCCACAAACCAGCTGATTCCTAGCAATTTGACCACCATACTGACAATTGCAAGTAATCCTAAGCCCTCAATATGGAAGTACCATTCGAAAATGACACACGCCACAACTACAGCAGTAGCCATCAGATTTTTTATGTACATGATTCATATGATGGCTTTTACACATAAAACATCAAATTTCACCCAAGTGACTACCCTTGTGACTATTTGTGCAGTATCTTTCTCTTACGTGTGCTCCTACGTGGTGCTTCCCCTATGGCTTCAGCAGATATGGAGGTCCCTTGCTCACTTTCCTGCTGCTCCTGTCTCGACACCTTTGGCGGGCGTCCTCTGGGGTTGCGAACCTGTGAGGGCTCGTCAACAGTCTGCTGCTCCTGCGGCTGTGCAGGGGTTGAGATGCCGATCTCAGTTGGGTGTCGACTCTGGTGGGGCACTGACCGAGGGCTCTGCAGTGGCATGGAAGTGTGAGCGCTTGGAGAGAAGCCCCCACTTCCTTGATGTCTGTCACCAACTTCCCTCTCATGGGTCAGGTCCCCCTCAGTGCCTGCAAGTGGCTTGAGAGCACCTTGCTGCACATCAGGGGGGCCATGGGGACCCGTATCTGCACTGGCAGTTCTACTCAGAGGGACTGCCATGAAGGTCTGGTTTCTCTGTTCAATAACTGACCATCGCTCCTCCAGAGATGTCAGTCTATTCTGAACACTCACCATGTTTTCAACACTCTGGCGACTTAGCTTCTCCATAGCCGTAGCCATCATCTCGTCTACTGTAGCCATCCTTTCCACGGAGGTTGCCATCCTTTCCGTGGTGATGCGTTCATGCGCCAATGACTCCACAAAGGCTCTGCTCATGTTAGCGAGGGACTCCTCCATTCGCTCCACACTCGCAGCGACCCCGAAGACAAAACCTGCCAGAGACTCCTGCATCTTTTCCTGGAGTGCCATCACCGCTGATACTGTGGATGGACCCAGAGGCAGAGGGTCGACATGCAGCTGAGCCGAGCTGGCAGAGTCCTGCGCCCTCCGACTAGGACTCCCCACCTCTGTCCCTGTCTCCACAATCTGCTGATGCTCACTTGTGAGCTGTGATACACCAGGTGACAACACTACACTATGTCCCGAAGGTCCCACCGAGATGTGAGTGTCTACGCTGGTGCTGGGTGTGCTGAATTCTGCTGACACTGCGCCCTCAGAGGTTGCAGCTTCCTCTGAGGAGTCTGGAGGCTCAGCCTGTTTCTCCTGGCTAGTGGGGACGGGTGCTTGCGATGGTCCTGTGGGGGAGTAAAGGAAAGAGTCAGAGATGTGATGCCAAGGTTACATGCACATTACATATTGCAGATGATCATCAGTCCATCTGCCAGAGCTTCTGAAACATTATCAGCGACTCATGCAATGTCAATGAGAGAGATGGAAAACTATTCTATCACCTGCTTGGTGTGATGCACCCGTCTGTCCATCCCCCACTTGCGCATCGTCCTCCACTCCTACGATCTCCAGGACCGCCTCCTCCCAAGGGGTGAGGTGGGCTACTGAGGGTGGCCCTCCTCCTGTCCTCGCTCGTTCTCTTTTATTGTGAGCTCTCTTTTCCTGCAATGAGGGAGACAAGTGGAGGTTGAGTGAGAATGAAGGAGTGAGTGTAGAGAATCCATAGCATAGATGCTTAGAAGGAGACAAAGATGGAGTGAGGTGGCAAGACCAAGGGCCCTCCCTGTGTGTTGTCAGTTGTTTTCATAGCATCAGTGATAGGGAATGTGAGGGCTGCATAGTCGAATAGTTAGGTGAATGTGACCATAGAGAGAGAGGGAATGGGTAAGGGTGCATGGATGTCAGTGTCAAGTGGGATGTGGAGGAAGAGATTGCTAAAGCTGAGTGCTGGTGAGGAAAGGCAATGGAGATCAGATTGAGAGTGATGGGAAATTCATACTCACTTTTCCAGTGCGCTGAAGGTCATGAGATCTCTTCCTGCACTGTATCCACGTTCTGCGGGTAGCCGATAAGGAGTTGACCTCCTCTGCCACTTGCAGCCATGCAGCCTTTGTCTGCTGGGGAGGCTTCTTCCTCCCCGATGAAGGGAAGAGAACCTCCTTGTGAGCTCTTGCTCCCTCCACTAAAGCCTGCAGGGCAACGTCGTCGAACCGGGGTGCAGACCTCGGTCTTCCTCTGGCCATTCTGCTTCCAGCTCAGTGTATCAGCAAATGCCAAAAGGTTGGCAGTCTGCAGAAGAAGCAAGGCTTCTTGCAGACCTTATATGCAGCAGCAATGATGACGTCATCGGAGGCGACTTTCAGACTGGAGAAACTCATTTGCCATGGGTTCCCACACACTGGAACCCAATTGGGCAATTTAGTTAAAATAGCTTCAATCTCCCACATCGCATTAGATTCGTGTGGATAACACGAAATGCGGATTACACGACACCAACCCGCACCTGAATGAAAATCCAGCCCAATGACTCAGAGTTCAACGCAAGAGCCGGCAGCCAGTTCCACAGGTCCACTATTCCCTGGGAAAAGAACCACCTCCTAACATCTAACTTAGGTCTGGCCTTACATAACTTGAGGTTGTGTCCCCTGGTCCTCCCTAACCTATTTAGTTGAAACAAATTGTCTACACAAACACAATCTATTCCGTTCATCACCTCGATCAAATTACCCTTAAATCTACACTTTTCCAAAGTGTAGAGACCCAGCTTTTGTAGCCTATCTGGGTACTAAGATGCTTTAAACTGGGAATTGATCTTGTGGCCCTCCTCTGCACCCTTTCAAAAGCCCCAATAATACCCAACATATGAGGAGACCAAAACAGGCCACAGTATTCCAACTGAGGAGTAACCAAGGTCTTGTACAAGGACAAAATATTATTATAATAGCAAAATACTGCAGATGCTGGAAATTTGAAATAACAACAGAAAATGCTGGAAACACTCAGCAGGCCAGGCAGCATCCGTGGAGAGAGAAACAGAGTTAACGTTTCAGGTCTGGGACCCTTCATCAGAACTGGAAAAAGCTGGAGATGTAACAGATATTAAGCAGGTGCAGAGACAGGTGGCGGTGGGGGTGGGGGTGGGGGTGGGAGGAGATGAAGGAATTGATGGAACATACTGTGCCTATGTAAGAGGCAGGAAAGATAAAATGTTGCAAATGGGAATGGCAAAATCATACAGCATGAAAAATGGGGGCAGGGATTATAGTTTGAAATTATTGAACTCCATGTTGAGTCCAGAAGGCTGTAAAGTGCCTAATCGAAAGATGAGGTGCTGTTCCTCGAGCTTACGTTGAGCTTCATTGGAACAATGTAATAGGCTGAGGACAGAGAGATCAGAGTGGGAGTGAAGCGGTGAATTAAAGTGATAGGTGACCGGAAGCTCAGGGTCACCCTTATGTACTGAACGGAGGTGTTCCACAAAGCGGTCGCCCAATCTACGTTTGGTCTCCCCAATGTAGAGGAGACCGCATCGTGAGCAGCGAATACAGTATACTAAATTGCAAGAAGTACAAGTAAATTGCTGTTTCACCTGGAAGGGGTGTTTGGGGCCCTGGACAGTGGGAAGGGAGGAGGGAAAAGGGCAGGTGTTGCATCTCCTGCGCTTGCACGGGAAGGTGCCAGGCGAAGGGGAAGGGCTGTTAGGGGTGATTGAGGAGTGGACCAGGGTGTTGCAGAGGGAGCGGTCCCTTCGGAATGCTGAAAGGGGAGGTGAGGGGAAGATGCGTTTGGTGGTGGGATCACGTTGGAGGTGGCGGAAATGGTGGAGGATGATCCGTTGAATGTGGAGGCTGGTGGGGTGAAAGGTGAGGACAAGGGGAATCCTATCGTGGTTCTGGGAGGGAGGGGCAGGGGTGAGAGCAGAAGTGCGGGAAATGGAACAGACACGATCAAGGGCCATGTCAACCACAGTAGAGGGGAATCCTCGGTTTAGGAAAAAGGAAGACATGTCGGAAGCACTGGTATGGAAGGTGGCATCATCAGAACAGACGCGGCGGAGACAGAGAAACTGGGAGAATGGAATAGAGTCCTTACAGGAAGCGAGGTGGGAGGAAGTGTAGTCCAGGTAGCTGTGGGAGTCAGTGGGCTTGTAGTGGATGTTTGTCGAAAGCCGATCGCCAGAAATGAAGACAGAGAAGTCAAGGAAGGGAAGAGAAGAGTCAGAGATGGACCATGTGAAGGTGAGGGAAGGGTGGAAATTGGAAGTAAAGTGAATTAACTTATCTAGTTCAGGGTGAGAGCAGGAAACAGCACCGATACAGTCATCGATGTACCGGAATAAGAGGCGAGGGAGGGGACCTGAGTAGGACTGGAACAAAGAATGTTCCACATATCCCATGAAAAGGCAGGCATAGCTAGGGCCCATGCGGGTTCCCATAGCAACACCTTTAATTTGGAGGAAGTGAGTGGAGTCAGAGGAGAAGTTGTTCAATGTGAGAACAAGTTCAGCCAGGCGGAGGAGGGTGGTGGTGGATGGGGACCGGTTGGGCCTCTATGGACAAAATACTATGCTTTGTTTTATAGTGACTTGGTCTGTAAATATAACCTAGCACCCTTTTCACTCTAGTTATTACTTTGTGTCATTGGTCATTAACCCTTTAAAGATCTATGCACTAGAAAGCGCAGATCTCTTTCTTTCTCCACCAGATTTAATTATTTAATAAAAACAGAAAATGCTGGAAACACTCAGCAGGTCAGGCAGCATCCGTGGAGAGAGAAACAGAGTTAATGTTTCCGGTCGATGAACTTCTGTCAGAACTGTTTCACCAGTCCTGACTCCCCAAACCCATTCCACCATCTACAAGGCACAATTCGCCAAGGCTTCTTTAACAGCACCTCCTAAACCCACAACCTCTACCAGCTAGAAGGACAAGGGCACCATCACCTTCAAGTTCCCCTCCAAGTGTCACACCATCCGACTTGGAAATATATCACCGTTCCTTTATCATCGCTAGATCAAAATCCTGGAACTCCCTCCCGAATACTATGATGGGAGTACCTTCACCAGAACGACTGCAGCAGTTCAAGAAGGCGGCTCACCTTCTCAAAAGCAATTAGAGACGGGCAATAAATGCTGGCCTCGTCAGCAATGCCCACATCCCAGGAATGAATAAAGAAAAGATTTATTTCTTTTCCCTGAAGGCTGTATGTATGTCTATCACTCACCCTGCCCACATGCATAACACTGTACATTTCTAAGTTATACATCATTTGCCAGTCATGGACCCTATCCCCCTGTGCATCTAGAGCTGCCTATAGTCATCTAGCATCATCTACAGTCCTGACTCTTGCACATATTTAGCTATTTTCAAAGGATAATTATAATAGAAAATGTATAGTATAGCAAATGTGGACTGAAAATGCTATACGTAAAAAGGAGAGAAAATATGTATTTATAATAATCTGTAAATTCAAATGAACTTACCCATAAATTATTGGTCCAAGCAATCATCTGCTGACACTCAAGGTGTAGGTCTTTGGGGTAATAGTATTTAAATGACGACCATACATTAACATAAAATGGCCAATAAAATATGAATTATGGGAATGAGAAGTTAACCTGTGTTAGAAACTCAGACAGTCACTTCATTGCAGACAGATCGCCAAGGCAACAATGATAAGACATTTCTCACAGCCGACTAGCTGGAACCTTAATGAGATAATGAGGAAAAGCAGGGCTTGGGTAAGGTAGCATCGTGATTATGTTACTGGACTAGTAATCCAGAGATCTGGACTAATGATCCAGAGACGTGTGTTCAAATCCCACCACGGCAGCTGGGGAATTTAAATTCAGTAAGTCTGGAATAGAAAGCTAGTATCAATAATAATGACCATGAAACTACCAGATTGTTGTAAAAACCCACTGGTTCACTAATGTCCTTTAGGGAAATCTGCCGTCATTACCTGGTCTGGCCGATATGTGACTCCAGACCCAGAGTGATGTGGTTGACTCTTAACTGCCCTCTGAAATGGCTTAGCAAGCCACTCAGTTGTACCAAACCACTACGACAAACAATAACAATAATAAGAATAAGATCGGACACGACAACGGCACACCCAGCCCAGTCGACCCTGCAAAGTCCTCCTCACCACCACCTTCTCAAAGGCAATTAGGGATGTGCAATAAATGCTGGCCTTACCAGCGATGCCCACATCCCAGGAACGAATTTTAAAAAATTAACCACAATATAAACTTAAGCTTAAGCTTAACACTAATAGATTAGATGTGTGATGTTTATACCTATGATTGTGAAACTATAAAAAGTAGCATAATTAGCAGTAGGCAACTTAGTCTCGGGATAATGAGAGAATTACTGCAGAAAAGTAACTGAATGCTGCCAGGTATCAAGGAATGAGTCTTTGCAAAACACAGATAAGAGAAGTCCCAGCTGCTGTTGCTAGCTTCCCGCCAAGACCAGGGCAGAAGTCAAAGAAGGGTCAGGTGATATAGATGGATCACTGTAGGGTGTAAAATTGAGAGTACACTGGAGAGGAGGATGTAGTTTGAATTTAAGACAGCGGAGATCAACCTCAGGGCATTCCAGGTTCCATCCAGCGAGCTGACTCTTGCTTGCTTACTATGATTGCTATGCATCTCGTAATAAAGTATTAAAGTTGGTGAAACTAGACTCTTGGACCTATTAATTAATAAGATTAGCCAAAGTGGCGATACTCTTACAAAAGGCATATGTTGTGTGTGCATATCCATTGTTTTCCACTGCATTTCCTAAAAGGATAAAAAAAAGTGTGGACATTGCTTTGCGATGCACTATGAAGAGGCTTTTCCTTCTCTCCCCCCATTACCAAATTCCTTTTCCCAAGCCTCATTTCAACTGTTTTGAAATACCAGTGTAGAATTTCTGCACGGGTTCCCCGATTTCAACAACAACACAAACTTCCATTTATATAGTGCCTTTAATATGGTTAAATGACAAAGTTAAAAGCTCTATATCTGAATACACGCAGCATTCATAACAAGATAGATGAGTTGACGGCACAAATAGATACAAATGGGTATGATCTGATCGCCATTACAGAGACGTGGTTGCAAGGTGACCAGGGCTGGGAACTGAATATTCCAGGGTATTTGGCAATTCAGAAGGATAGACAGAAAGGAAAGGGAGGTAGGGTGGCTTTGTTGGTAAAAGATGGGATCAGTGCAGTGGTGAGAAGTGATATTGGCTCAGAAGATCAAGATGTAGAATCGGTTTGGGTGGAGATAAAAAATAATAAGGGGTAAAAGTCTCTGGTGGGCGTAGTCTACAGGCCCCCGAACAGTAGCAATACTGTTGGACAGAGTATAAATCAACAAATAATGGAGGCCTGTAAAAAAGATACAGTAATAATCATGGGTGATTTTAATCTCCATATTGATTGGACAAATCAAATTGGCCCTGGTAGCCTTGAGGAGGAGTTCATAGAGTGTATCCTGGATGGTTTCCTAGAACAGTATGTAATGTAACCAACCAGGGAGCAGGCTATCTTGGATCTGGTACTGTGTAATGAGACAGAATTAATAAATTATTTCATAGTAAAGGATCCTCTAGGAAAGAGTGATCATAACATTATTGAATTTCAAATTCAGTTGGAGGGTGAGAAAGTTGTATCTCAAACCAATGTCCTGATCTTAAACAAAGGCAATTACAATGGCATGAGGGCAGAACTGGCTAAAGTGGACTGGAAAAATAAATTTAAAGGCAAGACAGTTGAAATGCAGTGGCGGACATTTAAGGAGATATTTTATAACTCTCAACAAAAATATATTTCAGTGCGAAAGAAAGATTTAAAGAGAAGGGAGCACTATATGTAACTAACTAATGAAGTAAAGGATGGTAACAAATTGAAAATGAAGGCATACAATGTTGCCAAGATTGGTGGGAGGCCAGAGGATTGGGAAATTTTTTAAAACCAGCAAAGGATGACTAAAAAAATAATAAAGAGAGAGAAGATGAATTATGAGAGTAAACTGGCAAGAAATATTAAAACAGAAAGTAAGAGCTTCTACAGGTATATAAAAAGGAAGATAGTAGCTAAAGTAAATGTTGGTCCCTTATTGGATGAGAATGGGGAATTAATAATGGGGAACGGGGAAATGGCAGAGACGCTGAACAAATATTTTGCATCTGTCTTCACTGTAGAAGACACTAACAACATCCCAATAATGGATAATCAAGGGGCCACAGGGAGGGGGGGTCTAAAGACAATCACTATCACTAGAGAAAAAGTACTTGATAAAATAATGGGACTAAAAGACGACAAGTCCCCTGGACCAGATGGCCTGCATCCCAGGGTCTTAAAAGAAGTGGCTGCAGAGATAGTGGATGCATTGGTTGCAATATACCAAAATTTCCTGGACTCTGGAGAGGTCCCAGTGGATTGGAAAACCGCTAATGTAACACCCCTATTTAAGAAAGGAGGGAGACAGAAAGCAGGAATCTATGGACCAGTTAGCCTAACATCTGTCGTTGGGAAAATGCTGGAGTCCTTCATTAAGGAAGCAGTAGCAGGGCATTTGGAAAATCATAATGCAGTCAAGCAGAGTCAGCATGGCTTTATGAAAGTGAAATCATGTTTAACAAATTTGCTGGAGTTCTTTGAGGATGTAACGAGCAGGGTGAATAAGGGTGAGCCAGTGGATGTGGTGTATTTGGATTTCCAGAAGGCATTTGATATGGTGCCATATAAAAGGTTATTGCATAAGGTAAGAGCTCACGGAGTTGGGGTAATATATTGGCATGGATAGAGAGTTGGCTAACTAACAGAAAGCAGAGAGTCGGGATAAATGGGTCATTTTCCGGTTGGTAAATGGTAACTAGTGGGTGCTACAGAGGTCGGTGCTGGGGCCTCAACTAATTACAATCTACATTAATGACTTGGATGAAGGGACCGAGTGTGATGTAGTCAAGTTTGTGGATGATACAAAGATGGGTGGGAAAGCAAGTTGTGCAGAGGACTCAAAGCATCTGCAAAGGGATATAGACAGGCTAACTGAGTGGGCAAACATTTGGCAGATGGAGTATAATGTGGGAAAGTGTGAGGTTATCTACTTTGGCAGGAAAAATAAAAAAGCAAATTATTATTTAAATGGAGAGAGATTACAAAATGCTACAGTTTAGAGGGACCTGGGGGTCCTTGTGCATGAAACAAAAAAGTTAGAATGCAGGTACAACAAGTAATCAAAAAGGCAAATGGAATGTTGGCCTTTACTGCAAAGGGGTTGGAGTATAAAAGCAGGGAAGTCCTGCTACAACTGTACAGGGTATTGGTGAGACCACACCTTGAGTACAGCGTATAGTTTTGGTCTCCTTATTTAAGGAAGGATATATGTGCATTGGAGGCAGTTCAGAGATGATTCACTCAGTTGATTCCTGAGAGGAGGGGGTTGACTTATGAAGAAAGGTTGAGCAGGTTGGGCCTATGCTCATTGGAATTTAGAAGAATGAGAGGTGAGCTTATTGAAACATATAAGATACTGAGGGGGCTCGACAAGGTAGATGTAGAGAGGATGTTTCCCCTCTGGGGAAATCTAGAACTCGGGGGCATAGTTTCAGAATAAAGGGTCGCCCTTTTAGAACTGAGATGTGGAGGAATTTCTTCTCTCAGAGGGCCATAAATCTGTGCAATTCTCTGCCCCAGAGTGCTGTGGAGGCTGGGTCATTAAATACATTTAAGGTGGAGATAGACAGATTTTTGCAAGATAAGGGAGTAAAGGGTTATGGGGAGCAGGCAGGGAAGTGGCTTTGAGCCCAAGATCAGCCATGATCATATTGCATGGCAGAGCAGGCTCGAGGGGCCAAGTGGCCTATTCCTGCTCCTATTTCTTATGTTCTTATGTAATACAACAACTTGGCCCAGATTTTCCTCTTTTGCTCCCAGGTGCAAAAGCTTCACATGCCAGACACAATCTACTCATGGATTTACCTTCCTAAATTTTAATGGACTGAGATCTTGTGGCCAATACATGCCAGAGTTTGAGTTAAGCGTTCTTTGTTGGTAAAATTCTTACACTCAGGTTCTGAAGAGGAAAATCTGAGCCTACAGCAGACAAAGGAACTTCATATGAATGCTTTAAGCATTTGTCACCAATTTACACACCACACTGTGCAACTTTAATCCCTTAATTCCTTGAGTTTTTTCATAATGATTTACTGATGAGGGACTTCAGTTACGTGGAAAGACTAGAGAAGCTGGGGTTGTTCTTCTTAGAGCAGGGAAGGTTAAGGGGAGACTTAATAGAGGCATTCAAAATTATGAAGGATTTTGATAGAGTAAATAAGGAGAAACTGTTTCCAATGGCGAATTGTTATAATCTGGAATACACTGCCTGAAAGGGCGGTGGAAGCAGATTCAATAGTAACTTTCAAAAGGGAATTAGATATATACTTGAAAGGGAGAAAATTGCAGGCTATGGGAAAAAAGAGGGGAGCAGGACTCTTTGGATAGCTCTGTCAATGAGCCAGCACAGGCACGATGGGCCGAATGGCCTCCTTCTGTGCTGTAACATTCTATGATTCTATATGATTCTATGATGTATAAATAATGGAAGCGAATGCTGCCAACCAATCGGAAGTAGTTTCACATCTTCTCCCCAGACTTCCCACAGATTAGTGAGAGAGAAAGGTGAGTGTAATGATCAGTAACCTGTCATTCTGGAATGGTACACTAGGTGGTGCTGTATGTATATAAGAGTGGGCTACCCACGATGCACTAGGCTACCCACAAGGCAGCAGTCAAGATGGAGGCCTCTACAGATACTGTACCTAGTCCACATGTGCTCAATAAAGTGTCTAGCAAAAGCTAGCTGTTCTTAATAAAAATGACTAGTTATTAATGAACATAACATGGTACCAGGATTGGTAAGATCTGCTGAATATTGTGCAACGCGACATGGAGAATTTGAAGCCACCAGAGCATTTGAAATGCACAGGAAATGTTGACTACAATTGGTAGACTTTTAAACAACAATTCGAACTCTACATTGCTGCCATCGGGTACGGTACGAAGCCAGACGCAAGGAAAATAGCGTTGCTGCTCACGGTTGCAGGCCCACAGGTGATAGAGGTATTTAATACATTTGTATTTAATCCAGAGGAGAACAGAGAAAAATTAGACGATGTGCTAAAGAAGTTTGATACACATTGTTCTCCCAAAAAGAATGAAACCCATGAGAGGTACATCTTCCGTTCTCGGACACAGCAGCAAAATGAGACTTTTGATAACTTTTTGACTGATCTGAAACTGAAAGCACAGGCATGTAATTTCTCTGAGCTGAAAGCATCCATGATTCATGACCAGATTGTGTTTGGTATTCATGATAAAAAAAAGTCAGGGAACGTCTGTTGAGAGAAACTGAACTAACATTGGAAATTGCTGTGAAAATATGCCAAGCTAGCGAGCTAGCTCAAAAGCATGCCAAGACTTTCAGTGAAATCAATGATGATGCGATTGCAGTAAGTGCTGCTGTCGGTGCTGTGTCCTACAAGGGGAAGAAACATGGGCAGAACAGAAGTGAAAAGCAATCGGAGGAAGGAATTTTTAATTGCAAACGCTATGGTTAAAAACACCAGTTAAAACAATGTCCAGCGTTTGGAAAAATGTGCACAAAATGCCATGGAAAGAATCACTTTGCCAAACAATGCTTTTCAAAAGTACAAACTAAGAAAGGGCAACGAGTTAATGTAATTGAGGACACTGATTTAAGTGAGACATATTTTGTAGGAATGGTGTCATGTGACAATATCAAAAAGGATACAGAAAATGTGCAGCCCTCAGAAATGGACAATGCTGAACATAAAGTTAATGCAGTAAAAGAGGACAAATGGATGATCCCACTGCAGGTAAATGGAGCATTAGTTACCTTGAAACTAGACACTGGGGCAAAAGCAAACTTAATCATTATGAGTGACATTAACAATATGAAAGAAAAGCCCAAAATACAGAAAAAGTCAGTACTACTGAAGGACTATAATGGACAGAAAATAGATAGCTTAGGTGTATGCAGACTTAAAGTGACAGTCAAAGACAAAGTGCATCATCTCATGTTTTCTGTTGTGGCTGAAGGACTTGATTCACTACTGGGTGACAAAGCTTGTGAGGACGTAGAACTGGTCAAGAGAGTTTACCGTATAAACTGTGCCATAAGCAGACCAGATGACTCGGTGGATTCTGTAGTGAATAATTTCCAGGATGTGTTCAAAGGATTTGGAGTTCTACCATTCACTTACAAGATCCAGCTAAAGGAGAATGCTCAGCCAGTGGTACATGCTCCACGAAGAGTTCCCGCACCCCTGCGTGACCGGCTCAAGAATGAACTGGACAGAATGACCACACTAGGAGTCATCAGGAAAGTCGAAGAGCCAACAGACTGGGTTAACTCCATGGTATGTGTAAAGAAAACGAACAATGATCTAAGAATATGCATGGATCCAAAGGACTTAAATGCAAACATAAAACGTGAACACTACCAGATTCCCAAGCGAGAAGAAATCACCAATGAAATGTCAGGTGCCAGATACTTTACAAAGCTCGATGCCTCACAAGGATTTTGGCAACTAAAACTGGATGAAGAGAGCACCAAATACTGTACCTTCAACACACCATTTGGCAGGTATTGTTTCCTCAGAATGCCTTTCGGGATAATATCTGCATCTGAAATCTCTCATAGAGCAATGGAACACATAATTGAAGGTCTGGAAGGAGTTCGGGTCTATGTTGATGACATCATCATCTGGGGCTCCACACTGAAAGAACACAATGAGAGACTGACTAAAGTGCTACAGAGCATACGCTGGAATGGACTGAAGCTCAACAAAGCCAAGTGTCAGTTTGGCATCCAGGAAGTCACTTTCCTAGGAGATAATCTATCTGGTAAAGGAATAGAGCCAGATATGGAAAAAGTAAACGCCATACTCAAATGCCCCGACCCACTGACAAAAAAGGAGTGCTACGCATCATGGGGATGATAAACTCCATTGGAAAGTTCATTCCTAACTTGTCAGCCAAGACAGCCTGTCTGCGAGACCTGCTACGTAAAACAAATGAGTTTGCATGGACAGAAAGACATGAACAAGAGTGGATAAACCTCAAAACAGTGCTGACAACCACACCTGTACTCACCTTCTTTGACCCAACAAAAAGAATCAAAGTGTCAACGGATGCATCAAAAGATGGCCTAGGTGTGGTCTTGCTACGAGCAGAGGGTGAAGATTGGAAGCCTGTTGCCTATGCCTCCAGGTCTATGACTGATACTGAGTGTCGATATGCCCAGATTGAAAAGGAATGTCTAGGCTTGGTAGTTGGATTAGAAAAGTTCCATGGCTACATATATGGACTTCCCACCTTCACAGTTGAGACAGACCACAGCCCACTGGTTGCCATCATTAAAAAAAACCTGAATGAGCTGTCTCCAAGGATTCAACGACTCATGATGAAGCTGCAAAGATATGACTTTGAACTGATCTACACACCAGGCAAATACATAGTGTTAGCAGATGCACTATCCCGAGCACCCACAATGAGTCATGTGAACTCTACTGAAGAAGACGTGGATGTTCATGTGAGTATGGCCACTGCTGCGCTGCCCGTGTCAGACACAAAATCAAAGCAAATAGCAGAAGAAACAGTAAATGATACAGTATTACAAACAGTAATAGAGAACATTCATCATGGTTGGCCAAAAGGTTCCTGTCCAAAATATTTTCACATAAGGTCAGAATTGAGTGTCGCAAGTGGACTATTACTAAAACAGAACAGAATAGTCATTCCACAGGCTCTACGTCAAGACATGCTCAAAAGGATTCATGAGGGACACCTCGTAATTAAAAAATGCAAAAGGAGAGCAAGAGACACTGTTTATTGGCCTGGCATAAATAAGGACATTGAGAACATGATAGGCAGATGTGAGACATGTCAGAAACACCAGAACAATCTCATGAAAACACATCAGACTTAACTGTGCTGAGAAGATCCACATGTGAAGTAAAAAAGCCTGATAGACTTAATCTTTGAGTACAAAGAAAACTACATTGAAAATGTATTGACTGTTGAAGATGTTTATGTTGTTATTGATTGATATTGATTGATACTGAATTTGTTTAACCTCAAAGAAAGGGGGATGTAATGATCAGTAACCTGTCATTCTGGAATGGTACACTAGGTGGTGCTGTATGTATGTAAGAGTGGGCTACCCACGATGCACTAGGCTACCCACAAGGCAGCAGTCAAGATGGATGCCTCTACAGATACTGTACCTAGTCCACATGTGCTCAATAAAGTGTCTAGCAAAAGCTAGCTGTTCTTAATAAAAACGATTAGTTATTAATGAACATAACAGTGAGGGGTGGAAATTTCAGGTATTATGAGGTCTGAAATGTGACTTGAAGATGATATTAGGATGTTGTCAGCTTGTGAGAGTTTTATTGCACTCTCGCCAAGTGTGTGTTTATCGCTCTCCTCCGTCTGTTGTGGTTTGAACACACGGCTGGTAAACAGAATGCAGGCACAGGATGTTAGGATTTAATCAGCTGGGAAAAGGATCATTGAGAAAGAGGGTTGAGACAGTGCGGAGGGATAGAGAGAGGAGGTCTAGACAAAGAGACTGGGGAGGTAAACGAGAGGGAGGGCGCAGAAGGAATGCAAGAAGAGAGAGTGGCAGCGGTGTGAGTCTGTTTATCGCTCTCAGCTCCTCCGTCTGTTGTGGTGGACATTACTTTTTCAAATTTGGGATCTGACGTTTATACACAGAATGCTTCTGCGCAGCTTCCGGTAGCTTCCGGTTCATTGGCAGCAGTCACTCTGATCAATAATGCATAATTCTGAGCTAAAGGCAACCTGATAGCTCAGTGAATTTAGACAAAGAGTATCTAAGCCATACAGACAAGGAAGGTCCCAATCCGCACTGAGATACTTTATATCAGTTAAGGAAGCAGGCAGGGTGCTAAAATTGCCTTTCTTCCTCCGGGTTAGGTAGAGGAAAATTTGGAAGAATTACATTGCTATCTGGCAACCTGTTTGAAGTGCACATAAATGGGCATTGGGTGATGACAGGATTTGGCTTGGTGGTGATGCCAGTTGGCATTCATCCTCAAGGCTCACACACAAGGTATTGGAGTGTGAATGATACCTATAGCAAGGAGTCCATTCAACCATGGGGGGCACCAATCATGTCGTCCACTGATGTCCCTTAAAGAGATCTGAAAACATTCCATTTCTTTTTTCTGCTGTCTATTAGATTCAAGTGGAGAGGTTCAACTAAATCAAAAATATGACAGTGTAGGAATTAACGATTTCCTACGAATAACGGAGATCGACACAAGAGAACAATCAAACAGGTCTTTACTCAACGGAGATGTCACGAAGACTGCGCAGTCCCGTGGTTTGCGATGTGACGTCATCGCGTTTGCCCGCGTTTTCCCACGCTCTTAAAGGGGCCACGCCCCGTACATGCAAACTCTATATACAAAACACAGTAATGCCTAACACAATGGTACAGGTTTAAGCTGGTATTAGACATCGTTAAAGAGAATTATATACAGTTAGCCAGAGTCATTCAGTGGTTCTGCCACATGCGCCCCCCCAGAATTCGCTTTAATGGACAAAGTCAAACGGTGAGGGGGTCTGACAAGCCTGTCAGAACGACTCCTGTACTCTCGAGGCGGAAGCTGCAGGGCGGCTGGCGGTCTGGCGGGCGGTCGCACTTGGTCTGCCGTAACGACGATGGGTGGCCGACCCCGTCTCGGCGGTTGTGCTGTCTCGACGGGGCAGTTGAGGTGTCGAGTGCGGAGACCACATAAAGATACTTGGTCTGATCCGCATCGATGTTCCTCAGGGCGAACTGGGCCTCGACCTGAATAAACCACGAGGGCGCTTGCTGCTCCCAGAACTGCGGTAGCTTCAGCGAAACGGCGTTTGCTTCCATGCTGTGCTCTTCTTTTGTGAAAACGTTCACAAAAACGGGGTCACCAATGTAGGAATTAACGAATTCCTACGAATAACGGAGATCGACACAAGAGAACAATCAAACAGGTCTTTAGTCAACGGAGATGCCACGAGGACTGCCTGGACAGTCCCGTGGTTTGCGATGTGACGTCATCACGTTTGCCCACGTTTTCCTGCGCTTTTAAAGGGGCCACGCCCCGTACACGCAAACTCTATATACAAAACACAGTAATGCCTAACACAATGGTACAGGTTTAGGCTAGACGGGGAAAGGCTGTTCCCACTAGTTGATGGTACAAGGACTAGGGGACACAGATTTAAGGGTTTTGGGCAAGAAATACAGGAAAAACTTTTTTACGCAGCGAGTGGTGAGGACCTGAAACTCGCTGCCGATGGAAGTGGTGGAAGCAGAGACACTCAATGTTTTCAAGGGGAGACTGGATAGGCACTTGAAGGAAATAAACTTTCAGGGCTACGGGGACAGAGCGGGGGAATGTAACTGACTGGATTGCTCTACAGAGAGCCAGCATGGGCTCGATGGGCCGAATGGCCTCCTTCTGTGCCATTATGACTCTATGGCTCTGTGACATGTAAGAATGATGGCTGAAGAAAGGATTGGGTTTGGTTGTGATCTCTCCTACAGCTGATTAACCTGCTGACATTCACTATTTGGCTACCATTTGATAAATGACCACTTGGGTAAAGTACCGGAGGGCTGCTAATGCTTGTGGAACCATACTCCAGTCTGAGCCAATATCTTCAGGAGAAAGTGAAAAATGAAAAAAAATTAACACTAAATAATTTATGTTTCCAAAGTTCAAGGAAAATTCAACTCTTAATAAAAGTATTAAAACTAGTCAAAGCAGTAGGGGAGCTTATTTTCCTTCAGGGAACTAGTAAATAATATTTATCACTAAAAATTGTTATGCTGTAGCTAGAATTAGCTTTTATTTAAATATTTTAGTGACATTGAAATATCAAGGGGCAGACAGACTAAATTATATTGAAAAGCAACAAAAACATAAATCCATAAACATTGATTTAAAACTTCTCAAAATGTGACTTAGTGCTATTTTTATATGGTATTTCTTAAACTTACAAAGACTCCAACAGTAATTCAGTAAAAAATTTAAAACATCTTTTACTTATTTAGAAAATATTTTGATTTATGCAATTTGCCACAGCTTTGTGCATTTTTCTGATTTGTCCTTTAAACATTTAGAATATGCATAACATAGACTTTTTAAGATGTTTAACAAGTTGGGTACATTGAAGCCAATGGAAATGAAAATGGGGAGAGATGGATAACGGGTGGCTGAATCGATATCACCCGTTTTACACTATCACCCAAGGTTCCATGTTACCCCATTCAGTGTGCAGTAGTTATTTTGTATACAGAGTGCACTTCTGTTCTAATGTGTCATGCTATGTAATCCCTAGCATGGGATTCAAGTCTGCTTCTCACTACACTTTCGATACCTGATCTTGGTTGCAATGAGTTTGGGTTAGGTAAAGCTACGCAGGGAGAGAGAGAAATAAAAACAATTGACCACTTGGTTTCATCTGCCTGTTCAAGTGGATGTTAAAGATCTTAAGGCACTATTCAGTTTCCCTGGTGTCCTGGTCAAAACATTCCCCTCTTCATCACAAACACATCAACTGGTCATTCGTCTCATCGCTGTTTGTGGAACCTTGCTGTGCACTTCAAAGTAAAGTTTCTGAGAAATGTGGGAACGTTATATAAATGCAAATTTTTCTTTCTTCTTTCACTGACCATATCACCAGAGTCCCTTCATTCAAAATTAGGCTACCAATTCCTTCCTCATCCAAAAAGATCACCACTTGTTCCCATTACAAATGTCTTCTGTTATCTAAACTGTTGATATAATTTTCTTAACCTTACTTTGAGCACAGAATCTGTCAGAATATAAAACCACTGAACCATATAGCACTTGAGCTGTTTAATTAACAGATTACTTCTTCAAACTCACTTGACAACAGTTTTGATGTTATTTGGTAAAAGTACTATAGAAAACAGGCAAGAAAGTATTTAACCTATTGGCAGTTAGTTGCACACTAAACTAAATGTACTTTCATGCTGCAATTAAACATTCATTTTGGAAATGGCAAAAAATGTAAAATGGAGCAGAGGTTTTTCAGGCTGAAGTAGCTAAAATATTTACAAATAACTGGAAATCTGAATCATAAACAAAGCTGGCAAAGCACTACATAAGTTCCCTCGCCTGGTTTCCCATCTGAGTTGCTGTCTCACACAGAATATGCGAGAGCTTCATTACATTCTATTGCAACATATACCAATTGCTTTCAATTTTTTCTTACAAGAGAACAAATAAGATCAAAACGGTATACTGGCTCAGTGGTAGCTCTTTTCGGATGAGGCATTATACCGAGGCCCCATTGGCGCTCTCAGGTGGTTGTGAAAGGTCCTGTGGCACTATTCAAAGAAGACCAAGGGAGTTCTCCTAGTGTCTTGGACAATATTTATCTGTGAAGCCCTTTAAGACATTCTCCTGAGGTCATGAGAGGCGCAATATGAATGCAAGTTCTTTCTTTAGTGATACGGGAGAGATTAGATGGGACCAACTATGCTGAACCAGCCATTAGGCCACTAAATGTATGTGTAGGCCCATGGTCACCTACCAGCCATCGAAGAAAACCCAGGTTTGGTAAAGAGACAGTGGCAGAGATGTGCCATCTGCTGTAAAAAAAACACTATACCTTACCTCCACCATATGCATAGCACGACCTGTGGCTGTCAAGGTCTCCTCTGCCTTCAACCTTTATGCCTGTACATCTTTCTAGTCCAACATAGCAACATCTACAGCATCAGCCAGTTTCCTGCTTACAGACAAGTGACTGGTGCATTATTGAACATGGCCAGTGCTTGCCTCTCATTTTCCACTGATTAGTAACAGAAGCAAGACATGCCTGCTAAATTTCACCACACTGCTGGACTTCCCAAGTACTGGAAAGTCAATTGATGCCATTCATGTGGCCAAATGGCAAGCAGGTTTCTGCTCCTGCTCTGGCACTGCCACGTGATCCTCCATAGCTGGGCATTCTGTGTTAACTTCTTCTTAAGCTGCTTCTCTACATGCTCCAGCATGTCTGTAGCTCTGCTGGTGCTTGCGAATATTAGTGAGAATGACACAGGGTGTTGTGAAGTGTTGATTTTCTCAGGCAACTTGCAATGCTGACAGATTGTTTGTCCAGGCCAACAATAACATACAATGCTGCTCAAAGAGATGCCTTCAAAAAGAACTTACACTGCAATATAAAAACAGAAAATGCTGGAGATACTCAGCAGGTCAGGCAGCATCTGTGAAGAGAGAAACAGAGTTAACATTAACGTTTGTCCAGAAATTCCGGTCGGAGGCTTCCTGTGGGCGTAAGCCCCCGACCTGCACAAACGAACCACGCCGACCGTAATGCTCTGGGCCGGCATAGAATTCCATTGATGTGCCTCCTCAAACTGCCAGTGTGCAGGGCACGTGTATCCCAGGGGTGCAGCTAGTTCGCAGCATCCCTGGGATCACGTGGGCCATGGGGAGCCAATCGGAGCAGGGAATCTCCATTCATAGATTTGTCAGGAAGACCTGTCAAATTTATGAATAGAGATCACCCTCAAAACATAAGTAATACTTCAAATAAATGTTAAAAAATCACATTTTTTAAATGACTATAAATTACATAAATTAACTATTTTAATCAAAAATTTAGGCCTAGAAATTCGGTATGGCCCCGCCAGGTCTTTTGCGCCCGAAATTTTGCGCTCGCCAGGATTCCCGTAGCGCCCGCCTAAAATTCAGTTGCGATGGGCCAAGACAGCGGCGGGCGCTATTGCAGGGTTTGGCCGCCTCGCTAGGGGCGATGAATGTCACTTTCAGGCGTCCAGCTGCCGCTGCGGCACCCGATGCGGTGCGGCAGGCTGGGGTACTGCAGGCCTCCTCCTTCTCTTAAGGAGGAGCTGCCTGCAGCCGTCAGATCGCCGGTGGATTCCCCCGGCAAATGAGCCCGGCACCACGGAGAAGTGCCGGGCTCGCGGGACTCAGACATCAATGCCGCGGGGGGGTGGTGCAGGAGTCCGGGGAGGGAGGTGTGGGCAGGCGGCCGCCGGGAAAGCGGCCGGCCGCCGCTCCACCTTTATGCGCCGGCCTTTCGGAGCTGCAAGACCCCGTTTCACAAACGCTGTTTGCGGCTGCCACGGGCGAGGCGGCTGCAACTGAATTTGGCCATCGGGCCGGAATAGCATTGCAACCGGGGCGCTGCGCACACCGATGACGTCATCGGTGCCGGCGCGGCGCTACCGGCTAACGCCGATGTTAGGGTCCATCTGAATTTCGGGCGATAAAAAACTTCAGGCGCAAACCACTTTATAGCCAATAAGTGGGCGCAAACGCAACTGAATTTCTAGGCCTTAAATTTTTGAAAAAAATAATTAAAGTTTTTAACGGGGCTAAAAATAAACTTACCTTTCTTTAAAGTATTTTAAAATGATAAATAAGTGGTAAAAATTTTTTTATTTTACTGATATCACCTCTTACCTTGTTAAAAGCAGGCCTTGCGCCCGCTTTTCCAGGCGTAGCTGCTACCGACTTACCCGGACTGCATCAACCTCGAAAAAAACGGATGTTCCAGGGTACGCGCTGCCTCTCCGGCGCAGGCGTTTGACCTACAAACCCCTTTCTTCAGAGAACAGAAGTTCCGGTTTCCAGCGCATGCGCAGTGCATGCATGAAACCGGCACTTATGTTGTCCCTACGGGTGAGCACACAGCGCGTACACATCCGTAGGGAACGGAATTTCTGGGCCAGCATTTCAGGTCGATGACCTTTCATCAGAAAGGTCATCGACCTGAAACGTTAACTCTGTTTCTCTCTTCACAGATGCTGCCTGACTTGCTGAGTATCTCCAGCATTTTCTGTTTTTATTTCAGATTTCCAGCATCTGCAGTATTTTCTTTTTGTTACATTGCAATATACTGTGTGATGTGTTTGTGTGTATGCCTGTGTGCTAGTAAGGGAGAAAAGGGGCAAAACAAAACAAGAGCAAGTTGGTGCTAGCCCTCTTCTTTCACATTTGCACTCAGGTCCTCTGGGTGTTGTGTAATCACCCTGTCAGTTATCCAGCATCTTTTGGTGTATGGGACCAAGGTGATTATGTTACTGAACTAGTAATCCACAGGCCTGGACTAATGATCTGTGAAACATGAATTCAAATCCCACCACAGCAGGTGGGAATGTAAATTCAGTTAATTAAATAAATCTGGAATAAAAAGCCATTAGCAGTATGAAATGATCACATCAGGTGACCATGAAACAACCAGATTGTCATAAAAACACATCTGGTTCACTAATGTCCCTTAAGGAAAGAAATTTGCTGTCCTTACCCGGTCTGGCCTTGATGTGTCTCCATATTGACTCCATGTCATTCACTCTTAAGTGCTCTCTGAAATGCCCTAGCAAGCCACTCAGTTATATCAAACACTGAAGAATATAAAACCAGATGGATCACCTGGCATCGACCTAGGCACCAAATTCGGACAGGACAAAGGCACACCCAGCCCAGTCGACACTGCAAAGTCCTCCTCACTAACATTTGGTGACTTGTGGCAAAATTGTGCCACAGACTAGACAACAGGCTGACATAGCCATACTCACAGTATCATACCTTTCAAAGTTCCAGACTCCTCCATCAACATCCCTGGGTATATCCTTTTCCACTGGCAGGATAGGTCCACCAGAAGTGGTGGTACAGTGGTAAACTGTCGGGATCGAGTGGCCTTGTGAATTTTCAACATTGACTCCAGGCCCCATGAAGTCACATGGGATCAGGTCAAACATAGGCAAAGAAACCTCCTGCTGATTACCACCTACCGCCCTCCCTCAGTTGATGAAGCAATACTCCTCCATGTACTTGGAAGAAGCACTGAGGGTACAAAATGTACTCTGGGTACATTCAATGTCCATCACCAAGAGTGGCTCGGTAGCACCACTACTGACCGAGCTGGTCAAGTCCTGAAGGACATAACTGCCAGACTGGGCCTGCAGCAGGTGGTGAGAAAACCAACATGAGGGAAAAACCTTCTTGACCTCGTCCTCACCAATCTACCTGTCACAGATGCATCTGTCCATGACAGTATTGGTAGCAGTAATCACAGAGTTAACGGTTATGGTCAATGGCCCTTCATCAGAACTGGAAAAAGCTGGAGATGGAACAGGATTTTAGGGGCAGGGAAAGGAGGGAGGGGAGGAAAGAACAAAAGGGAAGGTCTGTGATAGGATGGAAGGCAGGAGAGATTAAGAGACATTTGAGGCAGAAATTCCGGTCCCTACGGGTGTGTACGCACCCGTAGGGCCAACGGAAATGCCGGTTGCAGGCATGCACTGCGCATGCGTTGGAAACCGGCATTTCCGATCTGTCACAGATCCTCCGTCTGCGCTGGAGCAGCTTCTCTGCGGGGGAGAGTTCTGTTTTTCGGAGACCCTCCACCCGCAGAAAACACTTACAATTCTTGCGCCTGTAAAAGCAGGCGCGGACCTGCTTTTACCAGGCTAAGAGTTGAAAGTAAAAAAAAAAAATTTCCACTGATTTATCATTTTAAAATACTTTAAAGAAAGGTAAGTTTGTTTTTAGCCCCGTTAAAAACTTTTAATTATTTTTTTCAAAAATTTAAATTTTTGTTTAAAATAGTTAATTTATGTAATTTATAGTCATTTTAAAAATGTGATTTTTTTATTTTTTTATTTGAAGTTTTACTTATGTTTTGGGGTGATCTCTATTCATAGATTTGTCAAATCTATGAATGGAGATTCCCTGCTCTGATTGGCTCCCCATGGCCCACGTGATCCCAGGGACACTGCAAACTACCTGCGCCCCTGGGATACGCGGGCCCTGCACACTGGCAGTTTGAAGAGGCACAGCAACGGACCTCTGCGCCTCCCGGGAGCCCTCCAGTCCAGGCGGAGATTTTTCTAAATCGCAGCCCTCCGCCTGCGGGAGGGCTGCTAACGGAATTTCTGGGCCTAAAGAGATTAAGAGATGGTGCAAGGCAAAAGGAGATGGTAATGGGACAAGTTAAGAAACAAAAAATGGTTCTAGATGAAGTGTAAATGGCACTGGCAGAATGAAAGACAGCTGCATGTGTGAGAGAGAGAGAAAAAAATGGAAAAAAAGATAAGGGCAGAGGTTATGGTTGTAGTTAGAATGTGAAACTCGCTACCAGAGGGAGTAGTTGAGGTGAATAGCAGAGAGGTATTTAAAGGGAAGTTAGATAAACACATGAGTGATAAAAGAATAGATTTAGATGAAATAGGATGGGAGGAGGCTCATGTGGAGCATAAACACCGGCATAGGCCAGTTGGGCCGAATGGCCTGTTTCTGTGCTGTACATTCTAAGTAATTACCTTTTTTTAAAAGTGTAGTCAGCCTACAGGGTGCCACATGTTGTTGTCTGAGGTGATCAAAAAAATTTTGTTTTCCTATTTTTGCCCATGTTAAAAATTTGCCGAAGTTGTTATATGTGGAGCCTTGCCTATAATGCATCAAATTGTGTTTTCTCATTTCTCTTCCCGCAAGTGAAATCATACTATACAGAACTTTAGGGGGAATGAAACATAAATCAGGGTTTGCAATACAAGAATAAAAACAGAAAATGCTGGAGAAACTCAGCATGTCAGGCAGCATCTGTGAAGAGAGAAACAGAGTTAACGTTTCAGGTCGATGACCTTTCGTCAGAACTGGAAAAAAACAGGAAATGGAACAGATTTTTAAGCAAGTTTAGTGGCTGGGAAATGGGGGAGGGGATGAAAGAACAAAAGGAAGGTGCAATACAAGTGGCTGTCGCTTTTGTACATGTTGCAAAGAGTCAGTGAGTCACCTGATTTTTAATTTAAATGAATTAGCAAACAAAATATTAATTAACTAAAAGGGCCAGTGTCCTCTTAGTGTACTGAGTGCATTAAATATATTCATTTTCTCTCCTTTTTTTAAGCCCATTGGCAGGTTACATTTACTTTGTGCTTTAGAAACATAGAAACATAGAAGATAGGAGCAGGAGTAGGCCATTCGGCCCCTCGAGCCTGCTCCGCCATTCAATGAGATCATGGCTGATCATCCAAATTCAGTACCCTGTCCCTGCCTTCTCCCCATATCCCTTGATCCCTTTAGCCTCAAGAAATATATCCAACTCTCTCTTGAATATATTTAATGAACTGGCCTCCACCGCCCTCTGTGGCAGAGAATTCCATAGGTTCACCACTCTCTGGGTGAAGAAGTTCCTCCTCATTTCAGCCCTAAATGGCTTATTCCTTATCCTTAGACTATGACCCCTGGTTCTGGACTCCCCGGCCATCCGAAACATCCTTCCGGCATCTAGTCTGTCCAGACCTGACAGCATTTTATAGGTTTCGATGCGATCCCCTCTCAATCTTCTAAACTCCAGTGAGTATAAGCCCAATCGACACAATCTCTCCTCATACGTCATTCCTGCCATCCCAGGTATCAGCCTGGTGAATCTTCGCTGCACTCCCTCCATGGCAAGAACGTCCTTCCTCAGGTAAGGTGACCAAGACTGCACACAATACTCAAGGTGCGGTCTCACCAAGGCCCTGTACAACTGCAGCAAGACATCCTTGTTCTTGTACTCGAACCCTCTTGCTACGAAGGCCAACATACCATTTGCCTTCTTAACCACCTGCTGCACCTGCATGCTTACCTTCAGCGACTGGTGCACAAGAACACCCAGGTCTCTTTGCACTTCCCCTTCTCCCAATCTATTGCCATTCAAATAATAATCTGCCTTCCTGTTTTTGCCACCAAAGTGGATAACCTCACATTTATCCACATTATAGTGCATTTGCCATGTTTCTGCCCAATCACCCAACCTGTCCAAATCGTACTGGAGTTTCACGACATTCTCCTCACAGCTTACCCTCCCACCCAGCTTTGTGTCGTCTGCAAATTTGGAGATATTACATCCAATTCCCTCATCCAGATCATTAATATATATTGTGAACAGCTGGGGTCCTAGGACTGATCCTTGCTGATTACCTGATTTGGGGGAATAAAAGCCTCAATTGCAGCACTTGTATGTGCTTCCATGACAATAAAGTGTCCTGCATAATTTAAGCACACTCCCTGCATGTTGTCTTCATGCAGGGAGCTCTATGGCAACAGGCGAGCTGGGAATCAGGAGTGCAGAAGCTGTTAAAGAGCTGCTGTTTAATTTTTCCTGGAGGTTGACTGTTGTGGCTGATGTGCCTCAATAATTCCGAGACTCGAAGTTAGCAGAACAAAAACAAGGCTTTTATTAACTTAGAAAGTAACACGTAAGAGAGAGAGATGTCTTCCTTCTGGAGACTGAGGCCAGACTGAAGCTAGCTTACAAACGGGGCCAGGTATGGGTGGAGCCCTACACACAGCACATTCCAGCACATTCCAGTATACAATACAGCACATTCCAGTACACAATACAATGAGGTCTGGGGGAAGGGAAATGACACTGAAACCGATCTCAGTCACAGGCAGTGGTGAATGGAATATTTCATGCCACAGTAATGGAGAGAGCAGCCCAAATCACTGAAGAAAGCCTGGATGCGCTGCTGGAGGAGGTGCAGCAAAGGAAGGTGGACAGTTTTGATGCTGACGAGAATCTTCCAAAACAATCCTATGTACAGCAAGCATGACAGGAGATGCAAATTCCCACGTTCATAGGTTGTTGAACCAAATGAGGAAAAGATTCTCTGGACTGAGGAAGAGTGCCAAGGTAGAGTTGACTGGAAAGTACGACCCCCTCCTCTGCACTCCTATCTGACATCCTCACAACCACAATGTCTGACTAATTTGGCCTGGGCTTGCAGCATTTAGAGATAGGTGGCCAGTATAACCTCTACAGCTACTCCTGATAGGTAATCACTTAGGAGTAATACATGAGAAAGAACGCAGCCTACTAGTACAAGTACCCCGTCATGTTAAACTCATTCCATACACACACCCTTGCATAAATAAAAGCAAATGTTCGGCATTGTATAGATTGGAGTTACTACTTTTTTATTAATCCAAATAAAATCCTTAGGATTTTGGGAGAAAAAAATTAATATATTGGAGAACAGCAGGTGGGTTTGAGGTTAAATGTATTTACAATGTTCTGGCCTCAAGGGACAAATATCTGGATGACAGTCTGATATGCCTGACCAGCATTGAGCACTCATTGCTCTACTGCAGGTGGTTCATAAAGAAAGAAAGACTTGCATTTATATAGCACCTTTCACGACCACCGGATATCTCAAAGCGCTTTACAGCCAATGAAGTACTTTTCAAGTGTAGTCACTGTTGTAATGTGGGAAACGTGGCAGCCAATTTGCGCACAGCAAACAGCAATGTGATAATGACCAGATAATCTGTTTTTGTTATGTTGGTTGAGGGATAAATATTGGCCAGGACTCCGGGGATAACTCCCCTGCTCTTCTTTGAAATAGTGCCATGGGATCTTTTACATCCACCTGAGAGAGCAGACGGGACCTCGGTTTAACGTCTCATCCGAAAGACGGCACCTCCGACAGTGCAGCGCTCCCTTCAGAGTGTCAGCCTAGCTTTATGTGCTCAAGTCCCTGGAGTGGGACTTGAACTCACAACCTTCTGACTCAGAAGATTCCCCAACATCTTCTCCCTGGCATGTGACTTGTTCTTCTACAAGCATCAGAACACCCCTTTCAGTAGCAGTGTTGTGCAGCATACAATACAGTATAATAATTCTGCCAGCTTGCTCCAGCTCACAATGCAAGGCACCCCCAAAGCAGTCTGAACATTAAGAAGCTCGAGGAACAGTACCTCATCTTTCGATTAGGCACTCTACAGCCCTCTGGACTCAACATAGAGTTCAACAATTTCAGATCATAACCTCGGCCCCTATCACATATATATATTTTCTTCTTTTTTTTATCCACAATTTTTGTTTGGCCACCCTTTTCTTTTTTCCTTTTTTTTCTTCTTCCCTCCCACATGGCAGCTGTCCTTCATTCTGCCAGTGCAATTCACACCCCATCTAGAGCCATCCTTTATTCCTTAAGCTGTCCTATTACCACCTCCTCTCGCCTTGAATATCTCTTATTGTCTCTCAATGTCTCTTAATCTCTCCTGCTTTCTATCCTATCACTGACCTTCCCTTTTATTCTTTCATCCCCTCTCCCTTTTCCCAGCCCCTAAACCTGCTTTCCATTTCCTGCTTTTTTCCAGTTCTGACGAAAGGTCATTGACCTGAAACGTTGACTCTGTTTCTCTCTCCACGGATGCTGCCCTGGCCTGCTGAGTTTTTCCAGCGTTTTCTGTTGTTATTTCGATCATTGAGATAGTTGTTGTAGAATCTGAAGGCTTGCTCCATTATTTTTCTCCCTTGAAATTGTAGGTCATTTTTTCTGGGGTATGAGGATTCTACACAGAATATTTGGAGTGGGGAACCCATATATCCCAGTAAACAACTTTTTATTCTGTTTTCACCCTTGAATGGTTGAGCAATATTTGATTGCACTAAGATGTGTGTGTTGTGATCATTCCTCAGAAATCAATTAGCTGAAGTAATGGCCCAGTAATTCGGGTCCAAATGCGTGAGTACGGTCTGGGTACTCACGCATCTGGCCGGATGAAATGCCGGCGTTCAGGAAACACCGTGCATGCGGAGAACGCCGGCATTTGCGGTCCTCTGAACGAAGGGGTTCAGAGGCACAGCGCGTGCGACTGCACAGGCAGCGCGTGCGCAGTGAACTTCGTCGATTTCATTCATGGATTCAGTGAGGGTAAGTCCTTACAAGTTACACTTGAAAAAAGCATGTGTAAAGTTGGGCCAAGGCTGCGGAGGAAGATATATTTTATCGTGGAGCTTCTGAAAGGCAATATTTTTGTTTGGGAAAGGGAGCAAAGTTATTTTAAGAAATGCTGAGGTTAGTTTTAAAGTTTAAATTTTTTTTTTAAACGGGTTTTCAGTACGGTAGGTAGAAGGAGCAATTGTGGCTGTGTGAATTGAATGTGAGAATGAGTGTTCTAAAATGAGTAATGTAACATTTCCAACACTTTTAAGAAAGAAACTTTTCATCAGTAATAAGTAATTATGTATGTATGTATGTCCGCATATATTCCTTTACGTATATGTATGTATGTTTTATATTCCTTTACTTATGTGTATGAATGTATGTTTTTAATTATGATTTTCCAATAAGTTACTTTCTCTGAAAGTCATAATTAAATACATACATTCATACACATAAGTAAAGGAATATATTCATACACGCAAAGGAATATATACAGACATACATACATAATTACTTAAAAGAATATATTACTGATGAAAAGTTTCTTTCTTAAAAATGTTGGAGTCATTTTCACATTTAATAAACACAGCAAATTCAATTCACATAGCCACAATTGATCCTTCTACCTACAGTACTGAAAACCCGTTTTAAAAAACAAAAATAAACTTTAAAACTTACCTCAGCATTTCTTAAAATAACTTTAATCCCTTTCCCAAACAACCGCAGCCTCTGGAGCAACTGTACTCATGCTTTTTTCATGTGTAAGTTGTATTGACTTGACCTCACTGAAAGCATGAATGAAAGCGGCAAATTTTACTGCGCACGCGCTGCCTGTACAGTCGCACGCGTTCTGCCTCTGAACCCCTTCGTTCAGAGGACAGGAAATGCCGGTTTTCCCCGCATGCGCTGTGCATGCTGAAAACTGGCATTTCCTCCGGACAGACGCGTAAGTACCCCGACCGTACTCGCGCGTTTGGAAGGGAATTGCTGGGCCAACATTTTACATGTCAATAAAATGAAAAATTTAACAATTGCACGATTTGCCCCCTCGCATCTGCGACTGAGGGTCCAAGGAGGTGCATTGCGCAACAGGTCATCGTCGTACGTATCCTCACACTGTTCCCTTTCGGGAACTGTATGAAGTGGTGGAAGGATTTCTGGCCACGTTAACACTCCTTCCGTGACCATAACCATCTTCATACCAGCCATTAGGGTGGTTAGTCCTATGGCGTGAGGGTTTTACGGGCTCCCACAACCCATCTGAGGGGGGGGGGCCACCCACACCCGCGGATGCAAGTATCCCGCTGGATGTCCACCCAGAATTTATAGTTGGAGCTCCGACTCCACTTGCCGGGACTGTCTGGAGCGGGGTTTGAAACCCTACTCCTTCTGGCCCAGCGGCGGGGATGCTTACCGCTACGCAAAAGGCCCACTCCGCGCAAAAGGTGACACCCATACGTTTCCTGCGCCTTTTCCCTCCCCGTGACTGGAGCCCTATGCTGCCACTTGAAAGACCAAGCTATCATCTGTCCTTTTTGCGGCGCCTTTGACTTCTCATTACCAATAATGAGCAGGCGCTGCGCCTCCACCTCGTTGAGGAGATTGCTGAGGTCATCATCAGTTCAATTGTGAGTTCTTTTAATGCCGTGAATTGTGCTCATTCCAGCCATTTCACGTTGCTAATCGGATTGGGCCTTTGGCGTAGCGGTAGGATCCCCGCCGCTGGGCCAGACGGGGTAGGGTTTCGAACCCCGCTCCAGACAGTCCCGGCAAGTGGAGTCAGAGCTCCGGCTCTAAATTCTGGGTTGACATCCAGTGGGATATTTGCGTCCGTGGGTGTGGGTGGCCCCCCCTCCTTGTATAGCTTGTGGGAGCCCGTAAAACCCTCCCGCCATAGGACTAACCACCCTAATGGCTGGTTCAAAGATGGTTACGGTCACGGAATGAGTGTTAATCACGGCCATAAATCCTTCCACCACTTCATACAGTTCCCCAAAGGGAACAGTGTGAAGACACGTATGACGACGACATTGCTAAATAAATAAATGGAATTTAAAAAATTATTTTACGGCTTTTAAAAGTCTTTAAATAGCTTTAATTCTGTTTAAAACTACTTCAGATACTTCAAAATAATGTAAACGTTTTTAAAAGTTTATAAAAGTTACCAAAAGCTTCATAAAAATACCAAAAACCTATTTAAAATGCTGCTTTGCATGTAAAAATGCTTAGCAGCTTGTGAGAAACATTGGGGGCGTGTCCTATTAAACTGAGACCTCAAGGGACGTGTCTCACTTGCACAGCGCACTACAGGCTTCACGCTGGCTGCACTCCTGGGCGGCGTGACGTCAGACGCTGCCCGGGATTCTTCTTTTTCAAACACGAATTCCAGGCGTCCCTGGAGGTGAAATGTCAGCGCGTCGGGTAAGTGCATATCAGGGGCTTGCACACGCGGCAAGCCACCGACCCGAATTACTGGGCCAATATTTCCTGGTGCTTGCATACCATCTGGATCCGAGTACAACAGGAGCCCCTCTGCTAATAAAAGGAAGTGCATTCCTACAGGTGAATGTGAACAGTGATGCAAGTGCAATCAATGATGTCTTGTACCTGGGAATGCCACCCATCTGAAGCAAAAGGCTCCTGCCTCTTCTGTTGCTGCTGCATTACTGTGCTGAGCTTTGTGTGTGAGGATACAGGACAAAACAGAGCATCTGTTTCCTACGGGATGGAGCACTTTTGGCTGACCCTCCTGATATTTCATGCTTCTACTTGGCAGGATCCGGTAGCAGAGAGTGCTTACTTTTCACTTCCACTGAGAGTGCCATCTGGATGTTGCTCATTGGTTGTGTTGAGATGACAGGTCACTGATTGTACCTGGTGATATACAGCCTCCACACACACACACACACACACACTGCTCCTTACCAGCAGGTAGCTGGCTCATGTGTGGCACTAATACTGTGTTGTGTAGCAGCAAGCCCCAGTGATCTACTTTCTATGCTTTTTTTGCAGTAGGTAGAGTTAGGGGAATTTTTACATGTTTGATTGAAGGCACATCCTGAGCAAATTATGCCTGTTTTCCATTAATTGATCACTTACAGTATGGATCGCGTATAGCCAGTGCATATCAGAAAATCATGTGCAGCGGGCCTGGAAGTTTCCAATCCACACTGAATGCATGCAAGGCCTGCCAGCAGTATGGGGCCTCACAGAATTTACCCTAGCGAAAGCCTTTAATGCCGGGTGCATTAACTTGGACAATAGCTATTAATGCACATCAGTAATTTTAAGAGAGGAGAAATGTGAATGATTGAGGAGCTACCACAAACTCAAAATTAGTACCTGATAATGTGCATTTAGTGCATGAGTACTTCTAATACACAGAAATGTGCCGCATAAGGGTTCCAACTCTCGACTACTACGCATCTCCCATCCCTCCGCTCCACCATTGTGCAGTCTTCAGTCATCGCACTCTGGACTCTGAAATTCTCTTCCTAATCCCCTCCACCATCCTAAAGTCTTCTCACCACATCTTTGGACATCATCCTTAACTTCTTTTTGTTAATCTGTTCCCTGTTCCACCACGTCCTCTCCTTTGTCGGTTCTCTTGGGACATTCTGCTGTACTAAAGACACTTTACAAGTGTAAAAGTTTGTGTTGTTATCTGTAATGTATTATCACATGGTTTAGTATGAGCATGCTCAGTTCGCTCGGGCCTAGTAAACAAGCACCTTGGCTAGCAACTCATCATGTCTCTGTCCTTCATTTGTTCTACCCACATATATTAAATTTTTGGCGATGAGAATGGGATCCCAAAGCCATTTTTAGGGACCATGGAAGGACATAGTGTTCAACCTCTGTGTGGAAAAGTTTAAGGTGAATTTGTGACACCTAAACTGAATTTGTTGTGAAGTTTTACTGTTAATCCTGATACAGAATCACCTGTGCTTCGCCTTCGTGTGTATGTCTACACATCAACAGTGGCGTTGATTCTCACATGTACACAGGCAGCGTGCTGAGTCACTGTTCAACAGGATCGGGACAATCATGGCCGCGCCTACAGGATTCATCGGAAGCCTCGGCATGTGTGACAGAGCTCACGAACCATTCAGTTCTTACATTGAGCAGAAAGAGATGTTTTTTAAAAAGCAATTTTTCTAATGGAGATCCAGCCAGATGTCTATGGAACATTGATAAACCTACTCGTGCCAGGGAAAATGAAGGATGCGTCATTTAAGACATTGTCGAGAAACTCGAGGACCACTTTGACACAAAGCCATTAGAAATAGCAGCGAGCTGTAAGTTTGGTACCAGAAACCAAAAACAAAGTGAAACCATCAGTGAGTACATTGCAGCTCTTAAGAACCTGTCTTTGCATTGTAACTTTGGCACATTTTTGGATCATGCGTTGCGAGATAAGTTTGTGTGTAGACTGGTGGATGAGTGCACACAGTCCAAGTTTCTGAACCTAACGTTTGACATAGCATGCAAAATTGCCCGATCTATGGAGATGGCGTCTAAGAATGCTAGGGAGCTCCGTCCAACTCAAGTGACTAGTGCAGCTGAGATCTACAGTCACAAAGCCACCGCCAAACCCAAAGTTGTGAGGCCGAGTTAAAAGCATGTCGGTGAGAGCAATTCAGTGAATTGTTATCGCTGCAATGGAAATCACTCATCACAGTCCTGCCAATACAGAAATGTGAAGTGTTTTCACTGCCAGGAGCAAGGCCATATTTCAACAGCTTGCAGAGCTAGATCAAAAGCAGGAAGTAAGAACCATTCTAGTGGCAATGCAAAACAGCAACAACAAAAGGGAGGAATTCACAATATTGAAGTGAGCACACCTGATGTTGAAGAGCTAGGCATCTACATTATCTATTCCACTAGTGGCAATGCTAGCAGTCGTGAGAAAGACTTCTGTACAAAACTTTTGGTCAACGACCAATATATTGATATGTGTATCGACACAGCGGCGGACTGCTTTATCATGAGTAAGGACACATATGAGAGTAAGTTTAATGAAATACCACTTACAAAGAGTACCATAGAGTTAAAAACCTATTCCGGAGAAATCCTAGAAACATGTGGACAAATGGAATGTACAGTTCAGCACAATGGCCAGTCAGTAAAGCTGCCTATTATTGTAATGAGCTACAACAGGCCGACCCTCATGGGCAAAGACTGGTTGAGAAAGTTAAAACTAGACTGGAAAAACATCATCAGTGTAGATGCTTCAAAGAAGGGACTGGACACAATGCTGAACAAGTAAGAAAGCATGATCGCAGACAGTTATGAGGGCATCACTGGGTATGACGCACATATCAGCATCAAGTCCAACGCGAAGCCTGTCTATTGTAAGGCAATGCCAATCCCCTATGCATTGAAAAGTCAGGTGGAGGAAGAGCTAGAGAAACTGAGAGAGAACAGAGTGCTAGTAAAAACTGACAAAAGTGAATGGGCTACCCTGATTGTGGTAGTGCCCAAAGCAGACAAAACTCTACACTTGAGCGGTGACTACAAAGTTATTATCAACCAAGCAGTTGACGTTACCTACATCAGAAGATTTGTATGCAGCACTCTCTGAATGTTGACAGAGAGTCAACAGTATCTCACCATCAACATACACAAGAGGACTGTACTCATACACCAAGCTGCTGTACGATGTAAAGTCCTCCCCCAAAATCTTCCAGGCTACGATGGATAAGATTTTGCAAGGAATTCCAAATTGCTTATGCAATCAAGACGATGTGCTGATCGCAACAAGTAGTGAGGCAGAAAAACTAGAAGTGTTAGATTTGATGCTTCAAAGGTTGAATTCCCACAATGTCAAATTGAAAAGGAGCAAATGTGCTTTTGTGCAGCCCGAGGTTGTGTACTTTGGTCTGAAAGTTCATGCAAATAGCTTGCAACCAGTTAAGGAAAAGGGTGATGCTGTCATTAATGCTCCAAAGCCACAGATTGTGTCTGAGTTAAGATCTTTTCTTGGAATGGTCCAGTACTATACACGTTTCTTACCTGAGTTAGAGACAATGTTAGCAACATTGCATGAGCTCCTCAAGAAGGATGTCCAGTGGAAGTGGACAGAAGAGCAACAGGAAGCTTACGATGCTTGTAAGAGAAGTCTCTCTACTTGTGCACTACGACACAGAGCGTGATGCTTCTAGCTATGGTGTGGGAGCTGTCATAACAGATGACGGCCAAGAGAAACCAATCACATTCGCATCCTGAACCCTCACAAAGAGTGAAAGAAACTACGTGCAAATTGAAAAGGAAGCACTCGCCATAGTGTTTGGAATCAAGAAATTCCAACAGTTCCTGATCGGCAGAACGTTTACCCTGATAACCGATCACAAACCGCTCCTAACAATATCGAGGCCCACATCTGCAATGACCGCATCAAGAATGCAACGTTGGGCAGTGTTATTGTCAAAATATGACTACACGATTGAATATCGCACTTCAAAGCAAAACGCAATCGCAGATGCCTTGTTCAGGTTGCCATATGAAGTGTGTTAGGAGTGAAGGTGAGATTTTCACGCTAGGTGCAGTTGACAAAGACTTTCTCCTGAATTCAACTGAGATTGCAAATGAGACTCAAAAGTACTCAGTACTGAAAAGAGTGTATGAAAACACCTTGAATGGATTGAACAGTGATCTTGAATTACTCGTAAGCAAAGTGGATTGAAGTGAAACATACAGGTTCAAACAAATCTGAGACAGAAATAGGATCACCTTTGCGTTCAGAACCAGAATTGTACTCCACCACAATCTGTAACCTCATGGCCCAGCATATCCCTCACTCTACCATTACTATCAACCAAGGGACCAACCCTGGTTCAATAAGGAGTGTAGAAGAGCATGCCAGGAGCAGCACCAGGCATACCTAAAAATGCAGTGCCAACCTGGGGAAGCTGCAACACAGGACTACATGCATGCTAAAAAGCGGAAGCAGCATGCTATAGACAGAGCTAAGTGATCCCAAAATCAGATCAAAGCTCTGCAGTCCTGCCACATCCAGTCGTGAATGGTGGTGGACCATTAAACAACTAATGGGAGGAGGAGGCTCCATGAATATCCCCATCCTCAATGATGGTGGAGCCCAGCACGTGAGTACAAAAGACAAAGCTGAAGCATTTGCAACCATCTTCAGCCAGATGAGCTGAGTGGATGACCCATATCAGCCTCCTCCTGAGGTCCCCACCATCACAGAAGCCAGTCTTCAGCCAATTCGATTCACTCCACGTGTTATCAAGAAACAGCTGAGCACACTGGATACAGCAAAGGCTGTGGGCCACGACAACATCCCGGCTGTCATGCTGAAGACTTGTACACCAGAACTAGCCGCGCCTCTAGCCAAGCTGTTCCAGTACAACTATAACACTGGCATCTATCCGACAATGTGGAAAACTGCCCAGGTATGTTCTGTCCACAAAAAGCAGGACAAATCCAATCCAGCCAATTACCGCCCCATCAGTCTACTCTCAATCATCAGCAAAGTGATGGAAGGTTTCATCGACAGTGCTATCAAGCAGCACTTACTCACCAATAACCTGCTCACTGATGCCCACTTTGGGTTCCGCCAGGACCACTCAGCCCGAAAATTGGTTGAACACCAAAACCTTTTGTAAGGAGATCAGAAGGCTAGTATTTGTAGTTGATTTAAAAGAAAAAAGCCAGGAGTTTTTGTTATGTGGTACATGTAATGCTGGGAAAGGTGGTGACATGTCATTCTATAGTGGACACTAGGTGGAGCCGTAGAGCTGTATATAGCTGTATGTATAAGACTACACTACCCAGCTGTATATATATTAAGACTACATTACCCACAAGGCAACAGTCAAGATGGCAGCCTGCACACAGGAGCACACATGCTGCATCTCTACAGATACTGTACCTAGAGAACGTGTACTGAATAAATGACTAGCTAGAAGCTAGCTGTGTTCATAATAAGAATGTCTATTTATTAATGAACATAACAGGTGGGACCATAGTTTTGTTGTAGTTGAGAGGGGAATATGTACATTTCTTTTAAGGGGAAAGCAGTGTAATGTATTACCGCATGGTTTGTCACCTGGTTTAGTATGAGCATGCTCCATCTGCTGTGGCCTAGTAAACAAGCACCTTGATTAGCAACTCATCGTGTCTCTGTCCTTCATTTGTTCTACCCACCTATATTACATATTATCTAGTCACATTTTATCATGCAAAAAGATGCCCAGCAGAAATAAACAAGGCCGATAATGGTGTGATTACTCTCATTCAGAAAGTGCTAACTTAGTTCTGAAAAAGATTAGCGAGAGGTAATTACAACATAAAAGGCCAACTGCTCTCAGATCTAGTATGAACAATTCTAGCTAGCACTTGAAATGTATAATAGATTATGTAAAATTCCTATTTTTCAGGTGATCGTAGACAAAAACTGTGTCATTGGGGTGTGTGCCGCAGGTCAATCCGCATTTGAAAAAGCAGAATAGATTATTTCAGGTGTGATCACTCATCAGTTCCTAGCATTTTTTGGTTTTATTCCAAGATTTCCACTGTGGTTTTTATCTTTTTATCTCTACTATTGTGTAGTAATTGGGGTGAGATAATGCTCAAGGATGTTGCAACAGGAAATCTCCTTGACCTTTATCCAAACAAAGCTTCAACAGTCTGATTAATGAATACAAGTTCAAACAAGTCGCTATCATTTTAATTCAAAAACGCTGCGTGGGTGAAGGCAAAGGAAAATTCTTTAGTAAAGAAAGACTTAATAGACAGAGCAAACTATATCTCCTGGTAAGTTTTTTTTATTCATTCATGGGATGTGTGCATTGCTGGCAAGGCCAGCATTTATTGCCCATTCCGAATTGCTCTTGAGAAGGTGGTGATGAGCCGTCTACTTGAACCACTGCAGTCCTTCTGGCGAAGGTACTCCCACAGTCCTGGATGGTGTCGAGCTTGTTGAGTGTTGTTGATGCTGCACTCATCCAAGCAAGTGGAGAGTGTTAGAGCCGTGATTCTGAGAGTATGCTGTTTTTCAATAACCACACGGATGCTGTAACTTAACGATAAACAGGTATTTACTGGAGGAGGGTAGTCTCAAGACTGGGGGTACAGAGGCATGCGCAAGGCTTACATACAGGTGTGGTCACTGCCGGTACTACAGTATACAGGAGCTGTAAAAGTAGTTCTGTCTTAAAGGCACATACACTACAATTCTTCCCCTTTTAGATTAGTAGTATTCAAATAACAATTAACACTTTAACATGTACATTAAACAACAAAACTCCATTTATAGATTCAGTCTTTGGGGCGGCTTCCTGACCCTTTCGGGATAGCGCCTTTCCTGAGGTTCTCGTTCTTGGTGCAGAGGCGATTCTGGCCCCTTTTCATCGGGCAGTTCATCGGTTTCCACTGCTACTGGTTCTGAGGTAGATGTTACCGGTATGTCAGGTTTATCCCCAGGTACTCGAGACATGGGGTTGACTCGTTCCTGTGACGCTAAGATCTGATCGACGTGGCGTCTCACAATGTTCTCCCCGACATCCACTGTGTACATTAATGGCCCCTGCCTTGTGCATATCGTTCCGGGTTGCCATTTCTCTGTTCGGTAGTCACGGGCCAAGACTGGTTGTCCTACATTGAAGCTCCTCGTCGGCTTCTCGTTGATGTGCTGGAATTGTGTGTCCTCAACATTTCTTCGCACATTTGGTCTGAGCAAGTCCAGACGAGATCTCAACCTTTGGTTAAAGAACATCATGGCCGGGGTCTGGTTGGTAACTGCATGTGTCGCGTTTCGGTAGGCTAATAAGAAATTGTCCACCTTATGCTGTAGTGGAATTTCATCGTCGCACATGGCCTTTATCGCCTTCTTAAAGGTTTGTACGAACCTCTCAGCCAATCCATTTGTGGCTGGATGATACGGGGCGGATGTGTAATGCCTTACCCCATTCCTTCTCATAAATTTTCAAAACTCTTCGGACACAAACTGTGGTCCATTATCAGAGCAAATCTGCTCTGGCAAACCGTTTCTGGCGAATATGGTCCTTAGGACTGCAATCGTTTTCTCTGTAGTGGTTGAGGACATTTTTATCGCCTCAGGCCACTTCGAATGAGCATCCACTGCTATTAAGAACATTGCGTCCATGAATGGACCAGCGAAATCAATATGCACCCGTTGCCATGGAGAGGAGGGCCACTCCCATGGATGTAGACGGGCATGTGGTGGTGCATTTTGGACCTTCTGGCATCCTAAGCAGCTCTTAGTTAGGTCTTCAATTTGTTGATCGATTCCCGGCCACCACACATAAGCCCTAGCAAGGCTTTTCATTTTCACTCCCCCCAGATGACCTTCATGTAGCTCATTTAGCACTCTCTCCCTTAACTTGGGTGGAATCACCACTCTGGATCCACACATCACTGTCCCCTGGTATACTGACAGCTGTTCTCTTCTGGATGAGAATGCTGCCAACAGTGAGTCGCCATGTGTTGGCCATCCCCTCACCGTCAAATCATATACCCGAGACAGCGTCAGATCATTGCGGGTCTCCTTCTCTATATCCGCGTTCATTACTGGCAATCGTTCAATTATTGACGAATAAAATATCTCGATAGGGTCCACTGCTGGTGCTTCCTCCACAGTAGGCAGTGGCAGGCGCGATAGCCCATCAGCGTTCCCATGCTGTTTCGTGCCTTTATATTCTATCATTTCATATTGATTCGCCCCTAGAAACAGGGACCATCTTTGTAACCGTTGTGCAGTCATCACTGGAACGCCCTTCTCAGGATTAAAGATGGAGACAAGTGGTTGGTGGTCAGTCAGCAAGGTAAACTTCTGCCCATGCTGATAGTGGTTGAATTTTTTTACTTCCCATACTAGGCTGAGGGCCTCCCTGTCAATCTGGGCGTAGTTGCACTCGGCTGAGGTTAGTGACCGAGACACAAAGGCTACTGGCCTCTCCAACCCGTCTGGGAATTTGTGCGACAGCACCACTCCAATACCATAGGGTGATGCATCACATGCCAAACGAATTGGTAGCGCTGGGTTGAAATGGGCCAACACCCCTTTTGATGTGATCAATTCTTTACACTTCTGGAAAGCTCATCTACGTTCGTCATCCCACTTCCATGGTACCCCTGTTTGCAGTAGGGTGTTTAGTGGGTGTAATACCGTGGACAAATTTGGTAAGAACTTGTGGTAGTAGTTTACCAGCCCGAGGAACGACCTCAGCTGTGACACATTTTCCGGTGCTGGAGCCTTGACTACTGCCTCAATCTTTTCAGGGGACTTATGTAACCCCTCTTCATCGATGGCGTGGCCACAATATGAGATCTGTTTCTGGAAAAACTCGCACTTGTGGCGATTAGCTCGTAGCCCATACTCCTTTAATCTGGTGAGCACCTTCTCCAAGTTGGCGAGGTGATCACTGTCATTTTCGCCCGTGACCAGGATGTCGTCCAAATAACACTGAGTCCCTGGAATCCCTTGCAGGACTTGATCCATTGCCCTCTGCCAGATAGCCGGAGCCGACGCTACCCTGAACACTAGCCGGTTGTATTGATAGAGACCTTTATGAGTGTTAATCGTAAGGTATTGTTTCGAAGCTTCTTCTACCTCCATTTGCAAGTATGCCTGGGCTAGATCAATTTTGGTGAAGCGTTTACCTCCAGATAGCAAGGTGAAAATATCCTCAATTCGTGGAAGCGGATATTGTACCATGTGGAGGACTGGGTTCACTGTCACCTTAAAATCCCCACAGATGCGGACCTTCTTTGGTTCCCCAGGCGTATTACTCAACGACCTCTTCATTACAGGAATGATGGGTGTAGCCCACTCACTCCAGTCCACTTTGGACAGTACTCCTGAACGTTCCAACCCTTCCAGCTCTGCTTCGACAGCTGGTCTGATCGCATAAGGCACTGGTCTGGCCTTAAGAAGCTTTCGGCTTGCATTTTCCTCTATTTTAATCGTTGCTGTTATGTCTTTTAGTGTTCCGAGTCCCTCCCGGAACACTTCTTTTGCGTCAGTTAGCATTTTTGACAGTCGTCCAGGTGTGACGTCGTCATCCTTTTTGGCCTCAACCTTCAGTGCCTGTATGGAATGCCAATCTAATTGTATCTTCCGGATCCATTCACGTCCTAGCAGTGGTGGTCCTCCATCTGGCAATACATACATATCCATTTTAGGTATTTCCTGGCCTTTATATATCACTTTCACCCTTATTTTTCCTTTGGGGTAGACTTTTTGCCCCATATACGTCTTCAAGACAATCTCTGTAGCTTTCAAGGGTATATGTGAAAATAGCCGCTTGTAGTCCCTTTGGTTTATGACTGTTAGGGATGATCCTGTGTCCAATTCCATTTTCACTTGGACTCTGTCTATCTTGAGTGTAACCCAGATAGTCTGGTGATCCTCCATTTTGGTTACATAATGTAGTTTCAGACAACCCAGCTCCTTGCTTCCGGAGTCTGTGTCACTTTTCCGTTCGTCTGAACCACCGTCCATCACCTGGTGTACCTTTTTGTACTTCTCCTGTGGAGATTTCTTACTGTTGGTTTTCTTCCCAGACCTGCAGACTCTTGCTATGTGTGGTGATTATTTCCTATGTTTAATCAGAAGTATTGGGATTGGTGAATGGGATGGTTGTTCTCTGTATTAGTAAGAAGTATTGTAATTGGTTGTTTGTTTCTACCTTGAGATATATGTTGTAAACTCATTGGTATTGGATGTCAGGTGATTTGTGGTGGCCATCTTAAATTCAGTTCTCTCTAGACATTGTTGGAGACTGGTGTTGATAGATGTGCTACTGGGTTCTTAAAGTTAATAAAGCCTAGATTAGAAAGGCAAATCTATTCTTTATTTCAATTTATTAACTTTTTATCAGAATGGAGCGATATCTTCAACCGGAATGATTCAATGCTGACCCTAATTCTGCAGGAGTGGATGATAAATGGAAACATTGGTATTGTACATTTACAAACTTTTTGGGTGTGTTGGAACAAGAGTCTCTGAATAAGCTGAATATGCTGATCAACTACATTGCTCCGGATGTGTATAAGTATATTTTGGACTGTAAAACTTACGAATTGGCTATTTCTACATTGGAGAAGATTTTTGTTAAACCAAAGAATGAGGTATTTGCACGTTACCTTCTATCTGCCCGTAGGCAGCAGGTGGGAGAATCTTTGGATACTTATTTACAAGTACTTCGGCACCTTGGTGCTAACTGTAATTATAAAGCCGTGACGGCCAAAGAATATAAGGAAGAATCGGTACGGGATGCTTTTATTAATGGACTACTGTCTAGATCAGTTCGTCAGCGGTTGTTAGAAAATAAGACTTTGGATCTCAAGAGTGCTTTTGAGCAAGCTTCTACATTGGATATGGCTCAGAGAAGTTCGGATTCTTATGCTCTTTCTAATCGGCCTGTGACTGTGGTTTCGGCAGTTCCGGACGAAAAGGAATTAGGTGGACTTAATGGGAGTGGTTTACTAGATTCTGAAATAGTTTCTACTCCAACAGCTCCACCTTTTACTTCGGCGGCTGTTGCCTCTAGGATTCAGAAGTGTTATTTTTGTGGGAACGTCCGGCATCCTCGTTTGAAGTGTCCTGCCCGGGAGGCTGTATGTAGTAAATGTGGCAAGAGAGGTCATTATGCACGTGTTTGTAAATCATTAGGTTCAATTACCTCCTCTTCTGTGACTATTCAACCTGTAGAGAGGGCGTTTATTGCATCAATTTCTGCTGCATTTGCTCATGGTCTAAACAAAGCTATAGTTGTGGCCCAAGTTAATGGGTTAGAAGTGAAGGCTCTCATAGATATGGGCAGTACCGAGAGTTTTATAAGTCTTCAGTTTGTGAAGGAAAAGTGTTTGAAAATCTTGCCTGTTACTTATCAGGTGTGTATGGCTCAGACGACCCTTACTTCACAAGTAGCTGGTTGTTGCCTTGTGAAATTGATTCTTCTAGGTAATACGTATACTGATATATGCCTATCTGTTTTGCCTAATCTTTGTGCGGATATTTTGATTGGTCATGATGTGCTTAAATTACACGAGAGTCTTAGTCTTTCGTTTGGAGGGACTAAGCCACCCTTATCCATTTGTGGATTAACTTCTTTATCCATTTCTCCATTATCACTTTTTTCCAATTTGATGCCGGAATGTAAGCCAATTGCTACCAAGTCAAGAAGGTATAGCAGTCAGGATAGAGAATTTATTAATTCTGAAGTCCAACGTCTTTTATTGGAAGGAATCATTGAACCTAATAGTTGTCACCACTAACGAGAGGCATAAGAAACGAATGGTGATAGACTACTCTCAAACTATTAATAGGTATACTCAATTAGATGCGTACCCTTTGCCTAAGATTGATGAGCTTATCAACAAAGTATCTCAGTATAAGTTTTTTTAGCACTATTGATTTAAAGAGTGCTTATCATCAGATTCCTATTGTTAAGAGGGATCAACCATATACAGCCTTTGAGGCTGGTGGAAAGCTGTATCAGTTTTGCCGAATACCATTTGGTGTTACTAATGGTGTTGCTTGTTTTCAACGGGCAATGGATGCTTTTATAAATGATAACTCTCTCTCTGACACCTTTTCATATTTAGATGATATCACGGTGTGTGGTAAATCAAGGGTGGAGCATGATTCTAATTTAGAAAGATTCCTTCAAGCTGCGGAAAAAGTTGGTTTAACTTTTAATAAAGAGAAGTGTATCTTTTCGACTACTGAGGTAAATCTACTGGGGTATATTATCTCGGGAAATAAGATTAAACCAGATCCAGAACGTCTGCGACCATTGATCGATTTACCTTATCCTACTAATTCTAAGGCTTTGCAACGAGTTGTTGGACTGTTTTCTCACTATTCTAATTGGATTGCAAACTTTTCGCAGAAGATCCGGCCCCTTATATGGGTTACGACATATCCTCTATCATGGGAGGCCAGGACATGTTTTGATAAATTTAAAAAGGATATCCTAGGAGCAGTTGTGCATTCTATTGATGAGCAGGTTCCCTTTGTGATTGAGACGGATGCTTCTGATTTTGCAATTGGGGCTACTCTGAACCAAAATGGAAGACCTGTGGCCTTTTTCTCATGTACTTTGAACAATAGTGAAAAAAGGCATTCTTCAATAGAGAAAGAAGCATATGCAATAGTAGAAGCACTGCGTAAATGGAGACATTATTTATCGGGGCGACATTTCACGTTGGTAACCGATCAAAAATCTGTGTCCTTTATGTTTGATGTTAAACATTTTGGAAAGATCAAAAATGATAAAATAATGAGGTGGAGGGTTGAGTTGGCATGTTACCATTTTGATATAGTTTATCGTCCGGGGAAGGATAATGTTGCTGCTGATGCACTGTCGAGGGCTTATTGTTCTGTGATTCACGGAGATACGTTTATTAATCTTCACAATGCTTTATGTCATCCTGGGGTTATGAGGATGATACACTTCGTACGCAGTAAGAATTTGCCCTTTTCAGTTGAAGACGTCAAGCGGATGACTTCATCATGTTCTATCTGTGCTCGGTGTAAACCGAATTTCTTTAAGCCTCAACGAGCTCATCTTATAAAGGCTACTTCTCCTTTTGAACGTTTGAGCGTTGATTTTAAGGGGCCTCTTCCTTCAACGACTCAAAATCAATACATATTTACTGTTGTGGATGAGTTTTCAAGGTTTCCTTTTGCTTTTCCTTGCGCAGATGTATCAGCTGCTACAGTTATCAAATGTCTGACTCAACTTTTTGTCATCTTTGGGATGCCGGCGTATATCCATTCGGATCAAGGAAGTTCTTCTATGTCTTCCCAGTTGAAGGAATACCTTCAGAGTCGGAGAATTTCTACTAGTAGAACTACCCCGTATAACCCCCAGGGTAATGGACAGTGCGAACGATATAATGGGGTGATCTGGAAGGCAGTTATGTTGGCTTTGACATCCCGGAATCTTAAGAATACACAGTGGGAAATGGTACTGCCTGATGCCCTGCATTCCATTAGATCATTGCTTTCAACGGCTACTAATGTGACCCCCCATGAAAGGCTCTTTAATTACCCGCGGAGATCTACTACGGGATATTCGGTCCCTTCATGGCTTACTATGCAGGGACCTGTGTTGCTTCGACGCCATGTTAGATTGTCAAAATATGATCCTTTAGTGGAGGAGGTGGAGCTGTTGGAGGCAAATTCCCAATATGCTCATATTCGATTCCAAGATGGGAAAGAAAGTACTGTCTCAATTAAAGACTTGGCTCCTTGTGGTGGCCAGCCCTCTTCCGAGGATACTAATAATAGTCATGATTCAGATAATGTGGATGTTGTTATAGATACTACGAATGTTTCCAATCCTATTGCAGATAATTATACTTCTATTAGTCAGCCTTTGAGGGATGTTCATGACCGTCCTAGTTTACTTCCTGATGGGATTTCCAATCCGGAAACCGTTGATAATCGGGATATGGATAGCCTGTCTGCAGAAGATACTTCGGTGCCTCCGGGTGTGGGAGGGCAAGGAATTTCACCAAGGTTAAGAAGGTCGACACGAACAAGATATCCGGTCGACCGATTGAAAATGGACTTTTAAATTGATAGTAATGTTTTAAAGTTGTTGAAATATTATATATGTATTTTAGTTGTAAATAAATTAATTATAAATTGTAAAGGTTATTTAGGTTGGAGCATGTTTTAAAAGGAGGGGTGAATGTGGTGATTATTTCCTATGTTTAATAAGAAGTATTGTGATTGGTGAATGGGGTGGTTGTTCTCTGTATTAGTAAGAAGTATTGTAATTGGTTGTTTGTTTCTACCTTGAGATATATGTTGTAAACTCATTGGTAGTGGATGTCAGGTGATTTGTGGTGGCCATCTTAAATTCAGTTCTCTCTAGTCATTGTTGGAGACTGGTGTTGAAAGATGTGCTACTGGGTTTTTAAAGTTAATAAAGCCTAGATTAGAAAGGCAAATCTATTCTTTATTTCACTATGTGTCCTGCTTTTCCACACTGTCTGCACACTTGGTCCTTGAACCAACAATCCTTCTGGTCATGTGTTGTTCTGCCGCAGCGATAGCACTTCCCTGTTCCATAGGACATTTCATTGGTGCCATATTCTTGCGGTCTCCGTTGTATCTCTGCAGCTCTCCTTGCGGCTGCTTCGTGTGATACTGCCATACTGAAAGCCTTGTCCAGCGTAAGATCCTTTTCTGATAGAAGCTGTTTCTGGGTTCCTTCACTTTGTAGCCCACACACAAAATTGTCCCTTAACGTATCTGCTAGTCCCGCTCCAAACTGGCAGTGTTTCGATAGCTTGCGCAGTTCCGTTAGGTACTCAGCATTGCTTTCGTCTTTGTGTTGGTTCCTTTTATGGAACTTAAATCGTTCTGCTATCAGCAGCGGTGTGGGGTTTAAGTGGTCCTGTAGGATTTCTACTATGCTTTCGAAATTCTTGTTCACCGGCTTCTCTGGGGTTATTAGATTTCGCAGTAACCCATAAGTTTTTGCACCCATGGAATTTAACAAAACCAGTGCTTTACTAGCATCTGGCACTTCATTCGCCCTGCAGTACACCTCAATACATTCTACATATGTCACCCAATCTTCGACTTCATTGTCGAACGTAGAGATACTGCCACTCTTTGGCATCCCTGGGTGTGATTTAACTGTCAAAAATGGCGTCTCCCGCGCTTCCTCTTCTTCTCCGCTGGCACAAAATGGCATCTCACGCGCTTTCCTTCCTTCCCGCGCTCGCCCTTCTTCTCTGCTGTGGCTTCTAAAAATGGCGTCTCCTGCACTCTTCCTTCTTCTCCGTGGCTCAATGGCGTCTCCCGCGCTCTCCCTTCTTCTCCCCGCAGACACTGTTCAGCCCTTGAGCCCTGGCTGTGCTCTGCGCGTACTTTTTTTTTTCTTGACGCTGCTCGGTCCTGAACCTGGCTGTTGCTTTACCCTCTCTCTCTCTCTCCGTTTTTTTTTTTTTCTCGACGCCGCTCGGTTTTCAACCCCCAGCTGCGTCCTGTGCGCTTCACCCTCTGTCTTACCCCGTCGACGCTGCTCGGCTTTCTCTCCGCTGTCGGTCGGCTCTAGCCGCCGCTGTCCGGGAAGGGTCTGCGCTGGACCTGTCGTCAGTCTCTTGCTGATCGTCGTGGCTGGGGAACCAAGCCCGGCTCTCCACAGCCTTCCCTGCGATGTTCACTCTCTGCAGGACGACTGGGCGGTTGCTCGTGGTCGACGCCCGTGTTCCTGGCCTCGACTTTTTTTTTTTTGTTACACCGCCCTCCCGGAGCGAATCCTCGAAGGGAAATGCAGAGTTGCAGGTAGATTCGAATCGACACTCGTCGCCACTGTTAGATCCGTGATTCTGAGAGTATGATGTTTTTCAATAACCACACGGATGCTGTAACTTAACGATAAACAGGTATTTACTGGAGGAGGGTAGTCTCAAGACTGGGGGTACAGAGGCATGCGCAAGGCTTATATACAGGTGTGGTCACTGCCGGTACTACAGTATACAGGAGCTGTAAAAGTAGTTCTGTCTTAAAGGCACATACACTACAGAGAGTATTCCATCACACTCTTGATTTGTGCCTTGTAGATGGTAGAAAGGTTTTGGGGAGTCAGGAGGTGAGTCACTCGCTGCAGAATACCCAGCCTCTGACTTGATCTTGTAACCACAGTGTTTATGTGGCTGGTCCAGTTATGTTTCTGGTCAATGGTGACCTCCAGGATATTGATGGTAGGGGATTCGGTGATGGTAATCCCATTGAATGTCAAGGGGAGGTGGCTAGACTCTCTCTTGTTGGAGATGGTCATTGTCTGGCACTTGTGTGGCACAAATGTTACTTGCCACTTATTAGCCCAACCCTGAATCTTGCCCAGGTCTTGCGGGCACGGACTGCTTCATTATCTGAGGAGCTGCGAGTGGAATCATCAACAAATATCTTCACATTATATATATGTAAAATGTAAAATAAGAATTTCACATTCTTGCTGGAGTCGATTGTCAGTAGTTTTCAATTCCTTTGAGGAAGTCAGTAACACCTCTTCGGCTCTTTTTAATATGCCCATTGCAATATTTGTTTTTAGGTAATGAACAGCCAAGGTATCACCTACTAAATCTGCTATGTGCATGGAGGCCATTATAGGAAATGTTAGGATTTTGAACATTTCGTCAAACACAACCACAATACTGTAAATGTAAAAAGGTTGTTCCATTTGATTTAACAACTTTCATTGTTTCCATTTGACTTGATAAAGTGGTACATTGTACCTTCTTTTGAAATGTCTGATTGCCATTTCTAATCATGTTTATTGATATGATGTGCAGTGATAAATTAGTAACTCTAAGGCGTAAGAAGTTACAATTTGAAAATGAAGAAACCCCTTTTTAAAACAGTATCAATAAAATTTGACTTTTAATTTTTCCAAAAGGCATCAAAAATCCATACATTCAAACAGAAAATATGATGTGACAGCAACTGAAATTATCTGTAGATACCTTTACTGATGAGTAGGCCTGAAAATTAACTTATTTTTTTCTAGAATACCCTTGAGCCTGACTGCAAAGCATAAAAAGCAAATACATTGGGAACATATGGCATGTAAATGTTGTATAACCAAATCATTTTCCATATACCTGCTCTCCCCAGGAGTTCAGCAGATGTAGGAAATGACCCCCATCAGGACTAATCTCCAGATATATCAGCAGAAATGTCTTAGCTATTTATCTACTGCTGTCGTTTGAGGTGCAACACTTACAGAACTGTGAGACTGATTATTGGTAACCAACAATATTGAATGATTAGATACATATTTTGAAAGGTTTGGGATATACAAAATAAATGTTGTAATGATCAGCAGAGAATTTTGCTTAAAATGGTGATGCATGCCCACTTACTACAGTTTTCATAAAATATTAATTAAAAAAAATACAAATTTACAATAAAGCAGCCCTTTTAAATGCAGTAAGTGTTACTTCATGAAATGGCGTATGACAAGTTGCAGTCTTATACCTGAGGGAAGAAGAAAGCAATAGTTAGTCATTCAACAACAAAATCAGCAGTTTATTGAATTTCTTACGAAGCAAGCACAGAGAAAGCCATACCCTTTTATTTATTTCCACCCTTTCACCCCCTCTCCACTATAAATTTCTTGCCATCTTGCAGTCGCCCAGATCCATACACATTGTTTCTCAGCTGATGGTGTGGGCATCTGCCAGTGTCGCTCACATTAGATACTGGAGGGGGACAGAAGAGTATGAAAACAGTCTGTTGTGACTTGCCATTCAACCTCTCTCCTCCCCCACCCCACCCGTCTCTCTGCCTAGCAGCAGAGGCCTCCCGCCATCCCCCTCTTAGCACGCCACCAGTGGAATGCAGGAGGCGACACCAAGCTGATGGAGCATGCAGCCACGAGACAAATGCCGCCTCGGTCCAATGAGCCTTTTTTAGCATATGAGCAGTTAACTACCTCCTGCGTTCCTGACCTCAGGCGGCACCTAGAAGAAATACAACGATAGGTAGGCACCCAGGGGAAGCACATGTGAAGAAAGAGCAGAGTGATTGTGTGCACTTTGGAATTCACTGTAATAAAATCAAGTGTGCTCTGACATGGGGCTTTATTTCTGATGGAGCTAACAGTCATAAAGGTGTGCTTATGTGGTGCTAATGTCCTCATTGATGTGATGATCACTGGAACAAAGAAAGCTACAGTATATTGTCATATGGTAAGATGGTAATGGTTTGAGGGACAATGGGAGGTAGAAGGAGGTATGGTTATGGTGTCAACGATAGACAATGTTCCACAAAAAGAGAAGACTTCAGTGATGAGACAAACTGTGATGCTTCTTTTAGTAAATGCTGCCCAAGTCTCCTTTGCTCCATCATGTGGTGCTGTTGCCTATTCCTGATAATGGCGTGCAAGAGTATGCCCATAGGAAATGCCATAGCTGTTCCTGAGAAGCTCTGACTGTCAGAAGGGGGTAGGGGAACAAAAATGTGCCGGTGCTCTGACCCACTGAAAAGCAGTCAGAAGCAAATGCAAGTGTCTGTAGGCACTTTAAACACTTAAAAAAAAAAGTTTCCTACCTTCGTAAAGCTTCAAAATAAATATCTATAGACTCTTCTTTGTCAGAAACTCTTCAATTCCACCAGCATCAGCTGATCCTGGCAGCTGCTTCTACCTCATAGAAACAGATGCAACTTGCCCCGAGTGCGATGGCGGGGTAAATCCAGCAAACTCTCATCTACAGTGCGTCTGGCCAACAGCTAGCCGCATGTAAATAAGGCCAATAGTGAGTCACGGTGCATCACGGGACGGCTCCACAGCATGAGAGAACTCGGGGGAAGCCGTTTAAAGGAACCAAGTGCCAGAATCAGCTACAACACGAGTTTCCTCACTGAAAAAATGTCCTACGCCATTCCAGATCCCCCAACGTGCCCAAAACAGCGAGGAAATTCACTGCCTATTTATTGAACTGGAAAGGGCTATTCCAAATGTATTCATCGGTGAAGGGGAATGGTGGTCAATTCTCAGATAATCCTGTGTTCAAAGTGGGAAATTCCATTGCTGACATTGACAAACGTTATTTGACCTTTTGAATGCTTAACCAGTTCTTTTGTGCCTCAGCTTTTTTTAAAAAGTTTATTCAAGAATATCTTTAATTCAGAAATGATCGGTGATCCTGAACAGTTTTCTAATTTTATAATATTCAGCTGTTCTCTAATACAGGAAATTGTGTGTAACTTTATGCTCAGTTTTTTTAAACTTGCAAAGACAAATTATCACACACTGAAAGGACTAATTCTTCAGGTAATAAAATACCTTTGATGCTTACAGTTATTTTTAATGGAACATTTGCTCTAAGCTTATTTTGTCAGCACAGGTCATCATACATGACTCATAATGCTAATCCAAACAACAGCTGGTATCTATGATACTCTATATCCAGCTTCACACTGAGGCTGAATTCCTATCGCATCTGTGTAGCCTGAAAGTCACATGTAAATGGCAAAGTTCAAAGTGGTGGGTGAATTCCCTCCCTAAACTCCTCCGCCTTTCCACCTCCCTCTCCTCCTTCGAGACTCTCCTTAAAACCCATCACTTTGACCAAGCTTTTAGTCACTCCTCCTTGCAGAGTCTATCAATATATTAATTTTTAAATTGGTACGGTAACTACAATTATCATTACTACAGGGATCGGCAGGTGGCCCAATGAGGTTATCCAGTAAATATCTTAGCCATGCAAACCAGGAAGGTCCCAGATTAATTCCCAGTCTGTGCTGAGCTAGCTGATTTCAACCAAAGTAACGATAGAGGTGCCATAATTGCCTCGTAGCCCCTGCATTAAGGAGAGCCATCTTTTGTTTCTTAATCTGTCCCATTACCATCTCCTTTTGCCTTGATTATCTCTTAATGTCTCTTAACCTCTCCTGCCTTCTATCCTATCACAGACCTTCCCTTTTGTTCTTTCATCCCCTCCCCCATTTCCCAGCCTCTACACTTGCTTAAAAATCTGTTCCATTTCCTGCTTTTTTCCAGTTCTGATGAAAGGTCATCGACCTGAAACGCCAACTCTGTTTCTCTCTTCACAGATGCTGCCTGACCTGCTGAGTATCTCCAGCATTTTCTGGTTTTATTTCAGATTTCCAGCATCTGCAGTATTTTCTTTTTGTATTAAGGAGGGGAGTCTCGACCAAGGTTCCTGCTCTTGATCACTTTACAGCGACCCGTGCTAGAAATGTATGTGAGGACTTTGGGTGAGGTCAGATCAGGTTGTTCTTTGATGCTACTCACTGGACAATCTCACGTGTAGGGCTCTGCATATTTTTTTTGCAAAGTCCTTGAAGCGTTGCTAAATCGGTGGGGGGAGGGAAGCTAATGTCATTCATAGAAGTGTTCTCCAATCTACAATGCCATAATCATCTATAACATATTAAAATCCTTAAGGTTTTTTTTTCATTATCCTGATTGTGACAGCAGTCCATTGAAAGAATGGGTAACACTGCAATGGTAGTGTGTGTTATTCTTACTTCCTCCAGAGGTGGCCCTGCTGCCACCAAAAAAGCAAGTGCACCTGTAATTCTTGCTTGCTCCAGAGATGGCGCTCCAACCTCTCTCAGCCTCTTCCAACAGGCACCAATAAAAGACTTACCCCATTTTCTCTAGCCAACCACGAGCAAAGCCATAGGAGATTGACTAGGGTTTTAATTAGAATAAAGAATATTTTCATGATCTTGTAGAAGGCTGGCTGTTGACTTTTTGAAAGTTTAAATATAAAGAGAAGAAAGAACTTGCATGTATATACCAACTTTCACAACCTCAGGATGCCACAACCAAAATGAAATGCTTTAGAAGTGCAGTCAATGTTGGCAAACACTGCAGCCAATCTGCACACAGGAAGGTCCCACAAACAGCAATGTCTAAATGAGCAAATAATCTGTTTTTCAAGTGATGTTGTCTGAGGGATAAATATTGGGCTCATCTTTGAATAGTGCCATGGGATCTATTATGTCAATCTGAGGATGCACACAGGGTCTCGATGTTACGTCTCATCTGAATGACGGCATGAAACTCATTTGGGGAAAGAAATCCACGTTTGTTTTTCAATAATGTTACTGAACTTGGTTCAATGTCCTTTGTGCAGCTTGTATGGAGCTGAGCTAAGTGATACGTAGCATTCAACTTATGTCGGATGGTGGATCCACTCTCTTTTGTCACTCCCTTGCCTTTTACATAACCAGGGCAATGCCAGCAGCTGTTCTGTATTAGTTAACAGCAAGTCTAAGACCTCTCGACAGCAACTGAATAGTGCACCAAAATATCTTCAGTATGTGGCAGGTCCCATCCATACTATAGATTACAGTCAGTCAACACACAACCAGAACTCACACATCTACACTGGGACTCAAACTGATTAGCGCAGTTGTGTGAAATATATGAAAAGAGCACCACTATCCTAACAAACAGGAAACATTTTCAATTTTGAATGTGATCAGTATCAGTTTCAATTATGTTGCTTCTTTTTCCCTCCTCTGCACTGCTTCCTGCTCTCACACATCTACACTGAATTTTAAACGTTTTTTTCCATTTTATTTCCCCTGAAGGGTATGGATCCATTGGTGCTGGCAGCCCCCTCCCCCACTAACTCACTGGGCCATCTCTTTATAGGGGCTAGTCCACAATCTGACACACCTAGTGAGTGCTGTGCACTAGAAGAGTGCTGGACCATAGATTAGCATAGGACCGGCGAGCTGCAGACGGCAATCCAGAGGCAGCTCGCTGGTTTGACCAGAACAATTTTGGCCGGCTACCTCATTGCCAGTGGCTCTCAGTTAAATCATAGGGTGTTGCGGGGGTGGGAGGAGAATGGGAGGGGAAGTGCTCACGGGCTCGCAGCGGCCTTCCGGAGTGCTGTGGAATGAGGTGGTCCTGCTCCTCATCAAAGTCAAATAAAAACTTAACTTTTTGGTGACGCTGCAGCAATCACTGAAAAATCTGAGGCCCAGCACTGACCAATTTTGCAGAGTGGTCCTTAAACAGCCGTTATGTCCCTCATTAGCATATACAACAAGCCTCATAACTGTTAAACAATTTATACCATGTTTATTGTCCTCTAGGATATTGGATTCATTGAATGAATCTGATACTTGTCTTCGTGTTGCTTTGTGAAACCACTCTGATTGTACGAGTGGGGGTGTTACAAGGTCGGGGAAGCAATATTCCCGAGCATGGAAACAGGTGATGTCTGCAAGTACTGTGTGACTGTGGGGGGTATTCAAGTCAAACATGATCCCGTCCCTAACTGATTGCCACAAACACACACTTTCCAATGGACGTGGCTGAGCTGCAATCAGTAACAGGAGGAACCCTGCTGATCTTCCCCTCCCAAGAGAAATTGAAGTAAGGAATCTTTAAACTCCTTTTTAGCCCATTTAAACAACCAAGAGCACAACTAGATAGGAAGAAGTACAGCGATGATCCTGGCTTCACTAGACCATTCATCATGGAAGAGCTGGAAACTGGTATATCTAGTCTAAAACACGGGAAAGCAATTGGTCTTGACAACATAGCAACGGAGCAGATAAAGCATTTTGGACAGAAAGCAAAGAAATGGCTCCTACAATTGTTCAACCACTGTCTGACAACACACAAGCTACCTAATATCTGGCAGAAGGCACATGTAATAGCACTATTAAAGCCTGGAAAAGATCCCTCAGATCCTAAGGCCTAGAAATTCAGTTAAGGCCCGCCAGCAGGCTAACGCCCAAAAGTTAGCGCTGCGCGCGGAGCCAGTTGCGCCCGCCAGAAATTCACTTTTAATGCCCCAAGTCGGACCCGGGCGCTGTTCCAGGGTGTGCCCGCCTCCGCTTGGGCGCTGAAAGTGAATTTCAGCGCTCCAGCTGCCGCTGCGCCACCCGATGCGGTGCGGCAGGCTGGGGTACTGCAGGCCTCCTCCTTCTCTTAAGGAGGAGCTGCCTGCAGCCGTGAGATCGCCGCTGGATTCTGCCGGCAAATGAGCCCGGCACCACGGAGAACTGCCGGGCTCGCGGGAATCAGCCACCAATGCCGCGGGGGGGGGGTGGTGTAGGAGGCCGGGGAGGGAGATGCGGGCAGGCGGCCGCCGAAAAAGCGGCCGGCCGCACCTCCACCTTAAAGCGCCCCAGTAGCGCAGCAGTACGGCCCCGTTTTTCCAGCGCTGTTTGCGGCCGCTGCAGAAGAGGCGGCCGCAACTAAATATGGGGTTTGGGCCGGAAGCGGGGCGGAACCGGGGCACTGCGCACACCGATGACGTCATCGGTGTCGGCGCAGCACTACCGGCTACCACCGCCATTACCGCAGCGCTGAATATCAGCGCACCCTCTTACACTGGCGCAGAAACCCTCTTTGGGCGAAAAGTGGGCGCAAAGCCTACTGAATTTCTAGGCCTAAGAGTTTTTGGCCAATTTCACTGCTTTGCCACACCTATAAGCTGTTTGAACGCCTGATACTCAATAGGATAGCACCAACTGTAGATGAGAAGATCATTCCAGAGCAAGCAGGTTTCCGCCCCGGCAAATCAACAACAAGCCAACTGCTCAACCTCATACAACACATCGAATATGGTTTTGAGCAAGGGATGGTAACAGGTGCTGTTTTTGTAGACCTGTCAGCAGCATACGATACAGTGAACCATAGGCGTCTCCTCTGCAAGATTCTAGAGATGACAAAAGAGATTCACTTAACAGAGCTGTTAGAAAGCATGCTTCAGAATCACCAGTTCTATGTTGAACTAGGTGGGAAGCGCAGCAGGTGGCGTATTCAGAAGAATGGTCTTCCTCAGGGAAGCGTGCTTGCACCACTGCTGTACAACATCTACACGAATGACCAACCTATAGACGGTGTTACACGCCGTTTTATATATGCTGATGACTTATGTGTCACTGCCCAAAGCACTGATTTTAACACCGTGGGGAAAACGCTTTCTGAGGCCTTGGAGGGACTAAAATCCTACTATGAAGAAAACCACCTTCGCGCAAACCCATCAAAGACGCAAGTTTGTGCATTCCACCTCAGAAACCGTGAAGCCAAATGCCAGCTGAAAGTAACCTGGTGTGGAGCAACACTGACGCATTGCGAGCAACCTATCTACTTAGGAGTCACCCTTGACCGATGCCTCACCTTCAAAAACCACATCGAGAAGACAAAGGCAAAAGTGAGCATACGAAACAACATCCTGAATAAGCTCACTAACACAAGATGGGGAACAAGCCCGAAAACATTGCGAACCAGTGCACTTGCTCTTTGCTATTCCACTGCCGAATATGCCTGCCCTGCATGGGAAAGGTCTACTCATGCCAAGAAGATGGATGCCGTTCTGAATGCAAGCTGCCGATTTATCACAGGTTGCTTAAAACCAACAACCTATATATCCTGGTGGGTATCGCTCCCCCTGATATAAAAAGAACGGTAGCCAGCAAGAAAGAACGACTCCGTCAAACATCAGATGAGAGACACCCTCTGCATTGTCATACACCTACACCCAGCCGCCTAAAGTCAAGAAAGAGCTTCATGAACAGTGTTGTTCCATTACAATCAACCTCATCTGAAGCCCGCATCGCCTTGTGGAAAGACCGGCTCGCCAGTCTTGAACAACCCCCAGCGATGGAAATTTTACTTGATGAAAGCCTTCCCCCAGGAGCTAATTGCAACTGGGCAACCTGGAAGTGCCTTAACAGACTTAGGACCAGTGTAGGTTGCTCAAAGGTGTCACTAAGCAAATGGGGATATTCAACCAGCCCGACAACTTGTGAATGTGGAACTGAGGCACAGACTATGCAACATCTCCTGCAATGCCCATCATTAGAGGAACCCTGCACTGTTGCAGAGCTTGCCGAATTCAACAACAAGGCGCAAAAATGTGCCCAGTTCTGGCTGGGCTATGTATAGACTGTCCGTGGACACGATAAGAAGAAGCCCATTTAAAATGGGGACTAAGTTGTGTCTGCAGGCCCTGGTTCAATTATCCTTGCCCTCTAGCCCTGTTTCACCATGTGAAGCAATGTGGGAGATTGACCAGTGCATTCCGGCACAGGCACGATGGGCCAAATGGCCTCCTTCTGTGCTGTAAGATTCTATGATTTTAACTGCATTGTGAGATTTCCTCTTTAACTGAGCACTAGACATAAAGCAAATGCCTGATCTTTAATTGTGATTGTAATTTCCAAACAAGCAATGTTCCCAAATTTGGGAACAGGTGTTATCTCATTGCAAGATACGAGCAGCAGCTCCCTTGGCAAAACAACTTGACATCTGTTTCCCTGAGGCAGCACATTTTTGTTAAAGACACTTTGCTACCCAGCTCATGTACCACTTTCATTTTTTCTAAATTAGATATTGACTCAGTTGATCCACGCGCACTGGTCAAGCTTGGGGGATGATCGTGTGGACAGACCTGCAGGGGGGCGGAAGCATTCTTCCTCCACCTTGTAAATTCTCCACTAGTACAATCTCAGTGGTTTCACAAACCAAGACTACAACAAATATCAGATTCATTCAATGAGTCCAATATCTAAAGGACAGTAAACAAGGTATAAATTGTTTAACCGGTGTTAGGCTTGTTGTATATGCTAATGAGGGGCTTAACCACTGTTAAGGGTCAGGGACAGCTGTGGCTCAGTTGGTAGCACTCTCGCCTCTGAGCCAGAAAGTTGTGGGTTCAAGTTCCACTACAGAGACTTGAGGACAAAAGACTAGGCTGTCACTGAGGAATGCTGCACTTTCAGGTGAGACGTTAAACCGAGGACCCGTCTGCCCTCTCAGGTAGACGTAAAAGATCCCATGGCACTATTTCAAAGAAGAGCAAGGGAGTTATCCCTGGTGTCCTGGCCAATATTTATCCCTCAATCAACATCACAAAAACAGATTATCTGGTCATTATCACATTGCTGTTTGTGGGAGCTTGCTGTGAGCAAATTGGCTGCCGAGCTTCCCACATTACAACAAGTGACTCCACTTCAAAAGGTACTTCATTGGCTGTAAAGTGCTTTGGGATGTCCTGAGTTTGTGAAAGGTGCTAAATAAATGCAAGTCTTTCTTTTCTTTCACTCTACAAAATTGGTCAGCGCTGGGCATCAGCTTTTTTAACGATTGCTGCGGCTTCACCAAAAAGGTAAGTTTTTATTTTTATTTTACTTTTATTTTATTTTCCACCCCATTCCACAGCACTCCGGAGGGCCACTGCTAGTCCGTGAGCAGTTCTCCTCCCATTCTCCTTTTCCCCCTGCCCCCCAACCCCATGATTTACCGGAGAGCCACTGGCAGTGGGGTAGCCGGGCAAAATTGTCCTGGTCAAACCAGCGAGCTGCCTCTGGACACCTGATTGGTGTCTGCAGCTCGCCGGTACTATGCTAATTAGGCCTGAGTCCCAATTTTGGGTAAGTCTTGGGCTTCTGGCGTGCACCCATAGCGGGACAAAAATTGGTGATTTTTGACCCCATCGTATGGCCGGAAAAATGGGATTTAATTTCTAGACCTTGGTGCCTGGATTCAGAGAATAATTAAGTCAAAGATTGTTTGGTGGCATGGGCAGTATCTCTTTGAAATGTTAACGTCTGTGAGTCCACACCCGTGATTAACTCATTAGAAGTAATTTTTCAACCTTCCACTTCTGCCAGAAACGTGAAGATGGAAAATGAACCCATTGGGCTGGATTTTGTCAATGGGGAGCTTTTGGAGGCGGGACTCCCACTTGTTGGGTTTTAGTCCCGCCTCCATCGACTTGTGGCCAACCCACACTATTTTCCCTTGATTGACCTTGTTAAGCCCGCCCGGCAGGCTTAGCAGGTCAATTAAGGGAAAGCCAGTTACAGGTGACGTCAGCGAGTGCCGTTTCATCTGTCAAGAGCTTTTGACAGATGAAATGTCATCGTTTGACAGCTCTGTGAAGCTGTCAAACACTGACAATCTGTCTTCTAAGTTGTGTCTTTACTCAAGACTCAATTAGAAAGCCTTCCTGACCAGAGAGCAGAAGGCTGCAGCTTTTGACAGTTCAGCGGCCATTCTGCTTTCTGTGCCGGTGAGCTGAGGGACTCCCGAGACCTGAAGGGAGGAAGCCTGCAGGAAGAAGTAAAGGTAAGTAAAACTTATTAAAACACTTTACACACACCTCACACACTTAACTCTGCACACATGCACCCATTACTCACCTGCACACCGGACATCTCGGCCCCTCCGACCCCCGCAGACCGACGGCTCGCCTTGCTGACCCTGGCGAGGTTCGGAGCCATCGGGAAGCCCACACTTCAGGGCTCAAAATAGGGATTAGCCAAAAAACTGCCTGTTGACTACCTGTTAACAGGCAGTTAATTGACATTAATCCCCTTCCCGCCTTGAGGAAGCGGGACCCGGCGTGGGTCGGCTACCGCCTCCTGGCGAGATGGCATGGAGGCGGATTGGGGCGGGTGCACCCGCCCCCAAATTCTGCCATTTTCCCGGCAGTCCCGCCTCCAAACCCGCCTCCCCAGGGCTGGCAAAATCGAGCCCATTATCTCTGATGGCTGAGCTAGCAAGGGAATTGTTTGAGAGGAAGATAATTAATAGAGCCAATTTTCAGAGTGGGCACTGCAGCTGAGGAACCTTGACCTCAAAAAAATATATTCCACTGAGAAGAAAAGGGTGTAAAAGAAAAGACAGCCATCCGTGGCTAAGTAAAGAAATTAAGGATAGTATTCGACTAAAAACAAGGGCATATAAGGTAGCCAAATCTAGTGGGAGGATAGAGGATTGGGAAAACTTTAAAAAACAGCAAAAAATAACAAAAAGATTGATTAAGAAAGGGAAGATAGATTATGAAAGTAAATTAGCAAAAAATATAAAAACAGATAGTAAGAGTTTTTTTAGTTATATAAAAAGAAAAAGGGTGGCTAAAGTAAATGTTGGTCCCTTAGAGGGTGAGACTGGGAAATTAATGGTGGGAAATATGGAGATGGCAAAAACACTGAATGAATATTTTGTATCAGTCTTTACAGTAGAGGACACCAAGAATATCCCAACACTGGACAAACAGGGGGCTAAAGGGGGGGAGGAGCTAAACACGATCAAAATCACTAAGGAAGTGGTACTCGGTAAAATAATGGGACTCAAGGCGGATAAATCACCTGGACCTGATGGCTTACATCCTAGTGTCTTGAGGGAAGTGGCGGTAGGGATTGTGGATGCATTGGTAATAATTTTCCAAAACTCCCTGGACTCGGCAATGGTCCCGGCAGACTGGAAAACTGCTAATGTAACACCCTTATTTAAAAAGGGCAGTAGACAGAAGGCTGGAAACTATAGACCGGTTAGCCTAACATCTGTGGTAGGTAAAATTTTGGAGTCCATTATTAAGGAGACAGTAACAGGACATTTGGATAATCATAATTTAATAGGACAAAGTCAGCATGGTTTTATGAAGGGGAAGTCATGTTTGACAAATTTGCTGGAGTTCTTTGAGGAAGTAACATATAGGGTGGATAAAGGGGAACCAGTGGACATAGTGTATTTAGACTTCCAAAAGGCATTTGACAAGGTGCCACACAAAAGATTATTGCTTAAGATAAAAAATCACGGGATTGGGGGTAATATTCTGGCATGGATAGAGGATTGGCTATCTAACAGAAGGCAGAGAGTTGGGATAAATGGTTCATTCTCAGACTGGCAATCAGTAACTAGTGGTGTTCCGCAGGGGTCAGTGCTGGGTCACCAACTCTTTACAATCTATATTAACGATTTGGAGGAGGGGACCGAGTGTAACATATCAAAGTTTGCAGATGATACTAAGATGGGAGGGAAAGTAGTGAGTGAGGAGGACATAAAAAACCTGCAAGGGGACATAGACAGGCTAAGTAAGTGGGCAGAGATTTGGTAGGTGGAATGCAATACTGGAAAGTGTGAGGTTATGCACTTTGGCAGGAAAAATCGTAAAGCAAGTTATTATGTTAATGGCAAGAAACTGGAAAGTACTGAAGCACAAAGGGATCTGGGGGTCCTGGTGCACGAAACTCAAAAGGTTAGTATGCAGGTGCAGCAAGTGATTAAGAAGGCCAATGGAATGTTGGCTTTTATTGCTAGGGGGATAGAATATAAAAATAGGGAGGTATTGCTTCAGTTGTACAAGGTATTGGTGAGACCGCACCTGGAATACTGCGTACAGTTTTGGTGTCCATACTTAAGAAAGGACATACTTGCACTCGAGTCAGTACAAAGAAGGTTCACTCGGTTAATCCCGGGGATGAGGGGATGGACATATGAGGAGAGGTTGAGTAGATTGGGACTCTACTCATTGGAGTTCAGAAGAATGAGAGGCGATCTTATTGAAACATATAAGATTGTGAAGGGGTTGGATCGGGTGGATGCGGGGAGGATGCTCCCGATGATGGGTGAAACTAGAACTAGGGGGCATAGTCTTAGAATAAGGGGCTGCTCTTTCAAAACTGAGATGAGGAGGAACTACTTCACTCAGAGGGTGGTAGGTCCATGGAATATGCTGCCCCAAAAAGCTGTAGAAGCTACATCATTACATAAATTTAAAACAGAAATAGACAGTTTCCTAGAAGTAAAGGGAATTAAGGGTTACGGGGAGTGGGCAGGAATTTGGACATGGGTCTAGGTCCGGATCGGTCATGGCCCTGTGGGTAGCGGAGCGGGCCCAGGGGCCGTGTAGCCTGATCCTGCTCCTATTTCGTGTGTCTAATTCTGTTAGATTCAGGGGATGGTTCTGTGATAGTGGATTGGCGGTTAGGATCAGATCAGCCATGATCTTATTGAATGGCGGAGCAGGCTCGAGGGGCCAATTAGCCTACTCCTGCTCCTATTTCTTATGTTCTTATGTTGACCCTTTGGAACTTGCATTACTGGTGCCTGCTCCCAGCTCCAGACATATCCACTGCCACTGGCGCACTCAGACAATCCTACCTAACGTCTCAATATTAACAACAGCTTTTTCAGATTTCCAGCATCCACAGTATTTTGCTATTGTCTCAAAATTAACACCTTGCCTCACAACGTGTAGGATCCTGTGGAAATTTCAGGTCACGACTAGTCCTACAAAAAGTAAGCTGAGACATGAAAGGCTTCCCTTTAATATAAATCCCTGCCTGCTCACCGCTAGCTCAATTCTAAATGAGCCTCCAGACTCCGTGAAAGGCACAGGAACTTTGTGTTGCCCAGCTATATCATCACATCATGAAGATCTGTAAAGACTTTTACCCAAAGCGTTGGCACGTTACGAAACGTGTTAATAAAAAGTACATTCCAGAAAAGAGCATCCTAATCCCTTGCCCATTCATTCTTTCTAACCGTGGCTAACAAGGGAAATTAGGGATAGCATAAGATCCAAGGAGAGGACATATAAATTGGCTAGAAAAAGCAATAATCCTGAGGATTGGGAGCAGTTTAGGAGTCAACAAAGGAGGACAAAGGGATTAATTAAGAAAGGGAAAACAGAATATGAGAGTAATCTAGCAGGGAACATAAAAACTGACTGTAAAAACTTTTATAGATATGTGAAGAGAAAAAGATTGGTGAAGTCAAGCGTAGGTCCCTTACAGTCAGAATCAGGGGAATTTATAATGGGAAACAAGGAAATGGCTGACCAACTAAATACATACTTTGGTTCTGCCTTCACAAAGGAGGACACAAATAACCTCCCAGAGATGCCGGGGAACATAGGGTCTGATGAAAGGGAGGAACTGAAAGAAATCAGTATTTGTAGGGAAATGGTGTTAGGAAAATTGATGGGACTGAAGGTCGATAAATCCCCAGGGCCTGATGGTCTACATCCCAGGGTACATAAGGAAGTGGCCCTAGAGATAGTAGATGCATTGCTGGTCATCTTCCAGAACTCGATAGACTCTGGAATGGTACCCATGGATTGGAGGGTAGCTAATGTTACCCCACTATTCAAAAAAGGTGGTAGAGAAAAAGCGGGGAATTATAGACCGGTAAGCCTGACATCGGTAGAGGGGAAAATGCTAGAGTCTATTATAAAAGATGTAATAGCAGAGCACTTGGAAAGCAGTGACAGGATCAGACAAAGTCAACATGGATTTACAAAAGGTAAATCATGCTCGACTAATCTACTGGAATTTTTTGAGGATGTAACTGGTAAAATAGATCAGGGAGAACCAGTGGATGTGGTGTATTTGGACTTTCAGAAGGCTTTCGATAAGGTCCGACATAAGAGATTAGCGTACAAAATTAAGGCACATGGGATTGGGGGCAAGGTATTGACTTGGATAGAGAACTGGTTGGCGGACAGAAAGCAAAGAGTTAGAATAAACGGGTCATTTTCCGAGTGGCAGGCAGTGACTAGTGGGGTACCGCAAAGATCGGTCCTAGGACCCCAGCTGTTCACAATATATATTAATGATCTGGACGAGGGAATTGGATGTAATATCTCCAAATTTGCAGACGATACAAAGCTGGGTGGGAGGGTAAGCTGTGAGGAGGATGTCGTGAAACTCCAGTACGATTTGGACAGGTTGGGTGATTGGGCAGAAACATGGCAAATGCACTATAATGTGGATAAATGTGAGGTTATCCACTTTGGTGGCAAAAACAGGAAGGCAGATTATTATTTGAATGGCAATAGATTGGGAGAAGGGGAAGTGCAAAGAGACCTGGGTGTTCTTGTGCACCAGTTGCTGAAGGTAAGCATGCAGGTGCAGCAGGCGGTTAAGAAGGCAAATTGTATGTTGGCCTTCGTAGCAAGAGGGTTCGAGTACAGGAACAAGGATGTCTTGCTACAGTTGTACAGGGCCTTGGTGAGACCGCACCTTGAGTATTGTGTGCAGTTCTGGTCACCTTACCTGAGGAAGGACGTTCTTGCCATGGAGGGAGTGCAGCGAAGATTCACCAGGCTGATACCTGGGATGGCAGGAATGACGTATGAGGAGAGATTGTGTCGATTGGGCTTATACTCACTGGAGTTTAGAAGATTGAGAGGGGATCTCATCGAAACCTATAAAATTCTGTCAGGTCTGGACAGACTAGATGCAGGAAGGGTGTTTCGGATGGCTGGGGAGTCCAGAACCAGGGGTCATAGTCTAAGGATAAGGGGTAAGCCATTTAGGACTGAAATGAGGAGGAATTTCTTCACCCAGAGAGTGGTGAATCTGTGGAATTCTCTGCCATAGAGGGCGGTGGAGGCCAGTTCATTAAATATATTCAAGAAAGAATTGGATATATATCTTGAGGCTAAAGGGATCAAGGGATATGGGGAGAAGGCAGGGACAGGGTACTGAATTTGGATGATCAGCCATGATCTCATTGAATGGCGGAGCAGGCTCGAAAGGCCAAATGGCCTACTCCTGCTCCTATCTTCTATGTTTCTATGTTACAATTTCTGAGTAGTATCTTACTTGTAAATAAATATATTAGTTTTAGCCCAAACACATTGATCTGATGGTGCAGAGAAGACAGGAGATCACGTTGGGTAACCCAGGTTCTCTCCAGGGCCAATAACCCAGTTACAGGTTAATTGCTGATCGTGGGCATGCTATTATTAGTAACAATACTGTGGAGGAGGAATTCCTGGAGTGTATAGGGGATGGTTTCCTGGACCAATATGTCGAGGAACCAAGTAGAGATCAGGCCATCTTAGGCTGGGTATTATGTAATGAGAAAGGAATAATTAGCAATCTTGTTGTGCGAGGCCCCTTGGGGCGGAGTGATCATAATATGATAGAATTCTTCATTAAGATGGAGAGTGAAGTAGTTGACTCAGAGACTAGGGTCCTGAATTTAAATAAAGGAAACTACGATGGTATGAGGCGCAAGTTGGGTAGGATTGATTGGGGAATGTTACTCAAAGGGTTGACGGTGGATAGGCAATGCCAAACATTTAAAGATCGCATGGGTGAACTACAGAATTTGTTCATCCCTGTTTGGCATAAAAATAAAACAAAAAAGGTGACTCAACCGTGGCTAACAAGGGAAATTAGGGATAGCATAAGATCCAAGGAGAGGACATATAAATTGGCCAGAAAAAGCAGTAAACCGGAGGATTGGGAGCAGTTTAAGATTCAGCAAAGGAGGACAAAGGGATTAATTAAGAGGGGGAAAATAGAGTATGAGAGTAAGCTTGCAGGGAATATAAAAACTGACTGTAAAAGCTTTTATAGATACGTGAAGAGAAAAAGATTGGTGAAGTCAAGCGTAGGTCCCTTGCAGTCAGAATCAGGAGAATTTATAATGGGGAACAAAGAAATGGCAGACCAATTAAATACATACTTTGGTTCTGTCTTCACAAAGGAGGACACAAATAACCTCCCAGAGATGTCGGGGAACATAGGGTCTAATGAGAGGGAGGAACTGAATGAAATCAGTATTTGTAGGGAAATGGTGTTAGGGAAATTGACGGGATTGAAGGCCGATAAATCCCCAGGGCCTGATAATCTACATCCTAGGGTACTTAAGGAAGTGGCCCGAGAAATAGTAGATGCATTGCTGGTCATCTTCAAAAATTCTATAGATTCTGGAACAGTTCCCATGGATTGGAGAGTAGCTAATGTTACCCCACTATTCAAAAATGTGGTAGAGAGAAAGCAGGGAATTATAGACCGGTAAGCCTGACATCGGTAGTGGGGAAAATGCTAGAGTCCATTATAAAAGATGTAATAGCAGAGCACTTGGAAAACAGTGACAGGATCGGACAAAGTCAACATGGATTTACAAAAGGTAAATCGTGTTTGACTAATCTACTGGAATTTTTTGAGGATGTAACTGGTAGAATAGATAAGGGAGAACCAGTGGATGTGGTGTATTTGGACTTTCGGAAGGCTTTCGATAAGGCCCCACATAAGAGATTAGCATATAAAGTTAAAGCACATGGGATTGCGGGCAAGATAGTGACTTGGATAGAGAACTGCTTGGCAGACAGGAAGCAAAGAGTTGGAATAAACGGGTCTTTTTCCGAGTGGCAGGCAGTGACTAGTGGGGTACTGCAGGGATCGGTCCTAGGACCCTAGCTAATCACAATATATATAAATGATCTAGACGAGGGAACTAGATGTAATGGCCTAGAAATTCACTTTGGGCCCGCCAGCTGGCGTGCGCCCAAAAGTTAGCGCTGAGCGCGGAGCCAGTTGCGCGCGTCAGATATTCAGTTTTTGCGCCCCAAGTCGGAACCGGGCGCTATTCCAGGGTGTGCCCGCCCCCACTTGGGGCGCTGAAACTGAATTTCAGCACTCTAGGCGCCGCTGCGCCACCCGCTGCGGAGCGGCAGGCTGCGGTACTGCAGGCCTCCTCCTTCTCTTAAGGGGGAGGTGCCTGCAACGGGGAGATCGCCGCTGGATAGTGCCGGCAAATGAGCCCGGCACCACGGAGAAGTGCCGGGTTTGCGGAAAGCAGCCGGCAATGCCGCGGGGGGGGGGGGTGGAGGAGGCCGGGGAAGGAGGTGCAGGCAGGCGGCCGCCAAAAAAGCGGCCGGCCGCACCTCCACCTTAAAGCGCCCCACTAAGGCTACAGTACGGCCCCGTTTTCTGATCGCTGTTTGCAGCCGCTGCGGAAGAGGCGGCCGCAACTAAATATGGGGGTCGGGCCGGTATCGGTGCGGAACCGGGGCACTGCGCACACCGATGACGTCATCGGTGCCGGCGCAGCGCTAACAGCTACCGCCGCCATTACCGCTGCGCTGAATATCAGCGCAAACTCCTCTATTGGCGCAGAAGCCCTCTTTGGGCGGTAACTGGCCGCAAAGCTGGCAGCGCCTTACTGAATTTCTAGGCCTTTATCTCCAAGTTTGCAGACGACACAAAGCTGGGTGAGCGTGTGTGCTGTGAGGAGGATGCCGAGAAACTCCAGTATGATTTGGACAGGTTGGGTGATTGGGCAGATGCATGGCAGATGCAGTATAATGTGGATAACTGCGAGGTTATCCACTTTGGTGGCAAAAACAGGAAGGCAGATTATTATCTGAACGGCAATAAATTGGGAGAAGGGGAAGTGCAACGAGACCTGGGTGTCCTTGTGCATCAGTCACTGAAGGTAAGCATGCCGGTGCAGCAGGCGGTTAAGAAGGCAAATGGTATGTTGGCTTTCGTAGCGAGAGGATTCGAGTACAGGAACAAGGATGTCTTGCTGCATTTGTACAGGGCCTTGGTGAGACCACTGTAATGTCCGTGTGTAATTGAGACACGGACTGCAGAAGTTGGTTATAACAGGTGTTTACTGAATGGAGACAAAACTGGAACTACTATACAAAGTTACTACACAGGCTTATATGCAGGGGTGGTCACTACTGGTACTGCAGTATACAGGGGCTGCAGAATATAGTTCCTTCTTCAAGGTACATTCACTACAATTCCTCCCCTTTTAGCTGAACAGTACATAACATTCGATTAATAATTAAATAACATATTTACAATTACAGTTGCTATATACATTAGCTGAAGTTAATCAATTATAAATTCAGTCTTTGAGGAGGCTTCCTGATTTTGCCTGGATAACGCCTCTTTGGGGTATCAGGTTCTTCTGGCAAAGTTGATTCGGGATCAACGTCGTTGTTTGGTTCGTCTGCTTCCAATATCACCGATTCTGAGGTAGATGCAATTGGTACTTCGGTTTCATCACCAGCTGTATAGGATCGTGGTGTAGATTTGACGTTTTCCAGTGACTCTAGAATCTGGTCAGCATGGCATCTTACAATGCTCTCTCCAACGTTCACGGTATACATTAGAGGTCCTTGCCATGTGCAGATCGTTCCTGGCTGCCATTTCTCTGTGCGGTAGTCCCGGGCCAAAACTGGTTGACCTATCTTGAAACTCCTGGTTGGCCTTTCATTCATATTCTGAAACTGCCTGTTCTCCACATCTCTTCTGATGTTTGGCTTAACCAAATCCAAGCGGCATCTTAGTCTTCGATTGAAGAACATCATGGCTGGAGTTTGGTTGGTAACCGCATGTGTCGCATTCCGGTAGGCAAACAAGAAGTTATCCACCTTGTGTTGTAGGGGTATGTCTTCATTACACATTGCCTTGATAGCCTTCTTGAATGTTTGAACGAACCTCTCAGCCAATCCATTGGTGGCTGGATGATATGGGGCGGATGTGTAATGCTTAACACCATTGTTCTTTAAGAACCTCCGGAACTCTTCAGACACAAACTGTGGTCCATTGTCGGAGCAAATCTGTTCAGGCAGCCCATTTCTGGCGAATATGGTTCGTAAGACTGTGATAGTTTTTTCTGTGGTGGTTGAGGACATTTTTATTACCTCTGGCCACTTTGAATGTGCATCCACCGCAATTAAAAACATCGAGTCCATAAATGGACCAGCAAAATCAATGTGTACCCTTTGCCATGGAGATGAGGGCCACTCCCATGGATGTAGAGTGGCTTGTGGTGGGGCGTTTTGGACCTTCTGGCATCCTGTACAGCTCTTGGTCATCTCTTCGATTTCTCTATCGATTCCCGGCCACCACACAAACGCTCTGGCTAAGTTCTTCATTTTTACCCCTCCCAGATGACCCTCATGAAGCTCATTGAGCACTCTATCCTTCAATTTGGGTGTAATTACTACTCTGGATCCACACATCAAGGTTCCTCGGCACACTGACAGCTGTTCTCTTCTCGGTGAGAATTCTGGCAGCAGTGGTTCGCCATGTGCTGGCCATCCCTTCACCGTTAAATCATAGACTCTGGAGAGTGTCGGGTCATTTCGTGTTTCCTTTTCTATGTTTCCATTCGTCACAGGTAGACATTCGACTATGGTCGAGTGGAGTATCTCCACAGGATTCACTGCAGGTGCTTCTTCCACCATCGGCAACGGTAGGCGCGACAATCCATCAGCATTCCCATGCTGTTTAGTTCCTTTGTACTCGATGTCATATTGGTGTGCCCCTAGGAAAAGGGACCACCTCTGTAGCCGTTGTGCTGTCATTATCGGTACGCCCTTCTGAGGGTTGAAAATGGAGGCAAGAGGTTGATGATCAGTTAGTAGAGTAAATTTCTGTCCGTGCAGGTAGTGATTGAACTTCTTCACCCCCCCCCCGCCACACCAGGCGGAGGGCCTCTCTGTCAATCTGGGCGTAGTTACGCTCGGCTGCAGTTAACGAGCGTGACGCAAAAGCTATCGGCCTCTCTGAACCATCAAGGGATTTATGTGAAAGTACCGCTCCAACGACGTAGGGAGACACATCACACGCCAGTCTTATCGGTAGTGATGGGTTGTAGTGAGCCAATACTTCTCTTGAAGTGATCAGGCCTTTACACTTCTGAAAGGCCCGCTTACATTCATCGCTCCATTTCCATGCTACTCCAGTTTGTAGCAGGGTGTTCAGTGGGTGCAGAATTGTGGACAAATTCGGCAAAAACTTACGGTAGTAATTCACCAATCTGAGGAATGACCTCAGTTGCGAAGCATTTTCAGGCGCTGGAGCCTTAACTACCGCTTCAATTTTGTCAGGGGACTTATATAACCCCTCTTCATCAATCACGTGGCCACAATACGATATTTGTTTCTTAAAAAACTCGCACTTGGGGCGATTGGCTCATAGCCCATGTTCTCTTAGTCTAGTGAGCACCTGCTTTAGGTTGGCAAGGTGTTCACTGTCATTTTCACCTGTCACTAGGATGTCGTCCAAGTAACACTGAGTCCCCGGAATCCCTTGCAGGACTTGTTCCATCGCTCTTTGCCATATAGCCGGAGCTGATGCTACTCCGAATACCAGTCGATTATACTGGTAAAGACCTTTGTGAGTGTTTATCGTGAGATATATCCCAGAGGATTCTTCAACCTCCATCTGCAAATATGCTTGCGCTAGGTCAATTTTTGTAAAACGTTTCCCTCCAGATAGTGAGGCGAAAATATCTTCTATCCTCGGAAGAGGATACTGTACTGTGTGAAGGACTGGGTTCACAGTCACCTTGAAGTCCCCACAGATGCGAACCTTCCTTGGCTCCTCAGACTTATTGTTTAACGTTTTCTTCATGACAGGAATGATGGGTGTCGCCCACTCGCTCCAGTCTACCTTAGATAACACGCCTGCATTCTCCAGATTCTCCAGCTCTGCCTCGACGGCTGGGCGAATTGCATACGGTACCGGTCTTGCTTTGAAAAACTTGGGAATTGCATTCTCTTCTATTTTTATCGAGGCGGTTATGCCTTTAAGAGTTCCCAGTCCTTGTTGAAATACCTCTTTAGCGTTAGCTAAGATTTTTTGACAATCGTCCAGGTGTGACGTCGTCATCCTTTTTACCAGCCACAGTCAGTGCCTAAATGGAGTGCCAGTCTAAACTTATCTTTCTGATCCATTCACGTCCCAATAACGGTGGTCCACCATCTTGCAGTATGTGCAGATACAATTTCTGTATTTCCTTGCCGTTGTATTCGACAGGCACCCTTATTTTCCCTCTGGGGTATACTTTCTGACCCGTATATGTCTTCAAGACAATGGATGTGTCTTTCAAGGGTATGTGTGAGAATAGCCGCTCGTAGTCTCGTCGATTCATGACGGTCAGGGCTGATACTGTATCCAATTCCATTTTGACTTGGGACCCTGCTATCGTGAGGGTGACCCAAATGGTTCAGTGATCCTCTTTTGTGATTATGTTGTGTAGTTTGAGACAGCTTAGTCTCTTGTTCCCGGATTCACTATCGCTCTTCTGGTCTTTGGAACTACTGTCCGTCATCTTTTGTACTTTCCTGTACTTTTCCTCAGTAGTCTTTTTGTTGTCGTTAGTCTTCTTCCCGGACCTGCAAACTCGTGCAATGTGTCCCATCGTTCCGCATTGCCTGCATGTTTTGTCCTTGAACCAGCAGTCCTTCTGGTCATGGGTTGTTCTGCCGCAGCGATAACATTTTTCAAATCCCCGTGTCATTTCATGGGTGCCGTATTCCTGTGGCTTTTGCTGTATTTCTGCAGCTCCCCTTGCTGCTGCTTCGTACGATACTGCCACGCTGAAAGCCTTATCTAGCATCAGCTCTTTCTCTGAGAGTAACCTCTTCTGGGTTCCTTCACTCAGGAGTCCACAGACAAATTTGTCCCGTAGGGTATCTGCCAGTCCTGCTCTGAACTGGCAGTGCTTTGATAGCTTGCGTAGTTCCGTAAGGTAATCAGCATTGCTCTCATCTTTATGCTGATTTCTCTTGTGGAATTTAAATCTTTCTGCTATCAGCAGCGGTGTAGGATTCAGGTGTTCCTGTAGGATATCAACAATTTCGTTAAAACTCTTCTCCATCGGTTTGACTGGAGTGATCAGGTTCCGCAATAGGCCGTACGTTGTTGCGCCCATTAAGTTTAGTAGTACCGATGCCTTTTTCTCATCGGCTACTTCATTTGCCTTGCAATATACTTCGACTCTTTCCACATACGTGGTCCAGTCTTCTATTTCATTATCGAAGGCAGTGATATTGCCAGTCTTCGGCATCTTGGAGATCTAAGATGGCGCCTCCCGCGCTTTGACTTCTTCCCCGATTGAACAAAATGGCGCCTCCCACGCTTTGCCTTCTTCCCCGATTGAACAAAATGGCGCCTCCCGCGCTTTTCCTTCTTCCCCGCTGGATTAAGATGGCGCCTCCCACGCTTTCTGTCTTTTCCGCTGCTGACAACACTGTTGCTGGCGATTTTATGCCTTGATGGTGACGCCCTATGGTCTTCGCGCGCTTCCCCCCCACGCTGCTGCCAACGCCGCTCTCCGCGGTCCCCGTGGCAAACTGCAGCTCCTCGCGGCTTTCTGCGCTTCTAATTTCAATTTCTTTTTCTTTTATTTTAATTACTGTTCCCGTCGTCAGAGCAGACCCTATGGGACACTTTCCTCCCTCTTCTCGGGTCTGTACGCTACCCGGCTTCGGAGCACCGGCCGCGCCCTGTGTGCTCCACCCTCTCTCTCTCTCTCCTCTTCCCGACAACGCTGCTCGGCCCCGTTGAAAAGCCACCCGATCGAGCTCTAGCCCACCGCAGCCCAGGAAGGATCAGTGTACTACCTGCCACCAGCCCAATTAGCTGGAACACCATAGACTGGAGAACCAAGCCCAGCTCTCGACAGCCTCTCTGCAAATCTTCGAATTCGATGAATCAGAGGGCGGTTGCCCACGGTCGACGCCCGTTTCTTCTGTTTGTTTGTTCTTTTTGGATGTCTTCCTTCTGGCTTCGACCTCTAATAACTTCGCTTCAGGGATGGATCCCCGTGAGGTGGTGCAGAACTGTAGGTAAGTTCGGATCTGTTCGTCGTCCATGTGTAATTGCGACACGGACTGCAGAAGTTGGTTATAACAGGTGTTTACTGAATGGAGACAAAACTGGAACTACTATACAAAGTTACTACACAGGCTTATATACAGGGGTGGTCACTACTGCTACTGCAGTATACAGGGGCTGCAGAATATAGTTCCTTCTTCAAGGTACATACACTACAACCACATCTTGAGTATTGTGTGCAGTTTTGGCCACATTATCTGAGGAAGGATGTTCTTGCCATGGAGGGAGTGCAGCGAAGATTCACCAGACTGGTACCTGGGATGGCAGGAATGACGTATGAGGAGAGATTGGGTCGATTGGGCTTATACTCGCTGGAGTTTAGAAGAATGAGAGGGGATCTCATTGAAACTTATAAAATTCTAACAGGACTAGACAGACTAGATGCAGGAAGGATGTTCCCGATGGCGGAGAAGTCCAGAACCAGGGGTCACAGTCTAAGGATAAGGGGTAAGCCATTTAGGACAGAGATGAGGAGGAATTTCTTCACCCAGAGAGTGGTGAACCTGTGGAATTCTCTACCACAGAAGGCAGTTGAGGCCAATTCATTAAATATATTCAAGGAGGAGTTAGATGTATTTCTTAAGGCTAAAGGGATCAAGGGATATGGGAGAAGGCAGGGACAGGGTACTGAGTTTGGATGATCAGCCATGATCTCATTGAATGGCGGAGCAGGCTCGAGGGGCTGAATGGCCTACTCCTGCTCCTATCTTCTATGTTTCTATCTCAGATATAAGGGATACAGGTTTCAGCACAGAGGTGACTCGCCCTGCTTACAGAAACCATCTTTTTGCTGTGAACACAAAGGCCCCGATATTTACGGGGAGGCAGTTAGGGTGCAGGTGAGGCCGAAAACAGCCGATGAACCTGGCAAGGCCGGGGATGCGTAGGTCTTGCTGATCTTTAGGGCAGGACCTCATTAACATTTTTTTTTAGCTCCGTCTTCTGCCTGACAGCTGGACAAATGGATCATCGGGTGGGAGGGAACACCAGCAACAGGAGGCGGGGGAGAGGGGGGGAAGAGATCGGATGTCCACGATCGAGTGTTGCAGACTGGCACATTCCAAGGTCCAGGAGTACGTGCTGAAGGACGCACTAAAGGTTGGTGCTGCTGCCGCAAAGGCACGATGGGGAGGGGCCACAGTTTAAGGCACTCCCGCCAGTGTACACCGAGGGGCTGAAACCAGTAAAAAAAAACCTCGGGCTGTATGATGCAGAAATGGCTCAATGAAAATGTACCTGCTTGTGTAAAGAGAGTACCATGTACTGCTTTCATCTGTAATATGATTTGTGGATTGTATTATAATGTATTTCAACAAGTATCGATATATGTAATGATAAATGTATTGTAATTTGTAAATTGAGTGCCATGTACCGCAGTTAATTTGTATTGTACCAGATGTGAACTGTTTTTTTCATGTATTTGAACAAAAAAAATGTATGAATAAAGTATATATTTTTGAAACAAAAAAAAGAGAGCTCTGTAAGCAATTGGGGAGGGGGTGAGAGAGAGGTCGGCAATTGGGAGGGCTCCCCCTAATTTTTTTGGGGGGAGGAGGTGTGGCTCCTTTAAGGGGCTGCGCAGCACATTCAAAGTTTTGCGCGTGCACAAAATTTAACATTGGAAAAGCGGGTCCCGGGCTGCGCAGGACTGCAGAGAGTTGCACAGCACCATTGGTTGGGGCAGTGGGGAGAGGCTGGCGGTCGGGGCAGGGGGGGGAGGCTGGCGTTTGGGGCGGGGGGGGAGGCTGGCGGTCGGGGCGCGGGGGGAGGCTGGCGGTCGGGGCAGTGGGGGGAGGCTGGTGGTTGGGGCCGTGGGGGGGGAGGCTGGCGGTCGGGACAGTGGGGGGGAGGCTGGCGGTCGGGGCGGGGGGGGAGAGGCTGGCGGTCAGGGCGGGGTGGGGAGGAGGCTGGCAGTCGGGGCGGGGGGGATGAGGCTGGCGGTCGGGGCTGGGGGGGAGGCTGGCAGTCGGGGCAGTGGGGGGGGAGGCTGGCGGTCGGGGCGGGGGGAGAGGCTGGTGGTCAGGGCTGGGGGTGAGGCTGGCAGTCGGGGCAGTGGGGGGAGGCTGGCGGTCGGGGCAGGGGGTAGAGGCTGGCGGGCGGGGGGGAGGCTGGCGGTCGGGGCAGTGGGGGGAGGCTGGCGGTCGGGGCGGGGGGGGAGGCTGGTGGTTGGGGCAGTGGGGGGGAGGCTGGCGATCAGGGCCGGGGAAGGCCGAGTGCTTCCTTGAGGGTCCTGGGGGGGGGGGGAGCACTCCTGCTCCTCCTGACCCATAAGGTGTGCTGAAAACGATACTTAACTCGTGCAGCCGGCAGCTCCCGCCTCCCTTTCCCAGCCAAGTTTCCCGACCCCTGGAAGCCCATGCAGCAGCAGCCAATTTAAAATCGAGCTCCCACTTGCACCGTAGGAACCCAATTTAAATATGTTAATTAAGTGTCCTGCCGATCTACCGCCGTAAAAAAGGTGTCGGGCGCATGCGTGGCAGATTGCTGCCGCCTTCTCCGTACTTACCTCTTCAAACCCCCTCCCCGACCGTCACGGGGGTGAGGGTTAATATCGAGGCCAAAGTGTTGGGAGGAAGCCTGTAAATGATGACCAGGTCTGTGAAATGTCGATGGGCACGAATAATGTAAATGCAAAGAGACTATTGAACGAAAACCATGAGCAGAAAATCAAATACAGGTACAAATTTAACAAGGCTCATGTGAGAATGGTGCTTAGAATAATCCCTCTCCCATTCCCCCATAGTGTGGTGGATTATGTGCTACGGGATTCCAACCAAAAGCAGTTGATTAACTCCTTTAATGTCACTTGTGAGGAACAACCCCAAGGGTTAAATAAAGTGGGACCTTAGGTGAAGTACGCATTCTGCAGTTTTGCTCAGCAAATAGGCTGGCTACGTGCCAGAATTAATTGGCCAATATCCATAGTACACATTCTGCGAAAGAACTGAACTTAATGAATGCAAATAGCCCTTTCTTAGCCAGTGTTTTTTTTTAATGTGCACAGCAGCAAACTTGTGCTAACATCACATTGTGTCACACTGCATGTTTATTTTTGCAATCTCAAATAATTGCTTAGTTACTGGGCTTGGTAGCGAGGAAGTGTGGCGCTCACCTTTGCTCGTGATTTGACAGCTTGCTCTTACTCCTCTTCCAAGATCACCAGGGCTTCCTGGTTATAGTCAGTGTTCTGCAGTAGTGACCTCTCGGGCCCCTTTTGAGTGCCTTTGCTTTGATGCTGATCCCTGTTCAGTTTTGTTGTCGCATCCACAAGCTACAGCAATCAAAGCCAAGGAAAGTAACAGTGACTTTTTTTCCCCCCGACATATTAATTCAAAATATTTAACAGTGCAACAATCATTGAGTGCATTGCAACAGTACAATCAATCAGTCTACTTATACAAAGACTGTCTGTTGTTTTGTTCATGAGTTAGTTGATCTCAGGTGAGGTAGTGGGAAGGGAGTGCTACACATGGCTTCAATATTCATAGGTGAAGAGAGGAAAATCAGCAAGGGGTCCCACTTGATTGTTATCCAGTGCCTTAAGTTGCAAGTCAACATCTGCAGATGTCAGACGAGGACAGCGTAAGGTTCAGCTCTGATGCACCCTAAAGTTGAATAGCCTGCCAATACTCATTTCCTGAAGGTGTTAACTCACTTATTTGGGGCTTGGATCCACAGGTAGCACTTATTCTCTGTACCCCATCCTTGTGGCCATTATTTATCGGTGAGCTTTAACAATGAGCGTTGTCAAGCTATTTGACCATCAGCTGTAATAGTCTCAAATTATGAATTTGAATAGTCTCATCATAGTAGGTAGATGAGCTGGTTCAAGGGCCAGAAGAGGTCCAGGTAAGTTTAAATTAAAAAGAAAAAGATTTCCTTCTGGGCCAGGAGGAGGTGTGATCTTCTGGGCCTCACAAGGAAACCTGAGGCCTTCTCTGCCCTGAGCTTCTCACCCCCCTCCTTCCCTGACCGCAATCATTACCCGACTCCCCCGATCCACTTAACTGACTGCTGGGGATTGTTCCGGTGACGGCCTCCTGTTGTCCGAATTCCTGCTCCTGCCTGCTGGCCTCCTGTTGCCGGAATTGCTGCTCCCGCCTGCTGGCCAGGGAATGATTTACATTATGGGAATGAGGCCTGGGAGCTGGAATCTCTCCAGGCCTCAGGCGGTGCCAGCAGGTGAACTTCCTGTTCGCCCGGCACCAATCCCGCCTTCTGGTCAAATCACCCCCAAATGAGCCTCAAACGCCCACAGAACTTGGTGCCAGAATTAAAAACTCAAAACTAGATATTTATCCCATCAAACTTCATTAATGTAAAGTGATGTGAAGCAGTCAAGCTAACAAATAGTTAACAGTCTTAGCACTGCGGTAGACAATGGGACTAATAGCCCGTAACTATTGATGCACTGACATTTTCCACAACTGGCAGTTATACTTGTGCGGCCAATTTAGTATCCATTGGCATTATCACGCTTCCCTCACATCAAAGGCCATCACTTTCTACCCAATCTGGCTCAACCAAGTGGAATGTCTCTGATCTAACACGTTGCAGAGACGGAATTTCCTACTTTAGTCACAGCATCATCAAGTTGAAAAGCATGCAACTGACAATCCAACAACTTGTTAGTCTTTAACCGTCCGGCACATTACAGTGACAAATGCGTCATTGCCATTACTTTCCAGGTTACACAACAGCTTTCAGTGCATACATGCATTATTATGTGTGACATTCTGTCCAGTAGCCCAAGCTTCAAATGATCTGGGCAGGATGAATGTTCTTTGTGGAAATGCATAAAACTGGTGAATCTGCAGATGTTGTTGAGCTTGTATACTGCTGCAAAAATTAAATTTTAGTTCTCCTTTTTCTCCAATTATCTCCTCCCCTCTCCTGTGGGCGCTGACTCACACCGAGGTACAGGCCCACGTGCGCTGGCTGTTAGCCAGTACCTTGCCCAAATGGCCATTTTTCGCATGTGAGCCTGGACAGTGACAGAGACAGTGGGCTAGTCGACAATGGGAGTGCATTACAGCGGAGCCCGATGTTGTTCCCCACTCTACCTCCACAAACATGCACGTTCCTGGATTATCCGCTGGATAGCGAAACCTTGGCCAATGTTTGCCTTGCCTAGCCCAGACGCACTGTGATCAACTGTAGCATCCCTATCATCGCCCCAGCTGACCTCAGGCTGGTGACTGAACACGATCTACGAGTGGCTCAGTTCCATACTGGACACTGTGTTGACCAGGCAAATTATTAGGCGAGCCCTTTCTAAAATGTTTGCTAATTTTTATTAACTGATGATTTTATTTCAACCAGAAGTGCACATCCCGAATTCAGACATGGAGCTCGGCGAACCCTGCAGGATTCTCCGTCCATTCATTTCAATAGATCCAAAATCCAGTGGGCCAGCTGTTGTCCTCACAGTGCACAAAGCTCCACAGCAGGGTATAAAATCTACCCTGCGCTGTAAATAATTTCTGTTCAAATTGTCACCTGGGTGGGACAAGCAAATAGTGTTGAAAATGCAATTCTGAGATGCAGTCGCAGGGGAGGCCGCCATTGGGCAAAGCAGCACTGTATGTTGCTGCCACCCAGACTGTGGCAGCAAAGATCAGTTTCCCCCAAATATTGCTCAAGTTCCACACAAGACACAGACTCCTGGAAAATCAGACCCCAAAGCCACACACAAAATGGAAGCAAATAAAACAGGGCCGTGGAGAGTTTATCACAGAAATCATAGAAACCCCACAGTGCAGATAGAGGCCATTTCGGCCCATCGAGCCTGCACCGACACATATCCCACCCGATCCCCATAACCCCTACACCAACGCCAACACATATCCCAGTAACCCCACGTATTTAATCCCCCTAACACTAAGGGTCAATTTATCATAGCCAATCATCCTTAACCCGCACATCTTTGGACTGTGGGAGGAAACCGGAGCACCCGGAGGAAACCCACGCAAACACGGGGAGAATGTGCAAACTCCAAACAGACAGTCACCCGAGGCCGGATTCGAACCCGGGTCCCTGGCGCTGTGAGGCAACAGTGCTAACCACTATGCCATCGTGCTTTTTGTGCGCGCACGGTAAACATAGAAGATAGGAGCAGGAGTAGGCCATTCGGCCCCTCGAGCCTGCTCTGCCATTCAATGAGATCATGGCTGATCATCCAAATTCAGTACCCTGTCCCTGCCTTCTCCCCATATCCCTTGATCCCCTTAGCCTTAAGAAATATATCCAACTCCTTCTTGAATATATTTAATGAATTGGCCTCAACTGCCTTCTGTGGTAGAGAATGCCACAGGTTTACCACTCTCTGGGTGAAGAAATTCCTCCTCATCTCTGTCCTAAATGACTTACCCCTTATCATTACACTATGACCCCTGGTTCTGGACTCCCCCGCCATCGGGAACATCCTTCCTGCATCTAGTCTGTCTAGTCCTGTTAGAATTTTATAAGTTTCAATGAGATCCCCTCTCATTCTTCTAAACTCCAGCGAGTATAAGCCCAATCGACCCAATCTCTCCTCATACGTCATTCCTGCCATCCATGGTATCAGTCTGGTGAATCTTCGCTGCACTCCCTCCATGGCAAGAACTTCCTTCCTCAGATAAGGACATTCTTCCTCAGATAAGGGCAATGGGCGGATCACGCCTGGAGGAGTCAGACTGGGGACCCGTGCAATTTCCTTAGTCAGCCCTCATTATAATGCGCCCGGCGAGCTGTCAGCGCAAAACACGTTCCTCATGGGCAGCCCCCGATTGGGAGGTGGGAAATCAGATGGTGAAGCCACATGTCAAGAGCCTGCAGCAGCAGGTTAAGGGGGAGCTGTATTTAGCATTGGGAACAGAAAGGAGCAACAATGTGGAGCAGCAGGCAACATGAATGCAGAACTTACGTAAGATTTCAGATCTGTTAAAGTGGGAAACACACAAGCGACCGCCAGAAAAAGTCTCCAACACTGCAGATTAGCTGACAGCACCTTAGAACCCCTTAAACTATTGCTCCAAATGGCTGCCTCCCAACTAATACTGCCCATGGTCGGTGTGCAAGGGGGGGGATCTGGCAGTAGTCAGGTGGGCAAACACAATAATGGCACTGGGTCTAAATGTCATCACTTTCCTCCCTATTATCATTTATGCAAGAGGTCTCCGAATCAAAAGGTTGTGGGTCCGAGTCCCACTCCAGAGTCTTGAGCATAAAAATCTAGGCTGACACTTCAGTGTAGTACTGATGCTGCACTGTTGGAGGTGCCGGCTTTCGGATGAGACGTTAGCCGAGGCCCCGTCTGCTCTCTCGGGTGAACGTAAAAGATCCCATGGCACTATTTCGAAAAAGAGCAGGGGAGTTCTCCCCGGTGTCCTGGCCAATATTTATCCCTCTATCAACATAACAAAAACAGATTATCTGGTTATTACCGCATTGCTGTTTGTGGGAGCTTCCTGTGTGCAAATTGGCTGCCGCATTTCCTACATTACAACAGTGACTACACTTCAAAAGTACTTCATTGGATTTAAAGTGCTTTGGGACATCCTGAGGCTGTGAAAGGCGCTATTTAAATGCACGTCTTTCTTTTTTTTCTGCCAGTTTCAGGCAGTAGCTCTGGCCACCAGGATGCAGGACCACCCAAAAATCTGACAGGCATCAACGCAGCAGAAAGTTGGCCTGACTAGCTGAGGCTCGATCTTGGTTCCGCTACGCAAACAGGTCAGCTTCCAGTTTTAAGGTCGCACATTTAGAACCAAAATAACCTTTGAGAGATTTGTGAAAAGGTTCATTTTTATGCAGTAATTTACTTCAAATTGCAAAAGGTAGAATTGTTTAAAGAATGTAAAATTCAGCAGTAGGGCTGTTTCAGCAGGAAACGCAAATCTCTCAAATGTTGCTGACTGCATTTCTAAACAGTCAAACAGGATATACAGCACAGAAACAGGCCATTCAGCCCAACCAGTCCATGCTGGCGTTTATGCTCCACTCGAGCCTCCTCTCGCCTTTCCGCACCTAAATCTATCAGCACACCCCTCTATTTCCTTCTCCCTCATATGTTTATTTAACCTCCCCTTAAATGCATCTATACTATTTGCTTCAACCACTCCCTGTGGTAGTGAGTTCCACATTCTCACCACTCTCTGGGTAAAGAAGTTCCTTCTGAATTCCCTATTTGATTTCTGGGTGACTATCTTATATTGATGGCCTCTAGTTTTGTTCTTCCCCACAAGTGGAAACACACTCTCTCTGTCTACTCTATCAAAACCTTTCATAATTTTAAAGACCTCTATTAGGTCACCCCTCAGCCTTCTCTTTTCAAGAGAAAAGAGACCCAGCCTGTTCATCCATTCCTGATATGTATATCCTGGCATTTCTGGTATACTTCTCCTCTCTGTTCTTTCTTTAACAGCAAAATAATTTTGTTAGAATTTCTATTTAATTAGTTACCCCCTGGAGAAGTCTGTATTGGCACCAATATATGGATCTTCTCAAATCTGGATGAAAATGGAATATTTAAGTTGAATGCCTGTAGTCTCCCTCACAGGACACAATTATTCCAGTAATTATCTTTTACTTTCAAGATGCTAATTATATGATTAGAGTTTCCTATTTATATCAAGATTATAAAGAATTAAAATGTGCTGTTAGTCCCAGAATACAGACAGTGGCCAAGAGTTTCCGCTTTGGGTGCAATCGGCAATCTGGACACAAATTGCGCTAGTTTTCAGAAGGGTTTTTTTTTCCCTCAAGTTTTCACTCAAGCTGATTTGCATATCACCGAACATAAAATCTGCCATGGACCAGCGCAATCAGGCAGTGTTTCAGAACGTCATTTTTTTTTTAAAGAAAATTTTTGCATTAAAAATATTCCTTGATATATTTAAGAGTGGTAACCTGGTGCAGCTTTAGTAATACAGCTGAAAATGGATTTATCACAAAAAATAAGCATTTTTAATCAGCGTGTCGAGTCCACTACCTGTGAGTAACCAGGTTTAAAATAACTGAAAGTGGCTTTAAAAAACTATACCGAACCGTTTACTAGGTATATTGATGTACAGTAGTCAGTTTCTTAGTAACTTAAAAGATAATCATAGAATCACAGAAACTTACAGCACAGAAGGAGGCCATTCGGCCCGTCGTGCCTGTGCTGGCTCTTTGAAAGAGCAGTCGTGCTTAGTCCCACACCCCCGCTTTATGTCCGTAACCCTGTTAGTTCCTCATCCTCAAGTACCTGTCCAACTCCCTTTTAAAATTATTTATGGAATCAGCTTCCACCACCTTTTCAGGTAGAGCGTTCCAGATCCCGACACCTCTCCGAAATTTTTTTTTCTCATTTTCCCTCTCGATCTTTTGCCAATGATTTTGAATCTACGACCTCTGGTTATTGACTCACTCACCAGAAGGAATAGTTTTTCTCTCTACTCTATCAAAACCTCCCATCATCTTGAAAACCTCCATTAGGTCACTTCTTAACTTTCTCTCTTCTAAGTCCTAACTTTTCCAACCTCTCCTCATAACTGAAGTCACTCATCCCTGGTAACATCCTGGTAAACCTCCTCTTTACCCTTTCTAAGGCCTTTCCCTCTTTCCTGAAGTGTGGGGCCCAGAATTGTCCACAATACTCCAGTTGAGGCCTAACCAGTGATGTATAACATTCTAGCACGATCTCTTTGCTTTTATATTCTATTCCTCTATTTATAAACCGAAGTATGTGCTTTATAACCATCTTATCAACTTGCCCTGCCACCTTTAAGGATTTGTGTATAGGGACACCAAGGTCTCTCTGCTCATCTATACTTTTCAAAATCGTGCCATTTATAGTATACTGACTTTCCATATTAGTCCTCCCAAAGTGCATCACTTCACATTTCTCCGCATTCAACTCCATGTGCTTCTGCCCATTTCACCATCCTGTCTATGTCATCCTTAAGTCTACAACTATCCACATCACTATCTACTACTTTGCCAAGTTTCGTATCATCTGTAAATTTTATAATGCTGCTCCCTACACCCAAGTCTAGGTCGTTTATAAAAATTGAAAAGAGTAATGGACCCAAAACTGACCCTTGGGGAACACCACTACAAACCATCTCCCAGTCTGAAAAACATACATCAACCTTTGCTTCCTGTCAATGAGCCAATTTTGTATCCAAAATAAAAAGAAAATACTGCAGATGCTGGAAATCTGAAATAAAAACAGAAAATGCTGGAGATACTCAGCAGGCCAGGCAGCATCTGTGAAGAGAGAAACAGAGTTAACGTTTCAGGTCGATGACCTTTCCCCAGAACTGGAAAAAAGCAGGAAATGGAACAGGTTTTTAAGCAAATGTAGGAGCTGGGAAAGGGGGGAGGGGATGAAAGAACAAAAGGGAAGGTCTGTGATAGGATGGAAGGCAGGAGAGGTTAAGAGACATTAAGAGATATTCAAAGCAAAAGGAGTTGGTAATGGGACAGGTTAAGAAACAAAAGATGGCTCTAGATGAAGTGTAAATTGCGCTGGCAGAATGAAAGACAGCTGCCATGTGTGAGGGAAGAAAAAAAGTGTGGAAAAAAATAAATATGATAGGGGCTGAGGTTATGATCTAAAATTGTTGAACTCTATGTTGAGCCCAAAAGGCTGTAAAGTGTCTAATCGAAAGATGAGGTGCTGTTCCTCGAGCTTACGCTGAGCTTCAGTGGAACAGTGCAAGAGGCCGAGGACGGCGAGGTCAGAGTGGGAGTGGAGCGGAGAATTAAAGTGACAGGCGACCGGAAGCTCGGGGTCCCCCTTACGGACTGAACGGAGGTGTTCCGCAAAGTGGTCACCCAATCTGCGTTTGGTCTCACCAATGTAGAGGAGACCACATCGTGAGCAGCGAATACAGCATACTAAATTACAAGAAGTACAAGTAAATCGCTGCTTCACCTGGAAGGGGTGTTTAGGGCCCTGGACAGTGGGAAGGGGGGAGGTATCAGGGCTTGTGTTGCATCTCCTGTGCTTGCACGGGAAGGTGCCGGGTGAAGGGGAAGGTGTGTTGGGGGTGACAGGGAGTGGACCAGGGTGTCGCGGAGGGAGCAGTCCCTTCGGAATGCTGAAAGGGCAGGTGAGGGGAAGATGTTTGGTGGTGGGATCACGCTGGAGGTGGCAGAAATGGCGAAGGATGATCCGTTGAATGTGGAGGCTGGTGGGGTGAAAGGTGAGGACAAGGGGAACCCTATCGTGGTTCCGGGAGGGAGGGGCAGGGGTGAGGGCAGAAGTGCGGGCGATAGGACGGACACAGTCAAGGGCCATGTCAACCACAGTAGAGGGGAATCCTAGGTTGAGGAAAAAGGAAGACATGTCGGAAGCACTGGTGTGGAAGGTGGCATCGTCAGAGCAGATGCGGCAGAGACGGAGAAACTGGGAGAATGAAATAGAGTCCTTACAGGAAGTGGGGTGGGAGGAAGTGTAGTCCAGGTAGCTGTGGGAGTCAGTGGGCTTGTAGTGAATGTTTGTCAATAACCTATCCCCAGAGATGGGGACGGAGAAGTCGAGGAAGGGAAGGGAAGAGTCGGAGATGGACCATGTGAAGTTGAGGGAAGGGTGGAAATTGGAAGCAAAGTGAATGAAATTTTCTAGTTCAAGGCAAGGGCTCCCACACTTGCTTAAAAATCTGTTCCATTTCCTGCTTTTTAAAGCACCAGGGATTGGGGGCAAGGTACTCACTTGGATAGAGAACTGGTTGGCAAACAGAAAGCACAGAGTTGGAATAAACGTGTCTTTTTCTGAGTGGCAGGCAGTGACTAGTGGGGTACCGCAGGGATCGGTGCTAGGACCTCAGCTATTCACAATATATATTAATGATCTAGATGAGGGAACTAGATGTAATATCTCCAAGTTTGCAGACGACACAAAGCTGGGTGGGCATGTGTGCTGTGAGGAGGATGCCGAGAAACTCCAGTATGATTTGGACAGGTTGGGTAATTGGGCAGATGCATTATAATGTGGATAAATGCAAGGTTATCCACTTTGGTGGCAAAAACAGGAAGGCAGATTATTATCTGAACGGTAATAGATTGGGAGAAGGGGAAGTGCAACGAGACCTGGGTGTCCTTGTGCACCAATCGCTGAAGGTAAGCATGCGGGTGCAGCAGGCGGTTAAGAAGGCAAATGGTATGTTGGCCTTCATAGCAAGAGGGTTCGAGTACAGGGACAAGGATGTCTTGCTGCAGTTGTACAGGGCCTTGGTGAGACCACACCTTGAGTATTGTGTGCAGTTTTGGTCGCCTTATCTGAGGAAGGATGTTCTTACCATGGAGGGAATTCAGCGAAGATTCACCAGACTGATACCTGGGATGGCAGGAATGACGTATGAGGAGAGATTGTGTCGATTGGGCTTATACTCGCTGGAGTTTAGAAGAATGAGAGGGGATCTCATTGAAACTTATAAAATTCTAACAGGATTAGACAGACTAGATGCAGAAAGGATGTTCCTGATGGCGGGGGAGTCCAGAACCAGGGGTCACAATCTAAGGATAAGGGGTAAGCCATTTAGGACAGAGATGAGGAGGAATTTCTTCACCCAGAGAGTGGTGAACCTGTGGAATTCTCTACCACAGAAGGCAGTTGAGGCCAATTCATTAAATATATTCAAGAAGGAGTTAGATATATTTCTTAAGGCTAAAGGAATCAAGGGATATGGGGAGAAGGCAGGGACAGGGTACTGAGTTTGGATGATCAGTCATGATCTCATTGAATGGCAGAGCAGGCTCGAGGGGCTGAATGGCCTACTCCTGCTCCTATCTTCTATGTTTCTATGCTTTTTTTCCAGTTCTGACGAAAGGTCATTAACCTGAACGTTAACTCTGTTTCTCTCTTCACAGATGCTGCCTGACCTGCTGAGTATCTCCAGCATTTTCAATTTTGTGTCCATACCGCCACTTTCCCCTTAATTCCACAAACTTCCATCTTCTTAATAAGCCTCCTGGGTGGCACTTTGTTGAATGCTTTCCGAAAGTCCATAAGTATAACATCTACTGCACTACCTTGATCCACCTTCTCTGTTACCTCATCAAAGAATATTTGAAAGCTTTTAAAACGTGCCTATTAGTGTCCTTGTGCCTAAAAAGAGGTTTAATTTTAAGAGCCCCCTCAAAGACCCGCAAACGCGCAATGGGGATTAATTTGATCGGGGGCGTGGCCAGTTTTGTGGGTGGTGCAGGCTTCTAGCATGGTGTTTTTTAAACCAGCGTTAAAGATCGCAGAAACTCCATTTCCGCTGAACATAATTTGCACTTAAAATTCCGCGATCTTTTGCGCCGGTTTGGCCAATTTTGGGCGATTTGCACTGAAAAAAACCAGCGCAACCTAGCGGAAACCCCAGGCCAGTCTCTCAACACTCCCATGTTAAATCCTTCACAGCAGAAAGACTAAAGCTTCAAAAGCCATCTGAAAACATAATGGTTATCTGGTTGTATTCTGTGGGTGGCAAATAAAATGTAAGTAATTAAAGCCAAGATCTATTAATGCAGATTGACCAGTTTACCTCATTGATGCCGAGAGCTTCGTTTTCATGGATTGTCGATATTGAGTGACGTGGCTTCACAACATACAAATAGAGAATGACAAGGAGAGTGAAAGTGCGGAATACAATACTCGCTAATCAAATACTACAGCACAGTGACACTTTACTGCCAGCTATGTTTTGTGCACATGCGGGGGTCGCTGGTGTGATTTTTATTATAATTCATTCCTTTAAGCTTATTAGCACTGAAACAGCAACAAAACTGTCAAGTAACGGAAACCAAAATAAGTTAGTAATGTTAAAATAGAAAATATAGAACAAAAGTGAGCAGAATGTCTGTCAGCAGTCAATGCCCCCTTTGTGGACTATAAATCATATCTCATGAGTTTCTATAATGTATCCGCAGTTACATTATACAGTTATAGTAATATTAGTTTAAGAATTGTGCATGCAGTTTTGTCTTTAGTTGCGACAAGCCAAATTGCTGCATTCTCAATGAGTGTAGGATTCACTGTGGTCAGAGGCTTCCCTAGTCCTGCAATACAGAACACAGCGATCCTTCGCACTGCGTGAGTGAGTGTGGTACTTAATTTCTCAGTTCTCAGTAAAAATACATAGATATTTAGAATGACGGACGACAAACACAAAGTCACTCAGTAAATAATGTACTAACTAATATCTGGGACCTGTGGTTCCAGAGCACAGAACTCTTCAATGGGGACAATGTCCTGGTGTGAGCAGAGAAATTTATTCTGCTGCTCTTACTTTGTTCCACCTTCAGTTTTCTCCCCCCGCTCTCAGCTTCATACCCGAGTTGGACCAGCCGCCCTCCAATTATTTGCCCAATCTGACATTTCTCATTTGGTAGCCTGCAGAGTGATCGTTGGCAGGGTATTTGACGATGGTAAGCAGCAGTGATCTTGTCCCGATCTTATCACCACACACATGTACTTTCCAGCAGTATTGACTGGATATCAAGAGCAGTAACTTGGGATAATTCTCCCTTTCCCAACTCAAGACACTGAGGCTAATTAGAAAGGGTGCAGAGGAGATTTATTAGAATGGCACCAGGGATGCGGAACTTCAGTTACATGGAGAGACTGGAGAAGCTGGGGTTGTTCTCCTTAGAGCAGAGTAGGTTAAGGGGAGATTTAATAGAGGCGTTCAAAATAATGAAGGGTTTTGATAGTGAATAGGGAGAAACTTTTTGCGTTGACAGAAGGGTCAGTAACCAGAGGACACAGATTTAAGGTAATTGGCAAAAGAGCCAGAGGCGAAATGAGGAGAATTTTTTTTACACGGCAAGTTGTTATGATCTGGAATGCACTGCCTGAAAGGGTGGAGGAAGCAGATTCAATAATAACTTTCAAAAGGGAATTTGATAAATACTTAAAGGGGAAGAAATTGCAGGGCACTGGGGAAAGGGCAGAGGAGTGGGACTAATTAGATAGCTCTTTCAAAGAGGCACCATGGCCTCCTTCTGTGCTGTATTTTTTTTATAATTCTATGATAATTGTAGTTCCCTTAACATTGCTTCCATTCAGCAGCAAGCAGGGACCCAGGACTATCCTGGTCAGTGTGGGTAGTACATTTACTAATTAAGCCATTAAGGAAGCAGTTTGTCCCAGAATTTGAATAATAATAGCGAGAAACTAAACAGCAAACTTTGAAAGATTGGGTGAAATATGGAATAAACCTCTTAAGGAGCTAACAAGGCAATTATCTAATTGAGTGTTCAGCTGACATTATAAAACTGAGATGAGATTACAGCAGCCAGATCATTGGCACTAAGATGGGAGGCAGCATTTGTCAAGAGATAGTAAAATGTTACCTGCAGTGAATGTGGGAGATGGTCGGAAATCTTTACATATTAAAGTGAGGCTGTCCTCATGCTGTTTCCACTGAGATTTCAGCGTTAATTATCTCTGAAATCCTTTTTAAATAAGATAATAATTGCAAGACAGCAATCCAACTGAGACGTTCTAATAACATCATAATCCTCAAGAACAAAATTTGAGTAGGTCATGAATATCAATATAATCCCAAGCTGTAATAACTCTGCCAACTTTTAGATATTCTTCATAACAATTTTTCCAAAATAACTTTAAAATGTGTCTTTTAATTACTCCGTGTTATGTAACAGGCATGCTTACTTGGTAAAGGCTGCACATCGCAGATGAAAGGTTAATAAAGGTGATTACCGTGCGAGATAGGGCATCGTAAGATTTGTACCAAAGCAATAATAATTGTTGTTGCTGTTGTTTGTTTGCTTGAGCAGTGTTTGGCAGAAAATAAGTTGTACTCCATATTATATATTACATATTAATCTAACGTGGCAGCTACTGAAATTAGCTTAATGCTCATGTGTAAATATGCTGCCCGTATGCATCACCAGTTCTGAAAATTCAAAAAGTGCTATATTAACAAAGAGAAAGAAGTGTTGATCTGGAATGATACACAATGGATAAAAGTGCTAACTCTGGGAGCTGCTGGAACCCGGGTGGGGACTGGGACAGAGCTAACTCTGGGAGCTGCCATGGGTGTGTGCAGGAAGCGACACAGAGCCAGGAAGTGGAGCAGGAACTGACACAGAGCCAGGAAGTGGAGCAGGAACTAACACAGAGCCAGGAAGTGGAGCAGGAACTGACACGGAGCCAGCAAGTGGAGCAGGAAGCGACACAGAGCCAGGAAGTGGAGCAGGAACTGACACAGAGCCAGCAAGGGGAGCAGGAACTGACACAGAGCCAGAAAGTGGAGCAGGAAGCGACACAGAGCCAGGAAGTGGAGCAGGAACTGACACGGAGCCAGAAAGTGGAGCAGGAAGCGACACAGAGCCAGGAAGTGGAGCAGGAACTGACACGGAGCTAGGAAGTGGAGCAGGAACTGACACGGAGCCAGGAAGTGGAGCAGGAACTGACACGGAGCCAGCAAGTGGAGCAGGAACTGACACGGAGCCAGCAAGTGGAGCAGGAACTGACACAGAGCCAGGAAGTGGAGCAGGAACTGACACGGAGCTAGGAAGTGGAGCAGGAACTGACACGGAGCTAGGAAGTGGAGCAGGAACTGACACAGAGCCAGGAAGTGGAGCAGGAACTGACACGGAGCCAGGAAGTGGAGCAGGAACTGACACGGAGCCAGAAAGTGGAGCAGGAACTGACACGGAGCCAGAAAGTGGAGCAGGAAGCGACACAGAGCCAGGAAGTGGAGCAGGAACTGACACGGAGCCAGGAAGTGGAGCAGGAACTGACACGGAGCCAGCAAGTGGAGCAGGAAGCGACACAGAGCCAGGAAGTGGAGCAGGAACTGACACAGAGCCAGGAAGTGGAGCAGGAACTGACACGGAGCCAGCAAGTGGAGCAGGAACTGACACGGAGCCAGGAAGTGGAGCAGGAACTGACACAGAGCCAGCAAGTGGAGCAGGAACTGACACGGAGCCAGGAAGTGGAGCAGGAACTGACACGGAGCCAGGAAGTGGAGCAGGAACTGACACGGAGCCAGCAAGTGGAGCAGGAACTGACACGGAGCCAGCAAGTGGAGCAGGAACTGACACGGAGCCAGCAAGTGGAGCAGGAACTGACACGGAGCCAGGAAGTGGAGCAGGAACTGACACGGAGCCAGGAAGTGGAGCAGGAACTGACACGGAGCCAGCAAGTGGAGCAGGAACTGACACGGAGCCAGCAAGTGGAGCAGGAACTGACACGGAGCCAGCAAGTGGAGCAGGAACTAACACAGAGCCAGGAAGTGGAGCAGGAACTGACACAGAGCCAGCAAGTGGAGCAGGAACTGACACGGAGCCAGGAAGTGGAGCAGGAACTAACACAGAGCCAGCAAGTGGAGCAGGAACTGACACGGAGCCAGGAAGTGGAGCAGGAACTAACACAGAGCCAGCAAGTGGAGCAGGAACTGACACGGAGCCAGCATGGAGTGGAGGAGGGGAGTAAATGCAGTACATGGGAAAATATAAGAACAACTCCCAAATTTGTTTCAAATGAATTCTGAAATATCACAATTGTTACATTGTTATAGTATCACATCGTTAAATGAAACTACTTTGGTATGGACCTACTTTGGTATGGTGTAGTTATATTGCTATGTGGCACACTGTGCACAGGCAGTGCACAGTGCAGCGTCGGACATCTTGTATCACTCTGCACCATGCGGCAGCACAGAAACAAGGCAAGAATACAGCTAGTAAAAGCAGTAACTAAAATGAGCTAAAAGTGTCTGTATTATTTATAGTATAAGAACACAAGGAGACACAACAGCAATGTTGTCAAACGGTTTGCAATACCTTGTGTTTGAATTGTGGGATTCAACCCTGGGGTGCATGAATTCTTCTAGTTTGGACGTGCCAGGTCATCAGCACTGCCACCAGTGCCAGTGGTCAGTGACATCCCAGGTCATCAGCACCGCCACCAGTGCCAGTGGTCAGTGACATCCCAGGTCATTAACACTGTCACCAGTGCCAGTGGTCAGTGACATCCCAGGTCATCAACACTATCACCAGTGACATTCCAGGTCATCAACACTATCACCAGTGCCAGTGGTCAGTGACATCCCAGGTCATCAACACTCACCAGTGCCAGTGGTCAGTGACATTCCAGGTCATCAACACTATCACCAGTGACATTCCAGGTCATCAACACTATCACCAGTGCCAGTGGTCAGTGACATCCCAGGTCATCAACACTCACCAGTGCCAGTGGTCAGTGACATCCCAGGTCATCAACACTGTCACCAGTGCCAGTGGTCAGTGACATCCCAGGTCATCAACACTCACCAGTGCCAGTGGTCAGTGACATCCCAGGTCATCAACACTGTCACCAGTGCCAGTGGTCAGTGACATCCCAGGTCATCAACACTCACCAGTGCCAGTGGTCAGTGACATCCCAGGTCATCAACACTCACCAGTGCCAGTGGTCAGTGACATCCCAGGTCATCAACACTCACCAGTGCCAGTGGTCAGTGACATCCCAGGTCATCAACACCATCACCGGTGCCAGTGGTCAGTGACATCCCAGGTCATTAACACTGTCACCAGTGCCAGTGGTCAGTGACATTCCAGGTCATTAACACTGTCACCAGTGCCAGTGGTCAGTGACATCCCAGGTCATCAACACTGTCACCAGTGCCAGTGGTCAGTGACATCCCAGGTCATCAACACTCACCAGTGCCAGTGGTCAGTGACATCCCAGGTCATCAACACCATCACCGGTGCCAGTGGTCAGTGACATCCCAGGTCATTAACACTGTCACCAGTGCCAGTGGTCAGTGACATTCCAGGTCATCAACACTGTCACCGGTGCGAGTGGTCAGTGACATTCCAGGTTGTGCCCTTTTGTTCTCGTTTATCATGTGGATTTTCATTAATACTCTTTAACTCTAAGTATTGAAATTACAACACAATTGAGAAAAAACTAGTGTAGAAAATGTATTTGTCCTGAGATGTAATGTGGATTTATCATGTTGTCTAATTCTGCAATGTAGTTTCACATTAATCTTCAGGGTTTGAGATCAGACTATAGTGTGAGAGGAAACACATTTTAGTTTTAAAACTACAAATTGCCCTGTTCATGCTCTGAGGGGAACCCCTTTGTAGAATATAGTAATATTTTTATGTTATGTTACAACATTATAATCCAGATTTCTTAATTTGTATCGGACTTTATCATTGGTCTAGGCAAATAACTATCAGAACAAATTGTCATCTCAGAAATCAAAACTGAAATGATTTCTTTAAATTTACTGTAATAATACATAGAATGAAAATGATATTAGATAATGAAGCCATGTTACAATAAACAAAGCCTGAGCACATCACAGTGAAACTATCTGAAACACTGCACTGCTGTCTTCAGCAACACTCCATGTGGCATCCACAATGCCAGAAAGTCCCAAGTTCAAGATCTGTGCTGAGCTTACTGATCTCTGGCAGGGTGGCACTCGGCGTGGTATAGTTAGCCTCAGCATCCCTAAACGAGAGGGGGACAATATCGGGCATAGTTCCCATCTAGTGGCCCCTGCTAGAAAGTGCACCTGCGTGGGACTGAGATGAGAATGGGTTTGGGCCTTGCTGTGAGGCCCTACACACCAGTGAATGGCCTCCAACACTCAATGTCTAAGGTCACACGTGAAGAACCACCACTTTGGTCAGCATCACCCCGAGGAGCAGCACAGAAAAGGGGGAGAAAATTGTGATAATTTACAGGATAAAAGGAATATATTTTAAGCTGGTTTTAAAGGGTTCTTTACTCAGTCCTGACTACATGATTCTCCTCAATAGTTACACACATTTTTAAGTCAGATTTCTAGCTATTCTATTTACGACAGTCGCCTTCAAGCACTTTGCGAAGTCCTACATTTTGTTTTGTTGCAATGGGTAATAGTTGGCAGCATGTCTGATGAGCTAAATGAAGAAGTAGTGGTTAAGTGATGCCAAAGTTGGCTTTTCAAAGCCAATAGATTGTCGAAGGAAGGAAGAATCTCAGCTTTCAAAGAGTTAAAAGCCAGTGGGGAGAAAAAGCATTGGAAAATTTTAAACAAGGAAACTGGGACTAGGGACAGGGTCACTGGCAAGGCTTGTGAAGCTAAGCAGAGCCAGGCCTGGTTAGTACCTGGAGGGGTGACCATTAGGGAAGACCAGGTGCAGAAGGAGCCCCGAGGAGGGGCGGTTGGTGAGAAGGTCACGGAAGGAGCCCCGGGAGGGGCGGCTGGTGAGCAGGCCCGGGCGTTGGGCTGAAGATTGTCGGACAGGAGGAATGGTGGAAATGGAATGGCGGCGCGCACAGACGCAGCGGCTTTGCTTCTCCCAGGACGGTGCTTATTTACGTTTAATGTTAATGTTATTTGTACTGGACTCATGGGGGCTTGCAAGATCACATTTTGTTGTACAATGACAATAAAGTTGAATTATTATTATCAATGATCCACTTCTGAAGGCTCTCTGTAACCAGGTTTTGGAACGTGGGATATGCTCACACACTTTTCTCTCCCGCATAATAACTACAGAATTCCTTTATGGTTTTTAGGAGTTAGCCAACAATCAAATATTTTTTCAGCCTCAATCAGAAAATGAAGTAAATCCTTTCCATCCATCACTGCAGATGGAGTTCAGATTCACACTGCACTGTTGAAAAAGTTCCAACAAATCCTACAGGATTTGTGGGAAATAAACACTGAAATGGCAATGCTGACATAATCGCGTGGGCTTTCCTAAATGAGTACAGTGAAATAAGAATTCCATCCACACAACCAAATAGCTTAAGCCATCGTAAAGTGCAGCTTAAGTGCTGCACATGTTCTCTTGATAGGTCCAAAATCAAAATTGTTAGAATTGTGCAGATCAGTCAGTATTTGTAGGAGAGAGAGAGAGAGATGGCTTCATGCTTCAGCTGGGATCCTTTATCAGAACTGGGCCCAAAACGTTAATCCAACTTTTCTTTTTCAGATGCTCATGAACTTGTGCCTTTCCAGCATTTCCTATTTTTATTTCAGATTTCCTGCAATCGCATCTTTCTTTTTACTTCCACATTTGATGCAGTTGAAGCCAGATTGAAATACTTTTCCCAGCTTTCTCCCCTTGCTCCCTGTCCTCTTGCAGTGACTCCTGATGGCATACAGTTGAAGTATGTTTATTTTTTATATAAGGTGCATGTTTTATTCATTTCTCAACACTCTCTTATAATATTTCCTTAAGACGAAAAAGGACATGGTTTTTTTTTAAAGAGAGAAATGGAAATGGTTTGGCGTTCTACAATTCTGTGATGTTAATTGGATTGTGCTGTTAACAGATAGGATAACCAATGGGCTCCACTGTTTAGATTCTTGAAGGCAGTCCTTCATTATTTAAAAAGACAAAAACAGACAGTGACTTGCAATATACATCACATAACTCCACGGGAGCTATTCATTGGCAGTATCCATGGTTAACAGTTCTAATGGGGGCAGGTTAAAAAAAGTTATTTTATTAGTAGTTTCTGACAGTGCAATAACTATTTTATTCTATTCATGAGACAGGCTACAATTTTTAAAAATCATTCATCGGAACGCAGGCGTTGCTGGAAAGGCCAGCATTTATCGCCCAACCCTAGATGATTTGAGAAGGTGGTGGTGGGCCTTCTTCTTAAACCACTGCAGTCAGTGTGGTGAAGGTGCTCCCACAGTGCTGTTAGGTAGGGAGTTCCAGGATTTTGACCTGTTGAAGATGAAGGAACTTGATGGTAATCGATGTTACTACCCATGGATGATGGCTCTTTTCTGACTCATGACGATAGATTTTATGAGGCGCGGCTCCCACCACAGACCCTGGCTCAACGGGAGCATGGGTCGAAGAATTGGCTGCAGAGGCCAGCATGTCCAATTCGCAGTGTCCCGATTTTCTGCTGGTCACTGGAAAATTTGCACCGCAAATTGCGTGCATTGATCTCCATGCTTAATTCTTCAGGAATGGAGCCTCACAAAATTTACCAATGGAGTACATTGTATATCTCACCACTCCCTATTGTATATTCAATTGATTTTTTTTTCCTCTACTGTTTAGACTGAAGTTTTTCTAACATTAATAGGCAAATGTGCCGTCTCAACTGTCTTGGTTATTTTCACAACAGGACTATAGTTGGGCTTTTACATTACAGTACGAAACAGTGAAGTATCTATTTATGCTTCAGCCGCAATTAATGAAATAATTTGTTATCATGAGTTTAAGTGCATTAATAAGGTTCAGCCCACTACAATGAATGTGTTTACCATGAAATTTGACAGCACAAGAAGGTAAGAGCCCATGGAATCCAGGGTGCCTTGGCACATTGGATACAAAACTGGCTTAGTGGCAGAAGGCAGAGGGTGATGGTCGAAGGTTGTTTTTGTGACTGGAAACCTGTGGCCAGTGGGGTACCACAGGGATCGGTGCTGGGTCCCTTGCTGTTTGTGGTCTACATTAATGACTTGGATATGAATGTAAAGGGTATGATCAGTAAATTCGCGGATGATACTAAAATTGGTAGGGTGGTAAATAGCGAGGAGGGTAGCCTCAGTCTGCAGAACGATATAGATGGGTTGGTCAGATGGGCGGAACAGTGGCAAATGGAATTTAACCCGGAAAAGTGCGAGGTGATGCACTTTGGGGGGTCTAACAAGGCAAGGGAATACACAATGAATGGTAAGACCCTAGGCAAGACGGAGGGTCAGAGGGATCTGGGTGTGCAGGTACACAGATCCCTGAAGGCGGCGGAACAGGTGGATAAGGTGGTAAAAAAGGCATATGGGATACTTGCCTTCATTAGCCGAGGCATAGAATATAAGAGCAAGGAGGTTATGATGGAGCTGTATAAAACACTGGTTAGGCCACAGCTGGAATACTGTGTGCAGTCCTGGTCGCCACACTACAGGAAAGATGTGATCGCGTTAGAGAGGGTGCAGAGGAGGTTCACCAGGATGTTACCAGGGCTGGAGCGCTTCAGCTATGAAGAGAGACTGGGCAGATTGGGTTTGTTTTCCTTGGAGCAGAGGAGGCTGAGGGGGGACATGATTGAGGTGTACAAAATTGTGAGGGGCATAGATAGGATGGATGCTGAGGAGCTTTTCCCCTTAGTAGAGGGGTCAATAACTAGGGGGCATAGATTCAAGGTAAAGGGAGGGAGGTTTAGAGGGGATTTGAGAAAGAACTTTTTCACCCAGAGGGTGGTTGGAGTCTGGAACTCACTGCCTGAAAGGGTTGTGGAGGCAGAAACCCTCACAACATTTAAGAAGCATTTGGATGAGCATTTGAAATGCCATAGCATACAAGGCTACGGGCCAAATGCTGGAATATGGGATTAGATTAGACAGGGCTTGATGGCCGGCATGGACACGATGGGCCGAAGGGCCTCTATCTGTGCTGTATTACTCTATGACTCTATGACTCTATAAGGTTGAGTGGGCTGGAGAATGCATCGGACACCAGGTTCTCATTGAAACATACAAGATTCTGAGGGGGATTGACAGGGTAGATGCTGAGAGGTTGTTTCCCCCTGGCTGGAGTGTCTAGAACTAGGGGACATAGTCTCAGGATAAGGGGTAGGCCATTTAAGACCGAGATGAGGAGGAATTTCTTCACTCAGAGGGTTGTGAATCTTTGGAATTCTCTGCCCCAAAGGACTGTGAATGCTGAGTCTTTGAGTATATTCAAGGCTGAGATAGATAGATTTTTGGAATCTAGGGGAATCGAGGGCTATGGAGATCGGGCGGAAAGTGGAGTTGATGTTGATGATTGGCCATGGTCTTATTGAATGGCGGAGCAGGCTCGAGCGGCCATATGGCCTACTCCTGCTCTTATTTCTTATGTTCTTATGTTCTTAATACAGCGTGACAGTGCTGGATCGGTGAGCTGCTTCAGCATGGTTCAAAGCCCAGGAATAAAACACTCCAAATAGGGGTGTACTTTCTCTGTTTACTCTGAGGTTTATACTCACACCGATTTTTTCACTAACATTGGCACACAGAGGAAAATCTTACTTTTTAAGTGTCATCTCTTGTCCTCATTACCTCAAACCCATAACCCAGATACAGAATATTGAAAAATGAAATATTCAGCACCTATCTGCAATTGTGCATCTACTGCAAGGGTTGCAACAATTTTCAAAGTAAAAAGAAAATTAAATCCATCATTTGAGGTTTCTTGTAATGTAATTGCAAGTACTCCATGTGTTTGGTATTCCCTTGCTAAGTAATGTCCGTGCAGAACAAAAACTCTGTTGAGTGAAACAATTACAGTCAAACAGGAAAACACATCACAGCACAAAAAAGCATCAATGGCCAGCTTCTCACCTTAATGTACAGGGAGTGGAGACTGCGAGAGAGGTTAGAGGTCATGTAGTAGTTACATGGGAGAATGGGAGAGAAACGAATATGTGATCCAGAGGTTAGACAAGTGACAGGTGAGAGAGACAGTGGAATAGACTGGGACATGTCCTGAGAGCACAGCATGGTCTGGTGCGTTTCACGGCACAAACGGGGATATGAGACAGAAGTTAGGATGGTGGATAATGGGAGCAGCCACTGTTGAAGAAGAGCAGACAATAAAACAGATGGAAGAACACTGTGAATGAAGTCCTGCACTCAATAACATTTTGGAGGTGAATTTTCTACTGGAGATAATTTTAGCAACAAAAAAAAGTCAGTGCAAGGATATAAAAAGATTTCCTTTTTTTTTTACTCTTGTTAAATTTCTCATTAAAATTGTCAACAGGAATTTCACTCTCAAAGATTTACGGTGCAGAACACACATCAGTAACAATCAACAAAAATGAAGACCTATTATGTAATTCTGATAGCAAATTGAAATGTAAAATTTGATCACAATAATTTGACCCAGTACACAAAAGGGCATTGTGAGTAAAGCAACGTATGGATACTGTACAGCAAGAAGCATCAGAGTCCAAAATGAACACCATTAAAATTGCAGAAAATTAGTTTGAGCTAAAATGAGGTTCAACTCAGGAACTGTTTCTCTACAGCACATCCTTCATGAAAGAGGCTGCCATACAAGCTGCATAAAGGCTTCCAAGGTAATTTTACACTCAGGAAGTAGCAGTTCTGCAATGCCAATGTTATACACGATAGTTTTTGATTACAGCAGTAGATGTAATTAATGCTGCAGTGATATTATTCCATTGTGGCGGTTCCACTGGCTGTCCCTTACATTGAGACACATAATTCCCTTTAACTTACCTTACTGTATGTTTAACTTACCTTTTGGGGCCGTTGCCCTTTTAACTTACCTGTTGGGGCCATTGCCCCTTTAAGACATGCCCTAGCGCGCTGACGTCACGTCACGTACAACGTAATGTGCGTGCGCCGGCACAGCCCGGCCTAGCATCTTCAGCCTCAACGGCAAGCCGACGGGAGCGACGCAATCTTCCACTCCCACAGCAAGCACCGGCACAGCCCGGCCTAGCGTCTTCGGCCTCAACGGCCAGCCGACGGGAACGACGCAATCTTCCGCTCCCGCGGCAAGCACCGGCACAGCCCGGCCTCCCGACTTCGGCCTCAACGGCCAGCGATGCAACGACGCGCATCACGTGACGCCCTAAGTGCGGGAAACACAAACAACGTGATGACGTCACAACACAAACGCGATGATGTCATCACGCTCCCCACAGGACTGCGAACTCAGTCCACATGGAGTCCCCGCTGGGACAAGACCTACACCACGGTGCTCCTACAGTCAGCCATCTTACTTGCTATCTTACCTGCTGTAATTAGCCTGTTCCTGTGATGCGCTATCAATTACTCATAAAAGGCTGAGAGTTAGAAGAGTAACCAAAGGCTTTTATTAACAACAGAATGGAGGTCTGCCTCGAGTGGTCGACCGGTCCAGGATACAAGGGCTGGGGAGCAGTCACCTTTATACTAGGACCTGTGGGAGGAGTCAGCCGAGGCATGTCCAGGCATGTACACAGTGGAATACAAACAGGACAAACAGGAATACAAACAGTGGTTTACCACATCCTGTAAATAAACAACTTATTTATAGTTCGTCGAAGTCAAACTCTCTTATTTAGTGGCGATCTACACGAACCGCTACATTGGTGACCCCACAACGTGAGTACGGGAGCTCATCAATTCCAACGCTACAATTGGTGAACCCGTATCCGTGAACAATTTTCACGGTAGCAACGCGCGCCTGAACCTCGTCTTCACTCAAGACGACCAACGCACAACCGACGAACAACCACGGAACAGCAACCGCCTAACACCGACTCCACCAAAAGCGACCCCGTCTTTGTGTACGTATTCGCAATGGAAGCGCAGCTTGGAGGTGAGGCCGTTTTTCACGAACGATTTCACAGAGGTAGAGCACGACCAATGGCAACCGTCATCCACCAGCGCTACAATTGGTGAGTTTGTGAACGTCTTTCACAAACGAAGCACGCTATGGAAGCATCAGCCATTCTGCTGTCGCTACCGCAATCCAGGGAGCCACGGTCTCCCTCGTGCTTTATGCAGGTAGAAGCCCTGTTCGCCGAGAACATCGATGCGGCACAGACCACGCACGTGCTCACGGTCTCCGTATTCGACTCTTCTACCGCCACACGGATCGTCCGCCTCTACGTCCAAAGCAACAGCAAGTATACATCTCTCCAAGCGCGGGGTACAGCATGTTCGGGCCCACAAGATCGGAGCGCGCCCCACGGGGATACCACGAGGACTCACCCCCCGCAAAACACAAGGACCCATCCCTCGCGAACCACGAGAACCCATCCCTCGTGAACACCGACGACTCTTTCCCTGCCGACGACGCACCAGCCCTTCAGCCTGCTGGTTGTGTTACCTACTACACGATTCGGCGTGAACAAAAAGCGTGCCGCCCTCCCGGCTGTTTTCTCCTAAATCTACAACTGTTACAAGTGTTGCCGCCCTCCAGGCAGAGTTAACCCCTCCTGAAAGCAACAACAACCTGGACTGTTGCCACCCTTTCTCCAGTTTTCCCTTTAACAAACGCAAACATCTACTGAAGCTGCACACATCGAGGACGGGTCCAACGGGCATCCTGCGGCCGCGATCAGCCACGTGAAAGTTGCTAGCCTTACCGATCACTGATCAACGCAGCAACTCTTCACCCTCCGTTGTGTTCATGTCGTAGCACTATGGCACGCACCGTTCTGTGCGTTCCAGCCTCCCGAAGGTTTCGCTCACCCATCAACGGAGACATCGTCCATGTCTGCCCAACCTGCCTGTCACTCTGACAAGGCCTGCAGTTTCGCATGTCTCCACGGTCCTTCACCTGACGGATACGTTTTATTCGCCACGACGCATGTAAGGATCCGCTCACGAGCAGCATCTTCATACCTCGCCTACCAAGTCGAGACAGCATGACCGCCGTGACCACCAGCTTGTCAGACCATCTCATCCTTGGACTTTCGTTAAAGCGAATTCTGGGGGGGCCTATGTGGCAGTACCACTGGTTGTCCCTTACATTGAGACACATAATTCCCTTTAACTTACCTTACTGTATGTTTAACTTACCTTTTGGGGCCGTTGCCCTTTTAACTTACCTGTTGGGGCCATTGCCCCTTTAAGACGCGCCCTAGCGTGCTGACGTCACGTCACGTACAATGTGATGTGCGTGCGCCGGCACAGCCCGACCTAGCATCTTCGGCCTCAACGGCCAGCTGACGGGAGCAACGCAATCTTCCACTCCCGCGGCAAGCACCGGCACAGCCCGGCCTCCTGACTTCGGCCTCAACGGCCAGCGACGCGCATCACGTGACGCCCTAAGCGCGGGAAACGCGAACAACGTGATGACGTCACAACACAAACGCGATGACGTCATCACGCTCCCCACAGGACTGCGAACTCAGTCCTCGTGGAGTCCCCGCTGGGACAAGACCTACACCACAGTGCTCCTACAGTCAGCCATCTTACCTGCTATCTTACCTGCTGTAATTAGCCTGTTCCTGTAAATAAACAACTTATTTATAGTTCGTCGAAGTCAAACTCTCTTATTTAGTGGTGATCTACACGAACCGCTACACCATCACCAATCACACTGTGTTGCATTGTACATTTAGAACCAAATTTGTTAAGTACTTTTCCAGGCAACACTGGCCAATCATTTTTGTGCTGAGTTTTAAAAGTACCCAAAATATCGAGTAAACGAATGAATAAATACAGCCAGTGCAATAGAAACAGCAGATGCAAATGCCACTACCTCAGCTTTGAGATGATGACAAGTTAATGATAAGGATTTCAATGGTTGCTATCAATGGAACAAACAATAAGCTCAAAACTATTACTATTCAGTGAGCAACACCATCAACTACATAATCCACATTTTAACAGTCTGCCTCAGTTACGATTAAATCACTTTAGTGCATCCAGTTGGGTCCAGGTGTATATGAATGAGAAGAAGTAGCAAGCAGACAAAATTCCATTAATATTGTATATCTTCAAAGGATAATTCAAAAACCTTTTGAGAACATTTGATGGTTCGGTGTGACGAGTACCAGCCCCAGCTTTTTAAGCTGCCTACCTCTTTGGTTTCAGTATCACTGGTTTCTTCAGGGTGTTGCCGAAAAGGATTGGGACAGTTCTCTTCCATCTTTGGGGTTGCAGGTGTCTTCTGAACAATGGTAACGGGACGAATCACACCAGGTTTAGTCTAGATTCAAAGGTTGGAGGAAATATAACACAGATATAACAGGGCAGTGTGCTGCATGCAGCTAAGTAAAGAGTAATCAAGGTAATAATTACAAGAATAATCTCAAAGGCCTCAAAATTACACTGTGGGATACGAGCGTAAGAATTATTAGCGCATTTGATATCCCTTGCTCTGTTATTTTAACACAGGCGTTAACTATCATAAAGAAAGCAGAGTACAAAATAAATAAGTTAACGTCTGTTCAAATAGCAAAGGAAGGAGCTTCATATGAATATGTAAGACAGCATCCCATGACATAACTTCAAAGCCAAAGGGTTCAAGTCAAGTCATAAACCATGAGACCAAAGCTCAAGTAATTTTCTAACAGCCCCGAGATGAGATTTTCATTGTACACCTGTTTTTTTTTTTTACAATGGCCCAGAAATTCGGGTCCCAACGCGTGAGTACGGACGGAGTACCCACGTGTGGACCCGATGGAAGTGCCGGTTTCTTGCATGCACTACGCATGCACGGGAAACCGGCATTTCCGATCCTCTGAACGAAGGGGTTCAGAGGTCGAACGCGTGCGCGCAGGAGTCTGCGTGTGCGCGTTGAATTTCCTCTTTTTTTTTTTTTACAGGTTTGCTCGTGCGTGAAGGCCTCTACATTTTAGAAATGTAAAAACCAGGCGTAAGGACTTCATTTTAAAAGGTAAGTGGTCAATTAATTAAAATTAGAACATTTTTTCCACAGGTTTATTATTTTTAAATACTTTACAGTGAGGCAAGTGTATTTTTAGCCCTGACTTTTTATAAAATTATTTTTGTCAAAAATTTAAATTATTGTTTAAGATAGTTATTTAATGTTATTTATAGTTGATTTAAATACTGTCATTTTTTTTCACATTTTTTTAAGGTTAAGTACTGTTTTGGGCACCCGGAGTTTTCATGAGTTTGACAGTTCTTTCTGTCAAACTCATGAATGGACTTTTCCCCCCTCCAATTGGTTGCCCGTGGCTCACGTGATCCCAGCCGACGCATCGCACTAAGTACGCCGCTGGATCACGCAAGCACAGCGCGCCGGGAGCTGGAGCGGGCCACAGACCGGAAATGCATGCAGGCCCAGGCCTCAATGGCCGGCGCGCTAGGTAAGTGCAGGTCGGGGGCTTGCACCCGCGGGAAGCCCCCGACCCGAATTTCTGGGCCATGATATAAAGCAGTGATGTTTTCATATATTTAAACATTATTGGTGATGTCACTGAAGGATTATCAGGGCAACATCTGCAGGTAAAAAATATTTGGTGAAACTATTTGCCAACACATAACCTGGTGACGTGAATCACACCAAAACACATCAATGCATAGCTCTCGACCTGCAATGTGTGGAAAGGGTGGCATTTGGACTGGCATTTGGGAGCAGAATCATGGTTGCCTGTAGCATTGGCAAATCAACAAATTTTACTAGCTCGGGAGCCTAACAGCACTGTTTATTGTTCGGACTTCCTGTTTGAAGCCGGATTTTAAGGATTAGCACATTAGCTGCAGAGCTCCACGTGACGAAAGTGAATAATGGGAACTCGGGGATGGTGTTCAGCACATCCCATACAAGAGTACAAGATAGTCATAGAAGCAGAAGGCCATTCAACAACAACTTGTATTTATACAGCGCCTTTAACATAGTAAAACATCTCAAGTCGCTTCACAGGGGCGTTATAAAACAAAATTTGACACCAAACCATATAAGGAGATATTAGGGAAAGCTTGGTCAAAGAGGTAGGTTTTAAGAAATAACAACAGAAAATGCTGGAAAAACTCAGCAGGTCAGGCAACATCCGTGGAGAGAAATTTGAGTTGACGTTTCGGGTCGAACCCTTCTTCAAAACTGGAAAGAAAAGAAAATAGATCGAAGGCAGGGCTGCGATCGGACAAAAGAAGTGAAAGAGACAAAAGCAGTAGAAGAGACAACAAAAGGTATTCGAAGCCAGACGAGATGGTAATAGGCTGAGATTAGGTGTGAAGCGTACTGGCAGGGCAAGAGATAGCTGCCAGGTGGGAGAGTGAAACAAAAGGAAAGGGGGGAGGGGAAAGGAGTGGAAAAATTACAAGTAAAAAAGTGATAGGGGCCGAGGTTATGATCTGAAATTGTTAAACTCGATATTGAGTCTGGAAGGCTGCAAAGTGCCTAATCGGAAGATGAGGTGCTGTTCCTCGAGTTTACGTTGAGCTTCCATGGAACAATACAAGAGGCCAAGGACGGTGAGGTCCGAGTGGGAATGGAGCGGTGAATTAAAATGACAGGTGACCGGAAGCTCGGGGTCACCCTTACGGACTGAACGGAGGTGTTCCGCAAAGCGGTCACCCAATCTGCGTTTGGTCTCCCCAATGTAGAGGAGACCGCATTGTGAGCAGCGAATACAGTATACTAGATTGCGAGAAGTACAAGTAAATCGCTGTTTCACCTGGAAGGGGTGTTTGGGGCCCTGGACAGTGGGAAGGGGGGAGGTATAGGGGCAGGTGTTACATCTCCTCCGCTTGCATGGGAAGGTGCCAGGCGAAGGGGAAGGGCTGTTTGGGGTGATAGAGGAGTGGACGAGGGTGTCTCGGAGGGAGCAGTCCCTACGGAATGCTGAAAGAGGAGGGGAGGGGAAGATACGTTTGGTGGTGGGATCACTTCGGAGGTAGCGGTTTTAAGGAGCGTCTTAAAGGAGGAAAGAGAGGTGAGGAGGCGGAGAGGTTTAGGGAGGGAATTCCAGAGCTTAGGGCCCAGGCAGCTGAAGGCATGGCTGTAAATGGTGGAGAAGATTAAAATTGGGGATGCTCAAGAGGCCAGAATTAGAGGAGCACAGATATCTCAGGGAGTTGTGGAGCTGGAGGAGATTACAGAGATAGGGAGGGGTGAGGCCATGGAGGGATTTGAAAACAAAGGATGAGAATTTTAAAATCGATGTGTTGTTTAACCAGGAGGCAATGTAGGTTAGCGAGCACAGAGGTGATGAGTGAACGGGACTTGGTGTGAGTTAGGTCACGGGCAGCAGAGTTTTGAATGACCTCAAGTTCACAGAGGGTAGAACATGGGAGGCCAGCCAAGAGTACATTGGAATAGTCAAGTCTAGAGGTAAAGATGGAATGGATGAGGGTTTCAGCAGCAGATGAGCCGAGGCAGGGGCAGAGTCGGGCAATGTTCCCGAGGTGGAAATAGGCGGTCTTAGTGATGGCGTGGATATGTGGTCGGAAGCTCATTTCAGGGTCAAATATGACACCAAGGTTGCGAACAGTGTGGTTCAGCCTCAGACAGATGCTATGGAAAGGGATGGAGTCAGTGGTTAGGGAACAGAGTTTGTGGTGGGGACCGAAGACAATGGGCAGGATTTTAATTCAGGAGTCGGGTTGGAGGCGGGACTACAACTTTCTGGGTTGTAGTCCCGCCTCCATCGAGATGCGGCCAATCCACGCGATTTTAACTTGATTGACCTTGTTGAGCTCACCCAGCGGGCTCAGCAGGCCAATTAAGGGCCACCCAGCAACAGGTGACGTCACAGACTGAAATTTCATCTGTCAAGAGGTTTTCTTGAAATATCAGCGTTTCACAGCTGTTTGAAGCTGTCAAACACTGACAGTCTTACTTCTAACCTGAGTCCTTCTCCACAGACTCAGTTAGAAATCTCTCCTGCACAGAAAGCTGCAGGCTGTCACTTTTGACAGTTCGCAGCCATTCTGCTTTCTGTGCCGGTGAGATGAGGGACTCCCGAGACCTAAAGGAAGGCTGAAAAGGTCATTTAACATTCTTTAATCACTTTAGACACACCAAACACACTTACCTTTGCACTGATGCACACATCACTCACCTGAACACTGACATCTCGACCCCTCCAAGTCCTTCAACCCGACGGCCCGCCTCCTCTAACTTGACGTGGTTTGGAGCCGTCGGGAATCTCACACTTCAACCTTAAAAATAGGGATTCGGCTAAAAACTGCCTGTTAACTACCTGTTAACAGGCAGTTAATTGGCACTAATCCCTTCCCGCCTCGGGTAGGCAGGTCCCAGTGTGGGGTGGGTACCCGCCTCCTTTGAAACTGGCATGGAGGCGGGTTTGGGTGCGGGATGGGTTCGGGACCCCTGATTTTGGGATTTTAACCCCCCACACGCCTCCAATCCCAACTCCACGGCCCAATGAAAATCCTGCCCAATGGCTTCGGTCTTCCCAACATTTAATTGGAGGAAATTTCTTCTCATCCAGTACTGGTTGTCGGACAAACAGTCTGACATTTTAGAGACAGTGGAGGGGTCGAGAGAAGTGGTGGTGAGATAGAGCTGGGTGTCATCAGCGTACCTGTGGAAACTAACACTGTGTTTACAGATGATGTTGCCGAGGGGCAGCATGTAGATGAGAAATAGGAGGTGACCATGGATAGGTCCTTGGGGGACACCAGAGGTAACAATGTAGGAGCAGGAAGAGAAGACATTGCAGGCGATTCTCTGGCTACGATTAGTGTAATGAAATCTGTTTGTTCTTGCCTGTATTCGTTTTGCACTCATGTATATTACCCTCCCCCACACGGTGTATGGTTTCACTTCCTCTTTCCTGACTAACCTGTATGGCTCATTCCTGCGAGCCAGTCAGTGTGTTGAGATGTTAGCTCTGATCTTAGTGATTAAAAGCCAACTTGTTAAAGTCTATTACTTCTAGTTTTGTGGTTATTGAAGGCACATCAATTTTAATCACTAAAGAATACTAGGACGGATCGACTCCTAAAACCAGAGCATCTGGACTTGGATCCACATTCTGCTGAAGCATCAAATCAATTTGGACACTGGCTCAAATGCTTCGAACTCTTCGCGAGGGCCTCATCCGCTAGCGAGGTAGATAAACTGAGTCTACTGACTACTCGCGTTAATCATCGGATTTATTCGTTCATCCGGGACGCCACCTCTTACATGGAGGCCATCACTATCCTGAAGGCCCAATACCAGAGGCCAGTAAACGAAGTGTACGCCAGACATCTGCTGGCTACACACAGGCAGCGACCTGAGGAATCAATGGATGATTTCTTACAGGGCCTAAAGGACTTGGTCCGGGACTGTAACTGCAAGGCCGTGACGGCCAACGTGTACTCTGACGAATTGGTCCGCGATTCCTTCATCACGGGCCTCAAATCAAATTATATCCGGCAGAGACTGCTGGAGAAGGAGGTCCTGGACTTAAAAAAGGCAGTGGCCACTGCGCGATCGCTGGACGTGGCCCAGAAAAACTCTGACTCTTATTCTTCCGGCCATGCGGCCCTCACCGCCTCGTGCGCGCCGAGCAGGCCGCCATCTTGGAATCAGCCATCTTCCCCATCCAGGTCTCAGACCAGCTCTACACCGCCGGAGTCCCCACACAGAAGTTCACCCAGGAGTCCTACTACAGCGGCAATGTCTCAAGGCCTGAAATGCTACTTCTGCGGCCAGGGCAAGCACCCCAGACAACGATGCCCAGTGAAGGACGCCACATGCTTCAAATGTAAGAAAAAGGGGCATTTTAGCAAAGTCTGCAGGGGGAATCCGATTTCCAACTCCGTCACCGCCTCGTGCGTGCCGTGCGGGCCGCCATCTTGGGATCCACCATCTCTTCCCGACTCAACGGCCACCCAGGGCCCAACAGTGGCTTCGATCACGGTGGATCAATCCAGGCCACACCCATTGACAAAATCCATGATGGACATACAGGTAAACAGGAATTTAACGAAATGTTTAATTGACTGTGGGAGTACCGAGAGTTTTATCCACCCTAGCCTGGTACGGCAGCACTCATTAACGGTAACCCCTACACGGAGCAGAATTGCTATGGCTGCTAAGCCCCACACTTCGGACATTTTGGGCTACTGTGTGGTAACACTGACTGTAAAAGGCACGGACTACAAGGATTTTAAACTCCTCGTGATGCCAGAACTCTGTGTTAATGTAATCTTGGGCCTGGACTTCCAGTGCCACCACGAAAGTGTCACGCTAGCATATGGCGGGTCCCAGCCGCCACTCACAGTCTGTGGCCTATCAACCTTAAAAATCAGCCCGCCCTCTTTATTCGCTAATCTCGCTCCGAACTGTAGGCCCATAGCGACCAAAAGTAGACGGTACAGTCTGGAAGACAGACACTTTATCAAGGCGGAAGTGGACAGACTCCTGCGGGAAGGCATTATTGAATGCAGTACCAGTCCGTGGCGTGCCCAAGTAGTCATAGTTAAAAATAGCGAAAAGAAACGGATGGTAATTGACTACAGCCAGACTGTTAATATTTATACCCAGCTGGACGCCTACCCTTTACCCCGCATATCAGAAATGGTCAACCAGATCGCGCAATACCAAGTCTTCTCGACTATCGACCTCAAATCCGCGTATCACCAGCTCCCCATTAGAACGGAGGACCGCCCATACACCACCTTTGAGGCGAACGGACGCCTCTACCATTTTCTCAGAGTGCCCTTCGGGGTAACAAATGGGGTCTCGGTCTTCCAACGTGAGATGGACCGCATGGTTGACGAGAATAAACTACAAGCTACCTACCCCTATCTGGACAATGTCACTGTCTGCGGGCACAACCAGCAAGACCACGATCTAAATCTTGCGAGATTTTAAAAAACTGCCCTAAAGCTGAATCTAACCTACAACGAAGACAAATGTGTCTTCAACACAACCCGTCTCTGTATCCTCGGCTGTGTGGTGGAAGATGGGGTAATTGGACCGGACCCTGACCGATTACGCCCCCTAAAGGAACTGCCCCTGCCACACAATCCCAAAGCTTTAAAAAGGTGCCTGGGATTTTTTTCGTATTATGCCCAATGGGTGCCCAATTACTCTGATAAGGCCCGACCCCTCATTAAATCAACGTCCTTCCCACTATCAGCTGAAGCTCGGGAGGCTTTCACCAGTATCAAACAGGACATTGAAAGGGCTGCACTGTGTGCAGTGGACGAAAGCATTCCCTTTCAAGTTGAAAGCGATGCGTCAGACTTTGCTTTAGCTGCGGCCCTCAATCAGGCTGGGAGACCTGTGGCCTTCTTCTCCCGAACCCTTCAGGGACCTGAAATCAGACACTCTTCTGTCGAGAAGGAGGCACAGGCTATAGTGGAGGCAGTGCGGCACTGGAGACACTACCTAGCCGGCAAACGTTTCACCCTGCTCACCGACCAGCGGTCGGTGGCTTTCATGTTTAATAACAAACAAAGGGGGAAAATCAAGAATGACAAAATACTCAGGTGGAGGATCGAACTATCCACGTTCGACTATGATATTATGTACAGGCCGGGAGCCCTTAATGAACCCCCAGACGCCCTATCGCGGGGAATGTGTGCCAGCATTCATACGGACAAATTACAGGGTCTCCACAATGACCTCTGTCACCCAGGGGTTACCCGACTATACCATTTTATAAAGTCCCGCAATATGCCCCACTCCATCGAGGTCGTCAGGGCAATGACCAGAGCCTGCCGCATCTGTGCGGAATGCAAGCCTCGTTTCTACAGGCCTGACCGTGCACACCTTATCAAAGCCACACGGCCATTCAAGCGCCTAAGTCTGGACTTCAAGGGACCCCTTCCCTCTGCCGACCGTAACGTATACTTCCTCAATATCATTGATGAATATTCCCGCTTCCCCTTCGCCATTCCCTGCCCAGACATGACCAGTGCCACGGTCATCAAGTGTCTCGGTAATCTATTCTGCATGTTTGGCATGCCGAACTACATACACAGCGATAGGGGGACGTCATTTATGAGTGACGAACTGCGCCAGTTCTTGCTCTCAAAGGGGATAGCCACTAGCAGAACCACTAGCTACAACCCCCGGGGTAATGGGCAAGTGGAAAGGGAGAATGCTACTGTTTGGAAGGCTGTCACGTTAGCCTTAAAGTCAAAAGGCCTTCCAACCTCCCGCTGGCAGGAAGTCCTCCCAGACGTGCTCCACTCCATAAGGTCTCTGTTATGTACAGCCACTAACGCTACCCCTCACGAAAAGATGTTCGTTTTCCCCCGGAAATCGACCTCGGGCATATCTCTACCCGCGTGGCTGACGTCCCCGGGGACAGTACTATTGCGGAAGCACGTGAGAGGCCATAAAACGGACCCCCTTGTGGAAAAGGTACAGCTCCTCCATGCAAACCCTCAGTACGCCTATATCGAATACTCTGACAGGCGAGAGGACACTGTTTCCATAAAAGACCTCGCTCCCTCGGGGAGCGGAGAGAACGATGAGAGACTACCCGAGGAAGACCTACACAAAGAGACAGGACGCCCAGAGGTATCAATACCCAACTTTAAACTGGAGGACACTGCAGATAACCTGGAAGACACTGCGGAGGCCCGGACAGCGGAGGAACCAGAATCCACTCCCCTAGAGGCACCCCAACCGGCTTTGCGCCGATCACTGAGAACCGCAAAACCTCCTGACAGACTCACTTATACCAATTTTTAAGAAACATCACCCCGATGGACTAAATCTAAAGAAGGGGTGAATGTAATGAAATCTGTTTGTTCTTGCCTGTATTCGTTTTGCACTCATGTATATTACCCTCCCCCACACGGTGTATGGTTTCACTTCCTCTTTCCTGACTAACCTGTATGGCTCATTCCTGCGAGCCAGTCAGTGTGTTGAGATGTTAGCTCTGATCTTAGTGATTAAAAGCCAACTTGTTAAAGTCTATTACTTCTAGTTTTGTGGTTATTGAAGGCACATCAATTAGATAGATAAGAATGGAATCAGGCGAGTGCGAGTGCAGTCCCACCCAGTTGGACGAGTTCATCCAGCCTAAATTATCGTAAAGTCCCCCCCTCACCACTGCAGCATCCAATTGGTTCTGAAATGATTCCAAGGTTTTCAGCTCCACTACTTATGGCACTGCCTTAGCAGCCTAGAGGTTGAGAGTTTAAATCCCACCATGGTAAATTGTGAACTTGAATTCAATGGAGGCAAAATTGGACTCTGTAGTGCCAGTTTTTTGAAGCTACAAGCTCGCTTAAACTACTAAAATGGCACCCGCAACGCGCATGCACACTTCCAACAGGAAGTGCGCCAGGCGCCATATATGTAAAGGGGTTTGCACGCGCACATCTAACGACCGCCGGCAACATGCAGATCAAGACATCAATTAGTGTGTAACGCTGATTTGATGCCAGCACTGCCATTTTGGAGCACCACGTTCCAACCTATGCCCTCTCTTAACCTCACACAGCTGAACATGACATTAAACGGCATGAAGGACCCCCTACCAGCGCTACTTAAAGGGATCATGAACTACTTACAAGTTAGTTGCTGGATTATTTCTTCTGGCTGTTGCTGCAATTCTACACATTTTGGTTGCTTTTCCATGCTTGTTAAAAGTTTCAATAGTCTACAGGAAGTGGTCTGGCTGGTGCTGAATTACTTTTTTGGTGACTTAAAGGATTGTGCACAAACCAGTTGGTTCCAGACATGGGTGGCCTAGTAGGGCTTCCTCTTGGAGTTGACTATGACTGGGAGACTGAGCAGAGGCCACACAGAGCAGGACAAGCTGCAGGGGTGGGAGCATGAATGCTGTCATCCTGAGAGGGGGCAGCAGGTTTGTGCCCCATGGAGCCACTGCCACTCCCCTGGGGCGGCGCCTCAGCAATCCTAGTAATCTGTTGGAGAACAGATTGCTGGGGTGCTGTGATGCCCTGGAAGCCCCTTTGCACACTGGTATTCAGAGCCATGATGGCAGCAGTCTAAGCTGCCATGGCAGCAAGCCGAGATTGCATGACAGGAGTCTGAGCTTCCACTGCAACACTCGGATGTCGGGTGGGTGCTGCTTGTGCTGCAATGGAAGCTGAAACATCGGCCATCAAACGCTGCATCATAGTTGGCTCCACAGGTGTGTTGATGGAGGTGGCCACCTGTTCCATGTTGGAATAAATGGGCTCCAAGCTCTGCACAAAGCCCTGTGCCAAGTTGGTGCTGGACTCTCCATGCTCCTTGGCATTGAATGCAAGCTTTCCGGCAGGCTTCCCAGTGCACCAAGCATTTGGGTGTGCCTTTTTTTTTTTTTAGCTTGGCCCATTGAAGTCCTCATCTGAGTCCTCTGCAGCAGAACTAGTGTGTGACTTCGCCCTCTGGCTTGCTGGCACCTGCGCTATCCTTTCCTCCAGCCCTGGCTCTAGCGCACTTGTGCCCGGTGTCTCACCGTGTGCAGATCCTGCCTCTATGCTCTCCTCTAAATTACATGCAGTGTCAGTATCTGAGCTGGTGGCTGTGACTGTGAAATCGAGTGACGATGTCCCTTCATCTTCACTGTCTTCCCGCTCTTCCACCACTGACTGGACTCCAGTTCTTGAGTATCTGAAATGAAAAAGGGACAAGGGTTGGATTATGGTGAGGGGAGAGGAGAAAGAAAGAAGTGCATGCTTACACTATCTCCAGCTTGTAAGTCAGAACAAATTGAGGGATGCGGGTGAAGTGTGATGAGAGAAGGAGGATTAGGTATGCAGATACCCTCATTTTCAATCACTTCAGCCCTGCCAGAGACCACAGCCTCAGCAATGGCCCTTCCCATAATGGCCAGCACCGTCTCCTTCATGGGGGTTAGAGCATGCAGGCGCGCCTCTCCCCATCCAGTTACTTCCTGCTGCCTCCAGTTGTGCGCCACCTTCTCCTGCAAGAAAGAGGGAAGTGTGTCAGTGAGTGTCGTACAATATGTTTGGGTGGTTGGCTGTCATGGTTGAATAGCTGCCAGTGTATGCAAGCTTTGAGATGTGGGTGAGTGGCTTGCAACAGTGCCAAGTGTGTAAGGGGGAGGTAAAGCATATGAATGGTAGTTATGAGTCCTGATTGATAGAGATTGTTGGTAGGTGAGAGATGGAGGCATGGTGATTTGAACAGTAGATGGCGCTAGTTGTTGTGTCGGTACCTTTCTACCTAGACACAATTTAGGACTCAGAACTCAGAGATTCAAACATGAAGTGCTTTATTGGAAGGAAAGGAAGTTCTGGAAAGTTCCGAACAAAGAGAGATAAACTTAACCGAGAGAATACCCAACCATTTATCTCCTGTGACAGCGCCACCACAGGTGGGAGGAGAACACACAATAAAACACACAATACATAACACTAGTGGTGCAGTTGGTAGGCTATGGCCTTTGAAGATGCACTCACTGACCTTGATAACTCGTGTGAGATCATTAAACTTCTTCCTGCATTGCATCCAGGTCCTTGGGGCTACACTCCTGGCATTGACCTCCGCCACTATCTCTTGCCATTCCCTTCTGAGCATGTGTCTGGAGGGCCTCCGACTCCCCTGAGGATACAGGACATCGCTCCTTCTTTCCACCTCTTCCACCAAATCCTCCAGTGCAGCGTCTGAAAACCTTGGTGCACAGACTCCCATGGTCAGGCATTGTTGATTCTTCCACAGTACAATATTCAGAATGATCTCAGCACCACCATAAGAACATAACATAAGAACATAAGAAATAGGAGCAGGAGTAGGCCAATCGGCCCCTCGAGCCTGCTCCGCCATTCAATAAGATCATGGCTGATCTGATCCTAACCGCCAATCCACTATCCCAGAACCATCTCCTGAATCTAACAGAATTAGACACACGAAATAGGAGCAGGATCAGGCTACACGGTCCCTGGGCCCGCTCCGCTACCCACAGGGCCATGACCGATCCGAACCTAGACTCATGTCCAATTTCCTGCCCGCTCCCCGTAACCTTTAATTCCCTTTACTTCTAGGAAACTGTCCATTTCTGTTTTAAATTTATGTAATGATGTAGCTTCTACAGCTTTTTGGGGCAACATATTCCATGGACCTACCACCCTCTGAGTGAAGTAGTTCCTCCTCATCTCAGTTTTGAAAGAGCAGCCCCTTATTCTAAGACTATGCCCCCTAGTTCTAGTTTCACCCATCATCGGGAACATCTTCCCCGCATCCACCCGATCCAACCCCTTCACAATCTTATATGTTTCAATAAGATCGCCTCTCATTCTTCTGAACTCCAATGAGTAGAGTCCCAATCTACTCAACCTCTCCTCATATGTCCATCCCCTCATCCCCGGGATTAACCGAGTGAACCTTCTTTGTACTGACTCGAGAGCAAGTATGTCCTTTCTTAAGTATGGACACCAAAACTGTACGCAGTATTCCAGGTGCGGTCTCACCAATACCTTGTACAACTGAAGCAATACCTCCCTATTTTTATATTCTATCCCCCTAGCAATGAAAGCCAACATTCCATTGGCCTTCTTAATCACTTGCTGCACCTGCATACTAACCTTTTGAGTTTCGTGCACCAGGACCCCCAGATCCCTTTGTACTTCAGTACTTTCCAGTTCCTTGCCATTAAGATAATAACTTGCTCTACTATTTTTCCTGCCAAAGTGCATAACCTCACACTTTTCATCTGCCAAATCTCTGCCCACTTACTTAGCCTGTCTATGTCCCCTTGCAGGTTTTTTATGTCCTCCTCACTCACTACTTTCCCTCCCATCTTAGTATCATCTGCAAACTTTGATATGTTACACTCGGTCCCCTCCTCCAAATCGTTAATATAGATTGTAAAGAGTTGGGGACCCAGCACTGACCCCTGCGGAACACCACTAGTTACTGATTGCCAGTCTGAGAATGAACCATTTATCCCAACTCTCTGCCTTCTGTTAGATAGCCAATCCTCTATCCATGCCAGAATATTACCCCCAATCCCGTGATTTTTTATCTTAAGCAATAATCTTTTGTGTGGCACCTTGTCAGTAGCCACAATGCACCTCCCCTTTAAGAGGTGCAGGCTAGCTTTAAGCAGTGCTAGGCACCAACAATATTGGGCGCCCTGCTGATGCGTGCAGCCAATGAACAGCTTGGGGAGCGCTGGCTGTACGCAGAAATCATGGAAATCAGCAGGCAGCACAAAGTTGGCGTCCTGCCTGCAGTGCAATCAGCGGACATGGGTAAATCGCGCAACGCGATCCCTGCGCCCATTTTCAGGGGTTATCTAATTTAACCCCCAATAAGTCTGGTAATTTGTGGGCTAGCACCTGAAAATGACCAGAAAATCTGCTGCATTGTTGTAAAAACCCAACTGGTTTGATAACCGCCTTCAAGAAAGCAAATCTACAACCCCGGCTTGGCCTGGCCTATAGATGATCCCAGTCCCACATCACATGCTTGACTCTTAATGCTCTCAGGGCAAGTAGAGTTGGACAACAACAATCCTGCCTTCTCAGTGTCACCCACATCCCAAGAACAACTAAAACAAGCTTTATCTGGGAGTCCATTCCACACGTTGGTCACTCATTTGTGTAAAGAAGAACTTTCTGATATCAGTCTGAAAATGACCTTTTACTAGTTTGAACCTGCACCCAGTTGCCCTATACTCACAATTAAATAAGTTTAGATTTGACCTTTTCCGTACTTTTAATCATCTTATATATAAGCTCACCCCTCAGATGCCTCCTTTCAAGACTGAAATAATGTCCATTCATTTGTAAAATTGACACTGTTCTACATTATAAGAAACAACAACTTTCATTTAAACATCGTTGTTCATGTAAAAGAACGTCTTGGAGCATATCACACGGAGAGAGGTCAGCACCAATCAGAAAAGGAAGTATTTGGGGGAAAACAGCAAAGGCAGTCAAGCAGATGGGTTCCCAGGAGGCTTTTGAAGGAAGGGTGAGAGGTCATCGAAGAAGTGGTTCTACAAGGCATAAGTATATCACACCAGCAATATCAATCAGAATAAGTCATTAATGCCCTGTGGCATACACACAGATTAGACAACTGCAGCTTTGACTCATCCACAAATCATTAATAAAGTGGGAGTAGATTATCGCATTGCATTTCTTGTAACAAAGGCTATTCAGAACTTTTCAATTAAAACACTGAGTAATATAAATGGAGAATTTTTTTTTCTAATGTTGTTAGATACTGTCAGCCATTTTATTGTTACATTTCAATGATGCAATCATTGAGAAACCTCTAAATGTGTTTTAAAATAAGAAAAAATTAATTGCATACACATAGGGCTAGATTTTCAGGGAGCTGTCAGGCGGGGTTTCAGGCGTGTGGGGGGGGGGGAAATCCCGAATTTGGGGGTCCCGACACCATTCCGCCCCACGTAAGTTTCAGGGGTAGCGGGTACCCGCCCCGCACTGGGACCCGCCGAAACCAGGCAGGAAGGGATTAGTGCCAATTAACTGCCTGTTAACAGGTAGTTAACAGGCAGGTTTTAGCCTAATCCCTATTTTGAGGGGTTTCGTGTGGGTTTCCCAATGGCTCCAAACCACGGCAGGTATAGCAGGCAGGCCGTCAGGTTGAAGGAGTTGGAGGGGTCGCGATGTCGGCGCTCAGGTGAGTGATGGGTGCATGAGTGCAAAGGTAAGTGTGTTTGGTGTGTCTAAAGTGTGTAAAGAACTTTTACTTACCTTAACAGCCTTTCTTCCTGTAGCCGTCGGGAGCGCATCACTCAGCCGGACTTAAAGCTGAACGGCTGCGATCTGTCAAAAGTGACAGCCTTCAGCTTTGAGTGCGGTGTGAGTTCTAACTGAGTCTGTGCAGAATGATTCATGTCAGAACTCAGACTGTCAGTGTTTCACAGCTTCAAACAGCTGTCAAACGCTGATCTTTCATCTGTCAAGGACTCTTGACAGATGAAATTTCAGTCTGTGACGTCACCTGTTGCTGGGTGGCCCTTAATTGGCCTGCTGAGCCCGCTGGGCGGGCTCAACAAGGTCAATCAAGGGAAAATCGCGCGGATTGGCCGGACGTTGAAGTAGGTGGGTCAAAAACCCGAAAGGGGAAGTCCCGCCTTCTTCCCGACAGGTTCGGCAAAATCTACCCCATATTTTCAGACTTCATTGTACAGATCCGCATTTTATGAGGTCAGTGTACAATTTTCACAGTTCTTACAAGATGCAATCAGTAAATGGGTGCCAGCACCTCGAGTACCTCAGCCAAGTGATTATTCTGCACAGCCTTGACTGTGAGTGCCACACAGCTATTGGACCAAGGCGTTTGGGCAAGTTCACAGCCAAGCCTGATGCTGCCCTCACTTGGCACCCATACACTGCCAATTTCTAGCAGGGTTTGAAATATTGAAATTAGGAATGGAAGCCTTTAAATTAGACTCCAGTTTATTCAGTACGGACCACACTGACACAGTCATCCATTCACTTAATTACGATTTTCATTCACACAATGTATTGTTTTGAGGCACAAGTCTCGACATGTCCTTTGTACATCATAGAATCATAGAAATTTACAGCACAGAAGGAGGCCATTTGGCCCATCTTGTCCAAGACGGCCAACAAAGAGCTATCCACCCTTATCCCACTTTCCATCACTTGGTCCGTAGCCTTGTAGCTTATGGCACTTCAAGTGCATATCCAAGTACTTTTTAAATGTGATGAGAGTCTCTGGCCTAGAAATTCACTGGCACCCCGTTTGGGCACCGGAAGTACCGCCCTGGAAGGAGTCGCGGCCACCCGCCGCAAAATTCAGTTTCAGCGCCCCAGACGGAAGCGCGGCGCTACTGGAGGCGCCCCGCATCCCTCTTGGGGCGCTGCAACAGAAAATCGCAGCACAACGTGCCACAGCGCCACACGCTGCGGCACGGCGCGCTGCGGTACTGCAGGCCTTCCTCCCCTTCTTAAAGGGGAGAGGGGCCTGCTGCAGCTCGCTCGAAGAGCGCGAGTGCCGGCAAAAGAGCCCGGCACCGAGGAGAAGTGCCGGGCTCTTGGGACACAGCCGGCACTCCGCAGGGGCGGGGGGAGGTGCTCAGGAGGCTGGGGACGGCGGCGCGGAGAGGTGCTGGCAGTCGGCCAGCAAAGAAAATGGCCGCCCCGCACCTCAGCGCCTCTACCGCCGCAGGTAGGCCCCCCTGAACCAGTCGCAAATTGCAACCGGCGTTAAAGCAGGGGGCGCTACTAAATTTCGCGATCGGGGCAGTAGCGGGGCACTGCGCACACTGATGACATCATCGGTAGCGGCGCAGCGCTAACGGCTAGCGCCGCCATTAGCGTCCCGCTAAATTTAGCGGGAGGCATGGCCAGTAGCGCAAAACCCACTAAGTGCCCTCTTTGGGCGCTAACGGGTGGCGCAGGCCACTGAATTTCTAGGCCTCTGCCTCCACCACCCTTTCACAGGCAGTGAGTTCCAGACCCCCACCACCCTTTGGATGAAAACATTTCTCCTCAGATCCCCTCTAAACCTCCGACCAATTATTTGGGCATTACCCTGGGTTCGTATAACACTGCGAAATGACTCATATTTTGGTTGATTGCTTCTGTTTGGCATTTAAATTTTCCCCAAAGACAAATTCATCAATTTTACAACTATTTAATCTACAACCCACAAATCACACTTATGCTTTGAAAAGCTCTGTGCAAGTACAATTTTCAAAAGGTTCGCAATGCACAGCCTGGAGCCAATGCATCAATAAAAGGTATAACAGAATAAACTTCAATTATTTTCTTCCATTGACTGTGCTTTTTTCATTCTCCAGCAGAGCTCAATGATCACATTTGAAGTTTTACAAGCCTCTGGGTTGCTGAATTACAGATGAAATGAAGCTACTGTATTTTTTTTTTAAAGGTGTAGGAATGGTCAAATTCCTATCCAGAGATTGAGTTCGACGCAGGCAATCAATCAAAAAGGTTTTTAATGTCAAACTAACGAGTTTAAACAGATTGATGCAAGAGAACTATGAATACAGGTCTTAACAGGTCGGAGGCTCCACGAGGACTGCCTGGGCGGTCCTGTGGATGGGGTCATGACGACATCACGTTCTTCCCGCGTTTAGGGTGATCACGTGATCGGCGGCATGACGTCATCACATTTGCCCATGCTCTTAAAGGGCCCGCGCCCTGTACATGCAAACAGTATATACATTGGTACAGATTTAGTCTGTAGCTAACACATCGTTAAAAGGAATTATGTACACTTGTTCAGGGTCTCCCAGTGGCTCTGCCACAAAGGGATATTTTTTAACCATTATTCTGGTCGGGGGTCATTCCCATGGATGCCATGCATGGAGGGCTGCCAGTGGGATTCCCACCACCAAGCGGAAGCCCACCAGTGCCACAGAGCAAAATTGCAGAGTGCTGCAGTCAGACGACCACTGCTGCACTCAAATATGTGGCAAAGGACCTTAATGGGGCAGATGGTGCCTGAAGACAAAGCGATTTTTTTTAATGCCCCAGCCGAGACCGAGATATTACAAAATATGTGGATGGGCCAGAAATGGAAGGAGAAGGAAGCCTCTACCAGGCCCTCTTCCTGCAGTAAGAGAGTTTTTGGACCTTCCCGCCACTACCTGGGTCCTACCACCACCGCTCCCAAGGTCGTGCAGGGAAGTGGCAGGAAGAGGGGCTGACGGAATGGAAATGAGCCAGAAACCCGTGCCACTACCGGTATTTACATACAACAGACTGTGCAGGAGAAGGGGAGAGAAATTCAGTTTGGGGCGAGGAGGCTTCACTGCCCCATTTTCCCCACATTTCTGCCAATATTATAGCAGAGGAAAATACAACCCAAAGTGTTTACAGCCAAGGCTAAACCAATCACTACTTTGCCCCCTATACATAGAAACATAGAAAATAGGAGCAGGAGTAGGCCATTCGGCCCCTCAAGCCTGCTCCGCCATTCAATGCGATCATGGCTGATAATCCAAATTCAGTACCCTGTCCCTGCTTTCTCCCCATACCCCTTGATCCCTTTAGCTTGAAGAAATATATCCAACTCTTTCTTGAATATATTTAATGAATTGGCCTCTACTGCCTTCTGTGGTAGAGAATTCCACAGGTTCACCACTCTCTGGGTGAAGAAATTCCTCCTCATCTCTGTCCTAAATGGCTTACCCCTTATCCTTAGACTGTGACCCCTGGTTCTGGACTCCCCGACCATCGGGAACATCCTTCCTGCATCTAGTCTGTCTAGTCCTGTTAGAATTTTATAAGTTTCAATGAGATCCCCTCTCATTCTTCTAAACTCCAGTAAGTGCTCAGTAAGAGAAAACTAGTTGGTGAAAGACAACATGAACTGCTGCTGCTAATGATGATGAACGATTCTTCAGTGTCACTGATAGTTTTACTCCCACACAGACGACAGTAAACAGTAACCTTAACCTGCCAACAGGAACGGTTGCATGGGGTACTTACAGGCCTACTCCCTGTGGACTCAGATACTGGCAGATGGAGATTAGCCTGTAAAAGAAATACAAGAAGAGATTACGAAGCAGCAGTCATTTTAGAACATCGGGCTGCACACAGCAAGAGGACGTTGTAGGAAACAAATGGCTTAAATAACCTACTTCTAGTGGTTGCAGGCAGCACATAAGAAAATATTCTGGGGTAGCAACTGACAGCATTCCCACAATCTACCAGAATCTCCAGTAACCATGGTGCAACAAGTGGTGGTTAATCCTCTATAAAATTCTGAAGTCCCAATTAACTCCATTATTCACCTTGAATTTATGCATGACAATGGTGCAGAATAAGTGAAGTTAATGGGTCAGAGAATCTCGCAGGGTGTATAATGGGGGCTGATCCATTACTGCTTGTTTTATTCCCCCGTCAACGTTTAAAGTTCCACCCTTGTTGCTATTTAATTACTAAAATGGCAAAAAAAATGTATTAAGTTGATTGCAGTGCCTCAGGACTTGATCTGTGGTTTGAACCCATAGCAATGTGAATGAACACTCCTGCCCATTACCTATTGAATCAAAAGACGTCTCTCACCAGCCACCCAGGAAGCATCTTAGTGTCAGAACACATATGATATAAATATTATGGGGTGGGTTTACAATGTGGTTTGAAAGCATCTTTTTTTTTGCTAATCATTTATTACATCTGGGCCTAGAGTTTCCGCTAGGTAAAACCAGCGCAATTCACCTGAAATCGGCCAAACCAGCGTGAAGGATCGCGGAATTTTTAAGCGCAAGTTAGGTCGTGTGTAAATCGAGTTTTCGCCATCTTTAACACGGGTTTAAAAAACATCGTGCTGCAAGCCTGCCCCGCCCACAAAAATGTCCAGATCGAATTAATCAGCATAGCGAGTTTGCTCCGATTGTGCCCGTTTGCGGCCCTTCAAGGAGGCGCTTAAAATTAAGCTGTGTTTTTAGGCACAAGGGCACTAGTCGGCACATTGTAAAAGTTTTTAAATATTAAAAAATATTTAATTTACTAAGAAACTGACCAGTGTGCACCAATGAAACTAGTAAATGATTCTGTATAGTTTTTTTTAAAGTAATTTTCAGTTATTTAAAATCACATTACTAACAAGTGGAGCACTGGACATTTTTATTAAAAACCCATTTTCAGCTGTATTAATAAATTTGCACCATGGTACCACACTTAAATACATCAAGGAATATTTTTTAATTAAAAAAAATAAACAATTATGTTCTATTACGCTGCCCAATTGCGCTGGTTCTTGGTTCTTGCAAGATTTTACGTTTTTAACTCTGCAAATGAGTTTAAGCGGATACTTAAACCATAACTTCACTTCAGAAAAACAGCACAATTTCCAAGCGCAATTTGCACCCAGATTACAGATTGCTCCCAAAACAAAAACTCTAGCCCCCGATCTTTAAAAACAGGACACAGACCCATCATAGCTTGGCTAGGTGATAGCATACTTGCTTCTGAGTCAGAAGTTTGTAGGTTCAAACCCCATTCTAGAACTTAAGCACATAATCTAGGTCGACACTTCATTGAAGTACTGAGGGAGTACTATATATTTAGAAATAGCGGGGGTGAAATTTAACCTTGGGGAGGGGGGGATGCAAAATGGGCGGTCGCAGCTCGGCTACCTCTTATACACCCCACCCAATTTTCCTTTCCATTAATGCCAATGTTCGGATGAATGTATAAGATCCCACGGAACCGATTTGAAGATCAGTGGTGTTCTCTGGGTACCGTGGCAGTATTTATTCCTCAACCAACACTATTAGAAAAAACTGATTTACAGGTTATTTATCTCATTGCTGTTTATGGTAGGCTGTGCGCAAATTGTCTGCCACATTTACCTGCATAACAACAGTGACTACACTTCAACAGTACTGTAATTCATTAGCTATGAAGTACTTTGGACATGCTGTAGACAGGAAAGGCACTACACTGATCAATAAAAGTTCTTTCTATTGATCAATAACAGGTCAAACTCCCAATTTGCTTGCAGACCCATTATTGTACTAAAAGCACACATAACCACTGCCAAAATGTATACAGTCCTTTGAAAGTCATTCTTTTACTGTATGTTTGACAGTCCATAGTATTAAAAAATATTGGGCAGAATTCAATTACTTTATTGTAGTAATACAACTTTTAATGCACGGATACTTAAAGTTATATAATTGGCGAACTTTCTTTTTAAAAAGTTGTTTTCATGAAGGCAGGGGGTGTTAGTAATGGGAATAGGAACATTTTCCATTTCGGCCATCTCCTGTCAGAGTCAAGCACTCGCAGCTCACGTACAGCACAATTGCATGCAATGTGTAGCTTCCTCTAGTCTGCCCCAATAATGTGCGCAAGCCTCACCTCTCAAGAGCACCTCGTACTGTACCAGTGTGATGTTTTTCCACCACCTGCACAATACTAGTAACAGTTGAGTGACAACTGGTTGATTCAATCCAGCTAAGGTACTACCTCCTCAGCATTCAACACCCCCAACATGATCATCACTAGATCACAATTTCTCTCTCTTAGTACCCTGATACAGATACCACCCATCCCTGGGAATTTTTAAGATTGTCTCGGACCTCCATCTCCTCGACATTGAAGGCTTTTCTGATCGCTTTCTGATCAGTGGTATCTCTAATATATACTTCGACAATGCGATCGTTGAGTACATTAACTCAGGGTGGAAGTGGTCTCACTTGGAGCACTAAAATAGTAAATAGGCTGCTTCCCCCAATGGTCAGAGGAAAATACACGAAAGCTGTTGAGAATTCTTGGCTCATTGGTCCCATGCTAAAAACACTTGGGAGAAAATACTGTGCGTTATGTTTAACAAATTGATTAACACGTTCAAGTTAAATTCCTCTGTTCTCTATTTTAACAGAGTTTTGTACCTGTTGTGTATGTCCCTTTAAGGGAATAACTGGTCTCAGACTGCAGTACCGGCAGTGACCACCCCTGTATAAAAGGCCCTAGCAGGCTTCTGTAGTTTCAGTTTCCAGGTTGTCTCCATTCAGTAAAGACTTGTTAAACCAACTCCTGCATTCCGTGTCTCCATTAACACACGGATCTAATACTGGCGACGAGTAAGAAACGAACTTACCTGCAACTCGGCAGCACCTCAGACGACGTTATTGAAGGTCGAAGCCAGAAGAAAGAAAACAAAAAATAATCCAAAGAAACTCGAGAAACAGGCGTCGACCGTGGGCAACCGCCCTCCAAATCATCGGATTGAAAACTTGCAGGAGAGACTGTCAAGAGCCAGGCTTGGTTCCGCAGTCTGTGGTTTCCCAGCTAATCGGGCTGGTGGCAGGTAGTGCACTGATCCTTCCTGGGCTGCGGCGGGCTAGAGCTCGATCGGGTGGCTCTGCAACGGGGCCGGGCAGCGAGTCGGGAAGCAAAGAGAGAGAGAGAGAGGGTGGAGCACACAGGGCGCGGCCGGTGCTTCACAGCCGGGCAGCGTTCGGACCTAAGAAGAGGGAGGGAAGTGTCCCAGAGGGTCCGCTCCATGACGGGAATGGTTAAAAATAAAAATACCGCGGAGAGCGGCGTTGACAGCAGCAGCAGCGGCGGGAAAGCGCGGGAGGCGCCATCTTAACTCGGCGGGGAAGAAGGAAAAGCGTGGGAGGCGCCATTTTGATCCATCGGGGATGAAGGAAAAGCACGGGAGGCGCCATCTTAGATTTTTAAGATGCCAAAGACTGGCAATATCACTGCCTTCGATAATGCAATAGAAGACTGGACCACGTATGTGGAAAGAGTCGAGGTATATTGCGAGGCAAACGAAATAGCCGATGAGAAAAAGGCATCGGTATTGCTAAATTTAATGGGCGCAAGAATGTACGGCCTATTGCGGGACCTGATTACTCCAGCCAAACCGAAGGTGAAGAGTTTTAACGAAATTGTTGCTATCTTACAGGAACACCTAAATCCTACGCCACTGCTGATAGCAGAAAGATTTAAATTCCACAGGAGAAATCAGCATAAAAATGAGAGCAATGCTAATTACCTTACGGAACTACGCAAGCTATCAAACCACTGCCAGGTCGGAGCAGGACTGGCAGATACTTTACGGGACAAATTTGTCTGTGGACTCCTGAGTGAAGGAACCCAGAAGAGGTTACTCTCAGAGAAAGAGCTGACGCTAGATAAGGCTTTCAGCGTGGCAGTATCGTACGAAGCAGCAGCAAGGGGAGCTGCGGAAATACAACAAAAGCCACAAGAATACGGCACCCACAAAATGACACGGGGATTTGCAAAATGTTATCGCTGCGGCAGAACAAACCATGACCAGAAGGACTGCTGGTCCAAGGACAAAATATGCAGGCAATGCGGAAAGATGGGACACATTGCACGAGTTTGCAGGTCTGGGAAGAAGACCAATGACAACAAAAAGGCTACTAAGGAACCGTACAGGAAAGTACAAAAGATGACGGACAGTAGTTCCGAAGACCAGATGAGCGATAGTGAATCCGGGAACAAGAGACTAAGCTGTCTCAAACTTCACAACGTAATCGCAAAAGAGGATCACCGAACCATTTGGGTCACCCTCACGATAGCAGGGTCCCAAGTCAAAATGGAATTGGATACAGGATCAGCTCTAACCGTCATGAATCGACGAGACTACGAGCGGCTTTTCTCACACATACCCTTGAGAGAGACATCCATTGTCTTGAGGACGTATACGGGGCAAAAAGTATACCCCAGAGGAAAAATAAGGGTGCCTGTCGAATACAACGGCAAGAAAATACAGAAATTGTATCTCTACATTCTGCAAGATGGTGGACCACCATTATTGGGACGTGAATGTATCAGAAAGATAAGTTTAGACTGGCACTCCATTCAGGCTGGTAAAAAGGATGACGACGTCACTCCTGGACGATTGTCAACAATCTTAGCTGACGCCAAAGAGGTATTTCAACAAGAACTGGGCACTCTTAAAGGCATAACCGCCTCGATAAAAATAGAGGAGAATGCAATTCCCAAGTTTTTCAAAGCAAGACCGGTACCATATGCAATTCGCCCAGCCATCGAGGCAGAGCTGGAGAATCTGGAGAATGCAGGCATGTTATCTAAGGTAGACTGGAGTGAGTGGATGACACCCATCGTTCCTGTCATGAAGAAAACGTTAAACAATAAGTCTGAGGAGCCAAGGAAGGTTCGCATCTGTGGGGACTTCAAGGTAACAGTGAACCCAGTCCTTCACACAGTACAATATCCTCTTCCAAGGATAGAAGGTATCTTCGCCTCACTATCTGGAGGGAAGCGTTTTACAAAAATTTACCTAGCACAAGCATATTTGCAGATGGAGGTTGAAGAATCCTCCAGGAAGTATCTCACGATAAACACTCACAAAGGTCTTTACCAGTATAATCGACTGGTATTCGGAGTAGCATCAGCTCCGGCAATACGGCAAAGAGCGATGGAACAAGTCCTGCAAGGGATTCCGAGGACTCAGTGTTACTTGGACGACATCCTAGTGACAGGTGAAGATGACAGTGAACACCTTGCCAACCTACAGCAGGTGCTCACTAGACTACGTGAACATGGGCTACGAGCCAATCGCCCCAAGTGCGAGTTTTTTAAGAAACAGATATCGTATTGTGGCCACGTGATTGATGAAGAGGGGTTGCACAAGTCCCCTGACAAAATTGAAGCGGTAGTTAAGGCTCCAGCACCTGAAAATGTGTCGCAACTGAGGTCATTCCTCAGATTGGTGAATTACTACCATAAGTTTTTGCCGAATTTGTCCACAATTCTGCATCCACTGAACGCCCTACTACGAACGGGAGTAGCATGGAAATGGAGCGATGAATGTAAGCAGGCCTTTCAGAAGAGTAAGGACCTAATCACTTCAAGAGAAGTATTGGCTCACTACAACCCATCACTACCGATAAGACTGGCGTGTGATGCGTCTCCCTACGGCATTGGGGCAGTACTGTCACATAAATTCCTTGATGGTTCTGAGAGGCCGATAGCTTTTGCGTCACGCTCGTTAACTTCAGCCGAGCGTAACTACGCCCAGATTGACAGAGAGACCCTCAGCCTGGTGTGGGGGGTGAAGAAGTTCAATCACTACCTGCACGGTCAGAAATCTACTCTACTAACTGATCATCAACCTCTCGTCTCCATTTTCAACCCTCAGAAGGGCGTACCGATAATGACGGCACAACGGCTACAGAGGTGGTCCCTTTTCCTAGGGGCTCACCAATATGACATCGAGTACAAAGGAACTAAACAGCATGGGAATGCTGATGGATTGTCGCGCCTACCGTTGCCGACGGTGGAAGAAGAACTGGCAGTGGATCCAGTGGAGTTATTCCACTCGACTATAGTCGAATGTCTCCCTGTGACGAATGCAAACATAGAAAAGGAAACACGAAATGACCCGACACTCTCCTGGGTCTATGATTTAACAGTGAAGGGATGGCCAGCACATGGCGAACCACTGCTGCCAGCATTCTCGCCGAGAATAGAACAGCTGTCAGTGTGCAGAGGAACCTTGATGTGTGGATCCAGAGTAGTAATTCCACCCAAATTGAAGGATAGAGTGCTCAATGAGCTTCATGAGGGTCATCTGGGAGGGGTAAAAATGAAGAACTTAGCCAGAGCGTTTGTGTGGTGGCCGGGAATCGATAGAGAAATCGAAGAGATGACCAAGAGCTGTACAGGATGCCAGAAGGTCCAAAACGCCCCACCACAAGCCCCTCTACATCCATGGGAGTGGCCCTCATCTCCATGGCAAAGGGTGCACATCGATTTTGCTGGTCCCTTTATGGACTCGGTGTTTTTAATTGCGGTGGATGCACATTCAAAGTGGCCAGAGATAATAAAAATGTCCTCAACCACCACAGAAAAAACTATCACAGTCTTACGAACCATATTCACCAGGAATGGGCTGCCTGAACAGATTTGCTCTGACAATGGACCACGGTTTGTGTCTGAAGAGTTCCGGAGGTTCTTAAAGAACAATGGTTTTAAGCATTACACATCCGCCCCATATCACCCAGCCACTAATGGATTGGCCGAGAGGTTTGTTCAAACATTCAAGAAGGCTATCAAGGCAATGTGTAATGAAGATATACCCCTACAACACAAGGTGGATAACTTCTTGTTTGCCTACCGGAATGCGACACATGCGGTTACCAACCAAACTCCAGCCATGATGTTCTTCAATCGAAGACTACAATGCCGCTTGGATTTGGTTAAGCCAAACGTCAGAAGAGATGTGGAGAACAGGCAGTTTCAGAATATGAATGAAAGGGCGACCAGGAGTTTTAAGATAGGTCAACCAGTTTTAGCCCGGGACTACCGCACAGAGAAATGGCAGCCAGGAACGTTCTGTACACGGCAAGGACCTCTAATGTATACCGTGGACGTTGGAGAGAGCATTGTAAGACGCCATGCTGACCAGATTCTAGAGTCGCTGGAAAACGTCAACTCCACACCACGATCTGATACACCTGGCGATGAAACCGAAGTACCAATTGCATCTACCGCAGAATCGGTGATATTGGAAGCAGACGAACCAAACAACGACATTGATCCCGACTCAACCTTGCCAGAAGAACCTGATATCCCAAAGAGGCGTTATCCAGACAGAATCAGGGAGCCTCCTCAAAGACTGAACTTATAATTGCTTAACTTCAACCAAAGTATCTAGCAGCCGTAATTGTAATTGTAATTAGTTATTATTTAGTTGTTAAATGAATGTTATGTACTGTTTATCTAAAAGGGGAGGAATTGTTGTGTATGTCCCTTTAAGGGAATAACTGGTCTCAGACTGCAGTACCGGCAGTGACCACCCCTGTATAAAAGGCCCTAGCAGGCTTCTGTAGTTTCAGTTTCCAGGTTGTCTCCATTCAGTAAAGACTTGTTAAACCAACTCCTGCATTCCGTGTCTCCATTAACACACGGATCTAATAGTACCAGTTTGCTTCATGAAGGTTGAGGACTTTGTTAAAACCGGGTACAGAAGAATTTCTGCTCCCAGTGGATCTGTGCCACTAACACTTCCCTCTGAAGTGAAGGAGAATTTCCCACGACAAGTGAGGCAGAAGCTGCTCCTAAATATGAGCAAGATGTTGGAGCCCCCATCCATAATGGAACACTGCATACAGAATGTGTATACCCTTGTACAAGCCCTTGGTCAGGCCGCACTTGGAATACTGTGTCCAGTTTTGGTCTCCTCACATTGTGGGTGATATTAAGGCTTTGGAAAGTGTGCAGAGGAGGGCCACTAGACTAATTCCCAGTCTAAAGCATCTTAATTATCAAGATATAGGCTAAAAGAGTTGGGACTCTGTAAAGTCTGTGGGTTGTATAGCGAAGTAATACACAGACTACAAGAGTAACTTAAACAGGACTTTACTATTCGAAGGTCAGGGCGAATCTGCCCAATAAATTCTGCCACAGCACTTATATACCGGTGGGGTCACCGTCGGTATTACAGTATACAGCAGCCAGGATAAAGTAGTGCCACACCTAAAATAGTTCTCTTAAAGGTGGACGGTTACATACAATAGTTCTCTTAAAGGTAGAACAGTTACATACACTACAATCCTCCCTTTTTAGCTTACAACATACTTATTCCCCATTAACATAACATCATAACATATCCAACTTCATGTTACAACAGTTCACAGAGGTAGTCTCTGCGGAAACAGTTCACAGATTCAGTCTCTGCGGGAAACAGTTCACAGATTCAGTCTCTGCGGGAAACAGTTCACAGATTCAGTCTCTGATCTTCTTGACTCGGTCCGGACCACACCTCCGTGGTGTAGTCGGGTCACCTTGCTAGAGGGACTCATCCCATAGTCCTTCCCTAGACTTAACAGCTTTACTTCCATCACTTCTGAACCAGCATTGCTGACTTTTTAAAACAAACAAAAAACAGTTGGATTACCTTGGGAAATTTTCCTACTTTCCAACTGATTTGGCTCCGTTCGGGGGACCACGTGTGTGATCGGGTAGAGGTAATAATGGTTCAGATGGTTATCATCTTCTGCTTCGTCTTTTCCTTTTTTGCTTCTTGGAGACTCTCGGGGCTCCATTGTCAGCTGCCAGCTGTAACGCCACCATCTCCCTATGTTCCTTAGACTTTAAGTGATTCATCCTGATTTCGGCACTTTGGGAGTTCTCGGCACAAGCTGGGCAGACCAGGTCCTCGTAATATTCAGTGTCACTCAACAGATCATGGTAATATTCGGTGTCGTCCTGAGCTAGGCCAGCGAGAGTGTCTTCTATTTCCTCCTTACCCAGCTGGACGTTAGCCGACTTTTGTTCCAAATCCCGACATCTGTCCTGAAGAGACTTCATCATGCGTTCAGATTCATCCCGCTTTTTCTGGGCTTCCTGCAAGTCTTTTACTAATGACCTCATTTGTGATTTCAATACTTCAACTTCATTCGGAGATTGATTGATCGGACTATTCAATCCCTCTACTGAAGTAGCTGTTTCAGTATTCTGTTGTTCTACATTGCCGTGAGTCAGCGTACTTTTGGCATCCAAGGGCTGTTCTGCTGCAGACTTCTCAGTCTGGGTTGCCACCTCAGCTCTTCCAATGACTTTTGAGAGCTCCCTTCCCTTTGAAGATTGAGGCTCGTATTTAAGTTTTTCCCATTTTAGAGTTTTATCCCTCAGCATATGAATGAGTTGGCTGACTGTTAACTCTTCTGCCATCATCCCTTTTCCATTAACTACAGGGCTGTTTATAACCTTGCCCTGGAGGAGTTGGCTGACTGTTAACTCTTCTGTCCTCATCCCTTTTCCATTAGCTGCAGGGCTGTTTAGAACCTTGTCCTGGGGCTCCTTTGCTGCTTCTACTTCGCCATCATCCGCAGCCCCCATCATTCGAATTTCCACAAATGAATCGTCCGGTGATGCTGCACCCAACTTCAGTAGGAGCTCGGAAGTCATGTCGACCAACTCAGCTTTTCCTGCCTGCAACCTGCTAACCAGCGCCTTCAGTTGCGGCACATCTTGTTCCGTCAGATTGGAGCACGCCCCTTCAGAAGCCGAATCAGCTTTGATTCGTTTGGCCTCCTCGTGCAGACGGTTTGTGTGCTCCTGCTCCCTTTTCTTCCCCAGCTGCTTCTGTTGTCTTTCCAGATTCTCCCATTCGGTATCATAGAACTTTTTCATTGCTTTCATCTCTTGCTCGAGACGGCAATTCAATTGTTCTAATTGCTGTCGTAATCTGAAATAAGTTTGCGTTCGAGCTCGATGTTCCTCAGTAATATATATGTCTGTAACTTGAACAGACTCAGAATTCTCTGTCAAGCTATGTTGTTGTTGTTCAGAGGAATTCTGTTCTGAAACTTTGTTCTCCTCTGGAGCATAAGCCTTTATGCCCACATTCGTTCTACCAACCTTAGTCAGCAAGTTCATTTTAGACTTGTCTTTCATGCTTGGGCTGGTCTTATCGTCATCCGTTTCAGAGTCTGAGCTGATTGTCTGCCCCGAGTCCTCACTCGTTATTGCTTTGAGGTAGTGCCATTCCATGTCTATTTTCTTGATCCACTCCCATCCTAGAAGTGGTGGTCCTCCCTCAGGTAGTACGTATAAATCCATTCCGGGGTGTTCTTTGCCCCTGTCTCTCACCTTGACTCTTATCTTTCCCATGGGGTATACTTTATGCCCCGTGTATGTCTGCAATACGAACTTGGTATCTCTCAAGGGTATATGTGAGAATAGCCGGTTGTAATCCCTTCGATTTATGACTGATAGGGCTGATCCAGTGTCCAATTCCATTCTCACTTGGACTCCGGCTATTTTTAGCATGACCCAGATAGTTTGTAGGTCAGCTTCCTTACTCACATTATGAATTCTCAGATTACCCAGTTCCTGGCCGCTTGGGTCTGAATCCGAATTCTATTCATCTGAACTCTTCTCAACCACCTTGTGTACTTTGTTGTACTTTTCCTGTGATGGCTTTTTTTTTTGGTTGTTGGTCTTCTTCCCTGACCGGCATACTTTGGCTATGTGACCCAGTTTGCCACATTTCCTACAGTCCTGGTTTTTAAACCAGCATTGGTTCTGGTCGTGTGTTGTCTTCCCACAACAATAACATTTCGTTGCACCCGAAGTAATTTGATCCACACTGAGGACCGCTGCCTTCAGCTGCATTTCCGCAGTTCCTTTCGCTGCGGCTTCGTGTGATGCTGCAATAAGGACAGCCCTATCCAGTGTAAGGTCGTTCTCTTCGAGCAGTCGCTTTTGCGTTCCTTCCTTTGACAACCCGCACACGAACTTGTCTCGCAATGCCTCTGTCAGATTTCCTCCAAACTGGCAGTATTTCGCTAGTCTACGCAGCTCAACCAAGTACTCCGCGTTGCTTTCCTCTTTTCGTTGCGTTCTCCCGTAAAATTTAGATCGTTCCGCTAACATCAGCGGTACGGGGTTAAAATGATCCTTCAGGACAGCAACAATATTATCGAAAGACTGATCCGCCGGTTTAGCTGGTGATAGAAGATGCTTCAATAACCCGTATGTCCTCGCACCCATTGAGTTTAATAAGGTTAGAGCTTTTTGATAATTTGCTATCTTATTAGCCGTACAATATATCTCGATGCGTTCTACATACGTGGGCCAGTCTTCCACCTCGGCATTGAAACCGTTGCTGTTACTATGCTTAGGCATCTTCACACTCTTCCTGAGAAACAACAACAATATTCTTTAACTTTTTTTTTTCCAGATGGCGGTTTCCCGCGCTTATCTTCTTTCCCCGCCCACTTTAAAAATGGCGGTTCCCGCTTCTGTCTTCTTCCCCGCCTACTGGCGGCTTCCCGCGTTTCTTCCCCTGGCAGGAGGGGTAAGCTTCCCTCGGGCGACAGCCGTTGGCTTTCAGGTTTGCAGCCTGCGCGTCGGCTTCAGCGCGTTCCCTTCTCTCGGCAGGGCAGCCGATGCTGGGTACAACCCGTTGGCGGCGAACAGTTTCAGCCGCTGGGCTGGATCTCGCTCAGCCTTCCTCGCTCGGGCTCTGTCTCTCCCGCTCGCTCGGGCTCCCAATCGCGCCTCCAGCCCTCTCGCAGTCCGGTGCTTCCCTCCCCGGCTGCGGCTACGTTCTCCGCGGTTTATTTATTTTATATTGTCCCGCGCCTTACGATCCGGTCGCAGCGCTTCGTGGCCTCAGTCACTGTCTGGCCTTTTTCACCCCAATCGCGCCTCCCAGCTTCTCGCAGTCCGGTGCTTTCCTCCCCGGCTGCGGCTGAGTTCTCCGTGGCTTATTTATGTTTATATCTTCCCGCGCCTTACGATCCCGGTCGCAGCGCCTCGTGGTCGCGGTATTTGTCCGGCCTTTTTCGCCGTCGCGGTCTAGTCGTCTCACGACGCTCCCCAGCCCGCTTGTACCGCGGCTTCTGCTCCACGCTGCCCCAGTCTCAGCGCCTCTGGGCCCGACTTCTGTCCGGCTCCTTTCCCCCTCGACCGTGGTCGAGTGCACCGGCCTTATCCTCCGTTTATTTGTTTCTATTTTCCCTTTACTCACAGTCACCGTGGCCGACTTGCTTCTCGTGTTGATCGGCTCACTCACCACCGTGGCAGAAGGGACAATCTGTGCCTGTTGCTGATGGAAGACTTCGTGTTTGAAATCTTCCTCCTTTCTTGGTCTGCAGACTCGAGTTTTCTCTCAGCAAAACGACGAGGGCGGGTGCCTCTTCTCGACGCTCGTTTACTTCTTCAGAAGTATTGTTGCCGCAGGGTAAGATCGAACTCGTCGCCACTGTAAAGTCTGTGGGTTGTATAGCGAAGTAATACACAGACTACAAGAGTAACTTAAACAGGACTTTACTATTCGAAGGTCAGGGCGAATCTGCCCAATAAATTCTGCCACAGCACTTATATACCGGTGTGGTCACCGTCGGTATTACAGTATACAGCAGCCAGGATAAAGTAGTGCCACACCTAAAATAGTTCTCTTAAAGGTGGACGGTTACATACAATAGTTCTCTTAAAGGTAGAACAGTTACATACACTACAGACTCTACACTTTAGAGAGGCGTAGACTGAGAGGTGATCTGATTGCGGTTTAAGATAATGAAGGGAATAGAATTTGTTCCAGTTGACAATTTGTTCCAATTAAATAGGTTAGGGAGGACCAGGTGTCACAAATTTAACTTATATAAGGTCAGATCTAGGTTAGATGTCAGGAGGGGGGTTCTGGGAATAGTGGACCTCTGGAATAGGCTGCCGTCTCGTGCGATGGATGCTGGTTCATAGGATCTATGGTGCAGAAACAGGCCATTTGGCCCAACCAAGACACGCCAGTGTTTATTCTCCACTTGAGCCTCCACCAGTCTTTCCTCATCTAACTCTATCAGCACAACCCTCTATTCCCTTCTCCCTCATATGCTTGTCTAGCCTCCCCTTAAATGCATCTGTACTATTTTCCTCAACTACTCCCTGTGGTAGCAAGTTTCACATTCTCACCACTCTCTGGGTAAAGAAGTTTCTTCTGAATTCCCTATTTAATTTCTTGGTGACTATCTTATATTGATGGTCTCTAGTTATGCTCTTCCCCACAAGTGGAAACATTCTCCCTGTACCCACTCTATCAAAACCTTTCATAATTTTAAAGACCTCAATTAGGTCACCCCTCAGCCTTCCTTTACAAGCGAATAGAATCCCAGCCTGTTCATCCTTTCCTGATGGGTATACCCTCGCATTTAAATCTTCTCTGCACCATCTCCAGTGCCTCTATATCCTTTTTATGACATGGTGACCAGAATTGTACACAGTACTTGAAGTGCAGTCTAACCAACGTTCGATACAAGTTTAGCATAACTTCACTACTTTTCAATTCTATCCCTCTAGAAATAAACCCTAGTGCTCTGGACTTATTACATGCAGATAGCACCCTCTAGTGGTAGTTATTGTATAGCAGTGTGTTATTTGACCTTCTTCCTGTCTGCCCCGGAAGTAGTATTCCAGGGAGTGTTTTGCTGAGTTGTGAACAAAGCCACATGAAGCAGCCATTCTCAATCCTCCTCCATCCTTCCTTATACACTAGGCAAGACACAATCTCTGTGAGTATCCTTGTTTAGTAACATGATAACAACCTTGTCGGTATAGTATTTTGACAATACTTTGTCTATAAGAAGTTTATTAGCTGTTAGCTACCGAGGTTTAGCTTCAGTGCTATTTACTTATACAGTTAGCCTATTCTGTTTTCATAAACATGTTTGTATCTTATGTAACATCTAATGTATAGTACTCAGCTCTGTGTACAAAACATACTTTGTCTTTGTTTACAGTTTCACAATTTTATTCAAGTAAAGTTTCAAAACCGCACCCTGCTTCTCGAGGAGTTATTTGAATGAGTGTTTAGCTGACTGGATAACTGGATAGGAGTACGTCTAGCAAGACCAGTACACCTAGTGCCTGGTTTGCTTTTTTTTATGGCCTTGGTAACCTGTGTCGCAACTTTTAGTGAGTTGTGTATTTGTACTCCGAGATCCCTTTGTTCCTCTATCCCACCCAAATTCCCACCCTCCAAGTAATAAGTGACCTCGCTATTCTTCCTACCAAAATGTAATACCTCACATTTATCTGTGTTAAATTTCATTTGCCAATTATATGCCCATTCTGCAAATTTATTAATGTCTTCCTGTAATTTGTTGCAGTCCTCCTCCGTATTAACTATCCCGTCCCCCTCCCCAATTTGGTGTCATCAGCAAATTTAGAAATTGTGTTTTTTATTCCAAAGTCTAAATCGTTAATATAAATTATGAACAGTGGTCCCAGCACTGATCCTTGTGGAACACCACTACCCACCTTCTGCCACTGTGAATAGCTACCCTTTACCCCACTCTTTGCTTTCTGTCTTGAAGCTAGCTAGCTATCCATTCTGCTACTTGTCCCCTGACTCCACATTCTCTGACCTTATTCATTCGTCTATTATGTGGTACCTTATCAAATGCCTTTTGAAAATCTAGATAAATTACATCATCTGCATTACCTTTGTCTATTCTCTCTGTAATCTCTTCAAAAAATGCAATGAGGTTGGTCAAGCAAGACTTTCCCTTTTGAAATCCATGCTGACTATTCATTATTATATTTTTGGTTTCTAGATGTTCTTTTGTCTCCTTTAGTAGGGATTCTATTATTTTTCCTACCAACAATGTTAAGCTGACTGGTCTATAGTTCCCTGGACATGTTCTATCTCCCTTCTTAAATATAGGTATTATGTTAGCTATCCACCGGTCCTCTGGCACTACACCTTTTTCAAATTAATTATTAAATATGTGTAGTAATGCCTCTGCTATCTTTTCCCTAGATTCTTTTAAAATGTTATTTCATTACCAATCTCATGATCCAATGTCACGTTCACCTGTTCTAGCTCCTTGGTAAATACTGAAGCAAAGTAATTATTTAATATTTCTGCCATCTCTCTACCACTGCCTGTGGTATTATCCTGTCCATCCCTTAGTGGCCCTATTCCCATCCCAACCTTCCTGTTTTTATTGATGTGCCTGTAAAATATTTTACTATTTTGTTTTATGTTCCTTGATAATTTAATTTCATAGTTCTTCTTTGCCTTCCTAATTGTTTTTTTGACTTCTCTCCTAATCTCTTCATATTTTCCCTTATCATGCTCTTCCTGCTGCCCATGTACTTAATGGCCCAGAAATTCGGGTCTCCACGGGTGAGTACACATGGGGTACTCACCCGTAAGCCCAATGGAAGTGCCGGTTTTGTGCATGCACTGCGCATGCGCGGGAAACCGGCACTTCCGTTCCCCTGAAAGAAGGGGTTAAGAGGTGGAACGCATGCGCCGGAGAGGCAGCACAGGCGCATCGAACTTACATTTTTTGCAGGGTTCTCCGGGAGGCTAAGTCTCCAGCAGTTACACTTTTATAAAGCAGGCGCAAGGCCTGCTTTTAACAAGGTAAGTGGTGAATTAATTAAAATTAAAACATTTTTTCGACAGGTTTATTATTTTTAAATACTTTAAAGAAAGGTAAGTTTATTTTTAGCCCTGTTAGAAAATGTAATTAATTTTTTCAAAAATTTAAATTATTGTTTAAAATAGTTATTTCATGTAATTTATAGTTATTTTAAAAATGTGATTTTAAAAAAAAAATTATTTGAAGATTTAGTGATGTTTTGGGGCTTATAGTATTTATAGGTTTGACAGGTCCTGTCAAACTTATGAATGAAGCATTCCCTGCTACCATTGGCTCTCCACGGCCCACGTGATCCCAGGGGACGCTTCGAACTAACCGCACCCCTGGGATACGCAAGCACTGCGTGCCAGCAGCTGGAGGAGGCCCAGGATCGGAATCTCACGCGGGCCCACAGCTCAACGGCCGGCGCGCTAGGTAAGTGCAGGTCGGAGGCTGGCACCCGCGGGAAGCCCCCGACCCAAATTTCTGGGCCATTGTGTGCTTCTTTCCTTACCCTCAATTTTTCCCTTACGGCTTTATTCATCCATGGTATCTCATTAGTGTTTATCTTGTTCTTGTTTTTTAGCAGGATATATTTTTCCTGGACTCTGTGGAACACCGTTTTATATGTTTGCTGAATTCCTCCAAGCGAGAGCTGGACCTGTTTGTGGCTGGGGCGGAGATCACCTCCTTCAGAAGGTTCGTACTGCAGGGAGTTCAGGGCCGGAGTGATCTCCTGGACTAGTTTCAATCGCCTAGATGGGTCCGAGATAAATTTCCCAGATTTTTCCCCCGAATTGGCCTGGGCTTTTATCTGTTTTTTGCCTCTCCCAGGAGAACACTTGGTTTGGTGTGGTGGAGAGTGGATATATTGGAATACACAAGATATCACAATTGTGTGGGACAGGATCGATGGACCAGAGGGTCTCAACTGTCCGTCATTGTTCGTATGACATTTGTACTAACAACAGAAAGAGGAAAGGTAGTTTTATGGCAAGGCAAACAAAATCAAAATGTGCTGAATTACAGTTCTAACATCAAATGATAAACAAGAATGAGAGAAATATTTAATAATGGAAAAGGTCATAACACGCTCATTCCTTTCTGATTGATTTCAGTACAATCTACCCATCTTCCCACCATGGGAGTAAGGTTGTAGGCTGCTTATTAAAGTGGGCTTTACAGTTTCAATACACCTAGCAAACAGAGAAAATCAGCTTTCTCTTAATCCCTTCTGTTCAGAAACACATCCACTTGCCTTTTAAACCATTGGGCGAGAAATTCATTATGACCTATTTTGGGGCTCATAAATAATGAGGTGCCTCCAGCAGCACCCGAACCATGAGGCACGACAGAAATTGGCCTCACTGTCATAATTGCAGCAAGCTGCCGGCACTTGTCGTGCCTCCATAAGAACAGGAGTAGGCCAATTTACCCCTCGAGCCTGTTCCGTCAGTCAATGAGAGCATGGCTGATCTGCGGTCTTACTTTGGCCCATATCCCTTAAGTTAACAAAAAGCTATCAATCTCCGGTGTAAAATTAACAATTGATCTAGCATCAATTGCCATTTACGGAAGAAAGTTCCAAACTTCTACCACCCTTTGTGTGTAGAAGTGTTTCCTAATTTCACTCCTGAAAGGTCTGGCTCTAATTTTTAGACTATGCTCCCCTAGTCCTAGAATCCCCAACCAGTGGAAATAGTTTCTCTCTATTTACCCTATCAGTTCCCCTTAATATCCTGAAAACTTCGATCAGATCACCCCTTAACCTTCTAAATTCCAGGGAATACAACCCTAATTTGTGTAATCGCTCCTCATAATTTAACCCTTGGAGTCCGGGTATCATTCTGGTAAACCTACACCGCACTCCCTCCAAGGCCAATATATCCTTCCTAAGGTGTGGTGCCCAGAACTGCTCACAGTACTCCAGGTGTGGTCTAACCAGGGCTTTGTATAGCTGCAGCATAACTTCTACCCCCTTGTATTCTAGTCCTCTAGATATAAAGGCCAGCAGCCCATTAGCCTTTTTGATTATTTTCTGTATCTGTTCATGATATTTTAATGATCTATGTACCTGGACCCCCAAGTTTCTTTGGACCTCCACTGTTTTTAGCTTTTCAGCATTTAGAAAGTACCCTGTTCTATCCTTTTTAGGTCCAAAGTGGATGACCTCACATTTGCTTACATTGAAATTCATTTGCCACAGTTTTGCCCATTCACTTAATCCATCAATATCCCTTTGTAATTTTATGCTTTCATCTACACTGCCTACAATGCCACCTATCTTTGTGTCATCGGCAAATTGGATATATAACTTTCTATGCCATCATCCAAGTCGTTAATAAATATTGTGAATAGTTGAGACCCCAACACAGATCCCTGCGGGACACCACTTGTCTCATCCTGCCAATTTCAGTACCTACCCATTATCCCTACTCTGTCTCCTGCCGCTCAGCCAATTTCCTAACCAGGTCAATAATTTGCTCTCAACATGGACTTCTACCTTAGATAGCAGTCTCTTATGTGGGACTTTATCAAATGCCTTCTGGAAGTCCGTATAAATAACATCCATAGACATTCCCCTGTCCACTACTTTCGTCACCTCTTCAAAAAATTCAATCAGGTTAGTCAGGCATGACCTACCTTTCACAAATCCATGCTAGCTGTCTCTGATCAACTGAAAATTTGCGAGGTGTTCAGTCACCCTATCCTTAATTACAGACTCTAGCAATTTCCCGACAACAGATAGTAGGCTAACTGGTCTATAATTCCCTGGTTTCCCTCTCTCGCCATTCTTAAGAAGCAGAGTGACATGCACAATTTTCCAATCTAAAGGGACGGTTCTTGAATCTAGAGAACTTTGGAAGATTATAGTTAGTGCATCTGTAATGTGCTCACCTACTTCCTTCAAAACTCTGGGATGGAAACCATTTGGCCCTAGGGATTTGTCACTCTTTCGTGCCATTATTTTCTTCATTACTGTTAATTTACTTACGTACTTTACACGAGCATTGTAGACGCTTATAAGGCCATTCCCTGCCCCCACCTTGGGAAGTCTGACCACCTCTCCCTGTTTCTAGCCCCGGCATACAAACCGCTCATCAAAAGAGGGAGAACATCAGTGAGAGCAGTGAAAGTATGGCCAGAGGGGGCAGTATCGGAGCTTCAGGACTGCTTCGAACGCACTGATTGGGGCATGTTTGCCCATAATGACATCGAGGAATACGCATCCACAGTGCTATTCTACATCAACAGCTGCGTCGAGGTCAGACTTCCCAAGGTGGGGGCAGGGAATGGCCTTATAAGCGTCCACAATGCTCGTGTAAAGAACGGAGAGGTCCGCTCACTGTTGAAAGCACGCGACGCAGCATTTAAATCTGGCGACGCGGCGGCTTACAGTGCAGCTAGGACCAACCTAAAAAAGGGTATCAGGACTGCCAAAAGGAAACAGACACTGTGGATAGAGGATCACTTCCGCAACAACTCGGACCCCCGGCGCATGTGGCAAGGCATCCAGTCCATCACTGATTACAAGGGCAAAAACACCAGTCCCCCGGTTAGCGATGCCTCCCTTCCGGAGGAGCTTAACAACTTCTACGCTCGCTTCGACAGGGACAACAGGGAGCCGGCTACCAAAGCCTTGCCACCCCCGGAAGACCAGGTGCTCACTCTGTCGACCTCCGACGTAAGGGGTGTTCTACGCGGAGTGAACACACGAAAGGCTGCTGGACCGGATAGCATCCCTGGACAGGTACTCAAGGAATGTGCTGATCAGCTGGCTGATGTCTTCACCGCCATCTTCAATCAGTCATTGGCCCAGGCAGTAGTCCCTACATGCTTCAAGACCACTACTATTATTCCTGTGCCAAAACAAACGGCTGTGACGTGCCTGAACGACTATCGACCTGTCGCACTCACACCCATCATAATGAAGTGTTTCGAGAGACTGGTCTTAGCCCACATCAAAGCCAGTGTTCCTGCCTCCCTTGACCAACACCAGTTTGCCTATCGTGCAAACAGATCAACGGAGGATGCAATCACAACTGCTCTACACTCGGCACTGAATCACCTAGATGGTAAGGAGACCTACATCAGAATGCTGTTCATAGACTACAGCTCAGCATTCAACACTATCGTCCCCAACAAGCTGGCCACCAAACTCCAAACTCTTGGCCTGAACACTTCCCTCTGCAACTGGACCCTGGACTTCCTAACTAACAGACCCCAGTCTGTCAAATTAGGTAACCACACCTCCGCCCCCCTGACCCTGAACACGGGGGCCCCACAAGGATGTGTGCTGAGCCCCCTCCTCTACTCCCTCTTCACCCACGACTGTGTGGCTGTTAATGGTTCCAACACCATCATCAAGTTTGCGGACGACACCACGGTAGTGGACCAGATCACCAACAATGATGAGTCAGCCTACAGGGAGGAGGTCCAGCATCTCGTGAAGTGATGCGCCGATAACAACCTGGCCCTTAACACCAAGAAAACAAAAGAAATCATTGTGGACTTCAGGAAGTCCAAAGGCGGAAGTCACACCCCCATCCACATCAATGGGGCTGTGGTGGAAAGGGTGGACAGTTTTAAGTTCCTCGGAGTCCACATCACGGAAGACCTCTCCTGGTCCCTCAACACCTCCTCTCTGGTGAAGAAGGCCCAGCAGCGCCTATATTTCCTAAGGAGGCTGAAGGGATGTAATCTGTCACCCCTGATCCTCTCTAACTTTTACCGCTGCACTATAGAGAGCATCCTGACAAACTGTATCACAGTATGGTATGGCAGCTGTAGCTACTATGACCGGAAAGCCCTGCAGCGGGTAGTCAAAACTGCCCAACGCATTACCGGCACCCGGCTACCGACCATAGAGCACATATACCATAAACGCTGTCTACGGAGGTCACGGTCCATCATCAAAGACCCTACCCACCCCAGCCACAGTCTGTTCGCCCTCCTGCCATCTGGGAGACGCTACAGATGCATTCGCACCCGTACGACCAGATTTAGGAACAGCTTCTTTCCCAGGGCTGTCATCCTACTGAACTCCACAAATAAACTCTAAAGCCTGCACATCTGCCAATGCACTTTATTATGGTTATATTTATGTTAATATACTACAAGCCAAATGTATGTTGAATGTTTAAATGTCTTAATCCAAATGTACACTCTCAGGAGCCGCAAGCCTACATTTCGTTGTACTGCACTTGTGCACTAACAATGACAATAAAAGTTGATTTGATTTTGATTTGATTCATTTTATTGAGTCCCTGTCCCCGATTCAATATTAGTTTCTTTGAGATTCCCGGCATGTTATCCTCTTCCTCTACTGCAAATACTGACGCAAAGTAATTATTCCACATGTCCACCATTTCGACATTGTCATTGACAATATCACCACTTTCAGGGGGTTAAATTCAGTTGATTGGCGCTAACGGGGCACAAATCAACTAGCGCCCGGGCGTGGCACCGCTAACGCGTCCCGCAAAGTTCATCGGGAAGTTAGCGGCGGCGCTAACCGTTAGTGCTGCGCCCCGCTGCGCCGCCGGTGATGATGTCATCGCTGTGCGCAGCGCCCCGCCTGTAACATTGGTGGTGCCCCCCAACTTACCGCCGGACGCTATGTCCGCCGGGGTCGGGGGTGGGGGGTGGCTTACCTGCGGCCGAGGCGGCGCTAGTTAAAGGGGAGGTGGCAGGCAGCCACTTTTGTTGCTGGCCGCCTGCCAGCACCTGCCCCCATTGCTGTCTCCAGTCCCCGTGAAGTGCCAGCTGCTCTCCGTGAGCCCGGCACTCCTGATCTCTGGTGGCCCAGCTGGGCGCAAGGACGCGCTGTGCCAGGCCCCTCCCCTTTAATAAGGGGAGAAAGGCCTGCAGTACCGCGGCATGTAGCGCCATGATACTACCTCGCAGCGCCCCAAGAGGGATGTGGGACACATCCAGTAGCGCCCCTCCTCCCTCTTGGGGCGCTACCTGGGAAAATCGTCCACGGGGGTACTAACTTTTTTCAGGGCGCTAAAATCCCGGCGAAGGTAGGGGGGCACTAACCAATTTTTATCCCTCAATTTTTAAGGGGCCAACATTGCTCCTGACCACCCTCTTTTTCCTAATGTAACTGTAAAAATTTGTCGTATTGATTTTGATATCCCTTGCAAGTTTCTTTTCATACTCCCTTTTTGTAGCTCTTACTATCTGTTTTGTGACCCTTTGCTGTTCTTTGTACCTTTCCCATTCGCCAGGATCTGTGCTATTTTTTGTATTTGTGTATGCTTTTCCTTTAGTTCTATGCTGTCCCTTACCTCTTTAGTTTTATGCTGTCCCTTACCTCTTTAGTTTTATGCTGTCCCTTACCTCTTTAGTTTTATGCTGTCCCTCACCTCTTTCGTTTTATGCTGTCCTTTACCTCTTTAGTTTTATGCTGTCCCTCACCTCTTTAGTTTTATGCTGCCCCTTACCTCTTTAGTTTTATGCTGTCCCTTACCACTTTAGTTTTACGCTGTCCCTTACCTCTTTAGTTTTATGCTGTCCTTTACCTCTTTAGTTGTCCATGGCTGTTTGTTTTTGGGCAAGTGGAGCTCTTGGGGTATAAACTGGTTCTGTATCACCATAAATTATTTTTTAAACATCTCCCACTGATCTTCTGTCATTTTACCCATTAAAAGATTTGCCCAGTTTACCATGGACAGTCTCTGTCTCATCCTTTTGAAGTCAACCTTACCTAAATCTAGAATCTTAGTAGCTGTTTCGCGTTTCTCCCTTTCAAACGCTACGTTGAACTCAATCATGTTATGATCGCTATTAGATAAATGTTCACGCACAGTTAGGCTGTTAACTAAATCTGGCTCATTACTCATTACTAAATCTAATATGGCTTACCCCTTGTTGCCTCTAGGACATATTGTTGTAGAAAACTATCCCGGACACACTCAAGAAATTCACTACCTTTCTGACAGGTGCTAGTCTGCTTTTCCCAATCTATATGAAAGTTAAAATCCCCCATTAAAACCACTGTCTTTGCTACACACAGCTCCAGAGGCAGCTTACTACTTTGCTCAGCTCCAGTTTGGGCTGGCTGCCTGGCTGGCAGCATTCCCACAGGCAAGACCAGAGGGGGAGGCAAACGAGAGGGAGGCGAGTGCAGACCGGCTGTGGCCTGCAGTATTAATGTGGAAGCAGGACGAGCACTCCTGCTCCTCCTGGCTCTACAGTGAGGTAAGTAAGTAAAAAAACTTACCTGAGCGTTTCTTCAGTGGGCTCCAGCCCTTTAAAGACTGTTCATAAGGCCACTGTAGATCCGGAAAAACTAGTCAAAGCTCGCTCAGCGCAAGTTCCTAATTTTAATATTGAAATAAGGCCTGCGCTCATTTCAGGTCTAAAAAAAGGCCCTGCTGAATTTAGCAGTGGCTCAAAGGCACGCGCAGGTCTGGCACAGACCGTCGCTCTGATAAATTTCCCATCATTAACGACGTTGATTTTCTGCCCCATTGCCCCTGCTGCTTCAATCTATTTTCTTTTCTGAAACACTTCTATTTGCTTCTTGAATCCAACAATATTTACAGATATAAAAATAAAGGTGCATTTATATGGCGCCTTTCATGACCTCAGAACATCCCAAAGCACTTTACAGTCACTTTACACCTTTTGAAGTGGAGTCACTGTTGTAATGTAGGAAACGTGGCAGTCAATTTGCGCACAGCAAGCTCCCACAAACAGCAATGTGATAATGACCAGATAACATGTTTTTGTGATGTTCCTTGAGGGATAAATATTGGCCAGCACACCGGGGAGAACCCCACTGTTTTTCCTTCGAGGGATCTTTTATATCTACCTGAGAGGGAAGATAGGACATCGGTTTACTGTCTCATCCAAAAGACGGCACCTCCGACAGTGCAGCACACCCTCAGTACTGCACTGGAGTGTCGGCCTAGATTTTGTGCTCAAGTGGGACTTGAACCCACAACCTTTTGACTCAGAGGCAAGCGTGCTACCACTGAGCCACAGCTGTCTACTTCAATCACTTTCCCTGAATTCCTTTTCTTCGGAAAAAAATCTGCTTGCCTTTTGAATCCATTGATATTAACTGCCTCAAAAAACATAATTCTATTATCATTTGCGTTAAGAAAAGTTACAACTTTCCTTTTTACTCTTTTAAGCTCTTAATAACTTGTGTTCCCTGATATTCGATACCAGCTGATGTTGGCTGGACAGTTGGATCAGCAGGAACTTGAAGACCCCATAAAGTCAGAAATAGATGTCATTATGCATGAATGAGATTTATGTTTTTTAAATGGCATCCAATGAAGTCCAAACCCTGGAGCTCATGTCCCTGGATGGGAACAGGGGTGGGGTATCTTCCTTCCATGTCATTCATACCAGTCATATTTGCTGGTGGTCTTGAATGACCTGCCATCAGTGGGTGTAGGTCACAATGAAACATGTATGTTTTGTATAAAGCACATCAGCACACAGTTATTTGAGGGAAGAAAGTAAACCTTCCCAGGTAGATACTGGCAAGGTTACTTTTTTGTGGCATGGCACAGCAGAAATAAAACAACTGTAATCCTACATGGCCTCATTTTGAGTACCGAACACTCGACATATCCTCTCTAGCAACTCAGGAACTTTTGACTGTTCTCAATATACACCACACCAAATGGAAACTCACATATTTGGTTTCTCTCCCAGCTGATTTCGGTATGGGACTAACAGGCTGGAAAGAAAAAAATATCCAAGAATTACCTCTCAGCTGAAATGGAGTGGGAAGGTAGCAATCTCTGTTAATGGTAATTGAGGCAATTACTGAAGAATGGTTGAAAACAATTACTAATCCACTGACTTCACAATAGATCAGCAAAACAAAAGCGAAGACTGAAAAACCTTTCCTAAGAACTGCAACTTATTACAGAGACCTGAAATGTAGACTTCAAAAGACGATCTAGTATGTATAGTTACTGGCAACATGTATGGGCTAACACGGTTAAAGAGTATTCAGTTTGCCTTAAACAATTCTCCCCATAGAATTTTTTTTTTGGAACATTATTTTATGGTTTGCTAAAGATTTTCCCTCAAAAAGAGCTGTAATGGTGAGCTTCTAGCTTCTGAACAAACAGCACAACTAATGAGTTTAGATGTGGTGTGGAGATGCCGGTGTTGGACTGGGGTGGACAAATGTAAGAAGTCACACAACACCAGGTTATAGTCCAACAGTTTTATTTGAAATCACAAGCTTTCGGAGCGCTGCTCCTTCGTCAGGTGAAGTGGAGAGATGCATAAAGACACAGCTTATACAGTCAGAGAATGATGATTACAGGTAATCTTTCTAACTGCCATTTATCACACCTCAGCAGAGAGATAATCACAGCAATCAAAGGTGTGAATGGTGTCCAGACAGGTCAGTCAGGAAAACATTACATCAAAGAACAATGAGGTGGGGTCACAAGGGGTCAAATGTTGCAGATGCTGGGGTCTGTATGAAAAACAAAAAACAGACAAAAAAACATTTTTTTTTGCTGGAAATCACAGCAGGCCCAGCCGCATCTGTGTAGAGAGAACAAGCCAACGACGACTCGAGTCTGGATGACCCTACGTCAGGTGGGGTTACATGTAGCGTGACATGAACCCAAGATCCCGGTTGAGGCCGTCCTCATGAGTGCGGAACTTGGCTATCAGTTTCTGCTCTACGATTTTGCATTGTCGTGTGTCTCGAAGGCCGCCTTGGAGCATGCTTACCCGAAGATCGGAGGCTGAATGTCCTTGACTGCTGAAGTGTTCCCCGACTGGGAGGGAACACTCTTGCCTGGCGATTGTTGCGCGGTGTCCGTTCATCCGTTGTCACAGTGTCTGCATGGTCTCGCCGATGTACCATGCTCCGGGGCATCCTTTCCTGCAACGTATGAGGTAGACAACATTGGCCGAGTCACATGAGTATGTACCATGTACCTGGTGGGTGGTGTCCTCACGTGTGATGATGGTATCTGTGTTGATGATCTGGCATGTCTTGCAGAGGTTGCCGTGGCAGGGTTGTGTGGTGTCGTGGTCGCTGTTCTCCTGAAAGCTGGGTAATTTGCTGCGAATGATGGTCTGTCTTTATGCATCTCTCCACTTCACCTGATGAAGGAGCAGCGCTCCGAAAGCTTGTGATTTCAAATAAAACTGTTGGACTATAACCTGGTGTTGTGTGACTTCTTACAATGAGTTTAGACAGCAAGCTGAAGTAGGAAAATCAGTCATTTCTGTCAGCAAGAGACACACACCTCGGTGAATTCGTGTGTCCGAGGATTAATACTGGATCAGATGGACCGGGATGTAGCAGGCTTCTGCAGCAGGCAGTACATCGGTACTTCTACAGTTCATCAGAGAGGCAAGGATAATGGGACTGCTACAGCACAGAAGAGGGGAGAGTTCAGGAGGGGGGGTCAGCACATTTTTTTTCTGATGTCCCGTGGCTCTAAGGGTGTGCTTGGGCATGAAAGAGAAGATTATGTTCATACTGATGTTTCCAAAAAGCTAAGCAATTTTAATCATGATTAGAAAGGAGGGTTGTGAGCAGAGATTCTGCCTCAAGGACACAGGTTGCTGCAGTGCCACCCACTGGGTCAGGGTATGCAGATACATGTGTAGGATAGGGTGTACCTGTAGGAGTTAGTAAACATTATTAAGATTCTATAGCCATTTTTGTATAACTATAATATGTGAAATTGTATGTTAAAAGCCTAAAAGCCTGTATAAAATGGCGAATAGCTAAGAGCAAAGCAGGATGGGATTATGCCAACCTGACTAAAAACCTCTGTTTAAAATTACTGAAGTAACGGAATGTAGTGCTAAGTTTATGGAGATGAGGAATTCAGCAATATTATGCTTAAAGAGATAAAAACTAGAGAGTTAGATAAGAGTTGGAGACATCCTTCATTGGTACAACTATAGGATGGACAGACTGTTTTGGCAACATTCTAGGAAGTATTCTGTGAAAAGTGAACATCTGAGATAAGGGTACTTTGTTATGCATAGAGAAAAAGTCAGAAGGATCAACAAGGTTATAAGGTGGCTAAGAAGGAAGCAAAACTTTTTACCAGATGTTAGAGGGTTAATTACTGCCACGTAGGCAAAACAAGAGGGAAAAGGGTATAAAGATGCAGGTTTTGAACATCGTAAGCGCGCACCGTGTAACCAGAGATTGATAGGAGCTTCGGTCAACAGAACACAGCAAGATCCCAAGGAAACGCGCATCGGTCAACAGAACACAGCAACATACATTAGGAGACTTGCGCCGCGATCACTCGGAAGGAACGCCGGGGCTCGAACGAACAGACTGTGACTATCTTCTTGTTAAGTGTTACTTCTTTGTACTGGATGTTTAATGCTTAATAAACCTGTTTTACTGATACACAATATACCTGTACCCAGAGTGGTTTGTGGGACAAATTATTTTAAGAGCTTTTGAAAGCTACACATGTATGAAGAACCAGGACTGAGCTGCAGTTTGTGTTTTAGCCGGTCCCATTACCTGACTTCTTATCATTGTAACTGTCACAGTGCCACCTACTGATGTAAGAATTATTGTGTAGAATGCCGTGAGCCACCCAGCAAATTTAAAGTATAACAGATATAAAAAAGGCATAAGAAATAATTTAGCGCCTGTTGATCATTTAAAGCTTTTAGCTTAGAAGAGGTGAGTTAATAATAACAGCCTGACGCAAAAATAAAACTAGATCAATGAAAGTAAGATTAAGAAAGAATAATTATTTTTCAACGGCTAGTTATACAACAACACAGGCCATCAGAATCAAAAGGTTAATAACCTGGAATAATATTTAGCAAAGTATGTCAACCACAGAATTTTGAGGAAGTAAGGAATTAAATTTCAATTGCAAGTGGAATATTTAATTTGAGAGATTTGCCAGTGTGACTAAAAACATTTAAAGAGTGAATCAGCATATGGACACGTCTCTGATTGCAGTTTGGTTGAAACTGACTTTCATTTGTGCAAAAATGTATCATAGCTTGTGCTTTTTTTTCTAAATCAATTTTCTTCACCAATTTTCTCTGAACAATTTGCGTCAGTACAAACAATGCTACTGCCCCCACCATGCAGCTAGATGCAAGTTCATGCATCGTCACTCACGTACTTTGTGTGCTTCTGAATCCGGCAGCTTCTGCAAGGAATGGGGAGTCGAACTCGAACAGCGCTAGAAGAGGGGAGGGTGAAATGTGAGGACACGGTTAGAGGTTCGTGTGTGTTTGGTGGGAGTAAGGTGGAAACAGGGGGAAAAAAGTAAATGTTTGCTCAATTCTTTCATTACCATTGGCAGTGGATCCTCTAGTAATTGTTGAATAGTAGCATACAGTTCCTCAGACTGCTGCCTGAGATTCTCAGATTCAAACAGGAACTGTGTAAAGGTAAACAATGTTATGCACGTTAATTGTACAACCACTTAACACAAAACTAGCAATAATAATTAATGTGTCGACAGAGCTTACTTGTGAATGGGTTTCCTCTGATGTGTTGCGTGCTGTAGATTCCTCGGAGTCACTGATTGCTTCATCAATGGCCTATTAAAATGTAATGCAAAATCTTTCACAAACAACCCCGAAAATAGCCCTGTGGATCTGAGGGTCTACCCTGATTAAAAAGAGGTACGTCGCAATCATTTACTCATAAACAAACCCCGCGGAGTGTTTTCAACCCTGCGCCCCTTCATTCCAAGGAAATACACTGTAACAGTCAGTGAAAATACCCATCCGTTAATTGGGCCATCCTGAGACTTGACTACTAATGGGGCTTTCTTCCCTAAAAGTCTGCGTACATGGAGCTAAACACAGGGGTAACCTAGATGGGCTGAGTGGTCTTTCCTCATTCTTTCCTTATGTTCTTTGGCATTGCCTTGTGCTGAATAATAGGAGGCTTTTAACTTCAGATTTACTGCTGCTGTTAAAGATCTTGTTCAGTGATAATAAGAATTTTAAGAAGCACTTATGATAGATTGATATTCTATCATTTTACTCATCTTGTCGCAGGTGTCCAGGGATGAGTGAGACTATTAAATATCGATCTAACACTCCAATTTGCATTATTCGCCCCTGACTGAACACATTCCAAAGAAATGTCCACGGCCCTAGCCGCCCTACAACCAGAATGTTTCACAGAGTATTTGATTAACTCTGTCTATACTCATTCATATAATCTTCAATCTCTTGCTTAACTAGATATTTATAAGCACTTTTTGAAAGGAGTTACAGTAGGAGTTAAAACTATCAAAGCAAAAAAGGGCCCAAGCTTCTTCAGAAAACTAAGAAATAAAGTAAAAAAAAGTGAACATATGAGAAACTGAAGAAAATGAGCAAATGGAAACAAATTAAATGGAAATAGAAGAACAAAGGTAAAAGTGAAATCAAGAGGGGCAAAAGTAAAACAAAGTATATTGAAAAGATCAAACAAAGGACAAAGTAAAATGGAAATATATAACTCAAAAAGAATAATACAATTTTGTTTAAAACACATCTTATTACAGAGGGAGCAAAGAGAGAGAAACCTGTTGAACTGGATCTAACAAGCCTGGGACTAGTAGGAGTTGCAATTCTCCAATGGGTATCTGATGTGATGGGAGGTTCCAGTGTTTAAAGCTGAAACATTAGCCCAGATTTTGCTGGAGAGGACATGAAGTGGGGACACTTCATATGCCCTGGATAACCATGTGTGCAGGAAGTACCGCCAGTTGTTTGAGCTCAAGCTCCAGGTTTTGGAGCTTGAGGAGCAGCTGGAATCACTGCAGTGTATCCGGGAGTCTGAGAGTTTCCTCAAACGTACGTTCCAGGTGGTCATCCCACAGCTACAGGAGGTGAGGGAATGGGTGATCACCAGACAGGGTAGGAGGAAGACACAGGTAGTGCAGGAGTCCCCCAAACCAGTGGCACTCGCTAACCGGGTTTTCAGTTTTGAATACCGAGATGGGCGACGACTCCTTGGAGGAATGCAGTAAGAATCAAATCCCCGGCACCACGGGAGATTTGACTGCACACAGGGGGAAAAGAAAGAGATAAAAAAAATACAGTAGTCATAGGGGATTCGATAGTTAGGGGCATAGACAGGCGTTTATGTAACCACAAATGTGATTCCCGAATGGTGTGTTGCCTCCCTGGTGCCAGGATAAAGGATATCACCGAGTGGGTGCAGGACATTTGGCAAGGGGAGGGGGAACAGCCAGAAGTCATGGTCCACGTTGGATCCAGTGACATAGGTAGAAAAAGTGTTCAGGTCCTTCAGGCAGAGTTTCAGGAGCTAGGAAAAAGATTAAAAAACAGGACCTCAAAATTAGTAATCTCAGGATTACTCCCAGTGCCACTTGCTGGTGAGTATAGAAACAGGAAAATAGTGCAGGTAAATGTGTGGCTGTAGAAATGGTGCAGGAGGGAGGGTTTCAGATTCTTGGGGCATTCGGACCAGTTCTGAGGGAAGGGGCATCTGTACAAAATGGACGGGTTGCACCTGAACAAGGCCGGGACCAATGTTCTCGCTGAGAGGTTAACTAGTACTGTTAGTGAGGGTTTAAACTAATTTGTCAGGGGGAGGGGAACCAGAAAATAGCAGAAAGGAGCAGAAGTGAGATCAGAGGACAGAGAGATATAAACAACAGCAAAATTGGAAATATCCTAAAAATTGTAGAGACCAAATTGAGGAAAATAGCAAAAGAGATGAAGGAGGTATTAAATTGTATGTACGCCAATGCCCATAGTGTAACAAATAAGGTTGGTGAGCTGCAGGCACAAATTGCTACATGGGATTATGATGTGGTTGCATTAACAGAGTCATGGCTCAAACAAGGCCAAGAATGGGTTCTTAATACTCCTGGTTACCAAGTATTCAGGAATGATAGGGGGCGATTTTGCCAGCCCCGGGGAGGCGGGTATGGAGGCGGGACTGCCAGGAAAATGGCAGAATTTGGGGGAGGGTGCCCAACCCCAACCTGCCTCCATGCCATCTTGCCAGGAGACGGGTAGCCGTCCCATGCTGGGTCCCATCTCCTTGGAGGCAGGAAGAGATTAAAGCCTATTAACTGCCTGTTAACGGGCAGAAAATAGGATTATCCCCTTTTTGCCCTCACAAGTGCGGGCTTCCCGACGGCTAAAAAACCCGCCAGGTCAGCGAGGCGAATACTGGGTCTGCGGGGGTCGGGAGGTGCCAAAGTGTGTTGTGGAGGTGAGTGATGGGTGCAAGAGTGGAGAGGTAAGTATCTGAGGTAAGTGCAAAGTGTTAGTAAAAGTGTACTTACCTTTGTTTCTTCCTGCAGGCTTCAGCCGGTGTGTATGCGGAGTCTCGCACCTCCGTGTTGCAGATGACAGATGGCCGTTGCATTCTCCAATGCAACAACCATCTAATTTCTGTAAAAGAAAGAGGTTTGATGAGGTCTTGAATTCAAGAGCTCATCAAACTACAGAGAATGTCAGTGTTTGACAGCTTCACAGAGCTGTCAAACAATGACAATTCATCTGTCAAAATTTTTTGATAGATGAAACGTCGTACATTGACATTCTCTGCAACCAGCTTTCCTTTAATTGGCCTGCTAAGCCCGCTGGGCGGGCTTAATAAGGTCAATCAAGGGAAAATAGCATGGGTTGGCCACAAATCAATGGAGGCGGGACATCGACCGCCAAGCAGCAGTCCCGCCTCCAACGTGCCCCCATTGCCAAAATCGCCCCCATAGAGAAGGAAAAATAGGAGAGAGCGTGCCCATATTGATTAAGGATGATGTTACAGTTCTAAATGGAAAGGCTATACTAGATGGTTATGGACTGAATCTATTTGGCTTGAGTTGAGGAACAGAGGGGGAGCTGTTACATTGCTGAGAGTTTTTTATGAAGCTCCAAACAGTGAGAAGGAGACAGATGAACAAATTTGTTGGCAATTTCAAAGTTGTGTAACAAAAAAAGAGTAGTAATATTAAGAGACTTTAATTACCCAAATATAGACTGGGACAAGCATAGTGCTAAGTGTAGAGAAGGAGATGAATTTTTGGTATGTGTACAGGAGAACTTTCTCGATCAATAGGTCTCCAGTCCAACAAGGAAGGAAGCAGTGTTGGATCTGGTTCTGGGAAATGAAGTAGGACAAGTGGAGTGTGTTACAGTAGGAGATCTAGCTAACAGTGACCACAACATAATTCTGTTTAAAGTATTTATGGAAAGAGACCATAAAGTATTGAAGGTAAAAATGCTCAACTGGGGAGGAGCTAATTTCAGTGATTTAAGGGACCCAGCACAGGTAGATTGGAAAAGGCGATTGCAGGGTAAAGCAGTAACGGAGCAATGGAGACATTCAGGGAAGAGGTAGCTCAGGTACAAACTAGACATATTCCTTTGAAGGGACAAGGTAGAGCATCCAAAGCTAATGCACCCTGGATGACAAAGGAACCAAAAGTTAAAATAAAACAGCAAAAGGTGGCTTATGACAAATATCAGGAGCAAGATTCAGTTAATAACCAGGAAGATTATGGAAAGTACAAGAGGGAATTGAAAAAGTTAATGCGGGAGGCAAAGAGAGGTTACAAGAAAAGATGAGCAGGCAACATTAAATTGAACCCTAAAACATTTTATAAACAAATAAAGTGCAAGCGGTTAGCTAGGGAAATAGTTGGGCTTATTAAGGATCCAAAGGGAAATCTTCATGTAGAGGCAGAGCACATGGCTTAAGTATTAAATGAGTGCTTTGCATCTGTCTTCACAAAGGAAGTGGATGATGTGAAGGTTACACTAAAAGATGAGAGGAAAGTTATGGACAGGATAGTAATAGATAGAAAAGACGTACTATAAAGATTAGCATTACTGAAAGTTGGTAAGTCACCTGGTCCGGATGGAGTGCATTGTAGGTTGCTGCAAGAAGCAAAGATAGAAATAGCAGAGGCATTTGTCACAATCTTTCACTCCTCATTGGATACAGGAGTAGTCCCGGAGGGCTGGAGGGTTACTAATGTTATACCACTATTCAAGAAAGGGGAGAGGGATAAATCAGGAAACTTCAGGCCAGTCAATCTAATATCGGTGGTGGGGAAGTTATTGGAAGCCATTATCAGGGACAAAATAAACTTTCAGTTGGAAAGGCATGGGCTACTCAATAGAGCCAGCATGGATTTGTTAAAGGCAAATCGTGTTTGACTAACTTGATTAAATTCATTGATGAGGTAACAGAGAAGGTTGATCATGGTAATGCAGTAGATGTTGTATATATGGATTTTCGGAAGGCATTCAACAAAGTGCCACACAGGAGGCTTATTAAGAAGATGGAAGCCCATGGAATTAAGGGAAAAGTGGCGGTATGGATACAAAAGTAGCTCAGTGGCAGGAAGCAAAGGGTGGCGGTGGATGGATCTTTTTCAGACTGGGAGGTGGATTGTAGTGGTGTTCCCCAAAGGTCAGTTTTAGGTCCATTACTCTTTTCAATTTTTATAAATGTCCTAGACTTGGGTGTAGATAAAGTTTGCAGATGATAAGAAACTTGGCAATGTAGTAGATAGTAATGAGGGTAGTTATAGGCTTCAGGATGACATAGACAGGATGGTGACATGGGCAGAAGCATGGCAGATGGAGTTCAATGCACATAAGTGTGAAATGATGCACTTTGGGAGGAATATGGAAAGACAGTATATACAGTACTATAAATGGCACGATTTTGGAAACTGTAGATGAGCAGAGACACCTCAATGGTGGCAGGGCAAGTTGATAAGGTGGTTAAAAAGCATATGGGTTACTTGGGTTTATAAATAGAGGAATAGAATATAAAAGCAAAGAGAACATACTAGAACTTTATAAATCACTGGTTAGGCCTCAGCTGGAGTATTGTGGACAATTCTGGGCCCCACACTTCAGGAAAGATGGAAAGGCCTTAGAAAGGGTACAGAGGAGGTTTACCAGGATGTTACCAGGGATGAGGGACATCAGCTATGAGGAGAGGTTGGAAAAGTTAGGATTGTTCTCTTTGGAACAGAGAAGGTTAAGTGGTGACTTAATAGAGGTTTTCAAGATGATGAGAGGTTTGATAGAGTAGAGAGAGAAAAACTATTCCCTCTGGCGAGTGGGTCAATAACCAGAGGGCATAGATTCTAAATCATTGGCAAAAGATTGAGAGGGAAGTTGAAGAGAATTTTTTTCACTCAGAGAGTTGTCAGGATCTGGAACATTCTACCTTAGACGGTGGCGGAAGCTGATTCCATAAATAATTTTAAAAGGGAGCTGGACAGGTACTTGAGGAACTTACAGGGTTACGGACAAAAAGCGGGAATGTAGGACTAAGCACGACTGCTCTTTGAAAGAGCCGGCACAGGCACGACGGGCCGAATGGCCTCCTTCTGTGCTGCAGGTTTCTATGAGTCTATGACTACATGGAGCACACAGGCTGCTGTGGCATCAACAGCAAAAAGTACCAAATATTAAACCATCCGCAAACTCTACAATTTCTATATTATAAAAGTGGCCATATATATGGCAGTGACTTCACGGCTGCAATCTCATCTCTAGTTTTAAATTATGCCTGCAGACCAAATGGCCTTCACTCACATGGTCATTTGAATCTGTTCAATAATACAGGCTCACCATTCATCATATGCACTGTGCCCTGTTTAAACTGGAGTGTATGCCAATGTCACTGCCTTATTTTTGTTTAGATCTCCATTGTCTGGTTTTTTGACAAGTCTATCAGAAAATCATTTTTTCACTGATAAGGTTTGAAAAGGAATACTCGATGGTAAACTGCAAACAACACTTTAAAACTCAAAGGCAGGAAATTCTTTCACTCATTACCATCAGCATCTGGTATGTTGCACCTACCCCTGCTGGTCAGACCAAGTAATTACCTAATGATGGTCGTTAGTAGAGCAATCGATACATGGAATAGAGTGCCACCTATTGCAATGACAGAGACTGGAATTTACATCGAACCTTTAACATAGTAAAACGTCCCAAGGCGCTTCACAGGAGTGTTATCAGATAAAATCAGGCTTTAAGGAGGGAAGAGAGGTAGAGAAGTGGAGAGGTTTAGGGAGGAATAGCCAGAGTTTGGAGCCTAGACAGCTGAAGGCACAATTGCTAATGGTGGAGCGAATGAAATCAAGGATGCGCAAGAGGCCAGAATTGGAGGAATGCAGAGTTCTCGTTGGGTTGTAGGGCTGGAGGAGGCCACACAGATAGGGAGGGGTGAGGCCATGGAGGGAACTGAACACAAGGATGATCATTCTAAATTAGGGGTGTTGCTGGACCCGGAGCCAATGTAGGTCAGTGAGCACAGGGGTGATGGGTGAACGGGACTCGGTGTGAGTTAGGGCACGGGCAGCAGAGTTTTGGATGATGTCAAGTTTACGGAGGGTGGAGAGTGGGAGGCTGGCCAGGAGAGTGTTGGAATAGTCGAGTCTGAAGGTAACAAAGACACAGATGAGGGTTTCAGCAGCAGATGAGCTGAGGCAGGAGCAGAGATGGGCGATATTACAAAATGTGGAAATAGGTGGTCTTAGTGATGGAGGGGATATGGGATTGGAAGCTTGAGAATTCATACCAATATTGCGAACAGACTGGCTGAGCCTGAGATAGTTGCCAGGGAGGGGGATGGAGTCGGTGGCTAGGGAACGGAGTTTGTGGTGGACGCCGAAGTCAATGGACTCAGTCTTCCCAATAGTTAATGGGAGGACATTTCTGCTCATCCAATACTGGATGTTAGGCAAGCAGCGTGACAAATCAGAGGCAGTGGAGGATTCGAGAGAGATGGTGGTGAGGTAGAGCTGAATGTCGTCAGTATACACGTGGAATCGGACATTTTGTTTACGGATGATGTCGCCGAGGGGCAGCATGTAGATGAGAAATAGGAGGGGTCCAAGGATAGATCCTTGGAGGACTCCAGAGGTTAATGGTGCGGGAGCGGGTGAGAAGCAGGAGAGTGCAGTCCCACCCAGCTGGACAATAGAGGAGAGGTGTTGGAGGAGGATGCTGTGGTCAACCATGTGAAAGACTGCAGACAGGTCAAGAAGGATAGTTTACTACGGTTACAGTCATATAGGATGTCATTTGTGGCCTTGATTAGGGTAATTTCAGTACTGTGGCAGGAGCAGAAACCTGATTGGAGGGGTTCCAACATGGAGTTGTGGGAAACATGGGCACTGATTTGGGAGGCAACACGTTCAAGTTCGTTGAAGAGGAAAGGGAGGTTGCAGATGGGGCTGTAGTTTGCGAGGACAGAGGCGTCAAGCGTGATTTTTTGGGGGGGCAGTGATGACGGCAGATTTGAAAGAGAGGGGGACAATACCTGAGGAGAGGAACCATTTATAATATCAGCTAACATGAGAACCAGGAAGGGAAGTTGCGTGGTCAGCAGTTTAACAGGAATAGTGTCAAGGGAGCAGGAGGTGAGTCTCATGAACAAGATGAGCTTTTTTTAAATTTGTTTATGGGATGTGGGCGTTGCTGGCAAGGCCAGCATTTATTGCCCATCCCTAATAGCCCTCGAGAAGGTGGTGGTGAGCTGCCTTCTTGAACCGCTGCAGTCCGTGTGCTGAAGGTACTCCCACAGTGCTGTTAGGTAGGGAGTTCCAGGATTTTGACCCAGCGACGATGAAGGATCGGCGATATACTTCCAAGTCAGGATGGTGTGTGACTTGGAGTGGAACTTGGAGGTGGTGGTGTTCCCATGCGCCTGCTGCCCTTGTCCTTCTAGGTGGAAGAGGTCGTGGGTTTGGGAGGTGCTGCCGAAGAAGCCTTGGCGAGTTTCTGCAGTGCATCTTGTAGATGGTACACACTGCAGCCACGGTACGCCGGTGTTGGAGGGAGTGAATGTTTAAGGTGGTGGATGGGGTGCCAATCAAGCGGGCTGCTTTGTCCTGGATGGTGTCAAGCTTCTTGAGTGTTGCTGGAGCTGCACTCATCCAGGCAAGTGGAGAGTATTCCATCACACTCCTTCCTTGCGCCTTGTAGATGGTGGAAAGGCTTCAAAGGGTGTAGTAGAGTTAGTAAACCTTCTTTAAAGAAAGGCATCATGGGTTGATCACTTGGGTGAGAAACGAATGTGAGAAAGGCAATTATTATGTTTGGCATTACATTGATCAGCTTTATCGCATCTGGCACTTTGGTCTGCGGTGTGGTTTGGTAGCAGTTTCTTATTCTGCTCTGTCAGTATGTCATTGATATAGAAGTTATCTGAATAGTTTAAATGTTCTTCAATGCAGGGTAAAGGGAGTGGCAAAGGAAGTCACAAGGACTGTTGTGCAGAAGGACTCTGTGTTTGTGCTCGGGGGCAGGAGTGTGAGGAGGTCAGTGGAATCGCTGAGCTATGAGCTGATTCCTGACACCTCTGGCTGTACGGTGTTGAGCTGGTCCTCCTTCCTCGGCTGCTTCCTCTCCTTCCCCCAGGTCTGCATCATCTGATGAGAACTGCTGCTGCTGCGTCTCCTCCAAATGCAGGCCTCGCTGTAACGCAATGTTATGAAGTACGCAGCACATCACAAGGATGCGAGAGACTCGATCTGGAGCATATTGTAGGGAGCTCTCCGATCGGTTGATACACCTGGTCCTCGGCTTCAGCATCCCTATGGTGTGCTGAATAATGATCCCGGTGGTCCCCTGGTTTCTAATATACTCGTGTTGATCAGGAGTGTTATACAGATCCCCTCAGCCCCTGTATAAAATGGGGGGGGGGGGGGGCGGGGAGGGGGGCGGAATCCATATTTTTATCTTTAAAAGGGGAACTGACCTTTCTTTGAGGTTCCAGGCCACTTCTGTCACCTGGAGTCTCCCAATGGGGCCACTTGTGCCTCATCTCTCCTCGCTTACTGGCATTCAGTATAACACTGGGTCCTTCTGAGGCAGGGAAGTGAGAACTCCACACGCAGGGAGTCTCCACCCCCTTGGTGTCAATGGCCATATAAAGGGTGGGAGGAAGGTCCACCCCTTACAAGCTCAACCGAAAACTCTTGGAGTCGGCAGGGACGTTAGACCAGAAACTTAACTGGACCAGCCACATAAATACTGTGACTACAAGAGCAGGTCAAAGGCTGGGTATTCTGCGGCGAGTGACTCATCTCCTGACTCCCCAAAGCCTTTCCACCATCGACAAGACACAAGTCAGGAGTGTGATGGAATACCCTCCACTTGCCTGGCTGGGTGCAGTCCAACAAAACTCAAGAAGCTCGACACCATCCAGCCCACTTGAGAGGCACCCCATCCACCACCTTAAACATTCACTCCCTCCATCATTGGCACACCGTGGCCGCAGTGTGTATCATCTACAAGATGCACTGCAGCCACTTGCCAAGGCTTCTTCAACAGCACCTCCCAAACCCGTGACCTCTACCACCTGGAAAGACAAGAGCAGCAAGCGCATGGGAACACCACCTCCTCCAAGTCATATACAATCCTGACTTGGAAATATATCCCCGTTCCTTCATCGTCGGTGAGTCAAAATCCTGGAACTTGCTCCCTAACAGCACTGTGGGAGTACCTTCACCTCACGGACTGCAGCAGTTCAAGAAGGTGGCTCACATAACCTTCTCAAGGGCCACCAGGGATGGGCAATAAATGCTGGCCTTGCCAGCGAAGCCCATATCCCATGAATGAATATATTTTAAAAATCCTTTTCTTTTTCTAATGAGTTTTGCCACACTTCCAGTGAAGTTACAGCACAAGTCTAGCAGAAACCTTAAGGACATTTAAGAGCTAAATTCGTTTGATTTGCGCCTCCCGTTAGCACCCTAATGGGCGCAAATCAACTAGCGCCTGGGCGTGGCGCCGCTAACGCCTCCCACGAAATTCAGCGGAAGGTTAGCGGTGGCGCTAACCATTAATGCCGCGCGGCGCTGCGCCGCCGGCGATGACGTCATCACCATGCGCAGCGCCCCGCTCGCGCCCCAGCTGTAATATTGGGTGGTGGTGGCCCCTGACTTACCGCCGGACACTATGTCCGCCGGGGTCAGGGGGGCCTACCTGCTGCCAGGGCGGCGCTAGTTAAAGGGGAGGTGGCGGGCGGCCATTTTTGTTGCTGGCCACCTGCCAGCACCCGCCCCCGTTCCTGTCCCCGGCCCCCGTGAAGCCCCCCACCCCCGCGGGGTGCCGGCTGCTCTCCGTGAGCTCGACACTCTACTTGAGTGCTGGGCTTGTTTGCCGGCACTCCCGATCCCTGGTGGCCCAGCTGGGCCCCGGGTCGTGTTGCGCCAGGACCCTCCCCTTTAATAAGGGGAGGGAGGCCTGCAGTACCGTGGCATGACGTGCCACAGCGCCACGATATTGGCTCGCAGCGCCCCAGCTTCCAGTAGCAGCCCTCCTCCCTCTCGGGGAGCTACCTGGGAAAATCGGCCGCGGGGGTGCTAACTTTTTCGGGGGTGCTAAAATTAGCGCCCCCGCGAAGGTTTTACCCCTTACTTTCCTCAAAAGGAATTTTCTGGAACAGAGAAATGAGCCCCAGCCTGTTCAATCTTTCCCAATAGGTATAACCTCTCAGTTCTGGTATCCTTGTAAATCTTTTTGCAAATTCTCCAGTGCCTGTATATCCTTTTTATAATATGGGCACCAGAACTGTTCACAGTGCAGTACTCCAAGATTGGCCTTACCATGGTTCTATACAAGTTTAACATAAGTCTCTACTTTTCAATTCTATCCCTCTAGAAATGAACCCCGGTGCTTGTTTGCTTTTTTTAATGGCCTTATTAAACTGCATTACTACTTTTAGTGATTTGTGTATCTGCACCCCTAGATCCTTTTGCTTCTCTAACCCATTTAGAGGCTTATTTTCCAAGGAGGAGAACTGGGAGATGATGTTGTTCCCATGCAGCTACTAGCCTTGCTCTTCTAAGTGGTGGAGGTCACAGGTTTGGGAAGAGCTGCTGAAGGAACCTTGGCGAGTTGCTGCAGTGCAGTGTAGATAGTTCACACTGCAGCCATGGTGCAGAGAGGGGATGTTTAGGCTAGTAGATGAGGCACCAATCAAGTGGAGTGTTTTGTCCTGGATGGTGTCAAGCCACTTGTGTATTGTTGCAGCTGCACCAACCCAGGCAAGTGGTTGCTTATTTGTTTTTCATGAAAAGGTTTATTTTCTTCAAGAATGTTTGCAGATGCTTTTTTGAGGTATGGAAGATATTCTCTGGTGTGAAAGCATTCAGTGGTTTTATCTGGGCTATTAGTAGACTTCACCATACCAGAAAATGTACCAAATAACAACAAAAACAACAACTTGCATTTATATAGCGCATTTAACGTAGCAAAATGTCCCAAGGTGCTTCACAGGAGTGTTATAAAACAAAATTTGACACAGAGCCACATGAGGAGAAAATTTGGGCAGATGATCAAAAGCTTGGTCAAAGAGGTAGGTTTTAAGGAGCGGCTTAAAGGAGGACAGAGAGGCAGAGAGGTTTAGGGAGGGAATTCCAGAGCTTTGGGCCTTGGCAGCTGAAGGCACGGCCACCAATGGTTGAGCGACTAAAATCAGGGATGTTCAAGAGGCGGAATTAGAGGAGTGTAGATATCTCGGGGGGGGTTGTGGGGCTGGAGGAGATTACCGAGATAGGGAGGGGCGAGGCCATGGAGGATATGAAAACAAGGATGAGAATTTTAAAATCGAGGCGTTGCTTAACCTGAAGTCAATTTAGGTCAGCGAGCACAGGGGTGACAGGTGAACAGGACTTGGTGTGAGTTAGGACACAGGCAGCCGAGTATTGGATGACCTCAAGTTTACATAGGATACAACTTGGGAGACCAAATAAAGTAAGAAGGAGAAAGAAGCCTTGCATTTATGAAGCGCCTTTTCACAACCTCAGGCGCCCAAAGCATTTTACAGCCATTGAAGTACTTTTGAAGTGTAATCACTGATGTCGGAAACACGGCAGCCAATTTGCACACAACAAGCTCCCACAAAACAGCAATGAGATAATAACCAGATCATCTGTTTTAGGTGTTAGTTGCGGGATAAATATTGGCCGGGACACCAGGGAGAGCTCCCCTGCTCTTCCTCAAATAGTGCTATGGGATCTTTTATGTTTATTTGAAAGGGCAGACATCGCCTCTAAAAATCAGCACCTCCGACAGTGCAGTGCTCCCTCAGTACTGCACTGGGTGTGCCAGCCTAGATCTTGTACTCAAGTCTCTGGCATGGGGCTTGATCCCACACCCTTCTGACTCAGAGATGAGAATGCTACCACTGAGCCAAGGCTGACACCTAAATTCCCAAAAATCTAACATTTCTGATGGCTTTATTCCCTGACTCCTCTAGAAAATAAATGTCCTGCCTTCGGCTCTCACATCGGTCATTTCTAAATCCACCACTGCTGCAAACTGCCCTTTAGGTTTTTCTTTACTGCAGTAAAAATGATTGAATGTTGGATGTACCTGAAACTTAATGTATGACAAGTTTGTGTACCTCTGCATTTTCAGTTTAAGCTTTTGTCTTCATTCAGAGCTATATTTGAGCTGTCACCTTTTGGAGAGCTGTGTTAAACTTTTTGAGGCTTTGGTCAGCTTTTGCTAGTTTTTAAAATGAACATCAGCTGAGCTATTTAAGACTCAACGCCAATGCTAGAAGTCCCGATCAACAATATCTTAATTAAGGTACAGAACTAAGGGTTGCAGATTAGGATTCTTCAAGATGAAAATGCACGCTGACCTTGACAAAACATCACCTGTATGTATGCTGGTTGATTAGCAAAAGGCGCACAAGGGGGTAAATCTATAATGCCTGAGCAGAGTATGTGCGGTCACGTTCCCATCATTTTCAATGGAAGAAGAAAGTACCATCACAAGACTTCATGACAAAATAAGAACCGGTTGCAAAATACACACCATACTACAGAACAAAACACTGGGAGGACACTCACCTCACGACAACCATTCAACGGGCAACAACATATAAAATATTATTATCCATGATGTTGGTTTAGGATCTTTCGCTGTATGACAGAAAGGCTTCACCACACTCAGTCCTACTCCAACCACCATCGGCAGCGTCAGTCTTGGTCAGCAGTCTATCTAATACTGAAATGCAAGTGTCTGACTTGTTGACTTGTACAAAGAGGAAAGCAGGACTGTTAAAGCACTGACCTTCTGCTCCAAAAGCAGTGTATTTGTTGGTATTGCTGCAAAAGCCTTATAACTTGACTTGATCTTGTACTGCAGAAGAAGTGAGGGAAAGAGTCAAACAGGGAACAAGCAGTGAAAGTGAGAGATGCAGAAAAAATAGTAAAAAAAGATTTATTACTGAACAGAGATGATCGAAGATTATGGTTATAATTTCAAATGAATTGCAATAAAATGAGTTGTTAATGGGGTAGCAACTACCTTTTGTAACCCTGCAATAAATGCATCTGTATAATGTCCAGTAGTGCTGGGTTTCATGTACAATGCAATATTTCAATGTTGAAAAGGACTGTGTCTGAAAGACTACTCTTTTTGTACATTGAAACAAACAGTGGTGCACCTAGTGAACCTGCAATGCAGATTTATTTTATTGTATATTTAATAAAAAATGATACAAATTTTAAATAAAATGAAGCAATGGAGTTTTCAAAGGCTGACATGGAAACTGAGTCTGCCCAGAAAACTCTAACATAGCAACATACCCCCCCATCACCACCTCCCCCCCCCCACAACTTTAAGAATTTCTACTTAAGAAAAATGTCCTATTAATACTTAATGTAATTACATTGTACATCAAATGTATGAATTATACTTAATATTGGTAGGAAAAGCAGTTATTAGTGTATTTTATTCATTTAGAACACCCTAGATATAAAATCTCAATATAACGGAACACCCAAGACGGTTTCTTTATTATGACTCAAATTGTTTCAGTTATTAAAAAGGCTTCTTTGTTTCTGTTGTGTTTTTTTATTTTCTCTTCCTACCACATCACGCACTACTTCATAGGTGTAAATAACTAACCTGTGCCCAGGCCTCTTACTGCTATTAGGAGATTCCAATTTATGCTAAACAGACTCACCTCCACGCAGTAAGACTATATGATTGAGTCTGTTAACTCAATGGGGGGAGAAATCACAGGTAAAAGTATGTGAAACCATTCCGTAGTACAGCACACTGGTAACCAATGCCCTGTGCCATCTGAAAAGAAGTCTTCAAACACTTTATTCTTGCACAATTTTCTCTCACAAAGCTAAACTCTTCAGTATACCCCTAAGAAATATTATAATCTAAAATGTTTCAGTGTTGGCTAGTTTAAAACACTGAAAACATTATAAGAAATAGTTTCAACAGATTTTAGTGATCAATTTAGGAGTAATTTTCAGTATCTCACCCCCAGATCCTGAAACATTTTGCTAAAGGAGACTGAGATGCTGATTTTACAACAGAGTCCTGTTGAGTAATTTCAGATCCTCAAAATTTGTAGTTAACATAATAAAAATAATGAATGTTCAAGTCGTCTCAAGTCTCAGATATAACAATTCTGGCAAACTCAGGCAAGTTAAGAAAGTCCAGGATTTTTCTAATTATTAGTAGAAGAGGAAGATTAACCATATAATTTGATATAAATCAGAACAGGACTGATTTAAAGAACATTAATTATTTCATGCAGGCTAGTTCAATTAATAAGAGCAAAGGGTGAAAATGCCATTCCAAGAGAACAGTATCCATTGCTATCTAGCACATGCAAAAGAAAGAGATGCAAAGTACCTTTTGTTCTGGTTTCTTAGTCTCATTCTCAGCAGAACAGGATAAAGATTGTGCTGGAGATTGTGTGCCAGACCATGAGAAAGGTGATGGTGGTGGAGGGGATTGGACTGGACCAGGTGACGGTATGTCAATCCTTGTGTTAGAGAAATGTGCTGCAGACTGAGCTGGAGTTATGACACTGTCATTGGATCTAGGGAGAGGAGAAGGATGGAAAGATAACTGTCCTGGGGTAGGAGGTCTTAGTGAAGAAGAATAAGTAGGGGTATAGGAATGGGAGCTCAGTCTTAATGAAGAGGAATGAGGGGAGGTTTGACTTTGGGTAGGAGAATGGGAGCTCAGTCTTAATGAAGAGGAATGAGGGGAGGTTTGATTTTGGGTAGGAGAATGGGAGTTCAGTCTTAATGAAGAGGAACAAGGGGAGGTTTGATTTTGGGTAGGAGAATGGGAGCTTGATCTTCGTGGAGAGAAAAGAGGGCTAGTATTCAATGGAGTAGGAGTAAGGGAACCAGGTTGTGGGGAAGAATTAACTGGGGTAGGGGAAGAAGAAATGGAGGTTGGGGAAGATGGCACAGACTGTTCAGATAAAGGGGAAATATTGTAGGGCCTTGCAGAAGGAGAAAGGAAAGGATTTGTTGGTGTAAGAGAAAGACTGCCAAGTTTTACAGGGCAGTAACTCAAGCTCGAATCAGGGGTGGGGGAAATTTTACTAGATCTTTCAGAGGGTAAATAATCTAAAATGTGGTCTGTTAAAGGAGACTCTAGTTCTTGCATTGGGAAGAATGAACTGATTGGTGAGGAGCGATGTGAAGAAAAATGTCCTGGGGTAGAAGAAAGCAATCCATGTCTCAGGGAGGGAGAACGGGGTGATGTAGGGGGCTTTGAGCCATGACACAACGAAGACAGTGTGGGTGTGGAATTACCTGGATTCAAGTAATGAGCATTATGTTTTGTGGACGAGAGACCTGGTGGAGCTTTAGCTGCCTCTGTGGAAATATTTCCATGTCTTTGAGATAAAGGTGTAAATGAGGAATGAACAGAATGTTCTCCAGGCATTCGGAACAAAGGAGAGGCTAGGGATCTTGATGAGACTGAAGAAACACCTCCAAGTATTCCAGAAGAACGCTGGAGATACTTCCCTGGAGTGGGGGAAAGTGATCTGGCTTTTTGACAGGAAGAAGATGCTTGTGGGTTTATCGGAATTGGAGATTTGCTAGGAGATTGTGAACCAATGGTGCTCAGGGATGGGGCCGAGGAAACTAGTTTTGATTGTTCTGAGGATTTGGATGATACAGGAGGCAGCTTTCCAGACCTTAGAATTGAAGTCAATAATGACAGCTGAGTTGGAGGAGAAGATACTACACCAGATTTTGCTGAAGTAGTATGTGTTGAGGTCTGACAGGAATAATTAGGAATTCTAGGAGAATGACATGAAAGTTGCTGAGAAGTGCGAGAAAGTGTAGTCTGACTTGGAGAATGACGTGACGACTGCACACAAGTTGAAGAGCACATGGGGGACCTTGAAGAAGGTAGAGATGAGGAGGACCAGGCTGGAGAAGAATGCAGATCACTACAGCTCAGAAAATGTAATGGGGGTGGGGGATAGGAAGGAGAAACTGTTTTAGACTTTTTAAGGGAAGAGTTGGATGGGGAAAGGGATTTGGTATGAAGGGCTGAGGGCAAGGAGCTGGAAGATAAGAAGGACGAGGTCAAGAAAGCGGACCTGGGTAAACTAGAAGATTTTTTTTCTGAATTTGTGTTGGCAGTAAAACAGAGTGAAGATTTATTTAACAAAGGTGAAATACAAGCATGTCTCGTATCAGCTGGGGTGGAATCTCCATTCTCAATTGTGGAAGTTAGTGGTTGAGTAATGAGGTTATCAGGAGTACGAGAAGAAGTGCTTGACTGTAGAAGGTAAAAAAGGAGAAAATAAGTAATAGAAGCAATGTGGTAATGAAAACTTAACAACATATACTGTGCATTATCAGATTATTTGTTACTGAGCTTTTACTTTCAATTTTGATTTAGCCATTACTCCTTTTTTATTGCCATTTGATTCTTTTTTTAAATTCATTCTCAGGATGCGGGCGTCGCTGGCAAGGCTGGCATCTATTGCACATCCCTAGTTACCCTGAGAAGGTGGTGGTGGGCCTTTTGAACGGCTTGGTAGCGGTTTGATACAATTGAGAGGCTTGCTAGGGCATCTTAGAGGGCAGTTAAGCATCAACCACATTGGTGTGGGACTGGAGTTACATATAGGGCAGACCAGGTTTTCACCCTTAAAGGACATTAGTGAACCAGTTGGGTTTTTACAACAATCTGGCAGCTTCACGGTCACTTTTACTCATACCAGCTTTTTATTTCCAGATTTATTTATTTTTTTAAACGGAATTCAAATTCTCAAACTGCCGTGATGAGATTTAAACTCACGTTCTCTGGATTATTACTTCAGGCCTCTGGATTACTAGTCCAGTAGCAGAAACACTACACGACTGTACCCAGTTAAAACTGATACTGAAAGTTCTTGAACACTGGTTGGTAAGAAGAAAACCTGGTAGAATGATGTTTTTTAAAATGTTCACTGCAGTAAAACACACCTAAAAGCGTATTATTAAACTTCATCCGTCATCCTGCGATGTCAGCTGTGGCTCAGTGGGTAGCACACTCGCCTCTGAGTCAGAAGGTTGTGGCTTCAAGTCTCACTCCAGGGACTCGAGCACCTAAATCTAGGCTGACACACCAGGGCAGTGCTGAGGGAGTGCTGCACTGTCGGAGGTGCCGTCGTTAGGATGAGACGTTAAACCGAGGCCCCGACTGCTCTCTCAGGTGGACATAAAAGATCCCAAGGCACTATTTCGAAGAAGAGCAGGAGAGTTATTTCCCGGTGTCCTGGCCAATATTTATCCCTCAATCAACATAACAAAAACAGATTATCTGGTCATTATTACATTGTTGTTTGTGGGAGCTTGCTGTGCGCAAATTGGCTGCTGCATTTCCTACATTACAACAGTGACTACACTCCAAAAGTACTTCATTGGCTGTAAATCACTTTGAAACATCCGGTGGTCATGAAAGGCGCTATATAAATGTAAGTCGTTTTTTTAATCCTGCTATCCAGATTGTGAAATAAAACTTTAGCAGTGTTTTAAAGGCAAAATCAATGGCCCGTAATTTCCGACAGGAGGCTTCCTGTGTGCGGAGGCCTCCTATCGGAAAAAAATCTACCAACTTACCTGAGGGCTCCCGAGGTCCGGACACTTCCGCTCCTGGGCTTCTCCACAGTCGAAATGCGCAGGGCCCACGTATCCCAGGGGCGCATGCGGTTCACAAGCGTCCCTGGGATCACGTGGGCCAGGCCAGCCAATAGAAGGGAATCTCCCTTCATATTTTTGACAGATAGACCTGTCAAATATATGAATGGAGATCACCCCAAAAAGAAACTAAAACATTAAATACATTTTTAAAAAACCATCACATTTCATAAATTTAATTATTTGAAAAAAATAATTAAAGCTTTTAACGGAGCTGAAAATAAACTTACCTTTTTAAAAGTATTTTAAAATTATAAATGAGTGAAACTTTTTTTTTACTTTTTTCAACTCTTATGCTGGTAAAAGCAGGCCTTATGCCTGCTTTTACCAGGCGTAAGATTTCTAAGGGTTTTCAGCGGACGGAGGTTCTGCAGGAAGTGGAACTATCCGCCTGCAGAGGCCCTTCTCCAGGGCAGGTGTCCGACCTGTCGACAGATCGGAAATGCCGGTTTACAGCGCGCATGCCTGAAACCGGCATTTCCGATGTCCCTACGGGTGTGTACACAGCCCGTACACACCCATAGGCATCGGAAAATATGGGCCAATACTTTTTTGACACCCACAAGCAATTCCCTGCTCCATTAAAAATAGTCACTTTGTAATTATTAGCCTCTGATCCCATAAGTAATAACATTACTGCGCTCAGTCAAAGAGACCTATCTGTCCCATAAATGTCATTCACAAAACAGTTTCTTTCATCTCTCTTTTTCCCCTCCCACAGTTTGCTTCCCCCTACACAGATAACAACAATAGTAGTCACTCAAGTCACCCACCCGTTAAGCATGCTGCTAAACTTAGAGAGATTCAAGTCTTCACAGGGCCAGGCAATATGACCATACTAATTAGTAGTGCCCGTGCTCTGTGCTATGAAGTGTTTCAAGCCCTGCGCCACTCAGATTCTGATCTGAGTCATACGGAGTTATTTGGAGCCTGCACTGCCTCCCAGCAAGGGGAGAGACATTTGGGAAGTCCACGGTGTCTTGTGGCAGCTAACTATAATGGGCACCAGCAGCTGTCAATGTAAGTATGCCCAAATAAACAATGCAGATACGAAGCATGTTGGAACTTAAAAGGACTGCATCACCAAGAGACAGGCAGGTTCACGTGTGCAGTCCCCTGCACAGAATCCCCCACCTCAATCATACCGCGCGGGGAGCTGCCAACAGGAATCATGGCCTTCGTCATAGAGTGGGAAGGACATGTTCCCACAACTGTTCGCTAGCACCCTCTAGCAGGCACTTTTGGATCAACATCAGCCTGAGAGCAGGTTTCACACACAGGCCTAGAAATTCGTCTCGGGCGGTGCTGCAAAAACAGGCGGTATCGGACCGGCGGCCTGTTATACACAGCACCTGGGCCTAGAAATTCGGTGGGGTTAGCGCCCAATTAGAGGCGTTAGAGGGTCTTGCGCCGGAATTATAGCTGGTAACGAAATTGCATTGGGCCCTACCATCGGCGTTAGCCGGTAGCGCTGCGCCGGCACCGATGACGTCATCGGTGTGCGCAGCGTCCCGGTTGCCGTGGTAACCCGGCCCCAAGCCCAAATTCAGTTGCGGCCGCCTCGCCCATGGCAGCCGCAACCAACGATTGTTGAAAGGGATGTTACACACCTTTGCACCAGCGCATAAAGGTGGAGCGGCGGCCGGCCACTTTCCCGGCGGCCGCCTGCCCGCACCTCCCTCCCCGGACTCCTCCACCACCCCACCGCGGCACTGATGTGTGTGGCCCGCGAGCCCGGCTCTTCCCCGAGGTGCCGGGCTCATTTGTCGGGCGAATCGACCGGCCAGCGGTCGGCTGCAGGCAGCTCCTCCTTAACAGAAGGAGGAGGCCTGCAGTTCCCCAGCCTGCCGCACCGCCTCGGGTGCCGCAGCGGGGGATTAGCGCCTCAAAACTGCATTGAACGCCCATAGTGAGGCGCAAAAACCCTCCATTAGCGCCCGCCGCCGTCTGGGCCCGGGGCAACCGAATTTTCGTCGGGCGCAGCGGCATTAACGCCGGCGCAAAATTTCGGGCGCTAAAGCCCTGGCGGACCCACAACCGAATTTCGAGGCCCTGATGTTCAGTTCCATTGCAGTCAATATCGGGCATTGCGTATAACGGGAGGCCGATCCGATACCACCCCTTTGGCACCACCGCCCGAGATGAATTTCTAGGCCACTGTCTCAACCAGAGATGGTGCAAGGCACAAGGTACACAAGAAGGGGAAAGGTAGAAAATACCTGAAGAGTCAGAGTCCGAAAGGCAAAACATGCCCACATAAATGTTACTGTTTTTCTTCACTCCAGAACCATTCTAATGGGAACAGTGATGTGAATGGCGATCAATCAGATATGCCAAATTGATAACATCACTTGAATTTCCCTTTAAAGATAGCATTCTGCCTTTATAATACTCTGATATTTAATTACCTCTGGTATATGCATTGTTTCTAGATCTCTCATGACTAGAGAATTTAGATGGATCATCTCACTTAGACTGATCATCTTTAATACATTGCTAGTAAGTTTCAGTTTGGAGCATGTTGGCTGTTTATAGATGTGTTGAGCCATTTGACTGGTTGCCTGAATCAAGTTGTTCATTAGCAGCTTGATGACCTCCCAGAACTGTCTCGAGAACACAGTGCTGCTTTTGTGCTGTCAATAGTCGTTTGTCAAGTTCAGTGAGCTGCCACCCAATAAGCAGATGGTAGTGGGCCTTTGGGTGGGAAGTGAACCATCGCAGACCTCAACAACAACTTGCATTTATGTAGCACCTTTAACATAGTAAAACATCCCAAGGTGTTTCACAGGAGCATTATCAAACAAAAATTGACACCGAGCCACATAAGGAGATATTAGGACAGGTGAGGTAGGTTTTAAGGAGATACCTAAAGGAGGAGAGAGAGGTAGAGAGGCGGAGAGGTTTAAGGAGGGAATTCCAGAGCTTAGGGCCTAGGCACCTGAAGGCATGGACTTGGATGTGGGTTGAATTTGGCTAGTCTGTCCTCACAATCTGCTCACCTATCATTACTGTGAGATAACTTAGTAAGTGGCCACAGGAGAATGGGTGTTCCTAGTGGTTGTCAGCCAAGTTTATAAGTCACTATAATAGGACTCTAGGTTCTCCATCTCCATCGCATCTGTTCTGATGATGCCACCTTCTATACCAATGCTTCCGATATGTCTTCCTTTTTCCTCAACCAAGGATTCCTCTCCACCATGGTTGGCAGGGCCCTCAACCATATCCGTCACATTTCCCGCACTTCTGCTCTCACCCCTTCCCCTCCCTCCCAAAACCATGATAGGGTTCCCCTTGTCCTCACCTTCCATCCCACCAGCCTCTACATTCAACGGACCATCCTCCACTATTTCCGCCACCTCTAGCGCGATGCCACCACCAAGTGCATCTTCCCCATCCCTTTCAGCATTCCGAAAGCACCATTCCCTCCGCAACATCCTGGTCCACTCTTCAATCACCCCCAACACCCCCTTCCCTTCCCGTGCAAGCACAGGAGAAGCAACACATGCCCTTTCACCTCCTCCCTTTCCACTGTCCAGGGTCCCAAACACTCCTTCCAGGTGAAACAGCGATTTACTTGTACTTCTTACAATTTAGTATACTGTATTCGCTGCTCACGATGTGGTCTCCTCTACATTAGGGAGACCAAACGCAGATTGGGTGACTGCTTTGCAGAACACTTCCATTTAGTCCATAAGCCTGACCCAGAAATATTTTTTTCAATCGCTGCATTCATGGCCAGATGGAAAAACTACTGCTTATAATTTATTCCAACTATCCTCTTAAACACCTTTCTCCATTTTCCACACTTTTGTGGGATCAAAGAATCATAGAATGATACAGCACAGAAAGAGGCCGTTTGGCCCATCGTGCCTGTGCCGGCTGTTAGGTGGAGCAATCCAATTTGTCCCGCTCCCCGGCTCTTTCCCCATAGCCCTTTATTTTGTTCTCTTCAAGTATTTATCCAATTCTCTTTTGAATGTTACTGTTGAATCTGCTTCCGCCGCCCTTTCAGGCAGGGCATTCCAGATCACAACAACTTGCTGTGTGAAAAAATGTTTTCTCATGTCGCCTCTGATACTTTTGCCAATCACCTTAAATCTGTGTCCTCCGGTTACCGGCCCTTCTGCCACTGGAAGCAGTTTGTCCTTATTTACTCTATCAAAACCCTTCATGATTTTGAACATCTCTATCAAATCTCCGCTTACGCTTCTCTTAAGGAGAACAACCCCAGCTTCTCCAGTCTCTCCACATAACTGAAGTCTCTCATCCCTGGTAACATTCTAGTAAATCTCTTCTGCACCCTCTCTAAGGCCTCAACATCCTTCCTAAACTGCAGTGCCCAAAATTGAACACAATACTCCAGCTGAGGTCTAACAAATGTTTTATAAAGGTTTAGCATAACTTACTTGCGTTTGTACTCTATTACTCTATAAATAAAGCCAAAGATCCCATATGCTTTTTAACAGTCTTCTCAACTTGTCCTACCATCTTCAAAGATTTGTGTACAGGTCTCTGTTCCTGCACCCACTTTAAAATTGTACGATTTAGTTCATATTGCTTCTCCCTATTCTTCCTACCAAAATGTATCACTACACACTTTTCTGCATTAAATTTCATCTGCCATGTGTCTGTCCATTTCACCTGTTTGTCTATGTCCTCCTGAAGTCTGTTACTATCCATCCGCCTCTTTGTTTACTACATTTCTGAGATTCGTTTCATCTGCAAACTTTGAAACAATGTCCTGTATACCCAAGTCCAGGTCATTTATAGCAAAAAGAGCAGTGGTCCTAATATGGACCCCTGGGGAACACCACTGTATATTTGCTTCCAATCTGAAAAACAACCGTCACCACTACTCAGGGACTTGAGCATAAAAGTCTAGGCTGACACTCTAGGGCAGTGCTGAGGGAGTGCTACACTGTCGGAGGCGCCGTCTTTCGGATGAGACATTAAATCGAGGCCCCGTCTGCTCTCTCAGGTGGACGTAAAAGAAAGATCCCATGGCACAATTTCAGTGTCCTGGCCAATATTTATCCCTCAGTCAACATAATAAAAACAGATTATCTGGTCATTATCACATTGCTGCTTATTGGAGCTTGCTGTGTGCAAATTGGCTGCTGCGTTTCCTACATTACAACAGTGACTACACTCCAAAAGTACTCCATTGGCTGTAAAGCGCTTTGAGACGTCCAGTGATCGTGAAAGGCGCTATATAAATGCAAGTCTTTCTTTTTCTTTTACTCTCTACTTTCTGTCCCTTAGCCAATTTTGTATGCATGCTGCCACTGCCCCTTTAATCCCATGGGCTTCAATTTACTAACAAGTCTACTATGTGGTACTTTGTCAAATGCCTTTTGAAAGTCCATATACACAACATCAAATGCACTAACCTCAGGGTAGGAAATCTGCCATCCTTACCTGGTCTGGCCTATCTGTGACTCCAGACCCACAGCAATGTGGTTGACTCTTAACTGCCCTCTGAAATGGCCTAGCAAGCCACTCAGTTGTACACAACCACTACAAAAAACAATAATAACAATCCCTAACAGCACTGTGGGAGTACCTTCATCACAAGGACTGCAGCGGTTTAAGAAGGCGGCTCACCACCACCTTCTCAAGGGCAACTAGGGATGGCCAACGACGCCCACATCCCAGGAACGAATAAAAAGAAAACCCTTTCCATTACTTCATCAAAGAACTCAATCAAGTTTGTCAAACACGATTTGCCTTTAACAAATCCGTGCTGACTTTCCTTTATTAGCTCATACTTTTCCAAATGCCAATTAATTTTGTCACGGATTATTTTCTCTAAAAGTTTCCCATCACCAGCGTTAGGCTGACTGGCCTGTAGTTGCCGTGTTTATCCCTCTCCCCTTTTTTTAAGCAGGTGTGTAAGATTTTCAATCCTCCAGTCCTCTGGTCCCATACCCCATATCCAAGGAGAATTGGAAGATTGTGGCCAGAGCCTCCACAATTGCCACCCTTCTCTCAGTAACCTAGGTTGCATCCCAAATGGACTGGGTGACTTTTCTACTTTGAAAACTGCCAACCTTTTAAATACCTCCTTTTTATCCTATCCAGTATCGCTACAGCCTCCTCCTTTGCTGCTACATGGGCAACATCCTCTTCTCTAGTGAAGACAGATGCAAAGTACTCATTTACTACCTCAGACATGCCCGCTGCCTTCACAAGAATGTCTCCTTTTTGGTGCTTACTTGGCCCCACCCTTCCTTTGACTACTCTTTTACTATTTATGTGTTTATAAAAGACTTTTGGGTTCCCTTTTGTTAGCTGCTAATCTATTCTCATACTCTCTCTTTGCCCCTCTTATTCCCTTTTTTTAGATCTTATCTGTACTTTATATGCTCAGCATGGTTCTCCACTGTATTATGAACCTTACAATTGTCATAAGCTTCCTTTTTCTCTCTCATTTTAACCTCTATATCTTTAGTCATCCAGGGGGCTCTAGCTTTGGATGCCCTTCCTTTCCTCCTCGTGGGAATGTGCCTACTCTGTATACGAACCATATCCTCTTTGAAGGCCTACCATTGTTCAATTACTGCTTTGCCTACCAATTTTTGATTCCAATCCACCTGGGCCAGATCCCTTTTCAACTCACTGAAGTTAACCCTCCTCCAGTTATATTTTTGTATGCTTGATTGTTCCTTGCCCTTTTCTATAACTATTCTAAACCTGATGATATTATGATCACTCTTCCCCAAATGCTCTCCCACTGAAACATGCTCAACCTGCCCCATTTCATTCCTCAGTACTAGATCCAGCACTGCTTCCTTCCTCATTAGGCTGGAGACACACTGATCAAGAAGGTTCTCTTGTACACATTTCAGGAATTCCTCCTGAATGAGGAATTCACTGGCAAATTAAATCTTCAATTTCCTGCCAACCTGTGTGATAAAATGGTCTTGTGTGGCAACATCATAAACACATTCTTCTTGAATACATTTATATTGTTGGTACAAAATTGTAACCAAAATAATTGCTCTCCCCTCGCCTTGTGTCACATTATGGAGAAATTTGTGCCTTGGATCTCTGCCAGGAAACCATTAAGACTGCTCAAACCCACAGCCATCAGGGGAGGGGCGTATGAAGGTAGTTTGAATCCCATCAGTAAACCTGAACCTGAGGTGAAAAGCCTTAAGACCAGGTTTACTGATGCAAACTCATAACACCATTTAGTCGCACTCCCTCCACAGATTTTAAAAACCACTGAAGCATATTTTGCACATTTAGAATATCAAATTGGTGTGATGCCGATCTGCAGAACTTTCTGGATTAATGCTTAGCAGAATTGCAAAAGGAATTTCTGAAACGATAAATGTTAATGAATAACAAGACATTCATGAACAAAATGGGATTTGGTAAAAAAGTTATGCTATCTGGAATTTCCTGACCTTGAAATTGCATTTGAAATTAAGTGGAATCTGAATCTATCTGAATTTTGTTTTTTTATCTAACTTAGAACCCACCATCTTTAGTGTTGCAGCAAATTAACTTGATGCTTAATTTGGTGTGTAAACAGTATTAATGTCAGATCACGTTGATACTGAAAAAAGAAAACTTGCATTTCACGACCTCAGGACATCACAAAGCGCTTCACAGCCAATGAAGTACTTTTGAAGTGTAGTCACTGTTGTAAGGTAGGAAACGCGTCAGGCAATTTGCACACAGCAAGCTCCCACAAACAGCAATGTGATAATTATTATGTCCGTGTATAATTGAGACACGGACTGCAGGAGTTGATTATAACAAGTCTTTACTGAATGGAGACAACCTGGAAACTGAAACTACAGAAGCCTGCTAGGGCCTTTTATACAGGGGTGGTCACTGCCGGTACTGCAGTCTGAGACCAGTTATTCCTTTAAGGTACATACACAACAATTCCTCCCCTTTTAGATAAACAGTACATAACATTCATTTAACAACTAAATAATAACTAATTACAATTACAATTACGGTTGCTAGATACGTTGGTTGAAGTTAAGCAATTACAAGTTCAGTCTTTGAGGAGGCTTCCTGATTCTGTCTGGATAACGCCTCTTTGGGATATCAGGTTCTTCTGGCAAGGTTGAGTTGGGATCAATGTCGTTGTTTGGTTCGTCTGCTTCCAATATCACCGATTCTGCGGTAGATGCAATTGGTACTTCGGTTTCATCGTCAGGTGTATCAGATCGTGGTGTGGAGTTAACGTTTTCCAGTGACTAGAATCTGGTCAGCATGGCGTCTTACAATGCTCTCCCCAACGTCCACGGTATACATTAGAGGTCCTTGCCATGTACAGATCGTTCCTGGCTGCCATTTCTCTGTGCGGTAGTCCCGGGCCAAAACTGGTTGACCTATCTTAAAACTCCTGGTCGGCCTTTCATTCATATTCTGAAACTGCCTGTTCTCCACATCTCTTCTGACGTTTGGCTTAACCAAATCCAAGCGGCATCGTAGTCTTCGATTGAAGAACATCATGGCTGGAGTTTGGTTGGTAACCGCATGTGTCGCATTCCGGTAGACAAACAAGAAGTTATCCACCTTGTGTTGTAGGGGTATATCTTCATTACACATTGCCTTGATAGCCTTCTTGAATGTTTGAACAAACCTCTCGGCCAATCCATTAGTGGCTGGATGCTATGGGGCGGATGTGTAATGCTTAACACCATTGTTCTTTAAGAACCTCCGGAACTCTTTAGACACAAACTGTGGTCCATTGTCAGAGCAAATCTGTTCAGGCAGCCCATTCCTGGCGAATATGGTTCGTAAGACTGTGATAGTTTTTTCTCTGGTGGTTGAGGACATTTTTATTACCTCTGGCCACTTTGAATGTGCATCCACCGCAATTAAAAACATCGAGTCCATAAAGGGACCAGCAAAATCAATGTGCACCCTTTGCCATGGAGATGAGGGCCACTCCCATGGATGTAGAGGGGCTTGTGGTGGGGCGTTTTGGACCTTCTGGCATCCTGTACAGCTCTTGGTCATCTCTTCGATTTCTCTATCGATTCCCGGCCACCACACAAACGCTCTGGCTAAGTTCTTCATTTTTACCCCTCCCAGATGACCCTCATGAAGCTCATTGAGCACTCTATCCTTCAATTTGGGTGGAATTACTACTCTGGATCCACACATCAAGGTTCCTCTGCACACTGACAGCTGTTCTATTCTCGGCGAGAATGCTGGCAGCAGTGGTTCGCCATGTGCTGGCCACCCCTTCACTGTTAAATCATAGACCCAGGAGAGTGTCGGGTCATTTCGTGTTTCCTTTTCTATGTTTGCATTCGTCACAGGGAGACATTCGACTATAGTCGAGTGGAATAACTCCACTGGATCCACTGCCAGTTCTTCTTCCACCGTCGGCAACGGTAGGCGCGACAATCCATCAGCATTCCCATGCTGTTTAGTTCCTTTGTACTCGATGTCATATTGGTGAGCCCCTAGGAAAAGGGACCACCTCTGTAGCCGTTGTGCCGTCATTATCGGTACGCCCTTCTGAGGGTTGAAAATGGAGACGAGAGGTTGATGATCAGTTAGTAGAGTAAATTTCTGACCGTGCAGGTAGTGATTGAACTTCTTCACCCCCCACACCAGGCTGAGGGTCTCTCTGTCAATCTGGGCGTAGTTACGCTCGGCTGAAGTTAACGAGCGTGACGCAAAAGCTATCGGCTTCTCTGAACCATCAAGGAATTTATGTGACAGTACGGCCCCAATGCCGTAGGGAGACGCATCACACGCCAGTCTTATCGGTAGTGATGGGTTGTAGTGAGCCAATACTTCTCTTGAAGTGATTAGGTCCTTACTCTTCTGAAAGGCCCGCTTGCATTCATCGCTCCATTTCCATGCTACTCCCGTTCATAGTAGGGCGTTCAGTGGATGCAGAATTGTGGACAAATTTGGCAAAAACTTATGGTAGTAATTCACCAATCCGAGGAATGACCTCAGTTGCGACACATTTTCAGGCGCTGGAGCCTTAACTACCGCTTCAATTTTGTCAGGGGACTTATGCAACCCCTCTTCATCAATCACATGGCCACAATACGATATCTGTTTCTTAAAAAACTCGCACTTGGGGCGATTGGCTCGTAGCCCATGTTCACGTAGTCTAGTGAGCACCTGCTCTAGGTTGGCAAGGTGTTCACGGTCATCTTCACCTGTCACTAGGATGTCGTCCAAGTAACACTGAATCCCCGGAATCCCTTGCAGGACTTGTTCCATCGCTCTTTGCCATATCGCCGGAGCTGATGCTACTCCGAATACCAGTCGATTATATTGGTAAAGACCTTTGTGAGTGTTTATCGTGAGATACTTCCTAGAGGATTCTTCAACCTCCATCTGCAAATATGCTTGTGCTACGTCAATTTTTGTAAAACGCTTCCCTCCAGATAGTGAGGCGAAGATATCTTCTATCCTTGGAAGAGGATATTGTACTGTGTGAAGGACTGGGTTCACCGTCACCTTGAAGTCCCCACAGATGCGAACCTTCCTTGGCTCCTCAGACTTATTGTTTAATGTTTTTTTCATGACAGGAACAATGGGTGTCGCCCAGTCGCTCCAGTCTACCTTAGATAACACGCCTGCATTCTCCAGATTCTCCAGCTCTGCCTCGACGGCTGGGCGAATTGCATATTGTACCGGTCTTGCTTTGAAAAACTTGGGAATTGCATTCTCCTCTATTTTTATCGAGGCGGTTATGCCTTTAAGAGTGCCCAGTTCTTGTTGAAATACCTCTTTGGCGTCAGCTAAGATTGTTGACAATCGTCCAGGAGTGACGTCGTCATCCTTTTTACCAGCCACCGTCAGTGCCTGAATGGAGTGCCAGTCTAAACTTATCTTTCTGATACATTCACGTCCCAATAACGGTGGTCCACCATCTTGCAGAATGTAGAGATACAATTTCCGTATTTTCTTGCCGTTGTATTCGACAGGCACCCTTATTTTTCCTCTGGGGTATACTTTTTGCCCCGTATACGTCCTCAAGACAATGGATGTCTCTCTCAAGGGCATGTGTGAGAATAGCCGCTCGTAGTCTCGTCGATTCATGACGGTTAGAGCTGATCCAGTATCCAATTCCATTTTGACTTGGGACCCTGCTATCGTGAGGGTGACCCAAATGGTTCGGTGATCCTCTTTTGCGATTACGTTGTGAAGTTTGAGACAGCTTAGTCTCTTGTTCCCGGATTCACTATCGCTCATCTGGTCTTCGGAACTACTGTCCGTCATCTTTTGTACTTTCCTGTACGGTTCCTTAGTAGCCTTTTTGTTGTCGTTGGTCTTCTTCCCAGACCTGCAAACTTGTGCAATGTGTCCCATCATTCCGCATTGCCTGCATATTTTGTCCTTGGACCAGCAGGCCTTCTGGTCATGGTTTATTCTGCCGCAGCGATAACATTTTGCAAATCCCCGTGTCATTTCGTGGGTGCCGTATTCCTGTGGCTTTTGTTGTATTTCCGCAGCTCCCCTTGCTGCTGCTTCGTACGATACTGCCACGCTGAAAGCCTTGTCTAGCGTCAGCTCTTTCTCTGAGAGTAACCTCTTCTGGGTTCCTTCACTCAGGAGTCCACAGACAAATTTGTCCCGTAGGGTATCTGCCAGTCCTGCTCCGAACTGGCAGTGGTTTGATAGCTTGCGTAGTTCCGTAAGGTAATCAGCATTGCTCTCGTTTTTATGCTGATTTCTCCTGTGGAATTTAAATCTTTCTGCTATCAGCAGCGGTGCAGGGTTTAGGTGTTCCTGTAGGATAGCAACAATTTCGTTAAAACTCTTTGCCTTTGGTTTGGCTGGAGTAATCATGTCCCGCAATAGGCCGTACGTTCTTGCGCCCATTAAGTTTAGCGGTACCGATGCCTTTTTCTCATCGGCTATTTCGTTTGCCTCGCAATATACCTCGACTCTTTCCACATACGTGGTCCAGTCTTCTATTGCATTATCAAAGGCAGTGATATAGCCAGTCTTCGGCATCTTGGAAATCTAAAATGGCGCCTCCCGCGCTTTGCCTTCTTCCCCGATTTAACAAAATGGCGCCTCCCGCGCTTTGCCTTCTTCCCCGCTGAATTAAGATGGCGCCTCCCGCACTTTGCCTTCTTCCCCGCTGTTGCTAGCGCTGCTTTCCACGGTTTCCGTTGTAAACTGCAGCTCCTCGCGGCTTTCTGCGCGTTTAATTTTTATTTTATTTTATTATTTTCCCGTCGTCGGAACAACCCTGCGGGACTCTTGCCTCCCTCTTAAGGTACATACACAACAATAATGAACAGATCATTTGTTTTTTAATAATGTTGGTTGAGGGATAAATATTGGCCAGGACACCAGGTAGAACTCCCCTGCTCTTCTTTGTATAGTGCCATGGGATCTTTTACGCCCACCTGAGAGGGCAGGAGGGGCCTCGGTTTAACGTCTCATCCAAAAGACGGCACCTCTGACAGTGCAGCACTCCCTCTCAGCACTACATTGAAGTGTCAGCCTAGATTATGAACCAGAAGTGGAAGCCCCAGTATCTGATGGTTTGACTTCTGAAGCACAAATTGTAGACCACTGCTGTTCTGCAGTCTAGATTCAGAAGTGTCGAGGGTTGGTGGAGGTGGGGTGGTGTGGGGAGGTGGTTGGGACTTTAGCAATAAGGCAGGAAAAATGGGAATTGAAGGAAAAAGCTTTGTAGAGTTGGCTGTCGCTCCTGGAGATAAAAGAAAAATCTTTTTAATTGCTCCTAAATTTTACTAACTGATCTGTGCACATGTGTTGTGAAGTCAGCACACACACATCATGACACAATATCAACTGTCTTCATAATAATTTAAGTTCAGATCTGATGGAGCCAGTGTGAATCAGCTTTATAAACCTGAAGTGAACTCGAGTGCAATTTGCTCTCATTTCATTTTCTGCAGTGTGAAGGCGCTGTTAGTTTCATATCTGTGATAGTTCAAAATTAGAATTGAGTATTCTCATTAAATGGACTTCAATTTTTGTTTTTAATACTTACCTGTAAATATATACAAATAATTACAAAAACCAAACCAGAAAACACTTAAAATTCAAATCAATTAAATATAATCAACAAAAATGCAATTAACAATTAATGGTCAGTGATGATCCTACTTGATCTAGACTCAGTTTTCACATAATAATTGGATAAAGGTCATTAGCCACATGTTCAGCTTCCTGTTTTCTGAATGGCTAGTAATTACATCATTTGGTATAATCAGTTCATCCTGGATATTACTGTGCTTACTGCACCATGATTACAAACACTGCTCGTGTCAAACTATGCTCAGGAAACCTTTACTAAGCTTGAATTTATTTTGACAGTGCACCCAAAAAAAATCCCTATTTTTCAACTAAAATACGCCCCAAAAGGATGTTGGCCCAGAATTTGCTGGAGCAGATGCATCTAACACCATGAATTTGTTGTCATTTTTCCAGCAAATTCTGGGCCATTGTGTTTCCAGTAAGAAACCTTCTTAGTCATTCCAAAAAAAGTTTTGGAAGTCTCTGCTCATTTCTTCTGACGGAAGTTGACTGGTAAGATTTAGCTTTGTAATTAAATCTTTCGGTTAAAACACAGCTCCCTAAGGATGAAGAGGGTTCCATCCTGATGCAGATCAGGTAGCAGTGGGAGCCTGTACTTAGCTGCTTGGTCTATAGAACTCTAAGGTGTCACAAATATCACATTGCAGTAGCTTTCAAAATTAGATCTTTCATTACTTGACCCCAAATACTAACCATTTACATGGCTTATTAATTAAAATGACAAAAAAATAAAGGACTTCTAGCATTGTGGAGCTCAGATATCAACATATCCATGTATTATACAAAGAAACTCAATTTATTTAGAAAAAACAGATTTTTTTTTAAACAGTGACTGGAAGATATTTGAAGATACACTTTAGTCTGTGTGGAATACCTTACCCCTGGTAAATACCCTCTCCAAGGATATGGCACTTGACCAACTACAACTGAAAGGGAAATGTGCTCAACACAAAAATCGTAGATGTGCTGCAGTTTTTAAAGACACTATAATTCCAAAATGTGCCGGCTTACTATCCTGCTCTGTGTCCATCACTGGGCACATTTGGTATTGCATTTCTGATACGATTGTTTGCCGAGATCTTATGATATGGGACTGATAATCAAATGGTTGAGCGTTCAGCAAAAGCCAAATATAATCTTCCAAAATGATGGATTTGAATATGTTTTCTCGGTTCCCCACTGCCACCCTTGCTGGGAAATTGTTCTGCCGAATGCTATTTGGTCTCAAATGAAAACTGAGTAAAATGATAAGTGGCCTTGATAGTCACATACAATTTAGAAATTGTTTCACGTTGCATTGATGCTAGTTTGAAAATAAGAACTGAAGAGCATTCCAATCAAACTGGCTTCACAGTATTCTGACATTCATAGAACAGGAAGTGGATCATGTGACCAAGGCTGACTTTTAACCAAGTATTGAGAGAAAATTGTCTTTAGGCTATATAGAAACATGGGAACAAGAGTAGGCCATTCAGCCCCTGAGGCAGTTCCACCATTAAATGAGATCATGGCTGATATATTGGATCACAGTCAAGTTTGACTGCATTTTTGTCAGTTTGGATTTGGTTAAGTTTGTATTGTAACCACATTGGTTTTTTTCTCCCTTGAATCTCTGCAATTCTAAAGTGAGAAGTGAGTCAGTACATAGAGAATCAAAAAAACAATACAATCCATCATCTGGAAAATTAAATTTGGCTTTTGCTGAACGTTCAGTCATCTGATTATCAGTCCCATATCATAAGATCCCTGCAAACAATCAGGTCACACATGCAACAAAATGTGCCAAGTGACAAACAGTTGGCAGGATAACATCATCCAGGACAAAGCAGTCCATTTGATTGTCAGACATCCACCGCCTTAAACATTAACTCCCTCCAACAGCAGCACGCCATGGCTGCAGTGTGTACCATCTACAAGATGCACTGCAGCAACTTGCCAAGGCTTCTTTGGCAGCACCTCCCAAACCCGCAACCTCTTCCACCTAGGTTGGAAAACTTAGGACTGTTCTCCTTGGAACAGAGATGGTTAAGAGGTGACCTAATAGAGGTTTTCAAGATGATGAGAGGTTTGATAGAGTAGATAGAGGAAAAACTATTCCCTCTGGCGAGTGAGCCAATAACCAGAGGTCGTAGATTTAAAATCATTGACAAAAGATCTAGAGGGGAGATGAGGAGAAATTTTTTCACTCAGAGTTGTCGGGATCTGGAACGCTCTACCTGAAAAGGTGGTGGAAGCTGATTCCATAAATAATATTAAAAGGGAGTTGGACAGGTACTTGAGGATGAGGAACTTACAGGGTTACGGACAAAAAGCAGGGCTGTGGGACTAAGCACGACTGTTCTTTCAAAGAGCCAGCACAGGCACGACGGGCCGAATGGCCTCCTTCTGTGCTGTATGTTTTTCTATTTTCATTTTCTATGATTCTAGGACAAGGGCAGCAGGCACATGGGAACAACACCACCTCCAAGTTCCTCTCCAAGTCACATACCATACTGACTTGGAAATATATCGCCAATCCTTCATCATTGCTGGATCAAAATCCTGGAACTCCCTCCCTAACAGCACTGTGGGAGTACCTTCACCACATGGACTGCAGGTGCCAGCGACGGCCATATCCCAAGAATATTTATTTTTTAAATAACAAGCCAGTTCATGGGATAGCATAGAAACATAGAAACATAGAAGATAGGAGCAGGAGTAAGCCATTCGGCCCCTCGAGCCTGCTCTGCCATTCAATGAGATCATGGCTGATCATCCAAATTCAGTACCCTGTCCCTGCCTTCTCCCCATATCCCTTGATCCCTTTAGCCTTAAGAAATATATCCAACTCCTTCTTGAATATATTTAATGAACTGGCCTCCACCGCCCTCTCTAGCAGAGAATTCCACAGGTTCACCACTCTCTGGGTGAAGAAATTCCTCCTCATTTCAGTCTTAAATGGCTTACCCCTTATCCTTAGACTATGACCCCTGGTTCTGGACTCCCCAGCCATCTGAAACATCCTTCTATCATCTAGTCTGTCCAGGCCTGACAGAATTTTATAGGTTTCGATGAGATCCCCTCTCAATTTTCTAAACTCTAGTGAGTATAAGCCCAATCGACACAATCTCTCCTAAGTCATTCCTGCCATCCCAGGTATCAGCCTGGTGAATCTTCGCTGCACTCCTTCCATGGCAAGAACGTCCTTCCTCAGGTAAGGCGACCAAGACTGCACACAATACTCAAGGTGCGGACTCAGCAAGGCCCTGTACAACTGCAGCAAGACATCCTTGTTCCTGTACTTGAATCCTCTTGCTACGAAGGCCAACATACCATTTGCATTCTTAACCGCCTGCTGCACCTGCATGCTTACCTTCAGCGACTGGTGCACAACACCACCCAGGTCTCTTTGCACTTCCTCTTCTATAAATCTATTGCCATTCAAATAATAGTCTGCCTTCCTGTTTTTGCCACCAAAGTGGATAACCTCACAATTATCCACATTATAGTGTATTTGCCATGTTTCTGCCCAATCACCCAACCTGTCCAAATCGTACTGGAGTTTCACAACATCCTCCTCACAGCATACCCTCCCACCCAGCTTTGTGCCATCTGCAAATTTGGAAATATTACATCCAATTCCCTCGTCCAGATCATTAATATATATTGTGAAAAGCTGGGGTCCTAGGACCTGTTATGTTCATTAATAAATAGACATTCTTATTATGAACACAGCTAGCTTTTGCTAGTTACTTTTATTGAGTACATGTGGACTGGTACAGTATCTGTAGAGGCTTCCATCTTGACTGTTGCCTTGTGGGTAGCCTAGTGCCTCCATGGGTAATGGGTAATGTAGTCTTAATATATATACAGCTGGGTAGTGTAGTCTTATACATACAGCTATATACAGCTCTACGCCTCCACCTAGTGTCCACTATAGAATGACATGTTATTGATCATTACATCCCCCTTTCTTTGAGGTTTAACAAAATCAATATCAATCATCTTTCAAGAAAACAATAAAGATAATATCAGTAACACTTTTGTTAGTGCTCTATAAACATACGCATTTTCAAAACAGTCAACACATTTTCAAAGCTTTACATTGTACTCAAAGATTAAGTCTATCAGGCTCTTTTACTTGACGTGTGGATCTTCTCAACACGGGTAAGTCTGATGTGTCTTCATGAGATTGTTCTGGTGGTGAATGACAAGATGCAGTTGCGGCATTGTCATCAATCTGGTCTTGAATAGTCTCTTGTGTTTTTAGGAGAGAACGGCGGTTCCTCCTGAGAATCTGTCCTTCCTCAGTTCTAACAGTGTATGACCTTGGTACTACTTCCTCAAGAACTGTAGCTTTCCTGTTCCATGCATCTGGATCCTGAATCCTGACAACATCATCCTTTGTCAATGGTTTTAGAGTTTTGGATGACTTGTCATAGTATGATTTCTGTTTCAGCTTTAACAGTTGAAGTCTCTGTCTCAGTTCCTCACTTTGCTGTTCTTTTGCACAGCAGGGTAGCGTGGTGCGCAACTTGCAACCCATTAGTTCAGCAGGTGAAGAACCACAGTCTAAAGGTGAGGCTCGGTAGCTCAGCAGGGCGAGATAAGGATCAGACTTGCTTTCTGTCGCTTTCTTCAGTAGCTGCTTGAGAACTTGAACACCTTTCTCTGCCTTAACATTTGACTGAGCATACAAAGGACTGGATGTGATGTGCTGAAAGTCATAATGTGCTGCAAACTGTTGCCACTCCTTACAGTTGAAGCATGGACCATTGTCGCTAACGGCAATCCTGGGAATTCCATGTCTGGCGAAGATGGATTTCACATGCATTATGACACTGCTTGCTGTGGTGCTTGACAGCAGCGCCATCTCAGGATAGTTAGAATAGTAGTCAATCACTATTAGATAGTCTTTACCATTTAAATGAAAAAGGTCCAGACCAACCTTTTGCCATGCTGCTGTTGGTATGTCAGCTACTATCATTGGTTCCTTTGCTTGTTTGTTTTGGTGTTTCTGACATGTCTCACATTTGCCTATCATGTTCTCAATGTCCTTATTTATGCTAGGCCAATAAACAGTGTCTCTTGCTCTCCTTTTGCATTTTTCAATTCCGAGGTGTCCCTCATGAATCCTTTTGAGCATGTCTTGACGTAGAGCCTGTGGAATGACTATTCCGTTCTGTTTTAGTAATAGTCCACTTGCGACACTCAATTCTGACCTTATGTGAAAATATTTTGGACAGGAACCTTTTGGCCAACCATGATGAATGTTCTCTATTACTGTTTGTAATACTGTATCTTTTACTGTTTCTTCTGCTATTTGCTTTGATTTTGTGTCTGACACGGACAGCGCAGCAGTGACCATACTCACATGAACATCCACGTCTTCTTCAGTAGAGCTCACATGACTCATTGTGGGTGCTCAGGATAGTGCATCTGCTAACACTATGTATTTGCCTAGTGTGTAGATCAGTTCAAAGTCATATCTTTGCAGCTTCATCATGAGTCGTTGAATCCTTGGAGACATCTCATTCAGTTTTTTTTATGATGGCAACCAGAGGGCTGTGGTCTGTCTCAACTGTGAAGGTGGGAAGTCCATATATGTAGCCATGAAACTTTTCTAGTCCAACTACCAAGCCTAGACATTCCTTTTCAATCTGGGCGTATCGACACTCAGTATCAGTCATAGACCTGGAGGCATAGGCAACAGGCTTCCAATCTTCACCCTCTGCTTGTAGCAAGACCGCACCTAGGCCATCTTTTGATGCATCCGTTGACACTTTGATTCTTTTGGTTGGGTCAAAGAAGGTGAGTACAGGTGTGGTTGTCAGCACTGTTTTGAGGTTTATCCACTCTTGTTCATGTCTTTCTGTCCATGCGAACTCATTTGTTTTATGTAGCAGGTCTCGCAGACAGGCTGTCTTGGCTGACAAGTTAGGAATGAACTTTCCAATGAAGTTTATCATCCCCATGATGCGTAGCACTCCTTTTTTGTCAGTGGGTCGGGGCATTTGAGTATGGCGTTTACTTTTTCCATATCTGGCTCTATTCCTTTACCAGATAGATTATCTCCTAGGAAAGTGACTTCCTGGATGCCAAACTGACACTTGGCTTTGTTGAGCTTCAGTCCATTCCGGCGTATGCTCTGTAGCACTTTAGTCAGTGTCTCATTGTGTTCTTTCAGTGTGGAGCCCCAGATGATGATGTCATCAACATAGACCCGAACTCCTTCCAGACCTTCAATTATGTGTTCCATCGCTCTATGAAAGATTTCAGATGCAGATATTATCCCGAAAGGCATTCTGAGGAAACAATACCTGCCAAATGGTGTGTTGAAGGTACAGTATTTGGTGCTCTCTTCATCCAGTTTTAGTTGCCAAAATCCTTGTGAGGCATCGAGCTTTGTAAAGTATCTGGCACCTGACATTTCACTGGTGATTTCTTCTCGCTTGGGAATCTGGTAGTGTTCACGTTTTATGTTTGCATTTAAGTCCTTTGGATCCATGCATATTCTTAGATCATTGTTCTTTTTCTTTACACATACCATGGAGTTAACCCAGTCTGTTGGCTCTTTGACTTTCCTGATGACTCCTAGTGTGGTCATTCTGTCCAGTTCATTCTTGAGCCGGTCACGCAGGGGTGCTGGAACTCTCCGTGGAGCATGTACCACTGGCTGAGCATCCTGCTTTAGCTGGATCTTGTAAGTGAATGGTAGAACTCCAAATCCTTTGAACACATCCTGGAAATTATTCACTACAGAATCCATCGAGTCATCTGGTCTGCTTATGGCACAGTTTATACGGTAGACTCTTTTGACCAGTTCTAAGTCCTCACAAGCTTTGTCACCCAGTAGTGAATCAAGCCTTTCAACCACAACAGAAAACATGAGATGATGCACTTTGTCTTTGACTGTCACTTTAAGTCTGCATACACCTAAGCTATCTATTTTCTGTCCATTATAGTCCTTCAGTACTCCTGACTTTTTCTGTATTTTGGGCTTTTCTTTCATGTTGTTAATGTCACTCATACTGATTAAGTTTGCTTTTGCCCCAGTGTCTAGTTTCAAGGTAACTAATGCTCCATTTACCTGCAGTGGGATCATCCATTTGTCCTCTTTTACTGCATTAACTTTATGTTCAGCATTGTCCATTTCTGAGGGCTGCACATTTTCTGTATCCTTTTTGATATTGTCACATGACACCATTCCTACAAAATATGTCTCACTTAAATCAGTGTCCTCAATTACATTAACTCGTTGCCCTTTCGTTGTTTTTACTTTTGAAAAGCATTGTTTGGCAAAGTGATTCTTTCCATTACACTTTGTGCACATTTTTCCAAAGGCTGGGCATTGTCTTAACTGGTGTTTGTAACCACAGCGTTTACAATTAAAAATTTCATCCTCCAATTGCTTTTCATTTCTGTTCTGCCCATGTTTCTTCCCCTTATAGGACACAGCACCGACAGCAGCATTATCACTCATTACAATCGCATCATTATTGATTTCACTGAAAGTCTGCGCGTGCTTTCGAGCTAGCTCACTGGCTTGGCATATTTTCACTGCATTTTCTAAATTTAGTTCGGTTTCTCTCAACAGACGTTCCCTGACTTTTTTATCAAAGATACCAAACACAATCTGGTCACAAATCATGGATGCTTTGAGCTCAGATAAATTACATGTCTGTGCTTTCAGTTTCAGATCAGTTATAAAGCTATCAAAAGTCTCATTTTGTTGCTGTGTCCGAGAACGGAAGATGTATCTTTCATATGTCTCATTCTTTTTGGGAGAACAATGTGCATCAAATTTCTGTAGCACATCGTCTAATTTGTCTCTGTTCTCCGCTGGATTAAATACAAATGTATTAAATACCTCTATCACCTGTGGGCCTGCAACCGTAAGCAGTAACGCTATCTTCCTTGCGTCTGGCTTCGTACCGAATCCGATGGCTGCAATGTAGAGTTCGAATTGCTGTTTAAAAGTCTGCCAATTGTAGTCGATTTTTTCTGTGAGATTAAAACGCTCTGGTGGCTTCAAATTCTCCATGTCGCTTTTCACAATTTTCAGCAGATCTTCACCACCCTGGTACCATGTTATGTTCATTAATAAATAGACATTCTTATTATGAACACAGCTAGCTTTTGCTAGTTACTTTTATTGAGCACATGTGGACTGGTACAGTATCTGTAGAGGCTTCCATCTTGACTGTTGCCTTGTGGGTAGCCTAGTGCCTCATGGGTAATGTAGTCTTAATATATCTACAGCTGGGTAGTGTAGTCTTATACATACAGCTATGTACAGCTCCACGGCTCCACCTAGTGTCCACTATAGAATGACATGTTATTGATCATTACAGGACCGATCCTTGCGGTACCCCACTAGTCACTCCCTGCCACTCGGAAAACGACCCGTTTATTCCAACTCTTTGCTTTCTATCCGCCAACCAGTTCTCTATCCAAGTCAATACCTTGCCCCCAATCCCATGTGCCTTAAATTTGCACGCTAATCGCTTATGCAGGACCTTATCGAAAGCCTTCTGAAAGTCCAAATACACCACATCCACCGGTTCTCCCTTGTCTATTTTACCAGTTACATCCTCAAAAAATTCCAGTATGTTAGTCAAGCATGATTTACATTTTTGTAAATCCATGTTGACTTTGTCCGATCCTGTCACTGCTTTCCAAGTGCTCTGCTATTACATCTTTTATAATGGACTCTAGCATTTTCCCCACTACCGATGTCAGGCTTACCGGTCTATAATTCCCCGCTTTTTCTCTACCACCTTTTTTGAATAGTGGGGTAACATTAGCTACCCTCCAATCCATGGGTACTGTTCCAGAGTCTATCGAGTTCTGGAAGATGACCAGCAATGCATCTACTATTTCTAGGGCCACTTCCTTAAGTACCCTAGGATGTAGATTATCAGGCCCTGGGGATTTATCGGCCTTCAGTCCCATCAATTTTCCTAACGCCATTTCCCTACAAATACTGATTTCTTTCAGTTCCACCCTTTCATTAGACCCTATGTCCTCCTTTGTGAAGATAGAACCAAAATATGTATTTAGTTGGTCTGCCATTTCTTTGTTCCCCATTATAAATTCCCCTGATTCTGACTGCAAGGGACCTACGCTTGACTTCACCAATCTTTTTCTCTTCACATATGTATAAAAGCTTTTACAGTCAGTTTTTATGTTCCCTGCAAGCTTACTCTCATTCTATTTTCCCCTTCTAAATTAATCCCTTTGTCCTCCTTTGTTGAATCCTAAACTGCTCCCAATCCTCAGGATTATTGCTTTTTCTGGCCAATTTATATGTCCTCTCCTTGGACCCTATGCTATCCCTAATTTCCCTTGTTAGCCAAGGTTGAGTCACCTTTTTTGTTTTATTTTTATGCCAAACTGGGATGAACAAATTCTGTAGCTCATCCATTCGGTCTTTGAATGTTTGCCATTGCCTATCCACCATCACCCCTTTGAGTTACATTCCCCAATCAATCCTACCCAACTCGCTCCTCAGACCATTGTAGTTTCCTTTATTTAAATTTAGGACCCTAGTCTCTGAGTCAACTACTTCATTCTCCATCTTAATGAAGAATTCAATCATATTATGATCACTCCGACCCAAGGGGCCTCGTACAACAAGATTGCTAATTAATCCTTTCTCATTACATAATACCCAGTCTAAGATGGCCTGATTTCTGGTTGGTTCCTCGACATATTGGTCCAGGAAACCATCCCATAAACACTCCAGGAATTCCTCCTCCACAGTATTGTTACTAATTTGGTTAGCCCAATCTATATGTAGATTAAAGTCACCCATGATGACTCCTGTGCCCTTATTGCACGCTTCTTTAATTTCCCTTTTAATGCCATCCCCAACCTCCGCCTTACTGTTTGGAGGTCTATATACCACTCACACTAACGTTTTCTGCCCCTTAGTACTTCTCAATTCTACCCATACAGATTCCACATCATCAGAGCTAATATCCTTCCTTACAATTGTGTTAAACCCTTCTTTAACCAGTAATGCTAACCCACCTCCCTTTCCTTTTTGCGTATCTTTCCTGAATATCGACCATATAGCACCATGTTTACTCTTTGCATGCTGGTGCACGGACACTGTTCAATATAACAGACGTACCAGTGGTTTGTTCCCACTATTTAGGTCTCACACTATTGCTATGGCTAGGTAACCGCAAGAAGACCCACTCTCAGCATCTGCAAATGGTGCTTTTAAGCCTCACACTACAGCAACAACAACAACTTGCATTTATATAGCGCCTTTAACATAGTAAAACGTCCCAAGTCACTTCACAGGAGCGTTATCAAAAAAAATTTGACACCGGGCCACATAAGGAGCTATTAGGACAGGTAAAGAGGTAGGTTTTAAGAAGCATCTTAAAGGAGGTAGAGATGGGGAGAAGTTTAGGGACAGAATTCTAGAGCTCAGTGCTTTGGCAGCTGAAGGCACGGCCGCCAATGGTGGAGCGAAGAAAATCAGGGATGCTCAACAGGCCAGAAGTGGAGGAGCACAGAGATCTTGGAAGGTTGTAGGGCTGGAGGAGGTTACAGAGATAGGGAGGGGCAAGGCCATGGAGGGATTTGAAAACAAGGATGGGAATTTTAAAATTGATGCTTTGCCGGACTGGGAACCAATGTAGGTCAACGAGCACAGGAGTGATGGGTGAATAGGACTTGGTGCGCGTTAGGATACGGGCAGCAGAGTTTTGTAGGATCTCAAGTTTACGGAGGGTACAAGATGGGCAACTGGCCAGGAGTACATTGGAATAGTCAAGTACCACTAGGTGGCACTGAGAGCAACCTGGACTGACTTTCCAATCCATATTCCCTTCCCTCCCTGTAGATGCACACAGTTTCTCTCCTTGGCACAGTCTAGATCAGTAAATGATGTGTGGAGGTCTATAGATGCGAAGTCACATACTTTGACTTCATGCCACTGATTTAATTCAACACCCTAATGCCCTATCGAACATTTAACATTGTAAATATAAACCAAGAAATGTCCATTAACACCTTGCACATTTCCCAATAATGCTCATTAACACTGTGCAAGGTTCCTAAATAATGTCCATTAACACTGTGTAAGGTTCCTAAATAATGGCCATTAACACTGTGTAAGGTTCCTAAATAATGTCCATTAACACTGTGTAAGGTTCCTAAGTAATGGCCATTAACACTGTGCAAGGTTCCCAAATAATCATAGAATCTGCCAGAGAGCTTGAGCACAGAGCTTGGACATATAGCTGGGCAATATCGCAATCGGAGTGGATCACAAGCAGAGTGGAAAAGTTTGGTGATAGTCGGAATCGGTGGAGAAGAGAAATTCATTGGTAGGTATAAGGTAAGTTAGGTAAGTAATCATCAGATTGGAATTTAGCTTTGTCTTGTAACATAAAAGAAACTCCATAATCAGTGGCAGTTAGCAGTTAACAGCTATCAGCTGTAAGTGGTTGCTTGATTGGTTGGTTATAGTCTGAAATTATTGAACTCGATGTTAGTCCAGAATCGAGTTCAACAATTTCAGACTATAACCTCGGCCCCTATGTTTTTTTTTCTCTCACCTGGCAGCTGTTGATGATTCTGCCATTGCCATTTACACCTCATCTAGAGTCATCTTTTGTTTCTTAACTTGTCCCATTACCATCCCTTTTGTCTTTTAATCTCTCCTGCCTTCCATCCTATCACAGACCTTCCCTTTGTTCTTCCCGCACTTTCCCTGCCCCACACTTGCTTAAAAATCTGTTACTTCTCCAATTTTTTCCAGTTCTGACGAGGGTCATCGACTTGAAACGTTAACTCTGTTTCACTCTCCATGATGCTGCCTGACCTGCTGAGTGTTTCCAGCATTTTCTGTTGTTGTTTCAGATTTCCAGCATCTGCAGTATTTTGCTAATGTCCATTAACACCTTGCACAGTTCCTAAATAATGCCCATTAACACTGTGGAAGGTTCCTAAATAATGGCCATTAACATTGTAAGCTGTACCCAAGTAATGGCCATTAACATTGTAAGCAGTACCCAAGTAATGTCCATTGACAATGTGCGCTGTTCCCAAGTAATGTCCATTAACACTATAAGCAGTACCCAAGTAATGTCCATTGACACTGTGCACTGTTCCCAAGTAATGTCCATTAACGCTGCACTGTTTATGGCAGGGCAATAGTTAGTCCCACCTATTTTCAATAAAGACTTTATTTTTCTTATTAATCTTCCTAACATTAAAGGATGTAATGTGTGAATCCTTCACTTGAAGTCAGTGAGAGCTTTTCTGCTGATTCACAGGTTTTAGGTTAAAATTGTCTGTTCTGGAATAAAGCACTTTAACATCAGATTCCCTTTTAAAGAAAGAAAGTAATTGAACAAGAGTGAATAAAAATGTTTCTCTTGCCTGAAACAGTGGTTCTTGCAAAGCCCCATCCACATTCTGCTCAGCACCTTGTGACAAGGGGACTTTTGATTCACCCACTACTACTTTTGCTCGAACGGAGCTGCTCTTGTCATCAGCAAAAGGATTTGTTGACAAAGTTAATGTTTTTGCTGAAAGGTTAACTTCTGCTCCATTGTCTTTAGAGCAACAATCACTGTCTGTTCCATTTGAATCTGCTAAGAACACAAGCTCGGCTTTGAAAATCCCCTGTAGCGATGCAACCTCTTTGGCAGACACATGTCCTCCCTCATTATTCAACCTGCTTTGCCTTATCTCCGTGTGTTGCCTTGGAGCTCCTCGACCAGTGGTATTGTTCGTTGTAACATCTGCAGAAGGCACTTCTTCGGTGATATGCAAAGGCTGCAAGAAAAATTTTCAACAAGTTTTTTTTCCCCCAGTTACAAATGATAATATTTATTACGCAATGAGTTCACCATGCACACCATTATTAATGCATAAAAAATACAAATTAAATGGACGAGATAGTTCAGGCACAAACTTGGCATATTCCTTTGAAGGGAAAAGGTAGAGTATCCAAAGCTCACGCACCCTGGGTAATAAAGGAAATAAAAGTTCCAATACAACAGAAAAAGGAGGCTTATGACCAATGTCAGCAGCAAGATTCAGTTAATAACCAGGAATATTATTGGAAAGTACAGGAGGAAAAGAGAGGTTATGAGAAAAGATTAGCAGGTAACATTAAATTGAATCCTAAAACATTTTATAAACAAAGTGTAAGAGGTTTGCTAGGGAAAAGTTGGGCCTATTAAGGATCCAAAGTGAAATCTTCATCTAGAGGCAGAGGATATGGATAAAGTATTAAATGGGTACTTTGCACTGCCTTCAGAAAAGAAGCGAATGATGTGAAGGTTACACTAAAAGAGAGGAAAGTTATGGACAGGATAGTAATAGATTGAGAAGACGTACTAAAAAGATTAGCATTATTGAAAGTTGGTAAGTCACCTGGTCCGGATGGAATACATCCTAGGTTGCTAAAAGAAGCAACGGTAGAAATAGCAGAGGCATTGGTTACAATCTTTCAATCCTCATTGGATACAGGAGTAGTCCCGGTGGACTGGAGGCTTGATAATGTTATACCACTATTCAAGAAAGGGGTAAAAGTACAGGCCAGTCAGCCTAACATCGGTGGTGGGGAAATTATTGGAAACCATTATCAGGGACAAAATAAACCTTCATTTGGAGAGGCATGGGATAATCAAGGAGAGCCAGCATGGTGTCTGAATAACATGATTGAATTCTTTGCATTAACAGAGAAGGTGGATCAAGGTAGTGCAGTAGATGTTGTGTATATGGACTTTCGGAAGGCATTCAACAAAGTGCCACACAGGAGGCTTGCTAAGAAGGTGGAAGCCCATGGAATTAATGGGAAAGTGGCCGTATGGATATGGAATTGGCAGAGAAGTGTGAAGTGATGCACTTTGGAAGCACTAATATGGCAAGACCGTATACTATAAATCAACTATTTACATTATTTATTAACGACTTAGATGATAGCATAGAAAGTCATATATCCAAATTTGCCGATGACACAAAGATAGGTGGAATTGTCGGCAGTGTAGATGGAAGTATGAAATTACAAAGGGATATCGACAGATTAAGTGAATGGGCAAAACTGTGGCAAATGGATTTCAATGTAGGAAAATGTGAGGTCATCCACTTTGGACCTAAAAAGGATAGAACAGGGTACTTTCTAAATGGTGAAAGGCTAAAAACTGTGGAGGTCCAAAGAGACTTGGGGGGTCCAGGTACATAGATCATTAAAATGTCAGGAACAGGTTCAGAAAATAATCAAAAAGGCTAATGGGATGTTGGCCTTTATATCTAGAGGACTAGAATACAAAAGGGTGGCCTAGAAATTGGGTTTTGGCGCAGCGACGGCTTTAGCGCCGGAAGTTAGTGCCGGAGCTAAGTCGCGCTGGGCGGGCCAAAAATTCACTAGTTCTGCGCCCAAACGGCTGCCGGCGCTGCTGAAAGCTGTTTGCGCCTGAAAACTGGCGCTACGCGCTGAATTGCGGCGCTATTCCGGCGCTGCGGCGCCCGCTGCAGTGCGGCAGGTTCGGGAAGTGCAGGCCTCCTCCTTCCCTTAAGGAGGAGCTGCCTGCACCCGGCCGCGGCCTGCGAAAATCATTGTAAAAATGAGCCCGGCACCTCGGACAAGTGCCGGGCTTGCATCTGTCCCGGGGGGGGGGGGGGGGGGAGAAGTCCGGGGAGGGAGCTGCGGCCAGGCGGCCGGCGGGAAAGCGGCCGGCCGCCGCGGGGCCTTTAATGCGCCGGCGCAAAGTCCAGTAAGGCACCTCTGCCAGAACGTTGCTTGCGGCTGCCACGGGCGAGGCGGCCGCAAGTCAATTTCGGAGTTCGGGCGGGTTACCATGGCAACCGGGACGCTGCGCACACCGATGATGTCATCGGTGCCGGCGCAGCGCTAACGGCCTAACGCCGATTTAGGGACCCACTCAATTTCCAAACTGGCCATAACTCCGGCGCTAGGCCCTCTAGCGCCTCAAAAGCGGCGCTAAGCCTACCGAATTTCTAGGCCGGTAGAAGTTATGCTGCAGCTATACAAAATCCAGGTTGGACTACACCTGGAGTACTGTGAGCCGTTCTGGGCACCACACCTTAGGAAGGATATACTGGCCTTGGAGGGAGTGCAGCATAGGTTTACCAGAATACCTGGACTTCAAGGGTTAAGTTACAAGGAGCAATTACACAAATTAGGATTGTATTCCCTCGAATTTAGAAGGTTAAGGGGTGATCGGATCTAAGTTTTCAAGATATTAAGGGGAACAGATAGGGTGGATAGAGAGAAGCTATTTCTGCTGGTTGGAGCGTCTAGGACTAGGGAGCATAGTCTAAAGATTAGAGCCAGACCTTTCAGGAGTAAAATTAGGAAACACTTCTAAACACAAAGGCCTAGAAATTCAGTTGCCTTAGCGCCGCTTTTGAGGCGCTAGAGGGACTAGCGCCAGAGTTATGGCCAGTTTAAAAATTCCCTGGGGCCCTAAATCGGCGTTGCACCGGTAGCGCTGCGCCGGCACCGATGACGTCATCGGTGTGCGCAGCGTCCTGGTTGCCATGCCGACGGGCCCTAGCGCCGAAATTCAGTTGCGGCCGCCTCGCCCGTGGCAGCCGCAACTAAGACTCTGGCAACAGAGTCTTGCATGAGTTTGCGCCGGCGCATTAAAGGCCCCGCGGCGGCCAGCCGCTTTCCCGCCGGCCGCCTGCCCGCAGCTCCCTCCCCGGACTTCTCCCCCCCACCCCCCGGAACAGATGCAAGCCCGGCACTTGTCCGAGGTGCCGGGCTCATTTTTAGACAGATTTGCGCGGGCCGCGGCCGGGTGCAGGCAGCTCCTCCTTAACGGAAGGAGGAGGCCTGCACTTCCCGAGCCTGCCGCACCGCATCGGGTGCCGCAGCGCCGGAATTGCGGCGCGAAACGGCAGTTAGCGCCGATTTACCGCCGCAAAGACCCTTCAGTAGTGCCGGCAGCCGTTTGGGCGCGGCCCTGCTGAATTTTTGGCGCGCGCAGGGGGACTTAGCGCCGGCACTAACTTCCGGCGCTAAAGCCCTGGCTAAGCCAAAACCCAATTTCTAGGCCAAAGGGTGGTAGAAGTTTGGAACTCTCTTTCGCAAACAACAATTGATGCTAGATCAACTGTTAATTTTAAATCGAAGATTGATAGCTTTCTGTTAACCAAGGGTATTAAGGGATATGGGCCAAAGGCAGGTAAATGGAGTTAGGTCGCAGATCAGCCATGATCTCATTGAATGGCGGAGCAGGCTCGAGGAGCTGAATGGCCTACACCTGTTCCTATGTAATGGCCTTAGAAAAGGTACCAGGGATGATGGACTGTTTTCTTTGGAACAGAGAAGGTTAAGGGGTGACCTAATAGAGATTTTCAAGATGATGAGCAGTTTTGGTAGTGTAGATAGAGTAAAACTATTCCCTTTGGTGAGTGGGTCAATAACCAAAGGTCATAGATTCAAAATCATTGAATAAAAGATCTAGAGGGAAGATAAGGAGAAATTTTTTCACTCAGAATTGTTGTGATCTGGAACGCTGTACCTGAAAAGGTGGTGGAAGCTGATTCCATAAATAATTTTAAAAGGGAGTTGGACAGGTACTTGAGGGTGAGGAACTTACAGGGTTACAGACAAAAGGCGAGGATGTGGGACTAAGCACGACTGTTCTTTCAAAGAGCCAGCACAGGCACGATGGGCCAAATGGCCTCCTTCTGTGCTGTAAGTTTCCATGATTTCTATGATTCTATAAACTCGCTGCAGAAAGTTAGGGCTGCTGTTTCACGGCGTAAGGACCCTTTTAATGACGTGATTTATGGCCCTGACATACCACTCAACCTTAAAGACCCTGAATAGGAACAATGAAACTGTGGAGTCTCACTCCTGCTGGTAGTAAATCATTCCTAAAGGATTTTTATAAGCTAAAATTTAAAGTAAAAAAAACGTACTTTTCCTCTTCTATCTCTTTTTTCGCTCTGTCTTAATCCAGTCTTCTTTATTTCTCTTTCTGTAACTATTTTGACTCTAATTCACCCTCTTTCCTTCTCTGTCATTCATTCTGTTTCTTTCTCTATCCTTAAATTTCATTAGTTAAGGAGATTAACTATTGGTCCCAGATGCCCCGTTGACCCCTTATCAACTCGTACTTCCAGCAATTTGCGACGCAAAAATAATTGGAGCTGAAGAGTGAGGAAAAAGTTAATCTCACAGTGCTTGCTGCAAGATATCCCGCTCCAGCAAATTCTGGGCCAATGTGTCTGCATTCAGAGAACTGGGCCATTTTCCATGAACATTACACGTAGCTACACACAATAATTAATGGAGCTCTCAAAATTCGGCAAATCCCAGATGTGAGATTTTTAGCTGCATCAGTGTCTGCTGCCAAAAGCAGAAATAAGCATGGTTAAAAGTCGCAAACTGCATCCATTACATAGGTCCACAGTCAGAGGAGGGAATGCAATTGCAGAAAGTCACTGCACACAGTCACGGGGAGTAAAGTGATGGCAGTCAATTTCAGAGAGGAAAACTACTGAAGTGTTCCTTGAGAAGTTGGTACAGTGTAGGTGTCCACAGGCAGGGGAGCTTTGCAATAGGTCGCCGTGGGGAACAAAGAGCTATCTTGCTGTCTTGAGTAGGTCATCACCGTATAGGTAGCTTCGGAAGTGCCAACATTATACATCGTTCTTTCACTCTCTTTCTGTAACTGATTTGACATTGAATTCACCCACTCTAATTCACCCTCCTTCTCAGTCCTTCCCTTGCTTATTTCTCAATCCTTAAATCTCATTGGTTAAAGAGAAACACTGTTTGTCCCACTGTTCACCTAGGTCCCAAATGCCCTTGTTGCCCTCGCTGCGCCATTATCAACTCGCACTTCCAGCAACTTTGTGGGCAAAATATTTTTGAGTTGAAGGGTGTAGCAACAAGTATAACTAACAGGGCAAGCCGTGAGATGTTCCATTGCAGCAAATTCTGGGCCAATGTCTTCAAGGATTGAAAATGCTGAAAATACTCAGGCGGCCAGGCAGCATCCGTGGAGAGAGAAACAGAGTTAACGTTTGACCCTGAGCTTCCAGTCTCCTGTCACTTTAATTCTCCGCTTCACTCCCACTCTGATCTCTCTGTCCTCGGCCTATTACATTGTTCCAATGAAGCTCAACGTAAGCTCGAGGAACAGCACCTCATCTTTCGATTAGGCACTTTACAGCCTTCTGGACTCAACATAGAGTTCAACAATTTCAGACAATAACCCCTGCCCCCATTTTTCATTGTGTATGATTTTGCCATTCCCATTTGCAACATTTTATCTTTCCTGCCTCTTACATAAGCACAGTGTGTTCTTTCAATTCCTTCCTACCCTCCTAAACTCCCCCCACCGCCCCCCCAACCCCCGTCTCTGCACCTGCATAATATCTGTTACATCTCCAGCTTTTTCCAGTTCTGATGAAGGGTCCCAGACCTGAAACTCTGTTTCTCTCTCCATGGATGCTGCCCAGCCTGCTGAGTATTTCCAGCATTTTCTGTTGTTATTTCAGATTTCCAGCATCCACAGTATTTTGCTATTGTCTTAAAGGATAGTCTAGGTAGCCTCAAGATTGTAGTTATCTCAGAGATGGTTGTGGGGGGGGGGGGGCAGTCAGGAAACAAATGAAGTTGGTTCCACAGAACACTAAAAGCTACTGTTAGTATCAAGCAGTCAACATTACAACATTGACTCCACTTCAAAAGTACTTCGTTGGCTGTAGAGCGCTTTGAGACGTCCGGTGGTCATGAAAGGCACTATATAAATGCAAGTCTTTCTTTCTTTCTTTCAGTCTTGGAAAGATTATCATTAAGTAGATAGTCTCAGGCATGGAAATGGAGATGCAAACTGTGTCAGGGTGAGAAGCAGTAGTTTAAGAATGCTGGAAGATGAAAACATGCAAGATTAAATTCTCATGTGCCAGAGTGACTGACAGATTTGCCAACTGTGGGAATATTTAGCTTTATTTCCCAGTTGCCAGACTGAGCATTATAAATAACTGCATTACAGATTTAATATGAAATCTGACTCATACATAAAACTTTGTTAGTCTATCATATAAAAAGACCATTTGTAAATATAGAAGATTTCTGGGAATGGTGTGTGTTGCAGCCATTAGTGTTTGAGCACTTTTCCTAGTGAAAGGTCACATCAACAGCTCATCTGAGAACATAATGCAATAATAGTAACAGAGCACCCTGTGATGTGTAGGCTTTTCAACATTTAAAAAATGGTGAGGTGCAGTTAGGTATTTATTTTGGAAAAAGTAGCCACTAAGTGTAGTGTCTGATAGGATTTTCATTAGCATACATCAAGCCAACAAGGGTACTGAAGCATCGAGACAAACTTGCATTGAATATATATTCATTGTTGTCAATGTTGAGAGGACAGTACTAAACAATGCGTATTAGTACTGTGCCGTGTTTGCTTCCTACTGGTGTCGGAAGTCATTCTTCTCAAATTATTTAATAGAAAGATCTGTTAGTGAAAAAAATTGCATCAATGTTGAAAATGGTGACATTACCTCATTCATCACTGAAGAATTGGCTCCAAGGTTTTGCTGTTTTCCAGTCTGGGGTGAGAATCTGGTGGTATCGATTATCTGAATGTGAACAGGAAGTCTTCTAACAGTTGGCACAAATGTGAAGGCCAAAGGCTTGGCTGTTTCATTAATGTGGGCCTATGTGATTAATATAGGTTAAATAAATTAGAAATTAATGTTCTCATTAGTTTTCTTCTCTCAAGTGTTGGTGACAACAGTATTGGTGATAACAGTATTGGTGATAACAGTAAAGATCAGAGGTATGCTGTATGTTGGTTACAAATCCTTTTTAGTAGGTACTGTGGCATTATCCCACATCATAGTTAAAAGAAGTCTCCAAAATATCACATCCTATGTTGAATAAAGGACAGACAGGATGTAAAGACATTATCCCAACAAGAACGCAAACATATTCAATATCAGCCTTCATACTGGTTCAATACCTCCCCAAACCAACATGAAAAACTACACAATGGAGGTACTCAACAAAGAAAAGCCAGATATTAAAAATGGAGATAAGTAATCAAAGAAAAGAGATCCAAATTTAGAACAGGATGATCGCCACTAATATTATGCTCATGAAGCCCTATATAATAGATTTGTTTTCAACATGTAATAAGTTTGTATTAGCAAGAGACAAAAGCCTTTGTAGACATATCTTCTGAGAGGTTGCAGTGTCCAAATGGCATAGGTTTTTATGATGAAATGGAATCCTTTGGCAACAGCAAGAACGGCAAAGGTTGGCGATTCTTCATCGGCATCATCATCAGTCTCTTCTTGATGGATGGATGAAGATTATATTGGGAGAAAGAGAGGGGGTGGAGAGAGAGCAGATGAGAAAGAAAATGAGAGAGTCCTCTATCTCATCATTAAACCAGCCATAAAAAGTGGTCAACAAAAATAAGCTGTTTCCACTTACTTGGGATCAACAAATCCTAGGAATTTATTACTAAACTAATCAACCAGTTTTGTTTAAGGCAGTTACCTATTGACAGCTTTTCTGGCATTGCGTGTACACCAGATTTCGGGGGTGGGGGAATCTTTTATCAGCTCAAAACGTCACATAATATAAACTATGCTAGCTTACTAATGTCTTCTATTTCTACAAATACAAAAAACTCAACAAATATTATACATTTTGTGCAAACAGCTCCAGTGTCCCAACCTCTGCCTCTCTCTCACCTCATTCATCAAGGACCAATGATGACACTAGATGAAGGGTCACTATCCTTTGCCAACACAATTGCCATTCCTAAATGATTTACCTCACTGACATGTCCTTGTTCATGTAATTCATTCTGTACCTTCCTCTACTATTTTCCAGCTTGCATGGTTCATAACTGCCAGTTGAGGAAGTATCTCTGAACTAACAGACATCATTCTGGTAACACTTTCTAAACTACAGTCGTCCAAGGGGTTGAAATTTACCTTTGTGAAAGTATGAAATAAGAAGAGGCTGATGATGATGCTGATGAAGAATCACCAACCTTTGCGAATGCTCTTGCTGTTGCCAAAGGATTCCGTTTCATAGAATCCTACAATCATACAATTGATAAAAGATATCAGATAGAATGATACAGCACAGAAGGAGGCCATTTGGCTCATCGGGCCTGTGCTGGCTCTTTGGTAGAACTATCCAATTAATCCCACTCCCCTGCTCTTTCCACATTGCCCTGCAAAATTTTTCCCTTCAAGTATTTATCCAATTCTCTTTTGAAAGTTATTATTGAATCTACTTCCACCACCACCCCTTCAGGCAGTTCATTCCAGATCGCAACTCGCTGTGTAAAAAAAATGTTTCCTTATGTGAACTCCAGTTCTTTTGCCAATCACCTTAAATCTGAGTCTTCTGGTTACCGACCCTTCAAGCACTGGAAACAGTTTCTCCTTGTTTAACTCTATCAAAACTATTCATGATTTTGAATGCCTCTATCAAATCTCTTCTTAACCTTCACTGCTCTAAAGAAAACAGCCCCAGCTTCTCTAGTCTCTCCACATAACTAAAGTCCCTCATCCCTGGTACCATTCTAATAAATCTCTTCTGCACTCTCCCCAAAGTCTTGACGTCCTTCCTAAACTGTGGTACCCAGAACTGGACACAGTACTCCAGCTGAGGCCTAACCAGTGTTTTATAAAGGTTTGGCATCATTTCCTTGCTTTTGTGCTGTATGCCTCTATCAATAAAGCCCAGGATCCCATATGCTTTATTTTTAAACAGTCTTCTCAACTTGTCCTGCCACTTTCAATGATTTGTGTACACCTCCCCCCCGCACAGGTGTCTCTGTTTCTTTAAAATTGTACCCTTTAGTTCTTATTGCCTCTCCTCATTCTTCCTACCAAAATGTATCACTTCACACTTCTCGGCGTTAAATTTCATCTGCCATGTGTCCGTCCATTTCACCAGCCTGTCTCTGTCCTCCTGAAGTCTGCGACAATGTGCCTCACTGTTTACTACATTTCTGAGTTTCGTATCATCTGCAAACTTTGAAATTATGCCCTGTATACCCAAGTCATCATGAAAACAAGTCATTTTTTTAGCGTGCAAATCATAACCATTTTAATCCTTTCTCACAACTTTCTCTACACTTACTGTTCAAAGTCAAAAGTAATGGGTTCTGATTACAGTGTTCTTCAATTGCTTCTCAATTATAGTGTTTCTGCAGCTTGTTCCATCTGCCAGAATAAATTGTAGCAGTTATTTGTACCACTTATCTTTGCTTTTTTAAAAGAAAAATATGCCGTGTTCAGAAGTCTGCTAAAGATTACCAGTACCAACATTTTTCTTTCTGCCATCAGCAATGCAGTTCCTATATCATTAATAATGCCACCAAGATAAACATACCGACTGACCAATTTCACTTTCAGGGGTCCAGATAACTTCCCTGGCCTGCACCCACAAGGTGGTCCCCACATCCGCTCTTCAAAAGCCGCCCTGTACACCCCTTCTCCCTTAGCATACCAACCTCTGAAGTTACACCGGGTCCCCGTGAGGTGCAGGATCCAGGAACTCCCAGTATAGGATGTCCCCGGCTCGCCCCCTCTGGCGCAGACAGACATGACACCCCTCGCAAGCCCCTGTAGATCCCAATTAGCATTTGGCTCAAAATTTTCAAATCAGTAATTGAACCAATTGCACTCTATGGCAGTGAGGTCTGGGGACCACTAACACAACAAGATTTTGCAAAATGGGACAAACACCCAATTGAGATCCTACATGCGGAATTCTGTAAAAGTATCCTCCGGACTCAAAGGAAAACAGTAAACAACGCATGCAGGGCGGAACTAGGCCAATACCCATTAATAATCACTATCCAAAAAAGAGCCACCAAATTTTGGAATCACCTACAAATGAGCAACCCCCAATGCTATCACTACGACGCCCTGAAATGCCAAGAGCTGACCATAAAGAAGAATACCCTCAGTCAACTAGTCCTGGGACTCAATAAAGTAACTAATAACAATACTAACAATAACCAGCCCCAGGACAGTGACAGGGTAACACAAAGAATTCGACCCAACACAATCGTCGCTAAGCAAAAGGAAAAATATCTGTCATATTGGGCAGAAACAACAAAAACCCAAAGCAAACTCAATTGCTACTTGGCCCTAAACAGACAATACAACATAGCTGATTACCTGACCATGGTAAAGGATAACAAACTGAGAAGAACCTTGACAAGGTACACAGACTTAGCGAACATAGCCTAGCGATCGAAAAAGGCAGACACAGGCAGACCAGGCTGCCAAGAGAAGACAGGATATGCTCTCACTGCAGTCAGGGAGTAGTTGAGACAGAGATGCACTTCCTCACAGCCTGTGGAAAATATCAGGGCATCAGAGAGAATTTCTATCAAAAATTCTCACAAATATGCCCTGAATTCAGAAATCTGACTGACAACCAAAAACTCCCATTCCTACTGGGGGAGGAGAGAAGCTGTGTAACACTGGCGGCACACTATGTTACAGCTTGCCATGAACAGAGGGACAACCAGTAAACTAAGACAAGAGTATATATAAACAAGGCGAAAATATATTTATAAACTCAGGGATATACCTGTTTATACACTGTATGAATGGAACCGCGTTTATGTGTTCAACCATAAATGTATTTTGATGCTTTGGCAACATAAGATGTACCTTATCATGCCAATAAAGCGATTTGTATTGTATTATTATTGTATTGTACTGCAGCACTGGGACCAAGCCTGTTTTCCAGCCCTTCCACTTCGCTCCCACCAGATCTGCAGCACAATCGTGTCGCAAGGACTATGGAATGTTAAACTCTCCTGTTCTTTCTGGACGCTGATCTTTAACTCGAACCTCTCTGCAGTTGTGATCCCTTTCTTGGCACCTACTGTATCGTCTTCTCCATTTGGATGGCAGGCTTTGGCATGAGATGAAATAATGGCAATAATATGAATCCCTCACCAAATTCTGTGTATAAGTTATCAGGCATTCCATAACTCCTTTGCAGAATCCAGAATACTCTGCCAAATGCCAACTTGAATTGCCTAAAGCTACTGTGCGGCATGCTGTTCACTTTGTAATACGGTTTAGTAAGTCAATGGCATCTCTGCTGTCTCAAGATGTTAATGTTCCTCTACCATTGTTTTCAACTTTCATGTACACTAGTACATATATATTAGTGTGTGTGTGTGTCACAGTATTACAAGACCATTTGTTACTATAGTTACAATGTCCACTTCAATCCTCCTTGTTGGCACTGTTAGATCCGTGATTCTGAGAGTATGATGTTTTTCAATAGCCACACGGATGCTGTAACTTAACAATAAACAGGTATTTACTGGAGGAGGGTAGTCTCAAGACTGGGGGTACAGAGGCATGCGCAAGGCTTATATACAGGTGTGGTCACTGCCGGTACTACAGTATACAGGAGCTGTAAAAGTAGTTCTCTCTTAAAGGTACATACACTACAATTCCTCCCCCTTTAGATTAGTAGTACCCCTAATATTCAAATAACAATTAACACTTTAACATGTACATTAAACAACAATAGTCCATTTATAGATTCAGTCTTTGGGGCGGCTTCCTGACCCTTTCGGGATAGCGCCTTTCCTGAGGTTCTCGTTCTTGGTGCAGAGGCGATTCTGGCCCCTTTCCATCGGGTAGTTCATCGGTTTCCACTGCTACTGGTTCTGAGGTAGATGCTACCGGTATGTCGGGTTCCTCCCCAGGTACTCGAGACATGGGGTTGACTCGTTCCTGTGACGCTAAGATCTGATCGACGTGGCGTCTCACAATGTTCTCCCCGACATCCACTGTGTACATTAATGGCCCCTGCCTTGTGCATATCGTTCCGGGTTGCCATTTCTCTGTTCGGTAGTCATGGGCCAAGACTGGTTGTCCTACATTGAAGCTCCTTGTTGGCTTCTCATTGATGTGCTGGAATTGTTTGTCCTCTACATTTCTTCGCACATTTGCTCTGAGCAAGTCCAGACAAGATCTCAACCTTCGGTTAAAGAACATCATGGCCGGGGTCTGGTTGGTAACTGCATGTGTCGCGTTTCGGTAGGCTAATAAGAAATTGTCCACCTTATGATGTAGTGGAATTTCATCATCGCACATGGCCTTTATCGCCTTTTTAAAGGTTTGTACGAACCTCTCAGCCACGTCATTTGTGACTGGATGATACGGGGCGGATGTGTAATGCCTTACCCCATTCCTTCTCATAAATTTTGAAAACTCTTCGGACACAAACTGTGGTCCATTATCAGAGCAAATCTGCTCTGGCAAGCCGTTTCTGGCAAATATGGTCCGTAGGACCGCAATAGTTTTCTCTGTAGTGGTTGAGGACATTTTTATCACCTCAGGCCACTTCGAATGAGCATCCACTGCTATTAAGAACATTGAGTCCATGAATGGACCAGCGAAATCAATATGCACCCGTTGCCATGGAGAGGAGGGCCACTCCCATGGGTGTAGAGGAGCATGTGGTGGTGCATTTTGGACCTTCTGGCATCCTGAGCAGCTCTTGGTTAGGTCTTCGATTTGTTGATCGATTCCCGGCCACCACACATAAGCCCTAGCAAGGCTTTTCATTTTCACTCCCCCCAGATGACCTTCATGTAGCTCCTTTAGCACTCTCTCCCTTAACTTGGGTGGAATCACCACTCTGGATCCACACATCACTGTCCCCTGGCATACTGACAGCTGTTCTCTTCTGGATAAGAATGCTGGCAACAGTGAGTCGCCATGTGTTGGCCATCCCCTCACCGTCAAATCATATACCTGAGACAGCGTCGGATCATTGCGGGTCTCCTTCTCTATATCCGCATTCGTTACTGGCAATCGTTCAATTATTGACGAATAAAATATCTCGATAGGGTCCACTGCTGGTGCTTCCTCCACAGTAGGCAGTGGCAGGCGCGATAGCCCATCAGCATTCCCATGCTGTTTCGTGCCTTTATATTCTATTTCATATTGATTCGCCCCTAGAAACAGGGACCATCTTTGTAACCATTGTGCAGTCATCACTGGAACGCCCTTCTTAGGATTAAAGATGGAGACAAGTGGTTGGTGGTCAGTCAGCAAGGTGAGCTTCTGCCCATGCAGATAGTGGTTGAATTTTTTTACTCCCCATACTAGGCTGAGGGCCTCCCTGTCAATCTGGGCGTAGTTGTGCTCGGCTGAGGTTAGTGACCGAGACGCAAAGGCTACTGGCCTCTCCAACCCGTCTGGGAATTTGTGTGACAGCACCGCTCCAATACCATAGGGTGATGCATCACATGCCAAACGAATTGGTAGTGCTGGGCTGAAATGGGCCAACACCTCTTTTGATGTGATCAATTCTTTACACTTCTGGAAAGCTCGTCTACATTCGTCATTCCACTTCCATGGTACCCCTGTTTGCAGTAGGGTGTTCAGTGGGTGTAATACCGTGGACAAATTTGGTAAGAACTTGTGGTAGTAGTTTACCAGCCTGAGGAACGACCTCAGTTGTGACACATTTTCCTGTGCTGGAGCCTTGACTACTGCCTCAATCTTTTCAGGGGACTTATGTAACCCCTCTTCATCGAGGACGTGGCCACAATATGAGATCTGTTTCTGGAAAAACTCGCACTTGTGGCGATTAGCTTGTAGCCCATACTCCTTTAATCTGGTGAGCACCTTCTCCAAGTTGGCGAGGTGATCACTGTCATTTTCGCCCGTGACCAGGATGTCGTCCAAATAACACTGGGTCCCTGGAATCCCTTGCAGGACTTGATCCATTGCCCTCTGCCAGATAGCCGGAGCTGATGCCACCCCGAACACCAGCTGGTTGTATTGATAGAGACCTTTATGAGTGTTAATCGTAAGGTATTGTTTCGAAGCTTCTTCTACCTCCATTTGCAAGTACGCCTGGGCTAGATCAACTTTGGTGAAGCGTTTACCTCCAGATAGCGAGGTGAAAATATCCTCAATTCGTGGAAGCGGATATTGTACCGTGTGAAGGACTGGGTTCACTGTCACCTTAAAATCCTCACAGATGCAGACCTTCTTTGGTTCCCCAGGCGTATTATTCAACGACCTCTTCATTACAGGAACAATGGGTGTAGCCCACTCGCTCCAGTCCACTTTGGACAGTACCCCTGAACGTTCCAACCCTTCCAGCTCTGTTTCAACAGCTGGTCTGATCGCATAAGGCTCTGGTCTGGCCTTAAGAAACTTTGGGCTTGCATTTTCCTCTATTTTAATCGTTGCTGTTATGCCTTTTAGTGTTCCGAGTCCCTCCTGGAACACTTCTTTTGCGTCAGTTAGCATTTTTGACAGTCGTCCAGGTGTGACGTCGTCATCCTTTTTGGCCTCAACCTTCAGTGCCTGTATGGAACGCCAATCTAATTGTAACTTCCGGATCCATTCACGTCCTAGCAGTGGTGGTCCTCCATCTGGCAATACATACATATCCATTTTAGGTATTTCCTGGCCTTTATATATCACTTTCACCCTTATTTTTCCTTTGGGGTAGACTTTTTGCCCCGTGTACGTCTTCAAGACAATCTCTGTAGCTTTCAAGGGTATATGTGAAAATAGCCGCTTGTAGTCCCTTTGGTTTATGACCGTTAGGGCTGATCCTGTGTCCAATTCCATTTTCACTTGGACTCCGTCTATTTTGAGTGTAACCCAGATAGTCTGGTGATCCTCCATTTTGTTACCTTATGTAGTTTCAGACAACCCAGCTCCTTGCTTCCGGAGTCTGTGTCACTTTTCTGTTCGTCTGAGCTACTGTCTATCACCTGGTGTACCTTTTTGTACTTCTCCTGTGGAGATTTCTTACTGTTGGTTTTCTTCCCAGACCTGCAGACTCTTGCTATGTGTCCTGCTTTTCCACACTGTCTGCACACTTGGTCCTTGAACCAACAATCCTTCTGGTCATGTGTTGTTCTGCCGCAGCGATAGCACTTCCCTGTTCCATAGGACATTTCATTGGTGCCATATTCTTGTGGTCTCCGTTGTATCTCTGCAGCGCCCCTTGCGGCTGCTTCGTATGATACTGCCATACTGAAAGCCTTGTCCAGCGTAAGATCCTTTTCTGATAGAAGCCGTTTCTGGGTTCCTTCACTTTGTAGCCCACACACAAACTTGTCCCTTAACGTATCTGCTAGTCCCGCTCAAAACTGGCAGTGTTTCGATAGCTTGCGCAGTTCCGTTAGGTACTCAGCATTGCTTTCGTCTTTGTGTTGGTTCCTTTTATAGAACTTAAATCGTTCTGCTATCAGCAGCGGTGTGGGTTTTAAGTGGTCCTGTAGGATTTCTACTATGCTTTCGAAATTCTTGTTCACCGGCTTCTCTGGGGTTATTAGATTTCGCAGTAACCCATAAGTTTTTGCACCCATGGAATTTAACAAAACCAGTGCTTTCCTAGCATCTGGCACTTCATTCGCCCTGCAGTACACCTCAATACGTTCCACATATGTCGCCCAATCTTCGACTTCATTGTCGAACGTAGAGATACTGCCACTCTTCGGCATCCCTGGGTATGATTTAACTGTCAAAAATGGCGTCTCCTGTGCTTCCCCTTCTTCTCCGCTGGCACAAAGTGGTGTCTCCCGTGCTTTCCTTCCTTCCTGCGCTCGCCCTTCTTCTCCGCTGCGGCTTCTAAAAATGGCATCTCCCACGCTCTTCCTTCTTCTCCACGGCTCAATGGCGTCTCCTGCGCTCTCCCTTCTTCTCCCCGTGGACACTGTTCAGCCCTTGAGCCCTGGCTGTGCTCTGCGCGTTCTTTTTTTTTCTCGACGCCGCTCAGTCCTGAACCCGGCTGTTGCTTTACCCTCTCTCTCTCTCCGGTTTGTTTCACTTTTTTTTCTCGACACCGCTTGGTTTTCAACCCCCGGCTGCGCCCTGTGCGCTTTACCCTCTGTCTTACCCCGTCGACGCTGCTCGGCTTTCTCTCCGCCGTCGGTCGGCTCCAGCCACCACTGTCCGGGAAGGGTCTGCACTGGACCTGTCGTCAGTCTCTTGCTGATCGTCGTGGCTGCGGAACCAAGCCTGACTCTCCACAGCCTCCCCTGCGATGTTCACTCTCTGCCGGACGACTGGGCGGTTGCTCATGGTCGACGCCCGTGTTCCTGGCCTCGACTTTCTTACACCGCCCTCCCGGAGCAAATCCTCGAAGGGAAATGCAGAGTTGCAGGTAGATTCGAATCGACACTCGTCACCACTGTTAGATCCGTGATTCTGAGAGTATGATGTTTTTCAATAACCACACGGATGCTGTAACTTAACAATAAACAGGTATTTACTGGAGGAGGGTAGTCTCAAGACTGGGGGTACAGAGGCATGCGCAAGGCTTATCTACAGGTGTGGTCATTGCCGGTACTACAGTATACAGTAGCTGTAAAAGTAGTTCTGTCTTAAAGGTACATACACTACAGGCACAATGCTCTTTTCTCATTCATCAGGACACTTTCCTTTCTAACAGATGTGATGCACTTTGTGTAAGTTCAATGACATCAAAATAATTTTCACAGGAGTGCTAAATGTTTCGGCCACTCTTACACGCTTAAATTCTTAATTACAGGGTGAATTCAGTGATCTTGCATTCCCACTGGGAGTCTATGCTTGACGGAGTGCAGGTTGGAGACAGAGCTACAACACTTTCACACTGAGTTTCCTTTGAGTGCGGCACCCAGCTCCCATTGGGTATCGCTGACTTTATCCTTACATATTCAGTCACCTTTACATAACCTTTAATAGCTCTTATCTACTGGTCTTCAATAGGATTTATTTGTGAAAGTGAAAGGAAAATAATATTTATCCTGTGGCGACACGCCACCACTGGACATAATCCGCTCACGGCGGCACAGACAGCCTAAGCAGAAGCCCCCAGCCGGGGGCCCTTTCCTCCAGCAACTTGTTTCCCGCAGGGACAGGCTGCCGGGAGCACTTCCTGTCTGGGAAGTATTTAAGTGGATGTGCGGGCTTTTCTAGTTCCTGTTTGCCATGTGGTCAGAATAAAGCAGTTGTGTTTTCAATAGCTCTGTCTCGACTCCCACGTTTGCCACGGTATCTCAACACTGGTGACCCCGACGCTCAGGACGGATCCTAAGCTAGCATGGCGGATACAAACGTAGTCACGGTTAAATTACCTGACTTTTGGGAGAACCTCGCCGAAGCCTGGTTCGTTCAAGCTGAGTCCAGATTCCGGCTGAAAGGCATTACAGTCGACGCCACGAAGTACGACTACCTCGTCGCCTCGCTCACCTACGCTACAGTCCCCAAGATTTGGGCAGCGCTGCAGAATCCACCAACGGAGGGCAAGTACGAGCATCTGAAGGCTGCGCTACTTAAAAAATTTCAAACGTCCTCTTACCAGCGCCACTGCCAACTCCTGGACCTCCCCGGCCTTGGTGACGCTTCACCATCAGACCTGCTTTCCCACATGCTGTCCCTCTCCGACGACAAAAATCCCAGCGCCCTTTTTCGCACGCTTTTCATTCGGCAGCTCCCCGCCAGCATCCGCCCGCTCCTTGTGGAGTCTGACTCCACGGACCTGAATGAGATAGCCGAAAAGGCCGACCGGCTGCTCTCTGCACAGGCCGCTCGCGACGTCGCGCCCGACCTCACGGCAACGACCACGCGGTCTTCCCGGGCCGCTAGGCCCGACCGCCCTACCACTCCGGGTCACTGCTACTACCACACCCGTTTTGGCGCTAGGGCTCAACGCTGCACGCCACCGTGTTCCTTCAAACCCCCCCCCGCACCGGCCCCCGCGATGGCCGCGGGGCAGAAGGAGCCCCTACTGTACGTCACTGACGACAGAACCAACCGCCGATTTCTGTGCGACACAGGGGCCCAGCACAGCATCACCCCCGCCTCCGCCCTCGAGATCCAACGCGGCACACGGGGTATCACACTGGCTGCAGCCAACGGCTCTGAAATCCGCACATATGGCACCCGCATGGTCACGCTCGACCTCGCGGGCCGCCGCTACCGCTGGGAGTTCCTGACAGCCAAGGTCCTCTGCCCACTCATTGGCGCCGACTTCCTACGCGCCCACGGCCTCCTTGTCGACATTCCGAGGCACCGCCTCGTCGACATCAACACTATGGCCCCCATCCCCGGTGCCTTTACCCCGGCCCGTTCGGCCGGCCCGACGACCTACTGCCTCGCCAGAGCCACGGATGACTACTCGGCACTCCTAGCTGAGTTTCCCGCCCTCACTAACCCGACCTTTTTGGCCAAAGCCACCAAGCACGGTGTGGAACACTATATCCCCACCACCGGCCCCCCAGTTTCTGCCCACGCCCGCAGACTCAGCCCGGCCAAGCTGGAAATCGCGCGGGCCGAGTTTACCAACATGGAACAACTCGGCATCATCCGCCGCTCCAGCAGCCCTTGGGCCTCGCCCCTCCACATCGCCCCCAAGCCCGGCGGAGGCTGGCGCCCTTGCGGGGACTACCGCCGCCTCAACGACGCCACCACCCCCGATCGGTACCCGGTGCCACACATCCAGGACTTCTCGGCCCGACTGGCCGGACGAACCGTCTTTTCCAAAGTCGACCTGGTGCGCGGTTACCACCAAGTCCCCGTACACCCCGCGGACATCCCCAAAACGACCGTCATCACCCCATTCGGCCTGTTCGAGTTCCTGAGGATGCCCTTCGGCCTCAAGAATGCAGCACAGGCTTTCCAGCGTCTTATGGACTCAGTCCTCCGGGACCTGAACTTCCTATTCGTCTATCTAGACGACATTCTCGTGGCCAGCTCCTCCAAACAGGAACACCTCGAACACCTTCGCATCCTGTTCGGGCGCCTAGCCCAACACGGGCTCATCCTCAGCCCGGCGAAGTGCCAATTCGACCTAACCGAGATCGATTTTCTCGGTCACCACATCACCCCTGCTGGGGCCGTCCCCCTGCCCAACAAGGTGCAGGCCGTCCAACAATTCCCCCGCCCCACAACCATCAAGGGCCTCCAGGAGTTCCTCGGGATGGTGAACTTCTACAACAGGTTCATCCCCAGAGCCGCAGCCCTTATGAAGCCCCTATACGACTCCCTCCGAGGAAAATCCGGCAAGATGGACGTAGCCTGGACCACTGACACGGCAGCCGCCTTCGACGCCACCAAAAACGCGCTCACCGACGCCACTCTGCTCACGCACCCGAGGGCCGATGCCCGGGTCGCGCTCACCACCGACGCCTCCGACCACGCGGTCGGGGCCGTGTTCGAGCAGTGGGTCAATGGCGCGTGGCAGCCACTTGCCTTCTACAGCCGCCAACTGCGCCCCCCGGAGGTCAAATACTCCACTTTCGACCGCGAGCTTCTCGCACTCCACCTGTCGGTCCGCCATTTCAGGTTCCTCCTGGAAGGCCGCCCCTTCACCGCGTATGTGGACCACAAGCCACTCACATACGCGATGGCCAAGCACACCGAACCCTGGTCCGCTAGGCAGCAACGCCAGCTCGCGGCCGTCTCCGAGTTTACTACGGACATTCAGCACGTCTCCGGTAGAGACAACGTGGTCGCCGACTGCCTTTCCCGTCCCGCCGTCTGTGCGAATCACCTCGCGGTCGACTACGCACAACTAGCAGCGGCCCAGCTCACGGACCCAGACCTCCTCTCGGCGGCTACCAGCCTGCCAGGGCTACGCCTAGCCAAGGTCGCGCACGGGCCCGAAGCCACGGCAGTCACGTGCGACGTCTCACTCGGCCAACCCAGGCCGGTCGTCCCTGAGACCTGGCGCCGCCGCGTCTTCGACGCGCTCCACGGGCTCTCTCACCCGGGTTCCCGCGCATCCGTCAAACTCCTCTCCAAGCGCTTCGTCTGGCGCGGCCTTAGCAGAGATGTTCGGACTTGGGCCACCTCCTGCCTCGCCTGCCAACGGGCTAAGGTACAGCTGCACACCAAAGCACCCCTGGGAGACTTCGAGGTACCCAGCCGCCGCTTCGACCACGTACACGTCGACATCATCGGTCCCCTGCCGCCATCGCAAGGCCAAACTTATCTCCTCACGATGGTCGACCGCTACACACGCTGGCCTGAGGCAGTGCCGCTGACCTCCACCACCACAGCCGACATCGCCAGGGCGTTCGTTAACACCTGGGTTGCGAGGTTCGGCGTACCGGCCGACATAACCTCCGACAGAGGCGCCCAGTTCACCTCCGAACTCTGGACGGCCACAGCACGCAACCTCGGGGTGACGCTCCACCGCACCACGGCGTACCACCCGCAGGCCAACGGACTTTGTGAACGCTTCCACAGGTCACTCAAGGCCTCACTCCGCGCCGGCCTGCAGGACAGTACCTGGACTGACCGCCTACCGTGGGTGCTACTCGGCCTACGCACCGCGGTCAAGGAAGACCTCCAGTCCTCGGCAGCGGAGTTAGTCTACGGACAACCGCTGCGCGTCCCAGGCGAATTCCTTCCGGAGCCTACCAAGTCTTGGTCGGCCGAACAGCAGCGGCTCGACTCTTTCTCTTCCGCTCAGCAGTTCGCCCCACTTCCAGTCAACCGACACGGCGAACTCGCACCTCACGTCCCGCCAAATTTACAGCAGGCGCGCTTCGTCTTCGTGCGACACGACGCACACCGCGGGCCCCTGCGACCCCCGTACGACGGTCCGTACGAGGTACTACAAACCGGGGACAAGGTATTCAAGCTGCGACTCGGCGACAGGGTCGAGACAGTCTCCATCGACCGGCTCAAACCAGCACACACAGAACCAGGGGAACAGGTCCCCGTGGCCCAGCCTCCAGCCAGAGGCCGTCCCCCCGGCAAGCCAGCACAGCCGGCGGCGAACCGCCCGACCCAACCAACCAGACCGGCGACCACTCAGAGCCGCTGCGGCAGAACCATTAGACCACCGTCACGACTCATCCACTCCTCCTAAGCGGATTCTGGGGGGAGCTCTGTGGCGACACGCCACCACTGGACATAATCCGCTCACGGCGGCACAGACAGTCTAAGCAGAAGCCCCCAGCCGGGGGCCCTTTCCTCCAGCAACTTGTTTCCCGCAGGGACAGGCTGCCGGGAGCACTTCCTGTCTGGGAAGTATTTAAGTGGATGTGCGGGCTTTTCTAGTTCCTGTTTGCCATGTGGTCAGAATAAAGCAGTTGTGTTTTCAATAGCTCTGTCTCGACTCCCACGTTTGCCGCGGTATCTCAACAATCCTCCTTTAACATCAAGCATCGAGCAGATCTAGGTCAGGTATAGGAATCCCAGACGTGGCTACAAAGCTCCCACTAAAATATCTTACAACTGATCTCGTTTCTAATTGGCCTGGCTCACAGTGGGGTCAGGTCAGGTTGTGTCTCCAAGGAATAACAACAGAAAATGCTGGAAATGCTCAGCAGGCCAGGCAGCATCCATGGAGAGAGAAACAGAGTTAACGCTTCAGGTCTGGGACCCTTCATCAGAACTGGAAAAAGCTGGAGATGTAACAGATATTAAGCAGGTGCAGAGACAGGGGGGGGGCGGTTAGGAGGGGAGGAAGAAATAGAAAGAACATCCTGTACTTTTGTAAGAGGCAGAAAAGATAAAATGTTGCAAATGGGAATGGCAAAAATCATACTGCATGAAAAATGGGGGCAGGGATAATTATCTGAAATTGTTGAACTCAATGTTGAGTCCGGCAGGCTGCAAAGTGCCCAATCGAAAGATGAGGTGCTGTTCCTCGAGCTTACGCTGAGCTTCATTGGAACAATGCAATAGCCCGAGGACAGAGAGATCAGAGTGAGAGTGAAGTGGGAGTTGGATCAGGCCACGTTTGGTTCTGATCAAGATGAAGGTTGGGAACAGAATACTTTAAGTCAGATGTAGAAGAGTACCTACCAAAGTGGCTCACATATAACACAACCCCCACTACTTTCAGCCCCTGAGTGACAGCATAACTTTCTCACTTTAAACACCACTATATGTGGCAGCTGGTTAAAAACAAAGCTGTTGTCTCATTCCTTGCCTTTTGTTTGTGCAACATTCACTTTTAAAGGTTCACCTTTTGATCACCACGGTAGAATTTCTATTCCAGAAAACAAACAAAATGTCCAGATTAAAATTTCCAGAGAAACTTCAGCCCAAGAAGTGTTTGCGATGCTGCAATTCACTCTGGTACTTCTAAAATTCAGAATTACAATTGCTCAGACCACTGGCCAAGTATTACAGTGTAATGATGTGCTAATGTGATGTGTTACAGAGTGAGATTGTGTGAGTTCAAACTTAACAGTTCTCAGATGTAGTGAGTACAGTCACCTGGCTGCCTTGTGAGCTAAGGATTAGAGCGTGGTGTGCAATGGGGCCTACCATTGGAAGAGGCAAAATTGTCACAAAATAGCTGGGGTGTTACTCATTTTGATTAGCGCAAAAAAAAAACTGGCTCAAATATGAAGAAAATAATTTGCAGCGATGCCTTTTCCACATTGTGTAACAGAATGAGAAAAATATTTCCTGGATGTTAAATACTGGAAAACAATTGCATCAGTTATGTGCTATATATCATATTAAAGAGACACTGGCCTAGAAATTCAGTATTGCCACGTTTGGGGCGTTATAGTCGAGCGGGTGCAAAATTTAGCGCCCGGCGCAAATTATCGTCACCTTCAGCGAAATTGACCTGCTTCGCCCCAAGAGGTGCTTGGAGCGCTAAAGCAGGCACTGCACGACTGTCCTAAGGCGCTAAGCCGGAGAAACGAGGCGCTACCACCGAGGGCAGGCGCAGCGCAGGTGCGGCCAGTTAGTGATTGCACGCAGACACACTGGCGCCGGTCAGCTCTTAAAGGGGGAGGGTCGTTTTGGACTGCAGCCACACCCTGCACATTGGAGCCCTGATTCTCAGCCTGGACAGAGCTGCTGCCACATTCTAATGCCTAGGACCATGGAGAGGGCCAGGGAGCGAGCGCAGCGGTTCAGTGAGGGGGCCCTGAAGGTTCTGGTTGGCACGGTGGAGCGCAGGCGATCTATCCTGTTTCCGGACAGTGGCAGGAGGCTGCTGCCCAACGAATATCGAAAAGCTTGGAGGGAGGTGGCACACAGAGTGACCTCCAGCAGCATGGTACCTAGGACCCCTGTGCAATGCAGGAAGAAGTTCAACGACCTCACTCGGGTTGTCAGGGTGAGTACCCTTTTCAGTATCCTCTTCATCCCTGCATGTGCACCTCACTTTATGGCCAAAGGGTCCTGAAAGCCCCAATGCCCAGCCCTCATCCAACACCTATGGGCCTTTCATGAAACTCACATGCACATTCACCACTATACACACTGTAAGGGCTATTCGACCATGGGAGGCAGTGCAGCCAAGATCAGGGCTTCACACCGTAAGGGCTATTCGACCATGGGAGGCAGTGCAGCCAAGATCAGGGCTTCACGCTGTAAGGGCTATTCCACCATGGGAGGCAGTGCAGCCAAGATCAGGGCTTCACACTGTAAGGGCTATTCCACCATGGGAGGCAGTGCAGCCAAGATCAGGGCTTCACACTGTAAGGGCTATTCCACCATGGGAGGCAGTGCAGCCAAGATCAGGTCTTCACACTGTACTCAGAGCCCGTCCTTTCTCCTGCAGGGCAAGCTGGCCCACAATAGAAGGCAGCAGCAGCGGACCGGGGGAGGTCGGCCTGACCTTAAAGCCCTCAGCGATCTGGAGCAGCGAGTGGAGCGGATTATGGCAGGCCGGATGATTGGCCCCATCGCCACTGGAGATGCCGACCCCGTTCTGGACAGCAATGGTAAGGTCATCACCTTTTTGACCTCTCTCCTTCCACTTGTGCCTCACACCAGCATCCTTTGCCACTATCGAACCAATACAGTGCATCGCAGCACTCATGCCTCCCTCACTGCCGCCCTGTCCTCACACGAAAGCAACTCTTGTACCTCCCTGCTTTCAGATGCTGATTCGCCAGGTGAGGAGGCGGGCCTTCAAGCTGCCACTGTGAGTGATTCTGAAGGCGAGGAGGAAGAGGAAGCTGGACCATCAGTGCCACCCTCAGCCGAGGCAGCCCATGGCCATAATGGGGACACGTCTTCCCTGGAGGGGAGCAGGGGGGAAGGGTCTGAGGAGGGTGAAGCTCCGGGGCCCAGCGGGCTGCAGCAATGCAGGGGGGGTAGGGAAGCTCGGCGGCCTTCTCCCCAGAGGGAGAGTCTGGCCTCCAGTCCTGCTACAGTTAGCGCAGAAGAGGTGCGGCTCCTCGCTGAAATGGGCGCCCAGGTGGAGCAGAGGCACACTGAGCTTATGGCTGCAGTGGCAAGGATGCCCGACTCCATAGATGTTAAGTCTGTGTGTTATATTGCGAATTACTACACAGACCACAAGAGTAAACTTTAACAGGACTTTACTGGTTGAAGGTCAGGGCGGAACTGCCCAATAAATCCTTACACAGCACTTATATACCGGTGTGGTCACCACCGGTATTACAGTATACAGCAGCCAAGATAAAGTAGTGCAACCCTTAAAATAGTTCTCTTAAAGGTGGAACGTTACATACACTACAATCCTCCCTTTTTAGGTTAACAGTATATATTCCCATTAAACATAACATCATAACATATATACACAACTTCATGTAAAAACAGTTCACAGATTCAGTCTCTCTGGAGGCTTCCTGACACGGTCCGGATAACGCCTCGGTGGTGTAGTAGTTTTCGGTGGTGTAGTAGGTTCTTCTGGCAAGGTCGATTCGGCTTGAAGGCCAGTGTCAGGTTCATCTGATTCCAGTATTACCGGATCGGAGGTAGATGCTATGGGTATCTCTGCTTCAACATTAGGCGTATAGAGTTGTGGAGTAGGTTGGCCCTTTTCGGATGACTCTATGATCTGGTCAACATGGCGCCTTATTATGCTTTCACCAATGTCCACGGTATACATCAGCGGTCCTAGTCGTTTGCAAATAGTTCCAGGCTGCCATTTCTCGGTACGGAAGTCCCGGGCCAAAACTTGTTGACCTATCTGGAAGGTTCTAGTTGGCCTTTCATTCATGCCTTGAAATTGCCGGTTCTCTACATCCCTTCTGATGTTTGGCTTGATCAAATCCAGCCGGCATCTTAGTCTTCTATTGAAAAACATCATGGCGGGAGTTTGGTTTGTGACCGCATGTGTTGCATTCCTGTACGCCAACAAAAAGTTATCTACCTTATGTTGTAGATTTATGTCTTCATTACCCATGGCCTTTATGGCCTTCTTGAAGGTCTGGACAAACCTTTCAGCTAATCCATTGGTGGCGGGATGGTATGGGGCGGACGTGTAGTGCTTAACCCCATTGATTTTTAAGAACTTCCTGAATTCTTCGGACACAAATTGCGGTCCATTATCAGAACAGATCTGTTCCGACAGCCCATTCCTGGCAAATATGGTCCTTAATGCTGTGATGGTTTTTTCCGTGGTGGTGGAGGACATCTTTATTACCTCCGGCCACTTGGAGTGTGCATCCACCGCGATTAAGAACATTGAGTCCATAAATGGACCAGCAAAGTCGATATGTACCCTTTGCCATGGAGATGAGGGCCACTCCCATGGATGCAGAGGAGCTTGTGGTGGGGCGTTTTGGACCTTCTGGCATCCTAGACAGCTCTTGGTCATTTCTTCGATGTCTCCATCGATACCTCGCCACCACACAAACGCTCTGGCTAGGTTCTTCATTTTCACTCCACCCAGATGCCCCTCGTGAAGCTCCTTTAGCACTTTATGCTGGAGTTTGGGTGGAATCACCACTCTGGATCCACACATCAAAGTTCCTCGGCACACTGACAGCTGTTCTCTTCTTTGCGAAAATGCTGGCAACATTGGTTCGCCATGTGCTGGCCATCCCTTCACCGTTAAATCATAGACTCGTGAGAGAGTCGGGTCATTTCTTGTTTCCTTTTCGATCGTAGAATTTGTTACTGGTAGACATTCCACTATGGTTGAGTGGAACATCTCCACTGGGTCCACTGTAGGCGCCTCTTCTACCGTTGGCAACGGTAGGCGCGATAACCCGTCAGCATTCCCATGCTGTTTTGACCCTTTGTATTCGATGTCATATTGGTGTGCCCCTAGGAAAATGGACCACCTCTGTAGCCTTTGCGCTGTCATAGTGGAAACGCTCTTTTTAGGGTTGAATATGGATACCAACGGCTGGTGGTCTGTCAGCAGTGTAAACTTCTTGCCCTGCAGGTAATGATTGAATTTCTTTACTCCCCACACAAGGCTGAGAGCCTCCCTATCTATCTGAGCATAGTTGCGCTCAGCGGAGGTCAATGATCTGGATGCAAATGCGACTGGCCTTTCTGAGCCATTTGGCAACTTGTGTGAGAGTACTGCTCCAATACCATAAGGGGAAGCATCACAAGCTAGATGAATAGGTAGCGTTGGGTTGAAGTGAGCCAACACTTCCTCTGAGGTGATCAATGCCTTGCTTTTGCGAGAGGCCTTCTTACAGTCCTCGCTCCACTTCCATGGTACTTCTTTCCGCAACAGAGCATTCAGCGGGTGCAGCACCGTGGATAGATTTGGCAGAAACTTATGGTATTAGTTAATCAACCCTTGGAACGACCTCAACTGGGATACATTTTCCGGAGCGGGGGCCTTCACAACAGCTTCGATCTTGTCAGGTGACTTGTGCAGCCCCTCCTGGTCAATGACATGACCACAGTACGAGATCCGTTTCTGAAAGAACTCACATTTCTGGCGATTAACTCGAAGTCCATATTCCTTCAACCTGATGAGCACCAGTTTCAAATTTGCGAGGTGTTCCTCCTCGTCCTCTCCTGTAATCAGGATATCGTCCAAGTAACACTGAGTGCTTGGAATTCCCTGTAAGACCTGCTCCATGGCCCTCTGCCAAATCGCTGGAGCCGAAGCCACTCCAAAAACCAGTCTATTATATCGATACAAGCCTCTGTGCGTGTTGATTGTGAGATAATGGCGCGACTCTTCCTCAACTTCCATCTGTAAGTACGCTTGCGCCAGGTCTATCTTGGTGAAGTGTTTCCCGCCAGACAATGAAGCAAAGATATCCTCAATCCGTGGAAGCGGATATTGCACCGTGTGAAGCACCGGATTAACTGTGATCTTGAAGTCTCCACAGATGCGGACCTTCCCCGGTTCCCCTGGCTTTTTACTCGATGAATGCTTCATGACGGGAACAATGGGCGTGGCCCACTCACTCCAGTCCACCTTAGACAGTACCCCTGAACATTCAAGCCCTTCCAGTTCAGCCTCCACAGCAGGTCGTATCGCATAAGGTACCGGTCTGGCTTTGAAAAATTTTGGGTTTGCATGTTCCGCAATCTTGATTTTTGCCTTAATTCTTCTCAGTGTTCCCAGTCCCTGTTGGAATACCTCTTTAGCCTCATCCAATATTCTGGACAATCGTTCAGGTTTGACATCTTTCTTTCCGGGATCTACCGTTATTGCGTTTAGGGGGTGCCAGTCCATATTTATTTTCCTGATCCACTCCCGTCCCAGAAGTGGTGGACCTCCCTCAGGTAGTACATATAAGTCCATTCCTTGGTGTTCTTTGCCCTTGTGTACCACCTTGACTTTTATCTTTCCGATGGGGTATACTCTTTGCCCCGTGTATGTCTGCAATACTATCTCCGTATCCCGTAGGGGAATATGTGTGAATAACCTTTTGTAATCTTGCTTATTCATGACCGTCAACGCCGATCCGGTGTCCAATTCCATCTTCACTTGGACTCCTGCTATCTGAAGTGTGACCCAGATAGTTTGTAGGTCAGCTTCCTTACTCACATTGTGAATTCTCAGACTACCCAGTTCCTTGCTGTTGGAGTCTGAATCCGAATTCTGTTCATCCGAACTCTTCTCAGCCACCTTATGTACCTTTCTGCACTTTTCCTGCGGTGACTTTTTGTTGCTGGTCTTCTTACCTGACCGGCATACTTTAGCTATGTGACCAAGCTTGCCACATTTTCTACATTCTTGATTTTTAAATCAGCATTGGTTCTGATCGTGTGTTGTCTTTCGACAACGATAACATTTCGCTGTACCCAAAGCCATTTGATCTACGCTGAGTACCGCTGCCTTCAGCTGCATTTCCGCAGTGCCTCTCGCTGCGGCTTCATGCGATGCTGCAATAGTGTGACAGCCTTATCAAGTGTAAGATCATTCTCTTCAAGCAGCCGCTTTTGTGTTCCTTCTTTCGACAATCCACACACGAATTTGTCTCTCAGTGCCTCTGTCAGTCTTTCCCCAAACTGACAGTATTTCGCTAGCTTACGTAGTTCAACCAAGTACTCCGCGTTGCTTTCCTCTTTCAGTTGCGTTCTCGCATAAAATTTAAATCGTTCCGCTAACATCAGCGGTGCGGGGTTCAAATGATCCTTCAGGACAGCAACAATATTAGCGAAAGTCTGATCCGCCGGTTTAGCTGGTGATAGAAGATGCTTCAATAGCCCGTATGTCTTCGCACCCATTGAGTTTAGTAAGGTTAGTGCTTTATCATCATTTGATATGTTATTTGCCTTACAATGTATCTCTATGCGTTCTACATACGTGGCCCAATCTTCCACCTCAGGATCGAAATCGTTGATGTTACCACGCTTAGGCATCTTCGCAATCTTTTTGAGAAACAACAACGAAATTTTTCTTTAACTTTCTTTTTTTTTCAAAAATGGCGGTTTTCCGCGCTTGTCTTCTTCCCCGCCTCCAAAAATGGCGGTTTCCCACGGTCGCTCGGTCTCGTTCTCCCTCGCTCGCTCGGTCTCGTTCTCCCTCGCTCGCTCGGTCTGTCTCTCCCGCTCGCTCGGGCTCTGTCTCTCCCGCTGGCTGTAACGGCGATTGCCGTATTGCTGCGTTCGCCCTCCACAGCGGTTTTCAATCGCGCCTCCCAGCCCCTCTTGCAGTCCGGTCCTTTCCCCCCCGGCTGCGGCTGAGTTCTCCGCGGTTTTTTTTTTTAAATTTGTTTTATTTTCTCCCGCGCAAGCGGTTCTCGGTCGCTGCGCCTCGCGGCCTCGGTAGCTGCCCGGCCTTGTTTACCGGTCGCGGTCGAGCTTGCTCTCGACGCTGTTGCGTCTCCCAGCCTGCTTGCAGCCCGGTCTCTCACACCGGCTGCGTTTGCCTGCACCGCGGCTTCCGTGCCTTACGCTGCCCCAGTCTCAGCGCCTCTGGCCCCGACTTCTGTCCGGCTCTTTTCCCCCGGCCGTGGTCGAGTTCTCCGCCCTTATATCCTCCGTTTTTTTTTCTCCCCTACTCACAGTCAACGTGGCCGACTTGCTTTTCGTCGCTGATCGGCTCACCCACCACCGTGATAGAAGGGACGATCACTGCCTGTTGCTGATGGAAGGCTTCGTGTCAGAATTCTTCCTTCTTCCTTTGCTCTGCAGACTCGAGTCTTCTCTCAGCAGAATGACGAGGGCGGATGCCTCTTCTCGACGCCCGTTAACTGCCTTGGATGTATCTCTGCCGCAGGGTAAGATTGAACTCGTCGCCACTGTTAAGTCTGTGTGTTATATTGCGAATTACTACACAGACCACAAGAGTAAACTTTAACAGGACTTTACTGGTTGAAGGTCAGGGCGGAACTGCCCAATAAATCCTTACACAGCACTTATATACCGGTGTGGTCACCACCAGTATTACAGTATACAGCAGCCAAGATAAAATAGTGCAACCCTTAAAATAGTTCTCTTAAAGGTGGAACGTTACATACACTACAATAGAGTCACTGGCAAGGAGTGTCCAGGACTTTGGGGCAGCACAGGCAAGGAGTCTGCAGGACTTCGGTGCAGCACTGGCAAGGAGTCTGCAGGAATTCGGTGCAGCACAGGCAGCACACGTGGGTTCCACGCAAGAGCTTAGTGGTGCAATGCAGTCAGTGGCTGGTCTGATGCAGACACAGATTGAGGCCACATGAGCACTGACTGCTGCCACCCTCGCTGGATCGGGCACGAATCGCCGGGGCCCTCGCCGCGCCGCAGAAGGCCAGCAGTCTGTGCTTCAGCAGATTGCTCCGCATGCTGCAGTGCTGCCCCATGGGAGTGCCAGTGTGTTGTCCGACCAGGGAGTGCATGTCCTCTGTCAGAATGGCAGCATTCCTGCTGCCAACACTGTCACTTCTCCACTGCAGCTGCCACCACCCGAAGGACAGACTGCTGCCGCCCATGCAGAGTTGGAGCAGTCAGCAGCCGGGCCCTCCAGGCCCAGAGCTGGTCCAGGCTGTACCTCAAGGGCATCTGCAGTCTCAGTTTCTGACACTCAGCAGCCTTCCCCCAGCCTTGCTGCAGCCACTGGAGTCCCATTGCGGAGGAGCTGCAGGGTGGGAAGGGGCCAATCTCGCAAGCGAAGCAGATCACTGTTGCGTTTGCAAAGATAATCCAGAGACCATAAGCAGAGTTCAGTTCATACTGCTTTTATAATGGCTGCCACACACACCCACTTCCAGGCACAAGCAATCGAATACCTATACACAATACAATGATAACAGCACTGTCAAACTCCATGTGCTCAGGCCAAGGCAATCGAGAACCTATCCCCAATGTCAGACATAACAATCACCCTCGCAGGCCAAAAAGTAGGAGGTGTGGCAAAATGCTGTTAATTTTTTTAGTGAAGGCCGAGGATCATGGTCATTTTTGGTTAACTCTTTTGTTCATTGTCTCCAGGTTGTGAGGGCCAGTTATGTGTCTGACTGTTTTTTTGGGGGGTTTCTCTGTATTTCTTTGTCATGCGGGAAGGGCACACAGTTTGTTAAATAAATAATTGTCTTTATTCAGATTGTGCATGATTGCTCTTTGAACTATTTGTTGCCTTGACCGGCTCAGGCTTTGCGGAACCGTTCCATTCATGTTCTTTCAATGGCACAAGCCATTCCCTCAGAGGGGGCCTAGAACCGACTTGCAATAAGCCGCTGACGGACGGCCCTTGCACTTTGTGCCTCCCTCCCGTCTTGGTGCTCCTCCTCCTCCTCCTCCTCCTCTGGTGGTGCTCCAATGTCTGCTGGCAGTGGCCGAGTCCTGAGGATAGCCAGGTTATGCAGCATGCAGCACACTACAACGAAATGGGAGACTCGCTCAGGCGAGTACTGAAGGGCTCCCCCGGAATGGTCAACAATATTGGCAAACAATGATGTGGAACAGCAATGGGAAACATTTAAAATGGTGTTCAACAGAGTGCAGGAACAATATATTCCGCTACAAGGAAAGAACAAACTAAACACTAATGAGACACCATGGATGAATAAAGCCATAAGGAAACAATTGAGGGTAAGGAAAGAGGCATACATTAAGTACATGGACAGCAGGGGAGTGCATGATAAGGGAGAATATGAAGAGATTAGGAGAGAAGTCAAAAAAATAATTAGGAAGGCAAAGAAACTATGAAATTAAATTATCAAGGAACATAAAACAAAATAGTAACATATTTTACAGACACATCAATAAAAAAGGAAGGTTGGGATGGGAATAGGGCCATTAAGGGATAGACAGGATAATACCACAGGTAATAATAGAGAGATGGCAGAAATATTCAATAATTATTTTGCTTCAGTATTTACCAGGGAGATAGAACAGATGGACATGACATTGGATGATGAGATTAGTAATGAGTTAAGTGCATTTAAAATAAGAGGGGATATATTAAATAAATTAATCAAACTCGAAGAGGATAAAACCCCTGGTCCGGATGGATTGCATCCGCTGTGTGCCCACCCGCAGGGACATCGGAAATGCCGGTTTTAGGCATGCACAGTGCATGCGCTGAAAACCGGCATTTCCGATCTGTCAAGAATGGTCTTGACAGATCCTCCAGCTGCCCTGGAGAAGGGCCTCTGCGGGCGGATAGTTCCACTTTTTGGAGACCCTCCGCCCACAGAAAACCCTTACAATTCTTACGCCTGGTAAAAGCAGACATAAGGCCTGCTTTTACCAAGATAAGAGTGGAAAAAAAGTTTAAAAAAAAAAAAAAAAATTTTCACTGATTTATCATTTAAAATACTTTTAAAAAAGGTAAGTTTATTTTTAGCCCCGTAAAAACTTTAATTATTTTTTTCAAAAAATTACATTTTTGTTTAAAATACTTCATTTATTGTAATTCCAAATCATTTTAAAAATGTGATTTTTTAAAAATTTATTTAAAGTTTTACGATGTTTTTTCATTGATCTCCATTCATATATTTGACAGGTCTTCCTATCAAATGTATGAAGGGAGATTCCCTTCTGTGATTGGCTCCCCATGGCCCATGTGATCCCAGGGATGCTGCAAACTACATGCGCCCCTGGGATACGTGGGCCCTGCGCACTTCAAGTTTGGTGAGGCCCAAGAGCGGAAGCGTGTACGTCCTGGGAGCCCTCAGGTAAGGGCGCAGATTTTTCCAGATCGCAGGCCTCTGCCCGCGGGAGGCCTGCGATCAGAAAATAAAGGCCAATAATGAATAGTCAGCATGGATTTCAAAAGGGAAAGTCTTGTTTGACCAACATCATTGAATTTTTTGAAGAGGTAACAGAGAGAGTAGACAAGGGTAATGCAATAGATGTAATTTATCTAGATTTTCAAAAGGCCTTCGAGAAGGTACCCCATAATAGAGTGATGAACAAGGTCAGAGAATGTGGAGTCAGGGGACAAGCAGCAGAATGGATAGCTAGTTGGCTTCAAGAAAGAAAGCAGAGAGTAGGGGTAAAGGGTAGCTATTCACAGTGGCAGAAGGTAGGTAATGGTGTTCCACAAGGATCAGTGCTGGGACCACTGTTGTTCACAATTTACATAAACAATTTAGACTTTGGAATCAAAAACACAATTTCTAAGTTTGCAGATGACACCAAATTGGGGGGGATAGTCAATATTGAGGAGGACTGCAACAAATTACAGGAGGACATTAATAAACTTGCAGAATGGGCATATAATTAGCAAATGAAGTTCAACACAGATAAATGTGAGGTATTACATTTTGGTAGGAAGAATAAGGTCACTTATTACTTCGAGAGTGCGAGTCTAGGTGGGGTAGAGGAACAAAGGGATCTAGGAGTACAAATACACAAATCACTAAAATTTGCGACACAGGTTAGCAAGGCCATAAAAAAAAGCAAACCAAGCACTAGGGTTTATTTCTAGAGGGATAGAATTGAAAAGTAGGGAAGTTATGCTAAACCTGTATCGAACCTTGGTTAGACCACACTTAGAGTACTGCGTACAGTTCTAGACGCCATATTATAAAATGGATATAAAGGCACTGGAGAGGGTGCAGAGAAGATTTACAAGGATGATACCAGAAATGCAAGGGTATACATATCAGGAAAGGATGAACAGGCTGGGTCACTTTTGTAATGTATGTACCTTTAAGGGGAGAACTACTTTTTACAGCTCCTGTATACTCTAGTACCGGCAGTGACCACACCTGTATATAAACCCTGAGCAGTGATCTGTACATTTAGTTCTAGAGTAACCTTCATTCAGTAAACACCTGTTGTACCATTTCTCCTGCAGTCTGTGTCTTATTATACACAGACACAACAACTTTTCTATTGAAAAAAGGTGGCTGAGGGGTGTCCTAATAGAAGTCTTTAAAAGTATGAAAGGTTTTGATAGAGTGGATACAGAGAGAGTGTTTCCACTTGTGGGGAAGAGCATAACTAGAGGCCATCAATATAGATAGTCACCAAGAAATCCAATAGGGAATTCAGAAGAAACTTCTTTACCCAGAGAGTGGTGAGAATGTTGAATTCGCTACCACAGGGAGTGGTTGAAGCAAATAGTATCGATGCATTTAAGGGGCGGTTAGATAAGCATATGAGGGAGAAGGGGATAGAGGGTTATGCTGATAGAGTTGGATGAGGAAAGACGGGAGGAGTCTCGAGTGCAGCATAAACGCCGGGCTGGACTGGTTGGACTGAATGACCTGTTTCTGTGCCGTATATCCTATGTATGTAATCCTATGTATGATGGTCTTTGCTTACTGTCCATGGTGTGTGGAGAGAAAAGACTGTAAGCAAGATCAAGGGACAGATAAGCAGAGAATATTAAATACTGGTCTGCTGGTCCTTGGGAACAGTGAGAAAACTGTGTAAACACCAGACTGTTCTGCCCAGAAACAAATTTGGAAAAGAAGATATAAAACAGCTGTTTTACAGTGGTTTCTAAGATAACAGAAGAAACAATCAATCAAGAAGAAGTCATCGACAAAAATTTAATCTTAGCTCACAGAACAGAGGAACTGATCTTTCTGAGTTTCGACTTGCACTCCTCTGATCAGGTTGTATGGCATCTTTATCTGGAAAACTGTCATGTCTTAATGCCGATAACGTTATTTAGAGTGTTTAAAACCATCCCAAAGTGTTTCAGTCTCAGTTGACTCTTACCTTTCATATCCTAAAGAGTTAAAAATCCTACACTCTGTACTGTGCTCCCCTCCATGGCAAAAAAGTATCACGGAAAACCAGGAGAGAACCTCAGAACAATATTTGGCTCATCAGTTAACAGCGGAAAAATGGCAATGGGTTTGGAGACTTCAACAATACCATCTGCAGTAAAATGCACGAGGGCTAACTCAAGGTCATACACCCTACTGACCTCATCCCACCAAACTCGTACATCCAACCCAGCAAACCACCAAAAGATGCCCAAAAGAGCCCACAAAAAACACAGACAACTGAAGATGGGCCTTATTTGTAGGCCAGTGTTATATGAAAACCAGTAGTTATACAGCCTTTGTAAATTAAACTGTAGCTTTATCTAACATTTCTTCACCTGTAGTGTATGCGCTTTAAGTCAGAATTACTTTTTACAGCTCCTGTATACTGTAGTACCGGCAGTAACCACACCGGTATATAAGCTGTGCGCATGCCTCTGTAACCCAGTCTAGAGATGACCCTCCTCCAGTAAAGACCTGTTGTTTGTTTATGTACAGCATCCGTGTAATTATTTATCCGCTGAACCACGGATCTAACAGTGGCGATGAGTGTTGATGCGAATCTACCTGCAACATTAAACAAAACAAAAAAAATAGTCGAGTCCAGGAACACGGGCGTTGACCGCGAGAAACCGCCCAGCAGTCAGGCAGAGATCCAACTTCGCTGGGGAGGCTGTGGAGAGCCGGGCTTGGTTCCCCAGCCACAATGAGCAGTAAGAGACCGACGACAGGTCCAGACCAGACCCTTCCCGAGCAGCGGTGGCTGGAGCCGACCGACGGCAGAGAGAGAGAGCCGGGCAGCGTCGACGGGGTAAGAAAGAGGGGGAAGAGAGCAGGGCGCAGCCGGGGATTGATCACCGAGCGGCGTCGAGGAAATACTGCAAACCAGAGAGAGAGAGGGTAAGAAACAGCCGGGTTCTAGACTGAGCGGCATCGACAAATATCAAGAGAAGAACGCACAGAGCACAGCCAGGGATCACGGGCTGATCAGGTTCCGCGGGGCGAAGCAAGGGGAGACGCCATTGAGCCGCGGAGAAGCAGGGAGAGCGCGGGAGGCGCCATTGAGCCGCGGAGAAGAAGGAAGAGCGCGGGAGACGCCATTTTGCGAAGCCGCAGCAGAGAAGACGGGCGAGCGCGGGAAGGAAGGAAAGCGCAGGAGATACCATTTTGTGCCAGAGGAGAAGAAGGGGAAGCGCGGGAGGCGCCATTGGGGATAGTTAACGCACAACCAAGGATGCCGAAGAGTGGCAGTATCTCTACATTCGACAATGAAGTCGAAGATTGGGCGACATATGTGGAATGTATTGAGGTGTACTGCAGGGTGAATGAAGTGCCAGGTGCTAATAAAGCACTGGTTCTGTTAAATTCCATGGGTGCAAAAACTTATGGGTTACTGCGAAATCTAATAACCCCAGAGAAGCCGGTAAACAAGGATTTTGGAAGCATAGTAGAAATCCTACAGGACCACTTAAGCCCCACACCGCTGCTGATAGCAGAACGATTTAAGTTCCATAAAAGGGACCAACACAAAGACGAAAGCAATGCTGAGTACCTACCGGAACTGCGCAAGCTATCGAAATACTGCCAGTTTGGAGCAGGACTAGCAGACACGTTAAGGGACAAGTTTGTGTGTGGGCTACAAAGTGAAGGAACCCAGAAACGGCTTCTATCAGAAAAGGACCTTACGCTGGACAAAGCTTTCAATATGGCAGTATCACACGAAGCAGCCGCAATGGGCGCTGCAGAGATACAACGGAGACCGCAAGAATACAGCACCAACGAAATGACCTATGGAACAGGGAAGTGCTATCGCTGTGGCAGAACTACACATGACCAGAAAGATTGTTGGTTCAAGGACCAAGTGTGCAGACAGTGTGGGAAAGCAGGACACATAGCAAGAGTCTGCAGGTCTGGGAAGAAAACCAACAGTAAGAAATCTCCACAGGAGAAGTACAAAAAGGTACACCAGGTGATGGACAGTGGTTCAGACGAACAGAAAAGTGACACAGACTCCGGAAGCAAGGAGCTGGGTTGTCTGAAACTACATAATGTAACCGAAATAAAGGATCACCAGACTATCTGGGTTACACTCAAGATAGACAGGGTCCAAGTGGAAATGGAATTGGACACAGGGTCAGCTCTAACAGTCATAAATCAAAGAGACTACAAGCGGCTATTTTCACACATACCTTGAAAGCTACAGAGATTGTCTTGAAGACGTATACGGGGCAAAAAGTCTACCCCAAAGGAAAAATAAGGGTGAAAGTGACATATAAAGGTCAGGAAATACCTAAAATGGATATATATGTATTGCCAAATGGAGGACCACCACTGCTAGGACGTGAGTGGATCCGGAAGATACATTTAGATTGGCATTCCATACAGGCACTGAAGGTGGAGGCCAAAAAGGATGATGACATCACACCTGGACGACTGTCAAAAATGCTAACTGACGCAAAAGAAGTGTTCCAGGAGGGACTAGGAACACTAAAAGGAATAACAGCAACAATTAAAATAGAGGTTAATGCAAGTCCAAAGTTTCTGAAGGCCAGACCAGTGCCTTATGCGATCAGACCAGTGGTTGAAGCAGAGCTGGAAGGGTTGGAACGTTCAGGAGTACTGTCCAAAGTGGACTGGAGTGAGTGGGCTACACCCATCGTCCCTGTAATGAAGAGGTCGTTGAGTAATACGCCTGGGGAACCAAAGAAGGTCCGCATCTGTGGGGATTTTAAGGTGACAGTGAACCCAGTCCTTCACACGGTGCAATATCCGCTTCCACGAATTGAGGATATTTTTGCCTCGCTATCTGGTGGTAAACGCTTCACCAAAATTGATCTAGCCCAGGCGTACTTGCAAATGGAGGTAGAAGAAGCTTCGAAACATTACCTTACGATCAACACCCATGAAGGTCTCTATCAATACAACCGGCTGGTGTTTGGAGTAGCCTCGGCTCCGGCTATCTGGCAGAGGGCGATGGATCAGGTCCTGCAAGGGATTCCAGGGACCCAGTGTTATTTGGACGACATCTTGGTCACGGGCGAAAATGACGGTGATCACCTCGCTAACTTGGAGAAGGTGCTCGCCAGATTAAAGGAATATGGGCTACGAGCTAATCGACACATGTGCGAGTTTTTCCAGAAACAGATCTCGTATTGCGGCCACGTCATCGATGAAGAGGGGTTACATAAGTCCCCTAACAAGATTGAGGCAGTAGTCAAGGCTCCAGCACCGGAAAATGTGTCACAACTGAGGTCGTTCTTCGGGCTGGTAAACTATTACCACAAGTTCTTACCAAATTTGTCTACGGTACTACACCCGCTGAACACCCTACTGCAAACAGGGGTACCATGGAAGTGGGATGACGAACGTAGACGAGCTTTCCAGAAGTGTAAAGAATTGATCACATCAAAAGAGGTGTTGGCCCATTTCAACCCAGCACTACCAATTCGTTTGGCATGTGATGCATCACCCTACGGCATTGGAGCGGTGCTGTCGCACAAATTCCCAGACGGGTTGGAGAGGCCAGTGGCCTTTGCGTCTCAGTCACTAACCTCAGCCGAGCGCAACTACGCCCAGATTGACAGGGAGGCCCTCAGCCTAGTATGGGGAGTAAAAAAATTCAACCATTATCTGCATGGGCAGAAGTTCACCTTGCTGACTTACCATCAACCACTTGTCTCCATCTTTAATCCTAAGAAGGGCGTGCCAGTAATGACTGCACAGCGGTTACAAAGATGGTCCCTGTTTCTAGGGGCGAATCAATATGAAATAGAATGTAAAGGCACGAAACAGCATGGGAACGCTGATGGGCTATCGCGCCTGCCACTGCCTATGGTGGAGGAAGCACCAGCAGTGGACCCTATCGAGATATTTTATTCGTCGATAATTGAACGATTGCCAGTAACAAACGCGGATATAGAGAAGGAGACCCGCAATGATCTGACGCTGTCACGGGTATATGAATTGACGGTGAGGGGATGGCCAACACATGGCGACTCACTGTTGCCAGCATGCTCATCCAGAAGAGAACAGCTGTCAGTATGCCAGGGGACAGTGATGTGTGGATCCAGAGTGGTGATTCCACCCCAAGTTAAGGGAGAGAGTGCTAAAGGAGCTACATGAAGGTCATCTGGGGGGAGTGAAAATGAAAAGCCTTGCTAGGGCTTATGTGTGGTGGCCGGGAATCGATCAACAAATCGAAGACCTAACTAAGAGCTGCTTAGGATGCCAGAAGGTCCAAAATGCACCACCACATGCCCCTCTACACCCATGGGAGTTGTCCTCCTCTCCATGGCAACAGGTGCACATTGATTTCGCTGGTCCATTCATGGACTCAATGTTCTTAATAGCAGTGGATGCTCATTCAAAGTGGCCTGAGGTGATAAAGATGTCTTCAACCACTACAGAGAAAACGATTGCAGTCCTACGGACCATATTTGCCAGAAACGGTTTGCCAGAGCAGATCTGCTCTGATAATGGACCACAGTTTGTGTCCGATGAGTTCCAAAAATTCATGAAAAGGAATGGGGTAAGGCATTACACATCCGCCCCGTATCATCCCGCCACCAATGGATTGGCTGAGAGGTTTGTACAAACCTTTAAGAAGGCGATAAAGGCCATGTGCGACGATGAAATTCCACTACAGCATAAGATGGACAATTTCTTATTAGCCTACCGAAACGCGACACATGCAGTTACCAACCAGACCCCGGCCATGATGTTCTTTAACCGAAGGTTGAGATCTCGTCTGGACTTGCTCAGACCAAATGTACGAAGAAATGTTGAGGACAAACAATTCCAGCACATCAACGGGAAGCCGACAAGGAGCTTCAATGTAGGTCAACCAGTCTTGGCCCGTGACTATCGAACAGAGAAGTGGCAACCTGGAACGATATGTACAAGGCAGGGGCCATTAATGTACACAGTGGATGTCGGGGAGAACATTGTGAGACGCCACGTTGATCAGATCTTAGCGTCACAGGAAGGCGTCAACCCCATGTCTCGAGTACCTGGGGATGAACCCGACATACCGGTAGCATCTACTTCAGACCCAGTAGCAGTGGAACCCGATGAACTACCCGATGAAAAGGGGTCAGAATCGCCTCTGCACCAAGAAAAAGAACCTCCGGAAAGGCGCTATCCCGAAAGGGTCAGGAAGCCGCCCCAAAGACTGAATCTATAAATGGACTTTTGTTATTAAATGTACATGTAAAAATGTAATTGTTATTTGAATATTAAGGGGGTATTATTAATCTAAAAAGGGAGGAATTGTAGTGTATGTGCTTTAAGTCAGAACTACTTTTTACAGCTCCTGTATACTGTAGTACCGGCAGTGACCACACCGGTATATAAGCTGTGCGCATGCCTCTGTACCCCAGTCTAGAGATTGCCCTCCTCCAGTAAAGACCTGTTATTTGTTAATGTACAGCATCCGTGTAATTATTTATATACTGAACCACGGATCTAACATCACCTATACGTGAAAGCTTGAAGGGAAAATCCAAATGTTGAACGCATAATATCGGCGTTGCATTTAGGGAGTTCCAGGGGAACGGTTCCCCTGAAAAGCTAGAATTTTTAGATTAAAAATATGCATTCTGGTTAACTTTACACTTCACAGTTTAGAACAGGAAAACAAAGGATATTTGGATTTTCAACTCATCAATCAGACCATCATTTACCCAAAATCTTCCTCAACAGTCACTCTCTCTCATTTAACCCCTTGCCCCGGTTCGCCCTGTATCTCATCCTTTGAGACACTCTCTCCTCCTCTTCCTCCAACTCTCCCCTCAATTCAATCTAGCACATTTCTTGCACTTCCCATTCAAGCGACACTTCTCCCGATCCAACCCAATGTGAACAGACACTCTGTCCCCTCCAATCCAGTGCGAGCCGACACTCTGCCCCCTCCAACCCAGTGCGAGCCGACACTCTGCCCCCTCCAACCCAGTGCGAGCCGACACTCTGCCCCCTCCACCCCAGTGCGAGCCTACACTCTGCTCCCCTCCAACCCAGTGCGAGCGTACACTCTACCCCCTCCAACCCAGTGAGAGCGTACACTCTGCCCCCTCCAACCCAGTGCGAGCCGACACTCTGCCCCCTCCAACCCAGTGCAAGCCGACACTCTGCCCCCTCCAACCCAGTGCGAGCATACACTCTGCCCCCTCCAACCCAGTGCGAGCCGACACTCTGCCCCCTCCAACCCAGTACGAGCCGACACTCTGCCCTCTCCAACCCAGTGCGAGCCGACACTCTGCCCCCTCCAACCCAGTGTGAGCGTACACTCTGCCCCCTCCAACCCAGTGCGAGCCGACACTCTGCCCCCTCCAATCCAGTGTGAGCGTACACTCTGCCCCCTCCAACCCAGTGCGAGCCGACACTCTGCCCCCTCCAACCCAGTGCGAGCCGACACTCTGCCCCCTCCAACCCAGTGCGAGCCGACACTCTGCCCCCTCCAACCCAGTGCGAGCCGACACTCTGCCCCCTCCAACCCAGTGCGAGCCGACACTCTGCCCCCTCCAACCCAGTGCGAGCCGACACTCTGCCCCCCCTCCAACCCAGTGCGAGCGTACACTCTGCCCCCTCCAACCCAGTGCGAGCCGACACTCTGCCCCCTCCAACCCAGTGTGAGCGTACACTCTGCCCCCTCCAACCCAGTGCGAGCCGACACTCTGCCCCCTCCAACCCAGTGCGAGCCGACACTCTGCCCCCTCCAACCCAGTGCGAGCCGACACTCTGCCCCCTCCAACCCAGTGCGAGCCGACACTCTGCCCCCTCCAACCCAGTGCGAGCCGACACTCTGCCCCCTCCAACCCAGTGCGAGCCGACACTCTGCCCCCCCTCCAACCCAGTGCGAGCGTACACTCTGCCCCCTCCAACCCAGTGCGAGCCGACACTCTGCCCCCTCCACCCCAGTGCGAACCTACACTCTGCCCCCTCCAACCCAGTGCGAACCGACACTCTGCCCCCTCCAACCCGGTGCGAGCCGACACTCTGCCCCGTCCAACCCAGTGCGAGCCGACACTCTGCCCCCCCTCCAACCCAGTTCGAGCCAACACTCTGCCCCCTCCAACCCAGTGCGAGCCGACACTCTGCCCCCTCCAACCCAGTGCGAGCCGACACTCTGCCCCCCTCCAACCCAGTGCGAGCCGACACTCTGCTCCCCTCCAACCCAATGCAAGCTGACACTCTGCCCCCTCCAACCCAGTGGGAGCCGACACTCTGCCCCCTCCAACCCAGTGCGAGCCTACACTCTGCTCCCCTCCAACCCAGTGCGAGCTGACACTCTGCCCCCTCCAACCCAGTGGGAGCCGACACTCTGCCCCCTCCAACCCAGTGCAAGCCGACACTGTGCCCCCTCCAACCCAGTGCGAGCCTACACTCTGCCCCCTCCAACCCAGTGCGAGCTGACACTCTGCCCCCTCCAACCCAATGCGAGCCTACACTCTGCCCCCTCCAACCCAGTGCGAGCCGACACTCTGCCCCCCTCCAACCCAGTGCGAGCTGACACTCTGCCCCCTCCAACCCAGTGCGAGCCGACACTCTGCCCCCCTCCAACCCAGTGCGAGCCGACACTCTGCCCCCTCTAACCCAGTGTGAGCCGACACTCTGCCCCCTCCAACCCAGTGCGAGCCGACACTCTGCCCCCTCTAACCCAGTGTGAGCCGACACTCTGCCCCCTCCAACCCAGTGCGAGCCGACACTCTGCCCCCTCCAACCCAGTGCGAGCCGACACTCTGCCCCCTCCAACCCAGTGCGAGCCGACACTCTGCTCACACCCATTCAAGTTATATTTGTCCCCTTCCAACTCCCTCAATTTATGCAGGCATTCTTCTGCACCTCTGTTTATACTGGCACTCTTGCCCATGAGTTAAAATGGTTTGTTTCCTACTCACTCTTTCTCAATTCATCCTGACACTCTTCTCCCTCGTCCCAGAGCACTGCTCACACCTTCGCCTCACTTTTCCCACACAAGTGCCTTTCCCAGCTTCTGCACTCTTCAATTCCCCAATCCTTCTATTATCATTCATTTTCCTCTCCCCTTCACTTCCCCTTCCCTCTCCTCCATTACCACCCAATTTTCCTCTTCACTTTCCTCCCAGAGCACTACTGCTAATGGAAGTGATTCCAGTCGTTGCATACTTTAGGCAGGAATTCTAGTTCTTGTGAAAATTCCCGCCCATAGTCTACAATGGCTGGAATCTCTTCAATTAGCAGCAGACCTCAGTTAGGAGCTGCACTGAGGAGAGAGGGGCCAAGTCTGCACTGATTTTTGTTAACAAACATGGAACAGGCCCACAAACCGCTAAATGTCATCATGAAACGGTAATGGTTAACATGTATATAAACTTCCGAAATTTCACCCCTCCAGACTGCATGACTGCTGGAGGGGCTATGGCCAGAAGAGCCAACTCCTATTCTGATCATATCTTGCAGCATATTCAGCCATTCCATACAGCAGTCCAGGAGACCACAAGAACCACAACATGTCTTTGAGCTCCAAAGGACCCATCCCAATGCCTAGTGAACCTACCCACTGGGGAGTGAGCATCCCCCACAGCACACAGGTGAGCAAAAAGGTGCATTGCTCCTCCTGCTACGGAAAAGTTCAACAGCCATGTGGCTGAAGCATCTGTGGGACACATCTTAATCCAAACAATGTTAGCCCTGGGTCTGGAATTAGAGAAGCGCCAAGCAGTCTGCGTCCTATTTTTGGAGGCTCACTCACCATAATTCTCCCTCCCAAATCTCCTCTTAGGTGAAGAATGCAGAGCAGCAACAGCAACTACCCATAGACGGGTAAAGACAGCGCCAGCAAATAACATGACTACGAGCTACAAGATGCTTCCAACCTTTGCTCCCCGACTCAACCAGGAAGACATTCTTCAATCGTTAAACTTACAGTGCTCCCAACACAAGCACAATCATGCCCAGAAACCTCAATGCAGCAATGTATCCCTGCCACAGCAAAGTACAATCAAAGTCTACGGGCTGATTTTAACTTCTGTCGATGGCAGAAAATGGGCGGAAGCAGACTGTCCACCCGTTATATGACCACCTGATTTACCAACCAGGCGAGTTTTATAACGGGCAGGTAATCTGCTACCGCAGCAAGTTAACATTTACTCCTATGTTTATATAAACTCCTGAAAATTCAATGAAAACAAAGCAAAATGAAAAAAAAATTCTGGAAATAGACAACAGGTCAGAAGCTATGAATGATTCCACCCAGCACATCTCTCTCTTTTACTCGCAGACTGACCTGCTGTGCATTCCAGCAATTTCTGTTTTTAGTTCAGATTTAAGGCATTCACAGTCCTTTTTATCTCTAGCTTTAGTTTTCAACAAAGACTCAGGACCTTTACACAAAGCTGGCAGAAACCTCCCCAAGGTGGTCAGGCACACATGATATGTTATATGGAGACCATTGTCAATCACTAAATATAGTTAATGTTAACCAGTAAAAAGGGGATACTACAATTTCTGGTTTGATTAAGTGACATTTCATTTCTCTTTTTAAATAAGACAGGGCAACAAACTGTAGAAGAACATCCCACAGCATAAACAGAAAGCAGCTCACTTTCGCCACTCAAGATACAAACCGGCAAAACAAAGTATTAGTGAAGGTGCAAGTCACATCACATCAAAATAATGATTTACTCAAACTCTCACCTTCTCTGTGGATTGGGGACTCGTTGTTAAACTCACAGCAGAGTCTTCATTCCCCAGCTGAATGGAAAAAATACAGTGAGAGGAAAGGAAAAAAAACACATACATGCACACAGAGAGGGCAAGGAATTATAATTTGAGTACAAGAAATGCTGAGCCTGCACGAGAGGACTGTGCTGACAAGTTCGATTTATGTAAATTACTGAGTGGGCTTTAAGCAAGCCCTAAAGAATTCCCGCTCTTAAAATGTCATGGTGGGGGCATGAATACCAGCGACCCAAAATTGGCATTTAGCTGCACTAATTATGTAAGGAAGCATTGTATTTTAACATGTGATCTAGCTGTCAAGTATATGTGTACGAGTGCGGACCTTGCATCACAGTTACACACAGTTTTGATAAATGATCTTAATGAAGGATGACTGAAAGCAGGCTCTCCAAGGTTGTTGCTGACAATAGATGATGTAGAAAGACATGTAGTGTGGGGGAGACAAATGATGTTTAAAGGGATTTGAAGCTAAAGTGCATAAAGCTGCTTAAAATATCAATACTACTTATACAATTAATTGGTATTTAAAGGTAGAAAAGCGGACTTTGCGCTCAGGAGTTCCTACAGTCCAGATACAGAACTCCATATTATCCAGAATGTTCTGATGTATTGTCATCTTTAATGTTACTTCATACTTGCACTTTTTTCCCCTGATCTCCAGCATCAGCAACATAGTTGAGGTGGCTCCTTGAATGCTCTTGAAAAAGCCATTGTGAAGTAGAAAGAATACAAGAAACTATGGAATATAATAAGGCCATTCAGTGTCCAAGCTCATTCTCTGCAACAGACGATGTGTAATTTTCACTATCACATACTCTACCCAATCTAAAATCTGGTGAGGGAGGTGAATGACTAAAGGTAAAACTTTCAAGATGATAAAGCTCTGTTAAATTTCTCCTTGACTCTCAATCAAACACTGCAAGAGATCAGTCTGACACTACAATTTACATTATTCAATCTTGACCGATTACACTCCATGTATCACCTTTCCGTGGCCCCACTACCGTGGGAACCATCATTTTCCACAGAATAGCTGTCATCTATGTCTGTACTTAACCTTAAAACCTTCAACCCCATCTCAGCAATATATCTATACAATGTGATAACTCTAGCCAGGAGACCTGTGGCATAGATCACGGCTACAGTCATAAATCTACACTGCCAACCCCTTGCACGACAGCCAGTGATTTGAATGTATAGCATAACGAGAAGTACAGATTTTCCATTAACAGAAAATGTAAATGTATTGAATTAATGATTACTAAGTGTTGAACTGTGATGGTTAATAATAGTTATACCAAAGAAGCTCCTGCAAAAACTGAATTGGTAAAAGCATTTACTATCGAATTGCCCATAATCTTAAAAGTTATAAAAGGAGCTCCCAGTACTGTTACTGGAGTCTTGCAGGCATCTCTTGTTACATTGGTTATACATTAGAAATGCTGGTTAGAAACCATTTGGGAGTATACACTTTATATATATCATTGGCATATTAGTTTAAATGGATAGACAATCGTAGGAGGTCCCATGCCCAAAAGTCCCAATTAATGTCTCCTGCACATGAAGCTCTGCACCAAAAGTGCTGGAGATGAAAATTTACCTTTGTGAGCAGAACTTCATGAGGTCATATAAAGGAGAGTCGATATAAAACAGGAGTTCCCAGAACTCTGGTGATGGCTTAGTGAGTTTATCAGTGAGTAGCTTAGTTATGCAGACCAATGTATCTTGGGTTCGCTCCCAGTCTTTGCTGAGTTAGTTAATCTCAGCTAGGACAAGGGGTGTCAATGCCCCTGGGTTAGAAAGGGGGAAATTGACCAGGATTCCTGCTCCTGATCACTGTCCAGGGGCCCCTACTGCAATTGTACATGTATGGACATCAACAGGGTTGACGGTGTTCCCCCTACTGTAGTCAATAGCCTGCAGTTCATTACCAAGGCTCACACATGTGTATTGGTCTCTTGGGGGTGACATTAGAGGGCACCCAACCTCCATGGAACCTTACCCCAGCAAGGAGTCAATGTCTTCAGAATAGGAAGAGAGGGAAAATAAGTATTAAATGCCATTCTCTGGATTCTGATAGGTGTTACTGCATCCCCGCACACACTAAAAGGTTTTCTAAGCTGATATTTTACAAACTAAATAGCAATAATGAAATTCCTGTCAATTCTCAGTAGTTTTGACTAAATAGAACAACAACAACAACTTGTATTTATATGACACCTTTAACGTAGTAAAACGTCCCAAGGCGCTGCACAGGAGTATTTTAAGACAAAAAAAATTGACACCGAGCCACATAAGGAGAAATTAGGGCAGGCGACCAAAAGCTTGGTCAAAGAGGTAGGTTTTAAGGAGCGCCTTAAAGGAGGAAAGAGAAGTAGCGAGGCGGAGAGGTTTAGACAGAGCTTAGGGCCCAGGCAACAGAAGGCACGGCTACCAAGGGTTGAGTGATTATAATCAGGGATGCTCAAGAGGGCAGAATTAGAGGAGCGCAGATATCTCGGGGGGTTGTGGGGCTGAAGGAGATTACAGAGATGGGAAGGGGCGAGGCCATGGAGGGATTTGAAAACAAGGATGAGAATTTTGAAATCGAGTCGCTGCTTAACTGGGAGCTAATGTAGGTCAGCGAGCACAGGGGAGATGGGCGAATGGGACTTGGTGCAATTTAGGACACGGGCAGCCAAGTTTGGGATGACCTCAAGTTTACATAGGGTGGAATGTGGGAGGCCAGCCATGAGTGCGTTGGAATAGTCAAGTAACAAAGGCATGGATGAGGGTTTCAGCAGTGGATGAGCTGAGGCAAGGGCAGAGACGGGCGATGTTATGGAGTGGAAGAAGGCGGTCTTTGTTATGCTGCGGATATGTGGTCGGAAGCTCATTTCCGGGTCAAATATGACACCAAGGTTGCGAACAGTGTGGTTCAGTCTCAGACAGATGTTAGGGAGAGGGATGGAGTCAGTGGCCAGGGAACGGAGTTTGTGGCGGGAACCGAAAACAATGGCTTTGGTCTTCCCAATATTTAATTGCAGAAAATCTTTGCTCATCCAGAACTGTGTGTTGGACAAGCAGTCTGACAATTTAGAGACTGTGGAGGGGGTCGAGAGAAGGGGTAGTGAGGTAGAGCTGGGTGTCGTCAGCGTACATGTGTTTTCAGATGATGTCGCCAAGAGGCAACATGTAGATGAGAAATAGGAGGGGGCCAAGAATAGGTCCTTGGGGGACACCAGAGGTAACGATGCGCAATAAAAAGCCATGCATTTATACAGCTCATGGAGCTGGCCAGCCTTTATTCATCTGTTGTTTAACAATGCAAGAATATTTCGGAAGAAGACATTAAAGTCTAAAAAAGCCCTTTTTCAGAGGTCATCTTTCCTCCCAGCACCAAATAACAATACCATAGCTACAAGAGCAGGCCAGAGGCTGGGTATTCTGCATCGAGTGGCTCTCCACCATCTACAAGACTCAAGTCATGAGCGTGATGGAACACTCACCTGGATGGGTGCAGCAGCAAAAACACACAAGAACCTCAACACCAGCCAGGACAAAGAGGTCCGCTTGATTGGTGCACAGCCACTGAACTCAATAACCCCCCAGTTCACTATTGGTGCACTGTGGCTGCAGTATGTACTATCTACTGGTTGCACTGCAGTGAATCACCAAGCTTACTTAACAGTTCCTCCCAATCTCACAACTACCACTGAGAAGGACAAGAACAACAATATTGTGGGAATATCATCACCTCCATGTTCCCCTGGAAGTCACACACCATTGTGAGTTGGACATATTTGTAGTTCCTTCTTCATCAGTGGGTAAAATCCTGGAAATGCTTACCTAGTACCATCATAGGCGAATCATCAGCACAAGTGCTACAGCAATCGAAGAAATCAGCCCACCAACCACTTCTAACAAGTGCATAGAGCTCATGGATTTCTTTGTGTTTCAAAGATAGAGACCATCCATTCAGCTGCTTTCCCCCACTTCACCTTGCCCACTAAGACCAACCTCCCGCAAGGACCCCTCTTACCCTAGCCCTGAACCCCTGGCTCTTTCTCCAGTTTATCCCCCATCTTCCCCATGCCCCCTCAAAGCTCATCCCATCCATGAGTCCTACTTTCTGCTCCCTCAACCCCATTCACACTAAACTCTGGAAGAAACAACTTCCTTTCCTCACCCCCCAAGCTAGCTGACACTGTAAATAGTTCCCTTTCCTCAGGCACTGTTCCCTTCCCTTTCAAAACCACTGTTATTTCCTCCGCAAAAAGTATTATTGACTCCTCTGTCCTCCCTAACTGGTGTTCCATCTCAAAACATCCCAAAGCACGAACAACATTCCCTGTGAATGTAACCATGCTGCATTATTCCTCCCTGTCCTCTCTGCAGTTTTCATCACAGCCCCAGTCTCCGCCATTGTCCATCTGAGTACCTTCGCCATCAATGTTATCCCACTCCCTGGTCACCATCTAAGCTTGAACCACATTGCTTATAACCTCATCATCCTACTTGATCCTGAGATTCCAACCCCATATCCTCTCCATCACAAAGACTGCCCCACCTCAACCCATCTGCTGCTTTACCCTCATCCATGCCTTTTGTCACTTCTGGTCTCGATTACTCCAATACTCTGCTGGCCGGCCTCCCATCTTCTACCTTCCATATACGTTAGCTCATTCAAAACTCTGCTGCTTGTATCTTATCCCATCATCCCCTTTCTCACTGACCTGCATTGGTTCCCAGTCCCTCAAATCCTTAAAGTTAAAATCCTCATTCTCATGTCTAAACTTCCCATAGTCTCACCCCTCCTTATGACTGGACCCAACTCCAACTAGCCCTGTGCTCTCCATTCTGCTGATTCAGACATCTTGCGCATCCACCTCCTTCACCCCAAAATTGGTGGCAGGCTTTCAGCCACCTAAGCCCCACATTCTGCAATTCCATCCCTAAACTCCTCCGCCGCCCTCTCCTCCTTTATAACCCTCCTTAAAACCCACTTCTTTGACCAAGCCTTTGATCACTCTTCCTGATCTTTCCTTGTTTGGGTTGGTCTCCATTTTCATTGCATCCTTTTGATGCATCTTGGGACATCTTTCTACATTAAAGGCACGACCATAAATGCAAGTTGTTTATTGTTGTTCTCAGAGCTACTAGGGATAAACAATAAATGCAGCCTGGTCGTCTTCACCCACATTCTATGAACAAATTATTTTATACACTCACTGTACTGCTCTCCACAAACACATCCAATTGTCTCTTGATCTCATTTATACTGAATTGTTTAATGGCTGTGCCTGGTAAATTATTCCACTACTCTCTCACTGTTTGAGGTGAAGACACTCCACCTGACTTCTGCTCTTAAGTTCTTCTTATTTTTAACTTGTGTTATCTGATTTTTGAACCCTTCACAATAGTGAACCATTTCCCCAGTTCAACTTTGTCAGCTCCCTTCAAATAATCTTGAAAAGTTCAGGAAGACTTTTCTCTCTGGAACTCGCACCTCTGATTGTGGTTTAAGCCCCACTCTTGAGCACATAAACTAGGCTCACGCTTCAATGTAGTCCACTGAGGGACTTCCTGTATTGTCGGCAGTGCCTGGGATAATGGGGGTGAGATTGGTCTTTACCTGTAGTGCAAAACGGGCACTAATGAGTCGGCAGCTGTTTTACACCCCGACTTCAATGGAAGAGAAAATCAGGTGCGGTGTAAACTGGGCTGCTGATTTGCTTTCTCCTGTTTGTGCTACTGCTGAAGACCAATTTCACCTCCATTAAATTGAGGCCCTGCCTGCCTATTCAGCTGGAAGTAAAAGATCCCATGGCACTATTTGAAGAACAGTGGAACTTTCCTGAAATCCTGGAATTACATAACAGTGACTCCAAAAGTTATTCATTGGCTGTGAAACACTAAGACATTCCGTTGATGTAAAGCGCGTTATATATAAATTCAAGTTTTTTTTCTTATTACATATATGCTACTCACTCATGCATAGATATAATATCAGAACAGAAGTCACGTCCTGCCTTCTATTATCACATTCCAGTGTTTCCACAAGTCAGATGTTGCAATAGCCAGAAGAAGCTGTTGTTTTGGGAAGGAAATGTTTGTGACTGGGGGAATTACAGATTGATTTCTAAGAATACTCCTTAGCTTCTTGCTTCATTATTTGTGTCCACCTCCCAGTTTCTCCCTGCTCAGACCTGATGCAAGTGACTGAAATTAGATGAGGAGAGTTTTTTTACGCAGCGAGTTATTATGATCTGGAATGCACTGCCTGAAAGGGTGGAGGAAGCAGCTTCAATAATTACTTTCAAAAGGAAGTTGAATAAATACTTGAAGGAGAAAAAAATTGCAGGGCTATGGGGAAATGGCAGGGTGAGTGGTACTAATTGAATGACTCTTTCAAAGAGCCAGCACAGGCACGATGGGCTGAATGACTCCCTTCTGTGCTGTATCATTCGATGATTCTCTGACAGTATTACTTTGCTAAGTTAGAATAGGTGCTTTCACAGTTGCATAACATTTAATTGATCTGTTTCTTAAGAACTACATTTTAAATACTTTTTTCAAAAATGTGTGGAATAAATAAATACTATATGAGGGTAATATAACATGGTCCTGACAAAAGACTCACTTGAAATGTTGTCTCTTGTAAATAATCAGCTCATTTCAATTATGCGGCTATTTATAGTATTATCACCCCTCTATTTATAACTCGTATCTGTAAACAGCTTAAATGGGCCTAAGGTTACGTTGAGAACAACAGCAACACTTACAGGATAACCAAGTCAACATGGATTTACAAAAGGTAAATCGTGCTTGACTAAACTACTGGAATTTTTTGAGGATGTTACTGGTAGAATAGATAAGGGAGAACCAGTGGATGTGGTGTATTTGGACTTTCAAAAGGCTTTCAATAAGGTCCTGCATAAGAGATTGGCGTGCAAAGTTAAAGCACATGGGATTGGGGTAAGGTACTGACTTGAATAGAGAACTGGTTGGCAGACAGGAAGCAAAAAGTTGGAATAAACGGGTCTTTTTCCGAGTGGCAGGCAGTGACTAGTGGGGTACCGCAGGGATCGGTGCTAGGACCCCAGCTATTCACAATATATATTAATGATCTAGACGAGGGAACTAGATGTGCACGGTGCCATAGTGGTTAGCACTGTTGCCTCACAGCGCCAAGGACCCGGGTTCGAATCCGGCCTCGGGTGACTGTCTGTGTGGAGTTTGCACATTCTCCCCGTGTTTGCGTGGGTTTTCTCCGGGTGCTCCGGTTTCCTCCCACAGTCCAAAGATGTGCGGGTTAGGTTGATTGGCTATGATAAAAATTGACCCTTAAGTGTTAGGGGGATTAAATACGTGGGGTTACAGGGATAGGGTGGGATATGTGTTGGTGTAGGGGTTACGGGGATCGGGTGGGATATGTGTCGGTGCAGGCTCGATGGGCCAAACTGGCCTCTATCTGTACTGTGAGGTTTCTGTGATCATCTCCAAGTCTGCAGACGGCACAAAGCTGGGTGGGCGTGTGTGCTGTGAGGAGGATGCAGAGAAACTCCAGTATGATTTGGACAGGTTGGGTGATTGGGCAGATGCATGGCAGATGCAGTATAATGTGGATAAATGTGAGGTTATCCACTTTGGTGGCAAAAACAGGAAGACAGATTATTATCTGAATGGCAATAGATTGTGAAAAGGGGAAGTGCAACAAGACCTGGGTGTCCTTGTGCACCAGTTGCTGAAGGTCAGCATGCAGGTGCAGCAGGCAGTTAAGAAGGCAAATGGTATGTTGGCCTTCATAGCGAGAGGATTCGAGTACAGGAGTAAGGATGTCTTGCTGCAGTTGTACAGGGCCTTGGTGAGACCACACCTTGAGTATTGTGTGCAGTTTTGGTCACCTTATCTGAGGAAGGATGTTTTTGCCATGGAGGGAGTGCAGCGAAGATTCACCAGACTGATAACTGGGATGGCAGGAATGACGTATGAAGAGAGATTGGGTTGATTAGGCTTATATTCGCTAGAGTTTAGAAGAATGAGAGGGGATCTCATTGAAGCATAAAATTCTTACAGGACTAGACAGACTAGATGCAGGAAGGATGTTCCTGATGGCGGGGGAGTCCAGAACCAGGGGTCACAGTCTAAGGATAAGGGGTAAGCCATTTAGGACAGAGATGAGGAGGAATTTCTTCACCCAGAGAGTGGTGAACCTGTGGAATTCTCTACCACAGAAGGCAGTTGAGGCCAACTTATTAAATATATTCAAGAAGGAGTTGGATATATTTCTTAAGGCTAAAGGGATCAAGGGATATGGGGAGAAAGCAGGGACAGGGTACTGAATTTGGATGATCAGCCATGATCGCATTGAATGGCGGAGCAGGCTCGAGGGGCTGAATGGCCTACTCCTGCTCCTATCTTCTATGTTTCTATAACGCAGTTTAATCTGTTCACCAGACTAATAAATGCTACAGAGCTGTGTTGTGGATTTATCTCCTGTCCGTTATTTAAATTTATTTTCCCCATCTCCATTTAGGTTCCTATTGCCAGCACCATTTTGGCTAAGTACTGCCTGGCAAATTGATGGCGGGTCTCAGCCATGCTTCTCCAAAACCAGCTGTCAGCCAAATATAGGCGGGCACTTCTACTGACTTTCCTTTCATTTGCGTAGAATCCGCCTAGCCTCCATTCAGTACCATCACCTGGATGAGATCAGGTATTTGCCCACAAGGTGGATTGTGGACAAGGCCCATCTATGACACAGCAACAGGACAGAAATGAGATGTCACACTCAACATGCCACAGCAACACTGGACCTTGGATTCGATTGTTTACCAGGTTCGACTTGTGAAGAAATGAACCAAACTTAAGTAGAGGATGAGCACCCAACCTCAAAAGTGGACACCAAACAGGGGAATTTCAACCTAGCAGTCCAATTCAGTCATTAATATCCAGATTCAGCAAAATATTCCTGTTCATTTTCCTGGCACCAGTTAATTTTTCCACAAAAAGTTCCTACCACTGTGGCTGGGAAAAGCAGGTTCTTTTATTCTGTTCTGTTCTGATGAAAGGTCGTCGACCTGAAACATTGGCCTGATACTCACGGAGCCGCGCGTTCGGAGCGGGGGAAAGGAGGTATGGACGGGAATCCCAGAAGTACGGGTTTCCCGAACGTGCTGCACCTTTCACATTTTTCTCCAGGTTTCCCGCCCAACAGCCAGCCTGATTGACAGGCTGGTTGCTTGTCGGGCGGGAAAGCCTGCAGCAGAAGAACGCAGTGGAGAAGTAGTTAGGGAGAGTTTGCGTCGGGGGGGGGGGATCGAAGAGCTCGTGGGGGGTTTGGGGATAGTGATCAGGGGAGGGTTCGAGATCGCAGGAGGAGTTCCCAGAAAAGCGGAAGTGGGCGGGTTGGAGTCAGGTTTGAAATGTTTTTAATTTTAATTTCTCACCCGACTCAAACCTACCCATTTTTGGGGGTTAAAGTTATTCCAGTTAACTCTGTTTCTCTCTCCACAGGTGCTGCCTGCCTGACCTGCTGTTTTCTGTTTTAATTTTAGGTTCCTTTTATTATTTAGAAGACATATTTGTCAATATGGTCAGGGTTATAGAATTGTCATTGTGAGTAATTACTGGTTACAAATGATTGTACTTGCTGGTCAAGTGATTGAGGGTATATAGCTGATCTACAGTGGCCTAGCATTAGGTGCATAGCCAAACCCTGGTATCGAACAGTGGGATTGTATTTGATTGCTGATGGTCTAATTGAAGGGGAATGACGTGGCAATAGGAGGTGGGGATGGAGCAGTAAAGGTATGTATCACATCCTTTTAGTCTGGTGGATGTATTATTGAGGGGATATCTTTGATTGCTAGAATGTTAGCTGGAGGGTTATCAGTCATGCTAGTAGGAGTGAACAGTCTACTGGTTGAGATATGCAACCAATCCAGATTTAGTTTACTAAGAAAGAATTTGCATTTATGTAGCACCTTTCATGACCTCAGGCCATCCCAAAGTGCTTCACAGCCAATGAAATACTTTTTATTTGAAGCGTTGTCACTGTTGTAATGTAGGGAGTTTAGGAGCACGTCAGTACTGGGTGGGAGAGGGGAGTATTGCAATTTCCATTTTGCCAAATTTCCAATCTCCAATCACTGGCACTTTAGTTTGGGGTATGCACCCAATCCCTGTTTAAAGCAGTGGGGTAGGGGTCACTTGTATGGCGCGATGTTCTCCACTCAGGTTATTTATTGCTTAAATGAAACCTCCTACAGCCAAGACGATGAGGTAGGTCAGCCTGTGCAAAGCCATAGCCAATGGCTCACACAATCACCACTGGGAAGTGACAAAGGATAGACTATTATTATGCTTTGCCTCTACACTAACCAGAAAGAATGGGTCAAGCTGTCAGTTAATATTCTAGCATTCAAAGGAACTATTCCACAACCACCTTTCTGACTTTTGAACCTGTATGAGGATAGGACACGTCACTCCAATCAGCTGGCTTTTGAATTCTGTTAGTTTTTTTGAAACTTTGTTTTCGTGGGAATATTTGGGTCAGTTTCCCTCTTTATTCTCTTGCATTTTTGTCACCTTTTCTACATCTGCTTGTAGATGTCTGGCACCTGCAGCCGAGAGGGAGGGTTCATGGCACACTTCCAGGCTGCCACCATAATCTTTTGAACTGCCTACCAAGTAGCACCAAGGACCACCCATGAGTAACTCTTCCCTTCCACTTTTTCTGCCCCCTTCTAAGAGCCCCAACAGCCTAAAAATGGCACTTAACTTCACACTGGTTGTAGTCAAACCTGATAGGAAGATGGTTGCGGTTGTTAGAGAACAATCAACACAGCTCTGGGGGATCACTACCAGAGATCCTTAGGGCAGCAACCTTGACTCAACCAAATTCAGCTGCTTCATCAATGACCTTCTCTCCAACATACCCCATCAGGAATATAGTAGAGTAGAACTGATGATTCCAGTGTTCAGCTTCATTCACAACTCCTTCTGTAATGAAGCAGCACAGGCCAGCCTACAGCAGGACTATCTAAGCTTGCATTGGTGTGTAAAATTTATGCCACACAAGTGGCAAGTAATGACCATCTCCAGCAAGAGAAATTCCAACCATCTCTCCCTGACCTTTACGGAACAATCAATTATCTGGGAGTCAATCGTGATCGAACTGTACCAGCCATGTCAGCTGCATGGCTACAAGAGCAAGGCAAAGCCTGGGTACTCTCTGAAAAGTGGCTCACCTCCTGACCTGTCAAAGCCTCTCCACCATCTACAAGGGTCAAGTGAGAAGTGGACTGGAATACTGGCCATTCACCTGGATGGGGGCAATTGCAACAAAACTCAAGAAGCTCAATGCCATCCAGGACAGAGCAGTCTGCATAACCAGTGCCGCTGCCACTTTACTCAATATCTGCCTTTTCGTAACCAACATACTGTGTCGATAGTATATACTATCTATACATGATGCACTGCAGCAACTCCCTAAGCTTACTTTGATAGCACCTCCCAACCCCACAACCACCAAGACAGCAATATAGAAACATAGAAGATAGGAGCAGGAGTAGGCCATTCGGCCCCTCGAGCCTGCTCCGCCATTCAATGAGATCATGGCTGATCATCCAAATTCAGTACCCTGTCCCTGCCTTCTCCCCATATCCCTTGATCCCTTTAGCCTTAAGAAATATATCCAACTCTTTCTTGAATATATTTAATGAACTGGCCTCCACCGCCCTCTGTGGCAGAGAATTCCACAGGTTCACCACTCTCTGGGTGAAGAAATTCCTCCTCATTTCAATCCTAAATGGCTTACCCCTTATCCTTAGGCTATGACCCCTGGTTCTGGACTCCCCGGCCATCAGAAACATTCTTCCTGCATCTAGTCTGTCCAGGCCTGACAGAATTTTATAGGTTTCGATGAGATCACTTCTCAAGCTTCTAAACTCCAGTGAGTATAAGCCCAATCGACACAATCTCTCCTCATACGTCATTCCTGTCATCCCAGGTATCAGCCTGGTGAATCTTCGCTGCACTCCTTCCATGGCAAGAACGTCCTTCCTCAGGTAAGGCGACCAAAACTGCACACAATACTCAAGGTGCGGTCTCACCAAGGCCCTGTACAACTGTAGCAAGACATCCTTGTTCCTGTACTCGAACCCTCTTGCTACGAAGGCCAACATACCATTTGCCTTCTTAACCGCCTGCTGCACCTGCATGCTTACCTTCAGCGACTGGTGCACAAGAACACCCAGGTCTCTTTGCACTTCCCCTTCTCCCAATCTATTGCCATTCAAATAATAATCTGCCTTCCTGTTTTTGCCACCAAAGTGGATAACCTCACATTTATCCACATTATAGTGCATTTGCCATGTTTCTGCCCAATCACCCAACCTGTCCAAATCATACTGGAGTTTCACGACATCCTCCTCACAGCATACCCTCCCACCCAGCTTTGTGTCATCTGCAAATTTGGAGATATTACATCCAATTCCCTCGTCCAGATCATTAATATATATTGTGAACAGCTGGGGCCCTAGGACCGATCCTTGCGGTACCCCACTAGTCACTGCCTGCCACTCGGAAAACAACCCGTTTATTCCAACTCTCTGCTTTCTGTCCGCTAACCAGTTCTCTATCCAAGTCAATACCTTGCCCCCAATCCCATGTGCCTTAATTTTGCACACTAATCTCTTATGTGGGACCTTATCGAAAGCCTTCTGAAAGTCCAAATACACCACATCCACTGGTTCTCCCTTATCTATTTTACCAGTTACATCCTCAAAAAATTTCAGTAGATTAATCAAGCATGATTTATCTTTTGTAAATCCATGTTGACTTTGTCCGATCCTGTCATTGCTTTCCAAGTGCTCTGCTATTACATCTTTTATAATGGACTCTAGCATTTTCCCCACTACCGATGTCAGGCTTACCGGTCTATAATTCCCCGCTTTTTCTCTACCACCTTTTTTGAATAGTGGGGTAACATTAGCTACCCTCCAATCCATGGGTACTGTTCCAGAGTCTATCGAGTTCTGGTACTGTGAGAACACCATCACCTGCAAGCACCCCTCCAGTTCACACACCATCCTGACTTGGAGATATACTGCCATTCTTTCATTGTTGCTGGGTCAAAATCCTGGAATTCCCTATCTCGTACCATTTTAAGGGCCACGGGGACTACAGCAGTTTAAGGGTCCATAAAGCCCACCACCACCTTCTCAGGACAAGTGGGGATGGAGGATAAATACAGCTTGGCCATTGTTGCTCACATCTGTGAACAATTTTTTTTTTAAAGCTTCCAATCTGCTTTATCTTCGCTCCCACATTTTTCAATCTTGGTCAAGTCCTGCACTATGAGCTTGGCCTTTCACTTGGATTTCTCAATAGATAAAAAGGCTGAAATGGGAATTCACTATTCATTTGGACAAAAGAAGAGGTTAAGTCCCCTGTTGTGAAATTATTTGCTTTGGAGAAGGTGCTGCAGATTTTAAATGCAATAATCAAGGGAACGTCCCAAGTTTGATCTCTGGTCTGTACATAGTAAGCTAAGGTCAGCTGGAGCAGCAATGGGGTGTTCCAATTGACCTCACCATTCCTGGACTTGGTAGAGGAAAAAAGCATCAGTCATCCCGTGACTCCGATGAGAAAGACACGTGCGTTGAATATCAAATGATGGCAGGATTGGCCTCAGCTGTGATGCTGCCCATTATAAGACTGGCAGTCTTGGGCTTGCATTAAGAATTACCACTTGAGCAAGGTACCAGAGGGCAGTGAGAACCAATGAAACTGTATCCCAGCACCAGTCAGCACCTTCAGGAGAGGAGGAGATAAAATTGGAGCATGGTAAAAGATAATGGGAAGGTTCTGAGTCATATACAGCAGGCATCTAATTCTGCCCTCTTGAGCATCCCTGATTATAATCGCTCAACCTTTGGTGGCCGTGCCTTCTGTTGCCTCGGCCCCAAGCTCTGGAATTCCCTACCTAAACCTCTCCGCCTCTCTACCTCTCTTTCCTCCTTTAAGACGCTCCTTAAAACCTACCTCTTTGACCAAGCTTTTGGTCACCTGCCCTAATTTATCCTTATGTGGATCGGTGTCAAATTTGTTGTTTTAAAATACTCCTGCGCAGTGCCTTGGGATGTTTTACTACGTTAAAGGCACTATATAAATACAAGTTGTTGTTGTTGCATCCAATCAAGGGGTTCAAGACACTAGTGGTAGTGAGAAGCCTGATGAATTTATCGCTCTGAACCCAAAGACAAATTACAGCTTTGAAATCAGTCCATGGCATATGCTTTTTTTTAATATCATTTATGCTGCTTTAGTTGTACATGGTGGGGTTATTTAGCTTTGGGCAGTGACTTCTGCCAGTCAGTGCATATGCTGACAAGCCAGTACATTCTACATCTTTAGTACATGATGTTAAGAAGATTAACAATTTTGATCTCCCCACTGAAAATCTGTCACAATAACTTGTGACATGAATCTTGTCATTCATGTGGAAATGACTTATGAAATAATATTGGGCGGCCTGCTGGTGGCGCTGTCCAGGGAGAGTATAAATACTCGGGCATGGGCCCAGCTTGCTCAGGACATTCTTTAACAGGAACTAGTGAAGGACACAACTCGATCTCCATGTTGAAAAACAGCTGATTAAAGCCTTGTTTAATACTCAGGCCAAGTGCCTAGTAGTTTTCTTACGTCAACTTGTACTTACCTCGTGCTTTTAACGTAACAAAACGTCCCAAGGGGCTTCACAAATAGTAATTGAGCCAGGAAGGAAGAGTTTAGGATGAGCGTCCAAAAGTTTGGTCAGAAAGATGAGTTTTAAGAGCGTTTTTAAAGAGGGCGAGGTGGCAAGGCAGAGGCCAAAACTAAGTGGACTTGATTGGTGGTGAAGTCTCTGTCCAGTATTTACTTAGCATTGTGAACTAGACCGTGCAGCAATTATTTTACAAAACTGGTGTGTGCACTAGCAAGGCCATGACACTCAAAAGGTTACAAAAGAGATTGCAAGGTGGAAGACCTTGCATAACGTAAATTATAAACTGCTGCAAAAACCTGCTTCCACTCATCAACCACTATTACAAGAGGTTCCATTAAAGAACATCCATTAAAAGAGTAAAGCTCACAGGAGATGATAGGCTTTTAGTTGGCTGAGGCTGCAATGTTGGGTAATGTTGGCTACTGGGCTGAAATCTAAAGTAGCGGCACTGAACAGTGCCCACCAGAAGCCATTGTGGAGAGAGGTATTAGCCCAAACTCCATAAATCCATGTGCAACGGCACAGCAATCTACCAGTTATTTATAATAACAATGGCCTGAACACAAGCCAATCCAATTAGTGCTACCTTTGCAAAATCCACCATTTAACATAGTAATCAGTTTCCACAACTGCTAGGTCTGTGGTTATTCTATCATCCCGATTTGAATGGAAACGTTTGGAGTTTCTTAAGCTGCTGTTTATATTTCTAATCCCTCTCGCATGATGAACAATGTTTAAATGAATCAATTCCAACATGGTTATTACAATGCCGTAACTGCAGCGAAAGTAGTCTGCTGCAGGATGGTCCCTCTTTATATATTCAATTTGTATGTAACCCTAACTTTCGTAACAAATGTCAACAGTAACTGAAGCCTAGCTACAACATTAATTAACTGAGTTGCAGATCTGGTCTGCATTGGGTTAAGAAGCACATGACAATGCACTTTGCTTGGAAAAAGACTCCTTTGGGTGAAACTGTTGCATAAACCAACTACAATTCTGTTATAAAGTTTTTACTAAGCCTCGTGGTGGAAGTGTATAATTTGATTTTATTTCTAGCATTTAATATTAGATTTAGCTGTGTGTTATGGGGAGATTCAGTCGGCTATGCATTAATGCATTAGAAATAACATATTAAGGATAAATTTATCTGCAGTAACTCTCTAACATAATTTATCTGGAATACTATAAGCCAGCACAGGAGGATCAATAGCATTTATGGGGCAGTCAACAGCTGCACTCTCAGGGTTCGGCTGCAGAAAGATCTGTATCACATTCAGAATGTTACCTAGTCCTGTGCCTCCACAGTATCCGATATTTTAAAACGTTAATGTTAGTTGAAGTAGATTCTTATTAACACTTACCACTGACTTCATCGCAGAACACTCTTGGGTTTGCTGCTTTTTAATTATAGGATCCTATAAGGTGACAAACAAACAGAATGTTCAAAGTAAGGAATGACTATGCCTGGAATTTCCGAAGCACCAGTTGTTATTGCCCTGTGGAATGTTTTATTGCATTGAATTTCACAGGGACTGCCAGAGATCATGTTTCACAGGAGAGAGGTGGGAGCTAAGCCAGGGAAAAGATGCAGTCTGCCAAGCTGTCCAGCTAAGTAGCAAAATCTGTGATGTAACCACTGCATTTCTCCTGCAAAGCAACTAGACAATACTACTACTGATAATGCATCCGTAAACCCTCCCATACACATACAGATGTATACAGTCATACCTATAAGTGTCTGTAAGAAAAACGTCAAATAAATAAATCCATTTTACTGATGTTGTCAAAATTATATATTAAATATCGCACTTCCTGTGTCACATATACTTTCTCTAACAATTTGCCTGTCAAATGTTCCCCATCTTACTTTATTACTAACACCCTAATCGTCACAATACACATCATTGCCTAGGTGACTTGTACACAATGGCCCAGAATTTCAGGTCTGGGGCTTCCTGCGGGTGCAAGCCCCCGACCTGCACTTAGCTTGCGCGCCAGCCATTGAGCTGTGGGCCCGCGTGGAATTGCGATCCTGGGCCTCCTCCAACTGCCGGCGCGCAGTGCTTGCGTATCCCAGGAGCGCAGTTAGTTCGATGCGTCCCCTGGGATCACGTGGGCCATGGAGAGCCAATGGTAGCAGGGAATGCTTCATTCATAAGTTTGACAGGAAGAGCTGTCAAACTTATAAATACTATAAGCCCCAAAACATCACTAAATCTTCAAATAATTTTTTTTTTAAATCACATTTTTTAAATAAACTATAAATTACATGAAATAACTATTTTAAACAATAATTTAAATTTTTGAAAAAAATGATTTTATTTTCTAACGGGGCTAAAAATAAACTTACCTTTCTTTAAAGTATTTAAAAATAATAAACCTGTGGAAAAAATTTTTTAATTTTAATTAATTAATTCACCACTTACCTTGTAAAAAGCAAGCCTTGCGACTGCTTTTTGCATGTCTAACTTCTGGAGACTTACCTTCCCGGGAAAACCTGCAAAAAAAACGTAAGTTCGATGCACACGCGCAGCCTCTCCTGCGCACGCGTTCCACCTCTGAACCCCTTCTTTCAGGGGAACGGAAGTGCTGGTTTCCCGCGCAAGCGCAGTGCATGCACGAAACCGGCACTTCCATTGGGCTTACGGGTGAGTACCCAGTGCGTACTCACCCGTGGAGACCCGAATTTCTGGGCCAATGTTTAATTTAGGCGGTGGTTACCATTGGTCAGGTTTCATATCCCTCACAAACTAAGTCATCACTGGCATTGTTTGTTAATTTGTTCCAAATTTTCATTTTTCTATCGCTCTCTCCAAGCAATGCCGCTCAATATCCCACATCCTGCTTCAGAGCCAACCAAAAGGCTCGTTGCTCAATGATTGCCACTGTCATTCTGTGATCCTTCACAAGGAGGCACAATGCTGGATAAGACTTTAGCCCAGAACTTGCTGGAGCGGTGCATCTAGCGACATGTCGCAAGTTGAACTTTTTTCCTCGCCCTTCAGCTCAAATAAGGTTTGCGCCGCAAATTGCTGGAAGTGCGAGCTGATAACGGAACAGCGAGGTCAACGGGGAATCTTGGACCTTGGTGAACAATGGGACTAACTGTCTATCTCCTTAGCCAATGAGATTAAAGGATGGAGAAAGAAACAGAGGAATGATGGAGAAGAAAATAGGGTGAATTAGAGTCTATTTGGATACAGAAAGAGAAACAAAGAGAGGCAAAGAAAGATTGGATTCAGAGAGATAGAAAAAAGTGACAGAAAGGAAAAATAAGAAAAAGAAAATAATTTTAAAATCATTGAGGAACAATTTACTACCTGCAGGAGTGAGACTCCACAGTTTCAATTGTTCCCTTTCTGGGCCTAGGAGGTGGAGTAGCATTTTAGGAAGAAAACTCTTGTAGCGGTTCGTGTAGATCGCCACTAAATAAGAGAGTTTGACTTCAACGAACTATAAATAAGTTGTTTATTTACAGGAACAGGCTAATTACAGCAGGTAAGATAGCAGGTAAGATGGCTGACTGTAGGAGCACCGTGGTGTAGGTCTTGTCCCAGCGGGGACTCCACGAGGACTGAGTTCGCAGTCCTTTGGAGAGCGTGATGACGTCATCGCGTTTGTGTTGTGCCGTCATCACGTTGTTCGCGTTTCCTGCGCTTAGGGCATCATGTGATGCGCGTCGTTGCGTCGCTGGCCGTTGAGGCCGAAGTCGCGAGGCCGGGCTGTGCCGGTGCTTGCTGCGGGAGCGGAAGATCGCGTCACTCCCGTCGGCTGGCCGATGCGGCCGAAGACGCTAGGTCGGGCTGTGCCGGCGGCCGTCCTGGAAGGCCAAGTCAGGCCGGCAGCTGCCACACGCACGTCACGTCGTACGTGACGTGACGTCAGCGCGCTAGGGTGCATCTTAAAGGGGCAATGGCACCAACAGTTAAGTTAAAAGGGCAACGGCCCCAAAAGGTAAGTTAAACATACAGTAAGGTAAGTTAACGGGAATTATGTGTCTTTATGTAAGGTACAACCGGTGGTACCGCCACACTCTCATCATTGAAAGGGTCCTTACGTCATTAAGTACCAGCCCTTACTTTCAGCGGTGAATTTAATTTGTTTTAACAGCCCAACTGCAGCAATTTCTTGAAACTCATGGGGAGTTTCATGGCAAGTTTCCGTTTGTGCAAGGCCAAAGGCGGAGCAATTTGCAACGCTTCGCAACTCATGGTGTATCTTATCCTTGCCACAAATTACTGGATTTTTTACACACTAATAACAGCGTGCGCATTTAACCAGCCGTTATTTTCTCAGCAAATTCTGGGCCAAAATCTGTAGGTACTTTTTCCTTCCCCTCACCTAATGGAATATTTGTTTATCTAGAGTGCACAATTTATCAGGAATAACAGCTATTGGATTGGTTAATGTCTCTGTGTTTGAACAGCTGTATCCAAGTAATCCAAATCACTGCCTTTTATCTTTCAAATCTGTAGTGCTTTATTGTCTTATTCCAATTTTCTTGAACCTTCCCCTTCTGAGGGCACTATTGTGCTATGGCTTCACAATTGCCAGCAAAATCCCAGTACCTTGACTAGATGGTCTTTGTTCGTGAGTGAACCGGGATAGTGAGACCCTGGTCATGTTGGCTCACCACTGTTTTTTGGGGGGTTCTGCTACCACAGTTACAGCGGGAGACTGGGAATTACAGGCCCCGAGTATCAGCAGGCTAGTTATCAGGGGAGACGCTTCACACTGAGCCTCAAGAACATAAGACGTAGGAGCAGGAGTAGGTCATTTGGCCCCTCGAGCCTGCTCCGCCATTCAATAAGATCATGGCTGATCTGATCTTGGCCTCAACTCCACTTCCCTGCCCGCTCCCCATAACCCTTGACTCCCTTACCATTCAAAAATCTGTCAATCTCCACCTTAAATATATTCAATGACCCAGCCTCCACAGTTCTCTGGGGAAGAGAATTCCAAAGATTCAGGACCTGAGAGAAGAAATTCCTCCTCATTTCCAATTTAAATGGGTGCCCCCTTATTCTGAAATTATGCCCCCTAGTTCTAGATTCCCCCACGAGGGGAAAAATCCTCTCTACATCTACCCTGCCAAGCCCCTTCAGAATCTTATATGTTTCAATAAGATCCCCTCTCATTCTTCTAAACTCCAATGAGTATAGGCCCAACCTGCTCAATCTTCATAAGACATCCCCTTCATCCCAGGAATCAACCTTGTGAACCTTTTCTGAACTGCCTCCAATACAAGTATATCCTTCCTTAAATAAGGAGACCAGAACTGTACACAGTACTCCAGGTGTGGTCTCACCAACGCCCTGTACAGTTGTAACAGGACTTCCCTACTTTTATACTCCATTCCCTTTGCAATAAAGGCCAACACTCCATTTGCCTTCCTAATTACTTGCTGTACCTGCATGCTAACTTTTTGTGATTCATGTACAAGGACCCCCAGATCCCTCTGTACCTCAGCATTTTGTAATCTCTCCCTATTTAAATAAAAGTTTGCTTTTTTATTTTTCCTACCAAAGTGGATAACCTTGCATTTTCCCACATTAAACTCCATCTGCCAGTTTTTTGCCCACTCACTTAACCTATCTTTATCCCTTTGGAGATTATTTGCCTCCTCCACACAATTTGCTTTCCCACCTATCTTTGTATCATCAGCAAATTTGGCTACATTACACTCAGTCCCTTCATCCAAATCATTAATAGATTGTAAATAGTTGAGGCTCCAGCACTGATCCCTGCAGCACCCCCACTAGTTACAGTTTGCCAAGCTGAAAATGACCCATTTATCCCGACTCTGTTTTCTGTTAGTTAGCCAATCCTCTATCCATGCTAATATATTACCCCCAACCCTGTGAGCTCTTATCTTGTGTAGTAACCTTTTATGTGGCACCTTATCGAATGCCTTCTGGAAATCCAAATACATGACATCTACTGGTTCCCCTTCATCCACCCAGCTCGTTACATCCTCAAAGAACTCCAGCAAATTTGTCAAGCATGATTTCCCTTTCATAAAACCACGCTGACTCTGCTTGACTATATTATGATTTTCTAAATGTCCTGCTACCACTTCCTTAATGATGGACTCCAGCATTTTCCCAATGAAAGATGTTGGACTAACTGGTGGATAGTTGCCTGCTTTCTGTCTCCCTCCTTTCTTAAATAGGGGCGTTACATTTACGGTTTTCCAGTCCACTGGGACCTCTCCAGAATCCAGGGAATTTTGGTAGATTACAACCAATGCATCCACTATCTTTGCAGCCACCTCTTTTAAGACCCTAGGATGCAGGCCATTGGGCCCAGCGGACTTGTCCACCTTTAGTCCCATTAGTTTGCCTAGTACTTTCTCTCTAGTGATAGTGATTGTTTTAAGTTCCCCCCCCCCACCCCAATAGCCCCTTGATTATCCATTATTGGGATGCTTTTCGTGTCTTCTACTGTGAAGACCGATACAAAATATTTGTTCAAATTTCTGCCATTTCCCTGTTTCCCATTATTAATTCCCCAGACTCATCCTCTAGGGGACCAACGTTTACTTTAGCTATTCCCTTCCTTTTTATAGATCTGTAGAAGCTCTTACTGTCTGTTTTTATATTTCTTGCCAGCTTACTCTCATAAGCTATCTTCTCTCTATCATTTTTTTTGTCATCTTTTGCTGGTTTTTAAAAATTTCCCAATCTTGCTCATCTCCAACACACACATACAGACAAACGCTGCATGTTTGCATCATAGCAATCAGGAGCAGTAACCTGGCTGATCTCTCCTTCCCCAGTCAATATAAAAGAAACAATGTAGGTTCTACCTTGTGAAAGCCACACAATCAGTCCCAATCTCAGCTGAGCTTCCTGTGAACATGTGGCACAGCCCATGAAGGAAGAAAAGAAACAAATTTAAAGGACAAGTTAGTAAATACCGTTTTACCATAGCTTCTGGTGACTGGGCCTGAAAACAGGTATGTCCTCTTAGTCAAAGAACTGTGTACAGAGTGGGTTGGGAACAGTTGGAGTAAACGGAACAAAATAACTAAATGGGCGTGACAGAAGCATTTCAAGAAAGAGCTCGTTTGGCACATACAACTCTTTGCTTTGAGTGGCCAAAGCAGAGATTTTGTCCCATGTGAAAAAAGGAACATTTCTGTCTTTATTTCCATACAGTATTTGAAAAATGGTTAAAATGGAAGCTATCTGTCCTTATCAAATTTTAACATGGATACTGAAGTCAATCTGCAGGAAAACAGTCCAGTTTGTCCTGCTTGAGCAAGTTAGTTTGAAGGAATTTTCCAGATCTACCTTTTCTATACTCTTAACTATCTTCTATATCCCTATAAAATCACCGTTCAGTTGTGTCATCTCAAGACATTAAAAGCTGTGGTTTCACATCTTTCCTCATATCTTAGAACTTATATGAGAGACCAGCCTCAGGGCTCTTCTCTGAACTGCCTCCAGCATTTAAATGTCTCTCTCTTTGTGATAAATCCATGTAGTGAGACAAGGACTCGAACAGGCGAGATATTAGGATTAATACGAGTACTTTAATTAAACGACTGCGAAACAACCAGGCAGGCTTGCATCCAGGCATTGCACCTTTTGCTGCCCTTGACAGGAAGCAAAACCTCTGACCTTAGCAGCAGCATTGGCTACAACACCACCTGGTGGATAACTTTAATCATAACATCCCAGATTACTATATCCCTCCTCCCTTAAGATTTCAGTATGAATTTCTTAACAAACAACCATTCCTGAGGGTCACATAAGGAGTCTCCATTCATCATGTTCCATACTTGACGAATCTAACAGTTCAGTATCAATCTCTCTGGTGGCTTGCGAGGCCTTTGTGAACGTCTAACAGTAAAGTCCCTGCTTGTTTGTGGTGAAGCCACCAGCTGCTCCTGAGCAGTGCTCAGAGTATCTGACTCTGCAACGATGGTTTCCTCTTGATGAATAGGTTCCTGTGGAATTGTCTCTGTCCCTGGTGGTGGCACCACAGATGCACTTGGATAACTGGGAGCAACCCTGTCTTCAGTCATTGCATCTTGAACCTTCATTTCAATTTCCCCTTGTCTGGGAAGTATCTGATCTACATGTCTGCGTACTACCCTACCATCTCCCAACATGACCTTGTATGATACTGGACCTGTCATTGAGTCGATGAAGCCAGGAATCCACTTTGGTCCATAACTGAAATTCCTGGTAAGGACCGCATCTCCTTCTCCAAAACTTCGGCACTTTGTTCTTTTGTCATGGTTCTCTTTTTGTTTGTTTTGTCTGTTTTCCATTTTCTTTTTTAGGTCTGGGTGGACAAGGTCAAGAGTGGAGCGTAGTCTACGACCTAATAACATCTCAGCAGGAGAGAGTCCTGTGGTGGATTGAGGTGTTATTCTGTAGCTGAACAGAACCCGTGACACTTTGGCTGCTAAACTCCCTTCTGCACTTTTTTTCATCATCTCCTTAAATGTTTGTACGGCTCTCTCCGCAAGTCCATTTGAGGACGGATGATATGGAGCTGAGGTCACCTGCACTATGCCATTTTTTCTCATGAACTCTTTTGTCTCTGTACTCACAAAACAAGTGGCATTGTCACTTACCACGATCTCTGGTAGCCCTTGATTACTGAAGCTCCGACACAGGCAGTCTATAGTAGTAGTGGCGGAAGCAGAATTTACAGGATAAACATCCATCCATTTGGAATGTGCATCAATGATTATGAGGAACATCTTCCCCATGAATGGACCCGCATAATCTAAGTGCAATCTTCTCCATGGTTTATCCGGCCACTCCTAGGGGTGGAGAGAAGCCGCTGCTGGTGCCTTCCGGTGTTCCTGACAAGTGCTGCATGTCTTGACTAGATTTTCTATCTCCTCATCTAGCTTTGGCCACCACAAGTAACTCCTAGCCAAGGCTTTCATATGCGAGACCCCAGGATGACACTGATGCAGTTGCTCTAGGATAGACTGTCGTGCTGGCTGCGGAATAATCACTCGTGCTCCCCACAACACGCAACCATCCTGCACACTCAGATCTGTTTTCCTGACACTGTAGGGTGTGAAATCAGCCCCTTCCGGATGCTGTGGCCATCCCCTCACCACATATTCTCGAACTCTAGACAGTACTGGATCTTTACCTGTCCATGTTCTTACTTGCTCTGCAGTCACAAGTGCCATGTCAGTGTCCTCCAACATCAAAACTCTGTCCTCTGGAGCTGCACGGATAGGTGTGCCTGGCAGTGGAAGACGGCTCAAGGCATCTGCGTTCCTATGGTACTTGCCCGCCTTGTAGACGATGACATACTCATATGCCCTCAACGTCACTGCCCACCTCTGGATCCGGGGTGACACCATCTGTGGAACTGCTTTCATTTCATTGAAAAGATAGAGAAGAGGTTTATGATTGGTGCATATGGTGAACTTCCTGCCATATATGTACTTGTGGAACCTCTGTAACCCAAACATTACTGCTAACCCCTCTTTGTCTAACTGGGAATAGCTTTTTTCTGCTGGTGTTAGAGTTCGGGACATAAACCCTATTGGTCTTTCAGTTCCATCTTCCATGCAGTGTGAAAGAACCGCCCCCACCCCGTAAGGTGAAGCGTCACAAGAGAGAATCATGTCTTTCTCTGCATTGTAGTGAACCAGCACATCCGACGACAGCATTCGTTTCTTGGGCTGTTCAAATGAAACCCCCTGCTCCTCTCCCCACTGCTACTGTGTCTCCTTGCGCAGTAGTTTGTGAAGAGGTGCTAACGCAGTTGACAAGTTTGTTAAAAACCTGTTATAGTAGTTCAGCAGTCCCAGGTAAGCTTTTAACTCAGCCACATTTGTAGGAGCAGGGGCGTCCTGCAGTGCTTGTACCTTCTCCTTGAGTGGATGGAGCCCAGTGGCATCCACTCTGTGTCCCAGGAACACTGCCTCATTCCCCAGGAAAGTGCACTTACTCCTCTTGAGCCGGAACCCTGCCCTTTCCAATCTCTGTAGTACCTCTCTCAGGGTGCTCAGATGCTCCCGGTCGGTCCTTCCCGTCACCAGAATGTCATCCAGATAGATGGAAACATGTGGAATCCCTTGCAGTACACCTTCGATTGTCCTCTGGAAGATAGCTGGACTAGATGAGACACCAAACGGTAAGCGGTTATATGTAAACAAGCCCTTGTGTGTATTTATGGTGACATACTTCTTTGATTCATCATCCAGTGTAATCTGCAAGTAGGCATGACTCATATCCAACTTTGTGAATTTCTTTCCTCCAGCCAGGTTTGCAAAGAGATCCTCTGTTTTGGGAATCGGATACTGCTCTAGTTTGGACACCTGATTGACTGTCAATTTATAGTCTCCACAGAGTCTTACCGAATTGTCCGGTTTTAAAACAGGTACTCTGGGAGCTGCCCATTCCGAACATTTCACTGGCTCCAGTATGTTCTCTCTCAATAGATGGTCAAGCTCAGCCTCTACCTTTGGCTTCATGGCATAAGGCACAGGTCGTTGTTTAAAAAACCTTGGCGGTGCCTCCTTGTCTACATAAATCTTAGCTGGGGGGCCATTAAATGTGCCAAGTTCCTCCTTGAACACATTCTCATGTTCACTCAACACTTCTTGCAAAGTCAACTGTTTGCCCGCATCTATTTGATGTACTGCTCCCCAGTCTAATTTAAGTTCTTTTATCCAGCCCCGACCTAACAGGTTTGGTCCGGTACCCGATACTATAACTACAGGTAGCTGTTCCACTGTGTCCCTGTGTTGCACTGTTACATTAGCTGTCGCTACTCATTCACCTGTATATGTTTTAAGATGCTGGGAGCAAGGCTTTAACTCTGGAACTTCTGCACGGTTCCACAATTTTGAGTGCTCTGCCTTGTTCATTATTGTCATGCCGCACCCTGTATCCACTTCAAAGTTCACCTTAGAGTCATTTACTGTCAGTTGCAATGTGATAGGAGCCACTTTTGGAATGTTCTCTAACATGCTATACATTATGAACATGTCCTCTTTTTCCTCAGCTTCCCCGCTGATGTGGTGTGCTCCATGTTTTTTCACTTCTCTCCCTTGGTTTTGCTGTCCTCCCCCTTTTGGTTTGGATTCCTCCACAGGTGATTTCGCCCTGCAAGCTCATTTTATGTGTCCTTGTTTCCCACACTTGTAGCACTTTCCTCCAGAAACCGGCATTCACTCACCAGGTGATCGCCCTTGCATCTATAACATGCCTTCACATGCTCACGTTGTGGTTTCTGATGCATGTTCAACTTGTGCACAACAACCTGACCTGCAACTTGCGTAGCATTAGCCCTGTCTGAACCCTGTATTTCTTTTACATCTCGGTTCACTGTCTCTATGGCTTGAGCAAGTTCCAATGCTTTTTCATAAGTAAGCCCAGTCTCGGATAATAATCTGCGCTGCATTCGGTCGTCCATTATTCCGCAAACTAGCCTATCTCTCAGCATTTCCTTCAGGTTGTTCCCATAATTGCAATCTTGTGCTAATTTACACAACACCGCTACATAGTCCATTACGCTCTCTTCCTCTTTCCTGTTCCTTGAATTAAACTTGAACCGCTGTACAATCTCACTAGGCTTAGGGTTGAAATGTTCTTTTAGCAAGGCCACTAATTCAACAAATGATTTGTCTCCAGGCTTTTCAAGACTGAGCAGATTCTTCATCAAACCTTAGGTTTGGCTTCCCACTGAACTAAGCAGAATGGCTTTCCTTTTTCCGGCATCATTTATTTCATTTGCTTCGAAAAAATAACCCAACACTTCACAGTATTCCTCCCAGGTTTGTGCTTGACTATCAAAAGCAGAAACCATTCCTACCATGGCAGCCATGCTCTCTTCCAGCTGGTAGCTAACCGTAGCTCGTAATTTTGTTGTTTAAACGTCCTGGCAGACTTTTCTTCTTTATCAGGGTCCTTAGTTACCTCGTCGCCAAATGTGATAAATCCATGTAGTGAGACAAGGACTCGAAGAGGCGAGGTATTAGGATTAATACGAGTACTTTATTAAACGACTGCGAAGCAACCAGGCAGGCTTGCATCCAGGCATTGCACCTTTTGCTGCCCTTGACAGGAAGCAAAACCTCTGACCTTAACAGGAAGCAAACCTCTGACCTTAGCAGCAGCATTGGCTACAGCACCACCTGGTGGATAACCTTAATCATAACATCCCAGATTTCTATACTCTTGTGCCTCAGTAAGCAGCAGTGGACATAGTACTCAAGGTACGGTCTTACCAGAACACTATACAGTTTGAGCATGGCTTCCTCTAATTCATACTCTTCTGCTTCCATCTGAAAATACTAGCAGTACATTCTAAGCAGAAAGGCAGTGAGTTACAGTGGGTTTTCTGACCTTGATAGCATGCCCTTTGCCCAAGAACATCAGCCAGAGATTTACAACAGCTGCCAATCTACAGAAACTTCCAAGAGTGATCAGTCTCTACTTGACTGCAGGTTGTGCTTGTTTTATACCAATTCCCCACAGGAAGTAACTAAGCAAATGCCTCAAAAGGACAATGCAGGTTAAACATGGCTATTTCTTAGCATTTAAACATCACAACAGATGCCAGACCACCGGCGAGCAATGCCACAGGAGATCAGTTCCTGGCATTGACCTCCTCTGTGATGTCTTCCCACTGGCGGCAGAGGTGTTGCTGGAGGACTTTCTGTCCCCTCCTGTCCCTGCCTGCACCAGGGCCTCCAGTGCAGTATTTGAAAACCTTGGTGCCCTCTCAGTATTTGCTGCAGCCATGTCTCTATTCACGTGCTTTCCTGTTGTCTGTAGTCAGAGTGCACCTCTCCTTTAAGAAGTTCTGGCTGCCTTTAAGTGGCATCGGAGTCGCTCGATTTCCGTTCCCCCCCCACCCCGAAACAGCTGTGCAGCAAATGAATAGTGCAGGTAGCGCTGGCTGCACGCCTGACTCTGTATAATGAGCACACAGCACGAATATCACATGCTGCCTGGGACAACACCAACGGGTGCATGCAGTGAGCACACTTTTGGGTGCAATCTGATTTCTAGGCCTGTTTGTTTCTGTGGACTATCTACAGAAACTCAGAGCGGGGGGGGAACAAAAACCCTACTTTCCAGGCACCTGCACCATAAAACCTGACCTCATCACTGAGCCAGCACAGCTCAATGGTGGATGCTTACATGGTTATCGAAGAAGTGGACATGGCCGGACTTTTCCTTCATTGGGAGGGAATTGGAACCAATGCTACAAACAAAACATCTTAAACTGCGACAACTTGCATTTATATAATGCTTTTAATGTAACAAAACTTCCAGGGCAATTCACAATTGGCTATCAGACTGAAACAAAAGTAAGGGGGGGGGGGAGTTTAAGGGAGGTGCCGGACAACACAAACAAAAAAGTAGGTTTTAGGGAAGCCTTGAAGGTGGGGAGAGATGTATCAAGTCATACCATACTATAATGAGGGGGATAGTTGCCAATAAAAAGCACAAAATAAAAAGCAAGAGTGTGGGAAAGTGAAATTATATAATTGTAGTGAAAGAAAACAGTGTCACCGCTACATCAAAGCAACTGTTAGGTAAAGAGCGAGAAGTATCTTATTAGGCTGCACTGAAACGGAGTTATCGTTGGTGATGACTTCTAACTGACAAATGCTGAATCATTTGGATTTCAGTGAGCGTGTCAAATTGCAACATCAATCATACACTTAGTTGTGATCGTTCAAGTTTCTGAGTATTAGTTTATAGCTTCATGTTATTTATGTACAGTCAGGATTAATACAACAACTTGCACTTATATAACATCTTTAATGTAGTAAAACTTCACAGGAGCGTTATCAGACAAAATTTGACACCGAGCCACATTACGGGATATTAGGATAGATGACCAAAAGCTTGGTCAAAGAGGTAGGTTTTAAGGAGCATCTTAAAGGAGGAAAGAGAGGTAGAGGTGGAGAGGATTAGGCAGGGAATTCCAGAGCTTAGGGCCGAGGCAGCTGAAGGGACGGCCACCAATGGTGGAGCGATTAAAGTCAGGGATGCACAAGGGGACAGAATTAGAGGAGTGCAGATATCTCTGAGGGTTGTAGGGCTGGAGGAAGCTGCAGAGTTCGTGAGGGGCGAGGCCATGGAGGGATTTGAAAACAAGGATGAGAACCTTAATTTAAAGTGGTAGCGTTTCTGCCCAAGGTCATTTATAGCCCTACAGTACACAACCGATCATCTAAATGTCAGATCACCTAATCACTCCAATACTTTTCATGACTGTTATTACACTATTATATTTACCATAAAAGTGGCTTTATATTCATCTCAACAGATTGTTTTCTGATTAGATAGTTGGTTGGTTCAGTCAGAATCCAATTAGTCTCAATCGGGTCAGCAAAAATCAATTTATTGTATTCTCAGCACTTTCATTCTATCGATCTGAACATAGATTGCAGAGGTGAAAAACATAGAAAGGATAGCGTCCTAACCCAGTGCATCACCCCATTTAAGTACAGATGTTTGGAGCAGGTTAATGCAGGGCAGCATGCTAATTTTAGGCTGCTATTGAACTAGAACATCCATTTTGTGTTGGATACTGCGAAAGAATAACTTCATCAGTGAAAGCTAAATTCTAGGGTCGTCGTCGTACGTGTCTTCACACTGTTCCCTTTGGGGAACTGTATGAAGTGGTGGAAGGATTTCTGGCCACGTTAACGCTCCTTCCGTGACCGTAACCATCTTCATACCAGCCATTAGGGTGGTTAGTCCTATGGCGGGAGGGTTTTATGGGCACCCACAACCCATACGAGCGGGGGGGCCACCCACACCCATGGACGCAAGTATCCCGCTGGATGTCAAACCAGAGTTTAGAGCCGGAGCTCCGACTACACTTGCCAGGAATGTCTGGAGCGGGGTTCGAAACCCTACACCTTCTGGCCCAGCGGCGGAGATGCTACCGCTACGCCAAAGGCCCACTCCAATTCTAGGGTAATTTCCCATCAAATTATTTTCACCTTTGATCCATTGTTCCCAAAAAATAAAATCCTTTGTTTAAAATTCTTACCTGTGGGTGTAAGATTTTAATTTGACACAGCAGTCATAGAGTCATAGGGGGAAAAATTTGGTTGCTTTGCACCTCCCGTTAGCGCCCGTAAAAATTAGCGCCCCCACGGCCGAAATTCATCGGTAGCGCCCCAAGAGGGATGTCGCGCCGCGTTATTGCAGGCCTTCCTCCCCTTCTTAAAGGGGAGGGGCCTTGTGCAGCACGACACGAGGCCCAGCTGGGCCACCAGAGATCGGAGTGCTGGCAAAAGAGCCCGGCACTCAAGAGAAGTGCCGGGCTCATGGAGCGCAGCCGGCATTCCGCGGGCCCGGGCGGGGGGGGGTCAGGAAGCCGGAGACGGCAACAGAGGCAGGTGCTGGCAGGTGGAAAGCAACAAAAATGGCCGCCCGGCACCTCACCTTTAATTAGCGCCACCACGGCCGCAGGTAGGCCCCCCGGACCCCGTTGGACATAACGTCCAGTGGTAAGCCAGGGGGCACTATCGAAGATCGCAGCTGGGGCACGAGCGGGTGCTGCGCACGGCGATGACTCATCGCCAGCGGCGCAGTGCCGCGGGGCGCTAACGGTTACCACCACAGCTAACCTCCTGCTGAATTTCATGGGAGCGATGGCGGCACCGCGCCCGGGTGCGAGTTGCTTTGCGCTCCGTTAGGGCGCTAAAGGGAGGAGCAAAGCAACCGAATTTTTAGGCCTGAGTGTCTCCACTTCCACCACTTCCCCGAATTCCAGGTCATCACCACTTGCTGCGTAAAAAAGTTTTTTCTCACATTCCCCCTGTATCTCTTGCCCAAAACCTTAAATCTGTGTCCCCTAGTCCTTGTACCATTAACTAGTGGGAACAGCCTTTCCCTGCCTAGCCTATTCAAACCCGTCATAATCTTGTACACCTCTATCAAATCACCCCTCAACCTCATTTGCTCTAATGAAAACAAATCCAGCTTCTCCAACCTGTCCTTGTAGCTAAGATTCCCCATTCCTGGAACCATTCTGGTAAATCTCCTCTGCACCCTCTCGAGTGCCTTCACATCCTTCCTAAAGTGTAGTGACCAGAACTGGATGCAATACTCCAGTTGTGGCTATCCAATTAGTCCCACTCCCCTGCTCTTTCCCCATAGCCCTGCAATTTTCTCCCCTTCAAGTATTTGTCCAATTCCCTTTTGAAAGTTACCACTGAATCTGCTTCCACCGCCCTTTTCAGGCAGTGCATTCCAGATCATAACTCGCTGCGTAACAAAAATTTCTCTTCATCTCATCTCTGGCTCTTCTGCCAATCACCTTAACTCTGTGTCCTCCGGTTACCAACCTGTCTGCCAGTGGAAACTGTTTCTCCTTATTTACTCTAGCAAAACCCTTCATGTTTTTGAACGCCTCTATTAAATCTCTCTGCTCTAAGAAGAACAATCTCAGCCTCTCTAGTCTCTCCACATAACTGAAGTCCCTCATCCTTGGTACAATTCTAGTAAATCTCTACACTCTCTCCAAGGCCTTGACATCCTTCCTAAAGTGTGGTGCCCAGAATTGGAAACAACACTGTGCCAGAACAACCTGAAAAATCACCTTAAGAGCCACTGATATTGCCAAAATGCCAAGCGTGCACACACAAATCTCGGGCCATTCTGGGATGACTTAGCAGGAAGTACCAGAGACAGTAAAAGCACTGAGGTCCATTAATAAATGGTGGCCGCACAGTTAGGACTTGTGAAACACTAAGGGGGAAAAATTCAGTATCACCCCGTTTGGGGCGCCATTATCGGCCGTGCGCAAAGTTCAGCGCCTGGCACTAATTATCGCCTCCAACGGCAAACTTGGCTTTTATCGCCCCTGGAGGTGATTGGAATGCTAAATCAGGCGCTTCACACCTGTCTTAAGGCGCAAAGGCCGTGGAGCGAGGCGCTACCTCAGAGCGCTGGCGAAGCAAGGAAGGGTAAATCAAAATAAACATGCAAAGTGCTGCTCAGTACTCAAAACTCCTTCACACAGCGTTGAAGCTCTCCAGAAGTCTCTCTCTCTCTCTCTCAGAATGCGTGGTGCAAAAATGTCACCGACAAAAAAAGGCAGGAAGCGGTCGCCTTTAAATAACGCACCCCTAGTCCCTTTCTGACTGCAAAACGCTCCCCTCAACCTGCCGTTGCTAGCGGCAGGTGGTAAGGCAGGGGGCGTCACTCAATATCCGGTCCGGGGCGCTAACGGGGCGTTGCGCACTTGACTGACGTCACGATCTGCCGGTGCAGGAGATCGTGGCGGTAGTGTTTAGCATCACCGCAAAATGTCTAGTTAATTTCACGAGCGGCGCAAATATTGCCGCGCCCGGGTGCTAGTTGCTTTGTGCCCCATTAGCGCCCTCTTAAGGCGCTAACAGGAGGCGCAAAGAACTGAATTTTTCCCCGCAAATGTCAGCATAAAGCTCTGACAGTGGTATGCAAAAATAATGATAATAAATAGGGCTCTGGATAAGACTTTAAACTAGAAAGACAGGGGGGAGAGATCTAGTGGAAATAACATAAACCTGAAGGTAAAAGAAATAGGAGATGAGAGTAAAGGTCAGACCAAGGTCAGACCATGAATAAGGGTAAGATTAATGGTTGGAGAACAGATACAGTTATAGAACATAATTATAAAATGACCATTAAAAATAAAGTGAGGGGAACAATTAATAAAAACAAATTAAGTTGCCTGTGCAGCATCCAAAACAAAGCAGGGTAACTGGAGGCAATAATTTACAGAGAGGAGCCAGATGTAGTTGGGATAACTGAAACATGGCTACATAAACAATAAGACTGGAAGTTAAATATTGCAGGTTATAACATATTTAGAAAGGATAGGGAAGGAAGAAGAGAGGATGGGATAGCTGTACCAATTAGAGATAACATAATGGCAGTAAAAAAAAAAGGTTATACCTAATATTAAGATAGAAACAGAATCCATATGAAATGAGATAACAGGTAAGAAGAGAGCGATCAATGCTAATAGGGGTATTCTACAGACTAGCTAATAATGGAAGGGTAGTGGAGGAAGAAATATGTAAGCAAATTTATGAAATGGGTAAAAGACATAGAATAATAATCATGGGCGATTTCAATTATCCCCAAATAAACTGGCAAGAAGAGGTAGGGAAAAGGGTAGGGATAAGGGAGAGTTTTTACAGTGTGTTCAGGACTGCATTTCTACTAAGTACTCAGTGCTCAAGAGAGGAATCACTGCTGGATCTAATAATGGGAAATGAACTAGAGCAGATCAGAGAAGTAAGTGTAGGGGAACATCTAGGCAATAGCGATCACAGCATAAAAAGGTTTAAGATAATGATTGAGAAAGACATAAGTAAGACAAAGACTAAAGTAATAGATTGCAAAAAAGCTAATTTTCAGGGGATGAGAAGGAACTAGGAAACTAGATAAACTGGAAAAAATATTGCAAAGGTACAGTACAGCAGTGGGAAATATTTTAAAAGGTGATCTAAGTTACAAGGACAGGTTGGAGAAGCTGGATTTGTTTTCATTAGAGCAAAGGAGGTTGAGGGGTGATTTGATAGAGGTGTACAAGATTATGACGGGTTTGGATAGGCTAGACGGGGAAAGGCTGTTCCCACTATTTGATGGTACAAGGGCTAGGGGACACAGATTTAAGGTTTTGGGCAAGAGATACAGGGGGGACGTGAGGGAAAACTTTTTTATGCAGCGAATGGTAAGGACCTGGAACTCGCTGCCGGCGGAAGTTTTGGAAGCAGAGACACTCAATGTTTTCAAGGGGAGATTGGATAGGCACTTGAGGGAAATAAACTTGCAGGGCTACGGAGATAGAGCGGAGGAATGGGATTGACTGGATTGCTCTACAGAGAGCCAGCACAGACTCGATGGGCCAAATGGCCTCCTTCTGTGCCGTTATGACTCTATGGGGTAAAAATTGGGTAGCGCCCCCTTCCTACCTTCACCGGGACACCAATTTTAGCGCCCCGAAAAAGTTAGCACCCCTGCGACCGATTTTCCCAGGTAGCGCCCCGAGAGGGAGGAAGTGCGATACTGGAAGTGCCCCGCGTCCCTCTTGGGGCGCTGCGAGTCATCGCGCCACGGTACTGCAGGCCTTTCTCCCCTTATTAAAGGAGAGGGGCCTGGTGCAGCATGTCCCGGCGACCAGCTGGGCCACCAGGGATCGGGAGTGCTGGCAAACGAGCCCGGCACTCAAGAGGAGTGCCGGGCTCATGGAGAGCAGCCGGCACCCTGTGGTGGGGCTTCACGGGGGTTGGGGACAGCAATGGGGCAAGTGCTGGCAGGCAACCAGCAACAAAAATGGCCATCCGTCACCTCCACTTTAACTAGCGCCGCCCTGGCTGCAGGTAGGCCCCCCTGACCCTGGCGGACATAGCATCCGGAGGTAAGTTGGGGGGGCGCCACCCAATATTACAGCCGCAGTGCGAGCGGGGTGCTGCACATGGCAATGACATCATCGCCGGCGGCGAAGCGCCGTGCGGCACTAACAATTAGTGCCGCTGCTAATCTCCCGCTGTATTGTGCGGGAGGCATTAGCGGCGCCACGCCCAGGCGCTAGTTGATTTGCACCCCGTTAGCTCCTTCTAGGTGCAAATCAACCGCATTTAGCCCCCTATGACTCTATAATCAAGAGTGTTCAGGAGGAATTTATTCCAGTAAAAAAAGATAATAAAGGAAAGGATTACAAAAGGGAATATAAAGCGGTTAGGAAAGGAGTCCAAAAAAAAATTAGGAAGGCAAAGAGGAAGCACAAAATTAAATTATCATTGAATATCAAAAGGCTGACGCTCCAGTGCAGTACCGAGTGAGTCCTGCACTGTCAGAGGTGCCGTCTTTCAGATGAGGTATTAAACTGAGGCCCCGTCTGCTCTCTCAGGTTGACATGAAAGATTTCATGGCATTATTTTGAAGACGAGCAAGGGAGTTATTCCCAGTGTCCTGACCAATATTTATCCCTCAACCAACATCACTATCAAATTGTACCCTCCTGTTAATAATGTCAATCTATTAAAGATTTGGATATATAAATCAGTATATAAAGTCACTACATGCTGTGGGGTTTCTTCTACATAGCTAACATACTGCAGCAGTAAGGATCTGGCTGTTTACAGTCCCGCTGGACCACTCAGAGGTGCTGGGGAATGTTATTTTATTAGTGGTGCCAATATCTCTTAGTGCCTATCATGGATGTTGCACAAGCAGTCTGACAATTTAGATATAGTGGAGGGTTCGAGAGAGGTGGTGGTGAGGTAGAGCTGGGTGATGTCAGCGTACATGTGGAACCTGACATTGTGTTTTCAGATTATGTCACCGAGGGGCAGCATGTAGATGAGAAATAAGAGGGGGCCAAGGATAGATGTTGGGGGACTCCAGAGCTAATGTTATGGGAGTGGTATGAGAAGCTATTCCAGGTGATTCTCCAGCTACGACTGGATATATAAGAATGGAACTAGGCAAGTGCAGTCCCACCCAGCTGGACAACAGAGGAGAGGTTTTGGTGGAGGATGGTGTGGTCAACTGTGTCAAAGGATGCAGACAACAGCAACAACAACTTGTATTTATATGGCACCTTTAATGTAGTAAAACGTCCCAAGGCACTTCACAGGAGTATTAGAAGACAAAACAATTGGACATGTAGCAAAATTAGCGCAGGTGACCAAAAGCTTGGTCAAAGAGGTCGGTTTTAAGTAGCGTCTTAAAGGAGGAAAGAGAGGTAGCGAGGCGGAGAGGTTTAGGCAGGGAATTCCAGAGCTTAGGGCAGAGGCAACAGAAGACACGGCCACCAATGGTTGAGCGATTATAATCAGGCCAAGAAGGATGAGGAGCAATACTTTACCATAGCCACAGTCACATAGGATGTCATTTGTGACTTTGATAAGAGCTGTTTCGGTACTGTGACAGGGGCGGAAACCTAATGGAGGGATTCAAACATGGAGTTCCAAGAAAGATGGGCATGGATTTGGGAGGTGACAGCATGTTCAAGGACTTTGGAGAGGAAAGGGAGATTGGAGTTTACAAGGACAGAGTGTCAAGGGTTGGTTTCTGATGATGGCAGATTTGAAGGGGAAGGAGAACCATTAACAATATCAGCTAACATGGGAGTTAAGAAGGGAAGTTGGGTGGCCAGCAGTTTAGTAGGAAGAGTCAAGGGAGCAGGCAGTGGGCCTCATAGACAAGAAGAGCTCGGAGAGGGCATGAAGGGAGATAGGAGAGAAACTAGAGAAAGATGTGAGTTCAGGGCTAGGGCATCGTGCTCTCCTGTTCCACTTTGATACCTCCATCATGCTCTCCTCTTCCACCCAGATACCTCCATCATGCTCTCCTCTTCCCTCCAACCCCCCTCCTCTCCAACCTAACTGTACCTGCATCATGCACATGTTGGGTCAAGTTTAGGAATAACAGCCAGGGAGTTGATTTCGGAAAGCCAGGGACAAAGTGATGCATATCATTGGAGGAGAGCCCGAAACAGAAGTCACAATCCTATGTCACTATTCAATCCTTTTAAATGTAGGCCTCACGTTGGCCTCTCTCCAGTCCATGGGAATAATCCCAGCCCTCAAATGAGCTTTATAAATATATGAGTCATTGGCTTGCATAATACAGCCCCCACATGTTTTAGCACCCTAGGGTGAATACCATCAGCGCCTGGAGCCCTGCTACTTATACATTCACTTCTTTATTCACTTTTAAAATTACCTCTATGTAACAACACTGGTAGCTTCACATCATGAAGACTGATGCAAAATAACCATTCAAATTTCAGCCATATATTGAGAGTCTACCCAAATCTGCCCTGTAGAATGCCTCAATGGTTCTATACAATATGTAATGGCTCTCTGACCCCTGTCATAGTTTAAATAGTAAATTTGTTATTTTAACAACCATTCTTAAAATGTAGCACATGCCAAAGATTCAGGGAACTCCCAGAATTATTTTATTTAGCTATTTCATTCTAAAAGTGACACTGAGAAACTATTCTCAAATGATGCCAGGGAATTCGATCGAAGTCAGTGTCTTTAGAATGGGGGGAGGGGGGTGGAGGGAAGAGGAAAATCACACGAGATAGGTGGGTGGGCGGGGAGGGGGGCGGTGGAGAACACACTATGGAGCTTTACAACACTTCTTCTAAAGAAAAAGCTGAAAGCACTATCAATCAAGTAACTTAGACAGAACATGTTAGCCTACAGCATGAATACAATGCAACCCTTTAACAATGACATTGTTTTTGTTGTACTATATCAGGAATCAGCTTGTAGAGTGTTACCACTGGACAACAAAACAAAGGGGAAAATCCACGTGTGTGTGCCCAAAGTTTAGTATACTTTTAAATAGCCCATAGTCAGCCATGGATCTTGAAACGGACCACTAAAATTTAGTAACTAAACACAGCAAATACACAAACAAGGGAGTAGCTAAACCAATTATAGTTTTACATCCACCCATCAAGCTGTGGCTTTGTACAAGCTCACTGGATGCAAGAACATGCTTCAAAAATGTACAGACAATGCCTCAAATATAATAACAAAAAGGTTATAAATAGACTGACTATTATAATAAAGTCAAATGTGAAACAACACATCAAACTGATGTCTTCAAATTTAAATCTTGGCTATTTCTCCAGTTTTATTGCTGGATTCTCACATTCACATTCTGTTGCTTTACCTTCCATTTTGGAGCCATGTCTGACTCACCCTTTCTCTCTGCCTTACGGAATGTCTGACTAGGATTACTTTGGTATAGTAAACAAGGCTTTGCACCTCTTCGGCATTTAAAATCTATATTTAACGACTGTTAAACCCATTAGCTGTTTTTTGATGAAAGCAGTCCAGATGTGAACTTTTGATTGTTCTCCTCCCCCTTCGTTTTGGTAGAACCTGTGAAGGAGCTTCTCCAACCTGGATATACATACTGACAAAAGGACCCACCCAAAACATTAGCCAACCTTTCAGTTTAAGGTGCTGACTTACCTGTGTGGCTTTCCTGAATTTTCCTTTTTTCCCCAATAAGATAGATCCGTCATTCATTAATCAGTAAGAGCCTCCTCAGCTTTGTTTGAAATTTTGGGGGGAAAAAAACTAAATTCAAGAAGTTGGTTCAGGTTCACCATTAATGAGTTTTCATTTCGAAAAAAAGTCTGTGTTCTGTAATACATTAAAGGATCTTCAACCTTCCACATCGTCCCCATCATGACCCATCCTAAATCTCAGTACTCGGGTCATTAACATTAAGGGTAGGCTACAAGGGTGCCCGTCCAGTGGCATGGATATGTGTGGAGTCCGTGAGAGGAGACACAGGTTGGGTTGTCCAATGGTGGCATGAATTCCCCAAGTAGGGGAATGCTACTCCCTTACTGGGAAGCCCATATAGTAATGTCAATCAATCCTTTTGGGATCAGTTGCCATTTTATTTATTCGCCGTGTGACCCCCATGCAGCCCAGTACAGTACACATGCCTGCTTCCTGCACTGGCTTACATATCCAGGATTTCTTGGGAGGGACCCTGAGTAAATCAACCCTCCGCCCCCAGACAAGCCCCAAAATTGATATCGGGATGGGGGTGGCAGGCTGAAGAAGAACCCACTGTGGTACTTTAAATTGCCGCTATCAAAGGGCGGAAACCCACAGGGATAGGTTCCACCCCAATTTCCAGCCGCTCCAGTCCTACAGCTCCCCAATTCCGTCCTATGTAAAGGCAGAATTTCTCGGCTTAACCCTGCAGCAGCTTTCATTAAGCTTACTTTGAACAGGAAATACAAAAAGTTTCAGAGGTTTCCACTTCTGTTGACTACTATGTCAAGCAACTTCAGAGAAATAAATAATGAGAATTCTGCAACATTTCATGTCCTCCCAGAATAAACCAAATATCCCAATCGTATTATTATTTTAAGTATTGAAGTATTTTTCTTCATATGTGCTAAGCCTCTAGCATATCAAACTCAATGCTATTGCTCAGATCATCTGCCCCAGGCGGCAAGTACAATCCGTGTAAATGTAATTTTGTGTGCAAAGCAAAGAGAAACAGCTCCATTAAACAGTCAACATTGGAAAGCTAGCAGATGAGCTGTGAAGTTATTACAACTGTTTTTCCAATTATTATTTCATTCCATTAACACATCCAGTAACTTTCAATAATGCAGGTTTACCTTTTTAAGATGATTAATGTCCAAACAAAGAGCCCGAACTGAAAAAGCCGTGAATCTTCAAGGGCACAGGCTAAAGATGAATGATACCCATAAGGACACAGCTCTGTTCCTCAAAGCAATGGGTTTTTTTTTAATTTAACAACAGCTGCACTTACACCCAACACGATCTTACAAATAGAACATGACTAATGTAAACGCATTTTTATTTTCTTACCATCAGCGTTTTCAAAATGTCTCACTAACTGAAGTCTCTGCCTCCTGGTTGTTTATTCCTCTGTGCTTCCAAAACAGTTACCGCACTCCTGCGCAAATGTGTTATTTTTAAAAAGTCATCTACATGTTGGAATTCACAGCACTGTGAAAGTTCTTCAGCAGAACCTTCAGGCAGCTGGAGTGATAACGGCCGTGTAGACTGACTTTCTATTTATATATTTACCAAAGCTACAAATAGAAAGATGGAGACAGCATGCAGCAAGCCACTGATAACAATGGCCATTGTTTTGATTTTTAACTTTCCAGGTCAGCAGCAGAGATAGGCCAGTCTTTCATTCTATTTATAGTTTTTTCTCCTATTTTCCTCCCCTCCTCTGTTGAGGATGATGATTCACACTGGGGTATGAATCCACACTCGGGTAATTGTCCAGCACCTCATCGGTGTGACCGGTATCCTAATTCGCACCAAGTCCTGTTCACCCATCACCACTATGCTCGCCGACTTACATTAGCTCAAGGTCCGGCAATGCCTCAGTTTTAAAATTCGTAGCCTTGTTTTCAAATCCCTCCATGGCCTTGCCCCTCCCTATCTCTAATCACCCTACAATCTTCCAAGAACTCTGCGCTCCTCCTATTCTGGCCTCTTGCGCATACCCGATTTTCTTCGCTCCACCATTGGCAGCCGTGCCTTCAGCTGCCGAGGCCCTAAACTCTGGAATTCCCTCCCTAAACCGCTCTGCCTCTCTACTTCTCATTGGCCTTTAAGACGCTTCTTAAAACCTACCTCTTTGCCCAAGCTTTTGGTCATCTGTCCTAATATCTCATGTTGCTCGGTGTGAAATTTTGTTTGATAATCGCCCCTGTGAAGTGCCTTGGGACATTTTACTACATTAAAGGCACTATATAAATGCAAGTTTATTGTTATTATTGTCCTTCACATATTAGCCTGATAGTGACTATTGGCAGGCTATTTGACTCTAGGGTGAAAGGGGGCAAAATCACAGCCAAGCCCATTCCTGTTTGCACCCAGTATTCCAATAGGGGTCACTGAATAGCAATCAATAGTAGGAAACCTAGCACATGGGCACTAAGAACAACTGTTAGAGCCCAACTGCAGCCTCACTGGGAAAGTTACCTCTGTACTGATTGGGAATCAAACCTGGGATCTTTGGATCTACACAGCTTGGTAGTGAACCCACTAGGCCATCACGAAGCTGAAACTTTTATTTTAATTAAAACAGATCAAAGGAATAAAATAGACAATTTCCTTTAGTAAAAGAAAATCTGCAGATGTAAGAGGAATTGTGTTTTGTTAACTGAAGGTCCAAATCCTATAGCTTTGCGGAACACCTCCATTCAGTCCGTAAGTGTGACCCCGAGCTTCTGGTTGCCTGTCACTCCCACTCTGACCTCTTGGTCCTCGGCCTCTTATGTTGTTCCAACGAAGCTCAATGTAAGCTCGAGGAACAGCACCTCATCTTTCAATTAGGCACTTTACAGCCTTCTGGACTCAACATCGAGTTCAACAACTTCAGCCCATAACCTCTGCCTCTATTTTTTCACATGGCAGTTGTTGATGTTTCTGCCATTGTTATTTACACCTCTGACGATGCCACCTTCCATACTAGTGCTTCCAGGGAGTGGGAGGGGGGGGGGGATTGCCGGGGGTGGGGGGGGTGGCCAGAGCGCCAGATCGGGGGCTGGAGGGTGGGGTGCCAGAACAAATGATCATGGGCCGGAGGAAACAATCAGGGACCCGAGGATGGAGGGGGGTGTTGGGAATGCTCCGGGGCCAGAGCACCAGATCAGGTGCCAGAGAAAGCGATCAGAGGGCCAGAGGAGTGGTGGGGGAAGGAGGCGCGGCAGGAGAGGAGGTGGGTGGAGAGGCAGATGACATCGGAGGGCCGGAGGAGCATGGGAGGGGGAGGTCTCGTTGGGGGGGGGGGGGAGGATCGGAGGTCTCGTGGGGGGGGGTCTCTGATCGTGGGGGGTGAGTTCAGTAGGAATGCTGGATCCAGGAGGTAGGTGTAAAAGCACTTAGCTCCTGGATCCAGCAGTCCTCGCCTTACTTTAGCTGGCAGGTTTCATGAGGCCGGCAAAACCCAACCAGCCACAGTTAAATTTAAAATGTGGGTTAAATCTGAGGCATGCCAGCCTCATTATAATATTTAAATGGACGACCTTCCTCCTGGGAGCGGGTTGGCTGCCCGCCCCCGTCCCACCTCTGTTAAAACCGGAAGTGGGCAGGTTGGAGGCGGGTCTAGTCAGGATTCAGATTGTTAACACTTTAACTACCCACACGACAGCAACCCACCCATTTGTTGGCTAAAATTTCCCCCACAGTTTCAAGGTCAACTGTCATACCTGGTGCATCATCCATACGGTCAATATTCATGTATGAGCCTTGTCAGTGTATATTAGCAAAGTATTCCATTGTGAGAGCTATCACAGCCGTGCCTGATCCAGTCCTTACCTGACATCTACAAAACTATCCTTAGTGGCATGATTGAGTTACAACAAATAATCAATCATGCTGCAAGTCATATAGTTAAATGGTAATAATTTGGTAAGAGAGGTCTGGTTCATTAATCGGGATCTAAAGAGTTAAATGATTGTTTTGCATCACATATTTTTTAAACTTAGGCCTTTGCTCATGGCACCTCTAGTTCCCAGAATATACTGAGGGCCCAGATAATTCTGTATTAATGCTAAATAATTGAAAAAAGAACTATTATTAAACCAGTAAATACAACGCAGGTGCATGGGGTTATCAACAAGAAGACTGGAGTACAAGTCCCAATAATGTGGGGAGGGAGGCACAAGGGTAGAGAGAGCGTAACAAATCTTTCTCACTTCTCAAGCACTCAATCTATGTACACAATCCAAAGAGCATAATAATGACTTACACTCAAATGTCTCTGGACCAGACCAGATCATACCGCCCTACTGACTGAGAGTTAGATACGGATGTGGGGAGGAAAGAAGAGTAAATACCTTTGTGACTGATTAAAGTATGCTTATTTTCACTTATTAAAGTGGACAGCGGTCAATGTATAGGCATATACTTATATTCAGCATAGTAAGTTGATGAATATAGTTTTTTGTATTTACAAGTTGGGAGACAGATCCCAGAAACTTGCTCCACAGAGCTACCCACTGGCCAAAACCTGCAACTACATTGAAACAGTTAACAGGGCAAAAGTGAATGGGAATTGGAAGCATGACCAAAAGTCATGACAACTGGAAGTAAGGCTTGTGGACAGGAAGTGCATGCCCTATGCAAGATCTTGATGCCACACTCGGTCAAATGCTGCCTTGATTTCAAGGGCAGTCACTTTCACCTCACCCCTGGAATTCAGCTCTTTTGTCTATGTTTGGACCAAAGCTGTAATGAAATCTGGAGCCGAGTGGTCCTGGCGGAACCCAAACTGAGCACCGGTGAGCAGGTTATTGGTGAGTAAGTGCTGCTTGATAGCACTGTCGACGACACCTTCCATCAGTTTGCTGATGATTGAGAGTAGACTGATGGGGCTTTAATTGGCCGGATTTGATTTTTTATATTTTCTTTTATTCATTCATGCAATGTTGGCGTCACTGGCAAGACCAACATTTATTGCCCATCCCTAATTGCCCTCGAGTAGGTGGTGGTGGTGAGCCGCCTTCTTGAACCACTGCAGTCCGTGAGGTGAAGGTACTTCCACAGTGGTTAGGGAGGGAGTTCCAGGATTTTGGCCCAGCAACGATGAAGGAACGTGATATTTCCAAGTCAGGATGGTGTGTAACTTGGAGGGGAACTTAGAGGGGGTGGTGTTCCCATGTTCCCATGTGCCTGTTGCCTTTGTCCTTCTAAGTGGTAAAGGTCGCGGGTTTGGGAGGTGCTGCCGAAGAAGCCTTTTGCGAGTTGCTGCAGTGCATCTTGTAGATGGTACACACTGCAGCCATGGTGCGCTGGTGGTGGAGGGAATGAATGTTTAAGGTGGTGGATGGGGTGCCGATCAAGTGGGCTGCTTTGTGATGGATAGTGTCGAGCTTCTTGAGTGTTGGAACTGCACTCCTCCAGGCAAGTGGAGAGTATTCCATCACACCCCGACTTGTGCCTTGTAGATGGTGGAAAGACATTGGGGAGCCAGGAGCAATGTTCCCACGAAGGTGCCCTCGCAGCCGCACAGAAATCACATTAATCCCGCGCAGGCCGCGCACCGGCTTTTGCATTCTAAATACCGCACATGTGCGTATGAAGCGCAGCTTACAGGGGACATTGGTCAGGGTGTGATTCACTCGCCACAGAATACCCAGCCTCTGACCTGCTATTTATCCACAGTATTTACGTGACTGGTCCAGTTGATTTTCTGGTCAATGGTGACCCCCCACCCCCACCCCCCACCCCCAATCTTTCACCATTTAGGAAATACCCTGCCTTTCTGTTTTTTCTACCAAAGTGAATAACTTCACATTTATCCACATTATATTCCATCTGCCATGTTCTCACCCACTCACTGAGCCTGTCGAGATCCCCCTGAAGCCTCTTCACAACTGCCACTGCCACCTAGCTTTGTATCATCAGCAAATTTGGAAATGTTACATTTAGTCCCCTCATCCAAATCATTGATATAGATTGTGAATAGCTGGGGCCCAAGCACCGATCCTTGCGATACCCCACTAGCCACAGCCTGCCATCCTGAAAAAGACCCGTTTATCCCTACTCTTTGTTTTCTGTCTGTTAGCCAATTCTCAATCCATGCTAGTATATTACCCCCAATTCCATGTGCCCAAATTTTGTTCACCAAGCTCTTGTGTGGGAGGGTGAGGCCATGGAGGGATTTGACAACATCCATGCCTTTGTTACTTCTAGACTTGACTATTCCAACGCACTCCTGGCTGGCCTCCCACGTTCTACCCTCAATAAACTTGAGGTTATACAAAACTCAGCTGCCCGTGTCCTAACTTGCACCAAGTCCTGTTCACCCATTACTCCTGTGCTCGCTGACCTAAATTGGCTCCAGGTTAAGCAATGCCTCAATTTCAACACTGTCACCCAATTGTCAAATCCCTCCATGGCCTCACCCCTCCCTATCTCTGTAATATCTTTCAGCCCCACAACCCTCCGAGATATCTGCACTCCTCCAATTCTGGCCTGTTGAGCATCCCTGATTTTAATCGCTCAACCATTGGTGGCCGTGCCTTTCAGCTGCCCAGGCCCTGAGCTCTGGAATTCCCTCCCTAAACCTCTCCACCCCTCTTTCCTCCTTTAAGATGCTCCTTAAAACCTACCTGTTTTACCAAGCTTTTGGTGATCTGCCCTAATATCTCCTTGTGTGGCTCAGTGTCAAATTTTGTTTGATAACGCGCCTGTGAAGCACCTAAAGACGTTTTACTACATTAAAGGTGCTATATAAATGCAAGTTGTTGTTGTTGCTTCGACGATGGTAATCCCATTGAAGGTCATGGCGAGGTGGTTAGACTTTCTTTTATTGGAGATGGTCATTTCCTGGTACTTGTGTAGCACGAATGTTACTTGCCACTTATCAGCCCAAGCCTGAATATTGTCCAATTCTTGTTGCATGCGGGCACAGACTGCCTCATTATCTGAGGAGTTGCGAATGGAACTGAACACTGTGCAATCATCAGTGAACATCCCCACTTCTGACCTTGTGATGAAGGGAAGGTCATTGTTGAAGCAGCTGGAGATGGTTGGGCCTAGGACACTGCCCTAAGGAACTCCTGTAGCGATGACCTGGGGCTGAGATGATTGACCTCCAACAACTACAACCATCTTACTTTGTGCTAGGTATGACTCCAGCCAGTGGAGAGTTTGCCCCCTGATTCCCATTGACTTCAATTTTACTGGGGCTCCTTGATGCCACACTTGATCAAATGCTGCCTTGATGTCAAGGGCAGTCACTCTCACCTCACCTCTAGAATTTAGCTCTTTTGTCCATGTTTGGACCAAGGCTGTAATGAGGTCTGGAGCTGAGTGGTCCTGGCGGAACCCAAACTGAGCATCAGTGAGCTGGTTATTGGTGAATAAGTGCCGCTTGATAGCACTGTCAATGACACCGCCATCACTTTGCTGATGATTGAGAGTAGACTGATGGGGTGGTAATTGGCCGAATTGAATTTACCCTGCCTTTTGTGGACAGGACATACCTGGGGCAATTTTCCACTTTGTTGGGTAGATGTCAGTGTTGTAGCTGTACTGGAACAGCTTGGATAGAGATGCGGCTAATTCTGGAAAACACGTCTTCAACACTACAGCCATGATGTTTTTGGAGCTCATAGCCTTTGCTGTATCCAGTGCACTCAGCAGTTTCTTGATATCACATGGAGTGAATCGAATTGGCTGAAGACTTGCTTCTGTGCTGGTGGGAACTAGGGTTGCAAAGGGGTGGAAAGTTTCCGGTAAATTTCTGGAAATTTTCCACGGGAAGTTTAGCTTGGGAATTTTGTCCAAAAAAGCACATGCTAGCATAATATTGTTTTTTTTGTATTTCTTTCTTTTTTTTCCACAGGTCCTCTCTTAAAATTACTAACAGAGATGGAATCTTAATTATTAAGGAATTTCTTAATCAATATATGTTTATCTTCTTACTTGGCTTGTTTTAATAATTACAAGTTTTGTGTGTGACTGTGAACAAATGTGTCCTGATTGGTTGGATGAGTGGATGAGCGATTAGCTCCCTCTATTTGTAATATTTGCATATCGAATTGTGATTGGCCTGCAGGCATCTGTAAGACTGCTATAGTTTTTTTAAGGTCCAGGTTAGGGGTCCTGAGGGAAATCATTTTGTTTTCTGCTGATGTTGTGATGATGCAGTAAGTAAATCAGACTTTATACCAAATAAACCAGTTACTTGTTGAACTCTGTTGTCCTTCAATTTAAAATATACAAAATAATACACTATTGGTGATGTAGCATCGTGTGTGTACAGGTCATGCTTCCATCACATGGAGCATCAGCAAAAATGTACTCACCCTGTTGCAATCGTGCTGATCGACCGCAGTTCGACACAGAGATGAATGCCCTTTATTTCTCTGCATAGAACAATGCCACGTTTACCGTCGGATGTGTGGAAGCATTTTACCCCAGGCATTAAAGATGGAAAGACTGTGTACATGTGCAAACACTGTAGAAAGCCATATGTAAAGAATGCCACAAAGATGCAGCAGCATTTATCCAAATGCAACAACTTCACTCAAAGCTCACAGCAGTCAGCCCAGAGTTCCTCTGCTTCCATTCAAGAAGATGATGGTTCTCATTCAGCATCAGGCTCCTTATCATCAGCAACTCCTGGCCCACTTGGAAGGTTCTTTGATACAATGGATAACCATAGCCAGAAGAATGCAGATGAGTGCCTTGCTCGAGCTGTATATGCAACAGGCTCACCCCTCATGCTCACAGCCAATGTGTACTGGAAGAGATTTTTCAATGTTATTCGCCCTGCATACTGTCCTCCCACCAGACATGCTTTGTCTACTTATTTGCTGGAGGCTGAGTATAACAGAGTCCAAGTAAAGCTCAAAGAAACGATAGCGATGGCAGACTGTGTTGCAGTTATCTCAGATGGGTGGTCAAATGTATGAGGGGAGGGCATCATAAACTACATCGTCTCCACTCCTCTCCCAGTGTTCTTCAAGAGCACAGACACGAAGGACAACAGACACACAGGCACATACATTGCTGATGAGCTGAAAGCGGTCATCAACGATCTCGGATCACAAAAGGTCTTTGCAGTAGTTACTGACAATGCTGTGAATATGAAGGCTGCTTGGGCTCAAGTGGAGGAGGCCGATCCTCATATTACGTCTATTGGGTGCGCAGCTCATGGGCTTAACCTGCTCCTCAAGGACATCATGGGTTTGAGAACCATGGAAGCACTGTACAAGAGAGCCAAGCAAGTTGTTAAGTATGATAGCAAAATACTGCAGATGTTGGAAATCCGAAATAACAGAAAATGCTGGAAAAACTCAGCAGGTCAGGCAACATCCGTGGAGAGAAATTTGAGTTGACGTTTCGGGTTGGACCCTTCTTCAAAACTGGAAAGAAAAGAAACTAGATCGGAGGCAGGGTATGTCAGGGGAAAACAGGTAGTTGCAGCAACCTACAACTCCAAGCAAATGACAAAGAACAAGAACACAACACTGAAGCTGCCCAACAACACTAGATGGGGTGGTGTTGTCATACTGTACAACAGCCTTCTGGAGGGTAAGGAGTCGCTGCATGAAATGGCAATATCCCAGTCTGGGGATATGGAAACCACCATCAAGAAAATACTGCTGGATGATGTGTTTTGGGAGAGAGTGGTTAGCAGCCTTAAACTACTCTCACCAGTAGCATCTGCAATTGTTCACATTGAAGGAGATGACGCTGTCTTGTCAGATGTTCTCAGGCTTTTTACTGATTTAAAAGAACAAATCAGCATTGCCCTACCCACATCCCTGCTGCTCAAAGCAGAGGAGAAGGCAATTGTTCAATTCATACAGACGCGTCAAGAATTTTGTGTCAAGCCGATTCATGCTGCAGCATACATGCTGGACCCAAAGCATGTTGGGAGACCAATACTTTCTGGAGAACAGATCAACAGCACTTACAGTGTGATTTCTACCCTCTCACACCATCTCAATCTGGATGTGGGCAAAGTTCTGGGAAGTCTGGCAAAGTTCTCTACCAGGCAAGGTCTTTGGAATGGGGATGGGATATGGGAATCATGCAAGCATATCAGTGCACATACCTGGTGGAAGGGACTTTGTGCATCTGAGGCCCTGTCACCTATTGCATTGGTGATACTCCAAATCCCACCTTCATCAGCGGCCTCTGAACGAAACTGGTCACTTTTTGGGAATACGCATACAAAGGTGCGCAACAGGCTGACTAACAAGAGAGTGGAGAAACTGGTGGCTATCCGGGCGAACCTACAACTTATTGAGCCAGATACAGAAGTGTCCACCACACAGCTAGACACTGACACAGAGGAGGAAATGGACACGTCAGAGCCAGAGTCAGAGAATCAGGAGGAGCAATGAGGAGTAGAAGACTCAGAAGACTCATGAGTAGAAGACTCAAAGGGACAAAATAAGGACAAATTACAGGCTAAATAAGCTGACGCTCTTTTTATTTTATTTTAGATGGGTCTTTTTTGTGGGGGTTCAATAAAGTTCAAAATTATAACCTAAATAAAGTTTTGAAAGCCTGTTTTTATTTGTATGGAACAGTATGTCTATTTTGACGACAAAGATAATATAAGGGTCAGAGACAAAAACCATCAGTGTGCAAAAAAACTCAAAATTCCCATAAATTCCCGAAAATTCCCATGGAAAGTTTCCTCTTTTAAAAATTCCCAGAATTTTGCAACCCTAGTGGGAACCTCAGGAGGAGACCGAGATGGATCATCCACTCGGCACTTCTGGCTGAAGATGATTGCAAATGCTTCAGCCTTGTCTTCTGAACTCACGTGCTGGGCTCCGCCATCATTGAGGATGGGGATGTTCATGGAGCCTCCTCCTCCAGTTAGTTGTTTAATGGTCCACCACCATTCACGACTAGATGTGACAGGACTGCAGAGCTTTGATCTAATCCATTGGTTGTGGGCTCACTTAACTCTGCCTATAGCGTGCTGCTTCTGTTGTTTAACATGCATGTAGTTCTGTGTTGTAGCTTCACCAGGTTGGCACCTCATTTTAAGGTGCGCCTGGTGCTGCTCCTGGCATGCTCTTTGAACCAGGGTTGGTCCCTTGTCTGGATAGTAATGATAGATGGAAGGATATGCTGGGCCATGAGGTTACAGATTGTGGTGGAATACAATTCTGCTGCTGCTGATGGTCCACACCACTTCATGGATGTCTGGTTTTGAGCTGCTACATCTGTTCTGAATCCCATTTAGCATGGTGGTAGTGCCACACAACACAATGGAGAGTGTTCTCAGTGTGAAGATGGGACTTCGTCTCCACAAGGACTGTGCGGTGGTGACTGCTACCAATGCTGTCATGGACAGATGCATCTGTGACAGGTAGATTGGCGAGGACGAGGTCAAGTAGGTTTTTCCCCTTGAGTTGGTTCTCTCACCACCTGCCGCAGGCACAGTCTGGCAGCTATGTCCTTCAGAACTCAGCCAGTAGTGGTGCTACCGAGCCACTCTTGGTAATGGACATTGAAGTCCATTCTTGAAACTCTCAGTGCTTCTTCCTGGTGGTGTTCAACATGGAGGAGTACAGATTCATCAGCTGAGGGAGAGCGGTTAGTGGTAATCAGCACGAGGTTTCCTTGCCTATGTTTGACCTGATGCCATGAGACTTCATGGGGTCCAGAGTCAATGTTGAGGACCAGCAGGCAATATTTTCTCTCCTGCGCGGGCCCTTTAACTGGCTACGTGTCCTGTTCAGATTTTCGCGCATTCGCGTTTTTTTCTATGTAAAAGCCGGTGAGTGGCCCGCGTGGGTCCTCCAGACCGCTGCGCGGCCACTTAGCAGGAATGTTGCTCCCAGAGACACTCCCTCCTGACTGTATACCACTATGCCACCACCTCTGGTGGGTCTGTCCTGCTGGTGGGACAGGACATACCCAGGGATGGTGATGGAGGTGTGTGAGGCGTTGGCTGAAAGGTATGATTCTGTGAGTATGACTATGACAGGCTGTTGCTTGATTAGTCTGTGGGACAGCTCTCCCAATTTTTGCACAAGCCCCCAGATGTTACTGAGGAGGACTCTGCAGGGTCGACTGGTCTGTGTATGCCTTTGTCGTGTCCGAATCCGGTGCCTAGTTCGATGCCGGGTGGTCTGTCCGGTCTTTTTCTTATTATAGTTTAAACTAATTTAGCAGGGGTAGGGGCATTAGGTTGAAGCATTAGAGAAAGGATACAAGATGTAGAGGGGACTGGTAGAGACAAACAGCATTAACAAAAAAGAAAGACTGTGTTTACATAGCGCCTTTCATGACCACCGAATATCCCAAAGTGCTTTACAGCCAATGAAATACTTGAAGTGCAGTCACTGTTGTAATGCAGGAAACACAGCAACCAAATTGTACACAGCAAGCTCCCACAAACAGCAATGTGATAATGACCAGACAATCTGTTTTAGTGATGTTGATTGAGGGATAACACTAGAGGGTAACTCCCCTGCTCTTCTGCAAAATAGTGCCATAGGATCTTTATGTCCACCTGAGGGGGCAGACGGGACCTCGGTTTAACGTCTCATCCAAAAGATGGCACCTCCGACAGTGCAGCACTCCCTCACTACTGCATTCAAATATCAGCTTAGATTTTTGTGCTCAAGTCTCTGGAGTGGGATTTAGAATCCACAACCTTCTGACTCAGAGACGAGGGTGCTGTCAACTGAGCCACAGCTGACACTTAAATAAAGAATAGTTCAGAAATAGGAGGGATCAGACAGCGGGGAAATGCAAGGCAGACTAAGATGGGGTTACAGTGCATGTGCATAAATGCACGGAGCATGGTAAATAAGGTTGGTGAGCTGCAGGCACAAGTAGCCACCATGGGATTAAGCTCTTGTGGTAATAATGGAGACCAGACTCAAATAAGGGGAAGATGGGCACTTAATATTCCTGACTACAATGTATTCAGGAAAGATAGGGAAGGAAAAAATGGAGGGGGTGGCTCATTGATCAAAGATACTGTTACAGCACTAGAAAGGGATGATGTACTTGAGGGTTCAAAGACGGAATCTATTTGATTAGAATCAAAGAACAATACAGGAGCTATATGCTGCTGGGTGTATACTATAAGCCACCAAATAATGGGAAGAAGATAGAGGCGCATATTTGCACACAAATTACAGAAAGATGCAAGAAATTTATAGTAGTGATAATTATCCTAATATAGACTGGGAAAATAACAGTGTAAAGTGTTAAGTCTGTGAATGATTGAGACACGGACTAGCAGGAGAGAAACAAACAAGTCTTTACTGGTGAAAGGCATAAACGAAACTAACCAACAGAGGCTCTCTAGCGCCTTGTATACAGGGGTGGTCACTGCCGGTACTGCAGTCTGAGACCAGTTATTCTCTTAAAGGTACATACACAACAATTCCTCCCCTTTTAGATAAACAGTACATAACATTCATTTAACACTAATGATAACGAATTACAATCACAATTACTGTTGCTAGATACATTGGTTAAGTTTAAGCAATTATAAGTTCAGTCTTTGAGGAGGCTTCCTGATTCTGTCTGGATAACGCCTCTTTGGAGTATCAGGTTCTTTTGGCAATGTTGAGTCAAAATCAATGTCGTTGTTTGGTTCATCTGCTTCCAATATTACCGGTTCTGCGGTAGCTGCAATTGGAACGTCAATTTCATTACCAGGTGTATCAGATCGTGGTGTGGAGTTGACGTTTTCCCGTGACTCTAGAATCTGGTCAGCATGGCGTCTTACAATGCTCTCCCCAACGTCCACGGTATACATGAGAGGTCCTTGTCGTGTACAAATCGTTCCTGGCTGCCATTTCTCAGTGCGGTAGTCCCGGGCCAAAACTGGTTGACCTATCTTAAAACTCCTGGTCAGCCTTTCATTCATATTCTGAAACTGCCTGTTCTCCACATCTCTTCGGACGTTTGGCTTAACCAAATCCAAGCGGCATCGTAGTCTTCGATTGAAGAACATCATGGCTGGAGTTTGGTTGGTAACCGCATGTGTCGCATTCCGGTAGGCAAACAAGAAGTTGTCCACCTTGTGTTGTAGGGGTATATCTTTATTACACATTGCCTTGATAGCCTTCTTGAATGTTTGGACAAACCTCTCAGCCAATCCATTAGTGGCTGGATGATATGGGGCAGATGTGTAATGCTTAACACCATTGTTCTTTAAGAACCTCCGGAGCTCTTCAGACACAAACTGTGGTCCATTGTCAGAGCAAATCTGTTCAGGCAGCCCATTCCTGGCGAATATGGTTCGTAAAACTGCGATAGTTTTTTCCGTGGTGGTTGAGGACATTTTTATTACCTCTGGCCACTTTGAATGTGCATCCACCGCAATTAAAAACATCGAGTCCATGAAGGGACCAGCAAAATCAATGTGCACCCTTTGCCATGGAGATGAGGGCCACTCCCATGGATGCAGAGGAGCTTGTGGTGGGGCGTTTTGGACCTTCTGGCATCCTGCACAGCTCTTGGTCATCTCTTCGATTTCTCTATCGATTCCCGGCCACCACACAAACGCTCTGGCTAAGCTCTTCATTTTTAGCCCACCCAGATGACTCTCATGAAGCTCATTGAGCACTCTATCCGTCAACTTAGGTGGAATTACTACTCTGGATCCACACATCAAGGTTCCTCTGCACACTGACAGCTGTTCTCTTCTTGACGAAAATGCTGGCAGCAGTGGTTCGCCATGTGCTGGCCATCCCTTCACCGTTAAATCATAGACCCGTGATAGTGTCGGGTCATTCCGTGTTTCCTTTTCTATGTTTGCATTCGTCACAGGGAGACATTCGACTATGGTCGAGTGGAATAACTCCATTGGATCCACTGCAAGGTCTTCTTCTTCCACCGTCGGCAACGGTAGATGTGACAATCCATCAGCATTTCCATGCTGTTTAGTTCCCCTGTTCTCGATGTCATATTGGTGTGCCCCTAGGAAAAGGGACCATCTCTGCAGCCGTTGTGCTGTCATTATCGGTACGCCCTTCTGAGGGTTGAAAATGGAGACAAGAGGTTGATGAGCGGTTAGTAGAGTAAATTTTTGACCGTGCAGATAGTGATTGAACTTCTTCACCCCCCACACTAGGCTGAGGGACTCTCTGTCAATCTGGGCGTAGTTACGCTCGGCAGAAGTTAACGAGCGTGACGCAAAAGCTATCGGCCTCTCCAAACCATCAAGGAATTTATGTGACAGTACCGCCCCAATGCCGTAGGGAGACGCATCACACGCCAGCCTGATTGGCAGTGCTGGGTTGTAGTGAGCCAATACTTCCTTCGAAGTGATTAAGTCCTTACTCTTCTGAAAAGCACGTTTACAATCATCGCTCCATTTCCATGCTACCCCCGTTCATAGCAGGGCGTTCAGTGGATGCAGAATTGGCAACAAATTCGGCAAAAACTTATGATAGTAATTCACCAACCCGAGGAATGACCTCAGTTGCGACACATTTTCAGACGCTAGGGCCTTAACAACCGCTTCAATTTTGTCAGGGGACTTATGTAACCCCTCTTCATCAATCACGTGGCCACAATACGATATCTGTTTCTTAAAAAATTCGCACTTGGGGCGGTTGGCTCGCAGCCCATGTTCCCATAGTCTAGTGAGCACCTGTTCTAGGTTGTTAAGGTGTTCACTGTCATCTTCACCTGTTACAAGGATGTCGTCCAAGTAACACTGAGTCCCCGGAATCCCTTGCAGGACTTGTTCCATCGCTCTTTGCCATATCGCCGGAGCCGATGCTACTCCGAATACCAATCGATGATATTGGTAATGATCTTTGTGAGTGTTTATCGTGAGATACTTCCTAGAGGACTCTTCAACCTCCATCTGCAAATATGCTTGTGCTAGGTCAATTTTTGTAAAACACTTCCCTCCAGACAGTGAGGCGAAGATGTCTTCTATCCTTGGAAGAGGATATTGTACTCTGTGAAGGACAGGGTTCACCGTCACCTTGAAATCCCCACAGATGCGAATCTTCCTTGGCTCTCCGGACTTATTGCTTAACGTTTTTTTCATGACAGGAACGATGGGTGTCGCCCACTCGCTCCAGTCGACCTTAGACAACACGCCCGCCTTCTCCAGATTCTCCAGCTCTGCCTCGATGGCTGGACAAATTGCATATGGTACCGGTCTCGCTTTGAAAAACTTGGGAACTGCATTCTCTTCTATTTTTAACGAGGCGGTTACGCCTTTAAGCGTGCCCAGTTCTTGTTGAAATACCTCTTTGGTGTTAGCTAAGATTGTTGACAATCGTCCAGGAGTGACGTCTTCATCTTTTTTACCATCCACCGTCATTGCATGAATGGAATGCCAATCTAAGTTTATCTTCCTGATCCATTCCCGTCCCAATAACGGTGGTCCACCATTTGGCAGTATGTAGAGATACAATTTCCATATTTTCTTGCCATTGTATTCGACAGGCACCCTTATTTTTCCTCTGGGGTATACTTTTTGCCCCGTATACGTCGTCAAGACGATGGATGTCTCTCTCAAGGGTATGTGTGAAAATAGCCGCTCATAGTCTCGTTGATTCATGACGGTTAGCGCTGATCCTGTATCCAATTCCATTTTAACTTGGGACCCTGCTATCGTGAGGGTGACCCAAATGGTTCGGTGATCCTCTTTTGCGATTACATTGTGAAGTTTGAGACAGCTTAATCTCCTGTTCTCGGATTCACTATCGCTCATCTGGTCTTCGGAACTACTGTCCGTCATCTTTTGTACTTTCTTGTACGGTTCCTTAGTAGCCTTTTTGTTGTCGCTGGTCTTCTTCCCAGACCTACAAACTCGTGCAATGTGTCCAATCTTCCTGCATTGTCTGCATATTTTGTCTTTGGACCAGCAGTCCTTCTGGTCATGGTTAGTTCTGCCGCAGCGATAACATTTTGCAAATTCCCGTGTCATTTCGTGGGTGCTGCATTCCTGTGGTTTTTGTGGAATTTCTGCAGCTCCCCTGGCTGCTGCTTCATACGATACTGCCACGCTGAAAGCCTTATCTAGCATCAGCTCTTTTTCTGCGAGTAACTTCTTCTGTGTTCCTTCACCCAGGCGTCCACAGACAAATTTGTCCCGTAGGGTATCTGCCAGTCCTGCTCCGAACTGGCAGTGCTTTGATAGCTTGCGTAGTTCCGTAAGATACTCAGCATTGCTCTCATCTTTGTGCTGAGTTCTCCTGTGGAATTTAAATCTTTCTGCTATCAACAGCGGTGCAGGGTTTAAGTGCTCCTGTAGAACAGCAACAATTTCATTAAAACTCTTCGCCTTCGGTTTGGCTGGAGTAATCAGATCCCGCAATAGGCCGTACGTTCTAGCGCCCATTACGTTTAGCAATATTGATGCCTTTTTCCCCTCCGCTATTTCATTTGCCTCGAAATATACCTCGACTCTTTCCACATACGTGGTCCAGTCCTCCAATGTATTATCAAAAGCAGTGATACAACCAGTCTTCGGCGTCTTGCAAATCTAAAATGGCGCCTCCCGCGCGCTTGCCTTCTTCTCTGATTTAACAAAATGGCGCCTCCCGCGCTTTTCCTTCTTCCCCGCTGTTGTTAGCGCTGCTTTCCATGGTTTCTTGCGCATATTCTTTTTCTTTTATTATTTTCCCATCATGGAGCGGACCCTCTGGAACACTTCCCTCCCTCTTCCGAGGTCCGAACGCTGCCCAGCTTTGAAACACCGGCCGCGCCCTGTATGCTCCACCCTCTCTCTCTCTCCTTGCTTCCCGACTCGCTGCCCGGCCCTGTTGCAGCCCAGGAAGGATCAGAGCACTACCTGCCACCAGCCCGATTAGCTGGGAAACCACGGACCGAGGAACCCAGCCTGGCTCTGGAAAGTCGCTCCTGCAAAGCCTTGAACCCGATGATTGACAGTCGACGCCCGTTCCTCGAGTTTCAATGGACTCTATTTTTTTTTTCTTCTTCCGACCTTCAACGTCGTCGGAGCTGCTGCTGAGTTGCAGGTAAGTTCTTTCTAACTCGTCGCCAGTGTTAAGTCCATGAATGATTGAGACACGGACTAGCAGGAGAGAAACAAACAGAACTTTACTGGTGAAAGGCATAAACGAAACTAACCAACAGAGGCTCTCTAGCGCCTTTTATACAGGGGTGGTCACTGCCGGTACTGCAGTCTGAGACCAGTTATTCTCTTAAAGGTACATACGCAACATAAAGAGCAAAGAGGGGGAGGAATTCCTGAAATGTGTACAGGAGAATTTTCTTGATCAGTATGGTTCCAGTCCAACGAGGCCAGAAGCAGCGCTGGATCTAGTTCTGGGGAATGAAGTGGGGCAACTGGAGCATGTTTCAGTGGGACAGCATTTGGGAAACAGTGATCACATAACATTAGGTTTAGAGTAGTTATGGAAACAAGGAAAAATCAAATGTAAAAACACTCAACTGGAGGAGGGCTAATTTCAGTGAGCTGAACAGGGATCTGGCCCAAGTGGATTGGAATCAAAGATTGGCAGGTGAAACAGTAATTGAACAATGGGAGGCCTTCAAAGAGGAGATAATTCAGGTACAGACTGGACACATTCCCATGAGGGGGAAAGGAAGGGCATCCAAGGCTGGAGCTCCCTGGATGACTAAAGATATAGAGATTAAAATGAAACAGAAAAAGGAGCCTTATGCTAAATGTCAGGTTCATAATACAATAGAGAACCAAACTGAATACAAAAAATACAGGGGAGAACTGAAAATAATAAATAAATGGGGCAAGAGTGTATGAGAACAGATTATGAAGTAACATAAAAGAGAACCCAGAAGTCTTTTATAAACATATAAATAGTAAAAGGATCATCAATGGAAGGGTGTGGGCAATTAGGGAACAAAAAGATCTTGTGGAGGCAGAGGGCATGGCTGAGGTACTAGATGGGCACTTTGTATCTGTCTTCACTAAAGAGGAGAAACCTGCCAATGGCACAGTAGAGGAGGTAGTAGAGAAATTGAATAGGATAAAATAGATAAAGAGGATGTACTAAAAAGGTTTGCAGCGCTCAAAGTAGAAAAGTCACCCGGTCTGGTTGGGATACATCCTCGATTGCTGAGGGAAGCAAGAGTGGAACTTGCGGAGGCTCTGGCCACAATCTTCCAATCCTCCTTAGATATGGGAGTGATGTTAGAGGACTGGAGGATTTTGAATGCTACATCCCTGTTCAAAAAAAGACAGAGGAATAAGCCCGGCAACTATAAGCCAGTCAGCTTAACATCGGTCATGAGAAAACTTTTAGAGAGTAATCCAGGACAAAATTAATTGGCACTTAGAAATATATATGGTTAATAAATGAAAGCCAGCAGAGATTTGTTATAGGCAAATCGTATTTGACTAAATTGATTGAGTTCTTTGATGAAATAACAGAGAGGGTTGATGAGGGTAGTGTGGTTAATATTGTGTACATGGACTTTCAAAAGGCATTTGATAAAGTAACACATAATAGGCTTGTTAGCAAAATTGAAGCCCATAGGATTAAAGGGACGTGGCTGCGTGGATTTTCAGTCTGTAGGAAAGTGCGCGGTGGTGTCCCCCAGGGGTCGGTGTTGGGACCACTGTTCCTTTTGATATATATTAATAACCTGGACATAAAGGGCATCATTTCAAAGTTTGCAGATGACATGAAACTCAGAAGTATAGTAAACAGTGAGGAGGATTGTAACAGATTTCAGGAGGATATAAACAGACTGCGAAATGGACAGACACATGGCAGATGAAATTTAAAACAGAAATGTGAAGTGATTCATTTTGGTAGAAAGAATGAGGAGGGGAAATATAAGCTGAATGGTACAATTTTAGAAGTGGTGCAGGAACAGAGACACCTGGGGGTGTACATGCGCAAGTATTTGACAGTGGCAGGGCAAGTTGAGATGCCTGTTCAAAAAGCAGATGGGATACTTGGCTTTATAAATAGAGGCATAGAGTACAAAGGCCAGGAAGTTATGCTAAACTTGATAAAACACTGGTTAGGTCCCAGCTGGAGTACTGTGTCCAATTCTGGCCACCACACTTTAGGAAGGATTTCATGGCCTTTAAGAGGGTACAGAGGAAATTTACTAGAATCGTACCACGATGAATACTTCAGTTATGTGGAGAGACTAGAGAAACTGGGAATGTTCTCTTTAGAGCAGAGAAGGTTAAGGGGAGATTTAATAGAGGTGTTCAAAATCATGAAGGGTTTTGATAAGAGTAAATAAGGAGAAATTGTTACCAGTGGCAGTAGGGTCAGTGACCAGAGGACAGAGATTTAAGGTAATTAGCAAAAGAATCAGAGGCAACATTATGACAAAAAATTACACAGAAAATTGTTACAGAAACATGGCTGCAGGGTGACAATGCCTGGGAATTAAACGATCAGGAAGGACAGGCAGGAAGGAAGGGGAGGTGGGGTGGCTATGTTAATAAAGGAAGGAATCACTGCAATACAGAGAAATGATATTGGGTCAAAAGATCAGGATAATGAAACAGTTTGGGTGGAGGTAAGGAATAATAAGGGGAAAAAAACACTAGTGGGCGTAGTCTATAGGCCTCCGAACAGTTGCAACTCTGTTGGACAGAGTATCAATCAGGAAATAGTTGAGGCTTGTAATAAGGGAACATCTATAATTATGGGGGATTTTAACTATCATATTAATTGGACAAATCAAATTGGGCAGGGCTGCCTTGAGGATGAGTTCATTGAGTGTATTAGGGATGGGTTTCTTGAGCAGTATGTAACTGAACCGACCAGGGGGCAAGCAACCTTAGATCTGGTCCTGTGTAACGAGACAGGATTAATTAAAAATGTCCTAGTAAAGGATCCCCTTGGAATGAGTGACCATAACATGGTTGAATTCCATATTCAATTAGTGGGTGAGAAGGTTGGATCTCAAACAAGCGTGCTAAGCTTGAATAAAGGAGACTATGAAGGTATGAGAGCGGAATTGAGTAGAGTGGATTGGGAAAATAGATTAAAGGGTAAGATGATACATGATCAGTGGTGTACATTTAAGGAGTTATTTTACAACTTCCAAAAAATATATATTCCACTGAGAAGAAAAGGGTGTAAAAGAAAAGACAGCCATCCGTGGCTAAGTAAAGAAATTAAGGATAGTATTCGACTAAAAACAAGGGCATATAAGGTAGCCAAATCTAGTGAGAGGATAGAGGATTGGGAAAACTTTAAAAGACAGCAAAAAATAACAAAAAGATTGATTAAGAAAGGGAAGATAGATTATGAAAGTAAATTAGCAAAAAATATAAAAACAGATAGTAAGAGTTTTTATAGTTATATAAAAAGAAAAAGGGTGGCTAAAGTAAATGTTGGTCCCTTAAAGGATGAGACCGGGAAATTAATGGTGGGAAATATGGAGATGGCAAAAACACTGAATGAATATTTTGTATCAGTCTTTACAGTAGAGGACACTAAGAATATCCCAACACTGGACAAACAGGGGGCTATAGGGGGGGGAGGAGCTAAACACGATCAAAATCACTAAGGAAGTGGTACTCGGTAAAATAATGGGACTCAAGGCGGATAAATCATCTGGACCTGATGGCTTACATCCTAGGGTCTTGAGGGAAGTGGCGGTAGGGATTGTGGATGCATTGGTAATAATTTTCCAAAACTCCTTGGACTCAGCAAAGGTCCTGGCAGACTGGAAAACTGCTAATGTAACACCCTTATTTAAAAAAGGCAGTAGACAGAAGGCTGGAAGCTATAGACCGGTTAGCCTAACATCTGTGGTAGGTAACATTTTGGAGTCCATTATTAAGGAGAGAGTAACAGGACATTTGGATAATCATAATTTAATAGGACAAAGTCAGCATGGTTTTATGAAGGGGAAGTCATGTTTGACAAACTTGCTGGAGTTCTTTGAGGAAGTAACATATAGGGTGGATAAAGTGGAACCAGTGGACGTAGTGTATTTAGACTTCCAAAAGGCATTTTACAAGGTGCCATACAAAAGATTATTGCTCAAGATAAAAAATTACAGGATTGGGGGTAATATTCTGGCATGGATAGAGGATTGGCTATCTAACAGAAGGCAGAGAGTTGGGATAAATAGTTCATTCTCAGACTGGCAATCAGTAACTAGTGGTGTTCCGCAGGGGTCAGTGCTGGGTCCCCAACTCTTTACAGTCTATATTAATGATTTGGAGGAGAGGACCAAGTGTAACATATCAAAGTTTGCAGATGATACTAAGATGGGAGGGAAAGTAGTGAGTGAGGAGGACATAAAAAACTTGCAAGGGGACATAGACAGGCTAAGTAAGTGGGCAGAGATTTGGCAGATGGAATACAATACTGGAAAGTGTGAGGTTATGCACTTTGGCAGGAAAAATCGTAGAGCAAGTTATTATCTTAATGGCAGGAAACTGGAAAGTACTGAAGTACAAAGGGATCTGGGGGTCCTGGTGCATGAAACTCAAAAGGTTAGTATGCAGGTGCAGCAAGTGATTAAGAAGGCCAATGGAATGTTGGCTTTCATTGCTAGGGGGATAGAATATAAAAATAGGGAGGTATTGCTTCAGTTGTACAAGGTATTGGTGAGACCGCACCTGGAATATTGCATACAGTTTTGGTGTCCATACTTAAGAAGAGACATACTTGCTCTCGAGTCAGTACAAAGAAGGTTCACTCGGTTAATCCCGGGGATGAGGGGATGGACATATGAGGAGAGGTTGAGTAGATTGGGACTCTACTCATTGGAGTTCAGAAGAATGGGAGGCAATCTATTGAAACATATAAGATTGTGAAGGGGTTGGATCGGGTGGATGCGGGGAGGATGTTCCCGATGATGGGTGAAACTAGAACTAGGGGGCATAGTCTTAGAATAAGGGGCTGCTCTTTCATAACTGAGATGAGGAGGAACTCCTTCACTCAGAGGGTGGTAGGTCCATGGAATATGCTGCCCCAAAAAGCTGTAGAAGCTACATCATTACATAAATTTAAAACAGAAATAGACAGTTTCCTAGAAGTAAAGGGAATTAAGGGTTACGGGGAGCGGGCAGGAATTTGGACATGAGTCTAGGTTCGGATTGGACATGGCCCTGTGGGTAGCGGAGCGGGCCCAGGGGCCGTGTAGCCTGATCCTGCTCCTATTTCGCGTGTCTAATTCTGTTAGATTCAGGAGATGGTTCTGTGATAGTGGATTGGCGGTTAGGATCAGATCAGCCATGATCTTATTGAATGGCAGAGCAGGCTCGAGGGGCCGATTGGCCTACTCCTGCTCCTATTTCTTATGTTCTTATGATCTGGAATGCACTGTCTGAAAGCTGGTTCAATAATAACTTTCAAAAGGGAATTGGATAAATACTTGTTAGAGAATAAATTGCAGGGCTATGGGGAAAGAGCAGGGGAGTGAGACTAATTGGATGGCTCTTTCAAAGAGCTGGCATAGGCACGATGGGCTGAATGGCCTCCTTCTGTGCGGTATCATTCGATGATTCTATGACTTGTATTCTACTATTGACTATGTAGTTTAATAATCTTTGGAGATTGCTGCTCTATATTGGCTGGACAGGTTTATCATCAAGACTGCTAAGATTCCATGGTCTCTTTCTGCTTCATCCTTAGCCATTTGAACTACATTCATTGAGTACACATTTTATCAATGTTTTTTCCTTCTAATGTATAGCATTTTACACTTGTCTGCATTAAATTTCATGTGCATTATTCTGCCCAGTTACATGTCTTGTCCAACTGATTCTATAATTTCTGAGCTGCCTCCTCCCATTCCACTGCCCCTCCTAGTTTGGTGTCAACTGCAAATTTGACCACTTTGCATTGAATTTTTGAATCTAGATCATTTATATAAATTGCAAACAGTTTTGGTCCCAGCACTGAGCCTTGCAGCACCTCACTCAATACATCCCCCCGCCCCCCACCACGACCTAACTCATTGTTTGATAACCTTCTGCCATTTCCTTATCCATTCTCAAGGTTGATCCTCAATCCCCACAGCTTTGCGTTTCACTAATAGCCTTTCATGTGGAACTTTCTAAAGTTTTTTGCAAATCAAGTGGACTTTCCAGAGTCACTTCCTCAAAGAAATTAAGGAGGGTGGTCAGGCAGGATCTTGCCCCTCTGGATCCATGTTGACTGCTGTTTCCAATCTACCAGTATCTCCCCAGTGTCCACTGACTCCTGCACTGCCTCACAAATGTCTTCCCTAGTCTCTCTCAGCACTCTGGTAAATCCCATCTATCCTTGGGGATTTATTTGTCTTGAGCCCATTTAGCTTGCCTAGTTCTTCCATCTCATTTATATCCAAGTCACTGATTGTAGCTGGGATATCTTTGTTTGAGGAAGGTCTGATTGCGCATGTCTTCACTTGTGAATAATTGGAGGAACTAATCATTCATAATATTTACTACTTTTACAATCCTCAGTTTCAAGCTCATTTGCATTTTTTAATCACCTCTTCTCTGACTGCCCTTTTACTCTTGTGGTACTGAAATTATTTTTTGCCATTGATTTCAACCTTAGCTGTTATGCTTTTTTCTAGGCCTCTCTTTGCTCTCTGTTCAGCCTTTTAATATGTTTTAATATACTTTTTTGATCAAGCTTTTGGTCAGCTGCCCTAATTTCCCCTTACGTGGCTCGGTGCCAAATCTTTTATCTTATAATACTCCTGTGAAGCACCTTGGGACATTTTAATACATTAAAGGTGCTATATAAATGCAAGTAGTTGTTGTTGTTTCTGCATTTTCTTGTATTCGTCACAGTGAACCCCTTCCCCTTCCTGAAGGATTTGGACATGCCATTTTTTTCCTCGTCATCTCGCTTTTAATTTGTTTGATAATCCATCGCATTTATTTAGTCTGAGAGAATTGAATTTAAATATGTATTTAATCCTACATGCTCAACGTTATATCTGTAAAGGTGTTCCGCTTGTCTCCTACTGAAGAGTTGTTGAATAACCTCTTCCATCCACTGGATTTAATTTTTTCCGCATTTCATTGAGTCAGTATATACTTAGTAAATTCAAAGACTTAAGTATTTTAACTCCCAGAGCCTGCTAAAATTGATCATTGTGGAGTTGCTATCCCACAGCAGGAATAAGAAGGCAAGTCAGAGACACTTAAATACAGGCATAATGAGAAACGCTCGGCCAGAGCCCTAGAGAAAGAGTAGCCAACAAAATAAAGGTATCGAGAGGCATGCAGGTATGAACTTTCCCTAAGCTCTTTGTGAATGTACCTGCTTTATAGAGGCAGTCAATGTTGGTGAAGCATTCAAGGTTTGTTCTTTTCCTACTGGTGGTGAATGTTGGGGCAGAATTTGTGCAACAGCAGCTGGATAGGTCCTCAAAGTAGGACCATAACAAATATCTCTAGTTGTATTCCAGGCCCTACGCTATGCATGAATGACACCACAGTAGATGTTCTGGTCTTCAGAAACATTTTGTAGATATCCGTCGCCTGCACTGTAAGCGTTGAGCCAGTGCTCAATTTGCTTCTTCCTCCTTATATACTGTAACTAGCTGAAGTGCCCGATGGTGCCGAGGGTCTCTTGATAGCATGTTGTTGTTGGAAGAGAGAGAGAGAGAGCAACTAGGGGGGAAGAGAGAGAGCGACTGGGGGGGAAGAGAGAGAGCTACTGGGGGGGGGGAAGAGAGAGAGCGACTGGGGGGGAAGAGAGAGAGCGACTGAGGGGGGAAGAGAGAGAGCGACTGGGGGGGGAAGAGAGAGAGCGACTGGGGGGAAGAGAGAGAGCGACTGGGGAGGAAGAGAGAGAGCGACTGGGGGGGAAGAGAGAGAGCGACTGGGGGGAAGAGAGAGAGCGACTGGGGGGGAAGAGAGAGAGCGACTGGGGGGGAAGAGAGAGAGCGACTGGGGGGAAAGAGAGAGAGCGACTGGGGGGGAAGAGAGAGAGCGACTGGGGGGAAGAGAGAAGAGCGACTGGGGGGGAAGAGAGAGAGCGACTGGGGGAAGAGAGAGCGCGACTGGGGGGAAGAGAGAGAGCGACTGGGGGGGAAGAGAGAGAGCGACTGGGGGGAAGAGAGAGAGCGACTGGGGGGGAAGAGAGAGAGCGACTGGGGGGGAAGAGAGAGAGCGACTGGGGGGGAAGAGAGAGAGCGACTGGGGGGGAAGAGAGAGAGCGACTGGGGGGGAAGAGAGAGAGCGACTGGGGGGGAAGAGAGAGAGCGACTGGGGGGAAGAGAGAGAGAGCGACTGGGGGGAAGAGAGAGAGCGACTGGGGGGAAGAGAGAGAGCGACTGGGGGGAAGAGAGAGAGCGACTGGGGGGGAAGAGAGAGAGCGACTGGGGGGGAAGAGAGAGAGCGACTGGGGGGGAAGAGAGAGAGCGACTGGGGGGAAGAGAGAGAGCGACTGGGGGGGAAGAGAGAGAGCGACTGGGGGGGAAGAGAGAGAGCGACTGGGGGGGGAAGATGAGAGAGCGACTGGGGGGGAAGAGAGAGAGTGACTGGGGGGGAAGAGAGAGAGCGACTGGGGGGGGAAGAGAGAGAGCGACTGGGGGGGGAAGAGAGAGAGCGACTGGGGGGGGAAGAGAGAGAGCGACTGGGGGGGGAAGAGAGAGAGCGACTGGGGGGGGGAAGAGAGAGAGCGACTGGGGGGGGAAGAGAGAGAGCGACTGGGGGGAAGAGAGAGAGCGACTGGGGGGGAAGAGAGAGAGCGACTGGGGGGGAAGAGAGAGAGCGACTGGGGGGGAAGAGAGAGAGCGACTGGGGGGGAAGAGAGAGAGCGACTGGGGGGGAAGAGAGAGAGCGACTGGGGGGGAAGAGGGGGGGAAGAGAGAGAGCGACTGGGGGGGAAGAGAGAGAGCGACTGGGGGGGAAGAGAGAGAGCGACTGGGGGGGAAGAGAGAGAGCGACTGGGGGGGAAGAGAGAGAGCGACTGGGGGGGAAGAGAGAGAGCGACTGGGGGGGAAGAGAGAGAGCGACTGGGGGGGAAGAGAGAGCGCGACTGGGGGGGAAGAGAGAGAGCGACTGGGGAGGAAGAGAGAGAGCGACTGGAGGGGAAGAGAGAGAGAGACTGGGGGGGAAGAGAGAGAGCGACTGGGGGGAAGAGAGAGAGCGACTGGGGGGGAAGAGAGAGAGCGACTGGGGGGGAAGAGAGAGAGCGACTGGGGGGAAGAGAGAGAGCGACTGGGGGGAAGAGAGAGAGCGACTGGGGGGGAAGAGAGAGAGCGACTGGGGGGGAAGAGAGAGAGCGACTGGGGAGGAAGAGAGAGAGCGACTGGAGGGGAAGAGAGAGAGCGACTGGGGGGGAAGAGAGAGAGCGACTGGGGGGGGAAGAGAGAGAGCGACTGGGGGGGGGAAGAGAGAGAGCGACTGGGGGGGGAAGAGAGAGAGCGACTGGGGGGGAAGAGAGAGAGCGACTGGGGGGAAGAGAGAGAGCGACTGGGGGGGAAGAGAGAGAGCGACTGGGGGGGAAGAGAGAGAGCGACTGGGGGGAAGAGAGAGAGCGACTGGGGGGGAAGAGAGAGAGCGACTGGGGGGGGAAGAGAGAGAGCGACTGGGGGGGGAAGAGAGAGAGCGACTGGGGGGGGAAGAGAGAGAGCGACTGGGGGGGAAGAGAGAGAGCGACTGGGGGGGAAGAGAGAGAGCGACTGGGGGGGAAGAGAGAGAGCGACTGGGGGGGAAGAGAGAGAGCGACTGGGGGGGGAAGAGAGAGAGCGACTGGGGGGGAAGAGAGAGAGCGACTGGGGGGGAAGAGAGAGAGCGACTGGGGGGGAAGAGAGAGAGCGACGGGGGGGAAGAGAGAGAGCGACTGGGGGGGAAGAGAGAGAGCGACTGGGGGGGAAGAGAGAGAGCGACTGGGGGGGAAGAGAGAGAGCGACTGGGGGGGAAGAGAGAGAGCGACTGGGGGGGGAAGAGAGAGAGCGACTGGGGGGAAGAGAGAGCGACTGGGGGGAAGAGAGAGCGACTGGGGGGGAAGAGACAGCGACTGGGGGGGGGAAGAGAGAGCGACTGGGGGGGAAGAGAGAGCGACTGGGGGGGAAGAGAGAGCGACTGGGGGGAAGAGTGAGAGCGACTGGGGGGGGAAGAGTGAGAGCGACTGGGGGGGAAGAGAGAGAGCGACTGGGGGGGGGAAGAGAGAGAGCGACTGGGGGGGAAGAGAGAGAGCGACTGGGGGGAAGAGAGAGAGCGACGGGGGGAAGAGAGAGAGCGACTGGGGGAAGGAGGGAAAGGGGAGGGGGAAAGGGGAGGTGGGAAAGGGGAGGGGTGAAGGGGAGGGGGGGAAGGGGAGGGGGGAAGGGGAGGGGGGAAGGGGAGGGGGAAGGGGGAAGAGGGAGGGGGCGAAGGGGGGAAGGGGGGAAGTGGAGGGGGCAAGGGGAGGGGGGAAGGGGAGGGGGGAAGGGGAGGTGGGAAAGGGGAGGGGGGAGAGGGAGGGGGAAAGGGGAGGGGGAGGGGGAAAATGGGAGGGGGAGGGGGGAAAGGGGAGGGGGAGGGGGGAAAGGGGAGGGGGAGGGGGAAAGGGGAGGGGGGAGGGGGGAAAGGGGAGGGGAGGGGTGGAAGGGGAGGGGAAAGGGGGGAAGGGGAGGGGAGGGGGAGGGGAGGAAGGGGAGGGGAGGGGGGGAAAGGGGAGGGGAGGGGGGAGAGGGGAGGGGGAGGGGGAAAGGGGAGGGGAGGGGGAGGAAAGGGGAGGGGGGAAGGGGAGGGGAGGGAGGGAAAGGGGAGGGGGAAAGGGGGAGGGGAGGGGGAAGGGGAGGGGGGAAAGGGAGGAGAGGGGGGAAAGGGGAGGGGAGGGGGAAAGGGGAGGGGAGGGGCGGGGTTGAAAAGGGAGGGGAGGGGGGAAAGGAGAGGGGAGGGGGGAAGGGGAGGGGAGGGGGAGGAGAGGGGAAGAAGGGGGGGAGGAAGGGGGAAGGAAGGGGGGAGGAGGGGAGGGGGAGAGGGGGAGGGAGGTGGCGAGGAGGGGAGGGGGGGCGAGGAGGGGAGGGGGAGGTGAGCGAGAGGAGGGGAGGGGTGGGGGAGGTGGGGGAAGGAGGGGATAGAAAGGGAGGGGGGAGCCAGCAGACCCTCTCCCCTCTGCCGGCGATGGCTCCACGTCAATCATCATGTCACTCAACTGTAGGATGGCCCGCCCCCACTCGATGCAAATGAGCGGATAATGAGAGGAATTTTGAATGTTTTTTGGATATCGTCGGCACAATTTTTGTCCGACCGTCGGCACAATTTTTGTCCAAGCAAAAAGTAAATACGCCTACAAGAGTCCCCTAATGATGAGCTTTCTTTTGATATAACATATGTGTAGGTACGCTCTATAACTTTTGATTGTATAGCCGGCCAGAGAGACATATCCTTTTATATATATATAGATATAGATAGATAATAATGTTCAAGGCTTTGGCTGAGATTTTCTGCTTCTACACTCTGCAGCTCTATTTTTCATCCATTAAAATGAATGGCCAGGGAAAATCACAGACTGGGAAGTATTGAAGCAGCAAATCCTGCTGCTGAGTTGTTCTGCTTTATAATTGATTGTTCTTTCATTCACAAATCATATGAAGTAAAACCATTCTTACCAAGTTCAATTTGCTTCCCAATCACATTCTGCCAAATAAATATTGTGAAAATAGAACCAGCCCACTTTATACAGCAAAAATAACACTATCACATAAAAACACCTCAATGATTCACACAGCAAATAAATTACAAATTTACATCCTGAGCTCTGGTTACACCCTTCTCTTCTCCCAACCCCAATACTTCACAATTCTCTGATTTATTCTGTGACATTAAGTCAAGTAATATCCAGGGCCATTGATTTATACTGACGGAATAAATCAAATCCTGTTTTTTATTGTGCAATTACAGAGTTTTCCAATAATTTTTACTGGTGTTTTAGAGAGCTTATTCCAGACTTTCATCCATTTTAATGTGAAACCAACAATTAGTGGCCTTATTTATATTAAGAAAAAAGAAAAACGACTTGCATTTATGTACCACTTTATCACATCCTCAAACATCCCAAAACTTTTCACAGCGAATGAATTATTTTGAAGCATAGTCACTGTTGTAACATGGCAGACAACAAAATACAAGAATACACTCCCCCAAAAATAGCGATCAAAATAATGGTGTGGCTAATAGCGTCGCAGGTATTTATGTGCAAATGCCACAGCAACTTCAGGCAAAGACAGATGCGCGATTAAATGCGGAAATCGAAAAGTTGGCGTCAGAGAAGCGCCGCTCCGCCATAAGCTTCGGGAAAACGGCATCTCGCTGTCTGGCTCCCCATTGAAGTGCATTGAGCGGCGTGAAGTTCCTGTACTTGCATTGTAGATACGAAGTAAACTCACCACAGAAAGTTAAGACTAGTCTAAAGTACCTTTTTAACGACATGATGTGTTAATTATTGCCAGTCAGCCTCTGGCACTGAAAATTAACTGTTACAAGTGTAGAGTCTCATTCCTTCGAGTTTTAATTGTTGGAGATTTAAAAAAAAAAAAATTTTTAATTTTATTTTTTCGTCTCTTTTTTTCTCTCTTAATCCAATCTTTCTTTCCCTCTCTATTTTTCTTTATGTATCTGATTCAGCATTGAATTCACCATTGATCTGCACAGGTTTGTCATGGAACTGCAGCTTCTACCCAAAATAACATGCCACACAATTCCATCCATAGAGAAGCAGGGAGAAACAGGAAGAGGTGAAAGGCAAAATGGATAAAGCCTAGGGAAAAAATAGAGGAATTGGGAACAACTAGGTAACATCAGAGGAACTAGTAAGGAGAAATAGAGTATAATAAGACAAAATTAGGAAAGATGGGGCGAGACGAGAAAGGAAGCTTACAAAGAGGGGAATAATTAAATAAGGAACACAGTAAAAAATAGGAAGAAACCAGGGACATAGTATAAGAAAAAAAAAATACATCCTAACAGTTCATTGGTTACATATTAAGTATCTGCACACAAAATAAATATAGTAACCTATCAGCATCTGTGAAGGGAACTGGGGACAGACCAAGGTTACCAGCCAGCCTGTCCTAGTGGGCAGAGCGAGAGGTAACATCTTGGCCTATGCATCTGGCAGATGAATTTAAAAGTTGTGCCCATGTGTGTCTGTCATGTAACTCACTTCTGATTGGTCCATGCAAACCACAATTACTTGGGACCACTCTGATCCCCACCACCCCCACAACTCCAGACCCTCAGCTTCCTGATCCTTCCCCTTCATATTATCATGATGTTATTTGCTGTCAATTTTTGAGAGATTGTAAAGTTGGTAAATTTACAATATTGGGAGATATTGAACCCCACATTTCCCACACAGAATTAGAGTGGGAGACAAGTAATGAGGCAGTTGCAGCAAAAGAGAGACATTTATTTTTGTTTGAGAGCCTAGCCACGGTCAACTAGATGTGACCGAATATATGTTAGATTCCAGGTAGCCAAGACAATTAGTTGTCAGTATAGTCAAACCCCTTCACAATAATTCCTGTAAAATACATCCATGTTTGTAAATCAATTTTGCTCCAGTATAAAACCATTCATAATATGAATATAATATACAAAATACAAAGTGAGAAATAGTTTCCACTGGCAGGTGGATCAATAACCGGAAGAGACAGATTTAAGATAATTGGCAAGAAAGCCAGAGGGGATAGGAGGAGAATTTTTTTAATTCTGCGGGTTATGATGATCTGGAATGTGCTGGCTGAAAAGGTGTTTGAAGCAGATTCAATATAAACTTTCAAAATGGAAGTGGATATATATATGTGTGTATGTATGTTCACACAGAGAAGCTCATGATAAGTGGCACCATGGCTGCTCTCGATTGGACTTTGGACGAGGAAGAGAACGAGCATCAGCAGCAGCAAGGGTGCACTGTGGAGGGAGCTGAAGGTGGCCAGCAGAGAAGGGAACAACAGAGGGGTCAAGCTCGCAGGAGGCCCTACCCACATAATAGAGTCTACAGACAGAGACTGTAGGGATTTTGCAATAATTTTGAGATTTCCTACAGTTCCAAAGATTGAATTTTGATTAAAGAATACCTGGGTAATATACCTTTAAATATCCAGGGATCAAAATGGCCACCAGACCGCATGGCAGAAGACAAAAAGGACTTGACAAGGCAGCCTGCTGTGTCTGTGAAAAAGGTTCAATGGAGCAGTCAAACTGCCAATCAACGACAGTTCAGGGAGTTTCCCTCCCTGCAGCAGACAATCGATGTGTTTACAGAAACTGCTACAATGTTTACACAAAGGATTACTGTGGTTTCAGTCTGACCACAAGGAGAATGACTTTTGTTCACACTACTCAAGCAATCAAGGAAATAGATATGCTTTTTTTCAAACCACGGCAGCTTTATTAAAAGCCCATCACAGACAATGAGGACACATTTAAACTGCAGCTTTATTCAAAGCCCAGCACAGACAATGAGGACACATTTAAACTGGAAAAAAAAGTTTAAACGAATGGGTGATTCATCCAAACCCATTACAGACAATGGGGACAGTTTGGATCCCTTTTGTTTAGCCCAGATACATCCGGATTTGGGCGGGCCCCAAATGGGGTATAAAAGATAGCTTCTCAGAAGCCTCTCTCTCTCTCTGTGGCCTCACCTCCATGCCCTCTACAACGTGGGAGCCTGCCTAAAGGAGTGGAACACCAGCAGTTTACTTTTAAAATACTGGGGTGTTTTTACTTTGGGGCAGTGAAGATCAAATATCACAGGGCACGGAGCAGGTGGTTTTCATTGGTGAGCATATATTTTTCTGGCCCATTACAAGGCAACTTAGAATAGGTATAGGGGTGGGAATTAAGTGGGAATTTTGTTAGAACTGTGATTTTAGTCGATTTTCCCTCGTTGTGTCCGTTCTCTCCTCCCCTATTTAAGTAACAGTGTTGCACTAGCAGATAAGGCTGTAGTGAACACTGAGAGTAGCTGTATTAAAGTGCTGTTTTTAAGTAAAAGCCACTAAGCAAAGGTGCTATAGTGAGCAAGGTGTTTCTATACAGAAAGTGCTATTAAAAGGGTGTTGCACTAAGCAAGCAGGTGTTTCAGTGGACACAAAGTAGCTGTATTTAAAAGTGCTGTATATTTAAATAAAGGAGTGTTGCACTGTGCAAGAGCGCTCTAGTGGACACTAAGTGTACTGTGTTAAGCAAAAGTGCTGTACCAGGCACTGGTGTGCTGTATCGATTATTTTAAGTTGTTTCTTTCTTTTTGTTTCAATAAATGCTGGTCTGTTTTGCATCCAAACCATGAGTCACGTTTTTCTGTCTACATTGCTACCGAATAAGTCCGGCGGTCAGAACCAGGAATAGGGGAGCGCTTCAAAACCACACGGGCGTCCCTGGAGCAGCTCAGAGGCTTCTGACTGGCCAGAGAAATAACCCCAACCCTGCTTATTAATTCCTACAAAATGGCGACCGCAGCAGGACTGTCGGCAACGGTGTGCGATGTGGCAGACAGTGGTTTGAGTCTGGAGAGAGCAGCAGTTATTGGGTTTCTTTTTATCCCACTGGTTTGTTTGTGGTTAGGTTCCTGCAGGCTTGGGGAAGTCACCCGCAGGCTTAGGGAAGCCAGGGCAGAGAGTTGGGATAGGGAAAAGGAGTTTGAAGAATACCAGGCCAAAGTAGAGCGCCTGGTGTTCCAGTTTAGTGAGGGCAAAAGCCACATGAGGCACGAGTCAGAGTACCTGAAGTGCCTAGTTGCAGAGACCAAGAGCAATGAGATGAGGGTGCGGGAGGAGAACGCTCACCTCATACAAGAAATAAAAGAGCAGGAGGAAAAGATTAGGGAGGTAAAGGCAGCATATAAGCTGGCTTGCGAGCAAGGGTTTGAGGAAGCAGATCATGGCCCCTGTAGAGCAGAGATAGAAAGCTTGAATATGGCTTTAAAAAGAGCAAAGGGGATGATATGTCTGATCAGCCCGAAGGCAGGTCAGTCGGATTTTACTGGCAGCCCAAGTAAAACCGTCCCACAGGCAACACCCAGGGAAAGGTCGGTCAGGGAATCAGAGGTCCCACGACCGCCACCCACGGCTCCGAGCTTTCAGGAGCTCTGGCAGCAAAGGGGGGTGGAGGATGAGGTGGTAGAGGAAGCACAGCAGGCCCCGCTAGATAGGCCGGGACCAGGACCAGTGTTCCCCCTCCGACAACAGAGGTACGGTCCACCCGTTGATGAAGATGACCCAGGGGCCATCCAGAATCAGTTTCTGGTGCCGTATGGCACCCACAAGCTCAGGGACATGGTTAGTCACATCCCCAAGCTCACTAAAAAGGGAGACCCCTCTCTGCACTTCAGGGAGATAGAGCAAGCAGCTTGTGTAAATGACTGCGATGAGGCAGAGCAAGCAAAAATGCTGCTGTTTTCCCTGGCAGGTGATCTCCTCCAGTCCCTATCTGGTGAGTGCAAAAGGGGGCAGAGGGATTATGAGGGTCTCAAGAATGAGGTATTGGAGGCCATGGGACTCAATGATGGTAGCCCGTTCGCTCGGGTGGAAAGAACAGTGCAGCTCCCAGGGGAGTCCCCGCAGGCATTCGTAGACAGGCTGTGGCCAGTCTACCAGAGTGCATGCCCGGGAATGCCAGGGCGGGCAGCACTGGACCCAGTCCAATTGACTCACTGGCTCCGGTGTCTCATAACAAACAGCCTACCCCAGATCCAAGCCCAGGTCATGGCTTGGTTTGACCCCCGAAACCCCCAGACCACTGAAGAAGCGGTGATTTGCCGGCTCACAGTAGCCTTCAGGAACATGAGGTGTATCGAGGCTCCCCAACCCAAGGGAAGAGTCCATGAGGTTAAACCTGGGAGCCAAAGTAAGAGAGTGGCACCAGGAGAGGAACCAGCCCTCTCAGGCTAGGTTAAATTGCTATGGGTGCGGGAAAGATGGTCACTGGAGAAAAGACTGTAAAAATCCTTGGAAGGACAAGGGAAAGGATCCCACAGCCCCAGCCCAAAAGGCAGGGCCAGACCTCCCTCCCGCAGCAATTGAGTCATTTTTACAGTCCCTACGGTCTCTTCTGACTGGCCAGGGGAGAGTAGCAGCCACCACCGGTGTTTTAACCCCGTCTGCCCCACCTCACTCCCAGCTATGACTAGAGCCAGCGCAGCATGTTGACCTGTGTCCCCGCAAAAATGCTGAGGGGAGCAGGCCCTATGTTGAGATGGGGGTGAAGATGGTGCAGGGGAGATATTCGGTGGACACTGGAGCCTCAAGTACGGTGGTCCACTCGGAGGACCTGACCAATTCACCCCGGTCTAACGGGATCCCATTTAGCTTAATGGGACCCACAGGGAAACAGGCAGCTGGGAGTGAACCCGAGAATAGAAATCCCCAGCCCACAGCAGGTACAAGTTCACAGGCTGCACAGGCAGGCGCTGTGGCTTGTGTTAGGGGAGGAGCTATTCATGATTTTGAACAGGATTACTGGCAGGCAGCCAGTTATATCAAACAATGCGGGTTGTTTAAGCAGGGGGCAGGGGAACAGGCAGCTGGGATTGTAGAAGCTCCCCAGCACTTGGCCCGAGCGATTCCCCCTCTCTTGTGGGACTCCGAGGAGGAGCCTGAACCAGGTTTTAGACCTGAAGGGGAAGGCTCTCAGCCACTGGCATCTGGTGGCAAGGGAGTGCCTGTCCCAAGCCCAGGTTTGGGAAGGGAGGGACCCGAAGGAGGAGGTCCCCAGCCAGCAGGGAGTGTGACCCGAGCTAAGGATCTGCTCGCCAGGGTAGCCCCACCAGCGACACTCCCTAGGAGATCTCTTCGGGTACCCCAGCCCAAGAAAGTATGGTCACCCACTTTCCAGTGGAGTAGGGCGGTCTCCCGAGTCAGGGAGAAGCCAAAAGGCAGAGGTCCCCAACCAGCAGCCGTAAGCTGCGAGGGACCAGAAGCTGGAATCAGTCCAGCCACGCCGCAGGAAGCAGCCTGTGGCAGCCCAACCAGGGATTAGGCTGGCCGCCCGGAGATGGGCGGCGCTTGTATATAGCTTTGTTCAAGTAGTGTGTATAAGGTTAAGGTAGAACGTGTGTTAAGGTAGAACGTGTTAATTTTAATTTTATATTGCAATTCAGTAGTGATATTATTTGTGTATCAGTTTTAAGTATGGTACTGTTCTGGAATTGTATTGCGGATCGAGGTCGCGGGACCTGATTACACTCCCCTCCCCGAGCCAGGGGACCTGGCAAGATGTTTTTTTTTTCCAGAGTTCCGGAAGGCACAGAGGACCAGCGTGTTGAGGAGTGCTCAAGGAGCACTCCCAGCCCGCGAAGGGGTCTGCAGGAAGCGGATGCCCACAACATTTAAACTGTTACTGATAATCCCATTAAGATTAAGAATTTAATTTTACTGCTTGTTTGGAGTTAAGGGAACAAATTGCATATGCCTAGGAATTGTTGTGTTTGCATTGTGAAAATTTAAAATACATTTCTGGCTGAAGAATAGTGCCATTTAATAAAGTGCCAGGCAATTGCAATATAATAATAAAAAAAGGGGAAGCTCATTGTCTTCCATGTGTATTTTTAGCAGATATGTTGGCTGGGTGACAATCCCATTAAAGATGTTGTATCATGTTAAAATTATGTTACAAGCAGTGCAGGGGCGTTAGACCCCCTCCATGCTTGAGTTACTGTGAATATAAGTGGTGCAGGGGCATTGGGCCCCTCCGTGTATTGATTATTTAATTTAATTTTGGTTTTCTGTCGATAGATGCCTACCGTACTGCGATTCTCTCTGGGCAGGGGAGATGGAGGTGTCGGGGGATCAAAGATAGATTTAGTTAAGTAAAAGGGAAGGTTGTTTGTGGGGGGTCAGAAATTATTGCTCACTTTTGGACAGGATACTACAAGCAAGTTTTAGTATCCGATGGGGGACTGTAGGGATTTCGCAATAATTTCGAGATTTCCTACAGTTCCAAAGATTGAATTTTGATTAAAGAATACCTGCGTAATATACCTTTAAATATCCAGGGATCAAAATGGCCACCAGACCGCATGGCAGAAGACAAAAAGGACTTGACAAGGCAGCCTGCTGTGTCTGTGAAAAAGGTTCAATGGAGCAGTCAAACTGCCAATCAACGACAGTTCAGGGAGTTTCCCTCCCTGCAGCAGACAATCGATGTGTTTACATAAACTGCTGCAATGTTTACACAAAGGATTACTGCGGTTTCAGTCTGACCACAAGGACAATGACTTTTGTTTACACTACTCAAGCAATCAAGGAAATAGACATGCTTTTTTTCAAACCACAGCAGCTTTATTAAAAGCCCATCACAGACAATGAGGACACATTTAAACTGCAGCTTTATTCAAAGCCCAGCACAGACAATGAGGACACATTTAAACTGAAAAAAAAAAGTTTAAACGAATGGGTGATTCATCCAAACCCATTACAGACAATGGGGACAGTTTGGATCCCTTTTGTTTAGCCAAGATACATCCGGATTTGGGCGGGCCCCAAATGGGGTATAAAAGATAGCTTCTCAGAAGCCTCTCTCTCTCTCTGTGGCCTCACCTCCGTGCCCTCTACAACGTGGGAGCCTGCCTAAAGGAGTGGAACACCAGCAGTTTACTTTTAAAATACTGGGGTGTTTTTACTTTAGGGCAGTGAAGATCAAAGATCGTAGGGCACGGAGCAGGCAGTTTTCATTGGTGAGCATATATTTTTCTGGCCCATTACAAGGCAACTTAGAATAGGTATAGGGGTGGGAATTAAGTGGGAATTTTGTTAGAACTGTGATTTTAGTCGATTTTCCCTCGTTGTGTCCATTCTCTCCTCCCCTATTTAAGTAACAGTGTTGCACTAGCAGATAAGGCTGTAGTGAACACTGAGAGTAGCTGTATTAAAGTGCTGTTTTTAAGTAAAAACCACTAAGCAAAGGTGCTGTAGTGAGCAAGGTGTTTCTATATTGAAAGTGCTATTAAAAGGGTGTTGCACTGAGCAGAGAAGTGCTTCAGTGGACACTAAGGGTTCTGTATTAAAGTGCTGTTTTTAAGTAAAAGCCACTAAGCAAAGGTGCTGTAGTGAGCAAAGTGTTTTTATATTGGAAGTGCTATTAAAAGGGTGTTGCACTAAGCAGAGAGGTGTTTTAGTGGACACTAAGTAGCTGTATTTAAAAGTGCTGTATTTAAATAAAGGAGTTTTGCACTGAGCAAAGAGCGCTCTAGTGGACACTAAGTGTATTGCGTTAAGCAAAAGTGCTGTACTAGGCACAGGTGTGCTGTATCGATTATTTTAAGTTGTTTCTTTCTTTTTGTTTCAATAAATGATGGTCTGTTTTGCACCCAAACCACGAGTCACGTTTTTCTGTTTACATTGCTACCGAATAAGTCCGGCGGTCAGAACCAGAAATAGAGGAGCACTTCGAAACCGCACGGGGGTCCCTGGAGCAGCTCAGAGGCTTCTGACTGGCCAGAGACAATAACCCCAACACCGCTTATTAATTCCTACAAGACTCCGCTTCCTTGACCTGTTGGAGGAGCAATGCTTCCAAAGGCTGAGATTGTCAGGTAGTCGCAGACATTTGCAGCCTCCTAGAAGATGACCTGCTGCCTGCTGGACCTGGCGGACACACATTACACCAGTGGCTGTGACAGTCACCACCACCCTCAATTTCTTTGCCTCTGATTCCTTCCAGGCCGCCATCGGAGACACAGCGAAGATCTTGCAGTCGGCTGCACATAAATACGTAAGGCAGGTGATGGGCGGATTGTTTGCCAGGGCTGGGCGGTATATAAACTTCACCTGTGATGACATTAGCCAGAATGAGCGGGCACTAGGATTCGAGTCTCTGGCTGGCTTCCCACAGGTGCAGACTGCCATCGACTGCACACACATGGCAATCCAAGCACCCCCAGACCAACCACAAGCATTCGTCAACCACAAGGGATTTCATTCCATCAATATGCGGCTGGTGTGCAACCAGAAGGAAAGGTTCATGCAGGTCTGTGCCCGATTCCCTGGAAGCTGCCATGATGCTTTCATACTGTGACAGTCCAACGTCCCCGACATGTTCAGACCTGGAACCAGCCTCAAGGGGTGGCTGCTAGGCAACAAAGGATTACCCCTTCAAACCTGGCTGATGATACCTCTGAGGAAACCCACTGATAAACACCAGGAGTGGTACAACATGAGCCATATGACAATCAGGTGTGTCATTGAGCAAGCCATCAGCATGTTGAAGCACGCTTCAGATGCCTGGACAGGTCTGGAAGGGCCCTTCAGTACTCTAGGATAATCGTGTGCTGTGTTCTGCACAACATAGCGCACAGCAAGAACTGGAGGTGCAGGAGGAACAAGTCACTTCATCTGATGAGGATCCCAATGGAGTGGAGGAAGATGGAGCGCCAACACCAGACCAGCCAATCACTTTGCTGCTCGAACTGCCAAGGTTGCTCTGATAGTTCAACGGATCAGTTAATCACTCAAATGGGACCAAAGTAACTGTCACATTCCCTGCCTCCCCACCCCATTTACACAAGAAGTCCTGTAACCATCCATCCACGCTTTCCACATCCACCAATTGGTGTCAGTCAATTCACGTCTTCACATTCAGCAGCAAACAAATGAAAAGCAGAGTTGACACTCATCATTCAAGAATGGGGAACACGGGAATCTGGTGCGAAGTAATAAATTTAATGTGACATAATAAATGAAATATATTAACAAATTTTCAAAGACACCCATTTACATACTGTTATAAATCTCATCATCATAAAGAAACTACTCATGAAATAACACTGGACGGCCAGCTGGTGGCGCCGTCCAAGGAATATAAATACTTGGGCGTGGGTCCAGCTTGCCCAGGGACATTTTGTAAGACAGGAACTAGTGAAGTACTACTAGACCTCCATGTTCTGAAAGAAGTTGATTAAAGCCTTGCTTTATACTCGAACCAAGTGCGTAGTGAGTTTTATTACGTCACATACCTTCTGTACTACAAAGCTTTTCTCTTTCTCCAGCACTCCGTGTTGCAATCCCTGTGGCTTCAGCAGAGGTAGTGACAGGCTGCTCTGATCCCTGGTGACTTCTGAGGTACTCAGGGCCAACGATCTCTGGGTGCTGGAGCCCGTGAGGGCCCCGCCAAAGACTGCAGCTGTGCCGGGGCAGACTGAGTCCGTGGGAGAGGAGGCAGCATTGAGCATGTAAATGCTTTAAGAGGCATTAGAACTTTCATCTCCCTTATCCCAATCCTCCCTCTCTTGAGCCATCGGCACATCACTCCTGCCTCTCTGAGGGAGAGCAGCTTGGAGTAGATCAGTGATACCTCGGAATCCCACATCTAATCTATTTGTCAGCCTGTGTCATCTGTAGACACGTTGGCATTCAGAGTTTGCAAGGCCGCTATCTGGGCTGCAGAAACTCATCAGTGCACTGTGATTCAACGTCCAGAGGAGGCCAGACTCTCAATGGAAGATTGTTTCTTCGCAACATCACTCCACAAGTGAGCTGAACTCTTCCATCCTCTGGGACATTGTGGAGTGTGTGCCTGGCAGGACTGCCAGTACCTCGCACAGTTGTTGCTGACCCTCTATCATTCTCCATTTCATTGATGGCCCCCCTTGGGTTCAGCATCTCTGTCCAGCTGAGCAGAGCTTGGAGAGGACGGCGCCCTCGACACAAACTCTCCAGAGCTGTCCCGGTCACCACTCTCTGCTCGTGCTCACTTGTGAACTGCGATTCATCAGGTGACATCCCACCTAACTCTAAGAGGACCCATCGATGTGTTCGTGTCTGTGCTGATGCCTGGTACGTATGTGTCGTGTGATGGTACAACCTCAGCAGGAATGAGCTCCTCTGAGGAATTCTAGTCATCTCCGGGCAGGGCTCCTGTTCTTCGCATGATGGCCCTGGAGGAGAGAAGAGACTGATATGATTTAGACATGAAATTCTACAAATGTTGAAATACAAATGATTAAAGTCATCATATTTGCTAAAGTGCTGAAGTCAAATCAAGATGACTTTGTCTTGTAGGAGATGTAAGTCTGTCGCCCTGCAGCAATGGACTACCAGTCTCGCCAACTCCGATGCTCAGGGAGGCTCATGTGCCGCTAATATCAAAAGCCAAGTCATCTCTGCTGGGTAAAGCCACAATCAGTGGGGTGCTGCCTCCAGACCTCGCCCTCTCCCTGGTTTTCTGCACTCTCTCCTCCTGCAAGGGTGGCACAACAAGACTTATGAGTGGCTGTAAGGCATGTGTGCATCTGATGGATGCAGTGCATTTGGTGAGGGTGACAATCGGGCAGATGCAGCATGAGTGGCACTGGCATGCATTTGAGGACGTGTTGAAAGTGCTACTTGAGGATGTGTACTGAGAATCAGAGGAGCTGACTGAGGTGGTATCAGATTATGAGGATTGGGGTGAGTGGCAGTGGTGGATGGAGGAAAGTGGAGGTAAGGAAGTGCACTGAAATGGACCAATGGGTGCTGCTGAAAGTGAAGTGGATGTGAGGAGTCAAGCGTACTCCATTCAGATGACAGGACAGAGAGGGGTGCACTACAGGATGTAAATAAATCTGCAACTTTGCTCACCTATCCTGACCTGGTTAGGTCATTGAAACATTTCCTGCACTAGATCCATATCTGCATGATGACGCTTCTGCTGCTGATGTCTTGTGCCACATCCAGCCACGCCTTCTGTGTTGTGACTTCAGGTTTCTTTTCTCCATTGCTGGGAGACAGGGCCTCCCTACTGCACCCAACAGTACATCCAGGGACGTCTCGTTGAGCCTTTGCTCTCCTTACTTCCATTACTCTGCTTCTATTTCTCGCAAGACAATGCACAAAACTCCAAACCTACTCCACCATTGCATGTGAACTGGCCCTTTAAATAATCGATGGGAAATCACGTCAAGCGGGTCCGCCTCACGTGCAGTGGAGACACGAAACCTGGAAGTAAAATGATAATGAGGCATCCTGTTGAAATCAGACATTCCTTCATGTCCCATGATGTTGCGTGTTCGTCGCCCGTCATCACCCCCTGCCACCCCACCCCTGTTCCAGTCTCCACGTTAACATCGAGCCCAATGAGCCTCTCAACCTGAAGGAGAGACTGAATCAATATCAAAAATACAGCAATCGAAATCTGAGCTACTGACTGTAATTCAAGCTGAGATTGCTACCTTATCCATTTCTTAAAACAATGGTAATGCCCAATCTGCCAGATCTTGAAACAGTAAAACACCTGGTACAATGAAATTCTGAGTGTGATATTTTGTTGTGAGAAGCAAGCGCTCACTGCCATCAGGCTTCAGTTTAGCATTAACCAAAACTCTAAAGTAGCAGTTCAATAAATCTTATTTAAAGTTTCACTCAACATTGGCCCAGTAATTCGGGTCCCAACGCGTGAGTACGCACGGGGTACCCATGCGTGGACCCGATGGAAGTGCCGGTTTCTTGCATGCACAGCGCATGCGCGGGAAAATGGCACTTCTGGCCCCCCTGAAAGCAGGGGTTAAGAGGTCGAACGCGTGCGACGTATGAGGCAGTGCGTGCGACGTATGAGGCAGTGCGTGCGACGTATGAGGCAGCGCGTGCGCTTTGAACTTCCTTTTTTTTTGACAGGTTTGCCCGTGCGTGAAGGCCTCCACTTTTTACACATTAAGAAAGCAGACGTAAGGACTTCATTTTAAAAGGTAAGTGGTCAATTAATTAAAATTAGAACATTTTTTCCACAGGTTTATTATTTTTAAATATTTACAGTAAGGTAAGTGTATTTTTAGCTCTGATTTTTTATAAAATTATTTTTTCAAAAATTTAAATTATTGTTTAAAATGGTTATTTAATGTTATTTATAGTTGATTTAAATAGTGTGATTTAAAAAAAAAATTATTTTAAGGTTAGGTACTGTTTTGGGCGCCCGGAGTTTTCATGAGTTTGACAGTTCTTTCTGTCAAACTCATGAATGGACTTTTCCCTCCTCCGATTGGTTGCCCGTGGCTCACGTGATCCCAGCCGACTCATCGCACTAAGTACGCCGCTGGGTCACACAAGCACAGCGCGCCGGGAGCTGGACCGGGCCACAGACAGGAAATCCATGCAGGCCCAGGCCTCAACTGTCGGCGTGCAGTGTAAGTGTAGGTCGGGGGCTTGCACCCGCGGGAAGCCCCCAACACGAATTTCTGGGCCATTGTTAGTCATATTTTCTTTTTTATAACAGAATATCCACTCCCATCAAGGCAGTCAGTGGAGGCCATCTGGGGTGCTATTTAGTTTCAGACATTGGTGAACATATTGCATTTGATAGTGTGTGTTGTGTCGGTACCTTTCTACCTAGACACAATTTAGGACTCAGAACTCAGAGATTCAAACATGAAGTGCTTTATTGGAAGGAAAGGAAGTTCTGGAAAGTTCAGAACAAAGAGAGCTAAAACTTAACAGAGAACACCCAACCATTTATCTCCTGTGACAGCGCCACCACAGGTGGGAGGAGAACACACAATAGAACACAAAATACATAACATTTCCTCCCCTCTTAAATGGAAGGTCCACATTATTCCTCAACAGGTAAGTTACTTTCAATGCACTCAACGAACCTAGGGTAGAGGTAGACTGCCTCAAACCCTGACTTTACCCTGGGGTTTATTCTGCCCCAGTCTTGTGGGTAAGTCACTAAGCCTACAGATCCAAGCGTCTTGGAGGCCGCCACTCTCTGACAGGATACCGGCGGTCATCGCTGGCTTCCACAGCAGTAGGCATTGACACAGGCCTGGATGGAGAAGGTGCCTGTGTCAGTCGAAAGTCAAGAGTTTGCACAGGTGGAACAGTCTCTTTGACTTCCTGTGTTGGAGAAGAGCACTGTGGCAAAGGATGCTGGTTTGCGGTATCATCCGGAAACAGTTCAGGCCAACCAGCCGTTGGAGCCTCTGTGGCTGTCTCTGCTCCTAGCAACAGTTGATCTGTGTGTCTTCTCCAGACGACGTCCTCAGCAGTCTCAACCGTGTAAGACACAGGGCCCGTCTGCGCGATCACCGTAGAAGGAACCCATTTCGGTCCAGTGTTGTAGTTTCGAGCTAGGACGTGCTCTCCCGGATGAAACCGTCTCGCCTTGGCTCTTTTCTCTCTCTTTTCAACTTGAGCTTGTTGTTGACAATGGACAACCTGTTCTGCCCTTGGAGGTTTGAGTAAGTCAAAACTTGTCCGCAACTGCCTCTTCATCATGAGCGAAGCGGGGGAAGTTTTGGTTGTGGCATGCGGCTCGTTCCTGTAGGACAACAGGAAGCTGTTCAGACGTTGGTGGATTGAGCCCTGACCTTGCGATGCCTTCAAGACGTGCTTCAAAGTTTGCACAAATCTTTCTGCCTGGCCGTTAGTAGAGGGATGATAGGGCGCAGACCTGATGTGTTGGACACCATTCACATGCAGGAAGGTTGCAAACTCCTGTGATACAAATTGTGGACCGTTGTCACTTACGAGTTGTTCTGGTGAGCCATAACGGCTGAACAACTCACCAAGTTTCTCAATTGTTTTCTCTGCCATGGTAGACCTCATCACAGCGACCTCCGGCCACTTGCTACGAGCGTCCACAACCACCATAAACATCTTCCCTTCGAAAGGACCGGCGAAGTCCACATGTACTCGCTGCCACACTTCTGCAGGCCAATCCCAGGAGTGTAGGGTTGCCAGCTGTGGAACATTCCGGACCCTTTGACATGGGGAACATGTTTTGGCTTTCTCCTCAATATTCCCATCGAGACCTGGCCACCAGAAGTAGCTTCTTGCCATTTCCTTCATCCAAACCATCCCACTGTGGCCTGTATGAAGTTGTTGCAGTATAGGTTCCCTCAGAGGTGGCGGAATGATGACACGGCGTCCCCAAAGAAGACAACCTGCCTGGACGGAGAGCTCATTTCTTTTTGAAACGTAAGGTTTCAAACTAGGTGAATCTCCTATCGCTCTCCCTCGAATGACATCGTCCATTACCTCAGACAGGACTGGATCGTTGCAGGTGTACCTTCGCACCTGAACTGCAGTGACAGGTGCCCCCTCCACTTGTCTAAAGTAGAAGATGTCTATCTGACGAGGCTCTGGGGGAGTAACAGGCAAGGGTAGCCTCGAGAGACCGTCTGCGTTGCCGTGCAAGCCTGATTTGCGATATTTGATGTCGTATGTGTGTCCTAACAACAGTAAAGCCCACCTTTGCATCCTGCTTGCAGCGAGAGACGGAATTCCGGCGTGGGGCCCGAAGATTGAAGTCAATGGACGGTGGTCCGTCAGGAGTGTGAACCTTCTCCCAAACAGGCACTGATGAAATTTTCGAATTCCAAAAACGATTCCCAAGGCCTCGCGCTCGATCTGCGCATAGTTACTCTCGGCCTTGTTCAAGGTGCGTGATGCGAAGGCGATAGGTTTCTCTTCACCCGAAGGCATGATGTGGGATATGACTGCTCCCACACCATATGGTGATGCATCACATGCTAGCTGCACGGGTAGCTTTGGGTCGAAGTGTGTCAGGACCTCCGAATTCAGCAATGCTTTCTTTGATTGGGCGAAAGCTTCGTTGCACAGTTCAGTCCATTTCCATGTTTTGCCTTGACATAGCAACTGATGTAACGGCTTCAGCAATGTTGCTAAGTCTGGAATAAACTTCCCATAGTAGTTAAGTAGCCCCAGAAATGAACGTAACTGGCTCACATTCTGGGGTGCTGGGGCCTCCACGATCGCCTTGACCTTTGACGGCGCCTTATGCAGGCCAGTAGCGTCAATCACATGCCCCAGGTACTCAACTGAAGACTGAAAGAATTCACATTTGTCTTTACGAACTCTGAGTCCGTACTCGTTCAGTCGTTGTAGTGTCGCATCCAAGTTCAGAAGATGATCCTCCTCATTTGTCCCAGTGACAGGGATGTCGTCCAGGTAGCACTGGACTCCTGGCAGTCCACTCAAAATCTGATCCATTGCCCTTTGTAATAGAGCAGGGGCCGACGTAATTCCAAATGGAAGGCGGCAGTACCTGTATAGCGAAGTCGGACGCATCGCTTTCCACCTGGAAGGGGATGGATTCGTCCACTGCGTGCATGGTGGCTTTGGCAATGTCCTCCTTGATACAGTGGAAGGCCGAGCGGGCCTCTGCCATCAGGGGAAAAGAGGTGGATTTGATCAGCGGACGGGCTTTGTCTGCATAGTAGGGGACCCACTGGGCGTAGTAGGAAAAAAAACCTAGGCACCTCTTCAGAGCTTTTAGGCAGTGGGGCAGTGGGAGTTCCATAAGGGGACGCATCCGGTCCGGGTCGGGACCGACGACCCCGTGTTCCACAACACAGCCAAGGATGGCGAGGCGGTCTGTGCGGAATATGCACTTCTCCTTGTTATATGTCAGGTTCAGGAGTTGGGCGGTGCGGAGGAATTTCTCGAGGTTTGCGTCATGGTCCTGCAAGTCATGGCCGCAGATGGTCACATTGTCTAGGTAAGGGAAAGTGGCCTGCAGCACGTTTTGATCGACCATCCGGTCCATCTCCCTTTGGAAGACGGAGACCCCGTTGGTAACGCCAAAGGGAACCCTAAGGAAGTGATAGAGGCGGCCGTTTGCCTCAAAAGCAGTATACTGGCGGTCTTCAGGGCGGATGGGGAGCTGGTGGTACGCTGATTTCAGGTCAATGGTCGAAAAGACACGGTACTGCACGATCTGGTTGACCATGTCAGCTATGCGGGGGAGTGGGTAGGCATCCAGCAGGGTGTAGCGGTTTATTGTTTGGCTGTAGTCGATGACCAGGCGTTGTTTCTCGCCGGTCTTAACGACCACAACCTGGGCTCGCCAGGGGCTGGAGCTGCCCTCAATAATCCCCTCCTTCAGGAGCCGCTCCACTTCGGTTTTGATGAAAACCCTGTCCCCGGCACTGTATCGCCTGCTCTTTGTGGCGATGGGCTTACAGTCAGGGGTGAGGTTAGCAAACAGTGGGGGGGGTGGGACTCTGAGTGTGGAGAGGTTGCATCTGGTGCGCGGCGGGCAATTTGGAGGCTGCTGGCTGCGGACTGTGAGTGGGGGGAGGGGGCCACCGTACGCCATCGTAACGCTTTTGAGGTGGCACTGGAAATCCAACCCCAGTAGAACGGCAGTGCAAAGTTGGGGCAGGACCAGGAGTTTAAAATTATTGAACACAGTCCCGTCTACTACTAGTGTCACCACGCAGTAGCCGCCAATGTCCGCTGACTGGGACTCGGCGGCCATAGAAATCCGCTGGTGCGCAGGCAGGACTGGGAGAGAGCAACGCCGCACCGTGTCGGGGTGGATGAAGCTCTCTGTGCTCCCGGAGTCAAAAAGGCAGTTTATTGCATGGCCGTTTACCTTAACGTCCATTTTGGACCGAGCTAGTTGGTGCGGTCTCGTTTGGTCCAGCGTAACAGAGGCCAGCGTAGGGGTCGGTGTGTCGCTGCTGGTATCAGATGGGGGGGGGGGGGTTGGCGGCCTGCTGCATCCCGGCTAGTGTCCAAGATGGCGGCGTCCATGATTCCCATGTGGCTGGAGTCGTCCAAGATGGCTGCTGCTGCGGTGGTTCGCACATGGCTGGGGAGGCCCAAGATGGCGGCCCGCACGGCCCACACGCGGCGCTGTTGGGGGCCCAAGATGGCGGCTCGCACGGCCCACACGCAGCGCTGCTGGCGTTCGGGGTGGCTTTGGCCTTGCAGACGCTAGCGTAGTGTTCCTTTTTCCCGCAGCCCGAGCAGGTCGCATTCTTCGCCGGGCAGCGCGCTCTGGGGTGTTTGGCCTGGCCACAGAAGTAGCATTTCTGGCCTTGGGATACTGCTGTCTGGCTTTGGGACACTGCTGCGGTGGTTGGGCCGTTGTTGGGCTGTGGCTGGGGTGGCACGGTGCTATGGGGCTGTCCTACCGTGTCCCAGGTTGTCGTTCCCTGCGGCGTCCATGGTGCAGAGGAGTAGGCATCCATGCCCCGGTAGGCTGCGTCCAGCGTTAGTGCGATTTCGGAGGCTTTGTCGAGGGTGAGGTCACTCTGCTCCAGCAGTCGCTGTCGGGTGTAGTTGGACCTGTGGCCCGCTACGAAGGCATCCCGGATCAGTTCCTCCGTGTACTTAGTGGACGTTACCGCCTTACACCCACAGGCCCGGCCAAGCACGGACAGTGCTTGGAGGTATTCCTCAGTCGATTCCCCAGGTTGTTGCTTGCGACTCCCCAGGAGGTGCCTGGCGTAAACTTCGTTCACAGGGCGCGTGTACTGGGTCTTGAGGAGCTGGAAGGCGGCTGTGTACGAGGTCGCGTCCCGGATGACTGAGTACACTCGGTGGTTCACCTTGGAGATCAGGACAGACAGTTTGTTCGCATCCGTTACGACCGCAGTGGAGGCAGTCAGGAATGCCTCGAAGCACATGAGCCAGTGAGCAAACTTGGTGGAAGCGTCCGCTTCCCGACTGTCCAGGTCCAGGCATGCTGGTGTGAGGATCTTCTCCATTATAAAAATTTAGTTAATAAAATTGATGCGCCTTCAATTACTCAAAAGACTGAGGTTAAGCGAGTAACAACCAGGCTTTTATTAACTAAAGAATGAAGGTCTAGTCTCGAGTGGTCGACCCGTCCAGAATACTAAGGGACTGGGAGGTAGTCACTTATATACCTGGAATAGTGGGAGGAGTCAGCCGAGGCATGTCCAGACCAGTACCTAGTGGAATACACATACAGACAGGTATGACAGTGGTTTACCACAATATTGTGGCCACGTTATCGATAAAGAGGGGTTACTTAAGTCCCCAGAGAAGATTGAGGCAGTAGTCAAGGCTCCAGCACCGGAAAATGTGTCACAACTGAGGTCGTTCCTCGGGCTGGTAAACTACTACCATAAGTTCTTGCCAAATTTGTCTACAATACTACACCCACTGAACACCCTACTGCAAACTGGGGTGCCATGGAAGTGGAGTGACGAATGTAGACGAGCTTTCCAGAAGAGCAAAATACTAATCACATCGAAAGAGGTATTGGCCCATTACAACCCGGCATTACCAATTCGGTTGGCATGTGATGCGTCACCCTACGGCATTGGAGCGGTGCTGTCGCACAAATTCTCGGATGGCTCAGAGAGGCCAATAGCCTTTGCGGCACGATCACTAACCTCAGCCGAGCGTAACTACGCCCAGATTGACAGGGAGGCCCTCAGCCTAGTGTGGGGAGTGAAAAAGTTCAATCACTATCTGCACGGGCAGAAATTCACCTTGCTGACTGATCACCAGCCTCTTGTCTCCATTTTTAATCCGAAGAAGGGCGTTCTGGTGATGACTGCGCAACGACTACAAAAATGGTCACTTTTTCTAGGGGCGCACCACTATGAGATTGAATATAAGGGCACGAAACAGCATGGAAATGCTGATGGGCTATCACACCTACCACTGCCTACTGCGGAGGAAGCACCAGCAGTGGATCCTGTTGAAATATTCCATTCGACTATAGTTGAATACCTGCCGGTAACTAACGCTTGTATTGAAAAGGAAACCCGAAATGACCCGACACTGTCTCGGGTATATGTTTTGACAGTGAAGGGATGGCCAGCACATGGCGACTCACTGTTGCCAGCATTCTCGCCAAGGAGAGAACAGCTGTCAGTGTGCCGGGGGACCTTGATGTGTGGATCCCGAGTGGTAATTCCACCCAAGTTAAGGGATAGAGTGCTCAATGAGCTTCATGAGGGTCATCTGGGAGGGGTAAAAATGAAAAGCCTAGCCAGGGCTTATGTGTGGTGGCTGGGAATCGATAAACAAATTGAGGACCTGACCAAGAGCTGCTCAGGATGCCAGAAAGTCCAAAATGCACCACCACAGGCCCCTCTACACCCATGGGAGTGGCCCTCATCTCCATGGCAATGGGTGCCTATTGATTTTGCTGGTCCATTCATGGACTCAATGTTTTTAATAGCCGTGGATGCGCACTCGAAATGGCCTGAGGTCATCAAAATGTCCTCCACCACCACGGAGAAAACTATTGCAGTCCTACGGACCATTTTTGCCAGGAATGGCTTGCCAGAACAGATTTGCTCTGACAACGGACCACAGTTTGTGTCCGAAGAGTTCCGGAGGTTCTTGAAAAAGAATGGGGTAAGGCATTACACATCCACCCCGTATCATCCAGCCACAAATGGATTGGCTGAGAGGTTTGTACAAACCTTTAAGAAGGCAATAAAGGCTATGTACAATGACAACATTCCGCTGCAGCACAAGGTGGACAATTTCCTGTTCGCCTACCAGAATGCGACACATGCAGTCACCAACCAGGCCCCAGCCATGATGTTCTTTAACCGAAGGTTAAGATCTCGCCTGGATTTGCTCAGACCAAACGTACAGAGATGTTGAGAGTAAGCAATTCCAGCACATCCATGAGAAGCCAACAAGGAGCTTCAATGTAGGGCAACCAGTCTTGGCCCGCGACTACCGAACAGAAAAATGGCAGCCAGGAACGATATGCACATGGCAGGGCCCACTAATGTACACAGTGGACGTTGGGGAGAGCATCATGAGACACCATGCTGACCAGATCCTAGAGTCACAGGAACAAGTCAACCCCATGCCTCGCCCATACGTACCTGGTGATGAACCAACCGACGACAGGGGGCCAGAATCGCCTCCGCACCAAGAGCAAGACACTCGGGAAAGGCGCTATCCAGAAAGGATCAGGAAGCCTCCCCAAAGGCTGAATATATAAATAGACTATTTTCAGCTAATGTTGCATGTTAAAAGTGTTAATTGTAATTAGTTTGATATTTAATTGTTAAATGAGTGTTATGGTACTGTTAATCTAAAAGGGGAGGAATTGTAATGTATATACCTTTAAGGAGGGAACTATTTTTTACAGCTCATGTATACTGCAGTACCGGCAGTGACCACACCTGTATATAACCCTGAGTAGTAATCTGTGCAGATCAGTTGCAGTGTGAGCCACATTGAGTAAACACCTGTTGTACCATTCTCCGCAGTCTGTGTCTTATTATACACGGACGTAACAAGGAGAGCAGAGAGAGGCTGGCGGCAGGAAAAGATCTGGGGACCCCTTAGCTGCCCCCTGGTTTGTAGTTAAGTGGCAGGAAGAGCATTTCAGGAGGGGAGGGAAATTCTGGGGTACGGGAGACTGGGACTTTACTTGTGGCGTCTGGAGGAACTCTCCTGCTCTTCCTGGCAGACAAAGGAAAGTTTCACAGTTACATTGGAGGGCCTTTTCTATCTGCCGACCTGCTGCAGCCTGGCGAGAAAGCCGTAACATCTCTACTCGGACTCCAGTTAAAATGCAATCGGGGTTGTATTGATGTACAGTAATAGGTTCCTGATTTGCACCCCTTGCCTGGGTGTCACATCCGCCTACAGATTAAAATCAGAAATAGTGGGAAAGGGTTGGGTTTCAAGCGGGTAAGTAACCTGCTTGTCGTTAACTGCCTACCATCCAGTTTCTGCCGGGCGGGCAGGGTTAAAATCGACTCCATATTGTTTATTATGAATTGTGTACTGCTGCAAGTGCCTCTCAGCCTGATGTTAAATTAAGGGAACATCCATAAGCCGTCCCATGTTCAGAGGTCCAAATAATGGCTGCATTTGTTCAAAGAGCAATGTCACTGTGATTGAACAACGTCCCGTGTAATTTGAGCTTAACCCATGCACTTTGATTGCTTACCACTGGAGTGAAATCAGATCCTTAGTTGTGATGTTATTCCATGACAGAGCCACAGTTCACATTCTTGTTCCAGCTGGTGCTGTCAGTCTTTTCGTCTGCCAGCACTGGCTCTGTACACGCTGTAGGGGAGGGACAGAGGGCTAACAGGGAGAAGGTGAAGTTGTAGCCAGGTACTAGTAACTTGAACCATATGTACAAAGCTAGGAAAAGCTGGTCTTTACCAGAGTCTTTATTCTCTGTTTGCTATTTAAATAAAATCCTTGTTTTTTTTTTAGTAAGTTATTTTAGAACAGTCAGTTCTAGATAAGCCTCTGGTTGAAGATCTTTTGTCCTGTTGGCCACCTAATCCTTTTAACTACCCAGAAAATACAATACTGAATCCTCATTTCCTTGTATAGAGAGTGATATGTTGGTGCTGGTCTAGTGTAAGACTGTGCCTAACCTATTATGTCTTAGCCAAATAATTCACAAAGGCTTCATTAATTACAAACACGTGGAATGACAGTACATGGCGGAATTATTTTTGCATAATGTTTTCATGAGTCAATCCTGCTTTGGCAGAAACACTCCAAGAAAAAGTTTCGACTTCACTCAAATCAAATTAAGTGTTTTTAAGTATTTTTATTTTCAATCCAAAGCAAGCAACAAGCCTTTGTTTTGATTACTCACCGCGTCATTGCTAAAAATTCAGGAGTTTAATTCCCTGAATAACTCTACACTTTCAGATATGAATTTCTTCTTTTGTGTTTTCTCATTCACGTGCTGGTGATACCCCAGCTCTCCAATATTATCAGCTGACAACTCTGTCAGGGATTAGAGAAAAAGCAGGGAATTATAGACCGGTAAGCCTGACATCGGTAGTGGGGAAAATGATAGAATCTATTATAAAAGATGTAATAGCAGAGCACTTGGTAAGCAGTGACAGGATCGGACAAAGTCAACATGGATTTACAAAAGGTAAATCATGCTTGACTAATCTACTGGAATTTTTTGAGGATGTAACTGGTAAAATAGATAAGGGAGAACCAGTGGATGTGGTGTATTTGGACTTTCAGAAGGCTTTCGATAAGGTCCCACATAAGAGATTAGCGTGCAAAATGAAGGCACATGGGATTGGGGGCAAGGTATTGACTTGAATAGAGAACTGGTTGGCGGACAGAAGGCAGAGAGTTGGAATAAACGGGTCGTTTTCTGAGTGGCAGGCAGTGACTAGTGGGGTACCGCAAGGATCGGTCCTAGGACCCCAGCTGTTCACAATATATATTAATGATCTGGACGAGGGAATTGGATGTAATATCTCCAAATTTGCAGACGACACAAAGCTGGGTGGGAGGGTAAGCTGTGAGGAGGATGTCGAGAAACTCCAGTATGATTTGGACAGATTGGGTGATTGGGCAGAAACATGGCAAATGCACTATAATGTGGATAAATGTGAGGTTATCCACTTTGGTGGCAAAAACAGGAAGGCAGATTATTATTTGAATGGCAATAGATTGGGAGAAGGGGAAGTGCAAAGAGACCTGGGTGTTCTTGTGCACCAGTCGCTGAAGGTAAGCATGCAGGTGCAGCAGGCGGTTAAGAAGGCAAATGGTATGTTGGCCTTCGTAGCAAGAGGGTTCGAGTACAGGAACAAGGATGTCTTGCTGCAGCTGTACAGGGCCTAGGTGAGACCGCACCTTGAGTATTGTGTGCAGTTTTGGTCGCCTTACCTGAGGAAGGACGTTCTTGCCATGGAAGGAGTGCAGCGAAGATTCACCAGGCTGATACCTGGGATGGCAGGAATGACGTATGAGGAGAGATTGTGTCGATTGGGCTTATACTCACTGGAGTTTAGAAGATTGAGAGGGGATCTCATCAAAACCTATAAAATTCTGTCAGGCCTGGACAGACTAGATGCAGGAAGGATGTTTATGATGGCCAGGGAGTCCAGAACCAGGGGTCATAGTCTAAGGATAAGGGGTAAGCCATTTAGGACTGAAATGAGAAGGAATATCTTCACCCAGAGAGTGGTGAACCTGTGGAATTCTCTGCCACAGAGGGCGGTGGAGGCCAGTTCATTAAATATATTCAAAAAGGAGTTGGATATATTTCTTAAGGCTAAAGGGATCAAGGGATATGGGGAGAAGGCAGGGACAGGGTACTGAATTTGGATGATCAGCCATGATCTCATTGAATGGCGGAGCAGGCTCGAGGGGCTGAATGGCCTACTCCTGCTCCTATCTTCTATGTTTCTATGAACCTGATCTGAAAGTCACAATGGCTGACATTTGGTACAACAGTATATGAATAATGAGACCCCTGGCATGTGGTCAGTGTAGCATGCTTGGTAGGAGAAAGGTGACTTTGGACCTATGATTCTCAAAGCTCTCCACTACTGGGGTTTTCCTCGTGTCATTTCTGGGTCTGTTGTGGGCTAATGGATAGAGATTGATTGCCATAAGTCGACAACTCCACGATCATTGCATCAGGCAACTACCAGAATGCAAACTAAATGGACCGTGGTCTTTTTTCATCCAGCAATTCCTATGCTCTTATGAATTTCCACTTTTTGCAGGTGCATTTAGATCCTGGCCCACTGAGCAGCATTTCAAAACGTCCTCCAAGCCTAAAACCAATAGTGTTAAAACATATTTTTGAAGTTACAGGAATAGGGATAAAACAAGTCTGAAATGCTTGCATTTTTTTTACATCTGGATTAGCGTTGTTCTTTTGATGTTAGAGTTTAATGACTGTGTAAGGACAAATTATTAGTCTAAGTTTAATTTATCTTGCAGCTTCTTTAGTTTATAATCTCGTTCCTTGATTCTCCTGTCTCGATTTTGAAAAATATGCCCATTTACTCCATGTTAATGATTCACTTCAATATTTTTAAATCTTGAATCCTGGATCACACCACACGCCGCCTCTTCAAGAAGGGACTTTATCATACGGGCTGCGGGAAGAACATTTAAACATAGCCCGGGGGGGGGGGTGGTGGAGGAAATCATTTAAAAATGTGTTTATAAAAGACAGACCAATTGTTTAGATGGTTATATTTTATTGAAAAGGGAAAAAAAACAATTTAGGTGAAATATTAATGGGGTAAAAAAGAAACACACCAGGCTTGTACATTTACCATCAGGGGAGGAGGGCAGCTTTGCCTTTATTCTCAGTTACTTCATGCCATTCTTTATACGATGAAAACGATTCTGAGAGCTCGTAAAAGAAAAATCTGGCACGCTATTTAGTGCTGCCAACATCTGTTTGTACATGCATGGTTGGTTACAAGCTGGATTTAAACTATAACATAAGAACAGAGGAATGAGAAAGGCTAATTCAATCCATCCAGTTTGCTCCTTCCTCCAGCTCCTGTTTCAGGACCTGAGCTGACTATTTTTCATCTTTCCTCTATCCCGTCTCCATGTTCCTGATGAAACAGGAATGAATCCAGTTTCCTCCTAAATGTTTCAACCTAATCAGTACAGTACTTGTGACACAAGTACTTAAAAACGCAGGCTCCAGTCGGTCTAATTTAGTTTGTGGTGTCTAGTTTATAATCTCAACCTTTGATTCTCATGTCCTGATTTTGCAAATTTTACCTGTTCACCTCATGTTAGGTGACTCACTTTATTTTAAAATCTTTCATCCTGGACCATATCACATCCACTGCTGCCATGAACTCTACGCACAGATCTTTGTCAGCTCTGCAGCAAAGGAGTGTGTTGTACGGACTTGCAGGAAGACCTTTCAAAAAATAACTGGAAGAAATAATTTTTAAATGACTTCATAAAAAAGACAGACTCATTGTTGTAGGTGGTCATATTTTATTGAAAGAAAGAAAAAAAATTCAATTTTGGTGAAATGTTAAACGGGTAAAAATATCCCAGAATAAAAGAAATGAAGGATAGTGCACAATTCTCACTGTATTTGTATTGATTTATTGGGGGTCCTTCTTATAAGTTTTTCTTGTGATTTGGATTTTTTTACCCCTTCAATTTTCTCCCCTAATCTCAATAGTAGACATTCTTCAAGTGTGAGCGCAGACAGTCAGCAGGCTATTTGATAATGGGCGGGGGCGGGGGGAGGAGAAACAGGACGTCAGCAGAACTAATCCTGTCCTCACCTGATGCGCACATAGCACAGTTTCCAGCAAAAATCACTAGACAGCAATCAAGCGTAGGAACTCAGGCAGGTTTTCCCTCACACACGGGTGGCTGAGACCAACTAACTCATCTCTGCACTGCCCTGACTGAGATTTGCTAACAAGCACAGATCAGGGATCTTCCTGGTCTGTATGTCACGGTTTCAAACAAGGCAGTGTGTGGGAGATCCTAGTGGTTTTACTGTTTTGAAAGGAAAAATGGGCACTTTAGTGACATACATTAAGTGCGAAAAAGTTCGCACTGCACTTCACCACGTTCAGTCGATCACATGCTTTCTTTAGTTTGCCAGCTTCCATTTTTGTTACTTGAATATGTGATACAATGACCGAACCCACAGAAAACAAAAACCATCACTGCAGCGCAAAAATGTCACTGCACATTATACTGTCACAGGTGTTAAAACCGCCCTCTGCAAAGGGCCCCCTTTCAAATCACTAACTAATGGTTTACAGAATAAATAAGGCCATTTTTTTCTACTTGAAAAATGGTGAATCTTTGTGGGAAATACTTATTCATTAACGGAGGGGGGCTCATTATGGGGGATAAAATGCACTATTTAAATAGTCTGAATAATCACTGCTCTCTGGGTTTTCAAACCGTTCCGAGTCATCCTGTTCTAATGTTAACTGATCCAATTCCTCATCTGAAGTCGAAGGGCGAGTTAGGATAATCCGAGGCATCTTGGGAACAACAGTTAGGATCAGGATAGGAAGTGATGAAGCAAGAAAATCAGGTACAAGTATTAAGGAAAAAAATTGAAATACACACAAGGAAACAAAAAAACAACAAAAATTAAAATTAAGGTGATTGTATTTAAACAAGATACTTTCAACACAAACATGAATAATCACATATTAAAAATATTAAAACAAAAGAATTATACACAATGGAAGGCAGGTGAAAAAATATTTTGAATTTGAATTCATCCTCACTTCAAATAACTGCTGCATCACTTTTAAAACCAGTTTACTATACACCAATAGTTTTCTGCAGGCATATTCCATCTCCATTCTTAATTGGCCCTGCTGAGGGATTTAATGCCTGCAGAGGGCGAGTCTGGCCCTTTAAATAAAAACCACACTGTATGGAAGGAAAGCTAAATGTAAGCTGTGGGAGAAGACAAAGCTATTTGAAAATGTAATGGCGGCTCAGATCAATTCAACCTTCCCCCCCGCCCATTACATTAATATTTTTCAAACCATCATTCAGTCTACGGTTTGCTCGCTTCAAAAGAGTTAAAGGTAATAAATTATTTTGAGATCAGCTACATTACACCTCACGAAACCACATTGGGTTCTGGTTGGTTAAGATCCTATTAATAAACAAGAAACTGCGGAAAGGATAGTGGCTTTGACTTGTTTTCATCAAGTATGGAATGATAATGCTGAAGAATGGAACACTACCCACTCTTCGCATCTAGGATCCTCATCAAGCACCAGTCAAATCAGATATATTTACAGATTAGTTCCAGTTCAGAGCTCTCTCCAGATTTACCTCGAGCCTAACAATAGCATCATGCATCAGATGGACACATTGAATACATTTCATTCTTTTCCTCATGGCCATTTTGTGTGAGGTTGCAGTTTGGTTCTGAATTATGGGCAGTTATGTGTTGTGAACCACTCTCAGCTGCCAGAGAAGAGACTCGTGCCCCATGGGCTTGGACTGGTTTTGAACTCAGTCCTGAAAAATAGAATAGTGTCTCCACTGAATGTGTCCCCCCCAGCCCCGCTTGATGATAAAGCTCATCTAAAATTAGCATACAACATAGCAAAAAAATCTAAATTGCATAGAGCTATACATCATCACAAGATTCTTCTCTTATTGTAATCAAATGATTTAAGCATATATAGAGTTAAAGAAGAAACCTACAGCATCGACAGTTGATCAGTTTTTAAACCCCAATTTTTCCCCATTCACTGCATCTCCTTCCAGTTGGAAGGGAAGAATTGGTCGAACCAATCAAATGTTGTTCTGTGAACATCTAAAAGGATGTGCAACTCAAGCTGGTGTCAGTTTTTACTCATCCCTTGCCCCACCTCCTCCCCTCTTGAGTTGAGAATGCCTAATTGAGATACATATTCTAGCCAAGGACTGGCAAGTGCACCAGACGAGGCAAATCGATCCGACAGTGAATTGAACCTACGCCCTTTGGGCTCAGAGACATGCCATAGACTCCCAAAAATGTCTTGTCTGAGGCCTTGACAAAATATTATGTCAGCAGCAGTAACCAACATTAAATTGTTCGACAACAGAGGTATTTTTCAGAATGGCAATGGAAGAATGCGTGCAACAAAACCATAAAGCTGCTTGTAAAGAACAGATTTACAATTTCATTGCACACTCCCCACAGAGGAAATCTTCCTCACGAAGAGCAAACTGGGCAAAAAACACCATTAAACATAAATTCGCTAATATCTTGCTTTCTCTATCTTAAATTGTTTGCCTTTTTTTCCTGATATAATCCTTCTCCGGTTTAGTTTTCATGATCTAATATTCGAAACAGATTTTTTTCAGCCCCTGATGATGTTGCTGGTGGGATCGAAAGAATATGTTTTTTTCCCCACCTGCTTTCAACCAGTGAAGTTAAGTGCTGTGTCCATCCAGTGGATTTTATGCACTGCGGTGGCCATATTGCTCAGCCACCAGTAACATCTAGAGAACAATGTGCCCCAATGGCTCAAGAAATCCATGCACCACCTGCTGTGGCATTGATGGGCATGGATCAGGAAGGTCCCAGGTTATAACCTCAGTCTGCGCTGAAGTAGTTGGGGGTGGGGGTGGGGGTTGTGGTGTATGTAACCGTTCCACCTTTAAGAGAACTATTTTAAGAGATGCACTACTTTATCTTGGCTGCTGTATACTGTAATACCGGTGGTGACCACACCGGTATATAAGTGCTGTATAATGATTTATTGGGCAGTTCAGCCTGACCTCCGACTAGTAAAGACCTGTTGAATTTACTCTTGTGGTCTGTGTGCAGTGATTCTTATTAACAATAACTAGAACACACAGACTTAACAGTGGCGACGATGACGATCTTACCCTGCGGCAGAGATATATCCAAGGCAGTTTAACGGGCGTCGAGAAGAGGCATCCGCCCTCATCATCCTGCTGAGAAAAGACTCGGGTCTGAAGAGCAAGGAAGAATCCTGACACGAAGCCTTCCATCAGCAACAGGCAGTGATCATCCCTTCTATCACGGTGGTGGGTAAGCCGATCAGCGACGAGCAGCAAGTCGGCCACGTTGGCTGTGAAGTAGGGGAGGGAAAAACGGAGGATATAAGGGCGGAGAACTCGACCACGGCCGGGGAAAAGAGCCGGACAGAGGTCGGGGCCAGAGGCGCTGAGACTGGGGCAGCATGAGGCACGGGAGCCGCGGTGAATGCAAACGCAGCCAGTGTAAAAGACCGGGCTGCAAGCGGGCTGGGAGACGCAACAGCGTCGAGAGAGAGCTCGACCGCGACCGGGGAAAAAGGCCGGGCAGCTACCGAGGCCGCGAGGCGCGGGATAAAATAAAAAAGAAACGCGGAGAACTCAGCCGCAGCCGGGGGAAAGGACCGGACTGCAAGAGGGGCTGGGAGGCACGATTTGAGAACCGCTGGGGAGGGCGAACGCAGCAATACGGCAATCGCCATTACAGCCAGCGGGGGAGAAAGGCAAACGCGGGAAGCCGCCATTTTCGTAGGCGGGGGAAGAAGACAAGCGCGGGAAACCGCCATTTTGAAAAATAAATAAATAAAAATTTCTTTTTGTTTCTCAAGAAGATTGCAAGGATGCCTAAGCGTGGTAACATCAACGATTTCGATCCCAATGTTGAAGATTGGGCCACGTATGTAGAACGCAGAGAGATTTATTGTAAGGCAAATAAAATATCAGATGAAGATAAAGCACTAACCTTACTAAACTCAATGGGTGTGAAGACATACGGGCTATTGAAGCATCTTCTATCACCAGCTAAACCGGCGGATCAGGCTTTCGCTAATATTGTTGCTGTCCTGAGAAATCATTTGAATCCCACACCACTGATGTTAGCAGAACGATTTAAATTTTATGCGAGAACGCAACTGAAAGAGGAAAGCAACGCGGAGTATTTAATTGAACTGCGTAAGCTAGCGAAATACTGTCAGTTTGGGGAAAGACTGACAGAGGCACTGAGAGACAAATTCGTTTGTGGATTGTCGAAAGAAGGAACACAAAAGCGGCTGCTTGAAGAGAATGATCTTACACTTGATAAGGCTGTCACTATTGCAGCATCGCACGAAGCCGCAGCGAGAGGCACTGCGGAAATGCAGCTGAAGGCAGCGGTACTCAGCGTAGATCAAATGGCTTTGGGTACAGCGAAATGTTATCGTTGTGGAAAGACAACACACGATCAGAACCAATGCTGATTTAAAAATCAAGAATGTAGAAAATGTGGCAAGCTTGGTCACATAGCTAAAGTATGCCGGTCAGGTAAGAAGACCAGCAACAAAAAGTCACCGCAGGAAAAGTGCAGAAAGGTACATAAGGTGGCTGAGAAGAGTTCGGATGAACAGAATTCGGATTCAGACTCCAACAGCAAGGAACTGGGTAGTCTGAGAATTCACAATGTGAGTAAGGAAGCTGACCTACAAACTATCTGGGTCACACTTCAGATAGCAGGAGTCCAAGTGAAGATGGAATTGGACACCGGATCGGCGTTGACGGTCATGAATAAGCAAGATTACAAAAGGTTATTCACACATATTCCCCTACGGGATACGGAGATAGTATTAAAGACATAGACGGGGCAAAGAGTATACCCCATCGGAAAGATAAAAGTCAAGGTGGTACACAAGGGCAAAGAACACCAAGGAATGGACTTATATGTACTACCTGAGGGAGGTCCACCACTTCTGGGACGGGAGTGGATCAGGAAAATAAATATGGACTGGCACTCCCTAAAAGCAATAACGGTAGATTCCGGAAAAAAAGATGTCAAACCTGAACGATTGTCCAGAATATTGGATGAGGTTAAAGAGGTGTTCCAACAGGGACTGGGAACACAGAGGAATTACGGCAAAAATCAAGATTGCAGAACATGCAAACCCAAAATTTTTCAAAGCCAGACCGGTACCTTATGCGATACGACCTGCTGTGGAAGCTGAGCTGGAAGGGCTAGAACGTTCAGGAGTACTGTCTAAGGTGGACTGGAGTGAGTGGGCCACGCCCATTGTTCCCGTCATGAAGCGTTCATCGAGCAACAAGCCAGGGGAACCGGGGAAGGTCCGCATCTGTGGAGACTTCAAGATCATGGTTAATCCGGTGCTTCACACGGTGCAATATCCGCTTCCGCGGATTGAGGATATCTTTGCTTCATTGTCTGGCGGGAAACACTTCACCAAGATAGACCTGGCGCAAGCGTACTTACAGATGGAAGTTGAGGAAGAGTCGCGCCAGTATCTCACAATCAACACGCACAGAGGCTTGTATCGATAGAATAGACTGGTTTTTGGAGTGGCTTCGGCTCCAGCGATTTGGCAGAGGGCCATGGAGCAGGTATTACAGGGAATTCCAAGCACTCAATGTTACTTGGACGATATCCTGATTACAGGAGATGATGATAGGAACACCTTGCAAATTTGAAACTGGTGCTCACCAGATTGAAGGAATATGGACTTCGAGTTAATCGCCAGAAATGTGAGTTCTTTCAGAAACGGATCTCGTACTGTGGTCATGTCATTGACCAGGAGGGGCTGCACAAGTCACCTGACAAGATCGAAGCTGTTGTGAAGGCTCCCGCTCCGGAAAATGTATCCCAGTTGAGGTCGTTCCTAGGGTTGATTAACTATTACCATAAGTTTCTGCCAAATCTATCCACGGTGCTGCACCCGCTGAACGCTCTTTTGCAGAAAGAAGTACCATGGAAGTGGAGCGAGGACTGTAAGAAGGCCTTTCGCAAAAGCAAGGCATTGATCACCTCAGAGGAAGTGTTGGCTCACTTCAACCCAACGCTACCTATTCGTTTAGCTTGTGATGCTTCTCCTTATGGTATTGGAGCAGTACTCTCACACAAGTTGCCAAATGGCTTGGAAAGGCCAGTCGCATTTGCATCCAGATCATTGACCTCCGCTGAGCGCAACTATGCTCAGATAGATAGGGAGGCTCTCAGCCTTGTGTGGGGAGTAAAGAAGTTTAATCATTACCTGCAGGGCCAGAAGTTTACACTGCTGACAGACCACCAGCCGTTGGTATCCATTTTTAACCCTAAGAAGGGTGTTTCGGTGATGACAGCACAGAGGCTCCAGAGATGGTCCCTTTTCCTAGGGGCACATCAATATCAGATAGAATTCAAAGGTACAAAGCAGCATGGTAATGCTGATGGGCTGTCGCGCCTGCCACTACCTACTGAGGAGGAGGCACCGACGGTTGACCCAGTGGAGTTATTTCACTCGACCATCATCGAATGTTTACCTGTCACCAATGCAAATATTGAAAGGGAGACTAGGAATGACCCGACACTGTCCCGGGTCTACGAATTGACAGTAAAGGGATGGCCAGCCCATGGTGATCCACTGTTACCGGCATTCTCAGCAAGACGAGAACAGCTGTCCATCTGTCAGGGAACATTGATGTATGGAACAAGGGTGATTATCCCTCCTAAGTTGAGAGAGAGAGTTCTAAAAGAACTACATGAAGGTCATCTGGGGGGAGTCAAGATGAAAAGCCTTGCTAGGGCTTATGTGTGGTGGCCGGGTATCGACCAACAGATAGAGGATCTGACGAAAAGCTGCTCAGGGTGCCAAAAAGTCCAAAATGCACCTCCAATTGCACCGCTGCATCCATGGGAATGGCCTTCAACCCCACGGCAACGTGTACATATTGACTTTGCTGGTCCATTCATGGATTCCATGTTTTTAATTGCGGTGGACGCACATTCTAAATGGCCAGAAGTGATTAAAATGACTACCACTACCTCGGAGAAGACGATCGCGGTGCTAAGAACGATATTTGCAAGAAATGGATTGCCAGAGCAAATATGTTCAGACAACGGACCACAGTTCGTGTCAGAGGAATTCCAGAAATTCCTGAAGAAGAATGGGGTGAAACATTATACCTCTGCCCCATATCATCCAGCTACGAATGGGCTGGCCGAGAGGTTTGTACAGACGTTCAAAAAGGCAATAAAGGCCATGAGCGAAGATCAGATTCCACTGCAACACAAGGTGGACAATTTCCTACTGGCATATCGAAACGCCACCCATGCAACAACAAACCAAAGTCCTGCCATGATGTTCTATAACAGGAGGTTGCGGTCCAGGTTGGACTTGTTAAAACCAAATGTGCGGAGGGAAGTCGAAAACAAACAGTTCCAGCATATCAATAACAAGCCCACTCGGAGTTTTGAAATAGGACAACCGGTGTTAGCCAGGGACTATAAAAACGAGAAATGGCAATCTGGAACAATTCGGGCCAGACAAGGACCCCTGATGTACACGGTAGATGTTGGTGAAAATGTAATGCGACGTCATGCTGACCAACTGGTGGGATCGAGAACAAGGGTCGAGGCCATGGTTACGACAGAGACAACCGTGGAGGAAGTTAGTGAACCTGAAGCATCTACCTCAGAAGTGAATATACCTGATGATGATGGCCTATCCATGGGGGATCAACTAGATGAGTCACCCCAGCAACGAGAACCAGAGACCCCTGAAAGGCGTTATCCGTCTCGGATTAGGAGGCCTCCTCAGAGACTGAATCTGTGAACTGTTTTTACATGAAGTTGTGTATATATGTTATTATGTTATGTTTAATGGGGAATATATACTGTTAAGCTAAAAAGGGAGGATTGTGGTGTATGTAACCATTCCACCTTTAAGAGAACTATTTTAAGAGATGCACTGCTTTATCTTGGCTGCTGTATACTGTAATACCGGTGGTGACCACACCGGTATATAAGTGCTGTGTAATGATTTATTGGGCAGTTCAGCCTGACCTCCGACTAGTAAAAACCTGTTGAATTTACTCTTGTGGTCTGTGTGCAGTGATTCTTATTAACAATAACTAGAACACACAGACTTAACAGGGGTGATTTCGGTAGCTATCCAATGACTCCTACTGGAAAATGCAACCAGATGTGCTCGGTTTAAGGACGCGATTGGGTTTGGCTATGGTGTCGCATGCTTGCCAAAACACACCGTCTAGGGCTCACACACGAGGGGGGCTGGAACTTGTGAAACTTATGGCATGAGCCATACTTGACCATAAAGATAATGTAACATTTGGTTGACAAGCAGGTATTGTTATGGGGAAAATTATACCTTTGGCCATTTTTGATACAGCACCTATCATGATCCGTGTAATACTGCACAGTACACTGTATGCTTAAACATTTTCTTAAGATCCAAGCTAATAATTTTAGTATCTAAGCTAATCATTTTAGTAAAGAATTATTGGTCTTCCACAAGCATATAAAGTTAGAACAAAACCTATTATAGTGGTGGTCAATGGGATAGTTCTACACTTTGTCTAAATCTCCAAGACATAATACCCCAAAACCACAGGAAAACACTGCTACTCACTGGCATTGTATGGTTCACAATACGGAACGAGGTGCTTTTTTGTGTCATCTCACTTGCAGAGTTAACAGTGCAATTCTCCGATGTCACAAATCTCTAATAAAAAATAAATAAAAGAAACGGCTGTTGAGCTATATTAAATATATATACAGTGCTGGTCACAGTCGATACAAACTCAGTACTAACCCCAGAGTGATTGGCTATTGGACTGACTACAGCGCCACCTTGTGGAATCAACAAAGACAGAACTCAAAGCAGCTGTCACAGAAAACAACATTAGCCAGTTTTACTACAGTACCAAGGAATTAGGTAATGGAAGTAAAACTACCCATTTATTTAACCGTATTGAGCTCTTCTTTCTCATCCTCACCAATTCTGGTTTCCCTAATGGCTCAGGGTAGTGTGGCACTGAACCACACAGACCAGAAAGGCCCAAATTCAATCTTTGAATTGTCTAATCTCAGAGTGGTTGCCAGTTAAAATTGTCCTCAACACCTTCAAGCTAAGAAGCAGAAAAATCAGCCAGGTCAACTGCTTTTGATTGCTATTCAATGACCCCCCTAAAATCAGCGTGTGAGAAGATATTCAGCCTCCAGGCTCACATGTGGAGACGGTAAGGGTTGCCAGCGCTCATTTAAATGTACTCAACAAATCTTTAGGTGATGAGGACAAGGGGTGAGAATTGGAATGGAATGGGGTGGGGGGTTAGAAACTAGCTAAAGTCAGAACTAGTTCACTTAATTCAGATGCATGAGCTTTACTTACCAAGCTACTTCCGTTGCATGTAGATGTTGTCCTTTCTTCAAGAAAGACACCCTCCGATTCTGGTTCCTTGTCGCTGGCAGCTGGATGATTTAGAAAGCTGGACCGTTCATTTTGATGAGGTCGAACAGTGCCTGCCTCACCACTGTTCAAGTTGGAGGCAACAGTGCCGTCAGTTGTCACCGCCCTGTCCCTCAAAATAACTATCTTAATCACGGCCCCGGAATTCCTCAGGGCACTCACTGCTTCCTGGTGGGTAACGTTTTGTAGACCTATTCCATTGACCTGCAAAGGCAGAGACCTTGTTGACATTTATTATTAGCCATTTTGGAAGATCCTGTAAATAGAGGACGGTGAATATTACATTATTAAATACAATCGGGCTGACCTTTCTCTGCTCTCTGCCCCATTTCCTGGCAAGAACAGGGCAGCAGCTGCACGAAAAACGGGCGAGTCACATCCTGCGGGCCTCGAAATAGGCATCCATCCCATGGGAGCCTTATTTACATCAAGGCCCTACGCCCATTGTAGGACCCCACTGTGATCTTCGTGGGCCCATTGTTGATACATGAGCATGTCCTGCACCCATTGGTCCAAGTCGTGGAGCAGCCTAACCAGGGACCACCGCAGGCCACTTCAAAAAAGGCCGCAATTTTCCTTTTCCCTCATTTTTGTGTGGCCAGGAGGAGCGGGAGTGTTCTTCCAGGCCCCACAAAAATACTCGGGCCTACTACCAGTCTCTGCGCAGCTCCCCACAGGACCCTCTACCCCCCTCCCCCTCCCACAATCTCCCAGGTCAGTACCGTCAGCAAGCTAGGAATAGGAACCAGCCAATTACCCAGCTTCCGCGACAAGTGCCGTTCAGCGTGCTCAGCTCCTCGGCCACATGCTTACGAGGCCTGGCCACCAAGATGGTTTGGGTCTCCGAGCCTCACTGCAGCAATCGGCCCGATCACAATGCCCGCCACCTGCCCGGTTACCACTGCAACCCAAAGTCACCTGCCGCCCTCCCTCCCGCCAATGCTTATTCCAATAGTGAAAGAGACCTGTGGAACTTACGAATGTCAAAGTCACAGCTGAGTTCGACAGGTTTCCTTACTCGTTGAATAAACATAATTTTCAATAGCTTCACTTGTATCATTCCAGTCAAACAATATTGGTGTTTGACTTTTGTGTGGAATAATTTAAAAGACAACAATATGAAGCAGTGTGTAATAACATCCCAGGATACTTAGGGGCAGATGTCAGCCCAATAGATGTGAAATCACCAGTTGATGATTGAACGTGGAAGTAGAGGCAGCAAAGGATACATGATCTCGGTGCAGGTTTCTTTGATTCAGTTTTTCTTAGCAGCTGATGTTTGAGTTCCATGTGGAATATGCAAGCAATGTTTGTTTTCTGCAAATCAGTCATGTAGCAACAGCAAAGGTTTTTATTTGTACTATTAACATTCCACAATGCTTAGTGGTAGTCACTACAAGGATATTGCCATGACTACAGGTGTTAGTCTGCTGACGAGGAGAGCCAGCACACAGCAGTTGGAAGGTGTTTTTTATTTAATATATTAAAACTGCCCGTGGCGCGTGACAAAGTAGTTCCACTTGGGTGTTGTCTAAATGGGCACATTCCGTGTACGTGAGATAACAGCTGTGTGTCGAATTTTGTTCTGAGCTGCAAGCACTGTGTAACAGTAGTTAACAAAGCTTTCTAGTGTATTATTTGGGAACGATTTGTAGTTATGTAAAAGCAACGACACTAGAAAAGTCAGCTGTGTGCCCTACAGAGGGAACCCTTACAGCAAACGTGTACAGGAAACTCTTTTTTATCCGGCACCGACGTGGTGCCGGTTGATCAAAAAGTCCGGATTACAGAGAGGTATACTTACCAAGGTACGAGAGCCCCGTACACGGCCACAGGTGCAGGAGCCCCGGTTACACGGCACTTGTGCAGGAGTCCCGGTTACACGGCCACAGATCCAGGAGTCCCTGTTGCACAGCAACAGGTGCAGGAACCCCGGTTACATGGCCACAGATCCAGGAACCCCGGTTACACGGCCACTAATATACAGTAAAACTTACCTGAACCTACTCCTGAATTTTGCCAGTTAAGAGAGATTTCTGGATATTTATGTGCCGGTTAAGAGAGTTTCCTGTACTTGGTTTGGTTTTCCTTTGAATATTATTTTATGGATACATTAACTGCTTCGAATATTATTTAACTGGGTCAGCCAATATTTGAAGAGCCACATTTCAAGGTTTGACAGAGAAATGGCCCAAGGGCTGAAATGCATTCTTTACGCTGCATTCAATTCAATAAAACAACCAGCAAAACCTTGAAAACTTGGCTCCAGCAACCATCACGGCCACGGCAAGCTGTGAGCTTACCATTTTTTAAACCTGAAGCTAATCGACCCTATCCATATGAGGCATTTTGAACAATAAGAAAACAATTTCTGCACATGTGCTAACCTGTCCTGCCAGGAAGGTGTTGAAAACTTTCAATTATTTCTGAGTATGAACAGAGAGATGAGGCACATTACAAGTGGGGAAATGCTCAAGGATGGGTACTCGTCCCCTTTAAATGGATCTGAACCCCACTTACCTCCTCACGTATCTCAATCCCTTCTTCCTCCACTAACGCATCTAGCTGCTGCTTGAACTCTCTGGTACTGTTCACTTCAAGTCTTATTCCACAACTCCCTTGCCCGACTTCCCCCCCCGCCAACCCCTTTATTCCTACTTTTTAAACTTGTGTCCCTGGTATCGGGATCCTTCACTGCCTGGGTCAATATTGTCAACTCACTTCATACTCTGGAAAACAACAGTTGGATCATTTCAAAGTTTCCACTTTTCCAATGAGAACACGTCCCACCTCCTTAAAACAAACCAAGCCCACACAGCCTGTTGAAAGTGCACCTTCTTTTAAATAATATAAACTAATTAACATCTCGTGTCAACGGTGGCTCAGTCGGTAGCACTCCTGCCTCTAACTCAGAAGTTGTGGGTTCAAGTCCCACTCCAGAGACTTGAGCACAAAATCTAGGCTATCACTTCAGTGCAGTACTGAGTGAGTGCTGCACTGTCGGAGGTGCCATCTTTCGGATGAGACGTTAAACAGGTGGGTGTAAAAGATCCCATGGGACTATTTCAGAGAGGAGAAGGGGAGTTTTCTCTGGTGTCCCGGCCAATATTTATCCCTCAACCAACATCATTAAAACAGATTATCTGGTCATTATCACACTGCTGTTTCTGGAACCTTGCTGTGCGCAAATTGGCTGCCACATTTCCTACATTACAACAGTGACTAACCTTCAAAAGTACTTCAATGGCTGTAAAGTGCTTTGGGATGTCCTGAGGTTGTGAAAGGTGCTATATAAATGGCAGTCTTTCTTTTTGTTCTTTATCTTTGCCAGATTGTCTTGATATATTCAAACAGGGATGTAAACAGAGAAATCAGCAACGTTTCTCAAATTCTGCTATTATTGGAATGGGGTCAATCTGACGTGGTTACAAGGAGTTTCACAAACGTACCTCCAGTACCATGTCTCCAACTTGTACACCAGCAAGATCAGCAGGACCCCCCTTCGATACTTTTGAAATGAAGATTCCCTGGCACAGACAATACTATGAATCATTATTTGTTACATTAATTAAAGGACAAGTCTTATTTTGCAATCAGAAGCTAGTTAACTCTCTGAATCAGACTGCAATTACATGCGGTAGCGAAACCCTCTGTGTAAATGCGGGAAGCATTTTGTACATCATAAGACAATGAAAATTAGGGCTGTTTTCTCAAAATGCCAAATCCTTTTTTCCCCCCATCCCCTCATATAACAAAAGCAGCAAAGAACAAACAGGTACCCAAGCAGCTTTTCACGAGAAGGATCGTACAATTGTGTGAAATTTCTCTCTGGATTCTAGTTTCAGCAGCCTGCAGTTTTTACACCCAATCATACTTGAGATTAGGGAGAAATTTCAAAGTCTTATTCTTGGAACTTCTGATTAGTTATCTCCATCAGGAGATTTTAAAACTCAGAGTTCCTGCCAGCACAAATTACATGGTCGATTATAAGAAGTCTCAAGTCATACAGAGCAGGAAAGTTTCATGTCTGATCACCAGTCTGTTCTGATCTCGGCCAATAGGGACACTACAATTGGCCTCAGTTTACCCAGAATCTGACACCCCACCTGAGGGAGCATTTCGATGTAGCAGTAGGTTAGATAGGAGAAACACGCCTTACAGGTATACCAAGGGGAGGCACAGTGGTAGACACTAGAAGTTCTCTGCCAGGTAAATATCACCAAATAAATTTGGGGTATTTTATTTCTCCTTGGATGCAGACAGTTTTTGCTGGGAAGGACCATGTTTAGGTAGGAAATGATGGGAGGATGGTGCAAGATGGCAGTTTAAGGTACAGCATATTGTTTGTGGGTCCACTGCAAGAGGTTTCATTCTGCTGCAATACTTGTGCAGGGGCAGGGAATTACTAGAAGCGTGATCAATGAGTACCTGCTGCACCAATCTTTCTGGCTGCACCAGTGCTTCTTCCTCCTCTGCTACTGCTGTACTTCTTTGTCCTGCTGAATGCTTACTCCTCTTTGCACCCCACCTAAACTGTCCAAACAGCAGAAGCTTTATTTTAGCATTCTAATGGTCTGCTCTACAGTATTTCGGTTGAGGTATTTGCCTCATTGTATTTACATTCCACTGCTCTTCAGGGGTTTCTCGGTGGAGTCATTCGTTATTGCTGCAGAGGATAGAAGACATTCTTCAGTGTATATTAGCCTTCAAGCAATGCAGGCAACATAACTTCCGGATAGAAAGCTGCTTCTTGATAATGGGCATCTATTTTGTTATGACATTTCTGTGGTCACAAACCACCGGAATATTAATTAAATGAAAAACGTTACTGTTGATGTCAGTTGTGGGGTTAATGTGAGGAAGGCCTGATACCAACATGGGGTGCCATCTACTATGTCTTGCACTCACAGCAATCCTGCCACCAGTGCATTATCCAACTAATGCCTCCTTCCCAAAGAGAAAGCAGTAAACATAGATGTATCAAGGAAGTGATGGACATTATTTGATTGCAGACTGGCTGACCTGGCAGATATCCCCTGCGGTGGCTTAGAAGGATCCAGTAGCATAAAAGCTTACCGCTGTGGTAACCTTCACAGCTACGGAAAGACATATCCCTGTGGTAGAAGTTGTCTGCCGGGCAGCCTGAAGCAGATGGCTTAACTGTGACAGCCTCTCCAGTGAAGCAGAAGCAGCCGAAATAAATGTCCTCAGACATGTGCAGGTCACAGGGTCAACAAATGCTTTGGGGGGGGGGGGGGGGGGGGCTGGGGTACGGAGGGTGCGGATGCCTCAGTCATTGAGTCTGCATTTGATGCCCCCCTCAAGAACTCATCTTCCTCATCTAAATTGTGGACTGGGATGGAAACCCCCTAATGAATGCCCATCCTCAGCCCTATGTTTGCTGCAACTTCAATTACAACAGCAAAAACAGTGAGGGGAATAGACCCTGCAAAGATAATGCCCTTCGCAGCAACAAAAACCAATGCAGGGAGCAACATCCAACTTAGTCAAAAAAAAAGATTAGTATCAATTTTTCCTACAGAAAGCTAGCTTTAAGGATCGAACCTCAACAGAGCATGTATCCATTTTACATGTGGGTGATAAGCGCCAGGGGCAAAGCTCACCTGAATAATGTGACATTCATTGTGGGATCTGATGACAGTACTATAATTGGCACATTACAAAAGAGACTAGGGTGGGCCTGTTACTTTACTTTGCCATAAAACGCAATGCACTGCAAATCAAGTCTGTGCACTCAAATCCTCACCAGTACACACTGGCCGACCAAAGCTCGGTGCTGCCAGCGGAGTCTTGCACAGTCAGAGCTCAAGGGTATACTCCCACACCCCACAGCCATCTATCACCATCATCAAGGATACCTTTCCCTTTGTATGGGCCTTCATGCAAGGCTTTTAGTGATCTCCATAATAAAAAGTGTTTCAAAAAATCATTTCACAAACTCTGTTTAAACGCGGACGATGAAAATTGTAACCAGGCTCCTGAATAAATTTAATTGTCTTTTAATTTGCTGAAATGGGTTTTAACCTCCAGGCCTGCCCCTGAAGTTGCTCTCCATTCACATTTTGAAACTATAAAAGTGATAAATGTTTTATACAGTAAACCTTTTTCAGGATGGCATGAGAAATATTTAAATTGTTAGCCAATGCTTCTGTAACAAAAACAAAGGTCTTCATACATAGCAGGTTCATCAGCATCTAAGAAAAAACATACATCATGTTTCAAGTAAAAGTTCTAACAAAGGTTCTCTACCCAAAACCCTAGCTTTCTCTTTTCAGATGTTGACAGACCTACTGTATATTTCCAGTGTTTTTCAATAAAGAGGACAAGGAGCCAACTTTATTCTAAAGCAATACATTCTATCCAATTCTCAACTTCGAAGGAGTGCTCAGTGTTTAGCAAAAGGTCCCTGCTGCATCCATAATCTTTGGACAGGACCAGATAAGATATATAACCAGAGTCAAAGCCCCAATAAAAGATAAAGAAACAGAAAGTCAACTGGGCAGATACACACATACAAAAGCAACAATTATTGGGCAATCGCTGGGTCAAAATCCTGAAACTCCCTCCCTAACAGCACTATGGGAGTACCTTCACCACACGGACTGCAGCGGTTCAAGGCGGTGGCTCAAGGGCAAATAGGGATGGGCAATAAATGCTGGCCTTGCCAGTGACGCCACATCCCAGGGACGAATAAAAAAAAAAAAAATCACAGCAGAGGAAGTGAGAGAGACTCACCAACTTATGTTTGATAATGCTCCTGTAAGAGCCTTGGGAGGTTTTGCTACCATCACCACCGCCCACCCTAACCTTGCATGTTACCTCCCAGTCAATTTAAACTGGTCTGGGCACATGTCCCCTACCAACATTCTCCAACAAGAAAGGGTAAATGGCACAGGCAGACCTAGATAGGGAGAGAAAATAAAATACTTCAAAAATGGAGCCATGTAGACAGAACACAAAAACTAACTTGGGCATTGAGTTGAACTCCAGGGAGCAGCACACAACAGCTGGTCACTTCTACATCTGTGAAACGGTGTGCTTCCACCTGGTCTAAAGTATCAATAATCGTAATCAGAAATAGCTCAGCTGAGTTGTCATCTATTCCAGTCATACATACCAGGCAGCACACTACCTGCTACCACACCCAGAATGATTCATGGGTGCTAGTTAATGATTCTCCAGCAGCTACACGCGAGGGCATGAGAAATCTGCTGGTGAAATGCGTTTGGTAATCGGGAATATTTTTGAAAAACCAGCTACATATTCACACAATGTGTGTATAACACAACATATTTCTGCTTTGCTAGTAATATAATTCATTCAAAATTTTCTACCAAAATTCACCATCAAGAGCAAACATTTTCTCCGAGATTGCAAGTCAATTAAATTCATATTTTTTTTAATTTTTTTTTTTTTACTATGTTTAACTTAGAAAAACTTACTTTATCATTGATTTTATATGGAGCCGACCCCTTTCCTCCAGCAATGCTGATCCCCAGAGTTCCCATCTGGCTGCACACTGTAATATTGAGCTTTTAAGAAAAAAAATCAGAAATTGCACTGTTTTTGGTAATGTATTTTTGTGAAGAGTTTATACACAGGCGGTCACTGCAGGTAAATGCCTTGTCTGTTGCAATACCAGTGGCCACAGCTCCCCAAGAAAGAGAGTTTTTGCTCCCAGTTGCTGGAAAGTCGGCATATGGATGTTAGGTGAGAACAGGATGGGCTCAGTCAAATAGACTGGTCAAAATCACTGCCACTGTCATGGGCAACAAATACGAACAAATGTAAAGTAGGGAAGAGAGGAAAGAATATTAGGCCAATCAGTATCTACCCGATTAACTGGACAGTGAAACTTTGTACAGCACCCTCCCCAACCACCAGTAATGCTAATTCCTGGGGGAGTCAAAAGTTTTACCTGTAATACATCACTAGACAAACTTAACTAACCCATACCCCTAATATGCCCCAAAGTTGCTCTCCCTTACCAACTTGGTCAAGTCCTTCTTAAAGCACTGTAGTGTATTGATACTTGCCTTACATCAGTGAGGTCCTGAGGGCTGCTAGCACCTATGGAACTATACCCTGTATGAGTGGCCACCATTATATGGCCTACCTCATGTCAATCAATAGTATAACTTTATCCATTTGTTATATATGTACGCACCTTATAGTTTAGAGAGGTAGTTGCATGTCTTATAAGGACATGTAGAAGTGATTTTTAATCAACAAAGGTAAATAAACCAGCGAATTGTAACGGGAATTTGGATTCAACCCAGGAAGATGGAGCTCAAATAACTGTATACTCAATAGACCTTGTTTCCCTGAATCAGGTTTGCTTGATTTGTAATCACCTCACCTTATTTGGAGCCTTAAAGTTTAAATAAGTGAAACTTTGCTTGTGAACTTATTGTCTTACTGTCATAGAATGAACTCACCTAAAGCTAGCTAGCTAACTGATCCTGAAAGATCCTAACTGCCCCGCATATAATATTTGTAATACTATTTAATTCCCACTTTATAAAACTTGTTTCAAGTGTAAGTAACATTGTTCTTCCCTCCCCCAAGTCTTAGCTGTTCACACCATTATACATTTTTGTACTCTGCTGTAATGGATTTGATATATTTGCTTAACATGCAAGTACTTTTTATTCATTTGTTCATTCTTCTTTCTTCCCCCAAAACCATCTTTTCTCAGTTATTCACAACACAACGAAATATATTTTTTCTCGCAGTTACTTTCCACGGTGGAGGTGCAGTAATGGTTGAGGCTGTTGTTAATGCAGCACTGCACCAGGTTAGGTTTGTCCCCCACTGTTGAGCCTCCAAATGACCAAAACCTTGAACAGGTGGTCAGTCATTCACCATGGTGTCAGCCTGGCTGGCTGGCTGACTGACTCCAGCTGTAATCCCCAAGCTCAGTATCAAAGAGCATCCCTTTTCCACCCAATTCAAACACCAGTTTCACACAGCTGCTGTCTGAAAAAATGGGAGCAATGGTTATGATCTGAAATTGTGACCCTGAGCTTCCGGTCGCCTGTCATTTTAATTCTCCGCCCCACTCCCATTCTAGCCCGTCTGTCCTTGGCCTCCGACACTGCTCTAATGAAGCTCAATGGAAGCTCGAGGAACAGCACCTCATCTTTCGATTAGGTACTTTACAAGCCTTCCAGACTTGAGATCGAGTTCAACAATTTCATCTCATAACCATCGCTCCCATTTTTTTGGACAGCAGGTTCTGGTGATGATTCTGTTAATGCCATTTACACCTCCTCTAGACCCATCTTTTGTTTCTTTACTTGTCCCATTACCACCCCCTTTTGCCTTGCACTATCATACCTTTTGTCGTTTAATCTCTCTTGCTTTCCACCCAATCACAGACCTTCCCTTTTGTTCTTTCCTCCCCTCCTTCTGTTTCTCTCTCCACAGATGCTGCCTGACCTAAGTATTTCCAGCATTTTTTGTTTTTATTTCAGATTTCCAGCATCCGCAGTATTATGCTTTTGATATAGATATAGGATATAATTTAACCTCGAAAATGCTTAAAGATGCTTTTATGTTACCTTCGTCCAAGTTCCTTTGAATCCAGTGGATATAAAAAGTGTTGTTTGGCCCTCGTTTCGCTCTGGACACCTACTCTCTGCACCAGCGTTGTTCAGCGAGTTACACGCCTGTTGTTTGATGCTGCCCAAGGCGCACGTTGGCTTGGTTTGCCTGTGATTATCGCGCAGTGAAGCTCTCATGTGTTGGTTACGATGAAAACCTTCTTCTGTATCAAACAGGCTGCCAGAAAATTTAGATACAGGTTCCTGAAGTGTTAAAAAAAAGTGACGTACCAGAAAACAATGAAAAGAAATTTAGAGAGTTGAAAAAAAAAAGAAAAAAGTTTGAAAATCCTATTTGAAGAAAGACGTATTTATATAGCCGTCTCATGACCTCAAGACATCCCAAAGCGCTTTACTTTTGAAGTGTAGTTACTATTGTAACCCAGTGAATATGGCAGCCAATTTGCACACAGCATGGTCCCACAAACAGCAATGTGATAATGTCCAGATAATCTGTTAAGGTGTTGGTTGAGGGATAAAAATTGGTTAGGACACCAAGAGAATTCCCTTGCTCTTGTTAGAATAGTGCCATGGGATCTTTAACATCCACCTGAGAGGGCATACCGAGCCTCAGTTTAACAGCTCATCTGAAGGGCAGCACCTCCGACAGTGCAGCACTCCCTCAGTACTGCACTGATGTGCCAGCCTAGATAATGTGCTCAAGTCTCTGGAGTGGGACTTGAACCCGTGACCTTCTGACTCAGAGACGAGCGTGCTAGCACTGAGGCAAGTCTGGCACATTTATATGGCGACCATACATACCGGACAATGTAGAAATGTAGATTTTTTTTTGTTTAATTGATGTTCCATTGTGCTTAACTATTCTATCAGCTAATTTAACTGCAGATATATACATTATAATGTATGAGTTTGAGTACATAGAAGATAGGAGCAGGAGTAGGCCATTCGGCCCCTCGAGCCTGCTCCGCCATTCAATGAGATCATGGCTGATCATCCAAATTCAGTACCCTGTCCCTGCCTTCTCCCCATATCCCTTTAGCCTTAAGAAATATATCCAACTCCTTCTTGAATATATTTAATGAATTGGCCTCAACTGTCTTCTGTGGTAGAGAATTCCACAGGTTCACCACTCTCTGGGTGAAGAAGTTCCTCCTCATCTTTGTCCTAAATGGCTTATCCTTAGACTGTGACCCCGGTTCTGGACTCCCCCGCCATCAGGAACATCCTTCCTGCATCTAGTCTGTCTAGTCCTGTTAGAGTCGTTCCATTAGCATTAATAAGTTTTTAAAAATTTGTTCTCGGTATGTGGTTGACGCTAGCGAGGCTGCACCTATTGCCCACCCAAAGTTGCTCTGAGAAGATGGTGGTAGGCCTTCATGAAACGCTGCAGACTTTGTGGTGATGCTGCTCCTGTGTTGGTGTTTAGTAAGGAATTCTAGGATGAAGGAGCAGCAACATACACGACCAAGTCAGGATCATGTGTGACTTGGAGGGGAACTTAGATGTGTTGATGTACCCGTGACATTGTTGTTTTGCCCCTTTTCCGTGGTAGAGGTCACCAGACTGGGTTGCATCGATGCTGCAATCAGGAAGCTGGTTGGATCCAGATTACACAAGTCTTCAGTGTGAAAAATGGGGGCTGTTTGCTGGAGCTGTTGAATTTTAAATTGTTATAAATCCAAGACTAGAGATTACTGTGAGCGATATCAGCAAATGAAACTAGCTCCAGTGATGTTCCTGCTATTCAATTCATGTATTGCTGCTATGAATCCCATTCCTGTTATCTGTACCATCAAAAAGGACAAGAGCAGCACAGGAATCAACCTACTGGTGTTAAATGGGTCAATGCCACCATTAAATTGATCAGGCGAATGTCACGGAATTGCGTTAATGGTTCATCTGCTGAGATCACCCATGCTGATTTTCAGTCTGTAGTGTCTTTTGTCACAGTCTTGGATTTTAATGAACAATTTAAAAAAGTTCAATATAACTATTTATGCGTGCCTTAGAATTAAAGATTGAATTAATTTCATTCAGCAAATTATGCTGCATTTTAATATTATTGACTTGCTGACAACATATAATCATACAGCTCAGAATTCTAGATACAAAAGGCATCAAGGGATATGGGGAGAGAGCGGGAATATGGTGCTGAGATAGAGGATCAGCCATGATCATATTGAATGGCGGAGTAGGCTCGAAGGGCCTACTCCTGCTCCTATTTTTCTATGTTTCTAAGGAGGAGGTCATTCAGCCTATCATACCTGTGCCGGCTCTTTGAAGGAGCTATTTAATTAGTCCCACTTCTCTTTCCCCATAGCCCTGCAAATTTTTCCCATTCATGTGTTTATCCAATTCCCTTTTGAAAGAAGTTTTATTGAATCTGCTTCCACCACCCTTTCCGGCATGCATTCCAGATCATAACAACTCACTGTGTTAAAAAAATTCCCTCTGGTCCTTTTGCCAATTATCTTAAATCTGTGTCATCTGGTGACTGACCCTCTTGCCACAGGAAACAGTTTCTCCTTATTTACTCTATCAAAGCCCCTTAGTTTTGAACATCTCCATTTAATCTCCCCTTAATCTTCTCTGCTATAAGGAGAACTATCCCAATTTCTCTAGTCTCGCCAGATAACTGAAGACCCTCATCCCTGGTACTTTTCCAGTAAATTTCCTCTGCACCCTTTCCAAGGCCTTAACATGATGAAGTATGGTGCCCAGAATTGGACACAATACTCCAGCTGAGGCCTAACCAGAGATTTATAAAGGTTTAGCATAGCTGCCTTGCGTTTATTCACGATGCCTGTATTTATAAAGCCACGGTTCCTATACGCTTTAACAGCCCGGTCAACTTGTCCTGCCACCTTCAAAGATTTTTCTACATGAACACCCAGGTCTCTCTTTAAAATCGCAGTACCTTTAAAATTGTACCATTTAGTTTATGATCTGGAGTATCTCCTTTACTTGGCTTGAATAAAGTGCCCTAATTATGATATTTGCTGCATGGTATCAGAATTGTTTCAATTTATTGCTAAATATCCCTCATGTTTCAAGCTTAATGAACAGAATCAGAAATTATAATATTAAAATGGAAAATTATGCAATAGCAGAAGGATTGGGCATGTTCATGTAAATAGCCTGAATGTGTCTGAATAAAACAAACACAAAACAGTACAAGAAAGTATTTTAACAGGACTGTAGTGATAAACAGCTTCCATATTTAGCATTTCTACAAATTAAATGCAAAACAAAATCTAAAACCTTCACACTATAATTTTCAGGCAAATTTTTGGTCACCTTAGCAGCTATACTGAGGTGTGACAATAAATTGGTAAGGCAGGTGGGTGTGGGAACAAGCAGCTTTATTATTATTATGGTCAAAGGTTACAGGAAGCAAGAGTTTTAAATAGCATTTTCAGATGTGAAATCAGGTGACCTCTAATTACGGCTCCATGTAAGCTAATCATTAGTGCACACTTCAGTACGACAGAACCAATCTTATGGACCCCTGCAATTTATCACATAATAGTCTCTAAACCCTGCTCAATAATATTTCAATGTTACCATACAAACTATCCTTACTTCCTCGTAGTGATCCTCCATTTCCTCAGCCTCCCGCTCAGGGCTGGCTCTGTGACCAATCCACCTGTCGCGGCCTGAAGAACATTTGGACTCTTGTTCATGGAAAGGGAGTTGCTGTTTGGACAGTGATGAAGCCCAGTGTCCACCACTCAAGTCCCAGCCAGGAACAGCACAGATTGTTTGGGATTTAGGACGGCATTTTAAGGACTCCTATGGTCAAGAAACAAAGATTGGAATTAAATATGGTGACTATGCATGTAGAGAAATGAGAAAAAAAAGTTCAATTACAATCTTATCTGAACATCAGATATCATGTCACATGGTTTAAGTGTTTACATCAAAGATTTCAATTTGCATGTGCACGCTGACAGGATATACTGCCCTTAATCACATAATCTTCACCCAGTAAGTCAGGCTGTTCCCACTCACCACCGAAACCAGTAACACAAGAATATTTTGATGAATGCAAATGGTTCAAAATGTCATTCAAATTTTTAACAACAGATTACTGTTTAATTATTGGAGGACTCAAAGTGTTACTACATTGTTATCCGATACTGTGATAACAAAAAAGGGCAAGTATTAAAAGCACTAACAATGTTTCATCAAAATAGAATTTGAAATAATATTCTTTCTGGGGGGTGGGGGGTGGGGGGAGAGCAGGGGGAGGGTGTTTAATCTCAGCTGAGCTGAGCTAAATATACCATAGTAATATAGTGGACCGGAGTTAAATATACTAATTTCATAGTCACCTCCCCCTCAACCGTGGTAACTGTACTGCTAATATAACACACCCAAGGTAATTATACTGGTGATAATATAACTCACCCAAGGTAAATATATTGCCAGTAATATAGTACCCACCCAAGGTACTGCTAGCAATGAAACCCTTCAAACTTTTCTGATTCCACTAACAGAACAATTTAAAGAAGTTTCTCATCAATATTTAGTTTAAAATATTCCTCTTTGTAAATGTTATGATTTGGAGTGAATCTTCCGTGTGCTGGTTAGGATTAGGATCATTAGGAACACTTTCCACGTTTGGTATCCTGTGTCAATCTCGAGCACTCCCACACCAAGTATAACATAGCCAGATGCTAAATAAAGCTGATGTTCTTGCAGATTAATAATGCACCCCATACTGTTCTGGTGTGACCATTTCCTCCTCCCTCACCCCACCCCCATCATCTATTATAAATTGTTTACATCACCTTCTCAGCTGATGTCAATTTAAGACTGGCCTTGTGCTGTAGGCTCGAGCACACTGGGCATTGGGGTTGAGTGTGCCCAAACTCCTTTCATGTAATATAACTCCAAGCAGGCTTTCATCCTATCCTTTTGGGCTGCGTTCAAACAGCCCGTGTAGTGAATTTATTTATTTTCCCCTTCTGTTTAGCTTTAATTTTCATTAAGTTCTTGAAATAATTGTTCTTCTTATCCTTATTGCTGATTCTGACCACCAATTCTTACCAATTAAGAGTGGGTTAAAATGATCCTGCCATGATTTTTTTAAACCATTTTTACACTAAAGGATTTGGAAAATAGTTACATTTAAATACTGGGGTTTAAAGCAAAGTGCATTCACATAAGTTTAAAGGTTTTTAAATACTGAGATAAAAGGTGGTTACAATACCAATGAGCAAGGTATTAAAGTTATTTTCCCAAAGCAATTCGCTATCCTGTCTGGTTAGTTGATAAACATCTCTCACCCATTATGTTGGGAACTACCTGGTCCCAGGGTCATCTGTCACAGACCCTGCCCTCTGGTTGAGAACACAGAGATAATATAGGGACAGAAATTGTCAGGCTTTGAAGCACAAAGCTGCTAGGATACGATTTTGCACAAGCTCAGAAGGTTAGGATGCAGGAAGGAAGTTGGAAATGATTTTATTTAAGTCAAGCTAGATGCTCACTGATGTGGGGGAAGGGCAACATGTTCATTACTGTGCACAAGTGCCAGGCAATGACTATCTCCAACGAGAGAGAGGCTAACCACTGCCCTTGACATTCAACGGCATTACCATCGCCGAATCCCCCACCATCAATATCCTGGGGGTCACCATTAACCAGAAACGTAACTGGACCAGCCACATAAATACTGTGGTTACAAGAGCAGGTCAGAGGCTGGGTATTCTGCGGCGAGTGTCTCACCTCCTGACTCCCCAAAGCCTTTCCACCATCTACAAGGCACAAGTCAGGAGTGTGATGGAATATTTTCCACTTGCCTGGATGAGTGCAGCTCCAACAACACTCAAAAAGCTCGATACCATCCAGGACACAGCAGCTCGCTTCATTCACTCCCTGCACCACCGGCACATCATGTCTGCAGTGTGTACCATCTACAAGATGCACTGCAGCAATTCACTAGGGCTTCTTCAACAGCACCTCCCAAACCCACGACCTCTACCACCTAGAAGGACAAGGGCAGCAGGCGCATGGGAACACCATCACCTCCAAGTCACATACCATCCTGACTTGGAAATATATCGCCGTTCCTTCATAGTCGCGGTGTCAAAATCCTGGAACTCCTTCCCGAGCAGCACTGCCGGAGTACCTTTCAACATGGGGACTGCAGCGGTTCAAGGCGGCAGCTCACCACCACCTTCTCAAGGGCAATTAGGGATGGGCAATAAATGCTGGCCTTCCCAACAACGCCCACATCCCAATAACAAATTTTTAACAAGTCAGTCGTGGCTCAGTGGTAGCACTCGGAGTCAGGTCGTGGGTTCAAGTCCCACTCGAGAGACTTGAGCACATAATCTAGACTGACACTTCAGTGCAGTACTGAGGGAGTGTTGTGCTGTCTTTTGGATGAGACATTAAACCTCTCAGGTGGATGTAATAGATTGCATGGCACTATTCGAAGAGGAGCAGGGGCATTTTCCCCCAGTGTCCTGGCCAATATTTATCCCTCAACCTACATCACTAAGTCACTTTATCTGGTCAGTATTACATTGCTGTTTGTGGGACCTTGCAGTGTGCAAATTGGCTGCTGTGTTTCCTACATTACCAGTGACTACACTTCAAAAAGTACTTCATTAGCTGTAAAGCACTTACGGATGTCCTGAGGTCGTGAAAGGTGCTATAGGAATGCAAGTCTTCACATTTTACTGATTGAATTAAACAAGTCCAATAATAACTATTGCTCTGTATGTTTACTTGCTGACTGAGAAATAATGTCTTATTAAAGTCTAAACAGTCCATCAACTGATAGATTGGAGAAGCACATGCAAGAGCACTTGCACTAAACACAATATCCAATTTATGTATGAAAGGGGGTCGTCGTCGTACGTGTCTTCACACTGTTCCCTTTGGGGAACTGTATGAAGTGGTGGAAGGATTTCTGGCCGCGATTAACGCTCCTTCCGTGACCGTAACCATCTTCGTACCAGCCATTAGGGTGGTTAGTCCTATGGCGGGAGGGTTTTACGGGCTCCCACAACCCATACGAGGGGGGGGGTGCCACCCACACCCACGGACGCAAGTATCCCGCTGGATGTCAACCCAGAATTTAGAGCCGGAGCTCCGACTCCACTTGCCGGGACTGTCTGGAGTGGGGTTCGAAACCTTATGCCTTCTGGCCCAGCGGTGGGGATGCTACCGCTACGCCAAAGGCCCACTCCACGAAAGGGGGTGATGCGTTGTTATATCTCCTGAGTAACACGATTGTAACAGTGGATATTGAGCAGTCTGAGTCAACTCCGCAAATTAATAGATGTGGAATCCACTTATGGAAGTGACTGACACCACAAAACCCAAGAAGGTTTAACCGCCCCCGCCGTCACAACTAAAAACAATTAACAGATTGTGGCACACTAGTCAGGTGGTCTTGCTTTTTCAAGTGTATTTTGTTGTGCATGTTTGCTCAAGCAGGAGTGCATTGGTTTTAAGCAGTGGCAATTTAGGTTAAACATTCATGTCACAAGGTACAGTATGTGTTAATTGTTTAATGTACATAGACATAGGCATAAACACTGACAGCTAAGAGTCATATGGGAAAGCTTATAGCAAAATTATAAAAAATTCTTTATACACACATTTATGATTTCGGTATATTTAGAAATCTATAACTAATGAAGGAGAAGGAAAAGAAAATCCACAGTAACTGCAGTGTAGCCCAGTCATAAAGATACACCCTTCATTGAAGAAAGATTTCAAGGTCTAACAGTGCTAAAACATTTCTATGGAAGCAAGGTATTCTAGACATGGGCTTCTGCATATCTTAACTTCAGGCTTTCTGACAATTTGTGACAAACAGAAAATACTGATTAATTTTAGATATGTTTATGCTCCACTTTCCAAAGAAAAAGTGGTAACGGATCTCCCGTGCTGTTCCTCAGAGTAGGTCAGATAATTCGCTGTTTTATAACGATAGGGAGTGTCAGAACACATTACCCTACGGCTAAGGGACAAATCCGTGTTAAAAAGGACAGGCCAATTTAAGGACACAATGTAATTTGTGTAAATTTGAGGTTAATTACTGTTGGCGAAGGCAGCTTGTAGATTGACAGCTGCTTGTAAATTTCCAGATGCAGGTCAGAAGAAATCAGCATCAAATGATTACTGTACTTTTATCTTTTTTAAATACTGTGTGGCAGAATCTATATATGTATATATATTCATACACACTAGGAGATCCTCAGTGGCATTGTTCATGGTGAGCCAAAGGATATGTTGTTTTATAACAAGAAGGGTGTTATGCCATGTAACATACAGCGCACTACTGAGGCCACTGATTTAAAGTTACTGAATAAGTTAAATTCTGTTTTTATTAAGGAAAGGAACGACTTGCATTTATAAAGCCCCTTTCATGACATCAGGACCTTCCGGAGCTCTTTACAGCCAATTAAGTACTTTCTGAAGTGCAGTCATTATTGTAATGTAGGAAACACGGCAGCCAATTTGTGCACAGCAAAATCCCACAAACAGCAATGAAATAAATGACCAGATCATCTGTTTTAGTGATGTTAGTTGAGAGATAAATATTGGCCAGGAGAACTCCGCTGCTCTTCTTTGAAATAGTGCCCCGAGTGGGCAGATGAGGCCTTGGTTTAACGTCTCATCTGAAGGACAGCACCTTCAACAGTGCAGCACTCCCTCAGAACTGCACTGAAGTGCCAGCCTAGATTATGTGTTCAAGTCTCTGGAGTGGGACTTGAACCTGCAACCTTTTAACAGAGGTGAAAGAGCTACCACTAAGCCACAGCTGACACCTTGGTTACATGGCATTTTGAGATTTTCAGCTCTGTTTTAGGGATCAAATTCTAATGCAGGCCCTTGAGAGGGTGCAGAGGAGATTTACCAGAATGGTCCGGGAATGGGGGGATCTTAGTTACAAGGACAGGTTGGAGAAGCTGTATTTGTTTTCATTAGAGCAAAGGAGATAAAGGGGTGATTTGATAGAGGTGTACAAGATTATGATGGGTTTGGATAGGCTAGACGGGGAAAGATTGTTCCCACTAGTTGATGGTACAAGGATTAGGGGACACAGATTTAAGGTTTTGGGCAAGAGATACAGGGGGGACGTGAGGGAAAACTTTTTTTACGCAGCGACTGGTGACAACCTGGAATTTGCTGCCGACGGAAGTGGTGGAGGCGGAGACAATCAATGTTTTCAAGGGGAGACTGGATAGGCACTGGAGGGAAATAAACTTGCAGGGCTACGGGGATAGTGTGGGGGAATGGGACTGACTGGATTGCTCTACAGAGGGCCGGCATGGACTCGATGGGCCGAATGGCCTCCTTCTGTGCCGTTATGACTCTATGACTAATTATACCCAGTTATCTTGGAAATTTGCAAGTTGATCATTATCACATGTTGCTTTACTGATGAGCTCAATTTCTACATCAACTTTTGTAAAGCCCAGCATATATTGTAAAATGGTATGTGGTATCGATCAGGTGAGGTAGGTTTGTGGAGTTTTTGTAGCATGGGGTGGGGGGGCGGGGGGGGGGGGGGGGGAAGAGGGGGTCCTGGACATAATCTTTAACATTGGGAGAGGGTTAGTTCAGATTATGCTGGAACTCCAGCAGGCAACAACAGTTTTCATCTGAAACAGTTTTAGTCAGAAAAGGTTCCAAAATTTCTTTCTTTTAGTCAGACAGCTGCATTCATTACAATTTTTTTTAAATCTGAAAGTATAAACAAAGCACAGTTACCCATAATTAGCCTTTGTCTTTGTGAAACATTTATCTGAAAAGCTTTCAGAATTAGATTCCAGTTTGTTTTTACTCAAGGGGGGGAAAAAAACTCAATGAATCATTTTATAACACGGGGAAAGACACCAAGAAAAATAAAATACTCTATTAACAATCACTGTTTTCAAAGGCTAAGTAACTATCAATAAACAGTATTTGTCTTTGAATTTCAACAAAGTACAGATGGTGGCAAAGTTCACTCACTCACGCTCTGAATTAAAAATTAAGCAGTTGATGATAAAATGTGAAACTTAACCTGAAAAAAAATCAATGTCAGAAAGCTCCTTACACTGAAACTGCACACACTCAAATTGTGGGAACTTCCTTCGACAGATGGAGCGATAGTTGTAGGAAAAAAAATCAATTCTAAGCCCAGCTTCTGAAAGGCCTTCAACAAGCAAACACATTACTGAAGCTATTCAACAACACAAAAAGACAATTTAATGTTTAAGTTTAATCAAGTTATTGTACTTTTATTGATGGAAGACTAATTGTAAGCCTGTAATCAAGCAGGCTGAAGTGAGAAATGGCATCTTAAAGTATTTTGAACAATTTGATTGTTACAAACCTTTCTTCTGTTGACAGGCTCTGTAGGTCATTCAGGATTGCTCATTTTCATAAGTCCTCAATGGTTTTCATTGGTAGTTTCCCAGCTTTTAATTTGCACATTCACTATCTTCTTGGTTCTGATTTGTCACTGAGCCAATCAACAAAGGATGATGCCAGAGTGTGACAAGTGGTGCATGCAAACGTACTGATTTTATGTTATAGATAGGTATTTAAAACATAGTACGACTGCATGTCATTTCCTGTTGTCCATCACCGTCACTTGACAAAACCATCACATTTCTTGTGTCACACTAGCTCATGCAACTTTTTGGCACAAATACACTTCTTTTGCTGGAACCTTAAGGGTAAAACAAAGATTTAATGTTAAATGTAAAAAACATTTTAAAAAGTGAGAGACTGTACGAGTGAGAGTAAGCAAAGGCGAGTAAGAGAAAATGACTGAATTTTGTGCACACTTCTGGTGCGAGATGTCCCTCTGTAAAATTGCTACATGGAACGCTGATTTACTGCTGGAAACAGGGCGAAACATAGTTGAATTTCTCAGCATAATGGAAATAAAGATGGCTGCTGTAACCATTTAGAATACATTACAAAACATAGGGACCCTCTCTTTTCCAATTTTTTTTTCAGCTGTACCTGCATACTCAGCTCCCTTACAAAAAGAAAATACTGCTGGAAATCTGAAATAAAAAACAGAAAATGCTGGAGATACTCAGCAGGTCAGGCAGCATCTGTGAAGAGAGAAACAGAGTTAACGTTTCAGGTCGATGACAGATGCTGCCTGACCTGCTGAGTATCTCCAGCATTTTCTGTTTTTACTCAGCTCCCTTCTTGTACTTACCAACTATATTTACAGATCAGGTAGTATATAGTACACACTGAGGTAACTTGGAAAGCAAAGACAAAGAGTTGAAGAGTTCATACTTCAATTTGTATTTATACAAAATATGTTAACTGCTCCTTGCACCAGGGGGAGTGTCAGCAGCACCAAACACAGGACAGACTTGCAGAGGGTCAAAGAGGAGGGTGAAGGAGGCCTTACAGCATGTGGATGTTTCACTACAGGATCTCTTACCTCAACAATGTAGAGGAGCAGTGTGTGAGGAGGCTGTGCTTCAGCAGACAGGCAGTCACTGGCCTAGATCACCTGTTGCAACAGGAATTGGAGCCAAACACCAGGGTGCACACAGCACTGCCTGTTGCTGTGAAGGTAACCGTGGCTCTTAACTTCTGTGCCACAGGCTCATTACAACAACAACAACTTGTATTTATATAGCACCTTTAACGTAGCAAAACGTCCCAAGGTGCTGCACAGGAGTATTACAAGACAAAAAATTTGACACCGAGCCACATAAGGAGAAATTAGGGTAGGTGACCAAAAGCTTGGTCAAAGAGGTAGGTTTTAAGGAGCATCTTAAAAGGAGGAAAGAGAGGTAGCGAGGTGGAGAAGCTTAGGCAGGCTACAACAGGTGACATAAGCAATATCAATCAATTTGCTGTCCATACAACCATCAAGCAGGTGAAGGATGTCCTCTTCACAAGGAGAGTAATTCACACCCACCCAAATGCAGGGCGATCAGGAGAGCACGCTTGGATTTTCTTGTATCGCTGGGTTTCCCCAGGTCTTATTGACTGCCCACATGCTGCCCTGCATTCTCCCCATCATGAACCAGCCACGTTCTATAACTGGAAGAGGTTCCACTCCCTGAATGGTCAGCTGGTCTGTGAGCACAGGCAGCGAATAATGCAGGTCAATGCCCAGTTTCCTGGCAATAGTCATAATGCCAGTCCTCGAGCCCCGTTTTCTACCCAGACCTGCGGGTGGCAGGCTGGTTCCTTGAAGACGGTGGGTGTCCCTCTACACCTGGCTCATGACTCCTGTCGGGAACACAGCACAGATGCTGAGCACTGATACAATGAGTCGCACTCAAACCAGAACCCTCAGAACCATTCTCGGTGCATGGACCGATCCAGAGCAGCACAGGCCCGAGCGAGTCTCCAGATTTGTAGTGGTTTGCTGCATACTCTGCAACAACGCCATTCAGAGGGGCCAAGCCGTGCAGTTGCTACAGGAGGGGATGAGGAAGGAGAGGATGATGAGGAAGACCAAGTGTTGCCAGGTGACAGAGATGTAAAGCTGTAACAAAATATTGAGATGCGCAACAAAATATTGAGATTCTCTGAAGCAAAGCATCCCCCAGCGCACCAGCAGTCACATTATTTGACCCACTTCTTCCACTCACCTTCTGAATGCTGTCCAACATTACTAACTCATGTACAAAAGCAAAATACTGCAGATGCTGGAAATCTGAAATAAAAACAGAAAATGCTCAGAGGAAAGATCATCGGCCGGAAACATTAACCCTGTTTCTCTCCACAGATGCTGCCTAACCTGAATATTTCCAGCATCTTCTGTTTTTATTACTAACTCATGTGTTCCTCTTACATGACTAAGATTATGACGACCAACATCAATGCAAAAAAAAAACCCTCTTGTACATTCGGGACTAAAAAAATGTTTACATCTCAATGTTGAACTGAGATCACTCTAGGGTAATCCCTTAGTGCCTGGCCTCAGCACTCGTTTACCTATTCTAGTGCTCCCCTATCCCAGGAGCCTGGGAGGTGGAAGGCTGCTGATCATACCCCGAGGGCACTTGAGATGGTCGTAGTGGGCAACCTCCAGCAGCTGTTGAGGGCTCAACTGTAGACTGTTGTATCTCTGTGCCGGTCAGGTCTGTCTGGGCCAGCTGGCTGCACGGAACCAACAATGGCACTGCATCAGAGGCTGGCAGAAGAGCAGGCGTACTGTCATCCTGAGAAAGGACAATATGAGCTTCTCCCATGGAGCCAATGCCACCATCATGGTGCTGCGTCTTTACACTCCCACTGCTCTGCACAAAAACAGAGTGAAGGAGTGCAGTGATTCTCTAGGAGCCCTTATTCATGTTCTCCTCACTCCTACCAATTTTCTCCTTCATGGATTGCAAGCCTGAAGAGATGCTGGACCCTAGCGCCACGATGGCATCAGTCCGAGTTCCCGGCAAAGTTGTCAAGGCTCTATCATTGTCGGCCCTGCTGCAGAATTCATAGAGCTGACCACTTGCTCCATGATTGACTGCATGGTCCCAATGCCGTGGTGGTTGACCCCAAACAAGCATAAACTGGACTCCTCCATGCCCTCTGCCACTGTGGGCAAGCTCACTGGCAGCGTGCCCAGTGCACTTAAAAGGGCCAGGAGTATAGAAATCAGTCTTTGAGCACAGGCTGTGCCCTTGAGATCTTCATCTGTGCCCTCCACAGCAGGGCTGGGATGAGAGTTCTCCCTCCAGCGAACTGCTTCCTGGGCCGTGTCATGCTCCTGCACACTAGTGCTTGGTGAGCCTCCCAATGCAAATCCCGCCAACCTATCCTATAAGGTATGAGTAATGCCAGTCTCTGAACCAGCACTTGCTAATATCAGTTTTTTTTAATTCATTGATGGGATGTGGGCGTCGCTGGCTAGGCCTGCATTTAGTGCCCATCCCTAATTGCCCTTAAGATGGTGGTGAGCCGCCACCTTGAACTGCTGCAGTCCATATGGTGTAGGTACACCCACAATGCTGTTAGGAAGGGAGTTCCAGGATTTTGGCCCAGCGACAGTGAAGGAACGGCGATACAGGTCCAAGTCAGGATGGTATGTGGCTTGGAGGGGAACTTGTAGGTGGTGATGTTCCCATGCGTCTGCTGCCCTTGTCCTTCTAAGTGGTAGAGGTCGCGGGTTTGGAAGGTGCTGTTGAAGGAGCTTTGGCGAGTTGCTGCAGTGCATCTTGTAGATGGTACACACTGCAGCCACAGTGCGCCGGTGGTGGAGGGAGTGAATGTTGAAGGTGGTGGATGGAGTGCCAATCAAGCGGGCTGCTTTATCCTGAATGGTGTCGAGCTTCTTGAGTGTTGTTGGAGCTGCACTCATCCAGGCAAGTGGAGAGTATTCCATCACACTCCTGACTTGTGCCTTGTAGATGGTGGAAAGGCTTTGGGGAGTCAGGAGGTGAGACACTCGCCGCAGAATTCCCAGCCTCTGGCCTGCTCTTGTAGCCACAGTATTTATATAGCTAGTCCAGTTCAGTTTCTGATCAATGGTAACCCCCAGGATGTTGATAGTGGGGGATTCAGCGATGGTAATGCCATTGAATGTCAAGGGGAGATGGTTAGAGTCTCGCTTGTTGGAGATGGTCATTGCCTGGCACTTGTGTGGTGCGAATGTTACTTGCCACTTGTCAGCCCAAGTCTGAATGTTGTCCAGGTCTTGCTGCATATGGACACGGACTGCGACAGTATCTGATGAGTCTCGAATGGTGCTGAACAGTGCGCAATAATAAGCGAACATCCCCACTTCTGACCTTATGATGGAGGGAAGGTCATTGATGTAACAGCTGAAGATGGTTGGGCCTAGGACACTGCCCTGAGGAACTCCTGCAGTGATGTCATGTGATTGAGATGAATGACCAACAACCACAGCCAACTTCCTTTGTGCTAGGTATGATTCCAACCAATGGAGAGTTTGCCCCTTGATTCCAATTGACTTCAGTTTTGTTAGGGCTCCTTGATGCCAGTGTGTCATTGTGACTGCTGCCATCTTCCAGCTCCTCAACCTCTGGTCGCTCTACATTTGCTTCACCCTCCACAAGGACTTTCAGTGCTGCATCCAAGATGCAGGGGCCTTTGAAGCTTCTTCTTGGCCTGCCATGTTGAGAAGCTACCTTCCAGTTGCCTGCAGCCAAAGTGCACCACTCCTTTAAGAGGTGCATTCTGCCTTTAAATTGTTCCAGGAACACACAATAAACATGTCCTAATTAAGCGAGTTGCCAATGAACAGCATGTAAAGTGCTGCCAGCCCTCCTATTTCCTGATAATATGGGCACTTAACCAATTTTACTTTGAATTTCGCCCACGTGATTAGGCGCCAAGCCTGCACCCAAAAACTGGCCCAGAGGAATTTCTACCTCTCATTGTTCATATACACAGCAGCAAGCTCCCAGAGGACTGTACCATTGCAAGCTTGGAGAAGATTCTGAATAAAAGTTGTGGTTTAAATATGTAAATTTAAAGTAGAATTTTTTTTATACTAAAGTACTGTTGCAGAGATATTTGGGGAAAAAAGTTGCTAATTAGTTTAAGCAACGTTAACATGCAGGTACAGCAAGCAATTAGGAAGGCAAATGATATGTTGGCCTTTATTGCAAGAGGGTTGGAGTATAAGAGTAAGGAAGTCTTGCCATAATTGGGCAGGGCTTTGGTGAGACCACACCTGGAGGACTGTGTACAGTGTTGGTCTCCATACCTGAGGAAGGATGTACTTGTCTTCCAGGGGGTGGCAATGAAGGTTCACTAGATTAATTCCTGGGATGAAAGGGTTATCCAGTGAGGAGAGATTGAGTAGAATGGGCCTATACTCTCTGGAGTTTAGATGAGAGGTGATCTCACTGAAACATATAAGATTCTGAGGGGGGATTGACGGGGTAGATGCTGAGAGGCTGTTTCCCCTGGCTGGAGAGTCTAGAACTAGGGGGCATAGTCTCAGGATAAGGGGTCGGCCATTTAGGACTGAGATGAGGAGAAATTTATTATTCACTCAGAGGGTTGTGAATCTTTGAAATTCTCTACCCCAGAAGGCTGTTGATGCTCAGTCATTGAGTATATTCAAGGCCGAGATCAATAGATTTTTGGACTTGAAGGGAATCAAGGGATATGGGGGTCGGACGGGAGAGTGGAGTTGAGGTCGAAGATCAGCCATGGTCGTAATGAATGGAGGAGCAGGCTCAAAAGGCAGTGCAGCCACTCTTGCTCCTATTTCTTATGTTCTAAACTTTTGAGTTTTATATATTTCTTAATTTTCACTATTAAAAACCCCACACTCTAAACAAATGGAGCGTAAAGATTTAGAGTTGTTCCCCACATATTACATGCAAACTATATATACCTGCGCTATGTTAATCGATCTCTGAAAGCACTATTTATTTCCAAAAACCACCCAATAGCATAATCTTTGACATTGCAAGAGATCAGTTAATAACAGTAGCTCTCAAAAATTAATTATGAGGTTATCGAAACAAAGTTGCCGACAATAATTCAGCTGGGAATGTATAAATCATAAAACAGGAATCCATTCTGTACAATTCCTAACAATAATATCTTATCAAAGAAATCTTGCGTTTGCAAAATGCTGAGTGGAACTTTAGTGCAGACTATTAGTAATTGCCATAATGGAAAATATTCTGGAGACACGCATGCTATGTGACAAGCATAAGAAGCAAATTAACTGAGGAAGTATTTTTTCATTTGCTTATGGGATCTGGGCGTCGCTGGCAAGGCCAGCATTTAATGCCCATCCCTAATTGCCCTGGAGCAGGTGGTGAGCCACCTGAGGAAGTGCACTGGATTTTAACGTGGAGAAAATGTAATTGTCACACACCAGTAAAGGAAACTTGCATACAATAAAGGAACCAGCAAGTCAAATAAGGGTTGGGAGCAATTATTGACCATGCAACAGTTTCCAGTCACAGCAAATCTATGAAATTAAGTTAATCAATTACTTGGCTGCACCTTAAAGCCATATAAATACAAGAAAAACAAATTATTCTCACCTTGTACAAGTCACTAGGGAAGCCATATTTGGAATGTGCAATTTGGGCTATCTTGTTTCAAAATGACACTGGTACATCAGGAGAGAGAGAGAGAGAGAGAGAGAGAGAGATAAAAAGAGAGAGTAGCGAAAGAGGCAAGTGATTTCAGAGCTGGGGCTTTGAGCTCCAAAGAAAAACTCAGAAGGAGACGGGCGGGCATGATGTAGGTTTTTAAATACCGAGAGGATTAGATAGTGTACATGTAAGCAGGACATTGAACGTGGACAGTGATAACAGCACAAGATAAATATAAAATGAACAAGCTGCAAAGACTGGAGGATGACAGATATATTTAAAATTCAAATTGTTCAAGGAAAAAAAGCAATGCCACCATAGTGTTTGATTTTTCAAAAATAAATATGGTTCACAAGGCTAAAGTGGTTAATAATGTGCTGGTTATCATTTTAAAAAGGACAGATGCTTATATAGCTAGAAACATTGTGTGAATCACACATACCTTACTGATTTTGTAGAAGCAGGCTTTTGCCGGTTGCATTGATGATTGTACTCTTCCTTTTCCTACGGTTCACACCACATGCATCTTATAACTGAATATTTGTTAAAAATAATCCGGTGTCAGCCGTAGCTCAGTGACAGCATTCTTGCTTGCAGCAGAAGTCTGTGGGTTCAAGTCCCACCCACCCCGAGACTTGCGGTACAGATTCTAGGGTGGCACTTCAGTGCTGTACACGTGGCACTATTCCGAAGAGCAGGGGCGTTATTCCAGGTGTCCTGCTCAATATTTATCCCGCAACAATCATCACTAAAACAGATTATCTGGTCATTATCACATTGCTGTTTGTGGGAGCTTGCTGTGCGCAAATTAGCTGCCAGTATTTCCTACAACAGTGACTATACTTCAACAAAAGTGCTTCATTGGCTGTAAAAGCGCTTTGGGACGTCCTGAGGTAGTGAAAGGCGCTTTATAAATGCCAAGTCTTTTTCTTTTGAAATCTGATCAAATGGATCTGAAACATTGTTCTTTCTCTGTACATGGACTGTACTTTAATATAATGAACAATTACAATATATTGTGCCACACGGTAATAAGATTCACAGTGCAATGTAAATTAATTAATATGGGAGCAAAGGTTGCTTACCCTGTGGCGTTATCATCGTTCTTTAAATAAGGACCTCCCTCCCACACCATAGAAACATGCCTAAACTTTGGTGCTCAGTACCAAGTCATGAATCAAAAGAGTCCGAGATACAGATTCTGATCACCACCCCCACTCCCTCTGCTCATTGCCAAGATCACCAAACATAGCTGATGGAGCCAGTACAGGGAGCTCAGAATGAGCTCCACTACGTGTACATTCTGCAGAAACCAGATGATCAGGGAAAGGGAGGAAACACAGAGAGAATTCAAAGTTAAAGGAAAAGAGAAGTTGTCTGCTTCTACATGGATGTGTCTCCTATTTCAGGAACATTGCTAAGGGTTCCCCGAGGATGCAAACAGGTCAATTTTCAATTGCAGAATATTCTTTGAATAACCCTAGGATTGACTTTCCACTTGTAATAGGACTTTGCTCTCTAGTTGCTCACTCCCACAAAGTGAAGGGCCAAGAGAAATATTCCTTCGGCTAGTCATATTGGGACAGAAATTCCAATTTTGAGAGTATGAAACAGGAACAATGGCAAATTTAGCAGATCGACAGCCCACGCCTCATTTGCCTAGGCCGCTGCTAAATTCATCGGGGCCTTTTTTTTTTTTTTTTTAAGGCGGCCCTGGCACTGCCTGTAATAAGTGCGGGCCTCATATCAATATTGAAATGAGAGTCCTACAACCACTTCTGGGAAATTTGTTAAGACTAGTTAGAGCTTGCACTGCACAAGCTCTAACTAGTTTTTCAGGTCTAACCAGTGGTCCTTAAAGGGACCGTTGAAAAAACCGGCAGATAAGTTTAAATAAAAAGTTACCTTAATGTGGAGCCAGACAGGGCAGGTGTGCTACTCCGGTCTCAACATTACTACTGCGAGCGCTGCCGGCCCATACTCGACCCCCCTCCTATTTGACCTCCTTTCCCCAGGACCTACCTGTGCGGGCCAGCCAAAATTTGAAGGACCCGGACCAGCGACTGCAGTTCAACTGATTTATTCCAATATAAGGCCTCGCAGACAAATTTAGAAATTCTCTCTTCTGCCACATGAGTCCGCCGCATTGATCATTTCGCGCCCATTATCGGGTGCAATCGAATTTAGGCCCCACTGTGCCTTGACTTATTAATTGGGAACAAAACAACTCAGCTTGCTGATGTAATGGATGAGAGAGTTATCGTCTTTTCCTGGGTAATTAGCAGAGAATGCACAATGAAAGCATTTGAATTATCACACGGACTGCACAAATGTCCCCTTCCCTTTGCCCCTATTTGTCTTGAATATAAGGCCCCCCCCGCACACATCATCAGTCACTGGTCATTATGACTTGAAGGGGATATTTCTGGGAGATCACCATTAATTGCCAGATACACACAAATTTGCCACAGACATAGGTGTGCAGCGGTTACTGAAAAGGTACATGGTAAAGACTCTGGGAGCCTGGGAAAGGCCAACAGGAATAACTCTGTATTGGTAACTTACACCCTGAAAATGAAATTGTTGCTGGTAGGGTTGAATTGCTGCGTGAAAATATGTATTCTTCATATCTATGGTCACTCACCAATTCCCCGGTAAGCACTGCTTGCATAATGTGCTGCACTCTCGCACATTCCAGAGTCCTATTCGGAAAACCAATACAAGTTTGGTAACTGAAGAGGCGTAATTTGAACAATTGTCATAACCACTAGCAACAGCTAATTCAGTCTCTTCTACCCCTTGGCTGTACAACAGCCTTTGAATTATGACTGGCTCTTAATTGTCACTTAACACCGATAACAGATTAATCTCACTAATGAGGCGTAGCTGGTTGAAAAGTCTTGTACATGACCGTGCCACCCCCTTCCGTCCCTATATGGTCTAATGAAGAGTAACACCCAAATCATCAGTTGTGTTATTTCCAGAACCAGAAAGTTGGACAAGTTCCTACAGTGTATGATGGATGCTTGAATAACAAAGATGAGGGAATATATATAACAACTTCCATTTGTATAGTGCCTTTAACATAGTAAAACCTCTCAAGGCACTTCACAGGAGCATTAAATAGAACTGTCTGATCAAAAAGTGGTAAAATGTTGAAACCATCTATTCAGTGCTCGGGTGCAGATAAAAATGGGAAACCGAAATACTGGATTGCATTGGCAGCAGAAAAATACAAAAACAACCTATCCGGTAGAGGCACTGGTGTGACCCATGTAGAGTACTGTCTACATTATCTGATATTATAAGGAAGAATATAATTATTCGAGACGGTGTAGAATTGGGCAATAAAAATTATATCTGATCATGAAGAAGGGTTAAGGAGATTTCAATGACATGACAGGAGTTTTTGAAATCGTGACAGGAATTGATAAACTTCATGCTAACAAAGAGCTCAAAAACTAGGGAAGTAATTAGGCGTCAAATAGAAATTCAGGTAGAACGGTCACAAAGGGCAATGGACATAGTTATGAGGGGAAGGCCACTGAAGCAAACAGCATAAGCGAGTTTTAAGATACAAGTAGGTGCGTTTCTGAAGAAAGAAGGTATTAAGGGATAAGGCGAGAAGGAGGTACGTGTGGCTGAAATCAACCAATGACAGGTTGGCATTTTTGACCATGGTGACATTTTTATATTCCAGAAATCCTTGAGTGTGTACAGGCCAGTTATTCCTCACAATGGGAGGAAAAGGAGCGGAAAAATAGCATCATACCATTGGGTTGATTTTTCACTTGTTTCATCTGGCATTAACAATGTGCATTTATATAGCGCCTTTAATGTAGTAAGAACGTCCAAAGGCTCTTCACAGAAGCGTTATCAAACAAAATTTGACACCAAGCCACAGAGATAGTAGGACAGGTCACCAAAAGCTTGGTCAATGAGGTAGGTTTAAGGAGTGACTTAAAGGAGGAGAGAGGTGGAAGGTTTAAGGAGGGAATTCCAAAGCTTAGGTCCCAGGCAGCTGAAGGCACAGCCGCCAACGGTGGAGCGATGAAAATTAGGCATACGCAAGAGGCCAGAATTGGAGGAGGACAAGAGATCTCAAAGGGTTGTAGGGCTGGAGGAGGTTGCAGAGAAAGGGAGGGGAAAGGCCATGAAGGGAGTTGAAAACATGAATGAAAATTTTAAAAATCGAGACTTTGCCAGACTGGGCGCCAATGTAGGTCAGCAAGTTTTGGATGAACTCAAGTTTACGGAGAGTGCAAGGTGGGCCAGGAGAGCATGGGAATAGTCGAGTCTGGAGGTAACAAAGGCATGGATGAGGTTTTCAGCAGCAGATGAGCTGAGGTAGGGGCGGTAAAAAGGTGATGTAACAGAGGTGGAAGTAGACCAGGAACCGGGAACGGTAGCACTGTGGTTATGTTACTGGACTAGTAAACCAGAGGCCTGGACTATTGATCCAGCAGACGTGTTCAAATCCCACCAAATCAGCTGGGGAATTGAAATTCAGTTAATTAAATAAATCAGATTGTCGTAAAAACCCATCTGGTTCACTAATGTTCTTTAGGGAAGGAAATCTTACGTTGTCTGGCCTATATGTGACACCAGACCCACAGCAATGTGGTTGACTCTTAACTGCCACTCAGTTGTACACCGCTGAGAAAAACAAGAATAATAAAACCAGACGGACCACCTGGCATCGACCCGAGCACCGGCTTCGGACATGACAACGGCACACTCAGCCCAGTCGACCCTGCTAAGTCCTCCTCACCAACATCTGGGGACTTGTGCCAAAATTGGGAGAGCTGTCCCACAGACTAGTCAAGCAACAGCCTGAAATAGTCGTACTCACAGAAGCATAGCTTTCAGCCAATGTCCAAGACTCCTCCATCAACATTTGTGCTGCCACCGGCAGGACAGACCCACCAGAGGTGACGGCACAGTGGTATACAGTCGGGAGGGAGTGGCCCTGGGAGTCCTCAACATTGACTCCAGACCCCATGAAGTCTCATTGCTTCAGGTCAAGCACAGGCAAGGAAACCTCCTGCTGATTACCACCTACCGACCTCCCTCAGCTGATGTCTCAGTCCTCCTCTATGTTCAACACCATTTGGAAGAAGCACTTCAATGTCCATCACCAAGAGTGGCTCAGTAGCACCACTACTGACCGAGCTGGCCGAGTCCTGAAGGACATAACTGTCAGACTAGGATTGTGGCAGATGGTGAGAGAAACAACACGAAGGAAAAACCTACTTGACCGCGTCCTCACCAATCTACCTGTCACAGATGAATCTGTCCATGACAGCATTGGTAGCAGTGACCACTGCACAGTCCTTGTGGAGACGAAATCTTGTCTTCACAGAGAACACCCTCCATCATGTTGTGTGGCACTACCACCGTGCTAAATGGGATAGATTCAGAACAGATCTAGCAGCACAAAACTGGGCATCTATGAGATGCTGTGGGCCATCAGCAGCAGCAGAATTGTATTCTACCACAATCAGTAACCTCATGGCCTGGCATACCCCTCACTCTACCATTACCATCAAGCCAGGGGATCAACGCTGGTTTAATGAGAAGTGAAGAGCTTGCCAGGAGCAGCACACGAGGCATACATAAAAATGAGGTGCCAACCTGGGGAAGTTGCAACACAGGACTACATGCATTGTAAACAGCGAAAGCAGCATGCTATAGACAGAGCCAAGTGATCCAGCAGTTAACGGATCAGATCAAAGCTCTGCAGTCCTGCCACATCCAGTCGCGAATGGTGATGGACAATTAAACAACTAACGGGAGGAGGAGGCTCCATGAATATCCACATCCTCAATGATGACAGAGCCCAGCACGTGAGTGCAAAAGACGAGGCTGAAGCATTTGCAACCATCTTCAGCCAGAAGTGCCAAGTGGATGATCCATATCAGCCTCCTCCCGAGGTCCCCACCATCACAGAAGCCAATCTTCAGCCAATTAAACTCACTCCACGTGATAAAGAAACAGCTGAGCGCACTGGATACAGCAAAGGCTATGGGGGAAAAATTCAGTATCGCCCCGTTTGGGGCGCCATTATCGGCTGTGCGCAAAGTTTAGCGCCTGGCGCTAATTATCGCCTCAGACAGCAAACTTGGTTTTATTGCCCCTGGAGGTGATTGGAGCGCTAAATCAGGCGCATCACACCTGTCTTAAGGCGCAAAGGCCGAGGAGCGAGGCGCTACCTCAAGCGCTGGTGAAGCAAGGAAGGGCAAATCAAAATAAACCTGCAAAGTGCTGCTCAGTACTCAAAACTCCTTCACGCAGTGTTGAATCGCTCCAGAAGTCAGTCTCTCTCTCTCTGAATGCGTGGTGCAAAAATGTCACCGACAAAAAAAGGCAGGAAGCGGTCGCCTTTAAATAGCGCTCCCCTAGTCCCTTTCTGACAGCATAACGCTCCCCTCAACCGGTCATTGTTAGCGGCAGGCGCCACTCAATATCCGGTCCGGGGCGCTACGCACTCGACTGACGTCACAATCTGCCGGCGCAGAAGATCGTGGCGGTAGTGTTTAGCGCCGCCACAAAATGTCTAGTTAATTTCACGAGCGGCGCAAACATCGCTGCGCCCGGGCGCTAGTTGCTTTGCGCCCCATTAGCGCACTCTTAAGGAGCTAACGGGAGGCGCAAACAACTGAATTTTTCCCCCTATGTGCCCTGACAACATCCAGGCTGTCGGGTTGAAGGCTTGTGCTCCAGAACTAGCCGCACCTCTAGCCAAGCTGTTCCAGTACAGCTACAACACTGGCATCTATCCGACAATGTGGAAAACTGCCCAGCTATGTCCTGTCCACAAAAAGCAGGATAAATACAATCCGGCCAATTACCGCCCTAGCAGTCTACTCTCAATCATCAGCAGTGATGGAAGGTGTCGTCGACAGTGCTATCAAGCAGCACTTACTCACCAATAACCTGCTCACCGATGCTCAGTTTGGGTTCCGCCAGGACCACTCGACTCCAGACTTCATTACAGCCTTAGTCCAAACATGGACAAAAGAGCTGAAGTCCAGTGGCGAGAGTGACTGCCCTTGACATCAAGGCAGCATTTGACCGAGTGCGTCATTAAGGAGCCCTAGTAAAATTGAAGTCAAAGGGAATCGGGGAAAACTCTCCATTGGCTGGAGTCATACCTAGCACAAAGGAAGATGGTTGTGGTTGTTGGAGGACAGTCATCTCAGCCGCAGGATATTCCTGCAGGAGTTTCTCAGGGCAGCGTCCTAGGCCCAGCCATCTTCAGCTGCTTTATCAATGACCTTCCCTCCATCATAAGATCAGAAGTGAGTATGTTCACTGATGATTGAACAGTGTTCAGTTCCATTCCTCAAATAATGTAGCAGTCCATGCCCGAAAGCAGCAAAACCTGGATGACATTCAGGCTTGGGCTGATAAGTGGCAAGTGACATTCGCGCCACACAAGGGCCAGGCAATGAATATCTCCAACAAGCGAGAGTCTAACCACCGCCCCTTGACATTCAATGGCATTATCATCACCGAATCCTCCACCATTAACATCCTGGGGAGCACCAGTGACCAGAAACTTAATTGGACCAGCCACATAAATACTGTGGCTACAAGAGCAGGTCAGAGGCTGGGTATTCTGCAGCAAGTGTCTCTCCTCCTGACTCCCCAAAGCCTTTCCACCATCTACAAGGCACAAGTCAGGAGTGTGATGGAATACTCTCCGTTTGCCTGGATGAGTGCAGCTCCAACAACACTCAAGAAGCTCAACACCATCCAGTACAAAGCAGCTCGCTTGATTGGCACCCCATCCACCACCTTAAACAATCACTCCCTGCACCATCTACAAGATGCACTGCAGCAACTCACCAAGGCTTCAAACCTCTTCCAGCTAGAAGGACAAGGGCAGCAGGTGCATAGGAACACCACCACCTGCAAGTTCCCCTCCATGTTGCACACCATCCTGACTTGGAACTATATCACTGTTCCTTCAGCGTCGCTGGGTCAAAATCGTGGAACTCCCTCCCTAACAGCACTGTGGGAGTACCTTCACCACAAGAACTGCAGCGGTTCAAGGTGGCGGCTCATCACCACCTTCTCAAGGGCAATTAGGGATGGGCAATAAATGCTGGCCTTGCCAGCAATGCCCACATCCCAGGAATGAATTTAAAAACGGTCTTGTTGATGGAGGGGAGGTCGGAAGCTCAGCTCAGGGTCAAATAGGACGGCAAGTTTGTGAATGGTCTGGTTCAACATTAAATCAAATATAAAAAGAAACAGTAAAATATTCTACTGTCACGTGAATGACAAAATGAAAATCAGGTTAGGATTAGGGCCACTAAAGGATGTACAAGATAAACTCACAGGTGATGACAGCGAAATGGCAGAATTATTGACTAGTAATTTTGCTTCAGTATTTATCAGGGAGACCAATAGGGTGGACATGACATTAGAAGAAGAGATCAAAAAAATATCAAAACATTTAAGATAGAAATGGGAGAGATAATTGATAAACTAGTCAAACTTAGAGAGGATAAAACCCTGGTCCAGATGGATTGTATCCATGCATATTAAACAAAGTTAGGGAAGAGATAGCAGAGGCAGAGGTAATAGTGCCAGAGGACTAGCAGACAGCTAATGTTATTCCTATATTTAAAGGGGGAAATAGAGAAAGTCCAGGGAACTATAGACCAATTAGCTTAACATCAGTGGTAGGAAATAATGGAATCTTTACTCAAAAATTTAACAGAAAAACATCTAGAAACCGAAAATATAATAAAGAGTAGTCAGCACGGATTTCAAAAGGGTTTCATGCTTGACCAACCTTATTAAGTTCTTTGAAGTAACAGAAAGAGTAGGCAAGGGTAATGCAGTAGATGTAATATACTTGGATTTTCAAAAAGTTTGATAAGGTACCGCACAGTAGACTCATGACTAAGGTCAGAGAATGTGGAGTCAGGGGGCAAGTAGCAGAATGGATAGGAAGCCAGCTACAAAACAGAAAGTAGGGGTTAAAGGTAGTTTCTCAGACTTGCAGAAAGTGAGAAGAAGTGATGTTCTACAGGGATCGGTGTTGGGACCACTGCTGTTCATCATTTACATAAATGATTTGAACTTGAAAATCAAGAAGTACAATTTCAAAATTTACAGATGAAGTGAGTGTGCAGTTAATACTTTGAAAGACTGCAACAAAGTACAGGAAGGTATCAATAAATTTGCAGAATGGGCGTTTAAGTGGCAAATGGATTTCAATATAGATAAGTGTGAGGCAAAGCATTTTACGAAGAGGAGTAAGGAGGCCACATAATTCCTTGGAAAATAAGAGTCTAAATGGGATAGAAGAGTAAAGGGATCTAGGGGTACACATTCACACGTCATTAAAAGTTGCAATGTAGGTTAATAAGGCCATAAACAAAGCACTGAGGTTCATTTCTAGGAGGAATAGAATTGAAAAGCAGAGAAGTTAAGTTAAACTTACATAGAACCTTGGTTAGATCACACGCGGAGCACTGTGCACAGTTCTGGTCTCCATGTTACAACAAAGATATAGAGGCACTGGAGAAGGTATTTCAAATAAAAAAGATTTACAAGGATGATACCAGACTGAGATGTTATAGTTATCAGGAAAGATTGAACAGGCTGGGCTCTTTTCGCTAGAGAAGACAAGGCTGAGAGGTAATGTAATAGAGGTCTTTAAAATTATGAAGGGGTTTGATACGGTAGACGTACAGAAGACGTTTTGACTTCTGGGGAGTTCAAATCTAGGTGTCATAAATATAAAAGAAAGTCAAATAAGCAATTCAGGAGTAACTTTTTCCCCAGAAAGTAGTTAGAATGTGGAACTTGCTACCACAAGGAGTAGTTGGGTGAATAGCATAGATATATTTAAGGGGAAGCTCGATAAGTACATGAGGGAGAAAGTAATAGAAGGATATGCTGATCGGGTTAGATGATGTAGGGTAGGAGGAGGCCTCGTGCGGAGCATAAACATCAGCGTAGACCAATTGGGCCGAATGGCCTGTTTCTGTGCTGTAATTTCTAGGTAATTCTATGCAACTTCCAGCTTGAACTGACTGAGTTAATGAACCCTGAAAAACTAGGATTGAAGAGCATACGGTAAATCTCAACAGTGTAGTGGCATCAGCCACCAGAATCCATTCAGAACCACGAGTGTCAGTTTAGGCAAAATTCCAAGATGAGAGGGTTATGACCTAGATAGAAAAACTTTTGAAGGGCTTGCCAAATTCTTTGCCTTTGCCCAGTAGACACTGAGGCAGATGTCCTCATGCCACGCAATACAGGAGACCCATCAGCAACTTCCAATAATGAGACTGGAGTACATAAGAACATAAGAAATAGGAGCAGGAGTAGGACAATCGGCCCCTCGAGCCTGCTCCGCCATTCAATAAGATCATGGCTGATCTGATCCTAACCGCCAATCTACTATCACAGAACCATCTCCTGAATCTAACAGAATTAGACACACGAAATAGGAGCACGATCAGGCTACACGGCCCCTGGGCCCACTCCGCTACCCACAGGGCCATGTCCGATCCGAACCTAGACTCGTCCAAATTCCTGCCCGCTCCCCTAACCCTTAATTCCCTTTACTTCTAGGAAACTATCTATTTCTGTTTTAAATTTATGTAATGATGTAGCTTCTACAGCTTTTTGGGGCAGCATATTCCATGGACCTACCACCCTCTGAGTGAAGTAGTTCCTCCTCATCTCAGTTTTGAAAGAGCAGCCCCTTATTCTAAGACTATGCCCCCTAGTTCTAGTTTCACCCATCATCGGGAACATCCTCCCCGCATCCACCCGATCCAACCCCTTCACAATCTTATATGTTTCAATAAGATCGCCTCTCATTCTTCTGAACTCCAATGAGTAGAGTCCCAATCTACTCAACCTCTCCTCATGTGTTCATCCCCTCATCTCCGGGATTAACCGAGTGAACCTTCTTTGTACTGACTCGAGAGCAAGTATGTCTTTTCTTAAGTACAGACACCAAAACTGTATGCAGTATTCCAGGTGCGGTCTCACCAATACCTTGTACAACTGAAGCAATACCTCCCTATTTTTGTATTCTATCCCCCTAGCAATGAAAGCCAACATTCCATTGGCCTTCTTAATCACTTGCTGCACCTGCATACTAACCTTTTGAGTTTCATGCACCAGGACCCCCAGATCCCTTTGTACTTCAGTACTTTCCAGTTTCTTGCCATTAAGATAATAGCTTGCTCTACGATTTTTCCTGCCAAAGTGCAGAACCTCACACTTTCCAGTATTGTATTCCATCTGCCAAATCTCTGCCCACTTACTTAGCCTGTCTATGTCCCCTTGCAGGTTTTTTATGTCCTCCTCACTCACTACTTTCCCTCCCATCTTAGTTTCATCTGCAAACTTTGATATGTTACACTCGGTCCCCTCCTCCAAATCATTAATATAGATTGTAAAGAGTTGGGGACCCAGCACTGACCCCTGCGGAACACCACTAGTTACTGATTGCCAGTCTGAGAATGAACCATTTATCCCAACTCTCTGCCTTCTGTTAGATAGCCAATCCTCTATCCATGCCAGAATATTAACCCCAATCCCGTGATTTTTTATCTTAAGCAATAATCTTGTGTGGCACCTTGTCAAATGCCTTTTGGAAGTCTAAATACACTACGCCCACTGGTTCCCCTTTATCCACCCTATATGTTACTTCCTCAAAGAACTCCAGCAAATTTGTCAAACATGACTTCCCCTTCATAAAACCATGCTGACTTTGTCCTATTAAATTATGATTATCCAAATGTCCTGTTACTGTCTCCTTAATAATGGACTCCAAAATGTTACCTACCACAGATGTTAGGCTAACCGGTCTATACTTTCCAGCCTTCTGTCTACTGCCCTTTTTAAATAAGGGTGTTACATTAGCAGTTTTCCAGTCTGCCGGGACCTTTGCTGAGTCCAGGGAGTTTTGGAAAATTACTAATGCATCCACAATCCCTACTGCCACTTCCCTCAAGACCCTAGGATATAAGCCATCAGGTCCAGGTGATTTATCCGCCTTGAGTTCCATTATTTTACCGAGTACCACTTCCTTAGTGATTTTGATCGTTTTTAGCTCCTCCCCCCCCCATAGCCCCCTGTTTGTCCAGTGTTGGGATATTCTTAGTGTCCTCTACTGTAAAGACTGATACAAAATATTCATTCAGTGTTTTTGCCATCTCCATATTTCCCACCATTAATTTCCCGGTCTCATCCTCTAAGGGACCAACATTTACTTTAGCCACCCTTTTTCTTTTTATATAACTATAAAAACTCTTACTATCTGTTTTTATATTTTTTGCTAATTTACTTTCATAATCTATCTTCCCTTTCTTAATCAATCTTTTTGTTATTTTTTGCTGTCTTTTAAAGTTTTCCCAATCCTCTATCCTCCCACTAGATTTGGCTACCTTATATGCCCTTGTTTTTAGTCGAATACTATCCTTAATTTCTTTACTTAGCCACGGATGGCTGTCTTTTCTTTTACACCCTTTTCTTCTCAGTGGAATATATACTTTTTGGAAGTTGTAAAATAACTCCTTAAATGCACACCACTGATCATGTATCGTCTTACCCTTTAATCTATTTTCCCAATCCACTCTACTCAATTCCGCTCTCATACCTTCATCGTCTCCTTTATTCAAGCTTAGCACGCTTGTTTGAGATCCAACCTTCTCACCCTCTAATTGAATATGGAATTCAACCATGTTATGGTCACTCATTCCAAGGGGATCCTTTACTAGGACATTTTTAATTAATCCTGTCTCGTTACACAGGACCAGATCTAAGGTTGCTTGCCCCCTGGTCAGTTCAGTTACATACTGCTCAAGAAACCCATCCCTAATACACTCAATGAACTCATCCTCAAGGCAGCCCTGCCCAATTTGATTTATCCAATTAATATGATAGTTAAAATCCCGCATAATTATAGATGTTCCCTTATTACAAGCCTCAACTATTTCCTGATTGATACTCCGTCCAACAGAGTTGCCACAGTTCGGAGGCCTATAGACTACGCCCACTAGTGTTTTTTTCCCCTGATTATTCCTTACCTCCACCCAAACTGTTTCATTGTCCTGATCTTTTGACCCAATATCATTTCTCTGTATTACAGTGATTCCTTCCTTTATTAACATAGCCACCCCACCTCTCCTTCCTTCCTGCCTGTCCTTCCTGATCGTTAAATAACCTGGTATGTTTAATTCCCAGGCATTGTCACCCTGCAGCCATGTTTCTGTAATGGCCACAAGATCATACCCATATGTAGTTATTTGTGCCATTAACTCATCTATTTTGTTACGAATGCTACGTGCATTCAGATAGAGAACTTTCAAAGATGTTTTGTGACACTTCGTTCCTGCTTTTGCCCTTTTTATTACTTTACCTTTTACTCCATACCTTCTGCCCCTTCCTGACACGCTCTGGTTTTTAATTTCCCCACTGCTACCTAAGTCTATGACCTTCTCTGTTGTCATTTGTATTATTTGCTCTCTAGGAACCTCCCCCCCCACTAGTTAGTTTAAAGCCCTCTCTACAGCCCTAGTTATATGATCCGCCAGGACTCTAGTCCCAGCACTGGCCAAGTGAAGCCCGTCCCAACGGAACAGCTCCCTCCTGCCCCAGTACTGGTGCCAGTGTCCCAGGAAGCAAAACCCATTTCTCCCACACCAGTCTTTCAGCCATGCATTTAACTCTCTAATTTTATTTGTCCTAGCCAAATTCGCTCGTGGCTCAGGTAATAATCCAGAGATTATTACCCTTGAGGTTCTGAAGCAAGTCTGCTTGTTTCAAAGAATGTTTAATGATTTGTCCCGAGCCAGAGAAGACAATAAAGAAGCCACCTTGACATGCATTAGTGACCAAATGCAATGACCACCTGTGCAGACAAAGAGTTCTTAAACTTGGAGTGTCTGAGCTGCATTTTAGATTTGAACTACAGATTTAATTTTAAAGGCAGATTTTTCACATGTGGAGAACCCTTGAAATGAATTAGGCCTAACTTCAGAATGTACATACTCTGAAGCCCAGGATGCATGGGAGCACTTTTCTTATGAACAAAGATAATAAAATGCTCTCGAGAGCAAAACATCTTGAACCAAGACAAAAGTTTCACAAGGTAGAGGATGTGGGTGATATATTCATGCTGAAAGCTATAGCCGATATCGCTGCCAATCATGGGGAGGGGGCAAGAGCTGATGATGATTCTGTAAGCAGGCTTTCATTCAAAATATGGGAAAGTAATGGATTTCCTGCACAATGTCAGAACATAAAACCCAACACAGGAGCAATTTACTCAATCAGTCGCCCATTAATAAAATACTAGAGCAAAACCATGGTCATGTAACTCAGTTTTGCAAAAACCTGCTTTGAGGAAGTTAGCAAAACTGCAGCATGGGAGTAAATTTGATGTTAACAACAGGACTTCAGAAATAGCGATTAAGTTAACAAAAGGCATAAATTATGTTGTTGACATATATCATTACAATATATACTACACACAGAAATGTTATGTAGTCAACTGAAGATTTGAGGCAAATGTCAAAACTTTCAAAAGGAAAAAAAAATCCTTCCAAAAGTAAAACCCTGTAGTTGCTGAAAAGCTGTAGCACTGGGGAAAAAAACAGCAAAACTGATCTATGTGCTAACAGCAAAGGATAAATAAAAGTCAAAAGCAGCAAACTCCCTGTAGGTAGACATGCTGCGCGCCATGCATAGACTACAGAACGCCCGAGGTCAATTTTTCAAATCACACTAAGTGGCATGACTTCTAAAAATTAATTACAAAACATTTGCTTTCTTCATAGATTCTTACAAAAGTTAATCATGTTTATTAGCCAAAAATTCTAAAAAAAGTATCTAATGTTATCAAACAAGCAGATCAATGAATTAATACAAACCCACCTCTACAGTTTCCAGACACAGGACCATAGGTAACGAAGAGAGTCATGAATTTAATTACCTAAACGAAAGTGTTCAGGATACCTTCTGAACAGATAGCAAGGAGTGACCTCAAGCCTGTAACAATCTCTTAAGACAATGTTCATAAACCACTCGAGCTTTATTTCTATGGTTTATCTCACTGGAGGTCATATAAGTTTACAGCCATCAATTCAAGATTTCGCAACACCAGCAGAAAATAAACTGAACTGGAAAATGGCCTGCTCATTTGAAAGACCATTGCCAAATTTTTATTCATTAGTGGTTAAGTATGGCCAGCACAAAGCCTTCATTTATTGTAAAACAAATCATAACATTTCTTGTGCAGTATGCGATCAATGAACAAAAATCAAGACTGGACCCGAGGTTTCACACGTTATAAAACTGTTTGCAATTTGCGCAACAGTTGACAAATTCCAGTCCAAAGAAAATGCAACGCTAAGAGAAGGAACATGATGGAAGGGGTTACGCTGATTAGAATTAACCCTTTAAAGCGTTAGTCACAGCATATTTGTTTGGTGCAAATTCCGTTTATTCAGCAGGGCATGGTTTAAAGGTTACAACAAGCCTGCAAGTTCCGACGTGTACACCACCGGTGTAGTGTATTTCTGTACCCCCAAAAAAACCACAGTACCTAACCACGACAAGACCATCCCAAGGAGAAAAAGAGCTTTGTGCTATTAAGTACATCACATCAAAGATTTGGCTTACAACATGGGGAGGGGAGGGGAGGGTGGGTAAAGAGGGACACAGTGAGTAGATCAACAGTTTGAAGACACAATGCGGATGATTTGGGAAACTAAGAATTGATTTCTATAGCTATTAAAAATGTGTACCATTGCCCTTGATGAAATTCAAAACTCGCATTACCTTCTATTATTAAACTTGCTATACAAAAATTTTAAAATTTACACAATCCAAGCTGCCAAACCGTATAAAAGTATCAAATTTCACATAAAACTGTACAATTATTTTTCAGCAGGTCCAAATACCTGGGCATACACCCCCCAAAAATATACTTTTTTAAAAATGCATTCACCCTGTGGATAACAAAATTATATGCAAGGATTTCTAATTCTATACAGTAGTGCATCTATATATATATATATATATATATATAGATAATATATATAGATGAATAGTTTTTTTTTTTAAATGACATGATAAAACGTGCAGAATATTTTTGGGCAGATCGGTGCAATCACTGGCGGAAACAAGGCACTTTCTTCCAGGTTGCAGTTACTATAAAACCTTGCTGACATGAAGAAACAAAATCAGGTGGGGTTGGTGTGTACAAACAGACTGGAACAGTTCCAGGGATGGATTAACGTTAATGTTTACACAGTCAGGGAGACACACGAGGCGAGAGTCTGAGGTAAAACTCTATACCGAAGTGGTCACTCTTTGAATGGCATTATTGACCTCATTTTTGTTGGAGTCCAGTCCTTTAGCAGCATTCATGTCATTCCTCAAGTTCTCTGCTGTCTTTTTCAAGGCCTTTAGTTCCCCTGGGTGTGGAGTGGCTCTCCTCAGAAGTGTACCCTAGACATAAAAGGAAAAATAAGTAAACAGCAGATGCCTAACTAATACCTACGGTATCTCTATTGCAGTACTGGAAGTGACCCAACTGTATAAACCAACGACAAACAAAGAAATCTTGTGTTGTATGTGTTCACCTGAGGTAGCAGTTTTCCTTTTTTCGTTTAATATGTATTTCAGAGGGTGCAGTGTTACCAGAAGCAATTCTATTTAAGTAGCTGAGAAGTACTGTCAAGTTGATAGTTTTCTGAGGTGTAGATGAAGTCTAAATCCTATTTACCCTATAATTCTGTGGGTTATTCCAAATTAAACGCTCAACATGTTTAAAGTTATAATTCAGACGATGTGCAATAACCAAAATCTCTCAAATTCTCCACATTTGGGGCTTAAAAGGGCATGGAATGAAGAATGGCTTGAGGGGCATGGCTTGTGATTTTCCTCCCTCCGGCTGGGATAGTGTCGAGATGCAACTCACTTTGCCAACTTGGCAATCTGAGAGAGAGATTAGGAACTCACAAATTAGAGAGAGAAAAGGCCGACATGCCGTGGAGATACAGCAGAAATATGTGCTGGAAATAGTCAGGCAAAGGAGGGAGGGCAGGGGGTAAAAGAAGCTCCCACTGCAAGATGACCACATTTCAAAAAACATTGGTACTTTTTTTTCATATATGCATCAAATGAATAACTAAGTTGCAATTTACTGGCATTTTTAGAAAGGGATCAGACACTTGCGTGCGGAAGTGTGCCTGTTCTCAATTTTTCATGAGAAGAAATTAGTGGAGCAGCAATAGTAAGGATAGGATATTTGTTGACTTATACATTCAAGCCCCAGACTGTTAAAACCCATTAATTAGCCTCATATATCCCTTATTATTTTACCACCAATGGCTATTAAAGCCGAGTCAATCATATTTAAGTGGAAAATAGCTAAACACAAAGAAAAAAATTGAGGGTAACAGAGCAGGGAAATAGGATTAGAATAAACTGCTCCTATGAGGAGGCGATTCCACCACACAGCATGAAAGACCTCCTACTGTAATGATTCAAGGCTGCTTTACAAGATACAAGTATTTAATAAAATCATTCCAACATCACACAAGCTCAGTGCATCTTTAACAGCTGCAAAGAGCAGACAATATTTAGAATGTACACTTGAGACAGGAAAGATAAATCTACAGGAAACTTTCGATTTACCGGCACCTAAATAACCCGAAAGCTCGGTTAACCGGCAAAATTCAGGAGTAGGTTTTACTTCATATTCTACTTGCGTTCCTCGATGTGTTGCTGTGCAAGGGTGTGGCTGCAGCTGTTGCTGAGCTACAGAGACGCTTGGAACTTGTGGCCATTGTTCTGCAGTTGTTGCTAAGCAACAGGGTTTGTTGCTTTATACGGAGCGGTCAGCTCTCCGTATCTTTTACTATAGCTTTCGGTTATCTGGAATTTTTGATGAACCGGCACCACGTCGGTCCCGTCCGTGCCGGATAAAAAAAAAAAAAGTTTCCTGTACTGAACTGTAGTAGCCAACTAATAGGTGAATCACTGTATCTAGCAATCAAAGCTCGTCGTACAGCAGATTACTTGTACGGGAGGAAGCCAAACAGTGCTTTACTGGAAAAAACACAATGGGCCGGATTTTGCGGTAGGAATAACGGTGAGGCTATCGGCGCTCACCGTAAATCGGACAGCAACTTCCGGCGTCCGCAGCTAAACACGGATATCTGGAAGTTGCTGTCCGATTTGCCCTGCTCCTCCACAAGCTACACTCCACCAGTACCTCGCCCAGAGAATTGGCATTAAAATACATGCAAGGGCGTGAAGTTGCTGTACTTGCCCACGAGTTACACCAGAAAAAGTAAAGGGCTGGTGCATTCAGGTGTAAGTGAATTTTTTAACAGCATAAGTTTTAATTACTACCAAACAATCTCTGGCCCTGAAAATTAAGTATTACTAGTGCAGAGTCACATTCCTTCAGAATTTAATTATTGCTGGAGTGTAAAAAAAATAAAACTTTTTTTTAAAAAACTTTTTCTTTCCGTCTCTTTCCTCTCTCTCGATCCCATCTTTCTTTCGCTTTTTGTACATGATCTTACTTTGCATTAAAAATTCTAATTTATACTTCCTGGTTTAATCTCTGTGGGTCTCAGTGAGGATTCTTCAATCTGATTGGTTGAAGAGACATGCTGTTGCTTGCCCTCCTCATACATGCCACAGATGCATTGTAGAGGACGCCATGCTGAAAAGGATCTCTAGTAACCGTAAAGCCCACAAAAATTCTGCGGACAGCGGTAAATGCAATGAACGCCATTCTTTTGCTGCTGACCGCACAATCCGGGCCAATATAGCAGGAATTCTGCTTCATAGCAAATACACAGTATAGCAGAAATCCCGGTAATTTATACCACAAGATTACAGCTTTGTTTGTGTCAGTTGCTATTTCGCAACTTAACATAATTCACAGATTTCAGAATATTCTCTTTTATATACAGGAAACTCTCTTTTAACCAGCACCTAAATATCTGGAAATCTCTCTTAACCGGCAAAATTCAGGAGTAGGTTCAGGTAAGTTTTACTATATATTAGTGGCCGTGTAACCGGGGTTCCTGGATCTGTGGCCGTGTAACCGGGGTTCCTGCACCTGTGGCCGTGCAACAGGGACTCCTGGATCTGTGGCCGTGTAACCAGGGCTCCTGTACCTTGGTAAATATACCTCTCTGCAATCCGGACTTTTTGATCAACCGGCACCACGCCGGTCCCATTGGTGCCGGATAAAAAATAATTTCCTGTCAGTGGTATTAAGGGTGTTGAAACAACAAGTCTTAAGAAAACATTTGTTCTGGTCACTCATTACAAGTTTATACGGTCTACAACGCAGGTTGTACATTAGTAACTACATTGGAATCACTTCTGCATGGACTTTGTAGGATTTAAAGATGTTGGACAAAAGGGAGAATATTTTGTACATAACACAAACTAAAAAATGTTTAAACTTTAATGGACTTGCACATAATGCTCACTGAATGCAAGACAAAATGAAAGATTGGAAAGAAGCCATATATAGAATTAGTATCTTCAGCATCTAAACTCTGCTCAGACATCAGGCATCTGCTTTTCCAGTCAATAAACATAGGCTTATTAAGTGGTTAGGTCTTGACGTAGGTGGATATCAGATATATCTAAATTTAAACAATTAGACATTGGTTCTGGTTTATGAAGACCATGCAGGGATTGATTCGTTTTAGGTTGTGGGTTACAATAAAGAATAGTGAAAACAGGTTTACTGGAATTACAAAATAATGGCACAGGGCAAATAAGCCAGCAATTTTCTCCACCCTGCTTGCTGGTGGTGTTGGGGATGGGGAGGAAGAATGAGAAGCATCTCTCATCCAGAGCACCTCTCGTTCACAACCAAGTCCAAGCAGGAAACTCAAAATGTGGAAAATTCACGGATATAAATGAACAACCCACAGTTCTCAGTGAGTTGGTACACCAGCACATTCTTCATTTTTTTCTTTGTTTTATTCCCCTCCCAAATAATTTTATGTTGCGATTATTAAAAACTTACACACTTCACAGATCATGGTAGACTACATTAGGTTTGATGGTACCTGCAGGTACATGCATTGAGGGTCCTGTACAGATCTGCACATATGCACAGGGTTACAAGCTGGCAGGGTCAGGACCTGTCCTACTATTCTGTGGTGGGGAGGAGCAAACGAATGAGGGGGTCTTGGCCATAATGGTGACCAGAATGTAAAGGTGGCAGGGAACTCTCCATTCACAGGTTGGTGTAGGTCTTTTAGTTGTGGTGACTCAAGCGGTTTTCCTAGCTCCAGATGTCATCTGTGCATTACTGCTCTGCTTGTTCTATGGGTTCTTTGTCCACTTTTGTTTGGTGGGTGGGGGGGGGGGGTGGGGGTTGATTTGGGCTGCGTCGAAGTGAAGTGATGCACTTTCTTGCTGCCTGGAGTGAGAGCTGGGTGAACATGCAAGTGGTAGCGGTTTCCTTGTTCTACTGGCAGTAAGCCAAGTAGATATGGAGTCAGGTTTAGTGGTTTGTAAGATTGGTCATGGCTAACGTTACCTCCAAAAGCTCCAGTCAAAATGGCTGGAGCCAGGGGTCAGGACCAGAATATGCCCTGAAGTGCACAGTCCCACAGTTCTGACACCACTCATTTAACAAAGTCCAGGAGAATTTACAGAGTTTGTGTGGGGCAAGGTATGTGCAGTTAGGAATTTAGCACCATTCCCCTTTCAACCAGCTGCTGATAGAGATAGTAACAACCAGCTTCCATATTTCCCTCCTTTTGCTCCAATGAGAGCTAGTGACCCAGGCCACAGTCCTCAGTTGAACACTTGCTTCCCGTCTTATCTAATGGCACAGACAACAATATTGCACAAAGGCAGTTTGAGGGAGTGTTCAACACTGCACGTGGCCAGTTCAAATCGGGCTGGCTTGCACTAGATTTTAGGTAGAACTGCCTGGTCTCAGATGTAGCGTGGGATTTGGGCACAGCAATAGCAGTGCTGCTGGGAGAGGTGGAATTTTTCAGTCAGCTGTTAGAAAGACATAATTTAGCATTGCCCATTTCAGACATGTCTTCCATGCACTTGCAACAAGAACCTCCAGAAGGCACTGGGCACACAATAGTAGAGACAGGTAGATGGGCCTCTGGACCTCCAAGTGTGAACTATCCTTCTTTCCAAGCTGTCAGAGTTAGTGATATTATTGGATGTTTCTGGGCTCTGGCTGACCTTTTCCAGGGAATCTGGGAAGGGTGGGCAGTGGGGTCCATCCAGCAGCATTTGCCTTCATTCCTAGACAGAGGTCTTGGTGAAGTAATCCAAACAGGGATGGTCTTTTTTAAGTCCGCTGTAAAAAGATCACTTTTTGCTGGGGGGGGGGGGGGGGGAAGGTGGGTTTAGGACTATAATCAGTTATACCACAAAATAATCACTCATTTACATGTTGAACTTTCTTTAGGTAAATTGTGATGCACTATGTAGCCAAAGTGTGAATGTTAAAAGCTGCTACTCCAAACCATTAAAAAAAACAATGAATTTTGCTACGGGTTAAAAGAGTTAAGACTTATGGAAAACGCCATTTGTTTCGCCTTCTACTTTGAAAACATGTTCCTGCACCGTGTGAAAATGAGCTCCTCGTCCATTACCTTTTCTTCATCATCATCCGGGTCATCCAAGAAACGTATTGCACTGATCCTGTTCATTGCACGTTCATTCCACATTTCATCAGACATGTCATTCACCAAACTTTCCAATGCACCGCAGCGCGGCAAGTTATCTGCTGGAATCAGTTTAACACAGTTAATGATGTAAACAAATTTACATAAAAGCTTCCAAAATTTGGTCAGAAACTTGCATTTTCTCAACATTTACTAATTAAAATTATTTAAAAGTTGCCCCGCTTTAGAAAAAGACAATTCTGTACTCAAAAGGAAAAATTCTTTTAACATTTTTCTTTATTAAAAAAAGCCTTTCAATATTCTAACGGTAACATTAGAACTTTTTGTAATGATATCAGCAAATAGTGATGGTATTTGCCTGTTTGATTATGATGCCTTTACCAGCATATTTGCATGTATTGATTACTTATGCCTGACCAGCAGAGGGCATGTGACAGAGACAAAGAGTTTAGTTTTGGTTTCACTTTAGAGGGATCTCTAACATGATGTCTCCTGTAATGCTGTTAAAAGAGTTGAACAAGACTTTAGATTAAAATACATTCTCTTTCATAAATGTCTCGTCATTGAACCCACAAAGAAATCAATACATGGTGTCAGAAGTGATTGAAAGAGATGAAGAGGAAAAATCTGAAGTGAAATCAGCTCTCCACATATTAGCAAGCCAAAAGAGAACATCGTTACTTACCATTGGAGAATAGCTAACGAAGTGAAAAGATGGAAGGTTTACACCCACCGGCGAAGCTTCAGTTGACAGGTAATGTGGCTGAAAATTGGAGGAGATTCAAACAACGTTTAGAGTTGTATTTAGCGGCAATCGGAGCCGACGAGAAAAGTGATAAAAAGAAATCGTCAGTGTTCTTACATGTCGTGGGTGAAGTAGTGCTGGAGGTGTATAATAACTTCACATTCGCTGCTGATGGAGACAAAATGAAGCTAGATAAAATAATGGAACAGTTTGAGGCCTACTGCATACCTAAATGTAACGTGACGTTTGAGAGGCACAGATTTTTCACGTGTACAGAAAACGGGAGAGACTATTGATCAGTATGTGACTGAACTGAGAAACAGAAGCAAAACATGTGAATTTGGGGGACTGACAGACTCGCTGATTAAAGACAGACTGGTGTGTGGTATTCCAGATAATGGTCTAAGGGAAAGACTGCTAAGAGAGCAAGATCTAGACCTGGGAAAAGCCATAGCACTGTGTAGGGCCACAGAGACTGTGAAGTTGCAGGCAAAGGAGCTGTTCAGTGACAGTAGCTGCAACATGGATGCAGTAAGAACGGACACAAACCGTTTAACAAAAAGAGCGCCAATGTGAAAAAAGAGGCGTGGCCAGCGAATGAAAATGAAAGGGACAATCGAAAGTCATGTAGTCGATGCGGTACACAGCATCCACCAAGAAAGTGTCCAGCATATGGTAAAACATGCAATAGTTGCAACAAAAACAACCATTATGCCCGTTGCTGCAAGAACCAAGCGCAACAAAGCAAGGTCCATGCAGTAGATGAAAGCGAGATAGAGGAGTTCAATGTAGATGTTGTGTCTGAAAACAAAAAAGAAAAAAGAGACTGGATGTTGGCACTAAAAGTGAATGACATACACATTCCATTTAAATTGGATACTGGAGCACAAGTTAAATGTGATATCAGAGACTGATTTTAAGAAAATTAGACCCAGACCAAAGATACATGGAATAAAAGTGAAAGTGACAGGATACTCAGGTACTGATATACCAGTGAAAGGAAGATGCATTGTCAAAGTGACACACAAGGACAGAGAGCACACGCTAGCATTAATCGTGGTGCCAAAGGATGTGCAAGCCATACTAGGTTTAAAAGCCTGTGAGGGCCTGAACCTGGTAAAGAGAGTCCTCGTTGTGGAAAGCGAAGGAGAGACAGTCTATGATGAACTCATGAAAGAGTACAACGACCTATTTCAGGGTCTAGGCTGCCTTCCAGGAGAACACACGATCAGAGCAGATAAAAGTATGCCAACGGTCATACATCCATGCAGAAAAGTTCCGTTTGCTCTTCAAAAGCAACTGAAGGCAGAGTTGGACAGGATGGAAAGCCTGAACGTGATTCAGAAGATAGATGAGCCAACTGAGTGGGTGAGTTCCCTCGTCGTTGTGGACAAAAATGGAAAGCTCAGAATTTGCCTGGATCCAAGAGATCTAAACAGAGCAATAAAGAGAGAGCACTTCAAGCTTCCTACACGTGAGGAAATCATGTCACAGTTTGCAAATGCAAAGTATTTCAGCAAGTTAGATGCATCATCAGGATTTTGGCAGATGAAATTGGACGAGGCAAGTTCAAGACTGTGCACGTTCAACAGTCCATTTGGCAGATACAGATTCCTAAGGTTACCATTTGGCATTGCCTCAGCTCCTGAAGTGTATCACAAAACTATCCATATGATCTATGAGCACCTGGAGGGAGTTGATACATCAATGGATGACATCATAGTATGGGGAACCACGAGAACTGAGCATGACGAGAGACTGAAAAAAGTGCTGGAAGCAACAAGGAAAACAAACCTGAAGCTGAATAGAGAGAAATGCCAGCTCGGGGTGACAGAACTGACATTCGTGGGAGATATCCTTAGCAGTGAGGGCATCAGACCAGATCCCAGAAAGGTGTCCGCCATTGAGAATATGCCAAAGCCACAATGCAAAAAGGACGTGCAGAGGTTTAATGGAATGATCAACTACATGGGTAAATTCATATCCAACCTCTCAGAAAAGATGGCGCCACTGAGAAAACTAACTGAAAAGAACATAGAATGGGAATGGAATCATGAGCATGAGAAGTCATGGAGCGATCTAAAGAAACTGCTCACAGAGGAACCAGTTCTGAGGTTTTATGACCCAGCGAGACCCATCAAGATATCATCAGATGCATCACAGAGTGGGCTCGGTGCTGTTCTTCTGCAAAAATATGACTACTGGCAACCTATTGCATATGCATCGCGCTCAATGACAGACGCGGAGACGCGATATGCTCAAATAGAAAAGGAGCTGCTCAGCATCACATACGCCTGTGAAAGATTTCGCCAGTTTGTGTCAGGACAAGCAATCAGTGTAGAGACTGACCATAAGCCCTTGATTGCATTGTTCCAAAAGCCACTAAATAGCTGTCCACTTAGAATACAAAGAATGATGATCAGGCTGCAACGCTATACACTGAATGTTGCGTACACACCGGGTAAGCTGATGTATACAGCAGACACGTTGTCCAGAGCTGTTGACCCAAGTGAGCCCGCAAACACCAAAATGGATGAAAAAGTGAACGCCTATGTGGACATGATCACAAGTGCACTGCCAATAGCAGATGCAAAAATGGAGCTCATAAAGACTGAGACAAACAAAGATGAAACAATGAGACGACTGAGGAAAAGCATCTTGGATGGATGGCCCAACATGAAGCAAGACTGCTCACCTGACATAGCAGAGTACTGTAACTGCAGGGAGGAACTATCACTGGTCGAAGACATCATCTACGAAGGAAGTAAAATAGTTATCCCAAAGAGTCTGAGAAAAGAGATGCTAAAAAGGATCCATGGAGGACATCTGGGAATCGAAAAGTGTAAGAAAAGAGCACGAGAGGTGATGTACTGGCCACGAATCAACCAAGATGTGACAAATGAGGTGTCAAACTGCACAATATGCCTGAAATATCGAGCAAGCAATCCGGTAGAACCACTAAAGCCACACCCAGTGCCAGACAGACCTTACCAGAAGGTAGGCGCTGACCTATTCGTATGTCAAGGGAAAGACTATCTTGTAGTCACAGACTATTACTCCCTGTATCCAGAGGTTTGTAGACTGTACACCACCACTGCAGATGCTGTGATAACATGTATGAAAGCCATATTCTCCAGACATGGCGTGGCAAGCGAGGTCTTCACAGACAACGGACCCTAGTTTTACAATGCAAGTTTTCGACACTTTGCCAAAGAGTGGGACTTTGTCCACACAGCGTCAAGTCCTCACTTTCCACAGTCCAATGGACTAGTGGAAAAATCGGTCCAGACAGTGAAAAGACTGATGTACAAGGCAAAAGACAGTGGAACTGACTTCTACCAGAGCATGCTTGTATACCGCACAACGCCGCTCGAGTGTGGTAAGTCACCAGCCCAACTCCTTATGGGACGTATGCTAAGGTCAAACCTACCCATCCCGGAGAACCTCCTGAAAACAAAAGAGGGGGAGAAAGTGAGGAAGTTCAAAGAACAGAAAGAAAAGCAAAAGTACTACTATGACAGAGGAACACAAAACCTACCTGAACTCCACACTGGTGACCAAGTAAGGTTCAAAGACAAAACAAACATATGGACTCAGAAAGGAACTGTCCCGAGTGAAGTTCAACCAAGATCATACACCAGACAGATGAGGGTGCTGTTCTGCGAAGAAATCGTCGAGATCTTCTCATGGGACCAGCCACAGCAAGTCAAAAGACTGATACTGTTGAACAACCTGATCACACAGCAGGTCGAAAGACTGATACTGTTGAACAACCTGATCACACAGCTGAGAAACCATCATCTGAGGCAACAACTCAGATTCAAGGACAATCAATCAGAAAATCCTCAAGACACGTGAAGCCTCCTGAGAGACTCATTAACAATAGTCCTTAAATTTGCTCAAAGAAGGAAGTAATGTTATCTTATTCTTTCTTCAAGTTCTAGTGTATTTACATATTTCATGTGAACACACAAAGCAAGGTTAAAAAACCTTGATCATGATAGTGATAATGTAAGTTCATTAAGTGTTACAGTTAAAATGCAGATTAATACAAAGAAAACATGTTGTTAGTTAAAAGTAAAATACTTTTGTTTTAAGAAAGGGAGATGTAATGATATCAGCAAATAGTGATGGTATTTGCCTGTTTGATTATGATGCCTTACCAGCATATTTGCATGTATTGATTACTTATGCCTGACCAGCAGAGGGCATGTGACAGAGACAAAGGCCTAGAAATTCGGTTTTGGCGCAGCGAGGGCTTTAGCGCCGGAAGTTAGTGCCGGCGCTAAGTCCCCCTGCGCGCGCCAAAAATTCAGTAGCGCCGCGCCCAAACGGCTGCCGGCGCTACCGAGGGGTCTCAGCGCCTCAAACCTGGCGCCACGCGCCGCATTGTGGCGCTATTCCGGCGCTGCGGCGCCCGCTGCGGTGCGGCAGGCTCAGGAAGTGCAGGCCTCCTCCTTCCGTTGAGGAGCTGCCTGCACCCGGCCGCGGCCCGCGATAATCTTTTTAAAAATGAGCCCGGCACCTCGGACAAGTGCCGGGCTTGCTTCTGTTCCGGGGGGGGGGGGGGGGGGGGGGGGAAGTCCGGGGAGGGAGCTGCGGCCAGGCGGCCGGCGGGGAAAGCGGCCGGCCGCCGCGGGGCCTTTAATGCGCCGGCGCAAAGTTCTGTAAGGCACCTCTGCCAGAACGTTGCTTGCGGCTGCCACGGGCGAGGCGGTTTGCAACTCAATTTCCGAGTTTGGGGCGGGTTACCATGGCAACCGGGACGCTGCGCACACACGATGACGTCATCGGTGCCGGCGCAGCGCTACCGGCCTAACGCCGATTTAGGGCCCCTGTCAATTTCTAAACTGGCCATAACTTCGGCGCTAGGCCCTCTAGCGCCTCAAAAGCGGCGCTAAGGCCAGTGAATTTCTAGGCCAAAGAGTTTAGTTTTGGTTTCACTTTAGAGGGATCTCTAACATGATGTCTCCTGTAATGCTGTTAAAAGAGTTGAACAAGACTTTAGATTAAAAGACATTCTCTTTCATAAATGTCTCGTCATTGAACCCACAAAGAAATCAATACACTTTTTTCCAATTTTAAGTTGCCACTGAGCATCCGCTTCTGACTTGATTTGTTGCTTTCTCCACTACTTTTCACATGCTCGTCAGTTAATAACGGATTTCAAAACATTATAATGGGCCGGAAGTTGCGTTGGAGAATAATGGGGAACTAACAGCATTCGCCGTTATTACCCCTTTGAAACTGACCGCAACTTCAGGATGTAGCGCATGCACATCTAAATGTGGAAATTCTGGTCAGTCATTCACTGCTCCGACACTGGATGCGCGGTGTCACACCACCTTCCCCTAGCCGGCGGTGTAATTAGAGCAATCAGTGAAAATGACGAAAACTTGGACTTTTCCGCAGTAATGTCGTTGTTAAAATACCCCATTAAAAGTTAGGCCTTGTTGGATTAGGTGTAACTGGGGTTTCAACATCGTATTGACTGCTAAAAAAAAGTTATGGCCCTGAAAAACTAGTTTTAATTTTGTGGAGTGTCAAATTTCTCCAATAGGTTAAAATTACAATTTTTAAGAAACTTAAAAAAAAAGATATTTTTTATAAGTTTGTTCATATTTATTTCGGGTTTACCTTTTCCCCATGCAAGAGCCCCAATCTTTGTTTTGCTCTCTAACATTTTTTTTAAGTCAGTGACATGAATCAGTCATTCATGAAAGAAAGACTTATGAAATAATATTGAGTGGCCTACGGGTGGCGCTGTCCAGGGAGAGTATAAATACTCGGGCACGGGCCCAGCTTGCGCAGGACATTCTTAACAGGAACTAGTGAAGAACACAACTAGACCTCCATGTTGTAAAACAGTTGATTAAAGCTTTGTTTAATGCTTAGACCAAGTGCCTAGTATTTTTCTTACGTCAGTCAGAATAAAAGGAGCTTCTTCACTTCCTGGTCTGTGAGAATTCTGCAATGTGATTGGCTGCTTAGGCAGCTTGTTGACGTCACGGCAGAACGCTTTAGGGATTCCCCATTATATTTCACTGAAATCACTTGCGCATCGAAAAAGGCAAACTTCTCGCCACAGAGATCGCAAGATCTTTGTGGGCAGCTTCCTCCGGGGCCCCGGCAAACGCCTTCGCTTTGCCGCTGACCACAATTTCCAGGCCAATATATTTTAAATCAGAAAGGAATCCAGCTTAAATATCAAATCTATTTCTCAACTCAAGTCAAAAGAGCAGAGCCAGTATGACTAGTGCTTGACTGTTATCCAAATGTAACTGGACTTTTATGTTAGAGGACATGGAGTTTTTCACCTATTATTTTGTTCAAATGTTCCACAGTTTTAAAAGCAACTGTTTTGAAAGCAAAGAACATAATTATCCTCGAATTGCAAAACTTAAATAAAACTCTCTTCTTGCATTCCACAGGGCAAATGTTTAGCTGCATTTATCAACATAAACAAACACTGGTTTCTTGGTCTAAGGGGATGTTGGGGTTGGGAGAAGAGAGAAGAAGAGGATGAGAATTACAAGAGGAAGAAAAAAAGTAACTAACACAGACACGAACAAAAACAAACACAGGAACTGTACACAGTATACTAAAGAAAGAGAGCAAAATCAAAATCCAACCTAAATAAAGGTATTTAAAAAAAGACAATGGGGAACAAACCTATTTAAGTGCGCAGGGGACAGGTGTTTTTTCTTTAAAAAGGGGTCATGCCTTTTAAGAGAGAGACTGGGAAAGGGGGAAAAGCACAAAATGGGGCTTAAAAATAGAAATAAAATGAGCCTTGATAAACAGTGTGGGAAGAGAGAGAGAAAGTGGGAAAAGAAAAAAGCAAACAGGGTTGACAGAAAGAGCAGGGCAAGAAAAAAGTGCACAATGAACCTTGAGAAAAAAAGGGGCGAGAGTAGGGATTGAAAGTACACAATGGTGCTTACAGGGACACAAAGTAGAGCTTAAAAGCACGGAGAAAGAAAAAGCATATGATGCTTGAAAGAAAATAAGTGGAGAAAGGAAACAAAGTGCACAATTGGGACTTCAAAAGAAACAAAGAAGGGAGAAAAAATAGTGCACAATGGGATTTGAAAAAACAAACATAATGTGCAGAAAAGCAAATATTTATATTTTCCATAAAACAAATTAATTGAAACTCCAAAATGTCATTAATAACTGTATACATCCCATAAATATTTGTTTTTTGGGCCAGGTCAGGGACTCACGTCACTGCACACAGTAAGTATTAAGCAAACCATGCAGCCACCATATGAATTCAATCTGCAAGAGTTGATTAACCAGTTGAAACCAATAGCACAACCATTTATCCATTTAATTTTCAACCTGCGGGTCGTGCAGCTGGGCAAACTTAATCAAGTATTTATTTACATGTCTGCCTTACGTGATTAGGGCTGCATTAAATTTTAAATTTATAGATTGGAGAACCGTGTAGCCAGCACATAAATTAAACCAGTGAGAAAAGACGAATGGGCTAGGAGCCACAGTACGACTTGTTTATTTAATTTTCAGTTCGTGGATTGGGAAGCCTCATAGACTTGCAATTTACAGCCAGTGCTTTTGTTCAAGGAGATGAATTTGTCTTTTTGCAAGAATAGCTAAAAACTGGCTGGTACTTCTAAAATTCCACATTTGGTGAGCAGAGACAAGGATTCCGTTCACTGAAAAAGATACCTGGAAGACACGTTTGGGAGGATTAGCCTCAGAGTAAGTCACATGGGGGTGGGTTACAAGTGCAGGGTCTGCCTTAGATATTCTCTTGGTTACAGTAGTACTAGTCACTCCCATAAGTGGGCTAAGCACCTTAAATTCAGGAGTGTGCCAGTACTGCTCAACTATTCCTAGCTCAAGCCAAGGCTGCAGCAATAGGACCCCGCTTCTGATACAAACAGGTTATGTTGTCTTTCAAACATGCCCACATGTGCATTTCTCCAAACTGTGAGAGAGTAGACTGAAACACTCAGTAAAGACTGAAACACTCCGTAAGACCAAGCCAGATACAAATAGTCAAGCTGCTTTCTTTCACAGACAGAAAGTGACATACAGACTAACAGTCTAAAGCACTGCACTTACTTAGTTCCATCTCTTCTCTCATTGAAAACATAGGGGGGAAATAATCAGCCACATGCCCTGTCCTTTCCATGGGCTGACTCGCTTGTTTTTAAGCATCATTTTTATTTCAAACAACTTCTAACTGCAAAAACCGACTGTCCAAAACCCCATTGCTGCCGTGTCCCTCTTCTCTCTTAATTATGGCCTTAGGAAGGAGCAATGTCCACAATGACTTCCATGGCAAGTATTCACTAGCAGGCTCATGACCCAAACTTACTATCGTCTCTTGCAGGAGTATATCCTCCACAGACACATGATAACGTGTCCACATGAATAGAATTATCTCACCACGATGGAGATGAATATTTATTTAGTCACCCGAGACAAGATTGCTTAATGCCCCTGATCATACTGGTTTGTCTGACTTGCCAGCAGCACGGTGGCATAGTGGTTAGCACTGTTGCCTCACAGCACCAGGGACCCGGGTTCAAATCCGGCCTCGGGTGACTGTCTGCGTGGAGTTTGCACATTCTCCCCGTGTTTGCGTGGGTTTCCTCCGGGTGCTCCGGTTTCCTCCCACAGTCCAAAGATGTGCGGGTTAGGTTGATTGGCTATGATAAAATTGACCCTTAGTGTTAGGGGGATTAAATACGTGGGGTTACAGGGATAGGGTGGGATATGTGTTGGTGTAGGGGTTACGGGGATCGGGTGGGATGTGTCTCGGTGCAGGCTCGATGGGCCAAAATGGCCTCTATCTGCACTGTGAGGTTTCTGTGATTCTGTGATTCTGTGAATATACATTCTCCAGCCTGTGGCTTTTACATCTCGTCCTATGCAAATTCATTTTGTTTTAAAATACAACCCTTGAACATATCCTAATGCCAAAATCCTTTCCTCAAAGAAAAACATAAAAAAATCCCAAAATGTTACAAGGAATATCATCCCATCATAGTAAATATAAATAGACTAGCAGCAACTAGGTTGGAGACAGTTCAGTGCAATAATTAAGAAAGTGCCAGCTAAATAGAAAGATTCAAGTCAGACAGAAATGGAAATAGCACTGGCAGGGAATGCTTTATTTTTTAATTCATGCTCGAGTTATGGGTATCGCTAGCAAAGCCGGCATTTATTACCCATCCCAAGTTGCCCTCAAGAATGTGGTAGTGAGTCATCTTCTTGAACCGCTGTAGTCGTCGACGTGCATGGATTCTTTAACGCAGTCAAGACCACCTACGGCCCAATCACCCAAGGTCCTACCCCACTGCGAGCCAAGAATGGACAGGTACTCATCAAGGACAGAGGCAGTCAGTCCCCGCTGGAAGGAGCACTTCGAAGATCTCCTTAACCGAGACACTGTCTTCGACGCGAGTGTCCTCAACTCCATCCTGCAGCATGCTACCCACCACCACCTTAGCACAACCCCAGCCCGGCATGAGGTTGAAAAGACCATCCGATAACTGAACAACAACAAGGCCTCAGGAGCAGATGGAATCCCCGCCGAGGCGCTAAAACATGATGGAGAAGCACTATTGGCGTGAATTCATGAACTCATTTCTCTTATTTGGAAGGAGGAGAGTATGCCAAGGGATCTCAGACACCGTAATCGTGACCATCTCCAAGAAAGGTGACAAGTTCGATTGCGGTAATTACAGAGGAGTCTCCCTGCTGTCTGCCACAGGGAAAGTCATCGCAAGAATCCTCCTCAATCACCTTCTCCCAGTGGCTGAAGAGCTCCTCCCAGAGTCGCAATGCGGATTCCGCCCACTAAGGGGCACAATGGACATGATCTTCACCGTGCGTCAACTACGAGAAATGCAGGGAACAGCACCAACCACTGTACATGGCCTTCTTTGACCTCACAAAGGCCTTCGACACTGTCAACAGTAGGGGATTATGGAATGTTCTCCTCAAATTCGGCTGCCCTCAAAAGTTTGTCACCATCCTTCACCTGCTTCACGATGACATGCAAGCCGTGATCCTGACCAACAGATCCACCACAGACCAAATTCACGTATGGACGGGGGTCAAGCAAGGCTGTGTCATCGCACTTCTCGATCTTCCTGGCTGCAATGCTCCATCTCGCCCTCAGTAAGCTCCCCGCTGGAGTGGAGATAATCTACAGAACAAACGGGAAACTGTTCAACCTCTGTTGCCTCCAGTCCAGATCCAAGGTCGTCCCATCCTCTGTCGTGAAATTACAGTATGCAGACAACGCTTGCGTCTGCGCACATTCTGAGGTCGAACTCCAAACCATCGTCCACACCTTCACTGAAGCGTACGAGAGCATGGGCCTTACACTAAACATCCGTAAGACAAAGGTCCTCTACCAACCTGCCCCCGCCACACAGTACTGCTCCCCGATTATCAAAATCCATGACGAGGCCTTGGACAACATGGACCACATTCCGTACCTCAGGAGCCTACTGTCAACAAGAGCAGACGTCAATGACAAAGTCCAACACAGCCTTCGGTTGCCTGAGGAAGAGTGTGTTTGAAGACCAGGACCTCAGACCTGGCACCAAGCTCATGGTCTACAGAGCAGTAGTGATACCCGCCCTCCTGTATGCTTCAGAGACATGGACCATGTACAGCAGGCACCTCAAAGCACTGGAGAGGTACAGCCAACTCTGCCTCCGCAAGATCCTGCAAATCCATTGGCAGGATAGGCGCACCGACGTCAGTGTTCTCGCTTAGGACAACATCCCCAGCATCGAAGCTTTGACCACGCTCAATCAGCTCCGATGGACGGGTCACATCATCTGCATGCCCGATACGAGACTCCCAAAGCAAGCGCTCGTGTCTCGGAACTCTGACACGGCAAGAGAGCCCCAGGTGGGCAGAGGAAACGTTTCAAGGGCACCCTCAAATCCTCCTTGAAAAAGTGCAACATCCCCACCGACACCTGGGAATCCCAGGGCCAAGACCGCACAAAGTGGAGGAGAAGCATCCGGGAAGGCGCCAAACACCTCGAGTTTCTTCGACGGGAGCAAGCAGAAGCCAAGCGCAAACAACGGAAGGAGCGCACATCAACCCAAGCACCCCACCCACCCGCCCCTTCAATCACAGTCTGCCCCACCTGTGAAAGAGACTGTAGGTCCCGCATTAGACTCATCAGTCACCTGAGAACTCATTTTTAGTGTGGAAGCAAGTCATCCTTGGTTCCGAGGAACTGCCTAAGAAGTCTTTGCAGTGAAGGTACTCCTACAATGCTGTTAGGTAGAGTTCCAGGATTTTGACCCAGTAACTGTGAAGGAATGGCGATATATGTCCATGTCAGGATGTTGTGCAACTTGGAGGTGGTGGTGTTCCCATGCGCCTGCTGCCCTTGTCCTTCTAGGTAGTGAAGGTCGCGGGTTTGGGAGGTGCTGCAGAAGAAGCCTTGCAAGTTGCTGCAGCCGCGGTATGCTGGTGGTGGAGGGAGTGGATGTTTAAGTTGATGGATGAGGTGCACCTTACAAGTCAATATTCATTTAATCACTTCTACTCACATTGGCTGAATCCACTGTTATGGATGTGAGGGAAACTAGAATTGCAAACTATGATGGAACAGGGTGCAAATACCAACATACCAGGGACGTGCTCAGATTACATAAAGATAAGGTAGCTGATGGTCTGCATGTCTGGTATTCAAATTGCTTAACATAAGCAAACAAAACGGCAAAAAAAACATTGAACTTCAAAGTAACCTTTTCTTCCCATCCCCTGGTGCATTTGCTTATTTGCCCACTTTAAATGAATTTCAGCAGAAAATAAAATTGAATTCATTGCGATTCCCAAAAAGATAAGGTTACTGATTGAGGATGCAGCAGGTCGCTGTGCTTTGCTAAAGTTCCCTTCCACATATTAATGACTTGAAGCCAGTATGAAGTACTTGAAAAGTTTTCATACATACTGGACTATAAGAGCTCAGCACATTTTCATCTTATACTTTCAGGATATTGGGTTGCAGCCATTATTCCCAACACAGTGAATTCTGAACCTCAGCCAGGCTACTGTGCTTCCATGTGGAATCAACGTTCTTGCCCACAGCGAAATGGGGAAGAAATTCAGAGGAGTCACTGCCAAAGAGTCACAAACCTCCCTGAAGCCAGCTTTTAAGGAAGGCGGGAGAGAAAGAGAAGGAAGGAGGGAAGGAAGTGAAAGTCTAACCACTTCCCCTTGACATTCAACGGCATTACCATCACCAAATCCCCCACCATCAATATCCTGGGGTCAGCATTGACCAGAAACTTAATTGGACTAGCCACATAAATACTGTGGTAACAAGAGCAGGTCAGAGGCTGGGCATTCTGCAGTGAGTGTCTCACCTCCTGACTCCCCAAAGCCTTTCCACCATCTACAAGGCACAAGTAAGGAGTGTGTTGGAATACTCTCCACTTGCCTGGATTAGTGCAGCTCCAACAACACTCAAGAAGCTCGACACCATCCAGGACAAAGCAGCCTGCTTGATTATCACCCCATCCACCACCTTAAACATTCACTCCCTCCACCACCGGCGCACCGTGGCTGCAGTGTGTACCATCTACAAGATGCACTGCAGCAACTCACCAAGGCTTCTTCGGCAGCACCTCCCAAACCCTCGACCTCTACCACCTAGAAGGACAAGGGCAGCAGGCGCATGGGAACACCACCACCTCCAAGTTCCCCTCCAAGCCACACACCATCCTGACTTAGAAGTATATCAACGATCCTTCATCGTCGCTGGGTCAAAATCCTGGAACTCCCTAACAGCACTGTGGGAGTACCTTCACCACATGGACTGCAGCGGTTCAAGAAGGCGGATCACCGCCACCTTCTCAAGGGCAGTTAGAGATGGGCAATAAATGCTGGCCTTGCCAGCGACGCTCACATCCCATAAACGAATAAAAAAAGAGGGAATTTATTATAGAGTACCTTTCATGTTCAGAGGACGTCTCAAAGTACTCCACAGCCAATGAAATATTTCTGAAGTGTAGTCACTGTTGTAATGTAGGCTAATGTGGCAACCAATTTACACACAGCAAAGTCGCACCAACAGCCATGAAATAAATGACCAGACAATCTGTTTTAGCGATGGTGTTTGAAGGATAAATATCATCATGGACAGCACGACAGATAGGGCCTTGATTTAACATCTCATCCAAAAGATGACATCCTCCGACAGTGCAGTGCTCCTTCAGTACAATGAGGAGTTCAGGCACCGGCCAGGGAGGCAGAAAAACAGTGAAGACCAACGTGGCGCTGATGCAGGACCTCACGCCCAGAAATTGGTAGACATTGTGCCCACTGCACGCTCTCAAGTAACAGGTGAAACACAGCAGTTTCTACCCCAACTTGTCCAACTAACTTTTGCTGAATGTGGCCCACGCCAAGATGTAGGATCAGGTCCATCATATTCATTGTGTTTGACACTCCTGGCTTATATTATGTGCAGCAAGTGGGGGTTGTATCGACAATCTTCTGGACCCAGAGAGGAGAGAGCAACCAACTGAGCCAAGGCAACATCCCAGGTTACTGATCAAAGATGGCAGCATTGTACAGAAATTAGGACCCATATTGAAAGACTTAAAAAAAAAAAGTATGGACCAGGGAAATTGCGAGACAGTAACTCAAAAGCATTGCTAAACAATTATTATGCAGCACTGAAGATGGAATGAAATTCAAGCAACATGGTGTCATGTGCCTGAGTGACACTTGCTGAATATTTCCACTGTGTACATGATGCCGCTGGATTACGCATGAACATTTTCTTTTTAAAAAGGCATACATTCATTCAATGCAATCTTTTTTCCCCTGACATTTTACTGATCCCAAGGCATTGCTCATATTTTTCCATATTGCCACAAGCAAATCAAGGGCAGGCGGGAAAGCAGTAAGAGTGGTGTAGACTTTGATATGATTATTGAGTAAGATGGAAGGAGGGAAGGAGGTATATATATCTTCCACACTGGAATTTTAAAAAAATTTACAGAAATAGATCAATACTCCTAAGAATCTGAAATTTTCATCAACAATCCCCCAAAGACCTTCTATTCTTCCCTTGAAGATTATAATATTACTAGTGGCAGATACTGTACCGTGGTTGTTCTGTTCAGAAGGCTGTTGAGGAAGCAAAACACACGTCAGAACCTTTTCTCTTGTTTCTACATCTGTGTCAGTCTGGAAAGTTAGAAGAGGCTGGGACTGGTTTTCAGACAACCAAAGGGCCTTCAGTTTCAAGGTGATCAGTGACAATGGCAAGTATGTCAACCTGTATTGAACAAAAGGAAACGGCAATATAAAATCAACTGTTAAAGCCTTTGGCAGTTCGGTGGGCCAGCATCTCAGCTGTTCCAAAGTACCATGCCCATGTTTGCTTCTTTCATACACAATTCTTAACTTTCTCTCTCTCTCTCTCTCATTTTTATCACAAGCTAAAACCCAAAACGTTACAAGTAAGGAAATTGTATTTTGTAGGAGTTTTAATTTTATTTTTAAGTGTTATGGAGCATTGAAAAAGAAAAATCATCTCAATGGTTAACACATCATAATCATAATCAACTTTGTCATTGTTAGTGCACAAGTGCAGTACAACGAAATGTAGGCTTGCGGCTCCCGAGAGTGTTCTACACAACATAAATTCACCTCCTTGCAATGATCAGTTGCAATAAATTTTACTTTTTATAAATCTACCACATTCGTAGAAAGACACCAATACCTCTAACACCACAGATGAGACATCAAGTACTAGCACACAGTAGAAAGCCAGTTCCCCCACACAAACCCACCAATTTCCCTCCTCCTTTCCTGAAAGCACCACCAATTACTGCAGTACGGTTTCACAAGTAAAAGCAGCCACTCACAACTTAACCATTCCTCGTGCATAAGCTTAAGACAGTGAATGCCAGTAAGCTATTTAACCGTAGGAGGCATCACACCTGGACAGGGGCACATTCCAGAAGGAAATCACTGAACACTGATCAGTATTGGGAACCATGGCTGATTCTTCAACCCTCCTGAGCTATCGCGACTGAGATCTGCTAGTGCAACACAGACTAGGGTGACATAATCTGACTCGAGGGGCGCAGGTTGAGCTTGTACCTATGCTCCTTCATCAATTTGGCCTAATTTTAAATGCTGCTTCTCATATCTGTCCCTACCACTTAGAATCAGTTCCAACTATGCAATGTATTTCTAAAGGTTGACACTGTAAGCGACAACTCTACTTTCCCTTGATTTAAAAAAGGAAAGTTATCAAATTCAAAGCTTGCAAGATTGTTAACCAATGGTATATTACAGGCAACAATAAATGGTATTTGCAGAGATACACACTGACACATCTATTCACATTTCATTAGCAGTGAATCATTGTCTATCCTTAATAAAACGGAGGTTTAGTCTGTTGGGATACTGATGCAAGTAATGGGGGGGGGGGGGGTGCGGCTGGGGGTCTCTCCATTCAACCCACAGCCTGTGGTGTGCTTGTTTAGGGAGGGACCAAGCTGTGAAGAATGCAGAAGTACAGGAAACTTTCTGGTATCCGGCACGGACGGGACCGACGTGGTGCCGGTTCATCAACAATTTCAGATAACCGAACGCTATAGTAAAAGATATGGAGCTCAGAGCGCCGTATAAAGCAACAAACCCTGTCAATCAGCACAAGTTGCAAGCGTCTCTGTAGCTTAGCAACAGCTTCAGCTACACCCTTGCACAGCAACAAATGGAGTAAAAAAAAAGTTACCTGAACCGACTCCTGAATTTTGCCGGTGGATAGAGCGTTCTGGTTATTTAGAGGCCGGTTAATCGAAAGTTTCCTGTATAGTGGGCCTGCAGAAAGAGGACGCACACCTTGGTGTTTCCCCAGTTCAGGGTACCGCCCATGTTATCACTCAGATTGGCAGACGTTTTATCCACGTTTACTGGAGGAAGATGTCAGGCGGCAGCACCTCTGTTGCTCCTTCTCTTGTTAGGAGCGGCCAAATGGGGTTGGGGGTTGTGATTCAAAGGGGTGGTGAGGCTGAATGGCCTCCATGTTCTCTGATCAGATGGACTGAAGACTGAGACATGACCAGAAAGTGTGCAATAGAGAACTTCTTAGGTTGCAGTTTCTCCAGCATTTTGTGGAGTGAGCGCGCTCGATTTCCACCCCCTCTCATCATGCTGCAAATACAGGTGATGGCAGTTATTTTCTGTTCCCCCCTCCAGTCCTTTCATTATTGGGTGACATTAGTCTCTGTATTTGTTGTTGTCATGGAAAACTGCATGGAGTAAAGGGAGGTGTGTCCACAGGGCAGTTAGGTTGTAATGGTCACATTCTCAGGAATACAGCAATGTCCTGGAGCTACTGTTGGACCTTAAAGTGTTTGCTACAGAAATAATATTGATGTTCATTAAGACAACAAATGCATTTTAAATCTCCCATCCCAGTATCTTCCAGGTACTGCACAATATCTAAAAATAAATTCAAAGCAATTTATTAGCTGTTTAGATATGTGCACTTCTAAACCTTATCTAAATTCATGCAAAAAACCATCTATCTCACTGGTAAGTTTATCATCTAAAAGATTATCCTAATTTTTCACTACCTTTATCAATTCTAATATATTTATCTAATGCAAGAAACCATGTCAAAGGGTAACCTGCTCCCTCCAAAACATGCTCACCTGTTTCCAGCTAGGTCCAGCACATGAAGTTCAGTTGCCTGCGAAATTTCTGGCGGGATTCTTGTTAATCTGTTATCTCGGAGACTGAAGACGTTAAGATTACAGCATCCACCAATCTGCGTTTGAAATCAGAGTGGTTAGAAAAGTCACCACTTCTTTTGCTGTCGCTAAAGGATTAGAATCTACCTTCTTCAATGTGATCCAAATTCAGAATTTTTAATTTACTCGCAAGAGGTACAAATACCTGGACTGCATTAACAGTGCCAGCAACCAGTACCAACTACTGAATATAAAATAATGGGCCGGGTCTTGCTGGAGTGGGGCATCTCGTGGCACGCGTCGTTAGTTATGCTTTTTTCTGCACCCTTCAGCTCAAAAGGCTTTTTTTGCGGCATAATTTCTTGGAAATGTGAGCTGACAACAGCACACTGACGGCAACGGGGCATCTGGGGCCTCAGTGAAAAGCAGGACCAACAGTCTATCTCCTTAACCACTGAGATTTAAGGATTGAGAAAGAAACAGAGGAATGACAGAGAAGGAAAGAAGGTGAATTAGATCCAACTCAGGTACAAAAGGAGAAATAAAAAGAGGGGAAGAAAGATTGGATTGAGAGAGAAAAGAGGTAGAAAGGAAAACAAAGGAAAAAAAGTGAAAATTTTAAATTTGACATTTTTAAAATCCAACAACAATTCACTACATGCAGGAATGAGATTGAACAGTTCAAACTGCTCAATTTCTGGGCCACAGAGCTTGATTAGCATTGCATTAACAATTATCACATCATTAAAAAAGGTACTTGTGCTGTTAAATTCCAGCCCTAACCTTCTGCAGTGAGGTTAATGGAGAATTAACGTGCAAATCCAGGAAGTTCTTAAAAATAACGGGGAGGCGAAGAATGAGAAGCCGTTTGTGCGAAGCAAGCAGCGAAAATCGACCAGCAAGTTCCAGATTCACAACTCGCACGCATCTTTTAATCTCATGAACTTGCTGGCCGATTTGTGCATTAATAACTGCACGCGTCGTTAACGCACCATTATTTGTCCAGCAAGATCCAGCCTAATGTAAAGGAGAAGGAAAGTGTGGAGGCAGGGGGGAAATAAGAGAACAGATTACAATTACTTCTCCCACCCCACAACAATACTCCTCCATTTTAGAGCAGGAAAAACATTTAAAACTTAAAACTTTTAAAATAGTTTTGTTTCCTTCTACTAGACCATTCCATGATGTCACCAAGGAACAGGCCACATCCCTGAGAGGCTCCAGTGACTGCAATGATGATGACAACTTTTGAGACTTCATGACAGTTGATAGTCACCTGACCCAGGAAACCAGCTTTATGACCTACAGCATGAATTCTGAAGGAAGTTTGATGTTAAAATATCTACATACTTTACAATTTCTAGGCAACACAATAACTTGCCAAGTGCAGCAGAGTTTTTTTTTTATGTGGGCGTCGCTGGTGCTTATTGCCTATCCCTAATCACCCTCGAGAAGGTGGTACCGAGCTTCCTTCGTGAACCACTGCAGTCCATGTGGTGAAGGTACTCCCAACAGTGTTGTTACGGAGGGAGTCCCAGGATTTTCACCCAGTGACGATGAAGGGACGGCGATATATTTCCAACTCAGGATGGTGTGCAACTTGGAGGGGAACTTGCAGGTTCCCATGCGCCTGCTGCACTTGTCCTTCGGTGGTAGAGGTCATGGGTTTGCGAAGTGCTGCCGAAGAAGCCTTGGCGAATTGCTGCAGTGCATCTTGTAGATGGTACACACTGCAGCCATGGCGTGTTGGCGGTGGAGGGAGTGAATGTTTAAGGTGGTGGATGGGGTGCCAATCAAATGGGTTCCTTTGTCTTGGATGGTGTCGAGCTTCGAGTGTTTTTGGAGCTGCACTCATCCAGGCAAGTGGAGAGTGTTCCATCACACTCCTGAATTATGCCTTGTAGGTGGTGGAAAGGCTTTGGGGCGTCAGGAGATGAGACACTCGCTGCAGAATACCCAGCCTCTGACCCACTCTTGGTGACATAACATTTATGTGACTGGTCCAGTTAAGTTTCTGGTCAATGATGACCCCCAGGATGTTGATGGTAGGGGATTCAGTGATGGTAATCCCGTTGAATGTCATGGGGAGGTTGCTAGACTCTCTCTTGTTGGAGGTGGTCATTGCCTGAGTGGCGCGAAGGTTACTTGCCACTTATCAGCCCAAGGCTGAATGCTGTCCAGGTCTTGCTGCATGCGAGCACGGACTACTTCATTATATAAGGAGTTGCGAATGGTGAACACTGTGCAATCATCAGCGAACATACCCACTTCTGACCTTATAATGGAGGGAAGGTCATTGATGAAACAGCTGAAGATGGTTGGCCTAGGACACTGCCCTAAGGAACTCCTGCAGTGATGTGCTGGGGCTGAGATGATTGACCCAGCTTCACCCACGTCGCAAGAATAAAATTAGAAGCCGCAAACAGCAGAAAGCTGATCAAGTACATTGCAATACATGTCATTTGAATCAAGGTTTTTATCGAATACTTACAAGAAACAAGAATGGCTAGTTTTAAAGGAAGTGTAATCATTAACAAACAGTCCAACTAAATCCAATTTAAACTGCTATTACACACAAATACAGAATTTGTGTGTGTTGCGCTGCCAATATTGAACATAAAATGTGAAGACCAGTGAAAGACTTATGTTTGAATCAGAAATCCTATAAAATGAGAGAAGTTGGGAAGCGATTGAACTTAATATGTGTCTGAATCGGGAGTCAAATACCTTTACAAATACTGTCAGTGACTGAGTATAAAAGGCAGATAAGTTGAACAGTCTCAGGAAAATTTATCAGCATTCTGAAGTGACGGTAGTTGGTGTGACAGTCAAAATGATTATAAGTTTAACCTTTATAATAATCACCACCTGGATTTAAAGACTTTTTTTAATTAAAAAAAGTCATTTCTGGTTTTCTCTCCTCCTTGATCCTCTGCTCATCCATCCCCCTGCCAAGCTAGGTAGGCAACTAACTCCCATATCTCTCTGACAGCATCAACATTGATCAGGCTGCAATGAGCAGGTTAGCAGAGGTTTAGGTGATCCAAGTGCTTTTTTTTTTTTTTACCTTCTTCACACCACCCACGGGTAAGAACCACATCCAACTTGGCGCTCCCCCTGACAACGCAATCAAAATTGGTCATTCATCATTGGGAAATTGTGAGTGTAAATCACTACGGCACATTGGTTTGATGCATCAATATGCTTTGAGTTACCAAGCTCAATTTCAGTGTCTGGGAGACAGCAAGATGGAACAAGCCACTTCTTCATTGGAAAGGAGGCCAGGGGATGGTGGGAGGGGGGGGGGGGGTGGAAAGGGGGGAGAGAGAGAGAGAGAGAGAGAGAGAGAGAGAGAAATAAATAAAGTGAGTCAACCCATGCTGTCCTCATGCACTACCTAGCAGCTGTTAACAGACCAATGTTGGCAAAAGTCTGGGAAACAAGTCACCTTACCAACCTCCCAGTTAGAGGGTAGCATGAAAGGAAAAATAATAATACCACAGCTAAAACAAGTAAATAAGTAAGTAGTTATTACTGAATGATTCATCTCGGAGTCAGCAAAAACTAGGAGTTGGAACATTCAGTGCTATTACTCGCTAGGGTTGATACTTCCAACAGTATAGGAATTGTCAGGCCTCTGTTTTCCCCCATTGACGGACTGAACCGTAGGAGATCAGGAGACCAGGACTCGGCCAGGAGCAGGAGATTGCAGCTGCGTTGAGCAGAAAATTAGTTCTGACATGCACTGAAGTAAAACTCCACATGACTTTATGTCGGGCTCTTAGCCAGGGCAAGAACATGTAAATTCAATACATTACAAACCCACTGTATAAGAAAATTCCTCAAGTAACTAAATGCCTTAAAACAATTGAATTGTTTCTTGAATTGAAAGCAAGACTTTAACTGAAAAGGTACACTTCGGCAAAGAGATGGTTAAACTTTCAGAAATTTAATAGAAAGACCCAATTGCAGATTCGACATCACGCAGAAAAATGTTAAGTCAGTACATCTGTACTTTTGCCCCAAACAATACGACATTAAATTAAACATTCCTGGTTATAAGGTGTTCAGGAAAGATAGGAGGTGGTGTGGCAGTATTGGTTATGGAGAATGTTAGAGTGCTGGAGAGAGATGTCCTGGAGGGGTCAAGGACAGAATCTATATGGCTAGAGTTAAGAAATAATAGAGGTGCCATTACACTACTAGGTGTATTCTATAGACCACCAACTAGTAGTAAAGATATGGAGGAGCAAATTTGCAGAGAAATTACAGAGAGGTGCAAGAACAATAGAGTAGTGATAATGGGGGACTTCAAGTATCCTAATATAGACTGGGATCGAAATAGTGTAAAGGGCAGAGAAGGGGAAGAATTTCTGAAGTGTGTTCAGGAGAACTTTCTTGATCAGTATGTTTCCAGCCCGACGAGGGAGGAGGCATTGCTGGATCTGGTTCTGGGGAATGAAGTAGGTCAAGTGGAGCAAGTGACAGTAGCTGAACATTTAGGGAACAGTGATCATAGTATCATAAGGTTTATAATATAAAATAAAAACAGAAAATGCTGGAAATACTCAGCAGGTCAGGCAGTATTTGTGAAGATAGAAACAGAGTTAGCCTTTCAGGTTGATGAACCTTCGTCAGAACTTTGCCTTACTGGATTTCATGTACCACTGCTCTGCCTATCTGCATATTTTATTTCACCTTCTGTAGATCATTCGTTACCTCTTCAGATTTCTTCAGACCTACTCCCTTCAGTTTCAGCATCATCTGCCAATTTGACCAGATTGCCTTTTGCTTTTGAATCCAATGTTCTTCACTTAAATTGATCCTATATTTGAGCACTTAAATATATTCTGAAGTGTATGGCATCAGTTCTATTTTGTTTCAGGTATCAGTCCTATTGTGTTTGTGATTTTTATTTAAAATGCCGGCGGTGACTGTCCTGGCAGATGCCAGCCAGTCTGATCCATGTTCTTGACATTTCCAACTAATGATTGTGACGTTTATCATTGTACACTGATGTTGTTGAAACTGATGATTTCAAGGAAAGATGGTCACTATATTCAATGGAAATTTTACACAAAGTTGTGACGCAGTGGAATTCACTTCCAGGGTGAGTGATTCAGGCAGAAACTATGTCAACATTCAAGATTAGATTGGATAACTGGGTGAAGGAAAAGCAGATAAAGGATACAAGAATGGGGCGGGTTAATGGCATTTCTTTTATCTCCGCTTTACTGCCTTAGGACCCTCTCCCGTCTCCTCCCCTTCCCATCACCTAGTCATGCCACCTTTCATTTCTCCCCTCAGGTATTTCTCCCCCCCACCCCCACACCCTCTCATCCCTATCCCAAACATTAACTATTCTTCTGCATTCCTACTCTCCTGCCACTGTCCCAAGCTTTAAGCCCTCTTAGTTAATGCCACAGCTACCCTCTCTCAGCATTCTCTGAAGGGACCATGTAGGCAGTTGTCGCTCCCTCCTTAGCAACTCCAACTGCCCAATGCTTCTCTCTCATCAATCTTCCTGTCCTGCACACCTGCTGGGGGCTAATCTCGCCAACCTCCTTCCTGTCCCACTCACCACTGACCTCTCGGACTTTGCCAGATCAACAATCGTCACCCACCTCCACATTTCCCTCCAGAATGTCCATTCACTCGCCAGCAAGGCCCTTGCCATCCACAACCTTATGGCTTTGACAAAAACTTGGCTCAATCATGGGCGACAACATTTACTGAAGCGACTCCTTATCCTTGGGGATTTCAGTCTCCATTTCGACTCACCTTGCCCCCTCTCCTCCGGGTTCACCTGCCTTCCAGTCCTCCCTTAACCTCTCCCTTGATACTCTCCTACCCGTATTCACGGCCACCCACTCAACCATGCCATCTCATGTGGCCTTTCTACTCCTACTGTCTCGAGCATATCCTTGTATCCCTCACCGCTCATCCCCCTTCCAACCCCACTTCCTTCTGGACCCACCACTAGAAAAAACTCTTCTCCAAGTCACTTACAATGGTACTTTCAAACTCCCAGCTGTCTAGGCTTTGGCCCTCCATTCTCCATGACACTTCTGCAGCTGTCAATCTGCTCAAGCACTCCCTCACCCCCCACCATTAATGCCCTTGTCCCAAGTATAACCCCTACTCTCTACCATACTAGTCGTTCCCCTAGGTACAGTCCACAGCTTCGCTCCCTTAAGTCCAAGGGGCACAGACTTGAATGTATCTGACTCACAACTGGTTTAGCCATTCATTGCAAGCTCAGGTTGGACCAGATCAAGCACCATCAGGCCTAATGCTCTCCTCTGCTAAGACTGTTCACTACTCCAGGATTGGAATGTAAAGATAACTTCCAACATTTTTTCTCCACTACCTATATAGGGTAGAGTGAAGTGGTAATTTGAAACAAACACAAGCTTCACTTAAAACTCTAAACCAGTTCGAACATGTTAAATGGTTAGCATGTTCCTGGGCTGTAGGTGAGCGAGTTGTAGAGTGCATGAATGAATCCAGACCTGGAGAACTAAAAAGGAAGGAATTTACCTTTATACGTCTATTCAAGCATGGATTCACACCTCATCAACTCAGTAATGGGTAAGTAATGCTGACATGCGGCTGTCTCGCACATTCTTGCTTCAAAACCACCACTCTCGCTCACAGCTGGAAAATCCAATATTTACTTTTATCCCAATCTGATTTCTCCTGTTGAGGCAGCACCTGAGCAGACAATATACTGAAACAAAACAACAGATCACTCACTCTTCATTCAGTGTCTCAGTACTTCCAACACAGAAAACCCACAACTTAAAACTGGAATAATACTGTAAGAGCATAGGAACATGAGTAGGCCGTCCAGCCCCTCAAGCCTGTTCCGCCATTCAATGAGATCATGGCTGATCTGCATCTTAGCTCCATCTACCCACCTTGGTTCCATAACCTTTAATACCCTTGCCTAACAAAAATCTATCAATCTCGGTGTGATGAAATATTCCATTCATCACTGCCTGTGACTGGTTGGTTTCAGGTTCCCCCTTACCATTGTATTGCCTGTGACTGTGGTTGGTTTCAGGTTTCTCCTCACCATTGTATTGGAATGTATGGAATATGTTGTGTGTAGGGCTCCGCCCATACCTGGCCTCTATGTAAGCCAGCTCAGTCTGGCCTCACAGCCAGTACTGCAGACCTCCAGGGAAGATACCTCTCTCCACTGCGTGTTATCTTCTAAGTTAATAAAAGCCTTGTTTTGTTTCGCTAACATCGAGTCTCGGGATTATTGAGGCACATCAATTTTATTAACTTATTTTTCAACACAATGGATCAACTCCTGAAACCCGAACGTTTGGATTTGGATCAGCATGCTCCGGACGCATCAGCACGCTTCGGACACTGGTTTATGTGTATGGAATTCTTCCTGGACAATTCCGCAGCCATCAAAGACGCTACGAGTATGAAACTCGGAATTCTGCGGAATTGGGTAAGCCACCGGGTTTACCCCCTCATCCAAGACGCCGACACGTACCTGGCCGCCTGCGACATCTTAAAGGCGCATTACCAGCAGCCTACGAATGAGGTGTATGCTAGGCATCTGCTCGCCACTCGCGCACAGCGACCTGGGGAATCGGTGGAGGAGTTCCTAGGCACCCTGAAAATGCTTGGCAAAGACTGCAAGTGCCGAGATGTAAAAGCCGCAGTGTACACCGACGAGCTTGTTCGCGATGCCTTTATCACAGGCCTCAGCTCCACTTACATCCGGCAAAGACTGCTGGAAAAAACGGGATTGGACCTGAAACAGGCTGCGGACACCGCGCGATCCCTGGATGTGGCCCAGAGAAACTCGGACGCCTACTCTTCAGCCCGCGCCGTCCATGCCGCCACGTGTGCACCAAGGGCGCCGCCATCTTGGAAGGCATCTTCCCCGCCCGGCAGCCCGACACCGTCGGGGCCCCGCTCTCCCCCCAGAAGCCTGACAGCCGCGACGCGTCGGGGACCCAACTGCTACTTCTGCGGGCAGCCAAAGCACACCAGAAACCTGTGCCCGGCGAAAGGCACCACCTGCTTTAAGTGCGGTAAGAAGGGGCACTTTGGGAAGGTGTGCAGAGGGAACCCCGCTGGAAAACCAAAACCCGCCACCGCCGCGTGTGCGCCGTGGGAGCGGCCATCTTGGACGCCATCTTGCCCGACCTCGTGGGGTCCGCCATCTTGTGAGCAGACAGCGCGGACGCCATCTTGTCTCGATCAGGGCCCTACAGTGGCATCGGTCACAGTGGACCAGACCAGGCCCCACCCGCTATCCAAATCAATGGTGGACATCGAGGTAAACGGGTACGGGGTTAAATGTTTAATTGACAGTGGAAGCACGGAGAGTTTTATCCACCCGGAACTGGCACGACAGCTCTCCCTAAAGGTGGTCCCTACTCGGGGTACCATCTCTATGGCTGATAAAACCCAGACATCGACCATTCTGGGTTACTGCACGGTACAATTGTCCGTTAACGGGACTGTATACGATAATTTTAAAGTATTAATCATGAAGAATCTATGCGCGAGCGTGATCTTGGGCCTGGATTTCCAGTGCAACCACCAAAGCATCACGCTCAAGTACGGTGGGTCCCAGCCGCCCCTCACAGTGTGCAGCCTGGCTACCCTGAAGGTAAAGCCGCCTTCGCTATTCGCGAACCTTACCCCTAACTGCCGGCCAATAGCGACCAAAAGCAGGAGGTACAGCTGGGAGGACAGGCGGTTTATCGCAACCGAGGTAGACAGGCTCCTGAAAGAGCGCATTATTGAATGCAGCAATAGCCCGTGGCGCGCCCAAGTGGTGGTGGTAAGGGGTAGCGAGAAGAAACGGATGGTGATCGACTATAGCCAAACGATCAACAGGTACACCCAACTAGACGCCTACCCGCTACCCCGCATATCAGAAATGGTGAACCAAATCGCCCAATACCGGGTGTTCTCCACCATCGACCTCAAGTCAGCGTACCACCAGCTCCCTATCAGACCAGAGGACCGCCCGTACACCGCCTTCGAGGCGAACGGACGCCTCTACCAATTCCTCAGAGTCCCCTTTGGGGTGACGAATGGGGTCTCGGTCTTCCAGAGGGAGATGGATCGCATGGTCGATGACCACCACTTGCAGGCAACCTTCCCCTACCTCGACAACGTCACCATCTGCGGTCACAATCAGCAGGATCACGACTCGAACCTCGAGAGGTTCCTGAAAACCGCACAAAAACTCAACCTCACCTACAACGAGGACAAGTGCGTTTTCAACACCACGCGCCTCTGCATACTAGGCAGCGTGGTGGAGAATGGGGAAATCGGACCAGACCCCGACCGATTGCGCCCCCTACGGGAGCTGCCCCTGCCCAACACTCCCAAAGCCCTGAAAAGGTGCCTGGGGTTATTTTCTTATTATTCCCAATGGGTCCCCAACTACTCCGACAAAGCCCGCCCCCTCTTGAAAGCATCCTCTTTTCCGCTCTCTGCTGAGGCCCACGCCGCCTTCAAAAGCATTAAGCAGGATATTGAGCGGGCCACGCTACAGGCAGTGGACGAGAACACTCCATTTCAAGTGGAAAGTGATGCGTCTGACTTTGCCTTGGCGGCCACCCTCAACCAGGCGGGGCGGCCCGTAGCTTTCTTCTCGAGGACCCTCCAAGGGCCCGAGATCAGACACTCCTCCGTGGAAAAGGAGGCCCAAGCCATCGTGGAGGCAGTGCGCCACTGGCGCCACTACCTAGCCGGCAAACGCTTCACCCTACTTACCGACCAGCGGTCGGTAGCGTTTATGTTCAATAATAAAGAGGGGGAAGATCAAAAATGATAAGATTCTTAGGTGGCGGATCGAGCTCTCCACCTTCGAGTATGACATCATTTACCGGCCAGGGGCCCTTAACGAATCCCCAGATGCCCTCTCACGAGGGATGTGTGCCAGCGCCACCGGGGATCGGCTACAGACCCTCCACAACGACCTCTGCCACCCAGGGATCACGCGGCTGTTCCACTTCATAAAGTCCCGCAACTTACCCTACTCGATTGAGGAAGTTCGGTCTCTGACCAGGAACTGCCGCACTTGCGCTGAGTGCAAGCCTCGGTTCTACCACCCTGATAGAGCCCACTTAATCAAAGCTACACGGCCCTTTGAGCGGCTCAGCTTAGATTTGAAGGGCCCCCTCCCGTCCGTCGACCGCAATGTTTACTTCCTGAACATTGTGGACGAATACTCCCGGTTCCCATTCGCCTTCCCCTGCCCAGACATGACCAGCGCCACGGTCATTAAATGCCTCAACAGCCTGTTCTGCCTGTTCGGTATGCCGAGCTACATCCACACGGATAGGGGGGCGTCCTTCATGAGTGAAGAGCTACGCCAGTACATGCTGTCCAGGGGTATCGCCACGAGCCGTACCACCAGCTACAACCCCCGGGGTAACGGTCAAGTGGAGCGAGAGAACGGGACAGTATGGAAAGCAGTCACTCTAGCTCTAAGGACCAAGGGCCTCCCTATCTCCCGCTGGCAGGAAGTCCTCCCGGATGTGCTCCATTCGATACGGTCGCTATTGTGTACTGCCACTAATGCCACGCCTCATGAACGAATGTTTAGCTTCCCCCGGAAATCCACCTCAGGCGTATCCATGCCGTCATGGCTCTCCACCCCGGGTCCAGTATTCGTGCGAAGGCATGTGAGGGGCCATAAGACGGACCCTCTCGTGGAGCCAGTGCACCTACTCCACACCAACCCCCAATACGCGTATGTCCGGCACGCCGACGGAAGGGAGGACACCGTGTCAATAAAAGACGTCGCCCCAGCCGGTAACGACAACAACCACGGCAATAGCAGCAACAACGACCACAGCAACTCTTACCCACCCACTACTCTTTCATCACCCCCGGAAGAACATCTACCAACGGCACCCCCACCAACTACCCCTTCAACAACCCTGGCGGCACCCCCGGCAGAGACCCAGGAGGCCACCGGGGACACCCAGCCGACACCCGCGACACCACAACAGCCACGTCGGTCGCAGAGGACTACCAAACCCCCGAACAGACTAAATCTATAGAAGGGGTGAATGTGATGAAATATTCCATTCATCACTGCCTGTGACTGGTTGGTTTCAGGTTCCCCCTTACCATTGTATTGCCTGTGACTGTGGTTGGTTTCAGGTTTCTCCTCACCATTGTATTGTGTATTGGAATGTATGGAATATGTTGTGTGTAGGGCTCCGCCCATACCTGGCCTCTATGTAAGCCAGCTCAGTCTGGCCTCACAGCCAGTACTGCAGACCTCCAGGGAAGATACCTCTCTCCACTGCGTGTTATCTTCTAAGTTAATAAAAGCCGGGTTTTGTTTCGCTAACATCGAGTCTCGGGATTATTGAGGCACATCACTCGGCTTTGAAATTTTCAATTGACCTAGTCTTAACAACTTTTTGGTGGAAAAGTTTTCCAGATTTCCACGACTGTGTGTGTGAAGAAGTGCTTCCTGACATCACCCTGCTCTAACTTTAATGTTATGCCCCTTGTTCTGGACTCTCCCACCAGGAGTTTCTCTCTATCTACCATATCAAATCCTTTAATCATCTTAAAAATCTCTGAGATCACCCCCTTAATCTTCTATACTCAAGGGTATACAAGCCCAGTCTATGCAACCTGTCCTCATAATTTAACCCTTTTAGCCCTGGTACCATTCTGGTGAGTCTGTGCTGCATATCCTTCCTCTGGTGTGACACCCAGAACTTAAGAGTGCTCCAGGCGGGGTCTCACCAGCGCTCTGTACAGCTCGAACATAACTTTGACCCCTTTGTATTCCAGTCCTCGTAAGATAAATTTTGTATAATATGAATGAATATTTTCAGGAAATAACAAAACAATGAAATAGAAGTCTGCAAACATCACCATGCAGTAATTTGCTGCTCAAACCAGTAACCAGTTTCCGGGAATAAAACTAAAATAAATTTTAAAAGCAGCAATCAAATGTAGGTGTGTCTTAAGACAGTAATACTGCGTGTACTTTGCATGAATTTACTTCACCTCATCTATGTACTGATTAAATATGTGTCCCAATATCAGATTTCATATTTACTATATCTGCATGTACACTCCATGATAGAAACAGTGATGTCTAAAAGACTATTAATGACAAGAACCTCTAAACAAGTAGACAGATGTTAGTCAAACAGATACACTATAATTATCAATTAAATATCATCCTTCCCTTTCCGACAGGATTTTTTAAAACACTATTGTACAACAACTTGTATTGATATAGCGCCTTTAACATTCCAAGGCGCTGCACAGGAGTATTTTAAGACAAAAAATTTGACACCGAGCCACATAAGGAGAAATTAGGGCAGGTGACCAAAAGCTTGGTCAAAGAGGTAGGTTTTAAGGAGCATCTTAAAGGAGGATAGAGAGGTAGAGAGGCAGAGAGGTTTAGGCAGGGAATTCCAGAGCTTAGGGTCTAGGCAACAGAAGGTACGGCCACCAAAGGTTGAGCGATTATAATCAGGGATGCTCAAGAGGGAAGAATTAGAGGAGCGCAGATATCTCAGGGGGTTGTGGGGCTGAAGGAGATTACAGAGATAGGAAGGGGCGAGGCCATGGAGGGATTTGAAAACAAGGATGAGAATTTTGAAATCGAGGCATTGCTTAACCGGGAGCCAATGTAGGTCAGCGAGCACAAGGGTGATGGGTGAACGGGACTTGGTGCGAGTTAGGACATGGGCAGCCGAGTTTTGGATCACCTCAAGTTTACATCGGGTAGAATGTGGGAGGCCAGCCATGAGTGCGTTGGAAGTGTCAAGTCTAGAGGTAACAATGGCATGAATAAGGGTTTCAGCAGCAGATGAGCTGAGGCAAGGGCAGAGACGGGCGATGTTACAGAGGTGGAAATAGGCGGTCTTTGTTATGCTGCGGATATGTGGTCGGAAGCTCATTTCAGGGTCAAATATGACACCAAGGTTGCGAACAGTGTGGTTCAGTCTCAGACAGATGTTAGGGAGAGGGATGTCAAAGTACAGTAGTATTAAGTCGCAAATGCGTACACAAGTGCAATGTTTGAAAAATGTGAAATTTTGCACTTAAATATGATTAAAATTATAGCTTTAGATCGTTCAAAGTTGTGCTGAACTATATAACACGAAAGTGAAATGGTTATAGCTCTCTGATGGTAGTAGAGATGAGTACAGTTCAATGCATTAAGTCTAACAACAACCTGCATTTATATAGTGCCTTTAACATAATATAAAACATCCCAAGGGGCTTCACAGGAGCGTTACCAAACAATATTGACACCGAGCCACACAAGGAGATAATAGGGCAGGAAGAGGTTTGAAGGAGCATCTTAAAGGAGGAGAGGTCGGTAGAGAGGCAGAGAGGTTTAGGGAGGGAATTCAAGAACTTACGACCCAGGCAGCTGAAGGTAGGTAAAAGGCAAGCAGGTATGACACAAAAAGGTCGTGGGAAACATATTATCTCCCACAACACTGTCCATCAGACTTCAACAATTTCCATGGCGATGGTGGAAATGGGGCCTTTGTTGCAGTTATCCACAATGGCCCACTCAACACTTCTCATGTTTCCCAATACTAATGCTGCTGCTTAAGGTGTGATCCAACAAAAGGTCACCTGGCATCCTGAGTATGCCTAAAATGTTTCAGGTAGCCTCTAATAACCTCTCGAGAGGTTTGGGGCACTGAGGAATCAGCATTTTGCAGACAACACTGGACAGCAATCTTGTCTTGAAGCAGGCTCTGACCAACCACAATATGCCAAAACATTCCTGATCTCTTGATAAATTTCTTAAAGTTGGCATTGAAACATGCTCATCTTGCAGTACCTTCTTGCCTTTCACCTACCTACAGGATTCCTATAGCTGGACTACTCAAAGAGCAGTGCTTTTAAAGTCAAATTAAAGTGACCACAAACCTCCCCAACAAAGCCGCTGCACGTTTTTGCTTCTGCTGTCAATCCTAAAGTCTCTGAACATCAAAATAAATCATTTTATAAAATAGTCTTATTACTGCTGTAATTATCTGGAAAGTTTTCCTCCTCATCCATTAGTATTATTACCCAAGATTGGCTTCTGCATTCTTCCAGCAAAACCAATGACCTCTTTCTCCAGGTTTTTAAAATGAGGAAAACCTGCAACTGAAGCCTCTTAATAACTCATCACGTTTAATTTAACTGACTGAAGCAAAATAGGTATATAACTGCTTGCACGCTCTCAAAATGCATTTGAAAGAACAAGCTTCCGAAAAACTTCCAAGTGGGCTTGACCATAAAAATGTACTTGTGATGTCTTCTGAGATCCTTGAACACGTTTCCAGAGTTTCCCCATTGCCAAGCAAGGTTCCAAGAAAGAACTACACTTCAAAATTGTTGGAACTAAAAAGAAATCTATACTTGACTGTTCTGGTGAGTAAATTACAAGGAAACGGGTCTTAAATTTAAATCTGTTTTGTTCAGAAGTTGGGGAACATCTGCTAGAATGGGACTGCATTTTTAAAAATATAATAATTCTCCTCCGATTTTTATTTTTGTGCACCATCACTTCTGAAAATAAACTCAATTTAGAGCAGGAATATGTCCTCCTGTATGTTAGGACCTCTCGAGGGTAAAGCTGGTATCATACACAAATGACAGGTTGGAGCCTGTCGTCACACAAATGACAGATTGGAGCCTGTCATCACACAAATGACAGATTGGAGCCTGTCGTCCAACTCAACCTTGCACGGTTCACTAATACAATAAGTACCAGTCTCGCAGTAATAACTTCAATTAGAGCACTGCTAGTGGGCACCGCTGATGGGTTACAGTGCTCCTGCTCTGTAATCAAGGGAAACCAGAGATCTGTGCAGGCGTATTTAAATACATGCAGAGCTCGGTTCACTGGCCTTCGATTGCTGGTAAAATTTCTCATGTAAACAGTTAACTAGAAAGTCAGTTCTTTTTAAGCATTAGGAATATAAAAGGTGTCTCGGAGAACTGCCAGAGTTCTTTAGAAGTTTAAAGTTGCTTTGGTTGATTACACTGCAACCAGCATGAAGAGAAAGTAGCATGTGACTACCTTCTCTCCATGGCCTGACATCTGACTCAAAACCAAGTGCTCATCTTCTATCATTAACATGGGAAATGTTTTGCTGTGACACAAGATGTACAGTATCATACACAGGTGGCAGATTGGAGCTTGTGGACTAAATCATCCTCAAAGTTAATGTGCACTGTAAAAAAAGATGCAAAATTTTGCACTGCGCTACCTCAGGAATGAAGCAGCCTGCAACAAAAAAAAAAATGGGACACTAAAGCTTCAGTTCAGACACAGTGGAGAAAACACTGTTGGACAAAAAGCTGTATCTGAAGATAGAAGACATATGAGTGAGTAAAACTGGGCAGTTTATCTTACTTGAACCGCAAGATTAAGCCTCGAGTCACTAGCTGCTATTTACTGTATATAAACAGCCACACACATTCATACAGATATCAAATATTTTTTAAAAAGCCATGTGGTAGAGAAAATGAGCATAGCACATGTGAAAAGCGAACATTTCCAATAATACAGCCAATATGGTTTCACTTGACGTTACGGTATTTACTATCTCCCTGATAACCAATGTAATATTAGTTGCACAGTATACATTTTAAAGAGATCACAGTGGGTTATAAAGGCACAAGCAGGTTTAAATGTTTTATACATTTAATTTAAACCTGCCTTAAAAACACTCCAAATGAGGAGGATATTTTATCATTTCTACGTCTGTCCATTTTGATTTTCACCATGGGAGATTACCTACCAATACCACCACCAATTTTTCCTCATTGTTGCAGTTATGACCACTGGGATCTGCAATGAGGTTGTGTATCAAAAACCAGAGTGCTTACCATCAGGAAGCTAAGCCTCCCATAAAAGGACAACCGACAGGAAAATGATTTTTTTTAACTATAAAATCATAACTTTCCAAGAATATTTTAGAAACGACCCTAACATGGTTTACTACTCACTGCCTCGACACTAAAGGGTCATCTCCAGCATTCACCCGCTGCAACCCGATTACAAAAAATGAACAATGGTGCTTGAAGTTAATGATGCCTTAAATTCACATAATAGCCACATTCATCTGGAACATCCCAGAACCATCGAAAGAGACAATTTTTTTGCATGCTCATGCTGTTTCAGTCAAACATTCAGTTTTGTTAATATATCAAAGCTGCAGACAATCCAAGCAGGACATGAAATGAAATACTTGAAGCCAAGCAAACAAAGATCCCAAACTAGAACACAGCATTTCATGAGTGTGTGCAATCGCAAATGGACTTCACATACAAGCATACTCACAGGTTTACATTTCTATTTCGCTCATTTCCCAAGCAGCAAACACTCACAGGAAGTAAAAACGTTAAAAGATTAAGCTTTCAAATCCTCTCAGAACTTTGCAATTAGAAGATATTGTTGGCAATAATTAACCTAGTCATGTTTTTCTCCTGCAGTTATAAACTAAGTCCCTCCTGTGCTGAACTTGCCAAAAAAACTTAACTGTATTCTAAATTGGCAGAATGTTCAAGTTTTCATCACACTTAAAGAATTAAATGATCATTTTGAAAGAAAACACGTTTACCAGGGATCTTTGTAATTTTAACATGATTGTTGACTCAATGGGATGCCATCAAGTTACTGAACTTATTTTTGGCATAACCTGCGTTGCTGCATGACGTGCTCATCAAGCTCACTTGTACCAGAAAGTATATCAAATTGAATAAATATTAGATTAACATGAAAGGCGCATTAGTTTCTGTATTGAATAATAGAAGTGTTGACATTTACTTCAAACTGCATGGGAATTAACTGAACCCAGCCTCCTTAATGAAACTCATCGCACTTAATCTGCAGTACAAGCAAACCAAGTGTCAGCATGCTTTTCTAAAAATTACATCGACATGCAAGTTTTAAAATGTGACAGTATTACATTACAGCTAATAAGTTTTATGCATGATACTGGTGCATTGACAGACTGCACTCAAATCCCCAGGCAGCAAGTTTACAACTCTGACCGACAATGGCTTCAGATAGCAAGATATACCTTCACACGGCCAAGGAGGGTGGGGAGGAAGAGCATGGAAAAGAAGGGAAGTCATTGGGCAGGGTACTTTGGGTCATATTTGCGTACATAGCACTTGGTTTTAAAGTGGTCAGGTGAGGGATGGCGGAGAAGACTTAAAAACATTGAACGATGGAAGATATTAGATTTAAAATGGGGCGAGGGAAATAGAAATAATGCATATCCCATGTCTTCTAATTGTAGGGAACTGCCTTATGCACTGGAGTGACATTGTTTGCATGGATATGACAACAGTAAAATAGGTGAAGCCATATGCATATGCAGAAATTGTACACCAGATTTTAGGGTATGTTAGAAATGCCTTTTCTTTTGAATCATGCCTTAGAACCAAACACTTGAAGTGCTACATTTTATGCAGCCTGACTAATTTATAAAAAATTGATTTGCTTACATCATAAACGAGTAAAGTTTCCAGTGATTCAGTTGTAATTTCAACAAAACAAAGTAAACAGTTTTTAAATAACAAACAGATCATTTAAGTGACTTCCTCTTTAATAATACAGGAAACTTTGGTTTATGCGGAGGTTGTATGTCCGGAATACTCAATCTAACGGCAAAAATCAGGAGCCATTTTCTGTAAGTTTTTTTTAGATCTCATTCTTTTTTTTTCCCCCAGTCAGCCACTGCAAGGTCTGCAGCTATAGCAACAGCTTCAGCTAGAGACGTTTGCAGCTGCAGCCGACTCTTTAGAAGCTGTTGCTAAGCAACAGTGTTTGTTGTCAGATACGGAGATGAAAACTTCCGTATGCTTCAACATTAACTTTGTACGTCCGGCAATTTTGATAGATCGGCAACACGCCGGTGCCGGATATCACAAAGTTTCCTGTAGTCTAATTACAGGAAACTTCCGGCACCGACAGGACCGAGCTGTTGCCAATCTATCAAAACTGCCGGACATACAAAGTTAATGTTGAAGCATACGGAGGTTTTCATCTCCGTATCTGACAACAAGCACTGTTGCTTCGCAACAGCTTGTAAACAGTCGGCCCGTACCTTGGAAGCATCTCTGTAGCTTAGCAACAGCTGCAGAGAGACTTTCCAGAGCCCAATTGCTAAAACAAAGCCACAAGAAGAAAAAGAACCTAACAAAACGGCTCCTGATTTCTGCCGGTAGATCGAGGTTTCCAGACATACAACCTCCGGATAAACCAAAGTTTCCTGCACTAGCACACAATGTACGTAGGTACCAGAGGTTACTTAGGAAGGGCCTGAACGTGATCAGTTCTCATTCTGGAAAAGTAATCTTTCCAAGACGGCGAACCTGACATGCGCCAGGTGCCTTCTTAAAAATACCACTAGATTGTGTAGCAGCAATATGAGAAATCTCTCTCTTCACCAGAAGACATCTAAAGAGGTGTCCAAGAGGTGTCATGAATGTGATCCTAGTGATTGCTGCAAGCACGCAATTAAAAAAAACGCACCATCTTCACATTCAAGAAGCACTAATAGAGATGATTTCTAAACACCAGCTTCATCAATTCAAAGCAAAGAAATCACAGAATCTTACCTCTTTAGGAATTGAAGTCAGTCTATTTCTGTCCACATTAAAATGTGTCAGCTTCCGCAACTTTCCAATACTCCTCGGCAAACCCTTTTTAAAAAAAAAAATTATAGCTGTTATGCAATACATCCAAAATCTGTTCAGTTCATAATGTTGTTCAAATATTAAAAAGGATTTTCCAAGTATAAAAAGTTCTTATTTCCTTATCTACTCAAACACTGGAAGTACGATCAAATTTAAAAGAAAAAATAGGGTTTAACTCAAATGATTTTCATGACAGTTTTCAATAGACACATATATTCTCTTAGATATAAATATCTCCTTTTCACTATTGATATTCCAGTGGTCACATCAGCTTAGGAATCATCAGTCTTTGCTCATCTCATTCTGAACTAAATATTTGAAGTTCAAACCAACACTAAACCGGACGCTTGCTCCAAGTTATGTGGATTGCGGCTCATATGGTTATTTTACTTCACAACTCCTCTTCACCAGCATCCAAGTAGAATTTATTGAAATTAAACTGTGCAACTAACAGTTTGCTCCATTTTTTAAAATATTTCAATTCAAGTCAAAACACTGGGTTGCATATTGCTGCGTCAAACAACATTTTGCAGGCAAGTGTTGGGATATCAAATGGAAAATTGGAATCCTGAAGTCCTGGAAGAGTACGGGAGGAAATGTGGTGAGAAAGGCACAATTTTGGGGCAAACTCAAAAGATCTAGAGGGCTGCAGGAAAGAGTCTGGTAAAACTGACCAACTCACCAATGAGGTAGACCTGGCACTCTGACTTCAGTTTCCCCAAATCGTCCCCATAAACCACAACATGAGAATTCCTCACATTGGTGTGCCCTGTACTTGGTTCTTCAACTAAGTGACTCAATAATAAAAAGTACACACAGACACTCAGTTTCCTTTTAAGTGCGGGCCAGCATCCTCCATGATGTTATGACAGCCCATTTCTTCAACTGTGTGAATGTGGACTGAACTACTGTGCAGGATACCTCAAGCAGATAAAATCAAAGACTGAGACAAGATCAAGGAGGAATAAAAACTGATCCACTGCCAACAACTAATAACTATACCCAGCAATCTCCTTACAAAAACACCGAAATGGAAAGGCATGAGATTAGCGTTCCCCATGCAAAAAAGTTATAGGTCTTGCAGAAAAGGGCAAACAACCCATGTAATATTCCTAGCAGTCATCAATATCCCCAGGGCAACCACAATAGAACCTATTGCTGATTGCCAGGGTTATTTACAGGAATCAGAAACATGCCGAGCTGCAATATTTTTATACATTATCAGTATACTAAGCAGTATTAATTATGTAGAGTACCATGACACGGAGTGACGGATGATCAATCAGAAGTGTTTGAGAGAGCCATACCTGGGACTTTTTTAAATTGAGAAACACAAATGGTCATGTTAACAGGATTCAGAACATAGTTACTGGCTCTGAAAGCAAAGTCAGCAATCAGAAGACACCCATTTCCCAATGCTAGACTCCTTGGTTTCATAATATCTAGCTACTTTTTCTAAATGCAATGCACATCTGATAACCGCCACTGCCCAAAACATTAAAACGTTAAAATGAAAACTACCTGATGTGGCCCATGCAAGATCTGAAGGAAGGCCGCCACAGAGGTTATAGACAACAGTCACATTAAATGGTTCTGTGCATTTGGAGTTTTGGTCTAATAATGCACTCAAACAATTGGGCAAGTTCTCTCTCCTCATTCCACCATCCCTTCCTTTCCTTGTGGGGGTGGGGCATGAACCGTTACGTTCCAAAATGTCTGTTAAAAGGTAAGGAAGCTTCAAGGTGTACTTGTGAGTCTCCAATGGTTGTGGGGTTCTAATCTGCCAGGGAGCAGAGCTTTTATTGGTTCCACCAAGTCACGGGCTTGTTCAAGAGTTCTGGCAGGTCAATCAAACAGCATCTGGGTGGACAGCAAACCAGTCTGGTTCAGACACTGGATTACAGATTCTGCCACGGAACATAGGAACAGGTTCAGTTCCATTTTCTAACATGGTAGCCACCAAAACATTGATACATGACGTGTGGTCTCATGCCCAGCCTCCAGGTAACTCCCAGGAGCTCCGAACTATAAAAGGAGAATTGTTTGGTCACATTTTATACAGCACAAATAAACAGTCCCACTATGTCGACTCTCAAGTTGCCACCACCAGAATCCCCAAGTACTGATATGAATCTACAAGCAGGAGAGATGCTCCTTATAGATTTCAATCAATACATCCAATATCCACTCCTGAGCTGTAATACTGTACTCGGAGTCACCCACCATCATCACCACTGATTAGTAGATTGTTAAAGAAAGCTAGTGGAGTGTGCGAGGACCCTCGGGAGTCTGCGAGCACAGTACCATGTAAAAAGGAGTGCCAAAATCCTTTCAAAAATGCCTGGAATGGACCATTGCTTATGATACCATTGCAAAAACTGGCCTCATTTAGAGGCACTTTCAAAGGTTATGGCTTGGGAAGCCTCCGAGGCTGGGTAATTGGCACTCAGACTAGAGATGGGGAATGGGGACTCGGACTAGAGATGAGGAATGGGGGCTTCAGGCGGGGAGAGATAGAGATGGGAATGGGGGCTCGGAAGAGATGGAGACTGGGAATGAGGGCTCGGGGAGAGAGATGGAGACTGTGGAATGGGGGCTCGGGGAAGAGATGGACACTGGGAAAGAGATGGATACTGGGGAATGGGGACTCGGGGGAGGGGGAGAAGTGATGGAGACTGAGGAATGGAGGCTCGGGGAGATGGAGACTGGGATTGGGGCTCGGGGGGGGGGGGGCGGGGGGCGTGAGGGAGAGAATTGAACTGGGCGGTCGGGAGAATGGCGTCGGGTCGGGACCAGCAATTCCTTCAGAGTGGGAGTAGCAGCAGCACTGTGGTGAGCGGGAGCAACCAATAAAGGGGCGAGTGAAACCTGAAGACCTTACTGTGGGTAAATAGTGAAAGAATGATTCCTCTGGTGAGCGAATGGAGAGCCAGGGAATGGAAGCCAAGGATTCACACTGGAAGAATCAAGAGGGAAGGGAGGAGGAAGGTCCTTGAACTAAGGGTTAATAAACCGTGGGATAGTTCACCACATGTGGCTATTGAGGTAGAGACTCAAAATTAATTTAAAAGGGAAGGAGATAAATATTTGAAAAGGAGGAATATAAAAGGATCTGGGGGGAATGGGGGGAATGGGGTTACACTAGAGAGCGAGAGCACAGGGACCGGGGGACGAATGGCCTCCTCCTGTGCTGTAATTTCTATAATTCTACAGAAACTCTCCTTTATCGAGTTCAAGGAGTGGTTTAGAAATGTTGGTGCTGGGCTGAGCTGATTTTAGGACAAAGTGCCCTGTGAGAAGTGCCCCAAACACCGAGCCCACTGCCCGACGTGTGATCTCTTGGTTTGGCTCAGATCGTTCTGTACCGCCTGGTTTTTGATGTGTGAAGTCGAAGCACAGATGAGCTCTGACTGAGGTTCCCAGTTCAGAATTGTCACCGTCACACGGAACTGGAGTCCAAATCTGAGTCTAAGGAGATAGGGAGAGAGAGATGAGGCCCGTTAAAAGTGGCATCAACCGGGGAGCCTGACCACACCTTGTGCAGTGCAGGGTACCTGTGGCAATGGTTTCAGAGTGAATTATCAGCGGATTACAGGGTTACTATTAGTTACAACTAAGAATATCAGGGCACTGCACCGATTACTACCAGTTACACAAGGACCGTCTGCGAGTTATTTATTACTGTTGGTTATGAGGGGAATCGGAGTTTTACCAGTATTATTAGTTATCAACACAATTTCAGTGAGTTAGTATTAGTTACTGGTGGAATCAAAGTTCCTTCCATCTCTGGTTTCCCCTTTGTAAATTGCCCCCCCCCCCCGCCCTCGGTGTCCCCTCTTCTCCCCTCCCCCTCGCCCTCCCCTCTTCTCCCCACCGCCCTCCCCTCTTCTCCCCACCGCCCTCCCTTCTCCCCCCGCCCTCCCCCCTCCCTCCCCTCTCCTCCCCCCCCGCCCTCCCCCTCTCCTCCCCCCCCGCCCTCCCCTCTCCTCCCCCCCGCCCTCCCCTCTTCTCCCCACCGCCCTCCCTTCTCCCCCCGCCCTCCCCCCTCCCTCCCTCCTCCCCCAGCCCTCCCCTCTTCTCCCCACCGCCCTCCCCTCTTCTCCCCACCGCCCTCCCTTCTCCCCCCGCCCTCCCCCCTCCCTCCCCTCTCCTCCCCCCCGCCCTCCCCTCTCCTCCCCCCCGCCCTCCCCTCTCCTCCCCCCCCCGCCCTCCCCCTCCCCCCCGCCCTCCCCTCTTCTCCCCACCGCCCTCCCTTCTCCCCCCGCCCTCCCCCCTCCCTCCCTCCCTCCCCCCTCCTCCCCCAGCCCTCCCCTCTTCTCCCCACCGCCCTCCCCTCTTCTCCCCACCCGCCCTCCCTTCTCCCCCCGCCCTCCCCCCTCCTCCCCCCCCACCCTCCCCTCTCCTCCCCCCCCCGCCCTCCCCTCTCCTCCCCCCCCCGCCCTCCCCTCTCCTCCCCCCCCCGCCCTCCCCTCTCCTCCCCCCCGCCCTCCCTCCCCTCTCCTCCCCCCCGCCCTCCCCTCTCCTCCCCCCCGCCCTCCCCTCTCCTCCCCCCCCCGCCCTCCCCTCTCCTCCCCCCCCGCCCTCCCCTCTCCTCCCCCCCCCGCCCTCCCCTCTCCTCCCCCCCCCGCCCTCCCCTCTCCTCCCCCCCCCGCCCTCCCCTCTCCTCCCCCCCCGCCCTCCCCTCTTCTCCCCACCGCCCTCCCTTCTCCCCCCGCCCTCCCTCCCTCCCCCCGCCCTCCCTCCCTCCCCCCTCCTCCCCCAGCCCTCCCCTCTCTTCCCCCCCCGCCCTCCCCTCTCCTCCCCCCCGCCCTCCCCTCTCCTCCCCCCCCGCCCTCCCCTCTCCTCCCCCCCCGCCCTCCCCTCTCCTCCCCCCCCGCCCTCCCCTCTCCTCCCCCCCCGCCCTCGGTGTCCGCTCTTCTCCCCCCCGCCCTCGGTGTCCGCTCTTCTCCCCCCCGCCCTCGGTGTCCCCTCTTCTCCCCCCCCCGCCCTCGGTGTCCCCTCTTCTCCCCCCCCCGCCCTCGGTGTCCCCTCTTCTCCCCCCCCGCCCTCGGTGTCTCCTCTTCTCCCCCCCGCCCTCGGTGTCCCCTCTTCTCCCCCCCCCGCCCTCGGTGTCCCCTCTTCTCCCCCCCCGCCCTCGGTGTCCCCTCTTCTCCCCCCCACGCCCTCGGTGTCCCCTCTTCTCCCCCCCCCCCGCCCTCGGTGTCCCCTCTTCTCCCCCCCCCCCCCGCCCTCTGTGTCCCCTCTCTCCCCCCCGCCCTCAGTGTCCCCTCTTCTCCCCCCACCCTCGGTGTCCCCTCTTCTCCCCCCCCGCCCTCAGTGCCCCCTCTTCCTCCTACCCTCCGTGTCCCCTGCTCACAGGTGGCTTCCTGGAACTTCTCACACAACAGCTGCTGGTGCGAAACCTCGAACAAAGATACACAACTACAGGAGACCCAAACTTTATGCAGTAAATGCAATAACATTTGTAGAAGGCATATGTGATCATGGTCAGATGACGTGGTCAGAGCATCATGCGATCAAACCGCAGGAATGCCTCCAAGCAGAGTTGGGAACCCTAATTGGGAGTAATCTATCCTTAATTTGCATTGAATTTGCTGCTGATGGTGCCTGACGGCTGGCATTCTCTTGTTGAACTTTCAGCACAAAGGGACCGTTCACCATCTCAGCATCATTCGAAATATAAAACTGTTCGAGTGCTCAGCATCCTGCAGTGCTAGAGTTTCCTCAGCATCGGTCGTCAATGAGACTAGACATGGCCGGAGCTCTTCGGCTTACTGTGCTCATCTAGCTCATTCCGAATAATGTTTAAAATATAGAGCAATGGTTCTTTACAAGTGCGTTTCATGGATCTGAAGCAACTGTGGCAAATGGTGCATTATGTTTCAGTGACAGTTATGCAATAATCACAAGAACATTGACAATTGTGAATGGACATCATTTTGCACAGCATTTAAAGATTTTGGCAGGTGTTAATGCCAGTTATGTATGCATGAGTTAGTGTAGAGTGGCATATTTTGGTCAGAAGAATGAGGAGGCCACCTACTGCTTGGTCTGAGCAAAGGGGATCTCGGGGTACAGATACACAAATCACTAAAAGTAGCGATGCAGGTTACTAAGACCATAAAAAAGCAAACAAAGCACTGGGTTTCATTTATAGAGGAATAGAATTGAAAAGACAAGTTATGTTAAACTTGTACAGAACCTTGGTTAGACCACACTTGGAGTTGCTGTGCACAGTTCTGGTCTCCATATTATAAAAGGATACAGAGACATTGGAGAAGGTACAAAAAAGATTCACAAAGATGATATCAGAACTGAGAGAATATACTTATCAGGAAAGACTGGGGCTCTTTTTGAGAGAGAGAGAAGGCCGAGAGGTGACCGGTCTTTAAGATAATGAAACGGTTTGGTCGGGTAGACAGAGAAAATGTTTCCACTTGTGGGAGAGTTGAAAACTAGAGGTCGTAAATAGAAGATAGTCACTAATAAATCCAACAGGGAATTCAGGAAAACTCTCTTTACCCAAAGAATGGTCAGAATGTGGAATGCACGAGCAGAAGGAGTAGTTGAGGCAAATAGCATAGATGTACAGGAAACTCTCGTTTAAACGGCACCTAAATATCCGGAATTCTCTATTAACCGGCAAAATTCTCACTCCGAAATCAACACCTCACTAACCGGCAATGTTGCCGAGTCCGAGTCTCCCGCGGTGGCCGAGTTAGTCAGTGGGGGTAGTTCTTCAAACTGCCACTACTCGGCTTCTTGGCGCTGTCGGAAGTCGGAACACCTCAATACCCCTATAACAGGAGTCTGACTCTCCCACGCTGCCGGTAGTCTCTTCTGATCCGCCATTTTACAGGGGTACTGTGTGTCTCCCACGCTGCTGGTAGTCATTGCATTGCATTACCCTCAACTGGCAGTACTGTACTTAATCAAGCATCTTCCACCATCCATTTCACACAACATTCTGTAGGTGAGTACCCATTACTGTATACTGCACATTTCTTGATTTTTTAATTTTTCTTTGTTAAAAATAGCCTCGGTAGATAAACCCTCTCCGTCATCCGGAATTTTTGATCAACCGGCAACACGCCGGTCCCGTTGGTGCCGGATACCAAAGAGTTTCCTGTATTTAGGGGGAAACTAGATAAGCAGATGAAGGATAAAGAAATAGAAGGTTATGCTGATAGGGTTAGGTGAAGTAGGGTAGGAGGCTCGTGTGGAGATTAAACACCGGCACAGGCCAGTTGGGCCGAATGGCCTGTTTCTGTGCTGTAGACTCGATGCTGCAAAACCAAACCACATTAAAGTGACAACATTTCCAGTGTCATTTTGCCTCAACTGAACTGGGGAGATGAAGGATGGGGAGAAGACAGACACAGAGTTTATTCTGAAGTTACTGATGCAAGCTCAGCAAGAATTATTAAATGGAAATACTGACCACCAGCTGATTTTCTGTGAGTACAAGCTCCGTAAGGTTTCCACATTCTCCAACTGCGTCTGTCAACTGAACCAAACGATTTTGATCGAGCTTCAGAATGGAAAGCTGCTTTAGTTTTCCTGCAGGAAGGGGAGGGGAAAAATTAGAAAGGAAACTTCTGCATGACAATTTATTAAGCAGTTATTTTGCCTCTGAATTTGTTTTAAAATCTCATCTCTCAGGGAAGGTGCCGAAAGAGGTTTATACTTAAATGAGTCAAGGTCAGAAATGGCAGTCCCTCCAAGTACAGTAAGATTTATAAGCTCTAACAGCACAATACAGCATTAAGCTGAATTTTTTTGGACTCAGATCGATAGTCATTAATTTAGTTCTAATCATAGTACAAATAATGTTATGATCTTCATTAGTTAAAGAACCAAGATGTTTGTCTTGGGTTTATACCAGTTAGTGGAGATTATCAATCAGAAGTGCCTGCTTAACTGGATAAAGGAAATCTCAAGTAGGAGCAATCCCTTTAAGGGACAATGCACAGAAGGAGGGAGCAAAGTCCAGCCAATCTAGACTTTTCTTGTTTCTGAGAATAAAATTCACTGGTATTTTCTTTCTAAACCAACCATTCCAACTGGGAGTGATCTGCTCCCAGGCCTGTTCTGAAATAGCTACCAGAGTATGAAACCACATCCTACCAGTATGTGTTACAATGCAATAGAGAAAAAGCTTTCAAACTGGTACTGCATTTATGTCGCTCACTGAGCGGCAACCAAGGAACCAGGAAATCAAAGCAAAGTAAAACTGACAGATATACTGCAGACAAAATCAGCAATATATCTCAAAGATGACTGGTGAGTTTGGAGGGAAGCAGCTTTTTTTCAAACAGGTTTATACTTAAAATAAAACACCTAAAGAGATAGTGAGCACCGTAAGTTCACAGCAGGTTTAAGTTATATGTCATCCAAATTTAGTTTAACTACAGTGATATAAATGATCATTCCCTAATACAAGCATGTTGTTTTATTTCTATGCCACTTTATATTAAGGTACCACATCAGAAGGTAGGGCTACCTCTGAGGGGAGTGCAGTCATAAATGAGGGGCAAATTACTTACCCCTATAAATGAGGCAATTATCTATAGTTGCACTGGAGTGCTGTAATCAACATCCAGGATTGGACTACTCAATATAGTGAGAGCTGCCCGGAGAGGCTCGCAGTGGAGGTCACTCAAGCAAGTATTCTCAAGCCTGGAGATCCACCTTCTAAAAAACTGAAGGCAAAGCTTATTAGGACACAATTACAGTTTGGTGCTAGTTTCTTTCACATTTTATAAAGCCGGATGAATATGAAAGCGCTGTGCTTTTCCTCAGTGTGTAACCAGACATGGAATTTTACAGGACAGAAAGTGGCCAGTCAGCTCATCGTGCCTGCAGTGGGACTCTCACACAGCTCCACCGCTGACAGACATTTCACACAAGTGCTTTATGCTTTACTGTTTTCACCAAATTGTCTCGGGAGCAATCTCCCAAAAATCTAAAGTTTCACCTCTTGGGACAAACTATTTAAAAATAAAATCATCAGAGGGAAGGGGAAGAGGGAAGAAAGATTTCAAAATGTATTGGCATTTAAATTCTTGAGAACAGTGTCAAATTAAAATAAAATATACATACAGATAGCAGACTTCCCTAGGAGATCAAAATATTCTTCCAGAAGACAATATTTCCCTAACTGATAGCTCTAAAAAAAAAAAAAAATGTAATCGGAGGAAATAAACTTGGTGAAAGCATTTTAAAGTCCTCCCATACATACCACACCAATTTCATGAAAGTGAACCTACCAATGCCATTTGGCAAAACTTCCAATTGATTCTGTGAAACCAGCAGATCAGAGAGCAAGCCAAGACCACTAATCTCGTCAGGGAGTTTCTCCAGTTTATTTTCAGACACATCTAAACACAGTAAGTTCTTCAGGTTTCCAATTTCCTGTTTTAATTAAAAAGAAAAGAGAACTCATGCCCAAACATGAAAAGTTTAGTGGTGAAGCACACTGCGGAGAAGGGCAATTTCTCTCCCACTGATTTCAAACACTTTCAAAGCTTCTGTGTTTGTATTTGTAGTCAACCGTTTCCAAAATTCCAAAGTGGTAAGCAGGTACTTAATAGAAGTTTTTATTAACTTAGCATCCAAAAGACTAAGCTAATGAGAAGTGAAAAGGAATGTTCAACTAACTAAATATTAAAAGATTAGCACTTCTCAATTTCTTTAGAAAACACATAAATTAAAGTTTGTATGTTAAATACACCTGCACATTTGGTGAACATTTACTTCAAAGCTTCTTTAGCTATTAGAGTAGAACTCATCCATCAGTGTTTGTCCAATAATAACTGCATCTGAATCATAGAACCAAATAGCACAGAAGGAGGCCATTCGGCCCATCATGCTTGCGCTCGCTCTTTGAAAGAGCAGTTGCGCTTCGTCCCACATCCCTGCTTTTTGACCGTAACCCTGGAAGTTCTTTATCACAGGTACCTGTCCAACTCCCTGTTAAAATTATTTATGGAATCAGCTTCCACCACTTTTGAGGTAGAGCGCTCCAGATCCTGACAACACAGTGAAAAAAAATTCTCATCTCCCCCTAGATCTTTTTCCAATGATTTTGAATCTACGGCCTCTAGTTCTTGAGCCACTTGCCAGAGAGAAAAATATAAAAATTACAAATACTGTCTGCATGTACTTCCCAACTTCGCCACTTGACTTAGTTATTTTTGTCACACTTTTTGTGTCAACTATTTTTAAATAACAAATTTCTATGTCACATTTAAAATGGAAAAAAGTCGTCACTCAATGTGCAATGTAACCACCAGGTTGTGCTACTGGGTTCCCACAATTCCCTCAAAAAGCTTTCAACATTTTATTCCATCCACATTTAAAATTGAACCTGGCTATGGAACTTCTCACACACATTATGCAATCACAGGTCACTGTATAGCAGCTTTATCAGCACTCTGTGCTAGCTTGACTGCCATCTTGATTTTTCAACTCAACTTCCGTAAGTCAAGAATGAAACAGCACATCAATGGTTTTATTTATTTTTCACTACTTTTTTTTTTTATAAACGCAACAATATTCATATCTTTCTTCCGTTTTATTTAAAAATCACTTCTCTGCAGTGTCATTTGGGTTCTCCAGCTATTGGTCCCAATGGCTGTGTCTCTTCTCAGACGGCTGACTGCTAACTCTCTTTCCCATTCCAGTCAGCACCCAAATAGCTAACTTTTGAACACAACATATTTCAATAAAGCGTAAAATCTATCTCGTTAACTTCTGAAGTTTCGGCGGCCTCATTTTGCTCAGCTGCCCATACTCCTCTCTGGGACGTGGCAATACTCGCCTGGTACTCACTTTGGCAGCAGTACGCCGTGAAACCCGGCACTTTCCATTCCATCTCGGCAACCAGCTGAAACTCTCCAGATGACTTACATAGACACAGTTGCCCATGACCCAGCCCGCTTCTTCTCACCGCTGCTATGACACTGGGGACATCTGGGCATACCTTATACGATAGCGTTCACCCAAGCCCAGCCGCCCGTGAAATGAGCAGCATTTCTCTTTTTAGTACTCCACCCACCTACTTAGAAGCTGCTGCACTTCCTCCCGCCTTACCAATAAAAGAACAGGACTTGTTTCTAAAATTCCCTCCCCCAATCAACCACCTTTTCACTTTAGAACCAACCCACGACCTTCTCCCCCACCCCCCCCACCCGGCAGGATTTTTGTTTTGCTAATCCCCCTGCCCACCACTGCAAACAACCTTCCAAATGTGTCTCCTCCCCATTTCAACAAACATTCCCTTCCACGGAACAGCAAATCCCTCTCCCCACTTCCACGGCAACCTTCCCACCTGTGAAAGGATCGCAAAAGGCCACCAGGTTCTTTCAGATTTCTGTATTATACTGTATTTATTGACTCAGTAGTACATTATTTCCATTGCTGTACAGCAAGAATAATGTATTTGTCTAAACACAAGCTCTGCTTTCCATTGGGTAGTGGTACTCTCAGAAATTAGGACAAGGGTTCCTTGGCCGTGTTAATATCTATAGGGGGTCACCCAGAGAGAAAAAGTTTGAAAACCTTTAATAGAGAGCTAGATTAAAATAATTGTGCTCCAACAGCTAGGTACATTTGATTCTTGTGAAGGCAATGCTCCATGATACCTTGGGAGAGGAAAACAATTGTCCCCTCTAACCTTGAAAAGCAAGCCTATTTTTGACTGAGGCAACCATGGAGATGCTCTCAGTAGTACTCGCATATCCTCCTGTCTAAAATAGTACCATAGAATCACCAATGTAAAAATGAGGAGGTAGTAGCGATAAGTGGTAAAGATGATTACAGTAAACTGAATTATGATGACCCTTTTAAATCTCCATAATTCAAACAGCAAGCATTTCAAAACTTGGAATAAATAAAGTAGCACTAGGTTTTCATGGCAAAACATTAACGTAAATGTGCCAGCTTTTCAGCCTAAGCATTCTCAAATGGAAATACAGATGGACAATAAATCAAAGGCCTGGATAAGCAGCACTTAGAAGTGTTAGGGCCAAGATTAAAATTGTTATTAGCTAAATGACAGCAAAAAGGCAGTACCTGAAAAATCAAAAGACAAAGACCAGGACAATTCCAATAGAAAAGCACCATTAAAGCATTGGGGGAGGGGGGGGATGTGGGGGGAGGGGAAGACAATAATTGCAGAAAAAGGCTTACCGCAGGCAGTTCCACCAGTTGGTTCCCGTCCAGCCACAAATCCTTCAGGTTTGAAAGTGATCCAGTAGTTTCTGGCTACAAATAAAAAAGGTTAAAAATTCACTAATCACTGCTATACAGCCGTGAAAATTGTACTGTTCACTTCACATCAGAAACATTCAGAAATTAAAAACAATTTTTTTTTTACTGAAATACCTCAATTTTTTCTAAAACACTATTTAACCAGTCAGTTTTTGGCAAATATTCACAGTAAATGTTAATCATTGAATTAACAGCTCCATCGTTCCGAGGACGAATGTAGAATTACTGACTGACAATTGACTTGAGGATTAGATAGGTCGAGAATGCAGCCGAAACACAGCACTGGAATGGAGACTGAAGAACAATGCAAAACTGGGGGCTCGTTTGAGGCCATTTTGATGGAGGGGTGACATTTACCGTTTTAATTTTTCACATTATGCTTTAAAGAAGCTGTAAACAAATGTGAACACTACTGTTATGGCGGGAAAAGCAAATAGTCCCTAAAATTGGTTGAACTGTTACAATGGCGATGCATCTCTTGGCCCCGTTTGTTTCTGGAAGGGTTACAGTGGACATGGGAAGAATAGTAGCGCTATCTCAGCCAATTACTTCACATTTAATGTAAATCAAGTGAGCACTACACAATCAATCATTCAGGTACCACACAAACTAAAAATCGAACCGCTCAACAACTTAAAGATCCATAATCTGGACCAATTGGCAAAGACCAGCGATAATTATTTTCGGTGTTTCCTATTTTTTTTTTTTAAACATTGGTTTTAATGGAATTCGGAAAATGATTAATTCAGTTAGCTTCTAAACTGTATTCGGAATTAGCCCACTGGAATAAAGGACTGTTTCACAAATGTTCTGAAAGAAATATCGGCCTCGCCAAAAAAAAGTAATCCTTGTGATCTTAACAGAAAAATCTATTCAACTGAATTGCACCACATTCCAAAAAGCTACAGAAAGGTTACAGCGGTACACTTACTGAAGTCTGAGCTGTTGTTACTATTCCCTAAGCTAACAGGCAGCAAGCACTTTTACACAGAAATTTCCAATGCACGTTATGCAGCGGGATGTCAGTGTGGTGTTTTTAGGCTTTACTCTGATACTTGTCTTGTGCTCAGCGTCAAGGACCACTCCCGTAGTTGAACTCTTCGTTCTCTACGCACGGAAAGTGTGACTTACCCACACTTTCCGGTACCGTAACATCACCTGGGGGTCAAGTAGAAGCCAGTACAAACTGGACGGTTGGCACCAGGGCAGGACCGGGACTGATGTCCTAGGGGGGAGTGTTTGCTAGTGCTGTTGGGGAGGGTTTAAACTAAAATGGCAGGGGGTTGGGAACCTGTGCAGGGAGACAGAGGAAAGGGAAGCAAGGATAGAAGCAAAAGACAGGAAGGAGAAAAGCAAAAGTGGCAGTCAGAGAAATCAAGGGTTTAAATCAAACATGGCCACAGTAAATAATAATTCTAAACGGTCTGAGTGTGTTAAAAAAACAAGCCTGAAGGCTTTGTGTCATAATGCGAGGAGCATTCGTAATAAGGTGGATGAATTAGCTGCGCAAATAGATGTAAACGGATATGATATAATTGGGATTACGAAGGCATGGCTCCAGGGTGACCAAGGCTGGAAATTCAACATCCAGGGGTATTCAATATTCAGGAAAGACAGGCAAAAAGGAAAAGGAGGTGGGGTAGCATTGCTAGTTAAAGAGGAGATTAACACAATAGTAAGGACGGATATTAGCTCTGATGATGTGGAATCTGTATGGGTAGAGCTGAGAAATACCAAGGGGCAGAAAACGTTAGTGGGAGTTGTATACAGGCCCCCAAACAGTAATGCCGAGGTTGGGGATGGCATTAAACGGGAAATTAAAGACGCGTGCAATAAGGCCACAGCAGTTATCATGGGTGACTTTAATCTCCATATAGATTGGGCTAACCAAATTAGTAACAATACTGTGGAGGAGGAATTCCTGGAGTGTATACGGGATGGTTTCCTGGACCAATATGTCGAGGAACCAACTGGAGATCAGGCCATCTTAGACTGGGTATTATGTAACGAAAAAGGATTAATTAGCAATCTTGTTGTGCGAGGCCCCTTCGGTCAGAGCGATCATAATATGATAGAATTCTTCATTAAGATGGAGAGTGAAGTACTTGACTCAGAGACAAGGGTCCTGAATTTAAATAAAGGAAACTATGATGGTATGAGGCGCGAGTTGGCTAGGATGGATTGGGGAACGTTACTTAAAGGGTTGACGGTGGATAGGTAATGGCAAACATTTAAAGATCACATGGATGAACTACAGAATTTGTTCATCCCTGTTTGGCATAAAAATAAAACAAAGAAGGTGACTCAACCGTGGCTAACAAGGGAAATTAGAGATAGCATAAGATCCAAGGAGAGGACATATAAATTGGCCAGAAAAAGCAGCAAACCTGAGGATTGGGAGCAGTTTGGGATTCAGCAAAGGAGGACAAAGGGATTAATTAAGAGGGGGAAAATAGAGTATGAGAGTAAGCTTGCAGGGAACATAAAGACTGACTGTAAAAGCTTCTATAGATATGTGAAGAGAAAAAGAATGGTGAAGTCAAGCGTAGGTCCCTTGCAGTCAGAATCAGGGGAATTTATAATGGGGGAACAAAGAAATGGCAGACCAATTAAATACATACTTTGATTCTGTCTTCACAAAGGAGGACACAAATAACCTCCCAGAGATGTTGGGGAACATAGGGTCTAATGAGAGGGAGGAACTGAATGAAATCAGTACTTGTAGGGAAATGGTGTTAGGGAAATTGATGGGATTGAAGGCCGATAAATCCCCAGGGCCTGATAATCTACATCCTAGGGTACTTAAGGAAGTAGCCCTAGAAATAGGGGATGCATTGCTGGTCATCTTCCAAAATTCTATAGACTCTGGAACATGGATTGGAGAGTAGCTAATGTAACCCCACTATTCAAAAAAGGTGGTAGAGAGAAAACAGGGAATTATAGACCGGTCAGCCTGACATCGGTAGTGGGGAAAATGCTAGAGTCAATTATAAAAGATGTAATAGCAGAGCACTTGGAAAACAGTGACTGGATCGGACAAAGTCAACATGGATTTACAAAAGGTAAATCGTGCTTGACTAATCTACTGGAATTTTTTGAGGATGTAACTGGTAGAATAGATAAGGGGAACCAGTGGATGTGGTGTATTTGGACTTTCAGAAGGCTTTCGATAAGGTCCCGCATAAGAGATTAGCATGTAAAGTTAAAGCACATGGGATTGGGGGTAAGGTACTGACTTGGATAGAGAACTGGTTGGCAGACAGGAAGCAAAGAGTTGGAATAAACGGGTCTTTTTCCGAGTGGCAGGCAGCGACTAGTGGGGTACTGCAGGGATCGGTCCTTGGACTCCAGCTATTCACAATATATATTAATGATCTAGACGAGGGAACTAGATGTAATATCTCCAAGTTGCAGACGACACAAAGCTGGGTGGGCGTGTGTGCTGTGAGGACGATGCCGAGAAACTCCAGTATGATTTGGACAGTTGGGTGATTGGGCAGGTGCAGTATAATGTGGATAAATGCGAGGTTATCCACTTTGGTGGCAAAAACAGGAAGGCAGATTATCGGAACGGCAGTAGATTGGGAGAAGGGGAAGTGCAAAGAGACCTGGGTGTCCTTGTGCACCAGTCGCTGAAGGTACGCATGTAGGTGCCGCAGGCGGTTAAGAAGGCAAATGGTATGTTGGCCTTCATAGCAGGAGGATTCGAGTACAGGAACAAGGATGTCTTGCTGCAGTTGTACAGGGCCTTGGTGAGACCACACCTTGAGTATTGCGTGCAGTTTTGGTCACCTTATCTGAGGAAGGATGTTCTGGCCATGGAGGGAGTGCAGCGAAGATTCACCAGACTGATCCCTGGGATGGCAGGAATGACGTATGATGAGAGATTGAGTCGATTGGGCTTATATTCACTGGAGTTTAGAAGAGAGGGGATCTCATTGAAACTTATAAAATTTTAACAGGATTAGACAGACTAGATGCAGGAAGGATGTTCCCAACGGCAGGGGATTCCAGAACCAGGAGTCACAGTCTAAAGATAAGGGGTAAGCCATTTAGGACAGGGATGAGGAGGAATTTCTTCACCCAGAGAGTGGTGAACCTGTGGAATTCTCTACCACAGAAGGCAGTTGAGGCCAATTCATTAAATATATTCAAGAAGGAGTTAGATATATTTCTTAAGGCTAAAGGGATCAAGGGATATGGGGAGAAGGCAGGGACATGGTACTGAATTTGGATGATCAGCCATGATCTCATTGAATGGTGGAGCAGGCTCGAGGGGCCGAATGGCCTACTCCTGCTCCTATCTTCTATGTTTCTATTTTAGCCCTCATTATTGTACGTAGCTTACTGGCTATAACAAGTCCTCCTGTTATCAACCAGATTTTGGATAATGGAACAAGAAGCCATATAAACTACAGAACAGGTTTTTGAAAATTACAGACAAGTAGCCACAAGATCCAATGCAGCAGCTTGCAGTATTTTTTTCGCAACAGAACAATTACCTGCCACTCCCTCCCAGGTATAAATATAATAATAGATCCAACACTTTTCTAACTCAACTGATAAAAACTAAACCTGGACCAGTGTCCATCCTGTAAGTCTGACATGTAGGTATCATAGACAGCTATTGGACTACCTCGATAAAAGCGATGGTACAGTGAATTGTACATTGTAAATTGCTGAATCAGCACTTTGATTTAATTTTGCTACGTCATCCATTATGCTGTAGCTGCAATTTCGGGCCACAAAGTGACTCTGTGGAATGAGTGTGTCGTATTGAGTATCACGCCCTCTCTACATATCTGGTGTATAAAAAAATCGTATTTCTCAAATGACTCTCTCAATCAAGGTGCCAGCAACCCAGTATAAGACAGACGAAGGTCACAGTAATGCAGTATTTGGTTCTTCCAGTACTTCGTTAGAATGCATCTCAGACTCAATAGTGGCCTCCAAATTTATCCAACTCTTTTGCAAATGTAATAGCACTACAAATGTAAGGTGGTGTAATGTTACAAAAAAAAGAAAATTAATTTGAAAGTCCTATTGAAAAAATCGTGTTATAAATTAATTAATTTTTTTTTTTTTTTTTTTTTTAAGTTATGGGGAAAAAATCAGCACGTTTGCTTATTGTGGCTTTTTAATTGGGGTAAAAAAAAACATCTGCTCAAATGGGACTTTCGGTTCGGGTATTATTTTTTATTCATTCACGGGATGTGGGCGTCGCTGGCAAGGCCAGCATTTATTGCCCAAGAGGGTGGTGGTGAGCCGCCGCCTTGAATTTCTGCAGTCCGTGTGGTGAAAGTACTCCCATTGTGCAGTTTAGGGAGGGAGTTCCAGGATTTTGACCCAGCGACGATGAAGGAACGCCGATATACTTCCAAGTCAGGATGGTGTGTGACTTGGAGCGGAACTTGCAGGCGATGGGCTTCCCATGCACCTGCTGCCATTGTCCTTCTAGGTGTTGGAGGTCGCGGGGTTGGGAGGTGCTGTCGAAGAAGCCTTGGCGAGTTGCTGCAGTGCATCTTGTCGATGGTACACACTGCAGCCATGGTGCGCCTGTGGTGGAGGGAGTGAATGTTTAAGGTGGTGGATGGGGTGCCAATCAAGTGGTGTGGAGCTTCTTTAATGTTGTTGGAGCTGCACGTATCCAGGCAAGTGGAGGATACTCCATCACATTCCTGGCTTGCGCCTTGTAGATGGTGGAAAGGCTTTGGGAAATCAGGACCACTGTTCCCTCTAAGTTGCGGGTGTGTGTGGCCACGCAGCACTCTCGATTGGGCCGTGTAGTTAAATAAATGGGTCTCGCACCCGTGGCGCAGTGAAGCTTCGCGCCCAGACGCCGACTTGAGGCAGGCAGCTGCACGGTAACTGCACCGCACTGGCAGCCGTCTGATTGGCAGGACTGACCAGCCACTGATGTGCATTTGCAGGTTCTCGCAACCAGGATACCCCGGCCACTCAGTGCAGAGAAGGCGGAACCCTCCCGACACACGTCATTGGCTGGACTGGCCTGCCAATCACACTGGCCTGCCAATCAGACAGCTGCCAGTGAGGGCCAGTTGCCGTGCAGTCAGCGTCGCTGGCGCGAAGCTTCAGTGGGCCACGGGAATGCGAGTGCAGCCCGAGGAGGTGATTAGACAGTCAAAGAAAGGCAAGTCAGTAAGTACCTCAGCAACCAGAGTGCTTGTCAGCACGCAATCCTGGCCAGTAACAAGGGTAGTGTTAAGTTAAAGAAACATTATTTTACTAATCTGCAGGACGAGTGGCCACACTGTTAAGTCCCCTGGAAGCCCTTTGAAGAGGCCAGAAATTGTATTAGGACGTGGATCCAACAGGTTTCAGCCTTTGTTGGTAGTTTCTGTGGGGACTTGCTTAAAATAGAACTTTCATCTGCCTCAAAAATGGCCCGATGTCAGGAATGTCCTCATTCTCAGCCTGGTTTATGCATAGCAGCCTGTATGTCTGCATTAACCAGCCAAGCAAGCCATTAGCCAGAGTCCAGGCATGGGTGTAAGCCAAAAATACAAGAATTACCAGAAAATCAGTCCTCCTTTACAAGGGACCCGATTGGTCCTTTAAAAAAAAATTGTATTTTCATAGCGCCTTTAACGTAGTAAAACGTCCCAAGGCGCTTCACAGGAGTATTATAAAACAAAAAAATTGACACCGAGCCACATAGGAGAAATTAGGGCAGGTGACCAAAAGCTTCGTCAAAGAGATAGGTTTTAAGGAGCATCTTAAAGGAGGAAAGAGAGGCGGAGCAGTTTAGGCAGGGAATTCCAGAGATTGGGGCCTAGGCAACAGAAGGCACGGCCACCAATGGTTGGGCGATTAATAATCAGGGATGCTCAAGAAGGCAGAATTAGAGATGAGCGCAGATATCTCGAGGGGTTGTGGGGCTGAAGACGATTACAGAGATAGGGAGGGGCGAGACCATGGAGGGATTTGAAAACGAGGATGAGAATTTTGAAATCGAGGCATTGCTTAACCGGGAGCCAATGTAGATCAGCGAGCACAGGGGTGATGGACGAATGGGACTTGGTGCAAGTTAGGACACGGGCAGCCAAGTTTTGGATCACTTCAAGTTTACATAGGGTAGAATGTGGGAGGCCAGCCAGGAGTGCATTGGAACAGTCAAGTCTAGAGGTAACAAAGGTATGAATGAGGGTTTCAGCAGCGGATGAGCTGAGGCAAGAGCGGAGACGGGCGATGTTAGAGGTGGAAATAGGCAGTCTTAGTTATGCTGCGGATATATGGTCGGAAGCTCATTTCAGGGTCAAATCTGACACCATGGTTACGAACAGTGTGGTTCAGTCTCAGACAGATGTTAGGGAAAGGGATGGAGTCAGTGGCTAGGGAACGGAGTTTGTGGCAGGGACCGAAAACAATGGCTTCGGTTTCCCAAGATTGTCCCTTTAAAAGCTGTTGTGCCAGTGATGTCAATGATTCTGCAGTGCTTAGCCCAAATATAACTACTACCCTTTGTTTATGGCTCAAATGTTTTTGGATCAACTGTTTGGCCCAAAAACTGGTGGCATTCACTTTGATCCCCAATTTTAACATGCAAAGGCTGAAACACTTCGCTTAAGAACATAGGAATTAGGAGCAGAAGTAGGCCATACGGCCCTTCGAGCCTACTCCACCATTCAATAAGATCATGGCTGGTCTTTAAGGAAGAAAGACTTGCATTTATGTAGCGCCTTTCACAACCACCGGACGTCTCAAAGCACTTTGCAGCCAATGAAGTATTTTTGAAGTGGAGTCACTGTTGTAATGTGGGAAATCTCAACTCCACTTTCCCGCCCGATCCCAATATTCCTTGATTCCCTATTTCAGCCTTGAATATACTCCACGATTGAGCATCCACAGCCTTCTGTGATAGAGAATTCCAAAGATTCACAACCCTCAGTGAAGAAATTCCTCCTCATCTCAGTACTAAATGGCCGACCCCTTATCCTGAGACTCTGTCCCCTAGTTCTAGACTCTCCAGCCAGGGGAAACAATCTATCAGCATCTACCCTGTCAATCCCCCTCAGAATCTTGTGTTTCAATGAGATCGCCTCTCATTCTTCTAAACGCCAGAGGGTATAGGCCCAGTCTACTCAATCTCTCCTCATAGGAAATCAATCTAGTGAACCTTTGCTGTACCGCCTCTGAGACAAGTATATCCTTCCTCAGAACAGGAGACCAAAACTGTGCACAATACTCCAGATGTGGTCTCACCAAATCCCTGTACAATTGTACTAAGACTTCATAAGAACATAAGTAGGAGCAGGAGTAGGCCATACAGCCCCTCGGGCCTGCTCCGCCATTCAATAGGATCATGGCTGATCCGAACCTAGACTCACGTCCACTTCCCTGCCCGCTCCCCGTAACCCCTAATTCCCTTATCAGCTAGGAAACTGTCTATCTCGGTTTTAAATTTATTTAATTTCGCAGCTTCCACAGCTCTGAGGTAGCAAATTCCAGAGATTTACTACCCTCTGAGTGAAGAAGTTTCTCCTCATCTCAGTTTTGAAAGGGCAGCCCCTTATTCTAAGATTATGCCCCCTAGTTCTAGTCTCACCCATCAGTGGAAACATCCTCCCCGCATCCACCCGATCAAGCCCCCTCACAATCTTATATGTTTCGATAAGATCGCCTCTCATTCTTCTGAATTCCAATGAGTAGAGGCCCAACCTACTCAACCTTTCCTCATAAGTCAACCCCCTCATCTCCGGAATCAACCGAGTGAACCTTCTCTGAACTGCCTCGAGAGCAAGTATATCTTTTCTTAAATATGGAAACCAAAACTGTACGCAGTATTCCAGGTGTGGCCTCACCAGTACCCTGTATAACTGCAGCAAGACTTCCCTGCTTTTATACTCCATCCCCCTTGCAATAAAAGCCAAGATTCCATTGGCCTTCCTGATCACCTGCTGTACCTGCATACTAACCTTCTGTGTTTCATGCACCAGGACCCCCATATCCCTTTCTCTTGTAGCACTTTGCAGTTTCTCTCCATTTAGATAATAACTTGCTCTTTGATTTTTTCTGCCAAAGTGCATAACCTCACACTTTCCAACATTATATTCCATCTGCCAAATTTCTGCCCACTTAGCCTGTCTATGTCCTTTTGCAGGTTTTTTATGTCCTCCTCACTCACTGCTTTCCCTCCCACCTTTGTATCGTCGGCAAACTTGGATACGTTGCACTTGGTCCCCTCCTCCAAATCGTTAATATAGATTGTAAAGAGTTGGGGTCCCAGCACTGACCCCTGCGGAACACCACTAGTTACTGATTGCCAACCCGAGAATGAACCATTTATCCCAACTCTCTGTTTTCTGTTAGATAGCCAATCTTCCACCCATGCCAGTATATTACCCCCAATCCTGTGATTTTTTTATCTTGTGCGGTAATCTTTTGTGTGGCACCTTGTCAAATGCCTTTTGGAAGTCCAAATACACCACATCCACTGGTTCCCCTTTATCCACCCTGTTTGTTACGTCCTCAAAGAATTCAAGCAAATTTGTCAAACATGACTTCCCCTTCATAAAACCATGCTGACTCTGTCCGATTAAATTATGCTTATCCAAATGTCCTGTTACTGCTTCCTTAATAATGGACTCCAACATTTTACCAACCACAGATGTTAGGCTAACTGGTCTATAGTTTCCAGCCTTTTGTCTACCTCCCTTTTTAAATAAGGGCGTTACATTAGCAGTTTTCCAATCTGCTGGGACCTTTCCCGAATCCAGGGAGTTTTGGAAAATTACCAATGCATCCGCAATCCCTACCGCTACTTCTCTCAAGACCCTAGGATGTAAGCCATCAGGTCCAGGGGATTTATCCGCCTTAAGTCCCATTATCTTACCGAGTACCATCTCCTTAGTGATTTTAATCGTGTTTAGCTCCTCCCCCCCTATAGCCCCCTGTTTGTCCAGTGTTGGGATATTTTTAGTGTCCTCTACTGTAAAGACTGATACAAAATATTTGTTCAGCATTTTTGCCATCTCCATGTTCCCCACTACTAATTTCCCGGTCTCGTCCTCTAAGGGACCAACATTCACTTTAGCCACCCTTTTTCTTTTTATATAACTGTAGAAACTCTTGCTATCTGTTTTTATATTTTTTGCTAGTTTACTTTCATAATCTATCTTCCCTTTCTTAATTAATCTTTTAGTTATTCTTTGCTGGCTTTTAAATGCTTCCCAATCTTCTATCCTCCCACTAGATTTGGCTACTTTATATGCCCTTGTTTTCAGTCGGATACTATCTTTTATTACTTTACTTAGCCACGGATGGCTGTCTTTTCTTTTACACCCCTTTTTCCTCAGTGGAATATATTTTTCTTGAAAGTTGTGAAATATCTCCTTGAATGTACACCACTGCTCATGTACCGTCTTACACCTTAATCTATTTTTCCAGTCCACTTTAGTCAACTCTGCTCTCATACCTTCATAGTCTCCTTTATTTGAGCTTAGTACGCTGGTTTGAGATCCAACTCTCTCACCCTCCAACTGAAGTTGGAATTCAACCATGTTATGGTCACTCATTCCAAGGGGATCCTTTACTAGGACATTTTTTATTAATTCTGTCTCATTACACAGGACCAGATCTAAGATTGCCTGCCCCCTGGTTGGTTCAGTAACATACTGCTCAAGGAACCCGTCCCTAATACACTCTATGAACTCTTCCTCAAGGCTGCCCTGCCCAATTTGATTTGTCCAGTCAATATGAAAGTTAAAATCTCCCATGATTATAGCTGTTCCCTTATTACAAGCCCCAACTATTTCCTGATTTATACTCCGACCAATAGAGTTGCAACTGTTAGGAGGCCTATAGACTACGCCCACTAGTGACTTTTTCCCATTATTCCTTATCTCCACCCAAACGGTTTCACTATCCTGATCCTTCAACCCAATATAATTTCTCACTATTGCAGTGATTCCATCCTTTATTAACATAGCTACCCCACCTCACTTTCCTTCCTGTCTGTCCTTCCTAATAGTCAAATACACCTGGATGTTTAGTTCCCAGTCATGGTCACCTTGCAGCCATGTTTCTGTAATGGCCACCAGATCATACCCATGTGTAGTTATTTGTACCGTCAACTCGTCTATTTTGTTACGAATGCTGCGTGCATTCAGATAAATAAATTTTAAATATGTTTTGTGACAATTTATTCCTGCTTTTACCCCCTTTACTACTTTACCCATATCTTTATATATTCTGTCCCTTCCGGACACGCTCTGGTTTTTAATTCCCCCACTGCTACCTTGCTCTATTGCCTTCTCCGCTGACATTTTTATTTTTCGCTCTCTTGAAACCTCCCCCCCACTAATTAGTTTAAAGCCCTCTCTGCAGCCCCAGTTATTCGATTCGCCAGGATTCTAGTCCCAGCACTTCCTCACTCTTAAGAGCAGGGATTAATATTGTGGCGAATGTTTGAGAGCAAAACATTAGAAGCGAAATTCATAAGTTAACATCTTTACATCACCATAGTAGTAAACATTTCCAAGTCAGTCTGATTCATCTTTCTTCCTGGACAGAAGAACCAAAGTTTATTTCTGTTAATCATAGCTTTTCCTGCTTTTTGTTTTTAATTGTGTATGTGCTTTTCTGCACTTGTGAATAAGTGTTACATTTTTGACATGTTACAAGGTGGGTGTGCTGGTTCAAGAAGACAACATTTATTAATGGTTGAAAATACCCCTTTTTGTTCAATTCTTTTTAATACTGTGAACTAAAGAACAACAGCACTTTATATTAGTTGGTTGTCTGGTTGCATTGTGATTAATATTCTAATTAGTTATGTGGACTTACAGCACATCAGTGCCATAGGAAAGCCACTGTTCCTGCTGCTTGTGCAGCCATTGCTATAGTGACATGAGGGATGGGCTAATATGTTGAAAACTTTAAAATTAATAGAAATTGCATGAATAGATACGCCTCTCAGTTCACTTTGGGCTTTTGGGTTGTTTGTCGATGCATAACCATGTAACTGAGTGACGTTTCTGAAGTGTTAATGCATTATTATGCAGTTCTTTTATATCCCAGTCATTTCTAACAAGTAATTTTTTTAAAAATAGAGTTTGTACATGTTTGTAAAAGCTTTTAATTAATTCTACCGTAAACAAACCTGCAGAATGGACATGTAAATGACAAATTAATTTCAATAAGTGACAGGATCGGACAAAGTCAACATGGATTTACAAAAGGTAAATCGTGCTTGACTAATCTACTGGAATTTTTTGAGGATGTAACTAGTAAAATAGATAAAGGGAGAACCAGTGGATGTGGTGTATTTGGACTTTCAGAAGGCTTTCGATAAGGTCCCACATAAGAGATGAACGTGTCAGTGTGTAAAGTTAAGGCACATGGGATCGGGGGTAAGGTACTGTCTTGGACAGAGAACTGGTTGGCAGACAGGAAGCAAAGAGTTGGAATAAATGGGTCTTTTTCCGAGTGGCAGGCAGTGACTAGTGGGGTACCGCAGGGATCGGTCCTTGGACCCCAGCTATTCACAATATATATTAATGATCTAGACAAGGGAACTAGATGTAATATCTCCAAATTTGCAGACGACACAAAGCTGGGTGGGCGTGTGTGCGTGAGGAGGATGCCGAGAAACTCCAGGATGATTTGGACAGGTTGGGTGATTGGGCAGAAGCATGGCAGATGCAATAGAACGTGGATAAATGTGAGGTTATCCACTTTGGTGGCAAAAACAGGAAGGCAGATTATTATCTGAATGGCAATAGATTGGGAGAAGGGGAAGTGCAACGAGACCTGGGTGTCCTTGTGCACCAGTCGCTGAAGGTAAGCATGCAGGTGCAGCAGGCGGTTAAGAAGGCAAATGGTATGTTGGCCTTCGTAGCGAGAGGGTTTGAGTACAGGAACAAGGATGTCTTGCTGCAGTTGTACAGGGCCTTGGTGAGACCACACCTCGAGTATTGTGTGCAGTTTTGGTCGCCTTATCTGAGGAAGGATGTTCTTGCCATGGAAGGAGTTCAGCGAAGATTCACCAGGCTGATACCTGGGATGGCAGGAATGACATATGAGGAGAGATTGGGTCAATTAGGCTTGTACTCGCTGGAGTTTAGGAGAATGACAGGGGATCTCATTGAAACTTATAAAATTCTGACAGGACTGGACAGACTAGATGCAGGAAGGATGTTCCCGATGGTCAGGGAGTCCAGAACCAGGGGTCACAGTCTAAGGATAAGGGGTAGGCCATTTAGGACAGAAATGAGGAGGAATTTCTTCACCCAGAGAGTGGTGAACCTGTGGAATTCTCTACCACAGAAGGCAGTAGAGGCCAATTCATTAAATATATTCAAGAAGGAGTTGGATATATTTCTTAAGGCTAAAGGGATCAAGGGGTATGGGGAGAAAGCCGGGACCAGGTACTGAATTTGGATGATCAGCCATGATCGCATTGAATGGCGGAGCAGGCTCGAGGGGCCGAATGGCGTACTCCTGCTCCTATCTTCTATGTTTCTAATATAGATAAGTGTGAGGTGGTGCATTTTGGTAGGAGGAAGGAGGAGGCGGCGACCTACTCCTTGGAAAATAAGAGTCTAAATGGGGTAGACGTGCAAAGGGATCAAGGGGTGTAGATTGACAAATCATTAAAAGTAGCAATGCAGGTTAATAAAAAGCCATAAAAGTACAAATAAAGCACTAGGGTTCATTCCTAGAGGAATGGAATTCAAAAAGCAGAGAAGTTATGTTAAACTTGTATAGAACCTTGTCTGATTGACTCACGATTTGAGACGGTGGGGTGGCAATATGGCATTACTGTATACAGGTAGACTATCCTTTATCCGAAAACCTCGGGACCAGCCGTGTTTCGGTTTTCGGAAAATTTCGGAAGGGGGGTCGGCGGGGGTGGTCCGCAGTCATGGCTTGTCCGTCGCTGCTAGCCTGGAATGCAATGAAGTTCCGCATTTCCACCAACAGGTTGTCGTGCTCGGTCGGAACAGGGGCCGGCACCGCCGCGGGCTCAGAGCTCTCGTTGCTTTCGAGCCTTTGGAAGAGAGTCAGGTGGTTCCGCGGGGGGGGGGGGGGGGGGTCGGCGGGGGGTCGTGCGCACGACTTACGCTGACCCTCTGCTCAGCGTAAGTCGGCGGGGGTCGAGGTCGACGGGGGTCGGCGGGGGGTCGTGCGCACGACTTACGCTGACCCTCTGCTCAGCGTAAGTCGTGCGCCACTCTGGTCATGTCGTGTGCACGACTTACGCTGAACGAAAAAACCTTCGGTTTTTAGAGGGTTTCGGTTTTCGGAAGTTCGGATAAAAGGTAGTCTACCTGCATATGCTTTTAAGTGGTTGCTGTTGCTGTCGTTGTTGTAGTAAAATTTGTCCACGGACACAAAGGTCGCACGCAAAGGAGTTCGTGGCCCGCTCAGTACCAAAAAAAAGAGGGAACATTGGTCAGGAGGTGAGTCACTTGCCGCAAAACACCCAGCCTCTGACCTGCTCTGTAGACACAGCACTTATGTGGCTGTTCCAGTTAAGTTTGTGGTCAATGGTGACCCCCCAGGATGTTGTTGGTGGGGAATTTGATGATGGTAATGCTGTTGAATGTCATGGGGCAGTGGTTAGACTTTCACCTGTTGGAGATGGTCACTGCCTGGCACGTGTGTGGTACAAATGTTACTTGCCACCTCAGTCCAAGCCTGAATGTTGTCCAGGTCTTGCTGCATGTGTGCACAGGCTGCTTCATTATCTGAGGAATTGTGAATGGAACCAAACACTGTGCAATCATCAGTAAACATCCCCACTTCTGACCTTAGGTCATTGATGAAGCAGCTGAAGACCTGGGACACTGCCCTGAGGAACTCCTGCAGCGATGTCTTGGGGCCGAGAGGATTGGCCTCCAACAACCACCTTCCTTTGTAGGTATGATTCTAGCTAGTGGAGAGTTTCCCCCCCCCCCCCCCGATTCCCATTGACTTCAATTTTACTAGGGCTCCTTCATGCTTGCTGCCTTAATGTCAAGGGCAGTTGCTCTCACCTCACCTCTGGAATTCAACTCTTTTGTCTATGTTTGGACCAAGGCTGTAATGAGGTCTGGAGCAGAGTGGTCCTGGTGGAACCCAAACTGAACATCGGTGAGCAGGCTATTGGTGAGTAAGTGCCGCTTGATAGCACTGTCTACGACTCCTTCCATCACTTTGCTGCTGATTGAGAGTAGACTGATGGGACAGTAATTGGCCGGATTGGATTTGTCCTGCTTTTTGTGGACAGGACAGACCTGGGCAGTTTTCCACTTTGTCAGGTAGGTGCCAGTATTGTAGCTGTGCTGAAACAGCTTGGTTCGATGTGCAACTCGTTTTGGAGCACAAGCTTCTAGTTCTCCTTTCTCTCTGATAACAAACAGAACTCCCAACCTCTGATAGCCACTGAAATGATCTTGCTTCCGTCTGGCAGTGGTGGGGGCTGGGGTATGTGTCACCTCGTCACATTTATACAAGGGAAAGCACGCCAGAGCCTGGGTTTAGGCAGGGAACAAGAATCTCAAGCCTGGGACTGGAATAGAGGGGGAAGGGGCCAGGCACTGGGGTACAGTTCTGTCTGTATTAGCATTGTTGCTATGTGCTATTTGTATTTATTAGAACTGGGCTCCAGTTTTGAGTGCATGTTGGTAGACTAAACATTGCTTGATGCCTGACTATATTTCTGTTAGCAGCGAAGATTTCAGAAGGAAAAGCTGAGCTGCACAATCTCAACTTTATTTATTGAAGCAATGCGGTGAGATTTTGCCAAGAATATTTTTTTGGCAGACATGAAAATGGCAGCCTTGCTGCCAACAGATGGGGCATGTTGAGAAATATTGAAAGAAACCCCCCCCCCAACTAAAAATGCAAGGACCAAACACAAAAGGCAGGCCTGTACAGAGGAAAGATTTCAAAGATAACACAGGTAAGTTTATATCCAACTTCAGTGAGTTCTTGAAAAATGTTTTTAAAGTGTTAACTATGTTAGAAATTTAGTTGCTAAATTGATAGGTCCAGGCTTTCTAAGGAAGATAGAGCTGGAAAAGTGCTCGTGGCACTCTGCGCCAAGTTCCCGCCTCAACCTGTGTCCAGGAGGTCAGCACAGTGCAATAAAATGGACCCACCCATATGTGGTCAGTCCTATGTAAAGCAGATCCAATTGAGGGAAATATGGCCTCCATCATGTTTCATGCCATTATCCTCATTTGAACATGGGACACAAAGGGTGAGTGATAGGCCCTGGCATCCAGCACTGAAAATTCAGTGGAGTGGGCCTCAAGAGGTTTCTTCACAGAGGAGCCTGTGCAATCACTTTCAGTGCAAGGTTGTGCACAAGTCCCAGGAGAATCAATAATACATTTTTTTTTTTTTTTAAAGTTTTTAATCCAACTTTTCAAGCAGCTTATAGGCTGCCTTCTAACTGACTGCAACAGGCCTCGTTTTTGGCCTTGGTTCAACTCGAACCCTGGCAGAGGCTGGGGAGTCCACCTGCTTATGACCCGGGGGTAAAGTTGGCTGGAGTCAGCAAGCATCTCCATGGCCCAGGGGAGGCGGGGTGGTGGAGGAGAAAGAGTTCCGCCCCTCCAGAGAAAGCTTAAGGCATACAGTCAGTGGCTCAAAGACAAACTACTGAGCAAAAGATCTTGGAACAAAATGTCTTTGCTTTTAAAGTCATCTTTCTGGTCAGTTTTACATTGTTTCGTTCTTGAATGATCCTTTTGGAAAGAGATTGAGCAACTTGATTGCTCAGTTTTGTTCCAGTTAAATCATTCCTCATTAGTATCTTGTGCGACCATGTCAACCTGCTTTCCATTTGTTCACATTTTGTCAATATATTCGATTGGCTCAAATAACTACTATCTATTAAGTTACCAATCACATTTTCTTTGCCCCACTGGCCTGTGCTTGACACAAGACTTTTAATTATACCGACACATATTCACTCATTCCAGCCATCTGGGATATTGGCTGCGCATTATTTGATGGATATCGGTGGCCCGTTTTATATCCTCTCTGTATTTCTCTTTTACCATCCTATTAATACAAAACTTTAAATCTAAATATTGTAATGTTATGCCCAAGTTAAAGAAAATGCTAAATAAAACCAGCAAAAAAGAGGAAGTCACTGACTGAAACATAATTTAATGCTTCTTTTATACTGTCCATTTTGTATTGGCAGCATGTTCTCTTGGGCGGTGGCTTCACACCAGCAGAGTTGTCTAAAACAGGGAAATGTGCATCAACATGCTGAGAGCAAAACCATCTTAAAAAAGGTGATATATTAATATACTTTGGGGGAGAAATTCTGTGGGCTGCGCCACCAGTTAGCACCTAAAGAGGGCACTCGGTGGCTTTAGCGCCACTAGCCACGCGATATTTAGCTGGGGCGCTAATGGTGGCGTTAGCTTGTTGTGCTGCGCCGCCACCGATGACGTCATCGCCCCGATCGCGATATTTGGCAGCGACCGCCTCTGTAGCGCCGCTCGCTAATCGCGCCCGGTTCGCGGGACCTACCTGTGGCGGCAGTGGCGCAAATTAAGGTGGAGGTGCGGGGCAGCCGTTTTTTTCAGCGGCCGCCTGCCAGCACCTCCGTCCCCGGCCTCCTGTTCTTCCCCCGCGGCATTGCCAGCTGTTTTCCGAGCCCGGCACTTCTCCTCGGTGCCGGGCTCTTTTGCCGGCACTCGCGATCGCCCCTCCCCCTTAAGAATGGGAGGAAGGCCTGCAGTACCGCAGCGTGCCGTGCGCTGCGATATTCAGTTTCAGCGCCCTAAGAGGGACGCGGAGTGCCTCGAGCCTCGCCCCGTGTCCCTCTTGGGGCGCTCAAGCTGAATTTCCGGCGATCGCTGCTGCTCCGATCGCAGCGCAAAATCTGGCGCCCAGGCGAGCTTGGCGCCCCGTTTGCGGCTCCACCCAATTTCTCACACTTTGACACCAGTATTAGACGGTACAGGATTGTTTTGGGTCATTTAAATATCATGAGCTTTTGACTCTTCTGCTAAGGGAAAGCCCAGCCTGCAAGTTAACCACAAACGACAGACTTTTGTCTACTGCGAAGACAGACAGAAAACAGAAAAAGGTCATTTGTAACAGCGACAAGCCACAGACTTCGGTCTACTGCTAAGGAAAAATAACAGAAAACAAGACAGAGCAGGAAAGGTTGTGACTTGGACACTGCAACAAAGTAACAGAGGAGGCCTGTTTAGCTCAAAACTGTATAAAGAGAGAACGAACTGTGCTATCGGGCAGAGCGGGCACATGATGACGATAAGGAAGAATCAGTTCGGTGGACACTCCCGGGCTCTCCTCCAGAGCAAAGGTCTGGTCAATCCGCATTCCGAAACCTGTTCCCAGTTGTGAGAATTATTTAGATCTGTTGCTTATTCTTGTTCGGCAATCGAATAAAGTGTTTAGTAATCTTAGTATCAGTTTCTGTGGTTGTTGTCTTCATTCAAAGTTACAACTAGTAATAGGGTTATTTCCCATAATATAGGACACTTCCCATGGGGTTTTGCAAGGCATGATGCTGTCAACGGTACAGGGCAGCTGGGACCTGTGTGAACAGGGCGAGCAACTGTGCATCTCCTTAACCAATCCGATTGAAGAATTGTTAATGAGCAGCGCAGAGTTTGAACCAGGAAGTGTCAGTTAAAATATTTAATTCAATGTCAAATCAAGTACAGAAAGTGAAATAAAGAGGGGGAAAGAAAGATTGGATTAAGAGATGAGACAGAAAGAAAAAGTAAAAAAAAATGATTTAATAAAAACTTTAAATCTCTAACAATAATTAAAATCTGAAGGAATGAGACTCTCCGCTTGTTAATGTTAATATTCTATGCCAGAGAGGGTTGTTTGGCAGTAATTGAGACTTACCACACCATTAAAAGGGTACTTAGACCGGAAAGACTTGACTTTTTGTGTCACGTTTAGTCCACATCTACGACGACAGTACAGTAACTTCACGCCATTCAATACATTTGAATGGGGAGCTGGGCGGCGAGATGCCATTTTCGCGCCGCTTACGGAGAAGCAGCACATCTCGGACAGCAACTTCCGGATTTTGGCATTTACCTGCGTATGTGCACTCGCCGGAAATTGATTTGCACATAAATAATAGTGAGCACTGTTAGCCTGATCATTATTTTCCACAGCAAAATCCGGCCCAATGATTCACCCAATTCAGTACATCTTCATTCAGCCTTTCTATATTTGCTTTAGACTCCAGTTCTTCAATACTCTCCTTGCTGACCTCTTAGCTCCACCCTACACCAACTCTCACCTTTCATGCCTGTCCTCACCCACCTCCACTGGTTTCCTATCCCCCAGTGCATAGATTTCAAACTTGGGGCTAATGGACTTCTTTGTCAATAAGATTGAGACCATCCAGTCAGCTACCTTTACCGCTTCCCCATCCCCCAAGGTTCCCCCTACCCCAGTACTGAACCCACTAATCTTAGCATATCTCCCTTCATGCCATTTTCAAATTCATCTGATCGGAGACCCCCACGTTCTGTTCCCTTGACCTCATTTGCACTAAACTGCAGACCACTCAACTCTCCTTCCTCATCCCCATGCTAGCCGACAAGTAAATGGTTCCTCTCAAGTACTGCCATCCTCCCTTTCAAAACTGCCGGCATCACCCCTCACCCAGAATAAAATACTCTTAACTCCTCTGTCCTTGCAAACTACTGCCCCATCTCCAACCTCTTTGCTGTTGCCTCCCAAATTTGTGTTCATCTTTCCAGCAGCTCAGTGTTTGAATCTTTCAATGCCTGCCACAGCGTTAATCAAAGTCACAAATTACATCCTATGTGACTGTGATGCTGTACCCTCCTCGTCCTTGATCTCTCTGCAGGCTTCAACGCAGTTAACCACATCATCCTCCTCCAACATGTCTCCTCAGTTAACCAGCTGAATGGGACTGCCTTTGCTTGGTTCCACTCTTACCCATCCAATCCAAAGCATCTGCAGCAGTGGCTTCTCTTCCCACCCTAACACTGTTACCTCAGGAGTCCCTCAAGGATCGATCTTCGACCCCTCCCCCTCCTCATCTACATGATCCCCATTAGCGACATCATCTGAGGACATGAGATCAGGGTCCACAAGTACACTGACGGCACCAAGCTCTAGCTCCACCACCTCTCTAACCTCTGTTGACATGCTGTTTTCAAATCCCTTCATGGCCTCGCCCCTTCCTATCTCTGTAATCTCCTTCAGCCCCACAACGCTCCCACCGCACCAGCCCCCCCACCCCCACCACCCGAAATATCTGTGCTCCTCTAATTCTTCCCTTGAGCATCCTCGATTATAAATTGCTCAACCTTTGGTGGCCGTGCCTTCTGTTGCCTCGGCCCCAAGCTCTGGAATTCCCTGCCTACATCTGTCCACCTCACTACCTCTCTTTCCTCCTTTAAACCTACCTCTTTGACCACCCGCCCTAATTTATCCTTATGTGGATCGGTGTCAAGTTTGTCTTAAAATACTCCTGTGCAGTGCCTTGGGACGTTTTACTAAGTTAAAGGCACTATATAAATACAAGTTGTTGTTGAATATCCAGTCTTGAAGGAGCCGCAAGTTCCTCCAGTATAACGTGTGGAAGACCACAGCTATTGTCTTCGGTCCCTGCCACAAACCTTGCAACCAGTTCCATCCCCATCCCGGCCACTGTCTCAATTAAACCCGCACCGTTCCTCACTGCTGCATGCTGGCCTTCATTAGCTTCTAGTTCCCCATATCTTCAATTTAAAATTCTTATCCTCTTGTTTAAATGCCTTCATGGCCTTCACTCTTCCTCATCGCTGAAACACTCGGCAGCCCCACAACCTTCCGAGAACGGTGTGTTCCTCCAGACCTCTTGTGAAACCCCCAATCCCTTCCGCTCACCACTGGCACCCATGTATTCAGCTGTCTAAGCACTATGCTCTGACATTCCCTCCCTAAACCTCCCTACCTTACTCCCCTTCTTCAAGACCCTCAGTAAACCCACCTTTTGACCAAGCTTTTAGTCATCCCTCCTAATATATCCTTCTTTGACTTGGTATCGATTTTTGTCTGACGCCTTGGGACGTTTTTCTACATTAAGCCTGGCGAGGCTGGACAAACGCGAGTTAGATTTCGTAGAGCGGAGATGGCTGTATGTTGATCTTAATGAGTGAACAGAGTTGAAAATAATGGAGAGATAGGGAACACCTATTTCTCAGAGTAGGGGAACTAAAAAACAAGGGGATGGAATATTAAAATAACCAGTTAAAAGTGAATCTAGGAAGAAAAAACATTCATACAAAAAGAATTGAGAGAAAATGGCATGTGCAGGCCTGACGAATGCAGAATCAATTGAGGTGCTGAAAAGGAAGCTAAGTGTGTTAAGGAATATGGAGAAAGGACAAATAATTGAGATTAAAAAGGTGAACAACTGACAAAATGAATGAGTAAACTCAATAGAAAACTTTGTGCTATCCGGCAATCTGGAGCCACCGGCAAAAATCAGCAGCCGTTTTTTATTCTTTTTTTTTGCTTTGTTTGAACAGTCAAGCTGTGCAAGGTCTGTAGCTATAGCAACAGCTTCAGCTACAGAGCCTGCAGGCCACAACCGAGTGTTTAGAAGCTGTTGCTAAGCAAGAGTGTTTGTTGTCAAATACGGAGGTAAGAATCTCCGTATCTCTCAACATTAACTCTGGAGAGTATGGCAGTTTTGAGGCAACGGCAGCAGCTCGGTCCCGTGGGTGCCGGATAGCACAAAGTTTCCTGGTAATATGAATGACCTACCATTGCTCAAATGTTTCCAGCTAATTATAATTGAAGAGGAAAGTCTTGAAGGAGCAATTTCTTTCCAAAGTCCTTGCAAATCATAATGGAAAAAATACCAACTCTCCAGACAACCAAATAAGTTTTTAAATAAACTTAGCAAATACTGTAGAAGGGAAAAAAGTGGAACCCCTCTTATCATAAACAGTGAGGAAAGGGCAGGCTGTACACCTTTGCATCAGTGATTAAAGACACCCAAACTTAACGGAGATACACTAAGTGGCACCAGTTCCATATTAGTCAATTTCTTCAACAGCTGGTACTATCATCAAATATTTCTCGTCAGTATCAACTAAAGCCAATGCCAATTACACAGCAGCGCTATCAAGTCTCATCCAAAACTCTAGCACCTTGGCATCAGGCCAGCTCTAGAGACTAAGCGGAGTTAAGGAATGGTACATGTGGATGTCATGCAAGAAAAATAGCTGAAGTATGGAGGGGAGGAAAGAAGAAAGAAAATAAAAATCCATCAACTTTACTCGATGTTAGTTGTATGATGGCTCTATAAGCGTTCTAAAATCAACTCAGAATGTATGACCCTAGATTTCTACTGCTCACCGATCTAGAGTACCCAACATTTGCTTTCACTTCAGCTTCAAAAAATTATATCCCTGTAAACCACATGCATGTCAGAATGTTCATTAAATTTTGTGCACCCAACATGGTCATAGAGTCAGAGTTATACAGCACAGAAAGAGGCCCTTCGGCCCATCGCGTCCGCGCCGGCCATCAAGCCCTGTCTAATCTAATCCCATTTTCCAGCATTTGGTCCATAGCCTTGTATGCTATGGCATTTCAAGTGCTCATCCAAATGCTTCTTGAATGTTGCGAGGGTTCCTGCCTCGACCACCCTTTCAGGCAGTGAGTTCCTGATTCCAACCACCCTCTGGGTGAAAAAGTTCTTCCTCAAATCCCCTCTAAACCTCCTGCCCCTTACCTTGAATCTATGCCCCCTTGTTATTGACCCCTCTACTAAGGGAAAAAGTTCCTTCTAGCTACCCTATCTATGCCCCTCATAATTTTGTACACCTCAATCAGGTCCCCCCTCAGCCTTCTCTGCTCCAAGGAAAACAACCCCAGCCTGTCTAGTCTTTCTTCATAGCTGAAGCGCTCCAGCCCAGGTAACATCCTGGTGAATCTCCTCTGCACCCTCTCCAAAGCAATCACATCCTTCCTATAGTGTGGCGACCAGAACTGCACACAGTATTCCAGCTGTGGCCTAACCAGCGTTTTGTACAGCTCCATCATAACCTCCCTGCTCTTATATTCTATGCCTCGGCTAATGAAGGCAAGTATCCCATATGCCTTTTTAACCACCTTAGCCACCTGTTCTGCTGCCTTCAGGGATCTATGTACATGCACACCAAGGTCCCTCTGATCCTCTGTCTTTCCTAGGGTCTTACCATTCATTGTGTATTCCCTTGCCTTGTTAGTCCCTCCAAAATGCATCACCTCACACTTTTCAGGGTTAAATTCCATTTGCCACTGTTCCGCCCATCTGACCAACCCATCTATATCATCCTGCATACTGAGGCTACCCTCCTCGTTATTTACCACCCCACCAATTTTCGTGTCATCTGCGAACTTACTGATCATACCTTTAACATTCACATCCAAATCATTAATGTAGACCACACATCCAAATCATTAATGTAGACCACAAACAGCAAGGGACCCAGCACCGATCCCTGCGGTACCCAACTGGACACAGGCTTCCAGTCACAAAAACAACCTTCGACCATCACCCTCTGCCTTCTGCCACTAAGCCAGCTTTGGATCCAATGTGCCAAGGCACCCTGGATCCCATGGGCTCTTACCTTCTTGACCAGTCTCCTATTCAGGACTTTATCAAAAGCCTTACTGAAATCCATGTATACCACATCCACTGGTATTCTTGTTCCCATTACATTATACTCATTGACTGACGCTATCCAGCTGTGCCATGCAGCTAAGGGTGTGTGGGAGGAGGAAGTGTATTTTTAATGTAATACTGACTATGCAGAGATGAATTAGATGTACGTGAATCCATCTTGCATGACTAATCACAACCAGATATGCCATGAAAATTTACCCCAAGCCATCCTTTAATCTTTATGCACTACTTTAAGAAACAATTCTACTTAAACACTTCATTTGTTTTCTTGTTTGCGGACAAGCAAATCTGTTATGCTGCAATACCATTATTGTTCAACAATTTGCCTCTCAGACAACTGATTATTTTCCCCATAACAATCCAGTTTCTGGGCGTGTGACATTTTGTCCTGAGGAAACAAGGATACAAGGGAAGAGAAAAACACATTCGGCTCATCAACCTGCCCCTTCCGCATAGCCTACCATAGTCTCTATACGAACATTTAATTCCCCGGGGACAGCTTCTGTGAAAATACTCCTTGATCCCCAAAGAGTTTCTCAGTTCAGCTTTTGCTTGGAGTCTGTTCCACATGCTCACTACTCCGTACAAAAATATTTCTTCTCATCTCCAGTCTCACTTGAGACCAACTAATTTTGCATACTCTAGTCCGTCGCCAGTAATTTCCACGAGGGGTCTCCCGATTGTCCACCATAACTTCAGCAGACGATTGGTGGAAACCTCGCAGAAACTGCTATTTACACCGTTTAGTTTCCGCTGATCTTCCGCCGAAGTTAGGAGATCAGGGAACCCCCACGGAAATTCTACCCAAGTCAAAAATCTGATTACATTCTATACTAGAAGAAACTCCAGTCACTCTTCTCTGAACCTTCCCCATGTATGGATGTGCTTTTAAAATAGGCTGTCCAAAACTGCACACAATATTCCAAAATATTGCTTCATAAGTTTTTTTAAAAAAAAAGAGAATAGCTTGTTTGGACACAAGTCAAATGTTCTCAAAACATAGCTTAATACTTGGTCCACTTTGAGAACACCTTCACTTTAGCTCGAAACTTTCAGCAATTACTCATCACACCTAAATTCTTTCCTTCACCAGCTTTATTAATGGCCACTTTTCTCTCCTGTACGTGTTTGCTGTTTCAATATGAATGACCTTCTATTTAATCTACATTAAAATTCACCTGCCATTCCTTAGCCCATCTACTTGCGGAACTTTATACAACACCTTCTGAAAATCTAAGAAAGTCACAACTGCAAAATAGCCTCATCCACTGGTTTAATTACTCCTTCAAGACATTCCATAAGATTATTGCGCCATGACCTATTGCTTCTAAATATATCACTTCATTCCATAAAATGTGTGTGTGCAGAGCACAGATATATCAACATGATATGGCACTATATAATATTATAATTTGCATATACATTCAGGCTAATTAGTCTTTGGTTCTCTTCAGATAAGCATCAAAAGCTCCCCATACAATGCTCTCAAGCACTTTCTCCATTACAGATGTTGGGCTAATTAGTCTATAATTTCCAGATTCACTTCCCAGGACAACATTTATCATCTCCTGTCTTCGGGTAGGGCTCGAGTGTTTATGGGGTCGCTAAAAACACTTAGCGTAGCATCACCTATTTCTGGAGGATTGCGAAGTGTACCCATTTGACTTGGAAATTTAACCGTGCACATTTCTTCATAGCACATGCTTTACTAAAGTCTTACGTTATAGATTCCTGTCCCAAAATTATTTCTTCTGCTTTCTACTTAACTATCCCCAGATAGCTCTTTGTATACTCACACCTCATTCAATTCCTCCAGACAGAAATTGAGTCAGTTACGAAAAGTCAACAGGAAAAATTGGAAAGAACATAACCTAAGAAATAGGAGCTGGAGTAGGCCATTTGGCAGCTCAAGCCTGCTCCGCCATTCAACAAGATCATGGTTGATCTACCTCAACTCCACCTCCCACAATCCCCATATTCCTTAATTCCCAAAAAATTATCGACCTTTGTCTTGAATATACTCAACAATTCAGCATCCACAGCCCTTTGGGATAGAGAATTCCAAAGATTCACAACCCTTTGAGTGAAGACATTTCTCCTCATCTCGGTTCTAAATGGCCAACCCTGGTTCTGTGACTGTGACAGATTCCCCAGCCAGGGGAAACATTTTCTCAGCATCAACCCCGTCAAGCCCTGTAAGAATTTTATGTGTTTCAATTAGATCACCTCTCATTCTTCTAAACTCAAAGGAATATAGGCCTAGTCTACTCAATCTCTCCTCACAGGGCAATCCCCTCATTCCCAGGAACCAGTCTAGTGAACCTTTGCTGCACTCCCTCTAAGGCAAGTATGTCTTTCCTTAGGTAAGGAGACCAGAACTGTAAATAGTACTCTAGTTGTGGCCTCACCAATGCCCTGTATAATTGTAGCAAGACTTCTTTACTCTTATACACTAACTCCTTTGTAACAAGTTAACACACCATTTGCTTTTCTACTTGCTTGCTATACCTGCATGTTAACTGTGTGATTCATGTACAAGGACACCCAGGTCCCTCTGAAAGCAAACATTTCAGTCTCTCACCATTCAAAAAATATTCTGGTTTTTCCTACCAAAGTGGATAACTTCACACTTCCCCACATTGTATTCCATTTGCCATGTTCTTGCCCAGTCAACCTGTCTATATCTCTCTGCAGCCTCTTTGCATCCTCCTCCGAGCTTACTTTCCACCTAACTTTGTATTATCAGCAAACTTGAATGCATTACACTCAGTCCCTTCATCTAAGTCATTAATATAGATTGTAAATAACTGAGGCCCAAGCACTGATCCGTGCTGTACCCCGCTAGTTACAGCCTGCCAACCCGAACAAGTCCCATTTATTGCTACTCTCTGTTTTCTGTCCATTAACCAATCCTCAATCCATGCTAACATATTACCCCCAAAACCATGAATCCTAATTTTGTGTAATAACCTCTTGTGTGGCACCTTATCGAATGCTATAGGAGTACCCTGTGAACCAGATAAGAGGTAGCATTCAGTGCTCCCTCAGTTGTAGTGGGCAAAATATCTTGCCAAGCTGCCAAATATCACTTTTTAGAACAGTTTCTTTTGTTGATGTGAGAGAACAGGTTTATTTTGGTCTTAATCTTCATTTAAATTTTTTGTTTAAAAAATTATTTTAGAAGGGGAAAGAAATTTTAAGGAGCACCATCTGCTATAGGATATCCATGCACCAGATTCCTGTAACCTGAACCTCTGTCTGTATCTGAGGAGTAAAAGAAATTGAAAATCTGCCTGTGTGTGTGTAAAATAAAATTCAGTGATTGCAAAACTTTTCATTTTCATGAGACACAGAAAACTATTTCTTCAAATGGAGGTAGAAATGCAGTAATTCTGCTAAGAAATTAAGCTACAGTTGGGCATCATGTTTAAGAATTTATCACTGCTTAAAGCCCCGTTTTCAAATAATTACCTACGGCCTTGAATAACAATTGCTGTCGTGCTTAAAAGAGAAACTGAAATGTGTTGTCATAGTAGTGCCCAACAGTATTGAATGGTGGAGTCACAGTTTTAATACTTCCTTCCACCTCATCTTCTAATCGGAGTTCCCAGACATGGGTGTGGCACTGTGGGAAGCCTCTCTGACATTGGGAGGGGAAAATTGCATGTCCTTTTCGCAGTTAGCTCAGAGAAATCAAGAGAGAGCTTACATTTATACAATCTCTTTCACATCCTGAGGACATCCCAAAGCACATCACAGCTTATAAAGCACTTCTCAAGTGTAATGGCTGTGATAATCTAGGGAAATGTGGCAACTAATCTGTGAACAGCAAGATTCCACCAACAGCAATGAGGTAAATGACCAGATAATCTGTTTTAGTGATATTGGTTGAGGCATAAATGTTGCTCAGGACACCAGGAGAACTTACCTGCTCTTCAAATACAGGAAATTTTCGTTTAACTAGAGGTTAAAAGTCCGGAAAGCTCGATCTACCAGCAAAATTCAGGAGCCGTTTTCTATAAGTTTTTTTTACTTCTCGTTTTTTTTTTCCCCCCCAGTCAGGCTCTGCAAGGTCTGTAGCTAAGCAACAGCTTCAGCTAGAGACGCTTGTAGCTGCAGCCGACTGTTTTGAAGCTGTTGCTAAGCAACAGGGTTTGTTGATTCACACGGAGCTGAAAAGCTCTGTATGTTTTAACATTAGGGCTGGATTATACGGCAGTTTTGATCCAACAGCACCAGCTCGGTCCCATCAGTGCCGGATACCAGAAAGTTTCCTGTAGTGCAGTGGAATCTTTTATACCAACCTGATATGGCCGATCAGAGCATTGGTTTATCTTCTCGTTCGAAAAATGGCACCTCAGACAGTGCATCACTCACTCGGTACTGCAATGAAGTGTTAGCCTAGATTGTGAGCTCAAGTCGCTGAAGGAGGGCTTGAACTCGTGATATGACTGAGGTAAGGATGCTGCTACTGAGCCAAGGCTGATACCTTGAGGATGATCGGAGAGGTGGTCAACTGCAGCTGGTGTATGCTCTGAGCGGGCTATGCAGAGTGTACAGAAAAAAATAATTTCTCGGTTTATATAATTAGAATCATGGCAATTTTGACAACTAAATCTTTCTGATGACTCATTTGTGAAGAAGTTCCAAATGAGACTTGCTCTTAAACCGTGAATATCCTGAAGGTTGAAGACCAACACGTGAGCTGTAAACTGATAGTGATATGTTTTCACCTTTTCAGTATCTCCAGTTTGACCTTCTGCTATAATACAGTAATCATGGAGGACTTTAATCTACATGTAGACTGCGCAAAATAAATTTACAGTAATACAGGTAGACGATCCTTTATCCGAAAACCTCGGGACCAGCCGAGTTTCGGATAAAGGAGAATTTCGGAAGGTGCGTCGGCGGGGGGTCGTGCGCACGACTTACGCTGACGCTCAGTGTAAGTCAGTCGGGGTCGGCGGGGGTCGGGGCCGGCGGTTGGTTTCCTTTTAATCTAGCATTCTGACACACTGAGTATATGACTTGCCCGTGGTCCTGGAGATCTGGTTTAAATGTAAAATCTTTGTGGAAGGTGGATCCTATTAGTCTTGAGCTTTGGAGTGCACGTCATGCCTGATGTGAGAAATTGACTGTCCGAGAGGCCGTGGTGCATTCAAAACTGTACGCTGATCTTGCAAATTCTTGTCCTCATCACAGTGTTAGAGATGAAAAGTGATTGGAGTAACCCAGGTGACTCAGTGAGTAAATACATTTCTGCAAAGGATCTGAGATTAGTGGGGTTGCATAATCCGCAAAATTCAAAATCAGAACACCAAGTCCTGCTGGCGGTTGTCGGGGCCGGCGGTTGTCGGGGTCGGCGGGGTCTGCGGTTGTCGGGGTCGGCGGTTGTCGGGGCCGGCGGGGTCGGCGGTTGTCGGGGCCGGCGGTTGTCGGGGCCGGCGGGGGGGTCGGCGGTTGTCGGGGCCGGCGGGGTCCACGGGGGGGGGGGGGGTCGGCGGTTGTCGGGGCCGGCGGGGTCCGCGGGGGGGGTCGGCGGGGGGGTCGTGCGCACGACTTACCCTTTATCCGAACTTCCGAAACCGGAACCCTCTAAAAACCGAAGGTTTTTTCGTTCAGCGTAAGTCGTATGCACGACTTACGCTGAACGAAAAAACCTTCGGTTTTTAGAGGGTTTCGGTTTTCGGAAGTCCGGATAAAGGGTAGTCTACCTGTAGTGTGGAAAACGAGTTCATGGAATGTATACAAGATAGTTTTCTTGATCAGTATGTTGAGGAACCAACAAGTGAACAGGCTGGTTTAGATCTAGTATTGTGCAATGAGAGGGTGAATTAATAACCTTGTAGTAAAGGGGCCTTTCGGGAAGAATGACCACAATATGATAGAATTTTATATTAACTTTGAAAGTGATTTAGTTAAATCCAAAATTAGTGTCTTAAATCTAAAAGCAAACTACGTAGGTATGAGGGGCGAGTTGGCTAAGGTAGATTGGGAAACTACATTAAAAAGGTATGATGGTAGACGAGCAATGGCTAGCATTTAAAGAATTAATACATAATTTAAAACAAATATACATTCCTTTAAGACACAAAAAGCACACAGGAAAAGTGGTCCAACCGTGGCTAACAAGAGAATTTAAGAATAGTATTAGATCAAAGGAAGAGGCTTATAATGTTGCCAAAAAGAGTAGTAAGCCTGAGCACTGGGAGGATTTTAGAATTCAGCAAAGCAGGACCAAGGAATTGATAAAGGGAAAATAGAATGAGAGTAAACTAGTGAGAGACATAAAAACAGACCGTCAAAGCTCCTATAGGTAAGTAAAAAGGAAAAGATTAGCGAAAGTAAATGTGGGTCCCTTATAGGCTGAGACAGGAGAAATTATAATGGGGAATAAGGAAATGGCAGAGTAATTGAACAAATACTTTGTGTCTGTCTTCACGGAAGACGACGCAAAAAACTTCCCGGAAATAGTCGACAACCAAGGGTCTAGAGAGAATGAAGAACTGAAAGATATTAGTATTAGTAAAAAAGTAGTACTGGAGAAATTAATGGGACTGAAAGCTGATAAATCCTCTGGACCTGATGGCCTACATCCTAGGGTTTTAAAAGAGTTGGCTTATAGAGGTAGTGGATGCATTGGTTGTCATTTTCCAAAATTCCATAGATTCTAGAACGGTTCCCGCGGATTGGAAGGTAGCAAATGTAACCCCACTATTTAAGAACGGAGGAAGAGAGAAAACGGGGAACTGCAGACCAGTTAGCCGGACATCAGTAATGGGGAAAATGCTGGAATATATTAAGTATGTGGTAACAGGGCACTTAGAAAATAATAATAGGATTGGGCCCAGTCAACACGGATTTATGAAAGGGAAATCCTGTTTGACAAATCTGTTAAGAGTTATTTTGAGGTTGTAACTAGCAGAATAGATAAGGGGGAAACCAGTGGATGTGGTGTATTTGGATTTTCAGAAGGCATTCGATAAGGTGCCACACAAGAGGTTATTAAACAAAATTAGGGCTCATGGGATTGGGGGTAATATACTAGCATGGATTGAGGACTGGTTAATGGCCAGAAAACAGAGAGCAGGAATAAACAGGTAATTTTCAGGTTGGCAGGCTGTAACTAGTGGGGTACCACAAGGATCAGTGCTTGGGCCTCAGCTATTCACAATCTACATCAATGATTTGGATGAGGATACCAAATGTAATATATCCAAGTTTGCTGATGATAAAGCTGGGTGGGAATGTAAGTTGTGAGGAGGCTTCAAGGGGGATGTAGACAGGCTAAGTGAGTGGGCAAGAACATGGCAAATGGAATATAATGTGGAGAAATGTGAAGTTATCCACTTTGGTAGGAAAAACAGATAACCAGAGTATTTTTTTAAATGGCTAGAGATTGGAAAATGTTGGGTGTTCAGAGGGACCTGGCTGTCCTTGTACATGAATCACTGAAAGTTAACATGCAGGTACAGGAAGCAATTAGGAAAGCAAATGGTATGTTGGCCTTTATTATGAGAGGATTTGAGTATAAGAGTAAAGATGGCTTACTGCAATTATATAGAGCCCTGGTGAGACCACACCTGGAGTATTGTGTACAGTTTGGGTCTCCTTACCTAAGAGGGAGTGCAATGAAGGTTCACCAGACTGGTTCCTGGGATGGGAGGATTGTCCTATGAGGACAGATTGAGTAGACTAGGCCTATATTTTCTAGAGTTTAGAAGAATGAGAGGTGATCTCATTGAAGCATACAAAATTCTTACAGGGCATGACAGGGTAGATGCAGGGAGGATGTTTCCCCTGGCTGGGGAGTCTAGAACCAGGGGTCACAGTCTAAGAATGAGTCGGCCATTTAGGATTGAGATGGGGAGAAATTTCTTCACTCAGGGTGGTGGAGGCTCAGTCGTTGAGTATATTCAAGACAGAGATCGATAGATTTTTGAATATTAAGGGAATCAAGGGATATGGGGAAAGTGTGGGAAAGTGGAGATGAGGTAGAAGATCAGCCATGATCTTACTGAATGGCGGAGCAGGCTCGAAGGGCCAAATGGCCTACTCCTGCTCCTATTTCTTGTGTTCTTTCACTTTGAGGATGGCACAAATTGCTTTATAGCCAATGAAGTATTGAAGTGTAGTCACTGTAGTAACGTAGTGAAGTGCAGCAACCAATTTGTGCACAGCAAGGTCCCATAAACAACAATTACATAAATGACCTGCTTTAATGATGTTTGTTATAAGGACACACACAGACTAGGAAAACTCTTCAGCTCTTGTTCAACAAAGTGCTGTGTGATCTTTTACATCTACCCGACAGGGCAGATGGGGCCGAGGTTTAATGTCGCATCCGAAAGTCGACATCTCTGACAGTGCAGCACTCCCTCATACTGCATTGAATTGTCAGCCTAGATTAAGTGCTCCAGTTTCTGGAGTGGGACTCGAACCCACAACCTTCTGACCCAGGTAAAAGTGCTGACACTGAGCCAAAGTTAAAACTTCGACCCAATACTTACTTGCTACACCTTAGATTAACTGCAGCCCAAGTCAGTCGCAACACTTTCCAAGTGGTAATTTACAAGAGGTCACAGCAACATCTATTGAAGCACTGAAATCTTGAGATCGCTGCAGTGCCCCTGTCCCTTCACAAGCATAATTTACAGAATTTGCCCAGTTAGGTTCACAATTGTTAAGTTTCCATTTTTCTTATTGATTTTGGCAGTGTGGCTTTTCCATTAATGTGAAATAAGGAGTCCTAAAATAAGTACGCAATGTAATAAATAGCTTAACTTTTACTCAAGGTGTCAGAACAAATAACTTCCTGATAGAACGGGCGAAATGATCAGCTATTCTGTGGAATACTCAAACCCAGTACACTGTAACCTTTTATGTAACAAGTTATTTTTCATGAATAAAATTGTACTTCAGTTTAATTCTTCTCAATGCTATGAAAAAAAAAACAAAGCACTTGGTTTAAAAATAATTCTTACCAAATTATATAGTTCATTGTTTCCGAGGTCCAATTCTTCCAACTTGCGGAGAAGGGCAAGTGACCTGTAAATTAACATAGTATCTCAACATCAAATTTTTTGAGATTTTATTTTTATCCCCAGGTAATTAATTAGTTTGTTGCAGCAATTAATACAGGTATGCACGGAACAGAATTTGACCACAAATGTTCTGCGCATGTCAAAGGCAAAAGTAATGTTTATTGGCGTAGAAAGCCCCAGCTCGGAAAGTCCTTGTTCCCCCACAAAAGGAGTTTGGTTTGAAATTTAGTTTCCAGTTTTTAATTTAACGACAATACTTTCCACACTGTTGCTTGCGCTTAGTTGTCAAAAGGGAATGGGAAAAAAAGTTTCTTCCATTTCGGGGTTTTAGTAAAACAATAATTTAAATTTGAAATTCTTCACAATTAGCACATGAATTATTCTCTGGTTTTATTCAACTAATGCTTGATCTCAAATCTTGCAGTGCAGAGGAAGAACAATGAATATATTCAAACTTTTACAGGTTTGCAATTTAGGGGGAAAAAACACACACAGATAAAACCTTCCTGCTCCTGCACAATTTTTTGACCAAGACACAGCCAGGCATCCTGTGCTGAAATATCGATTGCTCTAGAAAGAGTCTCCAGAAGTTGTGTGACAACCTCAAATTCTTTTTCAAACTTCTGCCCTGTGGATAGCAGGATTTGCCCCCACTTTGAAAGTTCCCTTAACAGCTTAAATTACACAGGCACTGGCAGCCTTTCAGTACCCTGCCACATGACATGACCACTATTCATGCGTGAGCCTAGACAGGAGGGTCAGAAGTTTATTCACTGATGGAAGCATCATGACTGACCTAACCTGTCCCTGCCAGATGTCCACACAAGTACTTTTCAGCAGCAGTGGGAACGTTGACAGAATTTTTCCCCTTCTAGCAAACTAGAACGGAGGCCAATTGTAGAGCCCCACTTGTTGCTCTGGTTGTGATCAGGAATCGAACCTGGGAACTCTTGGTATATACCCTGTACTAGTGCAGAACCTTGGCCCACAGGCTACCAGCAGAGCTAGGTCAAAAAACGTGTTAAATCAGAAGCATGTCACATACAGCATAATTAAAGGAATATTCCTTCGAGAATATGTGGGAGAAATACTCTGTTCCCGCTCTACATTTCTTAAATACCTTGCTCATCTGGTAGCAGAATCCACCTCTCCCACCAAATTCAGGGTGGTCATCTCTTCACTTTGAGGCTGAGAAGCTGAAAATATTTTTTGCAAAACTGCAGTTTCCAGCAATCTCCATTATCTCTCCCTGCTGACAGGGATAAGAGACAGAGCTAGTTGGGAGAAGGGGCAAAGAAACATAATTTCATCCATGAGGAATCCAGCCACTGGGTAGGAAGGGAGATCTCACAGAGAGGGTTTTTATTTTTAGAACGAGCGCAGGAGGTATTTGTCCCTCAAACTCACAAATAGTTATGCAAGTATTTCTTGAACGAGAACAGTGCCAAGGTTTAGTCCACAACAGAGCCCAATTGAAAAAGTTTCATTTCATCCTCGGTCACCTGGAGTTTTCCATTCACATTTTTATACGGGTGTGTATATTTATACAAATATATTTTTTAAAATCCATTGAACTTACTCTGGTAGCAAAGTCAGCAGGTTTTCTCTTAGCTCAAGTGATGCCAGGTTTATAAGACTGAAACAAAAAGTGAGAAGAAACACAATGATTAACAAAAAGTTTTGGGGAAAAATATATTCAAACAATGATAAAGATTAAAATGAGACACACTTTTACAGATGAAATGTTCAGCTCCTTTAAAAATGAATCATCTCGGAACTAGTCTGACAATCCACTAAAAACAAAACCGTGGCAATTCCTAGAATTCTTGGGAGAGGTACAATACAAGCAGTAACATTTCCCATATGCTAATTGCTAAGAGTCAACAGGAGATACCAGGGACACAACCAAAAGCACAGTATAGAGTAAGTTGGTACAATATAAGCAGTGAAAATCAGACAAACAAATTTCGACTTTGCTGCAACATACAACATTTCTGACTGATCACAAATAACATTATACGAACTATTTTGGAGCATAGGAAATAGAAACAATTCAGCCCTTCAAACCTGTTCCCACCATTCAATCAGATCAATTCAACTCCACATCCCTTGATAACTTTACCTAACAAAAATCTATCGATCTCAGTCTAAAAATTTTAATTGACCCAATATCCGTAACTATTTGGGGGAAAGTTCCAGATTCCCCTCCTGAATGGTTTAGCTTGAATTTTAAGATTGTGCCCCTTGTTCTGGATTCCTGCACCAGAGAAACAGTTTCTCTGTACCTACTCTATCAAATACCGTCATATTTTTAAAGACCTCAGTTAGAGTAGCCCTCAAACCTTCTAAGATCAAGAGAATACAAGCTATGTTTATGCAACCTGTCCTCATAATTTAACCCTTTAAGCCCTGGCATTATTCTGAGAATCTGCTCTGTACCCCTTATAAGGCCAATATATCCTTCCTGACCTGTGGTGCCTAGAACTGAACACAATACTCTAAATTAATAATAATTAATAATAATTCAACTTTGTCATTGTACAATGCACAAGTACATGAACAACGAAATGTGATCTTGCAAGCTCCCATGAGTCCAGTACAAATAACATTAACATTAAACGTAAATAGCACCGTCCTGGGAGAAGCAAAGCCGCTGCGTCTGTGCGCGCCACCATTCCATTTCCACCATTCCTCCTGTCCGACAATCTTCAGCCCAACGCCCGGGCCTGCTCACCAGCCGCCCCTCCCAGGGCTCCTTCCGTGATCTTCTCACCAACCGCCCCTCCTCGGGGCTCCTTCCGCGACCTTCTGCACCTGGTCTTCCCTGATGGTCACCCCTCCAAGTACTAACCAGGCCTGGCTCTGCTTAGCTTCCAAGCCTTGCCAGTGACCCTGTCCCTAGTCCCAGGAACAGGAAATGGGATCTAACCAGAGCTCTGTACAACTGAAGCATAACTTCTTAAACCTCTGCATTCCAGGCCCCTTGAGATAAAGGCCAACATTCTAATTTGCCTTTTTCATTACTTTTTGTACCCAACGACTAGCTTTTAGTGATCTATGGACATGGACACCCAAATCCCTTTGCTCATCATTCAGGAAATATTCCGATTTCGCTTTCTTAAATCCAAAGTGAGTGATCTCTCACGTTTAACTCCATCTACCATAGTTTTGCCCACTCACTATGTCCCTTTGCAACTGCCCATCACATCTACATTATTTTCCGTGCCTAACTTGGTGTAATCTGCAAACTTGAATGTATAATTCTCTATTCCTTCATCCAAGTCACTGATATATTTGGTCAAAAGCTGAGGCCCCAGTACAGATCCCTGGAGAAGACCTCTTGTCACATCCCACAATCAGAGTACACTCCCTTCATCCCTACTCTGTCTCCCATCTCCCAACCAATTACTACCCCACAACACAAGGTAACTCCCAATGCAGTGTGCTTTTCTTTTTGCTAATAATCTGTTGTACTGAACCATATCAAATGCTTTCTTGAAGTCTGATGCACTATCAACAACACCAAAGGCTACGAGTTGAACGTATAAGAAGTAGGCTTTTATTGACTAACAACTGGAGCATGCCTCTGCTAGTGGATCCATCCTAAGAGCTCTCGGGAGAAGGGTGGTGAGTCACCTTTATACCTGGGCTTAGGGGTGGAGCCAGGGGCGGAGACATGCCCGGACTTGTACAGAGTTAACAGTGGTTTACCACACAGACATGTACAGGGTTAACAGTGGTTTACCACATTCACCCCTCGTTTAAAAAAAAGTCCAGCGGGGTGAAGTGTTTCAAAAGTTCGTAAATGAAAGTCTCTCCGGGGGTCTTGTCTGCCGTAATGATCTTCGTGGTGCCGGTTGCGGCGGTTCTTTGCCCGCGGCCGCTTCTCGCGTGGGGCGGAGCACTGGCGTGTCGCCCTCTCGGGGTAGGGATGGCACCGGCATGTCGTCAGTTCGTGGTAGGCACCCCGGTGGTGCGTCGTGGGTAGTGGTGGTGGGTGGAGGTAGTGGATGGTGATCGATGGTGTTTCGGGTGGTACCTGAGGGTGCGAGGTCTCGAATTGAGACTGTGTCCTCCCGCCCGTCAGGATACGCCACGTAGGCGTACTGTGGGTTGGCGTGGAGGAGGTGAACCTTTTCGACCAGGGGGTCCATCTTATGGCTCCTCACGTGTTTCCTGAGCAGGACGGGTCCCGGAGACGTCAGCCATGGCGGTAGTGATGTCCCCAAGGTGGATTTCCTGGGGAAGACGAACATCTTCTCGTGAGGGGTGGCGTTTGTGGCAGTACAGAGCAGTGATCGTATGGCGTGGAGCGCATCGGGGAGGACATCTTGCCAGCGGGAGATTGGGAGGCCCTTGGATTTTAGGGCGAGCATGGCGGTCTTCCACACCGTTGCGTTCTCCCTCTCTACCTGTCCGTTACCCCGGGGGTTGTAGCTGGTAGTCCTGCTCGTGGTTATGCCCTTCTCGAGCAGGTACTGGCGCAGCTCGTCGCTCATGAACGGCGAGCCCCTGTCGCTGTGGATGTAATTGGGGAAGCCAAATATGGCAAACAGGTCGTTGAGGCACCTGATGACTGTGGCGCTGGTCATGTCCGGGCAGGGGATGGCGAAGGGGAAACGGGAGTACTCGTCAATAATATTGAGGAAGTACGTGTTGCGGTCAGAGGAGGGAAGGGGCCCCTTGAAATCGACGCTGAGACGTTCGAAGGGGCGGGTGGCTTTAATCAGGTGTGCCCTGTCTGGCCTATAAAAATGCGGTTTGCATTCGGCGCAGACCTGGCAGTTCCTGGTCATGGTCCTGACCTCCTCGATGGAGTAAGGCAGGTTGCGAGCTTCAATAAAATGGAAGAACCTGGTGACCCCCGGGTGGCAGAGATCATTGTGGAGGGTCCGTAGCCTATCGACTTGTGCGTTGGCACATGTCCCACGGGATAGGGCGTCTGGGGGCTCATTAAGTTTCCCGGGCCGGTATAAGATATCGTAGTTGTAGGTGGATAACTCGATCCTCCACCGCAATATCTTATCTTTTTTGATTTTCCCCCTTTGTCTGTTGTTAAACATAAATGCTACTGACCGTTGGTCAGTGAGCAGGGTGAAACGTTTACCGGCCAGGTAATGCCTCCAGTGCCGTACAGCCTCCACTATCGCCTGGGCCTCCTTCTCGACTGAGGAGTGTCGAATTTCGGGGCCCTGGAGGGTCCATGAAAAGGCGGCCATGGGTCTCCCCGCCTGGTTAAGGGTTGCGGCCAGGGCGAAGTCGGATGCATCGCTCTCCACTTGGAAAGGGATGGACTCATCCACTGCGTGCATTGTGGACTTCGCAATGTCCTCTTTTATGAGGGTGAAGGCCGCACAGGCCTCTGCCGTCAGGGGGAAGGAGGTTGACTTGATGAGAGGCCGGGCTTTGTCCGCATAGTTGGGCACCCACTGGGCGTAATAAGAGAAGAACCCTAAGCATCTCTTCAGGACTTTTAGGCAGTGGGGGAGGGGTAGTTCCAGGAGGGGGCGCATTCGGTCGGGGTCGGGGCCGATGACTCCGTTTTCCACCACGCAGCCAAGAATAGCGAGGCGCATGGTGCGGAACATACATTTTTCTCTGTTGTATGTCAGATTCAGCCGTTGGGCCGGACGGAGGAATTTTTCTAGGTTGGCGTCGTGGTCATGCCGGTCATGGCCGCAGATGGTGACGTTGTCTAGATAGGGGAAGGTGGCCTGCAGCGCGTTCTGGTCAACCATCCGGTCCATCTCCCTTTGGAAGACCGAGACCCCGTTGGTGACGCCGAAGGGGACTCGGAGGAAGTGGTAGAGGCGACCGTCGGCCTCGAAGGCTGTGTACTGGCGGTCCTCAGGCCTGATGGGGAGCTGGTGGTATGCCGACTTCAGATCAATCGTCGAAAATACCCGGTATTGTGCTATCTGGTTGACCATGTCAGATATGCGGGGAAGTGGGTATGCGTCTAATTGCGTGTATCGATTGATCGTCTGGCTGTAATCAATAACCAAGCGCTGTTTTTCGCCGGTCTTCACTGCCAGCACTTGGGCTCGCCATAGGCTGGTGCTGCCCTCGATAATCCTTTCCCTCAGGAGTCTTTCTACTTCTGATTTAATAAAGCTCCTATCCCCGGCACTGTACCGCCTGCTTTTAGTAGCAATTGGCTTGCAGTCTTTGGCGAGGTTAGCGAACAACTGGGGGGGGGTTTGACCTTCAGGGTGGACAGGCTGCATACTTTGCGCGGCGCCGTGTTTAAATTCTGCCGGCTGCAGACTGTAAGTGGGGGCAGGGGCCCGCCATATGCCATCGTGACGCTCTCCAGATGGCACTGGAAGTCTAATCCTAGCAGTACGGGAGCGCAGAGCTGTGCCAGGACGAGGAATTTAAAATCTCTGTACTCCACGCCGTTCACTGTCAGAGTCGCTACACAGTAGCCGCCGACGTATGGGACTTTGAGGCCATAAAGACCCGGTGACGTGTGGGCATAACCGATAGGGAGTAGCGTCGCACCGTGTCGGGGTGGACGAAGCTCTCCGTGCTTCCGCAGTCGAAAAGGCAATTTGTGGCATGGCCATTTACCTTTACATTCATCATGGACCTGGCTAGTTGATGGGGCCTAGATTGGTCCAGGGTGATGGAGGCCATCGTCGAGGTCGGTGGGTCGCTGTTGTATTCGCCCTCGCCGGGGGCCTTGTCCCGAAATGGTGTCCAAGATGGCGGCTCCCCCGCGGCTGGTGGTGCCCAAAATGGCGGCCCGCACGGCTCACACGTGGTTGGTGGGGTCCAAAATGGCAGCCTGCACGGTTCACACGCGGCACTGCTGGAATTGGGGGTCGATTTCGCCCTGCACACTCTCGCGTAGTGGCCTTTCTTGCTGCATTTGGAGCAGGTCGCGTCTTTTGCTGGGCATTGCTGTCTGGGGTGCTTGGCCTGGCCGCAGAAGTAGCATTTCTGGCCTCTGGTCATTGCAGCTGTAGTTGGGCTGCTGGCGGCTTGTGGCCTTACCGGGTCCCAAGATGGCTGCTCCTGTGACATCCACGTGGCCATCCGGTCAGGGGTGTAGGCGTCCATGTTCTGGAGGGCCACGTCTAACGAGTTAGCGAGGGCCACCGTCTTCTGCAGGTCGAGCCCCTTCTGTTCCAGAAGCCTCTGCTGAGTATAGTTGGACCTGATGCCGGCTACGTAGGCGTCTCGGATCAGGTCTTCCGTGCATTCCTTGGCCGTCACCGCTTTGCAATTACAGGCCCGGCCGAGGACTCTCAGTGCCAGTAAATATTCGGCGCCCGATTCCCCGGGGCGCTGTTTTCGGGTAGCCAGGAGGTGTCTGGCGTAGACCTCGTTAACAGGCCTCACGTGTTGTTCCTTTAGCGTCGCGATGGCGGCCGCGTAAGTTGTGGCGTCTCGGATGATCGAGTAGACTCGGTGGCTCACCCGTGAGTTCAAGACAAGCCGTTTCGCGTCATCTGTAGTGACGGTAGTGCTGGAGGCCTCCAGGAAGGCTTCGAAACAGCTCAGCCAGTGTTCAAAGTTATTGGCTGCATCTGCTGCTTGAGGATCCAGGTCTAAACGTTCCAGCTTCAAGATTTGCTCCATGTCGAAAAATTAGTCAATAAAATTGATGCACTATCAACAACACCAAAGACTACGAGTTGAATGTATACGAAGTAGGCTTTTATTGACTAAGAACTGGAGCATGCCTCTGCTAGTGGATCCATCCTAAGAGCTCTCGGGGGAAGGGTTGTGAGTCACCTTTATACCTGGGCTTAGGGGTGGAGCCAGGGGCGGAGACATGCCCGGACTTGTACAGAGTTAACAGTGGTTTACCGCACAGACATGTACAGGGTTAACAGTGGTTTACCACAAAGTCCATACAGGCAACACCCATAGATGTGACATCCTCAAGAAATCCAACTAAATGAATCAGAAATATCTTGCCCTTCTGTGACGACTCTCTGATCAGCTCGTGCTGGTCCAGGTGCTCAGCCACTATGTCCCTGATGATTTGAGTAATGATTGATCATTCAGTAACATACAAAACTCCTTTAAAATGTTCTTCATACCTTTTAGAAGGTAATTAATATCATATTCTGGAATACATCTAAATTTTGATGCTCAGGATGGGCTAAATCACAATTATAATGCACCGAATTCAGACACAAAAACTTCCACACAAAATTAGAACCTAAAAATCAACTCCGTTTTCAACGTGCAACCACTTGAGACAACAGGAAACAAGTAATCTTCACCAAACACAATTCCCAGTATTAATTAGGATTGCTATCTTCAGTATAAACTTCATTCTTCTTCTACAGGTATATAACTGCATTATCATCTTCCAACGAAGCACAGGGACTGAAGTATCAGATGCAGTACCAAAAAACAAGACTTGAATGAAAGATTGTAAATAATTCCCATTATAGCAGTTATCTTGAAAGTGTGAACAAAACTCTCCAGTAGCTCTAGCAGATTAGCATTCATTATTCTCGAGGGGCAGGAGGGTATTTTCAAAGAAAAACTGCCCCATCCCCACCACCCCCCGGTATGGCAACGAGTTAGCAATTGCACTCGAAGTGCCATAGGATGGCAGGTGTGGGAAATGGAAAAATGTCACAAGTACATCTGGGATTGCTTTACTGAGGTTGGAGTGGAGGTACATTGTTTGGGGGAAACCACAGCAAGCTTTACACTGCATCAAATTGGGCCATTCCTAGCCTGGGAGGGCTGGTCGCCATAAATTTGAGATCATCCAAAACTCGGCTGCCCGTGTCCTAACTCACACCAAGTCCCATTCACTCATCACCCCTGTGCTCGCTGACCTATAGTGGCTCCCGGTTAAGCAACACCTTGTTTTTAAAATTCTCATCCTCGTTTCCAAATCCTCCCATGGCCCTGGCCCTGCCTATCTCTGTAATCTCCTCCAGCCCTCAGAGATATCTGTGTTCCCCCTATTCCGGCCTCTTGAGCATCTCCTATTTTAAATTGTACTGCCAGTGGCGGCCGTGCCTTCAGCTGCTAAGGCCCAAAGCTCTGGAATTCCCTCCCTAAACCTCCCAGCCTCTCTACCTCCTTTAAGATACTCCTTAAAACCTACATCATCTGCCCCAATATCTTATGTGGATCAGTGTCAAATTTTATTTGATAATGTTCCTGTGAAGTGCCTTGGGGACATTTTACTACGTTAAAGGCGCTACATAAATACAAGTTGTTGTTGGATGCTGACAGCGAGTGTCCGAGATTCCCCAGCAACAAAATCTTGCCCCTTGAACACACAAGTGGCCAACAATTTCCCCAGCAACTCTCAATTTTATAACTGCTGTTGGTGTACTAAGCTGCCCCAATACTTCACAGTGAGGCTTTTATAACTATTGCCATTGCCATGGTTACACTTGGATTCAGTTGGTTTAGTATGAATGAGCTGAATTCAATGAGTTTGACATTACCAAAAACCTATAAGCTGCTTAAAATCCAGATAAATCCTGGGTAGTATCGCTTCTAAATATAGCAAACCCATCTGTGCACAAAATGGATTGTTAAGAGGGAGTTTTGCTGATTTTACCTAAAAGGAAACATTTTTCAGCCGTAAATACTATATCCAGAAATACAACAGCTTGTGCAATTTACAAGTTCTTCCTCGGACATCCCTGACTGCTCAGTTTGCAAATGCACTTCCTGGTGTGAATTGAGCTGTGCAGACCAGAGTGGCCTTGGGTTTGATTCTCAGTCTTTAATAAGTTAGCTGATCTCAGCAGGGATGGTGGCATTAAAACCTATCTTCAGCAGGCCCCGAGAGGGGGGGCAGGGGAGAGAGCAAGGGTGCTCGAAGTGGGTACAAAGTCAAGGTTCCCTCTCTCGCTCACTATCCAGCAACTCATGCTGAAATATGTGCGTATGGGTAGGAGGAGTGGAGAACAGAATCAGATGGAGTGCCTTTTGGCTATTCAGTCATAGTTGAGCACTGCACCTGAATTTGTATTTGTAGATTCAGGTGCCATGCTCAACGATGGTTGAATAGCCAAAAGGGCATGACAAATGGCCATTTAGGCAATGTAATGCAGGGCTACAGTTGCCCACAGAACTATAACCCAGAACAGAAAAGTATAAAAAGGGATAGAGTTGGAGGAAAAACAATGGCTTTAGTTGATGTGGATAAGATTTTAAGCAGATTATAGGATTGTGATTATGTCGAGCACTGACACCATACATTAGTCGTCTTCTTCTTAGACAGTCCCTCGGAACGGAGGCCGACTTGACTTGCTTCCACGCTAAAAATGAGTTCTCAGGTGACTGATGAGTCCGATGCGGGACCTACAGTCTCCGTCACAGGTGGGGCAGACGGTGGTTGAAGGGGCAGGTGAGTGGGGTGCTTGGGTTGACGTGCGCTCCTTCCGCTATTTGCGATTGTCTTCCGCTTGCTCCCGGCGAAGAGACTCGAAGTGTTCAGCGCCTTCCCGGATGCTTCTCCTCCACTTTGAGCGGTCTTGGGCCAGAGATTCCCAGGTGTCGGAGGGGATGTTGCACTTGTTCGTGGAGGCTTTGAGGGTCTCCTTGAAGCATTTCCTCCGCCCACCTGGGGCTCTCCTGCCGTGGAGCTCAGAGTAGAGCGCTTGTTTTGGGAGTCTCATATCGGGCATGCGGACGATGTGGCCCGTCCATCGGAGCTGATCGAGTGTGGTCAAAGCTTCGATGCTGGGGATGTTGGCCCGAGCGAGAACACAGACGTTGGTGCACCTATCCTGCCAATGGATTTGCAGGATCTTGCGGAGGCAGCATTGGTGGTACCTCTCCAGTGCTTTGAGGTGCCTGCTGTACATGGTCCATGTCTCTGAAGCATACAGGAGGGCGGGAATCACTACTGCTATGTAGACCATGAGCTTGGTGCCGGGTTTGAGGTCCTGGTCTTCAAACCCTCTCTTCCTCAGGCGACCCAAGGCTGCACTGGCACACTGAAGGCGGTGTTGGGCTTCATCGACATCTTCCCTTGTTGAATAGCCAAAAGGCACTCATTGTAGTTCCCACATGACAAATGGCCATTTAGGCAATGAAATGCGGGGCTAGATGCCCACAGAACTACACCCCAGAACAGAAAAGCATAAAAAGGGATAGAATTGGAGGAAAAAACATGGTTTTAGTTGATGTGGATCAGGTTTTAAGCAGATTATAGGATTGTGATAACGTCGAGCACGGACACCATATAATATTAGTAAAGTAAACCTCGCAGATGTTTTCCCGCTGCTTTGTTTGGTCCTTTCAACGTGCCTAGATTCCACAGAATACAAGTCAATGATCTATTAATTATACCCTACATTATTTTGTTTCACACAATGAACTTTTTTCTGCAAGTTTTTAAGTTACCAATTAGTACGGTTCGTTGCCCGAGGCCAAGCGACTTAAATAGGAAAAGAAAAAGACACTAGAAAGAAAGGAACACAACTGAAGTGTAGGATCATGTTGCCACATTTGTCATATCAATTCCTAGACTTTCACCAGACTGAATAATTAACACGGTATCTGGAAGCAGAGAGAACACACACTTTGTATGTCACAAGATAGGCATCTCAAACATAAGACAAATACCATGTACTCAGATCAGTCTCCATAACAGAAAGGACATGAAAGAACAATGGTTTCTGAAAAGTTTATTATAACTGTAGAACACTTAATATTTTCATACATTGTGAGGTAGAAAGAAATTTACTAGAAAACTAGTTACAGCAGTACACCGGGGAACAAGCCCACACTGATAAAAAACAAAATATAGGATTGACGTCACAAAGTTCTTCATACAAAAAGTGATCAGCAGGTGGAATGAACTTATGAGTAGGGCAGTCAAACCGAAAACCCTGGAATCATTAAAAAAAATAACTGGATGCTGTGATGTCCATGGGGAGGTGGGGGAGCCGGGGCGGGGGGGGGGGGGGGGGGGGTTGGAAGAAGAGAAAGAGAAGGGGAGACAAAGTTCTTGCTAAGTGGATGCGCTAGGATAAGCCAAAATGCTTTCCTCATCTCATGATCTTGCATGACACCACATGCCTTTCAATGTCTAAGTCACAATCAAGTCAGTAGATTCATACTTCCCATCACCCTCACTGAATCAATAGCAAAAGTCTTATCTTAAGCATACCAGCAACTCCAGGGAATTGCATCGCTCTAGGCTGGTCTTTAAGTTGTCATTATTAACCCTAAAATTGGTATTTATAAAAAGTCTTTTATGCAAAATGTTGCTTTATTCCTCTCCACCCTGACTTCCTTCCCCACACCATTACTTTGTTTAAACTAATATGGTCTGTTCTATATCTTTAAAAAAAGGTCTGAACATTTTCCTCTGTCTTAGATTCCATCGTCCATTTGAGAGCTGGAAACCATGTCAGAGAAATTGGTCGCCAACTGGCTGAAAGGCAACTCCAGACAGCCAATCTAAACCAAGTCGCATAAAGATTGACCAAGACAATTTAGACGCAACAAGGTCAACTTTTGACATTGCTTTTGTACAGGAATACCAACACTGCAGAAGTTGCCTGGTTTATCCGGAAATAACTTGCCCGTGATGTTAAGGGTTACTTTTTTTTTTAATTCTAAACATCGGGCTTTTTGTACAATGCTGTTTAGCAGCAATTCAATCTCTACATTCTCCAGTCATCCATAAATTGCTGAAGTTTAGGATGCTAGATTTGTTTGACATATTAGTCGCTAGTCATCTATTATACAATTTATTATGCAAACCTAAATCCCAAGTTTAATTTTACAAGACACTAATAAAACTCCAAATCTACCAGATTTAGTTCGTCAAGACTGAAACTGTCGCTATGACTCAGCTATTTTGCTTCATGAAGACACATGTTATAAAATATTTTAATAGTTTGAAAATTAATCTTCAACTTAGAAAATATAATTCCTCTCCCATCTTTGAATCTGCTTTTCAAGTAGCTAGTCTTGCCTATTGGCAATTTGACAACATTTGTGAGGGCTTTGTGGGCATTATTTGAGATCCATGAGAAAACTTACCTCAAATCATTGCAATTTTCAATTCTGTCAACATACCAGAAAATCATTTGGACGAGATGGCTGAATTTGTTGGAATGTTGCCATTATCTCTGGGACCTGCATTTGTATTTTGTCCAGACCCACTTTTTGTTTTGCAGTGGTTGGAAGGGAAGGGGAGTAGGGATGGCGAAGTTTGGAGGAAAAGTTTTCACTCAACTCGATAATTCAAAGTTGGCAAATACAAACCCCAAAACCAACTGTGCACACAATTCGGAGTCTCAAATGGCTTTTCATGGAAGAGAGATTAATGCTTAATTTCTTATTACATGGAGTGATGACCAAAAAATAAGGACGGATAAATTGTGGAGTATTAAAAACTGCATTTATTGCTTTATAGAAGCATTAAACAATTTCTAAAATTTTCTCATGTACTGCAGGAACTACGAAATATTACACTTCTTATTCCTTGTTGCTATTGTTACGCACCATTTTATTGCAATAATCTTAAATTACATTTGTCTGATCGGTAATGCGTCGTAGCTTCATCCCATGCTTGCTGTGCACAAATGCATAAACGTGAGTACATAACTGAGGAAAGAGGCAAATATAGAGTGCATTCCGAGAGCTATGTCCTTCAGAGTGACTTGCACACTGCCACCAGTGCATTCTAGGAGTTGTCACCATTGTGGCATACACAGCGTGACACTGGTGTACTCTGGGAGTGCACCAGTGGGTTAAACTTTCAAGGAAGGCCAGGTCCCACAATACAGCTACAGAGTGGCAGCCAGACCTGTGCAGTGGAAGCTTCTTGAAGGCATTTCTAACATACAATGGTTGCTTTTTTTGGGGTAAGCCAAGTGTGTTTATCCACAGATTTATTTAATTTTAATGTATTTAAGTTGTTATTTATACGCCTATATATTTAGCTGGATCAGAAATTAAATGTGGCCACTGAAGCCAGCTTAAACAAATCAACAAGTGATGTGATTGGAATGTTGCGCGATAGCTGCTGCGGCAGATCAGTACTTTTTTGATAAAATAATGAATTAATTAATTGGTTGGTTTATGCAGGATCCTTGCTACCTATGTTTGAATGAATCATTGTTTAAATTAACAGTTAGTCGTTATTTGAGCAAATCAGAAAAGCAGGACCTTTTTTTGTGTTAGACAGATTTAATGTGCCACCTTTCACAATGAATGTTTGACATGCAAAGTTCATTTTTAAAAGTTAGGATGACCTCATTATCAAATTAGGCCGTTTTATTTGCATATTTCTGTTGCACATAATATATGCCATTCCTTGAAATCCAGGCAAACATTACATGAAGACTAGGAAAAGTACAGTCATAAACTAAAAGCAATGGTATATAAATGGTGGATTGAAGCGTTGCCTTTTTTAAAAAAGCTAATTAAAAAAAAAAAAATTTTACATGCACGCATACACACACAATGGATCAGAATCTGTTAATTCGACAAAATACTGCAGATGCTGGAAATCAAATAAAAACAGAAAATGCTGGAAACAATCAGCAGGTCAGACAGCATCCGTGGAGGGAGAAACCAGGTTAACGTTTCAGGTCGATGACCCTTCATCAGAAATTCTGAAAAGTTAACCCGGTTTCTCTCTCTCCACAGATGCCAGCTGACCTGCTGAGTGTTTCTTGCATGTTCTGTTGTTCCTTGGGCAAGCTCAGCAGACATTCCGCACCAGCAATTTCTCCCCAATGAGGAATGTTCGCCAGGACACCGAGAAAGCTGTCTGTAAACAGTGCCACGGGATCTTTTACAACCATCGGAACAAGCAGACGAGAACTATTTGTGCCATCTTATGCAAAGGACAACACCTCCAACAATGCACCGATCCCTCATTGCTGCAATGGCTTATGCACTCAAGTGCTGGCACAAGGCTCTCAGCCGGAGATGAGAACAAAGCTGATACAGGAAACTCTCTTAACCGGCAAAATTCAGGAGTAGGTTCAGGTAATTTTACTATATATTAGTGGCCGTGTAACCGGGGTTCCTGGATCTGTGGCCGTGTAACCGGGGTTCCTGGATCTGTGGTCGTGTAACCGGGGTTCCTGGATCTGTGGCCGTGTAACCGGGGTTCCTGCACCTGTGGTCGTGCAACAGGGACTCCTGGATCTGTGGTCGTGTAACCGGGACTCCTGCACAAGTGCCGTGTAACCGGGGCTCCTGCACCTGTGGCCGTGTACGGGGCTCTCGTACCTTGGTAAGTATACCTCTCTGTAATCCGGACTTTTTGATTAACCAGCACCACGCTGGTCCCGGATAAAAAAGTTTCCTGTACTTTATACAATGTACAATTGCAGTATGCCAATGTCACATTTGGAATTCCCAAAACTGATCGAGGTATGGACAGGTTAAAGGCTTAGGTTTCAGAAATATGGGGAAATGGATGCACTGTTTTGCATTATTTCAAGCATCTCATTACTAGTTTCTACACAACAGTAGCTTTACAGAAATGAGAAATTATACATCAACTGAGACAACAGCATGTCATGCCATGGCCTCCACATCTGTAAAACTTAATGCTGCTTCCCATTATCTGAGAACAGAAATCAGAGAGGGAAACTAAACATGAAGGCAGTTATCAAAGAACAGCAATCATAGAAACATAGAAGATAGGAGCAGGAGTAGGCCATTCGGCCCTTCGAGCCTGCTCCGCCATTCAATGCGATCATGGCTGATCATCCTTAGATAAATGTAACAAATCCTTCAGTAACAATCTATACCGCTGCTCCAGTGGTTCAGCAATGAACACCTGAGTATTAGGAATGTCCCAGGCTCAATCCCAAGTTTGTGCCAAGTTAATTTATCTCCCCTCACTCCTTTCTATTTTGGTGCATTTTTATGCTCGAGGTAAACGGATGTTAGTGGTGGAGAATAGACCATATCCCATTTCAGGCACCCAGTATCAGCATCCTCCACTCGCAGGTCAAGCATAACACAATCAAATGCACCATAAAGCTCTTACTGTTCTACGTCAACAATGTGCCTAAATGGCGGCTTCAAAAGAGCACTCCTTGCTGCACCAGTGGAAATCTTTACACTCCCCACATCATCTATCCTGTTATTTGATTGAAGTTTCTCATTTTGCTCCAAATTGGGAGCAATTTTTTGCCGAGACCACACTCACTAGGAACCAGATCAGCACTGCCCCAAACTCATTACAAATCAGATCCTTAGTCGGAAGAGAGAGAAGGTTTCCATCCCAACAATCTGAGGTGTATTCAAACTAGGTCTCAAGAGCTGAAAGGCCATTTTGCTAACCCACTACCCCACCAATGCTCCAATGATTTTCTAAAGCTAACCGTTGATTAATTAGACTTTGACTTGGCATTGGCAAGCACATAAAGGTGAAGTATACAAGTCACTACATGGAAAAGGGATCAATATATAACAAAAGAGCTGGTTTCAAACAGTCTTCATTGCTCACCATGAAGAACAAGTTTACAATCCTAGCCAAGACTCAAGAAATCAGTTACAAAAGTACAAACAAATTCCAGCCACAGTGCAGAACCTACTTAAATTTGATCATTTTCACAAACATGTTGAAATAGTGGAGCATGCAAAATATTGTAGGAAGCATGCCTGTGCAAATATCTCGATGTTTAAATCATGTTTTTAGAGACAGCTCATTTTCCTATTCTGTTCACACAAGATTGCGTGTCACATGGCCCTGACGTGTTTGCATGGCGCATCAATATACCCTGAAGCTAAATACACTCCAACAAATGGAAAAACAAATACAGCAGCAACGCTTTGTGAAAGCCACACAACTCCAGAAAAGGCCATTTATTTTGCTGGTTACCAAGTTGCCCATTCTCTTTTTTAAGTTAAAACCATACAATTGAAAATACAAAGTGACCCTATCACAAAGATATTGTTGGCTGCTGCAAAACAATCCATCAGACTATCAATAGGATAACGCAATCGATTCTTCCTCCATGTGACACTTCAATCGATTGCCCTTATTTGTAATTTACCAAGCAATAGTCACCATCAGAAATAACACAGATCGAGTGCACTACCAAGCTGGTAGTAGTTATTACAATACAGAAAGGATGTCAACACCACAAACAAAGCAGTAATTAGAATAAAGATAGTAAATAAAGAAAACATGTGCTGCACAAAATCATCTGCATCACCACCTAAATCTTCTAACATCTGTACTGCAAAATAATGCAGAGATCAGTTTAATGTTGTTTGCTGTACTCGGGTGAATATTACATTTAGGCTCAAGTAATAAATCATAATTGCCTACTGTTTGACTATATATAGTTACTATAATTATTGTTAGTTAGTAGGAAAGTCATAGAATTATACAGCACAGAAGGAGCCAGCTCTTTGAAAGAGCTCTCCAATTAGTCCCACTCACCTGCTCTTTCCCCATAGCCCTGCAAATTTCTCCTTTTCAAGTATTTATCGAATTCCCTTTTACTATTAGTTACTATTGAATTTGCTTCCACCACCTTTCCAAGCAGTGTATTGCAGATCATAACTCCCTGCATAAAATAATTCTCATCTCCCCCCTGGCGTTTCCGCCAATTATCTGAAATCTGTGTCCTCCGATTACCGACCCTCCTGCCAGTGGAAACAGTTTCTCCCTATCTACTCGATCAAAACCCCTCATACTTTTGAACGTCTCTATTAAATCTCCCCTTTACCTTCTCTGCTGTAAAGAGGAGAACAGTCCCAGCTTCTCTAGTCTCTCCACAGAACTGATGTCACTCATCCCTGGTACCATTCTGGTAAATTTCCTAAGCTCACTCTCCAAAGCCTAAAGCATGGTGCTCAGAATTGGAAAATACTCCAGCTGAGGCCTAACCTGTGATTTATAAATACCATAACTTCCTTGCTTTTGAACTCTATGGGCTCGATTTTCCAAGCCCAGAGGAGGTGGATTTGGAGGCGGGAGTGGTGGGAAAATTGCAGAATCAGGGGGGCAGGAACCCATTCCGCCCCCAACCCGCCTCCGTGCCAATGTCCCAGGAGGCGGGTACCCAACCTGTGCTGGGAGCCGCCTCACCGAGGCGGGAAGGGGATTAGTGCCAATTACTGCCTGTTAACAGGTAGTTAACGGGCAGTTTTTTTGCCTAATTCCTATTTTTAGCCCTGAAGTGTGGGCTGTCCGACAGCTCCGAACCACGCCAAGTTAGCGAGGTGGACCGTCGGTCTGCAGGGGCTGGAGGGTTCAAGATATCCATTGTACAGGTGAGTGATGGGTGCATGTGTGCAGAGGTAAGTGTAAAGTGTTTTAATAAGTTTTACTTACCTTTACTTTCTCCTGCAGACTTACTTCCTTCAGTTCTCAGGAGTCCCTCAGCTCATCAGCACAGAAAGCAGAATGGCCACTTAACTGTCAAAAGCTGCAGCCTCTGCTTTCTGTTCTGGAGAGCTCTCTAACTGAGTCTGAGAAGGACTCAAGTTAGAAGACAGATTGTCAGTGTTTGACAGCTTCACAGAGCTGTCAAACACTGATTTTTCATCTGTCAAAAGCTCCTGACAGATGAATTGTCAATCGCTGACGTCACCAGTAACCAGGTGTCCCTTAATTGGCCTGCTGAGCCCGCTGGGCGGGCTTAACAAGGTCAATCAAGGGAAAATAGTGTGGGTTGGCCACAAGTCGATGGAGGCAGGACTACAACCCAAAAAGTGGGAGTCCCGCCTCCAAAAGCTCCCCATTGACAAAATCGAGCCCTATGCCTCTATTTATAAAGCCAAGGATCTTGTCTGCATTTTAACAGCTTTATCAACTTGTTCTAAAACCTTCAAAGATTTGTGTATGTGAACCCCCAGGTGTCTCTGTTCCCGAAATCCCTTTAAAATTTTACCATTTAATTCTATTGCCTCTCATTTTCCCTACCAAAATATATCACTTCACAATTCTCTCCTTAAATTTCATCAGTCATGTGTCTGCCCATGTCCTCCTGAAGCTTGCTACTATCCACCTCACTGTTTACTATATTTTCAAGCTTGGACTCATCGGCAAACTTTGAAATTATGCCCCCTATACCCAAGTCCAAGTCATTGATATACATCAAAAAGAACAGCAGTCCTAATACCGAGCCCTGGGGACACCACTGTATACTTCCCTCCAATCTGATAAACAACCGTTCACCACTACTCTCTGCCTTAGCCAATTTCATATTCATGGCTCCAATTTTGCGAAAAAGTCTATTATGCAGCACTTTATCAAATACCTTCTGAAAGTCCACATACACAATGTCAACTGCACTACCGTCATCAACCCTCTCCATTATTTAATTAAAGAACTCAAGTTTGTCAAATACTTGCACTTAAATCCATGTTGGCTGTTATTTAATAACCCATGTTTTTCCAAGTGACAATTAATTTTGTTCCAGATTATGATCTCCAAGAGTTTCCCCACTACCAACATTAGGCTGACAAGCCTGTAGTTACCAGGTTTATCCCTCTCCTCTTTCTTGAACAGGGGTGTAACATTTGCAACCCTCCAGTCCTCTGGCACCACTCTTGTATCCAAGAAGAATTGAAAGATTGTGGCCAAAGCTTCTGCTATTTTCACCCTTACTTCCCTCAGCACCCTAGGATGCATCCTATCTGGACTGGGTGACTTTTCTACTTTGAGCACTGACAGCCATTTAAGTACCTCCTCTTTATCTAGTTTTATCCCATCCAATTTTTCTATCCCCTCCTCCTTTACTGTGACATTAGCATCTCCTCTTTAGTGAAAGTACTCATTTCATACCTCAGCCACCACAAGATGATTTTCTTTTTGGTACCTCATCGGCCCCACACTTTTTTTCAAAAGCCAAAAATATTTATGCATTGTGGCTACTGCCAGTTAGTTCCTTTTAGCTATTTTGCAGCGTGTGGAGGTAACAATTTTAATCGCTATAACTATATGCTAAGAAACAAATAATATCTGCAAATTTATTTGATCATTTCTAAACTGTGCATCTGAGAGTTGAGAAACTCTGCTGTGAAAGCACTTAAACTTACTTTCCGATATTTTCAGGAAGTGCTTGTAGTGAGATGTCATTCAGGGAGAGACACGTCAAGTTCTGTAACTCAGGAAAGCTTTCAGGCAACCTGTAGACAGATTATCAAGCATCACTGTAATGTTCTGCACACATCAGCTATTAGTGGGTTTGGGTGTAGCGCTTTAATACACCTCATCTACATAATGTATTAAAAGGCTTACATCTGCACACACTTCCTCTCTACAAAATCTTACTTCCTGTTGTCACATTTGTCAACACTTGTGTTAACACGTTCAATTATAAATATGATAATTGTCCACATTTGTAATGTAAACCAGTCACACTATAATTACATGCTCCCGCTGGTGGGTGGCAATAGAATACCTCGGTTTTGCGGTTCCCAGCTCCTCAGACTACTTATTTGAAGCTTTTCGGTACTGGAGTTGTTCCCTCCAATTCTGTGCTCACATTTTAAATTAAATAGCCTTCTTAATCTATTTATTTACCAAGTATTTAAGAATGAAAGAGAAAGAAAAGGAGGAGGGGGCGAGGCAGTGTTGATTAAGGATGATGTTACAGTTCTAAATAGAAAGGATATACTAGATGATGCTAGGACTGAATCGGTTTGGCTTGAGTTGAGGAACATTGTTACATTGTTGGAAGCCAACAGTAAGAAGCAGATAGATGAGCAAATGTGTCAGCAAATTTCAAAGGCGTGTAACAGAAATTAAGAGACTTTAATTATCCTAATATAGGCTGGGAAAAACATAGTGCTAAGTGTAAAGAAGATGAAGAATTTCTGATACATGTACAGGAGAATTTTCTCGCTCAATATGTCTCCAGTCCAACAAGGAAGGAAGCAGTGTTGGATCTGGTTCTGGGAAATGAAGTCGGACAAGTGGAGTGTGTTACAGGAGGAGATCTAGCTAACAGTGACCACAACATAATTCTGTTTAAAGTATTTATGGAAAGAAACCATAAAATATCAAAGGTAAAACTGCTCAACTTGGGAGGAGCTAATTTCAGTAATTTAAGGGACCCAGCTCAGGTAGATTGGAAAAGGCGATTGCAGGGTAAAGCAGTAACAGAGACATGGAGAACATTCAGGGAAGAGATAGTTCAGGTACAAACTAAACATATTCCTTTGAAGGAACCAGGTAGAGCATCCAAAGCTAATTCACCCTGGATGACAAAGGAAATAAAAAAGTTAAAATAAAACAGAAAAAGGATGCTTAGGACAAATGTCAGGAGCAAGATTCAGTTAATAACCAGGAAGATTATGTAAAGTACAAGAGGGAATTGAAAAAGTTAATACGGGAGGCAAAGAGAGGTTACGAGAAAAGATTAGCAGGCAACATTAAAATCGTGTTTGACTAACTTGATTGGGATTTTTGATGAGGTAACAGAGAAGGTGGATGAAGGCAGTGCAATTGATGTTGTGTATAGATGATAAAAGTAACACATATTAGACTGGTTAGCAAAATTGAAGCCCGTGGGATAAAAGTGGCAGCAGCAGCATGTATACAAAACTGACTACGGAATAGAAAGCAGGGTTGCAGTGAATGGCTGTTTTTCCCCAGGGTTCAGTACAAGAACTGCTGCTGTTGTTGATATACATTAATGACTTGGGGGTACAGGGCACATTTTTGAAATTTGCAGATGACACAAAACTTGGAAGTGTTGTAAACAGCGAGGAAGATAGTAACAGACTTCAAGAAGACAGTCAAGCTGGTGGAATGGGTGGACACATGGCAGATGAAATTCAATGCAGTAAAGTGTGAGGTGATACATTTTGGTAGGAAGAATGAGATGAGGCCGTATATATTAAATGGTACAATTTTAAAGGGGGTGCAAGAGGAGAGAGACTTGGGGGTGTTTGTGCACAAATCTTTGAAAGTAGGAGGACAGGTTAGCAAAGAAGTTAAGAAAGCTGACGAAGGGGCACCGACCTGAAATGTTAACTCGGTTTCTGTCTCCACAGATGCTGCCTGACCTGCTGAGTATTTCCAGCATTTTCTGTTTTTATTTCAGATTTCCAGCATCCGCAGTATTTTGCTTTTGTGTTCGAGTTAATAAAGCATATGGGATCCTGGGCTTTATAAATAGAGGCAGAGGCAGAGAGTATAAAAGCCAGGAAGTTATACTAAACTTATATAAAACACTAGTTTGGCCCCAGCTGGAGTAGTGTGTCCAATTCTGGGCATCACACTTTAGGAAGGCTGTGAAGACTTTGGAGAAGGTACAGAAAAGATTTACTAGAATGGTTCTAGGGATGAGGGATTACAATTACGTGGATAGACTAGAGAAACTGGGGTTGTTCTCCTTGGAGCAGAGAAGGGGAGATTTGAGAGAGGCGTTTAAAAACATGAAGGGTTTGGATAGAGTAAATAAAGAGAAACTGTTTCCAATGGCTGTAGGGTGGATAACCAAATGGCAGATTTAAGGTGATTGGCAAAAGAACCAGAGGCGACATGAGGAAAAACTTCTTTTTACACAGCGAGTGATTAGGATTTGGAATGTACTGCCAGATAGGGTGGTGGATACAGATTCAAGAGCAATTTTACAGATTCAGATCCACGTAAAAAGAGAATTGGATAAATACTTGAAGGAGAAAAAATTGCAGGGATACAGGAAAAGAGCAGGGGAGTGGGACTAACTGGATTGCTCTTCGAAAGAGCCGGCGCAGACTCGATGGGTCAAATGGCCTCCTACTGTGCTGTACTATTCCATGATTCTATGGTTAAAGTGAACCGTAAAACATTTTATAAGCATATAATAAAGCATAAGCGGTTATCTAGGGAAAAAGTTGGGCCTACTAAGAACCGAAAGGGAAATCTTTATGTGCCAGAAGACTGGAGGATTGCTAATGTTATACCACTATTCAAGAAAGGGGAGAGGGATAAACCAGGAAACTATAGGGCAGTCAGTGTAACATCCATGGTGGGGAAGTTATTGGAAACCATTATCAAGGACAAAATAAACTTTCATCGGAAAGGCACCAGTTAATCAATAGAGCCAACATGGATTTGCTAAAGGAAAATCATGTCTGACTAACTTGATTGAATTCTGTGATGAGGTAACAGAGAAAGTGAATCAAGCTAGTGCAGTAGATGTTTATATGGACTTTCGGAAGGCATTCGACAAAGTGCCACACAGGAGGCTTATTAAGAAGATGGAAGCCCAGGGAATTAAGAGAAAAGTTGAGATCCGGATACAAAATTGGCTCAGTGACAGGAAGCAAAGGGTGGTGGTGGATGAGTGTTTTTCAGACTGGGAGGGGGATTGCAGTGGTGTTCCCCAAGGGTTAGTTTTGGGCCCATTACTCCTTTTAATTTTTATAAACGACCTAGACTCAGGTGTAGGGAGCCGCACTAGAGTTTGCAGATGGTATGAAACATGGCAACGCAGTAGATAGTGATGAGGATAGCTGTAGACTTCAGGATGACAGACAGGCTGGTGAAATGGGCAGAAGCATGGCAGATGGAGTTCAATGCGGAGAAGTATGAAGTGATGCGCTTTGGGAGGATTCATATGGAATGACAGTGCACTATAAATGGCACTATTTTGAAAAGTTTGAGTAGAGAGACCTTGGTGTTCATGTACACAAATCCTTAAAGGTGGCAGGGCAAGTTGACAAGGTGGTTAAAAAAAATCATACAGGTTACTTGGGTTTATAAATAGAGGAACAGAATATAAAAGCAAAGAGAACATGCTAGAACTTTATAAATCACTGGTTAGGCCGAAGCTGGAGTATTGTGGACAATTCCGGGCACCACACTTCGGGAAGACGTAAAGGCCTTAGAAAGGGTACAGAGGAGCTTTACCAGGATGTTACCAGGGATGAGGGACTTCAGCTATGAGGAGAGGTTGGAAAAGTTAGGACTGTTCTCCTTGGAACATAGAAGGTGAAGAGGTGACCTAGTAGAGGTTTTCAAGATGATGAGCGAATTTGAGAGTGGAGAGAGAAAAATTATTCCCTCTGGCAAGTGGGTCAATAACCAGAGGTCATAGATTCAAAATCATTAGAAGGGAGAATTTTTTTCCACTCAGGGTGGTTGGGATCTGGAACGCTCTATCCGAGAAGGTGGTGGAAGCCAATTCCATAAATGATTTTAAAAGGGAGTTGGACAGGTACTTGAGGATGAGGAATTACAGGGTTACAGACAAAAAGCGAGGATGTGGGACCAAGCATGACTGCTCTAAGAGCCAGCACAGGCACGGCGGGCCAAATGGCCTCCTTCTGTGCTGCAAGCTTCTATGATTCGATTCATGTATTCCCCTCAGAATTTGACACCCGCCATCGTATCCTCTGAATCTTTTCCCCAGTGTAAACAAGTTCACTTCTGCAACAGGTCTCTCCTCAATGTACAGGCCCAAGACCTTGATTTATCCTTGTTGCTTCTTTCTGATCCCTCTGGTACACAAAATGGCCGTTCAAAGGGAGGGTACCCATAATTGCACACAATTATATATACTCTTCTTCAGGAGTATTCCTTTAAAATGTCATTTTTGGATGATAATCTGTTAAGTGCAGGATTTTTTAGTCAACTACTACATTCCAAATAACAATAGAAAACGCTGGAAAAACTCAGCAGGCCAGTGGAGAGAGAAATGGAGTTAACGTTTCAGGTCGAAGACCTTTCGTCAGAACATTCCAAAGTTTTGTCAGTCACGTCAGAAAATGTGTATCACACACACATGCACAATGAGCCTATAAATCAGAGTCTGTCAAGGCTGGGGGCTTGTTCATATTAGATAAAATGCCTTGGTAACCAACTGCCCAACTTTAGTTTTAAAAAATCCATAAATTTAAGACATCTGTTAGCGACTCTTCAAACTCCATCATCTATCCAAAATATTCTCTACAATATATCCCTGGGGAATCTAAAAGGCAAATGAAATAGGAGGTGGATCCATTATAGACAATTCCAGTTCTATAAAGATACAAGACATGTTAGACTGCAGAGCTCCACACTACCTTCCATTGTCATAGCTTTTACCAAACCACCAAGTCTGATAATTTGCAAAACACCGGGTCACGATTTAGGTTTCAAAAAAATGAAGACTTCAGGAGTTTGCTCACCCGTTTGCATAAATTGGCCCTAGTCACCAAAATGCTAATGCATAAAAGTGACTTTATTTTTATTTATGCTAATAATATTGTACTTAATCAATGGCAGCTTTTAATATCTAGCAGCAAACAGTTCAGACTAAAACAATGTGCGGTGAAAGTTACAACGAGGCACACTTGCTCCTGTATTGTGGTTCTCTTTACCTGGTCAAGGGATTGCCACTAAAATCTGCTACTTGTAACGATTTGCAAAATGAGATACTTTCTGGAATTTCCATAATATCTGCAACAACAAAAAAAGATTAAATTAGTCATATACTTGGTAACAGTACTCTGTATAACTAGCTATCCTTCCAAACAAATGGTCAAAGCATCAGTAGTCTCTACTGCGAGACTTCAAAGTGCACCAAAAACACACTGTTTATCCAAGACTATACAAAACTGAACTCTAGTCATACTGCACGTTTGGTGCTGATACAGATCTTCTGTACCAAACATGCAGTATAACAGTTACATTTCAGAGAAGTGTTAATTCTGGCGCCAGGAGCACAATAAACTGGTAGAGGTGTTGGCCAATGCGAGCTGACCATCAGCTGCACATACAGCCTGCTGCAGAAAGAGTAAAAGAACAGACCTGCCACCTCAGGAAGCTGCTAGTTCAACTTCTAATGTGGCAACAGCTTTGCTGTTGGATCTCTCACCAGCAGTCAGAGGCGGTCAATCAGCACTTCGTGCAGCATAAATGTGAAGATTTGCTACAGACTAAACGGCAGCACAAAAGGACTCCCTCCACTGCCGTTAAAAGAGCAATCAACACATCCTCAATCTCCGATGGCGCAGCTATTCGATCCAGTGGTAGCAGAGCCACACAGACCAGGAAAGACCCCAGGTTCCACCCTGGTCTATGTTGGGTTGGTTGATCTCAGTCAGCATAACAGTAAGAGTGCTACCACTAGCCTCAGAAGCCCCAGGCTACGAAGGCGAAAATAAGCCTGCTCCCAATTACTTTTCAGCTGCTCCCATTGGAAGTAAGCTTGTTTAATCTTTGGACAAGGATAGAATCTGTCTGGGCTTTGATGCATCCCACATGGTCCTGCTGACATTTACTGTGCAGGCTGGTAGAGAGCAGGGTCAAGGTGAGGGGGGAAAAAGAAAATGGATAAAATGGTGGGTGGGATACTGTAAACTGAAGTATAGTTTAGCTTATATATTAAAGATTTGACATACAGGCTTAGGCATAAAAACGTCTCTCGGGAAATGCTCCATTTGAAAGATGTAAAAGCAGATTTATAATGGCTTGAAAAGATAACCTCAGTCAAGATATTGTTCCTTTCTCTCAATGCCACCAAACACCCCAAACATGGCAATATCCCAACCCCCCAGCTCCTTTCCTGCAACCCTAACCGAGAGAGAAAATATTGTTATGGCCTGCAGCAGCATTTCTAGGGGGTAAAAATTTTTTACTACAATTCCTTCATACCAAAACAATTACAATTTAAAATGTTCCAGACCCCTCTACGTTTCAAATCTTGTACTTTATAATATTGGTTAAAATGTGTAGAAATGCCAAACAAAGAGGATTGTGAACATTAAAACTGAAGAGCTCTCTCAGTAATGGAAAGGTTCACATTGGCAGAATCAAATATCTAGCTATGTATTTTAAGTGGTGTCTGTACGGCTCTTCCGCCAATTCGACATAGTCAAGAAACTTATCAGAAAATGAATAACCAGATTAAAAAAAGGTTCGGCCTTCAGGTGAAAGAAAAGTCACGCAACATCTGGGATAAATCACCATTGGGCAAAAGAAAGCTGCAAACATAAAATTCAGCCGTTGGTACAGTTCAAATCTGAAAGCGATCACATTGTTACTGTACAAGGTAATAGTGAGACGCCCCCCACCCCCACATCTGGAATAATCTGTCCAATTTTGATCACGTAACTATAGAAAGGATACTACTACTTTTGAGGAGGCAGACACAAGCCATAAAAGATGATTATAAAGGGAATTAAGAATACTGATCCAGGCAAATTGTGCACAATGGGGAGGGATTCAAATTACAAGGGACCGCGAGTTAAAATCAGAAGAGAAGTCACACAGAACTTCTTCATCCAAACGGGTAATAGTTTTGACTAAATTACAACGGACAGCCACTACTGTAGAAATATAAATCAATGAGCGCGCGCAAGAAGAAAATGGACTGCAGGTTATAGTGAAAAGGTGGGTAAAGTGGAGTTAAATATCTGTGAAAAATTAGAGACTACTAACTGGCACGACAGTGCAAAGGAAATGCATTCATTCCGATGCAAGTTACAGACAACAGATGATCTACCAGGGTATTGAACTTTCATAAAAATCTCACAGCACAGATTGACGCCACTTGGCCCATCGTGTCTTTGCGACAGCTATGCAATTAGTCCCACTCCCCTGCTCTTTCCCCATAGCCCTGCAAATGCTTCCCCTTCAAGTATTTATCCAATTCCCTTTAGAAAGCTACTATTGAATCTGCTTCGGCCACCCTTTCAGGTAGTGCATTCCAGATCGTAACTCACTGCTTAATAAAAAATGCTCATCCCCCCTGGCTTTTTTGCCAATTATCTTAAATCGGTGTCCTCGAGTGACCAACCCTCCTGCCAGTGGAAACAGTTTCTTCCCATTTACTCTAGCAAATCCCTCATAATTTTGAAAACATCTATTAAATTGCCCCTTAACCTTCTCTGCTCAAAGGAGAACAAACCCAGCTTCTCTAGTCTCTCCACATAACTGAAGTCCCTCAATCCCTGGTTCCATTTTCCCAATAAGTGAACCATTATTTTAACTTGGAAGACTATCCAAGGACCCCTTAACTCTACTTCCTAGTAGTGCCTGAAGAAAATTTAACGTACCCAACAATTCATACAACCAAACTCTAATTTCAGTAAAGGGTTTCCATTCATAACAGCTGCAAATTACTTCTTGTACACACCATTAACTAGCATATATTTGAAATAAACATTTCCACAGAACGAGGAGAACTTGATAACTTCCCTTTTCCACTCCCAAAATGCAAGAAACTAATTAGAAGCAAGTCTGTGATTATACTGCCCTAGATTAGCCATGGGTGTAGTTTATTGATTTATGTAACAAGAGGTCTCTGCACATGATGTTCAATACTGTATAGCTCTAGAACCTGGGAGATTAGCATTCAAAAAAAACATCTAATAATGATTTGATAACAATCTATTGACATTAGTACAAAATGTTTATGCCGATCAATGACTTTTATGTGCATCAAACTCAGCTGACTCACAGCAGTAACAAACAACATCTTAACGTTGTTGAAGTATTATAATCTGTGGGAGATGGGCACAATATGCAATGAGCCATTTCAACTGTTAATAGAAAAAAGAAACACAAAAAAGATAGAGATATATATAAAATTTGGTCCAACTGTTGTTTCCATAAATCAAAGTTTCAATTTAATATAACAGTGAAATTTTAAAATGATATAGTTAAAGCAGCCCCGTAGCCATCAATGGAGTCCTAATGAACAGTTAATGTTACACTTTGGTGAATATGGATTTTCAAACCATTTAACATTTTATTTCCACAATTTTTCTTTTAGCATACTTTTTTTTTTTTTAAACCAGGAAAACAGTTATGAAGAAGAGTTCCAGGTAAGGGATTTATTCATGCAATATACAGATCACTCTTATTATGAGGCACCCTTGAGATGCATGTATAGTGCAACACTGACTTACTGCTGGACACTAAATAGGTGCCACGACAGCTAAAACTCATAAGCCCTGCTTGGAGTGAAAAAGTGGAAGTTGCAAGACACCATGCAAGTGTTTTTTTTTGAAAAGGGAAACAGCCTTTTGAAGCAATGGCTTCTACTCCACTCCTCCCCAACTCCAATTTAAAAGAAGATTTAAAAGCTTATTGGCTACTGCTGCGGATTAACAGACTTTAGTCCACGTACACATTAAGTCTTTGTGCATGTTTGGTCTTCAAACAGTTCAGTTTCGGTTTTGAACTGCACTCTGTCTTTGCATTAGAGAATAATTACTTCACTTTCCAAAGGTAAAAGCTGCTGCACATCATATGAAGAGACCTTCTGTTATACAATACATTAGCCTGAAGGATTACCACACAAAACAGTACAAAGTTCCAACTATAATTACTGTTCAGACTGCATTACCCTGGCTCTGTTCAAAAGGTTGGTGGTGGAGGAAAAATGATCCTTTACTGCAGGAGACAGAGGATAGCTTGAGAATTTTGGCAGTATTTTTCCCCAAACAGATCCCTGGTGGAAATGATTTTGTGGAGCTTTTTCTCTAAGGTTGCATTGTAATTTCAACAGAATGCAACTGAGAGCAAAGTGTTGATTTGGGATATTTATTCTAGGCAAATGGTAATACAGAATTAACAGATTGATTGTGACATAAAACACAATGATCTCCTGAATTCAGCATGTTGCTGCCAGATTGGGCTGTATTTTATTTTTTTTTAAAAGCAATGGTGCTTTTAGATATACTGCACAGTAACTGAGCTACACAACTTCAAGTACTGTATTTGAATTTTAGTAGCGTCAAAGACCACCTTTTATAAACTGCGTACCTTTAAACCACAGATGGAGGACTCAAGAGCGAGTTCCATCATCACCATTCCTTTAACATATCAAGCACGGATTAAGTTATACTTATTTTAAATATTGTTTGAACTATGGGTGGTGCAGTGGGTTAGACACCAGCCCTACGACTCTAGGACCTGGGTTATGGGATGAAAGTCTCCTCTGTCTGTTGGATGAGGTTTTGTGTGAAATAAGTTTGGCTCTCTCATTTCAGTTTCTTGTATGCTGTGCCAATAATTGGCGATGTCACTCAGTCAGACCTGAAGATGGCAGATATGGAAAACGTGTTTTTTTTTTTTTTTTTTTAAGTTACCATTGAAGCACATTGTTGAGGCAGAGTGAAGGGAACTTTGCTTTGCATCCACCCGTGCTGTACCGGAGAGTATTTGATGCTGACACTGAAATAAGCTGTTCTCTAGCACTGATATTCCTCAACATCAGTGAGAGCGAGCCCGAGAGGAAAGAGAGAGAGAGAGGTCAAAATCAGAGTCAGTGTGCGAGCCGAATGCGGAAAACTGAAAAAGAAATTGAAAATGATGTCACCGCCTCGTAGGAAAAGGATTGGTGGGTAACAGGTTAGTTTGTTTCATTAAATTGTTCGTTTCTGACGTTTGAAATTCACTTAATGGTAGTTTCCATTGTGTTTTAGATGTATAGATACAATTTCCAATGCCTTAATTTAAATTTTTACTATTTTAGTATCCAAGTCTTTCAGAGGTCAATTTCTGAGAGTTTTTTAGGTCAGTGTCTTAGACGTCAGTTTCTTAGATTTAAAGAGTTCAATGCCAAGTGCTTTAGTAGCCAGGGTCTTAGGATTTAGAGGTCAGTGGATTGCCTACCATGGCAGGCCAGCAGGAACCCGTTGCACGCGCATCCTGCTCTATGTGGAAACTCCAAGACACTTCGTGCATCCTGGATAACCACGTGTGAAGGAAGTACCGCCAGTTGCTCGAGCGCCAAGTTTCGGAGCTTGAGGAGCGGCTGAAGTTACTGCAGTGCATCTGGGAGTCTGAGAGTTTCCTCAAATGTACTTTCCAGGAGGTGGTCACCCCACAGCTACAGAAGTTGAAGGAGGTGACGGAATGGATGACCACCAGACAGGGTAGGAGGAAAACACAGGTAGTGCAGGAATCCCCAAGCCACTGACGCTCGCTAACCAGTTTTCAGTTTTGAATAACTGGGAGGTGACGACTCCTTGGAGGAATGTAGTAAGAACCAAACCCCCAGCATCACGGGAGATTTGACTGCACATACGGGGAAAAAGAGAGTAGAAATGCAGTAGTCATAAGGGATTCAATAGTTAAGGGCATGGACAGGCATTTCTGTAACCGCAAACGTGATTCCCTAATGGTATGTTGCCTCCCTGGTGCCAGGGTAAAGGATATCACCGAGCGGGTAAAATACATTCTCCGAGGGGAAGGGGAACAGCCAGAAGTTGTGGTCCAGGTTGGAACCAATGACATAGGTAGAAATGGTGTTGAGGTCCTTTAGGCAGAGTTTCAGGAGCAAGGAAAAAAATTATAAAACAGGAATTCAAAAGGTAGTAGTTTCAGGATTACTCCCAGTGTCACGTGCTAGTGAGTATAGAAACAGGAAAATAGTGCAGGTAAATGCGTGGCTGTCGAAATGGTGCAGGAGGGAGGGTTTCAGATTCTTGGGGCATTGGGACCAGTTCTGGGGGGAAGGGGCGCCTGTACAGGATGGACAGGTTGCACCTGAACAAAGCCGGGACTAATATTCTTGCCGAGAGGTTAACTAGTACTGTTGGCGACGGTTTCAACTAATTTGGTTGAGGAAAGGGAATCAGAGCACAGCAGAAATAAGATCAGTAGACAGAGAAATAAACTGCAGGAAAATTAGAAATATCTCAAAAATTGCAGAGACCAGAATAAGGAAAATAGCAAAAGTGACAAAGGTGGTATTAAATTGTATGTACATCAATCTCCGTAGCACAACAAATACATTTTGTGCTCATTCAAGTGTGGGATATTGGTGAATAAAAATGAAACGTGTTCTAGATTTTTTTTAATTCTCAACTGAGTGGCTTGCTAGGCCATTTCCGAAGGCAGTTAAGCGTCAACCACATGGCTGTGGGTCTGGAGTCACATATAGGCCAGACTGGGCATGGACAGCAGATTTCCTTTCCTAAAGGACATTAGTGAGCCAGATTGGTTTTTACGACAATCTGATAGTTTCATGGTCACCATTACGGATACTAGCTTTTTATTTCAGATTTATTTAATTTACTGAATTTAAATTGCCCAGCTGCCGTGGTAGGATCTAAACTCATTCTCCGGATCATTCGTCCAGGCCTCTGGATTACTAGTTCAGTAACATAACCACTATGCTACCGCACCCATAAATGTCCATTACCAAGAGTGGCTCAGAAGCACCACTACTGGCTGAGTCCTGAAGGACATAGCTGCCAAGACTGGGCCTGCGCCAGGTGGTGAGAGAACCAACACGAGAGGAAAAACCTACTTGGCCTTGTTCTCACCAATCTACCTGTCGCAGATGCATCTGTCCATGACAGTATTGGTAGGAGTGACCACCGCATAATCCTGTGGAGACAAAGTCCTGGCTTCACACTGAGGACACTCATCATCATGTTGTGCAGCACTATCACCGTGCTAACTGGGATAGATTCAGAATAGATCCAGCAGCTCAAAACTGGGCATGCAGTCAGACAGAGGTGACTTTTAGCAATGAACTATTTTAAAAGTGCATTATAATGAAAGAAAGAATTAATTTCCTCAAGCTGGCAGGGATCTTGCCTCCATCCACCCCATCTCTGGGTAGAGAATAGTGACAATATATATCCATATATATGATCATTGGCAGAGGAATCACATTATAATAAATTGTACTGTCATGCTAACTTCAGAAGTAATGATTCCTCAACTTGAGAACTCAAAATAAAGCAAACAGTTAACCAGCTGCCTTACATTGAGGTTCGACTTAGATCACAAATTTTAACTTCAAAGTTGTAGATTTGGCATCTGATACACCAAGCATTAGGAGATCCACATGCTGCAACTCGAACCGAGACGTGCATTTCATAACGGAGTCTCTGGCCATTCATTACAATACAATCTTGTACTACAAAGTTTAATTTAAAGTCACATTAAGTGCTCTCCCTCCCAGAATCCTGCCACTTAACAGGATACTGTTTAATTATATTCTCCTAATATTTACTTTTATAGACAATATCAGCCAACATGGTCAATCTGAGTCAAGAGATCAGATATGGAAGGATTTCACGGATCATTAGTGGAACATGCAATGTAATAAATTATCTAAAGTTGGTTAATACTTGACTAAAATATTTACTCTCAAAAGGACGTATCTTGAAGATGATAACGTATGATGATAGCAGCCAACATGCCTTGGGGTAGATGCTACCTGACCAAGTTTTCAAAAACCCTAGAAAGTTCCTCATGAAATAATGAAACTGAAAGCAGTGGGAAGCTTAAGCAAAACTTAGAAGTGGATGAGAAATAGGCTGAATGAAATTCAAGGCAATAGCAGGTGCTCATCAGAAGAGTGGTGTTGAGTGGAGAGGGGGGTAGAGTGGAATGCCTTAGGGATCAGTGCTGGGATCCTACGGTTTCTAGCCTACATTAATTTAAGCTCAGAATTGCATAGAAGCTATGACACAGAAACAGACTATTTGGCCCAATCAGTCCATGTTGATGTTTATCTTCCACACTAACAATAGTCCTAATCGCATGTGCCTGCCCAGTTACCATATCCCTTTATCCCCCTTTCCTTCAACTACCGAGCTAATCTATTCTTAAATATTGACATGGCTTTTGCTTGAGTCACTAACTCTGGTGAAAATCAATCCAAGTTGATTATATTCACAGATGATATGAACAAAGTCACAGATGAAATTGAATACGGAACAGAACAAATTGGTAGAAAGACTGGTTTCACAATTACACTACAGATGATGCGTAACTAACCAATGATGGTATTCAGCGTTCAACAAAGCTAATCATTCAGGGAAACAAGTAAGCCAGAGTGAATTGAACAGTCATAAAGCTGACTCAAGTTTGCTGATGATGCAAAGCTAGGGGGGAAGTAAGCTGTGAGGAGGACACAGAGTCTGCAAAGGGATATAGACAGGTTAAGTAAGTGGTCAAGAAGATGGAGTATAATGTAGGAAAATGTGGTAGAACAATAGAAAAACAGAACTTTATTAAATGGTGGGAAACTATTAAATGTTTGTGTTCAGAGGGATTTGGGTGTCCATGTACATGAATCACAGAAAGTTAACATGCAGGTACAGCAAGCAATTAGGAAGGCAAATGGTATGTTGGCCTCTACTGCAAGGAGGTTGGAATACAAGAGTAAGGAAGTCTCACTGCAATTGTGCAGGGGTTTGGTGAGACCACACCTAAGGAAGGATATACTTGCCTTAGAGGGTGCAGCAAAGGTTCACTAGATCGATTCCTAGCATGAGAGGGTTGTCCTACAAGGAGAAAGTGAGTAGAATGGCCCGATATTCTCTGGAGTTTAGAAGGGTGAAAAGTGATTTCATTGAAACATAAGATTCTGAGGGGGATTGACAGGATAGATGCCGAGAGATTGTTTCCTCTAGCTGGAGAGTCTAGAACTGGGGGGCATAGTCTCAGGATAAGGGATTAGCCATTTAGGACTGAGATGAGGAGATATTTTTCTTCCCTCAGAGGGTTGTGAATCTTTGGAATCCTCTACCCCAGAGGGCTGTGGATGCTCAGTCATTGAGTGGCTGGGATAGATAGATTGATTGATTTTTGGACTCTAGGGGAATCAAGGGATATGGGGATCGGGCGAGAAAGTGGAGTTGAGGTCGAAGATCAGCCATGATTTTATTGAAGGGCGGAGCAGGCTCGAAGGGCCGTATGGCCTACTCTTGCTCCTATTTCATATGTTCTTATGATCGCTAAGCTTCAGAGAATTGAGATGAGGAAAGACTAGAGAAACTGGGACGCTTTAACCTTGAAAGGAGGCAACTTAAAGGGGACATTAATATCCTATATAACATCGATAATGGTACAGATAGAGAAAAGTCAGAGCATGACTTCAGTGCAAGTTAGAATAGTAGAGCAAGGGGCTATAGCTAAAACTGGTTGATTTCAGACAGAATCATAGAATGGTTACAGCACAGGAGGCGGCCATTCGGCCAGTTGAGCTTGTGCCGGCTAGGATGTCAGGAAGCACCTCTCCACGCAGTGATCAATATTTGTTTTCCAGGTAGGGTAGTGGAAGCAAAAACCTTCAAGTTAATCAGATCCAAAGAAGTTCAAAATCTTTCACACAAAGAATTTTTTTTTTTTTCTCTAAAAAGACCCTCAGCAGCAGTCACCTAAATCAAATATGAATTACAGCAGTGGTTTAAAGACAACAATCCCTTCAACTTTGGTATTGTCTTCAAAACTGGTCCAAAGCTGAATAAAGTCACTAACTGATCACACGGAAAGGAGTCAAAACACTTTCATATAATGAATTAATTTGGAGGGCATCAACTTATGTGGGTAGTGAATTGTCCTAAGGCATCATCAATAAAGATATTCACATCCAACATCCTGGTTCTTTAACTCTCCCCCTTCCCATTAAGACCTTCAGCAACTACCAAATCAAAAAAATTTCACAACAGTGAAAAAACACATTTACAAAAATTGTCTTCCCTCACCAGCATCAGCTCCAATTCCTCCTTCAAGAACAACCCAACAGATTGTTGAAGAGGGGCCGGCATTTTCCCGCTTTGCGTTACTACCTGTGGCTTCCTGTCTCAGGAAGACTGGTGATGTTTTAGCACTGCTCTGTTCAGATCAGCGTCGATGAGGTTGGGTATTTTTAGTCAGAGCTCCACTTCAGCTGCAGTCCTTCCTAAATCATGTACAGCAGGCACCTCAAAGCACTGGAGAGGTACCACTAACGCTGCCTCCGCAAGATCTTGCAAATCCATTGGCAGGATAGGCGCACTGTCAGTGTTCTTGCTCAGGCCAACATCCCCAGCATCAAAGCTCTGACCACACTAAATCAGCTCCGATGGACGGGTCACATTATCCGCATGCCCGATACGAGACTCCCAAAACAAGTGCTCTACTCGGAGCTCTGGCACGGAAAGAGAGCCCCAGGTGGGCAGAAGAAATGCTTCAAGGACACCCTCAAAGCCTCCTTGAAAAAGTGTAACATCCCCACCGACACCTGGGAATCCCTGACCCAAGACCGCACAAAGTGGAGGAGAAGCATCCGGGAAGGCGCTGAACACCTCGAGTCTCTTCGCCGGGAGCAAGCGGAAGCCAAGCGCAAGGAGCGCACGTCAACCCAAGTACCCCACCACCCGTCCCCTCAACCACCATCTGCCCCACCTGTGACAGAGTCTGTAGGTCCCGCATTGGACTAATCAGTCACCTGAGAACTCATTTTTAATGTGGAAGCAAGTTATCCTCGGTTCCAAGGGACTGCCTAAGAAGAAAAGAGTCCTTCCTAAATCCACCAGAGGAACTGAGCATCACCAAGGAGCTCCCCGCAAATTGTCAAGAGAACAACTATCTTTCAGGCTCAGACATACAGGAAACTCTCTTTTAACCGGCACCTAAATAACCGGAAATCTGTTAACCGGCAAAATTCAGGCGTAGGTTCAGGTAAGTTTTACTTCATATTAGTGGCAGTTCCTGGATCTGTGGCTGTGTAACTGGGGTTCGTGCACTTGTTGCTAAGCAACAGGGAAGCCTGGATTTGTTGCTGTGTACGGAGCTCTCGTACTTTTTAACTATATCTCTCTGTAATCCGGACTTTGATAAACCGGCACCACGCCGGTCCCGGATAATAAAGAGTTTCCTGTACTACCAGCTGGAGCACCTCGGATCACAGCCTCTGAGCATGGGTTTGCTGCTGACCCCTCCTCCTCTGCTTTACACTGCAACCACCCTCCCCGCAAACCCCACCCCACCCCGGTCATCACCCACTATAACACGAGCGTACACAGACAATCCCAGAAATAACCTATTAACCTGGAGAAAGGGACACTTTACAGCAATCCAGAAACAAAGAACTCTCTTAGACCACCATTCCATTCCAACCAGCAGCCCTGTGAATAACTCAGTGGTTATCTTGCTTCATTTGTTTTTCTACTTTTGATTCAAACACTGGCAACTCTTCAAAAAGAAACACGACAAAGAGAGACAGCAAAGTGAAAAAGGCGACTTCCCTGCACCCACACACTTCCAACAAAATCCCTCCCCTGTGCTGCCGTATACTCACTATAGATGCTCTCTGGGTAACCCAACTCCCAATGGACAATGCGCCCACAGCACAAAAACAGCTCAAACTCTGCAAACTTAAAAAGTTGTTACATTAGTATAAATGATGGGCTGTGCTCCTAGGAGGTCAAAGTTCAGGCTCGCTGCCAGAGCACTACAGGGAAGCACCGTACAGCATCTACCACATGATGGCTAAGAAATATATTTTTTTTTACACTATACTAGAATACAAAATCAGAACATTTCTTAGCACAGCCAACCTGCAATCTGCATTTTATGATCCTACTTAAAAAAAAAATGATGAAACTGAACAGTTTTTTAAAATATTCAGTTTCAGGATGCGGGCATCATTGGCAAAGCCGGTATTTATTGCCCATCCCCTAGTTGCCCTTGAGAGGGTGGGGGTTAGTCGTCGTCTTAAACTGCTCGGGCCCATGTGCTGAAAGCACTCCCACAATGAATTTCCAGGATTTTCACCCAACGACAATGAAGGATATATGTCCAAGTTGAGATGGTGTGCGACTTGGGAGGGGATGGCGATAGCCATGCCATGTGCGTGGCTGGTCCAGTTGACTTTCTCATCAATGGCGACCTGCAGGATCTTTACGGACTTGGCGATGGCAATGCCATTGAATGCCAAGAGGAGGTGGTTAGACGCTCTCTTGTTGAAGATGGTCATTGCCTGGCACTTGTGTGGTGCGAATGTTATTTGCCACTTATTAGCCCAAGCTGGATGATGTCCTGGCTTTGCTGCATGTGAACGTGAACACTGGGCAATCAGCAGCAAGCAGTCCCACTTCTGACCTTATGATGGAGGGAAGGTCATCGATGAGGCAGCTGAAGATGGTTGGGCCTAGGATACATCCCTGGAGAACTCCTGCAGCAATGTCCTGGGGCTGAGATGATGTACATCAAACAACCACAACCATCTTCCTTTGTGTCAGGTAAGACACTAGCCACTGGAAAGTTTATCCCGATCACCATTGATTCAGTTTTACAAGGGCTCCTTGGTGCCAGTGTCAGTCAAATACTGGCTTGATGTCAAAGGCAGTCACTCTCACCTCAACTCTGGAAGTCAGCTCGTGTTTTCCCAATGCAAAGTGATAGTAAAGGCACGTTAAACAGGAAAGTAAACAGTTTTGCGACTTTACAGTAACTAAATAGCATTGCTTAAAAAATTACAAAAAAGTACAGATGAAAAAGCAGAAACTAGAGAAATGTAAACTAACGATGGACAAACGGATGGAATGAAGATGAGAAAGCAGGAAAAGAGCTAAAATTAAAGATTGAAGGACCGCCTCAATCAAACTGTTAAGAGAATGTTGACAATGGCACAAAATTATTTTTAAAAAGCTCACTCCTATAAATTACCATTTCGGGACAGATCCAACTCTACTAACAGCATGAAGTTTGCTATTTCTGGAGGAAGTCGCTGGATTTCGTTGTCACTTAGTCCAAGTTTTCGTAACTTCACAAGTTGGAAAAATGGCTGAAATGTGAAAAAAAATGGTTATGGACAATTCTGAAGGGAAAACAAAACTCTAACTAAATAAATGCATGTTTTTGTTTCCTCTAACAGACAAACTTTCAAATCCCCAAACAGTTTACAGGCTTTGAACTGTATGAATGACTACTTCTTGACAACAGCTACTCCAGCTTCCAGTTAACAAGGGGAACCCACCTCATTTTTCACATGGGCCATCTTTATGGCAGTACTCACAGGTTAACAGTACAGGAAACTCTCGATTTACCGGCACCCAAACAACCGGAAATCTCGGTTAACCAGCAAAATTCAGGAGTAGGTTCAGTTAAGTTTTTCTTCATATTAGTGGCCGTTTCTTGATTCTTGGCTGTGGAATCAGAGGTTCCTGCACTTGTTGCTAAGCAACAGGGACGCTTGGTCTGTGGTCGGGCTTCTTGCAGCTGTTGCTAAGCAACAGGGAAGCTTGGATTTGTTGCTGTGTACGAGCTCTCGTACCTTTTAACTATAACTCACTGTAATCTGGACTTTTTGATAAACCGGCACGTCAGTCCCATCTGTGCCGGATAAAAAAGAGTTTCCTGTATATTGCCAACTCAACCAGCACACACAAATTACACATATCCCATTATGTTCCTGCAAGGTACAAGATTTTCCAAAATGACTACATTGTAACTCTTTTGCAAGTATAATAACCTAATGCAAAACATTTACAAAACACCCAATGCTAATAACTACCACTTATAAGCTTGTACATTTATCAGTGGGGATTTCATCAGCGGTATTTTCAATGATGGTTGGAGTTGGTAGCTATCACACATACATTTGCTAATACTATGATAAGTTGTTTACTTTCCCAAAATAATTAACAGCATTCCACAAACCTATTTCTTCAGCATGCCCAAGTTATAAGGGGTTTCCTTGGCACATTTTCAGCTTCCAACATCCAGTGGTAAGTGAAGCACACCGATATCAGATGTAGCACAAACTACATGCAGAACAAAGCTCCTTCAACTACGCTCTAATAATGTACATTATATTAACCCAAGACTCAGTGCCTCCTCTCAATACAAGGATGGATTTTTCTCTCACCAAGCATTCTTACCGCCTCCAAGAAATTTCTGCCGTGAACCTATTGTTACAGTTCAAGCATTTTCCAAACACCTTTTCCTCAGGTTAACGACGGGACCATTCTGCAAGCTCTTATAAACAGCTTTAAGTATCTGTTATACTGAGTTAATGTACACTAAATCTAACAATTAACCTCAATCATGGTAAATTGCTCACTGAAGAATGTGTACTGCATTTCAGTCAATTCAAAAGGCTTTTGTACAGGTCAAATTTCTGTCCAGATAAAATTTATAAATAAAATGATCCTAGGCAACAAGCGTATATGATTGTGCCGTATGGTGTCTATCAGTAATGTACACTACATTAACTGTTTGCCAAGTCTGTTCTGGTAAACTCTCAGTCAGACACAGTCTCTGGTGTTTGTACACTTGACTTATGGAGATCTATTCACCTCCACCTGTAATGGCACGATGGACAGAAACTGAAACTGGCTCTTGCTGATTCTTGTATTAAGACGAGATTGGTCCTTTTGAAGTTGAAGCAAGTTGTTTAACAATAGCATCTCCCACCAAACTTAATTACACTAAATGTCAAAGCAACAATGGTACGTTAACAGATGGCAAGACCGCCAAATGTACATCACAATTTACAAAAGATTAAATTGCACAGCAATCTTGGGGGAGCGTGGGAGTGAGAAAAAAAGTGACGAAACATTTCGAGCCGCTAATTGAGAAATGTTTTCCACCTTCTGAACGGAAAGCATATTGGGCAGCCACTACATTCCCCAACAAGCAAAATACACCCACACACACCCCTCCAATACATTACTGTCTCAGCAGCTCCAGTTCATAACTGAGAACGGAAAAGGCCTTCAAGAGGCATCCTTACAAAGTAAAACCAACAGCTTAGACATAAAATGAAAGCATGTGTGTTCATATAGTATGAATAATGTGATTTAAAAAGGATTGGGAAGCTTTGATTGGAGGAGATGGAACAATTTTGACCTCCCTTTGTAAAGCATATTGACCCAGACCAAAGATAAACCTAAGTCAAGTAATCACTTTGGTCAACGTCTAAAGCAGAGACATTATTCATGCAATGTATGCATTTTTTGAAAGTACGTTCGTTTTGTTGTGTTTCCATCTTCACATTATAGTCATTATCAGCTCTTCATTATCCCTCTTCATGAATTATTATTTTTATTTTTATTTTTTTTTTTAAATAAGAGGTCACCCCTAAAATCAATACATGGGATATATTAAAAAAAAGACCTGACTGGAAATGATAGTTGCAGTGTGATGTTGGCCAAATCCATCACAGACCCTGCACGTGTAAGTGGGCTTTAGGGGCTTGACTCATATGATGATGATTTAGGCCCAAAAAAACCACCGATCTTCAGTGTGTTCTATAAACATAATGTAGTCTTAAGTTTACCATAAAGATTTGCATTTTTTGAAAATTTTTTAATTGAATCCAGATGACTTACAGATGTTGCCTGTGATTGGGTAGCCCAAGGCCACAATTGCCGTATTTCCTTTTACTTATCACACAGGAGCAATATGAAAACTCCTCTTACATAGGAACAGGAGTCGGCCATTCAGCCCCTCGAGCCTGTCCCGCCAATTCATTTAGATCGTGGCTGATCTGTACCTCAACCCCATCTACACGCCCTGCCTCCGTAACCTTGAATACCCTTGCCTAACAAAAATCTATCAATCTCAATTTTGAAATTTTCAATTGGCCTAGCCTCAACAGCTTTTTGGGGGAAAGAGTTCCAGGTTTCCATTACCCTTTGTGAGGAAAAAGTGCTTCCTGTCATCATCCCGAACTGCCTAGCTCTAATTTTAATGTTATGCCGCCTTGTTCTGGACTCCCTCACTGAAGGAAATAGTTTTTTCTCTATTTACCCTATCCAATCCATTAATAATCTTAACCAACTCAATTATAGCACCACTTAATCTGCTATACACAAATGAATATAAACCTAGTCTATGCAATCTGTCCTCATAATTTAACCTTTTTAGCCCGGGGTTAAAAAAAAAGAGGATGGTCGTGGAGGGCAATCCCCGGTTTATCGACAGGATAGTGGCTAAACGAAACAACAGTGATGGCAACAGATTCAGCAACTAACGCGATTATTCAGTTTATTATGGAAGAGTAAAAGTTAGATGATGGTACCTTTTTTAAAAACTTGATTAATTTACTCTCCTTTCCCCACTCCCCCTATCCCCAAAGTCCTAACCACTCACCCCTGCCATCATTTTCTAGCTAAAGCAAACCTTCAAAATGAAAAGTAAAATACTATTTTGCAGGGTGGTTTCAAAGAGGTGGGGGGGGGGGGGGGGTTTAACTTTCATATAGATTGGGATAAGCAGACTAACACCTGTCAGAAAGGTAGTGAATTCCTTGTGCGCGTCCGGGATAGTTTTCTCTAACAGTATGTCCCAGAACCAACAAAGGGGCTTGCCATATTAGATTTAGTAGTGAGTAATGAGACAGATTTAGTTAACAGCCTAAAGGTGCGCGAACATTTATCGAACAGCGACCATAACATGATCGAGTTCAACCTAGTGTCTGAAAGGGAGAAACGCAAAACAGTTACTAAGATTTTAGATTCAGGTAAGGCTGACTTCAACGGGTTGAGACAGAGACTGTCCACAGTAAACTGGGCAATCTGTTATTGGGTAAAACAACAGCTGATCGGGGGAGGCGTTCAAAAAAATGTTTTCATGTGATACAGAACCAGTTTATACCCGAGCAACAAGAGCTCCACTTGCCAAAAAAAACAACCAAGGACGACTAAAGAGGTGAGGGACAGGATAAAACTCTAAAGAAAAAGCATACAAAAATGAAAATAATAGCACAGATCCTGGCGAATGGGAAATATATAAAATACAGCAAAGGGTCACAAAACAGATAGTAAGAGCTACAAAAACAGAGTGTGAAAAGAAACATGCAAGGGATATCAAAATCAACACAAAAAATGTTTGCAATTATATTAGGAAAAAGAGGGTGGTCAGGAGCAATGTGGACCCCTTGAAAACTGGTATCAGTGATATGGTCAATGATAATAAGGAAATGGCAGACTTTGAATAATTACTTTGCATCAGCATTTACAGTAGAGGAAGAGGATAGCATGCCGGAAATCCCAAAGAAACCAGGAAACTATAGACCAGTTAGCCTAATATCTGTTGTTGGGAAATCACAAGAGTCTATAATTAAGGGTAGGGTGACTGAACACCTTGAAAATTTTCAGTTGATCAGAGAGAGCCAGCATGGGTTTGTGAAAGGTAGGTCACGCCTGACAAACCTGATTGAATTTTTTTGAGGAGGTGACTAAAGTAGTGGACAGGTGAATGTCTATAAATGTTATTTATATGGACTTCCAGAACGCATTTGATAAAGTCCCTCATAAGAGACTGTTAACTAAGGTTGAAGCCCATGGAATTGAGGGTAAATTATTGACCTGGTTAGGAAACTGGCTAAGCGTCAGGAGACGGAGGGTAGGGATAATGGGCAGTTACTCTAATTGGTAGGATGTGACTAGTGGTGTCCCACAGGGATCTGCGTTGGGCCTCAACTATTCACAGTATTTATTAACGACTTAAGACGATGGCATAGAAAGCCACATATCCAAATATGCCGACGACACAAAAATAGGTGACAGTGTAAATGACGGCATAAAATTACAAAGGGATATTGATAGATTAAGTGAATGGGCAAAACTGTGACTAATGGATTTCAATGTAAGCAAATGTAAGGTCATCTGCTTTGGACATAAAAAGGATAGAACAAGGTACTTTCTAAATGATGAAAAGCTAAAAACAGTGGAGTTCCAAAGAGACTTGGGGGTTCAGGTACAGTGGGCAGAGTCTAAAAATTAGTGGAAACATCTTCTCTACGTCTACCTGATAAAACCCCTTCATAATTTTAAAGACATCTATTAAATCCCGCATCAGCCTTCTCTTGTCTAGAAGTTCAACATAATTTCTCTGCTTTTCAGTTCTGTTCCTCTGGAAGTGAACCCCAGTGCTTGGTTTACCTTTTTTATGGCAATGTTAACCTGCGTCAATACTTTGTAATTTGTGTATCTGTACCCCAAGATCCCTTTGCTCCTCCACCCCATTTAGACTCTTGCTATCCAAGCGGTATGTGGTCTCCTTATTCCTCCTAGCCATAATCGTCAAAGCCATTTTAATAGTAAACTACTTTTCATCTTGTGATTTTTATTTCAAAAAGGAAAGCTAATTGCCAGCACTTGTGACCATATTGCTCTAGTGGCTCGGAGGATAGCGAGGAGGAAAGAGACATATTGGTGGAGGTGACTGAGCTTGTTCTAAGTGAAATTAGGAAACACTTCTACACACAAAGGGTGGGAGAAGTTTGGAACTCTTGTCCGCAAACAGCAATTGATGCTAGATCAATTGTTAACTGACGTGGAGAAGATGTTTCCACTTGTGGGCGAGGCCAAAACTCGGGGCCAGAAAGATAAGATAATCACCGATAAATCCAATAGGGAATTCAGGAGAAACCTCTTTACCCAAATAGTGGTAAAAATGTGGAACTCGCTACCACAAGAAGTAGTTGAGGTGAACAGCATATAGACATTTAAGGGGAAGCTAGATAAGCACACTAGGGAGAAAGGAATAGAAGGATACACGGATAGGGTTAGATGAAGAGGGGTGGGAGGAGGCTCGCGTGGAGCATAAACGCCGGCATAGACCAGTTGGGCTGAATGGGCTGTTTCTATGCTGTAGACTCCATGTAATTCAATCACCCAACATTCCTCACTATTCCCACAACTTTTGGGAGGAGGGGGAAAAAGTAAATCAGAAATTAAAAACTAAACTCTCGGTTTAACACACTGTGGCAATGACAAACCATTTTGTGCATTCTATTCCCTTTCAAAAGTTCACTTCTGACAACCTTTCTGCTGAAAATGATTAAAGCTTGCTTACTTGTTACAGCACAAGACACATCAGCTGTTCGTGTTCAGAGAACAGTACACACTGACATTAGAGGGCACACCAATTCTGGCAGCGCTTCAGAAACCAGAGTTCGTTCTTCTGCTTTTCCTATTCAGAACATTATTGAAATGTTTCAATCCTTTTAAGGTATATTAAAAATGGCCTTTGATAGAAAGACTGCCAAGGTACTGCCTAGGGGCTCAGATTGAAAATAAAAAATGTGCATGGGCTCCAGAATCAGGTCACTAGCCCAAGAAATAGCTAAATACGCCACAGCCTCAACTATCATTTTCTCTTCACACTTGCTACATTGTTGATTCAATTGGCATAACAATCAATTCTAATTGCTCTTCCCCACCCAAAAAACAAATTGTTTGGCTCAGTCTATTTGATATACTGCAAGTCATCTTTGTTGTGAAGGCTTGATTACATAAATACATGAGTGGTAAACATCAAAACCTGGTTAAAACTAGAAGAAAAGCCAGTGGAGATTTCACTGGATTAGCAAAAAAACCACATTACTTCATTTTTAAACACACAAAAATGAATTAACCGTGCTTAACGCATTTTTCGTGCATTTAATTTCAAAGCTATGAAGGAGACAATTAATCCTTTATGTCAGCAGGCTGTGTGTTAACTAACAAACTGCCAAATTAAGAAAGCATTAACATCCATTCATTATCTGAGTTTTTCTGTCCGATTCACTGCATGAGAACCAATTATCATCCCATTCAACCTTGGAGTTTTGTCTGTTCAAATACGGTGCTAGATGACCTACATGTCTTTTCACTTCTCCTTTGCTAATTAACACTTATTATTTTACAGATTCGACCATGACTGTGCTGTACCAAGCAAGTTCCAAACCACACTGATGAAGGTAACAAAACTTAAAACCTAGATGATTCAACTTAAAAGTGACCCAAAAATATCTGTCCTCCATAAGACGCATCATAAAACCACCAGGTGTGTCAATGAAGTTGTTTACAAAAACAGGAAGCATAATAACAGAGAAAGGCGCACGATCGGGGCTTACGTTGCACTCCTTCACCGTAAAGCCCTTTGGGAAGTGTGTTTTTCCAAGGCTGTACATGAGCTTATTATTCAGATTAGTTTTCACTGGTGTTGAGAGAATTTAAGTGACCGTAATTTGGGCATTACACGGTGCAATATTAGCTTACAAAGACCCAACTCATTTGTCTGAAATTCCATTCTCCACTGGTCCAGCAAAAGCATTTGCTTGTTTAAAATTGGCCACTTTAGTACTCTTGCCGAGTCAAAAGATAATGGGTTCACAAGATATTTCTGGATGAGGAAGGATATTCAATCTATCATAATTCAACCAGCCACGACAATTCTAAAGTCTCGCCACTGGAACATCCAACTGTTTCTTAAATAATACTAGGGCTGCACCTCCATTACTATATCCAGAAGTCACTTTCTTGCAGTGATCAATCTGTGAGGAACTTCCGAAAATTGCCATTTTTAATTTGAACCAGTGTCCTTGTCCAACTCTCACAACTTAGTTTCAAGTAGTTTTCCAGATTTACTTTCTCTGTAGCAGTTACAATTATATGGATGGTCATTGCAAACCAGAGGTCGAGTGTTCAAATCCCATCATGAAAATGACTATAATTCCCAAATGGTTCACAAAGAATTTTTATGCTAATGTCCAGTTTACAACTTTTTAAAGAGGGCAAATGAAAGCAGAAAAAGAGGGAAAACAATCAGGGTGAAGAGAGAAATTAGTTTTAATTTATTCCACTACTGCAACATTTCCTATATAATTCAAAGTCTTGTGTCTGACATGTGCCCATCACATCACACTTATCAGAAGAGTTATGCTTGAATGAGTGTGTCCAGAGTCATTGGGCTACAAACAATCAATACCTTAACAGATAAATCCTTTTGACGCGAGTGGGAAAATCAATCAAAAAAAGTGTGAGTCAAGTAAAAAGTGCGAATAATGGCTGAGGTCCTAAATGAGTACTTTGCCTCTGTCTTCACTAAAGAGGATGCTGCCAATGTAGCAGTTAAGGAGGAGGTAGTAGCGATATTAGGTAGGATAAAAATAGATAGAGAGAAAAATAGATTAAGAGACGGTACTTAAAAGGTTGGCAGTCCTCAAAGTGGAAAAGTCACCCTGTCCAGATGGAATGTGTAAAGTCCGCGCCTCAATAATACACGGACTTCGGGAGAACAGTTTAACAGGTACTTTACTGAACAGGAGGCAGCGTCAGACTGAAAATACAGAAGCCTGCTAGGGCCTTTTATACAGGGGTGGTCACTGCTGGTACTGCAGTCTAAGACCAGTTATTCCCTTAAAAAGGTACATACACAGCAATTCCTCCCCTTTTAGATGAACAGTACATAACATTCATTTAACAACTAAATAATAACTAATTACAATTACAATTTTCTCGGTACTACATGCATCAACTGAAATAGTCATTTATAAGTTCAGTCTTTGAGGAGGCTTCCTGATCCTGACTGGATAGCGCCTTTCTCGAGTATCCTGTTCTGGCGGTGGAGTCAATTCTGGCTCATTGTCATTGGTTGGTTCGTCAGCTTCCAATACCCCTGCTTCTGAGGTAGACGCAATCTGTACTTTGGGCTCATTACCAGGTGCACATGCTTGTGGTACAGGTTTGGCTTGTTCCTGTGACTCTAGAATCTGGTCAGCATGGCATCTCACGATGCTCTCTCCAACGTCCACTGTGTACATTAGTGGTCCCTGCTGTGTGCATATCGTTCCTGGCTGCCATTTTTCTGTTCGGTAGTCGCGGGCCAAGACTGGTTGCCCTATCTTGAAGCTCCTGGTTGGCTTCTCATTTATGTGCTGGAACTGCTTATCCTCAACATCTCGTCTTATGTTTGGTTTGAGCAAATCCAAGCGACATCTTAGTCTCCGGTTGAAAAACAGTACGGCTGGAGTTTGGTTGGTTACTGCATGTGTCGCATTCCGGTAAGCAAACAAGACGTTATCCACCTTGTGTTGCAGTGGTATGTTGTCATTATACATTGCCTTTATGGCCTTTTTAAAGGTCTGAACAAACCTCTCAGCCAATCCATTTGTGGCTGGATGATATGGGGCAGATGTGTAATGCTTCACCCCATTATTCTTCAGGAACCTCCGGAAATCCTCAGACACAAACTGTGGGCCATTGTCGGAACAAATCTGTTCTGGCAACCCACTCCTGGCGAAGATGGTCCGTAGGACTGCAATAGTTTTCTCCGTGGTGGTGGAGGACATTTTAATGACCTCTGGCCATTTCGAATGGGCGTCCACAGCGATTAGAAACATTGAGTCCATAAATGGACCAGCGAAATCAATGTGTACCCATTGCCATGGAGATGAGGGCCACTCCCATGGATGTAGCGGGGCCTGTGGTGGAGCGTTTTGGACTTTCTGGCATCCTGTGCATCTCTTGGTCATATCCTCAATTTCTTTATCGATTCCCGGCCACCACACAAACGCCCTGGCTAGGCTCTTCATTTTTACCCCTCCCAGATGACCCTCATGAAGCTCATTGAGCACTCTATCCTTCAATTTGGGTGGAATTACCACTCGGGATCCACACATCAAGGTTCCCCGGCACACTGACAGCTGTTCTCTCCTTGGCGAGAATGCTGGCAACAGTGAGTCGCCATATGCTGGCCATCCCTTCACCGTCAAATAATAGACCGAGTGTGTGTCGGGTCATTTTGGGTTTCCTTCTCAATACTTGCGTTTGTAACAGGCAAACATTCGACTATGGTCGCATGGAATATCTCCACAGGGTCCACTGCAGGTGCTTCTTCCGCCGTAGGCAACGGTAGGCGTGACAGCCCATCAGCGTTTCCATGTTGTTTCGTACCTTTGTACTCTATGTCATACTGATGTGCCCCTAGAAAAAGTGACCATCTTTGCAGCCGTTGCGCCGTCATCACCGGAACGCCCTTCTTTGGGTTAAAAATTGAGACCAGGGGTTGATGATCAGTCAGTAGGGTGAATTTCTGCCCGTGCAGATAGTGATTGAACTTCTTCACCCCCCACACCAGGCTGAGGGCCTCGCTGTCAACCTGGGCGTAGTTACGCTCGGCTGAGGTTAGCGAGCGCGATGCAAAGGCTATTGGCCTCTCTGAACCGTCACGGAATTTGTGTGACAGCACCGCTCCAATGCCGTAAGGTGACACATCACATGCCAACCGAATCGGTAGTGTTGGGTTGTAGTGGGCCAATACTACTTTGGAAGTGATTAGGCATTTACATTCCTGAAAAGCACGCTTACACTCATCACTCCATTTCCATGTTACAGCAGTTTGAAGCAGGGCGTTCAGTGGGTGCAGAATTGTAGATAAATTTGGCAAGAACTTATGGTAATAGTTCACCAACCCAAGGAACGACCTCAGTTGCGACACATTTTCCGGTGCTGGAGCCTTGACTACAGCCTCAATCTTGTCCGGCGACTTATGCAACCCTTCCTCATCAATCATGTGGCCACAATACGAGATTTGTCTCCTGAAGAACTCGCATTTGGGACGGTTGGCTCGTAGCCCATATTCCTGCAATCTCGTGAGCACCTGTTCCAGGTTGGCAAGGTGTTCATTGTCATTTTCGCCCGTAACCAGGATGTCGTCCAAATAACACTGGGTCCCCGGGATCCCTTGCAGGACTTGTTCCATTGCCCTCTGCCAAATAGCCGGGGCCGATGCTACCCCGAATACCAGTCGATTGTACTGGTAAAGGCCTTCGTGAGTGTTTATCGTGAGGTATTTCCTAAATGCTTCTTCCACCTCCATTTGTAGATACGCTTCAGCCAGGTCAATCTTTGTAAAACATTTCCCTCCAGATAGTGAGGCGAAAATATCTTCTATCCGCAGAAGCGGATAGTGTACTGTGTGCAGGACTGGGTTCACAGTCACCTTGAAGTCCCCACAGATGCGAACCTTCCTTGGCTCCCCAGGCGTGCTGCTCAATGCTTTCTTCATTACAGGAACGATGGGTGTGGCCCACTCGCTCGAGTCCACCTTAGACAGCACCCCCAAACGCTCCAGTTCAGCTTCCACGGCTGGGCGGATCGCGTATGGCACCGGTCTGGCCTTGAAAAATTTTGGGGTTGCGTTATCCTCAATCTTTATGGTTGCCTTTACTCCTTTTAGAGTCCCAAGTCCTTGTTGGAACACCTCTTCCGCGTCAGATAGAATTTGTGACAGACGTCCAGGTGCGACGTCATCATCTTTTTTGTCAGTCACAGTTAGTGCCAGAATGGAATGCCAATCCAATTGTAGTTTTCGGATCCATTCACGTCCCAATAATGGTGGTCCTCCATCTCGTAGTATATACATGTATAGTTTCTGTGTTTCCTTTCCGTTATATTCAACTGGCACCCTTATTTTTCCTCTGGGGTAGACCTTTTGCCCCGTGTATGTCTTCAATACAATGGACGTGTCCTTTAAGGGTATGTGTGAGAATAGCCGCTCATAGTCTCGTCGATTCATGACAGTTAGGGCTGATCCTGTGTCCAATTCCATCTTTACTGGGGGCCTGCTATCACGAGGGTGACCCAAATGGTTCGGTGATCTTCCTTTGCGATCACGTTGTGTAACTTTAAACAACTTAGTCTCCTGCTCCCGGAGTCCTTATCACTCTCCTGAACTACTGTCTGTCAATTTCTTTACTTTTCTGTACTGTTCCTTAGTAGTTCTTGTCGTGTTGGTTTTCTTTCCCGACCTGCAGACTCTTGCTATATGTCCCATTTTTCCGCATTGCCTGCATAATTTGTCTTTAAACCAGCAGTCCTTCTGCTCATCGGTTGTTCTGCCGCAGCGATAGCACTTTTCGGCTCCATACGCCATTTCGTTAGCGCTGTATTCTTGTGGTTTCTGTTGTACTTCCGCAGCTCCCCGTGCTGCTGCTTCGTAGGATACTGCCACGCTGAAAGCCTGTTCTAGCGTCAGGTCCTTTTTTGAAAGTAGTCGTTTCTGGGTTCCTTCACTCTGGAGCCCGCAGACAAACTTATCCCGTAAGGTGTCTGCCAGTCCTGCTCCGAACTGGCAGTGCTTCGATAACTTGCGTAGTTCCGTAAGATAGTCAGCATTGCTCTCATCTTTGTGCTGGTTTCTTTTATGGAACTTGAATCTTTCTGCTATCAGCAGCGGTGTAAGGCTTAGGTGTTCCTGTAAGGTATGAACAATCTCCTCAAAACTTTTCTCCATTGGTTTAGCTGGGGTAATTAAATTCCGCAATAGGCCGTACGTACTCGCACCCATCAGATTTAATAATACCGACGCCCTCTTTCCATCGGCCACCTCATTTGCCTTGCAGTACACTTCAATTCTTTCCACATACGTGGTCCAGTCTTCTACCTCGTTGTCGAAAGCAGTGATACTGCCACTTTTCGGCATCATGGGCGATTTTAAATGGCGCCTCCTGCGCTTTTGCTTCTTCCCCAATGGAATAAAATGGCGCCTCCCGCGCTTTTGCTCCTTCCCCTTACTGCCACGCTGCTCCTAGCGTTCTACGGGGTAATGGCGGCGACCCGCAGCTTCGGCGCGTCTCGCTTTCCTTCTCCCCGTTTAGTTTCTCTCCGCTGTCCTGTCCTTGAGCACCGACCGCACCCTGTGTGCGCCACCCTCTCTCTCTCTCGTTTTTTTTTCCCGGCGACGCTGCGCAGCCCGTTTTGTAGAGCCGCTCGATCGAGCTTGAGCCCGCCGCAGTCCGGAAGGGTCAGCGCGCTACCTGCTACCAGCACAATTTGCTGGAACCACAGTCTCTCCTGCAATTCTCCGAACACCGATGAATTCTTTGGGCGGTTGCCCTCGGTCGACGCCCGTTGCTCAGACTACGACCTTCCAGGACCCTCCTCTCAGGTGAGATCCCAGTGAGATGATGCCACACTGCAGGTGAGTTCGAACTTACTCGTCGCCACTGTAAAGTCCGCGCCTCAATAATACACGGACTTCGGGAGAACAGTGTAACAGGTACTTTACTGAACAGGAGGCAGCGTCAGACTGAAAATACAGAAGCCTGCTAGGGCCTTTTATACAGGGGTGGTCACTGCCGGTACTGCAGTCTAAGACCAGTTATTCCATTAAAGGTACGTACACAACAGAATGCATCTTAGGTTACTGACTGAGGTAAGGGTTGAAATTGCGGATGTTCTGGCCACAATCTTCCTATTCTCCTTCAGGTATAGAGGTGGTGCCACAGGACTGGAGGATTGCAAATGTTACACCCCTGCTTAAAAAAAGGGGAGCAGGATAAACCCAGCAACTACAGGCCAGTCAGCTTAACATTGGTGGTGGGGAAACTTTTACAGACAATAATCTAAGACAAAATTAATTGGCATTTGGAAAAGTATGAACTAATAGATGAAAGTCAGCACAGATTTCTTAAAGACAAATCGTGTTTGACTAACTTGATCGAGTTCTTTGATGAAGTAACTGAGAGGGTTGATGAGGGTGGTGTGGTTGATGTTGTGTATATGGACTTTCAAAAGACATTCAAAAAAGTACCACATAATTGGCTTGTTAGCAAAATTGAAGCCCAGGGGATTAAAGAGACAGTGGCAGTATGGATACAAAATTGGTTAAGGGACAGAAAGCAGAGTAATGGTGAACCATTGTTTTCCAGACTGGAGGGAAGTACACAAGGGCTGGTATTAGGAGCACTGCTCACTTCGATATATATTAATGACCTGGACTTGGGTATGCAGGGTGATGTAAGCAAACTACTAGGCACTTGGTCTAAGCGTTAAACAAAGCTTTAATCAACTGTTTTACAACATGGAGGTCTAGTTGTGTCCTTCACTAGTTCCTGTTAAGAATGTCCTGCGCAAGCTGGGCCCGAGCATTTATACTCTCCCTGGACAGTGCCACCCGCAGGCCGCTCAGTTGATTCATGTCACAGGGCATAATTTCAAAGTTTGCAGATGACATGAAACCCAGCAATGTAGTAAACAATGAGGAGGATAGTTACAGACTTCAGGAAGACATGGACAGACTGGTGAAATGGGCAGACATATGGCAGATGAAAGTTAACACAATGTGAAGTGATTAATTTTGGTAGCAAAAATGAGGAGGCAAGATAAACTTTTGCCATTTAATCTCTCCTGCCTTCCACCCCATCACAAAACCTTCCCTTTTGTTGTTTTCTCCCCTCCCTCTGTACTTGCTTAAAACCTGTTACTTCTCTAACATTTTCCAGTCCTGATGAAAGGTCACCGACCTGAAATGTTAACTTTCTTTCTCTCCCCACAGATGCTGCCTGACCTGAGTATTTCCAGTCTTTTCTGTTTTTATTTCAGACTTCCAGCATCTGCAGTATTTGGCTTTTGTATGAACTAAATTAGACAATTTTAAGGGGGTGCATACACAAATCTTTTACGGTGGCAGGACATGTTGAGAAGGCGGTTAAAAAAGCTTATGGGATCCTTAGCTTTATTAATAGAGGAATAGAGTATTAAAGCAAGGAAGTTATGGCAAACCTTTGTAAATCACTGGTTAGGCCTCAGCTGAAGTATTGCATTTAATTCTGGGCGCCACACTTTAGGAAGGACGCCTAGGCCTTGGAGAGGGTGCAGAAGAGATTTACTAGAATGGTACCAGTGATGAGGGACTTCAACTATGTGGAGAGACTGCAGAAGCTGGGGTTGTTCTCCTTAGAGCAGAGAAGGTTAAGAGGAGATTTGATAGAGGTGCTCAAAATCATGAATGGTTTGGATAGAGTGAATAAGGAGAAACTGTTTCCAGTGTAAAAAGGATCGGTAACCAGAGAACACAGATTTAAAGGTGATTGGCAAAAGAACTAGAGGCGACAGGAGGAAACTTTTTTTTTTTTTTTTTATATAAACACAGCGAGTTGTGATCTGGAATGCACTGCCTGAGGTGGTAGAAGCAGATTCAACAGTAACTTTCAAAAGGGAATTGAATATGTACTTGAAGGGAAAAAATTTACAGGGCTATGGGGAATAGGGCAGGGGAGTGTGACGAGTTGAATAGCTCGACCAAAGAGCAGGCACAGGCACGATGGGCCGAATGGCCTCTTTCTGTGCTGGATCATTCTATGATCCGATAAGAAGAAATGAGTAGCAATCAGAAAACTAAGTAATCAAACCCAGTAATTTATTTTGGAAGCTACCATTCACGGACCAGCAAGTCTCAACAGTGACCAAACTTCTCTCAATTTCTTCTTCACTCCAGCCAATATGTGCAACGAGAAATAATATTTATAGCACAATAAATGAAAGGACAATTTTATAAAAAGGCACTCAACTAATGCATAAAACTGGTCATTTCGCATCAAAAATGACTACCATAAGTTGCCCCTACGTAGGTTCGAGACTGGAGAGGAGGCCCGAAACTGAAGTTGAAAATTGCACCTGGGTCTTGGTTCTGCAGATTCTCATCTGGTGTGGAAATAGTGTGTGCAAGAGAGATGCATCATGGGATTCGTAGTTCCACAGAAACCAGGTGAAAACTACAATGCCCAGACTGTACCATATCCCACATCACATGATAACCGTGTAGAAAAGGAGCAGGGAGTTCTAGCCCGAGGAAAAATTTTGCTCCAGGGAGAGAGAAAGATGCATTGCAGGAGTTATAGTTTTCACTCTGCTCCTGGGAAACTGCATTACCCAGAGTGAATTATAATACCAAGCAAATAAAACAACAGACCTGAGTGGCAAAAAAGAAAACATTAAAATATTTTTCCCAGCTTTTTTTTTTATACAATGTCGTTAAATTAAAGTTCTGAGCTAAAGGTGTTGTTTAGAATAAGATTTTTTTTTGTGCAAAGCATTCAGTGCTGGCCTCCGATACTGCAGCCAGAGTCAGTCAGTCAATCCCAGACTATGACGACTGACCAACCGTTCAGAGGTCATTGGTGGCTTGACAGTGGGAAACTCTCCCTAGGCAATGCTGCACCAACAACATCCACCGCGGGAAGAAAATATATTTATCATGTAAATAAGTGAGAAAATAAAGTTCGGACGAGGAAGGAATGAACTAAAAAAATTAAGTACTTGCAGCTTAAGCAAATACAGCAGAGATTTTGGAGGGGAAAATTAAAATTATTTGCATCTTAGATATGTGGTAGGTAAATAATATTGCAAATATTTTACCTCATGTCAGTCATGTGATACATTACAAAAGTAAGTTGCTGTATTGCAATGATGACTGAACCTTTGTCATCTGGTCTCTCGTCTCATTGCTGCTTGTGGGAAACGGCATTACCCAGAGTGTGCACAAATTGGCCATCCGGTTTGCCAACAAAATAGTGACTAAACTTCAAAAAGTAATTCACTGGGATACCCAAAGTGATTCATCGCCAATAACATGACAGGCACTATATAAATTTATTTTCACAATCCTGGGCATCCTATCTGACTCAGAGCTGAGTTTCCGCGGAACCCCATATGCTTTCCATCACTAAGACTGTCGATTTCCACCTCTTTAACATTGCCAGTCTCTGACTTTGCCTTAGCCCATACGCTGCCAAAATGTTCACCCACGCCACCTCTAGACTCAATTGTTCCAATGCTCTCCATGCTAGCCTCCCATCTTCCACATTCCATAAACTTCAGCTCATCCAAAACTCTACTACCCGTATTCTACTACCCGTATCATATAGGCGTCAGCCATAGCTCAGCGGCAGCACATCCACACGAGTCAGAAGGTTGTGGGTTCAAGTCCCACTTCAGAGACTTGAGCACATAATCTCGGCCGGCACTTCAGTTCAGTACTGAGGGAGTGCTGCATCTTTTGGATGAGATATTGAGTCTGCCCTCAGGTGGATGTAAAAGATCCCATGGCACTGTTTCAACGAAGAGCAAAGGAGTTCTCCTCTGTGTCCGGGCCAATATTTATTCCTCAACCAACATCACTAAAACAGATTATCCAGTCATTATCTGATTGCTGTTTGTGGGATATTGTGTGTAACTTGTCTGCCATGTTTCCTATATTACAACAGCGACTACACTTCAAAAATACCTTTGACTGTGACGCAAGAAAACTACTAAGCACTTGGTTGGAGTATAAAACAAGGCTTTAATCAACTGTTTCACAACCATGAGTTTCTAGTTACATCACTAGTTCCTGGTTACAAAAACATCCTGAGCAAGCTGGGCCCACGCCCGAGTATTTATACTTTCCTTGGACGGCGCCACCAGCTGGCCGCCCAGTGTTCTCTCATAAGTCATTTCTACATGAATGGTAAGATTCATGACAGACTATAAATCACTTTGGGACGTGCCGAGGTTGTAAAAGGCACCATATAAATGCAAGTTTTTTCGATTTCTTTCTTCCAAGCCCCGCTCACCAGTCACTCCTGACCTACATTGGCTCCTGTTCCCTCAACGTCTGAAATTTTTAATTTTAATTCTCATCCCTTCATGACCTTGTCCCTCCATATTTCTGTAACCTCCTCTAGCCGCTGCGCCCTCCCCGCCCACCAAACCCGCTGTTGCTGCCTCTAGCCTTTTGTAGATCTTCCACTCCCTTCACCACACCACTGGTGGCTGTGCCTTCAGCAGCCGAGGCCACACTCAGGAATTCCCTCCCGACACCCCTCCAGCTCCCACTCCTTCTTTAAGGCCCTCTTTAAAACCCACCTCCTTGATCAAGCTTCTAGTCACCACCCAATATCTCCTTCTTTGACGGTGTCAATTTTGGTCCGATTACGCTCTGAGGTGTCTTAGGGAGTTTTTTCTACATTAAAGACGCTACAGTAATTGTTGTTTAGGCTGCAGCAGGATCATGATAAACATCAAACAAGTTCCAGACTAGTTGGGACTAATGCTGCAGAAGATTTACTGGTTTGTTCACATTTTCTGATTCCATTGCATTCTGCTCTATTACAGGATTACTATTGCTTATCCAAACTCAAGCAAATTTAACACACAAAGCATATTGGAAGCCCTCCAATCACTCAAAAAGGGGCTTCCCAAATGCATAGCGAAAAAGTTTAAGAACAAAAACAGTGAATTGAAACGCAGTCACTGTGAAAACATTAACAGTAAAACTTTCAACAGAAAATAGCTCCCTAATTCATGTGCAAAAACAAGAAAACAAACACATGGGCAGTGCCAGTGTGAAGACTGTGCTACTTTCACTTCGTGGGAGAGAATTCAACCACTAATTATACAAACCAGCTTCCTCACTTTATCCTATTTCTTTGTCATGTCTTACTGGACTTGTTATTTTAAAAAAGCGTAACAAATGATGCGCTTTGCGGCCATGAAGTAAAGCATTGCCCCGTGGCTTACAGGAATGACCCTGCAATTTTACATAAGCCTTTAGCTTTCGGCAAAGCGACGATGTTCTGGGTCGCTGGTTTTAAGGTTATAGCTCTCTGATGTAGTCAATATATTTGTATTTCATCTTCTACAATGCCACAAAAGGCTTAATATTACTACCCTGCAGATTTAAATCCATCAATTTCTGATCCAAAAGCAGCAACTGCAGTTGTAATATATTGCTTATAAAACTATTGGTAGCATATTGGTGGTTCTAAAAAAAAAAAGCTAAAAGGAATACTTCAGGAAAAGGCCCCACAATAAATCTTACCCAAAAGAATCAATCTGCAATCCTTTCCCCTCTCTTTCCTCCTACCCTTCTCCCCTACTTTTTTCCCCAATTGGTGTCGCTCCCCCTTCCTCCGAGAATGCTGCTCATTGGTTTCCAGAGTGTTTCTTTTAAAGTTTAGACCAGAAATGAAATAATGGTAAAATATAAAAAGACTTTGGTGTTAAAATACTGCTGTGACAGACACCAATGACGTACAGTATTAGGTTAAAAAAAGACTTATGTAATTGTAGAATAACTATTTACTTCGATCTCGAAGTTCTGACTGAGGCAGGGAATTCCATACCGACAGATCGAATAAGAAAAGGTATTATTGGTGGTCTGTTGTCATCCCTACCTTCAAGCTGAGAATCGCCAAAATGAATTCAGCTATTTACTACAAGCTCCAGGTATATTAGGTCAGTCTGCCAAGATGCAACACCCAGGCATCATCAAGTGAAAAAATCTCAAAGCGACATGATAATGGTTGAACTAGGCATCTGCACAAAACTAAAATGTGCAGCAATGTCAATTATACACAGGGTGGGCTTTGCATCTAACCAAAGTGACAGTGCATTTTCCAGCTTCCCACAGATGAAAGACTAGCAGATTGTGAGTGAGCTGCTTGCAGCATACAGGGTTTCAGTCGACACAGGTATGACAGATACTGGCCAACTACTTCTCAGCCTGGATGATAAAGCTCTTTTGCACTGTTAAGTTTTTAAAAAGTTGAATATACAATGATACAAAAATTTCTACCAAAGGAGGAAAACAGCTACACAGACTCGTTCAACAGCTGTAAGCTGTATCTGGTTCTCCATCAGTTAAACATCCAGAGGCAACACTTAATGCTCAAAAGTAGGTCTACGACCAGATCACCAAATTGACTGTGGTGTTCTGCTCATAACTCGTGAAATGGAAAATTGAGCTCTGAGCCAACACTAATGGAGATTTAATTTGTGTAACTAAACCAAATCCCCAGTGGGCACATCCAATGCAGCATCCCATGATGCCAGCAGGCTTATTGTCCTAATGACAGAACAACCTACAGAATTGTTCGAGATTGAAGCCCGATTACGTGCCAGAGTGCATGTGACTGAGTTAATGCGTCTCCCACATATGCAGTCCATCATGGAGAGAATGTGAATGTCCCACAGTCTTGAGAACAGCTGCCATGACAGAACTGCTCACAAGCCCATCTCCTTGGTGAATCAGTTGAATGGTCATCTTCAACTTTCTCCTAATAGTGAACCAATTCAAACCGTTTAGGTCTGGTGTTGGTTAACACTTGGTCAAGCAGCTCCAGACTGAATATCTACAGCAGTGTTGTCCAACTGGAAATCCAAATGTGGCAAATTGCAGTTTTGATTGGTAAATATAAATGATTCGACACGGTCGTTGGGTATGGTGCTCTCAGTGCATGCCTTTACCTGCATTTGTTGGAAAAATGGCAAAATGAAAAGCAGCTTTTTGATCACTGTGCACACTTTACATCCTTGGTTACTGCTTATTGGATAGCTGCTAAAATAGTGTGCAACACAGGTGAAAACGCCAGACTTCGGCAACATGGAAACACCAGCAACCTTGTATGGAGGAGGACACCGTTACCATGGTTAGCTGGACCAATCGCAATAACCACTCCAGGCCAGCAGAAGTAAGCAATCCCAACCAATAACAAGCAGCTCCCACAGGGTACATCATGGCAAAAGGAAAGCAGCATCCAACCGTGTCCTGGAAGAGCTAGTCTGGTATGTCTCATTGTGGAAATCAACAATCTCAGCAATTACTCCAAGGAAATCAAAGCACCTCTCTCAACTACTGTACAAAAACCTGGAAGCTGCATGTGCTGTGTCTGATAAATTCATACCAGAATTTCAAACTTTGGTGAAAGAGAAAGACTGTAAAGTTTTGAACTGGTAGCTGTTTGTTAAGTAAATATACACACCAAGTACATTTACCTGTATTGTGTGCAAGAGGCTTCCTACTAAGCTTAATGCACATGGTGCCATTCCACGCCTTTGGCTAGTGAGCAGTTTCTATTGGACAACACTGATTATGGCCATTCCTTACTCATGGTTGAACTTTCCTACATTACAACAGTGGTTACACTTCAAAAAAAAAAATTCTTAAATAACTGTAAAGCGCTTGTGACGTCCCGAGTTCATGAAAGACGCTATATAAATGCAGGTCTGTCTTTCTTTTAAAAGGTCTCATTGCAAATCTTTTGAGTCCATCACCATAATCTAAGTACACAGAACCTAAACAAAAAACGTGTAACAGGCCATGTGAACCAATCTGGAGGTCAGTCATATCATGGCATGTCAGAGAGGACATCCAAGTAGGAATGAGTCTGCATACAGTAAGATAGCACATTACAGCAAGAAAATTGCAAAGAGCAGGGCATGTGGCTGAAGATCTCCGAATGCTATGGAATGGGTCACAACCCCGAAATGACCATGTGGAACGTTATAGTTGAGTAGGTTGGTTAAGCCAGCAGCAGGAGACAATGATTCCAACATACTGCAGCACTTATGGCCACAGATGACAAGTGACTCGAGTATACATTCGAACTTTCTTGTCACAGTGTCATTAGTCTCGGAGACACACAGACCAGTAATGTCTCCGGTTTGATACCTGGTCTCTGCAGAGTAAACTGATCTCAGCCAATACCAGCAGTGGGGTTAGGCAAAGGGAAGGGAGAAAAAGGTCCAGAGTTAACTTCTCCTGATCTCTTTACAGTGACGCCTCCCTCCACAGGACTGTGCACATGCAGATGTCAGGCAAGGACAGGATTTAGCTCAGCTGCGATAGCCTCCAAAACTCGATGGCTTGCCAGTATTTACTGTTGAGGCTCACATATGAATAATGGGCAGTAGGGAAGGTACCAGAGAGTGAGCCTCACCTGTGGAACCATATCCTACCGTGGTAGTCAACATATTGAGAAGAAAAGGAGGGAAATAGAGAGAGAAAAAAAAAAAACTCATCTTCAACTTGGACTGCAAAGCAATGTGAAAAACCTGGAGCCTCCCTGGTCAAATGGTACCTATAGCAGTCTTAAGGCCTAAAATAAAGATCCTTAGCGGACGAAAGAAAGTTACCTCCCTATTGGCGGTACCACTTGACCTTCTTGTGCAGTCTGCTATACCTATGCATTTGATAACATAAGGCCGACAGTACCGCTGATGGTGTTTATTTTCTTACTGGTTCCTTGCAACTTCTTGTACGAAGTCTACCCTAATCCAATAGGTCCTTATCGCCCCACCCTTGAAATAGTAAAAGCAGACTATGCAATGGGTTTGAATCTTTCATATAGTGCGTGGGATAGCGGTTAAAACTCTGTTGGTATTACCTGAAGCTTGCTAAAGTGTCATGTATTTGGCTCCCCACAGAAAGGGTTCATGAAAAAAAGCACTCCAGGACTTACTGCGTAGGTCTAGTAGAAAGCCCAAGATTTTCGCTGACGTATATCTGCAAACAGAACAGAGCCGACTGCAGTCCACAATAGATGATTATAATAATTTATAATTCACCATCTTATCTGCACCAAAGTCTGGACTGAAGAACTGATCTTGCTTGTTTATGAATAAGTCCAATTTACTTGGTTGGAAATCCATAGCAATTTTCAAGTACTCTGCCCCAGTTATTTAACTTTTTTAATTCCTTTTTTGGTAGTATATTCCTTGAATGGGGATTTTCCCAACTAAATTTACACCTGGAATATCATGCGGGATATTAGCCGCAGGCTGTATAAGCACAGGGCTTACAGTAGTCACAGCAAACCTTTCTGGCCAGTGTGACCCAAGCTTTATCATATGTCCAGGCGGAAAGTCAGAGAGACAGGGGAGATTTTTTAAAAATGGTTGAATCCAACATGTTTTGAATGGAGTCTCTTGTATGTTCAGAGTAGTCTGGAAAATAAAGCAAGGGAATTATAGTGAAAGAAAATGTGACTAGGTTCATGAACAGTGTCAGCTGTGGCTCAGTGGGTAGCACACTCTCCTCAGAGTCCGAAGGTTGTGGGTTCAAATCCCACTCCAGGGACTTGAGCACATAAAGCTAGGCTGACACTCCAGTGCAGTGCTGAGGGAGCGCGCTGCACTGTCGGAGGTGCCGTCTTTCGGATGAGATGTTAAACCGAGGTCCCGTCTGCTCTCTCAGGTGGACGTAAAAGATCCCATGGCACTATTTCGAAGAGGAGCAGGGAAGTTATCCCCAGTGTCCTGGCCAATATTTATCCCTCAACCAACATAACAAAAACAGATTATCTGATTATCACCACATTGGTGTTTGTGGGACCTTTCTGTGTGCAAATTGGCTGCCGTGTTTCCCACATTACAACAGTGACTCCCCTTCAAAAGTACTTGATTGGCTGTAAAGCGCTTTGAGATGTCCGGTGAATTGCGCTATATAAATGCAAGTCTTTCTTTCTCTTAACAATGGTACAGGGAGGGGAGATTGAGAGAGAAGTTTTAAGTCCCTCTCCAGTGATGTTGTAAGGAGGTAAATAACTCTTATCACCAGACAATACCAATGACTCTCAAGCCTAAGGAAGGTACCATTGGTCCATGGTGATTCAAGTGGCACTCAAACAACCAAGTATTTTGCCTGAAGCCAAGGTAAAGTTTGAGTGTATAAATGAAAGAAGATATCTCCGTCAACACTTACAGCGCAATTGGAATTGTTTTAATAAATCCTACTATGTGCTAGGACAGAGTTAAAATAATAGAGGAAGACTTCCAGCTATTCCCCAAGAGAGTTAAGAAGCAGCTTCCTCAGTTGGATTTACTTGCTATAATATCAATACCTCAGTTTCAATAAAGACAAAAATCTTGATGAGAATTGAAGTGCTAGAAACTGCATCAGTGCACATCAACGGCTGTGGAATTGGCAAAGTCTTTACCAGTGAAGCGCTGAAAACTTTGAAACCTCGTTTACTTTGGAAGTCCCAACATTTGTCACATCAGTTTCAAGGCTCTGTACCGGGCCCAAGTATTTTTTAATCTGTGCAACAAGAAGGTTGCGCAGTGGTGCAAATCATGCCAATTCTACAACAAAGACAGGTGACGTGGGTGTGTGTCGCTGGAAAGGATCTGTGGCATTCAATAAAGCAGGTGTTGGCATCAATCGATACTAAGTTTGACTGAGAATATCCAAGGTAAGGCCAAGTTAAACAGGTAAACAAACACGTGGGAAACACCCGCCAGCCAAAGTAAAGGTGTCAACAACTTAAAACCAAAACTTACCGACGAGCCTACATTTAAAGTCCAAAAGATAAGGGGAATGTATACATCCGGGCAACAACAAAACAAAACACAAAATTGCTACCAGGAACATGAGAAAGGAAAAGACAAGTCAGGACAATGCCTTATTTTTATACGAATGGGAAAAGAGCAACTGATGGCAGTACGGTCAAATTCCGACTGGGGCACAGCCCGGCTGTTTCGCCTCTGGAACCATGACAGCTTCCAAATTTAACCATCGAGTTGACAGAATCAGGAACAAAAGGAACTCCCTGTAACTGGCCTTGAATATTTGATATTGTGAGATAGTACTAATTTTAAAAATGGTATTTGCAAAACCGATTCACAAATAATAAGGCTTTCAAAAATTATTCCAACGTCTAAGAGTTTTACACAGAGCTCTGAAAGCATTGATTTTTAAGGAAAATACCTGAATACTGTAATATGCGTGAGAAAAGTTTGCACGAATAATCGGAGTCTTTTATTCTTTTAAGTATAAAACCCTAACCTCATTCACTCGGCCCCAACTGTGCAGCAAAGCTCAGAGCGAAAGTTCCCGACTATCCTATGGTTATGGATTATTGCCCAAAATATGCAGTTAATGGGGCATTTGTTTCTAGTCACTGGCGCCCAGGACCAGATGGTGAAACTGAGCCCCCGCCCTTATTATAAAAGTAACTTGTTCTATACATCGAATTAAAAACAGCCGCCATTCTTCTCAAAACATCTATAATGGACCAAGGAGGAGGGACTTCAGTTATGAGGAGGTTGGAAAAATTAGGACTGTTCTCCTTGGAACAGAGGAGGTTAAGAGGTGACCTAATAGAGGTTTTCAGGATGATGGGAGGTTTTAAAAAGAGTAGGTAGAGAAAAACTATTCACACTGGCGAGTGGGTCAGTAACTAGCTGTCAGATTCAAAATCAGTGACAAATTAGAGGGGAAATGGAGAGAATGTTTTTTCACTCAGAGTTGTCGGGATCTGCAACGCGCTGAAAAGGTAATGGAAGCCAATTCCATAAATAATTTTCAAGGGGGGTTGGACAGGTACTTGAGGATGTGGAACTTCCAGGGTTACGCACAAAAAGCGAGGATGTGGGACTAAGCGTGACTGCTCTTTCAAAGAGCCGGCACAGGCGCGATGGGCCAAATGGCCTCCTTCTGCGCTGAAGGTTTCTATGAACTACATACAGGCAAGTTTCATCATTTGCACAAATTTAGACGAATAAAGACTGCCTGACTGTCGTCATCTTTCTCTTCTACTAAAGGCAAAAAAGTATTTAACTTAAATTACAATGGCGGGTTTGGCAGCGAACAAAGTTAATTGAACTTTTTGTTCACCATGGTCATCGCACTATATTTGCGCCACAAAATGCTGGAACGTCGGCCCGGTAATGGCGCAGTGATGTCAATGTCGCATCAGGGACCACGTGAATGTCATGCTCAATGGCTTATTCTCCTTAACCAATGAAAGAAAAGCATAAAGAAACATAACTAACGAAGAAAATAGGGTGAATTAGAGTCGGACAAAATAAAGTGGGGCAGTAAAAGTAATAAAGAGAAGGAAAGAGAGAGACTGGATTGAGAGAGAAAAAAAAAGACAGAAATGAATGGGAAAAATTAAAAAGAACAAGCAGAAAAAGTGGACATTGTAACCCAGTTGTGTTTGTGAATTGTTGCATTGGTCCTTGAGAAGTCAACGGGCAGTTGTGCGAAATGTGCAAACATTCTTGAAACGTATAGAAGCCGCAGCCCGGTCCATCAGGAACTGTGGAAAACCCAGTGGGTATGCCACTCTACTGCTTTCATAGGAACTGGACAAGAAAAGACCATGATCCATCGAGTTCACCTTCTACGGTCCTGGTAGTCGTATAACGCAATGATAATGGAGTTGTTGACTTATGGCAATCAATCGCTATCAATAAGTCTACAACAGACCCAGAAATGACACAAGGAAAACTCCAGTGGTGGAAAGCTTTGAGAACCATCAGTCCAAAGTCACCTGTTGCTCCCAAGCATGCTACACTTACTATGTCATAAGAACTTAAGAAATAGGAGCTGGAGTAGGCCATTTGGCTCTTCGAGCCTGCTCCGCCATTCAACAAGATCATGGCTGATTATCTACCTCAACTCCACCTTCCCACACTATCCCCATATATCCCTTAATTCCCTTTGTTCCCAAAAAATTATCGAATATACTCAACAACTGAGGATCCATAGCTCTTTGGGGTAGAGAATTGCAAAGATTCACAACCCTTTGAATGAAGAAATTTCTCATCTCATCTCAGTCTGTGACCCTGTGTTCCAGATTCCCCAGCCAGGGGAAACATTTTCCCAGCATTAACCCTGTCAAGCCCTGTAAGAATTTTATATGTTTCAATTAGATCACCTCTCATTCTTCTAAACTCTAAGGGATATAGGCCTAGTCTACTCAATCTCTCCTCATCCCAGGAACCAGGCTAGTGAACCTTCACTGCACTCCCTGTAAGACAAGTATATCTTTCCTTAGGTAAGGAGACCAGCACTGTGCACAGTACACCAGGTGTGGCCTCACCAATGCCCTGTGTAATTGTAGTAAGACTTCTTCACTCTTAGACTCTAATCCCTTTGTAACAAAAGCTAACATACAATTTGCTTTTCTAATTGCTTGCTGTTAACTTTCCTAATTACTTGCATGTTAACTTCGTGATTCATGTACAAGGATACCCAGGTCCCTCTGAGTGCAAACATTTCCCAGTCTCTCACCCTTCAAAAATATTCTGCTCTTTGTTTTTTCTACCAAAGTGGATTAACTTCATACTACCCCACATTGTATTCTATTTGTCATGTTCTTGCCCACTCAACCTGTCTATATCTCTCTGTAGCATCTTTGCTTCCTCCTCACAGCTTACTTTCCCACCTAACTTTGTATCAGCAGCAAACTTGGATACGTTGCACTCGGTCCCTTCATCTAAGTCATTAATATAGATTGTGAATAGCTGAGGCCCAAGCACTGATCCTTGCGGTACGCCGCTAGTTACAGCCTGCCAACCTGAAAAAGTCCCGTTTATTCCTACTCTCCGTTTGCTGTCCATTAACCAATCCTCAATCCATGCCAATATATTGCCCCCAATACCATGAGTCCTAATTTGTGCAATAACCTCTTGTGTGGCACCTTATCGAATGCTATTTGAAAATCCAAATACACTACATCCACTGGTTCCCCCTTATCCATCCTACTAGTTACATCTTCAAAAAACTCTAACAGATTTGTCAAACACGACTTCCCTTTCATAAAAGCATGTTGACTCTGCCAATCATATGATTTTCGAAGTGCCCTGTTACCACGTCCCTAATAGAAGATTCTGGCACTTTGCCTACTACTGATGTCAGGCTAACTGGCCTATAGTTCCCCGTTTTTTTTCTCTTCCTCCTTTCTTAAATAGCAGGTTTATGTTTGCTACCTTCCAATCGATGGGGCTTGTTCTAGACTCTAGGGAATTCTGGAAGATTAATAGTGCATCCACTATCTCTGCAGCGACCTCTTTTAAAACCCGAGGATGCAGGTCGTCAAGTCCAGGGGATTTGTCGCCACTTAGTCCCATTAATTTCTCCAGTACTATGTCTTTACTTATATTGATTTCTTTAAGTTCCTCATTCTCTCTTGACCCTTGGTTCCCCATTATTTCCGGAATGTTTTTTGTGTCTTCTACTGTGAAGACAGATACAAAGTATTTGTTTAATGTCTCTGCCATTTCCTTATTGCCCATTATAATCTCTCTTGTCTCTGCCTCTAATAGGCCCACATTTACTTTCACTAATCTCTTCTGACTTACATACCTTTCGAAACGTTTACAATCTGTTTTTATGTCTCTTGCGAATTTACTCATTCTTTTTTCTCTTTCAATATCAATTTCTTCGTCCTCCTTTGCTTAATTCTAAAATCCTCAGGCTTACTACTCTTTCTGGCAACATTATAAACCTCTTCCTTTGATCTAATACTGTCTTTAACTTCTCGTTAGCCACGATTGGACCACTTTTCCTGTGGAGTATTTGTGCCTTAAAGGAATGTATATGTTATAAATTATGTATTATTTCTTTAAAAGCTAGCCATTGCTTTTCTATCGTCATACCTTTTAATGTAGTTTCCCAATCTACCTTAGCCAATTTGTCCCTCATACCTACATAGTTTGCTTTGTTAAGATTGAAGACCCTAGTTTTGGATTTAACTAAATCACTTTCAAACTCAATAAAAAATTCCATCATATTGTGGTCACTCTTCCCTAAAGACCCCTTTACTACAAGGTTATTAATTAACCCTTTCTCATTGCACAATACTAGATCTAAAATAGCCTGTTCCCTAGTTGGTTCCTCAACATACTGATGTCTCAAATTACTCGTATACTGCATCCCAAAATATTACTTTCTGGAAAAAAAATCTGATTTGCATTTCTGAGTGTCGAAACACGCTTGCATCCTGAAAATGATTGCCTTCCGACACTAACGGGAGTGTGCATGGCAAGACTGGCACAAAAGACTACCAAGACAGATAAAAGTTGTTTTTTTTTAAATAAAAGCTTTAGGAATAACTCACTACCTACTGAAGTGAGCCTCCTCAGCTTCGTTGATCCCTTCATGGCCCTCTAAGGTACAGTGTCACATCAGGACCATACATCATGATAGTAACATGGTCCTCAACAATATTAATTACCAGCCCTAATTGGCTGCAGCGGAAATCATTCATAATGTCATAAATCCAGCAATTTCTCAATTGTCATTAAATTTAAGGCAAGAAGGGACTTTTATAAGCTTTGGTGTGCTTAACAGCGGATATAGTATACAATACACATACAAAAGGTTCAGCACTATACACGCAACATAATTTCTACTAGTTGACATCCCGTGGGGTTGCTTATGAATATTTGTTTAGGGCTGTTAGCATTGTCTGTTGTTGGTTCAGAGCACGCAATGATTGGGTGTGGTGAACTTGCTCTTCCCTGGGTTAATCTCTCGGTCTCAATTTTCCTGCTCCCTTTGAGAGTTTTTTCCTCGTCATCTTTCCCTGCCCCTCCTCCCCAGCCCCCGCACCCCACCGCTGCGATTTCTCCTGGACCGGTTGCTATGCTATTCTGCTTTCCATTTTATTCCCTTACCGTGCATGTCAAAAAAAAAAATTAATAAACTCAGTTGGGAATGTGTTCCTGAAGTATTTTTTTCAAAACTTCATTAAAAAAAGCTGTTTGTCGCAAGTACAGGAAACTGTTTTTTATCCGGCACCGGCGTGCTGCCGGTTTATCAAAAAGTCTGGATTACAGAGAGGTATACTTACCAAGGTACGAGAGCCCTGTACACGGCCACAGGTCCAGGCGTCCCTGTTGCATAGCAACAGGTGCAAGAACCCCGGTTACACAGCCACAGATCCAGGAACGGCCACTAATATGAAGTAAAACTTACTCGAACCTACTCCTGAATTTTGCCGGTTAACAGAGATTTCCGGTTATTTAGGTGCCGGTAAATCGAGAGTTTCCTGTATACACAAATGTTTGGATAAAAAAAAAACTTAACACTAATTCTTTATTTGTCTTATACAAGACAGTTTTAGCCGTTATGTGGATTTTTTTTTTTTTTTTTTTTAAATGGCCGTATTTTTCAGTCAGCAACAAACCAAAGGCATTTGTCACTGGCCCTGAAGAAAGCTTCCCACAAAGATCTCGCAATCTCTGCAGCGAGTAGGGTTGTGAAGGGGTGGAAAGTTTCCGGTAAATTTCCAGAAATTTTCCACGGGAAGTTTAGCTTGGGAATTTTGCCCAAAAAAGCACATGCTAGCATAATAATTTTTTTTGCATTTCTTTCATTTTTTTTCCCCCCCAGTTACTCTCATAAAATTACTAACAGAGATGGAATCTTATATTGATTACGGAATTTCTTAATCAATATATGTTTATCTTCTTACTTGGCGAGAAGTTCGGCTTTTCCGACGTTCAGTTGAGATCAGTGTAAGATAATGGGGAATCCCTAACGCAAGCTGCTGCGACATCAACAAGCTGTCTCAGCAGCCAATCACGATGCAGAATTCTCAGACAGGGAACCAGGAAGTGAAGAAGCTTCTTTTATTCTGATTGTTTAAAAATGTTAGAGAGCAAAACAAAGATTGGGGCTCTCACATGGGGAAAAGGTAAACCTGAAATAACTTTTTTTTTTAAGTTTCTGAAAAGTTGTAATTTTTATTAATAATGGAGAAATTTTACACTCCACAAATTAAAATCAGTTTTTCAAGGCCATAAAGTTTGTTTAGCAGTCAATACACTGTTAATACAGCATATTGACTGCTAAACTTGCAGAATGGGCATATAATGGAAAATTAAGTTCAACACAGATAAATGTGAGGTATTACATTTTGGTAGGAAGAAAAGGGAGGTAACATTACTTGGAGGGTGAGAGTCTAGGTGGGGTAGAGGAACAAAGGGATCTCGGAGTACAAATACACAAGTCATTAAAAGTTGCGACGCAGGTAAGTAAGGAGTGTGATGGAATATTCTCCACTTGCCTGGATGAGTGCAGCTGCAGCAACATTCAAGAAGCTCGACACCATCCAGGACAAAGCAGCCCGCTTGATTGGCACCCCATCCACCACCCTAAACATTCACTCCCTCCACCACCGACGTACCGTGGCTGCAGTGTGCACCCTCTATTTTTCTATGTTTCTTTAAAAGGCATCAAGGGGTATGGGGAGAAAGCGGGAATATGGTTTTGAGATAGAGGATCAGCCATGATCATATTGAATGGTGGAGCAGACTCGAAGGGCCAAATACCTACTCCTGCTCATATTTTTTTTTCTCTCTGTTTCTACAAGATGCACTGCAGCACCTCCCAAACCTGTGACCTCTTCCACCTAGAAGGGCAAAGGGCAGCAGGGGCATGGGAACACCACCACCTCCACGCTCCCCTCCAAGTCACACACCATCCTGACTTGGAAGTATATCGCCAATCCTTCATCGTCGCTGGGTCAAAATCCTGGAACTCCCTACCTAACACCACTGTGGGAGCACCTTCACCACACGGACTGCAGCAGTTCAGGACTGCAGCAGTTCAAGGCGGCAGCTCACCACCACCTTCTCAAAGGCAATTAGGGATGGGCAATAAATGCTGGCCTTGCCAGCGACGCCCACATCGCATAAACAAATAAAAAGGTTAGCAAGGCCATAAAAAAGCAAACCAAGCACTCGGGTTTATTTCTAGAGGGATAGAATTGAAAAGTAGGGAAGTTATGCTAAACCTGTATCAAACCTTGGTTAGACCACCCTTTGAGTACTGCGTACAGTTCTTTTCGCCATATTATAAATGATATAGAGGCACTGGAGAGGGTACAGAGAAGATTTACAAGGATGACACCAGAAATGCGAGGGTATACACATCAGGAAAGGATGAACAGGCTGGGTCTCTTTTCTCTTGAAAAAAGGCTGAGGGGTGACCTAATTGAGGTCTATAAAATTATGAAAGGTTTTGATAGAGTGGAGAGAGAGATCGGGGAGAGCATAACTAGAGGCCATCAATATAAGATGGTCACCAAGAAATCCAATAGGGAATTCAGAAGGAACTTCTTTACCCAGAGAGTGGTGAGAATGTGGAACTCGCTACCACAGGAAGTGGTTGAGGCGAATAGTATAGTTGCATTTAAGGGGAGGCTAGACAAGCATATGAGGGAGAAGAGAATAGAGGGTTATGCTGATAGAGGTAGATGAGGAAAGATGGGAGGAGGCTCGAGTAGAGCATAAACGCCGGCATGGACTGGTTGGGCCGAATGGCCTGTTACTGTGCCGTATATCCGATGTAATATCCCAGTTACACCTATGCCGACAAGGTCTAACTTTTAATGGGGTATTTAACAGCGATAGTACCGTGGAAAAGCCCAAGTTCTCGTCCGTTACACCGATTTCCCCGATTACCGGCTATGGGGCAACAGCGCAGCCAGTGTCGGAGCAGTGAATGACTGGCCGCAACTTCAGGATTTCCGCATTAGGCTGCGCATGCACTAAATCCTGAAGTTGCGGACAGTTTCAAAGGGGCAAGAACAACAAACGCTGTTCGTTCACTGTTACTACCCACCACAAATTCCGGGCCATTAGGCTAGACAGTATTGTGTGCCTCAAAATGTTGTGTTCCCATTCCGTGGCACAACCACCACTTAGCAGCACGCAAGCAATGGGGCGCAGATCCCATCTCTTCATCTACTGGTGCAACTACTAGCAACGTACAGGAAACTCTTGTTTAAACGGCACCTAAATATCCAGAATTCTCTACTAACCAGCAAAATTCATACTCCGAAAACACCTCAATAACCGGAAATGTTGCCGAGTCCGAGTCGGTCAGTGGGGGTAGTTCTCCAAACTGCCACTACTCGGCTTCTTGGCACTGTCGGAAGTCCGAACACCTCAATAACAGGAGTCTGACTCTTTGTTTGTTAAAAATAGCCTCGGTAGATAACCCTCGCCGTTATCCGGAATTTTTCATCAACCGGCACCATCCCGGTGCCGGATACCAGAGAGTTTCCTGTACATAGGCACACACACACATACACTTCTCCCTACCATCCTCCCCAGCAGCAGGTGTACAGTACAAACATGGCTCCTGTGGTACTGGTATAGCTTTCCTAGTTTTAAGGAATCAGTCTGTAAAGTGACACCATTGCCACAGGAGTCATGCTCAAGTCAACAGAGTAAAAAATCAGCGGGGGGGGGGGGGGGGAAAAGAGTAGGCCATTGCCAGTTCACTTAAATATCTGTCTAAACTGCCAAGCCTGTAAACCCCCGAGCCTGCTTCAGTCCATTACAATTTCAAATGTACTGCATTACAAGTTTCTGGAACTAAAAGTAGTGGCCTTAAGGGGTTTTAATCATCAGTTCTTTTAAAATTAAAACAGAATATAAAAGCTCACAAATACTGAACACTATCTGGAAGCATGTACTGTACATCCAAGTAAATAAGATCCCACATTTCCTCTGGATTGTAAGTATTTTGTAAGATAAAGTTTCCTCATTTAAAATACCAAAACTAATTGCTCTCTGTTTGCAAAGTACATGTTGTCCTCATCAGACTTACCAATTAGCCGACCATGGTTTTGGCGCAAGCATTAAAAAAAACACAAGTACTCTAATTCAAACAGTTCACTGGGCTCATCTGATGGGCAAACAAGTGAACAATTAAAATCACACAGCATATAGGTGCAGTGAAGCAGCCACAAACAAGGAAATGTGGGCTTAAATCCCAGCTTCCAATGAAACCCAGATGGTGAGTGAATAATCCCAAATGGGTCATCAGGCTTACCACAGAGACATTTTGCCTTGGTGCCAGGAGAGAGCCACAGGGTTCCACTTTGAGCCACACTGAAGCACTCCCACCAGATGGCCAGTAACAGTGGTAGATGCGGAAATTTAGGTCATCAGACAAACACTGCATCAGGCGACGTTCCACAGGCGAGAAACCAGAATAGAATACAAGAAATAATATATATATTTTTTTTAAACAAGCAAAACGTCTACAACTTAAAAGTACCCGAGCATAATAATACTTTAGATTTTTCTTTGGTTTTTATTAGGTGGGATACTGGGCACAACTGGAAGCAGAGACACGTCTTATGAATTTAAAATAACAACAGAAAAAGCTGGAAAAGCTCAGCAGGCCAGGCAACATCCGTGGGGAGAGAAACAGAGTCAACGTTTCAGGTCGAAACCCTTCTTCAGAAGAAGGTTCTGAAGCTTAGTACTTTGTACTTCCCAATTTTGTAGACGTGGCAACTGCAGGATATTTAGAAGTCATCCATTTACTAACAGCTCAGATGAAACGTGGAATATCAGTTCATTTTTCCTGCAGAGCCATGCTGAAAAGTGGCTTCGAGCATTTGCAGTTCTTCCCTCCTGCGGGGTGGCTTCGGCATCCTTGTGAGAGAAGACAGGCAAAAAAAGACATGGCCAGTGTCAACTGGTTACTTCCCAAGCTACCTCAAGCCCATCCAGCTGCTCTCCCTCCCATAAATTAAATGCGCGTTTCAGGCGACCGAGCTGCATCAAGACTCCACCTTATATTGCTGAAAAATGGTCCTACAAAGTTTTAAACTTCAGCGCAAGCCTATCAGTACAAACAGGCTGTTTGTTTGCGGAGATGCACTTGCTTTTCAAAAGGGTAATTTTGCACTGAACTGGAGCAGGCACTGTCAGCCGAGATCCATAAAGCCAGTGCATCATTGGTGAGGATGCTTAGCAGACGCTTTTTTGTCTACTACAATGGCAGAAAAGTGAAGTTGATTTTAATACTGCTACCACTGATTTATAAACATTTCCTAACAAGTTTGATTATGTTTAGCTCATTTACTCATCATATTTACAGAAGCTAACCAGGAGATGAATCAGCCTATTCTTTTAGTTGAGTGCACCCCCCCACCCCCATTTCCTACTACAAATGGGGTTCAAGTAGATATCTGGCTTGCGGAGAGAGAAATAACTGGAGAAGAAAAAGAGACTACACAATTGCTTCAGTTTGTTTTGTCCCAAATATGCCAGCTCCTCAAACAAATCCAAAATACCATTCCCAGCTTAATGCAAAGACATCTCGGCCTAGAAATTGGGTATAGCCCCGCTTGAGGCGCTAGAACTGGCGGTGCGCAAAGTTTATAGCCAGACGAAACTTATCGCTGCCTGGCGAGATATTGGGTTGCATCGCCCCCAAAGGGGATTGAGGCACGAATTCAGCCGTTGCACGGTGCTCCCAAGGCGCAAAAGTTCAGGCGCTACTCAATATCGACGTGGACGGGCGCAGCGCATGTGATCTCAATTACGGGAAACCACGAGACTTCCAGGCGCCGGCCGGCTCTTAAAGGGGTGGGTCAGTCAGCCTGAGCTGCCACACCCAACGCCCTGTAGGCCTCAGAATCGGCGCTCGCCCTTCTCTGGCGTTAGAAACTTGGTGAGCATGGAGAAGGTTAGACAGAGAGCAGAGCGCTTCAGCACCGAACCAGTTGGTGGCTGCAGTTGAGCGCCGTCGAGATGTCCTGTATCCGGACAATGGCAAGAGGCCGAATCAGAAGGCTTACCGACGATCTTGGAGGGAGGTTGCTGTGAGGGTCAACTCCAGCAGCATGGCGACCAGGACCCCTGTTCAGTGCAGGAAGAAATTCAACGACCTCACACGGATCGTTAGGGCGAGTGATGGTTTAGCAAACTTCTGATTCCCTCTATCTGCAGCTGACTTCGGGCACCCTGTTGCCATGATGCCCCAATGGCCATCTGTCAGCAAGCACCCATGGCCCTTTCTGGGCACACACATGGACAGATGTCTCAAGGCCTCATGTAAGGGCTCTTTCACCATGGGGGGCATGCGATGATCTCTCAAGGCCTCATGTAACACAACTTCCCCTTCTTTCCTCTCCAGGCCAAGCTGGCGGCCAGGCGAAGGGACCACTTTCAAACCGGTGGCGGGTCTCCACAAGTGGTCCCTCTCACGGATCTGGAGGAGAGAGTGCACCAGATTCTTGGAGGACGTCTGTCTGGTCCTGTGACCACTGCATCTGCCGACCCCATTTCCGACAGCGAGGGTAAGACTCTCACCTTTTTCACCTGTTGCCTTCCACTTGTTCTCTCCGCCAGCATGCTTCCTCAGTATGCAGCCATGTCAGAGCCTTTCCGCAAACCTGTCCTTTTGCTAAAGCCACTCTTCCACCTCCCTGCTTCCAGATGAATCAGCACCAACTCGGGCTCAGCGCACTGAAGCTGCCAGTGTCAGTGCCACCGGAGGCGAGGAGGAGGAATCCGGACCAGCCGTTGCAGAATCCGGGGAGCGGACACATCTACAGACTGGGGATAGTAGTCCCCTGGAGGGGAGGGGGGGGGCTCTGAGGATGAACCAGTTGCCAGAACAAGCGGCATGCAGCAACATAAGGGGGATAGGCAAGTTCGGCCACCGTCTCCCCGGAGGACAAGGCAGGTAGTTATGACTGCTGCTCAGAGTGCAGAGGAGGCGCGTCGCCTGGGTGAAATGAGCAAACAGGCCCGGCTCAGACACACGGAGCTGATGGCTGCAGTGGAGAAGATGCCTCAGTCAATAGATACATTGGCTAAAAGTATGTTGGACTTCGGGGCAACAATGGACAGGTCTATCCAGGGCTTCGGGCCAACAATGGAGAGGACTGTCCAGGGCTTTGAGGCCGCTATGGAAAGGACTGTTCAGGGCTTCGGACAATCCCTGGAAAGGTCTGTCCAGGGCTTGTCTGAGGCAGTGGCGCGGTCGGCACCTGCCTTGTCCGAAGCAATGGAAAGAACTGTCCAGGGCTTCTCCGAAGCACTGGCACCTGGCACACAGGTCCTCACTGTTGCCACGCAGTCACTTGCTGGGCTCCTCCACAGCCAGATTGACGCAACGCGATCTCTCGCTGCAGCCACCCTCTCTGCATCAGATAGGATCACCCCGGGCCCTTCCACTCCCGTACAAGGCCAGGAATCAGTGGAGCATGCGATTGTGGCGGATGAGCCGAGCCGGTCCCCTCAGATAGCCAGTGTGTCGTCCGACCATGGTGCAGGTGTCCTCTCGCGGCAGGAGACCATTGCACATGCCAGCGCTGGGACGTCTGCAGTGCAGCTGCCACCACCTGCAGGGCGCACTGCTTCCAGCCATGGTCACATCAAGCATCCTGCGTCCGCACCCTCCAAGCCCAGAGGTCGGCCAGGCCGTCCTTCAGGGGCTTCTGCGCTTCCAGACAGTCAGGAGGCGTCCCCCAGCCTTGAGCCCGCCACAGGGGTCCAATTACGTAGGAGCAGCAGGGAGGGAAGGGGCCGGCCGCGAAAGAGAAGTCGTTCTCCCTCAAGGGGCCAGTTGTAGAGGGAGGTGCTGAGACGTTTCTTTGTCCAAATTCAAGGACACCCTCACCTGTTGTAATATTTGCAGAAGTTTTGTTGAGTTTTGCGGCTTCGCCGAAGAGTTCACAGTTATTTTGTTAGTTATGGCTTCTGTTGACATGACGTTGTTTTGCTGTAATGAAAGACTTTTGTGACAATAAACAGAAGTTTCAATGTGGCATGGTGCACGTGACTACTTTCAGTGATGCTGGCAGAGGCCATCAAACATCCAAAGTGCGCAGGAGTTAAGACTCTCATCATTCCGCCAGAGGGGTCTCGAAACGAGTCCTAATGAGCCGCTGACGTATGGCCCTTCCACTTTCAGGAGCCCTTCCATCTTCCTCCACCTGCTCTTCCTCCTCCGCCACCTGCTCTGCTGATCATTGAGGGACAGCTGGAATTGGCTAGGTGCGTCGAATCGCCAAGTTGTGGAGCATGCAGCAGACGACGACGTGTCCCACTTGCTCCGGCGAGTACTGCAGGGATCCCCCCGAATGTTCCAGATATCGGAAACGCTTTTTGAGAACACCAATAGTGTGCTGTTCACTGTGCCTGGTCGCCTGATGGCCGCTGTTGATCAGCTCTTCTGCTGAGGTGTCGGCCACACGGAGTGTTGTCATCAGCCATGGGCAGAGAGGATAGCCCTTGTCCCCAGTAAGCCAGCCTCGTGTTCGAGCCAGCCCCTCAAAAAGGTAACAAACTGAGGTCAACCGCAGGATAAAGGCATCGTGGTTGCACCCTGGGAAATGCGCGTTGACTGCCATGATGATTTGGCGGTGGGCACAGACCAGCTGCACGTTGAGGGAGTGGAACCCCTTGCGGTTGCGGAAGTCCTAAGGATGCTGGCATGGCGCCCTCAAAGCCACGTGTGTGCTGCAGTCGCCCCCTACACCATGGGGAAGTCCACAATAGAAGCGATACCCTGCGCGCGCTCCGCCTGCTTGTGCAGGGTCAGAGGGAAGGTGATGAATTGACGCCTTCGCCTATAAAGGGCATCTGTAACTTGCCGGATGCAACAGTGGACTGCAACCTGAGCGATAGTCGCAATGTCCCCAATGGCTGACTGAAAGGATCCGTTGGCATAAAAATGGAGGCCATCAGTCAGTTTAGCGATCACGGACAGAGAGGTCCTGCACCGTTCACGTGGCTGCAGATCCTCAGCAAGCAGGTGGCACAGATCAGTAACAATGTCCCTCCCGAATCGGAGCCTTCGCAAACACTGCTCCTCCGACATGTCAAGGCTTGACACCTGCTGCCTAAAGACCCTCGCAGCATACCGTCGGATTGGCCGACCTCCATTGCCCCTCCTCCTTCTGGCCAATCCCAGCCCTCTCTCCCGCCGTCTCTCTGCCCCTTCACAGTGTTCGGCCATGAGGCCGTCGCCCTCCAAAGCAGCTCCCATTCCGATGCCAGTTGGTCAAAAGGCTGTTAGATGTCGTGCTCAAACTGCTCCAGACAGGTTTGAAAGTCCCAAGTACTGTAATGCTAAATTCCCAAAACTCTGCTCCACAGTAGCTCGCCAACTCTCTCCAGCAACGATCGCAATGAGCAGGCCAAGTGGCTGAAGCTCCTGCACTAGAGCTGTCCCCTTTAAATAGCGCCCCCCTACTCCGAGAAGGGCCTGCTAGCGCTCCCTCGAACTGTCACTAATAGCGCTAGGTGTTAAGGCTCCGGGCGCCACCCAATATGCGCTCAGACGCTCCTAAAAGGCGTTGCACACTGAAATGACGTCATGATCTGCTTGCGCTCGCAAACACTTAGCGCAGGCGTTAAATGTATAGTCAATATGCGATTTGTCGCTATCTTCATAGCGACCGCCCCAACATAGGGTATCGCCCCAATTCTAGGTCTCTTTAGGCGCTCAACCGCACCGGCGCTACCAACCGAATTTCTAAGCCCTCGTTTCCTCAACTACAGGAAACTCTCTTTTAACCGGCAAAATTCAGGAGTAGGTTCAGGTAAGTTTTACTGTATATTAGTGGCCGTGTAACCGGGGCTCCTGGATCTGTGGCCGTGTAACCGGGACTCCTGCACAAGTGCCACGTAACTGGGGCTCCTGCACCTGTGGCCGTGTACGGGGCTCTCGTACCTTGGTAAGTATACCTTTCTGTAATCCGGACTTTTTGATCAACCGGCACCACGCCGGTCCCAGATTTTAAAAAAAGTTTCCTGTATTAAGTTCACTAAAACCGACTGTATACGTCAACACCATGTCACAGCACTGGAGTGTTGGAGAACTACACCGTGGGTATTACTTGAAACATTGTATCGACCTTTTGAGTCCGAAATGTTTTAATTTAGAAAATATACCAAGCATTCATCTTTTTATAGAGGCTATCTGATTGGAGGATAAATTCACTAAATTAGAGGGTCATCTGAATACACAGGATGTTTAAGCTGCAGCTTCTTCCAACTCCTCAAGCTGGAGGCCTATAAAACAGCTCCACAAGCTCCCCCTACAGAGGGAGCACCTGCCAAGCTCATACAAAAGAGAAAATGGGAATGCACCAACACAAGAATAGCAACTCAACCCAATGAACTCTTCAGACATAGTATGAACATCCTTGTGTACCCCCACCCAGCTATCTCTTCCGCCGCCCCACTCTCCAGGCCAAAACGGATCCTGAAACATCTAACACTAGTACCTCAATATTCAGTTACGTTGACAGCTTACTGCGACAATGCATGACACTACAAATACTGTGTAGATAAAACGTAGTGTAACTTCATCAATATGTAAATGAGTGTCTTTTTTTTTTAATGTTAGTTATTGCCGAGGGAAGCTCAGAAATCAATCCAAAGCTTTATTGTGTGCCTCTTCGTGGCTACTGCAGTGCTCCCGTGACCGGGGCTTGAAAGCAGAGCAAGCAATGAAGTCTGGTGAAGCACAGGACGTGCCAGGTGACACACCAGGATATCGTGCCACAGCCACTGTAGTGTATGTACTTTGCAGAAGGAACTATATTCTGCAGCCCCTGTATACTGCAGTACCAGTAGTGACCACCCCTGTATATAGGCCTGTGTAGTAACATTTGCACAGTAGTTCCAGGTGGTCTCCATTCAGTAAAGACTTGTTATAACCAACTCCTGCCGTCCGTGTCTCAATTATACACGGACATAATACTGGCGACGAGCAGATAGAACTTACCTACAGTCTGCACCACCTCATGGGGATCCATCCCTGAAGCGAAGTTATCAGCGGTCGAGGCCAGAAGGAAGAAAGAAACAGAAGAAACGGGCGTCGACCGTGGGCATCCGCCTCTGAGTCAGCGGAGTTGAAGATTTGCAGGAGAGGCTGTCGAGAGCGGGGCTTGGTTATCCTGTCGATGGTGCTTCAGCTAATCGGGCTGGTGGCAGGTAGTACACTGATCCTTCCTGGGCTGCGGCGGTCTAGAGCTCGAGCGGGTGGCTTTGCAACGGGGCCGAGCAGCGTTGTTGGGAAGAGGAGAGAGAGAGAAAGAGGGTGGAGCACACAGGGCGCGGCCGGTGCTACGAAGCCGGGCAGCGTACAGACCCGAGAAGAGGGAAGCAAGAGTCCCGCAGGGTTGTTCCGACGACGGGGAAATAATAAAAATTAAACGCGCAGAAAGCCGCGAGGAGCTGCAGTTTGCCACAGGAACCGCGGAGAGCGGCGTTAGCAGCAGCACGGGGGGAAGTGCGTGAAGACCATAGGGCGTCGCCATCAAGGCATAAAACGCCAGCAACAGCGCTAGCAACAGCGGAGAAGACAGAAAGCGCGGGAGGCGCCATCTTAGATTTCCAAGATGCCGAAGACTGGCAATATCACTGCCTTCGATAATGCAATAGAAGACTGGACCACGTATATGGAAAGAGTCGAGGTATATTGCGAGGCAAGCGAAGTAGCCGGTGAGAAAAAGGCATCGGTACTGCTAAACTTAATGGGCGCAAGAACGTACGGCCTATTGCGGGACCTGATTACTCCAGCCAAACCAAAGGCAAAGAGTTTTAATGAAATTGTTGCTATCCTACAGGAACACCTAAATCCTACACCGCTGCTGATAGCAGAAAGAATTAAATTCCACAGGAGAAATCAGCATAAAGATGAGAGCAATGCTGATTGCCTTATGGAACTACGCAAGCTATCAAAGCAGTGCCAGTTCGGAGCAGGACTGGCAGATACCTTACGGGACAAATTTGTCTGTGGACTCCTGAGTGAAGGAACCCAGAAGAGGTTACTCTCAGAGAAAGAGCTGATGCTAGATAAGGCTTTCAGCGTGGCAGTATCGTACGAAGCAGCAGCAAGGGGAGCTGCAGAAATACGGCACCCACGAAATGACACGGGGATTTGCAAAATGTTATCGCTGCGGCAGAACAAACCATGGCCAGAAGGACTGCTGGTCCAAGGACAAAATATGCAGGCAATGCGGAAAGATGGGACACATTGCACGAGTGTGCAGGTCTGGGAAGAAGACCAACGACAACAAAAAGGCTACTAAGGAACCGTACAGGAAAGTACAAAAGATGACGGACAGTAGTTCTGAAAACCAGATGAGCGATAGTGAATCCAGGAACAAGAGACTAAGCTGTCTCAAACTTCACAACGTAATCGCAAAAGAGGATCACCGAACCATTTGGGTCACCCTCACGATAGCAGGGTCCCAAGTCAAAATGGAATTGGATACAGGATCAGCTCTAACCGTCATGAATCGACGAGACTACGAGCGGCTATTCTCACACATACCCTTGAAAGAGACATCCATTGTCTTGACGACGTATACGGGGCAAAAAGTATACCCCAGATGAAAAATAAGGGTGCCTGTCGAATACAACGGCAAGGAAATACAGAAATTGTATCTGTACATACTGCAAGATGGTGGACCACAGTTATTGGGACGTGAATGGATCAGAAAGATAAGTTTAGACTGGCACTCCATTCAGGCACTGACGGTGGCTGGTAAAAAGGATGACGACGTCACTCCTGGACGATTGTCAACAATCTTAGCTAACGCCAAAGAGGTATTTCAACAAGAACTGGGAACTCTTAAAGGCATAACTGCCTCGATAAAAATAGAAGAGAATGCAATTCCCAAGTTTTTCAAAGCAAGACCAGTACCGTATGCAATTCGCCCAGCCGTCGAGGCAGAGCTGGAGAATGCAGGCGTGTTATCTAAGGTAGACTGGAGCGAGTGGGCGACACCCATCGTTCCCGTCATGAAGAAAACGTGAAACAATAAGTCTGAGGAGCCAAGGAAGGTTCGCATCTGTGGGGACTTCAAGGTAACAGTGAACCCAGTCCTTCACACAGTACAATATCCTCTTCCAAGGATAGAAGATATCTTCGCCTCACTATCTGGAGGGAAGCGTTTTACAAAAATTGACCTAGCACAAGCGTATTTGCAGATGGAGGTTGAAGAATCCTCTAGGAAGTATCTCACGATAAGCACTCACAAAGGTCTTTACCAGTATAATCGACTGGTATTCGGAGTAGCATCAGCTCCGGCGATATGGCAAAGAGCGATGGAACAAGTCCTGCAAGGAATTTCGGGGATTCAGTGTTACTTGGACGACATCCTAGTGACAGGTGAAGATGACAGTGATCACCTTGCCAACCTAGAGCAGGTGCTCACTAGACTATGTGAACATGGGCTACAGGCCAATCGCCCCAAGTGCGAGTTTTTTAAGAAACAGATATCGTATTGTGGCCACGTGATTGATGGAGGGGTTACATAAGTCCCCTGACAAAGTTGAAGCGGTAGTTAAGGCTCCAGCGCCTGAAAATGTATCGCAACTGAGGTCATTCCTCGGATTGCTGAATTACTACCATAAGTTTTTGCCGAATTTGTCCACAATTCTGCACCCACTGAACGCCCTACTACAAACGGGAGTAGCATGGAAATGGAGCGATGAATGTAAGCGGGCTTTTCAGAAGAGTAAGGACCTAATCACTTCAAGAGAAGTATTGGCTCACTACAACCCATCACTACCGATAAGACTGGCGTGTGATGCATCTCCCTACGGCATTGGGGCGGTACTGTCACATAGATTCCTTGATGGTTCAGAGAGGCCGATAGCTTTTGCGTCACGCTCGTTAACTTCAGCCAAGCGTAACTGCACCCAGATTGACAGAGAGGCCCTCAGCCTGGTGTGGGGGGGGGGGGGGGTGGTGAAGAAGTTCAATCACTACCTGCACGGTCAGAAATTTACTCTACTTATTGATCATCAACCTCTTGTCTCCATTTTCAACCCTCAGAAGGGCGTACCGATAATGACAGCACAACGGCTACAGAGGTGGTCCCTTTTCCTAGGGGCACACCAATATGACATCGAGTACAAAGGAACTAAACAGCATGGGAATGCTGATGGATTGTCGCGCCTACCGTTGCCGACGGTGGAAGAACTTCTTGCAGTGCTCCGACAATGGACCACAGTTTGTGTCTGAAGAGTTCCGGAGGTTCTTAAAGAACAATGGTGTTAAGCATTGCACATCTGCCCCATGTCATCCAGCCACTAATGGATTGGCCGAGAGGTTCGTTCAAACATTCAAGAAGGCTATCAAGGCAATGTGTAATGAAGATATACCCCTACAACACAAGGTGGATAACTTCTTGTTTGCCTACCGGAATGCGACACATGCGGTTACCAACCAAACTCCAGCCATGATGTTCTTCAATCAAAGACTACGATGCCACTTGGATTTGGTTAAGCCAAACATCAGAAGAGATGTGGAGAACAGGCAGTTTCAGAATATGAATGAAAGGCCGACCAGGAGTTTTAAGATAGGTCAACCAGTTTTGGCCCGGGACTACCGCACAGAGAAATGGCAGCCAGGAACGATCTGTACACGGCAAGGACCTCTAATGTATACCGTGGACGTTGGAGAGAGCATTGTAAGACGCCATGCTGACCAGATTCTAGAGTCACTGGGAAACGTCAACTCCACACCACGATCTGATACACCTGGCGATGAAACCGAAGTACCAATTGCATCTACCTCAGAATCGGTGATATTGGAAGCAGACGAACCAAACAACGACATTGATCCCGACTCAACTTTGCCAGAAGAACCTGATACCCCAAAGAGGCGTTATCCAGACAGAATCAGGAAGCCTCCTCAAAGACTGAACTTATAATTGCTTAACTTCAACTAATGTATCTAGCAACTGTAATTGTAAATATGTTATTTCATTGTTAATCGAATGTTATGTACTGTTTAGCTAAAAGGGGAGGAATTGTAGTGTATGTACTTTGCAGAAGGAACTATATTCTGCAGCCCCTGTATACTGCAGTACCAGTAGTGACCACCCCTGTATATAAGCCTGTGTAGTAACATTTGCATAGTAGTTCCAGGTTGTCTCCATTCAGTAAAGACCTGTTATAACCAACTCCTGTCGTCCGTGTCTCAATTCTACACGGACATAATAGCCACCAGTAGCCCTGGTGCTCAAGTGACCCTGCCTTGTATCAACATAGATGGTGAATGTTAGCAGGGGGCAAGGACATCCAAACCTGCTCATGTGGTCACTCATTATACACATACTGCAGTTCCAGAATGGGGTCACTGGTCAACAGTCAAGAGCAGGAATCCTGAATGATTTCCTTGATCCACTCCACCCCTCCTTGGGTCAGGGACACTGAAGTACTGTACCTCCAAAGTCACTCCAGCGAGCTCATTACTGAATTCATACTCTTGGTCTATACAGTGCAATACCACATCACACCATCTATCCACTGAGCCACGAGGAGACCCATGCAAAACCTAATTTAAATTTCGGTGTAAAACATTACTCCTTAAAGGGTTAACAAACTGGGAAAATTAGAATCAAAACTTTACATTTTCTTAAAATAAACGATTGCACAAGTCAGGAGCTCGCTTTAAAAAATTAACTTCTAAATTCAAAACAATTCAGTTTGGATTGGACGACCTGCCATTTTTAATTTATGGATTGATTACTGTCACCTATCTTAGTTAATCAAAACAAAGTCTGAATTTATTTATTCGGCTCCACAGAAATTACATTCAGGTTAAGACGACCCCAACTGAATGGTTGAACGCAAAACACACACACTTTAACACATTGAATTTTACAAGGGGCTATGCAGGAAATTCTTCACAATAACTGGTCTAACAAGTGCTGAATTTCAATTTCCATGACAGCAACTCTTCTGGTCAAGTGGTGGACATGTTTAACACCAATGAAATAGGATAATAACATTCCCTTTTGTATTTGACTATTTTCTGCTTCAAGTGTGAAACAATTGCAGAAAAATTAGAAAGAGTATAATGACTTTATATTGGGACTCGTACTGTAAACCCATAACACACAAAGTGCTAATGCAAGCCAGTCGCCCTTTACACAACTCCTCATCTGCTCACTCAGCTCACTCACTTACAATGGAACAAGCTACCACTTGGTGAGAATGAACAGGTATCATTAATTCATCAACAAAATTGCATTTTATTTTGAATGCATTGGATACGGTTTGACCCCAAGTGATAAAAGTGCCAAAGGTATTCTATGCAATGCTGTCACAAGCATTATGAGAAGTCACGAATTTCAAGTCAAAACAGTTACATTTGCAAAAATGCACAACTACGACTAGATGTACCATTAAAACCTGGATTGTTGCAAGGCTGGTGAAAAGCAATCACGATTAGAAAGCTTAGAAACTGGAATTAGAACTCCTCTACACTCTGGTGCGCTACTGAGCCATGTAGACCCAGAGGCTGCCAGCTTTAACCGCTGATCATAAAATCATAGAATAGTACAGCACAGAAGGAGGCCACTTACATAAGAACTAAGAGTAGGCCATTTGGCCCCTCGAGCCTGCTCTGCCATAACCCTCGACTCCCTTATTGTTCAAAAATCTGTCTACAGTATCTCCACCTTAAATATATTCAATGACTCCGCCTCCACAGTTCTCTGGGGGTAGAGAATTCCAAAGATTCACGGCCCGAGAGAAAAAATTCCTCATCTCCGTTTATTCTGAAACTATGCCCCCTAGTTCTAGATTCCCCCACTAGAGGGAACGTCCTTCCTGCATCTACCCTGTCGAGCCCCCTCAGAATCTTATACATTTTAATAAGATCACCTCTCATACTCCAATGAGTAGAGGCCCAATCTGCTCAACCTTTCTTCATAAGACAACCCCTTCATCTCAGGAATTAACCTCGTGAACCTTCTCTGAACTGCCTCCAATGCAAGTATATCCTTCCTTAAATAAGGAGACCAAAACTGTACGCAGTACTCTAGGTGTGGTCTCACCAATGCCCTGTACAGTTGTAGCAAGACTTCCCTACTTTTATACTCCATCCCCCTTGCAATAAAGGCCAATATTCCATTTGCCTTCCGAATTACTTGCTGCACCATTTAGCCCATCGAGTCTGCGCTGGTTCTTTCGAAGAGCAATCCAGTTAGTCCCACTCCCCCGCCACTCTTTTCCCCATATCCCTGCAATCTTTGCTCGAAGTGGTTATCCAATTTCCTTTTGAAGGTTACTACTGAATCTGCCTCCACCACCCTTTCAGGCAGTGCATTTCAAATCCTCACCACTTGCTGCATAAAAAAGTTTTTCCTCATGTCACCTCTGGTTCTTTTGCCAATCACTTTAAATCTCTGCCCTCTGGTTATCGACCCTTCAGCCATTGGAAATGGTTTCTCTTTATTTACTCTATCTAAACCCTTCATGATTTTAAACACCTCTATCAAATCTCCTCTTAGCCTTCTCTGCTCCAAGGAGAACAACCCCAGCTTCTCCAGTCTATCCATGTAACTGTTGTAATCCCTCATCCCTGGAACCATTCCAGTAAATCTCTTCTGTATCCTCTCCAAAGCCTTCATGTCCTTCCTAAAGTGTGGTGCCCAGAATTGGACACAATACTCCAGCTGGGGCCGAACTAGTGTTTTATTTAAGTTTAGTATAACTTGCTGGCTTTTGTACTCTGCCTCTCTTTCTATTGTCCAGGATCCCATATGCTTTATTAACTGCTTTGTTCACCTGTCCTGCCACCTTCAAAGATTTGCACAGGAGCACGCCCAGGTCTCTCTGTTCTTGCACCCCCTTTAAAATTGTACCATTTACCATGTACAGGAAACTCTTGTTTAAACGGCACCTAAATATCCGGAATTCTCTATTAACCGGCAAAATTCTCACTCCGAAAACACCTCAATAACCAGCAATGTTGCCGAGTCCGAGTCGCCCATGGTGGCAGTACTGCCACTACTCGGCTTCTTGGCGCTGTCGGAAGCTGGAACACCTCAATACCCCTGTAACAGGAGTCTGACTCTCCCACGCTGCAGGTAATCTCTTCTGATCCACCATTTTACAGGGGTACTGTGTGTCTCCCATGCTGCTGGTAGTCATTGCATTGCATTGCATTACCCTCAACTGGCAGTACTGTACTTAATCAAGCACCTTCCACCATCCATTCTGTAGGCGAGTACCCAATTACTGTATACTGCACATTTCTTGATTTTTTTTATTTTTCTTTGTTAAAAATAGCCTCGGAAGATAACCCTCAGTCATACGGAATTTTTGATCAACCAGCAACACGCCGGTCCTGTCGGTGCCAGATACCAAAGAGTTTCCTGTATTGTCTCTCCACATTCTTCCTACCAAAAATGCATCCCCTCACACTTTTCTGCGTTGAATTTCATCTGCCATGTGTCCGCCTATTCCACCAGCCTGTCTATGTCCTCTTTAAGTCTATGACTATCTTCCTCACTGTTTACTACACTTCCAAGTTTCGTGTCATCGGCAAATTTCAAAATTGTGACAAGCCATTAATGTATATCAAAAACAGCAGTGGTCCTGGCACTGAACCATGGGGAACTCCACTGTATACATTCCTCCAGTCTGAAAAACAGCCATTCACCACAACTCTCTGTTCTCTATCCTTTAGCCAATTTTGTATCCACGCTGCTGCCCGCTTTAACCTATGGGTTTCAATTTTGCAAACAAGCTTAATACGTGGTACTTCATCAAACGCCTTTTGAAAGTCCCTAAAACAACATCAACTGCACTGCCCTCATCCACCCTCTATTACCTCATCAAAAAACTCAAGTGAGTCAAACAGGATTTGCCCTTAACAAATCAATGCTGGCTCTCCTTTATCAGTCCATGCTTGTCCAAGTGGCTGTTAATTTTCTCTGAATTATTGTTTGTAAAAACTCCCCCACCACCGACGTTAAACTGACTGGCGTGTAATTGCCAGGTTTATCCTGCTCCCCTTTTTTGAACATGGGTGTAACATTTGCAATCCTCCAGTCCTCTGGCACCAGCCCTGTATCTAAGGAGGATTGGAAGATTGTGGCCAGAGCCTCCGCAATTTCCACCTTACTTCCCTCAGCAATCTCGGATGCTTCCCATCCAGACGGGGTGACTTATCCACTTTAAGTACTTCCAATCTTATTAGTATCTCCTCTTTATCTATTGTTATTATCTCATCCAGTATCCCAACAACCTCCTTGTTTACCATAGCTTTGGCAGTATCTTCTTCCTTGGTAAACACTGATGCAAAGTACTCATTTAGTACCTCAGCTATGCCTTCTGCCTCCACCAATAGATCTGCATTTTGGTCACTAACCGGCCCCACTGTTCCTCTGGCAAACCTTTTACTGTTAGTATGCCGATAGAAGACCTCTGGATTCCCTTTTATGTTAGCCGCCAATCTATTCTCGTACTGTCTCTTTGCCCCTCTTATCTTGATCTGTGTTAAATTGACTAATCTGAGTTAACTCGATCACCACCAGCGGTTTTGGCGTCTCTTGGTTATGGATGGAGCAGAAAAAGGAAAACGAAAATCAGCCAGGGTCTCCGCTGCGGGTCACTATCCTGTTAACCCACTGTGTGTGTGTGATCATCAGCTGACAACATAACCGAGCTCAATTGTCATGCCCGTCACAGTTAAATAACCTGCTAACAACAACATCAACTTGCATTTATATAGCACCTTTAACGGAGTAAAATGACCCAAAGCACTTCACAGGAGCGTTATCAAACAAATTGCGACACCGAGCCACATGATACTCACTGTCTCGACTCACATGGGAAGAATGATACCAGTGGGATGTCAGCATTCATGAAATCGTACCTCGCAAGTTAGCACCTTCAGAAGGGAAGGAAGAAAAGGAAAGAAAACTGTGGGAGAAATTGGACACGGCCTTTGATGGGACCAAATACTGTGTCCAATTTTTCCCCATAGTTTCGCTCCTTCCTCAGTGCAAGTCTGACTTTTAAATAGGTGAATAATGATTTCTTATAATGGGCAGATATAGCTCAAGAACACTAAAGTTTTAGATTCACAGATGTAGTTCCTGCCTCAGATGAAATTGGAAAGATTAAAGGATCCCTTTACCTTCACAGTACACCATCAGCATAGGACATTTCCTTTGCGCACAATCGTAAAACATTCTTAGCGTACAGGAATCATTACTACTGGGGTATAGGAACATTTGAAGAGTGAAAACAGAATACTGGACTTCCAGTCAATAATCCAGCCTCAAGTGACATTTACAGGGAACTTTTACTAATTATAGCCGCTATATGGAATATGTCACAATAGCACTCTACTTCCAGAGGTTTAGAATAGGCATTTTATTTATGGGTCAACTGATCTCAGCGGTCATACCTGAATCCAGCAAAGACAAAAGCCCAGTTTATTCCTTCAACCCTACAGCCAAAACTGAACAAGGCGTCTCACTCCGCCACAATTTAGATTTTTTTTTTTTTTAAAGGCTCAAGTGATTTCAGATGAGTTCAAGCCATTTTTCTGGTATTTATACAAAGGCCCACTTATTAATATAACTTTGGCTCAGATAACGAGTCTATATACAGTATTGTACAAACTCAGTTACAGTTATCTATCTCTTTCAATTGTATTGCTAGGGGTCCACAAACAAACAACTAAACCGGTATGCATTTTAATAACTTAATCCTGATTACTCCACATTAGTGTGAAATAATGAATGTTCAGGTCACCATTTTAATAATTGTCATAGAGTTATACAGCACAGAAAGAGGCCCTTCAGCCCATCGCATCCGCGATCAGGCCCTGTCTAATCTAATCCCATTTTCCAGCATTTGTTCCGTAGCCTTGTATGCTATGGCATTTCAAGTGCTCATCCAAATGCTTCTTGAATGTTGTGAGGGTTCCTGCCTCTACCACCCTTTCAGGCAGTGAGTTCCTGATTCCAACCACCCTCTGGGTGAAAAAGTTCTTCCTCAAATCCCCTCTAAACCTCCTGCCCCTTACCTTGAATCTATGCCCCCTTGTTATTGACCCCTCTACTAAGGGAAAAAGTTCCTTTCTATCTACCCTATCTATGCCACTCATACTTTTGTACACCTCAATCAGGTCCCCCCCTCAGCCTTCTCTGCTCTAAGGAAAACAACCCCAGCCTGTCCAATCTCTCTTCATAGCTGAAGCGCTCCAGCCCAGGTAACATCCTGGTGAATCTCCTCTGCACCCTCTCCAAAGCAATCACATCCTTCCTATAGTGTGGCGACCAGAACTGCACACAGTATTCCAGCTGTGGCCTAACCAGCGTTTTGTACAGCTCCATCATAACCTCCCTGCTCTTATATTCTATGCCTCGGCTAATGAAGGCAAGTATCCCATATGCCTTTTTAACCACCTTATCCACCTGTTCTGCTGCCTTCAGGGATCTATGTACATGCACACCAAGGTCCCTCTGATCCTCTGTCTTTCCTAGGGTCTTACCATTCATTGTGTATTCCCTTGCCTTGTTAGTCCCTCCAAAATGCATCACCTCACACTTTTCAGGGTTAAATTCCATTTGCCACTGTTCCGCCCATCTGACCAACCCATCTATATCATCCTGCAGACTGAGGCTACCCTCCTCGCTATTTACCACCCCACCAATTTTCGTGTCATCTGCGAACTTACTGATCATATTGTATCATATTAAGTACAATTTTTTACAGCTTGGTGGTCTACTGGCGAATCCAGTAAATCTGAGAATAGGTAGAGAGAGAGAGTTTTACTTCAGTTTTACATTTATGCACTGAGCTTCCTCTTTCAATAGCCTGGAGATGTTTCAGTCCCGCAACTTAACCACTTCATATATACATAGAAAATTAAATGAATCTTAATTACACATCACTTTAAAACTTGCCTAAACAAATGCTTTGATTGTGCGTCATTTTTAAAACGTTATCACTACAGTAGTGAATTAAAGACTTCAACACATCTAATTTGCTTTCATTTCAAGTCATTGAGCTAAATATTCATACCAGCAACATTATCCAGATGATCATAGAAGCATTTGATGCAAAAACTGCCGAATAAATTTAATGCCTCATATTCCCGAGGGAGATTGCCACAGTCGCAACCAGTGGCACTGAGTTAGAGAAGCATCCAACGATACAATATGAGCAACAAAGCGCTATATCCTTGTTTCAAAAAACAAACGACAACTAAAGTAATCACCGCGGAGATCCAATATAACTATTACATATTGGCAAATACACCTGCAATCTTGCTTTAAAAGTAAAAACTGCAATGTAAAAATCAATGATGTACAATTATATAGGAGTACATAGAATTATATAGCAGCGAAACAGGCCAGTCAGCCCAATAGGTCTATGGTCCACACGAGCCTCCTCCCACCTTACCTCATCTCACCCCATCAACACATCCTTCTATTCCTTTCTCCCTCATGTACTTATTCAGCTTCCCCTTAAATGTATCTACGCTACCGCCTCAGCCACTGCATGTGGTAGCGTGTTCCACATGCTTACCACTTTTGGTGAAAGAAATTTCTCCTGAATTCCTTATTGGATTTAACAGTGACTATCTCTTATTTATGGCCCCTAGTTTTGGACTCGACCTCAAGTTGAAAGATCTGCTCTAAAAATCTGAACAGTTTTGACAGGGTAGACGTAAACACCTCTATCAGATCAACTCTCAGTCTTCTCTTTTCTAGAGAAAGAGAGTCTCAGCCTGTTCAGCCTCTCTCAACCTTCTCTGTTCTGCTATCACCTTAGTAAATCTTTTTTGGCATTTTTTTCCAGCAAGAGACTAGAACTGTGCACAGTACTCCAAGTGTGGTCTAACCAAGGTTCGACACAAGTTTAACATAACTTCACTGCTTTTGCATTCTATTCCTCTAGAAATGAACCCGTGTTATTTGCACTTTTTATGGCTTTCTTAAATCACTAAAAGTAGGAATCCAGGTTGTGTATCTGTACCCAGAGATCCCTTTGCATCGCTACCTCATTTAGACTCTTATTATCCAAGCAGTATGGGGCCTCCTTATTCCTCCTACCAAAATGCACCACCTCACATTTATCTATATTGAAATTCATTTGCCAGTCTGGGCCATTCTAGGAACACAGGCTAAGGAGTAGGCCATTCAGCCCCTCAAACTTGTTCCACCATTAAATTGGACCATGGCAGATTGGACCATTCTGCAAATCTGTTGAAGTCTTCTTGTATTTTGTCGCAGTCTTCCTCAGTATTAACTATACTCCCCAATTTGGTGCTGTCCACAAATTTTAATATTTAATTTCCAATTCCCGAGCCCAAATCGTTTATATAAATGGTGAACAATAATGGTCCCGGCACCAATCCCTGTGGAACACTACTTCCCACCGTCCACTGGTCTGAGTAACTACCTTTAACCCCCTACTCTACCCACCCTATGGTGGCATAGTGGTTCGTGCTGTTGCCTCACAGCGCCAGGGACCCGGGTTCGAATCTGGCCTCGGGTGACTGTCTGCGTGGAGTTTGCGCATTCTCCCCGTGTTTGCGTGGGTTTCCTCCGGGTGCTCCGGTTTCCTCCCACAGTCCAAAGATGTGCGGGTTAGGTTGATTGGCTATGATAAATTGACCCTTAGTGTTAGGGGGATTAAATATGTGGGGTTACGGGGATAGGGTGGGATATGTGTTGGTATAGGGGTTACGGGGATCGGGTGGGATATGTGTCGGTGCAGGCTCGATGGGCTGAAATGGCCTCTATCTGCACTGTGGGGTTTCTGTGATTTCTGTGATTCTTTCTTTTCTGTTTTGTCCAGTTTGCTATCCATTCTGCTACTTGTCCCGATTCCACATGCTGTGCCTTAAGGAAGACCTTTTGAAAGTCCATGTATTTACATCCATTGTATTACCCTGGTCTACACTTTGTTACTTCTTCAAAGAATTCAATAAAGTTGGTCAAACATGATCTTCCCTTTTGAAATCCATGCTGACTTTTTTTTTTAATTATATTTTTGGTTGCTAGATTTTATTGAATGACACCATGGAGTAAAGATTCCAATATCTTTCCCCATCATCGACATTGAGCTAACTGGTCTATATTCCCAGGAATGCAAATTTAATCCAGCAAACTGGTTGGCTTAATTTGGCAGGCTGAGCCCATCTGAAAGCTTCAATACTGTTCGGCAATCTCTGTTGTAAATAAATGTAATTTAGGATTGATTTTCTCACAAAGCTATCAGTACAGGGATACTGAACATTTTTTCTACTTCAAAAACAGCGTCAGGATCAAGCGCAGTTTAAATGCACAGTAAAGCTTCCCCTACTTGACCTAGTACTTTAGTATTGTAAACCTACTGCTTTAAAACACTATCTCCCACACAAACTGTCTCTATGACTTCTGAGCAAGGCTGCCAAATCTTTGTGCTCTGGTCTTGGGAACTAGGAACTGGGCTGAGACTGGCAAAACCAAATTTATGTAGAATCTTTGGAAGTAGTGGAGAGATTTCATCCCATTGACCAGGACGAGTTTCACACCCCAGTCTCAGAAGTGAGGGAGCAGTCTGTCTGTTGTCATCTAGTTCCTGGAACAGTCACACTCTTTAGTGACTGGTATAGTAGCACAGCTAGTGACCATTCTATAATTAAATACAAAATCGGTTCTGCTTGTATAAATGTAGGTGTGCACAGTACTTTCACATTCTGGGGTCAATGTGCAAAACGCACGATTCCCACCAACAATATATAAATCAATATATATCGTATATATAGAATATATAAGTGAGAAATGTCAATGAGAAAGCTAACTTGTAAGTCACTCTTATTGCCAATTAAAGCTGAACCTGGCCAGGTCTTTGATATTTCAGGATTTCCGCTGCCAAAACCACCAACCCACAAATCAGCTTAAAGAGTAGCCAATATTTTTTTTTAAGAAGACAAATATCGAGGATAGCGTTGACACTCGTAAAATCTTAATTGATATTTCCATTATTCCCCCCCCCTCATCTTTTTAAATTTATTTTGCCAGAGTAACTTGTTGCACAGGAGAACCTTAGTACAGCATCGAAATGCAAGCTAGCATGGAGGAAAGTGCCTTACCAGAGGATGCAACTCAGTCTGAAAAAACATTAACCCGAAGAGTCGGTTTGGCAGAGGGAAGCTGTGGAAAGGGCAAGAGGAGGGGAGGGACAGAGCGAGAGGGGAGGTGGTGAATATCAAACCCAAGTTTGGGCTACTTACTTTGGGCAGTTCCCGGAGCTGGTTGGCGTCGAGCAGCAGTTCCTCTAGGCTCCGGCTGTAACGATAAATCTCGTCAGGGACGGCGAGGAGTGAGCAGTGTCTCTTGTCGACGGCCTCGACGTGCCGGTTGCACCGCCACAGAGGAATGCAGTTGAACATGGCTCGGGGTTCCCGGGGACGGAGTGCCAGTGGAACGCTCCCGGGGCTCGAGGTTCCAAATGGAACGCTCTCGGGGGTCGAGGTTCCAAATGGAACGCTCCCGGAGCTCGAGGTTCCAGGGGGACGGGGCTCAAGGTTCCAAATGGAACGCTCCCGGAGCTCGAGGTTCCAGGGGGACGGGGCTCAAGGTTCCAAATGGAACGCTCCCGGAGCTCGAGGTTCCAGGGGGACGGAGCTCGAGGTTCCAGGGGGACGGGGCTCAAGGTTCCAAATGGAACGCTCCCGGAGCTCGAGGTTCCAAATGGAACGCTCTCGGGGCTCGAGGTTCCAAATGGAACGCTCTCCGTACTCAACGTTCTCGTTCCAGAACCCGGCCGCCTCCAACCTTCTGCCGGCACCCGCAGCAAAGGAAAGAAAAGAAACTGTACATGAATTTAAAAGATGTATATTTAAATAAGTAAGTGTAAAACCCCAGGCTAGCTTCACTGCTGCTCTTCTGCTTCCTTCTGTTTGCTGGCCGTTTAAACCGTGGTAGCCCAGTTGGAAGAAGTTTGTATCAGGTAAAGCTGTCAAGTCTTTTTTTCCCCTTTTTCCCCCCCTGTCCTACATGTCTCCTTTTTTTCTCTTTCTTTTTCGGTCTCCTTCACAATTTCCTCTCTTTCCAGTTCCTGAACCGGAACCCACACTCCCTCCTTCCAGCTGACGTCAACATTCCCAGCGGCCCATGTGAGTGGGGAAGATTGGAAATAATGAAGCTGGGGAGCTGCTGTGTTGTTGGGCGCTCGGAGCGCTGTTCGGTGCTGGAGTGAGCGACCAATCACTCGGTGTTGCAGATCAGATCAGCCCAGGCTGCTGGGAAAGAGCTCCGCAATGAACACCGTCTGCCTCCAATTTCACAGACCTCCCACTGCCTGTGTGTGTGTGTTGTTTTTTTTTGGTCGGCGTTATAATATTGCCAGATTTTAACCAGCTCACGAATCCGGCGTTTAAAATTGTTGTTCCTCGTGAGCTTTCCAGTCCACAGCTTGTACAGACACGGAAACTACTTTTTACTGATGTATATGTAAAAGGTTTGAATTTGTGTGTGTATTTAATTCGTGGTTATATTCAAAGTGCAGGATGTATTAAAAGTGAAGGATGTACCGGGACGCCATCCCACTTAGGCTATTCATTGTCTGCTCTGGCAATGAATGCAAAGCCGAGTTTTACAAGTGTTTGATACTGAGCAGAGCTCCTCTTCTCTTCTCCCCGCCCCCGTCTGATGTTTGTGAACTAATTCCTCCCCAACCTTGGACGAGCGCTCCCTGCTGTACCTGGATGAACTGTGTTACATTTCCTACATCAGCAGCTCTCTTTTCTTGGAGAAATTGTCAATTTAGCGCTAAATTCTGTGTCGATATCTACTCGGGGCTAGGCTAAGAGTGTTCCTGCTGAGTTAAATTAGGATCCTTAGGAACAGAGACAAAATAGAGTTTGGCCCCATCATTGGATTCAAACCCAGGTGGTAAAAGTGACGCACACACACAGCAAGTCATCCTGCCTAAGAAGAAATGTGACAGGACAGCGTGCAAAGCCACGATAACACCCAGTTGGATATTGAGTTGTGCCTGCACAGAAAAATATCGTATGGATTTAGGCATTGCCCAGTTCCAGTAAAATGCATCATGTTGGACCCTGGTTTATTATATTTCTATAATAATTCCAAGCTGGTCAGATGCTGCTCTGGAGTGAGAAGCCACAACACAGCGCAAGGCTTTCCTGGCTGCTGTCTTGCACCTCCTAGTGACTGTTTGCTGAACAAAACGTAAAGGTCGTGGAGCAGATCACTTGCTAACACTGATGAAAGATCCCAGCTCAAATATTTTTTTTCTTCTCCCAAATGTTGACCAGACTCGTGTGCGTTTCCAGCACATTCTGCTTTTATTACACGTGTGGCCAGTGAATAGGGAAATAACCGGGAGGGACAAAATTTACAAAAGAAAAGACTGACAACAATTTACAAAAGGACAATCTTTGCAACAACAAAAATGGATAGCTGTAGAAGTGTAACAAAAATGTAAAAATACAGCTTTAGAAAGTGAAAAGAAAGTTAAAATTAAGATTCAGACGATTAAATCACCAGAACACATTGCATTGAACATTTAAGTAATACAACAGAAAATGCAGGAAACACTTAGCAGGTCAGGCAGCATCTGTGGAGAGAAACAACATAGAAACATAGAAGATAGGAGCAGGAGTAGGCCATTCGGCCCCTCGAGCCTGCTCTGCCATTCAATGAGATCATGGCTGATCATCCAAATTCAGTACCCAGTCGCGGCAGAGCAACTGCAAGAGGCTCAGGTAGGCCTCAGTGCGGCATCGGCAGCGGGTGGAGGCGGAGCAGCGCGGCAGAGCGACTACAAGAGGCCCCAGAGGCTCAGGTAGGCCTCAGTTCGGCAGCGGGTGGAGGCGGAGTAGCGCGGCAGAGCGACTACAAGAGGCCCCAGAGGCTCAGGTAGGCCTCAGTGCGGCATCAGCAGCGGGTGGAGGCGGAGCAGCGCGGCAGAGTGACTACAAGAGGCCCCAGAGGCTCAGGTAGGCCTCACCAATCTCCAATCTCAGGCAAGGAGAGAGGTAAAAAGTATTCAAGGTGTGACGTCACCACAAAACAGGTAGGTGAGTGGTTGGAGTATTTCTCTAGTTTTAAAACTTTAAGTCAGTTGTTTATAGTTTTTAAGGTTGCTGTGGTGTACCAAGGCCTTTCTGGTGCAGAGTGACTGTTGGTAAACCATTTAACTGGTGTAACTAGAGGGATTGATTTAATTTAAATCCAATTAATTAAAGGATACTAGCATCTAAAATCGGGCAGAGGGTGTCCATAACTAACAATAAAAAATTTAATTAATTAAATAGAATGGAGCAGGTGATGTGTTACTGTTGCGAGATGTGGGAGCCGGTGAACCCCATTGAGGCTCACGGTGATTACGTCTGTGACAAGTGTCTGCTGCTACAGGAACTCCAGCTCCGTGTTGATGAGCTGGAGTCTGAGCTTCAGACACTGCGACACATCAGGGAGGGGGAGAAGTACCTGGACTCTGTGTATCAGGAGGTGGTCACACCTATGAAGTTAAGTAATTCAGATGTAGCCCATGGTCAGGGACAGGACGGTGTGACTACGAGTGAGGCAGGTACGGGGATCCAGGAGGTAGAGCTGGAGGAGCCGCAGCCCTTGCTCTTGACCAACAGATTCGAGGTTCTTGTGGGGACAGGAGCAGGGACTGCAGGGAGGATGAGCAACCTGGCCACAGCACCATGGAACGGGGGGCCATTCAAGAGGGGGGAGTAAATAGAAATGTTGTAGTGGTAGGGGATAGTATTATTAGGGGGATAGATAGAGTTCTCTGCAGCTGAGAACGAAAGTCCCGAAGGCTGTGTTGCCTACTCGGTGTCAGGGTTAAGGACATCTCCTCTGGGCTGGAAAGAAACTTGCAGTGGGAGGGGGTGGATCCAGTTGTCGTGGTCCATGTTGGTACAAACGACGTAGATAGGACTAGGAAGCCGGTTCTGTTAAAGGAGTATGAGCAGCTAGGGGTCAAATTAAAAAACAGAACCTCAAGGGTAATAATCACCTGAGCCACGAGCGAATTTGGCTAGGACAAATAAAATTAGAGATTTAAATGCGTAGCTCAAAGACTGGTGTGGGAGAAATGGGTTTTGCTTCCTGGGACACTGGCACCAGTACTGGGGCAGGAGGGAGCTGTTCCGTTGGGACGGGCTTCACTTGGCCAGTGCTGGGACTAGAGTCCTGGCGGATCATATAACTAGGGCTGTAGAGAGGGCTTTAAACTAACTAGTGGGTGGGAGGTTCCTAGAGAGCAAATAATAAAAATGACAACAGAGAAGGTCATAGACTTAGGTAGCAGTGGGGAAATTAAAAACCAGAGTGTGTCAGGAAGGTGCAGAAGGTATGGAGTAAAAGGTAAAGTAATAAAAAGGGCAAAAGCAGGAACTAAGTGTCACAAAACATCTTTGAAAGTTCTCTATCTGAATACACGTAGCATTCGTAACAAAATAGACGAGTTAATGGCACAAATAACTACATATGGGTATGATCTTGTGGCCATTACAGAAACATGGCTGCAGGGTGACAATGCCTGGGAATTAAACATACCAGGTTATTTAACGATCAGGAAGGACAGGCAGGAAGGAAGGGGAGGTGGGGTGGCTATGTTAATAAAGGAAGGAATCACTGTAATACAGAGAAATTATATTGGGTCAAAAGATCAGGATAATGAAACAGTTTGGGTGGAGGTAAGAAATAATAAGGGGAAAAAAACACTAGTGGGCGTAGTCTATAGGCCTCCGAACAGTTGCAACTCTGTTGAACGGAGTATCAATCAGGAAATAGTTGAGGCTTGAAATAAGGGAACATCAAAAATTATGGGGGATTTTAACTATCATATTAATTGGACAAGTCAAATTGGGCAGGGCTGCCTTGAGGATGAGTTCATTGAGTGTATTAGGGATGGGTTTCTTGAGCAGTATGTAACTGAACCGACCAGGGGGCAAGCAACCTTAGATCTGGTCCTGTGTAACGAGACAGGATTAATTAAAAATGTCCTAGTAAAGGATCCCCTTGGAATGAGTGACCATAACATGGTTGAATTCCATATTCAATTAGAGGGTGAGAAGGTTGGATCTCAAACAAGCGTGCTAAGCTTGAATAAAGGAGACTATGAAGGTATGAGAGCGGAATTGAGTAGAGTGGATTGGGAAAATAGATTAAAGGGTAAGACGATACATGATCAGTGGTGTACATTTAAGGAGTTATTTTACAACTTCCAAAAAATATATATTCCACTGAGAAGAAAAGGGTGTAAAAGAAAAGACAGCCATCCGTGGCTAAGTAAAGAAATTAAGGATAGTATTCGACTAAAAACAAGGGCATATAAGGTAGCCAAATCTAGTGGGAGGATAGAGGATTGGGAAAACTTTAAAAGACAGCAAAAAGTAACAAAAAGATTGATTAAGAAAGGGAAGATAGATTATGAAAGTAAATTAGCAAAAAATATAAAAACAGATAGTAAGAGTTTTTATAGTTATATAAAAAGAAAAAGGGTGGCTAAAGTCAATGTTGGTCCCTTAGAGGATGAGACCGGGAAATTAATGGTGGGAAATATGGAGATGGCAAAAAGACTGAATGAATATTTTGTATCAGTCTTTACAGTAGAAGAGACTAAGAATATCCCAACGCTGGACAAACAGGGGGCTATAGGGGGGGAGGAGCTAAACACGATCAAAATCACTAAGGAAGTGGTACTCGGTTAAAATAATGGGACTCAAGGCAGATAAATCACCTGGACCTGATGGCTTACATCCTAGGGTCTTGAGGGAAGTGGCGGTAGGGATTGTGGATGCATTGGTAATAATTTTCCAAAACTCCCTGGAATCAGCAAAGGTCCCGGCAGACTGGAAAACTGCTAATGTAATGCCCTTATTTAAAAAGGGCAGTAGACAGAAGGCTGGAAACTATAGACCGGTTAACCTAACATCTGTGGTAGGTAAAATATTGGAGTCCATTATTAAGGAGACAGTAACAGGACATTTGGATAATCATAATTTAATAGGACAAAGTCAGCATGGTTTTATGAAGGGGAAGTCATGTTTGACAAATTTGCTGGAGTTCTTTGAGGAAGTAACATATAGGGTGGATAAAGGGGAACCAGTGGACGTAGTGTATTTAGACTTCCAAAAGGCATTTGACAAGGTGCCACACAAAAGATTATTGCTTAAGATAAAAAATCACGGGATTGGGGTTAATATTCAGGCATGGATAGAGGATTGGCTATCTAACAGAAGGCAGAGAGTTGGGATAAATGGTTCATTCTCAGACTGGCAATCAGTAACTAGTGGTGTTCCGCAGGGGTCAGTGCTGGGTCCCCAACTCTTTACAATCTATATTAATGATTTGGAGGAGGGGACCGAGTGTAACATATCAAAGTTTGCAGATGATACTAAGATGGGAGGGAAAGTAGTGAGTGAGGAGGACATAAAAAACCTGCAAGGGGACATAGACAGGCTAAGTAAGTGGGCAGAGATTTGGCAGATGGAATACAATACTGGAAAGTGTGAGGTTATGCACTTTGGCAGGAAAAATCGTAGAGCAAGTTATTATCTTAATGGCAAGAAACTGGAAAGTATTGAAGTACAAAGGGATCTGGGGGTCCTGGTGCACGAAACTCAAAAGGTTAGTATGCAGGTGCAGCAAGTGATTAAGAAGGCCAATGGAATGTTGGCTTTCATTGCTAGGGGAATAGAATATATAAATAGGGAGGGATTGCTTCAGTTGTACAAGGTATTGGTGAGACCGCACCTGGAATACTGCGTACAGTTTTGGTGTCCATACTTAAGAAAAGACATACTTGCTCTCGAGTCAGTACAAAGAAGGTTCACTCGGTTAATCCCGGTGATGAGGGGATGGACATATGAGCAGAGGTTGAGTAGATTGGGACTCTACTCATTGGAGTTCAGAAGAATGAGAGGCGATCTATTGAAACATATAAGATTGTGAAGGGGTTGGATCGGGTGGATGCGGGGAAGATGTTCCCAATGATGGGTGAAACTAGAACTAGGGGGCATAGTCTTAGAATAAGGGGCTGCTCTTTCAAAACTGAGATTAGGAGGAACTACTTCACTCAGAGGGTGGTAGGTCCATGGAATATGCTGCCCCAAAAAGCTGTAGAAGCTACATCATTACATAAATTTAAAACAGAAATAGACAGTTTCCTAGAAGTAAAGGGAATTAAGGGTTACGGGGAACGGGCAGGAATTTGGACATGAGTCTAGGTTCGGATCGGTCATGGCCCTGTGGGTAGCGGAGCGGGCCCAGGGGCCGTGTAGCCTGATCCTGCTCCTATTTCGTGTGTCTAATTCTGTTAGATTCAGGAGATGGTTCAGTGATAGTAGATTGGCGGTTAGGATCAGATCAGCCATGATCTTATTGAATGGCGGAGCAGGCTCGAGGGGCCGATTGGCCTACTCCTGCTCCTATTTCTTATGTTCTTATGTTCCTGCCTTCTCCCCATATCCCTTGATCCCTTTAGCCTTAAGAAATATATCCAACTCCGTCTTGAATATATTTAATGAATTGGCCTCTACTGCCTTCTGTGGCCGAGAATTCCACAGGTTCACCACTCTCTGGGTGAAGAAATTCCTCCTCATCTCTGTCCTAAATGGCTTACCCCTTATCATTAGACTGTGACCCCTGGTTCTGGACTTCCCCGCCATCGGGATCATCCTTCCTGCATCTAGTCTGTCTAATCCTGTTAGAATTTTATAAGTTTCAATGAGATCCCCTCTCATTCTTCTAAACTCCAGCAAGTATAAGCCCAATCGACCCAATCTCTCCTCATACGTCATTCCTGCCATCCTAGGTATCAGTCTGGTGAATCTTTGCTGCACTCTCTCCATGGCAAGAACATCCTTCCTCAGATAAGGAAGAGAGAGACCCTTGAAGGGTTCCTCAGAGAGAAACCCTTGAAGTCACAGACCTGAAACGTTAATTCTGTTTCTCTCTCCACAGATGTTGCTTGACCTGCTGAGTGTTTCCATGCTTTTTCTGTTGTTATTTCAGATTTCCAGCATTTGCAGTATTTTGCTATTGTGTTATGTAAGTAAGTAAGATGGCCACATTTCAATTGTTGATAATTGTCATTGATGATTGGCCTTCAACAACCACTGCCATCTGTGTGTCAGGTATGACTGCAGCTGCTGGGGAGTTTTCCCCTGGATCCCAGTTTTGCTGGGACTCCTTGGCATCATAATCCATCAAATGCTGTCAAGGGCAGTTATTCTCACCTCTTGCATTTAGAAAGAAAGAGCTCATAGAATCATAGAAACCTACAACACAGAAGGAGGCCATTCGGCCCGTCGTGCCTGTGCCGGCTCTTTGAAAGAACAGTTGTGCTTAGTCACACATCCCCACTTTTTGTCCTTAACCCTGTAAGTTGCTCATCCTCAAGTACCTGTCCAACTCCCTTTTAAAATTATTTAGGGAATCAGCTTCCATCACCTTTTCAGGTAGAGCGTTCCAGATCCTGACAACTCTCCGAATGAAAAACATTCTCCTCATCTTCCCTCTCGATCGTTTGCCAATGATTTTGAATCTACGCCCTCTGGTTATTGGCCCACTTGCCAGAGGGAATAGTTTTTCTCTCTCTACTCTATCAAAACCTCTCATCATCTTTAAAATCTCTATTAAGTCACCTCTTAACCTTCTCTGTTCCAAGGAGAACAGTCCTAACTTTTCCAACTTCTCCTCATAGCCAAAGTCCCTCATCCCTGGTAACATCCTGGTAAACATCCTCTGTACCCTTTCTAAGGCCTTTCCATCTTTCCTGAAGTGTGGTGCCCTGAATTGCCCACAATACTCCAGCTGAGGCCTAACCAGTGATTTATAAAGTTCTAGAATGATCTCTTTGCTTTTATATTCTGTTCCTCTATTTATAAACCCAAGTAACCCATATGCATTTTAACCACCTCATCAACTTGCCCTGCCACCTTTAAGGATTTGTGTACATGGACACCAAGGTCCCTCTGCTCATCTGCAATTTTGAAAATCGTGCCATTTATAGTATCGTGTCTTTCCATATTAGTCCTCCCAAAGTGCATCACACTTCACACATTGAGCTCCATCTGCCATGCTTCTGTCCATTTATACAGCAGCTTTCACAAGTTCAGGATGTCCCAATGCACTTTACAGCCAATGAAGTACTTATGAACTGCAGTCACAGTTGTAATGTTGGAAATGCGGCAGACAGTTTACACACGGCAAGCTCCCACAAACAGCAATGTCTAAACAGATCATTTATTTTAGTGATGTTGGTTGAGGGATATATATTGGCCAGGACACTGGGGAGAACTCCCCCGCTCTTTACGAAATAGTGCCCTGAGAGGGCAGACGGGGCCTCGGTTTAATATCTCATCCAAAAGACAGCAGCTTGGATAGTACTTTGGACTGCACAGGGGAGTCAACCTAGATTTTGTGCTCACGTCTCTGCAATGAGACATGAACCTACAACCTTCTGACTCAGGCAAGAGTCCTAACACCCATGTCTGGAGCAAGGCTGTTGTGGATTTCAGATGTTCACACCCTCCCCTTGAAGAACAGTGTGAAGTAGTGAAAGATTCATAGGCTGAAGAACAGTGTGAAGTAGTGGAAGATTCATAGGCTGATTAACAGTGTGGAGTAGTGGAAGATTCACAGGCTGAAGAACAGTCTGACAAGAGGTGAACACCCCTTCCATTGCCATAAACATCTTCATACCAGCTGATAGGGTGGTTAGTCCTATACGGTGGGAGGGTTTTTTGGGCTCCCACAACCCATGTAATGATGAGGGGAGCCTACCCACTCACAACGGACAGGAGTATCCTGCTTGATATCAACCCAGAAGCCAACCGGAGCTCAGGACTGTCTGGAGTGCAGTTCAACCCCTGAACCTTCTGACTCAGGCAGGAATGCTACCACTGAGCCATAGGGTCACACTGATAAAGTCTGATGCCAAATGGTTCTGGATAACTGAGTTTCAATGTGTCACTTGATAACACTATTAATGACATCTTTCATCACTTTGTTTATGATTGGGAGAAGGCTCGCTAATAAGGCAGTCATTTGCCGGATTCGATTTGTCCTGCATTTTGTAAATGGGATACACCTGGGCATTTTCTACATTGTCGGGTAGAAGCCAGTGTCATAGCTGTACTTGATTAGCTTGGCCAGGGGAGCTGGCTATTGCTGGTGTACAGATCGTCAGTCAGGATGTTATCAGATTCCATAGCCTTTGTTGTGTCCAGTGCACTACTTTTTAATATCATGTGGAGTGAACCAAAGTCTTCTTCTTAGGCAATCCCTCGGAACCGAGGATGACTTGCTTCCACATTAAAAATGAGTTCTCAGGTGACTGATTAGTCCAACGTGGGACCTACAGTCTCTGTCACAGGTGGGGCAGATGGTGGTTGAAGGGGCAGGTGGGTGGGGTGCTTGGGTTGACGTGCGCTGCCTGCGCTTGGCTTCCGCTTGCTCCCGGTGAAGAGACTCGAGGTGTTCGGCGCCTTCCCGGATGCTTCTCCTCCACTTTGTGCGGTCTTGGGCCAGGGATTCCCAGGTGTCGGTGGGGATGTTACACTTTTTCAAGGAGGCTTTGAGGGTGTCCTTGAAGCGTTTCCTCTGCCCACCTGGGGCTCTCTTGCATTGTCAGAGCTCCTAGTAGAGCGCTTGTTTTGGGAGTCTCGGAGCTGATCGAGCATGGTCAAAGCTTCGATGCTGGGAATGTTGGCCTGAGCAAGAACACTGACGTTGGTGCGCCTATCCTGCCAATGGATTTGCAGGATCTTGCAGAGGCAGTGTTGGTGGTACCTCTCCAGTGCTTTGAGGTGCCTGCTGTACATGGTCCATGTCTCTGAGGCATACAGCAGGGCGGGTATCACTACTGCTCTGTAGACCATGAGCTTAGTGCTCATGGAACCAAAGTAGGTGGGCAGTGGCATCTATGATGCCAGGGACCTCGGGAGGAGGTGAAGTAGGGACTGTCCATTCACAACTTTTGGCTAAAGGTGCTTACAAACATTTCAACTTTGTCTTACACTCACAATCTGGGTTCTGTCATGTTGACGATGACATTATTCATGGAGCCACCTCCTCCCATTAGTTACTTGATTGTGCACCACCATTCTGGGATATGGTAGGGCTCTAGAGCTTTACTCTGACCTATTGGTTGTGAAATCACTTAGCCCTGTTGATGACATTCTGCTTTTGATGTTTAACATGCAGTAGTCCTGTGTTGTAGTTTCACTAGGTTGGTGCATCATTCTAAACTATGCTTGGCTATGGTCCTGGCACGCCCTGCTATGTTCCAAGTTTGATAATGATGGAGGACTGCAAGATGTGCTGGGCAATTATGGTGGTATAAATTCTACTGCTCCCACAGCACCTCATGGTTGCCTAGTTTTTATCTGTAGATCTGTCCTTAGTCCGTCCCACTTAGCATGATGATAGTACCACACTACATGATGGAGATGGTGGAGATGGTCCTCACTGTGGAGATGAGACATTTCCTTTACAAGGACGGTAATCACGTCTACCAATTCTATCATGAGCAGACGTATCTCGTGCTGCTTCCCTCACTATCTGATACAGGCCCAGTCTGGCAAATATATTCTTCAGGACTTGGCCAGCTCAGTCAATGGTAGTACTATCAAACTACTCTTGATGGTAGACATTGAAGTCCCCGTCCACAATACATTCTGTGTCCTTATGTCCCTTACTGCTTCCTCCAAGTTGTATTCAACATAAAGGAGCACTGATTTGTCAGCTGAGGAAAGGTGGCAGGTGATAATCAGGAGGTTTCCTTGGTACTGTTTGACCTGAAGCCATGAGACCTCCTGGGATCCTGAGTCAATGCTGCAGACTCCCAGTGTCGCAACCATCTGACTGCATGCTCTGTGGCCTCTGGTGGGTCTGTACTATCAGTGGGACAGGGCATACCCAGGTACTATGAAGAAGCAGTCTGGAATGTTGGCTAATACATACGGCTCTGAGTGCATTTATCCAATATGTCATAAGTTTACACTAATTTTTATTTAAACTAAGGAATTGTCAGATACCAAAGACAGATTGACAAATAATATTTTTGTAAATAAAGAATTCTGATAAGAGGCACTTTACTCCAACTTTTGAACTAAGTTCTTGTTGATGGTGGTTGACAGCATATATCATGTACTTGTGTAATTTTGTGATGGCCACAATTTTGTTTGCCCATGTTTGATCTCCAGGATTCAACAACAACAACAACATGTATGTATATAGCACCTTTAACGTAGTAAAACATTCCAAGCGCTTCACAGGAGTATTATAAGACAAAAACATTTTTTGACAAGGAGAAATTAAGGCAGATGATCAAAAGCTTGATCAAAGAGGTAGGTTTTAAGGAACGTCTTAAAGGAGGAAAGAGAAGCAGAGAGGTTTAGGCTGGGAATTCCAGAGCTTAGGGCCTAGGCAACAGAAGGCACGGCAACCAAGGGATGAGCAATTATAATCGGGGATGTTCAAGAGGGCAGAATTAGAGGAGCGCAGCTATCTCGGTGGGTTGTGGGGCTGGAGGAGATTACAGAGATAGGGAGGGGCAAGGCCATGGGGGATTTGAAAACAAGGATGAGAATTTTGAAATTGAGGCATTGCTTAACCTGGAGTCAATGTAGGTCAGCGAGCACAGGGGTGATGGGTGAACGGGACTTGGTGTGAGTTAGGACACGGACAACCGAGTTTTGGATGACCTCAAGTTTATGTAGGGTAGAACGTGGGAGGCCAGCCAGGAGTGCGTTGGAATAGTCAAGTCTAGAGGTAACAAAGGCATGGATGATGGTTTCAGCAGCTGATGAGCTGAGGCAAGGGTGAAGACGAGCGATGTTATGGAGGTGGAATAGGCAGTCTTAGTTATGCCGCGGATGTGTGGTCGGAAGCTCATTTCAGGGTCAAATATGACACCAAGGTTGCGAACAGTGTGGTTCAGCCTCAGACAAATGTTAGGGAGAGGGATGGAGTCAGTGGCTAGGGAACGGAGTTTGTGGCAGGGACCAAAAACAATGGCTTTGGTCTTCCCAATATTTAATGGAGAAAATCTTTGCTAATCCAGAATTGAATGTCAGACAAGCAGTCTGACAATTTAAAGACCGTGGAGGGGTCGAGAGAGGTGGTGAGGTAGAGCTGGGTGACGTCAGCATACATGTGGAAACTGATGCTGCGTTTTCAGATGATGTCGCCAAGGGGCAACATGTAGATGAGAAATAGGAGGGGGCCCAGGATAGATCCTTGGGGGACTCCAGAGGTAACGATGCGGGAGCGGGAAGAGAAGCCATTGCAGGTGATTCTCTGGCTACGATTAGATAGATAAGAATGGAACCAGGCAAGTGCATTCCCACCCAGCTGGACGACAGTGGAGAGACGTTGAAGGATGGAGTGGTCAAACGTGTCAAAGGCTGCAGACAAGTCGAGAAGGACAGGGAAGGATAGTTTACCTTTGTCACAGTCACAAAGGATGTCATTTGTGACTTTGATGAGAGCCATTTCCGTACTGTGGCAGGGGCGGAAACCTGATTGGAGGGATTCAGACATGGAGTTGTGGGAAAAAGGGGCACGGATTTGGGAGGCGACAACACATTCAAGGACTTTGGAGAGGAAAGGGAGGTTGGAGATGGGGCAGTAGTTTGCAAGGACAGAAGGGTCAAGGGTTGTTTTTTTGAGGAAAGGGGTGATGACTCCAGATTTGAGGGAGAGGGGGACAGTACCTGAGGAGAGAGAACCATTAACAATGTCGGCTAACATGGGAGCCAGAAAAGGAAGTTGGGTGGTCAGCAGTTTGGTGGGAATAGGGTTGAGGGAGCAGGAAGTGGGTTTCATGGACAAGATAAGCACGGAGAGGTTATATGAGGAGATCGGAGAGAAACTGGAGAAAGATGTGAGTTCAGGGCTAGGGTAGGGGGGAACCTTAGAGGAAGTTTGCCCGGTGGGCTAAGGGAAGGAAGGGGAGTGACAGAATAAGCTGAACAGATGGTCTCAATCTTAGAGACAAAGAAGTCCATGAGCTCCTCACACTTGTTGTTGGAGGTGAGGGTGGAGGAGACAGGGGAGAGGGGTTTATGAAGATGGTTAGCAGTGGAGAATAGAAGCCAGGGTTTATCTTTGCATTCCAGAATGATTCTGGAATAGTGAACAATTTTGGCAAACGAAAGCAAGACTTGATAGTGCTTTATGTGGTCCAGACAGATCTGGCAGTGAATGGCTAAGCCAGTTGTCCGCCATATCCGATCAAGTCTGCGTCCCTTGGACTTAAGGGAGCGAAGATAAGGGCTGTACCGGGGGAACAGCCAGGGTGAGAGAGAGTAATTGTTTTAATAGAGACTAGGGCATCAGAGGTGGTGGTGAGGATGTGGTTGAGCAGATCAGTAGCTGCAGAAATGCCATGGTGAATGGCGGGCCAAAGGCTGGACAGTTGGAATTTTATAAGTGCAGTTGTAAGAGAGTTGGGGGAAATGTTTTTTTCCAGGGGCGGACATAGAAGGAAGTATGGTTGGTGGGGGGGAGGGAGGGGGGAAGAGGGATGTGGTGGAGAGCAATACAAGGAAGTGGTTAGAGATGGTCTGATCTGCGATTTACACGATGGGAGTAGCAAGGTCAAGGGGTGGCCGTGAATATGGGTTGAGGAGTTTACATGGAGGGAGAGAGTAAGGGGGGATATGAGGCTATTGAACTCAGAGGAGAGAGATGGATGTTGAAATTACCAAGGATGAGAAGTCGCTCAGTGCAGAGGTTGAGGGAGGAAAGCAGTGAAGATAAAAACAGAAAATGCTGGAAATACTCAGCAGGTCAGGCAGCATCTGTGAAGACAGAAACAGAGTTAACGTTTCAGGTCGATGACCCTTCATCAGAACTGGAAAAAGCTGGAGATCGAACAGGTTTTTAAGCAAGTGTAGGGGCAGGGAAAGGGGGGAGGGGAGGAAAGAACAAAAGGGAAGGTCTGTGATAGGATGGAAGGCAGGAGAGATTAAGAGACATTAAGAGATGGTGCAAGGCAAAAGGAGATGGTAATGGGACAAGTTAAGAAACAAAAGATGGCTCTAGATGGCAGAATGAAAGACAGTTGCCATGTGGGAGAGAGAAAAAAATAATAATAAATAAAATAAGTGGAAAAGAAAAGAATAGGGGCCGAGGTTATGGTCTGAAATTGTTGAACTCTATGTTGAGTCCAGAAGGCTGTAAAGTGCCTAATCGAAAGATGAGGTGCTGTTCCTCGCGTTTTCATTGAGCTTAATTGGAACAGTGTAAGAGGCCGAGGATGGTAAGGTCTGAGTGGGAGCGGAGCGGAGAATTAAAGTGACAGGCGACCGGAAGCTCGAGGTTACCCTTACGGACTGAACGGAGGTGTTCCGCAAAGCGGTCACCTAATCTGCGTTTGGTCTCCCCAATGTAGAGGAGACCGCATCGTGAGCAGCGAATACAGTATACTAAATTGCAAGAATTACAAGTAAATCGCTGTTTCACCTGGAAGGAGTGTTTGGGGCCCTGGACAGTGGGAAGAGCGGAGGTGAAAGGGCATGTGTTGCATCTCCTGCGCTTGCACGGGAAGGTGCCAGGGGAAGGGGTGTTGGGGGTGATAGAGGAGTGGACCAGGGTGTCACGGAATGCTGAAGGGGGAGGTGAGGGGAAGATGTGTTTGGTGGTGGGATCATGCTGGAGGTGGCGGGAAATGGCGGAGGATGATCCGTTGAATGTGGAGGCTGCTGGGGTGAAAGGTGAGGACAAGGGGAACCCTATCGTGGTTCCGGGAGGGAGGGGAAGGGGTGAAAGCAGAAGTGCGGGAAATAGAATGGACACGGTCAAGGGCCGTGTCAACCACAGTAGAGGGGAATCCTCGGTTGAGCAAAAAGGAAGACATGTCTGAAGCACTGGTATGGAAGGTGGCATCGTCAGAACAGATGCGGCAGAGATGGAGAAACTGGGAGAATGGAATAGAGTCCTTACAGGAAGCGGGTTGGGAGGAAGTGTAGTCCAGGTAGCTGTGGGAGTCAGTGGGCTTGTAGTAAATGTTTGTCAATAGCCTATCCCCAGAGATGAAGACAGAGAAGTCGAGGAAGGGAAGGGAAGAGTTGGAGATGGAAGGGTGAGGGAAGGGTGGAAATTGGAAGCAAAGTGAATGAAATTTTCTAGTTCAGGGCGAGAGTAGGAAACAGCACCGATACAGTCATCAATGTACCTGAAAAGGAGGTGAGGGAGGGGACCTGAGTAGGACTGGAACAAAGAATGTTCCACATATCCCATGAAAAGGCAGGCATAGCTGGGACCCATGCGGGTTCCCATAGCAACACCTTTAATTTGGAGGAAGTGAGTGGAGTCAAAGGAGAAGTTGTTCAATGTGAGAACAAGTTCAGCCAGGCGGAGGAGGGTGATGGTGGTGGATGGGGACTGGTTGGGCCTCTGTTCAAGGAAGAAGCGGAGCACCCTCAGGCTATCCTGGTGGGGGATGGAGGTGTAGAGGGATTGGACGTCCATAGTGAAAAGGAGATGGTTGGGGCCAGGAAACTGGAAACTGTTAAAGTGACGGAGGGAGTCGGAAGAGTCACGGATGTAGGTGGGAAGAGACTGGACAAGGGGAGAAAAAATAGAGTCGAGATAGGAAGCGATAAGTTTACTGTGGGGCAAGAACAGGCTGAAACAATGGGTCTACCGGGGCAGTCCTGTTTGTGATCTTGGGAAGGAGGTAGAAGTGGGCTGTGCAGGGTTGGGGAATTATGAGGTTGGCGGCCGTGGAGGGAAGATCTCAACATAGAGTTTAACAATTTCAGACCATAACCTCTGCCCCTATTTTTTTTTCCATTTTTTTTTCTCTCCCACATGGCAGCTGTCTTTCATTCTGCCATTTACACTTCATCTAGAGCCATCTGTTGTTTTTTAACTTGTCCCATTACCATCTCCTTTTGCCTTGCACCATCTCTGAATGTCTCTTAATCTCTCCTGCCTTCCATCCTATCACAGACCTTCCCTTTTGTTCTTTCCTCCCCTCCCCCCTTTCCCTGCCCCTGCACTTGCTTAAAAACTTGCTTTTTCCAGTTCTGACGAAGGGTCATCGACCTGAAACGTTAACTCTGTTTCTCTCTCCACAGATGCTGCCTGACCTGCTGAGTATTTCCAGCATTTTCTGTTTTTATTTCAGATTTCCAGCATCCGCATTATTTTGCTTTTGTAAGCAGTGAAGATATCTCGGTAGTAAAAATTTTATGGTACTTGGTTGGGTGGATAGTAGAGAACTAGAATTTTAAATTAGTTGATTCAAATGTAGATGGTTTATATTAAATGCAGTACCATACACAATTTTTTCAATTCATGTTTCTTAAAACTTTTTTCCCCAGCGGTAGATTCAGTTGACGTCACCCATTCTATCATTGACCAGCTTTTTCCTTCCACCAGAACATTTGATGGTCAGTGACACAAACTTCTCCCAAGTTGCTTTCAGTAATTTTGTGATTGGCTGACAAAGGGTGTACTTCTTGAAGGTAGGGCTCGTCCTTATTAGTTTTTTTCTGGATCCACTATGAAATGCTTCTTCAGTTTGCATTCAGTCAAAAGCTAACAACTAAAAAAAACTCAAGTTAATAATGAAGATTGAATTAAAATTTGGGTCCTCTGACTCGGAACCCAGTACAACTATAGATGCACCATGCCAATTATTTAATTATTTTAATTAAGTTATTTTGCATCTTCAACTTTTAACTTATCAGGTCTCCATGAATACAAGAAATACAGAATAATTCATTGCCCATCTTTAGTTATCCTGGGAAGCTCACCACCATCTTCTGAGGGCAACTGAAGATGGGCAATACATGTTGCCTGGCAGGCATCACCCACATCCCAAGAACAAATTTGGGGAAAAAAAGGGAATTTGATCCATCAAGGTCATTCAGGGTTTCTACCTCACAAATTGAATCTCCATTCCCTGATTCCCCAGAATATCCAACTCCACCATTCAACCATGACCTGCTGTCCTCGACACACAATACCCTCAAACCCCAGCAGCACAGGAACGATTGTGTCCCAAGGAATATTTAATCATCTGTTACTGTACTTGTTCTTATAAACTTTAGTCCTGTTCCTAGTTATTTACTTATCCAGCCTTTTTTGAGCAAATTACCCAACACAACATTGGTCATTTTTTCCTGGGAATCTATTGCATCACACATTTGTGTTGACATCAAACATTAAGGGAGCAGGACTGAGACACACTGGCTATGTCTGCACCTTATGTCATAACGTTCTGCCTCTGCCCAGTCCCCATCCACCTGTACGTGTTTCAATGTACTAGTGAGCTTAACCTGACAGATTGTGAGCTCAAGCCCCACTCCAGGGACTTGAGCACATAATCTAGGCTGACACTACCATGCGATACAGAAGGAGAGCTGCAGTGTCAAAGGTGTCATCTATCAGACGAGATATTAAACTGAGGTCCAGAGATTTCACATCTCGGGTGGATGTAAAAGAACCGTTGTAGTGGCTAACATTTATCCTTCAACAAACACCACTTAAAAAGATTAACTGGTCATTTATTTAATTGCTGTTTGGCTGCCGCATTTGCCTACATTACAACAGTGACTACACTTCAAAAGCATTTAATTATCTCTAAAGCACTTTCAGATGTCCTGAAGCTGCGAAAGGTGCTATATAAATGTAAGCTCTTTTGTTTCTTTCCACCCATGGAGGAAGTTACTAGATGGACAGTAATCACCTGTTACTGCCAAAACATTCTCCACAAACTGGTAACTTAAACACTGCAGCCTAGAAACTTGGCCATGCAACACACATTTTTTGAACACTAAATAGCGTCCTAAGCTTCCAATATGACAGGCAGGAAGCGCACGCTCATTATGAGCGGAAGGCCGCTGAGGCCAAAAAATCAGCGTGCATTGCCCGCGGCTGAAACAGGCGTTAGACCCATTGCATATCCAAATAAGGGGCCTAAGGCCTTTTTGATGCCCCCATTGAAAAATGGGTTTGCCTTGAGGTAGCCGGCAGCGGTGGCGGCAGTGGCAACTGCACTCAGGCTTCATGTAGGCCTGGTTTTCTAACAAGCGATCCTTAAAGGGCCCACTGTTAGGCCACAACCAACAAGGTAAGCTTTTGAAACATACTTACCTGCATGTGGAGCCCAAATTAGAAGAACACGGACTGCAGCTGCTATGGCTATCGATTTTACCCCCTCTCCCTGGCCACTGATTACACTCCCTGGCTACCGATCTCTCCCAGTCACCAATCACCACCCTCCCCCCACCCCACCCAGACACAGATCTCCCCGGATACGGCTACCTGTCTCCCCTCCCACTGTCCAACAATGCCCTCACTTCCTGCCCACTGATATCCACCCACCCCCGCCACTTGCCACCCCACTTCCTCACTTACCTGCTAGCATTGCAGCAGCCTGACCTTCAACCATGCTTCAACCAATATCAAGGGCACCTCGTGCATCACCATTCAAGTGCAGTGATCGTACCCTGCGCCGTCCACGCGCCCAAAAATGGGTGCACCGTAGTTCTAGGCCTGGTACTTCAAACATACTTAAATTTAAAATTAACCTTAACAAATCATTTTAAATACAATCACAGTGCCTGTGCTCAGAGTGCATGTCAAATGTAATACTAGCTGGTAAGCTTCTCCGCGTACAAGGAAACAGGCATTCTTTGAGAAGCAGAGGACAATGTCGGACCAGCATGTTACGGATCACACACCTCTGCTGCTCACCCAGTCTTGTTTTCCTACCTGTCCTGTAGACTCCTGTTCTCTTCTTTCTGATTACCAGTCAGTGCAAGACTGGAAGATGGAATAACCAGCAACTGTTTTGTTATGCCTCTGGACTCTTTTGTTTAAAATTGGCAGGCTTAATGGTTTGAAACATATATTTATGGCATTGCTCCATTGCTAATGGGGGAGCAGTTGGTCCCACTGCTGCCCCAACTTGGCACCTGCAGCACCACGTCCCTGTGGTGAATTAAGCCAATCGGAATGGAATGAGTCCTCAGGCCAAAACTGTTGTACAGTGGTAGCCAGGAGGTAAAGGAGTGTGGTCCAGATTAACTTGTATTCAGTTTTTTTTTCTGTGGTTAATTGTCTGGCCTATGCTCAGTGCCTCCCCTTGAGCACCACAGTACCATCCACCCTTAAAGTTCTATCCTGTCATAAATGTCTAAAATGTCCAAACTATTCAATAACATTAGTGTTCCACTCTTATCTATCCAGTCAAAGCCAGAGAATCTCCTGCAATGGCTTCTCTTCCCGCCCCCACACCATTACATCTGGAATTCCCCCAAGGATTTATCCTTGGTCCCCTCCTATTTCTCATCTACGTGTTGCCCCTCGGTGACATCATCCAAAAACACAACGTCGGGTTCCACAGGTACGCAGATGACACCCAGCTCTATCTCACGAGTCACGACCACCTCTCACGACCACGCCACTGCCTCTGGTTTGTCAGGCTGCTTGTCCGACATTCGGTCCTGGAGGAGCTGAAATTTCCTCCAATTAAACATTGGGAAGATCGAAGCCATTGTTTTCAACCTTCGCCACAAACTCTGTTCCCTAGCCATCGATTCACACCCCCTCCCCAGCCAGTGTCTGAGGCTCAACCGGACTGTTCGCAACCTTGGCGTCTTATTTGACCCTGAGCTGAGCTTTTGTCCCCATATCTTCTCCATTGCCAAGAGCGCCTACTTCCACCTCTGCAATATTGCCTGTCTCCACCTCTGTCTCAGCCCATCTGCTGCTAAAACCCTCATCCATGCATTTGTTACCTCTAGACTCAACTATTCCAATGCTTTCCTGGCCGGCCTCTCATCTTTCACCCTCCATAAACTTAAGCTCATCCAAAACTCAGTTGCCCAGATCCTGACTCACACCAAGCCTCGCTCACCCATCACCCCTGTACTCGCTGACCTACATTGGCTCCCTGTCCACCAATGCCTCAATTTCAACATTCTCATCTTCATGTTCAAATCCCGCCATGGCCTCCATCCTCCCTATCTCTGTAACCTCTTCCAGCCCTACAACCCTCCGAGAACTCTGCATTCCTTCAATTCTGACCTCTTGTCCATCCTTCATTTCCTTCACCCCACCATTGGTGGACATGCCTTCAGTCGTCTAGACCCTGAGGTCTGGAATTCCCTCCCTAATCCTCTCCACCTCTCTCTCCTCCTTAAAGCCTACCTCTTTGACCAAGTTTTTGATCACCTGTCCTAATGTCTCCCTCTTTGGCTCGGTGTCAATTTTTGTCTGATTATGCTCCTCTAAAATGCCTTGCAACGTTTTACCACATTAAAGGTGCTATATGAGTGTTATTGTTGTTGTTGTTGGAGCTGAACTAGCACAGCTCTCTTAATCCAGCACATAACTTGAGTATTCCAACAATGTAATCATTAATAGTGAGCAAATGATCTCTGCGGCCAACCTTTAATTTGTGCTTGTAGAAGCGCTTCAATTAACAAGGAGGAATGCACCTCTACTGACCTATTGTCACATACTGTAAATTGTGTAATTTTTGAATGGCCTTATCTGCTGTGATCGTGCATCTGCCCATCTGTTATAAAAATTAAACCATTGTGAATTTTATCCTCATGTTTATTTTTAAAATGGTAGAAAACTAGCCAGGTGCAGAATTAAAGCCACATAGTCTTTATTAAGCTCACTTTTGGGAAAAATTTAGCCTCAAAAAGATTCAAAAGCAAAATACTGTGGATGCTGGAAATCGGAAATAAAAACAGAAAATGCTGGGAATACTCAGCAGGACAGCATCTGTGGAGAGAGAAACAGAGTTAACGTTTCAGGACGATGACCCTTCGTCAGAACTGGAAAAAAGTTAGAGATGTAACAGGTTTTAAGGAAGTGCAGGGGGCAGGGAAAAGGGATGGGGAGGAAAGAACAAAAGGGAAGGTCTGTGATAGGGTGGAAGGCAGGAGAGACTAAGAGATGGTGCAAGACAAAAGGAGCTGGTAATGGGACAAGTTAAGAAACAAAAGATGAGTCTAGATGAAGTGTAAATGGAAATGGCAGAATCATCAACGGCTGCCACGTGAGAAAATAAAATGGGGGCAGGGGTTATGATCTGAACTTGTTGAACTCGATGTTGAGTCCAGAAAGCTGTAAAGTGCCTAATCGAAAGATGAGGTGCTGTTCCTCGAGCTTATGCTGAGCTTCATTGGAACTGTGTAAGAGGCCGAGTACGGAGAGGTCAGACTGGGAGTGGAGCGGAGAATTAAAGTGACAGGTGACCAGAAGCTCGGGATCACGCTTGCGGACTGAACGGAGGTGTTCCGCAAAGCGGTCACCCAATCTTCGTTTGGTCTCCCCAGTGTAGAGGAGACCGCATCGTGAGCAGCGAATACAGTATACTAAATTGCAAGAAGTACAAGTAAATCGCTGTTTCACCTGGAAGGAGTGTTTGGGGCCCTAGACAGTGGAAAGGGAGGAGGAAAAAGGGCAGGGGTTGCATCTCCTACGCTTGAACAGGAAGGTGCCGTGGGAAGGGGAAGGGGTGTTGGGGGTGATTGAGGAGTGGACCAAGGTGTCGCAGATGGAGCAGTCCCTTTGGAATGCTGAAAGGGGAGGGGAGGAGACGATGTATTTGGTGGTGGGATCACGCTAGAGGCTGATTTACAACAACTTGCCTTTATATAGCGCTCTCACAGACAAGAATGCCTCACATTACTTCATGAGGCAATGAGGTGGGCATGGAAAAGAAAATTTAGGGGGTGAATTGGAAACAAAGTCAAGGGGGGAAAAATTCAGTTGGTTGCGCCTCCCGTTAGCGCCTTAAGAGGGCGCTAATGGGACGCAAAGCAACTAGCACCCGGGCGCAGCACTGCCCACGCCTCCCGCAAAATTCAGCGGGAGGTTAGTGCTGATGCTAACCGGTAGCACCCTGCGGTGCTGCGCCGCTGGCGATGACGTGATTGGCATGCGCAGCTCCCCGCTCACACCCCGGCCACGATCTTCGGGAGCGCCCCTTGACTTACCGCCGGACGCTATGTCCAACGGGGTCAGGGGGGCGTACTTGCGGCCGGGGAGGCGCAATTTAAAGGCGAGGTGCAGGGCGGCCATTTTTGTTGCTGGCCGCCTGCCAGCACCTGCCTACACTCCCGTCCCAGACCTCCTGAAACGTCCCCGCCCCGGCGGAGTGCTGGCTGCGCTCCAAGAGCCCGGCACTTCTCTTGAGTGCCAGGCTCTTTTGCCTGCACTCCTGATCCCCGGGGGCCCAGTTGGGCCCCAGGTCGCGCTACACAAGGCCCCTCCCCTTTAAGAAGGGGAGGAAGGCCTGCAGTACCGCAGCGCGACGTGCCGCACATAACGCCGCAATATTGACTCACAGCACCCCAAGAGGGATGCGGGGCGCTTCCAGTAGTGCTCCGCTTCCCTCTTGGGGTGCAACCACTCAATTTCCGGCGCGGGGACGCTAATTTTTCTGGCCGACAAAGTTAGCGCCCCAATTGGGGCACTACTCAATTTTTAACCCAAGGACTTTTGAAAGCAGGGAAAGAGTAGCAAGGCGATGGGTTTTGGAAGGGAGTTCCAGAGAGTACAAGCATGGTGAATAGAGGAACAGAAGCTGTTGGAGGCTATGCAATATTCATTTTTGGCTGTGTTGGATTTTTCAACTTATAATCATAGAATCACCTATTCTGCTAAAATCAGCGTGTTGTGGATTAAATCAGTATCACTCAAGGTTTCACAACAAGAGGTCACAGCTACTTCATTTTAGACGTCGTTGTTGCTTAGTTATGCAAGGTGTTAAAGCTGAGCAAACTCCAGGAATAAATTAACTGGCATTGACAAATATCTTAGGCCATTAATAGTGATTGCTTACATTAAATATTGAATAATAGCTATTCCGGTTTAATTAAATTAAGAAAGGTATATTGACCACCCACATTTCAACGGGTAGGCCCAATTCTGAGATACAGTAGTGACTTTGATTAACAACTATTTCTGAATACTTTGAAGAAAGAGGCAAGTCCATGATTGGCTGTAGGCCCCTGTGACTGACATCTTGGTGGACAGAGATTCCATCTCACAGCCTTAAGGGGGCTTAACAAAGACAGTCTGAATCTCAGAGTGTGTATAGATTATGTAACCAGCAGCCAAAGGTTGTCTATACTTTGAGGCCTGAAGACAGGGTTAAGACAGTGCAATTGGAGTTCTGTCTTAGGACCCATGTTTAGATAGAAAGCAAGTGGTGTTTTTGTTTTCATAGATCACCGGAGAGTAGGGAATTATACATTCTAACTGTGAAAACGGTATATTGTTCATTCATATGCCTTATTGGTTCAAAGCCTGTGTCTAGTCTCAGTAGAATGCTTATTTAATCCACCTTTTGTAAAGAGAGGAGAATTCACATGATATATTCCAATAGCTGATGCGTGGAGTAAAGATTTGTTGTAACGATTCATGGGTCATGCTATTGTTTAATATTATATTGGGCAGTAAAGGGTGCACTCAGATCATAGGGAATTCAAAACCCGCTTACTGTAATGGCCAATGACATTGAACCTGAGGCAATTTCTCGCGCAAAAACCCATAACTGTTGCAGAGGCAATTGCAATGAAGGATAGGTGGTGGCGGTGATGGAATGTGAAGTGTTCATAAGGTGAAGAAAGTGCCAGAGAATTTTGTGGACAGAGTAAAGTAAGCTCTGGAGGTGAGAGCCACACCACCTTCACAACAGTTCAGGTGGGGCATGTTGAAACACATAGCTGGGTGGAATGGCATTGGTGAGAAAGAAGGAGTTACCACCATTGAACCAGGATTTAGTCAATGCAAGCCCAGGATGAAGTCAAGTTTGGGGAAGATCTTGTTCGCAAACAGAGCAAATGTTTTGTAGGATGAAAGCACAGCGTCAGTTTCCACATGTACACTGACGATACCCAGCTCTACCTCACTACCACTTCTCTCGACCCCTCCACGGTCTCTAAAGTGTCAGACTCTGACACCCGGTACTGGATGAGCAGAAAGTTCCTCCAATTAAACATTGGGAAGACTGAAGCCATTGTCTTCGGTCCCCACCACAAACTCCGTTCCCTCGCCACCGATTCCATCCCTCTCCCTAACATCTGTCTAAGGCTGAACCAGACTGTTCGCAACCTTGGTGTCATATTTGACCCTGAAATGAGCTTCCGACTGTTACGTCCATGTAATAATAAGAAAAGGACTGCAGAGAACGGTACAACAGGTGTTTACTCAACGTGGTTCAAACTGCAACTGAAACAACAGATTACTACTCAGCGTTATATACAGGTGTGGTCACTGCCGGTACTACAGTATACGTGAGCTGTAGAAAGTAGTTCCCCCCTTAAAGGTACATACATTACAATTCCTCCCCTTTTAGATTAACAGTACCATAACACTCATTTAACAATTAAATATCAAACTAATTACAATTAACACTTTTAACATGCAACATTAGCTGAAAATAGTCTATTTATATATTCAGTCTTTGGGGAGGCTTCCTGATCCTTTCTGGATAGCGCCTTTCCCGAGTGTCTTGCTCTTGGTGCGGAGGCGATTCTGGCCCCCTGTCGTCGGATGTTTCATCAGCTTCCGATGCTACTGTTTCTGGGGTAGATGCTACCTGTACGTCGGGTTCATCACCAGGTACGTATGGGTGAGGCATGGGGTTGACTCGTTCCTGTGACTCTAGGATCTGGTCAGCATGGCATCTCACGATGCTCTCCCCAACGTCCACTGTGTACATTAGTGGCCCCTGCTGTGTGCATATCGTTCCTGGTTGCCATTTCTCTGTTCGGTAGTCGCGGGCCAAGACTGGTTGCCCTTCATTGAAGCTCCTTGTCGGCTTCTCATTGATGTGCTGGAATTGCTTACTCTCAACATCTCTTCGTACATTTGGTCTGAGCAAATCCAGACGAGATCTCAACCTTCGGTTAAAGAACATCATGGCTGGGGCCTGGTTGGTGACTGCATGTGTCGCATTTCTGTAGGCTAACAGGAAATTGTCCACCTTATGCTGCAGTGGAATGTCGTCATCGCACATGGCCTTTACTGCTTTTTTAAAGGTTTGTACGAACCTCTCAGCCAATCCATTTGTGGCTGGATGATGCGGGGTGGATGTGTAATGCCTTACCCCATTCCTTTTCATAAATCTTCGAAACTCTTCGGACACAAACTGTGGTCTGTTATCAGAGCAAATCTGCTCTGGCAAGCCGTTCCTGGCAAAAATGGTCCATAGGACTGCAATAGTTTTCTCCATGGTGGTGGAGGACATTTTGATCACCTCAGGCCATTTCGAGTGCGTATCCACGGCTATTAAAAACATTGAGTCCATGAATGGACCAGCAAAATCAATATGCACCCGTTGCCATGGAGATGAGGGCCATTCCCATGGCTGTAGAGGGGCATGTGGTGGTGCATTTTGGACCTTCTGGCATCCTGAGCAGCTCTTTGTCAGGTCCTCGATTTGCTGATTGATCCCCGGCCACCACACATAAGCCCTAGCAAGGCTTTTCATTTTCACCCCTCCCAGATGACCTTCGTGAAGCTCATTGAGCACTCTCTCCCTTAACTTGGGTGGAATTACCACTCGGGATCCACACATCAAGGTCCCCTGGCATACTGACAGCTGTTCTCTTCTGGATGAGAATGCTGGCAACAGTGAGTCGCCATGTGCTGGCCATCCCTTCACCGTCAAATCATATACCCGAGACAGTGTCAGGTCATTTCGGGTCTCCTTCTCTATACCAGCATTAGTTACTGGCAAGCATTCAATTATAGTCGAATGAAATATTTCGACAGGATCCACTGCTAGTGCTTCCTCCGCAGTAGGCAGTGGCAGGCGTGATAGCCCATCAGCGTTTCCATGCTGTTTCGTGCCCTTATACTCGATTTCATATTGGTGCGCCCCCTAGAAAAAGGGACCATCTTTGTAGCCGTTGCACAGTCCTCACCGGAACGCCCTTCTTTGGATTAAAGATGGAGACAAGTGGTTGGTGGTCAGTCAGCAAGGTGAACTTCTGCCCGTGCAGATAGTGATTGAACTTTTTCACTCCCCACACTAGGCTGAGGGCCTCCCTGTCAATCTGAGCGTAGTTACGCTCGGCTGAGGTTAGTGACCGAGACGCAAAGGCTACTGGCCTCTCCGAGCTGTCCGGGAATTTGTGCGACAGCACCGCTCCAATGCCATAGGGTGATGCATCACACGCCAACCGAATTGGTAGTGCTGGGTTGAAATGAGCCAACACCTCTTTTGATGTGATCAATGCTTTGCTCTTCTGGAAAGCTCGTTTATATTCGTCACTCCACTTCCATGGTACCCCCGTTTGCAGTAGGGTGTTCAGTGGGTGTAGTACGGTAGACAATTTCGGCAAGAACTTATGGTAGTAGTTCACCAGCCCGAGGAACGACCTCAGTTGTGACACATTTTCCGGTGCTGGAGCCTTGACTACTGCCTCAATCTTTTCAGGGGACTTATGTAACCCCTCTTTATCAATAACGTGGCCACAATACGAGATCTGCTTCTGGAAAAACTCGCATTTGTGGCGATTAGCTCGGAGCCCATATTCCTTCAATCTAGTGAGCACCCGCTCCAGGTTGGCGAGGTGATCACTGTCATTTTAACCCGTGACCAGGATGTCGTCCAAATAACACTGGGTCCCTGGAATCCCTTGCAGGACTTGTTCCATTGCCCTTTGCCAAATAGCCGGAGCTGATGCTACCCCGAACACCAGCCGGTTGTATTGGTAGAGACCTTTATGAGTGTTGATCGTGAGGTACTGTTTCGAGGCTTCTTCTACCTCCATTTGCAGGTACGCCTGGGCCAGATCAATCTTAGTGAAGCGTTTCCCTCCAGATAGCGAGGCGAAAATATCTTCAATCCGCGGAAGCGGATATTGTACAGTGTGAAGGACTGGGTTCACTGTCACCTTAAAGTCCCCACAGATGCGAACCTTCTTTGGTTCCCCAGGCGTATTACTCAACGACCTCTTCATTACAGGAACGATGGGTGTAGCCCACTCGCTCCAGTCCACTTTGGACAGTACTCCTGAACGTTCCAAACCTTCCAGCTCTGCTTCGACGGCTGGGCGGATCGCATAAGGTACCGGCCTGGCCTTAAAAAAACTTTGGGCTTGCATTTTCCTCTATTTTGATCGTCGCTGTTATGCCTTTTAGTGTTCCAAGTCCCTGCTGGAACACTTCTTGTGCATCAGTTAGCATTTTTGACAGTCGTCCAGGTGTGACGTCGTCATCCTTTTTGGCATCTACAGTCAGTGCTTGTATGGAATGCCAAGCTAGCTGTATCTTCCGGATCCATTCACGTCCTAGTAGTGGTGGTCCTCCATCTGGCAATACATATAGGTCCATTTTTGGTGTTTCCTTGCCGTTATATATAACGTTCACCCTTATTTTTCCTTTGGGGTAGATTTTTGCCCCGTGTACGTCTTCAAGACAATCTTTGTATCTCTCAAGGGTATATGTGAGAATAGCCGCTTGTAGTCCCTTCGGTTTATGACTGTTAGGGCTGATCCTGTGTCCAATTCCATTTTCACTTGGACTCCTGCTATCTTGAGCGTGACCCAGATAGTTTGGTGATCCTCCATTTTGATCACATTATGTCGTTTCAGACAACCCAGCTCCTTGCTTCCGGAGTCTGTATCACTCTTCTGTTCGTCTGAACTACTCTCCGTCACCTTATGTACCTTCTTGTACTTCTCCTGTGGAGATTTCTTGCTGCTGGTTTTCTTTCCCGACCTGCAGACTCTTGCTATGTGTCCTACTTTTCCACACTGTCTGCACACTTTGCCCTTGAACCAGCAATCATTATGGTCGTGTGTTGTTCTGCCGCAGCGATAGCACTTCACTGTTCCGTATGACATTTCATTTGTGCATTATTCTTGCGGTCTCCGTTGTATCTCTGCAGCACCCTGTGCTGCTGCTTCGTGTGATACTGCAATGCTGAAAGCCTTGTCCAGCGTAAGATCCTTTTCTGATAGAAGCCGTTTCTGGGTTCCTTCACTTTGAAGCCCACACACAAACTTGTCCCTTAAAGTATCTGCTAGTCCCGTTCCAAACTGGCAGTGTTTCGATAGCTTGCGCAGTTCCGTTAAATACTCAGCATTACTTTCATCTTTATGCTGGTTCCTTTTGTGAAACTTAAATCTTTCTGCTATCAGCAGCGGTGTGGGGTTTAAGTGGTCCTGTAGGATTGACACTATGTTTTCAAAATCCTTTTCTACTGGCTTCTCTGGGGTTACTAGGTTTCGTAGTAAGCCATACGTTTTTGCACCCATTGAATTCAACAATACCAGCGCTTTCTTGTCATCTGGCACTTCATTCGCCTTGCAGTATACTTCTATGCGTTCGACATATGTCGTCCAATCTTCGACTTCATTGTCGAACGCTGTGATACTGCCAGTCTTCGGCATTTTTGGGTGTGGTTAGACTGGCTTAAAATGGCGTCTCCCGCGCTTTCCTTTCTTCCCCGCTGCGGCTTAAAATGGCGTCTCCTGCGCTGCTGCCAACGCCGCTCTCGGCGGTCCTCGTGGCAAATGGCGACGCCCTGTGGGTTTCATGCGCTGCTCCTGCGCTGCTGCCAATGCCGCTCTCTGCGGTCCTCGTGGCAATGGCAGCGCCTCGCGTTTTCCTGCGCGCCTCTCTCCCCCGTTGATGCTGCTTGGCCCTTGACCACTGGCTGCGCTCTGCTCTCTCTCGCCTCTCTCCCCCGTTGACGCCGCTTGGTCCTGAACACCGGCTGCATCCTGTGCGCTCTGCCCTCTCTCTCCCCCGTTGATGCTGCTCGGCTTTTTTCTGTGCCGCTCGGTCGGGCACTAGCCCGTCGCTGTCCGGGAAGGGTCTGCGCAGTACCTGTTGCCAGCCTGTTAAGCTGGACCACTGTGACTGGAAAGCCAAGCCTGGCTCTCGACAGCCTCCCCTGCGATGCTCAAATCTCCACTGGATGACTGGGCGGTTGCCCGTGGTCGACGCCCGTGCTTCTGGACTCGACCTTCTTCCACTGTTCTCCAGGAGCGAATCCCTGGGAGGTGATGCAGAGTTGCAGGTAAGTTCGAACTTGCTCGTCGCCACTGTTACATCCGTGTAATAATAAGAAAAGGACTGCAGAGAACGGTACAACAGGTGTTTACTCAACGTGGTTCAAACTGTAACTGAAACAACAGATTACTACTCAGCGTTATATACAGGTGTGGTCACTGCCGGTACTAGAGTATACATGAACTGTAGAAAGTAGTTCCCCCCTTAAAGGTACATACATTACACCGACCACATATCCGTGCCATAACTAAGACCGCCTATTTCCACCTCCGTAACATTGCCTGTCTCCGCCCTTGCCTCAGCTCACCTGCTGCTGAAACCCTTATCCATGCTTTTGTTACCTCTAGACTTGACTATTCCAACGCACTTCTGGCTGGCCTATGTAAACTTGAGGTCATCCAAAACTCGGCTGCCCGTGTCCTAATTCGCACCAAGTACCGTTCACCCATCACCCCTGTGCTCGCTGACCTACATTGGCTTGCAGTTAAGCAATGCCTCGATTTTAAAATTCTCATCCTTGTTTTCAAATCCCTCTATGGCCTCACCCCTCCCTATCTCTGTAATCTCCTTCAGTCCCACAACTCCCCCGAGATATCTGCGCTCCTCTAATTCTGCCCTCTTGAGCATTTCTGATTTTAATCGCTCAACCATTGGTGGCCGTGCCTTCAGCTGCCTAGGCCCTAAGCTCTAGAATTCCCTCTCTAAACCTCTCTGCCTCTTTACCTCTCTTTCTTCCTTTCAGATGCTCCTTAAAACCTACCTGTCATCTGCCCTAATTTCTCCTTATGGGGCTCGGTGTCAAATTTTGTTTTATGACACTCCTGTGCGGCGCCTTGGGACGTTTTACTACGTTAAAGGCGCTATATAAATACAAGTCGTTGTTGTTGATGAAAAAGAGACTTGTGCAGCCAATTCATTGTGGGAGTTGGAAATAATACAAGAAAACGTGTAGGGAGTGTGGGAGTGGAGACAGGGGTGAGAGAAGTTAACCCCCAGACAGGTAAGTATTGGCAGAGGAGGATGATACAGCACAAGTGGATGGGTGGAGAAAGCCAAAAATGTGTGCCATAGTGCGTTTGACAAAGGAACCCCAGCTGGAGCAGAGAGAGAGACTGTGAGCAAATCCAGGAAAGGTAAGAGCTTTGGCAGCAGCAGGATCACTCAGAGGGCAGTAGCAATGAACAAGGTAGAAGACTGATGCAGACATCGTACAGTGTGTCACGGAGAGTGAAGGGGAGCTTGAAAGGCAAAGACTGTGAACATGAGATGACTCAAGGTAGATAGGGAGGTAGAAGAGCGGAGGTCCAATATGCACATATACAAGTGGACAAGGAGCAACCTGTAGTTCCAGTACACCATCTCCCCAACCAGATTACAATTTAATGTATTAGTCTTAGGCCACTCATTACTGAAAAGCCTCCTGATATTCATCACGAGGATCACACATAAACAAGGGCTACTTGGACAAGGCATTAGAGGGCAACTGCTGAGCATGGAACCATACCCCGCGGAGGCAGACAATACCTTCAGGGGTGAAAGGGAGGATGGAAAATTGAACAGCTAAAACAATAAAAAATGTATTACATTTTTGTGTGGAAGTAAACTTTTGAAAGTTTGCCCTGATTTATATTCATATAAAATTCCCACTCAGTTTTCTTCTGTCATTAGAGTACAATGTAGGAGTAGTGCTATAAAATTATAACACTTGGGCTCCAACATCATAGCACTACTTTACACACCATTTTCATGCCACAATTTAAATGAGGGGAAAAGATAATCAAAAACAGGCTCCGGTGTCTTTGATAAAAAAAAATCTGTTCTTATTTAAGACCAAAATGAGTGAATAAAAACTCCTTATTTCTCATAACAAAATGATATATCCATAATTATAAAAAGAACAAAATATCCCAACAGCATAACCCAGATAAGGCAGTATAGCCTCTATTGATGCTCAGATAGTACAGTGACGTGCTAAATTCATCTGCGTCATATTTTAAGCTGAACAAAGTAGTCTCAGGTGACGCATTTTTAAATTTCAATGAAATTAATATGACTATAAATGTTCTTCAGTCAAGAAAGTTACATAAAAGGCTCACTGACTGCCAAAGAAACAAAAGGAAAATTTAGGAACAGAAAAAGGTTATTTGATCCAACAAAAACATCCTTTTGATTGATCTCAACGATACTTTCTCAGCATATCATTTGGCTCCTGTTTTTCCAGAAACACATCTGGTAGCTTATTCTATGAAATCAATGGAATGAAAATCAGGCTGGTTCTAGAATGGTCAGGTAATCCACTCTCCCAGGTTACTGCCCAGGCAGTGAAGACAGAAATATATCTATAATAAAATATGACAGAACAGATTTTTGCTACTGATCTGTAACTTTAAAATTCTGATGATTTTGTACAGATTTGTAAATGCAATATGCTTTTTTTTGTGGTCCATACATAACAGGTTTACAATATTTTGAAATGGCACAATTTGTCTGTTCAGAAATACCTTTCTCAAATGACTACTAACATACAATGGAGCATCATACTGCTGTTATCCACCGTCTTAACTATCTGTCAGAATTTTCAAGGAGAAATTGTTTCTTTTGCACAGCTTCCTTTATTTTGTATTTTATCAGTCTTGTCTATGCAGTGATAGCACTATTGTCTCTGAGTCAGGTCATGGGTTCACCACCCACTTTCAGTCTTCATCCAACATCACTAAAACAGAGTATCTGGTTCTTTAGCTCATTGCTGTTTGTGGGACCTCCTGTGCAAATTGAATGCCACATTTCCTTATATCATGACAGCGACTACAGTTCAAAAGTACTTAATTAGCTGTGAAGTGCTTTAGGGCACCCTGAGGACGTGAAAGGCGCTATAGAAATGCAAGTTTGTTCTTTTCTTGGTGAATAAAATCATTCCATTTTTCTTTTGTCATTTGTATTGGTCTTTTCTTTGTTCCCGCACTGAAGGAATTAATGTACTGTATGTGCAACCCCAAAATATGGAGACACTCAATTAACTAATACTGTCTGTATCTGCAGGAGGGATTAATGGCCCAGACTTTGCTGTCAAAACAACAGTGAGGCTAATGGTGCTCACTGTTATTTATGCACAAATGGTACAGCAACCTCAGGTGAAGTATGCAGATGCATGGTAAAACTCAAATATCAAACTCAAATTAGCTTTGTGAAAACGGCATCTCGATTTCTGCTTCTCCATTGAAATGCATTGAACGGCGTGAATCATAGAATCATCGAAATTTACAGCACAGAAGGAGGCCACTCAGTCCATCTTGTCCGTGCCGGCCGACAAAGAGCTATCCACCCTAATCCCACTTTCCAGCACTTGGTCCGTAGTCTTGTAGGTTACAGCACTTCAAGTGCATATCCAAGTAATTTTTAAATATGATGAGGGTTTCTGCCTCTACCACCCTTTCAGGCAGTGAGTTCCAGACCCCCACCACCATCTGGGTGAAAACATTTCTCCTCAAATCCCCTCTAAACCTCCTACCAATTACTTTAAATCTATGCCCCCTGGTTATTGACCCCTCTGCTAAGGGAAATAGGTCCTTCCGATCCACTCTGTCTAGGCCCCTCATAATTTTATACACCTCAATTAGGTCTCCCCTCAGCCTCCACTGTTCCAAAGAAAACAAGCTCAGTCTATCCAATCTTTCCTCATATCTAAAATTCCCCAGCCCAGGCAACATCCTCATAAATCTCCTCTGCACCTTCTCTAGTGCAATCACATTCTTTCTGTAATGTGGTGACCTGAACTGCACGCAGTGTTCTATCTGCGGCCTAACTAGTGTTTTATACAGTTCAAGCATAGCCTCCCTGCTCTTCTATTCTATGCCTCGGCTAATAAAGGCAAGTATCGCGTATGCCTTCTTAACCACCTTATCTACCTGTCCTGCTACCTTCAGGGATCTGTAGACATGCACTCCAAGGTCCCTCTGATCTTCTGCACTTTTCAGTGTCCTACCATTTATTGGCCCTGAAATTAGGATCGGGTGCTTGCCGCGCGTGCAAGCCCCCGATCTGCACTCACCCTGCGCGCCGACATCTGAAGCCCGGGCCTGCTTGCATTTCCTGTCACTGGCCCGGTTCAGATGTCGGCGCGATGTGCTTACCTGATCCAGCGGCGTAGTTAGTGCGATGTGCCGGCTGGGATCAGGTGAGCACTGTGCAGCCAATCAGGGGAGGGGAAACTCATTCATGAGTTTGACAGAAAGAGCTGTCAAACTCATGAAAACTCCTGGCCCCAAAACACTACTTAAACCTGAAAGAAAATTTAAAAAAACATTGCACTACTTAAATGAACAATAAAGAACTCTGAAAAACTATTTTAAACAATAATTTTAAAATTTGAAAAAAAATTTTTTTTTTTTAAATCGGGGCTAAAACTAAACTTACCTCACTGTAAATTCTTTAAAAATAACAAACCTGTGGGGAAAAAAATTCTCAATTGTACTAAAAGCCCACTTACCTGAAAAACTAAGTACTTACGTGTGGTTTTTCAATGTGTAAAGACCGGAGGCCTTTACACACGCGCAACTCTGAAAAAAAAAGGAATTTCACTGCGCACACACTGCCTGTGCAGTCACGCACGTTCTGCCTCTTAACCCCTTGGGTCAGAGGACAGGAAATGCCGGTTTTCAGCGCATGCGCTGTGCATGCTGAAAACCGGCAATTCCTCCGGACTCACGCATTGTGCCCGGAATTACTGGGCCATTGTGTTAGCTGTTGTGTAACCTTGCCTTGTTAGCTGTTGTATCCGTGTGTTAATGAAGACCCGGAAAGCAGGAGTTGATTTAACAAGTGTTTACTGAACAAAGTCTGGAGGTGAACTAAACTATACAAGATGCTATACAGGCTTATATACCCGAGTGGTCACTACCGGTACTACAGTACACAGGGGCTTCAAAAAAACATAGTTCCGCTTAAATGTACATACACCACAATTCCTCCCCTTTTAGATAAATAGTACATAATATTTTAAGTAATCATTAATTAACATTTTTACAAGAACAATAATCTACACATTTGCTGAAGTTAATCAATTACAAATTCAGTCTCTCTGGAGGCTTCCTGACTCGGTCCGGATAACACCTCGGTGGTGTAGTAGGTTCTTTTGGCAAGGTCGATTCGGCTTGAATGCCAGTGTCGGGTTCATCTGGTTCCAGTATCACCGGATCGGAGGTAGATACTATGGGTATCTCTGCTTCATCATTAGGTGTATAGAGTTGTGGTGTAGGTTGTCCATTTTCGGATGACTCTATGATCTGGTCAGCATGGCGCCTTATTATGCTTTCTCCAATGTCCACGGTATACATCAGCGGCCCTAGTCGTGTGCAAATAGTTCCAGGCTGCCATTTCTCGGTACGGTAGTCCCGGGCCAAAACTTGTTGACCTATCTGGAAGGTTCTATTTGGCCTTTCATTCATGCCTTGAAATTGCCGGTTCTCTACGTCCCTTCTGATGTTTGGCTTGATCAAATCCAGCCGGCATCTTAGTCTTCTATTGAAAAACATCATGGCGGGGGTTTGGTTTGTAACCACATGTGTTGCATTCCAGTACGCAAACAAGAAGTTATCTACCTTATGTTGTAGATTTATGTCTTCATTACCCATGGCCTTTATGGCCTTCTTGAAGGTCTGGACAAACCTTTCAGCTAATCCATTGGTGGCGGGATGGTATGGGGCAGACGTGTAGTGCTTAACCCCATTGTTTTTTAAGAACTTCCTGAATTCTTCAGATACAAATTGTGGTCCATTATCAGAACAGATCTGTTCAGGCAGCCCATTCCTGGCTAATATGGTCCTTAATACTGTGATGGTTTTTTCCGCAGTGGTGGAGGACATCTTTATTACCTCCGGCCACTTGGAGTGTGCATCAACCGCGATTAAGAACATTGAGTCCATAAATGGACCAGCAAAGTCGATATGTACCCTTTGCCAGGGAGATGAGGGCCACTCCCATGGATGTAGAGGGGCCTGTGGTGGGGCGTTTTGGACCTTCTGGCATCCTGGACAGCTCTTGGTCATTTCTTCAATGTCTCCATCGATACCTGGCCACCACACAAACGCTCTGGCTAGGTTCTTCATTTTCACTCCACCCAGATGCCCCTCGTGAAGCTCCTTTAGCACTTTATCCTGGAGTTTGGGTGGAATCGCCACTCTGGATCCACACATCAAGGTTCCTCGGCACACTGACAGCTGTTCTCTTCTTTGCGAGAATGCTGGCAACAGTGGTTCGCCATGTGCTGGCCATCCCTTCACCGTTAAATCGTAGACTCGTGAGAGAGTCGGGTCATTTCTCGTTTCCTTTTCAATGGTAGAATTTGTCACTGGTAGACATTCAACTATGGTCGAGTGGAACATCTCCACTGGGTCCACTGTAGGTGCCTCTTCTACCGTTGGCAACGGTAGGCGCGATAAACCGTCAGCATTCCCATGCTGTTTTGTTCCTTTGTATTCTATGTCATATTGGTGTGCCCCTAGGAAAAGGGACCACCTCTGTAGCCTTTGCGCTGTCATAATGGGAACACCCTTTTTAGGGTTGAATATGGAGACGAGGGGTTGATGGTCAGTCAACAAGGTAAATTTTTGTCCGTGTAGGTAATGGTTGAATTTCTTCACCCCCCACACCAGGCTGAGTGCCTCCCTGTCGATCTGGGCATAGTTACGCTCAGCTGAGTTCAATGAGCGTGACGCAAAAGCTATCGGCCGCTCCGAGCCATCAGGGAATTTATGCGATAATACCGCTCCCACGCCGTAAGGGGATGCATCGCACGCCAGTCTGATTGGCAGTGATGGGTTGTGATGAGCCAACACTTCCTTGGACGTGATCAAGCCTTTGCATTTATGGAAGGCACGTTCACAGTCTTCGCTCCATTTCCAACTTACTCCCATTTGTAGCAGTGCGTTAAGAGGGTGCAGAACCGTTGACAAGTTCGGTAAAAATTTATGATAGTAATTTATTAATCCCAGGAACGACCTTAATTGTGAGACATTTTCAGGTGCTGGGGCTTTTACGACCACTTCAATTTTTTCAGGTGATTTATGCAACCCTTCTTCATTAATGACATGGCCACAATATGATATTTGTTTCTGGAAAAATTCGCACTTGGGGCGATTTGCTCGTAGGCCCCGTTCTCTCAGCCTTGTGAGCACCTGCTCCAAATTGGCAAGGTGCTTGTTGTCATTTTCTCCTGTTACAAGGATGTCGTCTAGGTAGCATTGAGTCCCCGGAATCCCTTGCAGTACTTGCTCCATAGCTCTTTGCCAGATAGCTGGAGCTGATGCTACTCCGAAAACTAGCCGATTGTACTGGTACAGGCCTTTGTGTGTGTTTATTGTGAGATACTTTTTAGAGGTCTCCTCAACCTCCATCTGTAGATATGCCTGTGCCAAGTCAATTTTGGTGAAACGTTTCCCTCCGGATAGTGAGGCGAAAATATCTTCTACCCTCGGAAGAGGATACTGTACCGTATGAAGAATCGGGTTTACAGTCACCTTGAAGTCCCCACAGATGTGAATTTTTCTCTGTTCTTCAGATTTATCATTATTCAACGTTTTCTTCATGACCGGGACGATGGGTGTTGCCCACTCGCTCCAATCTACCTTGGATAACACGCCTGCTTTTTCCAAATTCTCCGGCTCTGCCTCGACTGCTGGACGAATTGCGTATGGCACCGGCCTTGCCTTAAAAAACTTGGGAATTGCCGCATCTTCCACTTTTATTGAGGCGGTGGCGCCTTTCAGGGTTCCTAGTTCCTGTTGAAACACTTCTTTGGCGTTAGCCAAGATTTCTTTTAATCGTCCAGGGATGACGTCATCATCATTTTTTTCTTACTGGTCACCATCAGTGCCTGAATGGAGTGCCAGTCCAAACGTATCTTTCTGATCCATTCACGTCCCAACAACGGTGGACCACCATCTTGCAGAACGTATAAATACAACTTCTGTATTTCCATGCCGTTGTATACAACAGGCACCCTTATTTTCCCTCTGGGGTATACTTTCTGCCCCATATATGTCTTCAAGATAATGGATGTGTCTTTCAAGGGTATATGCGGAAATAGCCGCTCGTAATCCCGTCGACTTATGACGGTCAGATCTGATCCTGTATCTAGCTCCATTTTAAATGGGGACCCCGCTATTGTGAGGGTAACCCAAATGGTCTGGTAATCTTCTTTGGCAATTACATTATGTAATTTGAGACAGCTTAGTCTCTTGTTTCCGGAGTCGCTATCGCTCTTCTGGTCTTCGGAGCTACTGTCTGTCATCATTTGTACCTTCCTGTACTTTTCCTTATTGACCTTTTTACTGTCAGCGGATTTTTTTCCAGATCGGCATACACGTGCAATGTGTCCCATCTTTCCGCATTGCCTGCATGCTTTGTCCTTGAACCAGCAGTCCCTCTGGTCATGGGTGGATCTGCCGCAGCGATAACATCTCTTGAAACCCCGTGTCATTTCATGGGTGCCGAAGTCCTGTGGCTTTTGCTGTATCTCTGCAGCTCCTCTTGCTGCTGCTTCATATGATACAGCCACACTGAAAGCCTTGTCCAGTGTCAAATCTTTCTCAGAAAGTAGTCTTTTCTGTGTTCCTTCACTTAGGAGACCACAGACGAATTTGTCTCGTAGAGAATCTGCCAGTCCTGCCCCGAATTGGCAGTGCTTAGACAGCTTTCGTAATTCGGTGAGGTAATCAGCGTTACTTTCATTCTTGTGCTGATTCCTCCTGAAGAATTTGAATCGTTCCGCTATCAGCAGCGGTGTTGGGTTTAAGTGCTCCTGTAGGGTATCCACAATCTCCTTAAAATTCTTGTCCATCGGTTTGGCTGGAGTGATCAAGTTTCGTAACAGCCCGTATGTCCTTGCGCCCATCAGATTTAGAAGTACCGATGTCTTTTTATCATCCGCTACTTCATTCGCCTTGCAATATACCTCCACTCTTTCCACATATGTGGTCCAATCCTCTATATCACTATCGAAAGCAGTAATATTGCCAGTCTTAGGCATCCTGAAAATCAAAAATGGCGCCTCCCGCGCTTTCCTTTCTTCCCTGCCGAGTCAAGATGGCGCCTCCCACGCTTTCCCGCCGCTGCCGCTGCTGCCAACGCTGTTCTCTGCGGTTTTTATTCACATATATATTTTTAAACACTTTCTCCGTCACTCCGTCGGACTCTCTGGGACTTTCCCCTCCCTTTGCTTGGTCCGAACGCCGACCTGCTTTGCAGCGCCGGCCGTGTCCTGGGTGCACCACCCTCTGTCTCTGTTTGCTTCTGCCTTACGACTCACTGTCCGGCCCTGCTGCAGAGCTACCCGATCGAGCCCCAGCCCGCCGCCCAGGAAGGATTAGTGCACTACCTGCCACCAGCCCGTTTAGCTGGTGAAACCACAGTTTTTTTTTTTCTTCGACCGTCGTCTGAGGAATCGATCTCCTTGAGGTGCTGCCGAATTGCAGGTAAGTTCATTTCTAACTCGTCACCACTGTTGTATCCGTGTGTTAATGAAGACCCGGAAAGCAGGAGTTGATTTAACAAGTGTTTACTGAACAAAGTCTGGAGGTGAACTAAACTATACAAGACGCTATACAGGCTTATATACCCGAGTGGTCACTACCGGTACTACAGTACACAGGGGCTTCAAAAAAACATAGTTCCTCTTAAAGGTACATACACCACATTAGCCCTCCCCAAATGCATTACCTCACACTTCTCCGGATTGAATTCCATTTGCCACTGTTCTGCCCACCAGACCAGTCCATTGATATCTTCCTGCAGTCTACAGCTTTCTTCTTCATCATCAACTACATGGCCAATTTTTGTATCATCTGCAAACTTCATAATCATACTTCCTACATTCAAGTCCAAATCATTGATGTATACCACAAAAAGCAAAGGACCCAGTACTGAGCCCTGCGGAACCCCACTGGAAACAGCCTTCCAGTCACAAAAACGCCCTTCGACCATTACCCTTTGTTTCCTGCCTCTGAGCCAATTTTGGATCCAACTTGCCACTTTGCCTTGGATCCCATGGGCTTTTAATTTCATGACCAGTTTACCATGCGGGACCTTATCAAAAGACTTGCTAAAATCCAGAAAGACTACATTAAACGCACTACTCTAATCGACCCTCCTTGTTGCCTCCTCAAAAATTTCAATCAAGTTAGTCAGACACAACCTTCCTTTAACAAATCCATGCTGACTGTCCCTGATTAATCCATGCCTTTCTAAATGAAGATTTATCCTGTCCCTCAGGAATTTTTTCCAATAATTTTCCCATCACCGATGTTAGGCTGACTGGCCTGTAATTACTCGGTCTATCCCTTTCTCCCTTTTTAAACAACTGTACCATGTTAGCAGTCCTCCAGCCCTCTGGCACCACACCTGTAGCCAGAGAGGATTGGAAAATGATAGTCAGAGCCTCTGCTATTTCCTCTCTTACTTCTCTTAACAGTCTGGATACATTTCATCCAGGCCTGGGGATTTATCCACTTTCAAAGATGCTAAACCTCTTAATACTTCCTCTTTCACTATGTTTATTTCATCTAATATTTCACACTCCTCCTCCCTAATTGCAATGTCTGCATTGTTCCTCTCTTTTGTGAAAACAGACTCAAAGTATTCATTAAAAACCATACCCATGTCTTCCGCCTCCACACACAGGTTACCTTTATGGTCCCGAATAGGCCCTACTCTTACTTTAGTTATCCTCTTGCTCTTAATGTTTTATAAAACATCTTTGGGTTTTCCTTGATTTTAGATGCCAATATTTTTTCATGCCCTCTCTTTGCTTTCCTAATTTCCTTTTTAATTTCACCCCTGCACTTTCTATACTCCTCTAGGCTTTCTGCAGTATTGAGCCCTCGGCATCTGTCATAAGCTTCCCTTTTTTTCTTTATCCTACCCTGTATGCCCCTTGACATCCAGGGAGCTCTAGATTTGTTAGTTCCACCCTTTTTCTTTAAGGGAACATACTTGCTCTGAACCCTCACTATCTCCTCTTTGAATGCCTCCCACTGCTCTGACACTGATTTACCTTCAAGTGAAGTTGTTGTATTTGCACGCTAGATACAAACTAAACTTGCCACAGAAAGTTAAGTCTTGTCCATTCCAGTCTAAGTATCCTTTTAACGATGTGATACGTGTTAATTAGTGCCAATCAACCTCTCTGGTACTGAAAATTAACCGTTCCAAACGTGGAATCTCATTCCTTCAGGTTTTAATTGTTGTTGAAGATGTAAAAAAAATGTTTAAACATTTTGGGCTAGAAATTGACTTTGGGGCGGCCAGCTCGCTTGCGCCCAGAAATTACCGCTGCGCGCGGAGCCACTTGCGCCCGCCGGAAATTCAGTTTCAGCGCCCCAAGTCGATGCCGGCCGCAAAGCAAGGGTTTCGGCGCCCCCGCTTGGGGCGCTGAAACTGAATATCGGCGCACTAAGTGCCGCAGCGCCACCCGCTGCGGAGCGGCAGGCTGTGGTACTGCAGGCCTTCCTCCCTCTCTTAAGGGGGAGGTGCCTGCAACAGCGCGATCGCCGCTCGCTAGTGCCGGCAAATGAGCCCGGCACCACGGAGAAGTGCCGGGCTCCCTGAAAACAGCCGGCAATGCCGCGGGGGGGGGGGTGGAGGAGGCCGGGGAAGGAGGTGGGGCGGCCGGCCGCACATCCGCCTTAACTCGCCCCACTACCGCATCAGGTAGGCCCCGTTTTCTGGTCGCTGTTTGCGGCCGCCGCGGAAGAGGCGGCCGCAACTCAATATGGCGGTCGGGCCGGTAGTGGGGCGGTAGCGGGGCACTGCGCACACCGATGACGTCATCGGTGGCGGCGCAGCGCTACTGGCTAACGCCACCATTACCGCACCGCTGAATATCGGGGGAAGTTTAGCAAGTGGCGCAAAAGCCCTCTTTGGGCGAAAACTGGGCGCAAAGCCAACCGAATTTCTAGGCCTTTGTTTCTGCCTATTTTCTCTATCTTAATCCAATCTTTCTTTCCCCCTCTTATTTCTCTTTCTGTACCTGATTTGGCATTGAATTCACCCGCTCTAATTTACATTTACTTCTCAGTTCTTGCACTGTTAGTTTCACAATCCTTCAATCTGATTCGTTAGAGAGGTACACAGTTGGTGGCCCTGTTCACTCAGGTCCCAGATACCCTGTTTCCCTCACTGCAACATTACCAGCTTGCGCTTTCAGCAACTTCCCACGCATAAAAACCTAAACGTGCAAGGACAGGTCTAACACTCAGATGCCCTGTTACAGCAAGATTTGGCCCATTATGAAACAACTGATGCATATAATTGGCTTTTAAATTAAATTAAATTACACTTCATCAACAAAAGGTGTAGAAGTGATCTTAATGAAATGAGTCTTTGAACAACTAATGTACGTGGCTAGGAAACTTTGCCCGACAGCAATAGTATTTGTTTTATAAAGAGAAAATTAAACTCGTTCGAAAGGAAAGTCTTTTAAGTATTGTCTTAATTCAAAGGGTACTTACATAGTCATGAATGGATTACAGAGTTCGTGATAATTGTTTTGTTCAAGAAAACTAACATTTTTACATGAGAAATAGGAAATAGGAGCAGAAGTAGGCCCATCGCGCTGCTCCACCATTCACTAAGATCATGGCTGAACTTTTACAGCAACTCCACTTTCCTGCCCTATCCCCATATCCTTTGATTCCCTTAGTGCCCAAAAATCCATCGATCTCAATCTTGAATATACTCAATGACTGAGCATCCGCAGCTCTCTGGGGTAGAGAATTCCAAAGATTCACAAACATCTGAAGGAAGAAATTTCTCCTTATCTCAGTTCTAAATGGCTGACCCCTTATCCTGAGACTATGGGGGAGAAATTCGGTAGCGACCATTTTGGGGCGCTGACATCGCCTGGACGCTAATTAGTGCCGCTGAATGCGAAATTGAGTTTTAGCGCCCCAAGAGGGAGGTGGAACGCTAAATCAAGCGCTACATACTTCTCCTAGGGCGCTAACGTCGCAGAGTGGGGCGCTACCTTCAAAGCGCTAATCAAGTTCCGGCGCTGTCAATTAAAGAGTCCTCAGACATACTGGCCACTTACAGTTCTTAAAGGGGAGGTTCAATCATGCTGCACAGCCTCACTCTGATCATTGATGCTTGTGAACTGGGCCTGCAAGCAGCTGCAATCTTTCATTCAAGCAACTGACAGCTGAACAGAGGCCCAGGCAAAGAGCTCACCAGTTCAGCGACCACGCCTTGGAGGCTCTGGTCGTGGCTGTGGAACACCGAAGGGCAGTGCTCTTCCTGGACACTGGCAGGAGGTCATTGCTGTAATGATCAATAACATGTCATTCTATAGTGGACACTAGGTGGAGCCGTAGAGCTGTGTAGAGCTGTATATAGCTATATGTATAAGACTACACTACCCAGCTGTATATATATTAAGACTACATTACCCATGAGGCACTAGGCTACCCACAAGGCAGCAGTCAAGATGGAAGCCTCTACAGATACTGTACCTAGTCCACATGGGCTCAATAAAGTAACTAGCAAAAGCTAGCTGTGTTCATAATAAGAATGTCTATTTATTAATGAACATAAGATGGTACCAGGGTGGTGAAGATCTGCTGAAAATTGTGAAAAGCGAAATGGAGAATTTGAAGCCACCAGAGCGTTTGAAACTCACAGGAACTTTCAACTACAATTGGCAAACTTTTAAACAACAATTCGAACTCTACATTGCAGCCATCGGATTCGGTACAAAGCCAGACGCAAGGAAGATAGTGTTGCTGCTTACGGTTGCAGGCCCACAGGCGATAGAGGTATTTAATACATTTGTATTTAATCCAGAGGAGAACAGAGAAAAATTAGAAGATGTGCTAAAAAAATTTGATGCACATTGCTCTCCCAAAAAGAATGAGACGTATGAAAGATACATCTTCTGTTCTCGGACACAGCAACAAAATGAGACTTTTGATAGCTTTATAACTGATCTGAAACTGAAAGCACAGACATGTAATTTCTCTGAGCTCAAAGCATCCATGATTCATGACCAGATTGTGTTTGGTATTCATGATAAAAAAGTCAGGGAACGTCTGTTGAGAGAAACCGAACTAAATTTGGAAAATGCGGTGAAAATATGCCAAGCCAGCGAGCTAGCTCAAAAGCATGCGAAGACTTTCAGTGAAATCAATAATGATGCGATTGTAATGAGTGATAATGCTGCTGTCGGTGCTGTGTCCTATAAGGGGAAGAAACATGGGCAGAACAGAAATGAAAAGCAATCGGAGGATGACATTTTTAATTGTAAACGCTGTGGTTACAAACACCAGTTAAGCCAATGCCCAGCATTTGGAAAAATGCGCACAAAGTGTAATGGAAAGAATCACTTTGCTAAACAATGCTTTTCAAAAGTACAAACTAAGAAAGGGCAACGAGTTAATGTAATTGAGGACACTGATTTAAGTGAGACAATTTTTGTAGGAATGGTGTCGTGACAATATCAAAAAGGATACAGAAAATGTGCAGCCCTCAGAAATGGACAATGCTGAACATAAAGTTAATGCAGTAAAAGAGGACAAATGGATGACCCCACTGCAGGTAAATGGAGCATTAGTTACCTTGAAACTAGACACTGGGGCAAAAGCAAACTTAATCAGTATGAGTGACATTAACAATATGAAAGAAAAGCCCAAAATACAGAAAAAGTCAGTACTACTGAAGGACTATAATGGACAGAAAATAGATAGCTTAGGTGTATGCAGACTTAAAGTGACAGTCAAAGACAAAGTGCATCATCTCATGTTTTCTGTTGTGGCTGAAAGGCTTGATTCACTACTGGGTGACAAAGCTTGTGAGGACTTAGAACTGGTCAAAAGAGTCTACCGTATAAACTGTGCCATAAGCAGACCAGATGACTCGGTGGATTCTGTAGTGAATAATTTCCAGGATGTGTTCAAAGGATTTGGAGTTCTACCATTCACTTACAAGATCCAGCTAAAGCAGGATGCTCAGCCAGTGGTATGTGCTCCACGAAGAGTTCCAGCACCCCTGCGTGACCGGCTCAAGAATGAACTGGACAGAATGACCGCACTAGGAGTATTCAGGAAAGTCGAAGAGCCAACAGACTGGGTTAACTCCATGGTATGTGTAAAGAAAAAGAACAATGATCTAAAAATATGCATGGATCCAAAGGACTTAAATGCAAACGTAAAACGTGAACACTACCAGATTCCCAAGCGAGAAGAAATCACCAGTGAAATGTCAGGTGCCAGATACTTTACAAAGCTCGATGCCTCACAAGGATTTTGGCAACTAAAACTGGATGAAGAGAGCACCAAATACTGTACCTTCAACACACCATTTGGCAGGTATTGTTTCCTCAGAATGCCTTTCGGGATAATATCTGCATCTGAAATCTTTCATAGAGCGATGGAACACATAATTGAAGGTCTGGAAGGAGTTCGGGTCTATGTTGATGACATCATCATCTGGGGCTCCACACTGAAAGAACACAATGAGAGACTGACTAAAGTGCTACAGAGCATACGCTGGAATGGACTGAAGCTCAACAAAGCCAAGTGTCAGTTTGGCATCCAGGAAGTCACTTTCCTAGGAGATAATCTATCTGGTAAAGGAATAGAGCCAGATATGGAAAAAGTAAACGCCATACTCAAAATGCCCCAACCCACTGACAAAAAAGGAGTGCTACGCATCATGGGGATGATAAGCTTCATTGGAAAGTTCATTCCTAACTTGTCAGCCAAGATAGCCTGTCTGCGAGACCTGCTACATAAAATAAATGAGTTCGCATGGACAGAAAGACATGAACAAGAGTGGATAAACCTCAAAACAGTGCTGACAACCACACCTGTACTCACCTTCTTTGACCCAACAAAAAGAATCAAAGTGTCAACGGATGCATCAAAAGATGGCCTAGGTGCGGTCTTGCTACAAGCAGAGGGTGAAGATTGGAAGCCTGTTGGCTATGCCTCCAGGTCTATGACTGATACTGAGTGTCGATATGCCCAGATTGAAAAGGAATGTCTAGGCTTGGTAGTTGGACTAGAAAAGTTTCATGGCTACATATATGGACTTCCCACCTTCACAGTTGAGACAGACCACAGCCCTCTGGTTGCCATCATAAAAAAAAACCTGAATGAGATGTCTCCAAGGATTCAACGACTCATGATGAAGCTGCAAAGATATGACTTTGAACTGATCTACACACCAGGCAAATACATAGTGTTAGCAGATGCACTATCCCGAGCACCCACAATGAGTCATGTGAGCTCTACTGAAGAAGACGTGGATGTTCATGTGAGTATGGTCACTGCTGCGCTGCCCGTGTCAGACACAAAATCAAAGCAAATAGCAGAAGAAACAGTAAAAGATACAGTATTACAAACAGTAATAGAGAACATTCATCATGGTTGGCCAAAAGGTTCCTGTCCAAAATATTTTCACATAAGGTCAGAATTGAGTGTCGCAAGTGGACCATTACTAAAACAGAACAGAATAGTCATTCCACAGGCTCTACGTCAAGACATGCTCAAAAGGATTCATGAGGGACACCTCGGAATTGAAAAATGCAAAAGGAGAGCAAGAGACACTGTTTATTGGCCTGGCATAAATAAGGACATTGAGAACATGATAGGCAAATGTGAGACATGTCAGAAACACCAAAACAAACAAGCAAAGGAACCAATGATAGTAGCTGACATACCAACAGCAGCATGGCAAAAGGTTGGTATGGACCTTTTTCATTTAAATGGTAAAGACTATCTAATAGTGATTGACTACTATTCTAACTATCCTGAGATGGCGCTGCTCTCAAGCACCACAGCAAGCAGTGTCATAATGCATGTGAAATCCATCTTCGCCAGACATGGAATTCCCAGGATTGCCGTTAGCGACAATGGTCCGTGCTTCAACTGTAAGGAGTGGCAACAGTTTGCAGCACATTATGACTTTCAGCACATCACATCCAGTCCTTTGTATGCTCAGTCAAATGTTAAGGCAGAGAAAGGTGTTCAAGTTCTCAAGCAGCTACTGAAGAAAGCGACAGTAAGCAAGTCTGATCCTTATCTCGCCCTGCTGAGCTACCGAGCCTCACCTTTAGACTGTGGTTCTTCACCTGCTGAACTACTAATGGGTCGCAAGTTGCGCACCACGCTACCCTGCTGTGCAAAAGAACAGCAAAGTGAGGAACTGAGACAGAGACTTCAACTGTTAAAGCTGAAACAGAAATCATACTATGACAAGTCATCCAAAACTCTAAAACCATTGACAAGGGATGATGTTGTCAGGATTGAGGATCCAGATGCATGGAACAGGAAAGCTACAGCTCTTGAGGAAGTAGGACTAAGGTCATACACTGTTAGAACTGAGGAAGGACAGATTCTCAGGAGGAACCGCCGTTCCCTCCTAAAAACACAAGAGACTATTCAAGACCAGATTGATGACAATGCCGCAACTGCATCTTGTCATTCACCGCCAGAGCAATCTCATGAAGACACATCAGACTTACCTGTGTTGAGAAGATCCACACGTGAAGTAAAAGAGCCTGATAGACTTAATCTTTGAGTACAATGTAAAGCTTTGAAAATGTGTTGACTGTTTTGAAAATGTTTATGTTTTTTGAGCACTAACAAAGTGTTACTTATATTATCTTTATTGTTTTCTTGAAAGTTGATTGATATTGATTTTGTTGAACCTCAAAGAAAGGGGGATGTAATGATCAATAACATGTCATTCTATAGTGGACACTAGGTGGAGCCGTAGCGCTGTGTAGAGCTATATATAGCTATATGTATAAGACTACACTACCCAGCTGTATATATATTAAGACTACATTACCCATGAGGCACTAGGCTACCCACAAGGCAGCAGTCAAGATGGAAGCCTCTACAGATACTGTACCTAGTCCACATGGGCTCAATAAAGTAACTAGCAAAAGCTAGCTGTGTTCATAATAAGAATGTCTATTTATTAATGAACATAAGAATTGCCACAGGCCAGAAGTGTGGTCCCCAGAACTCCCACCCAGTGCCGGAAGAAATTCAATGACCTCACTCAGGTGGTCAGGGTGAGTAGATGCTTCAAAAACCTCTACATGCCACCATCTCAACCTCACTCTGTGCACACACTGTGCAAACCGCCACATCCCCAACACTCACCCACCAACTATACCCACCTACTAAAAGTGACATGCACGTCTCATGCCTTGCATACATTAACAGACATTCAACTATGGTAGGCACATATACCAAACACACAGCTGCACACTCACTCACACGCTTTCCTTTTTCTTGCAGGCCAAGCTTGCTCACAACAGGAGGGAGCAGGTATGAATGGGAGCAGGTGAGGCAGACCTGCACCCCCTTACAGACCTGGAGGAGTGAGTGGGCCGCATCAATGTCACCCATATCGTGGGCGCTGTGACCGTCAGAGACGTTGACCCCCTTGGGGACAACGGTATGTTCATCACCTCTCCCTCTTCTCTCATACCACTTCCCCCTCACACCACAAGCCTTTCCCACTTTCCATCTAAGTATACTGTCTCCATTCCTTGCTTCCTTCCTGCCCCACTCCCCTGACCTTAACCCCACTCTTGTGCCTTTATGCTTTCAGATAATCAGCCACCACATGACTAGCCTGTCCCGCAGCCTCCCAGAGGCAGCGATGCAAGAGAGGAGGAGGAGAAACAAGCCACAGCTTCACTGCCTGTGTCTCCTGATGCTGGGTCTGATAATGGGGCGACGCGGTCGCTGGAAGGGAGCTTAGTACATGGGTCTGATGTGGGTGAAGCTCCGAGACCCAGTGGGCTGTAGCAACGCCCTGGGGAAAGGGAAGCTCGGGGCCATCTCCCCGGAGGGTGAGTTCGCGTGTGTGTTCTGCTGCACAGGACTCAGATATGGAGGCAATGACCAGACGGGCGATGGGCATGCACACCGAGCTCATGGGTACAATGGCAAGGGTGCCCGAGAGCTTGGATGCACTGGCTAGGAGCTTGGAGGAGTCCACCTCCAGCATTGTACTCATCTCTGCACACACCATCGAGCCCGTCCTTGGCAGGATGGTCGACTCGCAGAGAGACCGTGGGGACCCAGACCTCATGGGTGAGGTGGCAGCAGCTATTGCAGCACAGGCCAAAGCAATGGCTTAGTGCTGGAATGGAGTCAGTGGTTGCTGGCATGTAATCTCAGAGTGCTCTCATGCAGTCTCAGAGTGATACCACGGAGCACTGCCGATCACGCCCTGACATCACCTCAGTTACCGCCCCACCAGGAAGTGGAGCGCCCAAGATTTTAGCGGCCGGAGCGGTACTTCCACACCAGGCGCTAAATGTTCGGCCTTAACTCGGTTACCGCCCCCAGATGGGGCGTAACCAAATTTCGCGTTTCTGGACTCTCCAGCCAGAGGAAACAGTCTCTCAGCATCTACCCTGTTAAGCCCTCTAAGAATTTTCTACGTTTCATTGAAATCAGCTCTCATTCTTCTAAACTCCAGAGAGTATAGGCCCAATCTACTCAATCTCTCCTCATTGGACAACCCTCTCATCCCAGGAATCAATCTAGTGAACCTTCGTTGCACCCCCTCTAAGGCAAGTATATGCTTCCTTAGGTAAGGTACGTGTAAAGTGCTAATTCTGAAGTAATGAACAGACACTTTCATTTGTTTGCATGTTATTTAAATATGCCCACCCAAATTGAATGCAAAATCAGCTGTGATTTTATTTTTTCTTATCTTCCCTACCAGGAATCTCAAGCATAAAACTGTAGTAAGGCATTTTATTGACATAGTCCTTTAAAGAGTTCATTTTAACATTCTAATTGCTATTTTAGAGCTTTCATTTGATAATCACTTTTCTTCAGTCCCCACCTGAATTCTCCTTTCCTCTGACTCTAGCCTCTTGTGCAGCCCCCACCCACTCCCACTTTGCTCTACTATTTGCGGCTCCTTGCTTTGGAATCCCCTTCCTAAATCCCTGCGCTTCTCCTTTAAAACCCTCCTTAAAATCCATCTCTTTGACCAAGCTTTAGTTCACCTCTCCTAATCATAGAATCATAGAATATTACAACACAGAAGGAGGCCATTCGGTCCATTGTGCCTGTGCTGGCTCTTTGAAACAGCTATCCAATTAGTCCCACATCCTTGCTCTTTCCCCAAAGCCCCGCAAAATTTTCCTTTTCAAGTATATATCTAATTTCCTTTTGAAAGTAACTATTGAATCTACTGCCACCACCCTTTCAGGTAATGCAGTCCAGATCATTAACAACTCGCTGCATAACCCTCTAATAATAATCAACTTTATTGTCATTGTTAGTGCACAAGTGCAGTACAACGAAATGTAAGCTTGCGGCTCCCGACAGTGTACATTTTGATTAAGACATTTAACATTCATTTGGCTTGTAACATAAACATAAACATAATAAAGTGCATTGGCAGATGTGCAGGCTTTAGAGTTTATTTGCAGAGTTCAATAGGATGACAGCCCTGGGAAAGAAGCTGTTCCTAAATCTGGTCGTTCGGGTGCAAATGCATCTGTAGCGTCTCCCAGATGGCAGGGGGGCGAACAAACTGTGGCTGGGGTGGGTAGGGTCTTTGATGATGGTCAGTGACCTCCATAAACAGTGTTTCTGGTAGATGTTCTCAATGGTCGGTAGCCGGGTGCCGGTAATGCGTTGGGCAGTTTTGACTACCCGCTGCTGGGCTTTCCGGTCATAGGAGCTACAGCTGCCATACCACACTGTGATACAGTTCATCAGGATGCTCTCTATTGTGCAGCGGTAAAAGTTAGAGAGGATCAGGGGTGACAGATTACATCCCTTCAGCCTCCTTAGGAAATATAGGCGCTGCTGGGCCTTCTTCACCAAAGAGGAGGTATTGAGGGACCAGGAGAGGTCTTCCGTGATGTGGACTCCGAGGAACTTAAAGCTGTCCACCCTTTCCACCACAGCCCCATGGATGTGGATGGGGGTGTGTCTTCCGCCTTTAGACTTCCTGAAGTCCACAATGATTTCCTTGGTTTTCTTGATGTTAAGGGCCAGGTTGTTATCGGCGCACCACTTCACGAGGTGCTGGACCTCCTCCCTGTAGGCTGACTCATCGTTGTTGGTGATCTGGCCTACCACCATGGTATCATCCGCAAACTTGATGATGGTGTTGGAACCATGAACAGCCACACAGTCGTGGGTGAAGAGGGAGTAGAGGAGGGGGCTCAGCACACAACCTTGTGGGGCCCCCGTGTTCAGGGTCAGGGGGGGGGAGGTGTGGTTACCTAATTTGACAGACTGGGGTCTGTTAGTTAGGAAGTCCAGGGTCCAGTTGCAAAGGGAAGTGTTCAGGCCAAGAGTGTGGAGTTTGGTGGCCAGCTTGTTGGGGACGATAGTGTTGAATGCTGAGCTGTAGTCTATGAACAGCATTCTGATGTAGGTCTCTTTACTGTCTAAGTGTTTCAATGCAGAATGTAGAGCAGTTGTGATTGCATCCTCTGTTGATCTGTTTGCACGATAGGCAAACTGGTGTTGGTCAAGAGAGGCGGGAACACTGGCTTTGATGTGAGCCAGGACCAGTCTCTCGAAACACTTCATTATGATGGGTGTGAGTGCGACAGGTCGATAGTCGTTCAGGCACGTCACAGCCGTTTGTTTTGGCACAGGAATAATGGTGGCGGTCTTGAAGCATGTAGGGACTACTGCCTGGGCCAATGACAGGTTGAAGATGGTGGTGAAGACACTCCTCCTTTATTGTGACATTGGCAGCATCCTCTTCTTTTGTGAAGGCAAATGCAAAGTACTCATTCAGTACCTCAGCCATGCCTTCTGCCTCCACAAGAAGATTTCATTTTTGGTCCCTAATTGGCCCCACCCTTCCTTCAACTGTCTATTTATTCTTCATATGTTGATAAAAGACTTTTATGATACCCATCAATTTTTTCTCATACACTCTCTTTTCCCCTCATTTCCTTTTTCAGTTCTCCTCTGCACTTTCTGTCTTCTGCACTATATTAATAACTTAAAATTTATCAAAAGCCACCTTTTTCTGTTTCATTTTAATCTCAAATTATTTTGTCATCCAGGGAGCTCTAGCTTTGGATTCCCTTCCTTTCCCCCTCATGGGAATCGGAACATAGGAACAGGAGTAGGCCATTGAGCACCTAGAGCCTGTTCCGCCATTCAATTAGATCATGGCTGATCTGCGACCTAACTTGTAAGTTGCAGGGTTCTCAAAATTCCTGCACTCCCCAAATTATGGATCAAGGGACCCTATTTTGGACAAGTTATTAAAACCAGGGTACCCAAAATGGCTTCTGTAACCTCGTGACCAAAACTGACAGGATTTTTAAAAGCAAGGCTCTGCAAACAAGCAGGCCCGGAGACGAAACTTAAAATGCAGGAATCTGTGAAAAGGGACTCTCTGGAGCCAGCCAGACAAAGTAAACACAGAATATGCATTTATTCGACTTGAATCAAATCAAGCGAGAATGGGCCTATAATTGTGGCCATTAGGTTTCTGCATGTTTAATCGATAACAGCTCACAGTAGCCATCAAGTCAGGATGGGGACAATTAAGTCTTATCCATGACAAAACAACCCGGACATCGGGGCCATTAGACCTGGAGACAATCACTCCAAAAGTAGTTAAAATAAATGGTTGTAATCATTTAAAACAAGCCTGCCAAAAGTTAAACAATGGACTGACCTGATTCGGCGCGCAGATAAGAAGTTGAAGAACGGGTATAATTGTAGGCCCATCAGTAGCAATCGCTCTCTTGACTCTTGACTCTGACCTCTTGCCTGTGGCCTTGGCTGCTCATACTCGCGCCCTGGCCTCGTGGCGGGTTCTCTTCTTGCTCCCCGCACCACTCAACAACCAAAGACGCCCATTACACCGGGGGCCAAATGCGGGAGGAGAACGAGACTCGAATTCAAAGCCACACAGGACACACAGGCCACAAAAGGGGCGGACGAGACGAGACGAGACGAGATGAGACGAAGAAGAAGGTAAACCAATAACAGCAGAGAAGGGCAGCGAAAGACGCATTGATAAAAACCAAACGCCTAGTTATAAGCTGGCGTTTGGTGAAGAAAGTGGCGGTGCATGTATGGACAGTGAGAATAAGTTGGCGTTTGAACACTGCGAATAAGCTGGCGTTAAACGCGGGTGTCAACGCCCACGATGAATAAACCGGCGCTCGAAACTTGGGTACTGAAATCATCTAAGCGGTAAAAACCGCCAACCGACCCCTAACCGCAACATTACTGCCGACGACTGCCTGAGGGAGAAGAAGAAGAAAACCCATCGCAACGAGACGACGACAGTAGTTGAGAAAAGAAGGGTGCTTCGCATCAACAACTTCAGCGCCGCGCCCTGAGACCACGTGGCGACGGGATACCCCAAAGGATAGGGAAAACGGACCTCAAAATTCACAACCGTTAAAGCAACAGGTTTTGGATTGGTGAGCATGAATTCCTGGCCCCTCATAGCTTAATCTAGTTAGGTATAGGGGGTGGGATAGAGATAAGGGGATTGTTAATGTAGTTGTTTTCCCTCGATGTGCCGTGTGTTCCCCGTTCCCATATCAGTGTAATTGTTTTATGCCTGTATTTTATACCAGTAATTTTTCATAAGATTGTTGTATTCTGCTTTTAATAAAATCTTGGTTTTCTTACACCAAACCACTTGTCTACTCGACTTTCTGTATCGCCGCCTGTACCTAAGTCCGGTGTCTAGAACCCAGGGGTGTGGGAGCGATTCGAACCGCTCAGAGGACAGTCAGAGGTGAAGCTGACTGGGCATGCACACGCCACCCCCTACAAACTCCATATATTTGCCTTTGGCCCATATCCCTTAATACCTTTGGTAAACAAAAATCTATCAATCTCAGATTTAAAATTAACAATTGATCGTGCATCAATTGCCATTTGCGGAAGAGAGTTGCAAACTTCTACCATCCTTTGTGTGTAGAAGTGTTTCCTAATTTCTACAGGGCATTCTTAAGGGGGAGGGTGAGCAGGCAGAGGTCGTGGTCCACATTGGGACCAACGACATAGGTAGGAAGGGGGATGAGGTCCTGCATCAAGAATTTAGGGAGCTAGGTAACAGATTAAAGAGCAGGACCTCAAAGGTTGTAATCTCTGGATTACTCCCAGTGCCACGTGCTAGTGAGTATAGGAATAGGAGGATAGAGCAGATGAATGCGTGGCTAAAGAGTTGGTGTAGGGGGGAGGGTTTTACTTTCCTGGATCACTGGGCCTGCTTCTGGGAAAGGTGGGACTTGTACAAGTCGGACGGGTTGCACCTGAACCAGAGCGGGACAAATATCCTTGCGGGGAGGTTTGCTAGCACTGTTGGGGGGGGTTTAAACTAACTTGGCAGGGGGATGGGATACAGAGGGGAGCTGAAATAGGGGGTGATGTGCTGCCAATTATAGAGAAAAAAACAAGTCAGCTTGGTAGACAGGGCAAATATACAAGGGCAAGGCTGGATGGCATCTATTTTAATGCAAGGAGTCTTGCAAATAAGGTGGATGAACTGAAGGTGTTGATAAACACATGGGAGTATGATATTGTTGCTATCACGGAGACATGGTTGAGGGAGGGGCAAGACTGGCAGCTCAATATTCCGGGGTACAGAATCTTCAGGCGAGACAGAGGGGGGGGGGGTATAAGAGGAGGGGGTGTCGCAATATTAATTAAGGAGTCAATTACTGCAGTAAGGAGGGATGACATATTAGCAGGTTCCTCTAATGAGGCCATATGGGTGGAGCTTAAAAACAAGAAGGGGGCAAGCACTTTGCTGGGAGTGTACTATTGTGGTAAACCACTTTTATCGTTCACTATCGTTACACTATAGTTATCACTGTTGTATTGTTATCACTGTTCTCACTGTTGTATCACTATACGAGGTCGCCTCTTGTTATACCTGGGCTGACCACCTCCGACTCCGCCCATGGCTCCACCTACCTGCCCAGGTATAAAGGTAGTCGACTGGCTGGTATTCCTCCTTGTTGGACCCGATCACCCACGAGGGTGGGCTCTGTTATTTAGTCAATAAAAACCTTTAGTTACGTTCCTAACTCGTCGCTTTTTATTGGACGAATTGATAGGTATATCAATTTTATTGACTAAATAACAGAGCCCACCCTCGTGGGTGATCGGGTCTGATAGGTATATCAACTATAGGCCTCCAAACAGTCAGGGGGAGATAGAGGAACAGATATGTAGGCAAATCTCAGAGAAATGTGCAAATAATAGGGTAATAATAATGGGGGATTTCAACTTCCCCAATATTAACTGGGATAGTCAGAGTGTGAAAGGCACAGAGGGTGTAGAATTCTTAAAGTGCATCCAGGAGAGCTTTTTGAGCCAGCATGTAGAAGGTCCTACAAGAGAGGGGGCGGTACTGGACCTAATTCTAGGGAATGTGGCCGGCCAAGTGGAAGAAGTGCTAGTAGGTGAGCACTTTGGTGACAGTGACCATAATATGGTGAGATTTAAGGTGGTCATGGAAAAGGACAGGGATGGGCCAGAAATAAAGGTTCTAAATTGGGGGAAGGCCGATTTTAATAGGATAAGGCAGGATCTGGCCAAAATGGACTGGGATCAGCTACTTGTAGGAAAATCCGCATCGGAGCAATGGGAGGCTTTCAGAAGGGAGAGTGAGATCATACAATGGCAACATGTTCCCGCAAAGGTCAAGGGTGGTTCCAAAAACCACAGGGAACCTTGGATGTCAGGGGATATACGAGAATGGATTAGAAAAAAAAGGAGGGCTTTTGGCAGATACAAAAGGCTAAAGACGGAGGAAGCCCTAGAGGAGTACAAAAAGTGCAGGGGGATACTTAAAAAAGAAATTAGGAGATCAAGGAGGGGCCATGAAATAACACTGGCGAGCAAAATAAAGGAAAATCCTAAGATGTTTTATAAGTATATTAAGGGTAAGAGGATAACTAGGGAAAAAATAGGGCCCATTAGGGACAAAAGTGGCAATCTGTGTGTGGAGCCGGAAGATGTAGGAGGGGTTCTAAATGAATTTTTTGCATCTGTTTTCACTATGGAGAGGGACGATGTAGACATAGAAATAGGGCGGGGGGGCTGTGATATGCTCGAACATATTAACATCGAGAGAGAGGAGGTATTGGCGGTTTTAGCAGGCCTAAAAATGGATAAATCCCCAGGCCCGGACGAAATGTATCCCAGGCTGCTGTGTGAGGCAAAGGAAGGGATTGCGGGGGCTCTAACACACATATTCAGAACCTCTCTGGCCACAGGGGATGTGCCAGAGGACTGGAGAACCGCTAATGTAGTTCCATTATTCAAGAAGGGGAGTAGGGAAAAACCGGGGAACTACAGGCCAGTGAGCCTAACATCAGTGGTGGGAAAATTATTGGAAAAAATTCTGAGGGACAAAATTAGTCTCCACTTGGAGAGGCAAGGATTAATCAGGGATAGTCAACATGGCTTTGTCAAGGGAAGATCATGTCTGACTAATTTGATTGAATTTTTTGAGGGGGTGACTAGGTGTGTGGATGAGGGTAACGCAGTGGATGTGGTATACATGGATTTCAGTAAGGCCTTCGATAAAGTCCCGCACAGGAGACTGGTCAAGAAGGTAAGAGCCCATGGAATCCAGGGTGCCTTGGCACATTGGATACAAAACTGGCTTAGTGGCAGAAGGCAGAGGGTGATGGTCGAAGGCTGTTTTTGTGACTGGAAGCCTGTGGCCAGTGGGGTACCACAGGGATCGGTGCTGGGTCCCTTGCTGTTTGTGGTCTACATTAATGACTTGGATATGAATGTAAAAGGTATGGTCAGTAAGTTCGCGGATGATACAAAAATTGGTAGGGTGGTAAATAGCGAGGAGGGTAGTCTCAGTCTGCAGGACGATATAGATGGGTTGGTCAGATGGGCGGAACAGTGGCAAATGGAATTTAACCCGGAAAAGTGCGAGGTGATGCACTTTGGGGGGACTAACAAGGCAAGGGAATACACAATGAATGGTAAGACCCTAGGCAAGACGGAGGGTCAGAGGGATCTGGGTGTGCAAGTACACAGATCCCTGAAGGCGGCGGAACAGGTGGATAAGGTGGTAAAAAAGGCATATGGGATACTTGCCTTCATTAGCCGAGGCATAGAATATAAGAGCAAGGAGGTTATGATGGAGCTGTATAAAACACTGGTTAGGCCACAGCTGGAATACTGTGTGCAGTTCTGGTCGCCACACTACAGGAAGGATGTGATAGCTTTGGAGAGGGTGCAGAGGAGATTCACCAGGATGCTACCAGGGCTGGAACGCTTCAGCTATGAAGAGAGACTGGGCAGATTGGGTTTGTTTTCCTTGGAGCAGAGGAGGCTGAGGGGGGACATGATTGAGGTGTACAAAATTATGAGGGGCATAGATAGGATGGATACTAAGGAGCTTTTTTCCTTAGTAGAAGGGTCAATAACTAGGGGGCATAGATTCAAGGTAAAGGGCGGGAGGTTTAGAGGGGATTTGAGAAAGAACTTTTTCACCCAGAGGGTGGTTGGAGTCTGGAACTCACTGCCTGAAAGGATTGTGGAGGCTGGAACCCTCACAACATTCAAGAAGCATTTGGATGAGCACTTGAAATGCCATAGCATACAAGGCTACGGACCAAATGCTGGAATATGGGATTAGATTAGACAGGGCGTGATGGCCGGCGCGGACACGATGGGCCGAAGGGCCTCTATCCGTGCTGTATAACTCTATGACTCTATAATTTCACTCCTGAAAGGTCTGGCTCTAATTTTTAAACTATGCCCCCTAGTCCTAGACTCACCAACCATCAGAATTAGTTTCTCTCTATCTACCTATCTGTTTCCCTTAATGTCTTGAAAACTTGGATCAGATCACCCCTTAACCTTCTAAATTCTAGGGAATACGACCCTAATTTGTGTTTAGTCTGTACCTGAACTATCTCCTCTTTGAAGGCCTCCCATTGCTCACTTACTGTTTTGTTTCCATTCCCCCTGGGCCAGATCCCTTTTCAACTCACTGAAATTAGCCCTCCTCCAGTTTGCTTGTTGCTTGTCCTTTTCCATAACTAAGCTAAGCCTAATATTTTCCAGATGCTCCTGCACTGAAAATGCTCCACTTCATTCCCCTGAACTAGGTCTAGCACACTTCCTTCCTTGTTCGGCTGGAAACATACTGATCATGAAAGTTCTCCTGTATATATTTCAGGAATTCTTCCCCCTCCTTGCCCTTTGACTGTTTCTCCCCCAGTCTATATTAGGGTAATTGAAGACCCCCATTATCACTGCTCTATTGTTTTTACATATTTCTGAAATTTGCTTGACACTATTTGGTGTCCTATAGTTTACACTCAGCAGTGTAACAGCTCCTCTTCTGTTCCTTAATTCGAACCAAATAGATTCTGTCTTTGAACAATCTGTCCCTTTAGAGTCATAGAGTCATAGAGTTATACAGCACAGAAAGAAGCCCTTCGGCCCATCGTGTCTGCGCCAGCTATCAAGCCCTGTCTATTCTAATCCCATTTGCCAGCACTTGGTCCATAGCCTTGTATGCTATGACATTTCAAGTGCTCATCTGAATGCTTCTTGAATGTTGTGAGGGTTCCTGCCTCTACCACCCTTTCAGGCAGTGAGTTCCAGTTTCCAACCACCCTCTGGGTGAAAAAGTGTTTCCTCAAATTCCCTCTAAACCTCCTGCCCCTTACCTTGAAACTATGCCCCCTGGTTATTGACCCCTCTACTAAGGGGAAAAGTTCCTTTCTATCTACCCTACCTATGCTCCTCATAATTTTGTACACCTCAATCAGGTCCCCCCCTCAGCTTTCTCTGCTCTAAGGAAAACAACCCCAGCCTGTCCAATCTCTCTTCATAGCTGAAGCGCTCCAGCCCAGGTAACATCCTGGTGAATCTCCTCTGCACCCTCTCCAATGCAATCACATCCTTCCTATAGTGTGGCAACCAGAACTGCACACAGTATTCCAGCTGTGGCCTAACTAGCGTTTTGTACAGCTCCATCATAACCTCCCTGCTCTTATATTCTATGCCTCGGCTAATGAAGGCAAGTATCCCATATGCCTTTTTAATCACCTTATCTATCTGTTCTGCTGCCTTCAGGGATCTATGTACATGCACACCAAGGTCCCTCTGATCCTCTGTCCTTCCTAGGGTCCTACCATTCATTGTGTATTCCCTTGCCTTGTTAGTCCTCCCAAAATGCATCACCTCACACTTTTCAGGGTTAAATTCCATTTGCCACCATTCTGCCCATCTAACCAACCCGTCTATATCGTCCTGTAGCCTGAGGCTTCCCTCCTCGCTATTTAGCACTCCACCAATTTTCGTGTCATCTGCGAACTTACTGATCATACCTCCTACATTCATATCTAAATCATTAATGTACACTACAAACAGCAAGGGACCCAGCACCGACCCCTGCGGTACACCACTGGACACAGGCTTCCAGTCACAAAAACAACCTTCGACCATCACCCTCTGCCTCCTGCCACTAAGCTAATTTTGGATCCAAGTTGCCCTGGATCCCATGGGCTCTTACCTTCTTGACCAGTCTCCCATGCGGGACTTTGTCAAAAGCCTTACTGAAGTCCATGTAGACCACATCAACTGCACTACCCTCATCCACACACCTAGTCACCCCCTCGAAAAATTCAATCAAATTGGTCAGACACAATCTCCCCCTGACAAAGCCATGCTGACTATTCTTGATTAATCCTTGCCTCTCCAAGTGGAGACTAATTCTGTCCCTCAGAATTTTTTCCAGTAATTTCCCTACCACTGATGTTAGGCTCACTGGCCTGTAATTCCCTGGTTTATATCCCTACTACCCTTCTTGAATAATGGTACTATGTTAGCTGTCCTCCAGTCCTCTGGCACCTCCCCTGTGGCCAAAGAGGCTCTGAAAATTTGTTTTCAGAGCCCCTGCAATCTCCTCCCTTGCCTCACACAGCAGCCTGGACTGTAACAGTATCTTTGACCAATACTGCCACCCCACCTCCTTTTTTTCCTTCCCTATACCTCCTCAATACATTGGCCCGGATGAGAATAATGGCGAGGCTATCAGCGCTCACCATTACTATGGAGTAAATCGGACAGCAACTTCTGGAGTCCACACATGCGCAGTTAGGCATGGAAATCCGGAAGTTGCTGCCCGATTTGCCCTGCTCTTCCACGAGTTGTGCACCACCGGTACCTCGCCAAGAGGCATTGAAATCCATGTAAGGACATGAAGTTTCTGTAATTGCCCACTGAACACATCAGAAAAAGTTAGGACTGGTGCATTCAGGTGTATGTGAATTTTTAAAGGCATGATAAGTCATAATTAAAGCCAAACATCTCTGACCCTGAAAATTTAATTTTACAATTCTAAAGTTTCATTCCTTCAGTATTTAGTTGCTGTTGGAGATTTTTTTTAAATTAAAATGATTTTTTTAACTTTTTCTTTCTGTCTCTTTTATCTCTCTCTCTCTTAATCCCATCTTTCTTTCCATCTCTTTATTTTGCTTACTGTACACAATTTTACAATGAATTAAATCTAATTTATACTTCCTGGCTTATACTCCCTGGTGTCTCTGCGTGTCTCAGTGAGGATTCTTCAATTTGATTGGTTGGAGAGACACGCTGTTGCTTGCCCTGCTCTCCCACACACCATAGATCCCCTGTAGAGGCCGTGCGCCCAAAATTTATGTCTAATTCCCATAAGATGCTGCTCAAAAGCCATTGCTATTAAATATATCATGACAAGCATCATGTTGTGGCCTCTATCGCAATTAGTTATTTTTATTTGTTCTCGAGATATGGGTGATGCTGGCAACTCCACATTTATTTTCCATGCCTCGCTGCTGGTGGGCCTTCTCCTTGAACCACTGCAGTCCTTGTGTTGGTGCTGCTCCCATAATAGTGTTAGTTGGGAATTCCAGGATTTTTGGCCCAGCGGCCATGAAGGAACGGTAATGCACGTCTAAGTCAGGAGTCTGTGTGACTTGGATGTGACGGTGTTCCTATGATCCTGCCGCACCTTCTTGGTGGTAGTCGTTGCAAGGTGCTATCGAAGTATGTTTGGCAAGTTGTTGCAGTGCATCCTGTGGATAGTACATACTGAGCCAACGTACTGTCGGTAGTAGAGGGCTTGGATATGGAGCCCAGTGGCAGGGGTGCCAATCAAGCAGACTGCTTTGTCTTGGATGATGTTGATCAGCTGTAGTGTTGTTGCAGCCGCACCCATCCAGATGCCGCAAGGTACCGCAAGGATCGGTCCAAGGACCCCAGCTGTTCACAATATATACTAATGATCTGGACGAGGGAATTGGATGTAGTATCTCCAGATTTGCAGATGAAACAAAGCTGGGTGGGAGGGTATGCTGTGAGGAGGATGTCGTGAAACTCCAGTACGATTTGGACAGGTTAGGTGATTGGGAAGAAACATGGCAAATGCACTATAATGTGGATAAATGTGAGGTTATCCACTTTGGTGGCTGTGATATCCGAGTGGTAAGGTCCGAAACTGAGAGAAGCGAGTTCTTAGGCAGAAAACCCAACTGTTTATTACACGGTGTAGCAGAGAGACATAGCTCTTACAGGCTGCAAGCAAAACACAGTATTTCTAACTGCACGATGCAAGATGGAGGATTCACCTCTGAGTCATACCCATAATGCAATGCCACATTACCTTAATAACTGGTGTACCAGGACATTGACTACATGACCCATTACCGTAAACACTGGTGAATGTGATACCTTAATCTTTGGCTCCATCTGGTGGATAATTTAAACATTACATCCCAGATTACTATATCCCCCCCCACCGTCTTAAGTTTACATTAATTTCGTAACAACATTCTTAAAAAGTCCCAGAAGGAAACTCCTTTAACAATAGTCCATACTGAACGAATCTAGCAGGTCGTTATCAATCTCTCTGGCGGCTTGCGACACCTTGGTGAACGTCTTACAGTCAAGTCCCTGCTTGGTTGTGGTAGAGCCACCTGCTGCTCCTGAGCAGTACCAGAGTATCTGACTCTGCTATGATGGTTTCCTCTTGACGAAGGGGTCCAGGTGTAACTGGCTCTGTTCGTGGTGTTGGTACCACCAATGCATTTGGATAACTGGGGGCCAACTTGTCCTCCGACATCTCCTCTGGAACCTTCAGTTCGATTTCCCCTTGTCTGGTCAGTATCTGATCTACATGTCTGCGTACTACCTGACCAGTTCCCACCATGACCGTATATGATACTGGACCGGTCATTTAAGTCTATGACGCCAGGAATCCATTTTGGACCATAACTGAAATTCCTGGTAAGGACCACATCTCCTTCTCCAAAACTGCGGCTCTTTGTTCTTCTGTCATGGTTCTCCTTTTGTTTGATTTGTCGGTTTTCCACCTTTTTAGGTCTGGGTGAACCAGGTCAAGAGTGGAGCGTAGTCGACGCCCTAACAACAGCTCAGCAGGAGAGAGTCCTGTGGTAGATTGAGGTGTTATTCTGTAGCTGAACAGAACTCGTGACACCTTGGTTGCCAAACTCCCTTCCGCACTTTTTTTCATCATCTCCTTAAATGTTTGTACGGCTCTCTCCGCAAGTCCATTTGAAGACGGATGATATGGAGCTGAGGTCACGTGCACTATGCCATTGTTTCTCATGAACTCTTTTGTTTCTGTACTCATAAAACACGTGGCATTGTCACTTACTACGATCTCCGGTAGCCCTTGATTACTAAAACTCCGACGCAGGCTGTCTATAGTAACAGTAGATGAAGCAGAATTTACAGGATACACATCCATCCATTTGGAATGTGCATCAATGATTATTGTTAAGTCTGTGAATTATTTAGTTAATTAAGACACAGACTAATGAGTAACAATAAAAACAGGTCTTTACTGGTTGGAGGTAGGGACTATACTGAATACAAGATTACTGCACAGTGCTTATATACCGGTGTGTTCACCCCCGGTATTACGTCTACAGCAGCCTGAGAAAGTAGTACATCTCTTAAGGTGGAACAGGCTTAAGCTCTCTTAAGGTGGAACAGGTTACATACACAACACTCCTCCCTTCTTAGCTTTATAGTCATCCCCCCATTTAACATAACGTAATAACATATATACATATATAACTTCATGTTTAACGTAACATATCACAGATTCAGTCTCTGCGGAAAACAGTTCACAGATTCAATCTCTGTGGTGTAGTCGGTTCACGTTACTCATTCAATAGTCCTTTCATGGATTTAACAGCTTGAACTTCCGAACTGATTTGGCTCCGTTCGGAGGGACCACGTGTGTGATCTGGTAGAGGTGATAATGGTTCAGATGGGTCATCTTCTGTTTTTACTTTTCCTTTTCTGCTTCTTGGAGACTCTCTGGGCTCCATTGTCAGCTGCCACAGCTGCCAGCTGCATGCGCAGTTCCTCCTTCTCTTCCTCCTGTTTCCGTCATAGAGCCAGCTTCTCCCGATGTTCCGTAGACTTTTGGTGCTCCTCCATGATTTCTGCACTTTGGGAGTCGAAGTTACAAGCTGGGCAGGACAGGACATCGTAATATTCGGTGTCGTCCACCAGGTCATGGTAATATTCGGTGTCGTCCTGAGCTAGACCAGTGAGAGGGTCGTCTATTTCCTCCATACCCAGCTGGACGTTAGCCAGCTCTTGTTCCAAATCCAGACATCTTTCCTGAAGAGACTTCTTCATGTGTACCTCTGCATCCAGCTTTTTCTGGGCTTTCAGCAAGTCGTTTACTAGTGACCTCATTTGTGATTTTAATACTTCAACTTCCTTTGGAGATTGATTGATCGGACTATGCAATCCCTCTACCGGAGCAGCTGTTTCAGCGGTCTGTTGTTCTACATTGACGTGAGTCAGCGTACTTTTGGCATCCAATGGCTGCTCTGTTGCAGTCGTTTCAGTCTGTGTCGTCACATCAGCCATCTCAATGACTTTTGAGAGCTCCGAACCCTTTTCCTTTGAAGATCGCAGCTCGTGTTCAAGTTTTTCCCATTTCAGAGTCTTGTCCTTCAGCATATGAAGGAGTTGGCTGACCGTTAACTCTTCTGACACCAGATTATGGCACGCACCTTCAGAACCTGAATCAGCTTTGATTCGTTCGGCCTCCTCGCGCAGATGGTTGGTGTGCTCCTGCTCCATTTTCTCCATCAGTTGCTTCTGTTGCCTTTCCAGATTCTCCCACTCTGTAACAAAGAACTTTTTTATTTCATTCATCTCTTGCTCAAAACGGCGAATCATTTGTTCTAATTGCTGTTGTAGTTTGAAATGGAGTAGAGTTTGAGCCCAGTGTCCCTCAAAAATGTGCATATCAGTAGACTTGACAGACTCAGAATTCTCTGTTAAACTATGTTGTTGTTGCTCAGTGGAATTCTGTGCTGAAACTTTGTCTTTTGCACATGGGTTGGTCTTACCATCATCAGTTCTAGAGTCTGGGCTGATTATCTGCACCGAGTTCTCACTCTTTATGGCTTTTAGCGAATGCCAGTCCATATTTATGTTTCTAAACCACTCCCGGCCTAGTAGTGGTGGACCTCCCTCCGGTAGCACATATAAGTCCATTATTTGACTTCCTTCGCCCTTGTTGGCCACTGCAACCTTTATTGTCCCGATGGGGTACACTCTCTGCCCCGTGTAGGTTGTCAATATAATCTCCGTATCCTGTAGGGGAATATGTTGGAATAACCTTCTGTAATCTTTCTTATTCATGACCGACAATGCCGATCCAGTGTCCAATTCCATTTTTACTTGGACTCCTTCTATCTGAAGAGTAACCCAAATTGTCTGGAGGTCTGCACCCTTACCAACGTTGAGTACCCTTAAGCTAGCCAGTTCAATACTGCTTAAGCCAACCAGTTCATTACTGCTAGCGTCTGAATCGGACTCCTGTTCGGCCACCTTGTGTAACTTTGCGTATTTCCCTTGCGGTGACTTCTTGTTGCTGGTCTTCTTCCCTGACCTGCATACTCTAGCTATATGTCCAAGCTTACCACATGTTCTGCATTCTTGGTTTTTAAACCAACACTGGTTCTGATCATGCGTTGTCTTTCCACAACGATAACATTTAACAGAACTCACACCCAATTTGTGTGCACTGAGCTCCGGTGACCGTAGCTGCATTACTGCCGTGCCTCTCGCTGCGGCTTCGTGTGCTGCTGCCATAGTGACCGCCTTCTCAAGCGTCAGCTCATTCTCCTCGAGCAGTCGCTTTTGTGTATCCTGTTTAAATAAACCACACACAAATTTGTCTCGTAGTGCATCTGTCAGTCCCGTTCCAAACTGGCAATATTTCGCTAATTTACGCAATTCCAGCAAATATTCAGCATTGCTTTCATGCTGTAGCTGCCTTCTGTCGTAAAATTTAAATCGTTCCGCTAGCATCAGCGGCGTGGGGTTTAGATGATCTTTCAGGACAGTAACAATCTCATCGAACGTCTTATCGGCCGGTTCATCTGGTGATAACAGGTGTTTCAATTGCCCGTATGTCTTCGCACCCATTAAATTTAATAATGTTAGAGCTTTATCTTGGTCACAAATTTTATTGGCCTTACAATAATTTTTTACTCTTTCAACATATATGGCCCAATCTTCGAGGTCACTATCAAAGGTGCTAATATTCCCGTGTTTAGGCATTGTAGATTTGCAATTTCTCAGATTTTATTTTCTTTACTTGTTATCAAAGATGGCGGCTTCCCGCTCTTGCCGTCGTCCTCCGCCCACAAAATGGCGGTTTTCCCGCGCTTGGCGGTCTTCACCCGTCCCCCGACGCCGTCTCCCTTCAGCCCCCGAGTGCGGCCCTTATCTTCGCCGCGATCGCCCGAGTGCGGCCCTTATCAACGGATGCGATCGATGGCCCAGCTGCTCCTCGCACTTGAAAGTGGCCCGGCCCTTATCAGTGCTTGCGATCGATGGCCCGGCTGCGCCTCGCACTCCAAAGCCCTTATCTCCCGATCGCGATCGATGGCCCGCGCTGTGCACCACGGCTCTCGCGCCTTCAATTTCTGCAGCCGCTGCCCTTTCAGCCTGAGTGCGGCCCTTATCGGTGGTTGTGATCGATGGCCCGGCTGCGCCCCTCACTTGAAAGCGGCCCGGCCCTTATCTGCCGATCGCTATCGCCCTGTACCTCTGTCTTCCCCAGCCCTGTCTTCTACTCCGGTTCACAAGCTGATGGAGGCTTCAGGGTCCTAATGCCTGTCGCTTCCAGTGGGGTGGTGTGGTTTGAAACCTCTCTTCAACCGCCGTGGAATAACTGCCGCAGGGTAAGAACCTGACTCGTCGCCAGTGTTAAGTCTGTGAATTATTTAGTTAATTAAGACACAGACTAATGAGTAACAATAAAAACAGGTCTTTACTGGTTGGAGGTAGGGACTATACTGAATACAAGATTACTGCACAGTGCTTATATACCGGTGTGTTCACCCCCGGTATTACGTCTACAGCAGCCTGAGAAAGTAGTACATCTCTTAAGGTGGAACAGGCTTAAGCTCTCTTAAGGTGGAACAGGTTACATACACAACAATTATGAGGAACATCTTTCCCATGAATGGACCCGCATAATCTACATGTAATCTTCTCCATGGTCTATCCGGCCACTCCCAAGGGTGGAGAGGAGCCGCTGCTGGTGCCTTCCTGTGTACTTGACAAGTGCTGCATGTCTTGACTAGATTTTCTATCTCCTCATCTAGCTTTGGCCACCACCAGTAACTCCTTGCCAAGGCTTTCATACGCGAAACTCCAGGATGACACTAATGTAGTTGCCCTAGGATAGACTGTCGTGCTGGCTGTGGAATAATCACTCGTGCTCCCCACAACACGCAACCATCCTGCACACTCAGCTCTGTCTTCCTGACACTGTAAGGTGTGAAATCAGTCCCTTCCGGATGTTGTGGCCAACCCCTCATCACATATTCTCAGACTCTAGACAGTACTGGATCTTTACCGGTCCATGTCCTTACTTGTTCTGCGGTCACAATTGCCGTGTCCGTGTCCCCCAACATCAACACTCTGTCCTCTGGAGCTGCACGGATAGGTGTACCTGGCAGTGGAAGATGGCTCAAGGCATCTGCGTTCCCATGGTACTTGCCCGCCTTGTAAATGATGACATACTCATACGCCCTCAACGTCACTGCCCACCTCTGGATCCGGGGTGACACCATCTGTGGTACTGCTTTCATTTCATTAAAAAGAGATAGAAGAGGTTTATGATCGGTGCATATGGTGAATTTCCTGCCATATATGTACTTGTTAAACCTCTGTAACCCAAACATTACTGCTAACCCCTCTTTATCTAACTGGGAATAGTTTTTTTCCGCTGGTGTCAGAGTTCGAGACATAAACCCTATTGGTCTTTCTGATCCATCTTCCAAGCTGTGTGAAAGAACCGCCCCCACCCCGTAAGGTGAAGCATCACAAGAGAGAATGATGTCTTTCTCTGCATTGTAGTGAACCAGCACATCCGAGGACAGCATCAGTTTCTTGGACTGTTCAAATGAAACCCTCTGTCCCTCTTCCCACCGCCACTGCATCTCCTTGTGCAGAAGTTTGTGAAGAGGTGCTAACACTGTTGCCAAGTTTGGTAAAAATCTGTTATAATAGTTTAGCAGTCCCAGGTAAGCTTTTAACTCAGTCACATTGGTAGGAGCTGGGGCCTCCTGCAGTGCTTGTACCTTCTCCTTGATTGGATGGAGCCCGGTGACGTCCACTCTGTGTCCCAAGAACACAGCCTCATTCCCCAGGAAAGTGCACTTACTCCTCTTGAGCCGTAACCCAGCCTTATCCAATCTTTGTAGTACCTCTCTCAGAGTGCTCAGATGCTCCTGGTCGGTTCTTCCCATCACCAGAATGTCATCCAGATAGATTGAAACATGTGGGATCCCTTGCAGTACACCCTCGATAGTCCTCTGGAAAATAGCTGGACTAGATGAGACACCGAATGGTAAGCGGTTATAGGTAAACAAACCCTTGTGTGTATTTATGGTTACATACTTCTTGGATTCCTCATCCAGTGTAATCTGCAAGTATGCATGACTCCTATCCAGCTTTGTGAATTTCTTCCCTCCAGCCAGGTTTGCAAAGAGATCCTCTGTTTTGGGAATAGGATACTGTTCTAGTTTAGACACCCTATTTACAGTCAATTTATAATCTTCACAGAGTCTTACCGAATTGTCCGGTTTTAAAACAGGTACAATGGAAGCTGCCCATTCTGAACATTTCACGGGTTCCAGAATGTTCTCTCTCAAAAGACGGTCAAGCTCAGCCTCTACCTTCGGTTTCATGGCATATGGCACAGGTCGTTGTTTAAAAAACCTTGGCAGTGCCTCCTTGTCTACATAAATCTTAGCTGGGGGGCCATTAAATGTGCCAAGTTCTTCCTTGAACATGTTCTCATGTTCAATCAACACTTCTTGCAAAGACAACTGTTTGCCTCCCTCTATTTGATTTATTGCTCCCCAATCTAATTTAAGTTCTTGTATCCAGCCCCGACCTAACAAGTTTGGTCCAGAACTCGGTACTACAACTACAGGTAGCTGTTCCATGGTGTCCCTGTGTTGCACAGTTACAGTAGCTGTACCCAATGTCGCCACTCGTTCACCAGTATATGTTTTAAGCTGCATAGAGCAAGACTTTAACTCTGGAACTTTTGCACGGTTCCACAATTTTGCGTACTCCTCCCTGTTCATTATGGTTACGTTGCATCCCGTATCCACTTCAAAGTTGACCTTAGAGTCATTTATTGTCAGTTGCAAAGTGATACGATCCACTTTTGGAATGTTCTCTACCATACTATGCATTACGAACATGTCATCTTCTTGCTCAGCTTCTCCGCTAATGTGATGGGCTCCCTGTTTTTTCACTTCTCTTCCTAGGTTTTGCTTTCCTCCCCCGTTTGGTTTGTATTCCTCCACAGTTGCTTTTGCCCTGCATGCACATTTTATATGTCCTGTTTTCCCACACTTGTGGCACTTTTCCTCCAGAAACCTGCATTCCCTCGCCAGGTGATCGCCATTGCATCTATAACATGCCTTTACATGCTCACGTTGTGGTTTCTGATGCAACTTTAACTTGTGCACATTAACCTGACCTCCAACTTGCTTTGTCGTAGCCCAGTCTGAACCTTGTATTTCTTTTACATCTCGGTTCGCTGTCTCTATGGCTTGAGCAAGTTCCAACGCTTTTTCATATGTAAGCCCAGTCTCGGACAATAATCTCCTCTGCATTCGATCATCCATTATCCCGCAAACAAGCCTATCTCTCAGCATGTCTTTTAGGTTGTTCCCGTAATTGCAATCGTGTGCCAATTTTCTCAACACCGCTACATAATCCAATACAGTCTCTCCCAGTTTCCTGTTCCGTGAATTAAATTTGAAACGCTGTACAATCTCACTCGGTCTGGGATTGAAATGGTTCTTCAGCAAGGCCACTAAGTTAGCAAATGTAATGTCTCCAGGCTTTTCAGGACTGCACAAGTTTCTCATTAAACTATACGTCTGACTTCCCACGGAAGTGAGCAAAATAGCTCTCCTTTTCCCGACATCATCTATATCATTTGCTTCAAAGAAATGCATCAGCACCTCGCAGTACTCATCCCAGGTCTGAGTCTGAACATCAAAAGCAGAGATCTTTCCTACCATAGCAGCCATGATCTGTTATTCAGCGCTCTTTTATTTCTCTTCTTCAAGATGTGATCTGTTGACCCTCGTCGCCAATATGTGACATCCGAGTGGTAAGGTCCGAAACTGAGAGAAGCGAGTTCTTAGGCAGAAAACCCAACTGTTTATTACACGGTATAGCAGAGAGACATAGCTCTTACAGGCTGCAAGCAAAACACAGTATTTCTAACTGCACGATGCAAGATGGAGGATTCACCTCTGAGTCATACCCATAATGCAATGCCACATTACTTTAATAACTGGTGTACCAGGACATTGACTACATGACCCATTACCTTAAACACTGGTGAATGTGATACCTTAATCTTTGGCTCCATCTGGTGGATAACTTAAACATTACATCCCAGATTACTATAGTGGCAAAAACAGGAAGGCAGATTATTATTTGAATGGCAATAGATTGGGAGAAGGGGAAGTGCAAAGAGACCTGGGTATTCTTGTGCACCAGTCGCTGAAGGTAAGCATGCAGGTGCAGCAGGCGGTTAAGAAGGCAAATGGTATGTTGCCCTTCGTAGCGAGAGGGTTTGAGTACAGGAACAAGGATGTCTTGCTGCAGCTGTACAGGGCCTTGGTGAGACCGCACCTTGAGTATTGTGTGCAGTTTTGTTCGCCTTATCTGAGGAAGGACGTTCTTGCCATGGAAGGAGTGCAGCGAAGATTCACCAGGCTGATACCTGGGATGGCAGGAATGACATATGAGGAGAGATTGGGTCAATTCGGCTTATACTCACTGGAGTTTAGAAGATTGAGAAGGGATCTCATCGAAACTTTTAAAATTCTGTCAGGCCTGGACAGACTCGATGCAGGAAGGATGTTTCCGATGGCTGGGGAGTCCAGAACCAGGGGTCATAGTCTAAGGATAAGGGGTAAGCCATTTAGGACTGACATGAGGAGGAATTTCTTCACCCAGAGAGTGGTGAACCTGTGGAATTCTCTGCCACAGAGGGCGGTGGAGGCCAGTTCATTAAATATATTCAAGAAGGAGTTGGATATGTTTCTTAAGGCTAAAGGGATCAAGGGATATGGGGAGAAGGCAGGGATAGGGTACTGAATTTGAATGATCAGCCATGATCTCATTGAATGGCGGAGCAGGCTCGAAGGGCCGAATGGCCTACTCCTGCTCCTATCTTCTATGTTTCTATGATGCATGGTCAGTATTCCGTTATACTCCTGACTTGAGCCTTGGAGAAGTTGGAGAGGCTTTGAAAGGTCAAGAGGTGAGCCACCGGTTGCAGGGTACCCAGCCTCTGCCCTGTACGTGAAGCCATGTTGTTCATATGGCTGCTCCAGTTAAGCATATGGTCAAGGGTGAATCCCCGGCTGTTGATCGGTGGGGAACGTGGGACGTTACTGGGAGCTGATTGGCCCTTTTCTTGTTGGAGATGGTTGTTGCTGGCTCTTATGTGCTGCAAATATTACCTACTTTCCTACAAAACAACAGTAACTACACTTCAAAAGTACTTAATTGGCTGTAAAGCACTTTGGGATGTCCTGAGATCATGAAAGGTGCTATATAAATGCAAGTTCCTCTTACCGCTCTCTCCAAAGCACGCCCATGCATGCAGCTGTTGACAGCGCGTAGAGCCGGGAGAACGCAGTGGTGAGCTATAAACCATACAGTAAACAACTGCTGAGATAACCGATAACTGTGAAGAGCTCAGACTATGTAATTGAAGTGAAAACTGCTTCCAATGCGATGCATCAAATCTCAGTCAAGCATTATGGTAAATACTTCTATACTGTACTGTACTACAGTAGTAATAATCTCAGGAAAAACTCATAGCTACATTTCCTTAAATTTTATACATTGGGTTTTCTAGTTTAGGAACTGATGAAATAATATGCAAAGTTTTAAAGTCTGTTTATAAAAGGCCAAGAATTAAGGAAGATTTAACATAGAAGATAGGAGCAGGAGTAGGCCATTCGGCCCCTCGAGCCTGCTCCATATTCTCACCCAGAGTTCTTCAAGATTTGTTGTTAAAAATTTAATTGAACTCTCTTCTGCACAATTTACACCAGTAAACTCGTGACCAAGAGGTTCATGCTTCCCTTTTAATTTTTTTTTATTTCAACTGATTTCTCATGCAATGGTTTAACAACATCTATGCCACAGTCTTTATGTGGTGTTTCCAGTCACAGTCCCTCCTGATCTGAGCCTGTGCTTTAAGACCCACTCACCAGGGAGTGAATCCCCTATGTGATATGCAGGCTAGCTGCAAGACGGTACATCCCCCTCCAGCACCATGGTGGAGCACAAAACCTCCACACAGCAAACTTCTGGGTGAAACATTTGTGGACCTATAGCAGCCAGCGAAGGTGGGAGTACCAGGCAGTCTGGTACTCATTTGTGGACCCCACACAAGACCCAGACTAATGTCCGAGAAAGTAAGAGGGGAGCCGTGGATAAACAAATGTCTCTGAATGTGCAACAACGGAAAATGCTCCAACCTTACAAGGGTCATCAGTGGACTCTATACCTCCTGACCCAGCAAAACCCAGGAACCGCCACCAAATTATCCCAAACAGCACATTCACTGTCAATAGGTGCAGAGATGCCACACCGATCCTTTAAATGCAGCCTTCAGCCTCCTGCTGATGTTACCGCTGCAAAGAGCGTGTTGCACAGGAGATTTTTAAAAAAAATTTATTCATTGATGGGATGTGGGCGTCGCTGGCTGGCTAGGCCTGCATTTAGTGCCCATCCCTAATTGCCCTTGAGAAGATGGTGGTGAGCCGCCTTCTTGAACCGCTGCAGTCCATATGGTGTAGGTACACCCACAATGCTGTTAGGAAGGGAATTCCAGGATTTTGGCCCAGCGACAGTGAAGGAACGGCGATACAGGTCCAAGTCAGGATGGTGTGTGGCTTGGAGGGGAACTTGCAGGTGGACTACACTTCCTCCCACCCCGCTTCCTGTAAGGACTCTATTCCATTCTCCCAGTTTCTCCGTCTCCGCCGTATCTGCTCCGACGATGCCACCTTCCACACCAGTTCTTCAGACATGTCTTCCTTTTTCCGCAACCGAGGATTCCCCTCTACCGTGGTTGACACTGCCCTCGACCGTGTCAGTTCTATCTCCCGCACTTCTGCCCTCACCCCTGCCCCTCCCTCCCGGAACCACGATAGGGTTCCCCTTGTCCTCACCTTTCACCCCACCAGCCTTCACATTCAACGGATCATCCTCCGGCATTTCCGCTACCTCCAAAGTGATCCCACCACCAAACGTATCTTCCCCTCCCCTCCCCTTTCAGCATTCCGTAGGGACCGCTCCCTCCGAGACACCCTAGTCCACTCCTCTATCACCCGAAACAGCCCTTCCCCTTCGCCTGGCACCTTCCTGTGCAAGTGGAGGAGATGTAACACCTGCCCCTATACCTCCCCCCTTCCCACTGTCCAGGGCCCCAAACACCCCTTCCAGGTGAAACAGCGATTTACTTGTACTTCTCGCAATCTAGTATACTGTATTCGCTGCTCACGATGCGGTCTCCTCTACATTGGGGAGACCAAACGCAGATTGGGTGACCGCTTTGCAGAACACCTCCGTTCAGTCTGTAAGGGTGACCCCGAGCTTCCGGTCGCCTGTCATTTTAATTCACCGCTCCATTCCCACTCGGACCTCACCGTCCTTGGCCTCTTGTATTGTTCCACGGAAGCTCAACGTAAACTCGAGGAACAGCACCTCATCTTCCAATTAGGCACTCTGCAGCCTTCCGGACTCAATATCGAGTTCAACAATTTCAGATCATAACCTCGGCCCCTATTACATTATTTCTCGTAATTTTTCCACTCCTTTCCCCCCCCCCCTTTCCTTTTGTTTCTCTCTCACACCTGGCAGCTATCTCTTGCCCTGCCAGTACACTTCACACCTAATCTCAGCCTATTACCATCTCGTCTGGCTTCGAATACCTTTTATTGTCTCTTTTACTACTTTTGTTTCTTTCACTTCTTTTGTCTGATCGCAGCCCTGCCTTCGATCTATTTTCTTTTCCTTCCAGTTTTGAAGAAGGGTTCGACCCGAAACGTCAACTCAAATTTCTCTCCACGGATGTTGCCTGACCTGCTGAGTTTTTCCAGCATTTTCTGTTGTTATTTCGGATTTCCAACATCTGCAGTATTTTGCTATCGTTGTAGGTGGTGATGTTCCCATGCGTCTTTTTTTTCTTAATTCATTGATGGGATGTGGGCGTCGCTGGCTAGTCCTGCATTTAGTGCCCATCCCTAATTGCCCTTGAGAAGATGGTGGTGAGCCACCTTCTTGAACCGCTGCAGTCCATATGGTGTAGGTACACCCACAATGCTGTTAGGAAGGGAGTTCCAGGATTTTGGCCCAGTGACAGTGAAGGAACGGCGATACAGGTCCAAGTCAGGATGGTTTGTGGCTTGGAGGGGAACTTGTAGGTGGTGATGTTCCCATGCGTCTGCTGCCCTTGTCCTTCTAAGTGGTAGAGGTCGCGGGTTTGGAAGGTGCTGTTGAAGGAGCTTTGGCGAGTTGCTGCAGTGCATCTTGTAGATGGTACACACGGCAGCCACAGTGCGCCGGTGGTGGAGGGAGTGAATGTTGAAGGTGGTGGATGGAGTGCCAATCAAGCGGGCTGCTTTATCCTGAATGGTGTCGAGCTTCTTGAGTGTTGTTGGAGCTGCACTCATCCAGGCAAGTGGAGAGTATTCCATCACACTCCTGACTTGTGCCTTGTAGATGGTGGAAAGGCTTTGGGGAGTCAGGAGGTGAGACACTCGCCACAGAATTCCCAGCCTCTGGCCTGCTCTTGTAGCCACAGTATTTATATGGCTGGCCCAGTTCAGTTTCTGATCAATGGTAACCCCCAGGATGTTGATAGTGGGGGATTCAGCGATGGTAATGCCATTGAATGTCAAGGGGAGATGGTTAGGGTCTCGCTTGTTGGAGATGGTCATTGCCTGGTGTAGTGTATGTACCTTTAAGAGAGAACTACTTTTACAGCTCCTGTATACTGTAGTACTGGCAGTGACCACACCTGTATATAAGCCTTGAGCATGCCTCTGTACTGTCAGTCTTGAGACTACCCTACTCCAGTAAACACCTGTTGATTGTTAAGTTACAGCCTCCGTGTAGTTATTGGAAAACATCATACTTTAAGAATCACGGATCCAACACCTGGCACTTGTGTGGTGCGAATGTTACTTGCCACTTGTCAGCCCAAGTCTGAATGCTGTCTAGATCTTGCTGCATATGGACACGGACTGCGTCAGTATCTGACGAGTCTCGAATGGTGCTGAACAGTGTGCAGTCATCAGCGAACATCCCCACTTCTGACCGTGTGATGGAGGGAAGGTCATTGATGAAACAGCTGAAGATGGTTGGGCCTAGGACACTGCCCTGAAGAACTCCTGCAGTGATGTCATGTGATTGAGATGAATGAGCTCCAACAACCACAGCCAACTTCCTTTGTGCTAGGTATGATTCCAACCCTTCTCCTTCTAAGTGGTAGAGGTCGCGTGTTTGGAAGGTGCTGTTGAAGGAGCTTTGGCGACTTGCTGCAGTGCATCTTGTAGATGGTACACACTGCAGCCACAGTGCGCCGGTGGTGGAGGGAGTGAATGTTGAAGGTGGATGGATGCACTCCGCTCATTTAAATCAGCAGGTAGCACTCTTAAATGCTATTTTTTTAAAGCAACGTGAATTCACACAAGCTTTAGAGAAAACACACCTAGATGAATGGAGGTTACTATGCTAATAGCAGCTACTTTTCTCAAAGACTGTAGACAACAAGCCATGTGTTAGCCTGTCTCGACAATCAGTGAATATCTCACACCCATTGTGTTGGTAAGCCTTAAGAGGCTTACCAACACAATGGGTGTGAGATGTTGGTGAACGAGGGGGTGATAAAAAGCAGTGACAGAAATGTGATGAAATATTTCCATTCATCACTGCCTGTGACTGAGATCGGTTTCAGTGTCATTTCCCTTCCCCCAGACCTCATTGTATTGTGTACTGGAATGTGCTGTATTGTATACTGGAATGTGCTGTGTGTAGGGCTCCGCCCATACCTGGCCCCGTTTGTAAGCTAGCTTCAGTCTAGCCCCAGTCTCCAGAAGGACAACATCTCTCTCGCTTACGTGTTTCGTTCTAAGTTAATAAAAGCCTTGTTTTGTTCTGCTACCTTCGAGTCTCGGAATTATTGAGGCACATCAATTTTATTAACTTATTTTCAACACTATGGATCAACTCCTGAAACCCGAACGTTTGGATTTGGATCAACATGCTCCGGACGCATCAGCACGCTTCGGACACTGGTTTGAGTGTATGGAATTCTTCCTGGACAATTCCGCAGCCGTCAAAGACGCTACGGACGCTGCAAGGATGAGACTCGGAATTCTGCGGAATTGGGTAAGCCACCGGGTTTACCCCCTCATCCAAGACGCCGAGACGTACCTGGCCGCCTGCGACATCTTAAAGGCGCATTACCAGCAGCCTACGAATGAGGTGTATGCTAGGCACCTGCTCGCCACCCGCGCACAGCGACCTGGGGAATCGGTGGAGGAGTTCCTAAGCACCCTGAAAATGCTTGGCAAAGACTGCAAGTGCCGAGATGTAAAAGCCGCAGTGTACACTGACGAGCTTGTTCGCGATGCCTTCATCACAGGCCTCAGCTCCACTTACATCCGGCAAAGACTGCTGGAAAAAACGGGGTTGGACCTGAAACAGGCTGCGGACACCGCGCGATCCCTGGATGTGGCCCAGAGAAACTCGGACGCCTACTCTTCAGCCCGCGCCGTCCACACCACCACGTGTGCACCAAGGGCGCTGCGATCTTGGAAGGCATCTTCCCCGCCCGGCAGCCCGACACCGTCGGGGCCCCGCTCTCCCCCCAGAAGCCCTACGACAGCCGCGACGCGTCGGGGACCCAACTGCTACTTCTGCGGGCAGCCAAAGCACACCAGGAACCTGTGCCCGGCGAAAGGCACCACCTGCTTTAAGTGCGGTAAGAAGGGGCACTTCGGGAAGGTGTGCAGAGGGAACCCCGCCGGAAAACCAACCGCCGGAAAACCCGCCACCGCCGCGTGTGCGCCGTGGGAGCGGCCATCTTGGACGCCATCTTGCCCGACCTCGTGGGGTCCGCCATCTTGTGAGCAGACAGCGTGGACGCCATCTTGTATCGATCAGGGCCCTACAGTGGCATCGGTCACAGTGGACCAGACCAGGCCGCACCCGCTATCCAGATCAATGGTGGACATCGAGGTAAACGGGTGCCGGGTTAAATGCTTAATTGACAGTGGAAGCACGGAGAGCTTTATCCACCCAGAACTGGCACAACAACTCTCCCTAAAGGTGGTCCCTACTCAGGGTACCATCTCTATGGCTGACAAAACCCAGACATCGACCATTCTGGGTTACTGCACGGTACAATTGTGCGTTAACGGAACTGTATATGATAATTTTAAAGTATTAATCATAAAGAACCTATGTGCGAGCGTGATCTTGGGCCTGGATTTCCAGTGCAACCACCAAAGCATCACGCTCAAGTACGGTGGGTCCCAGCCGCCCCTCACAGTGTGCGGTCTGGCTACCCTGAAGGTAAAGCCGCCTTCGCTATTCGCGAACCTTACCCCTAACTGCCGGCCAATAGCGACCAAAAGCAGGAGGTACAGCTGGGAGGACAGGCGGTTTATCGCGACCGAGGTAGACAGGCTCCTGAAAGAGCGCATTATTGAACGCAGCAACAGCCCGTGGCACGCCCAAGTGGTAGTGGTAAGGGGTAGCGAGAAGAAACGGATGGTGATCGACTATAGTCAAACGATCAACAGGTACACCCTACTAGACGCCTACCCGCTACCCCGCATATCAGAAATGGTGAACCAAATCGCCCAATACCGGGTGTTCTCCACCATCGACCTCAAGTCAGCGTACCACCAGCTCCCTATCAGACCAGAGGACCGCCCGTACACCGCCTTCGAGGCGAACGGACGCCTCTACCAATTCCTCAGAGTCCCCTTTGGGGTGACGAATGGGGTCTCGGTCTTCCAGAGGGAGATGGACCGCATGGTCGATGACCACCACTTGCAGGCAACCTTCCCCTACCTCAACAACGTCACCATCTGCGGTCACAACCAGCAGGATCACGACTCGAACCTCGAGAGGTTCCTGAAAACCGCACAAAAACTCAACCTCACCTACAACGAGGACAAGTGCGTTTACAACACCACGCGCCTCTGCATACTAGGCAGCGTGGTGGAGAATGGGGAAATCGGACCAGACCCCGACCGATTGCGCCCCCTACGGGAGCTGCCCCTACCCAACACTCCCAAAGCCCTGAAAAGGTGCCTGGGGTTATTTTCTTATTATTCCCAATGGGTCCCCAACTACTCCGACAAAGCCCGCCCCCTCTTGAAAGCATCCTCTTTCCCGCTCTCTGCTGAGGCCCACGCCGCCTTCAAAAGCATTAACTGGATATTGAGCGGGCCACGCTACAGGCAGTGGACGAGAACACTCCAGTTCAAGTGGAAAGTGATGCATCTGACTTCGCCTTGGCGGCCACCCTCAACCAGGCGGGGCGGCCCGTAGCTTTCTTCTCGAGGACCCTCCAAGGGCCCGTGATCAGACACTCCTCCGTGGAAAAGGAGGCCCAAGCCATCGTGGAGGCAGTGCGCCACTGGCGCCACTACCTAGCCGGCAAACGCTTCACCCTACTTACCGACCAGCGGTCGGTAGCGTTTATGTTCAATAATAAACAGAGGGGGAAGATTAAAAATGATAAGATTCTTAGGTGGCGGATCGAGCTCTCCACCTTCGAGTACGACATCATTTACCGGCCAGGGGCCCTTAACGAATCCCCTGACGCCCTCTCACGAGGGATGTGTGCCAGCGCCACCGGGGATCGGCTACAGACCCTCCACAATGACCTCTGCCACCCAGGGGTCACACGGCTGTTCCACTTCATAAAGTCCCGTAACTTACCCTACTCGATTGAGGAAGTTCGGTCCCTGACCAGGAACTGCCGCACTTGCGCTGAGTGCAAGCCTCGGTTCTACCGCCCAGATAGAGCCCACTTAATCAAAGCTACACGGCCCTTTGAGCGGCTCAGCTTAGATTTCAAGGGCCCCCTCCCGTCCGTCGACCGCAATGTTTACTTCCTGAACATTGTGGACGAATACTCCCGGTTCCCATTCGCCTTCCCCTGCCCAGACATGACCAGCGCCACGGTCATTAAATGCCTCAACAGCCTGTTCTGCCTGTTCGGTATGCCGAGCTACATCCACACGGATAGGGGGGCGTCCTTCATGAGTGAAGAGCTACGCCAGTACATGCTGTCCAGGGGGATCGCCATGAGCCATACCACCAGCTACAACCCCCGGGGTAACGGCCAAGTGGAGCGAGAGAACGGGACAGTATGGAAAGCAGTCACTCTAGCTCTAAGGACCAAGGGCCTCCCTATCTCCCGCTGGCAGGAAGTCCTCTCGGATGTGCTCCATTCGATACGGTCGCTATTGTGTACGGCCACTAATACCACGCCTCATGAACGAATGTTTGTCTTTCCCCGGAAATCCACCTCAGGCGTATCCATGCCGTCATGGCTCTCCACCCCAGGTCCGGTACTCGTGCACCTACTCCACGCCAACCCCCAATACGCATATGTCCGGCACGCAGACAGAAGGGAGGACACCGTGTCCATAAAAGACGTCGCCCCAGCCGGCATCGACAACAACCACGGCAATAGCGGCAACGACGATCACAGCAACTCTTACCCACCCACTACTCTTTCATCACCCCCGGAAGAACACCGACCAACGGCACCCCCACCAACTACCCCTTCAACAACCCTGGCGGCACCCCCGGCAGAGACCCAGGAGGCTACCGGGGACACCCAGCCAACACCCGCGGCACCGCAACAGCCACATCGGTCGCAGAGGACTATCAAACCCCCGAACAGACTAAATCTATAGAAGGGGTGAATGTGATGAAATATTTCCATTCATCACTGCCTGTGACTGAGATCGGTTTCAGTGTCATTTCCCTTCCCCCAGACCTCATTGTATTGTGTACTGGAATGTGCTGTATTGTATACTGGAATGTGCTGTGTGTAGGGCTCCGCCCATACCTGGCCCCGTTTGTAAGCTAGCTTCAGTCTAGCCCCAGTCTCCAGAAGGACAACATCTCTCTCGCTTACATGTTTCGTTCTAAGTTAATAAAAGCCTTGTTTTGTTCTGCTACCTTCGAGTCTCGGAATTATTGAGGCACATCAAGAAACACAGAGACAGCCAGGTTTTTAAAACAGAAAGCTGCAAGACAGCCAAGCAAAATGACGCATTGATGTGCATAGCGAGTCCATCATTTTATACTATTATATGATAATCGGGGGGGCAGTACTGTGTGGCGGGGGCAGGTTGGTAGAGGGCCTTTGTCTTACGGATGTTTAGTGTAAGGCCCATGCTCTCGTACATTTCGGTAAAGGTGTTGACGATGGTTTGGAGTTCGACCTCCGAGTGAGCACAGACGCAAGCATCGTCTACATACTGTAATTCGACGACAGAGGATGGGACGACCTTGGATCTGGACTGGAGGTGACGGAGGTTAAACAGTTTCCCATTTGTTCTGTAATTTAGCTCCACTCCAGTAGGAAGCTTACTGAAGGTGAGATGGAGCATTGCAGCAAGGAAGATCGAGAAGAGCGTTGGTGCAATGACACAGCCTTGCTTGACCCCGGTCCGTACGTGAATTGGGTCTGTGGTGGAACTGTTGGTCAGGATGACGGCTTGCATGTCATCATGAAGCAGGCAGAGGATGGTGACAAACCTTTTGAGGACAGCCAAATTTGAGGAGGACACTCCATAATCCCTCATGGTTGACAGTGTTGAAGGCCTTTGTGAGATCAAATAAGGTCATGTACAGCGGTTGGTGCTGTTCCCTGAATTTCTCTTGTAATTGACGTGCGGTGAAGATCATGTCCATTGTGCCCCTTAGTGGGCCACACAGTACTGCCCCCCGATTATCAAAATCCACGACAAGGCCTTGAACAACGTGGACCACTTTCCGTACCTCAGGAGCCTACTGTCAACAAGGGCAGACATCGATGATGAAGTCAAACACCACCTTCAGTGTGCCAGTGCAGCCTTTGGTTGCCTGAGGAAGAGAGTGTTTGAAGACCAGGACCTCAAATCCGGCACTAAGCTCATGGTCCACAGAGCAGCAGTGATACCCGCCCTGCTGTATGCCTCAGAGACATGGACCATGTACAGCAGGCACTGGGCTGTGAGCTGGTGCTGGGACACTGGGCTGTCTGTGAGCTGGGACACTGGGCTGTGAGCTGTTGCTGGGCTGTCTGTGAGCTGGGACACTGGGCTGTGAGCTGTTGCTGGGCTGTCTGTGAGCTGGGACGCTGGTGCTGGGCTGTCTGTGAGCTGGGACACTGGGCTGTGAGCTGGTGCTGGGCTGTCTGTGAGCTGGGACACTGGGCTGTGAGCTGGTGCTGGGCTGTCTGTGAGCTGGGACTCTGGGCTGTGAGCTGGGGCTGGGCTGTCTGTGAGCTGGTGCTGGGCTGTTGTGTGAGCTGGTGCTGGGCTGTGAGCTGGGACACTGGGCTGTGAGCTGATGCTGGGCTGTCTGTGAGCTGGGACACTGGGCTGTGAGCTGGTGCTGGGCTGTGAGCTGGGACACTGGGCTGTGAGCTGGTGCTGGGCTGTGAGCTGGTGCTGGGCTGTCTGTGAGCTGGGGCTGTGAGCTGGGACTCTGGGCTGTGAGCTGGGGCTGGGCTGTCTGTGAGCTGGTGCTGGGCTGTTGTGTGAGCTGGTGCTGGGCTGTGAGCTGGGACACTGGGCTGTGAGCTGGGACACTGGGCTGTGAGCTGGTGCTGGGCTGTGAGCTGGGACACTGGGCTGTGAGCTGATGCTGGGCTGTCTGTGAGCTGGGACACTGGGCTGTGAGCTGATGCTGGGCTGTCTGTGAGCTGGGACACTGGGCTGTGAGCTGGGACTCTGCGCTGTGAGCTGGTGCTGAGCTGTGAGCTGGGACATTGGGCTGTGAGCTGGGACACTGGGCTGTGAGCTGGGACTCTGAGCTGGTGCTGGGCTGTCTGTGAGCTGGGCTGTTAGCTGGGACTCTGAGCTGTGAACTGGGACACTGGGCTGTCTGTGAGCTGGGACTCTGGGCTGTGAGCTGGGACGCTGGGCTGTCTGTGAGCTGGGACTCTGGGCTGTGAGCTGGGACTCTGGGCTGTGAGCTGGGGCTGGGCTGTCTGTGAGCTGGTGCTGGGCTGTTGTGTGAGCTGGTGCTGGGCTGTGAGCTGGGACACTGGGCTGTGAGCTGGGACTCTGGGCTGTGCTGTCTGTGAGCTGGGACTCTGGGCTGTGAGCTGGGACTCTGGGCTGTGACCTGGGGCTGGGCTGTCTGTGAGCTGGTGCTGGGCTGTGAGCTGGGACTCTGGGCTGTGAGCTGGGCTGTCTGTGAGCTGGGACTCTGGGCTGTGAGCTGGGACTCTGGGCTGTGACCTGTGTCTGGGCTGTCTGTGAGCTGGTGCTGGGCTGGGGCACTGGGCTGTGAGCTGGGGCTGGGCTGTCTGTGAGCTGGTGCTGGGCTGTTGTGTGAGCTGGTGCTGGGCTGTGAGCTGGGACTCTGGGCTGTGAGCTGGGCTGTCTGTGAGCTGGGACTCTGGGCTGTGAGCTGGGACTCTGGGCTGTGACCTGGGGCTGGGCTGTCTGTGAGCTGGTGCTGGGCTGTGAGCTGGGACTCTGGGCTGTGAGCTGGGCTGTCTGTGAGCTGGGACTCTGGGCTGTGAGCTGGGACTCTGGGCTGTGAGCTGGGCTGTCTGTGAGCTGGGACTCTGGGCTGTGAGCTGGGACTCTGGGCTGGGCTGTCTGTGAGCTGGGACTCTGGGCTGTGAGCTGGGCTGTCTGTGAGCTGGTGCTGGGCTGGGGCACTGGGCTGTGAGCTGGGGGCGGGGCCTCGCGTGCGCGGGGGGCGGGGTCAGTATTTCCCGGCGTGCTGCTCGGCCTTTGGCGGCAGGGACTCTCTGGTAATGGCGGTGAGTGTTGTGCTGGTGTGGGTGAGCGGGACGGAATCTGTCGCCATCGGCTTCTTTCATCCCTTTCTTGGTTTGAGTGCTGGGGCTGTACAGTCGGGGTGCGGGCTCACGGTGCCGGCCGGCCGGATATTTAAGCCGTGGCGGTGATTTATGAGATTTGTCGGTTGGAGCGGGACCTCAGCTAGGCCGCAATTCTCGGGTGTGGGAGGCTGGCTGGCGGCCGGGTGGCTTGAGCCGGGGCCGGAGGGCAGGGGCTGGACTGAGCCGGGGCCGGAGGGCAGGAGCTGGACTGAGCCGGGGCTGGAGGGCAGGTTATCTGAGCTTGGTCGGTCTGGAGGGGAGGCTTGGATAACGGGCCAAGATTTCGGAGCTAGCCCTTTGCTGCCAGGATTTTACACTCCTGGTTCATTTTAGCCTTAAACTCCCCACTTGAATTTTGCTACAGGAATGGTGTAAATAAGTCATTGCCAGTATCTGGGATGAAAATACTGCAATCAAGGCGAGATTCGGGTGCAGCCAGTTTAAAGCAGCGGCGTCTACTTTCTTTTGAAAGTGCTGGATGAAACTGATCTGAACAAATATTAAAAGACAGTTGCTAAAATAGAGGTCGCCCTTGTGCTGATGAATGTAATTTTACGAGAGATTTATGTCTGTTTAATAATAATGTTGAATTAACAAAAGGCTGGAAACACCAGCAGGTCAGGCAGCATTGTTATTTCAGATTTCCAGCTTTGCAGTATTTTGCTGTTATAATAAAGATGTTGTATTGATAACTTGGGATGGAGTGAAAGTTTAGGATAACTAAGAACCTGCATTTTATACAGTGCCTTTCCTGACCTCAGGATGTCCCAAAGTGCTTAGCAGCCAATGAAGTACTTTTGAAGTGTAGTCACTTGGAGGAAATATGGTAGCCAATTTGTGCACAGTAAGGTCCAACAAACAGCAATATGATAATGACTATAATCTGTTTTAGTGATGTTTATTGAAGGATAAATATTGGTCAGTACACCAGTGGGAATAATGCTTTCTTTTACTCCACCTGAGAGCTGAATGGGTAATGTTGCATCAGAAAGATAGCTTCAACAGTACAGCACTCAGATGAGATGAGAACACCGAGTCTCTTCGCTGGGAGCAAGCGGAAGCCAAGCGCAAGGAGCGCACGTCAACCCAAGCACCCCACCCACCTGCCCCTTCAACCACCATCTGCCCCACCTGTGACAGACTGTAGGTCCTGCATTGGACTCATCAGTCACCTGCAAACTCATTTTTTAATGTGGAAGCAAGTCATCCTCGCTCCGATGAGAGTACTACCACTGAGCCAAGGCTTACCCCTAACTTGCATTTCTATCATGCCTTTCACATCCTCAGGGTGACCCAGAGAACTTCTCACCCAATGTATTACTTCTGAAGTGTAGTTAGATGATCAGCTAGGTGTGATTGGGGTGCTACAATTGGCCGTCACCTAGGAGTTAGAGAGGTGGAAAGCCAGCTGGGATTCTTGCTCCTGATTACCAGCCAGTGATCCTTGTTGGAAGGTGAACGGGTGTCGGTGTTGGGGGAGTATAGGATCAGAAGTTGCTGTCATGTTTGGTCGAATAGTCTGTTGACATTCACTATCCTAAGTTTGTATGATTTGCATGAGGGCTGCTGCCATCTTTGGAACTGTACCTCAGCCAGTGTCAGTGGGGTTAGTCTTTAACTCCGGCAACGACAGAAAACTTCAAAGAAAAAGCCATGTATCGGGCAGCTGACCTGCTTTGTCTAGTTTTCCCACATCGAAGTTGAAAATTACGCCAGCACTTTCAAGAGAGGCATAAAAGTTTGATCACTTTGTATTTAGCAGTAGAATTGCTGTATTAGTAACACGATTTGGTTTGTAATGTGGCTTCTTTTTAAGTACCTTTTTGGCTTTCCAGAATGCAAACCTTTTCAACCCAGTTATGTAATTACTAATTGGCCAGTACTGCTCACCTCCATAAGGCTTTGGTTTATTAGCCTTTTGATGCAGCACAGCTGAGCAACATCTAGACAGTAAGAGCTTAAATTTAGCAGAAAACATTTTTATAGTGTTGACTGAGTAGTTCACACTCTTGCTTCTTGAGTCAGATATTTGTGGACCACTTAGCATGTAATCTAAAGTAACCTTTCAGTGCAATGCCGAGGAAGTGTCACATTGTAGGAAGTGTCATTCTTTTGGATGAGCTACTAAACTAAAGCCCAGCCTTCCTGTTCCGCTAGTTCGTGTGGGTATTAAAGACCCCACGACAATTTGAACAAGAGCACGGAGTTCTGGTCATAGAATGGTTATAGCACGGAGGAAGGCCATTCGGCCCATTGAGCCTGTGCCAGCTCTCTGCAGGAGCACTTCAGCTAGTCCCACTCCCCCGCCCTTTCCCTGTAGCCCTGCAAATTTCTTTCAAAAGGGAGTTGGATAAGTATATTAAGGAAAGATAAGATTGAGTCTGCCTCCACCATTCTTTCAGGCAGTGCATTCCAGATCTTAACTACTCGCTGCGTTCAAGTTTTTTCTTACGTTGCCTTTGGTTCTTTTGCCAGTCACCTTAAATCTGTGTCCTCTGGTTCTTGACCCTTCTGCCAATGGGAACAGTTTCTCTCTATCTACTCTGTCCAGACCCCTCACGATTTTGAACACCTCTATCAAATCTCCCCTCAATCTTCTCTGCTCCAAGGAGAACAACCCCAGCTTCTCCAGTCTATTAGTGTAACTGAAGCTCCTCATTCCTAGAATCATTCTTGTACATCTTTTCTGTATCCTCTCTTAAGGCCTTCACATCTATCCTGAAGTGTGGTGCCCAGAATTGGACACAGTACTCCAGTTGGGGCAGAACCAGTGTTTTATACAGGTTCATCATTTCCACACCTTTGTACTCCGTACCCCATCTGTCTGGCCATTTCACCAGTCTCTCTCTCTCTCTCTCTCTCTCTCTCTTTTCCCCCCCCTTCACCACTACTGTTTCCCATCACTTGGCCAATTCTGTATCCATGCTGCCACTGTCCCTTTTATTCCATGGGCTTCAACTTTGCTGCCAATCCTATTATGTGGCACTTTGTCAAATGCCTTTTGGGAATCCATGTACACTACGTTGACTGCGTTACCCTCATCAACTCTCTGTTATCTCATCAAAGAACTCAATGAAGTTAGTTAATTTGCCTTTAACAAATCCATGCTGGCTTTCCTTAATTAATCCACACTTGTCCAAGTGACTTAATTTTGGCCCTGATTACTGTATCTAAAAGCTTCCCCACTAATGAGGGTAAACTGACTGGCCTGTAGTTGCTGGGTTTATCTTTACACCCTTTTTTGAACAATAGTGTAACATTTGCAATTCTCCTGTATCTAAGGCGGATTGGAATATTATGGCCAGTACTTGTTGTTTTCCGCCCTCAATCCTCTCAGCATCATAGGATACATCCCATCCACTCCTGGTGACTTAACTACTTTAAATGCTGCCAGCCTTTCTACTACCTCTTATAATTTTTTATTCTAACTCCTCCTTTACGATGTCTGTCTTCATTGGTGAAGACAGATGCAAAGTACTCGTTTAGTCCCTCCGCTATATCCTCTGCCTCAATGCAGGGGTCTCCTTTTTGGTCCCTAATCCGCCCCACCTTTCCTCTTGCTAACCTTTTACTATTTATATGTGTATCGAAGACTTGGATTGCCTTTTATCTTTGCTGCCATTCTATTCTCATACCCTCTCTTTGCCCCTCTTTCTTTTTCACTTCTCCTCTGACTTATACAGGAAACTTTGGTTTATCCGGAGGTTAACTGTCCGGAATGCTCGATCCACCGGCAAAAATCAGGAGCCGTTTGTTAGGTTTTTTTTCTCTTCGTTGCTTTTTTTTCACCAGTCAGGCTCTGCAAGGTCTCGCTGAAGCTGTTGCTAAGCTACAGAGACGTTTGCAAGGTACGGCCGACTGTTTAGAAGCTGTTGCTAAGCAACAGGGTTTGTTGCCAGATACAGAGCTACTCTGTATGTTTCAACATTAGCACTGGTTTGTCTGGCAGTTTTGATTGGACGGCAACAGCTCGGTCCCGTCCTGTATATAGCCTGATTCTCTGATGTTTTTGCAATCTGTCATACGTGCTCTTTTTCTGCTTCATATTCTCTATCTCTCGTCATCCAGGGAGCCCTGACTTTAATTGAAATAACGAAAAACGCTGGAGATACTCAGCAGGTCAGGCAGCATCTGTGGAGAGAGAAACCGAGTTAACGTTTCAGGTCGATGACCTTTCATCAGAACTGGAAAAAAGCAGGAAATGGAACAGATTTAAAAGCAATTTTAGTGGCTGGGAAATGGGGGAGGGGACGAAAGAACAAAAGGGAAGGTCTGTGATAGGATGGAAGGCAGGAGAAGTAGAGGCATTCAGAGATATTCAAGGCAAGATGGTATTGGGACAGTTAAGAAACAATGGCTCTGGATGAAGTGTGAATTGTGCTGGCAGAATGAAAGACAGCTGCCCTGTGGGAGGGGGGAAAAGTGTGGATAAAAAATATATATACAGGTAGACTACCCTTTATCCGAAAACCGAAACCCTCTAAAAACCAAAGGTTTTTTCGTTCAGCGTAAGTCGTGCGCACGACCCCCCGCCGGCTCCGACTTACGCTGAGCGTCAGCGTAAGTCGTGCGCACGACCCCCCGCCGACACACCTTCCGAAATTCTCCGAAACACGGCTGGTCCCGAGGTTTTCGGATAAAGGATAGTCTACCTGTATATGATAGGGGCTGAGGTTATGATCTGAAATTGTTGAAGACTGTAAAGTGCCTAATCGAAAGATGAGGTGCTGTTCCTCGAGCTTACGCTGAGCTTCCGTGGAACAATGCAAGAGGCCGAGGACGATGAGGTCTGAGTGGGAATGGAGCGGAGAATTAAAGTGACAGGCGACCGGAAGCTCGGGGTCCCCCTTACGGACTGAACGGAGGTGTTCCGCCAAGCGGTCACCCTGACGTTAGTTGCCCTGCCTTTCCCCCTAGTGGGAATATACCTCAACTGTACTTGAACCAGTTCCTCTTTAAAAGCAGCCCAGTGTTTCATTACTGTTTTGCCTGCCAATCTTTGATTCCAGTTTACCTGGGCCAGATCTGTTCTCATCCCACTGAAATTGCACCCCCCCCCCCCCCCCCCCCCAGTTAAAAATTTTTACACTAGATTGCTCCCTGTCCTTTTCATAACTAATCTAAACCTTATGATACTCTGATCACTTCCCTAAATGTTCACCTACTGACACTCTCTCCACTTGACCCACCCCATTCCCCAGAACCAAATCCAGCAATGCCTCCTCCCTCGTCAGGCTGGAACATACTGATGAAGAAAGTTCTCCTGAACACACTTCCCCTTCTCTGCCCCTTAACACTATTACGATCCCAGACTGTGTTGGGATAGTTGAAGTCCCCCATTATCACTACTCTACAGTTCTTGTACCTCTCTGTAATTTCTCTGTAAATTTGTTTCTCCATATCTTTCCCACTATTTGGCCATTTATAGAATACACCTAGTAGTGTAATGGCACCTCTATATTATTTCTTAACTCTAGCCATATAGATTCATACAGGATGTCCAGGACATCCTCCCTCTCCAGCACTAACATTCTCCTTGACCAATACTGCCATACCATCCCCTATCTTTCCTGAACACTTTATAACCAGGAATATTTAATGCCCAATCCTGCCATTTTTTGAGCCAGGTCTCAGTTATTGCCACAACATCATATTCTCATGTTGCTATTTGTGCCTGCAGCTCACTCACTTTGTACGTTCACATTCACTGTAAACCCATCTTGGACCATCCTGTATTCTTAGTTTGATGCCCCTAATACCTTACTATTTCTTACTCTAGTGCTCTCCGCCTCTCCCAATCCTTTGAGCACTTTATTTCCCCTTTCTAATGTTACATCCTGGTGCCCATTCCCCAGCCAAATTAGATTAAACCCTCCCCAACAGCACTAGCAAACCTCCCCTGCGAGGATATTGGTTCCGGCCCTGTTGAGGTGCAACCTGTCTGGCCTGTACAGGTCCCATCTACCCCAGAACTGGTCCCAATGCCCCAGGAATCTAAAGCCCTCCCTCCTGCACCATCTCTCCAGCCACACATTCATCTGCGCTGTCCTCCAATTTTTATACTCGCTAGCGCGTGGCCCTGGGAGTGATCTGGAGATTACTACCTTTGAGGTCCTGCTCCCTGAAAGCTGCCTGCAGGATCTCATCCCTCTTTCTACCGATGTTGGTACCGATACGGACCACAACCTCTGGCTGTTCACCCTCCTGCCTCAGAATATTCTGCAGCCGCTCAGTGACATCCTTGACCCTGGCACCATGGAGGCAACATACCATCCTGGAGTCACATCTTCGGCTGCAGGAACGCTTGTCTGCCCCCCTAACTATCTAATCCTCTCTCCCTCCCGTACAGGTGAGCCACCTGTGGTGCCGCAGACTCTGCTCTGGCTAAACACCCAGAGGAACCATCGCCCTCACCAGTACTGAGAATTAAATACTGTTTGGAGAAGGAGATGCACTACCTGTCTGCTGGTCACACTCTATCTGCGGGGTGACCACCTCCTGAAACGTGCTATCCACGAAGCTAACGGATGCACCGTAGTGACGCCAGCCGCTGCTCAAGCTCCAAAACCCGGAGCTCACGCTCCTCCAGCTGACTACGCTTCCTGCACGTGTGGTTGTCCAGGACATGGGAGGTGTCCTGGAGTCCCCTCATGGCACAGGATGTGCATTTCATGGGACTGAGCTGCCCTGCCAAGCCTTTACTTAATAGACTATTAACTAGAAACGCTTACCAGCTACTCGCCAATCAGCTCCTTCCCTGGTTGTGATGTCACTTGAGCTGTTTTGCAGCTGTTGCTTCAGAGGTTTTGCTGGAGGTGCTCCGCCTCCTCGCTGCCACTGCTGCTCTCGGCTCTGCTCTTTTTGGGCCTCCTGCTTGATTTATACTCCACCTCCTTCAAATGATATTAGTTTAATTAGTTTGTTATTAATTCAATAAAGTTACAGTAGTTAATACTCTCCCAGTTCTGAATTTAATCCACTTACCTAACCTAGAGAGCAAAAGAGCTGCAATACTCACTAACCAATCACCTACCTTCTGTCCTGTAGTGTCACTGCTTGGTTTTTTAAGTCGCCGCGCAGCTCCCTTTATGCTCCCGCTCGGGTCCGTGCTGTGTTCTGGGCCTTCTCTCCGCTCCCTTTAGGCTGCCACTCCCGCTCAGGTCCGCGCTGTGTTCTGGGCCTTCTCTCCGCTCCCTTTAGGCTGCCACTCCCGCTCGGGTCCGCGCTGTTCTGGGCCTTCTCTCCGCTCCCTTTAGGCTGCCGCTCAGGTCCGCGCTGTTCTGGGCCTTCTCTCCGCTCCCTTTAGGCTGCCGCTCGGGTCCGCGCTGTGTTCTGGGCCTCCGCTCCCTTTAGACTGCCACTCCCGCTCGGGTCCACGCTGTGTTCTGGGCCTTCTCTCCGCTCCCTTTAGGCTGCCACTCCCGCTCAGGTCCGTGCTGTGTTCTGGGCCTTCTCTCCGCTCCCTTTAGGCTGCCACTCCCGCTCAGGTCCGCGCTGTGTTCTGGGCCTTCTCTCCGCTCCCTTTAGGCTGCCACTCCCGCTCGGGTCCGCGCTGTTCTGGGCCTTCTCTCCGCTCCCTTTAGGCTGCCGCTCGGGTCCGCGCTGTGTTCTGGGCCTTCTCTCTGCTCCCTTTAGGCTGCCACTCCCGCTCGGGTCCGCGCTGTGTTCTGGGCCTTCTCTCCGCTCCCTTTAGGCTGCCACTCCCGCTCGGGTCCACGCTGTGTTCTGGGCCTTCTCTCCGCTCCCTTTAGGCTGCCACTCCCGCTCAGGTCCGCGCTGTGTTCTGGGCCTTCTCTCCGCTCCCTTTAGGCTGCCACTCCCGCTCAGGTCCGCGCTGTGTTCTGGGCCTTCTCTCCGCTCCCTTTAGGCTGCCACTCCCGCTCGGGTCCGCGCTGTTCTGGGCCTTCTCTCCGCTCCCTTTAGGCTGCCGCTCGGGTCCGCGCTGTGTTCTGGGCCTTCTCTCTGCTCCCTTTAGGCTGCCACTCCCGCTCGGGTCCGCGCTGTGTTCTGGGCCTTCTCTCCGCTCCCTTTAGGCTGCCACTCCCGCTCGGGTCCGCGCTGTGTTCTGGGCCTTCTCTCCGCTCCCTTTAGGCTGCCACTCCCGCTCGGGTCCACGCTGTGTTCTGGGCCTTCTCTCCGCTCCCTTTAGGCTGCCACTCCCGCTCGGGTCCGCGCTGTGTTCTGGGCCTTCTCTCTGCTCCCTTTAGGCTGCCACTCCCGCTCAGGTCCGCGCTGTGTTCTGGGCCTTCTCTCCGCTCCCTTTAGGCTGCCACTCCCGCTCAGGTCCGCGCTGTCATGGCCAACATTTTTCAACAGATTAATTAGTCAATCATCTCATTAATGTCGGTGGGATCTTGCTGTGGCTGCCACTTCTGCCTTTTCATAAATACAATGACTACTTCAGAGCTTTGAGATGTTGGGAGAGAGGGGCTAAGGTGCTATACAAGAGCTTTTTTCAGTACGTGCTGTAATTGAGCCCATGTAAATTTCTAATTGCAGTATTCCAGAGCACCAAATTCACTGCTGTGAAGAATTTCTTGTGATTAAGAATTTCTCATGCAAATAAAATGCAAAATTCCTGTTTATGACCAATATTTAGCCCATTTCTAAACCAAAAGCAGCACATTGTATCATTGTTATAAAATGTTAACTGCTGAATGAAGTATTGAAAAGGAAACTTTCCCAGCTTTACGGAAACCTGTTCAGCTACAGCCTTACTTTATAAGTGGTTTTGAAATAACTTCACATTTCTGCTGATTTGTAGGTTGGTCTTTCAAACTTTGTTTTAATTCTCCCTTTAACTTTTTTTGCTCCTTTTTTTTAAATATTTATTTGCTTTACTTAGAATCTACAGCACAGAAACAGGCCATTCGGCCCAACCAGTCCAGGCCGGCGTTTATGCTCCGCTCGAGCCTCCTCCCGTCTTTCCTCATCTAACTCTTAATCAGCATAACTTTCTAGTCCCTTCTCTCTCGTATGCTTAGCTAGCTTCCCCTTAAATGAAACTACTATTTGCCTCAACTACTGCCTGTTTTAGCAAGTTCCACATTCTCACCACTCTCTGGGAAAAGAAGAAACTTTTTCACCCAATTTGTTTTGCTCGTTCTCTACTCTATCAAAACCTTTCATAATTTTAAAGACCCAGCCTGTTCATCCTTTGTTGATGGGTATAGCCTCGCATTTCTGGTATCGTCCTTGTAAATCTTTTTTGCACCCTCTAGTGCCTCTATCCTTTTTATAATCTGGCGACCAGAACTGTACACTGTATTCCCAAGTGTGGTCTAACCAAGGTGCGATACAAGTTTAGCATAACTTCACTACTTTTCAATTCTATCCCTCTAGAAATAAACACTGTCACAACTTTGATTTGTATATTTGAACTCTCGGATCCCTTTGCTCCTCTACCCTGCCCAATTTAGATTTGTATTTTTCAAGTACTGTACTGTGACCTCATTTTTCTTAGCATAATGTAAAACCTCACTTATCTATGTTAAAATTAATTTGCCAATTATATGCCCCATCTGCAATTTTATTAGCGTCTTGTAATTTGCAGTCCTCCTCAGTTGACTTTCTCTCCCAATTTGGTGGTCTGCAAATTTAGAAATTATATTTGATTCCAAAGTCTAAATTGTGAACCGTGGTTCCAGCACTAATCTTTGTGGGACCCCACTTCCTATCTTCTGCCACTCTGAATAGCTACCCTTTACCCCAATTCTGCTTTCTGTCTTGCAGCCAGCTAGCTACATGTCCCCTGCCTCCGCATGCTCTGACCTTATTCATTAGTCTATTATGTGGTACCTTATTGAAGACCTTTTTAGAAATCTAGATATATTCTTCCTGATGCTGATGGCAAACACTTGTTGGCTGCCTCTTCAGTCATGCTGCTTTCATTTCTTTTACTTCAAATTGTTCCTTTTTTTTTTTTACATCTACCTATATCTGGTACTAGAATAGACCTTCAGGGCACTTGTCTAGAATACCATACTGTATTTTGATTTATAGTCTTGTATACAACAGTGGTGCTCACTTTTGGAATGCCTGCAGTCTTGGGCACCTGACTGTCGCAAGCATGTTCTAAAGTGATATTAGTGATTAATCACAAGTGGTTGCATATCAGAAAATAAGAGCTGTGACTGTCTTGAGAGTGTTATGGTACTGTGTAATTGCAAGTCCTTTACTTTCATTAAGCACTCTGTTTGAATGGCTTGGTTGTGGGGAAAGAAACTGGGATGAATCTTGTCCTAAATGAAGCTTGATGTAACAGATTGTCATATTTTACTTGATGGTTTTTATTGGCTTGTTTCAGAGTGAAAAGAAAGAAAACCCTATGCGTGAGCTCCGCATCAGGAAGCTATGTCTGAATATCTGTGTAGGTGAAAGTGGTGACAGACTCACCAGAGCTGCTAAAGTGCTGGAGCAACTCACTGGCCAGACCCCAGTGTTTTCCAAAGGTTAGTAGTTCTGACTCTTTCTTTCTCCTCCCCCCCCCCCCCCCCCTCCCTCCCTCCCTCCCTCCCTCAAACCACACCTGATGTACTGGATTGAATGTTTTGAACAAAATAAGACAGTAGCTTAGAACAATATTCACCTCTGGGTTCAAATCCAACTTATACAGGATGAAAGTCTCGGATGCTGGCTGAAAGTGTGCTGAGTGGAATAAGTTTACAGCAGTGTCACCTCTGTTCACTGTTTTCTGTCCGTCAACCAATCCTCAATCCATGCTAGTATATTACCCCTAATTTTGTTTAATTACCTCTTGTGTGGCATCTTATTGAATGCCTTCTGAAAATCCAAATACACCACGTCCACTGGTTCCCCCTTATCTATTCTGCTAGTTACAACCTCAAAAAAAAACAGAATTGTCAAACACGATTTCCCTTTCATAAATCCGTGTTGACTCTGCCCAATCCTACTATTATTTTCTAAGTGCCCTGTTACCACCTCCTTAATAATAGATTCTAGCATTTTCTCTACTACTGATGTCAGGCTAACTGCTCTGTAGTCCTGAGGATGTAGGTCATCGGGATTTATTGGCTTTCAGTCCCATTAATTTCTCCAGTACTATTTTTTGCTAATACTAATTTCTTTCAGTTCCTCATTCTCGTTAGACCCTTGGTTCTCCACTATTTCCGGGAGGTTTTTTGCGTCTTCATCTGTGAAGACAAACACAAAGTATTAGTTTAATTTCTCTGCAATTTCCTTATTCCCCATTTATAATTTCTCCTGTCTTGGCCTGTAAGGGACCCACACTTACTTTTGCTAATCTTTTCCTTTTTACATACTTATAGAAGCTTTTAGTCTGTTTTTATGTCTCTTGCTTGTTTGCTCTCATTCTATTTTCCTGTTCTTTGGCAATTTCTTGGTCCTCCTTTGCTGAATTCCATAATTCTCCCAAACCTCAGGCTTACTATTTTTGGCAACATTATAAGCCTCTTCCTTTGATCTAATACCATCTTTAACTTCTCATGGACCACTTTTCCTGTGGGGTTTTTGTGCCTTAAAGGAATGTATATTTGTTGTAAATTATGTATTCTTTAAATGCTAGCCACTGCTTGTCTACCGTCACACCTTTTTAATGTAGTTCCCCAATCTACCTTAGCCAACTCCCCCCACCCCCCTCATACCTACGTAGTTTGCTTTGTTTAGATTTAAGACCCTAGTTTCGGATTAACTAAATCACTTTTAAACTTAATATAAAATTCTAACATGTTATGGTCACCTAATAGGGGTGGGGCTTGGAGGCTCAGGGCAAGGCTAGAATACTCAGTACTTTATCAGTATTTACTAAGGAGGTGGATGTTGACAAAATATTGGTAGAAGTGGAAAAGGTACAAGCAATGGAAGGGATAAAAATTGATAGGATGTACTAGAAAGGCTAGGTATGCTTAGTGGATAAGTCACCTGGTCCAGATGGCTTGCATCCCAGGTTGCTGAGTGAATTGGGGGAGGAGATAGTGGAAGGACTTGCCATAATTTTCCAATCTTCCCTAGATGTGGGGGAGGTGCCTGAGGATTGGAAAGTGGCATATGTGACATCATTGTTCAAGAAAGGGTGTAAGGACAATCCTAGTATAACTACAGGCAGGTCAGTTTAACATCAGTGGTGGGTGAAGTTTTAGAAACAATCAAGGAAAAAAATTAACTGGCAATTGGAGAGGTTTAAGCTAATTAAGGAGAGCCAACACAGATTTGTAAAGGGCAGATCGTGTTTGACTAATCGAATTGAATTTTTTGATGAAGTAACGGAGGATTGATGAAGGGAATGCAATCAATGTTGTCTACATGGATTTTAGGAAGACGTTTGACAAAAGTACCACATAGAAGGCTGGTTAGCAAAATTGAGGCTCATGGAATAGGTGGGTCAGTTGCAGCTTGGATAAGGAATTGGCTTAAGGATAGAAAACAGCGAGTTGTGGTGGCTGTTTTTCAGACTGGAGGATGGTAGACAGTGGTATTTCCCAAGGGTCAGTGCTGGGGCCACTGCATATATATATAAATGACCTGGATGTTGGAATAGAGTAGAATTTCTAAATTTGCTGATGACCCCAAACTTGGGGGTGTGGCAAACAGTGAGGCTGATACCAATCGACTGCAACAGTACATAGAAAGGCTAGCAGAATGGGCAGACAAGTGGCAGATGGAATTTAATAAAGAAGTGTGAGGTGATGCATTTTGGCAGAAGGAACAGCGTGAGGCAATATACACTTAATGGCACAGTTTTAAAGAGTGTGCTGGGACAGAGGGACCTGGGAGTTAATGTGCATAGGTCCCTGAAGGTGGCAGGACATATTGAGAGAGTGGTTAGCAAAGCATATGGGATCTTGGGTTTCATAAATAAGAGGTATTGAATACAAAAGTAGAGAAGTTATGCTGAACCTTTATAAAGCGCTGGTTAGGCCACAACTTGATAGAGGTGTACAAGATTATGATGGGTTTGGATAGGCTAGATGGGGAAAGGCTGTTCCCACTAGTTGATGGTACAGGGACAGGGGGGCACAGATTTAAGGTTTTGGGCAAGAGATACAGGGGGATGTGAGGAAAAACCTTTTGACGCAGCGCGTGGAGGGATCCTGGAAAACTCTGCCAACGGAAGTGGTGGAAGCGGAGACGCTCAATGTTTTCAACGGGATACTGGATAGGCACTTGAGGGAATAATCTTATGGGGTTAGCACGGAGGAATGGGACTGACTGGATTGCTCTGCAGGGAGCCGGCACGAACTTGATGGGTCCAGTGGCCTCCTTCTGTGCTGTTATGACTCTTCCCTAAAGGCCCCTTTACTGCAAGGTTATTAATTAACCCTTTCTCGTTATACAATACTAAATCTAAAATAGCTTGTTCCCTAATTGGTTCCTCAACATACTGATCTAGAAAACTATCTTGTATACATTCCATAAATTTATCCTCCACACTATTGCAAATTTGGCTTGCCCAGTCTATGTAGATTAAAGTCCCCCATGATTACTGTATTACCCTTGTTACATGTGCCTCTAATTTCCTAATTTTATACTCTGCCCTACATTACAATTACTGTGCAGAGAACTGAAAAAAGAAATGAGGGGTAAAGCAAGTGTATGAGAAAAGATTAATGGATAACAAAAGGGAACACTAGACATTTATAAATATATAAAGCATGGAAGGGTGGTACCAACTGGGGACCAAAAAGGACATCTTGTGGGGAGGCATGACTGAGGTACTAAATGAGTACTTTGGCAGCATCCTCTTCAGTGAAGACAGATGCAATGTCACAGTAAAGGAGGAGGGGGTAGAGAAATTGGAGAGGATATAATTGGAGGTACTTAAGATTGGCAGCGCTCCAAGTAGAAAAGTTACCTGGTCTGGATCGGATGCAACCGAGGTTGCTGAGGGAAGTATGGGTGGAAATAGCCACAATCTTTCAATCCTCCTTGGATATGGGAGTGATGCCAGAGCACTGGAGGGTTGCTAATGTTACACCCATGTGAAAAAAGGGGAGGGGGACAAATGCAGTAACTACAAACCAGTCAGCCTAACGTTAGTGCTGGGGAAACTCTTGGAGGCAATAATCTGGGACAAAATTAATTGTCACTTGGAAAACATGGGTTAATAATTGATGGCCAGCACAAATTTGTTAAAGGCATATCATGTCTGACTAACTTGAGTTTGTTGACGATGTAACGGAGGGGATTGATTGGTGTAGTGTGGTTGATATTATCTATATGGACTTTCAAAAGGAGTTTGATAAAGTACCAAATAATAGACTTGGTAAAATTAACGGGACAGTGGCAGTGTGGATACGAAATTGGCTAACAGAGAGAAAGCAGAGAGTAGTGGTGACTGGTTGTTTTTCAAACTGCAGCGAAGTGTATAGTGGTGTCCCCCTGTGGTCAGTATTAGGACCACTGCTCTTTTTTGATATAATGACCTGGACTTGGTATAAAGGGCACATTTTCAAAGTTTGCAGATGACACAAAACTTAGATGTGTAGGAAAGAGTGAGGAGAATAGTAGCAGACTTGAGGACATACAGACTGGTAACATGGCAGAGAAGTGTGTGAAGTGATGCATTTTGCAAGGAAGTATGAGGAGAGGCAATATAAACTAAATGGTACAAATTTACAGCAGGTGCAGGAACAGATGCGTGGGATGTATGTACAGAAATCTTTGATGGTTGCAGGACAAGTTGATGAGACTAAAATAATAAATAAAAACAAAGTGCTGGAAATACTCAGCAGGTTTTAATCTTGCCTTCATACCTTTTTGTCATTTAATCTTTCCTGCCTTCCACCCTATCATAGACATTATTTAAGAGTTGTTCAAAATTATGAAGGGTTTTGATAAAGTAAATAAGGGGAAACCATTTCCATTAGCGGGTGGTTCGGAAACCAGAGGAATCCGATTTGAAGTATTGGCAAAAGAACCAGAGGGGAGATGAGAATTGTTTAAGCAGAGTGTTATGATCTGGAATGCACTCTGAAAAGTGCTGGAAGCAGATTCAGTAGTAACTTCCAAAAGGGAATTTGATGTATACTTGAGAAGGAAACATTTGCAGGGCTATGGGGAAACTAATTGGATGGCTTTCAAAGAGCTGGCACACATGATGGGCCGAATGGCTCCCTGTACTGAGATTCTATGATCCTAACCCTAAATGCAATTAAATTGGTTTTAGAATTGCATCAAATTTATGTCAATGTTCAATTCTTTTCCAATGTACTTTAGGGTTATTTGTTTCGAGTTTAATGAACGGTTCAGTAGATTGCTTCCTTTACACACCCCTGGTTTTAAGGTACTTCGGTTATTGAAATTGTCTTTCCTTGTTCTGGACTGAGCAGATGCTCAGTATTTTGAGACTGTAACAGCAGCAGATGTCCAAACTCGCTTATTTCTCAACAGCTCGCTATACTGTCCGTTCATTTGGTATCAGAAGAAATGAGAAGATTGCTGTTCATTGTACAATTCGAGGGGCCAAAGCTGAGGAAATTTTAGAAAAGGGTCTAAAGGTGAGTTGTTTTATATATTGATGTGTATTTTTGATGCATTTAAAGCTAATTTTACTTAAAATTAACCAAAATGGTAAGTGGGGCAAGCCACCAACTAATCTCTTTGTATATAAAATTCAGCAAACATCCTGCTTGCCATGCTTAAAGTGCAACGGTGACACTCGATTCTATTACTTTTAATAGTTAACACTAATGCTTGTTTGTTAGTCCTTCCCCCACTGGTGGTGCCATGGCATGAATCACCCAGGTCCAACTGGTCTGCTATAACAAGTCGAAAGAGATGCCGTTTCCTTGGCTAACTGAGCACGGTCCTGTTAACCATTGATTGTGTAGACAGTGCATAAGTTTTGTTTAATGAATAGAGATGTACATTTTTTTATTAACTGCTATTGTATGGACATTACAGCTGGTCTTGCCATCCCCGAGTTGGGCGGGTTCCTAAATATAGCCAGGGTTCCTGCTCATGATCGCCATCTAGTAACTGTGCTGGAAGTGTTTGGGTGAGGAAGGGATCATGCGGGGTTGTGACGCTCCCAACAGTCAAATGGTTCGCCATCACTCACTGTTGAGGTTTGCGTGTGTAATGGCTACTTGGGTAAGGTATCAGGGTGACCAGTGAACAGAAGAGATGCTTTTGTGTTTTTTTTAATAACCTTGGTTCCAACAGATTCCTTACACTCCCTGCCCACCCCACCCCCCACCCCCCTCCACTACCAGAAACTGTACAATGTATGCTGCTAGTTCCCTGAACACCTTGGGCATTGGGTACACTTTGTCATCTACCTAGCCAGTTGACTTCCCATGTTTGCCAATGTAAACAAAATGCACATGCCCAGGAGTTCATCCCCCCCCCCCCCCCCCTCCCCCAAGCAAAGCACTACAATTCCATCCATTTCTGCTATAAAAAGCTACAAATCCCAGTGGCCAGAGTGGCTGTGGCCCCCAACACCTGCACTAAGGAATTTGCTGCTTCATGTTACAAATGATGGCCCTTGTGTTTGGATGTGCAGTAGTACATCTCCAATTAACAAGTTCCTGTGTTCAGAGGGAGAAGATGGATGCTGTTTTTGAGGGTGGGTGGGTGGGTGGAGAGAGAACCCAGATACAGAAGTATTTCTGCTTGGGCCAGGAGGAATGAGTGCTGTCGGGACTTAGTGACTGCATGGTATTTAGCACCATATCCTCAACGTAAACCTGAGCAATTGCACAAGAGACCTGCCAATATGTAGTATGTTTCATTTATAAATGTAGGGTTCCTAATTGCTTTTTGATTGGTTACTGGACAAATCATTGCAGAAGAAATAATTGTCATGATTAGTACTGTGTGCACCTGTGAGACGCCGCTTCTGAAATGTGGACTGATGAGCATTGAGTGAATACCCCTCCTGACCTGAGAATTAGCACGGCCCTCATAGGAGCTGCAACACTACAAACATGAACTGCCAGTGCTTCCTTTCTATTTACGGCCTTCTGCCCAGACGGTCAGTGGTCAGTCCGGCCTGCACACTGCAGACACCACCGTACCCATGCGCAGCACCTCGAGATTCTGACTGGTAATTTTACAATTTAGTATTTTGTAATTTAAAACCGTTGTCTGAAAATGGTGCAGAGTAAAAGCTAACTGCTTATCCATAAGGAGAGATAATTGAACAGTAACACCTGCTTGTTGATTACCTCCCACTAGCTGGTTACAAGGCTGGAAGGGCGTGGGAACAGGCTGCATACACACACTCGTGCATAGAAGTGCTTGTGGGAGAACAGTGATTCTTCATGAAGACCACATGGGTGTAATAAGACGTTCTTTATCTTGTAATGAGCTTTGTGCAGTTGCGAGCTGAAGTGTACTGGGATGGTGCGAGTTGTTGGAACACATTGTATCTTTACCTTTGAATCCAGCCCAAAGTGACGAACACAACACCTCTTCTCTGGATGTACTGATCTTGTATGTAATGAAAGCAGTCTCTTGCAGGGAAGCCTCAAGGATTGTTGAAGTGGAGGAATAGACAATGCTGCATTAGGCGATGCAGGTCTGATGTTAATGTTGAGATGCTGCTGAGGCAGAATGTTCAACCTCAATTTTTTCTCTTCCCCCTCCTCCTTGAAGGCGTTGCCTCCTACTGAGGCACAGTTGGATAGGGGCCAGCAATCCCTTGTACCTTATCCAAATGGACACACTTTGTATGGGATGCTGAGATAGTGAGTATGAGTAGGGCATTTTGATTATGGGGGGCATCACGAGTCTTGCCCTCGACTGACTTTCACTTGTTTATCCAGTTACCCCTCTGCTGGAATGAAGAACAGAGACCCTGGCTGGTTCCCCTGCCACTGCCGCCCCCCACCCCAAATCCAGGAAACCAAGTCCAACTGTGGTGCCCCCATGGCGAGCCTAGCTGAGATTAATTAACTTCGTGTAGCCCAGAGGTCATACCTGGGACCTAGCATGTATTTGTGGCTCAGTATCCAATTAGGCAGTGTGCTTACCTGCTGAGCTTTTGGAAGCTGTGTAAAGTGAGGTTTTCTGGGCATCTGGCCATGCTATATGTGACCTGTGACCTTCGATGTTGACACTGGGTGCTAATAGAAGTCAGTGATCCATTCCCTAGCACTGAAGTTTCTCGCCTAGAATTAATCAACGTTTATGCTTCAGATCTATATAAATAGCACAACTTTTTTTTAGGTTCGGGAATATGAACTGAGGAAGAGCAACTTCTGTAACACTGGGAACTTTGGCTTTGGAATCCAGGAACACATTGATCTGGGCATCAAGTATGATCCAAGTATTGGAATTTATGGTCTGGATTTCTACGTGGTGAGTGAATGCTGAGATGTATAAACTGCTTTCAGCTTTATAGTTAATGCTTGCAACAAAGGGAGATACTGTGCAAGTTAGAAAATGACCTATTGGTAGCCCAAATCCAGACATTGGTAATTAATACAGGTCCAAAATTAACATTGTAGTATTTACTGCAGCCGTGATTGCACTTCATGTCTTATCAGGGGGTGCTTGCTAACTTTACATCAGACTATTCTTGCAAACATGCAAAAAACCTACATTTTTAAGAATAGCATGTGTGCCAAGTATGCCTACTGTGGTTTTCAGGTACAATGTTTTTGATTTGGGCAGGTCCACATTTAATCATCAGATGATCACTACATCTGATTGCAAAGATTAATATTTCGATACCAGCATTGACGGGCAGTAAGCAGAGCCTACTGAATGTAACACCAGCTGCTGACAATCCACACAGCAGCATGCACTCTGCTCACCAGTACCTCAGATGGTTGGACCTCTAATTTTAAATAGGCAATCTGATATTGGGTGGAGCACATGTTAAATATGCAATAAGCAATTGGTTGCATTCACTTACATGCACTCACTGTAAAAGTGTGCCATTGAAGTTTCACGAGGTGGTGGAAATTTTCTTGTGACGCTACAATTGTTTTTTATGCTGGGCTTTGACCGTGGGTTTTTCTGTAGTGCAGTTTTTGGATTGAACTGCGTTTTTAAAACTGGCCAGGAAGACTTTTTTTGTAATGGATATTCTTGACTGCCAGCAGTCTTTCAGGGACCATTAAACACACTGTTCCGACAGCTGCAGTGCGCTTTGACACAACATTACGCGTATTGAAGTTCTCTGTCGTGGCACAATATCGCTAATCTGTGCACTGGACAAAATGTCACAGCCAGTCTACACTCAAATTAATAGCTCTCCACAGTGCAGCTATTTTACAGTATAGCCAACTGCACACTAGAATGGTAAGTGAGACAGTGCCACAGCTAGCAGGCTCTCCCAGGACCTGACTGCAATACAGCAGGAACTCAAGTATTCACAACTTCCTTCAAAGCAAAGCCACACCATCCTTTACAGCAGTGTCCTTAAGCAAATTGTTTCTGAACGATTTTAAATAGAAACAAATTAGCAATACTGTCTTTTTCAGGGTGGGAAAAGATCTTATTCTATGGTGATACCATGGACTGAGATTAGACATACTGCTAATCTGATTAATCGCACTGAACCCCACGAGCATTTCAATAAATCATAATGGTAGGCAACAGGAAATGTTCATATTATTCCACTTGTAGTAGCCGCACCAGCTGTAGGATTATGTATTTTGCCTTTCCAAGATTGGTTTGTATTTAGAGAGAACATTTCAAGCTGTATATTTGAACTAGGACAAAGTACTGGCTGTTAGTCTTGTAACTATAGCTGATGGCGGTAGGAGCAGTTTGAGATGATGAATTTAGAGTATCTCAGTGAACACCCTTCACATAGTATATGAGGATCTGTTCACGCCAAATTGACACTATTCCTGATCATTGAAATGGAGAGTGCAACTCACCACATACTAACATAAAGCATTTGTTTTATATACCTGTTTGCTTGAGGTATATTATCTCAAGTACACAGAAGGGCTGACAGCCAGCTCGCGTCTTGGGAATGGAACAGGTTTGCAGAAAGAAGGAAAATCCTTTTTTAGCCTTGTTGAATTCTTGCCCGGTAATGTCTCTTTTGTTATTCACAGGTCATGGGGCGGCCTGGTTTCAGTATTTCTGATAAAAAGGTGAAAAGGGGACGCATTGGTTCAAAGCACAAAATTTCCAAGGAGGAATCGATGAGGTGGTTTCAGCAGAAAGTAAGCAGTGTCTCTGATTCTAATGTCCCTCTTGTTTCTTCCCTCTTATCTTCACTGCCTTTATGTTCAGACCATATGGAAAATACAAACCATGAATTTACAGCTGGTCAGAATCATGAATCTGTTTCCATCTCCAACATGTTTTAAATGTTTAGATATCAAAGAAGACTGCAGAATAAATACTGGTATTGCTTGGGGGGGATAAAAAGATTTGGAAGATTTAAAAACGTTTTATACAGACGATTCCTGATCAAAGTTGCCGTGACTTTTCAATGTGGCTTCTGGTCCTTGACCTTTTGCCCCCATTCCCAAATAGTGGGTCAACTAAAAGATTGCTGAGGTGCTGCATTAAGTGGTAGCTTTGATCTAGGATACAACTGCTGAATTAAGTGTTGAGCATTTATGTTTTTATCTTTGAAGAATATAGCCCTGCTGATCTAATAAGATCCCATGTTGGGATCTTTGTTTTAAGACAAAATCCTTCCTCAGAGTTTGAATTCCAGAACTAACTGAACAGTTGTGCATGTCACTACTAGATGGCGCCTTTCCAGTGCCGTGTTGCTAACCTTGGAGATCCCAGCTGTATGCAGCAATCAGTAGATCAGAGTTTATTGTGTGCATCAGTCTGTCAATGGACCACTCCTCCCCATATTAATCTGAAGTACCGCATTGACCTTTTAGCAATCTGGCTGGTGTGCAAGTGTTCAAAACTCTAGGAATTAGCACTAACCAAAAAAACAGTAGGCAGAGGGGGAGGTGTAAATGATGTAAGTTCAGTTCTTAAAATATTTTTTAACTAATCTGGGACAAAGCTTGTGCATTTAAAATTTAGCAAATTACCAGTTTCGGACCTTTTCAGCAGCTGCTTGTGAATAAACCTGTTTCACCAATCAATTACTTTTTAAAGACTAATTCATCCATTTTCTTCCTCCTCTTCCTCCCCTTTCTTCCCCCCCCCCCCCCCGCCACCATGTGTCATTACCCATGCACCACCTGCATGGGTACTGGGTGGTTGACCTACTCCCAATTCAATTCTCTTGCTCCTTAACTGATGTGACACGAGAGTGGTTCCCATTTCCCCTCTTTGCATCTGAGATTGGAAACTTGGGAGGGAGCTGAACTGGCATAATTCCGTACATTACACTTGTCTGTATATTTCTCTATATAGCTTTGCCATCTCTTGGGGTGTCGCTTATATTGAATGACATTTGGGTTTCTGGTGATGTACATGAAAACAATCTTGTAGTTTCATATGCAGCTTCTAAAATAGAGAACATGCCTCTTTCAAGCATAGAGTTATACAGCACAGAAAGAAGCCCATCGCGTCCGCGCCGGCCATCAAGCCCTGTCTAATCTAATCCCATTTTCCAGCACTTGGTCCATAGCCTTGTATGTTATGGCATTCCAAGTGCTCATCCAAATGCTTCTTGAATGTTGAGGGTTCCTGCCTCTACCACCCTTTTCAGGCAGTGAGTTCCAGATTCCAACCACCCTCTGGGTGAAAAAGTTTTTCTTGAAATCCCCTCTAAACCTCCTGCCCCTTAACCTTGAATCTATGCCCCCTTGTTATTGACCCCTCTACTAAGGGGAAAAGTTCCTTTCTATCCACCCTATCTATGCCCCTCCATAATTTTGTACACCTCAATCAGGTCCCCCCTCAGCCTTCTCTGCTCCAAGGAAAACAACCCCAGCCTGTCCAGTCTTTCTTCATAGCTGAAGCGCTCCAGCCCAGGTAACATCCTGGTAAATCTCCTCTGCACCCTCTCCAAAGCAATCACATCCTTCCTATAGTGTGGCGACCAGAACTGCGTGCACTACTCCAGCTGTGGCCTTACCAGCGTTTTGTACAGCTCCATCATAACCTCCCTGCTCTTGCCTTCATTAGCCAAGGCATAGAATATAAGTATCCCATATGCCTTTTTAACCACCTTATCCACCTGTTCTGCCTTCAGGGATCTATGTGCATGCACACCAAGGTCCCTTTGATCCTCTGTCTTTCCTAGGGTCTTGCCATTCATTGTGTATTCCCTTGCCTTGTTAGTCTGTCCAAAATGCATCACCTCACACTTTTCAGGGTTAAATTCCATTTGCCACTGTTCCGCCCATCTGACCAACCCATCTATATCGTCCTGTAGCCTGAGGCTTCCCGCCTTGCTATTTACCACCCCACCAATTTTCATGTCATCTGCGAACTTACTGATCATACCTTTTACATTCACATCCAAATCATTAATGTAGACCACAAACAGCAAGGGACCCAGCACCGATCCCTGCGGTACCCCACTGGACACAGGCTTCCAGTCACAAAAACAACCTTCCACCATCACCTTCTGCCACTAAGCCAGTTTTGGATCCAATGTGCCAAGGCACCCTGGATCCCATGGGCTCTTACCTTCATGACCAGTCTCCTATGTGGGACTTTATCAAAAGCCTTACTGAAATCCATGTAAACCACATCCACTGCACTACCCTCATCCACACACCTTGTCACCCCCTCAAAGAATTCAATCAAATTGGTCAGACATGATCTTCCCTTGACAAAGCCATGCTGGCTATCCCTAATTAATCCCTGCCTCTCCAAGTGGAGACCAATTCTGTCCCTCAGAATTTTTTCCAATAATTTCCCTACCACTGATGTTGGGCTCACTGGCCTGTAATTCCCTAGTTTATCCCTACTACCCTTCTTGAAGAATGGTACTACGTTAGCTGTTCTCCAGTCCTCTGGCACATCCCCTGTGGCCAGAGAGGTTCTGAAAATCTGTGTCAGAGCCCCTGCAATCTCCTCCTTTGCCTCACATAGTAGCCTGGGATAAATCTCATCCGGGCCTGGGGATTTATCCACTTTTAAGCCTGCTAAAACCGCTAGTACCTCCTCCCTCGATGCTAATATGTTCAAGTATATCACAGTCCCCCTGCCCGATTTCTATGTCCACATCATCCTTCTCCATAGTGAACACAGATGCAAAAAATTCATTTAAAACCCCACCTACATCCTCTGGCTCTACACACAGATTGCCACTTTGGTCCCTAATGGGCCCTACTCTTTCCCTAGTTATCCTCTTGCCCTTAATATACTTATAAAACACCGTAGGATTTTCCTTTATTTTGCTCGCCAGTGTTATTTCATAGCCCCTCCTCGCTCTCCTAATTTCTTTTTTAGGTATCCCCCTGCACTTTTTATACTCCTCTAGGGCTTTCTCTGTCTTTAGTCCTTTGTATCTGCCAAAAGCCCCCCTTTTTTTCCTAATCCATTCTCATATATCCCTTGACATCCAAGGTTCCCTGGGCTTGTTGGTCCCACCCTTGACCTTTACGGGAACATGTTGCCATTGTACTCTCTCAATTTCCTTTCTGAAAGACTCCCATTGCTCTGATGTGGATTTTCCTTCAAGTAGCTGATCCCAGTCCACATTGGCCAGATCCTGCCTTACCATATTAAAATCGGCCTTCCCCCAATTTAGAACCTTTATTTCCGGTCCATCCTTGTCCTTTTCCATGACTACCTTAAATCTCACTGAATTATGGTCACTGCCACCAAAGTGCTCACCTACTAACACTTCTACCACTTGCCTGGCCACGTTCCCTAAATTAGGTCCAGTACTGCCCGCTCTCTTGTAGGACTTTCTACATGCTGGCTCAAAAAGCTCTCCTGGATGCACTTTAAGAATTCTGCACCCTCTAAGCCTTTCACACTCTGACTATCCTAGTTAATATTGGGGAAGTTGAAATCCCCCACTATAATTACCCTATTATTTGCACACTTCTGAGATTTGCCTACATATCTGTTCCTCTATCTCCCCCTGACTGTTTGGGGGCCTATAGTACACTCCCAGCAAAGTGCTTGCCCCCTTTTTGTTTTTAAGTTCAACCCATATGGCCTCATTAGAGGAACCTGTTAATATATCATCCCTCCTTACAGCAGTAATTGTCTCCTTAATTAATATTGCGACACCCCCTCCTCTTTTTACCCCCCCCCCCCCCTCTGTCTCGCCTGAAGATTCTATACCCTGGAATATTGAGCTGCCAGTCTTGCCCCTCCCTCAACCATGTCTCCGTGATAGCAACAATATCATACTCCATGTGTTCATCAACAACTTCAGTTCATCCACCTTATTCGTAAGACTCCTTGCATTAAAATAAATGCCATTTAGCCTTGCCCTACTCCCTTGTGCCGTTACATATTTGCTCTGCCTTCCAGTCTGACTTATTTTTTCCTCTATATTTGGCTGTACATCACCCCCTATTATAGCTCCACTCTGTATCCCATCCCCCTGCCAAGTTAGTTTAAACCCCCCCGAACAGTGCTAGCAAACCTCCCCGCAAGGATATTTGTCCCGTTCTGGTTCAGGTGCAACCCGTCTGACTTGTACAAGTCCCACCTTCCCCAGAAGCAGGCCCAGTGATCCAGGAAACTAAAGCCCTCCCTCCTGCACCAAATCTTTCTTGTATAAGTAATTCTATAAGCTTCAGCATTAGGAATAGTACTTTGGGACTGAGTCTTGGTGCTCCAGAGATTAGGGAGCAGTTGGGTGAGGATTGAAATGTTGATGATGCAGCTCATCTTAGTCAGTTTGTCAAATGTGCTGCATGCTCACTACTGTAATCTTTGGTGAATATTTTGTTTCCTTTGTTTTCCAGTATGATGGTATCCTCCTGCCTGGAAAGTAATTTGCAGAGCACGTGAAACATGCAATAAAAGCAAATTGATACAGTACTATTGTTGTCGGTGTTTCTTTAAACAAAGTTTGACTGGTAATCTTCAGTAGTTTAAAATTGCTGAATGAAAGCGCCTTGGGACGTTTTACTACGTTGAAGGTGCTATATAAATGCAAGTTATTGAGAAGTGCAATTTTGAGATACAGAATGTTTTGTTAACCAGGAGTTCTGGTTACTTGTGCAGTCTTTGATGGCTGGCAAGATGATGAAATAAATTCTCTCAACATGTCATCATTAACCAGGAAGAACAGCTTCAGTGTGACCAGTAAAAGTTCTTGTTATCAGTCAAATCTACGCATTATTGTTAGCAATGCAGTCAAACATTTACATCTGAGTTCTTGAAAACGAAGCACACTGCTTTTGTAAATGAAGCAATGATGGTGAAAGTGTAACTTGAGAGAGTTGATAAGTGACCCTAGTATAGTGCTATAACAGAGCAAGGGTGACTATATGTAATGTCAGTGCAAGCAAGTGCCTAACCCAGGCTACCTTAATATGGGACACCATGCAGTGTTTAGTTTTAGCCACTCTTAAAGAATTCCCCCAGCTCCAGACAAAGTTGGTTGTTGTAAATTAAAATGGGAGTGATCAAAGTCCACGTGTAAGCTATCTGAAGGGAGTTACATGTAAGGTCTGATTCAAGGCTGTAGTTGTCATACATGCCCTCTTGCCAAACTTTTCATTGTATGTAAATCAAGAAAAAGGACAAGCATGTTGAAGAAAATAGCAGGCGATATGAAATTACAAAAAGCACACCATGAAATGTGAATAATTCACAATGATGTGATGTTAGACTGGATTCCCTTTACCCCACCCTACAATTTAGAAATGCTAATATTACCATGCTGCTCTGTGTCTTAAAGTTAAAATGGACTACCCAATGAACTACAGTAATACAAAATGTAACTTGAAACAATTTGCTGCAATTTTGAATTTACAACAAGATTCAGTTTTTATATTTTAAAAAGTGGGAAATACATCATTGCACTTACTCTGCCAAAAAGCACTGAGTTTTGACCTGATCTTCACCTCGGAGATTGACCCGAGGTGATAGTGCCAATCTTTTTTTGTTTGAGTGCAAAGCTGATTTTTAGCCAATACTTAAGTTGTTGCTGCCACCTTTGAAAAGTTCAGTCAGATCAAGGCACCTTAAGGTGCGTTGCATGTAAACCTAAAATAGTGGAAAGATTCAAATAGAGCTTCTGTTTGTGTAAAGTTGTAGCTATTTTAGTAGTTTAGAGCTAATCAGTAATAGTTATTCATGTTTAGATAACTGTAAAATAGGGATAAACTGGTCGTTTTCAGGTTGGCAGGTTGTAACTAGTGTGATGCTGCAAGGATCAGTGTTGGGGCCTCAGCTATTTACAATATATATTAATGACTTGGATTAATGTATCCAAATTTGCTGACGATACAAAGCTAGGTGGGGACAGTAAGCTATAAGGAGAACAGTCTGCAAAAGGATATAGGCAGGTTAAGTAAGGTGGCAGAGTATAATGTGGGGAAATTAGGTTATTCACTTTGGTAGGAAGAATAGAAAAACAAAATATTTTTAAATGGTAAACTTTTAAATGTTGGTGTTCAGAGATTTAGGTGTTCTCATACAAGAAACAAAGTTAGCATGCAGGTACAGCATGCAATTAGGAAGGCAAATGGCATGTTGGCCTTTATTGCAAGGGGGTTGGAGTGCAAGAGTAAGCAAGCCTTGCTACAATTGTACAGGGCTTTGGTGAGACTGCACCTGGAGTACTGTGCAGAGTATTGGTCTCCTTATCTAAGAGATGTACTTGCCTTGGAGGCGGTGCAATGGAGGTTCACTAGACTGATTCCTGGGATGAGTAGAATAGGCCTATACTCTGGAGTTTAGAAGAATGAGAGGTGATCCAATTGAAACAAGATTCTGAGGGCTTGACCAGGTAGCTGCTGAGAAGTTGTTTCCTTGGCTGGCGAGTATAGAACTAGGGGGCATAGTCTCCGGATAAGGGGTCGGCCATTTAAGACTGATCAGGAATTTCTTCACTCAGGGTTGTGAACCTTTGAAATTCTCTACCCCAGAGGGCTGTAGATGCTCAGTCGTGAGTATATTCAAGGCTGAGAGAGATTTTTGGACTCTAGGGGAATCAATGGCTATGGGGGTCGGTGAGAAAGTCAAGTCGAGGTTGAAGATCAGCCATGTTCATATTGAATGGCAGAGCTGGCATGAAGGGTTGTATGGCCTACTTCTGCATCTATTTGTGTTTTATGTTTCTTTTGTAATATTGCTTACTGCAGTGTCACACTGAGCTTAAAACCTACAGAACCGGTTGGCTCAGGGTGATGAGTGTCCTTGGAGTTACTGGCATTAGAAGGCTACAACAAAGTGTGGATGAGGCACCTGAAGACAAAAACAATTCCTTTATGCTTAATTATAGGGTAACTTTGTGCTGTGGACTATGGGGAACTGGATTTGATACTAACCCATTTCACTCGGCGTCAATGCCTTTTAATTTGATACTGGAGTCTTTTCATCCCCCAACTCGTGGTTGAATTTGAACTTCCTGTGGCTCTTGCTGTATTCCGTAGCCCCTCAGTATAAACCAGCATTGTTTGTTGCTGGGAATTAGTTTGTGTTCTCTAGTTTTCAGAAAGTTCAACATGCTGAGCTACTAATGTTGAATTTGACTAGTACAGTGTACGTGCTACATTGAATTGTTTTCTACCTCGCTTTATAGTTGTGTCTTGTTGAATTAGCCACAAAGCTTTTTGAAAACCATATGGTTACTGCCTTTTTCATTGTATCCTTTAGCTATAGTAGTTTTGTCCCCTTCCAAGATTAATATTTTATTAAAAGGCCTTTCCATTGCATTTGCTCCATGGCCTTTTCCTGCAGTGGAGGGGAAGTTGATATCTGACAGTTAGGTTGGAACACTAATTCAGCTATACAGGCAGACTTGTGGTTTTGTGAAAGATCAGCAATCTGCAAAATCTTCAGTTAATTTGGGTTACTGTCACTAACATTTAAAAGTTAATCAGACAATGGCCCAGATTTTGCACTTGTAATGATGGTGAAACTGACAGCAACTTCCGGCGTCTGCACATGCGCAAGTCACGCATGGAATTCCAGAAGTTGCTGTGATTCCTTCCCTGCTCCTCCACCGGGTGTGCTGTTGAAGTCTCTGCAGATGTCAATCTTTAGAAAATCAATTGAACTGATATGAACTTCCCTTTTACACTAATCGCTGTTCAACCTGGAAAAAGTTGAGCCTTGTTAAATGAGGTGTAACTGGGTTTTTAACGGTGTACGAATTCATAACTACTGCTGAACAACCTCTCTGGCCCTGAATATATTTGGAATGTCAAATGTTTCCATTGATTAAAAATGCCATAGGTTTTTAATATAATTGAGGCTTTTTAAAAATATTTCAGCTTCTACCTTAATCCGATGTCTATGTCCCAATCTTTATTTTGCTCTCTCTAAAAGTTATAAAAAGTGAAGGATTATCAGTGCATTTTACTTCCTGGCTTGCTGTCTGAGAATTTTTCCATGTGGTTGGCTGCTGAGCCTGCTTGATGACTTCTGTTGCTGGAGATTCCCTGTACATAGCACCAGAATGAAATTAACGCTAGGAAAGGTGAAATCGACACCACAGAGTTAGCTAGATCTTTGTGGGCAGTTTTCTTAGAGGTCAGCGTTGACTGACTGCAAAATCCGAGCCATTACTTAATCACTCTGATGCAGTGATTTTGGGGGGGACTTCAAGCCAAAAATAGCTGCTAATGCAGAAGACTGCTGTGCATGTTGAGGTTTTGTGACCTACCCCAATAGGCTAATTTACACTGATATCAGTGCCCATAGAGTGCAGTGTAATTCCAGTCTTAAGCCACTGTTTTATTGCTACCAGGTCTCCAGCCCAAATATCAAACACTACTGGCAGAATGTGCTGTTTAACTCTTAAGATAAATAAATGTTCTATTGTGATGTGAAATGATTTCTAGTATTCGGGTGTCAGCTATGGCTTAGTGATGGCACTTCTGCCTCAATCGGGTGGTAATGGGTTCAAGCCCCAAGCTGGAGAGTTGAACACAATCTAGACTGATTGTTCAGTGCACTAGTGAGTGTGCTGTCTCTTGGGTGGATATAAAAGATTCTATGGCACTATTTGAAGAGGAGGGGAGTTCTGGTGTCTTGATTACTTCAACCAACATAAATGATCAGATAATCTGTTTAAGTTATCTCATTGCTGTTTCCCTACATTACAGCAATGACTGGACTAAAGGTGCTACATAAATGCATATTCTTTAATAATGCTGTTGGACAAGGCTATACATAAAGGAGCTGTGTCACAACTGCCAAGCACTAAAGATCAAATGAGTCAGACCATCACAGCTCTTTGACTTTAAGTCTAAGAATGTTCACTGACTGATCCTGTTATTTTGTTTCATTGTAATTTCTTGTATTTTTTTTTAGCTTGGCAGAATGTTCCAATTGTTTCTCTGATTGTTCTCTTGCTCTTTTTATGTTGGTATGATCAGTCAGCATCACCAAGGTCATTGGTTTGCAGTTCTCACTGAAAAATGGATCAATTGCAGAAAGCAATGCTTTAAACACCCAGAAAACACTACAATAAAAATCACTGATTTTGTTAAGTCACAATAAAACAACAGTGGTCTTAATTATAAACAGTAGCATTGAATATGATACACACAACCCACAATCTAATTAAATAATTTATTTGGTCACTAGTAACCAAGAACTGGCAGGGCCACTATTTTAAGGTTAGTACTGTAAAGTATACAATTGATGCAGTGGTGTTATCTCATTGGTTTAGTTTGTGTTTTAATCATGTGCTTCTGATGCTTAATATTTAGACATTCCCAGGAAGCACACGCTCATTTAAACAATGTAAAAGAATCTTTTATAATCTGCATCAGATACAGGTTGTAGTCATTGTCTCCTGTTCCAACAATAAAAATACTTGGAGTTTAGAGTTTAATAGTCTTTCTGAAAAAGGAAACTACATTTAGCAATCTTCTCCACAATGTAATAACAATCTACTTTATGAAGTATTCAAATGAAAGCATCAGAACCAGAACAGTGTGACTTCCCAATGACACAGCCAGATTAATGAAATGGATAAGTGAGGTACAGGAAACTGGTTTATCCGGAGGTTTCCGGAATGCTCGAGCCACCGGCAAAATTCAGGAGTCGGTTCAGTAAGTTTTTTTTCTTTTCATTGCTTTTTTTTCCCCACTAGTCAGGCTCTGCAAGGTCTAACTAAAGCTGTTGCTTAGCTACAGAGACGCTTGCAAGCTACGGCCGACTGTTTAGAAGCTGTTGCTAAGCAACAGGGTTTGTTGCTAGATACGGAGCTCAAAAGCTTCCGTATGTTTTAACATTAGCGCTGGTTTGTCTGGCAGTTTTGATGGGACGGCAACAGCTCGGTCCCGTCGGTGCCGGATATCACAAAGTTTCCTGTAATAGTTTTGAGGAAAACCAGGAATGTAAGTATACAATTAAGGGCAAGATGGTGAAGGGTGTGGATGAATAGAAATCCCTCCTTTTTAATCCACATACTCCCTGATCTATCTCTCATAGGTTCACACAGACTACTTCATTTTACAAGTCAGGCTGCGGAATACTTTCTTTTAAATGACAAGGGCAAGCAAATTTAAAATAAAAACAAAATACTGGAAATACGTCAGGCAGCATCTGTGGAGAGAAACAATGTTTCACGTCAATGACCTTTCAGCAGAGCTGGAAAAAGTTAAGATGTAACAGATTTTAAGCAGGGGGAGGGGAGGAAAGAACAAAAGGGAAGGTGATAGGATGGAAGGCAGGAGAGATTGAATGACAAGGGATGATGGTGATGGGACAAGTAAAGAAACGAGTCAAGAAGAGGTAAATGGGAAAAGCAAACATTAACAGCTGCCATGTGGAAATAATAGGGGCAGAGGTTATGGTCTGAAATTGTTGAATCTATTAGTGAAGCAAATCAGACCACTTGTATCTAATGGAAATACTCAGCCGGTCAGGCAGCATCTGGAGAGAGAAACGGTAACGTTTCAGGTCGATGACCCTTCGTTAGAATTGGCAGTTCTGATGAAGGGGTCATCGACCTGAAACGCTAACTCTCCGCAGACCCTGCCAGACCTAAGTATTTCCAGCATTCGCAGTATTTTGCTTTTGTACCTGTATCTAATGTTTAATGGGACAGAAAATGCTGTTTCCTTTAAGTAACTTGAAACAGCAATCCTGTTTGAGGTGGAAGTCAGACGGTTATAATTCTAACATATTTCACCCAAACAGTTGTTAATTCAGCAGTGTTGGAGGTTCTATAATCCCTCTGTTTATATTGTAGGGTGATTTGAGCAAAACCAGAAGAGCTGGAAAGTCCACACATACAGCAAGCAATAGGTTCAAAATTTTGAACACCTCTTCGATTTCCCCTTGTGCTTCTCGGCTCGAAGGAGAACAATTTAAGCTTCTCTCACCTCACCCCATAACTGAAGTCACTCATCACTGGTATAAGTCTAGTAAATCACCTCTGCTCACTCCAAGGCTTTGACATCCTGCGTGAACTGTGCTGGGCAGAATTGGACATAACACACCAGCTGAGATTCAACCAGTAACTTGATCCAAGGGTCTGCTAATATGGCTCTTGAGCTGGCCTCCAAAAGATGTTTGGGAGCTACTTGGCGAGATTCCTTTCACCTCCCCCACCACCCTATGCTGTGGAAGTGCTGGTCTCCGATTAGCAGCTCTCTCTGCAAGGGTGGGTTACGAATCCATGAGTGCCAGTAGTTCTCCAGTACATCAACCAAATGGCCATTGTGCATATGTGAACCTGAACAGCGAGTGTCAGCGGGTTACTCAATTGGGGAGAGCTTTGCAGCTGAGCCCGATCCTGCCCTTACCTGGTAACCACATACATACACTTCCTGGTGTAGGTCTCTGAATAGGATACAAGAGTAGGACTCCTGGCTGATTGTTCCCTCCCCAGTCCAGGGGCACTGTAATCAATTGTATCTTGCATCATGCTTGAGATCAGTTAACCCAATAGACTTTTACAAGGAAGGAAATCCCACAGCTGCCCATTTTTCTGTCCTGAAAGCAGTGACGTACTGGGATACAGTGTCACAGATTCAGCCCAGTGGCCATTCTTGCCACAGATTTCTGATCATCATAAAGCCCTCAGTAACCCATGCAAGATGAATGGGTTATTCGGTTGTTATAATTGGAAAATGTAGGCCTAAGTGTCAGCAGGCTATTTGACTGCAATGGATATTACAGCATAGGTTCTTTGCCCAATGCCTACTTTTGTGCTCATTGCTGCAGTCACTGGACAGTGATCAGGAACAGAGTAGGAATAATGAGTATGTACTTGAATTGGCAGATGATCAGTGGTATCCCTTAGCGATGTGTAGTAGGGCCTCAGCTTTTCACTATATTTATCAATGACTTGGTTGAAGGGATAGAGAGCCTTATATTCAAGTTTGCTGATGATACTTAAGTTGCAAAGAGACATTGACAGATTGAGTAGGCAAAACTGCAGCAGATGGCGTTCAATGTAGGAAAGTGTGGTCATCCACTTTGGCCCCAAGAAAGATAATCCGAGTATTTTCTACATGATGACAAGCTAGGAACTGGGCAGGAGCCGAGAGATTGATGAGTCCAAGTACAGCAATCACTAAAAGCTAGCAGACAGGTTCAAAAACTAATTAAAAAGGCTAGTGAAATGTTGGCCTCTAGCCCAAGAAGGCTGGAATACACAGGAGTGGAAGTTGTGTGTTCAGTTCTGGACACCGCACCTCCAAAGGATATATTAACTTTGGAGGGGGTGTAGCACAGGTTCACTAGAATGATACCAGGGCTAAAAGAGTTAAATTATGAGGACAGGTTGCATAGCCTAGGCTTGTATTACTTTGAGTATAGGAGATGAAGGGGTGATCTAATTGACTTGTTTAAAATGGTTAAAGGAGTTGATAGGGTAGAGAGAAATTATTTCCTCTAGTGGGGAGTCCAGAACAAGGGGTCATAACCTTAAAATTAGAGCTCAGCCATTCAAGGGTGATATCATGAAGCACTTCTTCACACAAAGGGTAGTGGGAATCTGGAACTTCCCCCCACCCCAAAAAGCTGTTGAGGCTGCGGGTTAATTGAAAATATCAAAGCAGAAGTTGATAGAATTTTACGATAGCAAAATACTGCAGATGTTGGAAAGCCGAAATAACAGAAAATGCTGGAAAAACTCAGGTCAGGCAACATCCGGGGAGAGAAATCTGAGTTGACGTTTCGGGTCGAACCCTTCTTCAAAACTGGAAAGAAAAGATAGATCGGAGGCAGGGCTGCGATCGTGTTTTGTTGGGTAAGGGTTACGGAACCAATGCGTGTAGATGGAGTTGAGATGTAGATCATCCATGATCTAATTGAACGGCGGGATAGATTCTAGGGGATGAATAGCCTACTCCTGTTCCTATTTATTAAACTGGTATAAAGCCAGCACTTCCTGTCATGTCATTTTTAGCATCACACTTTTTGATTCCCTTAAATTGAAACGGCAACAAATGAGAACTGCCAAGTTTGTGAACGTGCAAATCGAAAGCGAGGACAGCAGCTAGAAAATAACCATGAGAAATGACTAAGGACGTCTGAAAGTAATGAATCCTGAACAGTCAAGAGAAGGCAAATCAATCAAATTGCACAAAAAATGTTTTGAAAATTGTTTCATTAGTCTTCGTTTCCCCCTCTACCTGCCAACAATGGACTGAAAATCAAATCATTCCAAACATAACAAAAACATTTTAACTCTTGCACACAATTAGACTTAACTATACAATTGTCTACAAATACATTAATTAATTCTAATCAAAGACACAGACCTTCAAAAGTCAGTTATGAATTTAATCTTTTTTCCTATCCCATCACTCTCGCCAAGCTTTGCACAACCTCAAACCTAGGGCTGCCTGTACTCCTGGCCTCATCCCAAGAATGCAAACACCCTGGTGTTAGGCCACCTCAAGCTCTGAACTGATGCCAAGTACCTTCCAGATGCTAAATTGGCCCCACTCCATCCCATCTTCAATGTAAGTCTTATGGTGCTCAATCTCCATGCCAGCTCCGATTTGGTCTAACTCCCTAACCCATGCTGCATTGCACAGCCTATGTGCTGGATTACCCCATAGCATTGCCATGGGAGAGCTATCAGCATTTCAGAATATTTCAGCTCATCACTAATGATTGCTATTGAGGTGTTTTTAAAGGAATTACCCTGCCAAGATTTAGTTGTTTCTGCAAAGATTACTAGCATAGTAACTCTCTCATTCATTAATGAGATGTGATGTTTCAGTGCAATGCAGAGTTGAGCCAGCAAGGGGAGCTACAGCTGTGCACACCAGTCCTTCCTGTTACTTCACTATAAAAGGAATATAATCTTCATTGAAGTGTGTTTGGCAAACATTTTTTATGTTTGGATGCAAATCTTGTTAAAATGTATTATTGCTGTGGTTATGCATGAGGAAAACTATACCAGCTTTTCTCCCTCTGCCAATGAATATTTTTAAGTTTACCTTTGTCTATTTATGCCAATAATTCCTTCAGATGTAAATAGTTAGTCCATAATAGTGTAGATTGTCATGGTCTTTAGAGTGTGCTTGACTGACAAAATGGCCTTTTCCTGTTTTACTCTTTATGCTGTCGTCCCCCGGCCCAATTTTCTCCATCTTCCTGCAGACACTAACTCTTGCTGACATAGTTGCTCTGGCACCATTACTGGAGCCTTCTTCTCTTTATGAAGTGACAGGCTATTTGAGCGAAACATATAAGATTGTGAGGGGGCTTGATCGGGTGGATGCAGTGAGGATGTTTCCACTGATGGGTGAGACTAGAACTAGGGGGCATAATCTTAGAATAAGGGGCTGCCCTTTCAAAACTGAGATGAGGAGAAACTTCTTCACGCAGAGGGTAGTAAATCTATGGAATTTGCTACCCCAGAGAGCTGTGGAAGCTGCAACATTAAATAAATTTAAAATGGAGATAGACAGTTTCCTAGCAGATAAGGGGTTACGGGGAGAGGGCAGGGAAGTGGACGTGAGTCTAGATTCAGATCAGCCATGATCCTATTGAATGGCAGAGCAGGCCCGAGGGGCCGTATGGCCTACTCCTGCTTCTTATGTTCTTACGTAGAGGCCATCATAGCCACGTCTGACCCGGTCCTCACCCAATATTCACACATGCACTTTTCCAGCAAGGGTTAATAGATAGGAATCAGGAGTCATAGCCCTGGTTTATTTTTCAGCATACTATCCCAAGCATGCAGAGGCCAATTGTAGCACAGGCAATCAGGACTGGGACCTTCTGGTGTGTAAGACTTTGTACCACATGGTACATTCACCCACTAGGTCACTGGGAGCTTCCAATCTTCTGATTATCTAATTGAAAAAGGTTTGCCAAACACTTTCCATCATGATATTGCCTATTTAATATATTGACAGACAACAAGGTTATTGCCATGTATATTACTATACCTGCAAGTCCACTACTGGAAATGCTACACACAAGTGTATTAATTATAGAATCATAGAATGGTTACAGCACAGAAGGAGGCCATTCGGCCCGTGCCGTCTCTCTGCAAGAGCACTTCAGCAAGTCCCGCTCACCCGCCCTTTCCCTGTAGCCCTGCATATTTTTTTCCTTCAGGTACTTATCCAATTCCCTTATGAAAGCCATGATTGAGCCTACCTCCACCACCCTTTCAGGCAGTGCATTCCAGATCCTAACCACTCTCTGCGTAAAAAAGTTTTTCCCTCATGTCACCTTTGGTTCTTTTGCCAATCACCTTGAATCTGTGTCCTCTGGTTCTCGACCCTTCCGCCAATGGGAACAGTTTCTCCCTATCTACTCTGTCCAGATCCCTCATGATTTTGAATACCTCTGTCAAATCTCCTCTCATCCTTCTCTGCTCTAAGGAGAACAACCCCAGCTTCTTTAGTCTATCCATGTAACTGAAGTCCCTCATCTGTTGTCTTCCTATCCTATCAGTTCTTCTTTCTGATGCATTTCAGCAGCTATGTTCTGAAATTCCTCCCTTCTACCTTTGTCATACCGATGGACCACTTACTTTCCCTCAAATCTAATCTTAATGAGCTTGACAAAGAACATTGTTCCATTCTGTACTACCACTATGACCAACATTAAACTTTACCCTGCCATATCTGTCTGGTCACCAATAAGGCACATACTCATGATGCCAGCTGTCCCTCCTATTGTCCCCAAGATATATGCCTTTGAACCAGCCCTATCTTGCTCTTCCAACTCTTGCCTTGAAAAGGACTAGATTTGACAGGCTGAAAAATGCACCAAGTTCATATATAAGCCCTCTGATTTGAAGATTTAAAGGATCAAATCCAATAACTGTTGAAAGATGAATTTCAAAATTAAGGTTAAATGCAATAAAACTCAGAAATATCATTAGCACACTGCATTTCTGGTGTGGCACACACAACAATTTCCCCTTCTTGCTTAGGGGGCACTTCTTCATCTCCCCATACTGGGCAGTGCACAATGCAGTCAATGAGCTGAATGAAAGTGTGTGGGGGGGGGGGGGGGTGGAGGAGATACTGAGGATGGTGCAAATGATGCATACCGACTTCTTTTAGCATGATACATTATGAAGAAGACAACAACAAATTGCATTTATACAGCACCTGTAGCTTAAAAACCAGAGAGGAAGAGCAAATGAATGAAAGACAAAGCAACAGACGCCAAACCATAGTAGGAGAGGTGACCAAAAGCTTGATCAAAAAGACAAATTTTGAGACAGTTTTTAAAAGGTGAAGAGAGAAATGGTGAAACACAGGGGTTTAGGGAGAGAATTCCAGACAGTAGGGTCAGGATGGATTGATGGATGTGTAAAGGGCCAGGGACAGAGGCCAGTTTGGAGTATGGGACTCAGTAAGGAGGACATTGGAGGTGACAAAAACCTGTGGACCACTTACCTTTTAAAATTAAGTCCTTACGTCTGCTTTTTTAAAGTGTAAAAAGTGGAGGCCTTCACGTACGGGCAAACCTGGGGGAAAAAAAGGAAGTTCAACACGCACGCGCAGACTCCTGCGCGCACGCGTTCGACCTCTGAAGGATCGGAAATGCCAGTTTCCCGCACATGCGCTGTGCATGCAGAAAACCAGCAATTCCATCGGTCCCACGCGTGAGTACACTGTGCTTACTCGTGCGCTGGGACACTAATTTCTGGGCCAAAGTGCTTTAGCATTGTGGGGCAAACGCAGCTAATTTTGCCGAGATGAAAGTGGTTTTAATGATAGACAGGTTGTGGAGATTGAAGCTGAACTGTGGGTCAAACAGGGCAGCAAGGCTTTGCATGATCTGGTTCAGCCTCTGTGCATGGCTGGGGTGGCAAGGGAGCAAAGATTATGGCAGGGGCTAAAAATGATGGTTCCGGTCTTCTCTACGTTCAGTTGCAAGAAACTTTAACTCATCCATGCCTTGATATCCAGACAGGTTGTTGTGAGGTTGAGGTAAGTGGCGGAGAAGTAGAGCTGGGTGGCAGTAGCATACATGCGGATGCTGACTCGGTGCCTACAGAGATTACTTGAGTGGCAACATGTAGATGGGGAAGGAGGGAGAGCATTCCAGGGTGACTGCTCAGGGGTTGGAAGAGAAGCCATTGCTGGAGGTGTGCTGACTTTGTTTCGATTAGGTAGGGGTGCAACCACATGAGGCCAATCCCATAGAGCTGGACAACAGAGGAGAGGCGAGGGAGGAGAATCGAGTGGTCGACTGTATTAAATGCTGCAGAGAGGTTGAAGAGGGCAAGGAGGGAAAACGCAGCACAGTTACAAGCTTTTCTTAATTTAAAGCAATACATTTGTTCTTTCCAAAATGGTTTTGCTGATTAAATCTGAACATTGCTTTATTTTTTCCCAAAAAACATATGCGCACAACCTAAAAAAACTATTTCCAACTGCATGATCAACCTTAAAATAGCTGTGAATTATTTGGGCAAAATCATAAAATGGTGCAGCACAGGAGGTGGTAATTTGGCCCATGCCCACTCTTTGAAAGAGCTATCCAATTTGTCCCATTCCCTTTCTCCATAGCCCTGCAATTTTTCCCCTTCATGTATCCAATTCCCTTTTCAAATTTATTACTAAATCTGCTTCCACCACCCTTTCAGGCAGTGCATTGCAGATCATAACTTGCTGCATAAAAAGTTAAAAAGAATCAATGATGCATCAAATTGTATTGTATATTGTTTAGAATATAGCTGGAATTATTGTATGTGTTAACTATTATGGGTTTGGAATGTTTAAAATTTAGATTTAAAGAAACAGTTCAAAGTGTAAAGGTCCAGTAATTAGAATATAATGCAGAAAAAAATTTATGGAAATTATATTGCAAAAGCTATAAAACAGATTGGAATTAGCAGCAATGTTATCAATTCTCACTACTTGATGGACCAGATGCAAACTTGCAGTTCAAACAGCTGAGAATTGAGCCAAGCTAAAACTCTCTTCTGCACTGTAGCTCCTATAGAGCAATGTGGCTTAATCTTCAACAATGGAGCACATCCAGCAAACGATATGCATAAATTGTTTTGACATTAGGTTAACACCCAGTCGAATGCTGAAAAAGTTTGTTGACCAAAGAAATGTTTGGTTTCACAGTTGACTAAATATGCAGATGTTTAGCTTTGTTGACATTCCAATTAAATGTGAAGTTTGGCTGATGTGAGGATCGTGATTAATTTACAGAGACTGTTGCACCACGTGATGCTGATCGGGTGGGTAAGGTCATGCACTCTGGATGTTCAGTAATTCTGTGGTGATCTATTAATGAAGAGTGCAATGGAAACACTGCACAGATGATTAAAGTCAAGCAGGGAATCATTTCAAGATTAGGCAGGCAATCATCATTAACATTACTTCTGGGAGTGTACACATAGTAGGTGGTCACGTAAAGCCCATAATGCTAGAGTATTTGTAAATACCATAGTATACGAGGAACAAGTAGCGATGATACCAAGGGAAATACAACATGGTAACAGTGATTGTGCAGATATGTTACACAATACAAAAGCAAACAAAAGTTATGATTCATTTGTACATGGCAATTGTGAGGTTATAGTTAGAGTACTGTGTGCAGTTTTGGCCACATTATAGGAAGGATATTAAAGCCATAGAGCATACCGCTTAGATTCACCAGGATGATAACGAGGGTGGGGAAGGGTTATGAGGAAAGGCTTGAAATAGTGGGATTGCTGCCACTGGAGCAGAGCTGGCCAAAATGAGATATAATAGAAGTTTTTTAAATTATGAAGGATTTTGTTAGGTCGATTAGGGAAAAACCATTCGGCTGCGGTGACTGATGAAAGGTTAGGAGAAATTTTGCGATAGAGCGTGAATGCTTTGCAACAAGGAGCAATTTGGTCAGAAACTGTTACCGAAGAGCAGATAAACAATTGAAACAGAAGCCGGGCTATGTGGCGAGCGAAGAGCATTGGGCTGAAGTGCCTTCTGCGCGGTGGTCCTTCTACACAGTCCCAATTATTGTGTGTGAAAACGGCTCACCATTGCCAAGGCAGAAATGCAGCACTTTCTGATCAACAGTAGCATGACTCCCACCCACGGAAAATTAAACCACCCACCTACAGCTCAGCCATAGTAATCATAGTTTAACACCATAACAAGGGAAAACTAAATGATACCAGGTGGGATGTTATGCAAATATACAGATCATAAAATTGTAACTTAAGGCCATGGAAAACCTGAATGGCATGGAAGTACTGTTGAGGGGAAGTGATCTTCAACATCGGAACAGCATACCTTAGCTATACACCAGGAGGCAGGCCTGGAGGAAACAAGGTGACATCTGAAAGTCATCTCTGTAGTGTATGTACCTTTAAGGGGAGAACTACTTTTTACAGCTCCTGTATACTGTAGTACCGGCAGTGACCACACCTGTATATAAACCCTGAGTAGGGATCTGTACTGTTAGTTTTTGAGAGACCCTCATCCAGTAAACACCTGTTGATTGTTCCTCTGCAGTCTCTGTCTATTTGTTGAAGGACACCATACATCAAGATTCACGGATTTAACATTGGCGACGAGTTGATTCGAACCTACCTGCAACTCTGCAGAAGGCGGCCGATTCCAGGGGCACGGGCGTCGACCATCCAGCGGAGACTCCAGCGAGACGGGCTGGCAGGAGGTACGGCGCAGACCCTTCCCGGACGGCGGCGGCTGGAGCCGACCGATGGCACAGGGGAAGGCCGAGCAGCGTCGACGGGGTAAGAGAGAGGGTAAAGCGCACAGGGCGCAGCCAGGGTTGAAGACCGAGCGGCGTCAACGAGAGAGGCACGCAGGAAAACGCGCAGAGCGCGGCCAGTGTTCAAGGGCTGAGCAGCGTCCGCGGGGGAAGAAAGGAAAGCGCGAGAGACGCCATTTGAGCCGCAGCGGAGAAGAAGGGAGAGCATGGGAGACGCCATTTTTAGCCAGTCTAACCACACCCAGGAATGCCAAAGAGTGGCAGTGTCACAGCGTTCGACAATGAAGTCGAAGATTGGGCGACATATGTAGAACGCATAGAAGTGTACTGCAAGGCGAATGAAGTGCCAGATGCCAGGAAAGCACTGGTATTGTTGAATTCCATGGGTGCAAAAACGTATGGCTTACTGCGAAACCTAGTAACCCCAGAGAAGCCAGTGGAAAAGGATTTTGAAAGCATAGTGGCAATCCTACAGGACCACTTAAACCCCACACCGCTGCTGATAGAAAAAGATTTAAGTTTCACAAAAAGGAACCAGCATAAAGATGAAAGTAATGCTGAGTATTTAACAGAACTGCACAAGCTATCGAAACACTGCCAGTTTGGAACGGGACTAGCAGATACTTTAAGGGGCAAGTTTGTGTGTGGGCTTCAAAGTGAAGGAACCCAGAAATGGCTTCTATCAGAAAAGGATCTTACACTGGACAAGGCTTTCAGCATGGCAGTATCACATGAAGCAGCCGCACGGGGCGCTGCAGAGATATAACGGAGACCGCAAGAATATGGCACAAATGAAATGTCATATGGAGCAGTGAAGTGTTATCGCTGCGGCAGAACAACACACGACCATAAGGATTGTTGGTTCAAGGACCAAGTGTGCAGACAGTGTGGAAAAGTAGAACACATAGCAAGAGTCTGCAGGTCGGGAAAGAAAACCAGCAGCAAGAAATCTCCACAGGAGAAGTACAAAAAGGTACATAAGGTGACGGAGAGTAGTTCAGACGAACAGAAGAGTGATACAGACTCCGGAAGCAAGGAGCTGGGTTGTCTGAAACTACATAATGTAATCAAAATGGAGGATCACCAAACTATCTGGGTCACGCTCAAGATAGACAGAGTCCAAGTGAAAATGGAATTGGACACAGGATCAGCCCTAACATTCATAAACCGAAGGGACTACAAGCGGCTATTCTCACATATACCCTTGAGAGATACAAAGATTGTCTTGAAGACGTACACAGGGCAAAAAGTCTATCCCAAAGGAAAAATAAGGGTGAACGTGATATACAATGGCAAGGAAACACCAAAAATGGACCTATATGTATTGCCAGATGGAGGACCACCACTACTAGGACGTGAATGGATCCGGAAGATACAGCTAGATTGGCATTTCATACAAGCACTGACTGTAGATGCCAAAAAGGATGACGACGTCACACCTGGACGACTGTCAAAAATGCTAACTGACGCACAAGAAGTGTTCCAGGAGGGACTCGGAACACTAAAAGGCATAACAGCGACGATCAAAATAGAGGAAATGCAAACCCAAAGTTGTTTTTTTAAGGCCAGACTGGTGCCTTATGCGATCCGCCCAGCTGTCAAAGCAGAGCTGGAAGGTTTGGAACGTTCTGGAGTACTGTCCAAAGTGGACTGGAGCGAGTGGGCTACACCCATCGTTCCTGTAATGAAGAGGTCATTGAGTAATACGCCTGGGGAACCAAAGAAGGTTCACATCTGTGGGGACTTTAAGGTGAGTGAACCCAGTCCTTCACACAGTACAATATCCGCTTCCGCGGATTGAAGATATTTTCGCCTCGCTATCTGGAGGAAAATGCTTCACTAAGATTGATCTGGCCCAGGCGTACCTGCAAATGGAGGTCGAAGAAGCCTCGAAACAGTACCTCACGATCAACACTCAAAGGTCTCTACCAATACAACCGGCTGGTGTTCGGAGTAGCATCAGCTCCGGCTATTTGGCAAAGGGCAATGGATCAAGTCCTGCAAGGGATTCCAGGGACCGTGTTGTTTGGACGACATCCTGGTCACGGGCGAAAATGACAGTGATCACCTCGCCAGCCTGGAGCAGGTGCTCACTAGATTGAAGGAATATGGGCTCCGAGCTAAATCGCCACAAATGCGAGTTTTTCCAGAAGCAGATCTCGTATTGTGGCCACATTATTGATGAAGAGGGGTTACATAAGTCCCCTGAAAAGATTGAGGCAGTAGCCAAGGCTCCAGCACCGGAAAATGTGTCACAACTGAGGTCGTTCCTCGGGCTGGTGAACTACTACCATAAGTTCTTGCCGAATTTGTCTACAGTACTACACCCACTAAACACCCTACTGCAAACGGGGGTACCATGGAAGTGGAATGACGAATTTAAACGAGCTTTCCAGAAGTGCAAAGAATTGATCACATCAAGAGGTGTTGGCTCATTTCAACCCAGCACTACCAATTCGGTTGGCGTGTGATGCATCACCCTATGGTATTGGAGCGGTGCTGTCATACAAATTCCCGGACGGCTCGGAGAAGCCAGTAGCCTTTGCGTCTCGGTCACTAACCTCAGCCGAGTGTAACTACGCCCAGATTGACAGGGAGGCCCTCAGCCTAGTGTGGGGAGTGAAAAAGTTCAACCACTATCTGCACAGGCAGAAGTTCACCTTGCTGACTGACCACCAACCACTTGTCTCCATCTTTAATCCAAAGAAGGGCGTTCCGGTGATGACTGCGCAACGGCTACAAAGATGGTCCCTTTTTCTAGGGGCGAACCAATATGAAATAGAGTAAGGGCACGAAACAGCATGGAAACGCTGATGGGCTATCACGCCTGCCACTGCCTACTGCGGAGGAAGCACCAGCAGTGGACCCTGTCGAAATATTTTATTCGACTATAATTGAACGCTTGCCAGTAACTAACGCGGATATAGAGAAGGAGACCCGAAATGACCCAACACTGTCTCGTGTATATGACTTGACGGTGAAGGGATGGCCAACACATGGCGACTCACTGTTGCCAGCATTCTCATCCAGAAGAGAACAGCTGTCAGTATGCCAGGGGACCTTGATGTGTGGATCCCGAGTGGTAATTCCACCCAAGTTAAGGGAGAGAGTGCTCAATGAGCTTCACGAAGGCCATCTGGGAGGGGTGAAAATGAAAAGACTTGCTAGGGCTTGTGTGGTGGCTGGGGATCGATCAGCAAATCGAGGACCTGACAAAGAGCTGCTCAGGATGCCAGAAGGTCCAAAATGCACCACCACATGCCCCTCTACACCCATGGGAGTGGCCCTCCTCTCCATGGGAACGGGTGCATATTGATTTTGCTGGTCCATTCATGGACTCAATGTTCTGAATAGCAGTGGATGCGCACTCAAAATGGCCTGAGGTGATCAAAATGTCCTCCACCACCACGGAGAAAACGATTGCAGTCCTATGGACCATATTTGCCAGGAACGGCTTGCCAGAGCAGATTTGCTCCGATAACTGACCATAGTTTGTGTCCGAAGAGTTTTGGAAATTTATGAAAAGGAATGGGGTAAGGCATTACACATCCGCCCCGTATCATCCAGCCACAAATGGATTGGCTGAGAGGTTCGTACAAACCTTTAAAAAGGCAGAAAGGGCCATGTGCGATGACGACATTCCACTGCAGCATAAGGTGGACAATTTCCTGTTAGCCTACAGAAATGCGACACATGCAGTCACCAACCAGACCCCAGCCATGATGTTCTTTAACCGAAGGTTGAGATCTCGTCTGGATTTGCTCAGACCAAATGTACGAAGAGATGTTGAGAATAAGCAATTCCAGCACATCAATGAGAAGCCGACAAGGAGCTTCAATGTAGGGCAACCAGTGTTGGCCCGCAACTACCGAACAGAGAAATGGCAACCAGGAACGATATGCACATGGCAGGGGCCACTAATGTACACAGTGGATGTTGGGGAGAACATTGTGAGACGCCATGTCGACCAGATCCTAGAGTCACAGGAACGAGTCAACCCCATGTCTCGCGTACCTGGTGAGGAACTCGACATACAGGTAGCATCTACCCCAGAAACAATAGCATCGGAAGCTGATGAAGCAGCCGACTACAGGGGGCCAGAATCGCCTCCGCACCAAGAGCGAGACACTCAGGAAAGGCGCAATCCAGAAAGGATCAGGAAGCCGCCCCAAAGACTGAATTTATAAATGGACTATTTTCAGTTAATGTTGCATGTTAAAAGTGTTAATTGTTAAATGAATGTTATGGTACTTGTAGTGTATGTACCCGTCTACCTTTAAGAGAACTATTGTATGTAACCGTTCACCTTTAAGAGAACTATTTTAGGTGTGGCACTACTTTGTTTGGCTTCTGTATACGGTAATACCGACAGTGACCACACCAGTATATAAGTGTTGTGCCAGGAGTTATTGGGCAGATTCGCCCTGACCTTCGAATAGTAAAGTCCTGTTTTAAGTTACTCTTGGAGTCTGTGTATTAATTAACTAAACAACCCACAGACTTTACAGTGGCGACGAGTCCGATTGTACCCTGCGGCAACAATAATTCCGAAGCAGTTAACGAGCGTCGAGAAGAGGCAACCGCCCTCGTCATTCTGCTGGGAGAAAACTCGAGTCTGCAGAGCTGGAAAGGAGGAAGAATTCAGAGACAAAGACTTCCATCAGCAACAGGCACTGACTGTCCCTTCTGCCACGGTGAGGAGTGAGCCGATCAGCACGAGAAGCAAGGCGGCCACGGTGACTGTGAGTAAGGGAAAAGTAAAAAGAATAACCGGAGGATAAGGGCGGTGCACTCGACCACGGTCGAGGGGGAAAGGAGCCGGACAGAAGTCGGGCCCAGAGGCGCCGAGACTGGGGCAGCGTGGAGCAAGGAAGCCGCGGTACAGACAGGCTGGGGACGCAACGGCGTCGTGAGACAGCTAGACCGCGACCGGCGAAAAAGGCCGGGCAGCGACCGAAGCCACGAAGCGCTGCGACCGGGAGCGTAGGCGCGGGAAGATATAAAAACTCAGCCGCAGCCGGGGAGGGAAGCACCGGACTGCGAGACGGCTGGGAGAGGCGTTTGGGAGCCGAGCGAGCGGGAGAGGCAGAGCCGACCAAGGGAGACTGCGCGAGAGCCAGTCCAGCGGCTGAAACTGTTCTCCGTCAACGGGGTGTACCCAGCGCCGGTAGAGCCGAGAGAGCGGGAGAGAGACCGAGCCCGAGCAAGGGGAACTGAGCGAGAGCCAGCCCAGCGGCTGAACCTGTTCGCCGTCAACGGGGTGTACCCAGCGCCGGTTGCCTTGCCGAGAAAAGGGAAAGCACTGAAGCCGACGCGCAGGCTGTGAATCTGAAAGCCAGCGGCCGTCGCCTGTGGGGGAAAGTGTACCCCTCCCGCTAGTGAAGAAACGCGGGAAGCCGCCATTAGGCGGGGAAGAAGACAGAAGCGGGAAACCGCCATTGAAGTGGGCGGGGAGAGAAGATAAGCGCGGGGAGAGAAGATAAGCGCGGGAAACCGCCATTTTTGCGGGAAAACCGCCATCTTAGAAAAAAAAAGTTAAAGAAATAATTCGGGGTGTTATCAGAAAGAGAGGAAGATGCCTAAGCGTGGTAACATCAACGATTTTAATGCCGAGGTAGAAGACTGGGCCACGTACGGGGAACGCATCGAGATCTTTTGTGAGGCCAATAAAATAGAAGATGATGACAAAGCTATAACCTTGCTAAACTCGATGGGCGCGAAGACATACAGGCTCTTGAAGCATCTACTATCACCAGCTAAACCGGCGGATCAGACTTTCGATGATATTGTGGCTGTTCTGAAGGATCACTTGAACCCCACACCGTTGATGTTGGCGGAACGATTCAAATTCTATGCAAGAACGCAACGGAAAGACGAAAGCAACGCAGAATACTTGGTCGAACTGCGTAGACTAGCGAAATACTGCCAGTTTGGAGGGAATCTGACAGAGGCATTGCGAGACAAGTTCGTGTGCGGGTTGGCAAAGGAAGGAACGCAAAAGCGACTACTCGAAGAGAACGACCTTACACTTGACAGGGCTGTCCTTATTGCAGCATCGCACGAAGCCGCAGCGAAGGGAACTGCGGAAATGCAGCTAAAGACAGCAGCACTAAGTGTGGATCAAATTACCTCGACAACAACAAAATGCTATCGTTGTGGGAAGACAACACACGACCAGAACCAATGCTGGTTTAAGAACCAGGAATGTAGGAAATGTGGCAAACTGGGTCACATAGCTAAGGTATGCCGGTCAGGGAAGAAGACCAACAACCAAAGGACCAACAACCAAAGGACCAACAACCAAAGGAAGCCATCACAGGAAAAGTACAACAAGGTACACAAGGTGGCTGAGAAGAGTTCAGACGAACAGAATTCAGACTCAGACCCAAACGGCCAGGAGCTGGGTAGTCTGAGAATTCACAATGTGAGTAAGGAAGCTGACCTACAAACTATCTGGGTCATGCTAAAAATAGCTGGAATCCAAGTGAAAATGGAGTTGGACACTGGATCAGCTCTATCAGTCATAAATCGAAGGGATTACCACCGGCTATTCTCACATATACCCTTAAGAGATACCAAGTTCGTATTGCAGACATACACGGGGCATAAAGTATACCCCATGGGAAAGATAAGAGTCAAAGTGAGAGATAGGGGTAAAGAACACCTGATACGCTTATCAATTATTCCATAAAAGACGATGAATCAGGAAGGTGATGAAAAGGCTTTTATTAACTAGAGAACAGAGCATGCCTCTCGTGGGTGGCTGGTTCCAAGAAGGAAGTGAGTCGGCGAAACCCCCACCTTTATACCTGGTCATGTGGGCGGAGTCAGCTGAGGCATGCCTTGGTACACAGCGCCACCCAGAGGTAACAATATACAACAACAGTGGTTTACCACATTCACCCCTTGTTTAAAATTAAGTCCGGCGGGGTGAAGGGTACTACAAGTTCGTGTAGTTAAGTCTATCAGGAGGCCTTGTCTGACGTCCTGATCGTCGTGGTGGCGGCGGCGGTGTTGCAGCATCCAACGTCGGATCTGGTGTCTGGGTGGTCAACGAAGGGTCCTGGGGCTCCGGCATGTCGTCTACAGGGGTTGGATTGGGAGGGGTGGTGGGGGATAACGGTGGTAGTTCAGGGGTACCCGAGGGTGCGAGATCTCGTATGGAGACCGTGTCCTCCCGCCCATCTGGGTATGTCACCCAGGCATACTGGGGGTTGGCGTGTAGGAGGTGCACCCTCTCGACCAGGGGGTCCATTTTATGGGTCCTTACGTGCCTCCGCAGTAGGACGGGCCCAGGAGAAGTCAGCCATGCCGGTAGCGAGGTTCCCGATGTGGACTTCCTGGGGAAAACGAACATTTGCTCATGCGGGGTGGCATTAGTGGCAGTACAAAGCAGTGACCGGATGGAGTGGAGCGCCGCAGGGAGGACCTCCTGCCAGCGAGAGGTCGGAAGGCCCTTAGATTTTAAGGCTAAGAGGACGGCCTTCCAAACCGTCACGTTCTCTCTTTCCACCTGGCCGTTCCCCCGGGGGTTGTAGCTGGTGGTTCGGCTTGTAGCAATACCTCTCGCTAGCAGGTACTGCCGAAGTTCGTCGCTCATGAAAGATGAGCCCCTGTCGCTATGTATATAGCTAGGGAACCCGAACAAGGCGAAGAGGTCATTCAGACATTTGATGACCGTGGTACTGGTCATGTCTGGGCAAGGGATGGCAAACGGGAAACGGGAGTACTCATCAATTATGTTGAGGAAGTACACATTGCGGTCAGAGGAGGGGAGGGGCCCTTTAAAATCGACGCTCAGGCGCTCGAAGGGGCGAGTGACCTTGATCAGGCTTGCTCGGCACAGATTTGGCAGTTCCTGGTCATGGTCCTGACCTCCTCGATGGAGTAGGGCAGGTTACGGGATTTGATGAAATGGAAGAACCTGGTGACCCCCGGGTGGCAGAGGTCATTGTGGAGGGTCTGCAGTCTATCAACCTGCGCGTTGGCGCATGTACCACGTGATAGGGCGTCTGGGGGCTCATTTAGTTTCCTGGGCCGGTACAAGATATCATAATTGTAGGTGGAGAGTTCGATTCTCCACCTCAAGATCTTGTCGTTCTTGATTTTGCCCCTCTGCTTATTATTAAACATAAAAGCTACTGAACGCTGGTCAGTGAGCAGGGTAAACCGTTTTCCGGCCAGGTAATGCCTCCAGTGACGCACCGCTTCCACAATAGCCTGGGCCTCCTTTTCGACAGAGGAGTGTCGGGTCTCGGGGCCCTGGAGGGTCCTTGAGAAAAAGGCCACGGGTCTGCCCGCCTGGTTAAGGGTCGCAGCTAGGGCGAAGTCGGATGCATCGCTCTCCACTTGGAAGGGGATCGACTCATCCACTGCGTGCATTGTGGCCTTCGTGATATCGCTCTTGATAAGAGTGAAGGCTGCACACGCCTCTGGTGTCAGGGGGAAGGAGGTGGATTTGATGAGGGGTCTAGCTTTGTCTGCATAGTGGGGCACCCACTGGGCATAGGAGAAAAACCCCAGGCATCTCTTCAGTGCTTTTTGGCAGTGGGGGAGGGGTAGCTCCATTAGGGGGCGCATTCTGTCGGGGTCGGGCCCGATGACTCCGTTCTCCACCACGCAGCCGAGAATGGCGAGGCGTTTGGTGTGAAACATACATTTCTCTTTATTGTACGTTAGGTTCAGCCGTTGGGCCGTACGGAGGAATTTTTCTAGATTAACGTCATGGTCCTGCTGGTCGTGGCCACAGATGGTGACGTTATCCAGATAGGGAAAGGTGGCCTGCAGCGCGTTCTCGTCAACCATCCGGTCCATCTCCCTTTGGAAGACCGAAACCCCATTGGTGACGCCGAAGGGAACCCTAAGGAAGTGGTAGAGGCGGCCGTTCGCCTCGAAGGCAGTATACTGGCGGTCCTCATGGCGGATGGGGAGCTGGTGGTATGCTGACTTAAGGTCAATGGTGGAGAATACTTTGTATTGCGCAATCTGGTTGACCATATCAGATATGCGAGGAAGGGGGTATGCGTCCAGCTGAGTGTACCGGTTTATGGTTTGGCTGTAGTCAATGACCAGGCGGCGTTTATCAGTGGTTTTAACGACTACAACCTGGGCTCGCCAGGGGCTAGTGCTCCCTTCGATAATGCCCTCCTTCAAGAGCCGCTCCACCTCAGAGCTAATGAAAGCTCTGTCCCCGGCGCTGTACCGCCTGCTCTTGGTAGCGATGGGTTTACAGTCGTGGGTGAGGTTAGCGAACAAGGGAGGGGGGGGGGGGGGGACTTTTAGTGTGGAAAAGCTGCAGGTGGTTTGCGGCGGGTGATTTAAAAGGTGTTGGTTGCAGACTGTGAGTGGGGGGAGGGGTCCACCGTATGCTGTGACACTAGCAGCACGGCAGCGCAGAGACGGGGCAGGACTAGAAGTTTAAAATTTTTTATATTCTGTGCCCCCAACCGAAAGGGTCACCACACAGTAGCCGCCGACGTCCATTGAATGGGACTTGGACGCCATAGAAATCCGATGGCGCGTCGGCAGGACCGTGAGGGAGTGGCTACGTACCGTGTCTGGGTGAATAAAACTCTCTGTGCTCCCGCTGTCGATTAGGCAAGTGGTGGCGCAGCCGTTTACCGTGATATCCATCATGGAGCTGGATAGATGATGAGGGAGGGCTTGATCCAGCGGAACGGAGGCCAGTGTATGGCTTAGTGAGTCGGTATGGTCGTCCGACGAGACGGTGGTCGAGTCCGGAGACGAAGTGGCGGTTGAGTGCGGCGGATAAAATGGCAGCGGCCATGCGGCCGGAGGTGCACAAAATGGCAGATAAGATGGCTGCCCCCATGGTTCGCACGCGGCGCTGCTGGCGTTCGCTGGTTTCCCCTGCAGGCATTGGCATAATGGCCTTTCTTCCCGCAGCCCGAGCAGGTAGCGGTCTTAGCCGGGCAGTGCGCTCTAGGGTGTTTTAACTGGCCACAGAAATAGCATTTTTGGGCCTGGTTACGGGGCATCGCTGCGGTTCTTACCGGGGGGCGGCTGTCCCAGTTGATTTCAGGACATCGCTGCAGCAGTTGGTGCCGGGGGCGGCGGTCCCATGTCCCACGGTCGCGATGGCCATGGCGCGGCACCGTTACGTGAGTATGCTTCGAGGTTTCGGTGGGCCGCATGTAGCGAGAGCGCAAGGGCTACGGCCGTCTTCAGGTCGAGCTCCTTGCTTTCGAGCAGTCTCTGCCGGGAGTAGTCGGACTGGAGGCCCCTGACGAAGGCATCACAAGTAAGTCCCTCCGCGTGCCCCGCAGCCGTTACCTCCTTACAGTCGCAGTCTCTGCAGAGTGTCTGTAACGCCCGTAAAAATGCCTCTACCGATTCCCCCGGTTGCTGCCTGCGGGATCCCAAGAGGTGTCTGGCGTAAATCGTGTTCACTCGGCGCGTGTATTGCCCTTTTAGTAGTTCGAGGGCCGCCGTGTACATAGTAGCGTCCCGGATGAGCGTATATACTTGAGGGCTCACCTGGGCGGTCAAAACTTTTAGTTTGTTCTCCTCCGATGTCACGGCGGAGGCTCCTAGGAAGGATTCAAAGCAGCTCAGCCAGTGTTCGAAATTGGTTGGTGAACCCGCTGCTTGAGGGTCGAGGTCCAGGCATGCCGGTCTGAGGGCTCGCAGCAACGCCTGCTGTTGTTGCTGTTCAAGTGTCGCCATTTTACTTCTAGTTAATAAAATTGATACGCTTATCAATTACTCCATAAAAGACGATGAATCAGGAAGGTGATGAAAAGGCTTTTATTAACTAGAGAACAGAGCATGCCTCTCGTGGGTGGCTGGTTCCAAGAAGGAAGCGAGTCGGCAAAACCCCCACCTTTATACCTGGTCATGTGGGCGGAGTCAGCTGAGGCATGCCTTGGTACACAGCGTCACCCAGAGGTAACAATATACAATAACAGTGGTTTACCACAACACCCAAGAATGAACTTATACGTACTACCTGAGGGAGGACCACCACTTCTAGGATGGGAGTGGATCAAGAAAATAGACATGGAATGGCACTATCTAAAAGCCATAACGAGTGAGGACTCGGTGCAGACAATCAGCTCAGATTCTGAAACGGATGACGATAAGACCAACCCAAATATGAAAGACAAGGCTGAAATCGACTTGCCGACGAAGGTTGGAAAAACGAAGGCATGCATAAAGGCTTATGCTCCAGAGAAGAACAAAGTTTCAGAGCAGAACTCCACCGAACAACGACAACCTAGTTTGACAGAAAATTCTGAGCCTGTTCAAGTTACGGACATATCCATGACGGAAGAACACCGAGCTCGGACTCAAACTTATTTCAAATTACGACAACAATTAGAACAATTGAGTTACCGTCTCGTACAAGAGATGAAAACAATGAAAAAGTTCTATGACACCGAATGGGAGAATCTGGAAAGACAACAGAAGCAGCTAGCTCAAGCAGAGAGCGACCATAGAGCCATCGTGACCAATTACCGATCACATCTCCCTTATGCTGTTCAGGAGTTAGAATATTTGCAGGAAGAAGCAAATGAAGAGGAATCTTCAGGAAGCCAGGATTTTATTCCAGTTCTTCTCTACGACTCCTTACAAGCAGAGTGTGAGAAGTTGAAAGAACAGTATGAACAGGCCCAGGCTACAATTCTGGAAGGGGTTAACTCGGCAACCTCCGAAAAGCTAGTTTCAGTGGAAGCATATGAGCAACTGAAGGTTGAACATGAGCAAGAAGTCCAAAGGCTGCAGGAAATTCTTGATGAGCTCAAGGCCAAGACAGACTCATCGGTAGAAGTTCCATCCATAGATGAGAAATTAGAGGTGAAAGACATGGCAGAACATGAAAGACAAGATGTACAAGAACTCAAAAATATTAAAGGAAACCCAAGACAAATATGGGGCGGCAATGACCGAGATTCAACAACTTGAAGAACAGATTCAACTGGGAATCCGTTCAGTGGAAGAAAAGGGAACTGTAAGAAACACAGAGACTGTAAGAATGGCCTCTGAACATGAGCTAGAGAGCATCAAGGCGCAACTTCTCCGAGCGCTGGAAGCCAAAGTACAAGAGGAAAAGGTGAAAGCATTGGAGGAAAAGGTGAATGAAATGGAGAAGACTCTGACCCACAGTGTTCCCGTGGAAGAGTTAACGGTCAGCCAACTCCTTCATATGCTGAAGGACAAGACTCTACAATGGGAACAATCTGAACACGAGCTTCAATCTTCAAAGGGAAGGAGTTCGGAGCTCTCAAAAGTTATGGAAATAGCTGAGGTTGCAACACAGATTTTACGGGGCTGCCAAAAGTACGCTGAATCACGTCAATGTGAACTACAGAATGTTGAAACAGCTGCTCCAGTAGAAGGATTGAATAGCCCGATCAATCAATCCCCGATGGAAGGGGAAGTATTGGAATCACAAATGAGGTCATTAGTGAAGGATTGGCAGGAAACCCAGGAAGAGCGGGATGAATATGAACGCATGAAGAAGTCTCTTCAGGAAAGATGTCTAGGGAGGGAACAACAGTCGGCTAACGTCCAGTTGGGTAAGGAAGAAGTAGCAGGCCCTCTCGCTAGACTAGCTCAGGACGACACCGAATATTACCATGACCTGTTGAGTGACACGGAATATTACGATGACTTGGTCTGCCCAGCTTGTGATGAAAACTCCCAAAGTGCAGAAATCAGGATGAAGCACTTAAAGTCTAAGGAACATAGGGAGATGGTGGCGCTACAGCTGGCAGCGGATAAGGGAGCCCCGAGAGTCTCCAAGAAGCAGAAAAGAAAAAGACGAAGCAGAAGACGATAACCATCTAAATCATTATCACTTCTATCAGATCATGCACGTGGGCCCTACGAAGGGGGCCAAATCAGTTGGAAAGTAGGAAAAATTACCAAGGCAGTCCAACTGTTTGTAAAAGTCAGCACTGCTGGTTCAGCAGGACGGAAGTTCAAGCTGTTAAGCCAAGGGAAAGACTATTGGATGAGTCACGCTAGAAATGTGAACCGGCTACACCACAGAGATGTTGTTCGGACCGAGTCAAGACCAGAGACTGAATCTGTGAACTGTTCCCGCAGAGACTATATCTGTGAATTGTTTTACATGAAGTTGATTATATGTTTAATGGGGAATAAGTATGTTGTAAGCTAAAAAGGGAGGATTGTAGTGTATGTACCCGTCTACCTTTAAGAGAACTATTGTATGTAACCGTTCACCTTTAAGAGAACTATTTTAGGTGTGGCACTACTTTGTTTGGCTTCTGTATACGGTAATACCGACAGTGACCACACCAGTATATAAGTGTTGTGCCAGGAGTTATTGGGCAGATTCGCCCTGACCTTCGAATAGTAAAGTCCTGTTTTAAGTTACTCTTGGAGTCTGTGTATTAATTAACTAAACAACCCACAGACTTTACAGTACTGTTAATCTAAAAGGGGAGGAATTGTAGTGTATGTACTTTTAAGGGGCGAACTACTTTTTACAGCTCCTGTATACTGTAGTACCGGCAGTGACCACACCTGTATGTAAGCCCTGAGTAGGGATCTGTACTGTTAGTTTTTGAGAGACCCTCATCCAGTAAACACCTGTTGATTGTTCCTCTGCAGTCTCTGTCTATTTGTTGAAGGACACCATACATCAAGATTCACGGATTTAACAATCTCGACCGGCTGAAAGAATTGATAGGACAATTTAATGACATCAACAAGATAAGAAAGGTAAAAGGTGCCTTTAACTGGCAAGCCAGGACAAACACCTCGAGATCTATAATGTGTTGGACCAGAAAAATTGTTTCATTGTAATCAACTATGCAGGGGAATGTTAACCAGAATGCTGGCTGCAATGGAAACCTTGGTGACCCAGTAACATTTATATCGTTTCAAAATATCCTGACTGCAGTTATGCCTCACATGGGGGTCTATCTGAGGAGTCTTGCAGTCAGGACTGGACAGCTTGCAATGAATTTGCAGTTGACCAGGAGGGACGATTTCTCTCATTCCCAGACGCGGCCCAACAACATAAGAGTACGTCAACACAAAAAGAAAATACTGCGGATGCTGGAAATCTGAAATAAACACAGAAAATGCTGGAGATACTCAGCAGGTTAGGCAGCATCTGTGAAGAGAGGAACAGAGTTAACGTTTCAGGTCGATGATCCTTCATCAGAACTGGGAAAAAAACAAGGAAATAGAACAGATTTTTAAGCAAATGTGGGAGCTGGGAAAGGGGGGAGGGGATGAAAGAACAAAAGGGAAGGTCTGTGATAGGATAGAAGGCAGGAGAGGTTAAGAGACATTAAGAGATATTCAAGACAAAAGGAGTTGGTAATGGGACAGGTTAAGAAACAAAGGATGGCTCTTGATGAAGTGTAAATTGTGCTGACAGAATGAAGGACAGCTGCCTTGTGGGAGAGAAGAAAAGGAAACACAAAAAAAAGTGTGGAAAAAAATGATCGGGGCCGAGGTTATGATCTGAAATTGTTGAACTCTATGTTGAGTCCCGAAGGCTGTAAAGTGCCTAATCGAAAGATGAGGTGCTGTTCCTCGAGCTTATGCTGAGCTTCCGTGGAACAATGTAAGAGGCCGAGGACAGTGAGGTCTGAGTGGGAGTGGAGCAGTGAATTAAAGTAACAGGCGACCGGAAGCTCGGGGTCCCCCTTACGGACTGAACGGAGGTGTTCCGCAAAGCAGTCACCCAATCTGCGTTTGGTCTCCCCAATGTATAGGAGACCGCATCGTGAGCACCAAATACAGTATACTAAACTGTGACAAACTTTTGAGGGCAGCTGAATTTGAGGATGACACTCCATAATTCCTCACGGTTGACAGTGTCGAAGGCCTTTGAGAGATCAAAGGAGGCCATGTACAGTGGTTGGTGCTGTTCCCTGCATTTCTCTTGTAATTGATGTGCGGTGAAGATCATGTCCATTGTGCCCCGTAGTGGGCGGAATCCGCATTGCGACTCTGGGAGGAGCTCTCGGCCACTGGGAGAAGGCGATTGAGGAGGATTCTTGCGATGACTTTCGCTGTGGCAGATAGCAGGGAAACTCCTCTGTAATTACCGCAATCGGACTAGTCACCTTTCTTGAAAATGGTCACAATTACGGCGTCCGAGATCCCCTGGCATGCTCTCCTCCTTCCAGATAAGAGAAATTAGTTCATGAATTCGCGCCAGTAGTATATCTCCACTATGCTTTAGTGCCTCGGCGGGGATTCCATCTGCTCCTGAGGCCTTGTTCTTCAGTTGTCGGATGGCCCTTTCAACCTCATGCCGGGCTGGGGTTGTGCTGAGATAGTGGCGGGTAGCATGCTGTGGGATGGAGTTGAGGACACTCATGTCGAAGACAGTGTCGTGGTTAAGGAGATCTTCGAAGTGCTCCTTCCAGCGGGCACTGACTGCTTCCCTGTCCTTGATGAGTACCTCGCCGTTCTTGGCCCTCAGTGGGGAAGGGCCTTGGGTTCTTGGGCCGTAGATGGTCTTGACTGCGCTAAAGAATCCACGCACATCGTGGTTGTCAGCTAGCTGCTGGATCTCCTGTGCTTTCTCCACCCACCATCTGTTTTTTGTTGGACCTCGGCCTTCAGGCTTCTGTAGAGCTGCTTTCTTGCTCTCGAGTTCTGTTGCTGTTTCCAGATCAGAAATACCTTGCGCTTGCGGCTTATTAGCTCCTGGATCTCCTGGTCATTCTTGTCGAACCAGTCTTGGTGTTTCCAGGTTGAGTGACCACTAGGTTGAGTTGTCACCATCCTCCGCCTGCTTCACGACGACATGCAAGCCGTGATCCTGACCAACGGTTCCACCACAGACCCAATTCACATACGAACCGGGGTCAAGCAAGGCTGTGTCATCGCACCAACGCTCTTCTCAATCTTCTTTGCTGCAATGCTCCATCTCACCTTCAGTAAGCTCCCCACTGGAGTGGAGCTAATTTACAGAACAAACGGGAAACTGTTCAACCTCCGTCGCCTCCAGTCCAGATCCAAGGTCGTCCCATCCTCTGTCATCGAATTACAGTATGCAGATGATGCTTGCATCTGCGCTCACTTGGAGGTCGAACTCCAAACCATCGTAAACACCTTCACCGAAGCATACGAGAACATGGGCCTTACACTAAACATCCGTAAGACAAAGGTCCTCTACCAACCTGCCCCCGGCACACAGTGCTGCCCCCCGATTATCAAAATCCGCGACAAGGCCTTGGACAACGTGGACCACTTTCCATACCTTGGGAGCCTACTGTCAACAAAGGCAGAAGTCGACGACAAAGTCCAACACTGCCTTCAGTGTGCCAGTGCAGCCTTCGGTCGCCTGAGGAAGAGAGTGTTTGAAGACCAGGACCTCAAACCCGGCACTAAGCTCATGGTCTACAGGGCAGCAGTGATACCTGCCCTGCTATATGCCTCAGAGACATGGACCATGTACAGCAAGCACCTCAAAGCACTGGAGGGGTACCACCAACGCTGCCTCCGCAAGATCCTGCAAATCCATTGGCAGGATAGGCGCACCGTCAGTGTTCTTGCTCAGGCCAATATCCCCAGCATCGAAGCTCTGACCACGCTCAATCAGCTCCGATGGACGGGTCACATTGTCCGCATGCCCGATACGAGACTCCCAAAAACAGCGCTCTACTTGGAGCTCCAACACGGCAAGAGAGCCCCAGGTGGGCAGAGGAAACGCTTCAAGGACACCCTCAAAGCCTCCTTGAAAAAGTGTAACATCCCCACCGACACCTGGGAATCCCTGGCCCAAGACCGCACAAAGTGGAGGAGAAGCATCCGGGAAGGCACCGAACACCTCGAGTCTCTTCGCCGAGAGCAAGCAGAAGCCAAGCGCAGGCAGCACACGTCAACCCAAGCACCCCACCCGCCCGCCCGCCCCTTCAACCACCGTCTGCCCCACCTGTGACAGAGACTGTAGGTCCCACATTGGACTCATCAGTCACCTGCGAACTCATTTTTAATGTGGAAGCAAGTCATCCTCGGTTCCGAGGGACTGCCAAAGAAGAAGAATATACTAAATTGCAAGTAGTACAAGTAAATTGCTGTTTCACCTGGAAGGGGTGTTTGGGGCCCTGGACAGTGGGAAGCAGGGAGGTACAAGTGCATCTCCTGCGCTTGCACGGGAAGGTGCCGGGTGAAGGGGAAGGGGTGTTGGGGAGTGGACCAGGTGTCGGAGGCAGCGGTCCCTTCGGAATGCTGAAAGGGGAGGTATGGGGAAGATGTGTTTGGTGGTGGGATCAGGCTGGAGGTGGCGGAAATGGCGGTGGATGATCCGTGAATGTGAAGGCTGGTGGGGTGAAATGTGAGGACAAGGGGAACCCTATCGTGGTTCCGAGAGGGAGGGGCAGGAGTGAGGGCAGAAGTGCGGGATACAGAACGGACACGCCAAGAGCCGTGTCAACCACAGTAGAGGGGAATCCTCGGTTGAGGAAAAAGGAAGACATGTCGGAAGCACTGGTGTGGAAGGTGGCATCATCAGAGCAGATGCAGCGGAGATGGAGAAACTGGGAGAATGGAATAGAGTCCTTACAGGAAGTGGGGTGGGAGGAAGTGTAGTCCAGGTAGCTGTGGGAGTCAGTGGGCTTGTAGTGAATGTTTGTCAATTGCCTACCCCCGGAGATGGAGAAGAGTACGTCAAAGTCACTGAAGCAAAAATGACAACTTCACAAAGTCATTGAGTGAGGCGACTGCTGCCAGCCGAGGAATGGCTGGGGAGGGAGCAGGCTCCGGGAAGGTTTGTTTTTTTTGGGGGGGGGGGGGGGGGGGGGAGAAATGGGACAGAAGGAAAAGGTGGGGGGGGGGCAGAAGGAAAAGAGGTGGGGGGGGGGGGGGGGGGGGGAGGGAAGTGCAGGCCAGGCAGGGGGAGGCAGGGAAGGAAAGACCGGGGGTGAAGGCCAAGTTTTTTTTTTGGGGGGGGGGGGGGGGTTGGGAAGAAACATCAAGCTTCCGGTTCCAGCTTAATGCGCAGTACGCCTCTGCGCAACTTCCGGTTGTTGGCAGCAGTCACTCCTTTTTACATTTTTCCCCACAGCAAGTGAAAGAAACAAAATAACAGAAAATGCTGGAAAAACTCAGCAGGCCAGGCAGCATCCGTGGAGAGAGAAACAGAGTCAACATTTCAGGTCGATGACTGTGTCAGAACTGGAAAAAAGCAGGAAATGGAAAGCAGGTTTAGGGGCTGGGAAAAGGGGGAGGGGATGAAAGAACAAAAAGGTCAGGTCAGTGATAGGATAGAAAGCAGGAGAGATTAAGAGACATTAGAAGATATTCAAGGCGAGACGAGATGGTAATGGGACAGGTTAAGGAACAAAGGATGGCTCTAGATGGGGTGTGAATTGTGCTGGCAGAATGAAGGACAGCTGCCATGTGGGAGGGAAGAAGAGAGGGGGGCCAAATAAAAATTGTGGATAAAAAAAAAAATATATATATTTAATATGTGATAGGGGCCAAGGTTATGATCTGAAATTGTTGAACTTTATGTTGAGTCCAGAGAGCTGTAAAGTGCCTAATCGAAAGATGAGGTGCTGTTCCTCGAGCTTACGCTGAGCTTCCGTGGAACAATGCAAGAGGCCGAGGATGGTGAGGACCGAGTGAGAATGGAGCGGAGAATTAAAGTGACAGGCCACCAGGAGCTCGGGGTCCCCCTTACGGACTGAATGGAGGTGTTCCGCAAAGCAGTCACCCAATCTGCGTTTGGTCTCCCCAATGTAGAGGAGACCACATCGTGAGCAGCGAATACAGTATACTAAATTGCAAGTACAACAAGTAAATCGCTGTTTCACCTGGAAGGGGTGTTTGGGACCCTGGACAGTGGGAAGTGGGGAGGCATAAGGGCAGGTGTTACATCTCCTGCGCTTGCACGGGAAGGTGCCGGGCGAAGGAGAAGGGGTGCTGGGGGTGGTTGAGGAGTGGACTAGGGTGTCGCGGAGGGAACGGTCCCTATGGAATGCTGAAAGGGGAGGAAGTGAAAGAAATAATTCAGTAACTGGTCGTCAATGAGAGATTCAACTCCAGGCTGTAGTTTGAGCACAGTTGCAGATTGGGTGCCACCAGTGCTTTTTGACAGTCACTTACTTCCTATCCAAGACATTAATTTTAAAATAGTTTACAGAGCTGTCACAGTGACAGAGGAACTCTACTTCCCCTGTATTTTCTTGACTCTCAAACCTCCTCCCCCAACACCTCTGCTGACTCTCATACTATTGCGCCAGCCCCTTGTGCACTGCAGGTAGGAATCTGCAAAACTAGTGCAAGAATTCCCGCCCACAATATGCAGCAGCAGTTGTTCCCTGTTGTGTCTCCTTGTGTTCTTATGACTATGTAATACAGACACTTAACTCATTTAGTTTACAACTTTCACTGTTTTATTCTTGTTTTTATGATGTTGCTGCCGCATGGTGCGGAGTGATACAAGATGTCCGACCTTGCACTGCCTTTTACAGTGTGCCACATAGCAATATAAATACACTAACCAAAGTAGTTCCATATAACGATGTAACACGTAGTTCCATTTAACGATGTAATAATAACGATGTAACATCCCTCTCTCTCAAAAAAACTAAAACATGAAATTTAATTTAATTTAAAAATTATACCTAAACTATGATCAAATACAAAGAATCGTGAGTTTTCTTTTCTTATTCGCGATATCACTCAGGTGGTTGGATATTGTCCCTCCATCTTGTGGATTTGGTGGTGACCACGCCTCTCTGCGGTGTTTTGCTGTGTTCCGCTCCTCTTGTTGTTGCTGTCACACTTGGAGTTGGAGTGTGCTTGCTCGTGGTTGTTTCATTTGTGACGCTTGTTTCTGGCATTGTACTGCTTGTGGTAGCTGGTGTTGTCAATGTTGCTGATGTTGTCTGCTGCTTAACCAGTTCAGGTGAAGGTCTGATGTGGAGTCTGTTCCGTCTGTATTGGTTACCAGGTTCGGTCTCTACGAAGTAGGATCTTGGAGTATCAGCTTTTCCAATGACCTTGGCTGGATTCCAGGTTTTCAACACCGGGTCTTGCACATGCACTGACTGCCCATTCAGCAATTCTGGTATCATCTTTGCATGTTTGTCGTAATGTTTGCTCCCTACGACTTCTGCTTCTGCCAGCTTCTGTCTGAAGTCCTCCTGGTCCTGGGGAGGATGTATTTTTGCTGGTAGGGTAGTCTTAAACTTCCTCCCATTCAGCAATTCCGCAGGTGATTTCATGTCTGCTTTCAGTGGTGTTGATCTGAGTGATAGGAGGGCAAGGTCTTGGTCTTCCCCCATCTCACTGCTTTTGATGAGAGTTCTCTTGACAGTCTGGATCTGTCTTTCGATGAACCAGTGTCCCCTTGGGAAATGTGAGGATGAGGTGAATTCACTCGATGTGAACTGGGTTCCATCGTCACAGATTACCTTTTCTGGGATTTCTTGTGCAGCAAACAAGCTCTTTGCAATTCTGGCGGTAGTTGTGGCTCTCAGATCTTTCATCCTTCTCACAAAAGGAAACTTGGAATAGTAATCTGTCACTATGAGATACCATTCTTGATTGCACATGAAGAGATCTGCCCCAACAGTGTGCCATGGTCTTGACGGTATTTCACTAGGTATCATCTCCTCTTTCTGTTGTGCATTTCTGTATTTCTGGCATATACCACATGCAGAGACCATCTGCTCGATATTTTTATACATGCCTATCCAGTATACAGCTGATCTGGCTCTCAGCTTGCATTTCTCCATTCCCATGTGGCCTTCGTGTATTAGATGGAGAAGTTCTGTCTGCATTGTCTTTGGCACAATGATCCTCGATCCAGCAAGGAGAATACCATCTTCTATTGCGATGTCGTCTCTAATCGTCCAGTATTGACGAATTGTCGCCTGTACCTGCTGGATTCTCTCCGGCCACCCCTGTATCACTTGTTGTGTGAGTAGTTGCAATTCCTCATCTTTGCTAGTCTCATCTCTGATTTGACTGAGCTTTGTAGGGGTAACACTCACTAGGTCGTGGATGTTTACTGTTAGACCCTCCACATGGTAACAATCGAGACAACGCATTTGCTTGCACCATTTCCTTTCCTGGCTTATATTTAAGCATGAAGTCATAGCTTTGGAGCCTTAGAAGTAGTCTTTGCAGTCTTGTAGGTGCTTTGCACAGATTCTTCTTGTAGATCTGTTCTAGTGGACGATGGTCACTCTCTATTGTAAACTGCCTTCCATACATGTATGTATGGAATTTCTCACATCCATACACTACTGCTAATAGTTCTCTTTCTATGTTGGCGTATCTCGTCTCGGCTGACGTCAAGGCCTTTGATGCGAAAGCTATTGGCTTTCCTTCCTGCACAAGAGCTGCCCCTCGTCCTCTGGTAGAAGCGTCTACTTGTAGAGTGACTGGTTTTCTTCTGTCATAATATGACAGACTTGTTTCTTTGCACAACAATTCTTTAAGTTGTTTGAAATTCCTTTCATATGATTCAGACCACTGGTATTCGGCGTCTTCTTTCATTAGCTCTCAGATTTGTTGTATGTTCCGACATGTTCTGTGATGTTTGGGATGAAAGAACTCATGTATTGGACCAAGCCGAGGTAGCTCCTCAGCTCTATCTTTGGGTGGTTTCATTTCAGCAATCGCCGCAATCTTCTCAGGACTTGGCTTGACTCCCTCTGGTATGTAAATCATACTGAAGAATTGGCATTCCTTGACTTTAACTATGCACTTATCGGCATTTAACTTGATGCCAGCCTTCCTGGGATGCTCCATGGCCTCATGTAGGTGCATATCATGGTCTCTTTCATCTGCTCCATAGATCTGAATATCATCAGCTATTCCTATAGCTCCTCCACATGTCTTGTCTACTTTCTGTTGAAAGATATCTTGACTGACCTTTAACCCAAATGGTAGCCGTAGGAATTTGTAATGCCCAAATAGTGTGTTGAATGTTGTCAGTGATATGATTCCTCATCCAACTTCACGTTCCAATATCCATTTCTGGCATCTAGTTTTGAGAAAACCTTGGCTCCTGCCAGTGATGGCGTAATCTCCTCTAGCATTGGGGTGGGATAGTGGTCCCTCTTTATTGCCTGGTTTAGATCTTTGGGGTCCAAACATATTCTGAGATGCCCGTTTAGCTTTTCTCATACCACAATTGAGTTTACCCAGTCTGTGGGTTCAGTGACCTTAACGATCACTCCCTTTTCTTCCATCTCCTTTAGCTCTCTTTCAAGCTTTGTCTTCAGCTCGATGGGTACTTTTCGTGGAGCATGGATAACGGGCTTTACCTCTGGATCGATGGTGATGTGGTATTGGAAATCTCCGAAACATCCCACTGTGTCATCGAAACATTCCGGATACATGTCTATCAAGTCTTTTTTACTCTGATTTGTGGGCGATTCTCCAGCGGGGTGTTGCTGTCTATCCTCAGTGATGTTTCCGTCAGCTCGTGATTCACTGAGATCAATCTCAACTTCTCGCAGCTGTTTAATCCCAGGATCGCTGGCCCCTCAGTGTCGATGACATAGAACATGCAGTTGATGTTCTTTCTTTTATGTGTCTCTTTGACAAAGGTTATTCCGAGTTGTTTAATCTCACTTCCCCCGTATGTTGTCAGCGTGACATTACTTGCCTTTAAACAACCCTTTTTCGGGTAGCCATCTTCTCTCAAGTTTTCGGGAAAGATCTGCTGGTACAGTCTCAATGGGAGAATGTTGCTCTGAGCCCGTGTCCAGCTTCAACTTGAAGTTGATGGTTGTGGGCTGACCTTTGACCCTCTTTTCGATTTGGATGATGGTGTGCAATTCTCTCTTCGGAGTGTTTTCCGCTCTGGACATCTCGTGAAGCTGTACCTTTATGGTTTTGATGTTTAGTGTATTGTCATGACCATAATCATCATCATCCTGTTCATCCATGGCATGGATATTATGTTTCTTTCTCTGGTTCTGCTGTCCGCCTTTGTTTTTGATGTATGTTCCTTCTTTCTTTGTTCTACATCTCTTTTCCCAGTGGTTTAGTTTGCCACATGCATTGCAGCTTGTTCCATATGCTGAACATTTCCTCCTGTCTGTATAATCGTGTGGTCTTCCACAGTTTCTGCACGTTTCTCCCGTTGTCATGTGCATGTCTTTGTGTGTTGTACTTTTCTCTCACTGTATCCACTCTGTTGTCTGTCTCAGAAGTGGTCCGCATATCAGCCGTTTGAGAAATCAGCGTTCTCATTTGCTGCTTCATGGCTTCATGAGCTCTTGCAGTATCTATAGCCTCTGTTATTTCAAGCTTTTCTTTCCCTATCAGGGCTTTTTGTACCTCTGCATGCGCTGACCCTCATATCAGCTGGTCCACAAGCCTTTCCTCCATTTCCTTAAATGCACACTTGCTGGCTTCATTTCTCAGCCTGGTCAGGAAATTGTCAGCTGTTTCACCGGATTCCTGTCTTAGACTCTGAAATTTGCATCTGTGTATACGGTGATTGGATTTAGGCTCTAGATGGTTGCTGAATTTCTCAGATTGTCGCAGGGTTTTCCTTTTCCTCTTCAGTCAAACTCCAGCTATTATACAAATCTAGACCTTTTTCTCCTGTCCACAACAGAATATAACTAACTTTTTCTTCGTTGGCAGTACCCTTCAGGAAGCTTTTGAATGTAAGGTCACATTTCTGTTTGAACTTGCGGAATGCCTCTACTATATCGTCTGCTTCCCAGTTCATGAGGGGTTGCATTTGCGCAGTCAGTGCAGCGGCAGCCACCATCTTAGTTGCCTGTACGATTCACGTTCAATCACCACAGACACCGGCACTCACGATCAGCTCATATATTCACTTTTCGTCTTATTCGTAGTTCGTATGGCACAAGTTGTACTCACTTATACCGCTGCCACCATGTTGTGTCTCCTTGTGTTCTTATTACTATGTAATACAGACACATTTAACTCATTTAGTTTACGACTTTCACTCTGTTGTATTCTTGCTTTTATGATGTTGCTGCCGCATGGTGCGGAGTGATACAAGATGTCCGACCTTGCACTGCCTTTTACAGTGTGCCACATAGCAATATAAATACACTAACCAAAGTAGTTCCATATAACGATGTAACAAGTAGTTCCATTTAACGATGTAATAATATAACGATGTAACATTCCCCCAGAGCAGCAATAGCAGGCCGGAGCTGTGGCTGGTGCGGAGTTTCAACTGTGACCATAAACAAGCAGACCCCGCGTTCGCTAGCAATGCATGCATGTGTTTTTACCACATGCAATTAACGCTCAGCGGGTTCAGTGGCCACCATATGTAAAAAACAGTATTTGAGGAGCTATTTGATTTAAACCTTATTCAGCTGTGTGCGCAGCAGAAGCTACTGAAAACAGGACAAGTTAAGAGTTTCTGGTTTGACACAAGGTTGTTATGCTATGCTGCCTGCTAACTGTACTTTAAAAAAATATTTGCCCTCGGGATAGGGATGCTGGCATGGTTACATTTATTGTCTATCTTTAGCTGGTACTAGTTGGCCCAGAAATTGGTGTCGGGGGCTTCCCGCGGGTGCAAGCCCTCGACCTACACTTACATAGCACGCCGACAGTTGAAGCCTGGCCCTGCGTGGATTTTCTGTCAGTGGCCCGGTTCAGCTCCCGGCGCGCTGTGCTTGCACGATCCAGCGGCGTAGTTAGTTCGATGAGCCGGCTGGGATCACGTGAGCACTGGGCAACCAATCGGAGGTTGCAAAAGTTCATTCAGGAGTTTGATAGTAAGAACCGTCAAACTCATGAAAACTCTGGGTGCCCAAAACAGTACTTAAACTTAAAATAAAAGTTTTTAAAAAAATCCCACTAATTAAATGAACTATTAATAACTGTAAAAAACGAATTTAAACAATTATTCAAATTTTTGAAAAAAATAATTTAACAAATCGGGTCTAAAAATACACTTACCTTACTGTAAAGTCTTTAAAAATAATAACCTTGTGGAAAAAAAATTCTAACTTTAATTGATAGACCACTTACCTTTTAAAACTAAGTACTTACGTCTGCTTTTTTCTCGCGTAAAAACTGGAGGCCTTATCGCACAGGCAACCCTGTAAAAAAGGAATTTCAGCGCGCACGCGCAGACTCCTGCGCGCACGCGTTCCACCTCTGAACCCCTTGGTTCAGAGGAAAGGAAATGCCGGTTTTCCGCGCATGCGCTGTGCATGCTGAAAACCGGCACTTCCATCGGGCCCACGCGTGAGTACACGGTGCTTACTCACGCGTTGGGACCCGAATTACTGGGCCATCGTTTTTACAACGGTTTGGTTCGCTTGGCTATTTCAGAGAGTATTAAGACTCGCGCTGGGGTGGTGTACAGCAGACCGGTTAGGGGATGCAAATTCACTTCCTTGACGATCAGTAAACCAGTTGAGTGTTTAAGGTCAATGGCTATAGTTTTCTGGTGCCAGACCACATATTACCATATTTATTGAATTCAATTTCATAATTTGTCCTGGTGACACCGAGCCACAAGGAGATATTAGGGCAGATGACCGAAAGCTTTGTCAGAAAGCTAAGTTTTAAGGATTGTCTTAAAGGAGGAGAGGGAGGTAGAGATGCAGAGAGGTTTAGGGAGTGAATTCCAAAGCTTAGGGCCGCAACAATTGAAGGCATGGCCACCAATGGCGGGCAAAGGAAGTTCCGGATGCACGAGAGGTCAGAATTGGAGGAACGCAGAGTACTCGGAGTAGGAGGTTACAGAAATAGGGAGAGGCGAGGCCATGGAGAGATTTGAACACCAGTCTAAGAATTTTAAAATCGAGCCGTTTGGGTACTGGGAGCCAATGTAGGAGGAGGCTGGAGGAGGGGGGTGGTGGGAGGGGGAGGGGTGTGTGGGGAGGGCGAAGGGTGGTGGTGGGGTGGGGTTGTATTAGTGTGTGTATTAATTAAAGTTCAGATGTTTCTATATTTCCTGGTCGTTGAACCTGCATGGAGGTGAAGGATAGGGAGTACCCTAAGAACCTAACAAAAAATATCCCTGAACAGGAGTTCCAAGGTGAGCAGAGGACGAGGATACAATTCCGAGACCCATTGTTATATGTTGCTGTGACAAAGCCAATCAACTAAAATGTCTCAGCTGACTAGGAGATGAAACTAATAGAAATGATGGCACTACATCCTATACTGTTTTGGTGCTTTTAAATTCTAAATATGTTCCTCAGGTTCAATGTCACCGACCACTCCTGTAAGTCAGTCTGCACACCTCAACCTTTTTTGCCCGATATCTAGGTAAATGTAATGAGCCCAAGAGTTGAATAAAAAAATCTTCATCACAGTATTTTGGCTTACTGCATATACTATGTTCCCTCACATGATTTGCTCGACTTTGAAAGGTGGAAGAATAAACACCATCATGGCTTCAACTGCAAATTATAAGTCAGATTTATTGAACAGTGTTGAACACAAACAGTAGGTTTACAATAATTATAGACTTTACTATTCTCCTCAGAATAACATGAACAGCAAAGATGCTTCTGCTCTAACATAGCACAAAACTTGAAGCATGGTCGCTTGCATCCTGCGTAACTATTCGCTGTCACCGAGTCTCTGGCCTGCTCTGCTGCGGTTAGTTTCAGAATGGTTGTTGGCCTTTGGCCGGCTAACCAAATATAAATCCACAGCCAACTTCTAGCTAAAGAGCTAACCATCAAATAGACTGCAAAGAATCACAGACTGCCTCCCTCAGAGCTGATTCAAGTCTTCCCAAGATTCCCAGGTTAAAGGCACTCAAAATGAAATTTCCCCACACAAATACAGTTCCTCTGGTGCAAAGATATTAAAATGTATAGACTTTAGAAATATAACCAAAACTGCCTATTCACCTTGGTACATCTATGTAAACAGTATAATTATACCTCCGTCAAGTGGGTTTTGCAGCTGAAACTCCAGTGTGGGATGATATACCTAGCAACATCACCATGAAGGAAAACAGAGGTTCTATTATTCCATCGTGGATAGTCAATGGAAATCAGCAATCTACAGTAATGCTGGCAGCTATGGCGGATGTCATGAAGCTCCTACCATTTTTGATACTGAAATGGAAGACACTACTCGAGGATGAAATTCCATCTGGTGTGCATGTACAATTCGAGTATAAGAATTTAATGCAGCATCAGTCAAGAATGGACGTGTGCAATGAATGATCAGGTGCCTTGCTCGTAAACGTGCTCCAATGGAAGTTTTCCACGATCATTTAACGTTAATAATTAAGCAGCTTGTTCATCAATGCAATACTTATTTGGCCAAAGTAGCAGGAAGGATGGCCAGCCAACTGCAAGCCACACACGTGGTCATAAACAAACCACAGATGGTTTGCAAATGATCACCACAACTGGCTTTACAGGGGTAAACTGATGCCAGCAGGCTATCTGCAAAAACCTAGACTGCTTCTGAAGCTGCAGTAGTGCTGTACAGTCATGCCAGATTCTATCCTTTCAAAAAATGCTGTGTCTCCAATGCGAACAGAAGGATTTTCTCGGTGATGGTGATGAGGAGAATCTGTCTAGCACCTCAAAATCAAACTCCTGTGATGAATGAGAGCTTAGCTGGACAGTTTATTTCTCGTAAGAACCCCTCGACTGGAGGATCTGGGTACAAGTAGCCACAAACGTTGTACACAGGTACCAGTACTAGATTTTGTTTTTTAACAACCACCATCATGGAACACTGTTCATTGCATGTCTTCAGTGGCTGTGCTTAAAACTGTAGGTGTTTAGGTGAGAGGGAAATGCCCTACAGTCATATCCAAATGGTATAATGCAATACCATATCCAAATAATGCAAGCACATGAAAACTGAATTAGATTTCATACACTACAAACATCCGGAGGGTAACAAAAATCTACAGGACAAAATAATTTTCAGCTTTTATTCTGAATGTGATTTGAATCATCATGTGTACATAAATCAACTTGTAACATGTTTGAGAAACTTTAAATCATTTCAATCTCACACTTTGATTTGTCTTTACATTCATACCACACTTACTCCAGAACTTTGCAAATGATCGGTTATCTCCCAGAAAATAAGTGTGTGCAAGATGCACTTCTTGGTCAAAATAGTATAGAAAAATAAATAATAGTAAATAAATGTTCCATCTTCTGAACAATATATTTATATACCATCATACATGGCTCAAGCAGCTGCTAGCAAGTATATTTATCGTGGACCCAGCCTGTTCTTAAAGGCCCTTAAAGATTTTGCCATCATTGGTGCAACTTCTGAAAAAAAACATTTTCTTTAAGAAAACCATGCCTAGCTCCAAAGAGCTCTTAACATCCACATTGCACATTTAAAAAAGACTAATCCATTACGAAAGTGCTAAATTGTCAACAGTCAAAAAAACCAAATACAATCTCCAAATATGTAATTCCACAGTTAAATGTAGATTGTGAAGAGAGAAAATTCATCTTTCGAGGTAACACACCTCCAAGATTTGGAACGAAAACCATTCCAACATTCTCAGTCACAAATTTCCACAACCGAGTATGTAATAAAAACGGAGCAGGATGCTGCAATCATTCCCATTTCCAACCCATAACTATCACAGCAAGAGTTACTAGGTCACCATTTATCTATATATATAATCCCCCTATTGAATGCACTAATTTACTATCTAATTAAAATAATTTGAAACAAAGCCTGAATTTTACTTTCACCTGTGCACCAATTTTCTCCTTTACCCACCCTCCTTGGGTCTCTGCTCCATCTATCTCTACACTTTAAGCTGCACAGTCGTGTCTGATCCAGCATCAATGCTGCTCCATAAGTGACCAATGGACCAGTACCTCCAGAGAAGTTACTTCTGCTGGCCTTTCATTTCTTCCCCCTCCCCCGCACCCACCACTCCCCGCATCAAACAGTAGCAAAGTCTGTTACTGGCTTCAGGGATACACATTTGAAGGGCAGTCTAGAATCAATGCTAAACTCCAGAACCCGGTTTAGAAAGAGCAAAGCCACAAACTCATTTTCCCCCAAGTGTTGTACTACTACATTGTAGGCTTTCGAACAATTGGAAATATCATTTAATCTCAATTTTTATGGTCCACAAAAGTTAGGTGCTTTTAAAAATGGTTTGCTTTACTTACTTTTAACGTGCCTCTTTGCATCTGGGCCTGAATGACTGCTTGAAGCAACATAGCTACTGTTGCTCTTTGGTCTGTCAGAAGAGCCACTTCCCCCAGCAGAGCCAGAGTTTTCTGTGCTCCCAATGGACTTCATCCTAGGTGAGAAAAATATTTCAGATGCAGCTAAGAAAAATGTATCAAACATGCTCTATTCAATTCGTGAAAAAAATGAATCACCCTTATTTATACAGTTCTCAATGTTGACTGGATTCAGTGTAGATCACTGATGGAACCTGAAACCTCATCACCATTTCACATTCTCACACGCCACTGAAGCCAAAGGACTCGCATGCATCATAAATCTGCATATTTTCCAAATTGCAAATGGAGTCTGGGGGATAAGGCGAGAAATGTGCACTTCTCAACAGTTTTGAGAATGGAGCTTAATAATAAAGCTGGTTCACAATAGAAAGAATACCATGCTAGAAGAATTCTACAATCCAGACAGACACCATATTACGTGAAAGCTGGCCAACAGCTTGTCCATTGCACAGCATGTGTTCCCCTTCCCCAAAATGTTTTGGTGCAAGTCATGCCTCAACCATGCTCTAAATTCCAAATCACAACCCCCAACCCCCACCAATTAATTAAAATTTTTTTTTTTTTTTTTTTTTTTTAAAAAAGGCATGCAGTTATATTTACAGCCAGCATAGTTAGAGCCTAATTAATTATGAAGGTTTACAATGCTGAACTTACAAAACGATTAGTAAATAAAAATTACAAGCTAGATGATAAAAGACACTACTTCATTGGGAACAGTACAACTCAGCAATCACAGGCTTACTTCCTTTCATTAAATAACAAGGCGACTTATTCTTACTGCAGTAGAGATTGCTTTTGTATTTATAGTTTAAGAACTTCCACCATTTCTTCTGCATGGCTAAACATCCAGATGTAACCAAAGTGCCAAGCACTAGAGCTCAGTGTTCCATTACCACCACCACAAACCACAGATATTAAAGTGAGTTGGCTCCGAAGCATGATGCACAATATCAATTTAGATGACTTGATTCAGTAGTTCAACACAGGTCACTGATCACTGGAATAAGTCAAATAAATTTATCAAAACCATCCAGAGGAGCGCCCCATCACCAAAAGGATTAATGGTCAATAACAAAGCACAATTTTACAATGTGACCAGCATTGTACAAAACCAAAGGTGAATTGGAAAACAATTTATTATACTAGAAGCAAGAGGTGTTATCTATCATTAGCTGTAAATTAAGAGATCACAAATGCCACTACAGAATTCAATATCTGATCTACCCATATTCAAAAAAAGAAAAATTCCTCAACTAGATCATTGAAAAACACTTTCTATTCAGTGGTACAGACATAGCATTGCAGTAAGAAAGTGCTCAATGTATTTGCTATATAAAGCTCAGTTGTGACAAGTTACTTCATCTTCTAAATTTATCCCATTCCCTTTTGGAAGTTACTATTAAATCTGCTCCCACCACCCTTTCAGGCAGTGCATTCCAGGTCACAGCAACTCGCTGCATAAATTTTTTTCCCCTCCGGTCACCTCTTTTTGGCCAATTATCTTAAATCTGTGTCCTCGGGTTACTGACCCTTCCACCACTGGAAAAACTCTCTTTATTTACTCGATCAAAACCCTTCATGATTTTGCACGCCTCTACCAAATCACTCCTAAATCTTCTCTGCTCCAAGGAGAACAATCCCAGCTTCTATATTCTCTCTCATAATAACTGAAGCCCTCATCCCTGGTACTATTCTAATAAATCGCCTCTACACCCTCTATAAAAGCCTTGACATCCTTCCTAAAGTGTGGTACCTAGAATTGGCCACAATATTCCATCTGGAGCCTAACCAGTGTTTTATGAAGGTTTAGCATAACCTTCCTTGCTTTTGTACTCTGTCTCAATTTATAAAGCCAAGGATACTACACACCTTTTTAACAGCCTTCTCAACTTGTCCTGCCACCTTCAAAGATTTATGTACCTACACTCCCAGGCGTCTGTTTCTGCACCCCCTTTAAAAATTGTACCTTTTAGTTTATATTACCATGAGAGTTACATGGTTACACTCCTGATGATTTACATTCTTGCTGGAGAAGCACCTTACTTCCCCCCTCCCCAACTGAGATTAGAAATTGTGTTAACCTGCACCCTACCACTCCCTAGAATATAGCACCAGGCCATCCATCCATAAGCTGTTCCAACACATGCAATTTTCATTTTAAAAATGGAAAAAGAAAGACCTTCTGCTCCAATTTTTAGTGCACATGGTGTAGGAAGAATGCTTACTTGTGCTTTGCAAAGGGAGAACTTTGAAGGGCAGAGCCTGCAGTGCCATGCCTTCCTTGTTGGCGGAGAATGTTTCTGGGTGGTTTTGCAGAAGTATTTACATATGCCATTTTCACTTGACGACCTGAAGACAGAATCATTGATCAAACTTACATTTTTGGCATATTCTAACATCACATTGGCCAAGAATGTCTGCGGAGCCAATAAAATTTACATCATTCCCTGTTGCAATGATAATGAGGTTCTAATGGCATGTTTTAACTGACTGTGGTAATTTCATAATAGCAAAATACTGCGGATGCTGGAAATCTGAAACAACAGAAAACGCTGGAAAAACTCAGCAGGCCAGGCAACATCCGTGGAGAGAGAAACAGAGTTAACGTTTCAGGTCAAAGACCCTTCGACCTGAAACGTTGACTGTTTCTCTTTTCATGGATGTTGCCTGGCCTGCTGAGTTTTTCCAGCGTTTTCTGTTATTATGGTAATTTCATGTTATCTTCTCTACTCCAGTAGCAGGCACCAGTCAGAGAATTCTCTAGCAGTCAAATACAAACTATTTTACTGAATTTGCATTCATCTTGTCTTATGGACGTGTGGCGAAATATTAAGTTATAACTGGATGCCCAAGGTTAAAAACAGTGTAGGAACCCTAAGCAAATTGAGAATATCCTCCACCCATAACCCAAAAATGTAACATCTACAAACTAACAGTCATAAGGTTTAGATACTGTAGAGAAAGTGTAAAGCCTCTGGCTTGGAAATGATAGGATTTATGTTGTACTGGTTACTGGAATGAAGTCATTAAACAAATGAGGTCAACTCTCAAATCAGGTGTGTTTCAAGGTGATGTCTTAATTTAAATTCTAAACCAAAATTCTAAAGTGTTTAAAAAAACTCACAGAATTGCCTAGGCAGAAGGAAGTTCTTTGCATTGACCGAATAAGATTGACTGTAGTTGGAACACTAAGATCTTCACTTGGAATACAAAAGGTAGATTGATCAGGAATTGGTCTAAAATAGTCTTCTGTGGCAAAACCATTAAGTGACTTACATAATTGTCTGTAACCAATGTTATTACCTTTCAAGTTGGCTCTGGTTAAACAGAGCTAGATCGACAACATCGCGATCTGACGCGATGACGTCATCACGTGGGTCACGTGATGTCCCCTTCGGCAGGAAACGTGATGACGTCATGACGTCAGAGGTAGAGGGCAGGACCAGCCAGTCCTCGTGTGGATTGAAAGAGAAAAGACCTGTTTTGAGCTTCTCCTGTAGTTTCTTGTTTTGTAAAGTTCTTAGACAATAAATTCAGTTTGTTAACTTCCAGTAAGTTATAGATTCTTTGTTAGGAGTGCAGAGACTCCTACACTTCAGTACTTTCCTTTCTAAAAAGGTAAGGGTTGTTGCTCAGGAGATAATTTTACACTATGCCTTCATAACAAAGTGCATTGAACTACAAGTTACTTACATTATATAGACAATTGATGAGGTCACATTTGGAATAAGTGCAATTTTGTCCTCTGGACCTTCAAAATTTTGAACACTAATGTGAAAAATTCAGAGAATAAAAGGATAATTCTAGTCTTAAGATAGAAAGAAAGACTTGCATTTATATAGCGCCTTTCACGACCACCGGACATCTCAAAGCACTTTTCAGCCAATGAAGTACTTTTGAAGTGGAGTCACTGTTGTAATGTGGGAAACGTGGCAGCCAATTTGCACACAGCAAGGTCCCACAAACAGCAATGTGCTAATGACCAGATAATCTGTTTTTTTTTTAATGTTGGTTGAGGGATGAATATTGGCCGGGACACCGGGGATAACTCCCCTGCTCTTCTTCGAAATAGTGCCATGGGATTTTTTACGTCCACCTGAGCGCGCAGACAGGGCCTCGGTTTAACGTCTCATCCGAAAGACGGCACCTCCGACAGTGCAGCACTCCCTCAGCACTGCACTGGAGTGTCAGCCTAGCTTTATGTGCTCAAGTCCCTGGAGTGGCACTTGAACCCACAACCTTCTGACTCAGAGGCGAGTGTGCTACCAACTGAGCCACAGCTGACACCAAGTGTAGTCTTAAGGTTTAGGGGGCGGGGGGTTATTGTACCAGGGCGCGCAGTGGTACTTTAGCAGCCCCCCCCCCCCAAGCAGCTTGAGTGCTAGAATTGGCCTCAGAGCCCCTGGAGGCTATCTAGCAACCCCTGCTTGAAGGTGTGTGGGATCTGATTGGGGAACAAGCCTGGGGGCTCTGACCCGTGTGGCTCTGTACACCACCTGGTGCAGTAACCCACAGGAAGGTCAAACAAATTAAGCAAAACAGGACATACAGTATATATATTTTTTAAAATTAAAAGTAAAGATTCAGGGATATCATGACCCAGGTTTTTTCTTTAAAAGTGCCGAGTGTGATAAAAAAAGGTAAATTAATGTGGGCTGTAAGTGCAGAACTTTAGGACAATTTCAAAATTAAAAATCTTCACCCAAGACAAGTTTAGAAGGAAATAGTTCCCCTCTTCTCAGGTGTGGCTACGGGGAATAGATCGTAAAATAAAACACGTAATGAAATTTAGATAAATGCCTGGAAAGATTGGCACAATATCAGTTTCGGAAAGGGACTGGAGGTTGTAACAATTTCAAACAGCGATGAATAGTGCGGTGTTAATCATGATGGTTCCTTAACTTACCGGGACCCTGGAAATGTTGTACCAAGAGAGGCAACTGGGTAAACAATCTACATCTCAAGTCACTACTGACTTGAGTATATAATCTAGCTTGACAGTTCAGTACAGCACTGAGGGGATGTTGAGTTTTTGGAGGTGCCATCTTTTGGACGAGACGTTAAACTAGCTTACATGGAAATAAAAGATCCATGGCAGTATTTAAAAGAATGAAAGAAGTTCTCTTGGTCAACATTTCTCCCTCAAAAAGCACTCAAGCAGATTATCTGGTCAGTCATTCATTTGTTGTTTGTATGGGCCTGTGTGGGGATTGGCTGACATGTGTGCCTATGAAACATCAGTGACCAACTTCAAAACATAATCTATTGGTTATAAAGTGCTTTGGGATGTCCCAACTACAGGAGGAGGCTCTATAGCAGTGCAAAATTTGGTGTACGCAATACAAATAAGAAAAAAAATTGCAAATGCTTAAAATCTGCAATAAAAATACAAAATTCTAGAAATAAGCAGGCCAGTCAGCATCTGTAAAGAGGAAAGACAGCTCCATGTCTCAGGTGTATGACCCTTCCTCAGAAATGAAAACAGCCAATACCTCAAACATTAACATGTCTTTCTTCTTTACAGATCCTGATTGATCTACTGCGTGTTTCAATACTCTGTTTTTGATACTTCCAATGCTGAATTGAATGAGTAGTCCAATTCAGAGTCCCATCCTATTCACACCTGCAAAAGACAGGATGTGACAGTTGCACTTAATACTTTAAATAGTTTTCAAATAACAAATACCATCTTTCAAGTGAAGAGTGTCATTTTGGCTCATTTGTTACTTGAACAAAATGAAAGCACACATTTCATGTTTTGTAGCATGCACCTTCATGCTTGCATGACAGGAACAAAAAACCCACAAACAGGAAAATGTGAAAAAAAAGTGGAGCACCTCCCCCCGCAACAATTTGCATTTAGATATTTTATCCCAATACCAATTTGCTCATGTTAAAATTCCGATTCACAAAATGTTAGCCACAAGCATTTGTAGAATGAGGTGTTATATACACATTTACCTGAACATAACCAGAAACGGACGTACAGAAATGGTTTTGTTAATGAGAGTTGAGCGTACATTAAATGGCTGACTAAATATAATTTTAACCCAGTTCAAATATATTCATTTGAAATAATTACTTCAAATATAGCCCACTAAAAACTCTTGTAAATTACACTGCATTTACTGTGTTATCTTTGAGTTTTGTAAGCCCTGGTTTTATGATATGCTAAAAATTGGGGTTGGGCTTGCCCATGGTGTGGGTGCCAATATCACGGGGGACAAGCCTTGCTAAACTTGCTATTACAAGATAAGCACACAGCATCCAAGGTGTCTTTGGACCTGCAGGTGAGGTCACATCCTGTGGCACCCCCATCCAGATCATGCAGCAGTACAGCCTAACCTTACTAGGTGGAACTGGGATTGCAGCAGCTACTTGGCACTTTAAATTGAAGTGCAGCATAGCAAACGCGAGGATTGTGCAAAAGATTAGTCCCAAGGAACCCCAATAATATAGGCTCCAAAAACCAAAGCAGGAGGGTTTCGCCCTGAAACATTAACTCTGTTTCTCTCTCCATGGATGTTGCCTGGCCTGCTGAGTTTTTCCAGCGTTTCCTGTTTTTATTTCGGATTTCCAGCATCCGCAGTATTTTGCTATTGTACATTTTATTTAAATTCATCTCAAGTGCGTGTTAAGTATGAGGTAGGTGAAGAACCCAATTATAGGAGGGCGCCTGTCTACAGTGACTACCAAACTCCAGATTCAATAATATATTAATGATTCAAATTTGAACCATTGCATTGCTATAATGGCTTGCCAATATAAATGTTTCATGGCCTACATTTAAAAAAGGTGAGCACCATACTAAGTTCACACTGACCTTTGGGCTTATTAGCATGTGCAGAACTAATGCTTTGTGTCAATATTTTCAGTTTCTGTTCTCTTTCGTCGTAAAGCCTCAGATACAGCACACGCCATGATTCATATTCATAGGGCTCCTCACTTTTGAAATCTTTTTTACAATGCTTCATCCAGAAATGGCCAGTCTGTTCAATAAAGGTCTATTTAAGATAAACAAACACAAAGCACCCAAGGAGCTCATCAAAAAGATGGTACAAGTCATTCAATGAGCATCCAGCTTTCGCACTTTATTTCCATCAATCATGTAGACACATTGTAAACTCAAGTACTGAATATGGAATTGAAAAAATAAAAAACATAAATTACTGTGATTTACCAGAGAATGGATAGCAGGTTGATGCTTCAATCTCTGATGTTTCAACTATACACTAGAGTGCAGGCACATTTTATTACTGTTTGTTACATAGTTATGTTGGGACTACATTGTACAAGTGTACTAACAATCAAATCAAGTGTAGCAGCACTACGACACTGGGAAAGTAGTGCACAGGCGCCGCACAGAGCACTTGGAAATATCACCCCGCACCATGCGGCAGGCAGGCATTACAACAAATAAAACAGTCGTTTCTAAGTACAAACTACTGAGTCCAGAGGCGTCTTTACAAAGCACTACGAGCACTAGAAGACATAACATGGCGGCAGCGGTATAAGTGAGTAAAACTTATGCAAATAAAAAAGATATCAGATTGAAGAAAGAAATTTAAAAGTAAACTCTGCAGCGTTTTAACCGCAAATCATACGGGCAGCTAAAATGGCGGCGTCCAATGCACTGACTGCGAATATGCTCCCCATCATGAACTGGGAAGCCGACAATATCGTGGAAGCTTTTCGGAAATTTAAGCAAAAATGCGAGCTTACATTTAAAAGTTTCCTGAAAGGCTCCTCCGATGAGGAAAAAGTCAGCTACATTCTACTGTGGGTGGGAGAAAAAGGCTTAGATCTCTATAACAGCTGGAGTTTATCCGAAGAGGATAAAATGAACCCTACGGAGATTTATGAAAAGTTCAGTAACCATCTCGAGCCTAAATCAAACCACCGCATACACAGGTATAAATTCCAAAGCTCAAGACAGGAACCTGGTGAAACGGCTGACAATTTCCTGACGAGATTAAAAAACGAAGCCAGCAAATGCAAATTTACGGAACTGGAAGAAAGGCTGGTAGACCAATTAATATGGGGATCAGCACATACAGAAGTGCAAAAAGAACTAATAGGAAAAGAAAAGCTTGGAATATCAGAAGCCATAGCTACAGCGAGGGCTCACGAAGCCACAAAACAACAGATGAAAACGCTGAATACTCATACAGCTGACGTGCGGACAACTCCCGAACCGGATCACAGAGTAGATGCAGTGCACGAAAAGCACAGCACACAAAAACAAGTAGATGACAGCGGGAAGAATACGTGTAGAAAATGCAGAAGACAACACGACTACACAGACAGAAGAAAATGCCCAGCGTATGGAACAAGCTGCAACACGTGTGGTAAAGCAAACCACTGGCAAAAGATGTGCAGAGCTAAAAGAGGAGGGGCTACACACCAAAAGCAGAGGTGGACAGCAGAACCAACAAAAGAAAAACAAAATCCATACCATGGGTGAGCAAGATGACGAAGACTGCGGGTACGACAAAGCTCTGAACATTGAAACCATAAAGGTTCTCTTACACGAAACATCCAGAGCGGAAAGCACCCCAAAGAAAGAATGGCACACTATCATCCAGATTAAAAAGAGGATCGAAGGACAGCCCACAACCGTCAATCTAAAAGTAAAGTTGGACACAGGAACTCAGCAACATCCTTCCACTGAGGCTATACCAGAGGATCTTCCCCGAAAACTTGGGCGAAGATAGATACCCGAAAAGAGGATGTTTAAAAGCAAACAACGTCACGCTGACAGCGTATGGGGGGAGCGAGATCAGACAACTCGAAACAACCTATATAAAAAAAGGAACACAAAAGCAGAAACATCAACTGCATGTTCTATGTGACCGACTCAGAGGGACCGGCGATCCTGGGATTAAACAGCTGCGAGAAGCTGGGGTTAATCTCGGTAAACCACGAACTAACAAAAACATCACTGAAAGTCGACAGCAACACCCCACTGGAGAATCGTCCACAAATCATGGACACGAAACATTTGATGGACATGTATCCAGAGTGTTTTGAGGACACTGTAGGATGCTTCGGGGAATTCAAGTACCATATAACAATAGATCCAGAGGTAAAACCAGTCATCCACGCTCCAAGAAAAATACCCATCGAGCTAAAAGAAAAATTATACACCGAACTAAAAGAAATGGAAGAGAAAGAAATAATCGCAAAGGTCACAGAACCCACAGACTGGGTAAACTCGATTGTGGTACGGGAAAAGCCGAACGGGCGGCTCAGAATCTGTCTGGACCCCAAAGACTTAAACCAGGCAATAAAGCGGGACCACTACCCCACACCAACATTAGAAGAAATCACACCAGCACTGGCAGGAGCCAAAGTCTTCTCCAAACTGGATGCCAGAAACAGCTACTGGAACGTAAAACTGGACGAAGAATCAGCTAACCTGACAACTTTTAATACACCATTGGGGCGTTATAAATTCCTGCGGCTGCCATTCGGGTTGAAAGTCAGCCAAGACATCTTCCAACAAAACATCGATGAAACATACAAAGGCTGTGAAGGAGCCATTGGAATCGCTGATGACATCCAAGTTTACGGAACAAATGAAAGAGACCACGACGTGCACTTGCACGAGGCCATGGAGCGTACCAGAACGGCTGGCATCAAGCTGAACGCCGAGAAGTGCATCGTTAAAAGTACGAAATGCAAATTTTTTGGCCTGATCTACACACCGGAGGGTGTCAAGCCTAATCCTGAAAAGGTCGAGGCGATAGCAGAGATGAAACCACCAAACGACAAGAAGGAGCCGAGAAGCTACCTCAGCTTGGTCCAGTATATGAGCTCTTTCATCCCGAACATGTCAGACTACACAGCGAACCTAAGAGAATTACTAAAAGACACCGAATACCAATGGTCAGAATCCCATGAGAGGAACTTCAAACACCTAAAGGAATTATTATGTAAAGAAACCAGCCTGTCTTATTACGATAGAAAAAAACCTGTCACCCTACAGGTAGATGCCTCTACCAGGGGGCTAGGGGCAGCCCTCGTGCAGGAAGGAAAACCAATAGCTTTCGCATCGAAGGCATTGACATCAGCAGAGACAAGATACACAAACATCGAAAGAGAGCTATTGGCAGTAGTATACGGATGCGAAAAGTTCCACACCTACTTATACGGAAGAAAATTCGAGGTAGAGTGACCATCGTCCACTCGAACAAATTTACAAGAAAAACCTAAGCAAGGCCCCAGCAAGACTGCAAAGGTTACTGTTAAGACTCCAAAGTTACGACTTCGAATTAAAATACCGGCCAGGAAAAGAAATGGCACTGGCAGATGCATTGTCTCGATTGTCACCACACAAAAAACACGAGATGAAGGGCCGGACAGTAAAAATACACCACCTCGTAAATGTTACTCCCACAAAGCTTAGCCAAATTCAAGAGGAGACTGGTAAAGAAGAGTTGCTACTACTCATGCAACAGGTAATACAGGGGTGGCCGGAGAAGATCCAGCAGGTCCAAAACCAAATCCGACAGTACTGGACAATCAGAGACGACATCTCGGTGGAGGACAGTGTTCTCCTTGCTGGCTCAAGAATCATAATACCAAAAACGATGCAAACGGAACTTCTCCGCTTAATACACCAAGGCCATATGGGGATGGAGAAATGTAAACTAAGAGCCAGATCAGCTGTGTACTGGATAGGCATGTGCAAAAGCATAGAACAAATGGTCTCCACATGCTGCATATGCCAGAAATACTGAAACACACAGCAGAAGGAGGAGATGATTCAAATGGAAGTACCCCCCGAGACCATGGCACACGGTCAGAACAGATCTGTTCCTGTGCAACCAGGAGTGGTACATCATAGTAGCAGACTACTACTCAAAATTTCCTTTTGTCAGAAGGATAAACAACATGAGAGCCACAACAATCACAAAAATTGCAAAAAACTTATTCGCAGAACAGGGCATCCCAGAGAAGGTCATCTGCGACAATGGGACACAATTCACCTCCAGCGAATTCAGAGCACTGGCTGGAAAATACGGATTTAAAATATTTACCTCATCCCCACATTACCCAAGGGGACACGGATTTATTGAAAGACAGATCCAAACAGTCAAAAGAGCTCTCATTAAAAGCAAGGAGATGGGAGAAGACCAAGACCTCGCCCTTTTGGCAATCAGATCGACACCTTTGAGAGCAGACTCAAAATCACCAGAACTACTAAACGGTAGAAAATACAAAACAACTCTACCAGCAAAGATATATCCTCCCCAGGACCAAGAGGACGTTCGGCAGAAGCTGATGGAAACACAAGCTACGGGGAGCACACACTATAACAAGCATGCAAAACCACTACCGGAGCTGCTAAATGGGCAATCAGTGCATATACAAGATCCGTTGTTGAGAACATGGAGTCCAGCCAAGGTTATTGGAAAAGCAGATGCTCCAAGATCTTACTTGGTAGAGACAGAACCTGGAAACCAATACAGGCGAAACAGGATCCATATCAGACCCTCACCTGAAGCTGTCAAACAGCAGACAACATTGACAGCAGTTACAGTACCAGACACAGAAAACAATATAACGCCAGAAACAAACACCTCAAATACAACAACTGCAAACATGCACTCTCCAGAGCCAAACATGACAGCACCGGCAACAAGAAAAGAACACACCAAAACACCGCAGAAAGGAATAGTTACAGCCAAGTCCACAAGATGGAGGAGTAACATACAACCACCTGAGCGGTATTGCGAATAATTATAAAGACAATTATAATTCGCACAGAACAGTAAAATAACATGGACAAATATCTATATAAATTGAGCAAAGAAAGCTCACGTTCTGTATTTTGTTAACGTTATTCAACTGGAAACATTGTAAAATAGAAAATTGATGTAATTAGTTTTGTTGGGAAAGAGGGATGTTACATAGTTATGTTATGTTGAGACTTCATTGTACAAGTGTACTAACACTCAAATCAAGTGTAGCAGCACTACGATGCTGGGAAAGTAGTGCGCAGGCGCCGCACAGAGCACTTGGAAATATCACCCCGCACCATGCGGCAGGCAGGCATAACAACAAATAAAACAGTAGTTTCTAAGTACAAACTACCCAGTCCAGAGTCGTCTTTACAAAGCACTACGAGTGCTAGAAGACATAACACTGTTATTTGATAACTGCTTTTAATGTATAAAAAGCATGAAGATGCTTTTACAAGTGACTCTCATTCATTTTGGTTCCATCAATTTAAGCTGTCATCATGCTGTTTACTGTGCAATGTATTCCCTCTCCTCATGTACATATTCTTCAGGCATTAGGAAACATCATGCAATTTATTTTGAAGTATGGTGATGCACTTTAATTCAATACAATCAAAGATTTATGTTTTATGCCCGAATACCTTTGGAGAATGTTTTCTTCAGCCATTAAATTAATTATTGGTTAAAACCCATTTCACAAAAATTTGTTCGGGTTTCAAAAAAAAAAAAAAACCATCACTTATATCTAGCTAAACATATACTTGATTTTCTAGACAGTGAAACATTAAGAACACCTCCCTGTGATTATCCTAAAATGATATTTAAAGATCAAGCCAAAGTATCAACAGCATTTACTGCGCTTAAAATGTGTACACAAGTTAAAATAAAAACTTGTTTAACCAGTTAAACAAAATTAATAGTTCACCATCTGATTTCCCTCCATCCTTGCTCATCATCTACCTGGTGACATGGCCAAGATCAAGAGCTCACTACTAGATCTCAACACTCCCCATTACATTTTATGTTCTTCTGATCATCTGTGAGCAAAGACACATACAAGGCACAAATTTATTTTGTAAGAACATTGCCCACCTCCCCAAAAAATGTAGGGAGAAGAGCGGATTAAAAAAATACATTAAGCTTTCAGAAATCTGGGAAATACTCTCAGCTACTGTGCATTTCAGACAGCAAAAATAATCTGATCTTCAGTCAATGAATTAACCACATTTAACAGATTGCTTCTTTATTTCCCCAATTACTCCTCTGTTCTTACTGTAGGAAGCAACAACTAGTATTTATATAGCACCTTTAATGCAGTAAAATGTCCCAAGGCGCTACACAGGAGTATTGTAAGACAAAAAATATAACCGAGCCACATAAGGAGAAATTAGGGCAGGTGACCAAAAGCTTGGTCAAAGAGGTAGGTTTTAAGGAGCATCTTAAAGGAGGATAGAGAGGTAGAGAAGCAGAGGGGTTTAGGAAGGGAATTCTAGAGCTTAGGGCCTAGGCAACAGAAGGCACAGCTACCAAAGGTTGAGCGATTATAAACAGGGATGCTCAAGAGGGTAGAATTAGAGGAGCGCAGATATCTCGGGGGGGGGGGGGGGGTTGTGGGGCTGAAGGAGATTAGAGATAGGAAGGGGCGAGGCCATGGAGGGATTTGAAAACAAGGATGAGAATTTTGAAATCGAGGCGCTGCTTAATCGGGAGCCAATGTAGGTCAGCGAGCACAGGGGTGATGGGCGAACGGGACTTGGTGCGAGTTAGGACACGAGCAATCGAGTTTTGGATGACCTCAAGTTTACGTAGGCCAGCCAGGAGTGCGTTGAAAGAGTCAAGTCTAGAGGTAACAAAGGCATGGATGAGGGTTTCAGCAGTGGATGAGCTGAGGCAATTGCGGAGATGGGCAATGTTACGGAGGTGGAAGTAGGCGGTCTTTGTTATGCTGTGAATGTGGTCGGAAGCTCATTTCACTGTCAAATACGACACCAAGGTTGTGAACAACTGGTTCAGCCTCAGACAGAGGTTAAGGAGAGGGATGGAGTCAGTGGCTAGGGAACAGAGTTTGTGGCAGGGACCAAAAACAATGGCTTTGCTCTTCCCAATATTTAATTGGAGAAAATTTTTGCTCATCCAGAACTGGATGTCGGACAAGCAGTCTGACAATTTAGAGACCGTGGAGGGATCGAGAGAAGAGGTAGTGAGGTAGAGCTGGGTGTTGTCAGCATACATGTGGAAACTGACGCTGTTTTTTTGGATATGTCGCCAAGGGGCAACATGTTGATAAGAAATAGGAGGGGGCCAAGGATAGATCCTTGGGGGACACCAGAGGTAATGATGCGGGAGCAGGAAGAGAAGCCATTGCAGGTGATTCTCTGGCTACGATTAAATAGATAAGAATGGAACCAGGCGAGTGCAGTCCCACCCAGCTGGACAATGGTGGAGAGGCGTTGGAGAAGGATGGAGTGGTCAACCGTGTCAAAGGCTGCAGACAAGTCAAGAAGGATGAGGAGGGATAGTTTACCTTTGTCAGTCACAAAGGATGTCATTTGTGACTTTGACGAGAGCTTTTTCGGTACTATGGCAGGAGCAGAAACCTGATTGAAGGGATTCAAACATGGAATTGCGGGAAAGATGGACATGGATTTGGGAGGTGACAACACACTCAAGGACTTGAGGGGAAAGGGAGGTTGGAGATGGGGCGGTAGCTTACAAGGACAGAGGGATCAAGGTTTGTTTTTTTGAGGAGAGGGGTGATGACGGCAGATTTGAGGCAGAGGGGGACAGTACCTGAGGAGAGAGAACTGTTAACAATATCAGTTAACATGGGAGCCAGAAAAGGAAGTTGGGTGGTCAGTGGTTTGGTGGGAATAGGGTCGAAGGAGCAGGAGGTGGGTCTCAGACAAGATGAGTGCAGAGAAGTCATAAGGGGAGATCGGATAGAAACTGGAGAAAGATGAGTTCAGGGCTAGGGCAGGGGGGAACCTTAGAGGAAGTTTGGCCCAGTGGGCCAAACCTTAAAAAAGTTCTACTGTCTACAGCATATATCTGGTCCACCACTATATACCATGTTATAACTTGAATATTTTGTGCTATGTATGTCAAAAATACAAGAAACAAATGGTAACTCTAAAAATAATATAGGTTTATATTTATTTAAAAAGGGAGATAGAACTATTCCAGGGAACTATAGGCCAGTTAGCTTATCGTCAGTGGTAGGAAAGGTAATGGAAGCTTTACTCAGAGTAATAGAAAAACCCATCTAGAAACTGAAAATATAATAAGGAGCAGGAGTAGGCCATTCATCCCCTTGAGCCTATTCCGCCATTCAATGAGATCATGGCTGATCTGCGATCTAACTCCATATACCTACCTTTGGCCCATATTCCTTAATACCTTTGGTTAACAAAAAGTTATCAATCTCCAATTGAAAATTAACAATTGATCTAGCATCAATTGCCGTTATAATAAAGAGTAGTCAGCACGGATTTCTCGGGGGTCGTTCGGCCCGACTGCCTGCCTCTCTTCCGCGGCTATGTTCGCTCCCGGGTGGCCCTGGAGATGGAGCACGCGGTGTCCACCAGCACGCTCGAGGCCTTCCGCGACCGGTGGGCACTGCAGTGACTGGAGTGCATCATCACACCCGGGAACAAAATTTTAATTTAATTTGTTAAGGTTCCGTTAAAGTTTTTTTTGTTAAGTTACAGTTCTTTTATTGGTTGTGCCCCTTTAAAAAGGGGGAATATGCTGAACTTTAAATTGGCAATTGCCAGGATGAAGAAGAGTCAGCACAGATTTTTAAGGGGAAGGTCATGCTTGACCAACCTTATTGAATTCTCCAACCCCCTCTTTGTCCCTAATTTGTCATACTGCTTGTCCAATACCCAGTACTGGATGAGCCAACATTTCCTCCAACTAAATATTGGGAAGACCAAAGCCATCGTCTTTGGTCCCCACCACAAACTCCGTTCCCTAGTCACTGACTTTATCCCTCTCCCTGGCCACTGTCCGAGACTGAATCAGACCGTTCGCAACCCTGGCATCCTATTTGACCCCAAGATGAGCTTCTGACCACATATCCTCTCCATCACCAAAATCGCCTACCTCCACCTCCGTAACATCGCCTGACTCCTCCCCTGCCTCAGCTCAACTGCTGAAAACAGAGGTTATCTCAGAGGAAAGAGATTAAGTTACAGAAACCAGAACACTCAAATTTATGACATATATGAAATTAAGGCAGGAATTTTCTTTACCTGGGCGGGTCTGATGCGGGCGGTGTCCGTGGGGTCGCGGCCCCGTTGCCGACTCCATCCTGCTGTTGAAAATGAACTTACCTTAATGGGGCCTATTGAGCCCGTCCAGCGCATTACCCGGCCCAATGAGATGGAGCGGCTCTGGTGACGTCATTCATGACACGTTATCTGCCGGGATCTTTAAAAAGGGACCATGGCCACATTATATTTGATGTTTTATCCAACATAGTGCTGTCAGTGCACTACAGCATTGGAGTGCTGCAAACACTGACAATGACTGCACAGAGGCAGAGGGCTGCACCCAGGTTCACCGACGACTCTCTCCATATGCTTATGGAGGGAGTCAGAACACGCAGGGAAGTCCTCTTCCCTTCCGATGGGCGGAAGAGACCTCCCCAGGAGGCCAAGACAGCCTGGTTGCAGTTTGCAGAAGAAGTCACAAGTAGGGATGAGGTCACAAGGACCTGGGTGCAGTGCCGCAAACGTTTCAATTACCTCATGAAATCAGGAAATGTTAGTACAAAGCCACACTCAACTGCATCCTGCTGTGCCTCTCATCACATCCCCATCACTCTGCCTTCCCAACTCTACTCCTGCACATCCTTACTCACACCAACTTAGCTTGCATGTCCACCCATCCCTCTCTATCTACATGATCACATCCCCATCTCACTAGCCACCCCTCACACTCATCCTAGTGCAATCATACCAACTAACACCACACAAGGGTAGCCACTTGGGTGTTTTATCCAATATTTATGCAAAGTTTCTGTTAATGTGGTGTCAAACATAAAAATATTTATTTTTCAACACTTTGCGGTCTTGGACAGATTTGTGCACCCCTTTGGAAGTGTAAAGTTCACTAAATCTGGCCGTGATGAGGCCATCCCTGGCCTCCCAGGAAGCAATGTGCTCGGGTGCTGATGCCCTGTGTCCTGTGCAGCATCAGGTGATTGCGGAGAAGGTTGGTGGCGTTGTTGTTGGTGCTGCTGGTGTTGGGGCTGTAATGATCAATAACATGTCATTCTATAGTGGACACTAGGTGGAGCTGTATATAGATGTATGTATATAAGACTACACTACCCAGCTGTAGGTACATTAAGACTACATTACCCATGAGGCACTAAGCTACCCACAAGGCAGCAGTCAAGATGGATGCCTCTACAGATACTGTACCTAGTCCACATGTGCTTAATAAAAAAGTGTCTAGCAAAAGCTAGCTGTGTTCATAATAAGAATGTCTATTTATTAATGAACATAAGATGGTACCAGGAGTAAATTGTGAAAAGCGACATGGAGAATTTGAAGCCACTAGAGCGTTTGAAACTCACAGGAAATATCGACTACAATTGGCAGACTTTTAAACAACAATTCGAACTCTACATGGCAGCCATCGGATTCGGTACGAAGCCAGACGCAAGGAAGATAGCGTTGCTGCTTACGGTTGCAGGCCCACAGGCGATAGAGGCATTTAATACATTACCTGCCAAATGGTGTGTTGAAGGTACAGTATTTGGTGCTCTCTTCATCCCGTTTTAGTTGCCAAAATCCTTGTGAGGCATTGAGCTTTGTAAAGTATCTGGCACCTGACATTTCACTGGTGATTTCTTCTCGCTTGGGAATCTGGTAGTGTTCACGTTTTATGTTTGCATTTAAGTCCTTTGGATCCATGCATATTCTTAGATCATTGTTCTTTTTCTTTACACATACCATGGAGTTAACCCAGTCTGTTGGCTCTTCGACTTTCCTGATGACTCCTAGTGTGGTCATTCTGTCCAGTTCATTCTTGAGCCGGTCACGCAGGGGTGCTGGAACTCTTCGTGGAGCATGTACCACTGGCTGAGCATCCTGCTTTAGCTGGATCTTGTAAGTGAATGGTAGGACTCCAAATCCTTTGAACACATCCTGGAAATTATTCACTACAGAATCCACCGAGTCATCTGGTCTGCTTATGGCACAGTTTATACGGTAGACTCTTTTGACCAGTTCTAAGTCCTCACAAGCTTTGTCACCCAGTAGTGAATCAAGCCTTTCAGCCACAACAGAAAACATGAGATGATGCACTTTGTCTTTGACTGTCACTTTAAGTCTGCATACACCTAAGCTATCTATTTTCTGTCCATTATAGTTCTTCAGTAGTACTGACTTTTTCTGTATTTTGGGCTTTTCTTTCATATTGTTAATGTCACTCATACTGATTAAGTTTGCTTTTGCCCCAGTGTCTAGTTTCAAGGTAACTAATGCTCCATTTACCTGCAGTGGGATCATCCATTGTCAACAAAGCCAAGTGTCAGTTTGGCGTCCAGGAAGTCACTTTCCTAGGAGATAATCTATCTGGTAAAGGAATAGAGCCAGATATGGAAAAAGTAAACGCCATACTCAAAATGCCCCGACCCACTGACAAAAAAGGAGTGCCACGCATCATGGGGATGATAAACTTCATTGGAAAGTTCATTCCTAACTTGTCAGCCAAGACAGCCTGTCTGCAAGACCTGCTACATAAAACAAATGAGTTCGCATGGACAGAAAGACACGAACAAGAGTGGATAAACCTCAAAACAGTGCTGCCAACCATACCTGTATTCATCTTCTTTGACCCAACAAAGAGAATCAAAGTGTCAATGGATGCATCAAAAGATGGCCTAGGTGCGGTCTTGCTACAAGCAGAGGGTGAAGATTGGAAGCCTGTTGCCTATGCCTCCAGGTCTATGACTGATACTGAGTGTCGATACGCCCAGATTGAAAAGGAATGTCTAGGCTTGGTAGTTGGACTAGAAAAGTTTCATGGCTACATATATGGACTTCCCACCTTCACAGTTGAGACAGACCACAGCCCTCTGGTTGCCATCATTAAAAAAAACCTGAATGAGATGTCTCCAAGGATTCAACAACTCATGATGAAGCTGCAAAGATATGGCTTTGAACTGATTTACACACCAGGCAAATACATAGTGTTAGCAGATGCACTATCCCGAGCACCCACAATGAGTCATGTGAGCTTTACTGAAGACGTGGGTGTTCATGTGAGTATGGTCACTGCTGCGCTGCCCGTGTCAGACACAAAATCAAAGCAAATAGCAGAAGAAACAGTAAAAGATACAGTATTACAAACAGTAATAGAGAACATTCATCATGGTTGGCCAAAAGGTTCCTGTCCAAAATATTTTCACATAAGGTCAGAATTGAGTGTCGCAAGTGGACTATTACTAAAACAGCACAGAATAGTCATTCCACAGGCTCGACGTCAAGACATGCTCAAAAGGATTCATGGGGGACACCTCGGAATTGAAAAATGCAAAAGGAGAGCAAGAGACACTGTTTATTGGCCTGGCATAAATAAGGACATTGAGAACATGATAGGCAAATGTGAGACATGTCAGAAACACCAAAACAAACAAGCAAAGGAACCAATGATAGTAGCTGACATACCAACAGCAGCATGGCAAAAGGTTGGTCTGGACCTTTTTCATTTAAATGGTAAAGACTATCTAATAGTGATTGACTACTATTCTAACTATCCTGAGATGGCGCTGCTCTCAAGCACCACAGCAAGCAGTGTCATAATGCATGTGAAATCCATCTTTGCCAGACATGGAATTCCCAGGATTGCCGTTAGCGACAATGGTCCGTGCTTCAACTGTAAGGAGTGGCAACAGTTTGCAGCACATTATGACTTTCAGCACATCACATCCAGTCCTTTGTATGCTCAGTCAAATGGTAAGGCAGAGAAAGGTGTTCAAGTTCTCAAGCAGCTACTGAAGAAAGCGACAGTAAGCAAGTCTGATCCTTATCTCGCCCTGCTGAGCTACCGAGCCTCACCTTTAGACTGTGGTTCTTCACCTGCTGAACTACTAATGGGTTGCAAGTTGCGTACCATGCTACCCTGCTGTGCAAAAGAACAGCAAAGTGAGGAACTGAGACAGAGACTTCAACTGTCAAAGCTGAAACAGAAATCATACTATGACAAGTCATCCAAAACTCTGAAACCATTGACAAGGGATGATGTTGTCAGGATTGAGGATCCAGATGCATGGAACAGGAAAGCTACAGTTCTTGAGGAAGTAGGACCAAGGTCATACACTGTTAGAACTGAGAAAGGACAGATTCTCATGAGGAACCGCCGTTCCGTCCTAAAAACACAAGAGACTATACAAGAGCAGATTGATGACAATGCCGCAACTGCATCTTGTCATTCACCGCCAGAACAATCTCATGAAGACACATCAGACTTACCCGTGTTGAGAAGATCCACACGTGAAGTAAAAAAGCCTGATAGACACTAACAAAAGTGTTACTGATATTATCTTTATTGTTTTCTTGAAAGTTGATTGATATCGATTTTGTTAAACCTCAAAGGGGGATGTAATGATCAATAACATGTCATTCTATAGTGGACACTAGGTGGAGCCGCAGAGCTGTATATAGATGTATGTATATAAATATACCTACAGCTGGGTAGTGTAGTCTAAGACTACATTACCCATGAGGCACTAGGCTACCCACAAGGCAGCAGTCAAGATGGATGCCTCTACAGATACTGTACCTAGTCCACATGTGCTCAATAAAAAGTGTCTAGCAAAAGCTAGCTGTGTTCATAATAAGAATGTCTATTTATTAATGAACATAAGAGGGGCTCATTGTGGTCCCATTCTGAAGACCAAGGTGAGACAGTATAAACAGCACCCATGTTGATGGAATAGATGGCAGGTGAAGTACAGATGACAGAAGCATACTGTCAGTGAAGAGTGTTCTTCCAATGAAGGGACACTGCATGGAGACTTTGCTGAAAACACTTGCAGCCTGCAGAATCGGTGCTCGAAATGGACTGAGCAACAACTTCTGCCTGAGGAAAGTGATCATCTGTCAGGTGTGAGCTTTCACTGAACATCTGATGCTGTCAAGTAATCAGCTGGAGCAATGGCCACAACTCCCGCCTTAGGTTGACAGACGTGGTTCCCAAGCTGCGTGAATCCCGTGGCCATGCAGGGAAATTAAAAAAGTTAGTGGAAAAAGGCTCACAAGTGCCTGCAAATGACCTGATAATTATTTCAATTAGGTCGCCCACCGCTGCCGGTCGAGTTGGCTCAGCAATGACACGCGCCTGGGGGAAAGGCGCGTGGGGGCGGGATGACAGCGGGTTCCCCACCCGTTCCCAAAACAACTTCCCCATCTGACCTGCTACGATTGCGCCCGCTACCACCCTGGAAAATTAGGGCCTAAGTGACTAGAGGAACCTTCTCCATTGCTCAAGCATGCAGCCATCCAACTTCAAGCCAATTCATAGAAATAGATGCATATGCTTAAATCTAATGTGCGTTATTTTTTTTAATGCAATGCTACAAAAGTAAATTTGGTTAATTATGGCCCTCATTTCCATTTTAAAACACTGCACAGATGGTACCCTCGTGTACAATGCTGCATCTTTGTCCCATAATACTTTGTTCCCCAATCCCACTAAGTTTACAGAAGAGTAACAAGAATGAAATTAGTGAGCTTGTTACGCGTCGACATGCAAGTTATTGAGTTATTTATTAAGGATGTGCATGTAACTGAGATCTAATACTCAAAGCAAACATGATAATTTTAGGATACAGCATTGGTTGAGGTAAATAGCCTCATTATAGCTTCTGAAACAGATACACAGCAGTGGAAGCACAAGTGCATACCGTAATAGTACGTATGCTTAGTCTACATATTCTGCATTAGTCATATTAAAGCAAATACTGTAACAGATCTAGGGTACAGTGAAAAAAGGAAGCTTGTCTGTCTAGTTTTGACTTGGTGCCCGTCCTGTCAAGTTTCTTAAATATTGTCAGAAGTTAAGAGCCAGCTACAGTCAGAATCTTGTACCAAGCTTAACTTGATACAAAGATTCATTCAAAGAGCTCGAGAGGAGTGAAGCTACTTTGTTGGCTTGTGTGTGATGGAGAGTTATTTCCGAATGCAGTTGACAGTTACTCAAGATCCAGAAAATCCCAGTAAATGTTTCCAGGGATATTTAAGGATCTGTAGTTGTTCAAATTGCGTAGCCCGTTTGGAGTGGTCATTAGCTCCTGTAGTGATGAAAAAAGCAATAAAAAGGGAAGACTGTTTATAAAAAGTATTGTACAAAAGCACAGTTTAGCATTAGATTGGTGACATTTTCATGGAGAAGCGCGACAGGATTTGTATTATAAATATGTATCACTTAATTATTTGCTTGTTCGTCTTTTGTAAAGTAAATTTGCTTAATTTTAAACTTAAAACAAGGTCTTAACATAGAAACATAGGAGTAGGCTATTCGGCCCCTCGAGCCCGCTCCACCATTTAATGAGATCATGGCTGATCATCCAAACTCAGTACCCGGTCCCTGCCTTCTCCCCATATCCCTTGAGCCTTAAGAAAAATATCTAACTCCTTCTTGAATATATTTAATGAATTGGCCTCAACTGCCTTCTGTGGTAGAGAATTCCACAGGTTCACCACTCTCTGGGTGAAGAAATTCCTCATCACAGTCCTAAATTGCTCACCCCTTATCCTTAGACTGTAACCCCTGGTTCTGGAATCCCCTGCCATCGGGAACATCCTTCCTGCATCTAGTCTGTCCAGTCCTGTTAGAATTTTAAAAGTTTCAATGAGATCCCCTCTCATTCTTCTAAACTCCAGCGAGTATAAGCCTAATCGACCCAATTTCTCCTCATAAGTCATTCCTGCCATCCCAGGCATCAGTCTGGTGAATCTTCGCTGCACTCTCTCCATGGCAAGAGCATCCTTCCTCAGATAAGGCGACCAAAACTGCACACAATACTCAAGGTGTGGTCTCACCAAGGCCCTGTACAACTGCAGCAAGACATCCTTGCTTATGTACTCAAATCCTCTCGCTATGAAGGCCAACATACCATTAGCCTTCTTAAACGCCTGCTGCACCTGCATGCTTACCTTCAGCGACTGGTGCACAAGGACATCCAGGTCTCGTTGCACTTCCCCTTTTCCCAATCTATTGTAGTTCCGATAATAATCTGTCTTCCTGTTTTTGCCACCAAAGTGGATAACCTCACATTTATCCACATTATACTGCATTTGCCATGCATCTGCCCAATCACCCAACCTGTCCAAATCATCCTGGAGTTTCTTGGCATCCTCTTCACAGCACACACGCCCACCCAGCTTTGTCTCATCTGCAAACTTGGAGCTATTACATCTAGTTCCTTCGTCTAGATCATTTATATATATGGTGAATAGCTGGGGTCCTAGCACCGATCCCTGCGGTACCCCACTAGTCACTGCCTGCCACTCGGAAAAAGACCCGTTTATTCCAACTCTTTGCTTCCCGTCTGCCAACCAGTTCTCTATCCAAGACAGTACCTTACCCCCATTCCCATGTGTTTTAACTTTGCATGCTAATCTTTTATGCGGGACCTTATCGAAGCCTTCTGAAAGTCCAAATACACCACATCCACTGGTTCTCCCTTATCTATTCTACCAGTTACTTCCTCAAAAAATTCCAGTAGATTAGTCAAGCACGATTTACCTTTTGTAAATCCATGTTGACTTTGTCCGATTCTGTCACTGTTTTCCAAGTGCTCTGCTATTACATCTTTTATAATGGACTCTAGCATTTTCCTCACTACCGAGGTCAGGCTTACCGGTCTATAATTCCCCGTTTTCTCTCTACCACCCTTTTTAAATAGTGGGGTTACATTAGCTATCCTCCAATCCATGGGAACTATTCCAGAGTCTATCGAGTTCTGGAAGATGACCAGCAATGCATCTACTATTTCTAGGGCCACTTCCTTGAGTACCCTAGGATGTAGATTATCAGGCCCTGGGGATTTATCAGCCTTCAATCCCGTCAATTTCCCTAACACCATTTCCCTACAAATACTGATTTCATTCAGTTCCTCCCTCTCATTAGACCCTATGTTCCCCGATATCTCTGGGAGGTTATTTGTGTCCTCCTTTGTGAAGACAGAACCAAAGTATGTATTTAATTGGTTGGCCATTTCTTTGTTCCCCATTATAAATTTCCCTGATTCTGACTGCAAGGGACCTACGCTTGACTTCACCAATCTTTTCTCTTCACATATCTATAGAAGCTTTTACAGTCAGTTTTTATGTTCCCTGCAAGCTTACTCTCATACTCTATTTCCCCCCCTCTTAATTAATCCCTTTGTCCTCCTTTGCTGAATCCTGAACTGCTCCCAATCCTCAGGTTTACTGCTTTTTCTGGCCAGATTATATGTCCTCTGTTTGCAACTTATGCTATCCCTAATTTCCCTAGCTAGCCATGGTTGAGTCACCTTTTTTGTTTTATTTTTATGCCAAACAGGGATGAACAAATTCTGTAGTTCATCCATGCGATCTTTAAATGTTTGCCATTGCCTATCCACTGTCAACCCTTTGAGTAACATTCCCCAATCAATCCTAGCCAACTCGTGCCTTATACCATCATAGTTTCCTTTATTTAAATTCAGGACCCTAGTCTCCGAGTCAACTACTTCACTCTCCATTTTAATGAATAATTCCATCATATTATTATGATCGCTGCTCCCCAAGGGGCCTCGCACAACAAGGTTGCTAATTAATCCTCTCTCATTACATAATACCCAGTCTAAGATGGCCTGATCTCTAGTTGGTTCCTCGACATATTGGTCCAGGAAACCATCCCATATGCACTCCAGGAATTCCTCTTCCACAGTATTGTTACTAATTTGGTTAGCCCAATCTATATGTAGATTAAAGTCACCCATAACTGCTGTGACCTTATTGCACACGTCTCTAATTTCCCATTTAATGCCATCCCCAACCTCAGCATTACTGTTTGGCGGTCTATATACCACTCCCACTAACATTTTCTGCCCCTTGGTATTTCTCAGCTCTGCCCATACAGATTCCACATCATCAGAGCTAATATCCTTCCTTACTATTGTGTTAATCTCCTCTTTAACCAGCAATGCTACCCCACCTCCTTTTCCTTTTATCCTGTCCTTCCTGAATATTGAAGTGGCGATATTGCTCATTAAAGGCAGCTTATGTAGCTAAACGATAGATATGTGTGTGCAATAGAAGGCTAAGCAATAAGCTAAACAAAGGTAGAAAAGACCCAAAAACATTAATAAACTTCAAGTTTTATTAAAAGCTTCTGAATATAAAATATTGCTTTCCTGATCTAATGTAGAACATATGACATACACCAAGATGTGGTTACTATCAAAGCATAGACCTACCTAAAAAAGAACAAATTTAGTTGCCTCAGCACCTTAAACAAGTGAGATTTTAAAATCCAGGCAATGGACAAGAACTGTTCTTAAAAGGGATACAATTCTGAAGTGTTTGGAAAACTTATTCTGTGAGCTAATCAACTGATATGATGCAATTGAGACTAAAATAGGTGACTGCATTCCAAAAATGGTACACTATTATGATGCCTTGTTTACATCGACTCAAATGATGAATAAAGCAGTCAAGGACTGCAACAACTTTGACAACTCGAGCTAAAATAAGGACAAAATGTCTTGGTGACCGAGGCCAAAATGAAACTAAAATTCAAGATATAGAAACATAATTTTCTAAGATAAATTTAAAAGCAGTCAGTGGTCCACAACTTTAAGAGCAGCTGTTGGAAATTTAAACCAACAAATCAAATCTTAGTCATCATATGAGCATAAGCTTTTCACTTTACTATTTTTCTGGACTTTAGTTGTGTAAGAGGCAAAACAATTTGAATGAAAATGAAGACATAAGCAAAAATATGGAAGCCAGAAACTACACACTTGACTAAAACTAAATTACAACAAAAGTTTGGAAGCAAACGACTAAACTAAAATTAGGACAAAATTTCTTCTGAAGACTAAAACTCGAGCCCCAGAGTTGAAACAAAAATTAAAATTATATCTAGGACTAAAATAATACTACTGCAACGGTGCTTACATTATTCTCGAGGCAAACATGGCACAAAATAGCTCGGCGTTGTAAACAATGCTATATTTTACTATGTACACCCCAGATATTTTACCATCATGAACTAGAAAGGTAGTTCAAGAACAAACTTCGAAATAGTACTAGTCAGTTGCTATTTACTTGTCAACATGAACTTGTGTCTTATATAGCAAGTTTCCTCACCGGGTTGCATTCCTCAATTCGATAGAGCTGTTCTGAAGTACATCGTTCAAGCACTGGCTCAATAATCTCAAATGGCACACCACCTACTTCATGAATAGCTTGGGGGATGGGGGAGAGGAAGAATAAAAAAATCAACATTTTGTCCACATATAAGCACTTGACTGTATAAAGATTACCTGTAACTGCTTCAGTTACAAAAATAAAGTCTGGACACATTTTAACCATTCCTTCTGCTTTAGCAAAGTTACAGTTTATTGTTTTGGAATATGTAAAAACAAAAGAGCATTTAGTTCCATAAAGGGCAACAGTCCACAAAACAGAAGTTTTAAATATTTTCCATAAACATGCAATTAACATAATTCTGAGGTACACTAGGTTGTATGCTTTTCTACTCGAGATTCAGCTCCACCAGACTGTAGGAAGGTGGGTCCTTAAGGATGTTCCAGCAGTCAATTACAGAGCAGCACTGTCCAAATGCTAGAAATAAGTGATCATCTCTGTTTTCTCCATTGATATGTGCACACACAATACAGGGAAGAAAAGGTACAAAATGTTTTAAAAAAAAACTATTTATGCTAACGTGTTATATTATTTGTACCTTTTCTATTTTTATTTCTCCTCTGGCATCTATTTAAAAAAGAACAATGAAAAATGGTGTTCCTAATTCCTTACAGTCAATGTTGTTCTGAAGGACTCGAATGCACTGTTCATACAGAGACATCATCTTCAAAAGGCTGGTTGTTTTAGAGCCAGAGTACACCTGCATTTTACAGTTTAATCTCCGACCAGTAAACTCCACTGTACTATCAGAAATGTTGGGTGTTGCTGTTGGTACAAAGAGAAAAATTATTTTCAATTTCAGATACAAGAAAATTACCTTCAATTAACTAAACTTAAGGAATTAGGAACAGGAATGGGCCATTCAGCCCCTCGAGCCTGTTCCGCCATTCAATTAGATCGTAACTGACCTGTACCTCAACTCCATTTACAGGAAACTCTTGTTTTATCCGGCACCGACAGGACCGGCGTGCTGCCGGTTGATCAAAAAGTCCGGATTACAGAGAGGTATACTTACTTAGGTACAAGAGCCCCGTACACGGCCACAGATCCAGACGTCCCTGTTGCATGGCAACAGGTGCAGGAACCCCGGTTACATGGCCACAGATCCAGGAACCCTGGTTACACAGCCACTAATATGAAGTAAAACTTACCTGAACCTACTCCTGAATTTTGCCGGTTGAGAGAGATTTCCGGTTATTTAGGTGCCGGTAAAAAGAGTTTCCTGTACCTACCCCTGTTCCATAGCTATTGATACCCTTGCCTAACAAAAGTCTATTGATCTTAGTCTTGAAGATTTCACTTGACCTAATTTTTGGGGGAGTAAGTTCCAGATTTCCACTACCCTTTCGGTGACTCGGAGCAGCTCATACTTGTTCAAGTGCTCGGTCATTCTTTCCCGGATGATAGATTCCAGTGACCGACGACGGGTCTGTAGTTTTCTGGATTCTTCCTCCCTCCGTTCTTGAATAATGCAGACATAATTCCCAAATCTAGGGAACTTTGGCAAATTATGACATAACACATCTGCAATTTCCGCACCCGTTTCCTTTTAATACCCTACGGTGGAAACCATCAGGATCTGGAGATTTGTCCATCTTAAGTCCCATTATTTTCTTACATATTAAAATTTAATAAGTTCTTCCCCTGGACTTATTAATCGGTTTTCTTGTACTGCTAGTATTTTGTCCTTTTCCACCACTGTTGAAACAGACAGAAAGTATTCACTTAACAAGTCTGCCATTTCCTTATTATCCATTATAGTATCACCTGCATCTGTCTTTAATGGGCCATTAATGCCCCTTATCACTCACTCAATATATTTATAAATGTTAGTTTTGATATCCCTTGCAAGATTTTTTTTATACTCCTTTCTTTCTTTGTATCCTTTTGTTGCTTTCCAGTCCTACAACCCTTCGCGATCTCGTCGCTCCTCCAATTCTGGCCTCTTGTGCATCCCTGATTTTCATCGCTGCACCACTGGGGGCCGTGCCTTCAGCTGTCGAGGCCCTAAGCTCTGGAATTCTCTCCCTAAACCTCTCCCGCCTCTCTACCTCTCCTCCTTTAAGACGCTCCTGAAAACCTACCTCTTTGACCCCTGTCCTAATATCTCCTTTTGTGGCTCGGTATCAAATTTTGCTCGATAAAGCTCCTGTGAAGAGCCTTGGGACATGTTGCTATGTTAAAGGTGCTATATAAAAATGCAAGTTGTTGTTCTTATAGCTCTCCCGTACTTGAATTTAAAACCTTGGTCTTGATTCTCACCTTTCCCCCTCAAAAGCAATCCTTTATGGGCACGATTCGCAAGATTTTCCCTTCTTCCAGTCTATTTGAAAATTAAAATCCCCCATTCATATTGATACACACCACCACCCACTACATCACTACTGCCAGGAGGTCTGTAGACAACTCCCAGAGTCTTGCATCCTTTACTGTTCCTTGGTTCTTACCCATACGGTTTCCATTGCCTGCCCACCCTTACTGAATTCCTTTCTTTGCACTGCTGTAACTGTGTCTTATCAATATTGTTGCTCCTTCTCCTCTCTCAATTTCCCAGTCCCTTCTAAAGATTCTAGAGCCTGGAATATTTAGCTCCCATTCACAGCCAGGTTTCTGTAGTTGCTACTACATAATACCCTTTAAGCTGAATTTGTGCTGCTAACTCATTTGCCATATTCCTTATGCTATGTGTATACATGCACAGTCCTCTGGCGATCTTCCCTCCATGGCTGCCAATCTCATAGCTCCCCAACCACGCACAGCCAGTTTCTACCTCCTTCCCAAGATCCACAAACAGGACTGCCCTGCTTCAGCCTGTTCTTGTCCCACGGAACTTATCTCGACTCTTTTTTCTCCTTGTCCAGTCTCTTCCCACCTACAACCGCAACTCTTCCGACGCCCTCCGCCAGTTTAACAGTTTCCAGTTCCCTGGCCCCAACCGTTTCCTTTTCACGATGGAGATCCAATCCTTCTACACCTCCATCCCCCAGCAGGATGGCCTGAGGGCACTCCACTTCTTCCTTGAACAACTAGTACCCATCCACCACTACCCTCCTGAACTTGTTCCCCCATTGAACAACTTCTCCTTTGACTCCACTCACTTCCTCCAAATTAGAGGTATTGCTATGGGAACCCGCATGGGTCCTAGCTATGCCTGCCTTTCCGTGGGATATGTGGAACATTCTTTGTTCCAGTCCTACTCAGGTCCCCTCCCTTACCTCTTTGATGACTGTATCAGTGCCGTTTCCTACTCTCGCCCTGAACTAGAAAATTTCATTCACTTTGCTTCCAATTTCCACCCTTCCCTCACCTTCACATGGTCCATCTCAGACTCTTCGCATCCTCGACTTCTCGGTCTCCATTTCTGGAGATAGGCTACTGACAAACATTCACTATAAGCCCACTGACTCTCACAGCTACCTGGACTACATTTCCTCCCACCCTGCTTCCTGCAAGGACTCTAAATAGGACTCTATTCCATTCTCCCAGTTTCTCTGTCTCCACCGCATCTGCTCCGACGATGCCACCTTCCATACTAGTGCTTCAAATATGTCTTCCTTTTTCCTCAATCGAGGATTCCCCTCTACAGTGGTTGACACGGCACTTGACCATGTCCATTCTATTTCCTGCACTTCTGCTCTCACCCATTCCCCTGCCTCCCAGAAACATAATAGGGTTCCCCTTGTCCTCGCCTTTCACCCACCAGCCTCCACATGCAACGGATCATTCTCTGCCATTTCCACCATCTCCAGCATGATCCCACCATCAAACACATCTCTTCCCCTCCCCTCCCAGCATTCCGAAGGGACCGGTCCCTCCGCAACACCCTGGTCCACTCCTATCACACCCAACACCCCCGTCCCCTTCCCACGGCACCTTCCCGTGCAAGCGCAGGAGATGCAACACCTGCCCTTTTACCTCCTCCCTTCCCACTCCAGGGCCCCAAACACTCCTTCCAGGTGAAACAGCGATTTACTTGTACTTGTAATTTAGTGTACTGTATTCGCTGCTCATGATGCGGTCTCCTCTACATTGGGAAGACCAAATCCTCCGTTTGGTCCGTAAGCGTGACCGAGCTTCCAGTCGCCTGTCACTTTAATTCTCCGCTCCACTCCCACTCTGACCTCTTCCGTCCTCGGCCTCTTACACTGTTCCAACGAAGCTCAACGTAAGCTCGAGGAACAGCACCTCATCTTTCAATTAGGCACTTTACAGCCTTCTGGACTCAGCATAAAGTTCAACAATTTCAGACCATAAACTCAGTCCTTATTTCTTTTTCTCATATGGCAGCTGTTAATCATTCTGCCATTGCTGTTTACACCTCATCTAGAGTCATCCTTTGTTTAACTTGTCCCATTATCATCTCCTTTTGCCTTGCACCATCATCCCTTTTGTCTTTTAATCTCTCCTGCTTTCAACCCTGTCACAGTCCTTCCCTTTTGTTCTTTCCTCCCCTCCCCCCTTTCCCTGCCCCTACACTTGCTTAAAAATCTGTTACATCTCCAACTTTTTCCAGTTCTGACGAAGGGTCATCGACCTGAAACGTTAACTGTTTCTCTCTACAGATGCTGCCTGACCTGCTGAGTATTTCCAGCATTTTCTGTTTTTATTTCAGATTTCCAGCATCCGCAGTATTTTGCTTTTGCACGCACAGGCCTTATTTGAGTATCTGTCTCCACACTGCCCCTATGCCCTCATCACAGAATCTTACAGCACAGATGGAGGCAATTTGGCCAGTCATAGCTCTTTGTAAGAGCTGTCCAATTTAGTTCCACAACCCAGCTTTTTCCCCCACTACCCTGCAAATTAGTCCTCTTCAAGTACACGTTCAATTGCCTTTTATAAGTTCCTATGGAATCTGATTCCACCACCCTTTCAGGTAGTGCATTCCAGATCTCAACAACCCGCTGAAGAAATTTCTCTCATTTTCCCTCTAGTTATTTTGCCAATTATTTTTGGCCAGCACATGGCGAACCACTGTTGCCAGCATTCTCGCAAAGAAGAGAACAGCTGTCAGTGTGCCGAGGAACCTTGATGTGTGGATCCAGAGTGGTGATTCCACCCAAACTCCAGGATAAAGTGTGAAAGGAGCTTCACGAGGGGCATCTCATAGAGTCATACAGCACAGAAAGAGGCCCTTCGGCCCATCGTGTCTGCGCCGCCCATCCATCCCTGTCCAGTCTAATCCCATTTTCCAGCATTTGGTCCATAGCCTTTTATGCAATGGCATTTCAAGTGCTCATCCAAATGCTTCTTGAATGTTGTGAGGGTTCCTGCCTCTACCACCCTTTTAGGCATGGAGTTCCACATTCCAACCACCCTCTGGGTGAAAAAGTTCCTCCTCAAATCCCCTCTAAATCTCCTGCCCCTTACCCTGAATCTATGCCCCCTTGTTATTGACCCCCCTACTAAGGGGAAAAGTTCCTCTGTCTACCCTATCTATGCCCCTCATCATTTTGTACACCTCAATCAGGTCCCCCCTCAGCCTTCTTTGCTCCAAGGAAAACAACCCCAGCCTGTTTAGTCTTTCTTCATAGCTGAGGCGCTCCATCCCAGGTAACATCCTGGTGAATCTTCTTTGCACCCTCTCCAAAGCAATCACATCCTTCCTATAGTGAGGCGACCAGAACTGCACACAGTACTCCAGCTGTGGCCTCACCAGCGTTTTGTACAGCTCCATCATAACCTCCCTGCTCTTATATTCTATGCCTCGGCTAATGAAGGCAAGTATCCCATATGCCTTTTTAGCCACCTTATCTACCTGTTCCGCTGCCTTCAGGGATCTATGTACATGTACACCAAGGTCCCTCTGACCCTCTGTACTTCCTAGGGTCCTACCACTCATTGTGTATTCCCTTGCCTTATTTGTCCGTCCAAAATGCATCACCTCGCACTTTTCCGGGTTAAATTCCATTTGCCACTTTTCCGCCCATCTGACCAACCCGTTTATATCGTCCTGTAGCCGGAGGCTTTCCTCCTCGCAATTTACCACCCCACCAATTTTCGTGTCATCTGCGAACTTACTGATCATACCTTTTACATTCTCATCCAAATCATCTATGTAGATCACAAACAACAAGGGACCCAGCACCGATCCCTGAGGCACCCCACTGGACACAGGCCTCCAGTCACAAAAGCAACCTTCGACCATCACCCTCTGCCTCCTGCCACTCAGCCAGTTTAGGATCCAATGCGCCAAGGCACCCTGGATCCCATGGGCTCTTACCTTCTTGACCAGTCTCCTATGCGGGACTTTGTCAAAAGCTTTACTGAAGTCCATGTAAACCACATCCACAGCATTTCCCTCATCCACCCCACTAGTCACCCCCTCGAAAAATTCAATCAGATTTGTCAGACATGATTTACCCTTGACAAAGCCATGCTGACTATCCCCGATTAATCCTTGCCTCTCCAAGTGGAGACTAATTTTGTCCCTCAGAATTTTTTCCAATAATTTCCCTACCACAGATGTTAGGCTCACTGGCCTGTAATTCCCTGGTTTATCCCTGCTACCCTTCTTGTATAATGGTACTACATTAGCTGTTCTCCAGTCCTCTGGTACATCCCCTGTGGCCAGAGAGGTTCTGAAAATTTGTGTCAGAGCCCCTGCAATCTCATCCTTTGCCTCCCACAGCAGCCTGGGATACATCTCGTCCGGGCCTGGGGATTTATCCACTTTTTGGCCCGCTAAAACTGCTAGCACCTCCTCCCTCTCGATGCTAATATGTTCAAGTATGTCACAGTCCCCTTGCCCGATTTCTATGTCTGCATCGTCTTTCTCCATAGTGAACACAGATGCAAAAAATTCATTTAAAACCCCGCCTACTTCATCTGGCTCTACACACAGATTGCCACTTTGGTCCCTAATGGGCCCTACCCTTTCCCTGGTTATCCTCTTGCCCTTAATATACTTATAAAACATCTTAGGATTTTCCTTTATTTTGCTCGCCAGTGTTATTTCATGGCCCCTCCTCGCCCTCCTAATTTCTTTTTTAAGTATGCCCCTGCACTTTTTATACTCCTCTAGGGCTTCTTCTGTCTTTTGTAACTGCCAAAAGCCCCCCTTTTATTTCTAATGCATTTTTGTATATCCCTTGTCATCCAAGGTTCCCTTTGCTTGTTGGTCCCACCCTTGACCTTTACAGGAACATGCTGGCATTGTACTCTCTCTATTTCCCTTCTGAAAGTCTCCCACTGTTTTGATGTGGATTTTCCTATAAGTAGCTGCTCCCAGTCCACTTTGGCCAGATCCTGCCTTATCATATTAAAATCAGCATTCCCCCAATTTAGAACCCTTATTTCCAGGCCGTCTTTGTCTTTTTCCATGGGTGGAGTGAAAATTAAGAACCTAGCTAGGGCATTTGTATGGTGGCCAGGTATCGATGGAGACATCGAAGACATGACCAAGAGCTGCCTAGGATGCCAGAAGGTCCAAAATGCTCCGCCACAGGCCCCTCTACATCCATGGGAGTGGCCCTCATCTCCCTGGCAAAGGGTGCACATCGACTTTGCTGGTCCATTTATGGACTCAATGTTCTTAATCGTAGTTGATGCACACTCCAAGTGGCCGGAGGTAATAAAGATGTCCTCCACCACCACGGAAAAAACCATCACAGTATTAAGGACCATATTTGCCAGGAATGGCTGCCGGAGCAGATATGTTCTGATAATGGACCGCAATTTGTGTCCCGAAGAATTCAGAAAGTTCTTAAAAAACAATGGGGTAAAGCACTACACGTCCGCCCCATCCCATCCTCGTCGCCACTGTAGTGTCCGTGTGTAGATAAAGACACTGAAGACAGGAGTTGGTTCATAGGTATTTACTAAGCAAGTCTGGGGGGGGGGGGGGGGGGGGGGGTGGGGGGGGGGGGGGGGGGGGGGGGGGGTGGGGGGGGGGGGGGGGGGGGGTGTGGGGGGGGTTCTAAAGGATATACACAATACACAGGCTTATATAGCCCAAGTGGCAATTATCGGCATTACGCACACCTGGGGCTCTTAAAAGGCACATACACCACAATTTTAAAGCTATGACCTCTGTTTAATGACACACTTGCTGGAGAAAAGAGTTTCTCCTTACCTGCTCTAACAAAACCCCTCAATTTTGAATACATCCATTAGGTCTCCCCTTTTAACCTTTGCTGCTCTAAGGATCTCTCCACATAACTAAACTCCCTCATCCCTGGTAAAACCCCTTTGTAATCCCAAAGGCCTTGACATCCTTCCTAAAGTGTGGTGCCCAGAATTGTCCAGCTGAGCCCTAAACAGAGATTTGTAAGGGTTGAGCATGGCTTCCTTGTTTTTGTATACAATGCCCCCATTTACAAAGCCAAGTATCCCATACACTTTCTTAACCACCTTCTCAACTTGCCCTGCCACCTTCAAAGATTTGTAAATATGCACCACCAGGACCCTCTCTTCTTGCAGCCCCCTCAAAATCATACCATTTAGATTATACTGCCTCTCAATGTTGTTTCTCCGCATCACTTCACACTTATCCGCATTCAATTGCATCTGCCATGTGTCTGCCCATTTCACCAGTCTGTATGTCCTCCTGAAGCCTGCTACTATCCTACTCACTATTTACTACATTACAAGTTTTAAATCATCAGCAAACTTTGAAATTATACTCCCTACATCCAAGTCCAGGTCATGTATATACAAGAAAAGCAATGGTCCTAATACCGATCACTGCATACTTCTGTCCAGTCCGAAAAACATCCATTCACCACTACTCTCTGCCTCCTAACCCGTAGCCAATTTCTTACCAAAGTTATCACCGTCCCTTTAATACCATGTGCTTCTATTTTCCGAAAAAGTCTTATGAGGAACTTTGACAAATGCCTTTTGAAAGTCCGTATATAAAACATCTACTAATCATTTGCCTTTAACAAATTCATGCTGGCTGTCCCTTACTAACCAATGCTTCTCCAAGTGAGAATTAATCTTGTCCTTGAAAATGGTCTCTAGTAGTTTTCCCACCACTGATATTAGACTGATTGGCCTGTAGTTACCAAGTTTATCTCTCTCCCCCTTTTTAAAAAAATAAAAACAGGGGTGTAACATTTGCAATCCTCCAGTCCTCTGACACTACTCCAATATCCAAGGAGGATTGAGATTTTGTGGTCAGAGCTTTCTCAGCAACCTAGGATATATCCCATTTGGACCAGGTGACTTGTCTACTTTGAGTGATGCCAACATATTTAGCACCTCCTTTCTATCTATTTTTATCCTATCCAATATCTCTACATCCCCACTCCTCTACTGCGACAATATTTCATCCTCTTTAGCAAAGACAGCAGCAAAGTACTCATTCAGTACCTCAGTCATGCCTTTACCTCCACAAGATTTCATTTTTTGTCCCAATCGGCCTCCACCATTCCATTAATTATCCTTTACTTTTTATGTTTATAAAAGATTTTTGGGTCCATTTTAGGTTACCTGCTAATCTTCTCATACCCTCTCTTTGCCTTTCTTATATCCTTTTTCAAATTTCCCCTGCTCACACTGTATTCTGCCTGTTTTTTGATTGAATTCTGTACCTGATGTGTCCCTTTCTGTTCTATTTTAACCTCTATTTCGTCATCAAGGGAGCCTTAGCTATGGATGCCCCAACTATCCTCCATATCAGAATATGCTTGGTTTGTACCCAAACTATCTCCACCTTGAAGGCCGGACATTGTTCATTTACTGTTTCTTGTCCAATCTGGTTTCCAGTCCATCTGTGCTAGATCTCTTCTAAAAATCAGTGAAGTTGGCACCCTTGAAGTGAAGTGGAGTATTTTCATCGTTGAATTTGCATTGTCCCTTTCCATAACTACTTTAGGCCTAATTATATTATGATCACTATTACACAGATGTTCTCCCATTGAAACACAATCCACTTGCCCTACATCATTCCCCAGAACTAGATCCAGCACTGCTTCATTCCTTGTTGGGCTAGAAACATTGGCCCAGAAATTCAGGTCGGGGGCTTCCCGCGGGTGCAAGCCCCCGACCTACACTTACCTAGCACGCCGGCGTTGAGCTCTGGGCCTGCGTAGAATTCCTCTTCCGGGGCCTAGCCCAGAGGCCGGCGCGCTGTGCTGGCATGTCCCAGGGGCGTAGTTAGTGCGATGTGTCCCCTGGGATCACGTGAGCCATGGGCAGCCAATCGGAGGAGGGAAAAGCCCATTCACAAGATTGACAGAAAGACCTGTCAAAACGTATGAATGCTGAGGGCCCAAACAGTAGTTACCCTTCAAATAAATTTAAAAAAAAAATATCACACTTTTAAATAAACTATAAATTACATTAAATAACTATTTTAAAACAATAATTTAAATTTTTGAAAAAAATAATTTTATTAAAAAAAACAGGGCTAAAAATAAACTTACCTTGCTTTAAAGTATTTAAAAATAATAAACCTGTGGAAAAAATGTTTTAATTTTAATTAATTGACCACTTACCTTTTAAAATGCAGTCCTTACGCCTGGTTTTTACATTTCTAAAATCTAAAGACTTACCCTCACAGAAAAACCTGTAAAAAAAAAACGTAAGTTCAAAGCGCACGCGCAGACTCCCGCGCGCATGCGTTCGACCTCTGAACCCCTTCGTTCAGAGGATCGGAAGTGCCGGTTTCCCACGCATGCGTAGTGCATGCAAGAAACCGGCACTTCCATCGGGTCCATGCGCGAGTACCCAGTGCGTACTCGCGCGTTGGGACCCGAATTTCTGGGCCATTAACAAAGTTCTCCTGTACACATTTTAGGAATTAATCACCCTCCTTGCCCTTGACTCTGTTTTCCCCCTAGTATATATTAGGGTAATTGAAATCCCATACTATTACTGCTCTATTATTTTTACATTGTTCAGAAATTTGCCGACAGATTTGCTCCTCACAGAATCTCCTCCTCACTATTTGAGGGTCTTTAGTAAACACTCAGCAAAGGAACAGCTCCTTTTCTGTTCCTTAATTCTAACCAAATAGATTCAGTCTTTGAAACCTCTAGTACACCGTCCCTCTGTAGAACTGTAATGTTATCCTTGATCAATACTGCCACCACCTTTTCTTTTTCCCTTCCTTATCCCTGAATACGTTGTAGCTAGGAATGTTTAGTTCCCATTCCTGCCCATGTTTAAGCCAGGTCTCCATTATAGCCAATATATCACAAACCCATGTGGCAATGTGCACCTGCAGCTCGTCAACCTTATTTGTAACACTCCTCACATTGACACACATGCATTCCAACACTATGCTAGTCGGCTTTGCTTTTTTTCTCCATTTACTTCCTGCTCTAATGCACTATTCTTTGTTCTGTTGCTGTTTGTTGCTCCTAGTTTTTTATGCACCTTGTCTCTCCTCTCTGCTCCTGCATCCTGGTGCACTTCCCTCCCCGCCCCCCGCCAAATTAGTTTAAACCTTCCCCCACAGCACTAGTGATGGTGTATTTCTACACTTTTTGAATGTCACAGTTTTGGTTGCTGATGCTCTGTATATTGTTATACAGGCAATTTAATAGTTCTTTTAAAGCACCTCAAAGCTCTGGAGAGCTACCACAACGCTGCCTCCGCAAGATCCTAGCAAATCCATTGGCAGGATAGGCGCACCGTCAGTGCTCCTGCTCAGGCCAACATCCCCAGCATCGAAGCTTTGACCACGCTCAAACAGCTCCGATGGATGGGTCACATTGTCCGCATGCCCGATAACGAGACTCCCAAAACAAGCGCTCTACTCGGAGTTCCGGCGCGGCAAGAGAGCCCCAGGTGGCAGAGGAAACGCTTCAAGGACACCCTCAAAGCCTCCTTTAAAAAGTGTAACATCCCCACGACACCCGGGAATCCCTGGCCCAAGACCGCACAAAGTGGAGGAGAAGCATCCGGGAAGGCGCCAAACAACCTCGAGTCTCTTCGCCGGGAGCAAGTGGAAGCCTAGCGCAGGCAGCGCAAGGAACGCACGTCAACCCAAGCACTCCACCCACCCACCCCTTCAACCACCGTCTGCCCCACCTGTGACAGAGACTGTAGGTCCCGCATTGGACTAATCAGTCACCTGCAAACTCATTTTTAATGTGGAAGCAAGTCATCCTCGGTTCCAAGGGACTGGCCAAGAAGTTCTTTTAAAAATCATTCCTGCTTTATTTTTAACAAGTATTTTATTATTACTTCCTAGAACCTATTCTGTACCCCAAGTACTTCGATTACCTTGATCTCTCTTTGTATTCTGACCTTTGCTCTTATCCCCTCTTTCTCGAGGCTATTATTTCCACTTGGAACCTCCATCTTCCCTTTTATTGGTTTAAAGTCTTTTCTATGGTCCTATTTATCCTTTCTTCTTGGACCTTGGTCCCAGCCTAGTTCAGGTGCAGCCCATCCCAGCGGTATGGCTTCTTCCTGTCCCAGTACTGATGGCAGTGTCCAATGATACGAAACCCCTCCTTTCCACAGTTTTCAGCCACTGATTACTTTCTTGATCTACTTATCCCTGTGCCAATTAGCATGTGGGACAATTCCCATGCTCAACCAATTCCCATTTTAAAAGACCTCACTCTGTTCCCAGCTCACTCCATTACCTGCTAACGGACAACTGGTAATTCACTCTATAAATGCCTTTCAGACGCAAACCAGTTTCAACTGGAGTCAGCCCCCAGAGACAGTACCTAATTAGCACTGGCCAGTGACCTACTTGCAGATGACCTATATAATTGAAACACTGCAGGTTTTGAGAAGTTTTACTTTTCACCTAGTTATGGCACGTAACTTTAATATTAATAGTTACATCATCCTTACTTACAGCCAGAGGTGGCCAGTCGGTTGACACTATATTTTTCAGCATTTATGTTCAAACTATTTATGTCTGGCTTCCTCAATTTCTTTCTCAGAACCAATTCTTAACTGCAATGACCATCATCTTCAAGACTTCGGTACATTAGCCTGACAAAAGTATCCAGCAGGGTCATTTAAAATGCATATTAAATAATAATCAAAAGGAAGTGAGTGTGAGTTTTTGATCTCAAATCAAGTTGCTATGGGAAGGCTCAGAGTGGAGGCCAAATGCCTCACTGTGGGGAGAGGTAAAAGTACAATGCTTAGTCCAGCAACACTTGGTTGCTCTGGCACATTGATACCAAGCTATGGGTACTGGTGGAAGACATTCTCTAGCCTAGTCATTTAAGCTAGAAAACAGATACCGGAGGGATTCCCATGAATGGAAAACAAAAGTTACAGCAAAGGGAAAAATACCGACTAAAATGTACATGATTCACTTACGTTTCTTGATCGGTGATGTAGGTGGACTATCAGAAGGCATATCAGTAACATCTGGTAGAAATTTAGGCAATGGGATAGCTAACAAATTATTAATATCAATTTTCACCTGTAGAACACAAAAGAAACGGAGTAAAATTGGATTTCTCTTATCAACACAATAATAAAACTTCTGATATGGACAAGTTATTCGAATGGAGAGAGTGCACTGAACATTGTTTCCCCAACCCACCATTATATAAAAACTGGCATGTAGCACTTCAGTGAATGGAGAGGGGCAGCTGCACATTTAACTCAGTTACACTGTTGTGCTGCGACAAGCAACTTAATGGAAAGCTGGTGAACATTTTGCTATCCAGCATCCAAATTACCTGAGCCTGAAGTGCATATGGAATCCTAGAAACTACAGCACGCAGGGCGGCCAATCAGCCCATTGTGTCTGGTGCTAGCTCGGTTACAAACGCCAATCCTATTTCCCTACCCTGTCCTTTTATATTTTTCCATTTCAAATACTTATCCAATTCCCTTTTAAATTATGTTATAGTCTATGCCTCAATTGTAAAGTATTCCACCGTCTAAAAAATCCCAGTATGGAAAATGTACAACAGGTTTCCTTTTACTCCCCCCCCCCCCCCCCCAAAAAAAAGGACCATCTCACATTTCTCTACATTGATTATATCTGCCATTTATTTTCCCACTCTACTAACCTTTCTACATCCTCCTCACCACTTATAATGCCCTCTAATTTTGTATCATTAAGCTTTAATATCAGTCTCGCCGTGCCTGTGTCCGGATCATTTATACAAATGGCAAAAGAAAAGTAGTCTTAGCACAGATCCCTGGGACACTGCTGCCCACATCCAGTTATCCCATTTCTCCCGACTCTGCTGATTGTCTCCGAAACATTTCTCTATTCACATAGCTGCATTCCCTTTAATAACACGCCATAATTTTCAACACGTCCCTTATGTAGCACCTTATAAAATGACTTCTGTAAATCCATATATACATCTAAATGCATTCCCTTTAACTATACATTGATTTCCTCAAAAAGTTCAATTAAAGTAGTTAAACACTTTACAGATCCATGCTGACTGTCCCCAATTAACTCCTGCCTTTGTAAGTGCTCACTGATTTCACCTTCAAAAAGGGAAGTATAGATGAGGGAAGTTATTAGACCACCGAGCTTACCCTCCCTTAGCTTACAGTCCCACCATCACAGCAGTTTGTGTCTCCACTACCTTTCAGAAAACATTCCAGGTCTTAAGCACTCTTTCTGTAATGCTTCTCTACACCAAGCTGAAATTCCCTTTTATCAGCTTGCAACTAGGTCTCCTTTCCCTGCAGTTGTTCAACTTAAAATAGTACTCCACATCAACCATTTCTATAATTTATATACCTCTTATTAGATTATGGAGTGATCGTAATTGTCTGACTTCAAGTTGAAGAGTTGAGTTTTTCTAAGCTTTCCTCTGACATTCAGAATCAACCTCCTGGCTCTTTGCACTACATCTCGGGCTTGGTATGACGGAGCACTATACAGCTTCAGCACAGCAGCTTCTGACTTACACGCTATTGATCATGCAATATAGCTTGGCATTGGCCCGTACTTTGCAGTCAGCGGCGAAGCAGAGGCATTCGCCGCTGGACCCGAAGTAAGCTTCCCACAAAGATCTCTGTGGCAAGAAGTTCGGCTTTTCCGACGTACAGTTGAAATCAACTTCGTATAATGCGAACTGCTGTGATGTCAACAAGTTGCCGAAGCAGCCAATCACATTGCAGAATTCTCAGACAAGAAATAGAAAGCAATCACTTTTGAAAAAATTGAGAACGAAATAAAGACTGGGACAGACACATTGGGCTCGAATTTCATCAGGCCGTTGAGGCGGGATTGGAGGCATGAGGGGGTTAAAATTGCGAAATCGGGGGGGCACGAACGCCCCCATGCCCGTTTCCCAGGAGGTGGGTACCCGACCTGTGCTGGGAGCCGCCTCACCGAGGTGGGAAGGGGATTAGTGCCAATTAACAGGCAGTTTTTAGCCTAATCCCTATTTTTATCCCGGAAGTGTGGGCTGCCCGATGGCTCCAAACCACACCAAGTTAGCGAGGCGGACCGTCGGGCTGAAGGGCTTGGAGGGTTCGAGATGTCCGGTGTTCAGGTGAGTGATGGGTGCATGAGTGCAGAGGTAAGTGTGTTTGATGTGTGTAAAGTGTTTAAATAAGTTTTAGTTACCTTTACTTACTAATGCAGGCTTCCTTCCTTCAGATCTCAGTAGTCCCTCATCTCACCGGCACAGAAAGCAGAATGGCCGTGAGCTGTCAAAAGTTGCAGCCTCTGCTTTCTGTTCTGGAGAGATCTCTAAATCAGCCTGAGAGGAAGGAATTAACTTAAAGTACAGATTGTCAGTATTTGACAGCATCAAAGAGCTGTCAAATGCTAATAATTCATCTGTCAAAAGCTCTTGACAGATGAAATGTCTGTCTGTGACATCACCTGTTGCCGGGTGGCCCTTAATTGGCCTGCTGAGCCCACTGGGCGGGCTCAACAAGGTCAATCAAGGGAAAATCAAGTGGGTTGGCCACAACTCTATGGAGGCGGGACTACAACCCCAAAAGTGGGAGTCCCGCCTCCATTGATAAAATCCAGCCCATTGGGTTAAGGTAGAAGCTGAAATAGCATGAACAAACTAAAAAAATTTTAATTAATTTAAAAATCTAAATTTTTAACTTAATGGAGAAATTTGACATTCTACCAATATAAAATTAGTTTTTCAGGGTCAGAACGGTTGTTTATCAGTAGTTATTACTCAGATTGCCGTTAAAAACCCAGTTACACCTCATTTGAATGGGTCTAACTTTTTATGGGCTTTCGAACAGCGATATTTGTTTGGAAAAGGGGAAGTTTTCATCAGATCAGTGATTTCACGGATTGCTGGCTTGGGGGTGGGGGGGGGGGGGGGGGGGGACAGAACAGCCTGTGGAGGACCAGTGAATGACAGACTGCAGCTCCAGGATTTCTTTCCACGTTGGGCTGCGCATGCGCTAAATCCTGATGTTGCGGTCTGTTTCAAAGGTGAAATGATGGCGAACGCTGCCAATTTGCCGTCATCAGGACTGCAAGATCCGGACCATTGTGTTTGATTTGTTGAATGCCGCTCGGCAATAACTATAAATGGTATTACCCTAGCTACTTCAATACCATTCGTCAAATATTTCCCCTTTTTTTTTTCCTCTTGCAATGTGCAACACGTTGCATTTATTGGTCCTGAATTATTGGTCATAGCTCCACCCACTTGCAAACTTTGTCTGGGCTACCTCATCAGAATTGATTACTGGCCCCTCATTTAGTATTAATTTTACTAACTTGCATTGTTATTCTGAATGAGGATCATTGATGGGTATTAGAAACAGTAAGGGCCCAACACTAATCCCAGCGGTATGCCACTCAGTACATCTCCCAGCCTGCATCACTTCCTTATCTAATAACTCCTGCTTCTTCTCCTTCAACCAATTGCTTATTCAAGAGACCCACTGCTTTACCCTTGTGTAGCAACATTTCATGCCACACTCGAGTGTTTGCTTGGCCAAGTGTAGCATTCTTGCCCGAGTCAGAAGAATGTGGTAGAAGTCCCACTCCCGAGACTTGCGTATATAAAATCGACACTGGGTCTTCAGTGCAGTACTAGGAGTGCTGCATTGAGAGAGATGCTGTCTCTTAGATGGGATGTTAAACAAAGGTCTATTCAGGTGGACATAAATGATCCCACATACTATTTGAAGAGGAGCAGGAGAGTTCCAGTGTCCTGGCCAACATATATCCCTCAAACACCACCTCCAAAAAACACATCAATTGGTAATTTATCTCACTATACTGTCGGAGACCTTTTGCACAAAATGGCTGCCACACTTAGCTACAAAAACAACAGTGACTGCATTTGAAAAGCAATTAATTAGCTGCAGAGTGCTTCGGGACATGAAAGGTACTAAATAAATACAAGTCCTTTCTTGCTTTCTAATTATAGGCTTTCTGGAAGTCTAGGTACACTACATCATAGTGTACCTATATTTCCAGGCAGGATCTCCCCCTTCTGAAAATGTTTTCACCAGATTAATTTTATATAGGTAACTAATGATTGTTCTAATAATCAGTTCTATTATTTTGCCAAATACAGTACTAGAATAAGATTAATGAGTCTGTAGTTACCTATTTTTTAAATAATGATAGTCAGTACGTAGCAAATTTCATCACTAATCTTATTTAGTAGCATTAACTTGTACCATTTCTCCCTGGGGATTTATTAGTTTTATAAACCCTTTGAGCCCAACTAGGACCTCTCTGCCAGTGCTGCTACAAAGTCATTAAGTTTAGATGTAGAACCTCCTATGGTGGATGGCATGCTACTCGTGTCTTCTCCAGTGAATATTTCCAGGGAGTAATCATTTCGCTAATCTTCTAGGGATTAGCTAAAATATTGGATTGTCAGAGGCCTGGGGGCCGAATCACCTGCTCTTAGCCACAGGTAGTACAAGATCCATGAATATATCAAAAACCGAATTATAGATTCATAAAGACTCGATCATATCCCAGTTATATGGCCAACAATTACTTGCATTTATATAGTGCCTTTAACGTATAAAAACATCCCTAGGCACTTTACAGAAGTGTAATCAGACTAAAAATCAACACTGAGACAAAGAGAGAGATTATAGGAGGGGTAGGTTTTAAATTCAATATCCAAAACCTTAAGGTGAAAGACCTGCTGGGTATATACAGCATCTTCTGCTTTTATTTCTTTATGAACATTAACAATCTGCTTTAATCAGGACAGATTTAAATTTTGATATTTACATTTACCAGAAAGGAGTATTCAGTAGCCTAATGGTAGAAATCATCGGCTTTGTATTCCAGCCTCAATAATCATTTGAAACCTGCTATACACCTTTAACTTCAGCCAGTAAGAAGTCTACAGCCCAGAACAGCACTGAACCCACTTCTCCCATTATAAAACAGACAAGCAACAAGCTCTGCCTTACATTTATTTCGAATTAACAAAACCTTTTCCCCCAGTGTTCCCCAAAGATTCAGGCCGGAACTTTGACGGCGCTCAGAGCGCGGGTTTGGAGGTGGGACCACTGTCAAAATCGCAAAGATTGACAGCGGGTAGGAAACCTGCTGTCAACCCACCTCCAATCAATCTTCCCAAGTGTCAGGTCCCCGATTTGCACGTGGACCCGACACCTAGCAGCGGGAAGAGGATTACAGCCACTTACCTGCCTGTTAACAGGTACTTGATAGTTGTTAACAGGCTCTTTTTCAATTTTGCCGCTTCTGCCTCAGGTTTCCTGACGTCCGGACGCCACGCCAGGTACATGTGGCTTGTTGTGAGTCTGCTGTAATGTTTCTGCACTGAGGACAGCTGCAGAAGTGGTGTGAGGGATCCAATGGTGCACTCGTGAGTTTGAGGTAAGAAAATGTTGGGAAAATTATTTTTAATGCATTTACACTTTTCTGTAGGTAACAAGTTTTGAATTGGATGTCTCGTCCCACCTCATTGGGAGAACCTCTCTCACCAGTGACAGATCACTTCTGTAACTTCACCTGCAGCTGCCATCTGTTCTAGCCTATGGAGGGAGTCATTGGAGAGCCTGGGTGCAAGAGCTCACCTTTGTACAGTGATTGTCAGTGTTTGCAGCACCTCAATGCTGTCAAACAAGGAGAAATGAGCTGTCAAAAAAAGATTGTGCATGGTCCCTTTAAGAAAACCGTCAGATGATGCGTCATCAAGTGACGTCATCTGACTGGTTTCCTTTTAATTTGCCGGCAAGTCCGCAGGGCGGGCTTAACAATTCAATCAAGGGACAATCACATCCGTGGGATGGTTGTAGTTGGGGGCGGGACTGGAACCCAGAAACCAGCTGACCTGCTCCCAAGCTGCATCCATTTACAAAATCGTGACCTAAGTATGCCATCAATGTCTTTACTTGTGAAGTTAGTTATTGCTGAGAATCAAACACTTTTCCTGTGATGCAGCAATGGCTCCTTGGTGCCACCTGTTGCCAAATAGAAGTGCTATGTGGAGCTTTATACAACAGAGATCATATCTAAACAGCCCATTTAAAGGTGAATGGCTTTCATTGCTCCTCTATACACCGGCCATCCATTGTGTTGCATAGTTCACATGGAGCTGCCCCAATATAAGAAAAACAAACAAGGGAGAGTATGAAATTATTTAGAGAATGTAGTGTACCAATAGACAGGTGGCAGGTGTAATTTAATGAGAATTGTGAGGCAATACATTTTAGGAGAAAAAAACAAGGACTGAGTGTGCGCAACCAACTGTGAAGGGTATAGATGATGAGACCCCCCCCGGGGGGTTCAAATACATAACTCGTTCAAAGTGCAAGTGCAGGTAGATAGAAAGAAAAAAACTTGCATTAATATAGTGCCTTTCATGGCATAAGAAATAAGAGCAGGAGTAGGCCATATGGCCCCTCGAGTCTGCTCCACCATTCAATAAGATCACGGCTGATGATGATGTCAGGACATCCCAAAGCACTTTACAGCCAATGAAATACAAGATAAAACCAAACAAAAAGTCAACAGCATTTTGGGTTTTATAAACATGGACAGAGTTCAAAAACAAAGAGGTAATGATCAATTTGTACAAGGCAAAGATTAGGCCACAGTTCGAATACTGCATGCAATTTTGGACAACCCATTATCATAAGAACGTGAAACCCACAGAGTGCACAGCATAGATTCACCAGAATGATGCCAGGGTTGGGAAACTAAAGTTAACTATAGGAAAGACTGGAGATACCAGGACTATTTCTACTAGAGCAGAGAAGGCCAAGAGCAGACTGAAGAGTTATTTTAAAATTATGAAAGCTTTTAAGAGAGGATTTGGGAAAGACAATTTCCTCTAGTTTGAGAGTTAGTGTCTTGGGTCATCAATTTAAAATTGTTCGTGTGTGTGGAGGCAGGTTAGAAGAAATTTCTTTGCTCAGTTATTACAGCAACAACAGAGCAGTTTAGACAGAGACGATTGAATCTTTTTTAAAAATTCCTTTTTTCCCCCAGAATGTGCCTGTTGCTGGCATGGCCAGTATTTACTGCATATCCCAGGTTGCCCCGAGAAGGCAGCGGTGGGCCGTCTTCTTCAGCTGCTTCCAGTCCGTGTAGTAAAGCTACTCCCACAATGCTTTTAGGTCTGCCCTTTTTAAAAAATTCTTGTTATTCTTTGTAGTGGTTTGATATAACCAATTGGCTTATGAAGCCACTTCAAAGGGCAGTTAAGACTCAACCACAGTGTGGGACTGAGCCACATATAGGCCAGGCCAGGTCGGGTCGGCAGGTATCCTTCCCTAAAGGACATGCACCAGTTGGGTTTTTATGACAATCCAGTAACTTCATGGTCACTTTTCTTGTTAATTAACTTATACCAGCTTTTCATTTCCAGATTTAATTAAAAACTGAATTTAAAATGCTCAAACGGTCATGGTGGGATTTGAGTACTGAATTCTTTTGACTCTGAATCCCTGTAGCTTTGAGCTTGACGGACAGTGTTTCATGTGGAACTTTGACAAATGCCTTCTGAAAGTCTAGGTACAACACGTCATGGAGCTTACCACAGTTCACTTGGAATGTAACTTCAAAGGAGACAAAGGCTAGTCAGGCAGGATCTCCCCTTTCTGAATCCATGCTGTTTACTAAGTTATTACTGTACAGATAATCTTTTAAGTTTATACCTGAATTGAAGACAGATTAATAGATCTATAGTTAACCGTATCTGATTTGTCACCCTTTTGAATATGGTCACCACATTGGCCTGTTTCCAATCTACTGATATTTCCCCAATATCCAGTGACTTCCTCAAAGATCCTCAATACCTCACAAATCAGGTCCCCAGTCTCTCTCCGCACTCGGAAACATACCATCTACACCTGGAAATGTATTGTTTGGGCCTTTTTACTTTGTGTAGGGGTCTATTTGCAACAGGCCAAGTCTTGTAGTTCAGAACCTTAGCATATTGTTGATCTGAAGTTTAGTTTCCTTCTCCACAAGACTGCTTTTTCCCCCATCTTTTCAAACATTGCTGGCCTCTGTCTCTACCTCCCACTCACTGATGCTGAAATTCTAATCCATGTCTTTATTACCTGAATGCTGATTTCTCTAATGCTCCCCCAGCTGAAATCCCGGATTTAATTCCATAAATTATAATGGATTGAGAATGCTGTGGCCCATAGCCTTACCTGTTCAAAGCCCACACTTCTACCATCTGGTTCTTGCCATGCTCCACTGCCTCCAAGACCACACCTCATGCAACCTCTGACCTTTTGTCAGTCCTAAACGCAAAACAAGAGCACGGTACTCGAACGCAACACGAGTAACCTAGTGAAATGCTGATGGATATTTTGCTGTCCAGCATTCTAAATACAAACAGAAAGCTTGCTAAGCAAGTTCACAACTGCACTTGCCCTTTGCTCTTCTGATGCTGGTCCGCTCCCTGTTAGTGTCATCTTTAAGCTGTGCAATTGGTGGTCACTCATTCAACCACCATGCCTCTACCCTCTTGAGCTTCCTCCTTAAATCCCTCCAACTTGCTTCCTTCCTGCTCTAAAATCAATATCTGGTTGGATTCACAGTTTTCTTTAAAAAAGTATACCTTTTTATTTGGTGTTTGAAGCAAAGTGTCTTCCTCATGTTGCTCTCTTTTGTCTGCATTCCTCTTTATTTTGCTTTCCTTACTGCGAGATGAGTCAGATCCAACACTCTCCTTTCTTATAGTGGTGTTCAATTTAGAGTCGGTGTGTTTTCCTGGCATAGGTGAATTCTTATTTTTATGGGGTTTTTTTGCTTTTCTTTTTGGTTCCTCATAGTTTAGATATGCTTCAAAAGCCATAGCTGGTTTTTCAAACTCTTCTTCATTTTCAAATTTAGATACATCATCTACTTTACAGCCTTTAATGCTGTCTTTAGTCATACGTGACATGTCCTGCGATTTGCCTGATCCAAGACTTCCTTTGTCCGTTTCAGACCCTTTCTGCATCTTGCTCGATAATTTAGAATGTTCGGTTTTGTCCACAGATCTACTTTTATTCTTTTTACCATTTTCAGGAGTACCCTTCTCTGAATGAGATTTTTCCTGACAGGTGTTGTGGGATGTAGCAGAGCTTTCCAGGGAAGACTCCTTCTCCTGTTGGTCTTTAGTGGGCTTTTTGGTTTGATGGCCACCAGTAGACTTTTCATCATTTCTAGAAGAGTTATTTTGGTTGTTGTGTGAAGATTTTGTTTTTTCACATTTCTGAACCTTAAGAGATTTTTGAGTAACTGGAGAACTGTTTTTTGATGCACAATGACTGTATTCTTGTCTTTCCTTCTGTGAAGGCTTGTATTCACTGGCCTTTAGCTGATCAGGATTGATCTTAGAAGGTCGCTGAGAACACATAACCCCATCTCTCTTTTCTGGACTTCCTTCCTCATTTAAGCATTTTGCAGATTGATTCACATCAGTTGCCTGCAAAGTCTCTTCATGACTGGAGAGCCCAGATGACTTGTTTGGATTTTCCTTTCCATCCTTCTTCCTAAAATGGCTGCGGTCATTATTGCTCTTCCTGTCATTCTGTTCACTGCTATTCCTCAAAAAAAAATAACATTCCAATAAATTTAAAGACCAATTGAAAAAGAGGAAAAAATAAACCTCAATAAATATTTGCATCCACAATAAATCATCTTAACAGTCCTATCATGCATGGTAAAGGGTCTTGAGCATGTACAATACAGGAACCCTGCTCCAACCGCGGTTTTGCCATACGCGGATTTCAAGTATACACGGTTCCCTCTCTGCGACAACTTTTGCCAACCGCGGCAGTGAATTTTGCGTATACGCGGTTTTTAATTTAGGATTAAAGGTAAATAACATGCTTTTATATTCTTTTTAATTGTGTTATTTGAACATTTATACTGTATTTGCCAACCGCGGTTTTATTAACCATGGGAGTTTTCAGGGACGTAGCCAGCGCAGTTGGGGAGGGATTACTGTATACACAAAAATATCATACTAGTAAAATTAAGTCTATGGATGCATAATTCACTGACTTCATTCCCACGAAGCTACTGGTTATTCCTCTACTATTTCCAAGGTTATAGGTCATTAACAGTTTATTCTCGATTCAAATTCTTTACACTATGCACTTACATGTTACGTAGTGTTTCCTCACATTTAATCTAGAGCCGGAGGGACAGCTCTCCTGATAAGTATATCTTAAATAAAAATAATAATGTAGACCCAGGTACTGGGTGGTGCAATGGGATAACACACGATCCTTTCACCTCCAAAATCCGAGTTTAAATCCAACCCACTTTCTGACAAATAACAGAAAATGCTGGGAAAACTCAGCAGGCCAGGCAACATCCGTGGAGAGAGAAATAGAGTCAACGTTTCCGGTCGAAACCCTTCGTCAGGACTGAAAAAACACAGGAAATGAAACCGATTAAAAGGCCAGTTTGGGGGCTGGGAAATGGGGATGAAAGAACAAAAGAGAAGTGGAGAGACATTAAGAGGTATTGAAAACGAGACGAGGTGATGATAGGACTAGTAAAGAGAAAAAAGATGGCTCTAGATTAGGTGTGAAATGCACTGGCAGAATGGGAGACAGCTGCCATGTGGGAGAGAAAAACAGGGGGAGGGGCACAAAATAAAGGTGTGGATAAAAAATGTAAAAATGTAATGGGGGCCGAGGTTATGATCTGAAATTGTTGAACTCGATATTGAGTCAGGAAGGCTGTAAAGTGCCTAATCGGAAGAGGAGGTGCTGTTCCTCGAGTTTACATGGAACAATGCAGGAGCCAGAGGGCGGTGAGGTCTGAGTGGGAATGGAGCGGTGAATTACAATGACAGGCGACCGGAAGCTCGGGGTCACCCTTACGGACTGAACGGAGGGGTTACGCAAAGCGGTCACCCAAACTGCGTTTGGTCTCCCCAATATAGGAGAACACATCGTGAGCAGCGAATACAGTATACTAGATTGCAAGTACTACAAGTAAATCGCTGTTTCACCTGGAAGGGGTGTTTGGGGCCCTGGACAGTGAGAAGGGGGGAGGTATAAGGGCAGGTGTTGCACCTCCTGTGCTTGCACGGGAAGGTGCCGGGCGAAGGGGAAGGGGTGCTGGGGGCGATAGAGTGGACCAGGTTGTCTCGGAGGGAGCAGTTCCTATGGAATGCTGAAAGGGGAGGGGAACGGAAGATGTGTTTGGTGGTGGGATCACGTTGGGAGGTGGCGGAAATGGCGGAGGATGATCCGTTGAATGTGGAGGCTGGTGGGGTGAAAGGTGAGGACAAGGGGAACCCTATTGTGGTTCCGGGGAGGGAGGGGCAGGGGTGAGGACAGAAGTGCGGGAGATAGAACGGACACGGTCGAGGGCCGTGTCAACCATGGTAGAGGGGAATCCTCAGTTGAGGAAAAAGGAAGACATGTCGGAAGCACTGGTGTGGAAGGTGGCATCGTCGGAGCAGGTGCGGCAGAGACAGAGAAACTGGGAGGAGAATGGAATAGAGTCCTTACAGGAGGCGGGGTGGGAGGAAGTGTAGTCCAGGTAGCTGTGGGAGTCAGTGGGCTTATAGTGAATGTTGGTCAATAACCTATCCCCAGAGATGGAGACGGAGAAGTCGAGGAAGGGAAGGGAAGAGTCGGAGATGGACCATGTGAAGGTGAGGGAAGGGTGGAAATTGGAGGCAAAGTGAATGAAATTGTCAAGTTCGGGGCGAGAGCAGGAAACGGCACCGATAGTGTCATCAATGTACCGGAAAGAGAGTTGAGGGAGGGGACCCGAGTAGGACTGGAACAAAAAGAGTGTTCCACATATCCCACAAAAAGGCAGGCATAGCTAGGACCCATGCGGGTACCCATAGCAACATCTTTAATTTGGAGGAAGAGTGGAGTCAAAGGAGAAATTGTTCAATGCGAGAACAAGTTCAGCCAGGCGGAGGAGGGTGGTGGTGGATGGGAACTGGTTGGGCCTCTGTTCAAGGAAGAAGCGGAGCGCCCTCAGGCCATCCTGGTGGGGGATGGAGGTGTAGAGGGATTGTACGTCCATGGTGAAAAGGAGGCGGTCGGGGCCAGGAAACTTAAAGTGGCAGAGGGTGTCAGAAGAGTCGCGGAAGTAGGTGGGAAGAGACTGGACAAGGGGAGAAAAGATAGAGCTAAGATAGGAAGAGATAAGTTCCGTGGGGCAAGAACAGGCTGAAACGATGGGTCTACCAGGGCAGTCCTGTTTGTGGATCTTGGGAAGGAGGTAGAAGCAGGCTGTGCAGGGTTGGGGAACTATGAGGTTGGTGGCCGCAGGGGCGGGGGGGGGGTGCGGGGAGATCTCCAGAGGAGATGAGGTCAGTGACAGTCTTGGAAACAGTGGCTTGATGTTCGGTAGTGGGGTCATGGTCCAGGTGGAGGTAGGAGGAGGTGTCGGAGAGTTGGCGTTCAGCTTCCGCTAGGTAGAGGTCGGTTCGCCAAACAACAACAGCACCCCCCTTGTCAGCAGGTTTAATGACAATGTCGGGGTTGGATCTGAGAGAATGAAGTGCTGCAAGTTCAGAGGGAGGTAGGTTGGAGTGAGTGAGGGGAGCAGAGAAATGGAGACGGCCAATGTCACAGCAGCAGTCAGCAATGAAAAGATCTAGAGGGGGCAAGAGGCCAGGGGGAGGGGTTCAGGTAGAACAAGAATTCTGAAAGCAGGAGAAAGGGTCAGCCGTGTGTTGGGTGGGGGGGGGGGGGGGCGGAAGTCTCCTGGCCAGAGAAGTGGGCATGGAGATGAAGGCGGCGGAAAAAGAGCTCAACATCGTGCCGAGCTCAAAATTCATCGAGGTGGGGGCGTAAGGGGATGAAGCTCAGGCCTTTGCTGAGGACTGATCGTTCGGGGGCAGAGGGGAAGGTCAGAGGGGATAGTGAAAACGCAGCATGGGGGAGGAGATTTGGAGAAGGGGGTCAGGGGAAAGTGAAGGGGAAGAAGGTTCCGGAGGGGCGTTGGTGTTCGAGAGTTGATGAAGTCGACACTTCTGGTGAAAGAGACAAAAAACTGCCTAAAATTAGGTATTGAATTAGCATCACTTAACAGAGAGAGATTGCTGGGAAACAACACTTCAGATCAGTCCAAATGGAAGTTTTCTCTTGAGATCAGAGCATAGTAAAAGGACCTGATCATACTACACTTAATTTGTCAGTGCTTCACGCCAACAACAGACCCCAAAAGTAGACTAAGGTTTCCTCCAATTTTTCCTTTAACCTTTCTCTCCTGAAGGTAACAACTCATGGCTGGGTTACAACTCCCCAGACAGTGGTAGCCCTCCAGGACTGCACGTTCTTTGCATATGAGGCAGGCTATTTGACTATGGAAACTATCACAACTGAACCCAATCCCATTCTCAGCCAGCACCCACAGAGGTGTACTTAATACAAGGATCTCTGGATAATTATTAAAAGCAGGAACCCTGATCAATGTTTCCTCTCCCTTGTCTAGGGATCTCAAGGCCAATTAGGCCTCCCCACCTAATATAGTTTGAATTTAGTTCCGAATGATAGCAGTTTTCTGTCAATCACCCGAGCTCAGATCAACCAACTCAGTATGGTCCATAATTCAACTTGCTCTGTATGGCTCAGTCATATAATTTAACCACTACACAAAAAAAAAATCCTTGAAAACATAATAATATTTTTGTTTTAGAATTTTGGGAGGTGATGTAATTGATACAAGTTAGATTAGGGAAAAGAAACACTTTTCCCATTTCAAATACTCCAGGGTCAGGAATAACAGAGTAACATTCCATAAACTCTGGTTTAATGATGTGCCCAAGCTCAACCTAAAAATAGCTCCTACTGCACTAGTGTGATAGTTTCCCATTTCCCAAACATGTAGTTTGAGTAAGACTGCTAATTCAGTCCCAACTGTTACGCAATTTTACACTATAATGCCATGCATAATGGGAACTGGCTTAAGGGCAAACTTACTTCACACAACACCCTTACAACCAACAGACAGAGAATTTCATATAGTCAATTTGGGTGGATCTACCCAAGTCCCGGAGGCGACAGGATAATATGCTTACCCACTAAACTATCTACTTCCCTTGTTTCAAAATATCTAATAACTAGTTCTTCAAGTTTCTACAGCACCATCTATCCACATGCCTGCTTGTCCCATCCTCACACATTTATACAGTTGAGAGAGAGAGTAGTGGTACACAATAATGAGCCTCTATTTCTCCAGAAATGAACCGTTCCCTTCTGTTCTTGTGGTACCATTGCATGCCTACCAAGAGAATCATAGTTTTACAGATCTTATTGCAAAAATGATGAGGCTGACACAAAGAAACATCGGCTCACCTTGGGAACCAAAAAGTGTCAATTGTTGGGCATTTAACGTGCATGCTTTAGTTTTCAGTTCTTAATTTTAATTACATTTTCATTTTTTTTTTTTAGCTTTTATTTAAAAATCACCCAACAGTCTGGAGTGGAGTAAAAGGGAAGTAACCAAGACTGGCATTTATATAGTGCATTTCATGACCTCAGGACGCCCCAAAGTGCTTTGCAGCCAATGAAGCGATGAAAATAAAAAAAATCTTGTAAAAACTCTACCTACCTATTTACTATATTTTCATTAATTTACATTATACAATTAAAAAAGGACAATGTGTTCGCACAGCATATTCTATCTCCCTGTTTGAAAAAAAGGCACATAAGGAAACCAATATGTTGGGAAACTTCGGGATTGGAAATCCCCAAATTTCAAAAAAATATTGCTACTGATATTCCGGAGACTTGCTACACCAATAAAAGTCTCGTAGTGAAACCCTCTAGGCCTGCCCCAGCCTAAAATTGGACACCTCATCTTAACTGCTGTGTAGAGCATCATTTGCATGACTGGGGTTGGCACATTGCACCTGAAGAGAGCTTCAGTGGCACCTGCCCAATCCATCCCAGCAGCCCACAACCTAATTGGGTTGTGCCCTCAGACTGTTCTGGGCTGAAGAAATAAATGGCCAGAAAATGATTCACTACTAGTGGAGCCACAGTCCCTGCAGAATAAGGTAATCAATTTCCTCCAGGATCAATTACTGTAGTCTGGTCAAGGTTTGGGGCCTTTTTAAAGGCCTCAACAGGGCTCATGTCAACTCTCAGCTGGCATCAGTTCTGCTGAGGCCTACCGAGGGTGTAACGGGCAGAATTCTGGGGAAGCCCAAGAACTGCCCCAGACACAGCCCCTTGATGTGCCCATGGGCTCCCCCACTGGGATTTAAAAGGGTCAGTGCAATTGGGGCAAAATCCTGGCATAACTTGGCCTTGCCCACATTCCCAGCCCTCTCCTTAGCCTTTCTGCCTCCTCTGACCACAGGAATTTTAGAGCCCACATTTTTTAACTTAATATTTTGAAGTCACTACACACCCACTTGTAAATGACTTGTAATTTATGTGCTAGAAACAGCCAATTTGGCAACAACAACATTCGAGGAACACTGAATTGGCACTTGCATTGAATAAATCTCAATGTGGAACACCATCTAGAAGCTGTAGGTGAAAGCCTACCTGGATGTTTCCTGAGGAATTAATTTTTTCCACTGGCATACCAACTCTTTGGCGATGTCACCAACAACTTTATTTTTCCGGAATCCATTTACTGTTTTTCCTATTCCAGTTTCCTACAAAAAAAGAAAGAAAAGTCATTCTGACCAACTTGAAAAGCTTCAATAAGGATGGGTAAACCATTTATTTAGGCTTCAAGAATTTACAAATTTAAATTTGTGGCCATTATTAGAAAAATTCTTAGCTCAGACTTATTCCATACTGACATTCCATTCATAGCATCCTTCACCTTATTCATTAATTTAATTTTATAGTGGGTCATAGACCAGCTTTCAGGCTTTTTGAGGTTTGCAAAGTGATTTTCAACTCAGTGACCAAAAAGATGATTCCCCAAGAAAGGAAGTTCCAGGTTGTCTTGAAATTCTACAAGGGAACGTGAAATCTTAAAGCTTGCATGTATACTGAGTAAAATGTCGCAGACTGCACCTGGCCTCTGTCAAGGGTATCTATGGCAGACTAGTGCAAAGGCTTGGCTGTATGGGCAACATGGTCCAAGTTAGTTTAAGCACAGGAGGCGGCCATTTGGTCCACTGCGCCAGTGCCAGTTCTGTACTAGAGCAATTCAATACTAATCCTGCTCACCCAAGGGTCTTGTACCTTCCTCTGCTTTACATAGTTACCCAGTTGTCCCTTAAAAAGACACAATGGTCTATGCCTCAACCATTCAGTGTCAAAACATCCACACTCTTATGTAAAGAAATTTCTCCGAACCTCTCTTTTCACTTTGTGACACAATTTTAAATTGATAACAGTCACCAACTCCTCAGCCAATGGAAATAGCTTTTGCCTTTTCATCCCATCAAAACCCTTCAGCATTTCAAGAAATCTCTTAAATCTCCTCCTTCTCTGCTCCAGTGGAAATCATTTCATTATTTGAAGTCTCTTCTCAGAACGATAGTTTACCATCCCTGGCATCATCCTGGTAAATCTACAATCACTAGGGCTTTAATGTCCTTTCTATAATGAGGCATCCAGAACTGCACTATATTTTAACTGTGGCCAAATCAATATTTTGTATAAATTTATCGCTTTGTTACTCCTATACAGGTCTAATGATAAAACCCAAAATGGTATTGGTGTTTTTATGGCATTATCTATCTGCACTTGCCCCAAGGTGTCGCTGTTCATCCTCACTCTTCAGCGTGTTTCCATTGAATGTATAATCCCATTCCTTATTTTTCCTCCCAAATTCCTCACAATTACCCATATTATCTTTGCCACCTGTCTGCCAATCTGCTAGCCTGTCTATATTGCCCTCAAGTCTTCTACAGTCCTCCTCAGTTTATCAAAGCTTCTATTTGTGTTGTCAGTGAAGATAGATTGTGTTCCTTATACCCAAGTTCAAATAATCTGTATATACCGAGGAGAACACTAGGCTGAAAGAATCCTTTGCAAAATCTCTTTGGGGGAAGTGGGGTGTTCACTAACTGAGTTTTTCATTCTCACAACTACATCAGTTCTTCATGACTGAAGTTGGTTCCTTCCATTTACCCTAGTTTTGGTATTGATCAGAATTTCTGTCAGCACTGGGCTGCAGACATCTGCACTGGGCAGGCTGGTTGAGGACCAAGGCCTTTTCACTTTTTCAGTATTAGTGTCAGTCAGCCCTATTGAAGCCGGAAAGTCTCAAGCTTGAGTAGAGAGGTTACTGTAAATGAAGCAGACTGTGTAAGCCCTAGAGAATTCAAATGCCTTCCCCCAGCCTTATGAATCAAAATATATCACTATAGGACTACTGTATCTTTTATTGATCAAACCCAAGAGACATCCTTCCCAGAATCCAATCCCTTCTTTGAACTAGATAGAATTACATAGAATGTACAGCACAGAAACAGGCCATTCGGCCCAACTGGTGTGTGCTGGTGTTTATGCTCCACACAAACCTCCTCCCACTCCTCTTCATCTAACCCTATCAGGATAGCTTTTCTATTCCTTTCTCCCTCATGTGTTTATCTAGCTGCCCCTAAATGCATTTATGCGATTCGCCTCAGCTGCTCCCTGTGGTAGTGAGTTCCACATTCTCTGGGTAAAGAAGTTTCTTCTGAATTCCTTATTGGATTTATTAGTGACTATCTTATATATATGACCTCTAGTTTTGGGCTTCCCCACAAGTGGAAACATCTTCTCTACTGAAAGCATAAAAGGAGGAACAGAAAGGTATATCTGCATTTTAGGAATTAGGTTAGATGCTCTTTTTCCAGGGGATTATCTTACAGCAAATAAGGTGGTCTTGAGTGCTTTTCCTAAGTTTAGGGCAGGCTTATAGAAATCACAATGTTAATAAAGTACATTTTTTGGGGCACTTAAGCCATGACATTCAACACAGATCTCAAAACAGATGCCAGTATCAACCAGGGCATATCCACCCAAGTATGCCTGACCAACCAGATATTAGGAGCATAAACATCATATGTAACATCCGTGACCATGGCCTCGTAAAATGTAGATAAACATTTTTCTCCTGTATGAATAAATGACAGGCAACACTGTTTTTGACAAAGGGTGAAAAAGAACCAAGTACACAGCTGCGAACAAGGCCGACAAAACTTAGTGAAGGTGACTGCTTGCTCAAATGCGGAAAGAAATAGTAGCGTTCTTAACATGGTGGTGCTTTCAGGTACCTTTTCTCCATAGGAAGATAAAGTTGAATGAAGGAGGAAGAATTTTATTTGCTTTTTTGGGAGAAAGGGGTTTGACCAAGAGCCAATTACAATGGAGTTCTTGTATAGGCGAGATCCTGAACTACAAGAGGGAAGACAATAAATTACTGGCAAAGAGAGGCACTGACTAAAACTTGCATGCAACAGTTACAGCAAATAGATTCAAGTGTATTCCATAAGCTCTCAAGCTAAAAACAAAACTCTGTCCATTATACAAGATGTCAATTATTTTTCATGCACAAGGTTAAAATTGCAAAACAGATTTGTAAATGCCATTCTATTCTAATCTGTAGGCATTTCGCTCCATTGTTAAACATGAAAGTTTTTTGTATTCAGACACATTTTCTGCGCACATAATTTTAAATATGACACACTTGAATTTGTTTACTATTCTAAATATAGCCATATTTTCTTGTTGGTTTGTGCTGATGGACACAGAGAAATCATCAAGGACTCAAGAGAAAAACACGGTGAAAGACTGAAATGGAACATACTCCCTAGGGAGATGGTGAAATCAGGTAGTATTAATTCAATCAAATGCAAATTGGATAGGTTTCTCCAGAAAGTAATATTTTGGAATACAGTAGATGAGTAATTTGAGCCATCACGTGGCAAGTGTAGCAGGCTTGGGAGGATCAGGTGACTTTGGACCTCTGGTTCCCAAAGCTCTCCACCACTGGAGTTTTCCTCACCTCATGTCTGGGTCTGTTGTAGACTAATCAATAGAGATTGATTGCTATAATTAGTCAACAACTCTTATCATTGTATCACACGACTAGCAAGATGCTGGAAGGCGAACTAGATGGACCGCAGTCTTTTTTGGTCTACAAGTTAAAGCCAAGCGCAAGCAGCGCACATCAACCCAAGCACCCCACCCACCCACCCCTTCAAGCACCGTCTGCCCCACCTGTGACAGAGACTGTAGGTCCCGCATTGGACTCGTCAGTCACCTGAGAACTCATTTTTAATGTGGAAGCAAGTCATCCTCGGATCTGAGGGACTGCCTAAGAAGACGACGACAAACTCATGGGCCTGAATTTGCGGTCGGAGGCTTCCCGCGGGCGGATGCCTCCGAACCGCAATAAATCTACGCACCTACTTGATGCTCCTGGATCCACAGAGACTCGTGCTCCTGGGCCTCTATGCGTAGGCCTGCTTAGAGGCCCGTGTATCCCGGGGCGCATGTGGTTTGCAAGCACCCCATGGATCACGTGGGCCGGCTCAACCAATGAGAAAGAGGCTTCCCCATTATGTTTATGGGGATTCCATTTACGTACGAAATCCCCATAAGCTTAATAGGAAGCACCCAAAAAACACACGTACACAACCTTGAAATAAAAAGAAATTACCTGTTTAAAATTAATTAAAATACAATTTCATTAAACAATTAAAACAAAAATTTCATTTTTTGAAAAATAAATTTAAAAATTAAAAAAAAAAAAAAAAAATTTAAGAGACCAAAAATAACAAACTTATTTTACAGGTTCTTGAATGTTAAAAACATTTTTAAAAATTATTTTCACCCTTTTACCAGGCATAAGAGTTTCATGGGCATTCGCTGGGCAAACAGCTCAACTCTCCACCAGATGTCCATTTCCTGCGCACGTGGAGGATCGGTCAAGAAGATTCTTGACAGATCGCAAGTTCCGTGTTTTCTCATATGTGCAGCCCATGCATAAACCCGGAACTTGCGAGGCACTTACGTGGTCATAGGCCACAGAAAATCCGGGCCCATATGTCCCTATGACCTGGGAACTCCATTGATGTCTGCAAGTAACAAAGAGACTACAGTCCATGATTCACAATGTCCGCACTAAACTATTCACAATAGAAGTATAATGGTGCTCATTCGGCTACAAAGAAAGTTGCAAAGTTATCGCTCGCAAGACTTTTTTCCCCCCGCCTCTCCTGGATGCAGCAACTCTTGTTGAGGTACAATTCCACTGTTGCTGCCAACTGACCATTCATCAGTAGTGCATGTCACAACTCAGTCTGATCCTGTTACTATCCGATGTCCACACACTGACTATTCCAGGAAAGGTCACTAGATAGTGACCAGCAGCAGGGACCCTGACTGATGCTTTTCCACTCCATATCTCAGGGGTGCCGAGGACAATGGTAGTGTCCCAACTGCTGCCTAGGCGAGACCAGCTAACACAGCATGGACTTAAAACAAATCTGCAACCAATCTGAGGTGAGTTTAATAATGTGCTGGGTGGACAATGCTTTTATCCACCAGGCCATCCAGGCTGTCACTTGTGGAATATTTTAATGCTAGGTCTCATTGAAGAATACAACAATGACAACTCGCTCTATACCAAACCAGAGAACAATACCAAGTGTATAATCTAATCTAATATTTGCAGTGTAGATGACACAGACACTAACAACAAAAAGCAACACAACTTAGTTGATGATATAGGCAAGCAGCTGGTATGGACTAAAGATAGAACTCAAATTCACACCTGCTACGCAATTTACTTCCAGTCAGATCCATTCCCAATGACTCAACCATTGCAAAAATATCACCAGAATTTTAAGAATGCTACCCAGAACCCTCTGCACAACCAGGGCTTCCCAGCTGTGAATAACTTCATTAATAACATCTCACAAAGCATGGCGCCCAAGGCCCAAATAAAATTTCCAACTCCAACAAAAAGGTAGGTCTATGAAGGGACATTTCTAGCAGGCATTTTTAACATTACATGACCAGCTGTGTGAGTAAGTTGTAATTTATAACAACAATATTATACACTGACCAGAGTGAAATAAGAAAATGGTGGTCAAGTGTAAAAAATAAATTGTGTCTCGTAGCTGGTACCAGATTGCCGAGTTTGAATTCTGAGTGAATCTTAAATGAATGGAACTGCTTTTTGGTTGCTTTGCATTTAGTCAATGAGCATGGTTGACTTGATATTTGAGCCAATTTTTTTTGCTCTATGGCATACAATACTTTTACCATACTTAAAAAGGTACAGTATATTGTTATAGACACTCATGAAACACAAAGCTACTATAACAATTTTTCCAATATGCCTGCGAGGACAGGCAGAAAAAGGATTCGACTACTTCACAACGGGTGTCATTTTCCAGAAGCCACAAAATTCAGAAGGACCACTTAGTTTGACGTTGTTTACGACTGGTCTACCATAGTTTCTTTCATACTGTGTAAATGGACACCTTGGATGTTTGGCTCAACAATTTTGCCAAGAAAGTGGTTTTGTCAAGTTAGTACCCAATGATAAGTCCAGAAGATCTGTGAAATGGCCGCGGCCGCTTTAGTGCACATTCTTTTCTAATTCAGTTGACCTGTAATTGCAAATACCCCGCAGGGTGATTTTTTTCAGCAAAAGTTTAACCAGCAACATCTCACTTGTGGCATCTTTAGAAATAGGACCCATTTGGAAGGGCAGTCATCACATTGCATTGTACAATAATTTTCTTGCTTCCGTAAGCTGGTGGAGCCTATAATTGATCAAGGGCTCTGCATAAGCAACTCAATAAAGTATCAGGCACTTACTTCAACCCCAGCTGAGTTTAGACATGAGAAATCTCATTGTTTTCGCACATTTATGCAAAATAGCTAATTTCACACAGACACATCTCAATCAGACCTACATCAAGATTTGCTGAATCAAACAGTGCAAATCTGTGTTTAGTTGACAAAATGTTTTGTACAGATGTTGTATCTTACCACCAGAATATCCACTGTAATATTTAAATCTTGCAATCGCTTCAACAATTTCAGAACCTAGAAGGGATCAAAAAATAGGTGTCTTTAGAAGAAGTTCAAAGGGTGTTTTATGACAGATATAAATGCATTCCATTTCACGGAGACTCAGCCAGTATTTTGTTAATAATTGGAAATACTGTGTGTGAAAATTTACAGTTACAAAGAGGAAAAACATTCTACATCAGGTTATTACTCTTAAATGCTTTTACAAAATTAATAAATGTCTAAAGCGCAACACAAAAGCATGGTTTCTGTAACTTTTAAAAGAATACAACCTTTAAACATTTAACTAGAATAGCAACATTTAATAACATTAATTTTAAGATTCAATAATTTAGTTGGCTAAGTATCATGTATGGCAAATGACCCCCTGTTCTCTTGGAAGCATGGAATGCTGAGTCTGCAATGAGCTCAGTGCCTATCTATGGAAATGCTAGATTGGCCTACTCCATTTACCATGTACTATAAATGAGCAACTTAAAAATGACAGCAGTTACACAGGCAGCAAAAAATAGCTTGACCTCGCTGGGGCTGGCCTTAATTCTAATCTCCAGCAAAAGTAAGTTCACAACATATGCTGCTGAAATCTGTGTAAACTCAAAGCTACTAGTTACGTTCACAGCAACAATGCATCAAGGACGTAAGATAAATCAGGATACATTCCATTTACTAAGAATTGTTCTACATGTACTGTACTGAAGCATGTGCAGTGGTCACTCGAGTCTGCCTCCTGAAAATTCTAATGCATTTTGCATGCATAAGAAATGGCATCAGCTGGACTTGGCAGAAGATAGTGGTGGGCATATTATGAAGGAAAGATTGCCAGAGAATTTTACAGCTATGCTTTCAATATTCTCACTCCTGTTTTGCTTCCTCATTATGTACATTTTCATTCTAATAATGGTCAAAAGTTTACTGGCAAAGGGCCTGTCTTGTCAGGAGTTTAGGTTTGCAAATCTTTGGATTGTGTAAATATATTCTTCTGCTAAGATGTTAGGAGCATGTATTTGCATAACATGCCTGCGTGAGAAAATCATGACAGTGGAATATTTAAAATTCAGTTAGGTGGTGGCATATTGTATCGCTGCAGCACAGAATGGAAGGAAACAGATTTGCACCCACCATCCCCACATAACACATTCTTAATTAAGTAGATGTGAAGCAAATCACCAAAAAGGTGGTGGTGAAAATCTGTCACTTTCACACACCTCCTGGTAGCCAACTTAGCAGCACTAACACAGGCTCATGTGCTTGGCCTCAGGCTGGGGAATAGTTAATAGCACAATAGGGAGGAAGAGGAAAGAGGAGAAAAGGAAGTAAAAAGAATTTGTAAAGAAGAGTGAAAATAAAAACAAGTTTGGAAGCTACTGGCTAGCAAACTTCAACTCTCAACACAACCACAAGTAATACTTGGTGACACTTTCATATCTTTTGATGTTCTCTAAATAAATTGTAAACAAACAGATGTACCACTTAGGGGTTTTGTTAAAATTGTGACCATAAATTAGGCAGATTGGATCAAGAGACATCATTTTAAGAGAAAATATTTAATTTCCAACTTAAATGTTTAGTAGAAGACAGTGATCCCTTGGAGCTCACTTATTATGTATTCTTAAATTACATTTTTTTAAATTATAAATTCAGTCCTGTGATTTGTGCAATATCGTTACCAAAGGGCAGATGAAAATACTTGGCACCTTTAAATTTAGTCAAATTGAGTAGCATTTATAAACCAGGATATCGTATTTCTGGAAGCAAACACTGGTATGTGTAGAACACAAGATGTACACCACTTGCATTCTGGCTCCATCCAACTGATAAAAGTAAACAGAATATTGCTCTGCATCATGAGTGTGGCTCATCAATATCAAATTCTATCTACTCCACATGGCATGTGTACAACTTACAACAGCTTTTTTGGCAGAAGCTATGCTCAGCTCCCAAGATTTTGTAGCCATGAGTTACTAAACCAGAACAGGAGGACAAGAAGAAAAAAGTAAAGCAGACTTTGGTTATAGTTCTTAAGATAATTTTCATACATTACAACAGTGACTACACTTCTAAAGTACTTCATTGGCTGTAAAGCACCGTGGGATGTCCTGAGGTTGTGAAAGGTGCTATATAAATGCAAGTCTTGAGTGTTTGAGAGGTAAATCTAGCATGATTTGAAACTGCGTTCAGTGCTGTTATTTCTGAACTCAATTTAAGCCTGGTTGCAGAACAGATACAGGGGTTCAACTTTACTCTTTACAGATCCTGAAGGATCTGCTGTGATCTTGATTGAGTTTTTTGATGAGGTAACAGAGGGTTGATGAGGGCAATGCGGTTGATGTGGTGTACATGGATTTCCAAAAGGCATTCAAAGTGCCACATAGAATCATAGAATGGTTACAGCACGGAAGGAGGCCATTCGCCCATCGAGCCCGTGCCACATAATAGGCTTGCCAGCAAAGTTGAAGCCCATGGAATAAAAAGGGACAGTGGCAGCATGAATATGAAATTGACGAAGTGACAGGAAATACAGAATAGTGATGAATGGTTGGTTTTCGGACTGGAGGAAAGTACACATTGGTGTTCCTCGGGGGTCGATTCTAGGACCACTGCTTTTCTTGAGATATATATATTTTAATGACTTGGACCTGGATGTACAGGGCACAATTTCAAAATTTGCAGATGACAAAACTTGGAAGTATAGTGATAGACTTTAAGAGGACAGAGACAGGCTGGTGGCAGATTAAATTTAACAGAGAAGTGCAAAGTGATACATTTTGGCAGAAAGAATGAAGAGAGGAAATATAAACTGAAGGGTACAATCCTAAAGGGGGTGCATGAACAAATACCTAGGGTATGTGCACAAATCGTTGAAAGTGGCAGGGCAGGTTGAGAAAGCTATTAAAAAAGCTTACAGGATCCTGGGCTTCATGGGATACAAAAGATGGGAGGGAAAGCAGTGAGTGAGGAGGACATAAAAAACCTGCAAAAGGACATAGACAGGCTAAGTGAGTGGGCAGAGATTTGGCAGATGCAATATAATGTTGGAAAGTGTGAGGTTATGCACTTCGGCAGAAAAAAATCAAAGAGCAAGTTATTATCGAAATGGAGAGAAACTGCAAAGTGCTACAGTACAAAGGGATCTGGGGGTCCTGGTACATGAAACACAAAAAGTTAGTGTGCAGGTGCAGCAGGAGATCAGGAAGGCCAATGGAATCTTGGCTTTTATTGCAAGGGGGATGGAGTATAAAAACAGGGAAGTCTTGCTTCAGTTATACAGGGTATTGGTGAGGCCACACCTGGAATACTGCGTGCAGTTTTGGTTTCCATATTTAAGAAAAGATATACTTGCTCTCGAGGCAGTTCAGAGAAGGTTCACTCGGTTGATTCCAGAGATGAGGGGGTTGACGTATGAGGAAAGGTTGAGTAGGTTGGGACTCTACTCATTGGAGTTCAGAAGAATGAGAGGCGATCTTATCGAAACATAAGATTGTGAGGGGGCTTGATCGGGTGGATGCGGTGAGGATGTTTCCACTGATGGGTGAGACTAGAACTAGGGGGCATAATCTTAGAATAAGGGGCTGCCCTTTCAAAACTGAGATGAGGAGAAACTTCTTCACTCAGAGGGTAGTAAATCTATGGAATTTGCTACCTCAGAGAGCTGTGGAAGCTGCAACATTAAATAAATTTAAAATGCAGATAGACAGTTTCCCAGCAGGTAAGGGAATTAGGGGTTACGGGGAGAGGGCAGGGAAGTGGACGTTGTAGTGTATGTATCTTTAAGAGAGAACTACTTTTACAGCTCCTGTATACTGTAGTACCGGCAGTGACCACACCTGTATATAAGCCTTGAGTATGCCTCTGTACCCCCAGTCTTGAGACTACCCTACTCCAGTAAATACCTGTTGATTGTTAAGTTACAGCATCCGTGTGGTTATTGAAAAAAAATCATACTCTCAGAATCACGGATCTAACAGTGGCGACGAGGTCGATTCGAATCTACCTGCAACTCTACATTTCCCTTCAAGGATTCGCTCCGGGAGGGCGGTGGAAGAAAGTCGAGGCTAGAAACACGGGCGTCGACCACGAGCAACCGCCCAGTCGTCCGGCAGAGAGTGAACATCGCAGGGGAGGCTGTGGAGAGCCGGGCTTGGTTCCCCAGCCACGATGATCAGCAACAGACTGACGAAAGGTACCGCGCAGACCCTTCCCGGACAGTGGCGGCTGGAGCCGACCGACAGCAGAGGAAAAAGCCGAGCAGCGTCGACGGGATAAGATAGAGGGTGAAGCGCACAGGGCGCAGCCGGGGGTTGAAAACCGAGCGGCGTTGAGGAAAAACAAAATAGAGAGAGAGAGAGCGAGCGCAGCCGGGTTCAGGACCGAGCGGCGGAAACGGGAAAGGCGCACAGAAAAAAAAAACCGTGCAGAGCGCAGCCAGGGCTCAAGGGCTGAACAGTGTCCGCGGGGAGAAGGGAGAGCACGGGAGACGCCATTTTTAGAAGCCACAGCGGAGAAGAAGGGCGAACGCGGGAAGAAAGGAAAGCGTGGGAGACGCCATTTTTGACAGTTAAAATCACACCCAGGGATGCCGAAGACTGGCAGTATCTCTACGTTCAACAATGAAGTCGAAGATTGGGCGACATATGTGGAACGTATTGAGGTGTACTGCAGGGCGAATGAAGTGCCAGATGCTAGGAAAGCACTGGTTTTGTTAAATTCCATGGGTGCAAAAACTTATGCCTTACTGCGAAACCTAAAAACCCCAGAGAAGCCTGTGAATAAGAATTTCGAAAGCATAGTTGAAATCCTACAGGACCACTTAAACCCCACACCGCTGCTGATAGCAGAACGATTTAAGTTCCATAAAAGGAACCAACACAAATACGAAAGCAATGCTGAGTACTTAACGGAACTGCGCAATCTATCGAAACACTGCCAGTTTGGAGTGGGACTAGCAGGTACGTTAAGGTACAAGTTTGTGTGTGGGCTTCAAAGTGAAGGAACCCAGAAACGGCTTCTATCAGAAAAGGATCTTACGCTGGACAAGGCTTTCAGTATGGCAGTATCACACGAAGCAGCCGCAAGGGGCGCTGCAGAGATACAACGGAGACTGCAAGAATATGGCACCAATGAAAGGTCCTATGGAACAGGGAAGTGTTATCGCTGCGGCAGAACAACACACGACCAGAAGGATTGTTGGTTCAAGGACCAAGTGTGCAGACAGTGTGGAAAAGTGAAAAAGCAGGACACATAGCAAGAGTCTGCAGGTCTGGGAAGAAAACCAACAGCAAGAAATCTCCACAAGAGAAGTACAAAAAGGTACACAAGGTGATGGACAGTAGTTCAGACGAGCAGAAAAGTGACAGACTCCGGAAGCAAGGAGCTGGGTTGTCTGAAACTACGTAAGGTAACCAAAATGGAGGATCACCAGACTATCTGGGTTACTCAAGATAGACGGAGTCCAAGTGAAAATGGAATTGGACACAGGATCAGCCCTAACAGTCATAAACCAAAGGGACTACAAGTGGCTATTTTCACATATACCCTTGAAAGCTACAGAGATTGTCTTGAAGACGTACACGGGGCAAAAAGTCTACCCCAAAGGAAAAATAAGGGTGAAAGTGATATACAAAGGCCAGGAAATACCTAAAATGGACCTATATGTATTGCCAGATGGAGGACCACCACTGCTAGGACGTGAATGGATCCGGAAGATACAATTAGATTGGCATTCCATACAGGCACTGAAGGTTGAGGCCAAAAAGGATGACGACGTCACACCTGGACGACTGTCAAAAATGCTAACTGATGCAAAAGAAGTGTTCCAGGAGGGACTCGGAACACTAAAAGGCATAACAGCAACGATTAAAATAGAGGAAAATGCAAGCCCAAAGTTTCTTAAGGCCAGACCAGTGCCTTATGCGATCAGACCAGCCGTCGAAGCAGAGCTGGAAGGGTTGGAACGTTCAGGAGTACTGTCCAGAGTAGACTGGAGCGAGTGGGCTACACCCATCGTTCCTGTAATGAAGAGGTCGTTGAGTAATACGCCCGGGGAACCAAAGAAGGTCCGCATCTGTGGGGATTTTAAGGTGACAGTGAACCCAGTCCTTCACACGGTACAATATCCGCTTCCACGAATTGAGGATATTTTCGCCTCGCTATCTGGAGGTAAACGCTTCACCAAAATTCATCTAGCCCAGGCGTACTTGCAAATGGAGGTAGAAGAAGCCTCAAAACAATACCTCACGATCAACACTCATAACGGTCTCTACCAATACAACCGTCTGGTGTTCGTGATAGCATCGGCTCCGGCTATTTGGCAAAGGGCGATGGCTCAAGTCCTGCAAGGGATTCCAGGGACCCAGTGTTATTTGGATGACATCCTGGTCACGGGCGAAAATGACAGTGATCACCTCGCCAACTTGGAGAAGGTGCTCACTAGATTAAAGGAATATGGGCTACGAGCTAATCGCCACAAGTGCGAGTTTTTCCAGAAGCAGATCTCGTATTGTGGCCACGTCATCGATGAAGAGGGGTTACATAAGTCCCCTGAAACGATTGAGGCAGTAGTCAAGGCTCCAGCACCGTAAAATGTGTCACAACTGAGGTCGTTCCTAGGGCTGGTAAACTACTACCATAAGTTCTTAACAAATTTGTCCACGGTATTACACCCACTGAACATCCTACTGCCAACAGGGGTACCATGGAAGTGGAATGACGAATGTAGACGAGCTTTCCAGAAGTGCAAAGAATTGATTACATCAAAGAGGTGTTGGCCCATTTCAACCCAGCACTACCAATTCGTTTGGCATGTGATCCATCACCCTATGGTATTGGAGCGGTGCTGTCGCACAAATTCCCAGATGGATTGGAGAGGCCAGCAGCCTTTGCGTCTCGGTCACTAACCTCAGCTGAGCATAACTACGCCCAGATTGACAGGGAGGCCCTCAGCCTAGTATGGGGAGTAAAAAAATTCAACCACTATCTGCATGGGCAGAAGTTCACCTTGCTGACTGACCACCAACCACTTGTCTCCATCTTTAATCCGAAGAAGGGCATTCCAGTGATGACTGCACAACGGTTACAAAGATGGTCCCTGTTTCTAGGGGCGAATCAATATGAAATAGAATATAAAAGCACGAAACAGCATGGAAACGCTGATGGGCTATCACGCCTGCCACTGCCTACTGTGGAGGAAGCACCAGCAGTGGACCCTATCGAGATATTTTATTCGTCAATAATTGAACGATTGCCAGTAACGAACGCGGATATAGAGACCCGCAATGATCCGACACTGTCTCGGGTATATGATTTGACGGTGAGGAGATGGCCAACACATGGCGACTCACTGTTGCCAGCATTCTCATCCAGAAGAGAACAGCTGTCAGTATGCTAGGGGACAGTGATGTGTGGATCCCGAGTGGTGATTCCACCCAAGTTAAGGGAGAGAGTGCTAAATGAGCTTCATGAAGGTCATCTGGGAAGCGTGAAAATGAAAAGCCTTGCTAGGGCTTGTGTGGTGGCCGGGGATCGATCAACAAATCGAGGACCTAACCAAGAGCTGCTCAGGATGCTAGAAGGTCCAAAATGCACCACCACATGCCCCTCTACACCCATGGGAGTGGCCCTCCTCTCCATGGCAACAGGTGCACATTGATTTTGCTGGTCCATTCATGGACTCAATGTTCTTAATAGCAGTGGATGCTCACTCAAAATGGCCCGAGGTGATAAAAATGTCCTCAACCACTACAGAGAAAACGATTGCAGTCCTACGGACCATATTTGCCAGGAACGGCTTGCCAGAGCAGATTTGCTCTGATAATGGACCACAGTTTGTGTCCGAAGAGTTTTGGAAATTTATGAGAAGGAATGGGGTCAGGCATTACACATCCGCCCTGTATCATCCAGCCACAAATGGATTGGCCGAGAGGTTCGTACAAACCTTTAAAAAGGCGATAAAGGCCATGTGCAACGATGAAATTCCACTACAGCATAAGGTGGACAATTTCCTATTAGCCTACAGAAATGCGACACATGCAATCACCAACGAGACCCCGGCCATGATGTTCTTTAACCGAAGGTTGAGATCTCGTCTGGATTTGCTCATACCAAATGTGCGAAGAAATGTTGAGGATAAACAATTCCAGCACATCAATGAGAAGCCGACAAGGAGCTTCAATGTAGGACAACCAGTCTTGGCCCAAGACTACCGAACAGAGAAATGGCAACCCGGAACGATATGCACAAGGCAGGGGCCATTAATGTACACAGTGGATGTCGGGGAGAACATTGTGAGACGCCACGTCGATCAGATCTTAGCGTCACAGGAACGAGTCAACCCCATGTCTCGTGTACCTGGGGATGAACCAGACATACCGGTAGCATCTACCTCAGAACCAGTAGCAGTGGAAACCGATGAACTAACCGACAAAAAGGGGCCAGAATCGCCTCCGCACCAAGAACAAGAACCGCAGGAAAGGCGCTATCCCGAAAGGATCAGGAAGCCGCCCCAAAGACTGAATCTATAAATGGACTATTGTTGTTTAATGTGCATGTTAAAGTGTTAATTGTTATTTGAATATTATGGGTACTGCTAATCTAAAAGGGGAGGAATTGTAGTGTATGTATCTTTAAGAGAGAACTACTTTTACAGCTCCTGTATACTGTAGTACCGGCAGTGACCACACCGGTATAAGCCTTGAGCATGCCTCTGTACTGTCAGTCTTGAGACTACCCTACTCCAGTAAATACCTGTTGATTGTTAAGTTACAGTATCAGTGTGGTTATTGAAAAAAAACATCATACTCTCAGAATCACGGATCTAACAGACGTGAGTCTAGATTCAGATCAGCCATGATCCTATTGAATGGCGGGGCAGGCCCAAGGGGCTGTATGGCCTACTCCTGCTCCTATTTCTTATGTTATGTACAGAGTGATGGGCCTTCAATAACCACAAAACTAGAAGTTATAAACAAGTTGGCTTTTAATCACGAAGATCAGAGCTAACATCTCAACACGCCGACTGGTTCACAGGAATGAGTCATACAGATCCTGGGATCTTTATGTAAGAGAAGTCAGGGGCAGAGCCAAGAGCCAAGACCTGGAACCTCCCAGGTTAGTCAGGAAAGAGGAAGTGAAACTATACACAGTGGGGGAGGGTAATATACATGAGTGCAAAACGAATACAGGATCAAGACAAACAGATTTCATTACATTCACCCCTTCTATAGATTTAGTCCATCGGGGTGATGTTTCTTAAAAGTTGGTATAAGTGAGTCTGTCAGGAGGTTTTGCGGTTCTCAGTGATCGGCGCAGCGCCGGTTGGGGTGCCTCTAGGGGAGTGGATTTTGGTTCCTCCGCTGTCCGGGCCTCCGCAGTGTCTTCCAGGTTATCTGCAGTGTCCTCCAGGTTAAAGTTGGGTATTGATACCTCTGGGCGTCCTGTCTTTGTAGTGTAGGTCTTCATCGGGTAGTCTCCCATCGTTCTCTCCGCTCTCCGAGGGAGCGAGGTCTTTTATGGAAACAGTGTCCTCTCGCCCGTCAGAGTATTCGATATAGGCATACTGAGGGTTTGCATGGAGGAGCTGTACCTTTTCCACAAGGGGGTCTGTTTTATGGCCTCTCACGTGCTTCCGCAATAGTACTGTCCCCGGAGACGTCAGCCACGCGGATAGAGATATGCCCGAGGTGGATTTCCAGGGGAAAACCAACATCTTTTCATGAGGGGTAGCGTTAGTGGCAGTACATAACGGAGACCTTATGGAGTGGAGCACGTCTGGGAGGACTTCCTGCCAGCGGGAGGTCGGAAGGCCTTTTGACTTTAAGGCTAACGTGACAGCCTTCCAAACAGTAGCATTCTCCCTTTCCACTTGCCCATTACCCCGGGGGTTGTAGCTAGTGGTTCTGCTAGTGGCTATCCCCTTCGAGAGCAAGAACTGGCGCAGCTCGTCACTCATGAATGACGTCCCCCTATCGCTGTGTATGTAGTTCGGCATGCCAAACATGCAGAATAGATTACAGAGACACTTGATGACCGTGGCACTGGTCATGTCTGGGCAGGGAATGGCGAAGGGGAAGCGGGAATATTCATCGACGATATTGAGGAAGTATACGTTACAGTCGGCAGAGGGAAGGGGTCCCTTGAAGTCCAGACTTAGGCGCTCGAATGGCCGTGTGGCTTTGATAAGGTGTGCACGGTCAGGCCTGTAGAAACGAGGCTTGCATTCCGCACAGATGCGGCAGGCTCTGGTCATTGCCCTGACCTCCTCGATGGAGTGGGGCAGATTGCGGGACTTTATAAAATGGTATAGTCGGGTGACCCCTGGGTGACAGAGGTCGTTGTGGAGACCCTGTAATTTGTCCGTATGAATGCTGGCACACATTCCCCGCGATAGGGCGTCTGGGGGTTCATTAAGGGCTCCCGGCCTGTACATAATATCATAGTCGAACGTGGATAGTTCGATCCTCCACCTGAGTATTTTGTCATTCTTGATTTTCCCCCTTTGTTATTAAACATGAAAGCCACCGACCGCTGGTCGGTGAGCAGGGTGAAATGTTTGCCGGCTAGGTAGTGTCTCCAGTGCCGCACTGCCTCCACTATAGCCTGTGCCTCCTTCTCGACAGAAGAGTGCCTGATTTCAGGTCCCTGAAGGGTTCGGGAGAAGGCGGCCACAGGTCTCCCAGCCTGACTGAGGGTCGCAGCTAAGGCAAAGTCTGACACATCGCTTTCGACTTGAAAGGGAATGCATTCGTCCACTGCACACACTGCAGCCCTTTCAATGTCCTGTTTAATACTGGTGAAAGCCTCCCGAGCTTCAGCTGATAGTGGGAAGGACGTCGATTTAACGAGGGGTCGGGCCTTATCAGAGTAATTGGGCACCCATTGGGCATAATACGAAAAAAATCCCAGGCACCTTTTTAAAGCTTTGGGATTGTGTGGCAGGGGCAGTTCCTTTAGGGGGCGTAATCGGTCAGGGTCCGGTCCAATTACCCCATCTTCCACCACACAGCCGAGGAGAGAGAGACGGGTTGTGTTGAAGACACATTTGTCTTCGTTGTAGGTTAGATTCAGCTTTAGGGCAGTTTTTAAAAATCTCGCAAGATTTAGATCGTGGTCTTGCTGGTTGTGCCCGCAGATAGTGACATTGTCCAGATAGGGGTAGGTAGCTTGTAGTTTATTCTCGTCAACCATGCGGTCCATCTCACGTTGGAAGACCGAGACCCCATTTGTTACTCCGAAGGGCACGCTGAGAAAATGGTAGAGGCGCCCATTCGTCTCGAAGGCGGTGTATGGGTGGTCCTCCGTTCTAATGGGGAGCTGGTGATATGCGGATTTGAGGTCGATAGTCGAGAAGACTCGGTATTGCGCAATCTGGTTGACCATTTCTGATATGTGGGGTAAAGGGTAGGCGTCCAGCTGGGTATAAATATTAACAGTCTGGCTGTAGTCAATTACCATCCGTTTCTTTTCGCTATTTTTAACTATGACTACTTGGGCACGCCACGGGCTGGTACTGCATTCAATAATGCCTTCCCGCAGGAGTCTGTCCACTTCCGCCTTGATAAAGTGTCGGTCTTCCAGACTGTACCGTCTACTTTTGGTCGCTATGGGCCTACAGTTCGGAGCGAGATTAGTGAATAAAGAGGGCGGGCTGATTTTTAAGGTTGATAGGCCACAGACTGAGTGGCGGCTGGGACCCGCCATATGCTAGCGTGACACTTTCGTGGTGGCACTGGAAGTCCAGGCCTAAGATTACATTAACACAGAGTTCTGGCATCACGAGGAGTTTAAAATCCTTGTAGTCCGTGCCTTTTACAGTCAGTGTTACCACACAGTAGCCCAAAATGTCCGAAGTGTGGGGCTTAGCAGCCATAGCAATTCTGCTCCGTGTAGGGGTTACCATTAATATGAGTGCCGCCATACCAGGCTAGGGTGGATAAAACTCTTGGTACTCCCACAGTCAATTAAACATTTCGTTAAATTCCCGTTTACCTGTATGTCCATCATGGATTTTGTCAACGGGTGTGCCTGGATTGATCCACCGTGATCGAAGCCACTGTTGGGCCCTGGGCGGCCGTTGGGTCGGGAAAAGATGGCGGATCCCAAGATGGCGGCCCGCACGGCACGCACGAGGCGGTGACGGAGTTGGAAATCGGATTCCCCCTGCAGACTTTGCTAAAATGCCCCTTTTTCTTACATTTGAAGCATGTAGCATCCTTCGCTGGGCATCGTTGTCTGGGGTGCTTGGCCTGGCCGCAGAAGTAGCATTTCGGGCCTCGAGACATTGCCGCTGTAGTAGGACTCCTGGGTGAACTTCTGTGTGGGGACTCCAGCGGCGTAGAGCTGGTCTGAGACCTGGATGGGGAAGATGGCTGATTCCAAGATGGCGGCCCCCTCAGCGTGCACGAGGCGGTGAGGGCCGCATGGCCGGAAGAATAAGAGTCAGAGTTTCTCTGGGCCACGTCCAGCGATCGCGCAGTGGCCACTGCCTTTTTTTTTTTTTTTTAAGTCCAGGACCTCCTTCTCCAGCAGTCTCTGCCGGATATAATTCGATTTGAGGCCCGTGATGAAGGAATCGCGGACCAATTCATCAGAGTACGCGTTGCCCGTCACGGCCTTGCAGTTACAGTCCCGGACCAGGTCCTTTAGGCCCTGTAATAAATCGTCCATTGATTCCTCTGGTCGCTGCCTGCGTGTAGCCAGCAGATGTCTGGCGTACACTTCGTTTACCGGCCTCTGGTATTGGGCCTTCAGTATAGTGATGGCCTCCGTGTAAGAGGTGGCGTCCCGGATGAACGAATAAATCCGATGACTTACGCGAGTAGTCAGTAGACTCAGTTTATGTACCTCGCTAGCGGATGAGGCCCCCGCGAAGAGTTCGAAGCATTTGAGCCAGTGTCCAAATTGATTTAATGCTTCAGCAGAATGTGGATCCAAGTCCAGACGCTCTGGTTTTAGGAGTCGATCCATCCTAGTATTCTTTAGTGATTAAAATTGATGGGCCTTCAATAACCACAAAACTAGAAGTTATAGACTTAAACAAGTTGGCTTTTAATCACTAAGATCAGAGCGAACATCTCAACACGCTGACTGGTTCACAGGAATGAGTCATACAGATCCTGGGATCTTTATGCAAGAGAAGTCAGGGGCGGAGCCAAGAACCAAGACCTGGAACCTCCCAGGTTAGTCGGGAAAGAGGAAGTGAAACTATACACGGTGGGGGAGGGTAATATACATGAGTGCAAAACGAATACAGGATCAAGACAAACAGATTTCATTACACCCCATTAACAGCCTAGTTCTAAATTTAAGGTTATGCCCCCTTATTCTGGCCTCTCCCACTAGAGGAAATAGTTTCTCCCTGTCTACTCCTTTGATCATCTTAAACACCTCAATTCATTCACCCCTCAATCTTCTACACTTAAGGGAATCCAAGCCTAATTTATGCAATGTGTCTTGTATCATTCTGGTACATCTGCGCTGCACCCCTCCAAGGCCAATATATCCTTCCTAAGGAGCGGTGCCCAGAATTGAACACAGTACTCCAGATGGGGTCGAACTAAAGCTCTGCGCAGCTGTAACATCACTTCCTCCTCTTTGTATTCCAACTCTCGAAATAAAGATCAACATCCATTAGCCTTTTAATTTTTTTTGTACTTGTCCTCTAGCTTTTAGTGATTTCTGTCCTTGGACCCCTAAATCTCTCAGTTTATTCACAGTTCCCAGCTTCTCACCATTCAGAAAAATACTCTGATCTATCTTTCTTCGGTCAAAAATGGATGACCTCACACTTTCCCCACATTGAACTCCATTTGCCACAGTTCTGCCCACTCACTTAATCTATCAATTTCCCTTTGCAACTTTCTGCTCCAATCTACACTATTTCCTGTGCCACCTAATGTAGTGCAGTCAGCAAACTTATAAAATGGCTCTCTATTCCTTCGTCTGAATCATTTTTAAATATAGTGAAAGATTGAGGTCCCAGTATAGATCCCTGGGAGACACCACTAGCCACATCCTGCCAATTGGATTACGTTCCCATTATCCCTACTGTCACCTACCCCCCAACCAATTCCCTATCCAAGCCAATAGGTTGCCTCAAATTCCATGTGCTCTCATTTTTGTTAATAGTCTCGGAGGTGCAAGTCCATATATGTAACATCCATAGACACTCCCTTATCTACCACGTTAGTTACCTCTTCGAGAAAAAGATTGGTGAAGTCAAGCGTAGGTCCCTTGCAGTCAGAATCAGGGGAATTTATAATGGGGAACAAAGAAATGGCCGACCAATTAAATACATAGTTTGGGTCTGTCTTCACAAAGGAGGACACAAATAACCTCCCAGATATGTCGGGGAACATAGGGTCTAATGAGAGGGAGGAACTGAATTAAATCAGTATTTGTAGGGAAATGGTGTTAGGGAAATTGACGGGATTGAAGGCCGATAAATCCCCAGGGCCTGATAATCTACATCCTAGGGTACTTAAGGAAGTGGCCCTAGAAGTAGTAGATGCATTGGTGGTCATCTTCCAAAATTCTATGGACTCTGGAACAGTTCCCATGGATTGGAGGATAGCTAATGTAACCCCACTATTTAAAAAAGGCGGTAGAGGGAAAACAGAGAATTATAGACCAGTAAGCCTGACATCTGTAGTGGGGAAAATGCTAGAGTCCATTATAAAAGATGTAATAGCAGAGCACTTGGAAAACAGTGACAGGATTGGACAAAGTCAACATGGATTTACTAAAGGTAAATCGTGCTTGACTAATCTACTGGAATTTTTTGAGGATGTGATTGGTAGAATAGATAAGGGAGAACCAGTAGATGTGGTGTATTTGGACTTTCAGAAGACTTTCGATAAGGTCCCGCATAAGAGGTTAGCGTGCAAAGTTAAAGCACATGGGATTGGGGGTAAGGTACTGACTTGGATAGAGAACTGGTTGGCAGACAGGAAGGATAGAGAACTGGTTGGCAGACAGGAAGCAAAGAGTTGGAATAAACGGGTCTTTTTCCGAGTGGCAGGCCGTGACTAGTGGGGTACCACAGGGATCGGTGCTACGACCCCAGCTATTCACAATATATATTAATGATCTAGATGAGGGAACTAGATGTAGTATCTCCGAGCTTGCAGATGACACAAAGCTGGGTGGGCGTGTGTGCTGTGAGAAGGATGCAGAGAAACTCCAGTATGATTTGGACAGGTTGGGTGATTGGGCAGATGCATTATAATGTGGATAAATGCAAGGTTATCCACTTTGGTGGCAAAAACTGGAAGGCAGATTATCTGAATGGCAATAGATTGGGAAAAGGGGAACTGCAACGAGACCTGGGTGTCCTTGTGCACCAGTCGCTGAAGGTAAGCATGCAGGTGCAGTAGGCGGTTAAGAAGGCAAATGCTATGTTGGCCTTCACAGAGAGATGATTCGAGTACAGGAGCAAGGATGTCTTGCTGCAGTTGTACAGGGACTTGGTGAGACCACACCTTGAGTATTGTGTGCAGTTTTGGTCACCTTATCTGAGGAAGGATGTTCTTGCCATGGAGGGAGTGCAGCGAAGATTCACCAGACTGATAACTGGGATGGCAGGAATGACTTATGAAGAGAGATTGGGTTGATTAGGCTTATATTCGCTAGAGTTTAGAAGAATGAGGGGGAGCTCATTGACACTTATAAAATTCTAACAGGACTAGATGCAGGAAGGATGTTCCCGATGGCAGGAGAGTCCAGAACCAGGGGTCACAGGCTAAGGATAAGGGGTAAGCCATTTAGGACTGAGATGAGGAGGAATTTCTTCACCCAGAGTGGTGAACCTGTGGAATTCTCTACCACAGAAGGCAGTTGAGGCCAATTCATTAAATATATTCAAGAAGGAGTTACATATATTTCTTAAAGCTAAAGGGATCAAGGGATATGGGGAGAAAGCAGGGACAGGGTATTGCATTTGGATGATCGGCCATGATCTCATTAAATGGCGGAGCAGGCTCGAGGGGCCGAATGGCCTACTCCTGCTCCTATCTTCTATGTTTCTATGTTTCAAAAAATTCAACTATGTTACTTAGACATGACGTACCCTTTACAAATCCATGCTGGCTCAATTTATATTTGTCGAAATGCACAGTCACTCTGTCCCTAATAACAGATTCTAGCAACTCCCCCCAAACAGACATTAGATCAATAATTACAAAAGCTTATAATTTACAAAAGCAAAATACTGTGGATGTTGGAAATCTGAAATAAAAACAGAAAGTGCTGGGAATACTCAGCAGGTCAGGCAGCATCTGTGGAGAGAGAGAGAAAGAGAGTTAACGTTTCAGGTCGATGACCCTTCGTCTGAACTGGAAAAAACTGGAGATGGAACAAGTTTTTAAGAAATTGCTGGGGGAGGGGAAGAAAGAACAAAAGGGAAGGTCTGAGATAGGATGGAAGGCAGGAGAGATTAAAAGACATCGAGGAGAGATTAAGAGATGGTACGAGGCAAAAGGAGATGGTAATGGGAATAATTTCCTAGTTTATCACTCCCACCTTTCTTAAAAACAGTAATGGAGTGACATTGCCAATTTCCCAATCCAAGGGGACAATTCCTGAAGATCATGACTAACATATCTGGATTTCTTCACCACCTTCTTTTAATACCCTGGGGTGGAAACCATTGGGTCCTGGAGATTTGTCTCTATCAGTATCTCCATCATCTTTTTAAAAAACCTATATTGATTCCAGTTAGTTCCTCCCCTTGATTTCCTCATATCTCTGGTATTTATCCTCATCCTCTACTGTGAAGACTGATACAAAATAGTTATTTAGTAAGTCTGCCATTTCCTGATTTCCAATTACAATATAACCTGTGTCTGTCATTAAGGGGCCCACATTACTCCTAGCCACCCTCTTTCGCTTAATATATTTGTAAAAACCTTTAGTGTTGTCCTGGATATCCCTCGCAAGCTTTTTCTCATATTCCTTTTTGCAGTTCTTACTACTTTCTTGATATCCTTTTGCCGTTCTTTACATCTCTTCCAGTCCACGGAATCTCCACTGTGCTTCGCCTTCCTATAAGCTTCATTTGAGAGGCAGCATCTACTGCTATTCATACTTGTGCACTGTGCACTAAACTATGACTTAGTTTTACCTATATTAAGGAACTTGAAAGATAAACACGTTTGCAGTATCAGTGATCATAGTATGCATTAAAGGAATACTACATCAGATAATATGGCATACAACAACAACATGTATTTATAGAGCGCCTTTAATGTAGTAAAACATCCCAAGGCACTTCACAGGAGCAATTATCAAACAAATCAAGCGATTATGACACTGAACCACATAAGCAGCTATTTAGGACAGAAAACCAAAAGTTTGATCAAAGAGGTATGTTTTAAGGAGTGTCTTAAAGGAAGAGGGAGAGGTAGAGAAGCGGAGAGGTTTAGGGAGGAAATTTCAGAGCTTCGAGCAGCTGAAGCCACGGCCGCCAATGGTGGAGCGATAAAAATCGGGGATGCGCAATGGGTCAGAATTGGAGGAGCGCAGAGATCCGAGAGGGTTGTAATGCTGGAGGAGGTTACAGAGATAGGGATTTGAAAACAAGGATGAGAATTTTAAAATCGAGGCATTGCAGACCGGGAGCCAATGTAGGTCAGCGAGCACGGGGCTGATGGGTGAATGGGACTTGGTGCGAGTTAGGATACGGGCAGCAGAGTTTTGGATGAGCTCAAGTTTACGGAGGGTGCAAGGTGGGATGCCGGCCACGAGAGCCTTGGAATAGCCAAGTCTAGAGGTAACAAAGGCATGGTGAGGGTTTCAGCAGTGGATGAGCGGAGGCGAGACGAAAATGGGTGATGCTACGGAGGTAGAAGTAGGCAGTCTTGGTGATGGAGAGGATATGGGGGCGGAAGCTCAGCTCAGGGTCAAATAGGACGCCGAGGTTGATAACGGTCTGGTTCAGCCTCAGACAGTGACCAGGGAGAGCAATGGAGTCAGTGACTGGGAACAGAGTTTGTGGCGGGGACCGAAGACAATGGCTTCAGTCTTCCCAATATTTAATTGGAGGAAATTTCTGCTCATCCAATACTGGATATCAGACAAGCAGTGTGACAAATCAGAGGCAGTGAGGGGCATAGCTGGGTGTCGGCAGTGACATGTGGAACCTGACGTTTTTTCGGATGAAGTTGCCAAGGGGGCGAAGGATAGCTCCTTGGGGGATTCCAGAGGTAACCGTGCGTGAGTGGGGAGAGAAGCCATTGCAGGCGATTCTCTGGCTACGACTGGATAGACATGAATGGAAACAGGCGAGTGTAGTTCCACCCAGCTGGATGACGGAGTAGAGGCGTTGGAGAACAGCATGGTCAACCATGTCAAAGGCTGCAGATAGGTCGAGAAGGATGAACAGAGATACTTTACCACAGTCACATACGATGTCATTTGTGACTCTGATAAGGGCTGTTTCAATGCTGTGGCAGGGGCGGAAACCTGATTGAAACAAACTACATGTTTGAACCCCTCCAAACATATATGTTTACAAAGTACATCAGAAGCAAAAAGGATATAAAACAAGGATTTTTTGTGCCTTCATTGTCATTTAAAGAATTTCATCTATTTGCTGTGAGATTTTAAGAGTAAGATGGCATTTTTAAAACAACTTGCATTTATAAGACTTTTAATATAACAAAATATGCCAGCACAATTTACCATTGGGAGTCAGGCAGAAGGAGCGAGTATGGTGGCAAGATGGCTGAAGGCTCCATCATCAACAGTTAAGCAAGCAGAGGGAGAGGGAAAAGCACATTAGGCCAGATTTGGAAAAAAGGAGGACATTAACAGGGATAAAGAGCTGAAGATCACAGGTCAGCTGGAACAAGGCCATGGAGAGATTTGCAGTGAGGATGGGCTTTTTAAGAGAGGCAAGAGGAAGGGAAAACCAGTTGAGGCTGTCAAGGACACAGATGATAGATAAGCAGGACTTAGGGCAGAACAAAATATAGGCAGTGAAATTCTAGATCAATCAACTTTTAGTTTGGGAAGCTTGGGAGAATGGCAAGGAGACTGCTGGAAAAGTCAAGGCTTGCATTTACAAAGGCATGAATGAAGGCTTCAGCAGCAGTGGAGGCGAGCCAGGGATGTAGACAGGAGATGGAAGCAGACAGTCTTGGTGATGGACTGACTGAACATGCGGTTTGATACACAGCACAGGGTTAAGCAGGATACCCAGATTGCACACTGACATGAATCAGTCAGTCAGTCATTCATGAAAGAAAGACTTATGAAATAATACTGAGCGGCCTACAGGTGGCGCTGTCCAGGGAGAGTATAAATACTCAGGCACGGGCCCAGCTTGCGCAGGACATTCTTAACAGGAACTAGTGAAGGACACTAGACCTCCATGTTGTAAAACAGTTGATTAAATTGACGTAAGAAAACTACTAGGCACTTGGTCTAAGCATTAAACAAAGCTTTAATCAACTGTTTTACAACATACACCATTGAACGGAGCTTGAGCAAGTATCCAGGCAGAGGAATGGGATCAAGGGACCACTGCACAGAATTTCCATTGGGACTCAAAACAGGCTGGGTTCAGTTTTGCCAATGATTAGCTGTGAAAATCTCTGGCTCACCTGCAACTTGATGTCAAAGAATCAGTTGACCCAGCAACAGTTATGGTATCAAGGGTAATGATGGAGAGGTAAAACAGCATACATATAAAACATACTCCATGCCTATGGAGAATATTGCTGAGGAGCAACACACAGATAAGATAGAGAGGAGCAAGGATGGAGCCTTGGGGCATTCAGGAAAATAAATCAATCCAGAAATTGTGTAGGCTGCATTGGGACAGGTATGAGTGGAGCCAAGTATGGGCACTGCCATGGATTTATACTATGGAGAAGAGTAAGTGGAGAAGGATAGTTTTATTAGTTACAGTTAAATTTGTTAAAAGTACTGTTAAAAAGAGTACACTTGCCCACAGACTTTCTATGGGCTTTTGCACTGGAACTTGCTGTGATTAGAAAGCCATTTTGGTACAGCACCCTCTACAGGGGATCTGAGACTTGTATGAACAGGGTAAGCAACTGTGCATCTCCTTAACCAATCAGATTAAAGAATGGTTACTGAGCAGCGCAGAGTCTCAACCAAGATGTGTCAATTAAGAACATTTAATGTCAAATCAGGTACAGAAAGTGAAATAGAGGGAAAGAAAGGTGGGATTGAGAAAGACAGATAAAAGATACAGAAAGTAGTAGAAAAATGCATTTAAATGCTTTTATTTAAAATCTCCAACAATAATTAAAAGCTGAAAGAATGAGACTCCACACTTGTAAAAATTAATTTTCAGTGCCAGAGAGGTTGTTTAGCAGTAATTAAGACTTATGTTAAAAATCTACTTACACGGGAATGGACAAGCCCTAACCTTTTCTGGCAAGTTTAGTGTGCATCTATCACATAAGTGTAGGAACTTCACACCCTACCATGTGGAGTCTCTCGGCGAGATACCATTATAGTGAAGTTTCTGGAGGAGCAGGGCAACTCGGACAGCAACTTCCCGATTTTCACATTTAACTGCGCGTGTGTGGTCAATGGAAGTTGCTGTCCAATTTACACATTAATAGTAGTGAGCGCTGAAAGCTTCCCCTTTATTTCTACTGCAAAAGATTTCAGAAAGTTGAGTCAAATCTGGCAACAGACAAGTTGGTCAGTCATTCGTAGTGTGCACTGGAGTCTGTGACACTCAGATTGGAGAACGTGAAGGTGAGTATTTTACCACTGGGAGCAGCAGGGGTGGAAGACCACAAGGGATCGGATGGAAATAAGGGGATTGAAAATAGAAACAAGGGTGCTTTCGATAGATCAATAGAGTGGAGAACTAGAAAAGAACAAACTTGCATTTTTATGACACCTTTCATGACCTTTCAGGACATCCCAAAGCACTTCACAGCAAATTAAATACTTTTGAAGTCACAAGTTGTAATGAAAGGAAATGTGGCAGCCAATTTGCACCCAAAGTCCCAGAAACAGCAATGAGTAAAATGACCGGATAATCTGTTTTTACTGATGGTGATTGAGGGATAAATATTTGCAGGACACCAAGAAACCCCCCCCTCTTCTTTAAGTAGTGCCATTGGATCTTAAGTTTACCTGAGAGTGTAGATAGGGCTGTGGTTTAACAGCTCATCCAAAAGGAGGGATGGGTTTGGAGTGAGTGCTAGAAAGGGAGTTGGGAGTAGATAGGAGAGCTTCACCACTGTGGGTATGTGACAGAATGGCCTTAACAGGGAGAAAGAATTTGGTTTGATCTAGGATGTCAATGGACTCATCCAGGACTAGGTCATGGCTGGGAAGGGTCTCATTTGCAAGGGAGCAGGCATTTTAAGGGGCTGTTCGCAGTGGACTGATGGTGGAAGGCCTGCCAAGGGAGGCAATGGCAGGGGAGTGAAGAGAGAAACAGGGGGAAAAAAGCTATTAGAAGTTTACACCAGGTGACCTGTTGGGCCAAATGGCCTGTTTCTATGCTGTAAATACTATGTAACTAGGGGGGGAGGAGAAGAAGAAATGATAGTTAGCTACTTTGGGACAACTAATAGAGCCAATTAGCACAGCGGAGCATGCCTAGGGCAAAGCAGAGAGAAGCCATGGGCTTATGCAGGAGGAACTTGAGCCTGTGAAGCAGCAGGAAGAAAGATCAGCATAGGAGTCATAATGAATGGAACAGGGGCTGATAGGGGTATGTTGCAGTGAGGCATGAGTAAAGTGGTGAGTGTTAATGGCTGAAGTAATACACTTCTATTTTTAATAGTAGCGCACACTACTGTACTGCTCCTTTACTTGCGGGATTTTCTACCATTCTCCCCGCCCCCCCCCCACAACCTTCAGATTGATAAATGTGCAGCCACTGGTTTAACTAGTATAGGCCAGACATTATCTTGGAAAATCAGGCAGCTGCAGTAGCTCCCATGCAGAATAGGCTACATTATGTTCTCAAGCTTCTGCCTCCAAAGCCATCCTCTAACTCACTAGAAAAGCCACAACTGGGCATGCGAGAAGAAGCTTAACTTGATAAAATACACCAAATACATACGGCTTACCAAGCAGACCAAATCACGTTTGTATAAATTTATTTGGCTACCACTCAAGTTCACACTACTATAAATCAAGAATCAAGTTCAGGCCAATGCAGACACCACCAGGCACCACTTGGCAAGAATCTCAGTTTCCTATCTGTAGACAGAAGGTGGTTAATATGCTGAACAGAAGTTGTTTCGCCCAGAAACTGAACAATAAGTAATTGGTTAGCTTGTCTGAGTAATTGAAGAACACCTCACACCCAGTGTGTTAAAAAAGCTCTTTGATCTCTATTGATCAGTGAAGATGGAATTTAAAAAAAAACAAGATACGCAGAAAATGAGGCTTTGGAAAGAGGAAAGCTGTGAGGGCATTAAAGGGAAAGTTTGGGAGCTTTCACTGAGGTGAAGAGGTTAGAAATGTAGGAGGATATCTAGACATCTTGCTTATGTCGAGTAAGCGGATGTGGGGAAGCACACTACTTTTCTTATATTAATTGAAGATAAGTTGTACCAATTGAATAGTAAATCTGATCCTAACTGGTGCGCTGCATGTTGTAAAAAAGCAGCTCGAGAATTCATATCAAACTTGGTTTCACCAAGTGTTTATTTCATCTACCTTCAGGAGAGTGACGAAGTAGCCATGGAAAAGACACAAAAATCCAGTTCAGGTCACAAGACTTATTATATTACTATTCTATCTAAGATTATGCTATTGTACAAGTAGATACAGGGCAGTATCAGGTAACTCCAATAAAGCTACAGGGTTCAAACCACTTATGGGAACAACTGAACCCAACAAGGTATTTATGGAAGACCCGAATTTGTAACATCACCTAATTTGCAAAAATGGTTGATGATCTTTTCAGGAAACCGATTATTTAGACAGTGGGGGTCTTATCAGATGTGGCAGTGTACAATACAGAACCAAAGTAGCCCTGTGTAGGTAACAATGTTCTGAACAATTACAATACGGGGACAGTTCACTTTGGAACTATTACCCCACAAACACACCTTATTTGGGTCGCTGACCTCGACGAGTCGTTCTTTCAGATGCAATATATTTTGCACTACCTCTTCTGCCATACCTGGCTCGCCCAGAATGAGCACACAGGTTGTTCAACCTGAGGCTGCTGTGAGGGAGTGAGATGAGGCTCCACTCCCGGAAACGCGTTCACACTCACCCAGTCTCCTGATTTAACAGAGATGCAATGCGCAGAATCATTTTTTTTTTTACCGACCCGACGCCGGCTTTGCCCTTCCAGCCTTCAGCAATAGCGGCCAGAGAGCACACTGCCGTCTTCTAATACTTACAGGAAGAAAGTTCATCATTAGGGGTAGGCTTTCAAAATGTGTGAAATCGGTGGTCCGTTAAATTGCAATAACTTTGTATTCCACCATTTAAAAACGATGTACAGCAACCTGTAGGTTTATATTAAGTTTAAATTTCACGAGGAACGCGTGTATCAACTAAACATTCTTTTATTAAGAAAAAAAATCAGTTATATGATTTCGAACTTATAAATCTCTTAATTGCTAATAATGGATTTACTGTATACCAGCTTATGTTCGAGATTGTTAAATTAAAGTATTAGACGATGACAAGTTTTAAGTTTTTGTCATGCCTTTACTTGTAACATCAGTTTAAAAAACTAATTGTGTACTTGTACATGAATTAAGATCTTTAACTTTAGTGCATGAGTTAATTCCCTTTTGAAGTAAATTATTCACTTTGGTTTAAAGTAACTGTTTTATGCTGATAAACTAATCATAATGAATGAAATGTAGACCTTCCCCCACCACCACCTTTTGCCAGAAAGGCAGTATCTTTATTTGAACCAATCTTAATATGGAAAACCCTGAGAGAGCTGCTGGGGTCTGAGCTGCAGTGTTACTATTCCTGGAGCGGAGTGATGTACTTTAGCAGATGCAAGGAGCGAAGGAATGTAGGGGGCTGAATCTTCAGCTCACACAAACCTTATTCCATTGCCAGCTATTCCATGTGTTGATTGCTTACCAGAATATCAGCGATTAAAACCTACACTTTAATTTTTTTAATGTTATTTTGAACTTTTTTGAACAGTGTCAGCTGTGGCTCAGTGGGTAGCACACTCGCCTCTGAGTCAGAAGGTTGTAGGTTCAAGCCCCACTCCAGGAACTTGAGCACATAAAGCTAGGCTGACACTCCAGTGCAGTGCAGTGCTGAGGGAGTGCTGCACTGTCGGAGGTGCCGTCTTTCGGATGAGACGTTAAACCGAGGTCCTGTCTGCTCTCTCAGGTGGATGTAAAAGATCCCATGGCACTATTTCGAAGAAGAGCAGGGGACTTAGCCCCGGTGTCCTGGCCAATATTTCTCCCTCAACCAACATAACAAAAACAGATCATCTGGTCATTATCACATTGCTGTTTGTGGGAGCTTGCTAGTGCAAATTGGCTGCCGCATTTCCCACGCTTTGAGATGTCCAGTAGTCGTGAAAGGCGCTATATAAATGCAAGTCTTTCTTTTAAAATCCTAGTTTTTACTTCAGACTTCTAGTTCATATGTTGTTTATTAATTATTTTAAGAGAGTTCCTTTACCAGGTTAAGTTAATGATCTTTGCCATTTTAAACCACATGTGAACTTTAGGTATAAACATAGTTTAATAATTGTGTTTAGAACAAATTGTGTGATAACAAACAAAAATCTAAAGTTCTAAACTCTTATCTCTCTCAAATTTTCTTTCCTCACTTCCTCTCCTCTCGGTTTTCTTGATGGGATTCGATTGCACAACCCTCCAGAATCCTGCCTAAGTGGCTGTTATTCATGTGTGAACATTGACGGTGAGTGTCGGCAGGCGATTCAACCTCATCACAGGAACACTGAGCTCAATCCTGTCCTGACCCAGAGTCCACACATGCACGACCCCCGGGAGTTAGAACCCAGACTGTTGTTTCCTTCCCCACCTTGGCTGAGATCAACTAATGCAACATGGACTGCAGATCAAATTTGGGATCTTGCTGGTTCATGTTGCTCAGCTGCTCTCCGGGTAAACTGGCTGAGTTACCAGGGAACCTGTTTCATTCTTAATGTATGTATTGTCTGAATATGATACTCAGTAAACACTGTACAACATGGCCATGGCTCAGTGGGTAGCACTCTCACCTCTGAGTCAGAAGGTTGTGGGTTCAAGATCTGCTCCAGAGACTTGAGCAAAAAAATCTAGTGCAGTGCTGAGGGAGTGTCGCACTGTTGGAGGTGCCGTCTTTTGGATGAGACATTAAACCGAAGCCCTGTCTGCTCTCTCAGGTGGACGTAAAAGATCCCGTGGCACTATTTTGAAGAAGAGCAGGGGACTTCTTCCCAGTGTCCCGGTTAACATTTATCCCTCAACCAACATCACTAAAACAGATGATCTGGCCATTAGCACATGAATGTTTGAGGGAACTTGCTGTGCGCAAATTGGCTGCCATGTTTCCTACATTACAACATTGACTACACGTGGCTGTAAAGCGCTTTGGCACATCCTGAGGTCATTAAAGGTGCTACATAATTGCAAGTCTTTTTTTATTTCAGAAAATGCTGGAAACACTCAGCAGGTCGAGTTAACATTTCAGGTCGATGACCTTTCATCAGAACCTTGGGTCTGAAAGGTCATCGACCTGAAACGTTAATCCCACCTTCCTCTCGCCACAGATGCTGCCTGGCCTGCTGAGTATTTACAACATTTTCTGTTTTTAGTTCAGATTTCCAGGACCTGCAGTATTTTGCTTTTTGTTTTATGGTTTTATGTCATTTGTACTGAAAGATTTTGCTACTCAAGAATAAATTCTGTATTTCACTTTACCATGAGTGAAATATTTACTGATTGGAAAGTTTTGGATTATGGTTACTTCAAAATTGAAATAAAAAGCAATTTCAATGCAGTTTGTAAAATATGGAAAGTATATGTTGTTACACTCTTGAGAGCAGTAGGCATTCAACTCGGTTATGGAGCTTTCCCAAAGGTTCAGTGAATAATGCACTGTGTGGTATAGCACTGGTGGGTGTTCAATCTGGGCCCAGGCTGGCCTCCTTGGCTTCCCGGATCCTCCTTATTCAAGCTGATGGTGCCTGTTTCTGGGCTCCTTTTGCAACTGATGCTGAGGAATTCCAAAGCTGGTATACAATTCGAGATTCCACAGCATCTTATTAATTACTATAGCTTGATATGTGCTTTTGATTGTTCCAGTATTATTGAAACCACAATATTTCTCATCGTATTGTTCGACATTAATAAAGTTGACATGCATCAATGTTCAGTTAATTAACACGAAACTTGATTGTGTAGAAACTAAGGTTTGTGATCTTGGAAATATGTAGCTAAAGTAACTTCAGTGGTGCGAAAGAGCTTTGCAAAAAAATGTTTATTCTTATGACAAATATTACTTTAAGATCAAAGTAAAAACAGAAATTGCTGGAAATGCACAGCAGTGATCTGGTGTGCATTTCCAGCATTTTCTGATTTTTCAGATTTTCAAAATTTACAATTTTTTTCTTTTTACAGGAAACTTTCTGGTATCCGGCACTGATGGGACCGAGCTGGTGCCGTACCATCAAAACTGCCGTAGAAACCAGCGCTAATGTTAAAACATACGGAGCTTTTGAGCTCCGTGTGAATCAACAAACCCTGTTGCTTAGCAACAGCTTCAAAACAGTCAGCTGCAGCTTAAAAGCGTCTCTGTAGCTAAGCAACAGCTTCAGCTAGACCTTGCAGAGCCTGACTGGAAAAAAAAAGCAACGAGAAGTAAAAAACTTATAGGAAACGGCTCCTGAATTTTGCCGGTAGATAGAGCCTTCCGGACATTTAACCTCTGGTTAAACGAAAGTTTCCTGTACTTTAAGATTGCTTATCATGTTTAGTATATTAATAAATCAAAGAAAACGGCAAGATTTTCTTTTCCTGGGGGAGGAGAATTGCAATCCATGTTCCATAATTATAATGCATGTTATATGTCTACAATTTATTAGGACTTTTAAATATTTATGCATTTAATGAGAGCATTACAGAGTTATGTACTAAGTTTGTAAATAAATACATATGTTCCAGATCGTGACTGTGACACAGCATTACAGTCATGGCACCAAAGAAGAAAAGTGTTAAAAAGAGTAAAGCAGAGAACAAGGAGACGACTGTCATTGTGGAAGAAAGTACAATCATCCATTTGAATGGCATGAATGGCCTTTTAGATGGAGGCAATGGTTTTAGCTGTATTTCCACTGAGATATCCAACCCATCTTACAGCTCCAGTCTCTTAGAAGCACTCAGCGGAATGAGACAAGAAATGTTTCTGTGTGATTTAACCATTGCTACAAAAGCCAAATCTTTTGATGTTCACAAAGTGGTGATGGCTTCTTGCAGTGAGTACTTCAGGAATATTCTGAAGAAAGACCCATCCACCCAAAGAGTAGACCTCAGTGACATATCTGCAGTTGGTCTTGTCACAGTTATTACTTATGCCTATTGTGGAAAGATAACACTGTCGTTGTATACCATTGGTAGCACAATAGCAACCGCCAACTTGCTGCAGATTCATTCTCTCATAAAGATGTGCTGTGACTTTTTGATGCAGGAAATCAATGTTGAGAATTGCATGTACATTGCGAACATTGCAGAAACTTATGGACTCAAAACTACCAAGGAAGCAGCACATAAATTCATTAGTGACAATTTCCGAGAGTTTTCAGAAAGGGACCAGTTCTTGAAACTCACCTTTGAACAAATAATGGAATTTATGCTGGATGATAACTTGCAGTTGCCATCAGAAATCACAGCATTCCAGATTGCAATGAAATGGCTGGATTTTGACAATAAAAGGGTTAAGTATGCAGCAGATCTACTGAACACCATTCGGTTTGGTACCATCTCGGCAGAAGACCTGGTGAACTATGTTCAGACTGTGCCTAGAATGATGCAAGACCTAGAATGTCACAAATTTCTGGTCGAGGCCATGAACTATCACCTGCTTCCCTATCAACAGAACACCTTACAGTCCAGAAGAACAAAAGTTCGCAGTGGCCTCAGAGTTCTGGTAATGGTGGGCGGCCGTCCAGCACTAACCGAAAAGTCACTCAGCAGAGATATTGTATACCGAGATCCTGAACGTGTTTGGAACAAACTTGCTGAAATGCCTTATAAGAGCTTCAATCAATGTGTGGCTGTGATGGATGGATTCCTGTATGTTGCTGGTGGAGAAGATCAAAACGATGCCAGGAATCAGGCCAAGCATGCTGTGAGCAACTTCTGCAGGTAACACTACAGTCATTACAAAGAATTAATATGATGTAAGCGTTTCAAATCTCATAGTAACACCCCAGAATAGTCTCCATGCCTCAATAAATAGAAATGTGGCAAATGAAATTTAAAAGTTTCCACCAAGCATTTTGGAATAAAATATTTTAGGAACACAATATTACTGATTGAAGTTGCATTTTAGTGTTGATTGTAACCATCTCTCGTTATAGTGGAATGCTATTAAGGTCATTTTCATTAAGTGTTTCATTTTTGGATTTCCATATTTTTCTTTTATAGATAGGCTCTTGCACAGCTTTAAATGCCGATTTAAATTAAGTATACTTAATCTCAGATTCATCTTGTTCTTATTGGGTTTAATTTTCCTAGCTAAGACAAAGCAATTAAAATATTAGTACTCTTAACTGTTTCTCAATGATACATTTTATGTTTCAAATATACATGGTAATACTTTCCATTTAACCTTTGGATTGTCAGTAACTGCAAGAAATTCTAAGCTTCCTGGGCCAGCCATTTTGTAACATTTTCACCTCGTGCACCATGACACTGATTCAAACCCTAATCTCACAGCAATAAAGTTACTTGGATGCAGGAAATAATTTTAGTACGGCAGTATTAACACTAAATTACAAAAATACTTGAAAATAATGTTACTATTTCTGCTCGGCATCTTTTTTCCCCCCTTATGCTCTCCTCCACCTTCTCTCCCTGTTTTTTTAAAAGATATTTTAACTTTACTTTTAGTTTATTTCTAATTAACATACTAGATTCTAACCCTCCTTTTTTTTTTCAATTTGAAGTATTTTTTGGAGGTGGGGGTCACATTCTGCAAATTTGTCTCTTATTGATTGTAAACCACATAGAAAGGCTAACGTTTAGAAGATCATATGGTTCAACTTCTGATTTAATGTTTAAGCATCAACTGGGGAGCACTGCTGCTCAAAGAGAACCCTCCTTAATGGCCCTGATGAGATAGCTTTTTGGCAACACTCCAAGAGTTAAAATAATTTTGGTGTTTCTAATTATATTGAAATGTGCCTCTCTTATTAAACAAAGAAAGCTTTGTGCTTCCTACCGTAAGCATGGATTATTTTAAATTTCTACTGTCTTAAATTTAATTGTGAAAATGCACAGATTTTGAGCACATAATCTGGAGATGATCGACATAACAGTAATGGCATCAATTAAGCATGTAGTAGGAAGGTTTTAACTGCCTGTACAAATCTAGAATTAGTTCTTGATCCAAAATGCCAATACAAACATTAATCTTGTTACATCTTTATTCATCTCACTCTTTGTAACAAAGTAAATAATGAATTGTATCATTAGATCTGCCTCTGTAGTACTTGGATTTAAAAAAAATAAAATTACCATTGAAAAGCTAAAAAAATGTTAGCTTTCAAAATTAAAAAAAATACATGGCCTCCCAAAACCCAGCAAAATGCAACATTAATGATTCACAACTGACATCACACTTACAAATTTAGCAGATGAAATTTACCTTTTGACTAGCATATGGAATATGAAGCACATCATTTATGGTGTTTCTTTACTCCTCTTCATAGGAAGCAATGTCAATACTGGGGAACTGAACACTTTTCCACTTTTTAAAAAAATCCAATGTTAGCACCTAGTAATCCCATTCTAATGCAACATGGACTACTTGTAGACTAAAGCCTTTTTACTCAGCTTCAACAATGTGGCTTAACCCAGTCCTCCGAAGAGGACCCTTTCTACACCAGTGAGGTAGCGTCATTAGTGCTGATTATGGACAGTTTTGTGTTGGTTACTTAAGCTGATTAGAGAATGGGTTGAGACAATTCAAACTCATTTCACATAAGGTAAAGACTTTGTTCCATTTCAGATTGGATTGGAAACCAGGTCTCTAAGGTGAAGGTACAAAGTATAAGCCAACCAAACCATCTGGTACACCTTGAAGAACATTATGATTGTTTGTAAAATGATACTTTAGCAAAGCATTGGATAATGACTGTTGCCCATGAACCTGCACACCATTGTCATTTGTCTTCAGACAAGGAGAGCAAGAATAAAAAAAACACACAAACAGACATGGATTAGAGCCTCCGTTCAAGGAGGGTCGTTGATTTGAAAATCAACTCAACATTTAACTAATCCCCAAGATCTTGAATGAATTGTATTCTGTTCCATGATTTGCAGGCAAAGTTCTTGGGTTACTACAAACAAATTCTTAAGCTATTGTAGGAAAAGATTATGAAGACTATAGTATAAGTATTTGCATTTTCTTTTTATTCATTTTACAGATATGATCCTCGATTCAACAGTTGGATTCATCTGGGAAACATGGTCCAGAGACGCACCCACTTCAGCCTAAATGTTTTTAATGGTTTACTTTTTGCAATTGGGGGGAGGAATTCAGATGGTCCTCTTGCCTCTGTTGAATGCTATGTGCCAGCAACCAACAAGTGGCAGTTTAAGACACCCTTAGAGGTATCCAGGTGCTGTCATGCTAGTGCTGTCATAGATGGGAAAATCCTGGTTACTGGCGGATATATCAATAATGCATATTCCCGATCGGTCTGTGCCTATGATCTGTCAGCAGACAGTTGGCAGGATAAGGCTAATCTAAGCATACCCAGAGGGTGGCACTGTGCCATGGCCCTTTCAGATCGTGTGTATGCATTGGGCGGAAGTCAGCTAGGAACTCGGGGTGAGAGGATTGATGTGCTCCCTGTTGAATGTTACAACCCTTATACAGGGCAGTGGAGCTATGCTGCTCCTCTCCATGCTGGTGTCAGTACTGCTGGTGTTACAACTCTTGATGGTAAAATCTATCTAGTGGGAGGTTGGAATGAGATAGAAAAGAAATATAAGAAATGTGTCCAGTGTTTTAACCCAGATCTTAATGATTGGACCGATGAAGATGACCTGCCGGAGGCTACAGTCGGCTTGTCCTGCTGTGTTTTCACCATGCCTAGTCAAAGAACACGAGAATCCAGTACCAGTTCAGTATCATCGGTTCCAGTCAGTATCTGATTACAGTCGAAGAGCTTTTTAAATCAAAATTAAATCATTTCACAGAAAGAAGCTCAGGCTTAAATTGATGCTTAAATCATGATTAGATACAAATGATTTTCATAATTAAATTAAAAGGGAACCACTGGAACAATGATGCAGATCATTGCCTTCAAAAGATGTACATATTATGATGTGCTTAAGTTAGTTGTTTACAGGGGGAAAAAATCAATCCTAAAGGTGTGACTTTCAGACTCCGCGTCATGCAACAACAGATATCTGTAGTCAGAAAGGCAGTTAGCTTCAGCCAAGGATAATACATTTATTTAGTGGTCTCAACATTTATGTTTTCTCAAAATTGGCAAATTTTTACTAATGTTTAAAACTAAAAGATTTGATAGTTTTAATTTCATAGTTCATTTATTACACTCATAGTTTTTCCAGTTTCTTTGTGGAAATTGAGGTTTTTTTTTAAGTATCTACTGCAATGAGCTAATCTGTAACTCTATTGGGGAAAGTGTGAGTAAGAGCGAGTCACCTAACCTTTGACAAGAGAACTAGGACCCAGTTTCCAAAGGCTGAACTTCCCTATGCATTTCCATTCAATGCAATACAGACAAAAATGTTTTTGTATCTTTAGCTAAGATGTGAAGCATTTTCAGAATTCTGAATGACGTGACAATCATTCAGAGAACGGCATTGCTAATTCTCGATTTACAACTGATATCTCTGTAAATCGGATTGAAACGTTATACATTTCAGTTGTCTTCTGCTATGAAAACAGGAAAGGAAATGGTCAGAGATAAATAATGGAAATCTGTGGAGAATATTGGTAAGTTCTGGAGAGGTTTTTGGTGAATTCTGAGGAAATTTGAGAGCCAGTTTTACCCAAGGCTGTTTTCTCAGCTTTAAAACAGATGCATTTAAAAACAGAATATCTGTTTATCCTAAGCATACATGAACTTTGTTAATACAGCAGCATTTCATTGAATCAGATGCTTTGAACTACTATTTTGTGAATTAAAGCATTTTGTGCAGTTTGACAGCGGATTGTACATTTACCTACCAAGCCTTCAGGGGATTATGAGTTGGCTATTTAAAATGATAAAAACTGAGGAAAATATAATGGAACATAAATTCAGAATGAGTCACATGGCATACAACTGGCCATGGATTGAACATTGCAAGCAATATTGCCTCTCCCTCTGTGGCCAACTCGTCTTACTGTTTTAAGATTATCCTGGAGTGTAATGACAATCTCAAATTCCTCCATCACCAACCACTTCCCTACATCTGCTCCCTCCATCCTTCCTGCCAATGCTCATGGATTTTTTTTGTTTCTGTTACTAAGGTTATCCACTCCCCTGCCTTAACCGACTTCTCCTGTTCCACCTTCCATGTTGCTGAATTACCCCTACCCTCCCTCACAAATTACACCCCGCCACCCCACCCAATCCTGAAACCATAATTCCCTGCTGCACCTTCATATCCATGAGGTCCATTGTACCATCATAAATTATTCCTTTTCTACAGGCACTGTTTCTCCCTCTTTAAGAATCTCACCTTCGACCTTTTCAACCACCACTCCCATCTCTAATCTCATTTTCTTTTCTTATGTACTCAAAACATCTTGTTACTAGGTTGTGCCACGCACAACTCTCGCACCATTCACTGTTCACTGTGATTTCTGTCCAGCCTACAGCATCTTTTCAAAGTCACCCTTCTTGGTGATTGCATCATGTTATCTCCCCTTGTCTTTCTGCAGCTCTGGACATCATAGATCACTCCAGCCTTCTCTACTATTGCTTCTTTGTGGTCCATCCCCGTAGCACCACACTCACATGGTTCCACTGGTACTTGTCCCAACATAGCATATCTGCAGTGAATTATCTCCCACACTCACATGGTCACCTCCAGCATGTCCCATGGTTCCACACCCCAATGATATTATCCACAAGCACTGAGTCAGCTTTCTTATGCATGCTCGCAATATCCAGATTTAGCGCTCTACCACCATCCTCATTTCCACAACTCTTAATGGACTGTCTGATTGCTTGTCCAACATCAAATCATGGATGAACCAGAACATAAGTACATAAGAAATAGGAGCAGGAGTAGGCCATTTGGCCCTTTGAGACTGCGCCACCATTCAATAAGATCATGGCTGATCTTCTACCTCATCTCCACTTTCCTGCACTATTGCCATATCCCTTGATTCCCTTAATATTCAAAAATCTATCGATATCTGTCTTGAATATACTCAACGACTGAGCCTCCACAGTTCTCTGGGGTAGAGAATTCCAAAGATTCGCCATCATCTGAGTGAAAAAATTTCTCCTCATCTCAGTCCTAAATGGCTGACCCCTTATTCTGAGACTGTGACCTCTGGTTCTGGACTCCCCAGCCAGGGGAAACATCCTCCCTGCATCTACCCTGTCGAGCCCTGTAAGAATTTTGTATGTTTCAATGAGATCACCTCTCATTCTTCTAAACTCTAGAGAATATAGGCCTAGTCTACTCAATCTCTCCTCATAGGACAATTCCCACATCCCAGAAACCAGTCTGGTGAACCTTTGTTGCACTCCCTCTATGGCAAGTATATCCTTCCTTGGGTAAGGAGACCAAAAACTGTACACGATACTCCAGGTGTGGTCTCACCAGGGCCCTATATAATTACAGCAAGGCGTCTTTACTCTTATACTCAAATCCTCTTGTAATAAAGGCCAACATACCGTTTGCTTTCCTAATTGCTTGCTGTACCTGTATGTTAACTTTCAGTGATTCGTGTACAAGGACACGCAGGTCCCTCTGAATACCAACATTTCCCAATCTCTCACCATTTAAAAAATACTTTGCTTTTCTATTTTTCCTACCAAAGTGGATAACTTCACATTTCTCCACATTATATTCCATTTGCCATGTTCTTGCCCACTCACTTAGCCTGTCTATATCCTCTTGAAGCCTCCTTGCATCCTCCTCATAACTTACATTCCCACCCAGCTTTGTATCATCAGTGTTGTAGGAAAAATGATTCCTCGGAAACTAGACTTTGAGTAAGAGAGACAACTTTATTAAATGACAGAGCTCTGGGAGAAGCGTCTGCAACCACGCGGTCTGCGAGAGCACCTTCTCGTCGATTGTGGTACGTGCCGAGCTTATATACAATTCCAAGAAGTTGGTTTTAGATCATTTACATTCATTCAATCAATTCGTTTATTAGCGCATATCGTTATTTTCCTCCAGTCAGGAGTTTACACACTCGTGTTGCCAATTCTGCCTCTTCAGCGATTGCGAAAGGTCTTTGTTCCGTCTTGTTCCGTCCGCGTCACCGGCGGAATGTGATTAGTTCGATAATAGGATACCAGTGAACCTTGTTAGTTCTTGGGACTGCGATAACAGGACACGAGATGAACTTTGTTCCAGCCATGCGTAGGCGTGGCATGTCTCATTGTGCAATGATTCAATTAGTCCCAGTCAGCGAATTTGTTATTTGTGTCTTTTCCAGCAAAATTTTATTCTAACATCAGCAAACTTGGATATATTACATTTGGTCCCCTCATCCAAATCATTGATGTAGATTGTGAATAGCTGAGACCCAAGCACTGATCCTTGCAGTACCCTACTAGTTACAGCCTGCCAACCCGAAAATGACCCGTTTATTCCTACTCTCTGTTTTCTGTCCGTTAACCAATCCTCAGTCCATGCTAGTATATTACCCCAAATCCCATGAGCCCTAATTTTGTTTAATAACCTCTTGTGTGGCACCTTATCGAGTGCCTTCTGGAAATCCAAATACATCACATCCACTGGTTCCCCTTTATCTATTCTGCTAGTTACAACCTCAAAAAAACTCTTAACAGATTTGTCAAACACAATTTCCCTTTCATAAATCTGTGTTGACTCTACCCAATCCTATTATTATTTTCTAAGTGTCCTGTTACCATGTCCTTAACATTAGATTCTAGCATTTTCCCTACTACTGATGTCAGGCTAACTGGTCTGTAGTTCTCCATTTTCTCGTTCCCTCCTTTCTTAAACAGTGGGGTTACATTTGCTACCTTCCAATCCTTGGGAACCATTCCAGAATCTATGGAATTTTGGAAAATGACAACCAATGCATCCACTATATAGCCATCTCTTTCAAAACCCATGGATATAGACCATCAGGTTCAGGGGATTTAACGGCTTTCAGTCCCATTAATTTCTCCAGTACTATTTTTTTACGAAGACTAATTTCTTTCAGTGCCTCATTATCGCTAGACCCTTGGTTCTCCACTATTTCCGGGAAGTTTTTTGCGTCTTCTTCCGTGAAGACACACAGAAAGTATTTGTTTAATTTCTCTGCCATTTTCTTATCCCCCATTATAATTTCTCCTGTCTCAGCCTGTAAGGCACCCACATTTACTTTTGCTAATCTTTTCCTTTTTAGACACCTATAGAAGCTTGTACAGTCAGTTTTTATGTCTCTCGCTAGTTTACTCTCATATTCTATTTTCCCTTTATCAATTTCTCGGTCCTCTTTTGCTGAATTCTAAAATCCTCCCAATCCTCAGGCTTACTACCCTTTTTTGGCAACATTATCAGCCTCTTCCTTTGATCTAATACTATCTTTAACTTCTCTTGTTAGTCACGGTTGGACCAGTTTTCCTGTGCCTTAAAGGAATGTGTATTTGTTGTAAATTACGTATTAATTCTTTAAATGCTAGCCATTGCTTGTCTACCGTCGTACCTTTTAATGTAGTTTCCCAATCTACCATAGCCAACTTGCTCCTCATACCTACGTAGTTTGCTTTGTTTAGATTTAAGACCCTAGTTTCAGATTTAACTCTTCCCTAAGATCCCCTTTACTACAAAGTTATTAATTAACCCTTTCTCATTGCATAATACTAGATCTAAAATAGCCTGTTCCCTAGTTGGTCCTCAACATACTGATCAAGAAAACTATCTTTCATACATTCCATGAATTCGTCCTCCACACTATTACTGCAAATTTGGTTTGCCTAGTCTACATGTAGATTAAAGTCCCCCATTACTGTATTACCCTTGTTACATGCGCCTCTAATTTCCTGATTTATACTCTGCCCTACATTACAACTACTGTTTGGGGGCCTATAAACAATTCCCACCAATGTTTTTTGCCCCTTGCTGTTTCTTAGCTCCACCTAAACTGATTCTACTTCTTGATTTTCGGAGCTAAGATCCTTTCTCTCTACTGTCTTTATCCCATCCTTTATTATCAGGGCTACCCCTCCTCCTTTTCCATTTTGCCTATATCTTCTAAAAGTTAAGTAGCCTGGAATATTTAGTTCCCAACTGACGTAATAAAACTCACTACGCACTTGGTTCGAGTATAAAGCAAGGCTTTAATCAACTTGTTTCAAAACATGGAGGTCTAGTTGTACTTCACTAGTTCCTGTCTTACAAAATGTCCCTGGCAAGCTGGGCCCACGCCCGAGTATTTATACTCCTTGGACGGCGCCACCAGCTGGCCGTCCAGTGTTATTTCATGAGTCGTTTCTTCATGATGATGAGATTTATAACACCAACCATGGCCACTTTGCAACCATGTCTCCGTTATGGCTATTAGATCAAACCTGTTATTTTCTATCTGCGTTATTCATCCATTTTGTTGTGAATGCTTTGCACATTCAGATATAGTGCCTTAACTTTGACTTATTTCTTTTTTTCCCTGATGTCACCTTAGTCACTGATGCCTTATTACCTTTGTTACTCTCTCTGTCCCTTCCTGACCCGCTCTGCTTATTTTTACCCAAAACTCTACTCTGCTCTAGAGCCTTGACATTTCTCTCGCTGCTTTTAAATCTACTCTTTCCTGAATCCTCCCACCCCCCCTTCATTAGTTTAAAGCCCTGTCTACTGCCCTAGTTATTCGGTTTGCCAGAACACTGGTCCCAACAGGGTTTAAGTGGAGCCCATCCCAACGGAACAGCTCCCTCTTTCCGCAGTACTGGTGCCAGTGCCCCATGAACTGAAACTCCTTCCTCACACACCACTTTTTGAGCCACGCATTTAAACCTCTAATCTGTTTGTCCCTATGCCAATATGCCAATTTGTGCATGGCTCGGGTAACAATCCAGAGATTATTACCTTTTGAGGTTCTGCTTTTTAATTTGGATCCTAGCTCCTCAAACTCCCTCAGCAGAATCTGATTCCTAGTTCTACCTATGTCGTTGGTTCCTACGTGGACCACGACAACTGGATCCTCCTCTTTCCACTCAAGTTCTCCTCCAGCCGCGAGGAGATGTCTTTAACCCTGGCACCGGGCAGGCAACACAACCTTCGGAACTCTCTGTCGCAGCTGCAGAAAACAGTATCTATCCCCGACTATACTGTCCCCCACAACTACATTCCCTTTCACTCCCCCCACTTGAATGGTCTCCTGCACCATGGTGCCATGGTCAGCTTGCTCATCCATCCTGCAGGCTTTTCCCTCCTCCACACAGGCAGCAAGAACCTCATACCTGTTGGACAATGGCAAAGGCTGAGGCTCCTCCAGCACTGCACCTGGGGTCCCCTTACCTGCCTGAGTTGCAGTCACACCCTCCTGTCCCTGACCACTAACCAGACCTGTACCACTACCTAACCTAAGGGGTGTGACTGCCTCCTGGATCAAAGTGTCCAGGTAACTCTCCCCATCCCTGATGCCCCGCAATGTCTGCACCTCAGACTCCAGCTCAAAAACTCTGAGCTGAACTTCCTCAAGATGCAGGCACTTACTGCAAACGTGGTTGTCCGGGATCACAATGCTCTCCACATGCTGCATTTGCGGCACACCACCTGCACTGCCATCCCTATATGACCTTGTTTTATTGAATTACATTTGTAATTAGGTAACTTAGTTTACAGTGTAGTTTCTTGACTACTTACTTGATCTAGATTAAGTTAAGGGTGCTGAAATTAAATGTCTACCTTTAACACAAAGCACTACAAGTAGTGGAGGGAAAAAACTCCTTCCCCCTCTTCTCCAAATTCCCACTCTTTCCAAATTCCCAAATAAAACACTCTGATCAAGTCCACTCCATTTAATTCCGCTCTGTGCAGACTGCTTAATTGCCACTGGCAAGACCACACCCTAATTTTGATTTCATTCCCCTTGCAGCTCACTCAGGCTAATCCCAACAGTGTGCAACCTCTTGTTAGACCCAAAGCTGAACTTCCTGATATCCTGTCCATTACCAAGATTAACTATTTTCACCTCCACTACATCTCCCGGCTCTGTCCATACCTCAACCTCACTGCTGCACAACCGCTTATCAATCCCTCCTTCACCTACACTACTACCGCCTAAGCGCCATCCTACATAAACTCCAACTTGACTAAAACTCTACTGCCCATGTATCCTCTACTGAGTCCTGCTTACCAATCAGCCCTGTCCTCACCAAATTGCACTACTTCCCCATCCTCCAGTGATTTCAAAGTCCTCGCCCTGTTTCCCAGCACCTGTTCCCTCCCCCCCGGCCTGGCCACTCCTCCATCAGCAACGGAGCTTTCACCCTTCAGGACCTTGCCTCTGTAATTCTCTGCCTAAATCCTTTTGTCATCTTCAAAAGTCTCCTTAAAGCTTTTCAACTATGCCTTCGGTCGTCTCCCCGATCTCCTCTAACTCCTCTCAGTGCCTGTTCTACCCCTTTTGTTAAGTGCCTTGGGACCTTTCAATATGTTAAAGGTAGTACATATGTGCAAGTTGTTGATTTTGACAAAGACTTGTAAGTTTTAACAGTATCTATAGAAAATTTATAAAATTTGCAGAATTCTGTGTACTTCTTGTACATGACAATATCCAGATGTGAGCTCATCTTGTCTATGAGACCCACTTCCTGCTCCCTCGACCCTATTTCCACTAAACTGCTGACCACCCAACTTCCTTTTCTGGCTTCCGTCTTCGCTGATATTGTTAACAGTTCTTTCCCCTGTCTCCTGCTCCTTCAAATCTGTCATCATCACCCCTCCCCTTTAAAAAAAACAACCCTTGACCCCTCCGACCTTGCAAACTACCGTCCCATCTGCTAGCTCCCTTTCCTTTCTGAAGTCCTTGAACGTGTTGTCACCTCCTAAATCTGTGCCCATCTTTCCCGGAACGTCATCTTTGAATGCCTCCAATCAGGTTTCCGCCCCGCCACAGTACCGAAACAGCTCTTCTCAAAGTCACAAATGAAATCCTATGTGACTGTGACGAAGGTAAACTATCTCTCCTCGTCCTTCTTGACCTGTCTGCAGCCTTTGACACGGTTGACCACTCCATCCTCCTCCAACGCCTCCCCACCATCGTCCGGCTGGGCGGGACTGCACTCGCCTGGTTCCATTCTTATCTATCTAATCGTAGCCAGAGAATCGCAATGGCTTCTCTTCTTGCTCCCGCATCGTTGCCTCTGGTGTCTCGCAAGGATCTATCCTTGGCCCCTTCCTATTTCTCATCTACATGCTGCCCCTTGGCGACATCACATACGATACAGCACAGAAACAGGCCATTCGGCCCAACCAGTCCATGCCAGCATTTATGCTCCACTCGAGCCGCCTCCTGTCTTTCCTCATCTAAATCTATTAGTATAACCCTCTATTCCCTTTTCCCTCATATGCTTATCTAGCCTCCCCTTAAACGCATTTATACTATTCACTTCAACCACTCCCTGTGGTAGCGTGTTCCACATTCTCACCACACTCTGGGTAAATAAGTTCCTTCTGAATTCCCTATTTGATTTCTTGGTGACTATCTTATATTGACGGCCTCTAGTTTTGCTCTTCCCCACAAGTAGAAATACTCTCTGTATCTACTCTATCCTCTATTAGGTCACCCCTCAGCTTTCTCTTTTCAAGAGGAAAGAGACCCAGGTTGTTCATCCTTTCCTGATGGGTATACCCTCACATTTCTGGTATCCTCCTTGTAAATCTTTTTTGCCCCCTCTCCAGTGCCTCTATATCCTTTTTATGACATGGCGACCAGAATTGTACACAGTACGCCAAGTGTGATCTAAGCAAGGTTTGATACAAGTTTAGCATAACTTCTTTTCAATTCAATCCCTCTAGAAATAAACCCTAGTGCTTGGTTTGCTTTTTTATGGCTTTGTTAACCTGCATCGCTACTTTTAGTGATTTGTGCATTTGTACTCCGAGATCCGTTTGCTCTTCTACCCCACTTAGATTTGTATTTTCCAAGTAATAAGTGACCTCCCTATTTTTCTTACCAAAATGTAATACCTCACATTTATCTGTTGAATTTCATTTGCCAATTATATGTCCATTCTTCAAGTTTATTAATGCCTTGTAATTTGTTGCAGTCCTCCTCAGCATTGACGACCCCCCCCCCCAATTTGGTGTCATTTGCAAATTTAGAAATTGTATTTTTGATTCCAAAGTCTAAATCGTTAATATAAATTGTGAACAACAGTGGTCCCAGCACTGATCCTTGTGGAACACCACTACCTACCTTCTGCCACTGTGAATAGCTACCCTTTACCCCTACTCTCTGCTTTCTGTCTTGAAGCCAGCTAGCAATCCATTCTGCTACTTGTCCCCTAACTCCGCATGCTCGGACCTTACTCATTTGTCTATTATGTTATACCTTATCGAAGGTCTTATGAAAATCTAGATAAATTACATCATCTGCATTACCCTTGTCTACTCTCTCTGTTACCTCTTCAAAAAATTTAATGACGTCATCCGAAAACACAGTGTCAGTTTCTACATGTACACTGACGATACCCAGCTCTACCTCACCGCCACTTCTCTCGACCCCTCCAATGTCGTCTCTAAATTGTCAGACTGCTTTCTGTCATCCAGTACTGGATGAGCAGAAATATCCTCCAGCTAAATAAGCCATTGTCTTTGGTCCCCGCTATAAACTCCGTTCCCTAACCACCAACTCCATCCCTCTCCCTAGCACCTGTCTGAGGCTGAACCAGACTGTTTGTAACCTTGGTGCCATATTTGACTCTGGAATGAGCTTCCGACCACATATCTGCGCCATAACTAAGACCGCCTATTTCCACCTCCGTAACATCACCCAACTCCTCCCCTGACTCAGTGCATCTGCTGCTGAAACCCTTATCCATGCCTTTGTTACTTCCAGACTTGCCTATTTCAATGCGCTCCTGGCTGGCCTCCCACGTTCTACTCTACGTAAACTTAAGGTCATCCAAAACTCTGCGGCCTGTGTCCTAACTTGCACCAAGTCCCATTCACCCATCACCCCTGTGCTCGCTGACCTACATTGGCTCCTGGTTAAGCAATGCCTCAATTTTAAAATTCTCATCCTTGTTTTCAAATCCCTCCATGGCCTCGCCCCTCCCTATCTCTGTAATCTCCTCCAGCCCCACAAACCTCTGAGATATCTGCGCTCCTCTAATTCTGGCCTCTTGCGCATCCCTAATTTGAATCACTCAACCATTGGTGGCCGTGCCTTCAGCTGCCAAGGCCCTAAGCTCTGGAATTCCCTCCCTAAACCTCTCCACCTCTCTACCCCTCTTTCTTCCTTTAAGACGCTCCTTAAAACCTACCTCTTTGACCAAGCTTTTGGTCATCTGCCCTAATTTCTCCTTAATGTGGTTCAGTGTCAAATTTTGTTTTATAACGCTTTTGTGAAGTTGTTAAGTTTGTGTGTCCCAGTTATGCTTATTATAAATCACTGGACACAGACCACAAGAATAACTTTAACAGTTCTTTACTATTCGGAGGTCAGGGCTGAACTGCCCAGCAAATCCCTACACAACGTTTATATACCGGTGTGGTCACCACCGGTATTACAGTATACAGCAGCCAAGAGAAAGTAGTACATCTCTTAAGGTAGTTCTCTTAAGGTGGAACAGGTTACATACACCACAATCCTCCCTTTTTAGCTTAACAGTTATATCCCCATTTAACATAACATAATAACATATAGATATATATATATACAACTTCATGCAAAACAGTTCAAAGATTCAGTCTCTGAGGAGGCCTCCTGATTCGAGTTGGATAACGCCTTTCAGGGGTCTCTGATTCTCGTTGCTGGGGTGACTCATCTAGTTGATCTCTTATGGATTGGACATCATCCTCAGGTACATTCACTTCTGAGGTAGATGCTTCAGGTTCACTAACTTCTTCCACGGTTGTCTCTGCCATAACCCTGGGTTCGACCCTTGTTCTCGATTCTACCAGTTGGTCAGCATGACGCCGTATTACATTTTCACCAATATCTACCGTGTACATCAGGGGTCCTTGTCTGGCCCGAATTGTGCCAGATTGCCATTTCTCGTTTTTATAGTCCCGGGCTAACACTGGTTGTCCTATTTCGAAACTCCGAGTGGTCTTGTTATTTATATGCTGGAACTGTTTGTTTTCAACTTCCCTCCGCACATTTGGTTTTAACAAGTCCAACCTGGACCGCAACCTCCTGTTATAGAACATCATGGCAGGACTTTGGTTTGTCACTGCATGAGTGGCGTTTCGATATGCCAGTAGGAATTTGTCCACCTTGTGTTGTAGTGGAATCTGATCTTCGCTCATGGCCTTGATTGCTTTTTTGAACGTTTGTACAAATCTCTCGGCCAACCCGTTTGTAGCCTGATGATATGGGGCAGAGGTATAATGTTTCACCCCATTCTTCATGAATTTCTGGAATTCTTCTGACACGAACTGCGGTCCGTTGTCTAAACATATTTGTTCTGGCAATCCATTTCTTGCAAATATCGTTCTTAGCACCGCGATCGTCTTTTCCGAGGTAGTGGTAGTCATCTTAATCACTTCTGGCCATTTAGAATGTGCGTCCACCGCAATTAAAAACATGGAGTCCATGAATGGACCAGCAAAGTCAATATGTACACGTTGCCATGGGGTTGAAGGCCATTCCCATGGATGCAGCGGTGCAATCGGAGGTGCATTTTGCACTTTTTGGCACCCTGAGCAGCTTTTCGTCAGATCCTCTATTTGTTGGTCGATACCCGGCCACCACACATAAGCCCTAGCAAGGCTTTTCATCTTGACTCCCCCCCCAGATGACCTTCATGCAGTTCCTTTAGAACTCTCTCTCTTAACTTAGGAGGAATAATCACCCTTGTTCCATACATCAATGTTCCTTGACAGACGGACAGCTGTTCTCGTCTTGCTGAGAATGCCGGTAACAGTGGATCACCATGTGCTGGCCATCCCTTCACTGTCACTTCGTAGACCCGGGACAGTGTCGGGTCATTCCTGCTTTCTCTTTCAATACTTGCATTGGTGACTGGTAAACATTCGATGATGGTCGAGTGAAATAACTCAACAGGGTCAACTGTCGGTGCCTCCTCCTCTGTAGGTAGTGGCAGGCGCGACAGCCCATCAGCATTACCATGCTGCTTTGTACCTTTTGAATTTGATCTGATATTGATGTGCCCCTAGGAAAAGGGACCATCTCTGGAGTCTCTGTGCTGTCATCACCGAAACACCCTTCTTAGGGTTAAAAATAGATACCAACGGCTGGTGGTCTGTCAGAAGCGTAAACTTTTGGCCCTGCAGGTAATGGTTAAACTTCTTTACTCCCCACACAAGGCTGAGAGCCTCCCTATCTATCTGAGCATAGTTGCGCTCAGCGGAGGTCAATGATCTGGATGCGAACGCAACTGGCCTCTCCAGGCCATTTGGCAACTTGTGTGAGAGTACTGCCCCAATACCATATGGAGAAGCATCACAAGCCAAACGAATAGGCAGCGTTGGGTTGAAGTGAGCCAACACTTCCTCTGAGGTGATCAATGCCTTGCTTTTGCGAAAGGCCCTCTTACAGTCCTCGCTCCACTTCCATGGTACTCCCTTCTGCAAAAGAGCGTTCAGCGGGTGCAGCACCATGGATAAATTTGGCAGAAACTTATGGTAATAGTTAATCAACCCTAGGAACGACCTCAACTGGGATACATTATCCGGAGCGGGAGCCTTCACAACAGCTTCGATCTTGTCAGGAGACTTATGAAGCCCCTCCTGGTCAATGACATGACCACAGTACGAGATCCGCTTCTGAAAGAACTCACATTTCTGGCGATTAACTCGAAGTCCATATTCTTTCAATCTGGTGAGCACCAGTTCCAAATTTGCAAGGTGTTCCTCGTCATCATCTCCTGTAATCAGAATATCGTCCAGGTAACATTGTGTGCCTGGAATTCCCTGTAATACCTGCTCCATGGCCCTCTGCCAAATTGCTGGAGCCGATGCCACTCCAAAAACCAGTCTATTATACCGGTACAAGCCTCTATGCGTGTTGATCGTGAGATACTGGCATGACTCTTCCTCAACTTCCATCTGTAAGTACGCCTGCGCCAGGTCTATCTTGGTGAAGTGTTTCCCGCCAGACAACGAAGCGAAGATATCCTCAATCCGCGGAAGCGGATACTGCACCGTGTGAAGCACCGGATTAACAGTGATCTTGAAATCTCCACAGATGCGAACCTTCCCCGGTTCCCCCGGCTTGTTGCTCGATGAACGCTTCATGACGGGGACAATGGGCGTGGCCCACTCACTCCAGTCCACCTTAGACAGTACTCCTGAACGTTCTAGCCCTTCCAGCTCAGCTTCCACAGCAGGCCGTATCGCATAAGGTACCGGTCTGGCTTTGAAAAATTTCGGGTTTGCATGTTCTTCAACCTTGATGTTTGCCGTAATTCCTCTCAGTGTTCCCAGTCCCTGTTGGAACACCTCTTTAGCATCGTCCAATATTCTGGACAATCGTTTAGGTTTGACATCTTTTTTACCGGAATCTACCGTTAGTGCTTTTAAGGAATGCCAGTCCATATTTATTTTCCTAATCCACTCCCGTCCCAGTAGTGGTGGACCTCCCTCAGGTAGCACATATAAGTCCATTCCTCGGCTTTCTTTGCCCTTGTGGACCACCTTTACCTCTATCTTCCCGATGGGGTATACTCTTTGCCCCGTGTATGTTTTCAATACAATCTCCGTATCCCGTAGGGGAATATGTGGGAATAACCTTTTGTAATCTTGCTTATTCATGACCGTCAATGCCGATCCAGTGTCCAATTCCATCTTCACTTGAACTCCTGCTATCTGACGTGTGACCCAGATTGTTTGGAGGTCTGCTTCATTACCAACATTGTGTACTCTTAGACTACCCAGTTCATTACTGCTGGAGTCTGAATTTGACTTCTGTTCGTTCGAACTGTTCTCTGTCACCTTGTGTACCTTTCTGTACTTTTCCTGCGGTGACTTTTTGTTGCTGGTCTTCTTTCCTGACCGGCATACTTTAGCTATGTGACCAAGCCTGCCACATTTTCTGCATTCCTGATTTTTGAACCAGCACTGGTTCTGATCGTGCGTTGTCTTTCCACAATGATAACCTTTTACTGTACCCAAGACCATTTGATTGGTGCTGAGTTCCGGTGACCGTAGCTGCATTTCCGCAGTGCCTCTCGCTGCGGCTTCGTGCGATGCTGCAATAGTGACAGCTTTATCAAGCGTAAGATCATTCTCCTCAAGCAGTCGCTTTTGTGTTCCTTTTAACAATCCACACAAATTTATCTCTCAGCGCATCTGCTAGTCCTGTTCCAAACTGACAGTACTTTGATAGCTTACACAGTTCAATTAAAAATTCAGCGTTGCTTTCGTCTTTCAGCTGCGTTCTTCTGTAAAATTTAAATCGTTCCGCTATCATCAGCGGCGTGGGGTTTAAATGATTTTTCAGGACAGTAACAATATTCGCGAAAGTCTGATCCGCCGGTTTATCTGGTGATAGAAGGTGCTTCAATAGCCCGTATGTCTTCGCACCCATTGAGCTTAATAAGGTTAGTGCTTTCTCATCATCTGGTACCTTATTTGCTTTACAATAAACTTCCATGCGTTCTACATATGTGGTCCAATCTTCGATATCGCTATCAAAGGTATTAATGTTCCCATGTTTAGGCATCCTTGCAAGTTTTTAAATTTTTCTTTTTCTCAAAATGGCGGCTTCCCGCGCTTGTCTTCTTCCCCCGCCTACTAAAATGGCGGCTTCCCGCGCTTGGCGGTCTTTCCCGCGCTCATCTTCTTCCCCCACCGACTACAATGGCGGATTCCCGCGTTTGCCTTCTTCCCCCGCTGGCTGCAATGGCGATTGCCGTGCTGCTGTCGTTCTCGCCTCCCCAGCGGTTCTCAATTCCCCGACGCTGCTTTTACTCCCCCGCGGTTCCCGTGGGCATTCACGCTTCCCCTGCTGTTGCGCCTCTCCGCCGCGCATGCAGCCCGGTCCTTTACACCGGCTGCGTTTGAGTTCTCCGCGGCTCTCGTGCCTTAAGCTGCCCCAGTCGCTGCGCCTCTCGGCCTCGATTGTAGCCCGGCCCTTTTCACCGGCCGTGGTCGAGTTCTCCGCCCTTTTTCCTCCGTTTTCCCTCCCCCACTCCACAGTCAACGCGGCCGACTTTCTGCTCGTGTCGCTGATCGGCTTACCCACCACCGTGGTAGAAGGGATGATCACTGCCTGTCGCTGATGGAGGGCTTTGTGGTCAGAATTTTTCTTTTTAACCCGGGTTCTCGATGCCTCCCATGCAATGGTGCTCAGCAGGATGATGAGGGCGGATGCCTCTTCTCGACGCCCATTCTGAGGACGAAGCTGCCTTGGATGTAAAACTGCCGCAGGGTAAGATCGGACTCGTCGCCACTGTTAAGTCTGTGTGTCCCAGTTATGCTTATTATAAATCACTGGACACAGACCACAAGAATAACTTTTAACAGGTCTTTACTATTCGGAGGTCAGGGCTGAACTGCCCAGCAAATCCCTACACAACGTTTATATACCGGTGTGGTCACCACCGGTATTACAGTATACAGCAGCCAAGAGAAAGTAGTACATCTCTTAAGGTAGTTCTCTTAAGGTGGAACAGGTTACATACACCACAGAAGTGCCTTGGGACATTTTACTACGTTAAAGGAGCTATACAAATACAAGTTGTTGTTGATGTTCTTAGAAATTTTCCATTTATTGGTTTCCAGTGACCCTATTCAATAAATGACAATCAGCTGAACAATTTAATAACTTGGCAAAAATATAAACTACAAAAGCTGTAAAACAGACCATCTGTGTTGTGACAAAGATGTATTAATAAACATCATTCAGCATTAGGTTGATCAACTTATTTTTATACAGGTGAATGGGCCATTGTCCTCCAACAAACAAAACTAATAAGAATTTTGACCAGCATTTTTGTTAACGGAACACCAATTGAAGAGGCTTACGATTATTGTATGATATTTCTTGGGTATTTCCAAGCAAAACGGCCATTGCATATTGCAGTCTTGTTGCATTCAATGTTTATCAGTTTCAGCAGGTAAACTGCCAAACTCACTTTTTTTGTTAATAAACCTAGGTGAAGGTTTAAGGCCTATTGTGTAGGTCATGACCAAGGTTGGAAAAAGTGGAAGGCAGGTTACATAAAAAGTCATAGTTAAATTTGGGTTTTAAAAACCAATCGACTGTACCAAGAAGGGCAGATTAAAATAGGTGAAAAGAATGTGAGAAACAGTATAAAATACATTACAGGCGGATCTGTTTCTCTATAGTTGTAGAATATTAGAATTAGGGCCATTATACATTTGTACAATTCCATTCATCATTTAGATGTCTGGCTAAATTAGGGCGCCAAAGAGCTGGTACAACCCATTTTAACCTATCTGTGGTGAACGGGACAAAATTGGTTTTAAATTACATATGGTTGCATAGATTCATTAGATTTGTTTCCAAAGTATAAAAGATTTGCATGTCTATCTTGCATCTTTTGGAACAAAATGCATTTTTAAGGCTGAAATCTTAGCTGCAAATCAGTTGTATTTTTAGTGAAACTTCGAGTTGGAATTTATTAACAATACTGCACAGGTTTTAAAATTCAGGTGGAATTTCTGCGGGGATTCTGCATCACATCCAAGCCTGATTCTGTCCTCACCCAAAGTCCTCACACATGAACATTCCAGCAGGAGTCAGAAGAAACAGAATGACCATATTAATATATATAATCCCACAACTACTGTTGTATTATAATCTTAAATCCGCAATAAATAGCTCCAGCAGTTAAATGCCTTTGCATTAGCATTTAACTGTGTCAAACATGCAGACAAACACAAGTTATCATTTAATTGTTTATTTGGTCACTTCAGTCACACAAACAAATACAACATATTTTGTGCTGAGGAATACATTCATTTATTTACTCCTGTAATTTGAAGTAATTTTATACAATGGTTTTATCACTTCAAGTCGCATCCAATGTGTTGAAGCTTTTTTTTTAAATAGCTATTTTCCACCTTTCCGATTGTGCTACAGGGCTAAGTATTGCACTGCAGCTGTTCTTCTTCTCCATTCAAAATACAACTACAGCAAGATATAAACTGAGATAAAGCAAAACTGAAAAACCCACAAAAATAAAATAGAAATACATCCTACATTGAAACCTGCTTCCTATAATGCCCAAGGTTACAAATGTCCATAAATGCCTATTGACTATTTCAGAAATAGACTAATCTTAACCCAGAAACATGAAGGTACTTTTAAATCTAGCCCCAGGCTTAATGCCTAATATCCCACAGAATCTCTTCAACATCCTCACACAAACTGGTTGCACTCATTAGGAGAGAAACTCAATTATTTTGGTTTAAAAACTGTAACCTTTCATTCTGGAACATAAACTGAGATGCATGTTTAAAAAGGTTTGTGATTAAATAGCACATTCCTAACATTTCTCAATGTTGATTGCTGGGATCACATAACAAAAGTCACACTCAGCAGCTACCAAAGCAAACAAGGCCAACTGATGTATCCCGAGGTCAAGTCATTCCATTCCTTTAGAAAAAAATAAAAAAACATTAAATGACTTACACATTGGAGGGAATTTTAACCCCAAAAAACAGGTGGGTTGGGGTCAGGTGGGAAGTTAAAGTGTTAAAAGTCTGAATCCCAACTCCAACCCGCCCACTTCCGGTCTTAATGGAGGTGGGACGGGGGGGCAGGCAGCCAACCCGCTCCCAGGAGGCAGGTCGCCCATTTAAATATTATAATGAGGCTGGCATGCCTCAGATTTAACCTGCATTTCAAATTTAACTGTGGCTGGTCGGGTTTTGCTGGCCTCTGGAAACCCAACTGCTAATGGAAGGTGAGGACTGCTGGATCCAGGAGGTAAGTTCCTTTACACTTGCCTCCAGGATCTACCATCCCTCCCCCGCACTGCAATTGGAGACCCCCTACGAGGCCTCCGATCGCCTTCCTGGCCTACCCACCCACCCCACATGAGATCTCCTAACACCTTCCCGGCCTCCCACCCCCCAAACCGATGATCTTCAGGTTGGCCCCGATGCTCTGTCCCTCCACCCCGATCCTCCTCCGGCCCCCGATATTCTCTCATAAGAACATAAGAAATAGGAGCAGGAGTAGGCCAATCGGCCCCTCGAGCCTGCTCCGCCATTCAATAAGATCATGGCTGATCTGATCCTAACCGCCAATCCACTATCACAGTACCATCTCCTGAATCTAACAGAATTAGACACACGAAATAGGAGCAGGATCAGGCTACACGGCCCCTGGGCCCGCTCCGCTACCCACAGGGCCATGACCGATCCGAACCTACTCGTCCAAATTCCTGCCCGCTCCCCGTAACCCTTAATTCCCTTTACTTCTAGGAAACTGTCTATTTCTGTTTTAAATTTATGTAATGATGTAGCTTCTACAGCTTTTTGGGGCAGCATATTCCATGGACCTACCACCCTCTGAGTGAAGTAGTTCCTCCTCATCTCAGTTTTGAAAGAGCAGCCCCTTATTCTAAGACTATGCCCCCTAGTTCTAGTTTCACCCATCATCGGGAACATCCTCCCCGCATCCACCCGATCCAACCCCTTCACAATCTTATATGTTTCAATAAGATCGCCTCTCATTCTTCTGAACTCCAATGAGTAGAGTCCCAATCTACTCAACCTCTCCTCATATGTCCATCCCCTCATCCCCGGGATTAACCGAGTGAACCTTCTTTGTACTGACTCGAGAGCAAGTATGTCCTTTCTTAAGTATGGACACCAAAACTGTACGCAGTATTCCAGGTGCGATCTTACCAATACCTTGTACAACTGAAGCAATACCTCCCTATTTTTATATTCTATCCCCCTAGCAATGAAAGCCAACATTCCATTGGCCTTCTTAATCACTTGCTGCACCTGCATACTAACCTTTTGAGTTTCGTGCACCAGGACCCCCAGATCCCTTTGTACTTCAGTACTTTCCAGTTTCTTGCCATTAAAGATAATAACTTGCTCTACGATTTTTCCTGCCAAAGTGCATAACCTCACACTTTCCAGTATTGTATTCCATCTGCCAAATCTCTGCCCACTTACTTAGCCTGTCTATGTCCCCTTGCAGGTCTTTTATGTCCTCCTCACTCACTACTTTCCCTCCCATCTTTGTATCATCTGCAAACTTTGATATGTTACACTCGGTCCCCTCCTCCAAATCGTTAATATAGATTGTAAAGAGTTGGGGACCCAGCACTGACCCTTGCGGAACACCACTAGTTACTGATTGCCAGTCTGAGAATGAACCATTTATCCCAACTCTCTGCCTTCTGTTCGATAGCCAATCCTCTATCCATGCCAGAATATTACCCCCAATCCCGTGATCTTTTACCTTAAGCAATAATCTTTTGTGTGGCACCTTGTCAAATGCCTTTTGGAAGTCTAAATACACTACGTCCACTGGTTCCCCTTTATCCACCCTATATGTTACTTCCTCAAAGAACTCCAGCAAATTTGTCAAACATGACTTCCCCTTCATAAAACCATGCTGACTTTGTCCTATTAAATTATGATTATCCAAATGTCCTGTTACTGTCTCCTTAATAATGGACTCCAAAATTTTACCTACCACAGATGTTAGGCTAACCGGTCTATAGTTTCCAGCTTTCTGTCCACTGCCCTTTTTAAATAAGGGTGTTACATTCGCAGTTTTCCAGTCTGCCAGGACCATTGCCGAGTGCAGGAAGTTTTGGAAAATTATTACCAATGCATCCACAATCCCTACCACCACTTCCCTCAAGACCCTAGGATGTAAGCCATCAGGTCCAGGTGATTTATCCGCCTTGAGTCCCATTATTTTACCGAGTACCACTTCCTTAGTGATTTTGATCGTGATTAGCTCCTCCCCCCCCTTTAGCCCCCTGTTTGTCCAGTGTTGGGATATTCTTAGTGTCTTCTACTGTAAAGACTGATATAAAATATTCATTCAGTGTTTTTGCCATCTCCATATTTCCCACCATTAATTTCCCGGTCTCATCCTCTAAGGGACCAACATTTACTTTAGCCACCCTTTTTCTTTTTACATAACTATAGAAACTCTTGCTATCTGTTTTTATATTTTTTGCTAATTTACTTTCATAATCTATCTTCCCTTTCTTAATCAATCTTTTTGTTATTTTTTGCTGTCTTTTAAAGTTTTCCCAATCCTCTATCCTCCCACTAGATTTGGCTACCTTATATGCCCTTGTTTTTAGTCGAATACTACCCTTAATTTCTTTACTTAGCCACGGATGGCTGTCTTTTCTTTTACACCCTTTTCTTCTCAGTGGAATATATATTTTTTGGAAGTTGTAAAATAACTCCTTAAATGTACACCACTGATCATGTATCGTCTTACCCTTTAATCTATTTTCCCAATCCACTCTACTCAATTCCGCTCTCATACCTTCATAGTCTCCTTTATTCAAGCTTAGCACGCTTGTTTGAGATCCAACCTTCTCACCCTCTAATTGAATATGGAATTCAACCATGTTATGGTCACTCATTCCAAGGGGATCCTTTACTAGGACATTTTTAATTAATCCTGTCTCGTTACACAGGACCAGATCTAAGGTTGCTTGCCCCCTGGTCGGTTCAGTTACATACTGCTCAAGAAACCCATCCCTAATACACTCAATGAACTCATCCTCAAGGCAGCCCTGCCCAATTTGATTTGTCCAATTAATATGATAGTTAAAATCCCGCATAATTATAGATGTTCCCTTATTACAAGCCTCAACTATTTCCTGATTGATACTCCGTCCAACAGAGTTGCCACTGTTCGGAGGCCTATAGACTACGCCCACTAGTGTTTTTTTCCCCTTATTATTCCTTACCTCCACCCAAACTGTTTCATTATCCTGATCTTTTGACCCAATATCATTTCTCTGTATTACAGTGATTCCTTCCTTTATTAACATAGCCACCCCACCTCCCCTTCCTTCCTGCCTGTCCTTCCTGATTGTTAAATAACCTGGTATGTTTAATTCCCAGGCATTGTCACCCTGCAGCCATGTTTCTGTAATGGCCACAAGATCATACCCATATGTAGTTATTTGTGCCATTAACTCGTCTATTTTGTTACGAATGCTATGTGCATTCAGATAGAGAACTTTCAAAGATGTTTTGTGACACTTAGTTCCTGCTTTTGCCCTTTTTATTACTTTACCTTTTACTCCATACCTTCTGCCCCTTCCTGACATGCTCTGGTTTTTAATTTCCCCACTGCTACCTAAGTCTATGACCTTCTCTGTTGTCATTTTTATTATTTGCTCTCTAGGAACCTCCCTCCCTCTCACTTACCCCCCCTCCCCCCCCAATCCTCCTCCGGCCCCCGATGTTCTCTCCCTTCCCCGTGTGAAATCCGCCACTTTCAGTTTTGAGTATTTTCAATTTAAAAATCTATGCCCTTTTATTCCAAATAATTGTATACCTGTTCCTTATATTTTACTAACAATTAACACTTTAACATGCACACTAAACAACAATAGTCCATTTATAGATTCAGTCTTTGGGGCGGCTTCCTGATCCTTTCAGGATAGCGCCTTTCCTGAGGTTCTTGTTCTTGGTGCGGAGGCGATTCTGGCCCCTTTTCGTCAGTTAGTTCATCAGTTTCCACTGCTACTGGTTCTGAGGTAGATGCTACCGGTATGTCGGGTTCATCCCCAGGTACGCGAGACATGGAGTTGACTTGTTCCTGTGACGCTAAGATCTGATCGACGTGGCGTCTCACAATGTTCTCCCCAACATCCACTGTGTACAGTAATGGCCCCTGCCTTCTGCATATCGTTCCGGGTTGCCATTTCTCTGTTCGGTAGTCACGGGCCAAGACTGGTTGTCCTACATTGAAGCTCCTTGTCGGTTTCTCATTGATGTGCTGGAATTGTTTATCCTCAACATTTCTTCGCACGTTTGGTCTGAGCAAATCCAGACGAGATCTCAACCTTCGGTTAAAGAACATCATGGCCGGGGTCTGGTTGGTGATTGCATGTGTCGCATTTCTGTAGGCTAATAGGAAATTGTCCACCTTATGCTGTAGTGGAATTTCATCATCACACATGGCCTTTATCGCCTTTTTAAAGGTTTGTACGAACCTCTCAGCCAATCCATTTGTGGCTGGACGATACGGGGCGGATGTGTAATGCCTTACCCCATTCCTTCTCATAAATTTCCGTAACTCTTCGGACACAAACTGTGGTCCATTATCAGAGCAAATCTGCTCTGGCAAGCCGTTCCTGGCAAATATGGTCCGTAGGACTGCAATCGTTTTCTCTGTAGTGGTTGAGGATATTTTTATCACCTCAGGCCATTTCGACTGAGCATCCACTGCTATTAAGAACATTGAGTCCATGAATGGACCAGCAAAATCAATATGCCCCCGTTGCCATGGAGAGGAGGGCCACTCCCATGGGTGTAGAGGGGCATGTGGCGGTGCATTTTGGACCTTCTGGCATCCTGAGCAGCTCTTGGTTAGGTCCTCGATTTGTTGATCGATCCCCGGCCACCACACATAAGCCCGAGCAAGGCTTTTCATTTGCACCCCTCCCAGATGACCTTCATGAAGCTCATTTAGCACTCTCTCCCTTAACTTGGGTGGAATCACCACTCTGGATCCACACATCACTGTCCACTGGCATACTGACAGCTGTTCTCTTCTGGATGAGAATGCTGGCAACAGTGAGTCGCCATGTGTTGGCCATCCCCTCACCGTCTATTCATATACCTGAGACAGCGTCGGATCATTGCGGGTCTCCTCTATATCCGCGTTAGTTACTGGCAATCGTTCAATTTATTGACGAATAAAATATCTCGATAGTGTCCACTGCTGGTGCTTCCTCCACCGTAGGCAGTGGCAGGCGTGATAGCCCATCAGCGTTTCCATGCTGTTTCGTGCCTTTATATTCTATTTCATATTGGTTCGCCCCTAGAAAAAGGGACCATCTTTGTAACCGTTGTGCAGTCATCACCGGAACGCCCTTCTTTGGATTAAAGATGGAGTCAAGTGGTTGGTGGTCAGTCAGCAAGGTGAACTTCTGCCCATGCAGATAGTGGTTGAATTTTTTTACTCCCCATACTAGGCTGAGGGCCTCCCTGTCAATCTGGGCGTAGTTGCACTCGGCTGAGGTTAGTGACCGAGACGCAAAGGCTGCTGGCCTCTCCAACCTGTCTGGGAATTCGTGCGACAGCACCGCTCCAATACCATAGGGTGATGCATCACATGCCAAACGAATTGGTAGTGCTGGGTTGAAATGGGCCAACACCTCTTTTGATGTGATCAATTCTTTGCACTTCTGGAAAGCTTGTTTACGTTCGTCATTCCACTTCCATGGTACCCCTGTTTGCAGTAGGGTGTTCAGTGGGTGTAATATTGTAGACAAATTTGGTAAGAACTTATGGTAGTAGTTCACCAGTCTGAGGAACGACCTCAGTTGTGACACATTTTCCGGTGCTGGAGCCTTGACTACTACCTCAATCTTTTCAGGGGACTTCTGTAACCTCTCTTCATCGATAACGTGGCCACAATACGAGATCTGCTTCTGGAAAAACTCGCACTTGTGGCGATTTGCTCATAGCCCATATTCCTTTAATCTAGTGAGCACCTTCTCCAAGTTGGCGAGGTGATCACTGTCATTTTCGCCCGTGACCAGGATGTCGTCCAAATAACACTGGGTCCCTGGAATCCCTTGCAGGACTTGATCCATCGCCCTTTGCCAAATAGCCGGAGCCGAGCTACCCCGAACACCAGCCGGTTGTATTGGTAGAGACCGTTATGAGTGTTGATCGTGAGGTATTGTTTCGAGGCTTCTTCTACCTCCATTTGCAAGTACGCCTGGGCTAGATCAATTTTGGTGAAGCGTTTACCTCCAGATAGCGAGGCGAAAATATCCTCAATTCGTGGAAGCGGATATTGTACCGTGTGAAGAACTGGGTTCACTGTCACCTTAAAATCCCCACAGATGCGGACCTTCTTTGGTTCCCTGGGCGTATTACTCAACGACCTCTTCATTACAGGAACGATGGGTGTAGCCCACTCGTTCCAGTCTACTCTGGACAGTACTCCTGAACGTTCCAACCCTTCCAGCTCTGCTTCGACGGCTGGTCGGATCGCATAAGGCACTGGTCTGGCCTTAAGAAACTTTGGGCTTGCATTTTCCCCTATTTTAATCATTGCTGTTATGCCTTTTAGTGTTCCGAGTCCCTCCTGGAACACTTCTTTTGCGTCAGTTAGCATTTTTGACAGTCGTCCAGGTGTGACGTCGTCATCCTTTTTGGCCTCAACCTTCAGTGCCTGTATGGAATGCCAATCTAATTGTATCTTCCGGATCCATTCACGTCCTAGTAGTGGTGGTCCTCCATCTGGCAATACATATAGGTCCATTTTAGGTATTTCCTGGCCTTTGTATATCACTTTCACCCTTATTTTTCCTTTGGGGTAGACTTTTTGCCCCGTGTACGTCTTCAAGACAATCTCTGTAGCTTTCAAGGGTATATGTGAAAATAGCCGCTTGTAGTCCCTTTGGTTTATGACTGTTAGGGCTGATCCTGTGTCCAATTCCATTTTCACTTGGACTGCGTCTATCTTGAGTGTAACGCAGATAGTCTGGTGATCCTCCATTTTGGTTACCTTATGTAGTTTCAGACAACCCAGCTCCTTGCTTCCGGAGTCTGTATTACTTTTCTGTTCGTCTGAACTACTGTCCATCACCTTATGTACCTTTTTGTACTTCTCCTGTGGAGATTTCTTGCTGTTGGTTTTCTTCCCAGACCTGCAGACTCTTGCTATGTGTCCTGCTTTTCCACACTGTCTGCACACTTGGTCCTTGAACCAACAATCCTTCTGGTCGTGTGTTGTTCTGCCGCAGCGATAACACTTCCCTGTTCCATATGACATTTCATTGGTGCCATATTCTTGCGGTCTCCGTTGTATCTCTGCAGCGCCCCTTGCGGCTGCTTCATGTGATACTGCCATGCTGAAAGCCTTGTCCAGCGTAAGATCCTTTTCTGATAGAAGCCGTCTCTGGGTTCCTTCTCTTTGAAGCCCACACACAAACTTGTCCCTTAACATATCTGCTAGTCCCACTCCAAACTGGCAGTGCTTCGATAGCTTGCGCAGTTCCGTTAAGTACTCAGCATTACTTTCGTCTTTATGCTGGTTCCTTTTATGGAACTTAAATCTTTCTGCTATCAGCAGCGGTGTGGGGTTTAAGTGGTCCTGTAGAATTTCTACTATGCTTTTGAAATTCTTATTCACGGGCTTCTCTGGGGTTATTAGGTTTTGCAGTAAGCCATAAGTTTTTGCACCCATGGAATTTAACAAAACCAGTGCTTTCCTAGCATCTGGCACTTCATTCGCCCTGCAGTACACCTCAATACGTTCCACATATGTCGCCCAATCTTCGACTTCATTGTCGAACGTAGAGATACTGCCATTCTTCGGCATCCCTGGGTGTGATTTAACTGTCAAAAATGGCGTCTCCCGCGCTCTCCCTTCTTCTCCGCTGGCACAAAATGGCGTCTCCCGCGCTTTCCTTTCTTCCCGCGCTCAACCTTCTCCGCTGCGGCTTCTAAAAATGGCGTCTCCCGCGCTCTTCCTTCTTCTCTGCGGCTCGATGGCGTCTCCCGCGCTCTCCCTTCTCCCCGCGGACACTGTTCAGCCCTTGAGCGCCTTTCCCGTTTCCGCCGCTCGGTCCTGCACCCGGCTGCTGCTTTACCCTCTCTCTCTCTGTTTTGTTTTTCCTCGACGCCGCTCGGTTTTCAACCCCCGGCTGCGCCCTGTGCGCTTCACCCTCTCTCTTACCCCGTCGACGCTGCTCGGCTTTTTTTCTGCCGTCGGTCGGCTCCAGCCGCCGCTGTCCGGGAAGGGTCTGCGCTGTACCTGTTGTCAGTCTGTTGCTGATCGTCGTGGCTGGGGAACCAAACCCGGCTCTCAACAGCCTCCCCTGCGATGTTCACTCTCTGCCGGACGACTGGGCGGTTGCTCGTGGTCGACGCCCGTGCTTCTGGGCTCGACTTTCTTCCACCGCCCTCCCGGAGCGAATCCTCGAAGGGAAATGCAGAGTTGCAGGTAGAGTCGAATCGACACTCGTTGCCACTGTTAGATCCGTGATTCTGAGAGTATGATGTTTTCCAATAACTACACGGATGCTGTAACTTAACAATCAACAGGTGTTTACTGGAGTAGGGTAGTCTCAAGACTGGGGGTACAGAGGCATGCTCAAGGCTCATATACAGGTGTGGTCACTGCCGGTACTACAGTATACAGGAGCTGTAAAAGTAGTTCTCTCTTAAAGGTACATACACTACACCCGCCTTCGCCCCCAATACCGATCACCTTCACCGACCCTGCCCCCCCCCCCCCACCCCAGGACTTCTCTCTGAGCCTCTGCACAGGACAACATTTGTAAGGCCCTGCCAATGAGCTGCATCAGCACCGGCACTTCACCTGATTTATTGTGATGAGGCCTGAGGATGGATTTACTTCGGTCCTCTGGCCTCTCTGTTTCAGCAGGCTTTTGCTGCGCACCGCTGGAATCATGCCCAGTTTGAAGTGCTAAGGAATGTAGGCCCCAGTGTGTGGCTATAAGATTCCACTGACCTAACGCCTGGAGGCACTGTGTTGATCACATTATGTGACCCATTAAATACAGTTACTATGACAATCCACTGCACCAAGCCTGAACTTCTGCATCAAGGCAGTTTGAATAAGATGATTTTTTTTGCTTAATGGCATTTATTTAAAAGTAACCATTACTCTCTCTGACTTCCTCCATCAGTTTGCAGTAATTAGGTTTGAAAAGCACTGGAAGTATCTATGCAGCACAAGCATTCAGTTTCAAATATGTACGGCATTCCCCAAGCTTCTGTAGTTATGTGTCTGATTACTGTATACTGCCTAAGAAGACACTCTTACTATTATGGCTGAACATAAATGCCTGTGAAAAGTAATCTTTACTGCCTGTAGTCTCAGTACCGTGGCAGAACAGAGAAAACAATAGACAGAAGGGACATGTAAATTGTCACTCCGAACCCAGCACCTGTAATTCAGTGCACTGCCCCAATGAATTCACCTCCACCCTCCGGCCCGCCACCAGAAACGTTCCCAGTATAGTTGCACTCAAAAGACTGAAGCGTGCGCTGTCCTTCCACCAGAAAAAGCCATTCAAAACTCTCAAATTGCAACCACTTTACTGGAAGACTTGAGGTCTCAGAAGCTGCATACAGAACATTCAGAACGCAATCCTAACCAACAAAGTTTCCTGTCGTCCCCCCCCCCCGCCACCCCTCAAGCCAAATTCTGGTCCCTACAAATCCTCGCACCCTGTAGTGTAGACAGTGGAGCAGAGGTTCCCAAAGTGGGAGGTGGGATGGAAACACTCGCCATAACTCACGAACGGGTGCAATGTGTATTTTCCCCATTGGTGGCGCTGTTGCCTTCCCCTCAACACTCATGGCAGATTTTTGACTCTGCTCTTTTCAAAACTCAGGCATCCCCTGCACACAGTTCCAGTTTACAGGCATTTTCAATACTCCTCAGTGTTTCGTTCAGTTAAAACTAAGAGTAGCTTTCACTTTGGTCTGTACCTCTGTGCAGCATAAATTTATTTTTGAAGGTGCTCTTGAGCCCTGGAGTCCCCGCTGCTATAAATAAATAACAGCAAGTCCTTGGAGAGGTGATTTACTAGAATGGTACCAGGGATGACGGACTTGAGTCATATGGGGAGATTAGAGAAGCTGGGATTGATCTCCTTCGAGCAGAGAAGGTTAAGGGGAGATCAAAGTTATCAAGGGATCCTGACAGAGTAGATGGGGAGAAACTGTTTCCACTGGCAAGAGCGTCGATAACCAGGACACAGATTTAAGATACTTGCCAAAAGCACTAGAGGGGAGAGATTTTTTTTTACGCAGCGAGTTATGATCTGGAATGCACCACCTGAAGGGATGGTGGAAGTAGATTCAACAGTAACTTTCATAGGAGATTGTATATACATTTGAAAAGGAAACATTTTTAGGAATATGGGGAAAGAGCAGGGGAGTGGGACTAACTGAATAGTTCTTTCAATGAGCCAGCACAGGCATGATGAGCTGAATTGCCTCGGTCTGAGCTGTAAGCTTCTACAGTAAGTCGGTGTATCCCTTGCCCATCCCCCACCCCGACTGCTTCAAAAATCTGTTCAAAGGTTCTCTGCCCTGAGTTCTGCAGCTTTGTGGCACTTTGTTTTTCCCCCCCCCAACCTGCTATCTTTTTCCTTGCCTCTCCCCCTCGGCTCTCTCCCACCCATTCCTTTCTCTTCGGCTCCATCTCCTATCTGCCTCCTCCCCCTTGCCTGGGTTCAATTATTCCCCTGCCGTCTAACTCTGAATATTGCACTTGCTCTTGACTCCTCTTCTGTATTCTGCAAATATCTTAGCACACTCCGCTGGTGGCTCAGGAAGTTTATCCAGTGAACAGCAGATCAGGAAGGTCCCATGTTTGATCTACAATCTATGCCGAGTTAACTAATCTCAGCTGGGGCAGCATTGTCAGTACTACGCTTTGCGGAACACCTCCGTTCAGTCCGTAAGGGTGACCCCGAGCTTCCGGTCGCCTGTCATTTTAATTCACCGCCCCATTCCCACTCGGACGTCACCGTCCTCGGCCTCTTACATTGTTCCACGGAAGCTCACCGTAAACTCGAGGAACAGCACCTCATCGTCCGATTAGGCACTTTACAGCCTTCCGGACTCGATATCGAGTTCAACAATTTCAGATCATAACCTCGGCCCCTATTACATTTTTACTTATATTTTTTATCCACACCTTTGTTTTGGCCTTCCCCCCCCCCCCCTTTCTTTTTCTCTCTCTCCCACACGACAGCTGTCTCCCATTCTGCCAGCGCATTTCACACCTAATCTGAGCCGTCTTTTGTCTCCACGAGTCCTAGCACCATCTCGTCTCGTTTTGAATACCTCTTAAATGTCTCTTCTTCTTTTGTTCTCTCCCAGCCTGGCCTCTTAATCTATTTCATTTCCTGTGTTTCTTTAGTCTTGACAAAGGGTTTTCACCCGAAACATTGACTCTATTTTCTCTCCACGGATGTTGCCTGGCCTGCTGAGTTTTTCCAGCATTTTCTGTTGTTATTTCGTCAGTACTATATTTGGCCTCAACTCCTCTGGGTTTGAAGTAGGAGAAATATCAACCGAGATTCCCGCTCCTGATTTCATTATCCAGTAGCACCTGCTGGAAATGTGCTTGTGTGGGTGTCTGATGAGGACAGAATGAGGTTCAAATATGCTATTGTCCACAATCTGACACCTTGTTTCCACTCACCACTGATGCTTACACGTGAAGAGAGGCCACTTGGACAACTAACCAGAGGTTGGTTAGTGGCTGTGGAACATTACCCCAGCAAAGAGTCAACGTTTTCAGAGGGAAAAAAACTGGCAAGGATAATACAAACAAGATAAATGTTATAGAAGATATAGATTTGGTTATTAATACAAGTAAAAAATCATGCTTACTGAAGGAAACTTTTATTTTAGAAAATAAATGATACCAAATGTTTGATGTGGTAGGGGATTAGCCAGGCATTCTTCAAGCCAAAATTGAGTTCACCCAAGTCAGGCATATGACCCAGCTTGCTCAACCCGAGTGAAAGATTACAATTCACCGAAAGTATTTGTATAGTGAGACAGAAATGTTTCAATAATGGTTCAACTCTTCTATATGGAATAATACAAAAAAGCATTGGCATAATGCCATCTCTTCCCAGTGTATCATAATGTACATGTTTTATCAGTTGAGTGCACAGCCATCAAGTTTCTCTAGCTTTCTTTTTTAAATGTTTTATACTTTATAACTGTCAAATGTATGTCCCCATCACGCCATCTAAATACCCAATCCTTCACTGTTTACAAAGCACAACCCATAACTAATAGAAAACCAATATTCCAACTCTCTGGGTATTTGGACTCAGCTTATTCATACCTTGTCCTTTTTAAATCCCAGCCTAAGATATAGCTTTACAAATTAGTTGTATTTTGCTCTGATTCATTGGGTTTGCCCATTGTATGTTTTGACAGGTTCTGATTCCTTATAACTGGGAGTCGTGTTATTGTCAGTGCTAAGCTATGTTACCATCTGACTGGAGTCCTATACATACATTACTGGCAAAATGTCAATTTGCCCTCTTTCACAAACACTTGCTGTCTCTCATGAATTGGCAGATGCGTCAACAAGTCACCTCAGTGGGAGAGCTCCAGATGGGCAACTTGTTTTGTGTAAAATAAAAAAAACCTAATTGCTGTATACCAGTAACATGTGGTACCTTTCCATGTTAAAATTTTACATCGAGCATTAAGGAAAAATTAGAGCATTTGGGGAGTGGGTAGAAGTTACAACTGTCCAATTACCAGACGGTAAAATTATCCATATCTTTTGTAGTTTAGTACAAACAAATTTCTCTGGGGCAGCATTATAAATATTCTTTGAGAGGTCAGGGATTTCAACAGGATGTGTAAAATGGCATTTTTGTTTGCTGTGAATAAGTGTAATGTACAGTCTACTGTAGTCCATTGCTATGCTTATGTCAACATTAAAGTTCAATTTGTTGAAAGGAAGCAAACGTAGTTTTATTTTTTCACTGATAGGAATCATGCAAATTATTATTATAGTATTTCCCTAACAGGGTTAAGAAATGAGTTTAAAAAAAAGACTCCCTCAAGTGAAGAGATGAAAACTGGTTGGTTAAAGAGGACTAAAAACAGAAAATGCTGGAAATACTCAGCAGGTCAAGCAGCATCTGTGGAGGGAGAAACAGAGTTAATGTTTCAGGCCAATGACCTTTCGTCAGAACTGGAAAAAGCTGGAGATGGAACAGGTTTTTAAGCAAGTGCAGGGGCAGGGAAAGGGGGGAGGAAAGAACAAAAGGGAAGGTCTGTGATAGGATGGAAGGCAGGAGAGACTAAGAGACAAAAGGGATGATAGTGCAAGGAGATGGTAATGGGGCAAGTTAAGAAACAAAAGATGACTCTAGATGAAGTGTAAATGGCAATGGCAGAATGATCGACAGAGAGAAAAAAAAAATCAAAAACAGATAGGGGCAGAGGTTATGGTCTGAAATTGTTGAACTCGATGTTGAGTCCAGAAAGCTGTAAAGTGCCTAATCGAAAGATGAGGTGCTGTTCCACGAGCTTACGTTGAGCTTCATTGGAACAGTGTAGGAGGCCAAGAATGGAGAGGTCAAAGTGGGAGTGAAGCGGAGAATTAAAGTGACAGGCGACTGGATGCTCGGGGGTCACCCTTACGGACAGAACGGAGGTGTTCCGCAAAGTGGTCACCCAATCTACGTTTGGCCTCCCTAATGTAGAGAAGACTGCATCGTGAGCAGCGAATACAGTATACTAAATTGCAAGAAGTACAAGTAAATCACTGTTTCACCTGGAAGGAGTGTTTGGGGCCCTGGACAGTGGGAAGGGAGGAGGTAAAAGGGCATGTGTTGCATCTCCTGCGCTTGCACGGGAAGGTGACAGGCGAAGGGGAAGGGGTGTTGGGGGTGATAGAGGAGTGGACCAGAGTGTCGCGGAGGGAGCGGTCCCTTCGGAATGCTGAAAGGGGAGGGGAAGATGTGTTTGGTGGCGGAACTGGCGGAGGATGATCCGTTGAATGTGGAGGCTGGTGGGGTGAAAGGTGAGGACAAGGGGAACCCTATCGTGGTTCCGGGAGGGAGGGGAAGGGGTGAGAGCAGAAGTGCGGGAAATAGAACGAACATGGTCAAGGGCCGTATCAACCACAGTAGAGGGGAATCCTTGGTTGAGGAAAAAGGAAGACATGTTGGAAGCACTAGTATGGAAGGTGGCATTGTCAGAGCAGATGCAGCGGAGACGGAGAAATTGGGAGAATGGAATCAAGTCCTTACAGGAAGTGGTCCATCACATGGTCCATCTCTGACTCTTCCCTTCCCTTCCTCAACTTCTCTGTCTCCATCTCTGGGGATAGGCTATTGACAAACATTCACTATAAGCCCACTGACTCCCACAGCTACCTGCAAACGCAGCTTGGAGGAATATTGATCTAAATGATGCACGCTATTATTAATGCGCAAATCGGCCAACAACTTGCAGAGAGGATGAGATATCCTGTGAATTGCAAATCGCACAAGTTGTTGCATTTGCAAATTAATGGAATACTACACTCACCACATAAAGTTAAGTCTAGTAATAAGTCTAGTGATGGGTATAGTAGCATAGTGGTTATGTTACTGGACTACTAGTAATCCAGAGGCCTGGACTAATGATCTGGCGACATGAGTTCAAATCCCACCATGGTAGCTGTGGAATTTAAATTCAGTTAATTAAATACATCTGGAATAAAAAGCTAGTATCAGTAATGGGTGACCATGAAACTACCGGATTGTTGTAACAATCCATCTGGTTCACTAATGTCCTTCAGGGAAGGAAATCTGCCGTCCTTACCTGGTCTGGCCTATATGCGACTCCAAACCCACAGCAATGTGATTGACACTTAACCGCCCTCTGAAATGGCCGAGCAAGTCTCTCAGTTGTATAAGGCGGATCACCACCATCCCAAGGACAATTAGGGATGGGCAACAAATGCTGGCTTTGCCAGCGCCGACCACATCCCATGAACGATAATTAACAGCGTAAGTACACTTTTAACAACAGGGTCATTGTTAATGACTGCCAATTAACACCTCTTGCCCAGAAAGTGAACAATTTTAAGTGCAGAATCTCATTTGTGAATTGATTTAAAAAATCAAATTTGAAATTTTTACCTTTTTTGTTACTTTTCCTTTCTATTTTTTCTCTCTCTCTCTTAATCCAATGTTTCTTTCCTTCTTTATTTTTCTTTCTGTACCTGATTCGACATTGAATTCACCCTCCTTGTCAGTCCTTCCTCTGTTTATTTCTCAATCCTTAAATCTCATTGGTTAAGGAGATACAGTTTGTCCCATTGTTCATCAAGGTCCCAGATGCCCTGTTGCCCTCATTATCAGTTCACACATCCAGCAACTTCTGTGGGCAAATTTTTTTTAAACCTAAATGCCCCGCTCCAGCAAAATCTGGGCCATTGATACACTCTTGGGGCCCCTGTAATAACTGCTGAAATATAGTGTCAGCTACCCAAAAGAAAACAGTGCTATCATTCCAAAAAAGTTGATTAGTAAAAAGCAACAGAAATAACATGCTAGTATAGGAAAATTCAGAAATTTGATGGTAGATGGACATCTGATGACTTCAAGGAGCCCTCAAGACTCCATTCAGGCCCTCCAGCGTCCGGGGATTCTAATTTGAAAACCTCTGTTTTATGGAACTACTTTAAGCTGTCACTGTTTACAATATGTGACTAGTTAGTACACTACTTCTCTTGCTCCTAGAATTTTGAATTGAAATTTGAAAACAAGAAATGCTAATGAACTTTCAGAAGGAAATGGTTAACTTCCTGGACAAGATCGGGATAATTCCATCCAACAGTCTCTTTTATCTCTTGGGTAGCTCTTCATTGGCAAGTAACTCTTGTGAGAAAAATCAGATAGATTCTCGTCAGCTTCCTGGTTGAGAGAAAACAGCCATTGGCTATGCAACTGTTAAAATATGGATAATATACTGAGGATTGGGAGCAGTTTAGGATTCAGCAAAGGAGGACAAAGGGATTAATTAAGAGGGGGGAAATAGAATATGAGAGTAAGCTTGCAGGGAACATAAAAACGGACTAAAATCTTTTATAGATATGTGAAGAGAAAAAGATTGGTGAAGTCAAGCGTAGGTCCCTTGCAGTCAGAATCAGGGGAATTTATAATGGGGAACAAAGAAATGGCAGACCAATTAAATACATACTTTGGTTCTGTCTTCACAAAGGAGGACACAAATAACCTTCCAGGGATGTCGGGGAACATAGGGTCTAATGAGAGGGAGGAATTTAATGAAATCAGTATTTGTAGGGAAACGGTGTTTGGGAAATTGACGGCATTGAAGGCCGATAAATCCCCAGGGCTTGATAATCTACATCCTAGGGTACTTAAGGAAGTGGCCCTAGAAATAGTAGATGCATTGCTGGTCATCTTCCAAAATTCTATAGACTCTGAAATAGTTCCCATGGATTGGAGGGTAGCTAATGTAACCACACTATCTAAAAAAGGTGGTAGAGAGAAAACGTGGAATTATAGCCTGACATCGGTAGTGGGGAAAATGCTAGAGTCCATTATAAAAGATGTAATAGCAGAGCACTTGGAAAACAGTGACAGGATCGGACAGTCAACATGGATTTACAAAAGGTAAATCATGATTGACTAATCTACTGGAATTTTTTGAGGATGTAACTGGTAGAATAGATAAGGGAGAACCATTGGATGTGGTGCATTTGGACTTTCAGAAGGCTTTCGATAAGGTCCCACATAAGAGATTGGCGTGCAAAGTTAAAGCACATGGGATTGGGGGTAAGGTACTGACTTGGATAGAGAACTGGAAGCAAAGAGTTGGAATAAACGGGTCTTTTTCTGAGTGGCAGGCAGTGACTAGTGGGGTACAGCAGGGATCGGTGCTAGGACCCCAGCTATTCACAATATATATTAATGATCTAGACGAGGGAACTAGATGTAATATCTCCAAGTTTGCAGACGACACAAAGCTGGGTGGGCATGTGTGCTGTGAGGAGGATGCAAAGAAACTCCAGTATGATTTGGACAGGTTGGGTGATTGAGCAGATGCATGGCAGATGCAGTATAATGTGGATAAATGCGAGGTTATCCACTTTGGTGGCAAAAACAGGAAGACAGATTATTATCTGAACGGCAATAGATTGGGAAAAGGGGAAGTGCAACAAGACCTGGGTGTCCTTGTGCACCAGTCGCTGAAGGTAAGCATGCAGGTGCAGCAGGCGGTTAAGAAGGCAAATGGTATGTTGGCCTTCATAGCGAGAGGATTCGAGTACAGGAGCAAGGATGTCTTGCTACAGTTGTACAGGGCCTTAGTGAGACCACACCTGGAGTATTGTGTGCAGTTTTGGTCGCCTTATCTGAGGAAGGATGTTCTTGCCATGGAGAGAGTGCAGAGAAGATTCATAAGACTGATACCTGGGATGGTAGGAATGACGTATGAAGAGAGATTGGGTCGATTAGGCTTATATTCGCTAGAGTTTAGAAGAATGAGAGGGAATCTCATTGAAACTTATAACATTCTAACAGGACTAGACAGACTAGATGCAGGAAGGATGTTCCCGATGGTGGGGGAGCCCATAACCAGGGGTCACAGTCTAAGGATAAGGGGTAAGCCATTTAGGACTGATGAGGGGGAATTCTCTACCACAGAAGGCAGTTGAGGCCAACTTATTAAATATATTCAAGAAGGAGTTAGGTATATTTCTTAAGGCTAAAGGGATCAAGGGATATGGGGAGAAAGCAGGGACAGGGTATTGAATTTGGATGATCAACCATGATCTCATTAAATGGCGGAACAGGCTCGAGGGGCTGAATGGCCTACTCCTGCTCCTTTCTTCTATGTTTCTATACCAATGACATTTTGAGTCAGAGAAATTAGTCCAAGTTGCAGAAAATTAAGAAATGAATAGACAAGATCACAAAACTCTCCTAAGCAGACAAGAACAATTAGCAACTATTGATAAGGCACAACAGAGCAAGGATGAACTGACTGGAATAATCCTGATCCATTCAGCTGATCTCTGAGTAGTCCTCAGATCTAGGATGCTGCTTCTTATGAACCACAGGAACAGGATTTCTAGTATCTTTGATTTAAGAAGTCTGAATATTGTACAAAATTGTACAATCACCCTTGGTACTATATTTTACTAAGGCCTTGTTTGTAATAATAATTTCTTGGGAGCATTTCTGTACTCATTTAACTACATATTTGCAATGCAAACTTTCCTGGAGGCTAAGATAGCAGCTCCAAAACAGAGTTTTTGAAGTAGGCTGGCCCTGGAACTGTGCCTACTCTTAAAAACTTCCCGACATCAACAATAATTCTTTAATATATTGAATTATAAAATGTTGCTAGTGTTGGCTCTATGTGTAGAATTTAATTTTTCTTCCTGGGTCCATATGAGTCAGCACAAACATATGTGCTTAACATCTACTTAAGAGCTTATGCAAGAACTATTTCCCTTTTCCTAATGTCAGCATGACTCAGCATGATTACATCAGGCTCACATCGTCATTTGTAGTAATAATTCAGTAACCATGTCAGCCTTGTATGTTGCTTAATTTTACTTCAGATGAGCAAAGCTGATTTGATGTGGATTTCCAATAGCCGTCTGAAATCCAGAAACAATGCCAGAGTGGTGGGGATAAAAGCATTGCCCACCTTGTAAGATTTTATTCTTTTGTTTAAGAGGATATCTTCCAGATACAGCTGGAGTGAAACACACTAGGTTATGCTTTCTGGAGATCACAAAGAGACAAACCCCCTTTAAGATGTTTTCGATGTTGGCGTACAGCAATATTATGTAACTCCCAGTGAAGTCATGTACAGTACAGAAGGGTTGTAGAGGTGTTACAACATCAGTTGTTTAGATCAGTGGTTCGCAATCTTTTTTGGTTGAAGGACCCCTTTACAAATGGATTAGTAATCACGGACCACCATCTAATGCTATATAATTTTTTTTTTTTTATTCGTTCATGGAATCTGGGTGTCGCTGGTAAGGCCAGCATTTATTGCCCATCCCTAGTTTCCCTTGAGAAGGTGGTGGTGAGCCGCCTTCTTGAACCGCTGCAGTCCGTGTGGTGAAGGTACTCCCACAGTGCTGTTCGGTAGGGAGTTCCAGGATGTTGTCCCAGCGACGATGAAGGATCAGCAATATACTTCTACGTCAGGATGGTGTGTGACTTGGAGGTGGTGGTGTTCCCATGCGCCTGCTGCCCTTGTCCTTCTAGGTGGAATGGGTCGCGGGTTTGGGAGGTGCTGCCGAAGAAGCCTTGGCGAGTTGCTGCAGTGCATCTTGTAGATGGTACACACTGCAGCCACGGTACGCCGGTGTTGGAAGGAGTGAATGTTTAAGGCGGTGGATGGGGTGCCAATCAAGCGGGCTGCTTTGTCCTGGATGGTGTCGAGCTTCTTGAGTGTTGTTGGAGCTGCACTTATCCAGGCAAGTGGAGAGTATTCCATCACAGTCCTTACTTGTGCCTTGTAGATGGTGGAAAGGCTTTGGGGAGTCAGGAGGTGAGACACTCGCCACAGAATACCTAGCTTCTGACTTGCTCTTGTTGCCACAGTATTTATGTGGCTGGTCCAGTTAAGTTTCTGGTCAATGGTGACCCCCAGGATGTTGAAGGTGTGGGATTCGGCAATGGAAATGCCATTGAATGTCAAGGGGAGGTGGTTAGACTCTTGCTTGTTGGAGATAGTCATTGCCTGGCACTTCTGTGGTGCGAATGTTACCTGCCACTTATCAGCCCAAGCCTGAACGTCGTCCAGGTCTTGTTGCATGCGGGCATGGACTGCTTCATTATCTGAGGAGTTGCGAATGGCGCTGAACAATGTGCAGTCATCAGCGAACATCCCCATTTCTGACTTTATGTTGGAGGGAAGGTCATTGATGAAGCAGCTAAAGATGGTTCGGTCTAGGACACTGCCCTGAGGAGCTCCTGCAGTTATGTCCTGGGGCTGAGATGATTGACCTTCAATCACCACAATCATCTTCCTTTATGCTAGGTATGACTCTAGCCAGTGGAGCGTTTCCCCCTGATTCCCACTGAATCGAATTGGCTGAAGACTGGCTTCTGTGATGGTGGGGACCTCAGGAGGTGGTTGAGATGTATCATCCACTCGGCACTTCTAGTTTAAGATGGTTACAAACGTTTCGGCATCGTCTTTTGCTCGCGTGCTAGGCTCCAACATCATTGAGGATGGGGATATTTATGCAGCCTCTTCCTCCCGTTAGTTGTTTAATTGTTCATTCATGACTGGATGTGGCAGGACAGCAGAGCTTTGATCTGATCCGTTAGTTGTGGGATTGCTTAGCTCTGTCTATAGCATGCTGCTTCCGATGTTTAACAAGCATCTAGTCCTGTGTTGCAGCTTCCCCAGGTTGGCACCTCATTTTTAGGTACGCCTGGTGCTGCTCCTGGCATGCTCTTCTACACTCCTCATTGAATCAGGTTTGGTCCCTTGATGGTAATGGTAGAGTGAGGGACATGCCGGGCCATGAGGTTACAGATTGTGGTGGAATACAATTCTACTGCTGCTGATGGCCCACAACGCCTTACAGATGCCCAGTTTTGAGCTGCTAGATCTGTTCTGAATCTATCCCATTTAGAACAGTGGTAGTGCCACACAACACAATGGAGGGGGCGTCCTCAGTATGAAGACTAAAACTGTTTTATTACAAAATGAACATATCTTCAATTTATTTCCTTTTCACTGTTTCAAATCTTAATCCCTTTTATCTATCACTATCAATTTGAACTTTAGTTTCAGCTCTTAACCACTTACAGCTTCAGAGTTTGCCACCATTAAACAAAATTTCCAGCCAGCAAGTTTTAACGCCAAAACTTTCCAGGCGGTATTGTAGTTTATTCTGTAGCAGACTAACAAAAGTAGCAATGCAATAAATATAAATTCCAATTCAAGAAGTTGTATTCTTTAAATATCTTTTATGATTTTTTATAGTGAAAATTAAATGTTTACCCAACATTCAAGTATTAAAAGTCATTACAAACTAGGGTTGTATTCCCTGGAATTTAGAAGATTAAGGAGTGATCTGATCGAAGTTTTCAGGATATCAAGGGGGAACTGATAGGGTAGATGGAGAGAAACTATTTCCGCTGGTTGGGGAGTCTAGGGCTCGGGGACATAGCCTAAAAATTAGAGGCAGGCCTTTCAGGAGTGAAGTTAGGAAACACTTCTAGACGCAAAGGGTGGTAGAAGTTTGGAACTCTCTTCCGCAAACGGCAGTTGATGCTGGGTCAATTGTTAATTTTAAATCAGAGATTGATAGATTTCTGTTAATCAAAGGTATTAAGGGATATGGGGCAAAGGTGCGTATATGAGTTAGGTCGCAGATCAGCTATGATCTCACTGGAACAGGCTCGAGGGGCTAAATGGCCTACTCCTGTTGCTATTTTCCTACATTCATATGTACTGTTAGTTCTGAGCAGCATAAGATTTTCTTACACCTGCTCTAAACTTCATGTTTAGATGGTGTAGCTAGTAATTAAATCATCACTCTCAGTCATGCAAATTTGCTAACTTCCTATGCACCTATTATCACTTTAAACTGAGTAAGTGTTGACATCACTGTTTCAGACAATGAGTTGCACTGTGTCAGCCAATGAGTTGAAGTCGGGGCAGAACTTGCTGCAGGGCGTACAGCAAGCCGGATCTATTTTATAGCAAACAGTCTCTACGAACTACAACAAACAGAACTCTTGACCAAAACTACAGCAACATCTCCTGATAAAAGCAGGATTATTTCTTCAGCAAAATGCAGTGAGTGGAGGATAGTTACATAATACAAATTATGTGTGTAAAATCAATCCCAGTAACTAACAGCAGTGCAGCCTCCAGACATGATTGAGGGGGGAATTACCCAATCATCTCCATTCTGGCCAGGACTTGTGGTGTCATTATGTACAGCCATATTTATATTATTTAACCAAACCAGTGAGTATTGGTTATATGCAGATGCTGAGATTAGATGATAGAGGAAAATCCTCAAACAGCATAATGCAACTATTTTAGATTTATTCAACATAGTTTTGTTTAAATAAGAGATGCTGTAATGTTTTAAAGCACAGTATTTTTGTGACATTTTTTACATTTCAAATGACAGTCCTGAATTTGCTGTAACAGTTAGATTGTTATGCCTCCTGATCCTCCAGCGGTGAATTCTCGCCACAATTTGCTGGAAAAATAATTAGAATCCATCGCAGTGACCATAGCGGTGGATGGGGAGATACACATCCAAGGTACCAGGACCTGACACAGAACGGAACAACAGGTTGTTTCACAGCGAAGCGTTTAGGAGCAGTGACTCCGATCTGATAATGTGGGGGTGGGTCACGAACAGAATGTCCAGGTCAGGTTTAATTTGATTGATGAGTTTGTACTGAAACGTAAGTATATAAATTGGCATTAAGAATGGAAGCTATATCACGGTTGTCTCTTGAACTATGTGCAATCCCGAGTTATATTTCATTACCGGTTACAGTCCATGCTTAGTTCACAAGCTCAATAAATATTACATGAAAATAATGACAAGTCAGGGCAAAATCAGTACAAGCCTGACTGTCAAAACTCTTATTTGGTTATTTAACTGAGGTTTTAAGATTTCAATTAAGTTCCCAGAACAAGTCAGTAAAAATGTCAACCTCGGGCAACCTGCTGAGCAATTATTTACTTTACCGATTCTGAGCCCTCCACTACCATTCTGTAATGGTCTACGTGGCTGTGGCTATCACAGTGGAGTTAATTCACCAAACGCCATCTCAGCATTGATTCTAATGGTGGTGCGCAGCTATAATAATGAGCTGTTCCAAGACTACTCCTGGTCTGGCATGACCTTAGGGAGCTCCTTTGCTCTGCAACTCTATCCTTGGCCATCCGCTGCCATCCTTTCCCCTTTCTCTCCCAATCTCCTCTCTTCCACCGTTTAAGTTCCCCGGCCCAGAAATTGGGCTACTTACCACCATGAGTTACCGCTGCAATCCTGGAAATTCTCTGGTGTGGGACTTGGCGGCCGCCATTTTGGTGAGGGCCTTCGCGCTGCCGATAGCAGCACTGGTTCTGGAGATGCAAATACGGAGAGCGTGATGACGCCGACTTAACATCACGTTCCGTGAACTTTGACCTTAGCGCTGGGTCCTAAGCTCGCTCTGAAAAGTATGTGAGCAGCAGACTGACAGAGACGGTCAGCAATTCTTAAAGGGACACGCACGTCTTTCAGGAAAGTTTGCATTTAAGCTTTTGGACTGGATTTTTTATATTTTATTGAAATAGTGGCTTGGTGCAATACATGTTAGAAGTTTTCAAAGTGTGCAGGGAGTGCTGCTGGATGCTTGCAGGGCCTCTGATGGTAAAGGAAGGCCTCTGAGAAGACAGAAAATGCTGAAAATACTCAGCAGGTCAGGCAGCATCCGTGGAGAAAGAAACAGAGTTCAGGTCGAGATGCTGTCTGACCTGCTGAGTATTTCCAGCATTTTATGCTTTTATTTCAGATTTACAGCATCCACTCGCAGAGGGAAGAGGACGGCGCGAAAGAGGAAAACGCAGAAAGAATGATGCAACCCACACAGCCCCTTTCTGGCCGAGATATCCGGGATGATCCGCCTGCGGTACCAGTGACCACAACCCCAATTCCCCTTTAAACATTTATCCCACACCTTCCCTTCCCTTTGTTACTGACCATCACAGTGTCCTCTTGGCTACAATGCTGAAATAAAAGCCTCCAAAAAGCAAACTTTCCAATCCAACTTTATACTGCTATCCATCCAATATGACATCAAGAAATCAACTTATCACCCTTATGCATTCCCTTAGTGACTGTCTTGTGTATGCCTTTGCCTATCCTATTAATGTCATGCAATGCTACCCCAGTGGCTGCAGCATGGCTAGTGGAAGGCAAGAGGTGTATGTGAGAAGGATGATAATGTATGAAGATACCAGCAACATGTATCCTTTCAGCCCCACTGCTGGCCAAAGGCTCAGCCATGCCCCTGCCAAGAATGGCCAGCACCATCTCCTCCAAGGGGGTGAGGTGAGGCCAGGAATGGGAGGTGTGTCTTCTGCTTAGCACAAATTGTTGGTAGGTGAGTGATTGCGGGTGGTGGGGGGGGGGAGGAGTCGTGCATTGAGAAGTGTGTGAGGCAGTTAGTAGGAGACGGATTTTGAAGATGCATTCGCTGAGCTTGACCACTGGTCTGAGGTCATGAAGCTTCTTTGAGCACTGGAGCCAGGTCGTGGGGGCAACACTGCTGACAGTGACGGCCTCGGTGATCTGGTCCCACATCCTTCTTTCTAGAGGGCCTCATAGCCCGTGTGGGTAGAGGACCTCCCTTGCAATGTTGATGCCCTGCACAAAGCTGGAGTGCTGTGTGCAAGATCCTGGGTGCCCCTTCCCTGGCTTGCTGAATCATTTGTGTTAGTGCTGAAGCACTTTTCCCATTTTTTTAGGTGTGGAAGGGAATTCAGCTTTAAGAGCTGAAGACTCCCATTTGGGAATTCTTTTTAACGTTAATTTTTTTAAGAAGGCAATTGAGTTGCAAGGGCTAAAAACTACCTATTTTAAAATTTTTATTTTTTTCATTTTAGAAGGTAGTTCCCCTTTAAGGGCGCGCACTGCTCTCTAAAATGACAGCCTTGCTTTAAGAGAAGGCGGTTCTTGCTGCAATGACACTATGGCCATGCAACATTGGGCCTTCTGCTTGGACTAACGCCACAAAAACGGCGTTGCATGCTATGTTTAGCGCTGGGATAATGTTAATTAACCACCAGCGCCAATATCCCGGTCCTGCCAGCGCGATCAGTTTCGGCGGCCATTAACTCTGGCCCGCGGTGGCACCAACAGGTTTTTAGCGATCTCGAATTTCTAGGACCCTGTCCCTAATAGTAAATGCATTTTAGTCTAAACTACAAGTTCAAGCTGCAAATTAAAAGTTACCTGTGCTGAGTCACTGCCCATCCCCAACCTTGTTTTCACTGAACCCCTCAACACCTGGAACTGTGCTCAAATCTGGCTTCCCAATTCCTGGACTTCTCTGCCATCAGGATGACTGAGCTCCACTGGACTGCACTGTAAGACTCGGCTGCTGTGACTCTGATCTGCTATTCAGTTGCTTTCAAGTTTTACGGTAACTTTGTCTAGCCTACGGCCCATCCCCTGCCTGCTGCTGGTACCTGCTGAGCTTACGACTGTCCTGCAGGTTTATTTTGCTGCTGTGTCGGTCCAGGCCAGAAATTCACTTCTCCTGGGCCGAAGTCCATTTCTCTACCACTTCTGAATATTAGAGTGGCCTCTCATTTTGCAGGCGTTTTCTACAGAGTCTGTATTCTTTGCTGGGCTGTCTCGTTCTATTATCTGGCCTGCTGCTGCATCCTCAGTTTTCTGCTCCTCTGAAGGGATTTTTTCATTCTACCCTGAGCTAGTTTTGATCTGTTTCTGTTAGTTCCCACCGTGCTCTGGATTCTGCTCCACTGTTACCGAATGACCTTTGCTCTGCCACTTTTCCATTTTCGCTGACTCCATTTCATCCCACTACCGGTATACTGGATTCGTTGGTGTCTTCTACTAATCACTGAGGCCACTACTCGCCTCAACTGGATCCCTGGCTCAACCTACGATGCTCCACGATCGATTCGCCACACCGCCTTGGCTCTTCATTTTCCACGGAAATATCTCTAGTAGTGTGTCCAATGATACTCTACCCTTCAAATAGCTCCTGGATTCACCCGCCCTCCACACCCATCTCCTAATGATACAGACTTGAACGTTTATGGCGGAAACTGGTTTAGCCATTCACATAAGGTCGCGACTGTTGCCAACAAAGTTGAAGTAGTTGCACATGTGCAGTTTAAGTGTTTTTTCAGTTGTTCGCTAACTGAAAAGAAAATATCGTCGCCATTACAAAGAAAACAGTTCCAGAGAGAGAGGGGCGGGGGGTGGTGAAAAGAGATCACTACTGCCGAACAGGGCCGCATCAGGAAAAGAAAATCTGCCCCAGAAAAACACAGTAAACGTCCATTTTTATGAATTTTTTTCTCCTTTCCCTTCACACGGAGCTTGCGCACCATACAAATAAATCTCCGCAAACCTCCCCCCGCGAAAATATCATACATTAATACTTAAAGCACTACTGGATCCGGCTTTCCTCTGCCAAAACTGCTCTCTATTCCAGGATCAGCTTGTAACGTAAAGATAACCCCCAGCTTCTCTTCTCCACTACCAACCATCATCTTATACCCCTCTCTCCTGCCCCCTCCACCAACATGTGCGAGGAGCTCATGGACTTCTTTGTCACTAAAATTGAATCCATCTGTTCTTCTCCATCATCCAGTATTGGATGAGCAGAAATTTCCTCCAAGTAAATATTGGGAAGATCAAAGCCATTGGGGGAGAAATTCAGTTGTTAGCGCCAGCCGTTAGCGCCTTAAGAGGGCGATAAGTGGGGCGCAAAGCGGCTAGCGCCCGGGCGTGGCGAGACCTGCGCCTCTAGTGAAATTGAGCGGACATTTAGCGGCGGCGCAAAACCTCAACGCCCGCTCAGCTGCGCGCGCAGATCCTGACGTCATTTCATGGTGCAACGCCCTTGGGGCGCCCCGAACCGGAACTTCAGTGGCGCCCCCCTTCTTTCCGCCTGGCGCTCCCAGCGACTGGTTGAGTGGAACGGTTCCCAGTCGCTGTGGGGCTGGGGGAGCGCTATTTAAAGGGGGCTCTTCCTGCCTTCTTAGTGGTAGCCATTTTGGACCACTCTTTCTGTGAGCGAGAGTGAGATTTGCAGAGACAAAGGGAGAAAGCTTTCTGCATTGAGTCAACGCTCGCACAGGTACTTCTGGCTTCAGCCCAGAACTTTACAGTTGGATTGATTTTTCAGTGCCATAGCCTTGAGTGGCCACATATTATGGGGGCTGCAATGGGTGGAAATGTTGGGTTTCTCCATTGCATTGAGAGGGCTCAGAGATTCTGAGAGAGAGTGCCAATCATGGCCAGACGGAGGAGGGCCAACAGGTGTCGGCACAGGTGACCTTACCCTCCCAGGGTATTCCGCCAGCAGTTCTCCTACCTCAACATGTCTGAGGAGCAGTGTATTCGGAGGCTTCGATTCAGCAGGGAGGTGGTCACTGAGCTCTGCCACCTGCTTCAGACAGATCTGCAGCCTCAGCTGAGGAGCAGGATGTCTCTGTCGATGGCAGTGAAGGTGACGGTGGCTCTCAACTTCGATGCCACCAGCTCCTTCCAATCCGCTACCGGGGACATTGCCGATGTCTTCCAATTTGCGGTGCATTGTTGCATCCGCCAAGTCACGAATGCCCTCTTCAAAAGGAGACATCAGTACATTTCCTTCCCCATGACCCTGGACAAGCAGCAAGAGCGCGCAATGGGATTTGCAAGAATAGCGGGCTTCCCCATGGTCCAGGGCGCCATTGACTGCATGCATGTGGCTTTGCGGGCGCCTCAAGAGAATGCCGAGGATTACCGCAACCGGAAGGGGTTCCATTCGTTGAACGTGCAGTTGGTGTGTGACCACAGACAGCTGATGCTAGCTGTCAATGCCCGCTTTCCAGGCAGCAGCCACGACGCCTTCATTCTGCGCCAGACTTCTGTGGCAGACCTTTTTGAAGCCCCGGCTCACCCAGGAGGCTGGCTTCTCAGGGACAAGGGCTATCCTCTGTGCACCTGGCTGATGACCCTGCTCCGTGCGCCCAGCACCCCTGCTGAAGAACGATACAATGACAGCCATCAAGCGACCAGGAACATCATTGAGCACACAATCGGCATGCTAAAGCAACAGTTCCGCTGTCTGAACCATTCCGGGGGAGATCTTCAGTACTCGCCTGAGCGAGTCTCCCATTTCGTTGTAGTGTGCTGCATGCTGCATAACCTGGCTATCCTCAGGACTCAGCCACTGCCAGCAGACATTGGAGCACCAGCAGAGGAGGAGGAGGGGCACCAAGATGGGCGGGAGGCACAAAGTACAAGGGCCGTCCGTCAGCAGCTTATTGCAAGTCAGTTCTAGGCCCCCTCTGAGGGAATGGCTTGTGCCATTGAAAGAACATGAATGGAACTGTTCCGCAAACCCTAAGCCGGTCAAGGCAACAAATAGTTCAAAGAGCAATCATGCACAATCTGAATAAAGACAATTATTTATTTAACAAACTGTGTGCCCTTCCCGCATAACAAAGTAATACAGAGAAACCCCCAAAAAAGCAGTCAGACACAGAACTGGCTCTCACAACCTGGAGACAATGAACAAAAGAGTTAACAAAAAATGACCATGACCCTCGGCCTTCAGTAAAAAAATTTACAGCATTTTGCCACACCTCCTACTTTTTGGCCTTCGAGGGTGATCTGCTTCGCTTGCGAGATTGGCCCCTTCCCACCCTGCAGCTCCTCCGCAATGGGACCCCAGTGGCTGCAGCAAGGCTGGGGGAAGGCTGCTGAGTGTCAGAAATTGAGTCGGCAGATGCCCTTGGGGGACGGCCTGGACCAGCTCTGTGCCTGGAGGGCCCGGCTGCTGACTGCTCCAACTCTGCATGGGCGGCAGCAGTCTGTCCCAAGGTGGTGGTAGCTGCAGTGGAGGAGTGAGTGTTGGCAGCAGGAATGCTGCCATCCTGACAGAGGACAGGCACTCCCTGGTCGGACGACACAGTGGCACTCCCACGGGGCAGCACTGCAGCATGCGGAGCAATCTGCTGAAGCACAGACTGCTGGCCTTCTGCGGCGCGGCGAGGGCCCCGGCGATTCGTGCCCGATGCAGCGTGGGTGGCAGCAGTCAGTGCTCGTGTGGCCTCAATCTGTGTCTGCATCAGACCAGCCACTGACTGCATGGCATCACTAAGCACTTGCGTGGAAGCTGCCTGTGCTGCACCGAAGTCCTGCAGACTCCTTGCCTGTGCTGCACCGAAGTCCTGGACACTGCTTGCCAGTGACTCAGTGGAGTCGGGCATCCTTGCCACTGCAGCCATGAGCTCAGTGTGCCTCTGCTCCGCCTGGGCGCCCATTTCAGCGAGGAGCCACACCGCTTCTGTGCTCACTGTAGCAGGACTGGAGGCCAGACTCTCCCTCAGGGGAGAAGGCCGCCAAACTTCCCTAACCCCCCCGTGTTGCTGCAGCCCGCTGGGCCCCGGAGCTTCACCTTCCTCAGACCCTTCACCCCTGCTCCCCTCCAGGGAAGACGTGTCCCCATTATGGCCATGGGCTGCCTCGGCTGAGGGTGGCACCGATAGTCCGGCTTCCTCTTCCTCCTCGCCTTCAGAATCACTCACAGTGGCAGCTTGAGGGCCCGCCTCCTCACCTGGCGATTCACCATCTGAAAGCAGGGAGGTACAAGAGTTGCTTTAGCGTGAGGACTGTGGAAATTGACATTATACTTAGCATGCTGGGTAGAATAAAATGGCCAAGTAAAAGAACAAACTTGCTTAGGTTGTAGCTAAAGCAAGAAAAGCAAATGTGTCACAATGTGTATAGGACCAAGAGATCTTTCATAATACCCACCCACATTGAGGATGTGATAACAGCTATAATTGACTCACTAGCACAAGGGAGGCATAAGGCTATGGAATAGATAAACTATTAATGATTGTCGCTCGACAAAGAAGCAAAACTATTGAGAAAGCTAATCATCTTGGTAACAAGATGATCAGACATGAGTAAGTAAATCATTTTGGTAACAAGATTCAGACAGAACCTCCTGACAGAATATATGATTAACTAACCTTGTCTGGAGATATTTCTGTCCTGCTGACCTTTTGATTGTCCTTGTGCAAACTCTTAATTTGTTTAAAATGATACAATACCATTACACGTGATTTATGGAACGCTTGCTCGTTTGAGTGTATAAATATGCTGCATTCGCTGATGTTCATTGGAGATGTTGGCCTAGCCTTTGTCCAGGCAGCTCTCCCCTTGTGCAAGTAAAAATTAAACTAACAATCTGACGGTACTGCTTGTGTTTTAGAGTCTTACTCGGAGTCGAGATTTCAACAGGACAGGGCGGCAGCGAGGGAGGCATGAGTGCTGCAATGCACTGTATTGGTTCGATAGTGGCAAAGGATGCTGGTGTGAGGCACAAGTGGAAGGAGAGAGGTGAAAAGGTGATGACCTTACCATTGCTGTCCAGAACGGGGTCGGCATCTCCAGTGGCAACGGGGCCAATCAGCCGGCCTGCCAGAATGCTCTGGACTCGCTGCTCCAGATCGCTGAGGTCTTTAAGGTGAGGCCGGCCTCCCCGGGCCGTTGCTGCTGCCTCCTATTGTGGGCCAGCTTGCCCTGCAAGAGAAAGGACGGGCTCTGAGTACAGTGTGAAGCCCTGATCTTGGCTGCACTGCCTCCCGTGGTCGAATAGCCCTTACAGTGTGAAGCCCTGATCTTGGCTGCACTGCCTCCCATGGTCGAATAGCCCTTACAGTGTGTAAAGTGGTGAATGTGCATATGAGTTTCATGAAAGCCCCATAGGTGTTGGTTGAGGGCTGGCCATTGGGGCTTTCAGGACCCTTTGACCATAAAGTGAGGTGCACATGCAGGGATGAAGAGGATACTGGAAAGGGTACTCACCCTGACAACCCGAGTGAGGTCGTTGAACTTCTTCCTGCATTGCACAGGGGTCCTAGGTACCATGCTGCTGGAGGTCACTCTGTGAGCCACCTCCCTCCAAGCTTTGCGGTAGTCGGTCGAATGTCTACCTGTTACAAACTCAAGTATAGAGAAGGAAACCCGAAATGACCCGACACTCTCTCGGGTCTATGATTTGACGGTGAAGGGATGGCCAGCACATGGCGACTCACTGTTGCCAGCATTCTCGCCAAGGAGAGAACAGCTGTCAGTGTGCCGGGGGACCTTGATGTGTGGATCCCGAGTGGTAATTCCACCCAAGTTGAGAGATAGTGCTCAATGAGCTTCATGAGGGTCATCTGGGAGGGGTAAAAATGAAGAGCCTAGCCAGGGCATTTGTGTGGTGGCCGGGAATCGATAAAGAAATCAAGGATATGACCAAGAGATGCACAGGATGCCAGAAGGTCCAAAACGCTCCACCACAGGCCCCACTACATCCATGGGAGTGGCCCTCATCTCCATGGCAACGGGTACACATTGATTTTGCTGGTCCATTTATGGACTCAATGTTCCGAATCGCTGTGGACGCCCATTCGAAATGGCCAGAGGTCATCAAAATGTCCTCCACCACCACGGAGAAAACTATTGCAGTCCTACGGACCATCTTCGCCAGGAATGGCTTGCCAGAACAGATTTGCTCCGACAATGGGCCACAGTTTGTGTCAGAGGATTTCCGGAGGTTTCTGAGGAATAATGGGGTGAAGCATTACACATCTGCCCCATATCATCCAGCCACAAATGGATTGGCTGAGAGGTTTGTTCAGACCTTTAAAATGGCCATAAAGGCAATGCATAATGACGACATACCACTACAACACAAGGTGGATAATTTCTTGTTTGCTTACCGGAATGCGACACATGCAGTCACCAACCAAGCTCCAGCCATAATGTTCTTCAACCGAAGGCTAAGATGTCGCCTGGATTTGCTCAAACCAAACATAAGACGAGATGTTGAGGATAAGCAATTCCAGCACATAAATGAGAAGCCAACCAGGAGCTTCAAGATAGGGCAACCAATCTTGGCCCGCGACTACCGAACAGAAAAATGGCAGCCAGGAACGATATGCACACAGCAGGGACCACTAATGTACACAGTGGACGTTGGAGAGAGCATCGTGAGACGCCATGCTGACCAGATTCTAGAGTCACAGGAACAAGCCAAACCCATACCATGAGCAGGTGCACCTGGTAATCAACCCGAAGTACAGATTGCGTCTACCTCAGAAGCAGTGGTATTGGAAGCTGACGAACCAACCAATGACAATGAGCCAGAATCAACTCCGCCGCAAGAACAGGATACTCGAGAAAGGCGCTATCCAGTCAGGATCAGGAAGCCTCCTCAAAGACTGAACTTATAAATGATTATTTCAGTTGATGTATATAGTACAGAGAAAATTGTAATTGTAATTAGTTATTATTTAGTTGTTAAATGAATGTTATGTACTGTTTATCTAAAAGGGGAGGAATTGTTGTGTATGTACCTTTAAGAGAAGAACTGATTCTATACTGCAGTACCGGCAGTGACCACCCCTGTATATAAAGCCATAGCAGGCTTCTGTATTTCAGTCTTGAGTTCCCCTCTGTTCAGTAAATACCTGTTTTATTGTTCTCCTGCAGTCCGAGTATTATTGATACCCGGACACTACAGTCCGGAAACAGGATAGATTGCTTGCGCTCCACTGCGCCAACCAGAACCTTCAGGGCCCCCTCACTGAACCGCTGTGCTCGCTCCCTGGCCCTCTCCATGGTCCTAGGCGTTAGAGTGTGGCAGCAGGTCTGTCCAGGCCGAGAATCAGGGCTCCAATGTGCAGGGCGTGGCTGCAATCCAAATCGACCCTCCCCCTTTAAGAGCTGACCGGTGCCAGCGTGTCTGCCTGCAATCGCTAACTGGCCGCACCTGTGCTGCACCCGCCCTCGGTGGTAGCGCCTCGCTTCTCCGGCTTAGCGCCTTAGAACAGTCGTGCAGCGCCTGCTTTAGTGCTCCAAGCACCTCTTGGGGCGAAGCAGATCAATTTCACTGAAGGTGGCGATAATTTGCGCCGGGTGCTAAATTTCACGCCCGCTCGACTATAACGTCCCAAACGTGCCGATTGTTTTCAACTCTCGCCACAAGCTCCATTCCCTAGCCACCGACTCCATCTCTCTCCCTAGCATCTGTCTGAGGCTAAACCAGACTATTCGCAACCTTGGTGTCATATTTGACCCTGAAATGAGCTTACAACCACATATCCGCACCATAACTAAGACCGCCTATTTCCACCTCTGTAACATCGCCCGTCTCTATCAGTTACCTCAAAACTCGACTATTCCAAGTCTCTCCAGGCCAGCCTCCCACCTTCCACCCTCTGTAAACTTCAGCTCATCCAAAACTCTGCTGCCCGTGTCCTAAATCTCGTTCACCCATCACCACTGTGCTCGCTGACCTACATTGCCTCAAGGTCCGGCAATGCCTTTATTTTAAAATTTTCATCCGCATGTTCAAATACCTCCATGGCCTTGCCCCTCCCTATCTCTGTAACCTCCTCTAGCCCTACAACCCTCTGAGGTCTCTGCGCTCCTCTAATTCTGCACTCTTGCACATCCCTGATTTTAATCGTTCCACCATTGGTGACCGTGCCTTCAGCTGCCTGGGTCCTAAGCTCTGGAATTCCCTCCATAAACCTCTCCGCCTCTCTACCTCTGTCTCCTCCTTTAAGTTGCTCCTTAAAACCTACCTCTTTGACCCAGTTTTTGGTTACTTCTCCTAATATCCCTTTATGTGGCTTGGTGTTAATTTTTGTCTGATAACACTCCTGTGAAGCGCCTTGGGATGTTTTTACTACCTTAAAGGTGCTATATAAATGCAAGTAGTAGTTCAACTTTTTTGGCAACTGTCTCTGTGGCAGCAGGGCAAAATGTTACTCACTCCATATTTTCTGGAATTTCTTCACCCTAATAATGGTGTATGCCATAGGTATGCCATTATTATGCCTCAAGTTTTCAACAAATTCAGCTCTACATTCTTGAAATACAACTTATGTATTTAAAATGAGAAGCTTTCCCAACAATAACATGTAATTAAAATACTGTTTTAAATCATCAGGGATATCTTCTCACTGTAATTTTCACACCACTTGCCACCATGCTGAAAATAGCAGGCTAGGCCTTAAGGATACTCTGGTCAGTATTAAAGTGAGTTCACAATTCCAGCATTGGTTTAACATTCAAATTAATATTTTACAGCAGTGGACTAAAAATATCCCGTTAGTCAGTTAATGGGCATTGGAACAATTAACTTTAGGCATTCTACAAATTCTAAATTGTTCTGTGGTGTACGGTACTTGCTTTATAAGTTGTGCTGAAACCAGATCTTAATCTAAGGCAGCAGGCTAAACTTAATAATTGATGTGATTTTAATATCTTTCAGAATGTGTTGGTTAATATGATGTGCGTTCCATTTTGATTTGTGTAGAATAATTATGCATAAATGCTAATGAGTTGGCATTTTATTGGTTCTTAAACGCATTGCAATAATAAATGCTCTTTGCATCCCTTTATATTAGTCTATTTTTCCATAAGGAACAGTTTGGTCATGGATGCAAGTGCAGCATCAATGTGAACAAAATCATTTTTCTGCTGAAAGTGGCACAAATGACAGCTTCTCATCTATGTACGAAATGGGATTGAAAGAATTTTATGAAGGGGACAAAAGAATGCATTGCATAACTTTAATTTACTACTTTGCAAAGTGCTTACTCAGAGCTTTGGGAGGTTCTGAAGTTCAAATCATTCTGCACAGGATGATACTCTAGATTTGGGCCATCTCCAAGACAGGAGAACTTGATTCTGGCCTCTAGATTTTTGTGGAAAGCCCTCCAAATGGATTTTCTCTGCAAATTGTTGTAATTTATTCAGAACGGTCATGGGCTGCACCAAGATTGAATGACGCACCCCTTGATGTACTGCTGGATGCAGTGAGAAGTAGGAGAGAGATACTCTTCCCCAGCAACGGGAGGAAGAAACCTGCTACTGCCACATGAAGGCGTGGCTGGAGGTGGCCCAGGAGGTCAGCATTGTGCCACACTCCTGGATTCAGTGCAGGAAGCGCTTTAATGACCTCACCAGGTCCGGAAAGGTGAGTAAAGTGACACATTCACCTACATCCTGCTGTGCGCATCACCCCAACCCCTCACTCTGACTTGTCAAGCCTACTGCATCACATCACTCCTCACATCCCCATCTATCCATCCACCACTGCCACTCGCACTGATCCTTATGCAATTTGATGCTTCTCCCTGATAGTCACCCTCACCAAATTCATCAGGTGAACACATGCCATTACAGTCACTCATAGGTCTGTTCTTTCCACCATTGCAGAAGAGAGCACTGAACACTAGGGAGAGGGAGAGGACCGGAGGTGGTCCTCCACAGATTGACAGCTGCAGAGGAGGAAGCGCTGGAGATCAGTGGCGTTTCATCTTCCCTGACCATCGGATATGGGGGATTGGGACCTCGCAGTTACCTGGTGACAGAATTAAATATCAGCGACCCACATGTCATTCAACACTCAGTCATGTTGACTTGATTTCATCAACGAGTGAAATATAATTAGCGTCATAATGCTAAGTTGCATCATTCTTACCTTGCCAGTACTAATTCATATCTTTTCTTTTCGCCGGGGCCTTCACGCGTGCAGCAGTCGGAGGACCTCCCGGATGACAAATCCTCAGAGGAGCTGATTCCTTCACAGGACTCATGCTTAACATGCACCAGCTCAGATACTCGCACTTCAGTGGGTCCAGTTAGGCAGCTGGTTGGGTTTTCACCTGGTGACTCACAGTTCACAAGTGAGCATGAGCAGACAATGGTGGCAGGGACAGCTGTGGAGGGTCTGCGTCGGCCCTCTCCATGCTCTGTTCAGCTGGACACAGATGTTGTACCGGGGAGGCCATCAATGAAAAGGAGCAGCAGAAAATCTGCAACGTACTGGCAGGCCTTCCACGCACACTGTCCACAATTACAGAGAAAATGGAGGCATCCAACTCAAGCATGAGTGGGTTTATGTCGCAGGGCATTGCGAGGATATCTTCTTCCACGGATAGGTAGGCCAACTCTGTACAACATCAGTTGCGGCAATCAAATGAGTCCATCCAAGCCTTGACCACGGCCGTGTAGACTCTCGATGCCAACATGTCTGGTGCCTTAAATAGGATGACAGACACCTTAGCCGTGGCCTTACAGTGTGTCACTGATCTGCACCAAGCTACTCTCCAGCAGAGTGGTAGGAGTGAAGTGTGGCTGACTCAGGAGAGGGATGGTGGCGAAAGGGGATATGAAAGTGGGAACTCTATTCAAAGCGCTCTCACTTCTCACCCGTTGCCCCCTCTCTCAGCCAGTACCCGACATGCTGCCTCCTCTCCCGATGAATGAGTCTGCTCCTGCACAGGTGCAGGTGGAGCAGTTTTTGGCGAGGCTCTCAGACTCCAAAACTCAGAGGTCGTCAGCCAAGAGCATCTCAACAGTCAGGGCAGGGATCTGAGCAGCCTGCCTCTACCTCTGCTGAAACCACAGGGGTTACACCACGTATGAGCAGTAGGAAAAGGAAGAGTAAAGCTTTGTAGTTCAACAAGAGTATGTACATGGGTGGTTGACAAAATGTTATGTTGTTAAGTTTCCATTGTTTACTAGAATCAGAATAATAAAATGTATTACTTTGTACCACTTTCCCATGTTGCCAGTTCTTGGTTGCCGGGTGGCAACTCGCCTTTTCATTGGTTGTTGATAAATGGGAAGACATGAATTGACAGGGACCAATGTGCAATGGGTGGATGGTTGGTTATAGGTGTGCTTTGTGTCAGTGGGATTGGGATTAGGATGGAGTGGGGTGGGGCGGGGCGGAGGGTGTAGCCGTTGGTGTCTTGTTTTGCACACTTTGTACAAAAATAATAACTTGCAGGACAACGGAGTATTACAGTTTAACTCTTTTATTAAGCATTAGGTCTGATCTTACTCATAGCAGCACCATTGGAAAAAGCCTGGCATTAGGACCCCTAGCCTGGGTCTTCAAAACAATAGTAGTCCTTACAGATGCCTGCAGGCCAATGACAACTCAGCATGTGATCACATGTGAATATAATAGGTATTCCTTACAGATGCCTGCGGGCCAATGATAATTCAATATGCAAATGTTACAGTTGGGTGTGATTGTTGGATTGGTCCAGTGGTAGTGACTATCTGAACTTTACAGCTATAAGGGAATCCCTGGCATCCCAGGCAGCAATGCGTGGCTGGTGCTGTGTTGGGGGTGAAAGGGGGAAAGAAGATGTATAAAAGTTAGTGTAGAGTGGTGGTGCATGATGGGGATTTGGCTCAATACAAAAAAAATGGTCAGGAAAGGCAGTGCATAGCATTACCTCACATAATCGCGTAACTGGGCTGGCTACAAGATGTAATCAAGGATATAGAAATGCAAATGTTGCAAGACAAAGATGTGTAACCGCCCTAGAAACCAGATGGCCGAACAATATCCCAAGGGCATTAAGTAGATCAGGAAGCAGACACGAAGTCAACAATTCTTGGGACTAGGACAAAGGGCCAGTAAAGAAATGCTGATAAGAGCTACAAATGATGTTATAACGCAGAACATTCTAGAAGGTAGGCGGGAACAATGTATAGCACATCAAACTGTATGTATAAATATCTACTAACCGCTGTAACAATTCGGAGAAGCTTGACTAAGGTGGAAGCAGGCTGTCTCCCCACCGGTGCGAAGAAAGGCTGTTTGGACTCTCGATCTTGGGCTTGTGTTGAGCGATTGGAAATTACTCCACAGCAGGGGCACCATCTTCATGCTCTGCCTCCTCCTTGTCCTCCTCCTCTTCATTGGAATCGTCTATAGATGATGTGTGCTGAGTGCCTTGCTCCTCCTGCAGCTCCAATCCTCGTTGCTGCACAATGTTGTGCAGTACACGATCATTCTGGAGACCCTCGCTGGCGAGTACTGAAGGGCGCTGGCGGTCACTCATGAGCTAGCAAGTTAGCCTCATGACTCTTAAATCAGGCATTAAGTAACTGTCCACCAGAAGATGCTCCCATTTAAACCAGACTATGTTATTTATAACAAAAGCGGATGCTGGAAATCTGAAATAAAAGCATTTCCAGCACTTTCTGTTTTTATGTTATTTATAAATTAATTTCTGGACTATCTTGTGTTTTATTTAATTTTTTATTAATATTAGCTTGAACTATGGCCCATACTCACCATATCTTGGCTAAAAGTTACATTTTGCCTTACATCGTGAAAATTTCCCTAAACAAGAACAAAGTTGAAAATTAGAAGTACAGCCTCCAAACTATACCAGTTCACTAAGTTATCAGAAAGATTCAATTCAATTCAATTCAATTTTTTTTATTTGTCATATATGCAGCAGACGTGTGTACTGCACAATGAAATGTTGATTTTTACGAGTCCTCCCAACATTGGAATAAATATGGCATAACAGTGATAAAAATACTAATAGAAATACTAATAGAAAGACAGTAATAATAAATAAAACAGTAATAAATAATAATAAATTAATCGTTCATGAGTCTTATGGCCTGGGGGTAGAAGCTGTTTCGAAACCTGTTGGTACGAGACCGTATGCTTCGGTATCTCTTACCGGACGGGAGCAGGGCGAAGAGGTTGTGGCTGGGGTGACTCGCGTCTTTAATGATTCTCAGGGCCTTCCCCCGGCACCTCTTGGGGTAGATATCCTGCACAGCAGGTAGTTTAATTCCTATAGTGTGTTGTGCAGCTTTCACTACCATCTGTAGAGCCTTGCCGTCTGTGGCGGTGCAGTTGCCATACCAGGTAGTGATGCAGCCGGACAGGATACTACAGATAGCTTGTAGGAGTCTACGTACTCCTAACAAAATATACTGAACTCGGAGAGGTTCAACAGAAAAGGTTTAATTGTTGAGACCACATGTTGAACACAAAAATGGCGTCAGAGACTACACCAAGTCCGACTGTCTTTCATTAGTCCACAGCTTAGACTGCCCCTCCCCCGCTCTGGGCTTAACTATGTTGCAGATCGAGTTTCTTAAAGGTGTGATCCTTCTTAAAGGCATGACGCCTGATTTATAGTCTACGGACCGAAAAGCGGATTGTGTCCTTTCTGTGATCGGTACGCCACAAGCTAAACATTAAAGTTCTGTGACCGGCTGCTTGTTAACATTTTTTAAAGGCTCTCCAAATGTGTCATAATGCAGGAGAAAAATGACATGAAAAGGTGCTTCAGCTCTGGAAACTCTTTAAACTTTATCCACAACAATACTTGTAGAAAGAGAAATACAGAGATGATGGTGAAAATGTATAAGACAGAGGGAAAGAGAGGGAAAAAGCAGGAGACACAGAAAAGGAAGGAAAAGAGGGAGATAGAAAGAATTACAGAGTGGGAGAGAAACCAAGACACAGTTTTGGAAAAAAAATCTTTTAAAACTTGGCCTGTTTCTGTGCTGTATATCCTATCCTATGTGAACACACCACAGGAGATCAACTCGCAAGTATCTTTGACTCTGCCTGTTGTGATGAAATTAAACTTTAAAGCAAAAAGAGTTTATAAAATGAAATGAAAACATAACTCATTGGTAATGCTCACCTTACTCATTGATATATTCAGCAGTTGAGAGAAAGCTGCAATGAGCACAATCTTTCATAACAATATGGTTCTTGAACATTTAACCAACAGCTGCCACCTTTGATGGCTTCGTTCTTAAGTTTCTCTTTGTTTGCTGACGTTATTGGCCTCATTAACTCCAGTGGGACTCCCACATTGCCTCCACAATAAAAACAGTCTCCAAGAAACTTGGTTTCCTTCTTCACACCAAAAACATTTCCCTTAATGGCTCTTAACTCGCTATAAAGCCCAAATCCGCTAGACTCTCTCCAGATATGGCAGATTTTTAAACCTCTCACACTCAAAGACAAGATGCAAGAAACAGCAAATCAGTTAGGTGATCCTTCCCTCTACTCTAGCCATTCTCTCTATTTTACTAATACTACTATGATCATTGCTGTTCTGAACTTTCCTCCTTAACCTTTCTAAACTGTAAATGTGCCAATTCTACTCTTCCAATACACCAGTGCAGCAGGGCAAGAAGGCATAAATTCAAAGTTTTAATGGACAAGTTTGGACCAGATTTCAGGTTGTTCTTTACCCAGAGGTGGTCAGCAGTTTAAAATTGTGAGAGGATAGTAGTTGAGGCCATTCGTTTAAGAAACAGTTAGATACTCCAATGGAGACATGATACAGCTGATATTCTAGAATGGCCTTTCTTCGTCCAAACTTATCATTGAATGAGATGAAAGTCTCCTATACAAAAGCAAAATACTGCGGATGCTGGAAATCTGAAATAAAAACAGAAAATGCTGGAGAAACTCAGCAGGTCAGGCAGCATCTGTGGAGAGAAACAGAGTTAACGTTTCAGGTCGATACCTGAAACGTTGGGCTGAATTTTACTTACTGAGATGAGTTGGGGCGGGACTGCTGCCTTCCATGTTCTAGTCCCGCCCCCGGCGACGTCCGACGCACAGACGCTATTTTCCCGATTGGCCTTGTTAAGCCCGCCCTGCGGGCTTGCTGGCCAATTAAGGGAAAGCCGGTGTCAGATGACGTCAGTTGATGATGCTTCATCTGCCGGTTTTCTTAAAAGGACATGAAGCATTGAGGTGCTGTCAAACACTGACAATCACTGTACAAAGGTGAGCCCTTGCATCCAGACTCTCCAATGACTCTCTCCTTAGGATAAAACAGATGGCAGCTGCAGGTGAGGGTACAGAAGCGATCTGTCACTTCTCCCAATGAGGTGAGGCCACACAAACACTTCAAAGCTTGTCACCTACAGAAAAATCTAAACACATTAAAAATTACTTTCCCAACATTTCCTTACCTCTGATACTCACCAGTGTCCTATTGCATCCTTCACACCACTCCTGCAGCTGTCATTTATACACAAGCATTACAACAGACCCACAGCACACCTCACTTACCCTGGCGGGGTCCCCCAATGTCAGGACGCCCACAGCAGAAGTCGCAAAATGGAAAAAAGCCTCTTAACTAGTTAAGTGGCTATAATTCTCTTGCCGCTGCTAGGAGTCGGGTCCCTGCGCAAATCGGGGACCCGACTCCCGGGAAGATTGGTTGGAGGCGGGTTCGGGACCCGCTCCCATTCTTTTTGATTTTCCCAGCAGTCCCGCCTCCAACCCCGCCACCTCAGGGCTGGTAAAATCCAGCCCGTTAACTCTGTTTCCTTCTTCACAGATGCTGCTTGACCTGCTGAGTATTTCCAGCATTTTCTGTTTTTATGAAAGTCTCCTATGTCTGCTAACTGTACGCATTCCATATGAAGTTTCAATCCATTGTCTAGTGGAGAGGAACCCACAGCAGAAAACAGGACAATCTCACTCAGAGAAGCTACAAGATGGGGAACAGAAAATGCACACTGATGCAGTTGGCATTGCTCTTCTGCAGTTAGGATTACAGAACATTCTTGGGGAAGAGTAGAGAGGGCTGTACACTGAATCTAATCTATACTATAATCTGATCTGGAAGTGTTTAATGTGGACTAGTTGATCTCCCATGGCATTGCCCACAGAAAAGCAAGACTAAATGAATTTCCCTCAGAGTGCATTAGTGATACTGCAGCAATCTGAAGCTTATAAAGCCCAATCTAATGGTATAAGTGCACAGTTGCAGGTGTGACTGTATGATAGGTAATGTTATCATGGGGAAATCCTATTGTGATGCCACTTAGAGGCATAACAGAATGGCGATGCAAAAATAAAAAGTGCACAACACACATAGCAAATAGTTACATTACTAACTGATCTCCCGTAGCATTGCACGTGGGAACTCAAGACCAAGTGTAGTCTTCAGGTGAAGAAGGGTTAGAGGGCAGGGAATAATTAGACCATGACACACAGATAAAGTACATTCTGTACTTATATATTTCCATTTTTAATTCCTATGTCCACATTTATGTTGGAAACTGGCTATGTAAAACTTTGCCCACTGTAATCATATACTCCTGCCAGCAGTGGTGCTGCATTGTCTCTATTAGAAAGAGAGTGTAATACAAGGTGACATATTATATGGGCAAATTCCATTATAGGAACATTGGAACAAGAGCTTGTTCCACCATTCACTTAGATCATAGCTTGACTGTACCTTAACTCCCTCTATCCGCCTTGGTTCCATAGTCTTTAATAACCTTGCCTAATAAAAATCTCAGTTTTGAAATTTTCAATTAACATCCTCAACAACTTTTTGGTGGAAGAGTTCCAGATTTCCACTACCCTTTGAACATAAGAACATAAGAAATAGGAGTAGGAGTAGGCCAATTGGCCCCTCGAGCCCACTCCACCGCCCAACAAGATCATGGCTGATCTGATCCTAACCTCAAATCTTCTATCACTCTCCATCCCACCCGAACCCATGTGATCTCCCGGGAGAGGCGAAAAACCAGATAAAAAACCCAATGGCCAATTTGGGAGAAAAAATCTGGGAAATTCCTCTCCGACCCATCTAGGCGATCGAAATTCGTCCAGGAGATCACTCTGTCCCTATATTTTCTACAGTACTTACCTTCTGTAAAGGCGATCTCCACCCCAGCCAGGAACAGGAATAAAACCATCTCCTGAAATCTAACACAGAATTAGAACACAAGAAGTAGGAGCAGAACCAGGCTACACGGCCCCTGGGCCCGCTCCACTACCCACAGGGACATGACCATTCCGAACCTAGACTCATGTCCAATTTCCTGCCCGCTCCCCGTAACCCTTAATTCCCTTTGCTTCTAGGAAACTATCTATTTCTGTTTTAAATTTATTTAATGATGTAGCTTCCACAGCTTTCTGGGGCAGCAAATTCCACAAACCTACCACCCTCTGAGTGAAGAAGTTTCTCCTCATCTCAGTTTTGAAAGAGCAGCCCCTTATTCTAAGATTATGCCCCCTAGTTCTAGTTTCACCCATCATTGGGAACATCCTCACCGCATCCACCCGATCAAGCCCCTTCACAATCTTGTATGTTTCAATAAGATCGCCTCTCATTCTTCTGAACTCCAATGAGTAGAGTCCCAATCTACTCAACCTCTCCTCATATGACCACCCCCTCATCCCCGGGATTAACCGAGTGAACCTTCTTTGTACTGACTCGAGAGCAAGTATATCTTTTCTTAAGTATGGACACCAGAACTGTATGCAGTATTCCAGGTGCGGTCTTACCAATACCTTGTATAACTGCAGCAATACCTCCCTGATTTTATATTCTACCCCCCTAGCAATAAAAGCCAACATTCCATTGGCCTTCTTGATCACTCGCTGCACCTGCATACTAACTTTTTGAGTTTTGTGCACCAGGACCCCCAGATCCCTTTGAACTACAGTACTTTCCAGTTTCTTGCCATTAAGATAATAACTTGCTCTATGATTTTTCCTGCCAAAGTGCATAACCTCACACTTTCCAGTATTGTATTCCATCTGCCAAATCTCTGCCCACTTACTTAGCCTGTCTATGTCCCTTTGCAGGTTTTTTATGTCCTCCTCGCTCACTACTTTCCCTCCCATCTTTGTATCATCTGCAAACTTTGATATGTTACACTCGGTCCCCTCCTCCAAATCATTAATATAGATTGTAAAGAGTTGGGGACCCAGCACTGACCCCTGCGGAACACCACTAGTTACTGATTGCCAGTCTGAGAACGAACCATTTATCCCAACTCTCTGCTTTCTGTTAGAGAGCCAATCCTCCGCCCACGCCAGAATATTACCCCCAATCCCGTGATTTTTTATCTTGAGCAATAATCTTTTGTGTGGCACCTTGTCAAATGCCTTTTGGAAGTCCAAATACACAACGTCCACTGGTTCCCCTTTATCCACCCTGTATGTTACTTCCTCAAAGAACTCAAGCAAATTTGTCAAACATGACTTCCCCTTCATGAAACCATGCTGAGTTTGTCCTATTAAATTATGTTTATCCAAATGTCCCGTTACTGTCTCCTTAATAATGGACTCTAACATTTTACCAACCACAGATGTTAGGCTAACAGGTCTATAGTTTCCAGCCTTCTGTCTACTACCCTTTTTAAATAAGGGTGTTGCATTAGCAGTTTTCCAATCTGCCGGGACCTTTGCTGAGTCCAGGGAGTTTTGGAAAATTATTACCAATGCATCCACAATCCCTAACGCCACTTCCCTCAAGACCCTAGGGTGTAAGCCATCAGGTCCAGCGGATTTATCCGCCTTGAGTCCCATTATTTTACCAAGTACCACTTCCTTAGTGATTTTAATCGTATTTAGCTCCTCCCCCCCTAGAGCCCCCTGTTTGTCCAGTGTTGGGATATTCTTAGTGTCCTCTACTGTAAAGACTGATACAAAATATTTGTTCAGCGTTTTTGCCATCTCCATGTTTCCCACCATTAATTTCCCGGTCTCATCCTCGAAGGGGCCAACATTTACTTTAGCCACCCTTTTTCTTTTTATATAACTGTAGAAACCTTTGCTATCTGTTTTTATATTTTTTGCTAATTTACTTTCATAATCTATCTTCCCTTTCTTAATCAATCTTTTTGTTATTTTTTGCTGTCTTTTAAAGACTTCCCAATCTTCTATCCTCCCACTAGATTTGGCTACCTTATATGCCCTTGTTTTTAGTTGGATACTATCCTTAATTACTTTACTTAGCCACGGATGACTATCTTTTCTTTTACACCCTTTTTTCCTCAGTGGAATATATATTTTTTGGAAGTTGTAAAATAACTCCTTAAATGTACACCACTGATCATGTACCATCTTACCCTTTAATCTATTTTCCCAGTCCACTCTAATCAATTCCGCTCTCATACCTTCATAGTCTCCTTTATTCAAGCTCAGCACGCTTGTTTGAGATCCAACCTTCTCACCCTCTAATTGAATATGGAATTCAACCATGTTATGGTCACTCATTCCAAGGGGATCCTTTACTAGGACATTTTTAATTAATCCTGTCACAGGACCAAATCTACGGTTGCTTGCCCCCTGGTCGGTTCAGTTACATACGGCTCAAGAAACTCATCCCTAATACACTCAATAAACTCATCCTCAAGGCTGCTCTGCCCAATTTGATTTGTGCAGTTAATATGATAGTTAAAATCCCCCATAATTATAGATGTTCCCTTATTACAAGCCTCAACTATTTCCTGATTAATACTCCGTCCAACAGAGTTGCAACTGTTCGGAGGCCTATAGACTACGCCCACTAGTGTTTTTTCCCCCTTATTATTCCTTATCTCCACCCAAACTGTTTCACTATCCTGCTCCTTTGACCCAATAGCATTTCTCTGTATTTTAGTGATTCCTTCCTTTATTAACATAGCCACCCCACCTCCCCTCCCTTCCTGCCTGTCCTTCCTGATTGTTAAATAACCTGGTATGTTTAATTCCCAGTCATGGTCACCCTGCAGCCATGTTTCTGTAATGGCCACAAGATCATACCCATATGTAGTTATTTGTGCCGTTAACTCATTCATTTTGTTACGAATGCTACGTGTATTCAGATAAAGAACTTTCAAATATGTTTTATGACACTTAGTTCCTGTTTTTTCCCCTTTTGCTACTTTACCTTTTACTCCATACCTTCTGTCCCTTCCTGACACATTCTGTTTTTTTATTCCCCCACTGCTACCTAAGTCTATGACCTTCTCTGTTGTCATTTCTATTATTTGCTCTCTAGAAACCTCCCCCCCCACTAATTAGTTTAAAGCCCTCTCTACAGCCCTAGTTATATGATTCGCCAGGACTCTAGTCCCAGCAGTGGCCAAGTGGAGTCCGTCCCAACAGAACAGCTCCCTCCTGTCCCAGTACTGGTGCCAGTGTCCCAAGAAGCAAACCCCATTTCTCCCACACCAGTCTTTGAGCCACGCATTTAACTCTTTAATTTTATTTATCCTAGCCAAATTCGCTCGTGGCTCAGGTAATAACCCAGAGATTATTACCCTTGAGGTTCTGTTTTTTAATTTGACCCCTAGCTGCTCATACTCCTTTAACAGAACCGCCTTCCTTGTCCTATCTACGTTGTTTGTCCCAACATGGACCACGACAACTGGATCCTCCCCCTCCCACTCCAAGTTTCTTTCCAGCCCAGAAGAGATGTCCTTAACCCTGGCAGGCAACATAGCCTTCGGGACTCCCGCTCTTGACTGCAGAGAACCCTATCTATCCCCCTAATGATACTATCCCCTACCACTACAACATTTTTTACTCCCTCCACTTGACTGGCCCCCTGTACCACGGTGCTGTAGCCAGGTTGCTCATCCTCCCTGCAGTCCCCGCTCCCGCCCTCACAGGGAGTAAGAACCTCGATCCTGCTTGACAAGAGCAAGGGCTGCGGCTCCTTCAACACTTCCTCCTGGATCCCTGTACCTGCCTCACTCGTAGTCACACCGTTCTGTCCCTGACCACGGACTACATCTGCATTAATTAATTTCATAGGTGTGACCACCTCCTGAAACACAGAGTCCAGGAACTTCTCCCCCTCCCTGATGTGTCGCAGTGTCTGAAGCTCGGTCTCAAGCTCTTTAACATGGAGCTTGAGTTCCTCTAGCAGCAAACACTTATCGCAAATGTAATCACCGTGAGCCTCAATGGGGTCCACCAGCTCCCACATTTTGCAACAGTGACACATCACCTGTTCACCCATATCTATGTAATTAATTTAATTTCTTATTATTAGTTATGAAGACCCTCTGCCCCGATATGGATGATAATATTACACCACTATTCAATAGGACTTACCAACTTAAAGGTATAAAAGAGAAGGAAAGAAACCAACCAACCAGCTGATCGCCAACCTCCTCCTTGAATACTGTCTGTGGGGCCTGTTTGGTTGACTCGTCTCGCTGCTCCGCTTCCGCAGTGCTGTCTAAGCCTGGGAGAGGGGAACAAAACAGAGCAAAAAACACACCCTCACCTCCCACTTGCCCGAACTCTCCCACTTACCGAACTCTCCCACTTACCAAACTCTCGCAGCACTCAATGCACAGCATTTGTGTGAAGAAGTGCTTCCTGACATCACCCCTGAACAGCCTAGCTCTAATTTTAAGGTTCAAACCCTTTGTCCTGGACTCGTCCACCAGAGGAAATTGTTTCTCTCTAGCTACCCTACCCTATGGACTTTCAGAAGGCTTTCGATAAGGACCCGCATAAGAGATTAGCATGCAATGTTAAAGCACACGGGATTGGGGGTAAGGTACTGTCTTGGATAGAGAACTGGTTGGCAGGCTGGAAGCAAAGAGTTGGAATAAACGGGTCCTTTTCCGAGTGGCAGGCAGTGACTAGTGGGGTACCGCAGGGATCGGTGCTAGGACCCCAGCTATTCACAATATATATAAATGATCTAGACGAGGGAACTAGATGTAATATCTCCAAGTTTGCAGATGACACAAAGCTGGGTGGGTGTGTGTGCTGTGAGGAGGATGCAGAGAACTCCAGTATGATTTTGACAGGTTGGGTGATTGGGCAGATGCATAGCAAATGCAATATAATGTGGATAAATGCGAGGTTATCCACTTCAGTGGCAAAAACAGGAAGACAGATTATTAACTGAACGGCAATAGATTGGGAAAAAGGGAAATGCAACGAGACCTGGGTGACCTTGTGCACCAATCGCTGAAGGCGGTTAAGAAGGCAAATGGTATGTTGGCCTTCATAGCGAGAGGAATCGAGTACAGGAGCAAGGATGTCTTGCTGCAGTTGTACAGGGCCTTGAGTATTGTGTGCAGTTTTGGTCACCTTATCTGAGGAAGGATGTTCTTGCCATGGAGAGAGTGCAGCGAAGATTCACCAGACTGATACCTGGGATGGCAGGAATGACGTATGAGGAGAGATTGGGTCGATTAGTCTTATATTCGCTGGAGTTTAGAAGAATGAGGGGGGATCTCATTGAAACTTATAAAATTCTAAGAGGACTAGACAGACTAGATGCAGGATGTTCCCGATTGCAGGGGAGTCCAGAACCAGGGGTCACAGTCTAATGATAAGGGGTAAGCCATTTAGGACTGAGGTGAGGAAGAACTTCTTCACCCAGAGAGTGGTGAACCTGTGGAATTCTCTACCACAAAAGGCAGTTGAGGCCAATTCATTAAATATATTCAAGAAGGAATTAGATGTATTTCTTAAGGCTAAAGGAATCAAGGGATATAGGGAGAAAGCCGGGACAGGGTACTGAATTTGGATGATCAGCCATGATCTCATTGAATGGCGGAGCAGGCTCGAGGGGCCGAATGGCCTACTCCTGCTCCTATCTTCTGTGTTCCTATGAGCAGCCGATTCACCGTCTTTTAAGTAGAAATATATGTGCATGCGCGGGAATTTGAATGGGCCGTGCAGGCCTTTAAGGGGCTGCGTACCCAAAAAGATTAAAGGGAACGTTGCCCTCCTCCAGTGAAAAATTGGCAGGAAATGTGAAGCGTTCCATCCCTCAAATTGTTAAATTTTAATGAAATTGTTGGAGAGTGTAACTTTTCCATCACATCTCATTTAAAGCAATTCTTCCACAACTGTTTTATATTAAATTGGTGATGCGTGTGTGAATCTTATAGAGGGCGTAGAGCGGACAGAAAATGTTTGCCAACCATTGAATCATGGAATTCATTACACGAATTCCTCCTTCCCAAACCTGAAATTAAATAAAGATATGCAATAGCGACCAACTTTAATAAACAATTATACAATGGCATTCTTTCAGTGGTAAACAAAAAATGCTGGCAATCTCTACTGAGAGAGATCAGTACCTCAAGGCATGTTTGGAAACACGCTCTTGAGCTGCTTCGCAATGAAGGTCTTGTGCAACAGTCACACCTCGGCGCACTGACATGTTCCCAAACTCTTAATGAAGTATTGAAAGAAACGCTTTCTTTTGTTTTGAGGGGGGATCTTGAAACTACAAACAAAACCGCGTTTCAAATGTCGAATGGGGCAAAATTTCTTTTAAAATCACACACGCTCACCAAGCCAGGGCGCTGCGGGTGCTAACACCTTCCAGCCCTGGCCAGCCGCCGCCATTTCTTTCATGTGATGCCGAAAATGTCGAGTCATTGGCGCCTGACGCGGACCGCCGCGCGCCAGCCCATCACGTGACGTCGACGGTTGCTGCTCGAGGCAGCGGGCCTGCCTCCAATCCGGGGGGAGGTGAAAGAGAGGGGGCGGGGCATTGGGTCACGTGACGCTGACGGTTGCCGCTCGGGGGGGGGGGTGCGCCCCCTTCACTTCACTGGGTCACGTGACGTCGACGGTTGCGCCTCGAGGCAGCGGGTGGTCCTCCAATCCGAGGAGAGAGAAAGGAAAAGGGGCGGGGCGGCGCAGCGCAGGATCGCGGCAAAGTTTGCGAGCGGCGTCGTCGTCGCGTACAGAGCTGGGCGGAGTTACTGATTCACTCACGCACAGAGCGGGCGGAGGGAGCAGCAATAGCAAGTCTCCGCTGTCACGAACCTTTAGCATCCAGCCGCTGGCGGATTGCGATCCTGGTCAGCCTGAGCCGCTCTCCCTTCTCCCGCCGTGGGTGGCCCCGGTCCTCGCCGAGCCGGCTGGCCTGCTTTTCGCGCTGCCTGGTGAGCTGCGAGCTCTGGTCTGCTCTGACCCGGAGATCAGTCTAATCTGGGAAACGCGGTGAGTGTCTGCCTGAGGTGTGCGAGTGAGCGCCACGGTCCTCCTGCACTGTCTGATTGATAATGTTCTCTGTGGATTGACTTTTTTGTACATTTCTATTTGTGCATACGCGACGGTAATTTTTTTTTAAACTGTTGGTAACCTCTGGGTGTTTCTTTTTCCCCACACACTCACTCTCTCTCTCTCTCTCTCTCTCTCTCCATCCAGTCGGTAGTTATGGGTCTACTGTCTGAGGGTGCGCCATTGAATTGGGAAGAGACGAAGAAATACGCCGATCACGTTCGCAAGCACGGCATCATCCAGTTCCTCAACATCTACAATAAAGTGAAGGACCGGCAGAAGGACGTGCTGAAATGGGGCGACGAGGTAAGGGCAGAAAACGCGCACTGCAGACTGCTAAAATGTTTCTGTCACCGTATAAGATTTGGTGACCGCCTCTTTTGATCTCTTTTCTGTTCCCCCCCCCCCCCCCCCCCCTTTTGCGTGTGTCGTGCTGTTTTCTCAGGTGCTGGATGAGATACTTGCAATCTGGTAAAATTGAAAGAGAAAACGGCAAATGTGGAAATAAAGATAAAAATTCTGAATGTACACAGCTACTTTACTCAGCACCTTAAGGTGACAACCCCCTGGAACACATACACGTTTTGCACGAACAACATGAACCTGTCTTTTGCTTTCAGAGCCTGACTAATCTTGTACATTCTCCGTAACAACTTAAAAATGTATTGGTTGACCAGAGTAAATGTTACAACTGTTACCAAAGCCACAATTAACTGACATCCTTTATGGCAAATGTTACAAAGAATACTTAGAAAAACACAATTCTTTTGTGAAACCCCTGCAAGAGAGACAGGGTGGGAATGTGGAGTGTGAGGATGATTTGTGGATGAAGTGGTGATTCTACAAGATAGGAATTTTTCTTCATTCAACATCCTCTGAACATTGCTGGTGGGACAAAAGACAGAAAGAGCTTTGATTTATATAGTGCCTTTCACAACCTCAGAGTGTTTCAAAGTGCTTTAGAGCTAATTAAGTCACTGTTGTAATGGAAACATGGCAGCCAACTTGCACAGAGCAAAGTCCAAAAAACAGCAGTAAGATTATCTGTTTTAGTGATGTTAGTTGACTGATTAAATATTGACCAGTGCACTGGGGAGAATTTAACTGTTCCTTGAATAGTGCAATGGGATGTTTTACGTCCACCTGAGAGCAAACGACCTTGATATAGCAACTCATTTGAAAGATGGCAAGTCTGACAGTGCAGCACTGTCGAGGAGGTGGTGGACGACCACTTTGAATGCAATGACCAAGACAGTATTGGCGGTGTTTTCTGCAGCTGCTGAGTCTAAGCAGTTGTGTTTGGTAAACCAACAGGGGTTACTGTATGTGTGAGCTATACATATTATTGATGGATATATGTTTTCTGGATGCCTTCTTGGCAGTATTTGGTTTGATCCTGTTAACTAGTGAATTTACTCTACTATCCATCTTGCAAGTCTTTGCTTGGAAATTGGTCTGTCTTGGGTTTTGTGACCATATGTGACAAGATAGTTGACATGTCTGCCAAAGTGATTTGGTACACTATAAAACACCAGGGCTTTATGGTGCACCATTTAGTATTGAAGAGCTTGGCAGAGAGTAAACCTGTCAACATGGCAAGTGGATTTCCTCAAACAATTTTTTTCACTGAATAATGTGGCAAGAGTGTTGTGTCCAATTCTGGGCACCACACTTTAGGAAGGACGTGAAGGCTTTGGAGAGGGGACAGAAGAGATTTACTAGAATAATTCCATGGATGAGAGAATACAGTTACATGGATAGACTAGAGAAGCTGGGATTGTTCTCCATGGAGCAGGGAAGCCTAAGGGGAGATTTGATGGGGTTTAGATAGATTAAATAAAGAGAAACTGTTTTCAATGGCTGAAGGGTAGGTAACAAGAATGCACAGATTTAAGGTGATTGGTAAAAGAACCAGAGGGGAAACTTTTTTTACGCAAAGAGTGGTTAGGATTTGGGATGCACTGCTTGATAGTGATGGATACAGATTCAGTAGTAGCTTTCAAAAGGGAATTGGATAAATAGTTGAAGGAGGAAAAATGGCAGTGATATGGGGAAAGAGCAGGGATTAGACTAACTGGATTGCTCTTCGACGGAGCGCAGACTCGATGGGCCAAATGGCATCCTGTGCCGTACTATTCTATGAAATTCTCTGTAGCTAGTCCCAGTGGGTGCAAATGGAGAATCCCAAATGAATCTCCCATGTATAGATATTGTACTTCAAAGATACATAGGTGGCTCGGTGTCAGATTTTGTTTGATCGCTCCTGTGAAGCACCTTGGGAGATTGTTCTCGGTCAGAGGTGCTATATAAATGTAAGTTTATTACATTTAGAAAAGCAATTCGATTTAAAAATTCTGTAGCAGTGGAGAACCTGGTGCTGAACACTTGTGGAGTTGTTGGTTCTGATCTTCAAGGTTGGCTGACAAATTTTCAAGACAGTAAGCGATGTTCAGGTACTGACTGGGGCAGTAGTATCAAGTAATACAGAGCTTTAACCACGACAACAGAAAAACGAAAGTGTTGTAGAGGTGTCAACCCGAGCAAAAAAAGGCAAGTTTACCAGCCAAGTATGGTGAGCTCAATCCCGGTGGCATTTAAAAAAAAGTATTAACAACTATAATCTGCAAGAACGATCGAATTGGAGAAACAGAAAGTACTCTAATCTGATGAGAAAACTAAAATTTACACTCAAATTGGAATTACAGAACTCAATATGGAGTCAAGAATGTTATTTCTCTGTCTGCAAAAAACAAACTGCCGCTCAGTTAGATAATATGGCCTTTTTATATGCTGTGAAAGTGAGGGAACCATGTGGTTTGACCTCACCCATTGAAGTGTACAGTCAACAGTGTTGCTTGGGTATGTTGCTGTCTTGTGTGTTTTTCCCAGAACAGCTGATAAGCCAGATGATGCTTTATATTCAAAGAATGAATACCCTACAAAGCATATAATCTTTATTCCCTGTAATCTCACTAGATGTTTGAGAGCAGCTGTTTTAACAAGTTAATATGGGGGGAAAAAAGTTGTCAAATTGTTGTTTTTGCATTTTTTAAGGCCAGACTAAGATTCTGGAAAAGTGCTTTTGAAATTGGTTGTGAAGTATATTACTGATACTGGGGCTGCTTGAAAACAGCCCATTGAGACAATATTTCTCCTTTTAATTCCTGGTCAGGTGTTCTATAAAAGAATTCTGTTGGGAGTGTGGACTTCGATGTATTGGTGAGAGCTCAGACAAGAGAGACTTGCAAAGTTGCACTTTATTTTCCTTGAAGAAAAATAAATTGGAGAGAACATTGTCCCATTTATTTTAAATAAGCTAAGCAAGGATGTATGCAGGTTCTTCAGTTTGGACTGATAATGGGTAATGAGTAGAAAACTAGCAAACTCCTAGTAAGCAAAGTTTTCTTTTTCCCTCCAACACCCAGTTAGTAGGTATATGGAATACATTCCTGTCGAAATCTTAACGATTTGTCTGGGATCAGGAAACCAACCGGACCAGAGTTGAATAGTGAATGTTAGGGGATGGTTAAATAACCTAGAATTTAGCTCGCTTCCTGTTTGAGGATCAGAGTATTGTGCATAATTTTGCTGCAAGAGATTACAGGTGGGGCATAGTCTACTAAAGGATAGACGCACATTGTCTATAGAGGAAACTGTCTAATTAGCCACTTGTTCCATGTTATCTTCTGTTAACTCCTTTTTAAAAAGTAATGATGAATATTGATTAAAATGATATTTTAAAATCCAGACGGGAGTATTGATTGCAGTCATATTGGGCGTAATCTGTCTCTCAAACCTATGAAGATTAGGCATTATGGCTTATGATGAACTACGTGTAAAAATGCTTAAAATCTCCATAGTGTAAACCAAGGTGCATTTGATAGCTACAAGTCTATCATTTAGGAAAATACTAGATTTTTTTTTTTAGGGGTGATGTTCTCTGAGCTCAAACAAAAATGTTGAACTCTCTCTCAAACCTACATTACTACAGTCACTGCACTTCAAAAGTATTTAATTGGTTACAGAGTGCTTTGGGATGTCCTGAGGTCATGAAAGTCACTATATAAATACAAGCCTTTTTTCCCCAAACTCTTTCTTCAATGCTGTTATTCAACTTTGTTGAAAATTGCATTGTGGTCCAGAGACACAAAGTCAGTCTTCTATATAAGCTAAATCTGTCTTTTGTCTAACTGATTTAAAAAAAAATCTCTAGTATGAGCTGAAATTTTGAGATCATATGTTTCCCTTTAGGTATCTGTTTGCCCAAGCAGTATACTTATTTATAAATAAATCTGTTCATTAAGATTTTGTACACTCCTTGTGTGTTCCATCAATCAAGTTTTTTTTGATCTAGGACAGTATCTTCTAATTTGATAGCGCACACGATGAGTCTTATTAACCCCTTGTGAAATGAATAGCAAGATTCATAATTTGTCAATTTGCTTTGGCGCGCAAAGCTTTATTCACATCGTACCACTTCTGATAAACTGACCTATTCTTGGTCCATTTACTTAGAACTGCAGTTATACTACAGATTTTGTCATACATTGCAAATAAAAAACCTCAATCAGCAGTATTGATATTCCAGCAATGTTATTAATGCGGGTTGAAGTCAACATGTAGGCTATTTTGAATTTTACGTAGTTTTCATTTCATTGTGAAAAGATTGTCAAAGTCCAAAACCATTTCTTTGCAACCTGTGTGTTCACTCCCACCCTGTGTATTCACTCCAATTAATTAAAAAGGACATGGATACATAAGATGGAATGTAGAGGAGAGTGGCGAGGGTGATTCTGGAATTTGGGACAATTGAGTTGTAAAGAGACTGTGAATTGAACATCTTTGGAGAAATTAAGTGGGGAAGCAATAATAATTTGGGTATTGATGGCAAAACACAAAATGAACCAGCTTGAAATGTATACATTTAATGTTTACTGACGAAGCTAAGTTAGGTGAAATTGTGTAGATGCGAGCAGAAAGTTGCAAAGGGATGTTTATAGATTAAGTGAATGGGCAAAACTCTGGCAGATGGCGTTCAATGTCGGAAAGTGTGTGACCATCCACTTTGGACCCAAGGTAGATCAGAGTATTTTCTAAATGGCGAAGCTAGGAACTGTGGTTGAGCAGAGAGATTTAGGGGTCCAATTACAGAAATCACTCAAAGCTAATGGATGGGTATAAAACATAATTTTAATTAAAGGGTAATGAAATTTAGTGCCCTTATTTAAGGGAATCCATGGAAATTATAGACTATTGGTACTGAGGAAAATTGCAGAATCTATTATCACAGATAAGCTGGTTGAATATTTTGAGTTGTAAACTATTTGGCAAGTGTGTGTGTGCTGTAGATAAGTGTAAAATCATGGATAGAACTGATGCTCCTCTCATTAGAGAGGAGAAAACTTGGGCAAGAGAAATAGTGAAGTTTTTCAAATTAAAGCTCAAGGATGTAGAGGAAATAAAAAGGGGCTCGTTTGATTAGTAGGGGTGTATTACAGACCTCCAAATTGTGGGAAGGAAATATGCAGTCAGATAGTGAGATTAATAGGAGCCTTTATTCTGGGAGATTTTAATTATCCCCTTTATTGATTGGAACAGAGGGTGAGTAAATGGAGAAAAGGGAATGGAATTCCTAAAATTTGTGCAGGACTTCTTCCTCAAGTGGTATGTTAGTAAGCCTATAAGAGTGGAGGCATTGCTAGATCTGGCTGAATAATGAAAGATCAGTTTGAGCTAAATGTGGATGCGCACCCTGGGAGTAGTGATCACATGATAGTATGGTTTAAGATCGAAATAGAAAGGAAAAAAGTCAGCACAAAAACTAGAGCACCAGATTGGTTTAGGGAAGATTTTGGATGATGGAGCTAGTTGAAGTGAGATGGAAGGTGAACCTGACTAGAGCAAGAGTGGGATGTTTTTAAGAGATTGTAAAAGTATAGAATAAGTATACTCCATTTAGAATAAAGAAAACGATTTGTCTGATACAGGAAACTTTGGTTTATCCGGAGGTTAACTGTCCGGAATGCTCGAGCCACCGGCAAAAATCAGGAGCCGTTTCGTTAGGTTTTTTTTTCTTTTCGTTGCTTTTTTTTCACCAGTCAGGCTCTGGCTCTGCAAGGTCTCGCTGAAGCTGTTGCTAAGCTACAGAGACACTTGCAAGGTACGGCCGACTGTTTAGAAGCTGTTGCAACAGGATTTGTTGCCAGATACGGAGCTCAAAATCTCCGTATGTTTCAACATTAGCGCTGGTTTGTCTGGCAGTTTTGATGGGACGGCACCAGCTCGGTCCCGTCAGTGCCGGATAGCACAAAGTTTCCTGTACTATGGATAAATTGAGGTTGAACACCAATTTAAATTAAAGAAGGCCTGTGAGGGCTATTATAATAAAGACAAAAACTTGCATTTAAAAATACTTAGAATCATAGAATGGTTACAGTACAGAAGGAGGCCATTTGGCCTGTCGAGCCCATGCTGGCTCCCTGCAAGAGCACTTCAGCTAGTCCCACTCCCCTGCCCTTTCACTGTAGCTCTGCCAATTCTTTTCCTTCAGGTACTTATCCAATTTCCTTTTGAAAGCCACAATTGAATCTGCCTCCACCACCCTTTCAGGCAGTGCATTCCAGATCCTAACCACTCGCTGCATAAAAAAGTTTTTCCTCATTTCGTCTTTGGTTCTTCTGCCAATCACCTTAAATCTGTGTCCTCTGGTTCTCGACTCTTAATGTCAACAGTTTCTCTCTATCTACTCTGTCGAGACCCCTCATGATTTTGAACACTTCTATCAAATCTCCTCTCAACCTTTTCTGCTCCAAGGAGAACAAACCCCAGCTTCTCCAGTCTATTCACGTAACTGAAGTCCCTCGCCCCTCATCCCTGGAACCATTCTTGTAAATCTTTTCGGCACCCTCTGTAAGGCCTTCACCTCATTCATTGGCTGTGAAATGCTTTGGAATGTCCTGAGGTCAAGAAAGGTGCTATCGAAATGTAATTCCTTCCAGTATTCCAAAGGTGAATTCTTAACATTTTAATGAGATGAGGTCACATACAAATCAGTAAACTGCCTGATACTCCACCGACTGGTTTACCTACTTTTAATACAACTTTTCAGTGCTTGCAGGTTGTGACATTTTTAAAACCTGCCAATTATTTTGCTTTTGAACCCTTGCGCATAACTTAATCCCCAATCCTTTTCTGTGAAGAAGAAAAATCTAAATTCTTGAAACATGACAGTTAAATTTTTCGTAACTGCCATTTATTGGATTATCGGCTTAACCGTGAACTATTGTAGAGAAATAGCTTTTGTAAATTTTGATGATGTGGGAAGTAATGATCTCCAGCATTTCTTGCACAATCCGTGATGCATCAGAAACTGCTTGAACCAATTTTAAGTTGCTGATGTTTCAGAACTTTCTTTTAAAGTTCCTGAATTATTGCCTGCTTAGTTTTCTAGTAACATAACGTTGCCATATCATTAAAATGTTTCGTGTAAGATCAATTCTTGGAAAAACTGAAGGGGGTTGTGCAAGTATAACGTGGTGTACTTTTACACATTTGGAGTTGATTGTTAAATATGCTAAATGTATTACAGTAATTTTGACTGACATGCCAAATTTCAGAATTTAGATAGAATCTTGTAGTGCAGAAGGAGGATGTTTGACTCATGCATGTACTGGCTCATTGCCCTGCTCTTTCCACATAGCGCTGCAAATATCTCCTTTTCAAGTATGTATCTAATTCTCTTGAAAGTTACTATTGAGTCTGCTTTCACCACCCTTTCAGGCAATGCATTCCAGATCATCAACTTGCTGTGTAACAAACACGTCTCATCTCATCTCTGGCTCTTATCAATTACCTTCAATCTGTTTCCTCTAGTTACCGACCCACCCGCTAATGGAAATAGTTTCTCCTTATTAACTCAAAATCCTTCATGATTTAAACACACCTGTTAAATTGTCCCTTAATCTTCTCTGCTCTAAGGAGAACAATCTCCATTTCTCTAGGTTCTCCACATAGCTGAAGTCCATCATCCCTAGTATTCTAGTAAATCTCCTTTGCACCTTCTCCAAGGCCTTGACATCTTTCCTAAAGTGTGTTTCCCAGAATTAGACAAAATACTCTAGCTCAGGCCTAATTAGTGATTTTATAAAAGTTTAGCGTAACTTCCTTGTTTTTAAATATGCCTCTCTTTATAAAACTAAGGATCCTGTATGGTTTTTAAACAGCTTTAGCAACTTGTCCTGCCACCTTCAATGACTTGTCTGTGAACCCCCCGGTGTCTCTGTTCCTGCACCCCCTTTAAAATGATACCATTTAGTTTATATTGCCTCTCCTCATTCTTTCCTTCTTCCAAAATGCATTATTTCATACTTCTCTGCATTAAATTTCATCTGCCATGTGTCTGCCCATTTCACCAGTCTTGTCTATTATCATCATCACTGTTTACTAAATAAATAAAAGCACTGGTCCTCATACCGACCCCTGGGGGGACAACACTGTACTACAAAAACAATCATTCACCACCACTCTGCTTTCTGTTTCTTAGTCATTCTGCCACTGCCCCTTTTACCCAATGGCTGCAATTTTTCTAACAAGTCTATTATGTGGCACTTCATGTCGTTTGAGAAGCCCTTATACACATCAACTGAAAATGTAGTAAACAGTGAGGAGGCTAACAAACAGACTGGTGAAGTGGGCATCAACCCTCTCTAATTTTGATGAAATCAAACTACTGCATAATCAATTGTTTATATATAGAAGTTACAACACAGAAACAGACCATGATGTCCAACAAGTCCATGTTGGTATTTACCCACTACGTGAACAAATGGTTCTAATCATAAGTACCCACCCTGTTCCCATAATCACTTCAAGTCTTTTTTAAATCCACATACCTAATCTGATTTTTGATTGTTGACCGTGTCTGACTTAACCACTAATGCTGGAAGTGAATTCCACAGCCTCAACTTTATTTTAAAAAAAACCTACCCTGCCTTCTGTACTAAATCTTTTGCATTTAATCTTGTATTTATGCCCCCTCGTTTTTGACCTCGACTATGGGAAACAGTTTGCTTGTATCTACCCTGTGCCAGCATTTCATAATTTCAACTTCTGTTAAATCACTCTATAATCTGCATTGTTCTAACTTAAAGACCCAATTTTCCAAGTCTTCGTTTTGCCATCTCATGTGGCCTCGCTACTCCCATTGTCAATCACAAATAAGGTCATCTCTAATCACTTCCTTGTATCGCTCTCCACCCGCATCCTCTTCCAAAGTCCAAAGATGTGCGGGTTAGGTTGATTGGCCATGATAAAAAATAAAAAAAAATAAAAAAAAATTGGCCCTTCGTGTTAGGGGGAATTAAATACGTGGGGTTACGGG